>NC_092320.1:42003556-46803556 GCF_036785885.1 Coffea arabica | reverse complement strand
TTTAGCCCTTTCACATTTTTGCAAAAATTTTTTCTTCTTTCGAAGTTTAAAAGCTGCGCTCCTCTGCTCGTCCAACAAGGATATATATAAAATGAAAACCCTCCTTCTTTCGGGGCGTCACAATCTCTCCCCTTAAAAGAATGTCGTCCTCGACATTCCATCTTGTACTAATCAAGTCAAGACATCCCGCAAGAGTCACTTAAGCATTCCAAGCAAGCACTACGGGTTACTCTAATCCCACTTGTCCGATTTTCATTCCTGCAAGAAATCACTTATTTTTCAAACTAGACCCCCAGTCCGGCATCCTAAACATCAAGCCTAGGATACATTACAGGGATTTGAAGCCTAAACTCTGATACCAACTGTGACAGCCCCACCTCACCCTAAGGCGAACCGAAGGATTCGCCGGGCCGCCTGCCCAGCTCTCGCCGGGACTCAGTCGTTCACTACAGTTCTCAAATAAATTACAAGATAAATTCCAAATTTACATCAAATTCTCCAAGAATTACATATCAGAAGCGAAGCGGAAACTAATCGCTTGCACTATCAACTAAAACCTCAGGAAATCAAAGCAATACAATTTTCCCGAATAAGACAAAGGTCCTCAGTTCTCACATAAGTACAAGTACAATCGCAGTCTCAACTATTACACAGGATAAAACTAAAACTTCAATTGAATAGGAGGTAATCCGATCATAACCCCAGAGAACTTTAATACAAACTTCCTTCACCTCGAGCCCTGTGGAGGGAAATAAAATAGTTTTGGGGTGAGCTAGAAGCTCAGCGAGTAACTGGTAAAATCAGTAATCAAATATATTTCACAATAATTCATTTCAATGATGCCATGCTTCAGTAATCAAATGCACTTTTATTGCTCTCATGAGCCAGTGAAACCATTGTACCCAAACACCCAACGCTCAAATTGGTCACTTAACGTTTAACAATAAAAGGGAGCCCTTTGGTGCTCCAGATGAACTTGAACAGTAAGAAGTGGTGGAGACGTTGGTGACCCCTCAAGAACTCATTGAAGCCAAATCATGCCATGAACTCACATGCAAGCACGCATGATTTGCAATCGAGTAAATAATGCAAGAAAACGTTCATAAGTAGCTTTGGGACAGTTTTGGGATTACTCACCTCCACGGCTCAGGAACCATCCATCAAATATCATTGTCTTGCCCAAATCCAAGCCCTAGATCGCAAACTCAAAGCAATCAATCACTCTCTGAGTTCGGACAGCATTTCCCCTTAGTTTTATTTCTTTTCCAACCTACAAACAATTACCAAATTCATAACCATCAACCACAATCCCACATACGATTCAAATCCGATTAGGCCACAATATCCTTCAATCAAGGCCAATTAGAAGCTCAAAAGTCAACGATTAGAAAACCCCCAAATTAACCCTAGAAACCGGAATTTCCGCACCAACCAGAAATTTTCCGCAAACAATCATATCCAACGTATACAAGCTCTCTTTACACCCCAACAAGCTATCAATTCAAGACCAATCCTTGATTATAATATAAAATCCGAAAATCCCCTAATAAATCAGAAATTCACCATAAATTCCTTCAACCCATGAAATACTCCACAATACCACATACTTAACCACCACAACCATTAATTTACCAATATTAGAGCAAAAGGGAACTTGTTTATCCAACTTACCTCAAATTCAAGAAAGCTATCAACTTAGAGCTTCCCTTCCAAAATCAATCCATCAAAAGCTTCAAACCACCATAGTGAGCCCTTGTATGAAATATTTTCCAAAACCATCGGTTAAAACTCAAGATTTGAGTAGAAATTGAAGATGGAAAAATGAAGAGCTTTTCTTGTTTTTCTCTCAAGAGGCACGGATGAACCAGGGAAGAAATGATGATATTTTGGGCAAAAATAGGATAAGTAATGAAAAAAACAGCCGGTCAAAGCCTTTGACCGACTGTGACATGTCACAATCTGGCAGGATTTGGGCCAGAGACGAAACCCATTTTTTCAAAAACCTCAGGCAATCCGGCCAGATTTAGCCCTTTCACATTTTTGCAAAAATTTTTTCTTCTTTCGAAGTTTAAAAGCTGCGCTCCTCTGCTCGTCCAACAAGGATATATATAAAATGAAAACCCTCCTTCTTTCGGGGCGTCACAATCTCTCCCCTTAAAAGAATGTCGTCCTCGACATTCCATCTTGTACTAATCAAGTCAAGACATCCCGCAAGAGTCACTTAAGCATTCCAAGCAAGCACTACGGGTTACTCTGTGACAGCCCCACCTTCCCCAAAGGCGAACCAAAGGGGTTAGCGGACTGCCTGCCCAGCTCTCGCCAGGACTAACGGTACGGTTTACGTCAATCTAAATCGTTCCGGAACTTAACCTCGCGCGCAAACAAGTCAAAACACAAAATAAAATAAAATAAAATAAAACGAAAACCGAAGCCGAAATTTATCTAAACCATAGCCAAGCATATATGTACAATGGAAACCAACATTTACAACCATAATGGCATGCCAAAACCATTCATTAAGGAGTACACATTCGATTTGCCTATCAAAAGGAAATGAACCCGTTATACATTAGGGTTTCACTTCAAGAGCTATACAAAAGACATTTACAAGCTCAGTATGGCAATTGACTATCCAGTCCATTTTCAAAAGCAATTATATCCCTGTAAGGAAAACAAATAACACGGAATGAGCCAAAGCCCAGTGGTATACCACCCAATAAGCAATCAAAGTCATATAAGAATGAACCTTCATTTAAAGTGCACAAATAAGCAATGGAGCAAAACGGTAAAAGGATACGGTCGGCTCTCAAGAGCCCATTTCCACGCTTGCAATCTTGAACCAACCTCATTGACTCTCCGTCAATGTTAAAATACCAAACCGTAGACAACTCTTTACTTCCATTCCTTCCACCCAACATACCCCAACCGGGCCCGCACTCCATTCAGTAATATTTTTGGTAATACTCGAGTTTACCGGAACCAAGGGTCTCATTACCACAAGGTTCCCCAGTACAGTCCCCGTGGCGATTCAATCTTCACGACCAAGCCCTCGCCGGCTCGATCCAATTGACTACCAAACGGGGTTGAGCTCAGTAATGCAGTAAGGCCGTTGGACATCGTCCAAACGACATCAATTCAGTTCCATGAAATGGAATTCACCAACCAATATATCAAGTTCAGTAATGCAATAAAACGGTAGCCATTCAGTGACAATATCAAAAGAGGTGAGGGCGGTCAAGTACACCCTCACCTTAATCAATTTCAATATTCGAATAAGCCATCAAGGCATCACATAACATTTAACAAAGCCACATAGTAACAATTTAGTGAGTGGTATACTCACCAAGCAAGTAAGTGGTATTTCATGTACCACGATCACCAAGCCGTCGTGCACTACCTTCACGCCCTAGAATCATGCAACACATACAATAAGACTCCATGCCGAGCCATAAACAACACCAATTCACAACCCTAATAGGGTTTCATATGCATAAATGGGCATAATAGCAAACCAGAAATTAGAAAATGGCCTTAGTCTTGGCCCCAAATAGAAAACTGTTTTACACTCATTATGCGGTAATGGTACAACTCTCACTACAAATATCGGTTGGGGGTGTAAGACCCACCGTTTCGAAGCTATGGAACAGGGCTACAATAATGTAGAAGACCACTCAATCCAGTTCCTAGCTTAACTAGGTCGAAAATGCCAAATACTAACCCAGAATTCCTAAAACAGGTTCGCAAAACACAAAAAACTGTAATCAGTATATCTCAGTCCTTACAAGTCCAAATGCCGAAATTCCAAAGGCATAAGTTAGCTAAGACATCCAGCTACATTTCATCAGAAGACACCAACTCCAAAATCCAAACCAATTCCAGTCAAAATAGCCAATTACTATCGCAGTTTTCGCATTCTGCTCAAAGCAGAACAGCTACAGTAATTTCGTCATAACTCATTCTACATTAATCCAAATGACCTGAAATTTTGCAGGCACATCAACCTCATCAATACCTACAACTTTCATGTTTTGAGCAAAGTCAAATTCGGCCTCTAACACAGTGATCTAAAACCGGACAGAATTGGGGCTTCAAGAACCCTAACTTTCCAATTTTCCATCCAAATCCAAAATTAGTTGCATTTAACCACATTTGACATCCACTAGAGCCATTTCCAACCATTACAATTCATCATACAAGCCCACAACATATAATTCATATTAAACCAGAAAAATTCCCAATAAAATAAAAACTTCACCAAAACAAGCCAAACCAAGAGATAAACCACATTTTCAACCACTTAAGCCACTTCTAAGCATCATGTAACCATTATTGAAGGTAGTAGGGTGTTCAAGCAACACTTACCAAGAGATCAAGAGAGAGAGGGATGTAGGACACCTTTGCTCTTCAAACAAAGTTCACCAAACAACTTGCTAGCACTAGAAGGAAGAAATTTATGGAGTAAAAACTAAGTTAAGCAAGTGGTTTAGTTGATTTGAGCTTGGAGTTGGCTAGAATATTGAAGAGTTTTTGTCTTTCTTCTTGCTTAGGGAGGGCCGGCCATGGAGGAAGAAAATGAGAGAATTTTTGGTGAATTTTTTTGAAGATATTTACTTATTTGGGTCAAAAGTCAAAAAATGTCAAAAGGTGAATAGTAACTCTTAAAGTAAGACTAATGACATGGTGACAAGTGGCACTACATTAAATGCAATCTTATCATTTCTTTTCTCTCTCACATCAATCACTTCACACACACTACTTATCTCTTAACACCCGATAAATTTTAAACAGTATCCGAAACTTAACCTTATTGGCCGAATTTTTCCGAACTTTTCGCGCTAGTGGGTCCCACGTCCACTATTTACTCTTAATTTTCTAAAAATTCTCCAATGCTAGAAAAATCATCTTAAAACTATAATTGCTCATAAAATCCACTAAGAAAATATTTCTAAGCCAGATAATGCCGAAAACATGCAATTAAGGGGAAATAAACCCTAGGGAAAATATTAGGGTTTTACGGGTTCTCACACTCTCCCCCCCTTAAAAGAATTTCGTCCTCGAAATTTCTCACCTTAATTCCCGAAAAGGTTTGGGTATTTCTTTCGCATCTCCTCTTCTATCTCCCAGGTAGCTTCCTCCACTCCGTGGTTTCTCCATAGCACTTTCACTAATGGAATCTTCTTGTTTCTGAGCTCCTTGACTTTTCGATCAAGTACTTGGACCGGTTTCTCTTCATAGGCCAGTGATTCATCTACTTCGATATCCTCTGGTTGCAATACATGGGATGGGTCAGGATGGTACTTCTTTAGCATCGAGACGTGAAATACATCGTGGATTCGAGATAGACTGGATGGCAGTTCCAATCGATACGCGACCGCTCCAACCCTCTGAAGGATTTTGTAGGGTCCGACGTACCATGGTTGAAGTTTCTTTCCTTTACCCGTTGTAAGACTTCGTAAGGGTGTGATCTTGAGAAATACGTAGTCCCCAACTTCAAACTCCAAGTCTTTTCTTCGGTTATCCGCGTAGCTCTTTTGGCGACTTTGGGCAGTTTGGATTCGTTGCCGTATCAACTTAACCTTCTCGTGAGCCTCTTCCATCCACGGAATAGTTGTCGGGTCCAGTGCTTTCTTTTCGCCAACTTCGTCCCAGTAAATCGGTGAGCGGCACTTGCGTCCGTAGAGAGCTTCGTACGGAGCCATTTGAATCGACGAGTGGAAGCTATTGTTGTACGCGAACTCTACTAAGGTCATGTGCTGACCCCAGTTGCCTCCAAAGTCCAGAATACAGGTTCGTAGCATGTCTTCTAGCGTCTGAATCGTCCGTTCCGACTGGCCATCCGTCTGGGGATGATAAGTAGTGCTCAAATTGAGTTTCGTCCCCAGGGTTTCTTGGAACTTCTGCCAAAACCGAGATACGAACCGTGGATCCCGATCTGAGACAATGCTCACCGGCACGCCGTGTAACCTTACAATTTCATCCATGTACAATCGGGTCAATTTGTCCATTGAATACTTCATGTTCACCGGTAAGAAATGGGCCGACTTGGTTAATCGATCAACGATCACCCAAACGGCATCATGTCCTCTTTGCGTCCTTGGTAAACCTGAAACGAAGTCCATGGTGATGTTTTCCCACTTCCACTCGGGTATCTCCAAGGGTTGTAACAAACCCGATGGTTTTTGATGCTCTGCCTTCACTTGCTGGCAAATGAGACATTTCTGCACGTACAGCGCGATTTCCTTCTTCATGTTGTCCCACCAATAAATTCCTTTTAGGTCTTGATACATCTTACTGCTACCCGGATGGATTGTATACTTGGACCGATGAGCTTCCTCCAGAATTTCTGCTTTTAACGACTCGTCCTTTGGTACTACAATTCGGTTTCGATACTTCAGAAGACCCTCAGGACTCAAATTGAAGTCCGTAGTTTCGCCCTTCTCCAATTTCTCTCTCCACTTCCGAACCATCACATCCTCGCCTTGCGCCTCTTTTATATGTTCCAGTAGAGTGGATGTAACCCTAATATTGCCAAATATCACCTTATAGCTCCCAAGACAGGGTTTCCACTCGCACACGAATTCTAGCAAATCCCATTCCTTAATCATTAGCCCTGCTACTTGCACTTTACGACTCAAGGCATCCGCTACTACATTTGCCTTTCCCGGATGGTAGTTGATTGTACAATCGTAGTCCTCTAGAAATTCCATCCATCGCCGTTGTCTCATATTCAGTTCCTTCTGGGAAAAGAGGTACCTAAGACTCTTGTGATCCGAAAACACTTCGAAGGTCACCCCATATAGGTAATGCCTCCACTTTTTCAAAGCAAACACAACTGCAGCTAATTCTAGATCGTGAGTCGGATAGTTCTGCTCGTGAAGCTTCAATTTTCTAGAGGCAAAAGCAATCACATTCCGGTTCTGCATCAAAACACATCCCAATCCTTCTCGCGACGCGTCTGCATATACTGCAAACCCGTCCACTCCATTTGGCAAGACCAGTACTGGAGCCATGGTCAATCTTTTCTTTAATTCCTGAAAATTCGTTTCGCATCGGCCGTTCCAGATAAACTGGCCATGTTTCTTTGTCAAGTCAGTTAGAGGTCCTGCCAGTTTGGAAAAATCCTTAATGAACCTTCGGTAGTACCCAGCTAACCCTAGAAAGCTACGAATTTCCGTGGGGGTTTCTGGCCTCTTCCAATTTTTCACGGCCTCAACCTTCGCCGGGTCCACCGAAATACCTTCATGAGAGATCACGTGCCCTAGAAATGCCACTTTCTCCAACCAGAACTCGCATTTGCTAAACTTGGCGTATAGCTGATGTTCCCTCAAGGTCTGCAACACCACTCTCAAATGTTCCTCATGCTCCTCACGTGACTTAGAGTAGACCAAAATGTCGTCAATGAACACCACGACAAACCGGTCTAGATAGGGTTTAAAAACCCTATGCATTAGGTCCATGAAGGCGGCGGGAGCATTAGTCAATCCAAAGGGCATAACGGCGAACTCGTAATGCCCGTACCTCGAGTTGAAGGCAGTTTTCGGAATGTCCTCCTTCTTTATCAATAACTGATAGTATCCCTGTCGGAGGTCCAACTTCGAGAAGACCACTGCTCCTTGCAGCTGGTCAAACAACTCGTCAATGTGGGGCAGTGGATACTTGTTCTTGATCGTCACGTTGTTCAGCCCCCTATAGTCAATACACATCCTCAAAGTTCCATCCTTTTTCTTCACAAATAGGACCGGAGCTCCCCAAGGAGACTCACTCTCGTGGATGAATCCCCGCTCCAAAAGGTCTTGTAATTGCAACTTAAGCTCTTTAAGTTCTGCAGGCGCCATTCGGTAAGGGGTTTTGGAGATAGGTGCGGTTCCAGGTAAAAGATCTATTCGGAATTCTATCTCCCTTTCCGGAGGTAAGGCCACTAACTCATCAGGAAACACATCCGGAAATTCCCTCACTATCACCACGTCTTCCACTTTTAACTTATCCGTAGGGGTATTAATTAAAAAGGCCAAATATCCTTGCGCCCCTCTACTTATCAATTTCCTAGCTCGAATGCCCGAAATGAGAGCAGATGAGGCTAACCTACCCCTTATATCTAACCTTAAGGTTGCCTCGCCAGGAATGCGAAATTCAACTATTTTCGTTTTACAGTCCAGTTGGGCGTTATATCTGGCTAACCAGTCCATACCCAGAATCACGTCGTACCCCTTAATGGATAAGCTAATCAAGTCTCCTAAAAACCTCCTTTCACCTATCCATACGTCGCAATCCCTATAAACCATACTAGTCACCAAACGTTGACTCCCCGTAGGTGTACTAACTTCTAAGTCATATGGTAAACTAGCAGGTTTTATATCGATGCCACACATGAAATCAGGGTTAACAAACGAATGAGTGGCACCAGGATCAATTAAAACTTTGGCAAAGCGGTGGAAAATAGGGATCGTACCTTCCACCACCTCGGAAGACTCTGGGATCTGGTGAGGCTCTAAGGAATATACCCTAGCCGAAACTTTTGGTTTGGATCCGTCTCCCTTGGCCGATCCAGTATTGGTTCTCGACGGTAGTTGGCTCCCCTTTTCGTCTTGTTTCAGGACCGGACATGTAGCCAGTTGATGGTCCGCACTTCCACACCGCAGACATTTCCCCAGTTTCCTCCAGCAATTGTCCTCGGTGTGGTTTGTCTTTCCGCAGTGTCCACAGGGTCCACGAGGTGCCGAAGCCGAGCCACTCTGGATGTTTCCCCTTTGCCCTCGCCCAGCTTGGCCGCCCCTGAACGGAGTCCCTCTGCCTGGTCCAGAATGACGACCACCTCCAGTTCCTCGTCCAAACTTGGAGGGAGTGCTCTTCTCACCTTGTCCAGACGTACTCCCAGGAAATCCACGCTTCTTAGCCTGGAAGTTTCGGACCTGAAGCCGTGCACTCTCAACTCGTTGGGCTTTTTCCATAGCCTCGCTAAACGTGGTAATTTGAGCCGCCGCGAGGTCCTTCTGGATCTCAACGTTCAAGCCCTGAATGAAGCGCCTCACTCGTCTTTGCTCAGTCATGATTAATTCAGGCGCAAATTTGGACAGGCGGGTAAACTGGCTCTCATACTTCGCCACAGTCTGAGCCCCTTGCCGGAGCCGGATAAACTCGTCTTCCTTCCTCTCCTGGACTAGAGGAGGGAAAAACTTGGCATTAAACTCTCGTATAAAGTTCACCCATGTCCTCGGTGTCTGCTCTCGCTCCCATTTCTGCCTAATTACGTTCCACCAGGAACGGGCAGCTCCTTCCAGTTGAAACACGGCAAAAGTGACCTGCCGTTCGTCCGGGTAGTGTAAAGCCGCGAATATATCAACCATCTTCTCCAGCCATTTCTCGGCGACGTCAGGGTCGGGTCCCCCAATAAACTTTGGTGGGGAAAACTTTTGAAAACGCTCAAGAGCTCTATCCTCGCTCTCAACGTGGTTACCAGGATTTCCGGGGTTAGGGTTTGGGTTTTGGCCCTGTTGTTGCACTACTTGTGCAAGTAGGTTGGTCATTTGCTGCATAGCAGCAGCTATTTGCACATTAGGGTCTATTTGGGGTTCAGGATTCGGTCCAGTAGAAGCTTCTCCCGTTTCCCTAACTGGTGTGGGTTGCCTAATACCGCGCCCACGTCCCCGACCACTTCGCGTTCCTTCCATAAGATATACTTGGTCTAGGCAAGATTACTAAACCAAAGCAGTAACAAAACATATAAGTAGCAAATAAACTTTCACTTAGCACATAACGATGCATTTCAAACAAGATCAAAAGCACACATATATACAAGCCAAACATATATACAAGCAGTCAGTCAGGTACGGCTAAAGCACGTACGTACACAAAAGATCCACCTGAGGATAGGCCTATCAAAAGAGATTTACACGTAGCTAACTCTACATCCAAAACGGTTAGCTAAGGCACTATCCCTATCCCTATATACACACAAGAGCCACCACTAGCCAAAAGAAGCCTCTAAGATCAAGGCCTAATCAGTCGCCGGGGTCTGAGACCCAGGCGATGGGGTAGATTCCTCCCCAGCCTCGGCCCCAGCATACGAGGCCTCGTCACTAGACTCCTCAAGTCCGTCGTCGCATAGGTTGAGGATCGCCTCAGCACGACCCCTCACTTTGCGAGCTCGCTTAGTCTCGCGCTCGCGTGCATCTCTCAACTGATCACATAGATCATCAACTCTTTCCTCGACCTCTTGCACGTCATATTCTAGCTCTTTAATACGCGAGGCTTGCTTCTCATTGGTCGCCTTAGCCTGAGTCATCTCAGCTTCCAACGCAGCAACCACAGCTTCAAGCTTAGTATTTTCCTTAGCAAACTCCTCGCGTTCCTTTGCCACCGACAAAACTAGTGTATTTGGGTAGGAAAAGTTGCTACGACACCCACACTGTCGAACGCGGCTGGCCGGGCTCCAACGGACCACGGCCCCCTTCTGCCTAAGTTGATACTTAATCGGCGGCAACGTGCTATGGGGACGATCTCCTGCCGGACGGTCACTCGGGTCACCACTGGCATCCATCCTATAGCAAAGGAATAAACAACATGAATAACCTTAAAAACCATAATCAATAAAACCCTCAAGTCGAGCACTTCTATTACACCCAGGCTAATTCAAACCTAGGCTCTGATACCACCTGTGACAGCCCCACCTTCCCCAAAGGCGAACCAAAGGGGTTAGCGGACTGCCTGCCCAGCTCTCGCCAGGACTAACGGTACGGTTTACGTCAATCTAAATCGTTCCGGAACTTAACCTCGCGCGCAAACAAGTCAAAACACAAAATAAAATAAAATAAAATAAAACGAAAACCGAAGCCGAAATTTATCTAAACCATAGCCAAGCATATATGTACAATGGAAACCAACATTTACAACCATAATGGCATGCCAAAACCATTCATTAAGGAGTACACATTCGATTTGCCTATCAAAAGGAAATGAACCCGTTATACATTAGGGTTTCACTTCAAGAGCTATACAAAAGACATTTACAAGCTCAGTATGGCAATTGACTATCCAGTCCATTTTCAAAAGCAATTATATCCCTGTAAGGAAAACAAATAACACGGAATGAGCCAAAGCCCAGTGGTATACCACCCAATAAGCAATCAAAGTCATATAAGAATGAACCTTCATTTAAAGTGCACAAATAAGCAATGGAGCAAAACGGTAAAAGGATACGGTCGGCTCTCAAGAGCCCATTTCCACGCTTGCAATCTTGAACCAACCTCATTGACTCTCCGTCAATGTTAAAATACCAAACCGTAGACAACTCTTTACTTCCATTCCTTCCACCCAACATACCCCAACCGGGCCCGCACTCCATTCAGTAATATTTTTGGTAATACTCGAGTTTACCGGAACCAAGGGTCTCATTACCACAAGGTTCCCCAGTACAGTCCCCGTGGCGATTCAATCTTCACGACCAAGCCCTCGCCGGCTCGATCCAATTGACTACCAAACGGGGTTGAGCTCAGTAATGCAGTAAGGCCGTTGGACATCGTCCAAACGACATCAATTCAGTTCCATGAAATGGAATTCACCAACCAATATATCAAGTTCAGTAATGCAATAAAACGGTAGCCATTCAGTGACAATATCAAAAGAGGTGAGGGCGGTCAAGTACACCCTCACCTTAATCAATTTCAATATTCGAATAAGCCATCAAGGCATCACATAACATTTAACAAAGCCACATAGTAACAATTTAGTGAGTGGTATACTCACCAAGCAAGTAAGTGGTATTTCATGTACCACGATCACCAAGCCGTCGTGCACTACCTTCACGCCCTAGAATCATGCAACACATACAATAAGACTCCATGCCGAGCCATAAACAACACCAATTCACAACCCTAATAGGGTTTCATATGCATAAATGGGCATAATAGCAAACCAGAAATTAGAAAATGGCCTTAGTCTTGGCCCCAAATAGAAAACTGTTTTACACTCATTATGCGGTAATGGTACAACTCTCACTACAAATATCGGTTGGGGGTGTAAGACCCACCGTTTCGAAGCTATGGAACAGGGCTACAATAATGTAGAAGACCACTCAATCCAGTTCCTAGCTTAACTAGGTCGAAAATGCCAAATACTAACCCAGAATTCCTAAAACAGGTTCGCAAAACACAAAAAACTGTAATCAGTATATCTCAGTCCTTACAAGTCCAAATGCCGAAATTCCAAAGGCATAAGTTAGCTAAGACATCCAGCTACATTTCATCAGAAGACACCAACTCCAAAATCCAAACCAATTCCAGTCAAAATAGCCAATTACTATCGCAGTTTTCGCATTCTGCTCAAAGCAGAACAGCTACAGTAATTTCGTCATAACTCATTCTACATTAATCCAAATGACCTGAAATTTTGCAGGCACATCAACCTCATCAATACCTACAACTTTCATGTTTTGAGCAAAGTCAAATTCGGCCTCTAACACAGTGATCTAAAACCGGACAGAATTGGGGCTTCAAGAACCCTAACTTTCCAATTTTCCATCCAAATCCAAAATTAGTTGCATTTAACCACATTTGACATCCACTAGAGCCATTTCCAACCATTACAATTCATCATACAAGCCCACAACATATAATTCATATTAAACCAGAAAAATTCCCAATAAAATAAAAACTTCACCAAAACAAGCCAAACCAAGAGATAAACCACATTTTCAACCACTTAAGCCACTTCTAAGCATCATGTAACCATTATTGAAGGTAGTAGGGTGTTCAAGCAACACTTACCAAGAGATCAAGAGAGAGAGGGATGTAGGACACCTTTGCTCTTCAAACAAAGTTCACCAAACAACTTGCTAGCACTAGAAGGAAGAAATTTATGGAGTAAAAACTAAGTTAAGCAAGTGGTTTAGTTGATTTGAGCTTGGAGTTGGCTAGAATATTGAAGAGTTTTTGTCTTTCTTCTTGCTTAGGGAGGGCCGGCCATGGAGGAAGAAAATGAGAGAATTTTTGGTGAATTTTTTTGAAGATATTTACTTATTTGGGTCAAAAGTCAAAAAATGTCAAAAGGTGAATAGTAACTCTTAAAGTAAGACTAATGACATGGTGACAAGTGGCACTACATTAAATGCAATCTTATCATTTCTTTTCTCTCTCACATCAATCACTTCACACACACTACTTATCTCTTAACACCCGATAAATTTTAAACAGTATCCGAAACTTAACCTTATTGGCCGAATTTTTCCGAACTTTTCGCGCTAGTGGGTCCCACGTCCACTATTTACTCTTAATTTTCTAAAAATTCTCCAATGCTAGAAAAATCATCTTAAAACTATAATTGCTCATAAAATCCACTAAGAAAATATTTCTAAGCCAGATAATGCCGAAAACATGCAATTAAGGGGAAATAAACCCTAGGGAAAATATTAGGGTTTTACGGGTTCTCACATACTCTAATCCCACTTGTCCGATTTTCATTCCTGCAAGAAATCACTTATTTTTCAAACTAGACCCCCAGTCCGGCATCCTAAACATCAAGCCTAGGATACATTACAGGGATTTGAAGCCTAAACTCTGATACCAACTGTGACAGCCCCACCTCACCCTAAGGCGAACCGAAGGATTCGCCGGGCCGCCTGCCCAGCTCTCGCCAGGACTCAGTCGTTCACTACAGTTCTCAAATAAATTACAAGATAAATTCCAAATTTACATCAAATTCTCCAAGAATTACATATCATAAGCGAAGCGGAAACTAATCGCTTGCACTATCAACTAAAACCTCAGGAAATCAAAGCAATACAATTTTCCCGAATAAGACAAAGGTCCTCAGTTCTCACATAAGTACAAGTACAATCGCAGTCTCAACTATTACACAGGATAAAACTAAAACTTCAATTGAATAGGAGGTAATCCAATCATAACCCCAGAGAATTTTAATACAAACTTCCTTCACCTCGAGCCCTGTGGAGGGAAATAAAATAGTTTTGGGGTGAGCTAGAAGCTCAGCGAGTAACTGGTAAAATCAGTAATCAAATATATTTCACAATAATTCATTTCAATGATGCCATGCTTCAGTAATCAAATGCACTTTTATTGCTCTCATGAGCCAGTGAAACCATTGTACCCAAACACCCAACGCTCAAATTGGTCACTTAACGTTTAACAATAAAAGGGAGCCCTTTGGTGCTCCAGATGAACTTGAACAGTAAGAAGTGGTGGAGACGTTGGTGACCCCTCAAGAACTCATTGAAGCCAAATCATGCCATGAACTCACATGCAAGCACGCATGATTTGCAATCGAGTAAATAATGCAAGAAAACGTTCATAAGTAGCTTTGGGACAGTTTTGGGATTACTCACCTCCACGGCTCAGGAACCATCCATCAAATATCATTGTCTTGCCCAAATCCAAGCCCTAGATCGCAAACTCAAAGCAATCAATCACTCTCTGAGTTCGGACAGCATTTCCCCTTAGTTTTATTTCTTTTCCAACCTACAAACAATTACCAAATTCATAACCATCAACCACAATCCCACATACGATTCAAATCCGATTAGGCCACAATATCCTTCAATCAAGGCCAATTAGAAGCTCAAAAGTCAACGATTAGAAAACCCCCAAATTAACCCTAGAAACCGGAATTTCCGCACCAACCAAAAATTTTCCGCAAACAATCATATCCAACGTATACAAGCTCTCTTTACACCCCAACAAGCTATCAATTCAAGACCAATCCTTGATTATAATATAAAATCCGAAAATCCCCTAATAAATCAGAAATTCACCATAAATTCCTTCAACCCATGAAATACTCCACAATACCACATACTTAACCACCACAACCATTAATTTACCAATATTAGAGCAAAAGGGAACTTGTTTATCCAACTTACCTCAAATTCAAAAAAGCTATCAACTTAGAGCTTCCCTTCCAAAATCAATCCATCAAAAGCTTCAAACCACCATAGTGAGCCCTTGTATGAAATATTTTCCAAAACCATCGGTTAAAACTCAAGATTTGAGTAGAAATTGAAGATGGAAAAATGAAGAGCTTTTCTTGTTTTTCTCTCAAGAGGCACGGATGAACCAGGGAAGAAATGATGATATTTTGGGCAAAAATAGGATAAGTAATGAAAGAAACAGCCGGTCAAAGCCTCTGACCGACTGTGACATGTCACAATCTGGCCGGATTTCCGGCCAGATTTAGCCCTTTCACATTTTTGCAAAATTTTTTTCTTCTTTCGAAGTTTAAAAGCTGCGCTCCTCTGCTCGTCCAACAAGGATATATATAAAATGAAAACCCTCCTTCTTTCGGGGCGTCACAATCTCTCCCCTTAAAAGAATGTCGTCCTCGACATTCCATCTTGTACTAATCAAGTCAAGACATCCCGCAAGAGTCACTTAAGCATTCCAAGCAAGCACTACGGGTTACTCTAATCCCACTTGTCCGATTTTCATTCCTGCAAGAAATCACTTATTTTTCAAACTAGACCCCCAGTCCGGCATCCTAAACATCAAGCCTAGGATACATTACAGGGATTTGAAACCTAAACTCTGATACCAACTGTGACAGCCCCACCTCACCCTAAGGCGAACCGAAGGATTCGCCGGGCCGCCTGCCCAGCTCTCGCCGGGACTCAGTCGTTCACTACAGTTCTCAAATAAATTACAAGATAAATCCCAAATTTACATCAAATTCTCCAAGAATTACATATCATAAGCGAAGCGGAAACTAATCGCTTGCACTATCAACTAAAACCTCAGGAAATCAAAGCAATACAATTTTCCCGAATAAGACAAAGATCCTCAGTTCTCACATAAGTACAAGTACAATCGCAGTCTCAACTATTACACAGGATAAAACTAAAACTTCAATTGAATAGGAGGTAATCCAATCATAACCCCAGAGAACTTTAATACAAACTTCCTTCACCTCGAGCCCTGTGGAGGGAAATAAAATAGTTTTGGGGTGAGCTAGAAGCTCAGCGAGTAACTGGTAAAATCAGTAATCAAATATATTTCACAATAATTCATTTCAATGATGCCATGCTTCAGTAATCAAATGCACTTTTATTGCTCTCATGAGCCAGTGAAACCATTGTACCCAAACACCCAACGCTCAAATTGGTCACTTAACGTTTAACAATAAGAGGGAGCCCTTTGGTGCTCCAGATGAACTTGAACAGTAAGAAGTGGTGGAGATGTTGGTGACCCCTCAAGAACTCATTGAAGCCAAATCATGCCATGAACTCACATGCAAGCACGCATGATTTGCAATCGAGTAAATAATGCAAGAAAACGTTCATAAGTAGCTTTGGGACAGTTTTGGGATTACTCACCTCCACGGCTCAGGAACCATCCATCAAATATCATTGTCTTGCCCAAATCCAAGCCCTAGATCGCAAACTCAAAGCAATCAATCACTCTCCGAGTTCGGACAACATTTCCCCTTAGTTTCTTTCTTTTCCAACCTTCAAACAATTACCAAATTCATAACCATCAACCACAATCCCACATACGATTCAAATCCGATTAGGCCACAATATCCTTCAATCAAGGCCAATTAGAAGCTCAAAAGCCAACGATTAGAAAATCCCCAAATTAACCCTAGAAACCGGAATTTCCGCACCAACTAGAAATTTTCCGCAAACAATCATATCCAACGTATACAAGCTCAACTTTACACCACAACAAGCTATCAATTCAAGACCAATCCATGATTATAATATAAAATCCGAAAATCCCCTAATAAATCAGAAATTCACCATAAATTCCTTCAACCCATGAAATACTCCACAATACCACATACTTAACTACCACAACCATTAATTAACCAATATTAGAGCAAAAGGGAACTTGTTTATCCAACTTACCTCAAATTCAAGAAAGCTATCAACTTAGAGCTTCCCTTCCAAAATCAATCCATCAAAAGCTTCAAACCACCATAGTGAGCCCTTGTATGAAATATTTTCCAAAACCATCGGTTAAAACTCAAGATTTGAGTAGAAATTGAAGATGGAAAAATGAAGAGCTTTTCTTGTTTTTCTCTCAAGAGGCACGGATGAACCAGGGAAGAAATGATGATATTTTGGGCAAAAATAGGATAAGTAATGAAAGAAACAGCCTGTCAAAGCCTCTGACCGACTGTGACATGTCACAATCTGGCCGGATTCGGGCCAGAGACGAAACCCATTTTTTCAAAAACTTCAGGCAATCCGGCCAAGATCTGGCCGGATTTCCGGCCGGATTTGGCCCTTTCACATTTTTGCAAAAATTTTTTCTTCTTTCCAAGTTTAAAAGCTGCGCTCCTCTGCTCGTCCAACAAGGATATATATAAAATGAAAACCCTCCTTCTTTCGGGGCGTCACAAAAGTTTCCAGCAACACTACTTCAAAATTTTCCCCAAAGTTCCATATTCTACTTGTTTAAACACTAAACTCTCAACATATTATCTGACCAGCCTGAACTATAGCAGATAACCCACCATTTAAGCAAGTAATTCCACCATGAACCTCAAAATAATTCTGTCATCTACTAAATGTAACTTTCAGCCATATGATAGTTAAAAATATGATTCTTTCTTCACATTTTCTTCAGTTTTAACTCCAACACAACATGCAAGGAATGATTATCTTATCTCAGAATATTTTAAGCTGCAAGATAATATTTTCAGCCAGAGACTCAAAGTTAATATTAAACAAAGTTTTGTTTCCTC
This sequence comes from Coffea arabica, assembly GCF_036785885.1. Lineage (NCBI taxonomy): Eukaryota > Viridiplantae > Streptophyta > Magnoliopsida > Gentianales > Rubiaceae > Coffea > Coffea arabica. The sequence continues at coordinate 46,785,865 of NC_092320.1, read as the reverse complement.
TCTCGGCCATATTAGAAAGGCTATAGCAGCCAACAGCTTTTAAAACAAGAAAATTCTCAAATAATCTCTTCATTTTATACCCAATCTCACATGCATGTTCATTTCCCTCTCTAGGATGAAGCTGGAAAAATTCCAGCAGGTTTTCTTCCTACGGTCTCAACCCAAATAGTAGTATTGAAAGCAAAGGCACGGAGATGTAAATTCATCTAAAGAGACAACAATGTAAATTTCGTCCTTGATGAAATAAAATCCGCCATGCATCTATAGACAATAGAATAAACTAAGGGCGACCCAGAATCAAGATTCACTCTTGCAACTCAACATTCAGCGCACACGACCTACATTAGACAGAACTGTTCGAAAATAGATGGAAAATATTGAGATTTTTTACCTCAAATTATGCCGTCACAACCTTAGGTCCTTCTGATTCAGTCTTCAAAATATGGCTTTTCCCCAAAATTCATGGTCAATTGCCGTGACGAACTAGGGATATTTGTTATCTCCTACTCTACTAAAGCTGCCCTATCAGTTTGGGTAGCTCAATTTAGGGATGCAAATGGTGGCTCAACTTAGGGATATTTGCTATCTGCTACCTACTAAAGCTGCAATTTCAGTTTGGGTAGCTCAATTTAGTGATTATCTCAGTAATTTTAGCAAGATCCCAGTGGAGAGAAGGAGAAGAAGATGGTGTCCGAAGGCAAAGAAAGAGGGAAATGAGTTTTGTCTGAAATTTGGCTAGTGTTGTTGAGTGCTTTTCTTCCAAATCAACTTCAAACGATGTCGTTTCTACTTAATTTAGAACCCTGCCTCTACTCCTTCAATTTTCAGATTCCCGCTTCCACTATTGCACATTAAAAAAGAACGCCTTCTCTGTCTAAATTGTTGAACCCTTTTTTTTTTATAGAAATAACGCCTTCTATCTCTTTTTCTTTTCCCAATCTTTGCGCAATTAACATTGTTTATTATTTTGAGCTTTGTTAGTTCACAAGTTGTATTAGAACTTTGGAATATAAAAATTTAGTATTTTTGGATTTTTTCTTTTTTTAGTAACATTTGCTACATTTGGATTAGCTGTTTTTGGGAGTATTTTTGAAAAACTTTGTAGTAACAGAGTTTTTAGAGTATATTTTGAAATATTTTTAGAAAATATTTTGGGATATTTAAGAATAGAAGAGTTTCTAAAATTTTTTTGAGATATTTTTTAAAATTTTACAAAAATTTAAATTAATTTATAGATTATCTTTTAGTGTACTTTTTAAAAATTTTTATTATATTCAAAAACTAATTTTTGAAAAACACTCCAAAAACTCTTGATCCAAACAGTTATAACAGATGCAACCAAACAGGTGAACAGTTCGGCGAAGGTCGAAAAATTGATTCAAGGCATCTCAACATTAGGATCTCTACCAAAAATAATGTTCAAAAACTAAAACGCTTATTAAAAATATGTTTATGATTCAAAAAAAGATCTTTTAATGCAAATATTTTTGGTATCAATTTAATAATTTTATCAATTATGCACGAATTGTGGTCTGACAAGACCAAACAATCTGTTTAGTTGATCAAATAACCAAAATGGTTTACTAATACATGCATGAAACACTAAATCTATTTGATACAAGTATTGATTCATAAACTATAGTTCCAATTTGATTATTGTATGTTGTAATACATAACAAACTCCAGTCATGCAATTGTCAAGATTTTTACTTAATTTCATATTAAATTTTATTATTCTCTACCATTATTTTCACACTATGTTAATCAGTAATTTTTCATATGTTTTCAAGAGAACTAAATAATTAATTCATGATATTTTTTAACTTTATAACTAGGTATTAGTTACGTTTGGAATAATTGACCAATAGGCAAATATTGTTTTTTACAATACCTTCCTCATTTTGCTAATGATGAACACAACTTAAAGTGTAAAAGCGTAGGGTGCCATAATAGAATTAATAAAACCTTTCTTTATTACATACGAGGCTAAATTGCAAAAGATAAGGTGTTATGGTAGAGTTAATGGGATTAGTTTACCAAATACGGACCTAAAATATAAAAGTTCAGCGAAATAACATAATTAATTAAATTTACTTACAGCACATGGGCCATATACAAAATATTAGGGTGGCATATCAGGCTAAAATGTAATAGTTATGGTGTCATATAATAGAATTATTAAAATTTATTTACAACACATGGGCCATATCGAAAAATTAAGGTGGTATATGGGGATAAAATGTAAAAGTTAGGGTGTCATAGTGGAATGAATAAAATTTATTTACAACACATGGGCCATATTGAAAAAATTAAGGCAGTATGTGGGGTCAAAATGTAAAAGTTAGGGTGTCATAGTAAAATTAATAAAATTTATTTATAACACATGGGCCATATTGAAAAAATTAAGGTAGTATATATAGGATCAAAAAGCAAAAGTTAGGGTGTCCTGCTAGAATTAATAAAATTTATTTACAACATATGGGCCATATTGAAAATATTAGGGTGACATAGTAGAATTAGTGAAAATGGGATGAGAATAAATGCTTTGTACAGTGACGACTACTCATTGTCACTAATTTAGAATATTGTGACTGTGAGAACCCGTAAAACCCTAATAAATTTTCCTAGGGTTAAACCCTTTAATGGCATGTTTTCTGCGTTTTCTGGCTTAGGAATATTTTCTTGGTGGGTTTTATGAGCAGTTATAGTTTTTAGATGATTTTTCTAGTATTGGAGAGTTTTTGAAAAATTAAGAATATATATTGGACGTGGGACCCAGTAGTGCGAAAAGTTCGGAAAAATTCGGCCAATAAGGTTAAGTTTCGGATACTGTGTGAAATTTATCGGGTATTAAGAGATAAGTAGAGAGTGGGATTTGATTGATGGGAGAGGAAAAAGAAAGATAAGAATGCATTAAATAAGGTGACAAGTGTCACCATAAGATTAACTCTTACAATTTGACTTACTATTCATACTTTTACCATTTTGCTTAAATATCTCAAAAATTTGACCCAAAAATTATAAAAAATTCCTCCATAAGAGCCGGCCCTCTCTTCTTCTCTTTCTCTCTCTCTTACTCCAAGCACAAGGAAGAAACACTTCAATCTTGTCCCAAATCATCAAAACCAACCATCCAACCTTGATTTTGCTCCATAAAACACCTTCAAGTGGTGGTTGTGAGTTGTTTTGTGGGTTTGTTTGGAAGAGCTAAGGTGGTCTACAACTCCTCTTCTCTTGTATACTAGGTAAGTGATGATTGAACATACTCCTACACCTAATGATGCTTAAGTTATGCTTAGTAGTGGCTAAAGTGATGATATTTGTGATTTATTTCTTGATTTGAAGTGATTTGGTGAAGTTTTTATATTTTTGAGGAATTTTCTGGTTTAATATGAATGTGATGTTGTGGTCATCTATGATGGTTGATAATGAGGGGGAATGACTCTAGTAGGTGTGAATTAGTGATAATTGCAATCAATTTTGGGTTTGGATTGAATTGTGGAAAGTTAGGGTTTTATCACCCCTTATTCTGTCCGATTTTGGATCATAGGGTTAGAGGCCGAATTGGATTTTTCTTAAAACATGAAAGTTGTAGGTATTGATGTGTTTGAGGTGCCTGTAAATTTTCAGGTAATTTGGATTAGTGTAGTGTGAGATATGTCGATTTTACTGTGGCTGTTCTTGGTTGATCAGGATGGCAGAACTGCGTTTGTATTTGGCTATTTTGACTGGAATTACTTTGGATTTGGATGTTGGTGTCTTCTGATGAAATATAGAGGAATGTTTTAGCTACCATATGCCTTTGGAATCAATGCATTTGGACTTGTATAGACTGAGTTGGACTCATTACAGCATTATGTGATTTGCAAACCTGTTTTGGTAATTCTGGTTTCGTATTTTGCATATTTGACCTAGTTGTGCTAGGATTTGGACTGAGTGGCCTTCTAAATTGTTGTAGCCCCTTAAGTCCTGGATAGTCCTGTAAATTTTCAGGTTAAACGGATTAGTATATCCTGAGCTATAAACGAAATACTCAGACCTGTTTTGACCGTCAAATTCTATTACGTTTTTGGAAAGTTTCTGACCGTGACTTTTTCGATTTTGATAGAGTACGATTTCGGTGTCGGCTCTGTCATAAGAAATGTATATCTTGGTCACAACTTCGAAACGCTATAAAGTGCGTCAAAATCCGAGTTCCGTAGCTCTAGTTATGATCGAAATAAGAATTCATGTCAGGACTGTTCTTATATCCGGACAGTTTACGACTGGAACTTTGGCTTCACATTTGACTAGGTTACAAGCTGTTTGGGCTTGCGACCAAAACATCAAACTTATAGCCCTATATCAGAGCTTTCTAATGCCCTTGGAATTTCAGGAATCGGATTTATAAAACCTGAGATATAGCCGAGCAAACAAGGCCTGCCCGTGAAAATGACCATTTTCTGGTCAGATCTGTTTTGGTCCTGATGACCAATTTCCGTTCCGAATTTGGATTGCCGACCTTCATGAAAGTTGTTCCATTTGGAATGAACCATCTAACTACCAATTTTAAGCTCTTTTGACCATGTGTAGCATAGAAAACAGTTTGCACTCAAAACTGACCATTTGTGCATTGGCCAGATTTCGTAAGTGATTGTGTTTGGTTCATTTGGGACTGAAGCCTCCAGTTTCAGTTCTGGATTTCTTCATAACAGTTGTTTTTCATCCTTTAAGCTTCGATATGGCGTCTCATACGCCTTAATCCGATATTCGTAGCTCAACTTATGAGTAAACTAGAAATGAGTGTCAAGTCTGCCGTTTCCGCTAACGGCCGTTTCCGTTTCCGTCCATCATATTTACGTGCGCGCGTGCCGTTTTGCCGTTTTGCTTGTTTTAGGCACGATAGTAGCCGTTTGCGATATTATGTGACACAATCTTCTATTTCAGACGGTGTTGAGCTGGGCGGAACTGGTGGGGCCCACTACTAGCTGTTCATTTCGATCCGACTTCGTACTTTTGCTATTTCAGTTTCTGAGTAAGTATTCAGGCCAGTTTGGTGTGTTTTCTTTGCTATGTGTTTGAGATATGTGAAAAGGGTACTTAGGCGAGGGTGTACTTTATCGCACTCGACCTAAACCCTAATTTGAATGTATAATTGTACTTGGCATATGTATATGAACCTTTTGGAACCAAAACCCTTGAGCTTGTGGCTCGGGGCGACTTTCGAGTAAAGTTTGTGAAGTTTGCAAAGTTTGTGAGTTCGTGGGCCCGATCTAAGACCTGTTTGGACTATTCGAGCCGGTTAGGGCTTGGTCGAAGTCAGTCCAACTTAGTCTGAGGTCACCAAGTTTGTAGGTTCATGTTATGAACCAATTTTGTGAATCCGGTTCACCGAGAAGGTGACCAAGTTTGTGACTCGAGCTTGTGACTCAAGCTCAAGTTTGTGATTTCGTTCGCCCGGGCAAGTTTGTGAGGTGACTGGCCAGTGAGGGTGATAAGGTGTCGGTGGGTGTACAAGTGAAGTTCTACGGACTATTGAGTGTGGTCGACGGAGTGTCGGCAGGAGATCACGCATGGCATATGAATTGGCTTTGAAGCCACCTGTATCCTTATTATGTGATGTTACTTTTCTGCTTTTGCTTTACTCTTACTGTGTAACTGTTGTTACGTGAAATTTATGCTTTCGCCCCTGTTTACTTACTAAGCATATAGCTTACCCCTTTCCTTTTGTTTTCCTTAGCAGGGGCCGACGCGGGGACTTTTGGCTCGTACACTAGTGTAGTTAGATTGGCTTGTAATAGTTAAACAGTTAGGATGTTTGTATTAGTTTTGGTGGTTTGTATAAGGACCCTTCTTAGGGTCTATCTTCTGCTGGTTGTGGTTATAGTGTATTGGAGTGGTTTGACTCGAGACTTTTGAGGATGTAAATGTAACTTTTGGGATTGTATATATATTGTATATAGTGCTCTTTCGATTTATCTAGTTTTATTGCTTTAAGTTTTGAGTCCTGGCGCGAGCTAGGCAGGCGGCCCGCCGATACCCTTGGATTCGCCCTTGGGAGAAGTGGGGTCGCCACAGTTGGTATCAGAGCGCCTAGGTTAGAGGACTTGGGCAAGTGGGACGTACGTGATAGACATTAGGCATATTTGATTCTTTTAAGTTGAATGGTATAGTTTAAGCTGAAATGCTGGTGAACTGACGAATTGATGTTTTGTAGGTATGTATCCGAGCGGTTCTAGTGGTGCTGGACCCAGCGGCGGGGGGCCGGAGGACCGAGTGTGGCGTAAGCGTGCGATCCGATATCGGAGGAGACTTGGGGAGTCCTACATCACGTATTTCCCGTTTAGTCAGGCGTCGCACCGACCCTGTGCGTGTTGGTATACCTTTGGCTATCCTGACGAGGTCGTCCTGTCATTGGATGACGAGCGTTATCACCTAGACAGGACAGTCGACACTTTGAGAGCGCAGCTGGAGGAGGCCAGAGAGGTTGGCCAGGGGCGGGCGTCATGCATTAGGCACTTGGAGCGGAGTCTCCGAGAGGAGAGGGAGAGGACGGATGCTTTGCACCGTCAGCTCCAGGACACACACCAGCACTTCTTCGCTATGAAGAGGCAGCTGAGGGACAGGGCTCGGAGTATGTTTGTTGACTGCGAGCTCTTACTAGATTTAGCTGCAGAGGCTCCGCCACGAGCCACCGGTCTGGAGATGATGGATGAGGTGGATACGTTAGGTTCCGTTGGGAACCTGGGCCCTAGGGGAGATGCATAGGGTCGCTTTTGTACTTTTGTTTAGCTAGTGCATGACTTTTGTCAGAACTAATTCGGCTAATTCCTTTTGTTGCTTGGCCGACTGACTAGATTTTTGGAGCCGGAGTGCTCGTGTATATTGGGTTTTGTACCGACTGGAGGTCGAGTAATGTGTAAATCTTTTGGTGTGACTTTGTAAATACGTGTATATATTTGAATGGAATGTTGAACTTATCTTTTGTGTGCCTTTTGTGCGTAAGTTTTGTGTCTCTTCTTTTGCTCATAGTCTGGATAATAAGTATACGTATTGTTCCGAATTATAGACTTGTACACTAGATGGCCTCCGGTACTCGAGGTGGAGGTAGAGGGCGAGGACGAGGCCCTGAAATGGATCATGAACAAGAGCCAGACCAAATAGCTACAGCCATCCAGCGGATGGCCGATCTGTTAGAACGCATGGCAAATCCTCAAGGTCAAGGAAGTAGTACTGGGAATCCTGGACATAATCCGGGACATAATCATGAGGGCGAGGACCGTGCCTTAGAACGGTTCCAAAAGTTTGCACCTCCTAAGTTCATAGGAGGACCTAATCCTGATTTAGCAGAAATCTGGATGGACCGTATGCTCGATATATTTGCCGCACTTAGGTATTCGGAGGAGCGGCAGATATCTTTTGCTGTGTTCCAGTTCGAAGGAGCCGCTCGAGCCTGGTGGAACGTGATTAAAACTAAGTGGGAGCGCGAACAAACCCCCTGGACCTGGATCAATTTTACCCGAGAATTTAATGAGAAGTATTTGTCGCCCATCGTGCAAGAGAAACGGGAAGATGATTTTATCCGCCTGCGTCAAGGTGCATCTAGCGTGGCGGAGTACGAAACTCAGTTCACTAAACTTTCTCGCTTTGCCCCAGAGCTGGTGTTAACGGAGCAGAAACTAATCCGTCGATTCGTTCAAGGTTTAAATGTGGAAATCCAGGAATCGCTAACAGCTGCTCAGTTGAACACGTTTAGCCAAGCGCTAGAAAAAGCTCAGCGGATTGAGACTGCCAGAGGACAGGTTAAAGCCTTCCACGATCGGAAAAGAAGGCAACCTAGCTCAAATGATTCCATGGTCGGACAAAGCTCGCGAAACGAGCCACCTGCCAAGATAAATAAAGGTACGGATAGGCCGGTGTCCTAAGATAAATAAAGCACCGAACACCTGATTGCCCGGTGTCCTAAGATGAAAAAGGAAGGATTTAAGCCACCGACTGAAGGGACCACAACTAAACCGTCAAATGCAGGGGACAATCGACCTAAAGGGCCAGCAAGAGGGTATGCAATGGGTCAACAGGAGGCGATTGACCCTTCGGCAGGTTTTGAAGGTACGCTTTGACCAACGAATTAATTTCGAGGACGAAATTGTCCTAAGTGGGAGAGAGTGTGAGAACCCGTAAAACCCTAATAAATTTTCCTAGGGTTAAACCCTTTAATGGCATGTTTTCTGCGTTTTCTGGCTTAGGAATATTTTCTTGGTGGGTTTTATGAGCAGTTATAGTTTTTAGATGATTTTTCTAGTATTGGAGAGTTTTTGAAAAATTAAGAATATATATTGGACGTGGGACCCAGTAGTGCGAAAAGTTCGGAAAAATTCGGCCAATAAGGTTAAGTTTCGGATACTGTGTGAAATTTATCGGGTATTAAGAGATAAGTAGAGAGTGGGATTTGATTGATGGGAGAGGAAAAAGAAAGATAAGAATGCATTAAATAAGGTGACAAGTGTCACCATAAGATTAACTCTTACAATTTGACTTACTATTCATACTTTTACCATTTTGCTTAAATATCTCAAAAATTTGACCCAAAAATTATAAAAAATTCCTCCATAAGAGCCGGCCCTCTCTTCTTCTCTTTCTCTCTCTCTTACTCCAAGCACAAGGAAGAAACACTTCAATCTTGTCCCAAATCATCAAAACCAACCATCCAACCTTGATTTTGCTCCATAAAACACCTTCAAGTGGTGGTTGTGAGTTGTTTTGTGGGTTTGTTTGGAAGAGCTAAGGTGGTCTACAACTCCTCTTCTCTTGTATACTAGGTAAGTGATGATTGAACATACTCCTACACCTAATGATGCTTAAGTTATGCTTAGTAGTGGCTAAAGTGATGATATTTGTGATTTATTTCTTGATTTGAAGTGATTTGGTGAAGTTTTTATATTTTTGAGGAATTTTCTGGTTTAATATGAATGTGATGTTGTGGTCATCTATGATGGTTGATAATGAGGGGGAATGACTCTAGTAGGTGTGAATTAGTGATAATTGCAATCAATTTTGGGTTTGGATTGAATTGTGGAAAGTTAGGGTTTTATCACCCCTTATTCTGTCCGATTTTGGATCATAGGGTTAGCGGCCGAATTGGATTTTTCTTAAAACATGAAAGTTGTAGGTATTGATGTGTTTGAGGTGCCTGTAAATTTTCAGGTGATTTGGATTAGTGTAGAGTGAGATATGTCGATTTTACTGTGGCTGTTCTGGGTTGATCAGGATGGCAGAACTGCGTTTGTATTTGGCTATTTTGACTGGAATTACTTTGGATTTGGATGTTGGTGTCTTCTGATGAAATATAGAGGAATGTTTTAGCTACCATATGCCTTTGGAATCAATGCATTTGGACTTGTATAGACTGAGTTGGACTCATTACAGCATTATGTGATTTGCAAACCTGTTTTTGTAATTCTGGTTTCGTATTTTGCATATTTGATCTAGTTGTGCTAGGATTTGGACTGAGTGGCCTTCTAAATTGTTGTAGCCCCTTAAGTCCTAGATAGTCCTGTAAATTTTCAGGTTAAACGGATTAATATATCCTGAGCTATAAACGAAATACTCAGACCTGTTTTGACCGTCAAATTCTGTTATGGGCAATGTGAGACTTCCTCATCCAAAGGCAAAGATAAAATGAAGGAAGTATACCTCACCACTAAAGGAACAATTCTAAAGGAGTTTGATGAAGATGTAATCAAAGTAAAAAAAAAAGAATGGCTCGAGGTCAAGTTTCACTTACTCCAAACCTTGTACTGTAAGGATTGACAACCATGTGATGCCTACTAGATATCAACCGTCTAAATTTCAATAATTCGATAGAAAAGGCAATCCAAAGAAACATGTAGCCCATTTCATCGAAACTTGCAACAATGTTGGAACATATGGCGACCTCTTAGCCAAACAATTCGTTCGATCATTAAAGGGCAATGTGATGCGAACTCGATCTAGTAAGAACCTGTCTTGAAGAACCAAGATGATTAGGTAGCAAAAGGATCTTTCTTGATCAAGTTATGGACACAAAAGGATGGATTCTAAACAATCAAGGACCGCTCGAGACTGATTAGAATCCATCCTTTTGTGTCCATAACCTGATCAAGAAAGATCTTTTCGCTGCCTGATTGATTTGGTTCTTTAAAACAAGTTCTTGCTGGATCGAGTTTGCATTAGTTGGTATCAGAGTTTTGGCTCTTGATTCAGGTTAACATCCTTTTCTTTTTCTGTTTTCCTCTTTGTTCTTCTACCTCCTACCCAATTAAAAAAAAAAAAAAAAGAAAAAAGAAAAAAATTCTGTTTATTGTTCTAGGGTTTGAATCTCATGTGATCACCTTTATTATCGTTTGTTCAATTCTTGTTTCCTGTTGAGTCATCTTTGTTTGTGTTTTAATAGAACCAAAAAACAAAGGAGATTGTTCATCGATACTGTTCACGGTCACTATAGCAGTGCTGTTCATCCGAGAAAAAAAATTTCATACCTTATGTTTGTCTCTTGTTGTTCTTTAGTCTTGTTTCTTTCATTCTTGAAGTTGTGTGTTGATTTAGAGTCAAAAAAAATATATTTTTCTGGTCGTTACCTTGAACAATTTGTGGCTGAAGTTTTTGTCCATGAAGTCATCCGTGGCTGGTTGCTTTGATATCTTGAAAGTGCTTGAAATTCTTGGCAAGAATCTTGAGTGTCTTGGACTTACTTAAACAATTTCCAACAATTCTTGAAGTTATTGGGTTGTTATTTGGGTTCTTGAAATTCTGGAAACTAACTTTCCAAATCTTGAACCTTGGTTCATCTTTTTGGAAGTTCAACTTGTGGCTGTTGTATTTTGATTTGATCAGCTTGAACAAGAAAAGAAAAGAGAGGAAGAAAGAAATCTGATCCATGTGACAAAAAAAAAAAAAAGAAACAAGAAAGAAAAGATAAGGAAACGGATGACAATAGCAAGTAGAAGATCGCAAGTTGGAACCCATTGTGACTTGGAGTGTTGCCAAATTCTAGTCGCAACTCTTTGTGCAATCTAGTTTGTGTTGAGCCGCATAAGACATACACTTAGGAAAGTTCTTCAACCACATCTTACTTTCCAAAAGTGAGCCCAAGAAATAACCAAACCAGCTTCCAAATTATAGCCACACTTGGTCAGGCAGAAAGTTTTTTAGGATTCTAATATTTCCACCATCGTGTCGTGTCTTAATTCTATTGTGTCCAGCCACATCTTGTCCATGTTTTGAGTCATTTTTTCAGTTATTTCCAGTTTTTAATTGAGTCCAATAGTCCAAATTAGTTTTGGTTTACAAAGAGTCAATAATTTCTTAATTTGAGTTATAGGTTTCCTAATTCAAGTCCTCTTTGTCTTGTGTCTTTTTTTGGCTGAATTAAACACCAAGTCAAACCAGGTTTTTGGTGTAGATTTCCAGCCATATTTCAGGAATCTTTTTTGTGTTAAATCTGGTCCAAAACCACACCAAATTAGCATCAAATCTATTCCATCCTTGTCCAAATTCCTTAGAGTTTCATCGAGTCACATTAGGCTCATTCTTTTGTTAGTAAATCTGCAAATTTCTAACATATTTTTAGCACTTTTGAGTCATCCAGATCTGATCTTTTTGTATTCAAATCTCAATTCGAGTGTACCAATTTCATCTACATCACTTTCTTGTGCATTGTTGGATAAGTCATTGAACTACTTAAAAAATTTCTGATTTCTTCAAGTAAGGAGATCAACAACCAAGAGATTTTCTTGGTGAGCTTATTAGAGTGTATACAGGTGAGGTGTGTTGTAAGGAAACTTTCCTTTGTTTTTACTAACCATTTTGCAGGTCAAAGAGAAGTTCACATCACTTTGATCCTACACCTATGTTGGAATCCATAGTGGGGGAAGTGTAAACACCAAAATTTTTATTTTTATTTAATTCAATCTTAGCTTTATTCTTTTATTTTTATTTTTTTTATTATTATTTATTCTTGTTTTTATTTTATTTTAATTGATTAAGTTTGTGAAATGGTAATTAGTGTTTGTTTTTACTTTGGTACATTAAGGTTCATCATTTTTTCTTTTTAAAACATTTTTGCACTATATTTCAGAAAAAAAATTCTTACAAAATGTCTAGTCTTTTTATCCTTTCAATTCATTTTTTTAATAAAAATAAAGTGAATTTTTGCAAGGTAAAATCAAAAAAGGGGGAATATAACATTTGTTATTTATCCTAAATTTGTTTTGGGAAAACAAAAATGAAAAAGAAAAGAAAATATGTGGAACACATGCATAATTGATAGGTGGAGGCCATGCAAAGGAGACAAGTGTCTCTATTTTTCTTTTGACACCACAATATCTAGAGGACAAGTGGCTAGGACACTTGGAAGCCTAGGAAAATTTAAAAAAAAACAAACAAAAGAAAAGGAAAACAAGGAAAGGAGCTACGGGACAAAGGGGAGGAAAAAAGGAAAAACTAAGAAAGGAAATGAAAGGAAGAGGTGACAGGCTGAGAAGAGAAGAGAAAAACCAAGGGGAAGGCTTGGGGGGCTGAACAAAAAAGAAAAGGAGAAAGAGAGAGGCTGAGCGAGAGAGAAAACCAGAGAAGGAAGATTTGGAACCAAGGGGAAGAACAAGAAAAGCTTTGGGCAGTAGAGAGCAAGAGGGAGAAACAGAAAGAAAACAAGAGAGAAAACTGGGAAAAGAAAAACTAGAAAAAGGAAGGAAAAAAGGTTTCTGGGAAGCAAGAAAAAGGGAGAAGAGAAGGAAGAAATAGAGGAAGGAAGAGGGAAAGAGAAAAGGAAAGAGAAAAGGAAAGGAGAAAGGGGAAAAATCTGGGAAAGATTGGAAGGAGTAAACAAGAAACGAAAAGGAAAAGTGCAGAAATTTCTCCTGCCAAAAACCCATCCAAGCTGACAGGATTGCCTACTTCGGGGATAGATTTTTGCCTTGATTTTTGCTTTTTTGAAGGATCTTTTGGTTTCTGCACCTTCTGGGGAGACAGTAGAAGAGATTTTATTCACGAATCACTGGGAGAAAACTGCTCCAGGACAACTGAATCTAGTCTCAAAGTAACGAGTTAGTCACTGCTGAGGCTGCCGCAACAGATTTTCTTGATTCCATCCCAAGAATCAGCGTAACTCTCCTGGAGTATTTCACATTCTGAGGTAACCTTTTGCTTTTCCTTTTCTTCGTTTTGTGTAACTTTCGTGAAGATTCAAGCTAATTAGATGCGGGTGTTGAGTTGTTTTGTTGATTATCGACATTCAATAACTATGTTCATCTTTCTATCGCACTGATTTGGTGATTACCTTAGCTATGCACTCGATGTTTTGCTTCAGTCACTTGACGCAATTTTGATGATCCTTTGATATGATCAAAAAGGGATTAAAATTATGAGAATGGCTTTGCAACAAGGAGTCAAGATTTCCATTATTCTTCTTTCATTACCTCACTGTCTCCGTAGATTTGAACCTGGGCTGTAGAATCTTGTGTTGAGTTGATTTTTGTGAAAAAGGGTTGCATTTCTTCCTTTAATATAAAACGAAATGATATTTTGATGTTGGGTTCGTCAAGAAACTACTGCTGTTATCGTTCATAGCAGCAGAATGAAATGTCGTAGGATAAGAGAGCCTCTGCGAAGAAGATTGCATTTTTGGGATTGAAATTTGTATGTTTGGACGTTGAATTTCTGTGTTTTTTTTCCGCCTAGATCAATGCTTGATGTTTGGGTGAGACTCTAGTTATGTTTAGCAAAGGGAAATTGGCACCATAAACCCATGAATTCATAGAGAAAGGAAATCAGCAGAAAGAAAAATGCTTTCTCGTAGGCTGCATGAAATATTTCCAGAAATTACACTTTGACCCTTATATTGTTGCTTAATGCTACTAGAGCCCAAAAATTGAAACAATTAATCAATCTTGTCCCTTTAACATGTTATTTTTCTTTGATATGATTTAATGTGATTTTTGGATAGATTTTTAGTGAATTTTAGGATGATATTTGAAGGTTTAATAACTTTTGCTAGATTTATAGTTTTTATTTGGATTTTTAGTAAAACAATTAAATATTTGGGTAGTGAAGATTGCATTAAAAATTAACTGTGAGAATACAAACTTAACAGCTGTTGTGAGAACTAGGGTTTCACGGCCTAAAAAAAGGAAAGGTAGGGTTTGGTTGTGGCAGTCACCCGCCATGACGGCCCTTCAGCCGCCAGATGGGGCTGTGGGAGATGCGACGCCGCGGCTGAAGAGCTTCGCAGCAGTGGTTTCAGCCAGTAGTAGCAACGAGGCTTTTAACCCAGGGACTGTCTCTACGTTTCAAGGAGAACCGGCTCTCAGAATAACGAAGAAGGACATCTTGCAGTTGGCACGTCCATTCCAGCACGCACTGGTGGGCAGATTCACATATAGTAGACCACCTATGGAGGATGTGAGGAAGTTCTTCCCGTCGTTAGGGCTGAAGGGGGAGTGTGCGGTGGCTTTGTTGGATGCGAACCATGTCCTCATCAGGCCAACAGTGGAGGAGGATTATCCTAGACTGTTCGTTCGCCGCACGTGGTTCATCAAGAGCTCACCCATGACAATCTCCAAATGGTCTCTGGATTTCAGAGCCAACAAAGAAGTGTCGATTGATCCTGTGTGGGTAAGTTTTCCAGGCCTGCCATTACCTTTCTTTGGAAGGAACCCACTCACAAAACTGGCATCTATCTTGGGACGCCTGCTGAAGATTGATGCAGCTATGGGGGATTTGAGGAGGCCGTCGGTAGTGAGAGTGCTGGTGGAGATTGACATTGCCCACGCACCTGTGAAATGTTTGTGGATAGGAGATTAGGACTACGGTTTCTGGTAGACTATGGAATACGAGAAGTGGCCTGCCTTTTGCTCCTTCTGCGAGAGGTTTGGCCACGACCAGCAGGAGTGCTTTCCGAAGTTTTCGGCACTCAAACCTGTAAAAAAGCCACAACAGACGCAGAACAGTGTCTCGGCTCCAACAGGAGATCAAGGAAAGCCACAAGGGAGGGGGGAGGATGTAGGGGAGAGGAGGGATCTCCAACAACTTGCGACTGGAACGGAGGCAGCGATGGAGAGGGCACCAGTACTTGTGGACCACGGGCAGATTGAGGCTATGGATGGCGAGCAGGTTGAGGAGCTGGTCCAGGTTGGGGTTGCGGAAATGCAACATTCTGCTATGGGAGGTAAGCCTGGACGTGCAGGGGCTGAAGCTGTGCAAGTGCAGGATGGGCTCAATGAGGCAATGGAGGCGACTGGAGTGAGGGAGGAAGATACAAGGGAATGGACGCGTTGATGCTCGAGAATGCTGGGTATAAGTGGCCTGACCAAGTTCCCATGACATCGCAGGTTCAACTCAGTAACCCATTTGAGGTCCTTGAAGGAGTGGGTGACGAGATGGTGGAGCTGCGAGCCAACAATCCGAAAGGAGCTGTGTTGCTTAGCCCAGTGCATGGGGAGGCAACGAAGAGGCTGCGGTATCAAGATCTTCGCGCCATGTAGGTGCAGTTGATGCATCGCTTGGAGCATGTTGGCAAGCTGGAGCAAAGTTGGAGGAATTCTACAGCAAATACGTCAATGGAGATGCAGCTCCAGAATCAATGCGACACCAGCAGGGGATGGAAAAAACGGCCAGGCTCCCAAACTTAAATGCAATGGGAGGGGAAACTCGAAAGAGGAATGCACTTCGTTCCAATGCTAAGTCCAATTAATTTTCTGGTATGGAATATACGTAGCGTGTCAAAAATGGACTCGCTCCGATAATTAAAAAAGATGAAATATGACTTTAACGCAAAAATTCTGGTCTTATTGAACCTATGTCGGAGGATGGGCGGTTGGATTTTGTGAAAAGGTTTTTAGGTTGCAATTCGGCAGCCTCCTTTCCGGAGGGTAAGATATGGGTTTTATGGGACCTTCCTCTCACTATAACATTTAACACATTCGCAGATCAATTAGTTGATATGGAGCTCAATTCTCCAACTGGTACACGCTTTCTCTCAGCAATCTATGCTCGATGCATGGGGGTAGTTGTGAGGACCCAAAAATTTTCTTATTCTTATCTTATTTTTTGGCTTATTTAAATAATTATTCGCCAGTTTTCTCCGAATTATTTATTTCAACCATTTTAAATCCATTTACATGGAACAATGTCTCACTTATATTTTAAAACGTCCCGTTAGCAAATTTAATTTTTCTGCGGCTCGTTTAGTGAGAAATAGCGAATACATATTTTTCGAGACAATATTTGATTCGAGAGTGCAATAATCTTGGAGAATTAAGAATGATCAATAGTAGACTAAGAAAAGTTAATTGAGGGATTAGAGGTGAGTGAGTTCCAATTAAGCTTTTACCGCGCACGCGTCGATAGTTTCTCGAAAGTCGCACCGCGCAACTAATTGGAGACTTGAGAAATTAATACTAGACTCGTAATTAAGAGTGAGTAATTACAGTGTTAAAGAAATTACATTGGAGGATTAGTGCATGAGTGTATCAAACAAGAGAGAAATTGGTAGTGCACAACACTATTTCGATAGCTATTCAAAGTTGACTTTGACAAGCCTTTTTGTTCCTTTTTCCCTCCAATCTTCCAAGACAAGCTTCACACACACAAACACTCATCTCTCTTCTCTCTTAGGTCGTCCGAAACAAGAAAGAAAAAGGGAGGAAGAAAGCTCCACAAATCTTGCTCCAAATCTTCATCCAATTTCCAAACACTTTGAAGATTAGTTTCATCTTGGAACAAGAAGCAATCTTGTGGATTTTCTTGGAGATTTTGGGTGGAAAAATCTGATTTCATCTAGGATTTCAAGAGGTAACCTTCATCTCCTTTAATCTTTCCAAATTTTTCAAGAATGAAGGTTAGTTTGCATGGGTTTACAACCCTAAGTAAGAAAATAGGTTAGAGGACTTGAGTATGTGATGTCTCACAAAATTTTTATTATTTTAAAATTCCATTTCGAGTTTATTTAAATATTTAATTGTCCATTTAATTCGAATATTATTTTTAACCTCTTTAGACCTAATTACATGGATTTATAGCTTCGTTATATTTTTAAAGTGACTCGTTTCAAAATTTAATTTTTGGAAGCTCGTTAATTGAAAATAGTGAATATTATGAAAAAATTTTTTGGAACCCTCAAATTCTTGGCCTATGGAAGTTGATTTACACTTATGAGCTTAGATATTCATGTAGGTGGCTTGTTATTGTTGGAAAATTTTGAATGTGGGCTCTATGAACTCCCACTCTTGTATTGATGGCTGATGTGATGCTTGATAATGGATTTAATGTTGGTTTAGTGCTCAAATTGGTAGATTAATGGTGCATAGCTAGTATAAACTTCAAGGAGTGCATGGATGTAAAGTTTCTAATTCTGCCCCTGTTATGATCGTGCCTTTTTTTTTGCGAAATCTTGAGGTTTTAGTGACTTGTATATGATGTTTATATGTTATATAGATGGTGTATAAAGTTTCATCGAAAAATATTAAGGTTTGGTTGGTCAAATGGATTAATCTCACAAAGCTAGCAAACCTGGAAAACTTTTCCCATAATGCTCAGACAGCTTTCTTGTTTCATCCATAACTCTGTGCTCCGACGTCAAAATCAAGTGCCGTCAGTGGCATTTGAAACTAGACATTCCCAGATTGCCAAAGGTATAAAATTCAACCCCTAATTCCACCCGAATATCCTGTACCAACCGTTTAAAGATGACCGTCCTGTTTCTATGTTTTTCTGGAACGAAGTTCAGAAGCGGCAATTTGACGCTTGAATTTGAGCTAGTTGTGTGCTGAATTTCAAAATGATTTCTTCTATGAAATTATATTTTTATGAATGTATTTTCCAACGCCATCAACCATACTCAATTCTGTGTTGAATTGAGTGATTTGTGATCAAAATACGAAACTTGCCCTGTTCTTGAAAACCCTAAATTTTGGGCAGAATTGATGCTAGACTTGGTGTGGACTTGCCAATTGAATTTCTTGGAGTTAAGACACTTACCAAATGTACCATGAATGTTCCTTAGGTTTTTCCTACACAAATGAACCATGTTTGAAGGATTTTCCTTGGCCAAATGTTTGGAATGGAAAACAAAAAAGCTCAAGGCAGTTTTGCCTTAGGATTTTTCAAAACTTTGGTTGTTTGGTTGACTATCTTCCCGAAGTTATTTTTCCATAAAATTTGATAGAGGGATACCCTTTATATAAGAATATTATATTGCTGAATTTGGTACCAATCCGAGTCCATTTCACTGCTCGACTGAATTACCAAAATTCATGACTCGAGTTTGGAAAACCCTTGTTTCACAAGGAATTTTGGTAACTTTGAGTTGCCATATCTTAGAGCTCAAAACTCCGTTTCTCGTTCCACTTATTTTTTTGTAAACTTGGATTGCAACTCTAATAGCGTTCCAAATTTCAAAAGCTAGTTCCAATCAAGTGAATTTTACCGAATTTTCAAAGTTGGCCAAAAACTAACTTAAATCTGCCTTATGAACCAAAACAGCGACTTTGAGCTCATTTTTGAATGTTTTCCATTTGGAATTTTAGAAAAGTGTATTCTAGGAACTTTTATTACTTTGGAAGAGGTTTCCAACGGTATCAATTTTTCCAATTTTTGACATATGGAAAGTAAGATACGATTTTTCTAATGTATCACATCGAAACTGAAAATTTTCGAATATCAAGGAAATGGAGTTTTTCGAGTACTCCTTATTACTTCGATATTACTTGAACGTTTTATATTTGATTTCCAAGACGAAAACTAAATTTCTCTTGTACTTTGAAACCCCACTTGAGAGCCTTGATTTAGGATAAATAAGGCTCGTTTCATGAGACTTTCTAAGATTGTACTATGGTACAAACTTCTTTAATAGTAGGGGTTTGTAAATAATAGTCTATTGTTAATTGCTGAGGCACACAAGAGGACCTTCAAGAGGATTCCACAGTGAACGCCTAAAGCTCCGAGGGACATTTCTTCCTCATTTCTTATATTGGTGAGTGTCAAGTGTATGAATACTTGATACAAATTTAATTGTTATGATTGTTTGGAGATTTTAAAAATGGAGGCGAGTGTGTACTTTACCGCACTCGTCCTCACTTGAAATGTATGACTCATGATTCAAATGAACTAAATGAATTATGAATGACTTAATTGAATGAAATGAGATGATTGAATGAAATATAATGGTATGCTATAGCTGCATATGTCGTTGGAGTGAATCTCCTCGACTCTCAATTGTAAATGGGGACGCCCAAACTCATAGGCCGACCTTGGACTCGAGCCAGCATGGGCTTGGTCGGGAACCTTGGCGAGCCATGAGATAATGAAGCTCGACCTAATGAGAGGTCTTGCTTGGCATACTCGAGGAGTATCGCCTTATAAATGTCTTGCGGGCCTGGGAGGTGCACGGTGGACGGAGGGAAGTAAGTGGTGATCTACGGAATGGAAATAGCGACCCGGTTGATGGAGTGTCATCGCGGGGAGGTATACGAATTGTGACGGCCCCACCTCCCCCTAAGGCGAACCAGAGGGTTTGGCGTGTCGCCTGCCAAACTCTCGCTAGGACTAACGATGCAGACTAGAACTATCTATAGCGATCCGGAACTTACAAACGAGCGTAAACAAGTCAAAATGGTAAAATAACCCAAAATAAAAAAAAATGAAATCCGGAGTCGGCCATGAATAGTAACCGACCCGTCAGAACCCAACCGAAATAGCTAACAAACATTCACATCTGAACTTTAGCGTTTACAAATCAAAATGACATACAAAAGCTTTCAAAAGTTAATACATATACACGGTTTGCCAAATCAAAAGAGAAAACGCCCCAAAAGTACACTTAGGGTTTTAATACATGAGCTATACAAAAGATATGTTCAATAAGCTCAATTTGGCAGCCATTTGTCAAATCCAGACCAAAAGGGTTTATTTTCCTGTAAGGAAAACAAAAGGAACAGAAAGGGGTGAGCTTGCGCTCAATGAGGTACCAAACAGATAGCATTAAAATCATGGCATTTCACATTTAACAAATCAGATACACATGTCAGATGTAAAGCAAAGGAACCAATGATTCAAATCAGAAGGATACGGGTGGCTCTCAGGAGCCAAATTTCCAGCGCAGTACTTGATCCAAACCGGTTGACTCTCTGTCAACGTATATAGAACCAACGCGTCCGTAGACCCCTCTTAACACAGAATTCCGTCCACCAAACACCCCTTTACCGGGCCCGCTCACCTCAAACGAACAAAATGGTAATACTCGAGTATACCCGGAATCAAGGGTCTCAATACCCAAAATCCCCGAACAGACTACCGTGGTTCGTTATCTAATCGTCCAGGCCCTTGCCGGCCCGACTCGAATAACTTAGCCACAGAACTGAGCTCATAGGTCATAGAAATCCGAACAGATGCAGACACAGATAACAGATTCAAATTTTGCATAGTAAATTGGCATATGAACAGGCAAGAGCACGAGTGTGATAAAGTACAGCCTCGTCTCAAACAAATAAACAGATTGCAGAGCAGAAATCAAGTTAAACAGCAATGGAGGGGAGTGGTACACTCACCGGCTCAACTTCAAAAGTTTTTACTTCAGATTGGCCTTAATCACCAAGAAACCCTAAAATAACCAAAATAAACCAATTGAAAGTTTCACATCCATAATCGAGTAAACACAATGCACATGAGGCTCGACTACTAGTCGTATGCCTCGCCAAATAATTACTAATGCAAGGGTACAAAACATGATTTTTTGGAACAAAAAGATAGCATAAAGACCTAGGTTCAACAACCCAAAAGCCCTTTTATTTCTACCAAAAGGCAAATCCAACTTAAAAGAACCAAACGGCCTAGAAAATCGGGCAGCACTTCCCCTAAATTTCTTACTTTTCCAGCCATTAAGGCTTCATTATTTCCTCGAATCAGTCCCAACATCTCACACAAAATTCACCTCATTTCCAAAAGCCATTCACTAGGCTCAAAGTAAAAGTTAACTAGGAAATGACCGGAATAAAAGTAAGCCTTAAAACATACAAACAAGTACAATGAGACTCGATAACTAATCATAAATCAATGCCAAATATGACCCCAATAGGGTTCCATAAGCATATACAATCATTAGAGAAAACCAGAAAATTCGGAAATGCAATTAGCTTTGGCCCTGAAAAAACAGTTTTTGACTTCTTTTTGCGGTAATGGCACCAAATGCCCTATGATTATCGGATGAAGGTGTAAGACCCACCATTTCGAAGCTAAAAGACAGGGTTACAACATCACAGAAGGTCACTCAACCCAGTTTTGAGTGCAAACAGGTCAAAATTGCAAGATACTCCATCAAAACGTAAAACAGATTCACCAAAATGCATTCTAGCGGAAATATCATAACTCAGGCTCTACAAGTCCAAATCCAGAAATTCCAAAACCAGTTGAAAGCTAAGAAACAGGGATAAATTTCATCAGAAGGCCTCAACAACTCATTCAGAAGCAATCCAGACCAAAACAACCAATTACAGAAGCAAATCCCAATTTCGGGTAAAACCAGAACAGCAATAGTAATTTCGACTTATCTCATTCTACACTACTCCGATTGACCTGAAATTTGGTAGGAACATATAAAATATCATTCCATACAACTTTCATGTTTTGAGCTAAGGCCAATTCGGCCTCTATCTATGACCTAAAATTTCAGACAGAATGAAGAACCAAGGAACCCTAATTTTCCAGATTTCTTCCAAAACAGAAATTACTTGCAATCTTCCACTTTTTCCACCTTCTAGAATCATTATATACCATTTCCAATCATCATACATAACTACATAATAATAATCATATGAAAACAGAAAAATCCTAATTAAATAGAAAGTGTCATCAATCTCAACCAAAATCATGAAATAACACCAAAGATCATCACTTTAACTCACTTAGGTTACTAATTAAGCATTATTGGAAAGACAAAAGGAGTTCCTTCACTACTCACCTTGATAACCCAAGAAATGGAGCAACCTTGCACTTAAATCTTCCAAATTACTCCAATAAACACCTCACAACCACTCCCTTAAGTGTTTTTATGGAACAAAAACAAGATTAAACGGTTGGGTTAGTGGATTTGAGCAAGAATGAACCAAGAAGTTGAAGAGGTTTTTCTTTCCTTCTTCCTTAAGGTTGGCCGGCCACAAGCTTGGAAAATGAAGCTAATTTTGGTAAGTTTTTGGTTTAATTAGTCAAATGGTAAAACAAAAAAAAAATAGTCAAAAGGTAAACCCAATCTCCAAGTGACACTTGTCACTCCATTTAATGCACCTCTATCACTTTGTCCCCTCTCACATCAATCCAAATAGCAACCTCTACTTATCTCTTAACACCCGGTTTATTAAATCCAGTATCCAAAACTTAACCTAGTTGGTCGAATTTTTCCGAACTTTTCGCACTAGTGGGTCCCACGTCCGGTATAAGCTCTTAATTTCTCAAAACCTATTCGATACTAGAAAAATCATCTAAAAACTATATCTGCTCCTTAAAATTATATAAAAAAATTTTCTAATCACGAAAATGCAGAAAACAAGCCATGAAAACTTCTAAAACCTAGAAAATGAAAATTACGGGTTCTCACACGAATGACATTGGCAAAGCAAGTGGAAATTAGCTTCTGTGAGCTCCGATATCCTTGAATTGTTTCTACTTACTTTTCCGCTCGAATTGTTATTTATCGCAATACTGATGCTTTACTTGTTAAATTGGGATTGCTACTTGAACAAGGTGCTTGCATGTGTGTTCTTGGCCTCACGAGCATTTTGCTCACCCTGTAGATTTGTTTTCCTTAACAGGTTTAGGCTTGGAATGATGTTCGGAGGAATTTCTCTTTTGTGTACTCATGTAATAGGGTTCCAACTCTTTTAGCTAGACTTTTGGATATTGTATATTTTGGGCTGTATTATGGAAACCCGATGTAAGAATTGGGTGATTGTTATAGATCGTTAAGATTGAACGCTTCCGCGCTATTTGTATGTATATTTTCTGGTTATCGACTTCTAGTATCATTATAAGTTTGAATAGAAATTGCTTGAGTCCTGGTGAGAGTTAGGCAGGCGTCCCACGGATACCCTTTGGTTCGCCTTAGGGAGAAGTGGGGGCGTCACAGTTGGTATCAGAGCGCTAGGTTAGAGATCTATATAGGATGCATATTAGATACTCTACCCTTAAGACCTGAGACCGGATAATTAAGTTATACCTTAAAAGGTATTTGGGGCATACTAGTGATTGGGTTAGGCATACATAAACGACATCCAAACTAGATAGTGATTTAATTTCTAATCCGAAAAGTGCTATTATTTTGCAGGGATGAAAAACGGAAATGGAGTTCCGGTAGCTAATGGGAATGGCCATGCGAATGGTCATGTAGTGCCTCCTAGGCCTATTTACTACCGAGCGCTAGGTGGGGGAGCTCGAGTACGTTATTCCCCATCTGACAGACATCCTCGATGTTCGTGTAGGTTGACCTTCGCCTACTCGAACCATCTCGTGCTTGCTTTGGACGACGAGTGTCGTCAGTTAGTGGATCTTAACCGGGATTTACAGGCAGAGGTGGACGAGCTTAGACAGATGGTTAGCGCTCAGGGAGAGAGGATTCCTGATCTCGATGAGGTACTAGAGGGCGAGGTGGCCACATCTGCGGTGGTTCGTGAGGAGTTTCAGAGTGCTAGGGCTCGACTTACTAGGTTGAGAGAGGAGGTCCGTAGTCGGGCTTTCGACATCTTGACTGATGCTACTAGGCTAGTGGATGAGGCGATGGAGGAGTCCAGAGCCCTGAGGAGGAGGTTCCACCCGGTAGTCTTACTGTGGACTAGGTCTAGATTGATTGACCTTTCTTTTGATCCTTTTGACTAGTACAGCTAGAATTAGCAGGGGTGATGGTAAGTGCTGAGGCCATTGTATTTTGCATGACTGTGTGACTTACTTTTGAAGCACTTGCTTTACTTTAGTCTTCTGTGACTAAAAGTACTCTTGTGGCACCTGTGTGCTATATTTTTGTGACTACCCCATGACTTGCTAATTGTATGAACTTGATATGCTAATGAATGTA
The DNA here is from genome assembly GCF_036785885.1 of Coffea arabica. NCBI lineage: Eukaryota > Viridiplantae > Streptophyta > Magnoliopsida > Gentianales > Rubiaceae > Coffea > Coffea arabica. The sequence goes on along the minus strand of NC_092320.1, from coordinate 46,761,795 downwards.
AATTATTGTTATTTTTAATGTTTTCTTGATTGGTTCCTGCTTTCTACTTTGCATTGTATAATTGATTTATTTCCTGCACTAGGCACGCCTAGGTTATGGAAGGACTAAGAAGTGGTCAAGATTGTGGGCGAGGGACTAGACAGGCCCAACCTCAGGGTGATGACCAAGGATCGGCAACTGGACCGACCCAAGAACAGGAAAATATTGAGGGTAATCAAGTGGCTACTGCCATTAATAGGATGACTGATATCCTAGAGCACTTAGCTGATAGACAAGGTCCTGGACCGCTTAACCAACCTGGGGGTCAGGAAAGAAGAGAGGATAGAGCCTTAGAGAGGTTTTTAAATTTCAATCCGCCTAAGTTTCTTGGAGAACCCGATCCTGAAATAGCTGAGAATTGGTTAGAGAGGATGACCAATATATTCGCTGCCCTAGACTATACTGAGGATAGGCGAGTAAATTTTACTGCTTTCCAATTTGAGGGAGTAGCTCGTACTTCGGGGGATAAGATAAAAGGAAAATGGGAGAGAGTTCAAACCCCTTGGACCTGGGAGAACTTCACGAGGGAATTTAATGAAAAGTTTCTTCCACCCTTGATTCAAGAAAAGAGAGAGGATGAATTTATCAAGTTGAAACAAGGAGTCCTTAGTGTGGCGGAGTATGAAGAGAAATTCACTAAACTTTCTAAGTACGCGCCTGAACTAGTAGTCAATGAGCGGAAGAGGATAAGACGGTTTATACAGAGGCTTAATGTGGAAATTCAGGAGGGCTTGGCCGCAGCCCAAATTTCTACTTTTATTGAGATTTTAGAGAAGACACAAAGAGTTGAAAGTGCAAGATTGCAAGTGAGGGACTTTCACAATAGAAAGAGGAATTTTTCTAGCTCTGTGTCTGGGCAGGCTAGTAAAAGTGCACAACCTTCCAAGATAGGAAGAGGAATGGGAGGAATAAGGACCACTGGAGCTTCTAGGGGAGCTTTATCCAGAGGAGGTCGCAGTGTACCGGAGATTTATCCAAGATTTTTCTAGAATTGCTGGACCAATGACCGAGTTGACCAAGAAGAGTGGGAAGTTTATTTGGAGCCTTAAGTGCGAAGAGAGTTTCCAGGAATTGAAAAGACGTTTAACCAAAGCCCCAGTGTTAGCTCTACCCAATGAGAATGATAGTTTTGTGGTTTACACAGATGTCTCTAGGGAAGGATTGAGATGTGTTTTGATGCAAAATGACAAGGTGATAGTGTATGTCTCTAGGAAATTGAAACCGCATGAAGGGAATTACCCGACCCATGACTTGGAATTAGCAGCGGTGGTATTTGCTTTAAAGAAGTGGAGACATTATCTGTATGGAGTGACATTTGAGGTTTTTACTAACCACAAAAGGCTTAAGTATCTGTTCTCTCAAAAGGAGTTGAATTTGAAGCAACATAGATGGATAAAATTTTTGGAGGATTATAATTGCACTATAAAGTACCATCCAGGAAAGGCTAATGTAGTGGGCGATGCTTTGAGTCCTCAAGTGCAAATGGCTGGATTGATGATCAAGGAATTGCAATTGTTAGAAGAAGTTAGTTATTGGAATCCTCGACTGGGACCAAGGAAAGTAATTTTGGGAATATTGTAGTCAATTTCACCTTGTTGGAACGTATCAAGGGATCTCAAGAAAAGGACACTGAAGTGCAGAAATGGTCGGAAAAAGTTGAAAAAGGAGAAAAGTCATATTTTAACCTGGGATCGAATGGTATTCTGAAGTTTCGGAATCGGATAGTAGTGCCAAACGATGAGGAACTTAAGAAGGAGATTTTAGAAGAAACACACCGATCGAAGTTTACTGTACATCCTGGAGGGAATAAAATGTACCAAAACTTGAAGAGTCTGTATTGGTGGGCGCATATGAAGAAGGAAATTGCCCAATTTGTCCAAACATGCTGGTTTGTCAACAAGTTAAGGCTGAACATCGGAAACCATTGGGACTTTTGCAACCCCTAGAGATATCTGAATGGAAATGGGAAAACATTACTATGGATTTTGTATCGGGTTTACCTAGGACACAAAGAGGCCATGATGCTATTTGGGTAATAGTGGATAAACTGACCAAATCGGCTCATTTTCTGCCGATTAATATGAAATACCCATTGGAGAAACTAGCTAAGCTGTACATGAATGAAATCATTAGGTTAGATGGAATTCCCGTGAGTATTGTGTCTGATAGAGATGCGAGATTCGTATCAAGGTTTTGACAAAAAATGCAAGAGGTGTTAGGGACTAAATTGAATTTCAGTACCACTTATCATCCTCAAACCGATAGACAATCTAAGAGGACAATTCAAACTCTTGAGAATATGTTGAGGACTTGTGTTCTAGATTTTGGGGAAAGTTGGAGTAAGTTTTTGACTCTGGTGGAATTTGCCTATAATAATAGTTTTCACTCCTCTATACAAATGGCTCCGTATGAAGCGCTTTATGGTCGGAAATGTAGGTCTCCAATCTGTTGGGATGAAGTAGGTAAACGGAAGATTTTAGACCCGACTACAGTGTCTTGGATTGAGGAAGCTAATGAAAAGGTAAAGTTGGTACGCCAGAGAATTCAAACCGCATAGAGCCATCAAAAGAGCTACGCGGATAATCGGAGAAAGGATTTGGAATTTTCCGTTGGAGATTTAGTGTTTCTTAAAATCACACCGCTGAAAGCGAGTTTGATGTCTGGGAAAGGAAAGAAGTTACAACCGAGATTTGTAGGACCTTATAAGATTATCCAGCGCGTGGGAAATGTGGCATACAAGTTGGAGTTGCCGTCGAGTTTATCCCGAATTCATAATGTATTCCATGTGTCCATACTTAAGAAGTATCATCCGGACCCTTCTCACATTTTGCAATCAGAAAGTATTGAAATTGATGAAATCCTGACCTATGAGGAGAAACCAGTGAAGCTTCTGGATAGGAAGGTGAAAGAATTGAGAAATAAACAGATACCGTTGGTGAAAGTTCTTTGGAGAAACCACGGTCTAGAGAAAGCGACTTTGGAAGTCGAAGAAGCAATTCGAGAAAAGTATCCAGGACTGTTCATCAATCAAGGTAAATTTCGAGGACGAAATTTTCTTAAGGGGGAGAGGATGTGATGTCTCACAAAATTTTTATTATTTTAAAATTTCATTTCGAGTTTATTTAAATATTTAATTGCCCATTTTAACCGAATATTATTTTTTAACCTCTTTAGACCTAATTACATGGATTTATAGTTTCGTTATATTTTTAAAGTGACTCGTTTCAAAATTTAATTTTTGGAAGCTCGTTAATTGAAAATAGTGAATACGCGATTGGAGTCAATAATCGATTCGAGAATACAATAAGTTTGGAAAATTAGAGACTTGCAGGATGGACTTAAGATAGGTATTTTATGTTTAAATACTCAAGTGATAGTTATTAGTACTATCGTTATAAGAAATACTTGGAGGTTTCGCTTTATCGCGCTTAATTTGGATATATACGTTTCTACATGCGCAATTTAATTGAGGGACTTTAGACCCTTATTTTGGGACAATTAAGAGTGAATAATATTAATATGAATATGAGTGCCTTAAAGGTTTAGTGCACTAGTGAAATAAACTCGAGAAGAATCGAGCACAAAACGCGCGCGTACGCACACTATTGAAGAGTTGACTTTTGCACCAATTCTAGCCGCACAAATAAAGCTTTCTTAGGACGCCAAATTAGATCAAAACACTCTCTCTCTTCCTCACAAAGTGGCCGGCAATCAGCTGCAAAAATAACCCAAGGAGTTCTTCATTTTTCATCTCAAAATCTTGCACAAATCATCTCCAATTCCTTCCAAATTTCACACACACATAACTTAATACTTGGAGATCATCTTAAGCTACAAAAGGGGGGAGTTTTTCACGGTTTTCTTGAGCTAAGAGAGGGCCGAATTTCTGCCTTGTTCACCAACACAAGTAAGTGACGATCAATCCTCAAATTCTTCGCCTATGGAAATTGATTTACACTTATGAGCTTAGATATTCATGTGGGTGGCTTGTTATTGTGACAGCCCCACTTTCTCCTAAGGCGAACCAAAGAGGTTAGCGGACTGCCTGCCCAGCACTCGCCGGGACTCAGTCGTTCACTCAAAGAAAACCGGAATAAAACTACAAGAATCAAATCGAATTGAACGGGCCGCTGCCACGTCATCATCCAACCAGGTACAAGCACCCATTATGACATGAGAGAATGTACATTCCGAAATACAAATTTCACATAAACATGAGGAAACACTTTAATATATACATATTAATAAGTTTACCAACCAAAAGAAAACATTGGATTAAAATACATTTAGGGTTTTCCAACTATCGAGGAGCTTTACAAAAGATATTAAAACTAGCTCGACTCGTGCTTCAAAACATCTTAGCCCCAAAAGTGGTTCCCTGTAAGGAAAACAAAGATAACGGGAAGGGGGTGAGCTTACGGTCAATGAGGTACCAAAAGCAAGTAAGAAACTTGGAACTTCACAGTTAATTAATCACATATGCGAATCAAATAAAGAAGTGAACAAACAGAACAAACACCATAGATAGAAAGGATATGGGTGGCTCTCAGGAGCCAAATTCCCATTTGCTTCACTGAAACTTGATCGAAATAATAGTTGACACTCCGTCAACGTTAAAGAAGTAACCAATACCGTAGACTCCACTTTCTCCGACTCCTTCCACCTCACATACCCCTACCGGGCCCGAACATCGAACAGAACAGAAGCGGTAATACTCGAGTATACCCGGAATCAAGGGTCTCAATACCCAAAGATCTCAAAACAGACTACCGTGGTTCGTTATCTAATCGACCAGGCCTTTGCCGGCCCGACTCGAGTAACTTGCTACAGGAGTTGAGCTCAGAGGTCACAGAAAGGTCGTTGGATACAAGTTTCCAAACGACGTCCGAACAGATACAGATACAGATACAGATATCAGATACAGATACAGATTCAGATTCGCATCAAAATTGGCATATGAACAGATAAGAGAACGAGTGTGATAAAGTACACCCTCGTCTCAAACAAATTAAACAGATAGTGCAGTCATTTAAATCACAGATTGCAGAGTAGAAATCAAGTTAAACAGCAATTGAGGGGAGTGGTACACTTACCGGTTCAAATACAGACACCTCAAGAGTTTTCACTTCGGATTGGCTTTAATCGCCAAGAAACCCTAAAATCATCAAAGTAAACCAATTGAAGGTTTCACATCCAAAATCGAGTAAACGGAATGCATAAGTAAAGCTCGACTAGATGTCGTATGCTTTCCCAGGTTAAGTACTAATACAGAGAAAAAAGATAACAGTTGGTCCTAGGGTTATAAACAACCCCTAAAACCCTTCATTTGTACTAAGATCAACTCAATTGAAGGAAATCACATAGCCCTAAAATTTTGGGCAGCATGCCCTTTGTGTTTACCTATTTTCCCAGCCACTAATGGCTTCATTATTTTCCTCAAATCAGTCCCAACATCTCATACAGAATAGTCTCATTTCCAAAAGCCGTTCACTAGGCTTAAAGTCATATAAATACAAAAATCAAGCTAGAAACATTTCTGGAAATGGACTTAAGCTCTAAACCATAAAAACAGTTTTTGACGTCATTTTGCGGTTTTGGCACCATTGGCACTACGATTATCGGATGGAGGTACAAGACCCACCGTTTCAAAGATAAGTGATAGGGCTACAATGTTACAGAAGGCCACTCAGTCCAGTTTCTAGTGAAAACAGGTAAAAAAATTCAATATACTATACCAGAACCGTAAAAACAGGTTAACAAACCGCATTCTGGTTAGCGAACCATAATTCAGGCTACCTAAATCCAAATCGAGTGATTCCAAATCCATCCGAAATCTAAGACATCAGGCTACATTTCTTCAGAAGACCTCAACAACCAATTCAGAAGTATTCCCAACCAAAATAACCAATTACAGAAGCAATTCTCAAGTTCGGGTAAAAACAGGGCAGCAGGGGTATTTCAGTCTTTTCACAAGCTACGCTACTCCGATTGACCTGAAATTTTGTAGGAAACTCTAAAATATCATTCCCTACAAATTTCATGTTTTAATTGAAGGCTAATTCGGTCTCTAACTATGATTAACAGTGCCAGGCAGAATTAGGGAAAATGAAACCCAAACTTTCCAATTTTCCTTCCAAAACAGAAATTTTCTACAATTAACTACCATTCACCCACTAAGGCTTCATTCTAGATCATTTCCAATCATCATACATGGCCACACCACATGAATCATATGAAAACAGAAAAATTCCAAATAAATATAAAACTTCACCAATTCAACCAAAAATCACAAAACAACACCTAATTTCATCTCTTTGACTCACATAAATCACTAATTAAGCATTATTGAGAAGGAATAGAGGTCCCTACCTTAACAACTCAAGAGGAGGAGCAACTTGACACCTTAAGCTTTCCAAACAACTCCACTAAACACCTCACAATCACTAAGTGAAGGGGTTTTATGGAACAAATGCAAGATTAAATGGTTGTTTTGGTGGATTTGAGCAAGAGTAGAGCTAGGAATTTGGAGAGTTTTCTTCCCTTGTTTTCTTGAGAGAGAGAGTCGGCCAAGGCTTGGATAAAATGGTGAATTGTTGGTCAATTTTTGGGTTTATTTAGTAAATGGTAAAAGGATGAATAGTAAGTCAAATGTAGGAATGAATCTCTAAGTGACACATGTCACTTTCATTAATTACTTGCCTAACTTTTTGTCTCTCTCACACCAACCACTTGGTAACCTCTAAATATCTCATAACAACCGATAAATTAAACCCAGTATCCAAATCTTAACCTAGTTGGCCGAATTTTTCCGAACTTTTCGCACTAGCGGGTCCCACGTCCGATATACGCTCTTAATTTCTCAAAACTTAACCGATACTAGAAAAATCATCCAAAAACTATATTTACTCATAAATATTGTATTAAAAAAAATTTTCGAAAAAAAATGTGGAAAAACGTGTAATTAAAAGAAAATAACAACCTAGACATTAAGAAAATTACGGGTCCTCACAGTTATTGTTGGAAAATTTTGAATGTGGGCTCTATGAACTCCCACTCTTGGATTGATGGCTGATGTGATGCTTGATGATGGATTTAATGTTGGTTTAGTGCTCAAATTAGTAGATTAATGGTGCATAGCTAGTATAAACTTCAAGGAGTGCATGGTTGTAAAGTTTCCAATTCTGCCCCTGTTATGATCGTGCCTCTTTTTGCGAAATCTTGAGGTTTTAATGGCTTGTATATGATGTTTATATGTTGTATAGATGGTGTATAAAGTTTCATCGAAAAATATTGAGGTTTGGTTGGTCAAATGGATTAATCTCACAAAGCTAGCAAACCTGGAAAAATTTTCCCATAATGCTCAGACAGCTTTCTTGTTTCGTCCATAACTCTGTACTCCGACGTCGAAATCAAGTGCCGTCAGTGGCATTTGAAACTAGACATTCCCAGCTTTCCAACGGCATAAAATGTAACCCCTAATTCCACCCAAGTATCCCATACCAACCGTTTAAAGATGACTGTCCTGTTTCTCTGTATTCCTGGAACGAAGTTCAGAAGCGGCAACTTTAGGCTCGAATTTGAGGTAGTTGTGTGCTGAATTTCAAAACCATTTCTTCTGTGAAATTATATTTTTATGAATGTATTTTCCAACTCCACCAATCATACTCAATTCTGAGTTGAATTGAGTGATTTGTGATCAAAATACGAAACTTGCCCTGCTGTTGAAAACCCTAAATTTTGGGCAGAATTGATGCTAGACTTGGTGTGGACTTGCCAATTGAATTTCTTGGAGTTAAGACACTTACAAAATGTACCATGAATGTTGCTTAGGTTTTTCCTATACAAATGAACCATGTTTGAAGGATTTTCCTTGTCCAAATGTTTGGAATGGAAAACAAAAAAAAAAGCTCAAGACAGTTTTGCTTTAGGATTTTTCAAAACTTTGGTTGTTTGGTTGACTACCTTCCCGAAGTTATTTTACCATGAAATTTTGTAGAGGGATACCCTTTATATAGGAATATTATATTACCAAATTTGGTACCAATCCGAGTCCATTTCGCTACTCGACTAAATTACCAAAGTTCATGACTCGAGTTTGGAAAACCCTTGTTTCACAAGGAATTTTGGTAACTTTGAGTTGCCATATCTTAGAGCTCAAAACTCTGTTTCTCGTTCCACTTATTTTGTTGTAAACTTGGATTGTAACTCTAATAGCGTTCCAAATTTCAAAAGCTAGTTCCAATCAAGTGAATTTTGCCGAAATTTCAAAGTTGGCCAAAAACTAACTTAAATCTGCCTTATGAACCAAAACAGCGACTTTGAGCTCATTTTTGAATGTTTTCCATTTGGAGTTTTAGAAAAGTGTATTCTAGGAACTTTTATTACTTTGGAAGAGGTTTCCAACGGTATCAATTTTTCCAATTTTTGACATATGGAAAGTAAGATACGATTTTTCTAATGTATCACATCGAAACTGAAAATTTTCGAATATCAAGGAAATGGAGTTTTTCGAGTACTCCTTATTACTTCGATATTACTTGAACGTTTTATATTTGATTTCCAAGACGAAAACTAAATTTCTCTTGTACTTTGAAACCCCACTTGAGAGCCTTGATTTAGGATAAATAAGGCTCGTTTCACGAGACTTTCTAAGATTGTACTATGGTACAAACTTCTTTAATAGTAGGGGTTTGTAAATAATAGTCTATTGTTAATTGCTGAGGCACACAAGAGGACCTTCAAGAGGATTCCACAGTGAACGCCTAAAGCTCCGAGGGACATTTCTTCCTCATTTCTTATATTGGTGAGTGTCAAGTGTATGAATACTTGATACAAATTTAATTGTTATGATTGTTTGGAGATTTTAAAAATGGAGGCGAGTGTGTACTTTACCGCACTCGTCCTCACTTGAAATGTATGACTCATGATTCAAATGAACTAAATGAATTATGAATGACTTAATTGAATGAAATGAGATGATTGAATGAAATATAATGGTATGCTATAGCTGCATATGTCGTTGGAGTGAATCTCCTCGACTCTCAATTGTAAATGGGGACGCCCAAACTCATAGGCCGACCTTGGACTCGAGCCAGCATGGGCTTGGTCGGGAACCTTGGCGAGCCATGAGATAATGAAGCTCGACCTAATGAGAGGTCTTGCTTGGCATACTCGAGGAGTATCGCCTTATAAATGTCTTGCGGGCCTGGGAGGTGCACGGTGGACGGAGGGAAGTAAGTGGTGAGTTACGGAATGGAAATAGTGACCCGGTTGATGGAGTGTCATCGCGGGGAGGTATACGAATGACATTGGTAAAACAAGTGGAAATTAGCTCTTGAGAGCTCTGATATCCTTGAATTGTTTCTGCTTACTTTTCTGTTCAAATTGTTATTTATTGCAATACTGATGCTTTACTTGTTAAATTGGGATTGCTACTTGAACAATGTGCTTGCATGTGTGTTCTTAGCCTCACGAGGGTTTTGCTCACCCTGTAGATTTGTTTTCCTTAACAGGTTTGAGCTTGGAATGATATTCAGAGGAATTTCTCTTTTGTGTACTCATGTAATAGGGTTCCGACTCTTTTATCTAGACTTTTGAATATTGTATATTTTGAGCTGTATTATGGAAACCCGATATAAAAATTGGGTGATTGTTATAGATCGCTAAGCTTGAATGCTTCCGCGCTATTTGTATGTATATTTTCTAGTTATCGACTTCTAATATTGTTATAAGCTTGAATAGAAATTGCTTGAATCCTGACGAGAGTTGGACAGGCGTCCCGCGGATACCCTTTGGTTCGCCTTAGGGAGAAGTGGGGGCGTCACAAAGTAAACCATTTACCTTGCTTTAATCTCTAGACTAGCGGTCTTGAGGAGACTTGTAGGTAGCTTCCTTGAGGATTTGTTGCTTGGTTAATGTTGTTTATGTGTTATATGAAAGGTTTACTGTTAAAAAATGGAGAGAAAGTTGGAAAAATTTTGGTTAGTGTGCTGGCCGAAATTCTGGTCATGTTGCTCTGTTTTAATTTGAAATTTTTATTCTTGTTTGGCTGTGAAATTGATGGTTATATGTTGTATATTGTGTGTACAAAGTGTCTTCCAAAAATCGTTTCATTTGGTTGCATAAGACTTGAGCTTTGACAAGAATCAAATCTGGAAAAACGTATAGCAGGGGTTCTCGGACAGTGTTCTTTGTTCGAGCATAACTTTTTGTACAAAAGTCAAAATTGAGTGCCATTAGTGGCATTCAAAACTAGACATTCATAGATTTTCAACGGTATAAAAATCACCTGCTATTTCAAACTGAGTGAACCATAGTGATTCAGCAAAGTTGATTGTCCTGTTGTGACTGTCTGTCTAAGAGGAATGGAGAAGCTGCACATTGTGTCTTGATTTTCTCTCACTTGTGAAATGATTTTGGAAATGACTCTTTCTGATGAAATGTAGCATTTTGAACCTAGTTTACAACGCCATAAACCATTCTTAATTTGAATTGTATTGAGTGAAATGTGGTCTGATTTCGAAAGTGCAACAAAGCTGGAAACTGGAAAGTTTTTCCCTTCTTGCTAGCTGAATGGTCTGGGTTGTTTTGGGATGTTTTGTTTTGAAAAATTTGATATCAATTACCCATAAATTGCTTATTAAATGCTTCTGAAACCTTGGTTTAAAAAATGGAGTGAATTGGGGTTGAGTTTATTGGATAAAACCTTTGGAAAGAAGGAAAGAGTGGGTTGGCAGATTTGCTTTGAGAAATTCACAAATTTTAGTCGTTTTATTAACCGCCTTCCCAAGTGATTTTTTGCCTATAATTTGATATAAAAGTAGTCCACATATGGAAGTTTTAGTTTACCAAATTTGGTGTAATTTCAATACCATTTCAGTACCCAAATAACGCCCCAAAGATTGCTCTTCAAATCTGGAAATTTACCGACCAGTTTGCAAGATTCAATTGAATTTGAACTATTATATCTTGATGCTCAAAACTCCAAATTTAGTTCCGTTTGTCATGTTTGAAACCTTGTTTGGAAATCTTATTGTGTTATGAATTTTTAGGGCTGATTCACTTTCTGTGAATTATGCTAAATTTCCAAAGATTGCTGGAAAACCAAGACTGGTTCAAATCTGTCTTCTTGGAACTGAAACTTTCAGCTGAAAAATGAGTACTTTCTGTTTAGAATCTTGGAAAAGTGTCTTCTAGAAACTTTAGTACTTTGAACCTAGTTTCCAATGGTATAAATTTTTCCATTTTTGGACATGCCAAACTCAAGATTTGATTTTCCAAAGATTGTCGCGCAAAAACAGAAATTTCCCGATTTCTTAAGGAATGAGTTTTTAAGAACTTGTCACTTTCTTTTGATATCGATGGCTGTTTTAAACTCGATTTTATGGAAGAGGCAAGTCTCTCTTGGGACTTTAACTCGTCATTTTTGAATCTCGATTTTTGAGAGATTAAGGTTCTCTTTTAAGACATTGACTTAGTCTAAACAAGTGTACGTTCTTTCTTGGTTGATGCATGGTTATAAGTGATAGTAAATCATTACTTCTTTAGGTGCTCAAGAGGACCTTCAAGAGAATCTCAGAGTGGACACCTAAAAGTTTATTTGCTCACATACTCACTTTTTGACTTTGTGAGTGTCAAGTGCATGTTAAATGCTTATGTGATTGAAATGTTAATTATACAAGTGTTATACATTATACGTAAACTTGCCGAGATGAGGGTGTACTTTATCGCCCTCATTCTCTCTCTCTTTTAATTATGTGATATTTGTTATATGAATACATATGATTGGTAATTGTATATGAATATGTTTAACTCGTGAGCTCTGAGCGGATGCATGTACCACACCAATTCGGGTGGGAGGTACCTCTCACCGTCTCAGTGCTATAATCGGTTCTTTAAGTGATAGCATGTACCACACCAATTCGGGTCAGCTCAGAACCATAAACAATTCTAAGTCGATTGGAGCGATATCTCATCGACCCAGTTCTCTAAGCGATAGCATGTACCACGCTAATTCGAGTGAGAGGTACCTCTCATGTTGACTCGGAACTATAAACAATTCTAAGTCGATTGGAGCGATGTCTTATCGACCACTTATACTTTTGGGGGGCACCCTAACTCATTGGCCAACCGTGTAACTTGATCCAGCAAGAGTTTGGTCGAGAAGCTTGGTGAACCATGGGAAACATTATAGCTTGATCTTTTAAGGTCTCACTTGACATACTCGAATAGTATTGCCTTTTTAAATAATGAGCGAGCCCGGAACAGGGATGTAATGGTGAACGGGATTCATGAAGTAAAGCGGTGTTCTACGGACTAAATATACCTACCCGGTTGACGGAGTGTCATCACACGAAGGTATATGATCGAGACTTGGTAAAGCAAGTGGAATCTAGCTCCTAAGAGCTCCCGTATCCTTAATGAGTGTGTTTTATTTTAAATTGTGAATTACTTGAACGTTATAGCTTTATTTCTCGTATAAGTGTTATTACTACTTGAACTATGTGGTTGCATGTTTTTCTTGGCCTCATTGAGCGTTAGCTCATCCCATTAGTTTTTTTTTCTTAACAGGAACCGAAATGAAAAGAATTATGGAGAAGCCGACTTGATGGCCTTTTGACTAGAATTTGAATGTAAATGGTTAGACGATTTTTGGAGGCTATATATTTTGGGGAATATTAATATACTTTTGGTAATTTGTGATGTAAGATTTGAATGTTCATTAAGGAAGCAACTTTTCTTTATATTTTCGACTCTTGTTATTGATTGATTATCCATAAGTTGAATTCGTCTCATAGTGAGTCCTGGCAAGAGCTAGACAAGCGCCCCGCCGATACCCTTGGGTTCGCCCTAGGTAGAAGTAGGGGCGTCACAGTAGCTCGACGACCTCTCTGGAGTGCCATGGAGAGGTTGGCGAGCTCACGCCAAGGACCCTGGATGCTGGTTGGGGATTTTAACATCATCTCGGAGGCCTCGGAGCGTCTAGGGGGGAACGCCACCAAATGTTCGAAACATGGATGAGTTCAATCAAACGATTTTTAATTGTGGCCTTGCTTCGGTAGACTTTGAGGGGGCGCAGTTCACATGGATGAATGGGACTATGTGGCAATGATTGGATCGGGTGTTGGTTAATCGCGAATGGGCCGAATAGTATGCTATTTCATGAGTGTTGCACCTTGCAAGGAGACGGTCTGATCATGCGTCCCTCTTGATAAAGTGTGGCTTGGGAAGACACGGCGCCTCCGCCTTCAGGTACCTCAATGTCTGGCAATGCCATTGCTCTTTCCATGGAGTCATTCAGGAGGCTTGGGGTATGGGTAGCCCAGCACGTACAATGTCGGAGTTCTACCGTAAATTGGCAGGCGTGAGAGACAAGCTGAAGGTATGGAACAGGGAGGTGTTTGGACATATTGGCACCAGGGTGACGGAACTTGAAAAAATTATGCATACAAAGGAGGTGGAGTATGACATGGAGAGGACTGTGATGTCCAAGATTGCATGCCATGAGGCCAGGGCGACATACATGCAACATTTGGCAATTGAGTGTGACTTTTAGCACCAAAGATCGAGAGTGAAATGGATTCAGGCGTGGGATACGAATACTGCTTTCTTCCATGCTGTGGTTCGACAACGGCTGGCCTCTAATTATATTGCCAGGATACGTAGCCCGATGGGGCAATGGTTGACAACGATTGAGGACATCAAGGGCTCCGCCGCTTCGTTCTTTGAGATGCTGTTCAGCTCGGAGAGAGATATCGACCGTCACCCAGTATTGCCTTTCACTCTTCCAAGTGTGTCTCAGGGGGATAACGAAAGCCTACTGGCGCTGCTGTCAATGGATGAGGTTCAGGAGGTAGTGTTCTCGATCAATTCAGATAGTGCCCCTGGTCCGGATGGAATTGGGTTTGGTTTCTATCTGGCGTGTTGGGGGATAATTAAGGAGGAGTTGGTGGCGGCGGTCCAGGATTTTTTTAATGGCGGATGGTTGCCAAAAGGGGTTACCAGCACATTGATTGTGTTGATGCCGAAAACACAAGGGGCATCTCACTGGCAGGATTTTCGGCCAATCAATCTATGCAACGTCAACTCCAAAATTATTTCTAAGCTTTTATCCAATAGGTTGAACAGGCTCCTACCCCAGTTGATTTCTCATTGGCAGACCGGATTTTTCCCTGGGCGGCAAATAATTGATAACATTCTGTTGGCACAAGAGCATACACAGGAACTCGATCGTCGGTTGGAAATTTCGAACCTCATGTTGAAACTGGATATAGAAAAAGCGTATGATAGAGTAGAGTGGTCATTTCTCCTCTTCATGCTCAGGGCATTTGGTTTTCAAGAAAATGTTATAGATTCGATCTTTCGCATGGTTGCGAATAACTAGTTTTCAGTGCTTGTCAATAGGGAACCGGCGGAATTTTTTAGGTCGACGAGAGGGGTCAGACAGGGGGTCCGATCTCTCCAGCCCTATTCATACTAGTTGCTAAGTTCTTTGGGAGGGGGTTGAATGCCTTGTTCCAGTAGGGTTGCCATAGACTTTTTCAGGCTGGAGGCCTTAAAGTTCCATACCTGGCCTTCGCGGACGATGTCATTGTTTTCACGAGGCTGTCGAAAGAGACCTTAGAGGCAGTTGGCGATTTCTTCAAGCAATATCAGCAGTACTCCGGTCAAAAGATTAATGCCACCTGAGGTGCAAGTAGAGTTTGTTTCTAACATTCTGTGGTTTCAACGGCAGCTCTTTCCGCTAGTCTATCTTGGGGTTACCATTTCTCAGGGTAGGTGTTCTTCAATTGCCTTCGACGGGATTATTGCAAAGGTGAGGGCGCGTGTCTGCCACTCGAGCATGAGGCTGCTGTCCACCGGGGGGAAATTAATTCTACTAAAGCATGTCTTGAATTCAATGCCGTTGTATTTGTTACAGGTACTTAAACCCCCTAAGGCTGTCTTAGTTACGTTGGGGAGAATATTTAACTCCTTCTTATGGGACAAAGCACAAGACTCTAAATGAATATACTGGGCGTCTTGGGAGAAGTTGTGCTTCCCCACGGAGAAGGGCGGATTGGGGTTAAGGTCATTGGACGACATGGTCAAAGCCTTCTATTATAAGTTATGGTGGAGGTTACATCAGAGAGAATCCATTTGGTCGGACTTTATGTTCTCTAAGTATATCAGAGACCAGTACCCGCTTCAGGCAGCGGTAGCCAGACTGAAGGGTACATGGAAGCGGCTAAATGGTATACAGGAAATGACTGAGGCTCACATCTCATGGAGTCTGGGACCGGGTATGGTGGACTTCTGGCTTGACACTTGGTGTGAGCTTGGACCCCTCCGTACATTGGTGTCGACGGATAGGGACAACCCTCATTTTTTGGTGGCAGAGTTCTTGGGACGGGAAGGGTGGAATAGGGACCGTCTCCTGCAAAGGCTTCTAGATCACCTTGTTGATTCGATTGTGGATATCCCTTTCGACCTGGAGGGGCAGGATCGGATCATGTGGGCATAGTTAGCAAAGGGGTGCTTTCGCTAAGCTCGGTTTGGGAGATGTGTCGGCAACGTAGAGGCAGCTTCTCAATGCATGGTGTGGTTTGGAATAGGGGTGTCCAACTGAAGATGTCTATTTTTCCTTGGAGACTATTAAGGAACTATGTCCCCTTGGATTCGGTGCTCCATCGGAGAGGGCTGCCCTTGGTGTCCAGATGCTCCTGCTGTCTCGAGGACGAGGAATCGGTGCTCTACCTGTTTGTCAATGGCTTGGTGGCACGAGAGGCTTGGGGGCATTTTGGTAATAGGTTTGGCATACTTCGCTTGCCGCTTGAGGATCTTCAACTACTGTGGATGAAATGGGCCACGTCGCTACCTCGCCTCTCTGCTCTTCATATCCGACGTATCCTTCCGATATTGGTATCTTGGTTTATCTGGCAGGGGCAAAATAAGGCGAGGTTCGGAGGGCAAGCCTTTTTAGCTCGGAGGGTGATCTGGGTTAACTTCGTACATGACTTGGGAAGAGCACGGAAACTTGAGAAGGCATAGTTCTATGGAGACCTGGATAGTGACTGGGCAAGCTCGGCTCGTTCGGTGGCCCGTAAACGGTAGGCAGTGGTAGTTACATGGAATAAACCTCCACCCCAGCAATACAAATTGAACACAGATACTAGCGTGGTCAATGGAAAGGCTAGTGGTGGAGGGGTATTGCGTGATTTCAATGGTAGACTTATATTCACATTTTATAAGGAGTTTGGGGAGAAAGGGGTCCGGCAGGTTGAGGCACTAGCAGTACTGGAAGGGTTGCGAGTGTGTGCGGCAAAAGGGGTATGGGAGGTGTTGGTAGAGGTTGACTCTGCGGTTCTTATGTCACTAGTCAAATCGTCGGCTCTAGGAGGTTGGTCGCATTACAATTTGCTGAGATGGATTCGTCGACTTCGGGATCAGGTGTCGGTTTCATTTATTGACACCTTCTGTGAGGCAACTATGGTTGCTGATAGGTTAGCGGCTCTGCAAGGGTATCCTAGCATGGTGTTTGACTCTGTTCAACAGCTACCGAGGGAGATTCGCGGTTGTCTGGCTATGGATGGTAGGGAATTCCCGTCCCTTAGACTAGTGACTTGTTAAGGGGTAGGGCCCTGTCAGTTTATTCTCTATATCTTTTATATCTATCTCTCGTTGCCTTGGAATAAATAAAAGGGTCTACATTTCTTTAAAAAATATTAAATATTTGGGTAATATTCTTGTTTTGGGGTTTGATGAGAGGATTTTGATTTATTTTGTGAATTTACCATTTAGTTTTGGTAGGCTTCATCTTAAATCCTTAGCTTTATTTTATTTTAATTTCGCCTCTTAATATTTGTAATAATAATAAATTGACCCCTCAAGCTTCTTTAATTCTTTCAATTGGATCCCACTTGTTTTAAATTTCTTGAATATAGGTTGTTTATTTTCATTTAAATGCTTTGATAATTCAATGTCATGTGTATTTCTATTTCTTGTGATTATTTGTTAATTAAAGTGATGCCTTGACTATTTTCTTTGTTTTGGAAGGTAAATAAGTAACTTCATTTCCTTAGGTCACCAATTCGAGGGAGGTATACTCTACTCTTTGTTTTGATTTTACTTGATCCTATGTGCTCAGTTCTCCTATGTGATTTTATATGCGTAATTGCATGCTTTTTTTAATGTTTTCTTTATTTTATTTTATTTCATTCATTTATTCACTTTATTGGTTTTAATTTTGTATATTCATTTTTATTTAATTTTTGGTTATATGAGAGGCATTAAATGCCAAATTGTAATAGTTAGGTTACTATTTTATTTTATTGCATTCTTTCCCCTTTTAGATTGTTGTTAGGGCTCTCCAAGTGTAATAGTTAGGTTTTTATTCATTTTTATTTGCTTTGTGTGTTTTGCATGCTTCTGTGTTACGTGTTACTCGCTTTCTTAGGGTCTTGCATATAGATATCATGCTTATGTGCTATGTGCTTTATGTGATTTATGTGTTTATTTGCTTTATATGATTTATTTGATTATAATAAATGAATGACTCACCACACTAGTCCAACGCTAGTTGTGACTCTCTTTTCGATTTCTTGCTAGTCCAACGCTAGTGGGAACTTATAGATATGGGCTAGTCCAATGTTAGATCCTTAGGAACCATCCACGTGCTAGATCATGTTTGTGTGATAATCACTACATTTTCATGCATACTTTCTACTTTTTAGGGTTTTTATCATTTTACATGACGTTTCCCCTATATGTATATCCCTTATCCCTATGTGTGAAACATGACATGTAGACTTGCATTCCATTTAAGAAAATTAAAACTAGATTAGATCATTTGCTTGATTAGATAGGAAAACACCCCTCGAATATGGGATATGGACGAGTATGGCTCTCTAACTTTAGCACACTCGTATTCCCTCTATTAAAGGGAAAATTAAAGTCACTAATTTTAGCTCCCCGCACCCGTTATGATGCATTCCTTTAGGTCATGTATATTTGTATAATTATTATTTTCTTTTCTTCAAATCTCATATTTTTGCATATTCATGACCTCTTCAAAGAGTCACTCTTAGGCATCACAATTAATGTGATTTGCACCAATTAAGTTTTGAAGAGATATTCCGACCCCCCGATATCTTTCTAGGGTTTGGTTTTGCATCCATATAGTGACATCCAAATGTGATAAATTTTTAGGTTAAAATAAGACAATTTTTGATTAAATTACGCAACTAGCTTTAGCCAGGTTAAAAGGGTGCTTTGGATTTTATCCTTGCCTTCCCTTCCTTCAAATGTGACTCCCGACCCCTTTTCTCTTGATTTTCGCAGACTTGGAGTTGTTTAAAAAGGATTTTCTTTATTTTTTCTTTAAAAATTCATTTTAGGTGACTTGATACACCTTAATTCTATACCAAGTGGTGACTCCTATTTTTTTATTAAAAATCCTTCTTAAATTTTAATTTTTGGGTCAAAATCACCGTACTTTTTATGTCCCATTTAGGCCCATTTTCTTTATTTTCTAAAAACTAGAAAACTCATTTTTTACTCAAAATATATCAAAAAATCCATTTTTATAAAATACTTTAAATTTTATTTTAAAAATAGGGTGTGACAGCTTGGCGACTCCACTGGGGACTTAAAGAGTCCGAGCATTTGATTTAGTCAAACATTTTCTTTTTTTAACCTTCTTATATTTCACATTTGGAGGTTTTAGGTTGCATTTTTTTTCCTTTTAGGGTTTCTTGCATCTAACATGCACGATTGTCTCAATATCCGTTTACGTGAATAATGTATGTGATTTTCTTTCATTTACTTATGTTCAATCGCACTTGCATCTTGGGGAGGGGGATAGCCACCATAGAATCTTTACCCACACATAATGGTATTTAATCCCTTTCTTCAAAATAGGTGCGACAGCCCCACTCACCCTAAGGCGAACCAAAGGGTTCGGCGGACCGCCTGTCCAACTCTTGTCGGGACTACGGATTTAGAACAAACGTAAACCCTACCAAACACTCAGAAGAACTTCGAGAAGATAAACATTCAGAAACCAATTAAGCCGAACTAAAAGATACAATCAATCTTTGGTACAACGTTCCCATGAGAAATCAAAACGAAACGGAAGTGCCACTGCCATGTCACAATCCGGCCGGAATTTGGTCGGATATCCGGTTGGATTCTTGGCCGGATTGGAGGCAGAGGCCAAAATGAAATTTTTTCAAAGTCCCTTGCAAATTTGGCCAGATATCTGGCCCAAAACTGGCTGGATTCTCGGCCGGATTCCATGAACAATTCCCGCCAGAATTTTCTTCTTTTCTCGATCAACCTTCACACTCGTTCGAAACCCAACCAAATACAAGTAAATTTTGCCTAACATGAGAGAAGATACATTCCCAAATACATTATAAGGATCGAAGACAACCAAGTGGAAGAAATAAACAAGGTAAAGATCATAAACGTAACAATAAGTAAATAAAAAGGAAAGAATTGCAAACCAATTAACTACCCAGCTCCTCTTGAACTTGTAGATTAATTCAAACAAGCTACTTCAAGTTGATGAATTACAATCACTCTTGTGTACAAAGGAAGGTTCACCTCCTCCTTGCCCTGAATTCCACTCGGTCAAGTTAGGACGTTTTACTATCCCTCAGGACAACTCTCACAGAGCTACACTCATGAAGTATTCACTCACAAATGAAAAGCTTACAATGAACCTCACACCACTAAGACTACAAACCTTCCTTGAAAAGTATTTTCTCACTAAAATCACTCTAGATCTTTTGTATCTTCAGTGTGTCAAAGTTGTTTGAAGAATCTGACCAACCACTATTTATATAGGATCAAGAAAGTGCCTCCTTAATGCTTCCAATGTGACAGCCCCACTCTCCCCTAAGGCGAACCAAAGGGTTCGGCGGACCGCCTGCCCAACTCTCGCCAGGACTACGGAGTGGAATCACACAAATCCTATATTACGCGCGATAGGACCCAAAAAGAATTGAACAATTGAAGACCGCCAAGCTTAAAAGTAACTTACCAAAATCACATGGGAAAAACACTTTCATATATACATGTCGCTAGGTTTACAAATCAAAGGGAACCAGTGAAACGAAATACATTTAGAGTTTGCTCACTCTCGAGGAGCTATACAAAAGAGCAAAAGAATATCTAACTAGCTCAACTCGCTTCTCAAAATCATGATTTCCAAAAGAGGTTCCTGTAAGGAAAACAAAGATAACGAGGAGGGGGTGAGCTTACGCCCAATGAGGTACCAAACATGTAGCAGAAAAATCATGGCATTTCACGTTATACAAATCAGATACACATGCCGCTATAAAGTAAGACAGGTAAACACAAGGACTCAAATAGGAAGGATACAGGTGGCTCTCAGGAGCCAGTTTTCCAGCGCAGTACTTGATCCAAGCCGGTTGACTCTCCGTCAACGTATATAGAACCAACGCGTCCGTAGACCCCACTTTACACCAAATTCCGTCCACCAAACACCCCTTTACCGGGCCCGCTCACCTTACAGAAACAGAAATAGTAATACTCGAGTATACCGGAATCAATGGTCTCAATACCCAAAGATCTCAAAATAGACTACCGTGATTCGTTATCTAATCGTCCAGGCCCTTGCCGGCCCGACTCGAATAACTTAGCCACAGGATTTGAGCTCATAGGTCACAGAAAGGTCGTTGGTTACAAGTTTCCAAACGACGTCCGAACAGATACAGATACAGATATCAGATACAGATACAGATTCAGATTGACACCAAAATTGGCATATGAACAGACAAGAGAACGAGTGTGATAAAGTACACCCTCGTCTCAAACAAATTAAACAGATTGCAGAGCAGAAATCAAGTTAAACAACAGTGAAGGGGAGTGGTACACTCACCGGTCCAAGTACGGATACTTCCAAAAGGTTTCACTTCAAACTGGCTTTAATCGCCAAGAAACCCTAAACGAACCAAAGTAAAACAATTGAAGATTTCACATCCAAAATCGAGTAAACAGAATGCACAAGTGAGGCTCGACCACTAGTCGTAGGCCTCGCCAAAAACTACTAATGCAAGGGTGCAAAACATGATTTTTGGGAACGAAAAGGTAACATGAAGGCCTAGGCTCAAACAACCCAAAAGCCGTTCATTTCTATCAAAAGTCAATTCAAACTTAAAGGAACCAAACGGCCTAGAAAATTGGACAGCACTTCCCCTAAATTTCTTACTTTTCCAGCTATCAAGGCTTCATTAGTTTCCTCAATCAACTCCCAAAGGCATACTCAACATACATTCATCACCACAACCATTCAATAGGCTCAAAGTTATCCAAGTATAAAAGTTAGCTAGGACAATGACCGGAAATAAAAGTCAAGCCCTAAAACTATTCAAATAAACACAATAAGACTTGCTTACAAGTCATAAACCAATGCCAAATACGATCCCAATAGGGTTCCATAAGCATATACAAACATTAAAGGAAACCAGAAATTTCGGAAATGTAACTAGCTTTGGCCCTGAAAAAAAAACAGTTTTTGTCCTCATTTTGCGGTAATGGTACCAATTTCACTACGATTATCGGATGAGGGTACAAGACTCACCATTTCAAAGCTAAAAGACAGGGCTAAATTTCATCAGAAGGCCTCAACAACCAATTCGGAAGCAAGTCTAGCCAAAACAACCAATTACAGGCGCAATTCTTACATTCGAGTAAAACCAGAACAGCAGTAGTAATTTCGACTTTTCTCATTCTACACAACTCCGATTGACCTAAAATTTTGTAGCCACCTCTAAAATGTCATTCCCTACAACTTTCATGTTTTAATCCAAGGCCAATTCGGCCTCTAACTAGGAGCTAAAAATTCAGACAGAATGCTCCCTCAAGAACCCTAATTTTCTGAAATTTCTTCCAAACCAGAAATTGGTTGCAATTAATTACTTTTTCCACCTCCTAGAGTCATTATCTACCATTTCCAATCATCATAGATAGCCACACAATCATGCTTATATTAAAACAGAAAAATCCCCAAAAAATATAAAAGTTCATTAATTCAACCACAACTCAAAATATAATCCATAAAATGGCATCTCATACTACCACTAAGCATGATTTAAGCATCAATCAAGGAAGGAAAGTGGTTCTTCACAACATACCTTAGAAACAAGAGAGAGAGAGAGTTATTGGTCCTCTTAGCTTTCCAAATAACTCCACAAAACAACTCACTATCACTCCCTTAAGTGTTTCTATGGAACAAAAACAAGTTTAGATGGTTGAATTCTTGGATTTGAGCAAGAGAGAATCAAGAAGTTGAAGAGGTTTTCTTTCTTCCTTTCCTAGAGAGAAATTCAGACCCAAGCTTGAAGAAAAATGGAAGATATTTGGTCAATTTTTGGTTTTATTTAGTAATTGGTAAAAGGTTGAATAGTAAGTCAAAACAAGATTTAATCATACGGTGACACATGTCCCTCTCATTAATTCATGCCTAACTTGTTTTTGTCTTTCTCACACCTATGCACTTGGTACCTCTAAATATCTCATAACACCCGATAAATTAAATCCAGTATCCAAAACTTAACCTAACTGGCCGAATTTTTCCGAACTTTTCGCATTAGCGGGTCCCACGTCCGTTATACGTTCTAAATTTTTCAAAAACTATCCGATACTAGAAAAATCACCTAAAAACTCTATTTACTCATAAAAATTATTTTCACAATTTTTCAAATCAATGAAATGTGGAAAAACGTGCAATTAAAAGAAAAATAAAACTTAGTACTTTAAAAACAAAAATTACGGGCTCTCACATCCAACAGATAGAAAGTAGCTGAAGAGTCAACTAGCCGTTGGAGTGTCGGACGTCCGATAGCCTTGTTTTATGCGTCCGACAGCAGGCAGTGAGTTTAAGAAATTTTTTTCAATTCTTTCGGACGTCCGGTGCAAGCTCTTTGTGCGTCTGACAGCAAACAAAGAGATTTGAGAAATCATCTTGTTTCTATCGGATGTCCGGTAGAGACATATTCAGCGTCCGATGGTTTCGTCGACTTCGAAGGATCCTATCGGACGTCTGGTGATGAAATTTTTCGTTCGTCCGAAGTTGCGCAATGAGTATCAGACGTCCGATCCTGTCTTTTTGAGCGTTCGACAGCTTCAACATACTTTGTCCCTTTCAGATGTGCTTAATCTTTGAATATGATTTGTTTCATAACTGAAAGTATTTCTTGAAAAGATATTAGTATTATCCATTGTTTTGTAAACATCAAAAGTTAGGGACCAAGGTCAACATTCTCCCCCTTTTTGATGATAACAAAACAATAGGTGGAAGAAAGAAAAAGATTCAGTATATGAGCATAAACTCCCCCTCACTCATTGCATCCAAACTTATAATTTCAGAATAACTCCCCCTTACACATAGCATCCATTTCTCCCCCTTTTTGTCATCATAAGATGAGAGTAAAAATCTCATACCATAATCTAGTAACAATAACAGAGGATCTAATTTTCCAAACAAAAACAGAGAAATTATACCAGAATTCAGCAATCACCAACATACCAACATATCATAGAGAGTTTAACAAAGCAAATCATCATTAGATCAGAATAGTTATTTTCTCTCCTTTTTTTTGACATCATACAAATCAAGAAAAATTCAGTTCAAAGTATCAGAAACATCAAAAGAGAATTACAAAAAAAGCATTATGAACAAGAATCTCATCAATCTTACTAATATCTCCTACTTGTTAGAGTTAGTATTATATCCACATGCAATTCATGCCTCTTCTCATATTTTTTCTCACATAGCAATCACTTTTCATGTGACCTTTTTGACAACAAAAATTACACATAACCAAAGAGTTATTTACATGAACAGGTTTAATAAATCTTACTTGTCTTCTCTTATAAATAGCAAATTCATATGCAGCAGAATTTATCTTAAAATGAGGTTTTGATTTATTACTTTGAAAATAGTTTTATTTTTTATGTTGGAGTAACTCATTTAAATTATCCATTCTTCTTATCAAATCACCTTGTTCCTTTTTGAACATTTCACAAAGTCTTGTTTTCCTATCAAGTTCAAAGTGTAAAACAGTCTCACTCTTTTTTAAGAAATCACTTTTAGTTTTCAGCTTTTTATTTTCTTGAAAAAGACATGTATTGTCTTGAAGAAGAAAGCTAATCTTATGTTTTAATTTCTTGTTTCTACCATAAGATTCTTTCAAACTATCACGCAATTTTATAATGAAAGATTCAAGATCATCATCAGTTTCATCATCACTATCAAGTTGAGAGCGTCATGTAGTTACCTCATCATCTCCAATGGCCATAAAAACCAATTGACCAGATTCTTCTTCCTCTTCACCTTCACCATCGGAGTTGCACTCATTCCATGTGAACTGAAAATTGTTGAATCTTGATTTTCTTCCTTCTTTCTTCTTCATCACTGGACACTCACTTGCATAGCGTCTAGGTTGGCCGCATTCAAAGCATTTATCAGTTTACTTTTTGTTGAACTCTAGCTTCCTTTTGTTTCTCAAGTTGTTGGACTGATTCGGGAAGGAGTTGCTAGGTCCACCTTTTCTGAATCTCCTCTTGTTGAGTATTCTTTTGAAGCCTCGTGTGATGAGTGCAATATCACTATCATCACCTTCCATGTCATCTTCACTCACGGAGGCTGTATCATCTTCATCTTGTGAAGCCTTCAGAGCAATATTCTTTCTCACTTTTGTATCTTCTTCTTCCTGCACCTTGGACTTGAGTTTTAGCTCATAAGAAGTCAGTGAATTAATGAGAGATTCAATAGGCAAGATATTTAGATCTTTGGCTTTCTCAATGACAGTCACTTTACTCTCCTAATCCTTCGATAATGCATTCAGAATTTTTCTGTTTTTCTCACCTAGAGAGTATTCCTTTTCCAGCACCTCCAAATCCTTAATGAGGTCATTGAATCTACAATACATCTTATAATGTTTTCATGAGGTTCGATCTTGAAGGATTCATACTTTGTAACTATGATGGATTTCTTTTGTTCTCTAACATTCTCACTACTTTCATGAATTTCTCTCAATTTATCCCAAATTTCCTTGGCTGACTTGCAGCCTTTGACTCTAATAGATTCATTTGAGTCTAAAGCACAATGTAACACATTCATGGCTTTTGCATTTAAGGTAAGATGAGCTCTATCCATAGCAATCAGTTCACTTCTTGTTTTTGGTCTAGATCTCTTAGTATTTTCATCTATAAGAGAGGCATCATATGGACCTTCACTAATAATAAACCACAATTCAATATCAATAGATTGCAAAAATATAATCATTCTTTCTTTCCAACTCACATAATTTGACCCATTAAACATAGGTGGTCTAA
Source organism: Coffea arabica (assembly GCF_036785885.1). NCBI lineage: Eukaryota > Viridiplantae > Streptophyta > Magnoliopsida > Gentianales > Rubiaceae > Coffea > Coffea arabica. The sequence goes on along the minus strand of NC_092320.1, from coordinate 46,736,412 downwards.
TCATAGATTGTCCTTAAAAAAACATAGCATTATTGGTTGTCATCTTAACTCCAAAGCCGATTGAGCTTAATCTCTAGGAGACCAAGCTCTGATACCAATTGTAAGGATCGAAGACAACCAAGTGAAAGAAATAAACAATGTAAAGATCATAAACGTAACAATAAGTAAATAAAAAGGAAAGAATTGCAAACCAATTAACTACCCAACTCCTCTTGAGCTTGTAGATTGATTCAAACAAACTACTTCAAGTTGATGAATTACAATCACTCTTGTGTACAAAGGAAGGTTCACCTCCTCCTTACCCCGAACTCTACTCGGTCAAGTTAGGACGTTTTACTATCCCTTAGGACAACCCTCACAGAGCTACACTCATGAAGTATTCACTCACAAATGAAAAACTTACAATGAACCTCACACCACTAAGACTACAAATCTTCCTTGAAGAGTATTTTCTCACCAAAATCACTATAGATATTTTGTATCTTCAGTGTGTCAAAGTTGTTTGAAGAATCTGACCAACCACTATTTATAAAGGATCAAGAAAGTGCCTCATTAATGCTTCCAACGGATAGAAAGTAGCTGAAGAGTCAACTAGCCGTTGGAGTGTCGGACGTCCGATAGCCTTGTTTTATGCGTCCGACAGCAGGCAGTGAGTTTAAGAAATTTTTTTCAATTCTTTCGGACGTCCGGTGCAAGCTCTTTGTGCGTCTGACAGCAAACAAAGAGATTTGAGAAATCATCTTGTTTCTATCGGACGTCCGGTAGAGACATATTCAGCTTCCGATGGTTTCGTCGACTTCAAAGGATCCTATCGGACGTCCGGTGATGAAGTTTTTCGTGCGTCCGAAGTTGCGCAATGAGTATCAGACGTCCGATCCTGTCTTCTTGAGCGTCCGATAGTTTCAGCGTACTTTGTCCCTTTCAGATGTGCTTAATCTTTGAATCTGATTTGTTTCATAACTGAAAGTATTTCTTGAAAAATATTAGTGTTATCCATTATTTTGTAAATATCAAAAGCTAGGGACCAAGGTCAACATACATATGCCACATAAATACGAGGAAATACTTTAAAATATACATATTAGTAAGTTTACAAATCAAAAGGAAACATTATATTAAGATATATTTAGGGTTTCCAAATTGTCGAGGAGCTATACCAAAAGAACAAAAGAATTTCTAACTAGCTCAACTCATTCTTCAAAACATCGAAGTTCCAAAAGATGGTTCCCTGTAAGGAAAACAAGGATAACGGAACAGGGTGAGCTCGAAACTCAATGAGGTACCAAAAGTATAAATAGTAGAAATCATGAGGAATCACTTTTAAGGCACATATACATATCAAATAAGAGAAATGAATGAACACCACAAATTAAAAGATACAGGTGGCTCTCAGGAGCCAAATTCCCGTTGCAGTACTTGATCCAACCTCGTTGACCTCCGTCAACGTTTAATGAAACACACATGTCCATAGACCCCTCTTACGCCAAAATCCTGTTCACCAAACATGCCCCTTACCGGGCCCGAATACCAAACAGGAACAAGAATGGTAATACTCAAGCATACCGAAAATCTAGAGTTTCCAATACCCAAAGATTTCCCAAGAATAGGCACCCATGGATTGTCAATTTTCCTCAACCAAGCCCTTGCTGGCTTGATTCAATTGACTCCTGTGATACCCCAACTTTTAGGATCTGCTTTTGTTTAGACTCAAAAAGGATATTACAGTTTCTTTAGTTTATTTTTATTTTAAAACATTATTTTGTTCTAAAGAAGAAACTAAAGTTATTTTTTTGGATTTGATTTAAAACCTTGTTTTGTTTAAAAGACTAGAAACCCTAAACGTCTAATCAAAACCCTAGTTTCACTTGTGACTGACCATTTTCTCAAATTTCTCACATTTTAACCGAAACCCTAAATTTGATTTATGGAATTGTAAAAGCCTCACGTTTTTCTTAAAAATCCCCTTTTATTTGGAACTTATGATTTTATTATAGTCCTACTATCCAATCATTCCACAATAAGTGCAAATAAACCTAGAAAGTAGGGTTTCATTTTTCGTTTTCAAGTTGGAGCAAGTTAGGGTTTTCACGTGTATCCGTAGTGTAATTATTCAGTACGGAGCGAGGATCAAATTTGGTGCTTAAGAGTGACTTTTAGGTGGAAAATAATATGTGATTAGAAGCAATGATATAAAGTTAGTGAATAGGAAGTAAAAATCCTAGTACGTATGATTTAAGGAAAAACGGCGCGAACCGACGGGTACCGCGCACTACTGATTGAACGCACCTCTTGACCACCACTTTCTTACCACATGAGCTCATTAATACTTGAGCAAAATATCTCCTTATTTCCAGCTAGCTTTGACCGAAATTTAGGGCCAAAAATGCAAGGGAGAGAGAGAGAAAATTGTGTGGCTTTGGTGGTGACAAGTGTCACCACCCTATGGCTCTTTGGTTGATTTTTTTTTCTTGCCATCTTATCACTTGGAGCCATCTTTCTTCTTCATTTTTTCTGCTGCTTGGCTGAGAGAGAGAGAGGAAAAAACACCAAGAGAAAGCTGCTCCATTTCTTCTTGAATCCAGCCACCAAGTGAGAAAGAAAGAAAACTAAATCGATTAAAGCTATCCTTGAGTGTTTATTTAGTGAGGTGTTGGTGAAATTTTGAAGGGGAAGCTAGGGTTGCTCTTGGTAAACACTTAAGCAAGGTAGGGATGATGATTTCCCCATTTCTTACTCTTGATCTTATTTAAATTGGTTTAGCACCTTAAATTTGCGGTGGATGATAGCTATTATCAAGACTTGGGTGGATAGTCCTATACTTGCTATATGGTTAATATATGTTGTATCTGAGATTATATAAGGGGCTTTGGTAGTGATTGAAGCAAGAAATGAAGAAAGTTTCCCTTGAAACCGAAAATTCCAGATTTCTGGCAAATATGACTTCAATTCTGTCCGGTTTTAGTGCTTCATGTTAGAGACCGAATTAGCCTTGGGTTAAAACATGAAAGTTGTAGAGAATGATATTTTATAATAGCCTGCAAAATTTCAGATCAATCGAAGCAACGTAGCCTGTGAAAAGATCGAAATACCCCTGCTGCCCTGTTTCTATCTGAACATACTAATCAGCTTCTGTAATTAGTTGTTTTGACCAGGAATACTACTTATTTGGCTGCCAATGTCTTCTTAAGACTTATAGCCTTGTATCTTAGCTTTCAAATGACTTTGGAATCACTTGAATTGGAGTTGTATATTCTGATATATTACAGAAGGAGTCAGGACTGCCATAGTAAACTTCGAATTGGAAATTCTGGAGTTGTTTTGGTAAATTTGACATAGATACATTGCAAACTGGACTGAGTGGACTTCTTCAACCTTGTAGCCCCCTGTCTTAGCTTCGAAATGGTATAAGTTGTACCTCAATCCGATAAGCGTAGCCTCAGATGTGCCCATTCCGTAAAAACCCGTCAAAACTGTCTTTTGTAAACTTCGTTTCCACACTTGTTGTTAGTTTAAATTTTTGTCCTTGTATTGTCTTGAGCATATTGAGTGGTTGTTTATGTTGTGTGTAATTCTAAGATTGATTGAGGAAAACAATGAAGTCATAAATGGCTGAAAAATAGGTAAATACAAAGGGCGTGCTGCCCAAATTTTCGCTCAAGGACTAATTTTTTATTTGAACTTGTATATTTTTGTTTGGCAAATACTATGACCGTTTTTCCATCTTAAAACATGGTCCTTCTTCAATTGAAAACTCCAAATGTTTGCTTACTCTTACAAAATAAAGAAAAGTGGTTTAGGATTTTCTTGGGGACTTTGTTCTCCTGTTTACATGAATTTCATTAAGACCTTTAGTTTATAAAATCTACTTGAATATGAGATGATTTTGAACCATATAAACGATTCCGAAAACAGTATTTCTTAGCCTATCTAGTTGGATTCCGACTTGTCTTTGGTTCAAGTGTTTCATTGAAAAATTTTATAATCTTTTTGAGTTTGGTTTTACATTTGGTCTACGAAACCCTAATTATTTTGTCTACGGGTCTAAATGTCCTCGTTTCCCTTTAAATACCTAATTGTTTATGCTAGATGAGCTGTAATATTTTGTCTCGTTAACTTTAGGTTTTCTTGGTGACTAAGGATAATATCCGGAAGGATATTTTGCAGGTTGTTTTGCGTACATAGGTGAGTGTTCCTTGTTTGTTATATCTCCCATGACTTCATGACTTGTTGTTATTGTTTGATCATGTGTTAAATGTTTCCAATGATTTCCAAACGAATTTTCCAGGTGAGCGTGTACTTTATCGCACTCGACCTAAATGAAACGTGAAATTTTTAATGCTTTAATGATTAATACATTAGTTGCACATGATGTAAGCCTTTTGGCTGAATTGGGCCCTGCCCTTCGTTACCGATCGACTCGAGCCAGAAGCGCACTCGGTCGGGCGATATGGTGACCCTGGGTGAACGTTTGATATACTCGAGTATTACCTTGTAGTCCGGACAACGTCCGGATGGGTGGAGCCTGGCCAACGGCCGGGAAGGGAGTGAATGAACGAATGAAAGAACGAACGAGGGTTTTAATTACAAAATGCATTCTTCAAAAGAATGGAGGAATAAGGGGAAATGTCAGGAGAACGAATGAACGAACGAAAGTATGGCTCCCTGTGAGCCCGTATCCTTTTAATGAATGTGTTACTATCGCTTTCCATTGTAAATGTTTCTTGAATTATTGATACTCCATGTTTCATGTATTGAAATGATTATTGATTATGTGTTCGGAACCTCACTGAGCTTTTAGCTCACCCCTTTAGTTTTGTTTTCCTTAACAGGGGACGGCGAACAGGATGAGAGCATAGACTAACCTAGTCTAGTTCTTTTGTTTTTTTTTGTAATGGTTCTCGCCCCAATGCTTGGCACGGGCTGGACGTATGAAGGATTGAGAACCTTTGTATATTCGATGTTTATACTCTCTTTTGGGTTGGAAATGTATATAAGTTCCGCTTTAAGTTTTGGATCGTTGCCCTATTTATTCTTGTGATTTTATTCCGATTTCATTTAAGAGCTGTAGTAAGTGAGTGAGTCCCGGCGAGAGCTGGGCAGGCAACCCGCCAAACCCTTTTGGTTTCGCCTTAGGGGGAGGTGGGGCCGTCACAACTTCCCATGAGATTGAGCTCAGATTTAACAGGAAGGTCGTTGGATACACTTCCAAAACGCCATCATATCAGGCACAAGTAATAGATTCAAGTTTGTATAGGAAACAAGTCACATAGGGCAGAGAACGAGTGCGATAAATTACACACTCGTCTCGTACAAAATAAATAGTCGGTAAAGACATTCAAATAGCAATTTGCAAGTACAGATAACTAGTTTAGCAATAATTCAGGGGAGTGGTACACTCACCAGTTAAAGCAAGGATACTTCAAAAATTTCAACCAAAGTAGGGCTCTAATCACCAACAAACCCTAGAATAACCAAGGTAAACAATTATGGTTCCCACAGCCACAAATCCAGTAAATAAAATGCACAAATGAGGCTCGACTACAAGTCGTGGACCTCGCCAAATAATTTCTAATGCAAGGGTTCAAAACATGATTTTGGGAACAAAAAGGTAACATGAAAACCTAGGGCTCGAAAAACCCCAAAAGCCCTTCTTATATATATCCCAAACCAAACCAAACCAAACCCGAAGAAATCCAACATTCCAAAAATTTTGATAGCATATCCCCTACATTTCCTTACTTTTTCATCCTACAATCAGCACCAATTCATCTCAAATCAATCATATACAAATCATAGACTATAAAACACAGCTTTTGGCACAATAACTACAACTGAAGCTACGCTTTTTGGATTGAAACAAATCTTATGGTGTTTCGAAGCTAAGACATATACCTACAATTCTTATGAAGACCTCCAAAGCCAAATCATGCATTTTCATGGTCAAAAATCAAAATTTCAGTGAGGATAGAAAACTGTCCGTGAAACAAGGCTTGTGGGCAGTCAAGGGTATTTCGGTCATTTCATGGGATACAGTGCTCCGATTGAGCTGAACTTTTACCAGTAGCTAGCTAACTCAATTACCAATAACTTTCATGTTTTGGGCAAGGATTGATTCGGCCTTCCTCAAGGACGAACGTACAGTGGAAAACAGGGCAGATTTGAAACCCTAAAACTGAAAATTTCGCACAAATTCTGAAATTCCCCGCAAACAACTACAACTAACACACAAAAGTTCCATTTCACACCATATCAAGCTATCATTCCATGGCCAACCCATAATTATCATATAAAATTATAAAATTTACTAATAAATCAGAAATTTATCAAACTCTACTTAAAATCATGAAATCTTCCACACAGTAGCATCTATAACAACTATAAGCCACTAATTACCAATTAATTGAAGTAAAGAGGAAGTTCTTAGCAAAATACCTTAAAATCCAAAAAAATGATAGCTTAGTGCTTCCCTTTTCAAATCAACTCTACCAACCTCCTTAATCCTTCCTAGCAAGAAGTTTCAATGGAGTAATTTGAGAGACTAATGGTTGGAACTCAAGATTTGGGCTTGGATTTGAAGAACAAGATGATAATTTTTTCTCTCATCTCTCCTCTCTATGTTCGGCCAAGGCACAAGGAAAATGAAGATGATTTTGGTCAAGATGTGATATTTAGTAAAGGTGAAAGTTAGGTCAAAGTCCAACCTCCAATCGGATCGCAACACTTGGCCCTTTAAGGGTTTGATCTAATCCTCTTATCTTCCAATAGTTAAGCTATCTAGCTAATTTCTAATTGTCTCCTAGTACCTTGTAAAATAATATCCATCAATACCAAACTTCAATTAATTGCCAAAAATTTATCTCACTTAGTGCACTAGCGGGTCTCACGTTTACAATGCACTTCAAACTTATCACGAACTAACTTATACTATGAAAATGATGTAAAACCTATACTCACTTACAAAAATCTCTGGAAAATCAATATAATAGGGTTAAATAAAGAAAATGCATGTGATAAAATAAAATAAAATAAAATAAAGAAAATTTACGGGTCCTTACACTTTCTCCCCCTTAAAGAAATTTCATCCTCAAAATTTTCTTATGAACAGGATCTATCAAAATCTAACGTAAATGGCAGATCGTACCTTCTACGTCCTCAGATGGTTCAGGGGCTTGATGTGACTCTAGAGAATACATCCGAGCTGACACCTTCGATCCAGTCCCTTCCCCCTTCGACTGGTTAGAGTTGTCTTGGTTGATTGTCGATTCCCACTCCCTTCTCGAGATCGGCCTGGGCAATAGCGATTTGATGATCTGCACTCCTGCAACGTAGGCATTTTCTTCCTTTATTCCAGCAGACATCCTCCGTGTGATTCGACTTTCCACAGTACCCACAGGGACCATGGGAAGCAGAGCCCGAGCCTCTCTGTGAAGCATCACTTGACATTCCAGTAAATCTTAATTCTCCAGTTCCCTTTTCGAGCTTGGGAGGTGTACTCGTATCCTCTTGTCCCATGCTACTTTCAGGAATAGCTATTTTTTTCGCCTGAAAGGTTCTAACTTCCAACCTAATGCTTTCAATTCATTGAGATTTCTCCACCGCGTCACTAAAGGCATTCAGTTGGGCTACAGCCAGATCCTTCTGAATCTCAACATTTAACCCCTGGACAAAATGCCTTATCCTCCTTTGCTCAGTTACAATTAGCTCGGGAGCGAATTTAGACAATCTAGTAAATTAGGTCTCATATTCGACAACAGTCTGAGCTCCCTGGCGAAGCCTAATGAACTCATCTTCTTTCTTTTCATGAATTAGAGGTGGGAAGCACTTTGCGTTGAACTCTCTCATAAAATTCACTCAAGTGCTCGGTGTTTGTTCTCTCTCCCATTTCAGTCTTATTACATTCTGCCAAAAACGGGCTGCTCCCTCCAGTTGGAAGACAGCAAATGTCACTTGTCTTTCCTCAATATAGTGCAACGCCGCAAAAATATCAATCATCTTCTCTGGCCACTGCTCGGCCACATCAGGATCTGGTCCTCCAAGGAATTTTGGTGGGAAGAACTTCTGAAATCGTTCGAGGGCCCTATCTTCCCTCTCTATATAGTTACCAGGGTTTCCAGGTTGAGGAGTAGGATTTTTGCCCTGATACTCGACTACGTGAGCTAAAAGATCAGTCATGCACTGGATAGCCGCAGCTACCTGAACGTTAAGATCCACTCCAGGTTCAGGCATTGGTTCCCGATTTTTTCCTTTGTGAGAACCCGTAAATCCCTTAATAATTTTCCTAGGGTTTATTTCCTTTAATGGCATGTTTTCTGCATTTTCTGGCTTAGAAAAATTTTCCTGGCGAATTTTATGAGCAGTTATAGTTTTTAGATGATTTTTCTAGTATTGGAGAGTTTTTGAAAAATTAAGAGTATATAACGAACGTGGGACCCACTAGTGCGAAAAGTTCAGAAAAATTCGGCCGATTAGGTTAAATTCCGGATACTGAGTGAAATTTATCGGGTGTTAAGAGATAAGTAGAGGAGGTGAAGTGATTGATGTGAGAGGAAACAAAAGGATAGAGGTGCATTTATGGTAGTGACAAGTGTCACTTGAAGAGTGGATGACAACTATTCATTTTTTGACTTAATTGACCCATTGATTAAATATCTCAAAAATTGACTAAAAATTCGCCATTTCTTTCTCCTTGGTGGCCGGCCCTGTTAAGCTCAAGAAGGAAGAAACTCTTCAACATTTTTAGCTTCCATTTAGCTCAATCATCCAAACCCAAGTGCTTAAATTAGTTTCTACTCCATAAAAACCCTCCATTTGGTGCTAGTGAGTGATTTGGTGAAGTTTTTTGAAGAAGCTAAGGTGTCCTACAACTCACCTTCTCTTGTTTACTAGGTAAGTGGTGCTTGAACTTCCTTCTACACCTAATGATGCTTAAATTGTGCCTAGTGGTGGCTATAGTGATGCATTTTGTGGTTTATTTCTTGGTTTGAGGTGAATTGGTGAAGTTTTCAATTTAATGATGAATTTTCTGGTTTAATATGAATGTGATGTTGTGGTTATTTATGATGGTTGGTAATGAGGGGTAATGACTCTAGTAGGTGTGAATGATAGGTAATTGCAACCAATTTTGGGTTTGGAAGGAAATGTGAAAAGTTAGGGTTTCATAACCCCCTTTTCTGTCGGGTTTTGTATCATATGGTTAGAGGCCGAATTGGCCTTTACTCAAAACATGAAAGTTGTAGGTATTGATGAGTTTGAGGTTCCTGTAAAATATCAGCTCATTTGGAGTAGTGTAGAGTGAGATATGTCGATTTGTCTGTTGCTGTTCTGGGTTGATCAGAATGTGCGAACTGCACTTGTAATCGTCTGTTTTGACTGGAATAGCTTTGGATTTGGATGTTGGTGTCTTCTGATGAAATGTATCTGGATGTCTTGGCTACTGCATGCCTTTGGAATCAATGCATTTGGACTTGTATAGACTGAGTTGGACTAATTACAGCATAGTGTGATTAGTAAACCTGCAATTACGGTTCTGGTTTGGTATTCTGCATATTGGACCTAGTTGTTCTAGGATTTGGACTGAGTGGCCTTCTACATTGTTGTAGCCCTGTCTTTTAGCTTCGAAATGGTGGGTCTTACACCCTCATCCGATAAGCGTAGTGCAATTTGTGCCATTACCGCATAATGAAGGCAAAACTGTTTTTGTTGTTATGGCCAAGATGGCTACATTTCCTGATTTTCTGGTTTGCTATAATGCTTATATATGCATATGAAACCTTATTGGGGTTGTGGTTGGCATGGTTTTATGACTCGTTATCGAGTCTCCATGTACTTGTGTGCATGTTTAGGGCTCGCTCTCATTCCGGTCATTTCCTAGCTAACTTTTGTACTTGTACTACTTTGATCCTAGTGAACGGCTTTTGGGAAATGAGATGACTTTTGTGTGAAATATTGGGACTGATTTGAGGAAATAATGAAGCCTTAATGGCTGGAAAAGTAAGAATTTTAGGGGAGGTGCTGCCCGATTTTCTAGGCCGTTTGGTTCCTTTAAGTTGGATTTGCCTTTTGGTGGAAATGAAAGGCTTTTGGGTTGTTTGTGCCTAAGTCTTCATGTTACCTTTTTGTTTCCAAGAAAATCATGTTTTCCACCCTTGCATTAGTATTTATTTGGCAAGGCGTACGACGTGTAGTCGAGCCTCACTTGTGCATTTCGTTTACTCGATTTTGGATATGAAACCTTCAATTAGTTTACTTTGATTATTTTAGGGTTTCTTGGCGATTAAGGCCAATCTGAAGTGAAAAATTTTGAAGTTGAGCCGGTGAGTGTACCACTCCCCTCCATTGCTGTTTAACTTGATTTCTGCTCTGCAATCTGTTTATTTGTTTGAGACGAGGGTGTACTTTATCACACTCGTTCTCTTGTCTGTTCATATGCCAATTTACTATGCAAAATTTGAATCTGTTATCTGTGTCTGCATCTGTTCGGATTTCTATGACCTATGAGCTCAGTCCTGTGGCTAAGTTATTCGAGTCGGGCCGGCAAGAGCCTGGACGATTAGATAACGAACCACGGTAGTCTGTTCGGGGATTTTGGGTATTGAGACCCTTGATTCCGGGTATACTCGAGTATTACCATTTTGTTCGTTTGAGGTGAGCGGGCCCGGTAAAGGGGTGTTTGGTGGACGGAATTCGGTGTTAAGAGGGGTCTACGGACGCGTTGGTTCTGTAACATCCCGAAATTAGGAGATTGTTTGTGAAGAAAATATTAAAGTATATTTCTTCGGGTTTGATTTAAAACCTTATTTTGTTTTAAAAGACTAGAAACCCTAATGTTTTAATCAAAAAACCCTAGTTTACTTGTGACTAAACGGTTTCTTAAATCTCTCATATTTTACTAGAGATTCTAATGTTAATTATTGAAATTGTAAATTCCTCACGTTTTCTTAAAAATTTCCTTTTATTTGAAAATTATTATTTATTAAGGCCCTACTACCCAATTGTTCAACAATAAGTGTAGATGAACCTGAAAATAGGGTTTTACACTTCAGTTTCAAGATTTGAGCAAAATTAGGGTTTTCGCGATTTTTCGCCGGATGAATTTTTGGTACTGACCAAGGATCAATTTGGTGATTAAAAGTGACTTTTAAGTGAGAAATAATATGTGATTAGTAGCAATGATATAAGGTTAGTGAATGGGAAATAAAAACACTAGTACGTGAGTTTTAAGAAAAACGGCGCGAACCGGCGGGTCCCGCGCACTACCGATTGAACGCACTACTTGATCACCACTTTCTTACCCTACAAGCTCATTGACAATTGAGCAAAATATCTTCTTATATTACAGCTAAGGGGACCGAAATTAGTGGCTAGAAAGCAAGAGAAAGAAAGAGAAAAAGGAAGGGTGGTGGTGGTGACAAGTGTCACCACCTCATGGCTTCTTACCCAAGACTAACCCCAACCATTTAACTCCAACACTTAGCCAATTTCTTCCTCATTTCTGCTGCTGCTGGCCGAGAACATCAAGGAGAAAAACTCCAAGGGAAAATCTTTCATTTCATCTCCAAATCCAACAAATAAGTGAGGAATCGAGCAAAGTAAACCGATTAAACTTGTTCTTGAGTGACTAGCTAGTGAGTTGTGGTGTGATTCTTGAAGGGGAGAGCTTGTGCTACTCTTGGTGACTTTTATTCAAGGTAAGAGAGTTTATCTCTCCAATTTTTACTTCTAATCTTGTTAAATTTAAGCTTAGTAACTTGATTTTAGGGTGAGATTATGGATGATTAGCATGTTTTAGTAGTTTTCCCCAATTTATTTGATGAACTAGGGCTTGTGGAAATTCTGCCCAAATGATTGTATGATGTTTATATGTTGCAATTGAGGTGTTATATGGTGTTTTGGTAGTGATTGGACCAAGAAATTAAGGAAAGATTCACTAGAAACTCAAAATTTCCAAAATCTGGAAAATTGTCTCAACATTCTGTCCGAATTTTTATCTGTATGTTAGAGGCTGTTTTGGCCTTAGGTCAAAGAATAAAAGTTGTAGAGAATGTAATTTTATAGGTGCCTACAAAATTTCAGCTCAATCGGAGCAACGTAGGACGTGAAAAGTCCAAAATACCCTTACTGTTCTAAGTATTTCCCAGCAGTCCGTTTCAGCAGTTGAGTCCAGTTTATCGCGATTTTTGACCAGGATCCATTCTGATTTAGCTCTGGACCAAAACATGAAAGTTGTAGTGTTCTGAAGTAGCTTTAAAATTCCTCTAAGAACACCTGATTTGGACTTCTGTACACTGAGTTATGTCCGTTACAGTGTAATGCGTTTAAACAGCCAACGAATTGGTTTCTGGTTTAGTAATTTGAGAAATTGACCAAGTTACATTAGAAACTGGACTAAGTAACCTTCATGAACATGGTAGCTCTGTGTCTTAGCTTCGAAACGGCATAGGTTACGCCTCAATCCAATAAGCGTAGCCTCAGATATGTTATTTCCGCATTTGTACGTCAAATCTGTCTTGTGCTAAGTTGAAATTCTGCACTTGTGATTGTTGTGAATCTTGTTTTTATGATATTGTAAGCCTATGGAACGGCTTTTGACTTGAATTGCTGATATTTATGATGTTGGGTTTTGATTGAGGAAAAATAATGAAGCCTAAATGGCTGGAAAATTAGGTAAACACAAGGGGCATGCTGCCCAAATTTACACTCGAAGACTAGAGAACTACTTGCAACTTGAGTAAGGGTTAAGAGTGATTACTGCTTGAACCATCTAGGGTACTTGAGTCTTCTTGTTCCGAGGTATATAAGTAAGGACTTGACCGAACTTGTACCCTTGAGAAATGCAATCATGATTGCTCGAAGTATGTTTTCCTTGTATTTTCCACTCGCATGACGATTTCAAGTATAAAAGTTACAAAGTTTTACCGTTTAAAAAGTGAGCAAGTGTTTCACACTACCATCCAAGTGAATTCCAATTTCTTGAATTTTATTGAATGAAACGTTTAAGTTTCGAATCTAAGTCGTGTTTCAAAGTTCTCAAACTGAGTTTTATCGCAGATTTGGACTCCGAACCCGGAGTATAACCTGAAAGTGACCAGTAAAGGCACTATATCTTTTGGTGAGTGCTTTCAAATACCGAATTGAACTTGATACTTGAACTTGATACGTGACCAATCTGATTACATGTTATATACGTGAATTGTAAGGGCAAGAGTGTACTTTATCGCACTTTCCCTTACGTGATATACTTGTTTATTGTTGCAATTGACTTGATATACTTGTTTATGATGCGCGCACTTCCTGGAATTCCAGAAACCCTGTGGCGAGTTACTCTAGTCGAGCCGGCAAGGGCTTGGTCGATTGGGTAGCGAACCCTGGGTCTCTTGTATTGTCGAGTGGAGTGATATCTCCTCGACTAATCGGTATACTCGAGTATTACCACCCGTGTTCTTGAGGATTTTGGGCCCAGCTGGGGGTTGAACGGTGGACGGAGAGTCGTTTAAGTGGTGTTCTACTGGATTGGTTACTTACTTGAAAGTTGACGAAGTGTCAACTACTACGGGATCAAGCTTCTGGTAATGTAATGGGAATTTGGCTCCTGAGAGTCATCTGTATCCTTATACTTTGGAGTAATTATTGTTTATTGGATTATTATTTCTTTTGAAAAATTTTCTACATTCGCTCATTTTAAGATTGCTACTTGACGTGTTACTGTTCACATTTATGAACACTTTATGCTCGTTACTTTGCTATATCGAAAACTCGTACTTATAAATAATGGTCAATTTGCTATTTGGAACCTCACTGGGCTTTTAGCTCATTCCACTCCATTTGTTTTCCTTTCAGGGGTACGAGCGAGGTGTGAGATATGTAAAGTCTAGCATAGACTAGCTGTTTGATTTTGACTTGTACTCACGCTATTCCTCGGATGGAACATGTTGTATTTGGATTGTATTCGTTTTGATCTAGTTTGGTATATTGAGACTTCGTACTTCGATTTCTATTAATGTAAATTATAAGCTTGAATTGGGAATGTTATTTATGGTTCATGAATGTGTGTACGTGACTCGATTGAGATAGTGAGTGAGTCCTGGCGAGAGCTGGGCAGGCGGTCCGCCGAACCCTTTGGTACGCCTTAGGGGGAGGTGGGGTCGTCACAGTTGGTATCAGAGCCATATGCCGACAGTTGGGACTTTAAGTCCTTCGTCTGGAAAAGCCCCGAGCCTCTCGTTCGTGAAGAGTCACGAAGCGAAACTCTCCGTAGGGGATGCCCGCGTGCGGGTGGCAAGCTGATAGGTACCCCGTGATGTGACCCTGAGAACTGTCACAGATGGTATCAGAGCTCCTTTTGAGCTAGTGCCGGGAGAAGGTTCTCGGACTGTGGGAATTGACTTGTTAAGTGTGGAACAGTTGTCTATTGTTTGGGACCTTAGTTAGTTATGCCAGGTAGGAATCTCTAATATGGATGATTTACTCTTGGGACCGGCCGGCTCGAGTTGTGAATTGTCTTATTGTGGATTCTTGTACTTGGGTATCATATAGTGAAGAGCGTTAGAATAAGGGTCTGTATCTTGATTGCACTTGAGGTGAGTTTTGATGGAAAGGTTAAAGCGTGGATGATTCTAACATTTAACCTTGTTATTGGACTGATCAAAGGGGTTTGCAATACTTGAACTGTCTGAGACAGACTAAAATGAGCTCATTTGGGACTTGAACTTGTTTTGGCGAGTGTGCTATTACGTACATGTAATGGACCTGATTTGATTTTTACACATGAGTAATATGACCTATATGTGGATTTGAATTCGGCGACTATTTGAGAATGTGAATTGCTGGGTATAGGCTAGTCGAGTGAGTTCTTATTTGTACCCGTGCTTCTTGAACTTGAAGTAATCGAATCTACTTTTGAACTTATATGTTTGAACCCTGCTTTGACCTTGCTTTTGAACTTATTCGTATTTGTGTGGCTGTAGACCAGCTACTACTCCTCTGTAGCGGTTGAACTAAAACTCTCTGGTGAGCCTTTGCCTGTTGTGTTTCCAAGCACCGCCAGGGGTAAAATTTTCGACTTGAGAAATTTTCGACTTGAGGCTAAGCCATGTTCTAAATTTTTCGAATATCTGAGACTTTATTTTCAACTCAGGGCTAGTTATGTGAATTGAGCCCTTTTTGCATGATCTATTTGGTTATCTCTTAGCTCTTTACTAAATGATAAGGTCATATATAAGGGATTGGAGTGATTTCTAGTACCTGATTGACTTTGAAGGACTCTTAGTACCTGTTGGAATTTCGAGGGCGAAATTCTTCTAAGGAGGGGAGATTGTAACATCCCGAAATTAGGAGATTGTTTGTGAAGAAAATATTAAAGTATATTTCTTCGGGTTTGATTTAAAACCTTATTTTGTTTTAAAAGACTAGAAACCCTAATGTTTTAATAAAAAAACCCTAGTTTACTTGTGACTAAACGGTTTCTTAAATCTCTCATATTTTACTAGAGATTCTAATGTTAATTATTGAAATTGTAAATTCCTCACGTTTTCTTAAAAATTTCCTTTTATTTGAAAATTATTATTTATTAAGGCCCTACTACCCAATTGTTCAACAATAAGTGTAGATGAACCTGAAAATAGGGTTTTACACTTCAGTTTCAAGATTTGAGCAAAATTAGGGTTTTCGCGATTTTTCGCCGGATGAATTTTCGGTACTGACCAAGGATCAATTTGGTGATTAAAAGTGACTTTTAAGTGAGAAATAATATGTGATTAGTAGCAATGATATAAGGTTAGTGAATGGGAAATAAAAACACTAGTACGTGAGTTTTAAGAAAAACAGCGCGAACCGGCGGGTCCCGCGCACTACCGATTGAACGCGCTACTTGATCACCACTTTCTTACCCTACAAGCTCATTGACAATTGAGCAAAATATCTTCTTATATTACAGCTAAGGGGACCGAAATTAGTGGCTAGAAAGCAAGAGAAAGAAAGAGAAAAAGGAAGGGTGGTGGTGGTGACAAGTGTCACCACCTCATGGCTTCTTACCCAAGACTAACTCCAACCATTTAACTCCAACACTTAGCCAATTTCTTCCTCATTTCTGCTGCTGCTGGCCGAGAACATCAAGGAGAAAAACTCCAAGGGAAAATCTTTCATTTCATCTCCAAATCCAACAAATAAGTGAGGAATCGAGCAAAGTAAACCGATTAAACTTGTTCTTGAGTGACTAGCTAGTGAGTTGTGGTGTGATTCTTGAAGGGGAGAGCTTGTGCTACTCTTGGTGACTTTTATTCAAGGTAAGAGAGTTTATCTCTCCAAGTTTTACTTCTAATCTTGTTAAATTTAAGCTTAGTAACTTGATTTTAGGGTGAGATTATGGATGATTAGCATGTTTTAGTAGTTTTCCCCAATTTATTTGATGAACTAGGGCTTGTGGAAATTCTGCCCAAATGATTGTATGATGTTTATATGTTGCAATTGAGGTGTTATATGGTGTTTTAGTAGTGATTGGACCAAGAAATTAAGGAAAGATTCACTAGAAACTCAAAATTTCCAAAATCTGGAAAATTGTCTCAACATTCTGTCCGAATTTTTATCTGTATGTTAGAAGCTGTTTTGGCCTTAGGTGAAAGAATAAAAGTTGTAGAGAATGGAATTTTATAGGTGCCTACAAAATTTCAGCTCAATCGGAGCAACGTAGGACGTGAAAAGTCCAAAATACCCTTACTGTTCTAAGTATTTCCCAGCAGTCCGTTTCAGCAGTTGAGTCCAGTTTATCACGATTTTTGACCAGGATCCATTCTGATTTAGCTCTGGACCAAAACTTGAAAGTTGTAGTGTTATGAAGTAGCTTTAAAATTCCTCTAAGAACACATGATTTGGACTTCTGTACACTGAGTTATGTCCGTTACAGTGTAATGCGTTTAAACAGCCAACGAATTGGTTTCTGGTTTAGTAATTTGAGAAATTGACCAAGTTACATTAGAAACTGGACTAAGTAACCTTCATGAACATGGTAGCTCTGTGTCTTAGCTTCGAAACGGCATAGGTTACGCCTCAATCCAATAAGCGTAGCCTCAGATATGTTATTTCCGCATTTGTACGTCAAATCTGTCTTGTGCTAAGTTGAAATTCTGCACTTGTGATTGTTGTGAATCTTGTTTTTATGATATTGTAAGCCTATGGAACGGCTTTTGACTTGAATTGCTGATATTTATGATGTTGGGTTTTGATTGAGGAAAAATAATGAAGCCTAAATGGCTGGAAAATTAGGTAAACACAAGGGGCATGCTGCCCAAATTTACACTCGAAGACTAGAGAACTACTTGCAACTTGAGTAAGGGTTAAGAGTGATTACTGCTTGAACCATCTAGGGTACTTGAGTCTTCTTGTTCCGAGGTATATAAGTAAGGACTTGACCGAACTTGTACCCTTGAGAAATGCAATCATGATTGCTCGAAGTATGTTTTCCTTGTATTTTCCACTCGCATGACGATTTCAAGTATAAAAGTTACAAAGTTTTACCGTTTAAAAAGTGAGCAAGTGTTTCACACTACCATCCAAGTGAATTCCAATTTCTTGAATTTTATTGAATGAAACGTTTAAGTTTCGAATCTAAGTCGTGTTTCAAAGTTCTCAAACTGAGTTTTATCGCAGATTTGGACTCCGAACCCGGAGTATAACCTGAAAGTGACCAGTAAAGGCACTATATCTTTTGGTGAGTGCTTTCAAATACCGAATTGAACTTGATACTTGAACTTGATACGTGACCAATCTGATTACATGTTATATACGTGAATTGTAAGGGCAAGAGTGTACTTTATCGCACTTGCCCTTACGTGATATACTTGTTTATTGTTGCAATTGACTTGATATACTTGTTTATGATGCGCGCACTTCCTGGAATTCCAGAAACCCTGTGGCGAGTTACTCTAGTCGAGCCGGCAAGGGCTTGGTCGATTGGGTAGCGAACCCTGGGTCTCTTGTATTGTCGAGTGGAGTGATATCTCCTCGACTAATCGGTATACTCGAGTATTACCACCCGTGTTCTTGAGGATTTTGGGCCCAGCTGGGGGTTGAACGGTGGACGGAGAGTCGTTTAAGTGGTGTTCTACTGGATTGGTTACTTACTTGAAAGTTGACGGAGTGTCAACTACTACGGGATCAAGCTTCTGGTAATGTAATGGGAATTTGGCTCCTGAGAGTCATCCGTATCCTTATACTTTGGAGTAATTATTGTTTATTGGATTATTGTTTCTTTTGAAAAATTTTCTACATTCGCTCATTTTAAGATTGCTACTTGACGTGTTACTGTTCACATTTATGAACACTTTATGCTCGTTACTTTGCTATATCGAAAACTCGTACTTATAAATAATGGTCAATTTGCTATTTGGAACCTCACTGGGCTTTTAGCTCATTCCACTCCATTTGTTTTCCTTTCAGGGGTACGAGCGAGGTGTGAGATATGTAAAGTCTAGCATAGACTAGCTGTTTGATTTTGACTTGTACTCACGCTATTCCTCGGATGGAACATGTTGTATTTGGATTGTATTCGTTTTGATCTAGTTTGGTGTATTGAGACTTCGTACTTCGATTTCTATTAATGTAAATTATAAGCTTGAATTGGGAATGTTATTTATGGTTCATGAATGTGTGTACGTGACTCGATTGAGATAGTGAGTGAGTCCTGGCGAGAGCTGGGCAGGCGGTCCGCCGAACCCTTTGGTACGCCTTAGGGGGAGGTGGGGTCGTCACAGGTTCTATATACGTTGACGGAGAGTGTGACGCCCCCATTTCTCCCAAGGGCGAATCCAAGGGTATCCGCAGGACGCCTGCCCAGCTCTCGCCAGGACTCAAGACAATTCAAATCGAACTTAACGATACATACCAAATACTACAAGTCAAAATAAAGCAAAGTCGCTTCCTTAACTAAATATTCAAATCTTACATCATGTTCACAAAAGATACATCAAGTCCCAAAAAACAACCATTAAAAGTCTACACATTTACAGCCCAAATTCCAATCAAAAGTATAATCTAGTCGGCTTTTCCAAAATCTTTCAATCCAACCTGTTAAGGAAAACAAACTAATGGGATGAGCCAATACTCAGTGAGGCCAAGAAACACACATGCAAACACATAATCCAAGTAATCACAAATTACATAGTAAGTAAAGTTATAAAGTTCGAATAATTCACATTTCAAATAGGAAAAACTAAACAAAAACAATTCAAGGATACTGAAGCTCTCAGGAGCTAAATTCCACGTAGTCGAGTCGAAGTCTTGATCACATCTCACGTTGACACTCCGTCAACCACATAAGTATCAAATCCGTAGATACACCACTTTGCTTCGAATCCCGTCACCATTACACCCCCTTACCGGGCCCGCTCATCAAAGTTTTTGATAATACTCGAGTATATCATGGCAATACTGCACGAGTAATGCCGAGCAAGATCTCTCCAATAGATCATGCTCTATGAATATCTCATGGTTGGCTAAGCTTATCGACCAAGCCCATGCTGGCTCGATTCGCAAAGTTAACCAACGAGTTTGGGCGTCCCCCGAATACGAATACGAATACAAGTCGACGAGCAACGCTCCAATCGACGATTCCAAATAGGAATCACAAATACGGATCACATATACAAATCAAAACAAATACGAATCATATCCACATTACCATGTACAAGTCGGATATGAATTCACATAGCAAAATTCGAATATAATTTCATTTGAAAGAGCACGAGTGCGGTAAAGTACACCCTCGTCTCAAAATTTCAAATTTTCATAATGGATAAGAAATAGATAACCACTTAACATCAAGTTCATGCACTTGACACTCACCAATCGAAATAAGGGAGTAAGTGCGTAAACGAGCCTTTAGGTGTTCCCTCTCGAGATCCTCTTGAAGGTCTCCTTGAGCACCTGAGCAAATGGTAATTGTCTATTACACACTATCGCTTAAAACCCCTAATTATCGAGGAAGATTGCACACTTGTATAATCTAAGAAAATTTCACGAAAATGACCCTTAATTACTAGTAAATCAAGGCTCAAAAATGGGGTTTTAAAACTCAAGAGAAATCTGATTTTCATCTTTGAAATCAAGTGTAAAACGGCTTAACAATATCGAAGGAAAATAGAGAGTTCGCAACCCTCAATTTCCTTTAAGTTTGAAAATTTCAGGTTTGTTACCTATACTTTGAAAAATCGTATCTCATTCTTTACAAGTCCAAAATTAGAAAACTTGGTGCCATTGGAAACTACTTCCAAAGTACTAAAAGTTCTTAGAAGATACTTTTCCATGAATTTAAGTGGAAAGTATTCAAAAATGGGCTTAAAGTTACTGTTTCAGGGTGCTTAGAATTGTGCTGGGGTTGGTTTTTCGCTAAATTTGGAAATTCGGTAAAATTCATACGTTGCAAACCAGTCTCTGAAATTTATAACTCAATTAGAGTTGCAAGTAAAGTTTAGGACAGAACAAGTGGATCAAGAATCGGAGTTTTGAACACCGAGATACGGTCACTCAAAGTTGGAGGAAAAACGAAACTGTTAAGCTAGTTTCCAGATTTGAGTTCCAAACTTTGGGACTTTAGTTTGATAGCAAGATAGACTTGGAACGGCACCAAATTTGGTATGAATATACTACCATAAAAGGGCCACTCCCTTGCCAAATTTCATAGAAAATATGAAAGGGAAGTCGGTTAACAAAACCGTTGAAATCGCAAGAAGTTCTAAGGCTAAGCTGCCTTTGAGCTTCCGGTTTGCCATTTTCCAAACATTTGGCCAAGAAACGACTCAAACATGACTCATTACAGTAGGTAATGTCTAAAATATATCCAAGGTACATTTGATAGGTGATTTACGCCAAGAAATTTCGGATAACAAGTCCCAAATCATTGCTAGTTCAAATCTGTCCAAATGTAAGGTATTCCTTCACCAGACCAGATTCGAGTTTTGATCATAAATCACTCAATTCAACTCGGAATTGAGCTTGGTTAGTGGTGTTGGAAAATAGACTCATAAGGCTACATTTTCTCAGAAGAAACCATTCTCAAAATCGGTCCATAACCAGCTCGTTCGTGAGCATTAAATTGCAGCTCATGAGCTTCCTTCCAGGAAGCAATGAAACAGGACAGTGGATTTCAAATGAATGGTTTGGCTAGCTCAAGTGGAACCAGGACATGCATTTTATACCAACCGAAAGCTAGGAATGTCTAGTTTCCAATGCCGCAAACGAAACTCGATTCCGACATCGGAGCAACAAGTTATGGCCGAAACAAGAAGACTGCCTGGGGCAGTGACGGGATTCAAATTCCAGATTTTCAAGCTTTCGAATTTCCGACATTTGGGTGATCAAATCATGTTATTTTTCAATGAAACTTTTAACACAACCAATATAACATGTAAACAACATAAACAAACCATTAGAACCTCAAAATTTGGCATTAAAGTGCTTGAACAAGGCAGGGGCAAAATGGTCACTTTTGGTCATTGCACCATCTTGGAGATTCTAACAATAACCCAACATTATACCACTAATTTAAGCACTAAACTAACATAATTATCATCATCAACCACCAAATCAGTTCATCAACCAAAGTGGGAGTTCATAGAGCCCACACACCAAAATCCAACATAAATAAAGCTACCCACTTACATGCATGAGCTTATATGTACAATAGAACTTCCATAAATCAAGATTTTAAAGCCGGATCGTCACTTACTTCACTAGATGTTCAAGGCAGAAATTTTCGGTCTTCTTGAGCCAAAGAAAAATCGTGAGAGCAGCCTCCTTTCCTAGCTCAAAGTGCTCTCCAAGTGATTAGTTAAGTGTAGTTAAATTTTGGTGCGATTTGGAGAAGATTTGGTGAAGAAATGATGAAAGAAAATTGATGAAGCAAGTTTGGTTCTCGCTCTTTGAGATGCACGGCTGAAATGGAGGGAAAAGAAAAGATGTTGCACGCCACTTTAGTTGAGGAATTGAAGGGTTTTGATCTAGTGTGATGCACCCATAAGGAGCTCAATAATGTGTGGCCCAAAATGCTCTAAAAGTCAACTAAAGATAGTGCGCGTATACGCGCACTTCGTACTCGATCCCTCTCGAGTTTATTTCACTAGTGCACTAAACCTTTAATGCACTCATATTCATATAAATATTTTCCACTTTTAATTATCCCAAAATGAGGGTCTAAAGTCTCTTAATTAAATCGCGCGTGTAAAAACGCGTATCTCCAAATTAAGCGCGATAAAGCGAAATTTCCAAGAATTTCTTATAACGATAGTACTAATAACTATCACTTAAGTACTTAAACATAAAATTACCTATTTTAAGACCATCCTGCAAGTCTCTAATTTTCCAAACTTAGTGTATTTTCGAATCGATTATTAACTCCAATCGCGTTTTCCCTATTTTCACTTCGCGAGTTTCCAAAAATTAAATTTTGAAACGAGTCATTTTAAAATTATAACGAAGCTGTAAACTCATGTAATTAGGTCTAAATAGACTAGAAAATAATATTTGGAGTAGATGGACAATTAAATATTTAAATAAGCTCGAAATGGAATTTAAAATAATAAATTTTGTGAGTCCTCACATGAGTCGAGTTTTAACTCCTCAAATCTCAAGTTAACTTTTCTTAATCTACTATTAATTATTCTTACTTCTCCAAAATTAATATACTCTCGATTCAAATATAGTCTCGAAAAACGTATACTCGTTGTTCCGAACTAAACGAGTTTTCGAAAAGTAAATTTTCTAACAAAACGCTTTAAAAACATAAGAGAGGTGTTTTTCCATATAAATGGATTTTATGTAGTCGAATTAAATAATTCGGAGAAAATGAGTGAATAACTATTTAAATAAACCAGTAATATATGACGAAAATAAGAAAATTTTCGAGTCCTCACAACCTCCCCTCCTTAAAAGAATTTCGTCCTCGAAATTCACATCTAGAATAATATCATATTCCTTAAGAGTTATACTTATCAAATCGATCAACAACTTACACTTTCCAATCCATATCTCACAATTTCTATTCATCCAATTAGCAATGAACTTTAATTTACCAATAGGCGTTTTTGCTTCCAAGTTGTAGGATAAGTGATCACACTTTACTTATACCATTCATGAAACTGGGATTTACACAAGAATAATTGGTTCCAGTGTCAATTAAAACTCCAGTTTAAAAGATTCAATCTTGTAGTTCAAAACTCGAATAGAGTGATATATTGTCAGTAGAAGACTAAACTTACCAAAATTTTCGGACTTAATTTGTCCAAATCGAGTCAATCATAGCATGCGAGAAAAAATCGAGGGTTTTAATGTATTTTGGATATGTATGTGGCAAAAATGCAATTAAGAATTTCAAAACTAGAGTTAAAGATACAAACTTTTCTTTATGGCCCGAAACTAAATTTTCTTAATCAGAATTTTCAAATAAATTTTTTTTTTACCACAATCAACAATATGTTTAAGAATTCTTCAAATACATTTAAGAAGATTAATCATGCAACTCAATGCGTGGATTCTAAAACACATCTATAATAAAATAACATATACAGTGAGGATATTTCAAAAATTCTCTCATAGTTTTAAGTTAAGAGCTGCATTTGAGTAGACATATATTTTCAAAAACACTTTTAAGAAAAATAAATAAACATGCAAGTTCATATATGCATAAACTTCGATCCAATGCCTTTATCACCCTTCACTTCTAATCCAAAAACTAACTCTAATGGTACATAAAGCTTTGTCATTTTTACTCTCCAATTCATAGCAAATATTCACTCTTATTGTTAAGGAAAGATCCGAGCCTAAGCTTTGCTCGATTTCTGATTTTTACGCGGGTTCAGGATGCATATACAAGTCACAAATACATTTAAAATTTAAAGCATGATTCTTTAAATATATCAAAAGTCATAGTACGAGTTGAGAGATCACAAACAAGCCAAGTATGTCAAAGATAGGTCATGGACAATTAAGCGCCACAAAAACAAAAGTACATGCAAGCAAATTACAAAAGACCTCATGGTATGCATTGCCCCTATTATCATAGGCAAGAACAAAAGGAGAAAATCATAAGCCTAGTTAGGGGAAAACCAGAAGGATCCATGATACCAAGCCACATTATTTGAATAATTATAAATTCCAAATTCCATCCAAAACCTAAGCCACTTTTTAAGTCCTTAGTCTAAAACTTCCAACGAATATGAGCTTTCCTTACTAAATTCAAGATGAAATTCTTATACCGGCTAGGATATTGAGTCGAACCAAAAGAAATGCAAAAGTGTCTCATTTCAAGCTCAACTACATTCCACTTCTCTCTGGTCAATATCGTCCCACATTTGATCAAAATATTCTCCATCCGATGTCTCACTTCTTTTACTACCCGAACTACACGTCCGTTGACCTCTTACACTTGCTCTCACAAAACATTAACCCGTTCTTATTCCCCACAAATGGAGATCTCAAGTCCAATACAAAAATCCTCCGTGCTCTGACCCTTGCCATCAGAACTTATCTCAAAACCACTCATGATTTCTATTCACATCGTAATACATGAGATTATATCCCTTCCTAAGTCACAAGTATTCCCTCAGGAAAAGTATTTAGTACTCAAGTACAAGAATCCAAAACTAAGAGAATTTACAATTCAGGCCGTACGCTCCCAAGTGTAAATCAATATAGTTTAAGATTCCTACCTGACGTACATCTCTATTAACCTCAAGTAGCATGATAAAGGTTTTACGCTTACCACTTTCGTAGTTCACAACTTACGCACAAGAAGAGCACTTAGTCCTTTATACATATTCACATAATTGGGACCATATCACCACTTGGCCCAAGTTCACTCTTCCCACAGACCACGTGAAACTGCTCTGATTTTTATCCCTATAAGTGGTCACATAACTTTCAAACCAGTCCCACAGTCCGGCATTCTAAACTTCAAGCCTAGGATACACTACAAAGATCTGAAGCCTAAGCTCTGATACCAACTGTGACAGTTCTCAGGGTCACATCACGGGGTACCTATCAGCTTGCCACCCGCACGCGGGCATCCCGTACGGAGAGTTTCGCTTCGTGACTCTTTACGAACGAGAGGCTAGGGGCTTTTCCAGACGAAGGACTTAAGGTCCCAACTGTCGGCATATGGCTCTGATACCAACTGTGACACCCCCACTTCTCCCAAGGGCGAACCCAAGGGTATCCGCGGGACGCCTGCCCAGCTCTCGCCAGGACTCAAGACAATTCAAATCGAACTTAACGATACATACCAAATACTACAAGTCAAAATAAAGCAAAGTCGCTTCCTTAACTAAATATTCAAATCTTACATCATGTTCACAAAAGATACATCAAGTCCCAAAATACAACCATTAAAAGTCTACACATTTACAGCCCAAATTCCAATCAAAAGTATAATCTAGTCGGCTTTTCCAAAATCTTTCAATCCAACCTGTTAAGGAAAACAAACTAATGGGATGAGCCAATACTCAGTGAGGCCAAGAAACACACATGCAAACACATAATCCAAGTAATCACAAATTACATAGTAAGTAAAGTTATAAAGTTCGAATAATTCACATTTCGAATAGGAAAAACTAAACAAAAACAATTCAAGGATACTGTAGCTCTCAGGAGCTAAATTCCACGTAGTCGAGTCGAAGTCTTGATCACATCTCACGTTGACACTCCGTCAACCACATAAGTATCAAATCCGTAGATACATCACTTTGCTTCTAATCCCGTCACCATTACACCCCCTTACCGGGCCCGCTCATCAAAGTTTTTGATAATACTCGAGTATATCATGGCAATACTACACGAGTAATGCCGAGCAAGATCTCTCCAATAGATCATGCTCTATGAATATCTCATGGTTGGCTAAGCTAATCGACCAAGCCCATGCTGGCTCGATTCGCAAAGTTAACCAACGAGTTTGGGCGTCCCCCGAATACGAATACGAATACAAGTCGACGAGCAACGCTCCAATCGACGTTTCCAAATAGGAATCACAAATACGGATCACATATACAAATCAAAACAAATACGAATCATATCCACATTACCATGTACAAGTCGGATATGAATTCACATAGCAAAATTCGAATATAATTTCATTTGAAAGAGCACGAGTGCGGTAAAGTACACCCTCGTCTCAAAATTTCAAATTTTCATAATGGATAAGAAACAGATAACCACTTAACATCAAGTTCATGCACTTGACACTCACCAATCGAAATAAGGGAGTAAGTGCGTAAACGAGCCTTTAGGTGTTCCCTCTCGAGATCCTCTTGAAAGTCTCCTTGAGCACCTGAGCAAATGGTAATTGTCTATTACACACTATCGCTTAAAACCCCTAATTATCGAGGAAGATTGCACACTTGTATAATCTAAGAAAATTTCACGAAAATGAGCCTTAATTACTAGTAAATCAAGGCTCAAAAATGGGGTTTTAAAACACAAGTGAAATCTGATTTTCATCTTTGAAATCAAGTGTAAAACGGCTTAACAATATCGAAGGAAAATAGAGAGTTCGCAACCCTCAATTTCCTTTAAGTTCGGAAATTTCAGGTTTGTTACCTATACTTTGAAAAATCGTATCTCATTCTTTACAAGTCCAAAATTGGAAAACTTGGTGCCATTGGAAACTACTTCCAAAGTACTAAAAGTTCTTAGAAGATACTTTTCCATGAATTTAAGTGGAAAGTATTCAAAAATGGGCTTAAAGTTACTGTTTCAGGGTACTTAGAATTGTGCTGGGGTTGGTTTTTCGCTAACTTTGGAAATTCGGTAAAATTCATACGTTGCAAACCAGTCTCTGAAATTTATAACTCAATTAGAGTTGCAAGTAAAGTTTAGGACAGAACAAGTGGATCAAGAATCGGAGTTTTGAACACCGAGGTACGGTCACTCAAAGTTGGAGGAAAAACGAAACTGTTAAGCTAGTTTCCAGATTTGAGTTCCAAACTTTGGGACTTTAGTTTGATAGCAAGATAGACTTGGAACGGCACCAAATTTGGTATGAATATACTACCATAAAAGGGCCACTCCCTTGCCAAATTTCATAGAAAATATGAAAGGGAAGTCGGTTAACAAAACCGTTGAAATCGCAAGAAGTTCTAAGGCTAAGCTGCCTTTGAGCTTCCGGTTTGCCATTTTCCAAACATTTGGCCAAGAAACGACTCAAACATGATTCATTACAGTAGGTAATGTCTAAAATATATCCAAGGTACATTTGATAGGTGATTTACGCCAAGAAATTTCGGATAACAAGTCCCAAATCATTGCTAGTTCAAATCTGTCCAAATGTAAGGTATTCCTTCACCAGACCAGATTCGAGTTTTGATCATAAATCACTCAATTCAACTCGGAATTGAGTTTGGTTGGTGGCGTTGGAAAATAGACTCATAAGGCTACATTTTCTCAGAAGAAACCATTTTCAAAATCTGTCCATAACCAGCTCGTTCGTGAGCATTAAATTGCAGCTCATGAGCTTCCTTCCAGGAAGCAATGAAACAGGACAGTGGATTTCAAATGAATGGTTTGGCTAGCTCAAGTGGAACCAGGACATGCATTTTATACCAACCGAAAGCTAGGAATGTCTAGTTTCCAATGCCACAAACAAAACTCGATTCCGACATCGGAGCAACAAGTTATAGCCGAAACAAGAAGACTGCCTGGGGCAGTGACGGGATTCAAATTCCAGATTTTCAAGCTTTCGAATTTCCGACATTTGGGTGATCAAATCATGTTATTTTTCAATGAAACTTTTAACACAACCAATATAACATGTAAACAACATAAACAAACCATTAGAACCTCAAAATTTGGCATTAAAGTGCTTGAACAAGGCAGGGGCAAAATGGTCACTTTTGGTCATTGCACCATCTTGGAGATTCTAACAATAACCCAACATTATACCACTAATTTAAGCACTAAACTAACATAATTATCATCATCAACCACCAAATCAGTTCATCAACCAAAGTGGGAGTTCATAGAGCCCACACACCAAAATCCAACATAAATAAAGCTACCCACTTACATGCATGAGCTTATATGTACAATAGAACTTCCATAAATCAAGATTTTAAAGCCGGATCGTCACTTACTTCACTAGATGTTCAAGGCAGAAATTTTCGGTCTTCTTGAGCCAAAGAAAAATCGTGAGAGCAGCCTCCTTTCCTAGCTCAAAGTGCTCTCCAAGTGATTAGTTAAGTGTAGTTAAATTTTGGTGTGATTTGGAGAAGATTTGGTGAAGAAATGATGAAAGAAAATTGATGAAGCAAGTTTGGTTCTCGCTCTTTGAGATGCACGGCTGAAATGGAGGGAAAAGAAAAGATGTTGCACGCCACTTTAGTTGAGGAATTGAAGGGTTTTGATCTAGTGTGATGCACCCATAAGGAGCTCAATAATGTGTGGCCCAAAATGCTCTAAAAGTCAACTAAAGATAGTGCGCGTATACGCGCACTTCGTACTCGATCCCTCTCGAGTTTATTTCACTAGTGCACTAAACCTTTAATGCACTCATATTCATATAAATATTTTCCACTTTTAATTATCCCAAAATGAGGGTCTAAAGTCTCTTAATTAAATCGCGCGTGTAAAAACGCGTATCTCCAAATTAAGCGCGATAAAGCGAAATTTCCAAGAATTTCTTATAACGATAGTACTAATAACTATCACTTAAGTACTTAAACATAAAATTACCTATTTTAAGACCATCCTGCAAGTCTCTAATTTTCCAAACTTAGTGTATTTTCGAATCGATTATTAACTCCAATCGCGTTTTCCCTATTTTCACTTCGCGAGTTTCCAAAAATTAAATTTTGAAACGAGTCATTTTAAAATTATAACGAAGCTGTAAACTCATGTAATTAGGTCTAAATAGACTAGAAAATAATATTTGGAGTAGATGGACAATTAAATATTTAAATAAGCTCGAAATGGAATTTAAAATAATAAATTTTGTGAGTCCTCACATGAGTCGAGTTTTAACTCCTCAAATCTCAAGTTAACTTTTCTTAATCTACTATTAATTATTCTTACTTCTCCAAAATTAATATACTCTCGATTCAAATATAGTCTCGAAAAACGTATACTCGTTGTTCCGAACTAAACGAGTTTTCGAAAAGTAAATTTTCTAACAAAACGCTTTAAAAACATAAGAGAGGTGTTTTTCCATATAAATGGATTTTATGTAGTCGAATTAAATAATTCGGAGAAAATGAGTGAATAACTATTTAAATAAACCAGTAATATATGACGAAAATAAGAAAATTTTCGAGTCCTCACAGAGAGTCAACCGGTTTGGATCAAGTACTGCGCTGGAAATTTGGCTCCTGAGAGCCACCCGTATCCTTCTGATTTGAATCATTGGTTCCTTTGCTTTACATCTGACATGTGTATCTGATTTGTTAAATGTGAAATGCCACGATTTTAATGCTATCTGTTTGGTACCTCATTGAGCGCAAGCTCACCCCTTTCCATTCCTTTTGTTTTCCTTACAGGAAAATAAACCCTTTTGGTCTGGATTTGACAAATGGCTGCCAAATTGAGCTAGTTGAACATATCTTTTGTATAGCTCATGTATTAAAACCCTAAGTGTACTTTTGGGGCGTTTTCTCTTTAGATTTGGCAAACCGTGTATATGTATTAACTTTTGAAAGCTTTTGTATGTCATTTTGTTTTGTAAACGCTAAAGTTCAGATGTGAATGTTTGTTAGCTATTTCGGTTGGGTTCTGACGAGTCGGTTACTATTCATGGCCGGCTCCGGATTTCATTTTATTTTATTTTGGGTTATTTTACTATTATGATTTGTTTATGCGCGTTTGTAAGTTCCGGAATGAAGCAGATAGCTCTAATTTGATCCGTAGTCCTGGCGAGAGCTGGGCAGGCAGTCCGCTAACCCCTTTGGTTCGCCTTAGGGGAAAGTGGGGCTGTTACAAGTGGTATCAGAGCCACTTCGCGTGGTCTCTGCGCGGAGTGAGCTTGAGCCAAGTGGTGTATGGTCCTGATTTCATGAATATGTCTAAGTGCTCGTTTGAGCGTAAGTTATGAACCAGACATGTCATAAGTGTAAAGATCTTTATCATGGGATTTGAGGAAGATAGATATGTATGTCGGGTAGGAATCTATAATATGGATGATTTACTCTTGGGACCGGCCGGCTCGAGTTGTGAATTATCTTAGATGGGATTCTTGCGCCCGGATACGAAAGATGTGAGGGCCTAGGTTAGAAAGGATTTGGTGAACTAGAAAGGTCTTTCCTCGGTGGATCGTCTATGTTTGTCCTTGACTTAACCGGCTGTATGTATGTGTGCGGCCTAATTTTGACTGGCTTGTATATATATGCTTTGATCTTGTTTGGAATGTATAAATGTGTGTTATCATAAAAGTTTTTAGTGTTACTTACATGCATCGTGCTTATTTTGGTTTAGTATTATTGCCTAGACCAAGTAAAACTCATGGAAGGTACACGGAGTGGACGGGGCCGTGGGCGTGGAAATATGCAACCTACACCTGAAAGGGGTACTGGGGAAACCTCATCTGGACCAAACCCTGAACTTAGGGTTGACCCCAATGTCCAGATAGCTGCTGCCATGCAGCAAATGACTGCTTTGCTAGCCCAAGTGGTGCACCAACAAGGTCAAAACCTTAACCCTAACCCTGGGAATCCTGGTAATCACATGGAGGGCGAGGATAGAGCCCTTGAGAGATTTCAGAAGTTCTCCCCACCCAAATTTCTTGGAGGCCCTGATCCTGACGTAGCTGAGAAGTGGCTGGAGAAGATGATCGATATTTTCGTTGCCTTACACTATACCGAGGAGAGACAGGTGACATTTGCTGTCTTTCAACTAGAGGGAGCCGCCCGTTCCTGGTGGAATGTCATTCGAATGAAATGGGAAGGAGAACAAACCCCGAGGATGTGGGCGAACTTTATGAGAGAATTTAATGCCAAGTTTTTGCCTTCTCTCATCCAAGAAAAGAAGGAAGATGAATTCATTCGGCTTCGCCAGGGAACACAAACCGTAGCCGAGTATGAGAGTCAATTCACTCGGTTGTCTATGTTTGCGCCTGAACTGATCATAACCGAACAAAGACGGATAAGGCGTTTTATTCAGGGGCTAAATGTTGAGATTCAAAAGGATTTGGCTGTAGCTCAACTTAGTACCTTTAGTGACGCTGTGGAGAAAGCTCAACGGGTTGAAGATGTGAGGCTACAAGTTAGAAACTTCCAAACCAAGAAAAGGGGCTTTCCTGGGAGCAGCTCGGAACAGGAAGATAAGAGCACACCCCCTAAGAGTGGAAAAGGGAACGGGGGAGTACGACAACCGGGGGTGGCCAGTGGTGTCTTATCGGGAGGATCGGTCACTGCTACTCGAGGTCCCTGTGGATATTGCGGAGGGCCAAATCACACGGAGGCAAATTGTTGGAAGAAAGAAGGAAAATGCCTGCGCTGTGGTAGCGCCGAACATCGAATTGCTAACTGTCCAGCACGACTGCGCGAAGGGAGAGGGACTCCGCCACCAACCAAGACTAACTCTCAGCAACCAGCTAAGACCAACCCTGGACAGTCGAAAGGAGAAGGGACTGGAGCGAAAGTACCGGCTCGAGTATATTCCCTGGAGCATCATCAGGTCCCTGACTCGTCTGAGGACGTAGAAGGTACGAACCGTTGGGTACCTTAGATTTGATCGATTCCGCTGATAAGAAAATTTCGAGGACGAAATTTCTTTAAGGGGGAGAGAGTATGAGAACCCGTAAATCCCTTAATAATTTTCCTAGGGTTTATTTCCTTTAATGGCATGTTTTCTGCATTTTCTGGCTTAGGAAAATTTTCCTGGTGAATTTTATGAGCAGTTATAGTTTTTAGATGATTTTTCTAGTATTGGAGAGTTTTTGAAAAATTAAGAGTATATAACGAACGTGGGACCCACTAGTACGAAAAGTTCAGAAAAATTCGGCCGATTAGGTTAAATTCCGGATACTGAGTGAAATTTATCGGGTGTTAAGAGATAAGTAGAGGAGGTGAAGTGATTGATGTGAGAGGAAACAAATGGATAGAGGTGCATTTATGGTAGTGACAAGTGTCACTTGAAGAGTGGATGACAACTATTCATTTTTTGACTTAATTGACCCATTGATTAAATATCTCAAAAATTGACTAAAAATTCACCATTTCTTTCTCCTTGGTGGCCGGCCCTCTTAAGCTCAAGAAGGAAGAAACTCTTCAACATTTTTAGCTTCCATTTAGCTCAATTATCCAAACCCAAGTGCTTAAATTAGTTTCTACTCCATAAAAACCCTCCATTTGGTGCTAGTGAGTGATTTGGTGAAGTTTTTTGAAGAAGCTAAGGTGTCCTACAACTCACCTTCTCTTGTTTACTAGGTAAGTGGTGCTTGAACTTCCTCCTACACCTAATGATGCTTAAATTGTGCCTAATGGTGGCTATAGTGATGCATTTTGTGGTTTATTTCTTGGTTTGAGGTGAATTGGTGAAGTTTTCAATTTAATGATGAATTTTCTGGTTTAATATGAATGTGATGTTGTGGTTATTTATGATGGTTGGTAATGAGGGGTAATGACTCTAGTAGGTGTGAATGATAGGTAATTGCAACCAATTTTGGGTTTGGAAGGAAATGTGAAAAGTTAGGGTTTCATAACCCCCTTTTCTGTCGGGTTTTGTATCATATGGTTAGAGGCCGAATTGGCCTTTGTTCAAAACATGAAAGTTGTAGGTATTGATGAGTTTGAGGTGCCTGTAAACGTTCAGGTCATTTGAAGTAGTGTAGAGTGAGATATGTCGATTTTTCTGTTGCTGTTCTGGGTTGATCAGAATGTGCGAACTGCACTTGTAATCGTCTGTTTTGACTGGAATTGCTTTGGATTTGGCTGTTGGTGTCTTCTGATGAAATGTAGCTAGATGTCTTGGCTACTGCATGCCTTTGGATTCAATGCATTTGGACCTGTATAGACTGAGTTGGACTAATTACAGCATAGTGTGATTTGTAAATCTGCAATTACGGTTCTGGTTCGGTATTCTGCATATTGGACCTAGTTGTTCTAGGATTTGGACTGAGTGGCCTTCTACATTGTTGTAGCCCTGTATTTTAGCTTCGATATGGTGGGTCTTACACCCTCATCCGATAAGCGTAGTGCAATTTGTGCCATTACCGCATAATGAAGGCAAAACTGTTTTTGTTGTTATGGCCAAGATGGCTACATTTCCTGATTTCCTGGTTTGCTATAATGCTTATATATGCATATGAAACCTTATTGGGGTTGTGGTTGGCATGGCTTTATGACTCGTTATCGAGTCTCCATGTACTTGTTTGCATGTTTAGGGCTCGCTCTCATTCCGGTCATTTCCTAGCTAACTTTTGTACTTGTACTACTTTGATCCTAGTGAACGGCTTTTGGGAAATGAGATGACTTTTGTGTGAAATGTTGGGACTGATTTGAGGAAGTAATGAAGCCTTAATGGCTGGAAAAGTAAGAATTGTAGGGGAGGTACTGCCCGATTTTCTAGGCCGTTTGGTTCCTTTAAGTTGGATTTGCCTTTTGGTGGAAATGAAAGGCTTTTGGGTTGTTTGCGCCTAAGTCTTCATGTTACCTTTTTGTTTCCAAGAAAATCATGTTTTCCACCCTTGCATTAGTATTTATTTGGCAAGGCGTACGACGTGTAGTCGAGCCTCACTTGTGCATTTCGTTTACTCGATTTTGGATATGAAACCTTCAATTAGTTTACTTTGATTATTTTAGGGTTTCTTGGCGATTAAGGCCAATCTGAAGTGAAAACTTTTGAAGTTGAGCCGGTGAGTGTACCACTCCCCTCCATTGCTGTTGTAAGTCCCACAGACAACCAAGAGGGGGGGTGAATTGGTTGATTAAAATCTTAACCAAGTTTATGCACTTTTTCTCTAATGAAAATTTACCTTCCTTTTTAGTAATGATCAACCAAGTAGATTAGAAGACAATAGCAATATTAATCAGAGAAGCAAGTACAGATAAGCAATGAAGATTTTATTAAACAGAAATATAAAATAGAGAAACAAACCAAGTGTCTACCAAGCTTTACCCAAACTTGAAGACCAAACACTAGGAAGAGCAACTTCTCTTTGATGAACGAAGATCAACTAGATGTACAATGGAGGGAGCTCTTCCTCCTTGCCCTAAGCCTCACTTAGTCAAGCTAGGAAGTTTTACAATCACTCAGAAAACCCTCAACAAAGCTACACTAAAGATCCTTTCAACCACAAAAGAAATGCTCAACAGAAATTCACACCACTTTAATACAAATCTGCTTTGGAGACTATTTTCTAGCTAAAATATCTCTTGAGAACTTGTAAACAAAGTGAGCAAAAGTTCCTACTTCGTTCAGACCAGTTTGATTTTAAAGGGATCCAGAAATGGGCTTCATCAATGCTTCCAACGGATAGAAGGCAGCTGAAGAGTCAACTAGCCGTTGGGGCTGTCGGACGTCCGACGATCGAATCATCGTCCGAACCAATCGTCCGATGATAGCCAAGTTGAGGTTCGGACGTCCGATAAGTTCTTTGTCGTCCGACAGCACAGCGTCCGACCTTGGGCCGAGAGCTAGCAAGTTATCTTGGAATTTTTCGGACGTCCGATGCGGTTGATTAGCGTCCGATGGCAAGCGTCCGATCCTTCCGGACGTCCGATGCTTCCATGTGAGCGTCCGACGGTGCTTCCTTCCTGATGTTCTTTATCTTTTCGGACGTCCGACAGTTTCCTTTCAGCCGTCCGACCTGATTGTCCTGTTTTTGCTTCTCATTTTGGTTGTTTTACATTTCATGACATATTTGAACCTGATTCTTGGATAGACAAAAAACACTTGTATTTGAGGAAGGTTAGACAAATATTTCAAAGTACCAAGAATGACAAACTAGACATACTTAAAAGACAATATCTTTGATCGAAAACAAAACAATGACTAAATTCATTCATATTATTCCAATCTTGTTTGCCACATCCAAAGCAACGTAGTCAGGAGATAAACGAACATATGCTTTCTTTGTTCCAACAGACCTGATCAAAGTGTTCACTTTCTTGGTCTGTATAAACAAACTTTTGTGATCATCAAAACCAAGAATAACATTCTCCCCCTTTTTGATGATGACAAAACAAAAGTTTGAAATGAAATTGATGATTGAAATGAAAACTCCCCCTGTCTTAGTGAATCCTAAAATTTAAAAATTTTGAAAACCTCCCCCTCACTTGGCTGCCCATCCGAGTTAAACAATTAAACATTAAACAATTAAGCATATCAGCCAATCCAAATTTAAACAATCAATCCAACATATCCTAACATCACTAATCATCAATCACCAATCATCACTCAATCCAATCATTCATCAATCACCAATCATCACTCAATCCAATCATTCATCAATCACCAATCATCACTCAATCCAATCATTATACCATCTCCCCCTTTTTGTCATCACAAAAGGGCAACCAATCACATCAACAGCAACATCTCTTTTTGTCATCCACACAGTCACAAATTTACACAAGTTCACAAATCAACATCCTGGTGACACCATCCAACACATCCATCAAAACAGTACTTAAAATAAACAATCATATTCAATAGACAATCATACAATCCACAAATTCATTACATTCACACAAGCAGAATAGACAATCATTCATCAAAATATTTAGACATTCATCAAAACAGTACTTAAACATCCACCAGATCATACCAAAAGAAACTTAAAATATCCATTACAATACATATTCATTGTTGAATACCACAAACACATAAAAGAGACAAATAGAATGCAAATGTCCTAAATGATGAACTAAGTGGATCCAGTAGTCCTCCGAGAGAGCTGATATTGAGAGAGGTCTTCCTCATCAGTTTCTTCATCATCTTCAGTAGCTTCTTCAATTGGTGCCTTGCCTTTGTCTGATGTGGAAGGGCCATGAGGAGTCACAGGAGTTGATGGATTCGGATCTGGAACTGATGAACCTGGATCAGTGGTTCGAGGTTCTTTGTCATGTGAGACTTCCTCAACCACAGGTGGAGGAAAAAGAAGGTTCTTTTTATCAAGAAAGGCAGCTTGTTGCTCAGAAGACATGGTGAGCATTAGGCCATGTTCTAGAAGAAGAACATGCTGTTTGAGTTCATGAAGAAGCTCAATTACCTCATTACTGAAAGAGGAAGATGCTTTAGTGGTAGACTTCCTAGGGTGAATGGGAGTGAGTGAAATGGGTGAAGAATCATGTACAGTCTCAGATCTTTGTTCACTAGATGATGCCCCCTTATATGCCCACAGATTATCTTTAAAAATAAGATTTTTCCTTTCAAAATATGCTCTGGTAAAAGCATAAGAAGATGCTTCTTTGGGACAAACACCTAGAATTGGAACTTTGTAAAATTCAAAAATCTTTTGAAGAAACTTCCCATAGGATAGTTTTCTTCGAGAGTCAGTAGCATAGCGAAGTAAAAACTTGCACATGACAAAGCCAAAATCAATCCGAATTTTTTCTCGAAAACAGTAAAAAAGATACAGCTCCATTTTGTTTGCATCAGTTCTATGGCCATCAGTGGGCACAAGCAAGTTTGAAATGATAGAAAAGGCAATCAAATTCACAGGAGCCAAATCATTCAACTTAGCATCAGCAGGTGAAGAAAAACTTCTTTTGAAATAAGTTAACATTTTTGTCCCATCAAAATGATTTGCAGCAGTAGGAAGCTCTTCATAAGAAAAGAAATTAGCAACCTTATCTTTGCACGAACGTTCAATGGTAGTCTTTAAAATGGAATTCACAGTATCAGAATCAAAGATTAGGTCTACCCCATTTACCCTAGAAATGATCTCAGTTTGGTCAGTTCCTTTCCTAAGGTTAGCAAAAAATTGATGCAGCATATCAGGATAGTAGACATTGGGCATGGAAATGAGATGCGACCATTTCTGGAAATCAAATAGACTTAGAATGGATTCTAAACCTATGGAACGAAATTCAGAGGGGTTTACAGTTCTTTGAGGGATGACACCCTTCTGAGATATCCAGGCGTATTTGTCTTTCGCAGCATCATCAAAGAATGGAGGGAGAGGGACTGATTTAGGAGGCGGTTGAGAAAAGGTCCCCTGTCCAGATTCTGGTTGAGAAGTGGGTTGTGGAGTAGGTCGTGACATTTGACCCTTGATAGCTCCCCTTTTGAAGCGTTTGGATGTCCGTTTGACAGTAGGAAGATTCTCATCCTCATCCCTGAGTGGATGCTTGCGTCCGGCAGTAACTTTTCCTCCCCTTAGATTCACCATTGTTCTAAATGTGTGGAATGGAGGATGCAAATGATGCACACAACAGTAGGGAAGTGAATCGCACAGAAATTTTGGGACAAAAACACCTTGAACGAGATTTGACAGAGCGGTTATGCAAGAGTAGGGTTGTGAGGAAAATTTGGGGATTTGCGAAGTGTTACTCAGTTTGGTGAAATGATCAGGAGAAATGAAACGCAAACGATGGGGAAATGTTTTGGTTGAGTCAATTTGGGAATGGTAGCTACAGAATGGTACGAATTTGAGAGTGAGAGAAGAGAGGGTTTTCGTCCGAGAGGAGATAGAATAGGAAGAGACTGAAGCAAATAAGGAAGAAAGTTATTTTAAAAAATGAGCCGTTGCACTGTCGGACGGCCGAACGAAGTTGTGCGTCCGACAGCTGCGTCCGAACAGGTGCAATCTGGAAAATGGCTGAAGAACATCATCGGACGTCCGTTCATCCTCTTTCGGACGTCCGAAGGCAATGAAAAATTTATGATGATTTTTCGAACATTCCTAATTTTGATCTTAGATGAATGAATTGATCTAATGGCAAAGCTTTTGTAAAAATATCAGCAAATTGATCTTTAGAACTAACATAATTTACACAAATTTCACCTTTTTGAACAAGATCACGAATAAAGTGGTGCTTTATTTCAATATGCTTTGTCCTAGAATGCTGAATAGGATTTTTGGTCAAATTTATAGCACTAGTATTATCACAGAATACAGGCATGCAGTCATACAACAATCCATAGTCATTCAGGGTATGCTTCATCCATAAAAGTTGAGCACAACATGCACTAGCGGCAATATATTCTGCTTCGGTTGTAGACAATGAGATTGCATTTTGTTTCTTGCTAAACCAAGAGACTAAAGAATTTCCAAGAAAGTGACAAGATCCACTAGTACTCTTTCTATCTACACGACACCCTCCAAAATCAGCATCCGAATAACCATATAGTGCAAACTCACTGGATTTAGCATACCAAAGACCATAGTCTAATGTACCTTTCAAATACCTAAAAATTCTTTTTACAGCATTCAAATGTGATTCTTTTGGACACGATTGAAATCTAGCACACAAGCAAACTGCAAACATAATATCAGGTCTACTTGCAGTTAAATAGAGTAAGCTTCCGATCATACCTCTATAATGCTTTTCATCCACATGATTACCTTCTTCATCTTTGTCAAGCTTTGTAGAAGTGCACATTGGAGTTCCAAATTGCTTTGAGTCCTCCATGCCAAACCTTTTCAGTAATTCCTTGGTATACTTTGCTTGATTGATAAAGATTCCCTCAAGAGTTTGATGTATTTGAAGTCCAAGGAAGAAATTTAATTCTCCCATCATACTCATTTCAAATTCATTTTGCATAGTGGTGGAAAACTCCTTACATAGATACTCATTAGTAGCACCAAAGATAATATCATCAACATATATTTGCACAATGAGAAGGTCATTCAACACATGCTTAGTAAAAAGTGTGGTGTCCACAATACCTCTTTTGAAACCTTTTTCAATCAAGAACCCACTTAATCTTTCATACCAAGCTCTTGGAGCCTGTTTTAAACCATATAAAGCTTTAGAAAGTTTAAACACATGACTTGGAAATTTTGTATTTTCAAAACCTGGGGGTTGATCCACATACACTTCTTGATCAATAAAACCATTTAAAAAGGCACTTTTAACATCCATTTGAAACAATTTGAAACCTTTGAAGCAAGCAAAAGCAAGAAGCATTCTAATAGATTCTAATCTTGCTACGGGAGCAAATGTTTCATCAAAATCTATTCCTTCTTCTTGTGCATATCCTTTAGCAACTAATCTGGCTTTATTTCTTACAACAACACCTTTATCATCCAACTTATTTCTAAAAATCCACTTTGTGCCAATGATAGGTTGATTTTGAGGTCTATCAACAAGTGTCCAAACTTCATTTCTCTCAAATTGATTAAGTTCCTCTTGCATAGCCAAAATCCAATTTTCATCCTTTAAAGCATCATTGATATTTTTGGGTTCAAAAAGAGAAACTAAAGCAAAATTATCAATCAATTTTCTAGATGAGGAACGAGTGTTTACCTTCTCGGATGGATCACCAATTATAAGCTCTTTTGGATGATTTTGGTTGAATTTCCAAGCCTTGGGAAGATCTTTGAGTGGATCATCATTTTTGTCTTCATCTTCCTCTTCTTGATCATTATGAACTTCATTTTCCATTTCAGTTGCTGCTGGTTCAGAACTTCCTTCATTTCCAATTGATAGCTTTTCCATTCCTTCTCGAACACCTACATCATCATCCTCACACAAACTTTTGGAATTATCATCATTGGCTTCATCAAATGTTATATGTATAGCTTCTTCAATCACAAGTGTCCTTCTATTAAAAACTCTATATCCTCTTTTATTCTCTCAATACCCCAAAAATATTCCTTCATCAGATTTTTTGTCAAACTTACCAAGATGTTCCTTTAGATTCAAAATAAAACATTTACAACCAAATACTTTGAAATAACCAACCGTAGGTTTCTTATCAAAAATCAGCTCATAAGGAGTTTTCTTTAAAATAGGTCTCAAGAGTATTCTATTCATCACATAACATGCAGTGTTTACCGCTTCCGCCCAAAGATATTTAGGCAACCTACATTCATTCAACATAGTTCTAGCAGCCTCTTGGAGAGTCCTGTTTTTCCTTTCTACAACACCATTTTGCTGTGGAGTCCTTGCAATAGAAAACTCATGTGTTATACCATTATGATCACAAAATTCTGGAAAACCACAATACTTGAATTCCGTCCCATTATCACTTCTAATCCTAACAATTTTTAACCCAAGCAGATTTTGCACTTTAGCAAACATTGAAGTAAAATTCTTGAAGGCATCATCTTTATGAGCAAGAAATATCACCCAAGTGTATCTGGAATAATCATCAACAATTACAAAACAATATTTTTTACCTCCCAAGCTAGTGATTTGAGTGGGACCAAATAAATCAAGATGCAAGAGTTCCAAAGGTTTTGAAGTAGATACACACATTTTTGGTTTAAAAGAAATTTTAGTTTGCTTCCCAAATTGACATGCATCACATATTTTGTCCTTATCAAAACTAATTTTTGGCAAGCCTCTAACCAACTCCTTTTTCGAAATTTCCTTTAGTAAATCCATGTTAAAATGACAAAGTCTTCTATGCCACAACCAAGAATCTTCATTTGAAGCTTTAAGACATTTTAAGCTAGAAGAATCAACTTTATCAAGAATCACAATATATATGTCATTAAACCTCTTACCTTTGAACACAACATTATATTTGGAATCAAGTACAATGCATTCATGCTTTTTAAATAACACATACAAGTCTTTATCACACAGTTGACTAACACTAAGCAAGTTATAACCTAAGTTATCAACCAAGAGCACATTATGAACAAAAGTTTCACCATCCTTACCAACATCACCTATTCCAATTGTCTTAGCTTTCACATCATCACCAAATGTTACCTTTCCACTTGATTTTGATTTCAGCTTTATGAACAAGGAAGGATCACCGGTCATGTGCCTTGAGCAGCCGCTATCAATAAACCATTTTGACTTGTTTGATCCTTTATCCTCATTATTTCCAATAGCCATGAAGGCCATTTGAGCAGATTCTTCTTCTTCTTCAACTTCCCCTTCGGAGTTGCATTCATTCCAAGTAATCTGAAAATTGTTGAATCTTGGCTTTCGATCAGCTTTTCCATCTTTCATCTTCTTCATGGGGCATTCGTTTGCATAATGTCCAATCTGTCCACATTCGAAGCATTTGTCCAACTGTTTCTTGTTGAAATCTTGTTTACCTTTATACTTTGCGATAGATGGCTGATTCTGGAATTGATTGCTAGGTCCTCCCCTTCTAAACTTTCTTTTATTCAGGATTCTTTTGAAGCCTCTGGTGATGAGAGCAAGATCATTATCATCACCATCCGAGTCTTCATCATCCAGATGAGCAGAATCATCTTCACCTTGAGTAGTCTTTAGAGCAATGTTTCTCTTTGCTCTAGCATCCTCTTCCTCCTGCACTTTAGATTTCAGTTTCAACTCATAAGTGGTTAGTGAGTTAATGATAGATTCAATAGGCACAGAACTTAAATCCTTGGCCTCCTCTATTGCTGTCACTTTATTTTCCCATTCTTTGCCCAAGGCATTGAGAATTTTCCTGTTCTTCTCTCCCAAGGTGTACTCTTTGCCCAACGCCTCGAGATCTTTGATCAAGTCAGTGAACCTGCAATACATTTTGTCAATATCCTCAAGAGGTTCAATTTTAAATGATTCATATTTCGTGACCAAGATGGCCTTTTTCTGTTCTTTCACATTGTCACCACCCTCATGGATTTCTCTTAGTTTATCCCACATTTCTTTAGCCGATTTGCAGCCTTTTACTCTGATTGATTCATTTGAATCTAGGGCACTATAAATAACATTCATGGCCTTGGCATTCAATGTGAGGTTAGTCCTATCTTGAGCATTCATTTCAACTCTTGTTTTTGGCCGAAGCAACCCTGTATCTGCATCAAGAAAGTTAGCTTCATGCGGTCCTTCACTCACAATAAACCATAGTTCAATATCGATAGATTGCAAAAAGATAATCATTCATTCTTTCCAGCTAACATAGTTAGAGCCACTGAACATGGGAGGCCTAGTAACAGATTGCCCCTCAACAAACATAGCATGACTGGTTGTCATCTTTACTCCAAGCCGTTAGAGCTTAATCTCAAGGAGACCAAGCTCTGATACCAATTGTTAGTCCCACAGACAACCAAGAGGGGGGGTGAATTGGTTGATTAAAATCTTAACCAAGTTTATGCACTTTTTCTTTAATGAAAATTTACCTTCCTTTTTAGTAATGATCAACCAAGTAGATTAGAAGACAATAGCAATATTAATCAGAGAAGCAAGTATAGATAAGCAATGAAGATTTTATTAAACAGAAATATAAAATAGAGAAACAAACCAAGTGTCTACCAAGCTTAACCCAAACTTGAAGACCAAACACTAGGAAGAGCAACTTCTCTTTGATGAACGAAGATCAACTAGATGTACAATGGAGGGAGCTCTTCCTCCTTGCCCTAAGCCTCACTTAGTCAAGCTAGAAAGTTTTACAATCACTCAGAAAACCCTCAACAAAGCTACACTAAAGATCCTTTCAACCACAAAAGAAATGCTCAACAGAAATTCACACCACTTTAATACAAATCTGCTTTGGAGACTATTTTCTAGCTAAAATATCTCTTGAGAACTTGTAAACAAAGTGAGCAAAAGTTCCTACTTCGTTCAGACCAGTTTGATTTTAAAGGGATCCAGAAATGGGCTTCATCAATGCTTCCAACGGATAGAAGGCAGCTGAAGAGTCAACTAGCCGTTGGGGCTGTCGGACGTCCGACGATCGAATCATCGTCCGAACCAATCGTCCGATGATAGCCAAGTTGAGGTTCGGACGTCCGATAAGTTCTTTGTCGTCCGACAGCACAGCGTCCGACCTTGGGCCGAGAGCTAGCAAGTTATCTTGGAATTTTTCGGACGTCCGATGCGGTTGATTAGCGTCCGATGGCAAGCGTCCGATCCTTCCGGACGTCCGATGCTTCCATGTGAGCGTCCGATGGTGCTTCCTTCCTGATGTTCTTTATCTTTTCGGACGTCCGACAGTTTCCTTTCGGCCGTCCGACCTGATTGTCCTGTTTTTGCTTCTCATTTTGGTTGTTTTACATTTCATGACATATTTGAACCTGATTCTTGGATAGACAAAAAACACTTGTATTTGAGGAAGGTTAGACAAATATTTCAAAGTACCAAGAATGACAAACTAGACATACTTAAAAGACAATATCTTTGATCGAAAACAAAACAATGACTAAATTCATTCATATTATTCCAATCTTGTTTGCCACATCCAAAGCAACGTAGTCAGGAGATAAACGAACATATGCTTTCTTTGTTCCAACAGACCTGATCAAAGTGTTCACTTTCTTGGTCTGTATAAACAAACTTTTGTGATCATCAAAACCAAGAATAACATTGCTAAACCGATTTGATTACTGATTTTACTGGTTATTCACTGAGCTTTTAGCTCACCCCAAAACTATTTTATTCCCCTCCATAGGGCTCGTGGCCAAGGAAGGACTTGTAGTACTTGTTCACGGGACTGGATGGCATATATCTTGTATAATTTGGATTTGGAATCATTTGATGTATAGTTGGGAATTAGTTTCCGCTGTATTTGTGACATGTAATTATTGGAGACTTGGATGTGTATTTGTGGACCATGTGATGTATATTTGAGGTTTATTCTTGTAATTCATTTGAGGACTTTAGTGATCGACTGAGTCCCGGCGAGAGACGGGCAGGCGGCCCGCCGAACCCTCTAGTTCGCCTTAGGGGGAGGTGGGGCCGTCACAGTTGGTATTAGAGCTTAGGTTTCAGATCTCTGTAGTGTATCCTAGGCTTGAAGTTTAGGATGCCGGACTGTGGGTTTGATTTGACTCTTGAGAGATTTGTGCGGGATGTCTTGACTTGATTGGTACAAGAGGGAATGTCGAGAACGACATTCTTTTAAGGAGGGGAGATTGTGACGCCCCGAAAAAAAATGAGTTTGAGAACCCGGAAATTTTCTAATTTTCTAGGGTTTATTTTTTTACTCGCCCGCCTTTTCTACATTTTCTTGATTAGAAAAATTCCCCAGATAAAGTTTATGAGCAAAGATAGTTTTAAAATGATTTTTCTAGTATCGGTTAGTTTTTGAGAAATTAAGAGCG
Organism: Coffea arabica; assembly: GCF_036785885.1. Classification (NCBI taxonomy): domain Eukaryota; kingdom Viridiplantae; phylum Streptophyta; class Magnoliopsida; order Gentianales; family Rubiaceae; genus Coffea; species Coffea arabica. The sequence goes on along the minus strand of NC_092320.1, from coordinate 46,692,335 downwards.
CATTTTGAACGTGGGACCCGCAAGTGCGGTAAATGCATTATATATTTTGACAACTTGTTGGAATTTTGTATTAGGTGATATTATTTTACAAGGTGTTAAAATATTTGTAGTGGAGAGACAAAAAGATAAGTTTTGAACTAAAAGGTGACAAGTGTCACCTTGTGATTTAATCTTGGACTTTGACCATTTGACTTTACCTTTACCTTTACCAAATAAATACAAAAAAATTGATCAAAATAAGCTTCATTTTGCAATCTTCTTGGCCGAATGTTCTTGCTCAAGAAAGAAAGAAAAGCTCTCAATTTCTTCCTTCTATTTCTTGCTCAATCTTCAAATCCAACCAATAAAACTCCAAATCTTTCCATAAAATCTCTTTGCTAAGTGGTCTTGAGGTGTTTTGTGAAGTTGTTTGGAAAGCTAAGGTGATTAATTGCTCTCTTTCTTGTATTGCTAAGGTGAGTTGTGAAGGACCCCTCTCCTTCCTCTAATGATGTTCAAATCATGTTTGGTGGTTGTATAAGATGCAAATTTATGGATTAAATCTTGATTTTGGTTGAATTGGTGAAGTTTTATAATTATTGGGGATTTTTCTGTTGTCATATGAACATGCTTGTGTGGCTGTATATGATGATTGGAAATGATGTTTAAGGACTCTATGAGGTGGAAAAAGTGATTAATTGCAATCAATTTCTGTTTTGGAAGAAATTTCAGAAAATCAGGGTTTTGTGATGAACATTCTGTCCGAATTTTTAGGTCCTAGATAGATGCCGAATTGGCCTTTGCTTAAAACATGAAAGTTGTAGGGAATGACATTTTAGAGGTGCCTACAAAATTTCAGGTCAATCGGAATAGTGTGGAATGAGAAAAGTCGAAATCACTATTGCTGTTCTGGTTTTACCCGAAATTGAGAAGTGCGTCTGTAATTGGTTGTTTTGGCTGGAATTGCTTCCGAATTAGTTGTTGAGGCCTTCTGATGAAATTTATCCCTGTTTCTTAGCTTTCAGCTGGTTTTGGAATTGCTGGATTTGGACTTGGATAGCCTGATTTATGATGTTTCCGCTAGAATGCATTTTGTGAATCTGTTTTTGTGATTCTGGTATGGTATCTTGCATTTTTGACCTGGTTACACTCGAAACTGGGTTGAGTGACCTTCTGGAATATTGTAACCCTATCTCTTAGTTTCGAAATGGTGTATCTTGCACCTTCATCCGACAATCGTAGCGCATTTTGTACCATTACCGCAAAATGACGTCAAAACTGTTTTTCTGGTTTTAAGCTTAACTTTGATTTCCAAACTTTTTCCTAGCTTGACTTGTCTTTGTACTACTTGGAGCTTGCTGAATGGCTATTGGATGAACTTGTTGTTGTGTGTGTACCTTTGGGACTGGCTGAGGAAATAATGAAGCCATGATGGCTGGAAAAGTTAGCAAATTTAGGGGAAGTGCTGTCCGAACTTTTAAAGGACTTGTTTGCATTGAGTTTGTGATCTAAGACTTGGATTTGAGCAAGGCAATGATATATGATAGATGGTTTCTGAGCCATGGAGGTGAGTGACCTCAAACTATTTCTGAAGTTATTTATGAACCGTTTCCTGCATTATTTACTTTTAAACTGTTTCCAAAAGTTACTTTTGAACTGTTTTCTTGCATTATTTACTCGATTGCATATTATTTACTCGATTGCATTAGTTCCTTGTTGGTTGTATTTTCTTGACTTCATGACTGGTATAATTGTTTGATAACGTGTTAAGTGCTTTCGATGATTGTTAAAACGAGTTTTCTAGGCGAGTGTGTACTTTATCGCACTCGACCTAAATAAATATGAAAATTTCAATGATTAATGATTAAATGATAGTTGCGCATGATGTAAGCCTTTGGGCTGAACTGGCCACTACCCTTCGTTACCGATCGACTCGAGCCAGAAGCGGACTCGGTCGGGCGATATGGTGACCCTGGGTGAATTTGGTATACTCGAGTATTATCTTGTAGTCCGGCTACGTCCGGATGGGTGGAGTCCGGTCAACGTCCGGAAAAGGGGATGAACGAACAAAAGGATGAATGAGAGATTCTACTTTAAAAAAAAATGTATTTTCAAACGATTGGAGGAATAAGGGGAAATGTCAGGGGAACGAACAAACAAACGAATTGCTCCATGTGAGCCCGTATCCTTTTAATGAATATGTTACTATCGCTTTCCATTGTACATGTTTCTTGAATTATTGATACTCCATATTTAACGTTTTTGTAAATGTTGTAATTGTTTCTGGACTTATCATTTGATTTATGACATCATTAAAATGAAATATTGCTAAACCGATTTGATTACTGATTTTACTGGTTATTCATTGAGCTTTTAGCTTACCCCAAAACTATTTTATTCCCCTCCATAGGGCTCGTGGCGAAGGAAGGACTTGTAGTACTTGTTCACGTGACTGGATGGCATATATCTTGTATAATTTGGATTTGGAATCATTTGATGTATAGTTGGGAATTAGTTTCCGCTGCATTTGTGACATGTAATTATTGGAGACTTGGATGTGTATTTGTGGACCATGTGATGTATATTTGAGGTTTATTCTTGTAATTCATTTGAGGACTTTAGTGATCGACTGAGTCCCGGCGAGAGCCGGGCAGGCGGCCCGCCGAACCCTCTGGTTCGCCTTAGGGGGAGGTGGGGCCGTCACAGTTGGTATCAGAGCTTAGGCTTCAGATCTCTGTAGTGTATCCTTGGCTTGAAGTTTAGGATGCCGGACTGTGGGTTTGATTTGACTCTTGAGAGATTTGTGCGGGATGTCTTGACTTGATTGGTACAAGAGGGAATGTCGAGGACGACATTCTTTTAAGGAGGGGAGATTGTGACGACCCGAAAAAAAATGAGTTTGAGAACCCGGAAATTTTCTAATTTTCTAGGGTTTATTTTTTTACTCGCCCGCCTTTTCTACATTTTCTTGATTAGAAAAATTCCCCAAATAAAGTTTATGAGCAAAGATAGTTTTAAAATGATTTTTCTACTATCGGTTAGTTTTTGAGATATTAAGAGCGTATTTTGAACGTGGGACCCGCAAGTGCGCTAAATGCATTATATTTTTTGACAACTTGTTGGAATTTTGTATTAGGTGATATTATTTTACAAGGTGTTAAGATATTTGTAGTGGAGAGACAAAAAGATAAGTTTTGAACTAAAAGGTGACAAGTGTCACCTTGTGATTTAATCTTGGACTTTGACCATTTGACTTTACCTTTACCTTTACCAAATAAATACAAAAAAATTGATCAAAATAAGCTTCATTTTGCAATCTTCTTGGCCGAATGTTCTTGCTCAAGAAAGAAAGAAAAGCTCTCAATTTCTTCCTTCTATTTCTTGCTCAATCTTCAAATCCAACCAATAAAACTCCAAATCTTTCCATAAAATCTCTTTGCTAAGTGGTCTTGAGGTGTTTTGTGAAGTTGTTTGGAAAGCTAAGGTGATTAATTGCTCTCTTTCTTGTATTGCTAAGGTGAGTTGTGAAGGACCCCTCTCCTTCCTCTAATGATGTTCAAATCATGTTTGGTGGTTGTATAAGATGCAAATTTATGGATTAAATCTTGATTTTGGTTGAATTGGTGAAGTTTTATAATTATTGGGGATTTTTCTGTTGTCATATGAACATGCTTGTGTGGCTGTATATGATGATTGGAAATGATGTTTAAGGACTCTATGAGGTGGAAAAAGTGATTAATTGCAATCAATTTCTGTTTTGGAAGAAATTTCAGAAAATCAGGGTTTTGTGATGAACATTCTGTCCGAATTTTTAGGTCCTAGATAGATGCCGAATTTGTGACGACCCCACTTCCCCCTAAGGCGAACCAGAGGGTTGGCGGGCCGTCTGCCCAGCTCTCGCCAGGACTCACGCACGCACACTAACCCGGATCCTTCCGAAGAATAACCTAATCTGTTACAAAACAACTTTTCCCAGATAGGATCATCCTTAAATCTACATTAACTTCAGAGATAGCAGTAAAGAAGATAGCCAGTCGACGGCTCTTATACATCTCACGCGTTACCTCTAAGGTATAAGGTCGTACCAATCCGGATATATACTGTCACACACCACGATTACAACCATACAAGCCAAACATAATAATTAGGGTTTAAACATTTTCCAGCTTCAAGTGGCAATCCAAAATAACCAATACGTTTTTCAATTCACAATACAATACAACGGTAAACTGCAGTCTTAAGATTCAAGTACAAATTAAAAGAAATCAGCACTGCTCAGATTTCTCAAACTTCAAGACCTGTCAAGGAAAACAATTAAACGTGGGGTGAGCTAAAGCTCAGTGGTGCCCCAAAAACATGCAATCAATTAAAACAATTAGCACGTATTGATTCGACTGAAGTAAACAAATAGGAAGGCGATAATACCCAAGTGTACCTTAGACTGGTCGAGGGATTCACCCAACGACATTACGTCCTGAACTTACATTATTATTATTGACTCGTCGAGGGATTCACCCAACGACTTTACGTCTAGCACTTGATTTACTCTTATTGACTCGTCGAGGGATTCACCCAACGACTTTACGTCTAGCACTTGATTTATTATTATTGACTCGTCGAGGGATTCACCCAACGACTTTACGTCTAGCACTTGATTTACTCTTATTGACTCGTCGAGGGATTCACCCAACGACTTTACGTCTAGCACTTGATTTATTATTATTGACTCGTCGAGGGATTCACCCAACGACTTTACGTCTAGCACTTGATTTACTCTTATTGACTCGTCGAGGGATTCACCCAACGACTTTACGTCTAGCACTTGATTTATTATTATTGACTCGTCGAGGGATTCACCCAACGACTTTACGTCTAGCACTTGATTTACTCTTATTGACTCGTCGAGGGATTCACCCAACGACTTTACGTCTAGCACTTGATTTATTATTATTGACTCGTCGAGGGATTCACCCAACGACTTTACGTCAAGCACTTGGATTCACAAAAAAAATGCTTTACACAAGTCACCACTCGAACGACTAGTGTGGTAAAGTACACACCGCTCACTTCGATGGATCAAAACCAATTTTTGCGATTATCACACTTAAATTCAAGGAAGCACTTAATCATGTAAGAATAGAACAAACAGGGACACTCACCAAGAGTGAAGTTCAGATGTCAAATTGGGATTCGAGTTCCACTTCCTCACGATACCCTAAAATAACAAATATTGAAACTATAAGTTTTTACTCCGTTTTTAAGCTTATAGACATTGAGGTATAATTACATACTACTAATTCACTTTCCCTTAGGAAATCAAGAGTCCCTTGGGTTAATACGTGACAAAGTAGAAGGATTGTTTCCTATAGTTTTCATTAAGATACTTTTCCTGAAAAAAATAACTTGTATTACTTTCTTGAAATAAATCGACAAATCTCTTAATATCCACGTTAGGAAGTTACTTTGAACATTTCTTTAAAGCTATGGTTTTTGCAAAATTATTACTAAACTATTTTACCTAAAAATAAGGTTTCTTGCCGAGTAAGTTTCTCAAGCTTTTCACTAAAATTAGTAAAACTCGTATTTTGGAACTTTTCCTATAGTTAACTATCCAAGTGCAAAGCTTAAGGAAAGAAAAGGAGTTAAAATAAGACTTAAAGTTTTCAAAAGCTATAGAACTTATTTACTATAGCTATCAAGGCTAGTTTGAGCTAAAGGAAATTATCGAGTTGGAAAATTTTTAGGCAAAGCACTAGATATGGAGTTTTATAATATAATACTAGCTGGAAAAATATTTTTGATTAATTTGACCACAGTTACTCGAGTTCGCTAAGTCGATACAACTTCCACAGCTCCGATTCCGTTTCGAAATCATAATATGAATCAAAATGTGGTAAAAATCACATAACAAATTACTAGGACTTCGTCAATCATTAGCCTTAAATTTCAACAAGTGCATTTCCGAATAAACTAACATGATCAACCAAGGCTTCATCAATCATTAGCACTTGGTCTCAGCAAACCCAACATAAGCAAGTAAAAGTAAAAGTAAAGCTTCCAAGACATTCCAGCAATTCACTTTCATCACACCGTGGTACTTATAAAGTCATTCAAATGGCCAAGGGCTTCATCAATCATTGGCCCTTGACGACATTAGTTACTTCCAACTACAATTGAATCAAGAATTTGAACCACAAGTAAGATAAAATCTCAATCCAAATTCAAGTTTAGTTTCTCAAAGAAACAGGATATTCATGCAAAACAGTCTACTTTAAACATTCACAGACAGCGATACACATGGAGGAAAAATACGAAATCTCTATAGGTCAAAGGCCTATGATTCTAGTTTCAAATACCACTGACGGCGCCTTAAACGGATTTTCCTACACCAAGATATAAACATTTTATCGAGACTGGTCAGGGACATCCGAAAATCTGGAGTTTCATTTTCCACTAATGAAAAACTCCTTTTTTTTTTTTTTTCTTTTAACACCAACATGTTTTTATTTCAAGCCGTCCATGCATTCCTTATAGATTCCCAAACAACATATTCCAGGCATTTTAACCATTATATTTTCAAGAAAATTTCCAGAATCCAAGTTGATAATTCAACTCAATATTCGGCAATCACAAGAGAATTTCCAGCAATTGTATACTAGCGTTTTTGGTTCCAACTTTATATGTACTAATTGGTTCGTTGCTAAACAAATTGTATATCTTGAAATTTGCATCTCTTATGAAATTCTGAGCCACCATAATCCAAGGAAATAAAATAAATTTCCAGAAACAAATTACAATTTTCCCAACGATATTGAAATTCTGGATCATACCCCTTCGGCTATCACCCAAAATTTCCAGCAACCAATCTACTTTAGTTCGAATTTTTCCTTGGTTTAAGTATGGTATTAGGTACTCAATTCAGCGTTTAAACACTTAGCTAACTAGTTGACATTTTTAACTCAAAAATTGAATTCAATTAGCAACTACAAATTTCCCAAAAATCCAGAAATTCTCCCATGAGCCTCGGTGATCATGCATGAACCACTTTCAAATTTTCCTTTTTATTTTTCTGGTTTAGGCCATCTCATTGCTACATGCACAGCTTAACTGATTAGTTATTGACTAATTAAGCACAGGGATCAATTCAGAGGGTCACATTTAGGCAAGTTAAACTTACATTTTCTGCTCAAGCTCATGGCAACATTACTACATCAAAACAGAATTTCTTATGTTCCTTGGTTCATCATCCGAAAGTTCCAAGTTCCCATGCAAAGCTTTGAACAATTTAATTAGTTAGTGATTAGTTAATTAAACATCACAACAAGCTCAGAATAACAGAGTTTGATCATCTAAGGTAGCATCATTCCAATCAGTCTCGGATGAAGCACTATCGCACATCAGAAAATTTTTGCTGTTTTTGTAACTACCATCCGAAGTCTAATAATCAACATGCAAGATTTTAAGTTAGCTCCAGAACCCTCTAATCAACTCAAACTAGATCAAGAAGTACCTCTGCTAATGCTCCGTTCACGCACGAACAAATCTGGGCAGAATTATTTCCCTAGGCTCGCGACTGGTTTGGGGTTGTCTTGGCTGAGCAGATGGTGGAGCTGTGGTGGTTGTTGCGGCTGGAAAACTGGGTGTAGCTTGCGGATTTCAGCTCTCCTACCTTGCTCCAGCTGCTGATCCGAAAGGGAAATGGTGTTGTGGAGCTGAGGTGAGAAGTTGGATTGTGAAGAAAAGTGGAGGTGGAGCCGCGGTTTTGGCAATGGAGGTAGAGTGCTTGTGCGGTTGTGTGTTGGAGTGGGAAAGAAATGTATTGGCCGAATGTGAGGTGGTGACAGACGGTTATTTCGTGAGGTTGTGAGGGTAATTTTGATCTTTTCACTTGCTCTCCTAATATCCACTCCTAATATCCACTTAAGTCCCTATTTCTAACTTAATCTAATTCCAAAATTTATCCCAAATGTAATTTGAATACTTAATAATATACTAATCTCGCAAAGATTTGATTATCGAGATTTTAACGTCCTAAGTATACTAAGTGTACTAATTGGCCTTTGCTTAAAACATGAAAGTTGTAGGGAATGACATTTTAGAGGTGCCTACAAAATTTCAGGTCAATCGGAATAGTGTGGAATGAGAAAAGTCGAAATCACTATTGCTGTTCTGGTTTTACCCGAAATTGAGAAGTGCGTCTGTAATTGGTTGTTTTGGCTGGAATTGCTTCCGAATTAGTTGTTGAGGCCTTCTTATGAAATTTATCCCTGTTTCTTAGCTTTCAGCTGGTTTTGGAATTGCTGGATTTGGACTTGGATAGCCTGATTTATGATGTTTCCGCTAGAATGCGTTTTGTGAATCTGTTTTTGTGATTCTGGTATGGTATCTTGCATTTTTGACCTGGTTACACTCGAAACTGGGTTGAGTGACCTTCTGCAATATTGTAACCCTATCTCTTAGTTTCGAAACGGTGTATCTTGCACCTTCATCCGACAATCGTAGCGCCTTTTGTACCATTACCGGAAAATGACGTCAAAACTATTTTTCTGGTTTTAAACTTAACTTTCATTTCCAGACTTTTTCCTAGCTTGACTTGTCTTTGTACTACTTGGAGCTTGCTGAATGGCTATTGGATGAACTTGTTGTTGTGTGTGTACCTTTGGGACTGGCTGAGGAAATAATGAAGCCACGATGGCTGGAAAAGTTAGCAAATTTAGGGGAAATGCTGTCCGAACTTTTAAAGGACTTGTTTGCATTGAGTTTGTGATCTAAGACTTGGATTTGAGTAAGGCAATGATATATGATAGATGGTTTCTGAGCCATGGAGGTGAGTGACCTCAAACTATTTCTGAAGTTATTTATGAACCGTTTCCTGCATTATTTACTTTTAAACTGTTTCCAAAAGTTAATTTTGAACTGTTTTCTTGCATTATTTACTCGATTGCATTAGTTCCTTGTTGGTTGTATCTTCTTGACTTCATGACTGGTATAATTGTTTGATAACGTGTTAAGTGCTTTCGATGATTGTTAAAACGAGTTTTCTAGGCGAGTGTGTACTTTATCGCACTCGACCTAAATAAATATGAAAATTTCAATGATTAATGATTAAATGCTAGTTGCGCATGATGTAAGCCTTTGGGCTGAACTGGCCACTACCCTTCGTTACCGATCGACTCGAGCCAGAAGCGGACTCGGTCGGGCGATATGGCGACCCTGGGTGAATTTGGTATACTCGAGTATTACCTTGTAGTCCGGCTACATCCGGATGGGTGGAGTCCGGCCAATGGTCGGATGGGTGGAGTCCGGTCAACGTCCGGAAAAGGGGATGAACGAACAAAAGGATGAATGAGGGATTCTACTTAAAAAAAATGTATTTTCAAACGATTGGAGGAATAAGGGGAAATGTCAGGGGAACGAACAAACAAACGAATAGCTCCATGTGAGCCCGTATCCTTTTAATGAATATGTTACTATCGCTTTCCATTGTACATGTTTCTTGAATTATTGATACTCCATATTTAACATTTTTGTAAATGTTGTAATTGTTTCTGGACTTATCATTTGATTTATGACATCATTAAAATGAAATATTGCTAAACCGATTTGATTACTGATTTTACTGGTTATTCACTGAGCTTTTAGCTCACCCCAAAACTATTTTATTCCCCTCCATAGGGCTCGTGGCCAACGAAGAACTTGTAGTACTTGTTCACGTGACTGGATGGCATATATCTTGTATAATTTGGATTTGGAATCATTTGATGTATAGTTGGGAATTAGTTTCCGCTGCATTTGAGACATGTAATTATTGGAGACTTGGATGTGTATTTGTGGACCATGTGATGTATATTTGAGGTTTATTCTTGTAATTCATTTGAGGACTTTAGTGATCGACTGAGTCCCGGCGAGAGCCGGGCAGGCGGCCCGCCGAACCCTCTGGTTCGCCTTAGGGGGAGGTGGGGCCGTCACAATTGGTATCAGAGCTTAGGCTTCAGATCTCTGTAGTGTATCCTAGGCTTGAAGTTTAGGATGCCGGACTGTGGGTTTGATTTGACTCTTGAGAGATTTGTGCGGGATGTCTTGACTTGATTGGTACAAGAGGGAATGTCGAGGACGACATTCTTTTAAGGAGGGGAGATTGTGATGCCCCGAAAAAAAATGAGTTTGAGAACCCGGAAATTTTCTAATTTTCTAGGGTTTATTTTTTTACTCGCCCGCCTTTTCTACATTTTCTTGATTAGAAAAATTCCCCAGATAAAGTTTATGAGCAAAGATAGTTTTAAAATGATTTTTCTACTATCGGTTAGTTTTTGAGATATTAAGAGCGTATTTTGAACGTGGGACCCGCAAGTGCGGTAAATGCATTATATTTTTTGACAACTTGTTGGAATTTTGTATTAGGTGATATTATTTTACAAGGTGTTAAGATATTTGTAGTGGAGAGACAAAAAGATAAGTTTTGAACTAAAAGGTGACAAGTGTCACCTTGTGATTTAATCTTGGACTTTGACCATTTGACTTTACCTTTACCTTTACCAAATAAATACAAAAAATTTGATCAAAATAAGCTTCATTTTGCAAGCTTCTTGGCCGAATGTTCTTGCTCAAGAAAGAAAGAAAAGCTCTCAATTTCTTCCTTCTATTTCTTGCTCAATCTTCAAATCCAACCAATAAAACTCCAAATCTTTCCATAAAATCTCTTTGCTAAGTGGTCTTGAGGTGTTTTGTGAAGTTGTTTGGAAAGCTAAGGTGATTAATTGCTCTCTTTCTTGTATTGCTAAGGTGAGTTGTGAAGGACCCCTCTCCTTCCTCTAATGATGTTCAAATCATGTTTGGTGGTTGTATAAGATGCAAATTTATGGATTAAATCTTGATTTTGGTTGAATTGGTGAAGTTTTATAATTATTGGGGATTTTTCTGTTGTCATATGAACATGCTTGTGTGGCTGTATATGATGATTGGAAATGATGTTTAAGGACTCTATGAGGTGGAAAAAGTGATTAATTGCAATCAATTTCTGTTTTGGAAGAAATTTCAGAAAATCAGGGTTTTGTGATGAACATTCTGTCCGAATTTTTAGGTCCTAGATAGATGCCGAATTGGCCTTTGCTTACATGAAAGTTGTAGGTAATGACATTTTAGAGGTGCCTACAAAATTTCAGGTCAATCGGAATATTGTGGAATGAGAAAAGTCGAAATTACTATTGCTGTTCTGGTTTTACCCGAAATTGAGAAGTGCGTCTGTAATTGGTTGTTTTGACTGGAATTGCTTCCGAATTAGTTGTTGAGGCCTTCTGATGAAATTTATCCCTGTTTTTTAGCTTTCAGCTGGTTTTGGAATTGCTGGATTTGGACTTGGATAGCCTGATTTATGATGTTTCCGCTAGAATGCGTTTTGTGAATCTGTTTTTGTGATTCTGGTATGGTATCTTGCATTTTTTACCTGGTTACACTCAAAACTGGGTTGAGTGACCTTCTGCAATATTGTAACCCTATCTCTTAGTTTCGAAACGGTGTATCTTTCATCTTCATCCGACAATCGTAGCGCCTTTTGTAGCATTACCGGAAAATGACGTCAAAACTATTTTTCTGATTTTAAGGTTAACTTTCATTTCCAAACTTTTTCCTAGCTTGACTTGTCTTTGTACTACTTGGAGCTTGCTGAATGGCTATTGGATGAACTTGTTGTTGTGTGTGTACCTTTGGGACTGGCTGAGGAAATAATGAAGCCATGATGGCTGGAAAAGTTAGCAAATTTAGGGGAAGTGCTGTCCGAACTTTTAAAGGACTTGTTTGCATTGAGTTTGTGATCTAAGAATTGGATTTGAGCAAGGCAATGATATATGATAGATGGTTTCTGAGCCATGGAGGTGAGTGACCTCAAACTATTTCTGAAGTTATTTATGAACCGTTTCCTGCATTATTTACTTTTAACTGTTTCCAAAAGTTACTTTTGAACTGTTTTCTTGCATTATTTACTCGATTGTATATTATTTACTCGATTGCATTAGTTCCTTGTTGGTTGTATCTTCTTGACTTCATGACTGGTATAATTGTTTGATAACGTGTTAAGTGCTTTCGATGATTGTTAAAACGAGTTTTCTAGGCGAGTGTGTACTTTATCGCACTCGACCTAAATAAATATGAAAATTTCAATGATTAATGATTAAATGCTAGTTGCGCATGATGTAAGCCTTTGGGCTGAACTGGCCACTACCCTTCGTTACCGATCGACTCGAGCCAGAAGCGGACTCGGTCGGGCGATATGGTGACCCTGGGTGAATTTGGTATACTCGAGTATTACCTTGTAGTCCGGCTACGTCCGGATGGGTGGAGTCCGGCCAATGGTCGGGTGTAGTCCGGCCAATGGTCGGATGGGTGGAGTCCGGTCAAAGTCCGGAAAAGGGGATGAACGAACAAAAGGATGAATGAGGGATTCTACTTAAAAAAAAATGTATTTTCAAACGATTGGAGGAATAAGGGGAAATGTCAGGGGAACGAACAAACAAACGAATAGCTCCATGTGAGCCCGTATCCTTTTAATGAATATGTGAGAACCCGTAATTTTTCCAATTTCTAGGTTTTATTATATTTCTAGGTTTTCTTATTTTCAATGATTTGTTTTCTACACTTTCTGTATCCGGAAAATTTTCTAGATTATTTTTATGAGTAAATATAGCTTTTAGATGATTTTTTTAGTATCGAAGAGATTTTGAGAAATTAAGAGCGTATACCGGACGTGGGACCCACTAGTGTGAAAAGTTCGGAAGATTTCGGCCAACTAGATTAAGTTTTGGATACTGGAATTATTTTATCGGGTGTTAAGAGATAATTAGAGGAAGCTATTATGATTGATGTGAGAGAGAAAAAGAAGTGATAAGATTGCATTAATGGAGTGACAAGTGTCACACAACCATTGGTTGGACTTTGTTGGCAACTATTCACACTTTTGACTTTTGACCAAATTGAGTAAAAATCTTGCAAAATTGTTCAAAAATCACCATTTCTTCTCCTCATATGGCCGGCCCTCTCTCTCCAAAAGGAAGCAAGAAACTCTTCAAGTTTTAGCTCCAATCTTGCTCAAGGTGAACCATCCAACCATTTGATCTTGCAATTACTCCATAAAATCCCTTTAGTTAGTGATAGTGAGTGATTTGGTGAAGCTTTCTTGGAGAGCTAAGGTGTCCTCCTACTTCCTCTCTCTTGTTTTCTTGGTAAGTGATGCTCAAACTTCCTCCTACACCTAATGATGCTTAAGTTATGCTTAGTAGTGATTAAAGTGCTGAAATTTCTGGTTTTTATCTTGGTTTAAAGTGATTTGGTGAAGTTTTTCTATTTTTGAGGAATTTTCTGGTTTAATATGAATGTGATGTTGTGGTCATCTATGATGGTTGATGATGAGGGGGAATGACTCTAGTAGATGTGAATTAGTGATAATTACAACCAATTTTGGGTTTGGAATGAATTGTGAAAATATAGGGTTTCAAAACCCCTAATTCTGTCCGGCTTTGGATCATAGGGTTAGATGCCGAATTGGACTTTGCTCAAAACATGAAACTTGTAGGTATTGATGAGTTTGAAGTGGCTGAAAAATTTCAGGTCATTTGGACTAGTGTAGAGTGAGATATGTCGATTTTACTGTTGCTATTCTGGGTTGATCAGAATGCGAAAACTGCACTTGTAATCGGCCATTTTGACTGGAATTGGTTTGGATTTTGTTGTTGGTGTCTTCTGATTAAATGTAGCTGGATGTCTTAGCTAACATATGCCTTTGGAATTTCGGCATTTGGACTTGTATAGACTGAGTTGTGTTCATTACAGCATTGTGTGATTTGTAAACCTGCAATTACGGTTCAGGTTGTGGTATTCTGCATTTTTGACCTAGTTGTGCTAGGATTTGGACTGAGTGGCCTTCTACATTGTTGTAGCCCTGTCTTTTAGCTTCGAGATGGTGGGTCTTACACCCTCATCCGATAAGCGTAGCGCATTTTGTGTCATTACCGCAAAAGTATGACGAAAACTGTTTTTTTGTTAAGGCCTAAGCTAATGCCATTTCTTAATTTCTGGTTTGCTATAATGCTTATATATGCATATGAAACCTTATTGGGGTTGTGGTTGGCATGGCTTTATGACTCGTTATCGAGTCTCATTGTACTTGCTTACATGTTTTAAGACTTACTCTAATTCCGGTCATTTCCTAGCTAACTTTTGTACTTGTACTATTTTGAGCCTAGTGAACGGCTTTTGGTAAATGAGATGAATTTTGTGTGAGATGTTGGGACTGATTTGAGGAAATAATGAAGCTTTAATGGCTGGAAAAGTAAGAATTTTAGGGGAGGTGCTGCCCGATTTTCTAGGCCGTTTGGTTCCGTCAAGTTGAATTTGCCTTTTGGTGGAAATGAAAGGCTTTTGGGTTGTTTGCGCCTAAGTCTTCATGTTACCTTTTCGTTTCCAAGAAAATCATGTTTTGTACCCCTGCATTAGTATTATTTTGGCAAGGCATACGACTAGTAGTCGAGCCTCATGTGCATTGTGTTTACTCGATTATGGATGTGAAACCTTCAATTGGTTTTATTTTGGTTATTTTAGGGTTTCTTGGCGATTAAGGCCAATCTGAAGTAAAAACTTTTGAAGTTGAGCCGGTGAGTGTACCACTCCCCTTCATTGCTGTTTAACTTGATTTTTGCTCTGCAATCTGTTTATTTGTTCGAGACGAGGGTGTACTTTATCACACTCGTTCTCTAGTCTGATCATATGCCAATTTACTATGCAAAATTTGAATCTGTTATCTATGTCTGCATCTGTTCGGATTTCTATGACCTATGAGCTCAATCCTGTGGCTAAGTTATTCGAGTCGGGCCGGCAAGGGCCTGGACGATTAGATAACGAACCACGGTAGTCTGTTCGGGGATTTTGGGTATTGAGACCCTTGATTCCGGGTATACTCGAGTATTACCATTTTGTTCGTTTGAGGTGAGCGCGCCCGGTAAAGGGGTGTTTGGTGGACGGAATTCGGTGATAAGAGGGGTCTACGGACGCGTTGGTTCTATATACGTTGACGGAGAGTCAACCGGTTTGGATCAAGTACTGCGCTGGAAATTTGGCTCCTGAGAGCCACCCGTATCCTTCTGATTCGAATCATTGGTTCCTTTGCTTTACATCTGACATGTGTGTCTGATTTGTTAAATGTGAAATGCCATGATTTTAATGCTATCTGTTTGGTACCTCATTGAGCGCAAGCTCACCCCTTTCTGTTCCTTTTGTTTTCCTTATAGGAAAATTTTGCCCTTTTGGTCTGGATTTGGCAAATGGCTGCCAAATTGAGCTAGTTGAACATATCTTTTGTATAGCTCATGTATTAAAACCCTAAGTGTACTTTTGGGGCGTTTTCTCTTTTGATTTGGCAAACCGTGTATATGTATTAACTTTTGAAAACTTTTGAATGTCCTTTTGGATTGTAATCGCTAAAGTTCAGATGTGAATGTTTGCGTGCTCTTTCGGTTGGGTTTTGACGGGTCGGTTACTATTCATGACCGACTCCGGATTTCATTTTTTTTTATTTTGGGTTATTTTACCATTTTGATCTGTTTATGCTCGTTTGTAAGTTTCGGATTGCTATAGATAGTTCTAGTCTGCCTCGTTAGTCCTGGCGAGAGCTGGGCAGGCAGTCCGCTAACCCCTTTGGTTCGCCTTAGGGGAAAGTGGAGCTGTTACAGAATATGTTACTATCGCTTTCCATTGTACATGTTTCTTGAATTATTGATACTCCATATTTAACGTTTTTGTAAATGTTGTAATTGTTTCTGGACTTATCATTTGATTTATGACATCGTTAAAATGAAATATTGCTAAATCGATTTGATTACTGATTTTACTGGTTATTCACTGAGCTTTTAGCTCACCCCAAAACTATTTTATTCCCCTCCATAGGGCTCGTGGCGAAGGAAGGACTTGTAGTACTTGTTCACGTGACTGGATGGCGTATATCTTGTATAATTTGGATTTGGAATCATTTGATGTATAGTTGGGAATTAGTTTCCCCTGCATTTGTGACATGTAATTATTGGAGATTTCGATGTGTATTTGTGGACCATGTGATGTATATTTGAGGTTTATTCTTGTAATTCATTTGAGGACTTTAGTGATCGACTGAGTCCCGGCGAGAGCCGGGCAGGCGGCCCGCCGAACCCTCTGGTTCGCCTTAGGGGGAGGTGGGGCCGTCACAATTGGTATCAGAGCTTAGGCTTCAGATCTCTGTAGTGTATCCTAGGCTTGAAGTTTAGGATGCCGGACTGTGGGTTTGATTTGACTCTTGAGAGATTTGTGCGGGATGTCTTGACTTGATTGGTACAAGAGGGAATGTCGAGGACGACATTCTTTTAAGGAGGGGAGATTGTGATGCCCCGAAAAAAAATGAGTTTGAGAACCCGGAAATTTTCTAATTTTCTAGGGTTTATTTTTTTACTCGCCCGCCTTTTCTACATTTTCTTGATTAGAAAAATTCCCCAGATAAAGTTTATGAGCAAAGATAGTTTTAAAATGATTTTTCTACTATCGGTTAGTTTTTGAGATATTAAGAGCGTATTTTGAACGTGGGACCCGCAAGTGCGGTAAATGCATTATATTTTTTGACAACTTGTTGGAATTTTGTATTAGGTGATATTATTTTACAAGGTGTTAAGATATTTGTAGTGGAGAGACAAAAAGATAAGTTTTGAACTAAAAGGTGACAAGTGTCACCTTGTGATTTAATCTTGGACTTTGACCATTTGACTTTACCTTTACCTTTACCAAATAAATACAAAAAATTTGATCAAAATAAGCTTCATTTTGCAAGCTTCTTGGCCGAATGTTCTTGCTCAAGAAAGAAAGAAAAGCTCTCAATTTCTTCCTTCTATTTCTTGCTCAATCTTCAAATCCAACCAATAAAACTCCAAATCTTTCCATAAAATCTCTTTGCTAAGTGGTCTTGAGGTGTTTTGTGAAGTTGTTTGGAAAGCTAAGGTGATTAATTGCTCTCTTTCTTGTATTGCTAAGGTGAGTTGTGAAGGACCCCTCTCCTTCCTCTAATGATGTTCAAATCATGTTTGGTGGTTGTATAAGATGCAAATTTATGGATTAAATCTTGATTTTGGTTGAATTGGTGAAGTTTTATAATTATTGGGGATTTTTCTGTTGTCATATGAACATGCTTGTGTGGCTGTATATGATGATTGGAAATGATGTTTAAGGACTCTATGAGGTTGAAAAAGTGATTAATTGCAATCAATTTCTGTTTTGGAAGAAATTTCAGAAAATCAGGGTTTTGTGATGAACATTCTGTCCGAATTTTTAGGTCCTAGATAGATGCCGAATTGGCCTTTGCTTACATGAAAGTTGTAGGTAATGACATTTTAGAGGTGCCTACAAAATTTCAGGTCAATCGGAATAGTGTGGAATGAGAAAAGTCGAAATTACTATTGCTGTTCTGGTTTTACCCGAAATTGAGAAGTGCGTCTGTAATTGGTTGTTTTGGCTGGAATTGCTTCCGAATTAGTTGTTGAGGCCTTCTTATGAAATTTATCCCTGTTTCTTAGCTTTCAGCTGGTTTGGGAATTGCTGGATTTGGACTTGGATAGCCTGATTTATGATGTTTCCGCTAGAATGCGTTTTGTGAATCTGTTTTTGTGATTCTGGTATGGTATCTTGCATTTTTGACCTGGTTACACTCGAAACTGGGTTGAGTGACCTTCTGCAATATTGTAACCCTATCTCTTAGTTTCGAAACGGTGTATCTTGCACCTTCATCCGACAATCGTAGCGCCTTTTGTACCATTACCGGAAAATGACGTCAAAACTATTTTTCTGGTTTTAAACTTAACTTTCATTTCCAGACTTTTTCCTAGCTTGACTTGTCTTTGTACTACTTGGAGCTTGCTGAATGGCTATTGGATGAACTTGTTGTTGTGTGTGTACCTTTGGGACTGGCTGAGGAAATAATGAAGCCACGATGGCTGGAAAAGTTAGCAAATTTAGGGGAAATGCTGTCCGAACTTTTAAAGGACTTGTTTGCATTGAGTTTGTGATCTAAGACTTGGATTTGAGTAAGGCAATGATATATGATAGATGGTTTCTGAGCCATGGAGGTGAGTGACCTCAAACTATTTCTGAAGTTATTTATGAACCGTTTCCTGCATTATTTACTTTTAAACTGTTTCCAAAAGTTAATTTTGAACTGTTTTCTTGCATTATTTACTCGATTGCATTAGTTCCTTGTTGGTTGTATCTTCTTGACTTCATGACTGGTATAATTGTTTGATAACGTGTTAAGTGCTTTCGATGATTGTTAAAACGAGTTTTCTAGGCGAGTGTGTACTTTATCGCACTCGACCTAAATAAATATGAAAATTTCAATGATTAATGATTAAATGCTAGTTGCGCATGATGTAAGCCTTTGGGCTGAACTGGCCACTACCCTTCGTTACCGATCGACTCGAGCCAGAAGCGGACTCGGTCGGGCGATATGGCGACCCTGGGTGAATTTGGTATACTCGAGTATTACCTTGTAGTCCGGCTACATCCGGATGGGTGGAGTCCGGCCAATGGTCGGATGGGTGGAGTCCGGTCAACGTCCGGAAAAGGGGATGAACGAACAAAAGGATGAATGAGGGATTCTACTTAAAAAAAATGTATTTTCAAACGATTGGAGGAATAAGGGGAAATGTCAGGGGAACGAACAAACAAACGAATAGCTCCATGTGAGCCCGTATCCTTTTAATGAATATGTTACTATCGCTTTCCATTGTACATGTTTTTTGAATTATTGATACTCCATATTTAACATTTTTGTAAATGTTGTAATTGTTTCTGGACTTATCATTTGATTTATGACATCATTAAAATGAAATATTGCTAAACCGATTTGATTACTGATTTTACTGGTTATTCACTGAGCTTTTAGCTCACCCCAAAACTATTTTATTCCCCTCCATAGGGCTCGTGGCCAACGAAGAACTTGTAGTACTTGTTCACGTGACTGGATGGCATATATCTTGTATAATTTGGATTTGGAATCATTTGATGTATAGTTGGGAATTAGTTTCCGCTGCATTTGAGACATGTAATTATTGGAGACTTGGATGTGTATTTGTGGACAATGTGATGTATATTTGAGGTTTATTCTTGTAATTCATTTGAGGACTTTAGTGATCGACTGAGTCCCGGCGAGAGCCGGGCAGGCGGCCCGCCGAACCCTCTGGTTCGCCTTAGGGGGAGGTGGGGCCGTCACAATTGGTATCAGAGCTTAGGCTTCAGATCTCTGTAGTGTATCCTAGGCTTGAAGTTTAGGATGCCGGACTGTGGGTTTGATTTGACTCTTGAGAGATTTGTGCGGGATGTCTTGACTTGATTGGTACAAGAGGGAATGTCGAGGACGACATTCTTTTAAGGAGGGGAGATTGTGATGCCCCGAAAAAAAATGAGTTTGAGAACCCGGAAATTTTCTAATTTTCTAGGGTTTATTTTTTTACTCGCCCGCCTTTTCTACATTTTCTTGATTAGAAAAATTCCCCAGATAAAGTTTATGAGCAAAGATAGTTTTAAAATGATTTTTCTACTATCGGTTAGTTTTTGAGATATTAAGAGCGTATTTTGAACGTGGGACCCGCAAGTGCGGTAAATGCATTATATTTTTTGACAACTTGTTGGAATTTTGTATTAGGTGATATTATTTTACAAGGTGTTAAGATATTTGTAGTGGAGAGACAAAAAGATAAGTTTTGAACTAAAAGGTGACAAGTGTCACCTTGTGATTTAATCTTGGACTTTGACCATTTGACTTTACCTTTACCTTTACCAAATAAATACAAAAAATTTGATCAAAATAAGCTTCATTTTGCAAGCTTCTTGGCCGAATGTTCTTGCTCAAGAAAGAAAGAAAAGCTCTCAATTTCTTCCTTCTATTTCTTGCTCAATCTTCAAATCCAACCAATAAAACTCCAAATCTTTCCATAAAATCTCTTTGCTAAGTGGTCTTGAGGTGTTTTGTGAAGTTGTTTGGAAAGCTAAGGTGATTAATTGCTCTCTTTCTTGTATTGCTAAGGTGAGTTGTGAAGGACCCCTCTCCTTCCTCTAATGATGTTCAAATCATGTTTGGTGGTTGTATAAGATGCAAATTTATGGATTAAATCTTGATTTTGGTTGAATTGGTGAAGTTTTATAATTATTGGGGATTTTTCTGTTGTCATATGAACATGCTTGTGTGGCTGTATATGATGATTGGAAATGATGTTTAAGGACTCTATGAGGTGGAAAAAGTGATTAATTGCAATCAATTTCTGTTTTGGAAGAAATTTCAGAAAATCAGGGTTTTGTGATGAACATTCTGTCCGAATTTTTAGGTCCTAGATAGATGCCGAATTGGCCTTTGCTTACATGAAAGTTGTAGGTAATGACATTTTAGAGGTGCCTACAAAATTTCAGGTCAATCGGAATATTGTGGAATGAGAAAAGTCGAAATTACTATTGCTGTTCTGGTTTTACCCGAAATTGAGAAGTGCGTCTGTAATTGGTTGTTTTGACTGGAATTGCTTCCGAATTAGTTGTTGAGGCCTTCTGATGAAATTTATCCCTGTTTTTTAGCTTTCAGCTGGTTTTGGAATTGCTGGATTTGGACTTGGATAGCCTGATTTATGATGTTTCCGCTAGAATGCGTTTTGTGAATCTGTTTTTGTGATTCTGGTATGGTATCTTGCATTTTTTACCTGGTTACACTCAAAACTGGGTTGAGTGACCTTCTGCAATATTGTAACCCTATCTCTTAGTTTCGAAACGGTGTATCTTTCATCTTCATCCGACAATCGTAGCGCCTTTTGTAGCATTACCGGAAAATGACGTCAAAACTATTTTTCTGATTTTAAGGTTAACTTTCATTTCCAAACTTTTTCCTAGCTTGACTTGTCTTTGTACTACTTGGAGCTTGCTGAATGGCTATTGGATGAACTTGTTGTTGTGTGTGTACCTTTGGGACTGGCTGAGGAAATAATGAAGCCATGATGGCTGGAAAAGTTAGCAAATTTAGGGGAAGTGCTGTCCGAACTTTTAAAGGACTTGTTTGCATTGAGTTTGTGATCTAAGAATTGGATTTGAGCAAGGCAATGATATATGATAGATGGTTTCTGAGCCATGGAGGTGAGTGACCTCAAACTATTTCTGAAGTTATTTATGAACCGTTTCCTGCATTATTTACTTTTAACTGTTTCCAAAAGTTACTTTTGAACTGTTTTCTTGCATTATTTACTCGATTGTATATTATTTACTCGATTGCATTAGTTCCTTGTTGGTTGTATCTTCTTGACTTCATGACTGGTATAATTGTTTGATAACGTGTTAAGTGCTTTCGATGATTGTTAAAACGAGTTTTCTAGGCGAGTGTGTACTTTATCGCACTCGACCTAAATAAATATGAAAATTTCAATGATTAATGATTAAATGCTAGTTGCGCATGATGTAAGCCTTTGGGCTGAACTGGCCACTACCCTTCGTTACCGATCGACTCGAGCCAGAAGCGGACTCGGTCGGGCGATATGGTGACCCTGGGTGAATTTGGTATACTCGAGTATTACCTTGTAGTCCGGCTACGTCCGGATGGGTGGAGTCCGGCCAATGGTCGGGTGTAGTCCGGCCAATGGTCGGATGGGTGGAGTCCGGTCAAAGTCCGGAAAAGGGGATGAACGAACAAAAGGATGAATGAGGGATTCTACTTAAAAAAAAATGTATTTTCAAACGATTGGAGGAATAAGGGGAAATGTCAGGGGAACGAACAAACAAACGAATAGCTCCATGTGAGCCCGTATCCTTTTAATGAATATGTGAGAACCCGTAATTTTTCCAATTTCTAGGTTTTATTATATTTCTAGGTTTTCTTATTTTCAATGATTTGTTTTCTACACTTTCTGTATCCGGAAAATTTTCTAGATTATTTTTATGAGTAAATATAGCTTTTAGATGATTTTTTTAGTATCGAAGAGATTTTGAGAAATTAAGAGCGTATACCGGACGTGGGACCCACTAGTGTGAAAAGTTCGGAAGATTTCGGCCAACTAGATTAAGTTTTGGATACTGGAATTATTTTATCGGGTGTTAAGAGATAATTAGAGGAAGCTATTATGATTGATGTGAGAGAGAAAAAGAAGTGATAAGATTGCATTAATGGAGTGACAAGTGTCACACAACCATTGGTTGGACTTTGTTGGCAACTATTCACACTTTTGACTTTTGACCAAATTGAGTAAAAATCTTGCAAAATTGTTCAAAAATCACCATTTCTTCTCCTCATATGGCCGGCCCTCTCTCTCCAAAAGGAAGCAAGAAACTCTTCAAGTTTTAGCTCCAATCTTGCTCAAGGTGAACCATCCAACCATTTGATCTTGCAATTACTCCATAAAATCCCTTTAGTTAGTGATAGTGAGTGATTTGGTGAAGCTTTCTTGGAGAGCTAAGGTGTCCTCCTACTTCCTCTCTCTTGTTTTCTTGGTAAGTGATGCTCAAACTTCCTCCTACACCTAATGATGCTTAAGTTATGCTTAGTAGTGATTAAAGTGCTGAAATTTCTGGTTTTTATCTTGGTTTAAAGTGATTTGGTGAAGTTTTTCTATTTTTGAGGAATTTTCTGGTTTAATATGAATGTGATGTTGTGGTCATCTATGATGGTTGATGATGAGGGGGAATGACTCTAGTAGATGTGAATTAGTGATAATTACAACCAATTTTGGGTTTGGAATGAATTGTGAAAATATAGGGTTTCAAAACCCCTAATTCTGTCCGGCTTTGGATCATAGGGTTAGATGCCGAATTGGACTTTGCTCAAAACATGAAACTTGTAGGTATTGATGAGTTTGAAGTGGCTGAAAAATTTCAGGTCATTTGGACTAGTGTAGAGTGAGATATGTCGATTTTACTGTTGCTATTCTGGGTTGATCAGAATGCGAAAACTGCACTTGTAATCGGCCATTTTGACTGGAATTGGTTTGGATTTTGTTGTTGGTGTCTTCTGATTAAATGTAGCTGGATGTCTTAGCTAACATATGCCTTTGGAATTTCGGCATTTGGACTTGTATAGACTGAGTTGTGTTCATTACAGCATTGTGTGATTTGTAAACCTGCAATTACGGTTCAGGTTGTGGTATTCTGCATTTTTGACCTAGTTGTGCTAGGATTTGGACTGAGTGGCCTTCTACATTGTTGTAGCCCTGTCTTTTAGCTTCGAGATGGTGGGTCTTACACCCTCATCCGATAAGCGTAGCGCATTTTGTGTCATTACCGCAAAAGTATGACGAAAACTGTTTTTTTGTTAAGGCCTAAGCTAATGCCATTTCTTAATTTCTGGTTTGCTCTAATGCTTATATATGCATATGAAACCTTATTGGGGTTGTGGTTGGCATGGCTTTATGACTCGTTATCGAGTCTCATTGTACTTGCTTACATGTTTTAAGACTTACTCTAATTCCGGTCATTTCCTAGCTAACTTTTGTACTTGTACTATTTTGAGCCTAGTGAACGGCTTTTGGTAAATGAGATGAATTTTGTGTGAGATGTTGGGACTGATTTGAGGAAATAATGAAGCTTTAATGGCTGGAAAAGTAAGAATTTTAGGGGAGGTGCTGCCCGATTTTCTAGGCCGTTTGGTTCCGTCAAGTTGAATTTGCCTTTTGGTGGAAATGAAAGGCTTTTGGGTTGTTTGCGCCTAAGTCTTCATGTTACCTTTTCGTTTCCAAGAAAATCATGTTTTGTACCCCTGCATTAGTATTATTTTGGCAAGGCATACGACTAGTAGTCGAGCCTCATGTGCATTGTGTTTACTCGATTATGGATGTGAAACCTTCAATTGGTTTTATTTTGGTTATTTTAGGGTTTCTTGGCGATTAAGGCCAATCTGAAGTAAAAACTTTTGAAGTTGAGCCGGTGAGTGTACCACTCCCCTTCATTGCTGTTTAACTTGATTTTTGCTCTGCAATCTGTTTATTTGTTCGAGACGAGGGTGTACTTTATCACACTCGTTCTCTAGTCTGATCATATGCCAATTTACTATGCAAAATTTGAATCTGTTATCTATGTCTGCATCTGTTCGGATTTCTATGACCTATGAGCTCAATCCTGTGGCTAAGTTATTCGAGTCGGGCCGGCAAGGGCCTGGACGATTAGATAACGAACCACGGTAGTCTGTTCGGGGATTTTGGGTATTGAGACCCTTGATTCCGGGTATACTCGAGTATTACCATTTTGTTCGTTTGAGGTGAGCGCGCCCGGTAAAGGGGTGTTTGGTGGACGGAATTCGGTGATAAGAGGGGTCTACGGACGCGTTGGTTCTATATACGTTGACGGAGAGTCAACCGGTTTGGATCAAGTACTGCGCTGGAAATTTGGCTCCTGAGAGCCACCCGTATCCTTCTGATTCGAATCATTGGTTCCTTTGCTTTACATCTGACATGTGTGTCTGATTTGTTAAATGTGAAATGCCATGATTTTAATGCTATCTGTTTGGTACCTCATTGAGCGCAAGCTCACCCCTTTCTGTTCCTTTTGTTTTCCTTATAGGAAAATTTTGCCCTTTTGGTCTGGATTTGGCAAATGGCTGCCAAATTGAGCTAGTTGAACATATCTTTTGTATAGCTCATGTATTAAAACCCTAAGTGTACTTTTGGGGCGTTTTCTCTTTTGATTTGGCAAACCGTGTATATGTATTAACTTTTGAAAACTTTTGAATGTCCTTTTGGATTGTAATCGCTAAAGTTCAGATGTGAATGTTTGCGTGCTCTTTCGGTTGGGTTTTGACGGGTCGGTTACTATTCATGACCGACTCCGGATTTCATTTTTTTTTATTTTGGGTTATTTTACCATTTTGATCTGTTTATGCTCGTTTGTAAGTTTCGGATTGCTATAGATAGTTCTAGTCTGCCTCGTTAGTCCTGGCGAGAGCTGGGCAGGCAGTCCGCTAACCCCTTTGGTTCGCCTTAGGGGAAAGTGGAGCTGTTACAGAATATGTTACTATCGCTTTCCATTGTACATGTTTCTTGAATTATTGATACTCCATATTTAACGTTTTTGTAAATGTTGTAATTGTTTCTGGACTTATCATTTGATTTATGACATCGTTAAAATGAAATATTGCTAAATCGATTTGATTACTGATTTTACTGGTTATTCACTGAGCTTTTAGCTCACCCCAAAACTATTTTATTCCCCTCCATAGGGCTCGTGGCGAAGGAAGGACTTGTAGTACTTGTTCACGTGACTGGATGGCGTATATCTTGTATAATTTGGATTTGGAATCATTTGATGTATAGTTGGGAATTAGTTTCCCCTGCATTTGTGACATGTAATTATTGGAGATTTCGATGTGTATTTGTGGACCATGTGATGTATATTTGAGGTTTATTCTTGTAATTCATTTGAGGACTTTAGTGATCGACTGAGTCCCGGCGAGAGCCGGGCAGGCGGCCCGCCGAACCCTCTGGTTCGCCTTAGGGGGAGGTGGGGCCGTCACAATTGGTATCAGAGCTTAGGCTTCAGATCTCTGTAGTGTATCCTAGGCTTGAAGTTTAGGATGCCGGACTGTGGGTTTGATTTGACTCTTGAGAGATTTGTGCGGGATGTCTTGACTTGATTGGTACAAGAGGGAATGTCGAGGACGACATTCTTTTAAGGAGGGGAGATTGTGATGCCCCGAAAAAAAATGAGTTTGAGAACCCGGAAATTTTCTAATTTTCTAGGGTTTATTTTTTTACTCGCCCGCCTTTTCTACATTTTCTTGATTAGAAAAATTCCCCAGATAAAGTTTATGAGCAAAGATAGTTTTAAAATGATTTTTCTACTATCGGTTAGTTTTTGAGATATTAAGAGCGTATTTTGAACGTGGGACCCGCAAGTGCGGTAAATGCATTATATTTTTTGACAACTTGTTGGAATTTTGTATTAGGTGATATTATTTTACAAGGTGTTAAGATATTTGTAGTGGAGAGACAAAAAGATAAGTTTTGAACTAAAAGGTGACAAGTGTCACCTTGTGATTTAATCTTGGACTTTGACCATTTGACTTTACCTTTACCTTTACCAAATAAATACAAAAAATTTGATCAAAATAAGCTTCATTTTGCAAGCTTCTTGGCCGAATGTTCTTGCTCAAGAAAGAAAGAAAAGCTCTCAATTTCTTCCTTCTATTTCTTGCTCAATCTTCAAATCCAACCAATAAAACTCCAAATCTTTCCATAAAATCTCTTTGCTAAGTGGTCTTGAGGTGTTTTGTGAAGTTGTTTGGAAAGCTAAGGTGATTAATTGCTCTCTTTCTTGTATTGCTAAGGTGAGTTGTGAAGGACCCCTCTCCTTCCTCTAATGATGTTCAAATCATGTTTGGTGGTTGTATAAGATGCAAATTTATGGATTAAATCTTGATTTTGGTTGAATTGGTGAAGTTTTATAATTATTGGGGATTTTTCTGTTGTCATATGAACATGCTTGTGTGGCTGTATATGATGATTGGAAATGATGTTTAAGGACTCTATGAGGTTGAAAAAGTGATTAATTGCAATCAATTTCTGTTTTGGAAGAAATTTCAGAAAATCAGGGTTTTGTGATGAACATTCTGTCCGAATTTTTAGGTCCTAGATAGATGCCGAATTGGCCTTTGCTTACATGAAAGTTGTAGGTAATGACATTTTAGAGGTGCCTACAAAATTTCAGGTCAATCGGAATAGTGTGGAATGAGAAAAGTCGAAATTACTATTGCTGTTCTGGTTTTACCCGAAATTGAGAAGTGCGTCTGTAATTGGTTGTTTTGGCTGGAATTGCTTCCGAATTAGTTGTTGAGGCCTTCTTATGAAATTTATCCCTGTTTCTTAGCTTTCAGCTGGTTTGGGAATTGCTGGATTTGGACTTGGATAGCCTGATTTATGATGTTTCCGCTAGAATGCGTTTTGTGAATCTGTTTTTGTGATTCTGGTATGGTATCTTGCATTTTTGACCTGGTTACACTCGAAACTGGGTTGAGTGACCTTCTGCAATATTGTAACCCTATCTCTTAGTTTCGAAACGGTGTATCTTGCACCTTCATCCGACAATCGTAGCGCCTTTTGTACCATTACCGGAAAATGACGTCAAAACTATTTTTCTGGTTTTAAACTTAACTTTCATTTCCAGACTTTTTCCTAGCTTGACTTGTCTTTGTACTACTTGGAGCTTGCTGAATGGCTATTGGATGAACTTGTTGTTGTGTGTGTACCTTTGGGACTGGCTGAGGAAATAATGAAGCCACGATGGCTGGAAAAGTTAGCAAATTTAGGGGAAATGCTGTCCGAACTTTTAAAGGACTTGTTTGCATTGAGTTTGTGATCTAAGACTTGGATTTGAGTAAGGCAATGATATATGATAGATGGTTTCTGAGCCATGGAGGTGAGTGACCTCAAACTATTTCTGAAGTTATTTATGAACCGTTTCCTGCATTATTTACTTTTAAACTGTTTCCAAAAGTTAATTTTGAACTGTTTTCTTGCATTATTTACTCGATTGCATTAGTTCCTTGTTGGTTGTATCTTCTTGACTTCATGACTGGTATAATTGTTTGATAACGTGTTAAGTGCTTTCGATGATTGTTAAAACGAGTTTTCTAGGCGAGTGTGTACTTTATCGCACTCGACCTAAATAAATATGAAAATTTCAATGATTAATGATTAAATGCTAGTTGCGCATGATGTAAGCCTTTGGGCTGAACTGGCCACTACCCTTCGTTACCGATCGACTCGAGCCAGAAGCGGACTCGGTCGGGCGATATGGCGACCCTGGGTGAATTTGGTATACTCGAGTATTACCTTGTAGTCCGGCTACATCCGGATGGGTGGAGTCCGGCCAATGGTCGGATGGGTGGAGTCCGGTCAACGTCCGGAAAAGGGGATGAACGAACAAAAGGATGAATGAGGGATTCTACTTAAAAAAAATGTATTTTCAAACGATTGGAGGAATAAGGGGAAATGTCAGGGGAACGAACAAACAAACGAATAGCTCCATGTGAGCCCGTATCCTTTTAATGAATATGTTACTATCGCTTTCCATTGTACATGTTTTTTGAATTATTGATACTCCATATTTAACATTTTTGTAAATGTTGTAATTGTTTCTGGACTTATCATTTGATTTATGACATCATTAAAATGAAATATTGCTAAACCGATTTGATTACTGATTTTACTGGTTATTCACTGAGCTTTTAGCTCACCCCAAAACTATTTTATTCCCCTCCATAGGGCTCGTGGCCAACGAAGAACTTGTAGTACTTGTTCACGTGACTGGATGGCATATATCTTGTATAATTTGGATTTGGAATCATTTGATGTATAGTTGGGAATTAGTTTCCGCTGCATTTGAGACATGTAATTATTGGAGACTTGGATGTGTATTTGTGGACAATGTGATGTATATTTGAGGTTTATTCTTGTAATTCATTTGAGGACTTTAGTGATCGACTGAGTCCCGGCGAGAGCCGGGCAGGCGGCCCGCCGAACCCTCTGGTTCGCCTTAGGGGGAGGTGGGGCCGTCACAATTGGTATCAGAGCTTAGGCTTCAGATCTCTGTAGTGTATCCTAGGCTTGAAGTTTAGGATGCCGGACTGTGGGTTTGATTTGACTCTTGAGAGATTTGTGCGGGATGTCTTGACTTGATTGGTACAAGAGGGAATGTCGAGGACGACATTCTTTTAAGGAGGGGAGATTGTGATGCCCCGAAAAAAAATGAGTTTGAGAACCCGGAAATTTTCTAATTTTCTAGGGTTTATTTTTTTACTCGCCCGCCTTTTCTACATTTTCTTGATTAGAAAAATTCCCCAGATAAAGTTTATGAGCAAAGATAGTTTTAAAATGATTTTTCTACTATCGGTTAGTTTTTGAGATATTAAGAGCGTATTTTGAACGTGGGACCCGCAAGTGCGGTAAATGCATTATATTTTTTGACAACTTGTTGGAATTTTGTATTAGGTGATATTATTTTACAAGGTGTTAAGATATTTGTAGTGGAGAGACAAAAAGATAAGTTTTGAACTAAAAGGTGACAAGTGTCACCTTGTGATTTAATCTTGGACTTTGACCATTTGACTTTACCTTTACCTTTACCAAATAAATACAAAAAATTTGATCAAAATAAGCTTCATTTTGCAAGCTTCTTGGCCGAATGTTCTTGCTCAAGAAAGAAAGAAAAGCTCTCAATTTCTTCCTTCTATTTCTTGCTCAATCTTCAAATCCAACCAATAAAACTCCAAATCTTTCCATAAAATCTCTTTGCTAAGTGGTCTTGAGGTGTTTTGTGAAGTTGTTTGGAAAGCTAAGGTGATTAATTGCTCTCTTTCTTGTATTGCTAAGGTGAGTTGTGAAGGACCCCTCTCCTTCCTCTAATGATGTTCAAATCATGTTTGGTGGTTGTATAAGATGCAAATTTATGGATTAAATCTTGATTTTGGTTGAATTGGTGAAGTTTTATAATTATTGGGGATTTTTCTGTTGTCATATGAACATGCTTGTGTGGCTGTATATGATGATTGGAAATGATGTTTAAGGACTCTATGAGGTGGAAAAAGTGATTAATTGCAATCAATTTCTGTTTTGGAAGAAATTTCAGAAAATCAGGGTTTTGTGATGAACATTCTGTCCGAATTTTTAGGTCCTAGATAGATGCCGAATTGGCCTTTGCTTACATGAAAGTTGTAGGTAATGACATTTTAGAGGTGCCTACAAAATTTCAGGTCAATCGGAATATTGTGGAATGAGAAAAGTCGAAATTACTATTGCTGTTCTGGTTTTACCCGAAATTGAGAAGTGCGTCTGTAATTGGTTGTTTTGACTGGAATTGCTTCCGAATTAGTTGTTGAGGCCTTCTGATGAAATTTATCCCTGTTTTTTAGCTTTCAGCTGGTTTTGGAATTGCTGGATTTGGACTTGGATAGCCTGATTTATGATGTTTCCGCTAGAATGCGTTTTGTGAATCTGTTTTTGTGATTCTGGTATGGTATCTTGCATTTTTTACCTGGTTACACTCAAAACTGGGTTGAGTGACCTTCTGCAATATTGTAACCCTATCTCTTAGTTTCGAAACGGTGTATCTTTCATCTTCATCCGACAATCGTAGCGCCTTTTGTAGCATTACCGGAAAATGACGTCAAAACTATTTTTCTGATTTTAAGGTTAACTTTCATTTCCAAACTTTTTCCTAGCTTGACTTGTCTTTGTACTACTTGGAGCTTGCTGAATGGCTATTGGATGAACTTGTTGTTGTGTGTGTACCTTTGGGACTGGCTGAGGAAATAATGAAGCCATGATGGCTGGAAAAGTTAGCAAATTTAGGGGAAGTGCTGTCCGAACTTTTAAAGGACTTGTTTGCATTGAGTTTGTGATCTAAGAATTGGATTTGAGCAAGGCAATGATATATGATAGATGGTTTCTGAGCCATGGAGGTGAGTGACCTCAAACTATTTCTGAAGTTATTTATGAACCGTTTCCTGCATTATTTACTTTTAACTGTTTCCAAAAGTTACTTTTGAACTGTTTTCTTGCATTATTTACTCGATTGTATATTATTTACTCGATTGCATTAGTTCCTTGTTGGTTGTATCTTCTTGACTTCATGACTGGTATAATTGTTTGATAACGTGTTAAGTGCTTTCGATGATTGTTAAAACGAGTTTTCTAGGCGAGTGTGTACTTTATCGCACTCGACCTAAATAAATATGAAAATTTCAATGATTAATGATTAAATGCTAGTTGCGCATGATGTAAGCCTTTGGGCTGAACTGGCCACTACCCTTCGTTACCGATCGACTCGAGCCAGAAGCGGACTCGGTCGGGCGATATGGTGACCCTGGGTGAATTTGGTATACTCGAGTATTACCTTGTAGTCCGGCTACGTCCGGATGGGTGGAGTCCGGCCAATGGTCGGGTGTAGTCCGGCCAATGGTCGGATGGGTGGAGTCCGGTCAAAGTCCGGAAAAGGGGATGAACGAACAAAAGGATGAATGAGGGATTCTACTTAAAAAAAAATGTATTTTCAAACGATTGGAGGAATAAGGGGAAATGTCAGGGGAACGAACAAACAAACGAATAGCTCCATGTGAGCCCGTATCCTTTTAATGAATATGTGAGAACCCGTAATTTTTCCAATTTCTAGGTTTTATTATATTTCTAGGTTTTCTTATTTTCAATGATTTGTTTTCTACACTTTCTGTATCCGGAAAATTTTCTAGATTATTTTTATGAGTAAATATAGCTTTTAGATGATTTTTTTAGTATCGAAGAGATTTTGAGAAATTAAGAGCGTATACCGGACGTGGGACCCACTAGTGTGAAAAGTTCGGAAGATTTCGGCCAACTAGATTAAGTTTTGGATACTGGAATTATTTTATCGGGTGTTAAGAGATAATTAGAGGAAGCTATTATGATTGATGTGAGAGAGAAAAAGAAGTGATAAGATTGCATTAATGGAGTGACAAGTGTCACACAACCATTGGTTGGACTTTGTTGGCAACTATTCACACTTTTGACTTTTGACCAAATTGAGTAAAAATCTTGCAAAATTGTTCAAAAATCACCATTTCTTCTCCTCATATGGCCGGCCCTCTCTCTCCAAAAGGAAGCAAGAAACTCTTCAAGTTTTAGCTCCAATCTTGCTCAAGGTGAACCATCCAACCATTTGATCTTGCAATTACTCCATAAAATCCCTTTAGTTAGTGATAGTGAGTGATTTGGTGAAGCTTTCTTGGAGAGCTAAGGTGTCCTCCTACTTCCTCTCTCTTGTTTTCTTGGTAAGTGATGCTCAAACTTCCTCCTACACCTAATGATGCTTAAGTTATGCTTAGTAGTGATTAAAGTGCTGAAATTTCTGGTTTTTATCTTGGTTTAAAGTGATTTGGTGAAGTTTTTCTATTTTTGAGGAATTTTCTGGTTTAATATGAATGTGATGTTGTGGTCATCTATGATGGTTGATGATGAGGGGGAATGACTCTAGTAGATGTGAATTAGTGATAATTACAACCAATTTTGGGTTTGGAATGAATTGTGAAAATATAGGGTTTCAAAACCCCTAATTCTGTCCGGCTTTGGATCATAGGGTTAGATGCCGAATTGGACTTTGCTCAAAACATGAAACTTGTAGGTATTGATGAGTTTGAAGTGGCTGAAAAATTTCAGGTCATTTGGACTAGTGTAGAGTGAGATATGTCGATTTTACTGTTGCTATTCTGGGTTGATCAGAATGCGAAAACTGCACTTGTAATCGGCCATTTTGACTGGAATTGGTTTGGATTTTGTTGTTGGTGTCTTCTGATTAAATGTAGCTGGATGTCTTAGCTAACATATGCCTTTGGAATTTCGGCATTTGGACTTGTATAGACTGAGTTGTGTTCATTACAGCATTGTGTGATTTGTAAACCTGCAATTACGGTTCAGGTTGTGGTATTCTGCATTTTTGACCTAGTTGTGCTAGGATTTGGACTGAGTGGCCTTCTACATTGTTGTAGCCCTGTCTTTTAGCTTCGAGATGGTGGGTCTTACACCCTCATCCGATAAGCGTAGCGCATTTTGTGTCATTACCGCAAAAGTATGACGAAAACTGTTTTTTTGTTAAGGCCTAAGCTAATGCCATTTCTTAATTTCTGGTTTGCTCTAATGCTTATATATGCATATGAAACCTTATTGGGGTTGTGGTTGGCATGGCTTTATGACTCGTTATCGAGTCTCATTGTACTTGCTTACATGTTTTAAGACTTACTCTAATTCCGGTCATTTCCTAGCTAACTTTTGTACTTGTACTATTTTGAGCCTAGTGAACGGCTTTTGGTAAATGAGATGAATTTTGTGTGAGATGTTGGGACTGATTTGAGGAAATAATGAAGCTTTAATGGCTGGAAAAGTAAGAATTTTAGGGGAGGTGCTGCCCGATTTTCTAGGCCGTTTGGTTCCGTCAAGTTGAATTTGCCTTTTGGTGGAAATGAAAGGCTTTTGGGTTGTTTGCGCCTAAGTCTTCATGTTACCTTTTCGTTTCCAAGAAAATCATGTTTTGTACCCCTGCATTAGTATTATTTTGGCAAGGCATACGACTAGTAGTCGAGCCTCATGTGCATTGTGTTTACTCGATTATGGATGTGAAACCTTCAATTGGTTTTATTTTGGTTATTTTAGGGTTTCTTGGCGATTAAGGCCAATCTGAAGTAAAAACTTTTGAAGTTGAGCCGGTGAGTGTACCACTCCCCTTCATTGCTGTTTAACTTGATTTTTGCTCTGCAATCTGTTTATTTGTTCGAGACGAGGGTGTACTTTATCACACTCGTTCTCTAGTCTGATCATATGCCAATTTACTATGCAAAATTTGAATCTGTTATCTATGTCTGCATCTGTTCGGATTTCTATGACCTATGAGCTCAATCCTGTGGCTAAGTTATTCGAGTCGGGCCGGCAAGGGCCTGGACGATTAGATAACGAACCACGGTAGTCTGTTCGGGGATTTTGGGTATTGAGACCCTTGATTCCGGGTATACTCGAGTATTACCATTTTGTTCGTTTGAGGTGAGCGCGCCCGGTAAAGGGGTGTTTGGTGGACGGAATTCGGTGATAAGAGGGGTCTACGGACGCGTTGGTTCTATATACGTTGACGGAGAGTCAACCGGTTTGGATCAAGTACTGCGCTGGAAATTTGGCTCCTGAGAGCCACCCGTATCCTTCTGATTCGAATCATTGGTTCCTTTGCTTTACATCTGACATGTGTGTCTGATTTGTTAAATGTGAAATGCCATGATTTTAATGCTATCTGTTTGGTACCTCATTGAGCGCAAGCTCACCCCTTTCTGTTCCTTTTGTTTTCCTTATAGGAAAATTTTGCCCTTTTGGTCTGGATTTGGCAAATGGCTGCCAAATTGAGCTAGTTGAACATATCTTTTGTATAGCTCATGTATTAAAACCCTAAGTGTACTTTTGGGGCGTTTTCTCTTTTGATTTGGCAAACCGTGTATATGTATTAACTTTTGAAAACTTTTGAATGTCCTTTTGGATTGTAATCGCTAAAGTTCAGATGTGAATGTTTGCGTGCTCTTTCGGTTGGGTTTTGACGGGTCGGTTACTATTCATGACCGACTCCGGATTTCATTTTTTTTTATTTTGGGTTATTTTACCATTTTGATCTGTTTATGCTCGTTTGTAAGTTTCGGATTGCTATAGATAGTTCTAGTCTGCCTCGTTAGTCCTGGCGAGAGCTGGGCAGGCAGTCCGCTAACCCCTTTGGTTCGCCTTAGGGGAAAGTGGAGCTGTTACAGAATATGTTACTATCGCTTTCCATTGTACATGTTTCTTGAATTATTGATACTCCATATTTAACGTTTTTGTAAATGTTGTAATTGTTTCTGGACTTATCATTTGATTTATGACATCGTTAAAATGAAATATTGCTAAATCGATTTGATTACTGATTTTACTGGTTATTCACTGAGCTTTTAGCTCACCCCAAAACTATTTTATTCCCCTCCATAGGGCTCGTGGCGAAGGAAGGACTTGTAGTACTTGTTCACGTGACTGGATGGCGTATATCTTGTATAATTTGGATTTGGAATCATTTGATGTATAGTTGGGAATTAGTTTCCCCTGCATTTGTGACATGTAATTATTGGAGATTTCGATGTGTATTTGTGGACCATGTGATGTATATTTGAGGTTTATTCTTGTAATTCATTTGAGGACTTTAGTGATCGACTGAGTCCCGGCGAGAGCCGGGCAGGCGGCCCGCCGAACCCTCTGGTTCGCCTTAGGGGGAGGTGGGGCCGTCACAATTGGTATCAGAGCTTAGGCTTCAGATCTCTGTAGTGTATCCTAGGCTTGAAGTTTAGGATGCCGGACTGTGGGTTTGATTTGACTCTTGAGAGATTTGTGCGGGATGTCTTGACTTGATTGGTACAAGAGGGAATGTCGAGGACGACATTCTTTTAAGGAGGGGAGATTGTGATGCCCCGAAAAAAAATGAGTTTGAGAACCCGGAAATTTTCTAATTTTCTAGGGTTTATTTTTTTACTCGCCCGCCTTTTCTACATTTTCTTGATTAGAAAAATTCCCCAGATAAAGTTTATGAGCAAAGATAGTTTTAAAATGATTTTTCTACTATCGGTTAGTTTTTGAGATATTAAGAGCGTATTTTGAACGTGGGACCCGCAAGTGCGGTAAATGCATTATATTTTTTGACAACTTGTTGGAATTTTGTATTAGGTGATATTATTTTACAAGGTGTTAAGATATTTGTAGTGGAGAGACAAAAAGATAAGTTTTGAACTAAAAGGTGACAAGTGTCACCTTGTGATTTAATCTTGGACTTTGACCATTTGACTTTACCTTTACCTTTACCAAATAAATACAAAAAATTTGATCAAAATAAGCTTCATTTTGCAAGCTTCTTGGCCGAATGTTCTTGCTCAAGAAAGAAAGAAAAGCTCTCAATTTCTTCCTTCTATTTCTTGCTCAATCTTCAAATCCAACCAATAAAACTCCAAATCTTTCCATAAAATCTCTTTGCTAAGTGGTCTTGAGGTGTTTTGTGAAGTTGTTTGGAAAGCTAAGGTGATTAATTGCTCTCTTTCTTGTATTGCTAAGGTGAGTTGTGAAGGACCCCTCTCCTTCCTCTAATGATGTTCAAATCATGTTTGGTGGTTGTATAAGATGCAAATTTATGGATTAAATCTTGATTTTGGTTGAATTGGTGAAGTTTTATAATTATTGGGGATTTTTCTGTTGTCATATGAACATGCTTGTGTGGCTGTATATGATGATTGGAAATGATGTTTAAGGACTCTATGAGGTTGAAAAAGTGATTAATTGCAATCAATTTCTGTTTTGGAAGAAATTTCAGAAAATCAGGGTTTTGTGATGAACATTCTGTCCGAATTTTTAGGTCCTAGATAGATGCCGAATTGGCCTTTGCTTACATGAAAGTTGTAGGTAATGACATTTTAGAGGTGCCTACAAAATTTCAGGTCAATCGGAATAGTGTGGAATGAGAAAAGTCGAAATTACTATTGCTGTTCTGGTTTTACCCGAAATTGAGAAGTGCGTCTGTAATTGGTTGTTTTGGCTGGAATTGCTTCCGAATTAGTTGTTGAGGCCTTCTTATGAAATTTATCCCTGTTTCTTAGCTTTCAGCTGGTTTGGGAATTGCTGGATTTGGACTTGGATAGCCTGATTTATGATGTTTCCGCTAGAATGCGTTTTGTGAATCTGTTTTTGTGATTCTGGTATGGTATCTTGCATTTTTGACCTGGTTACACTCGAAACTGGGTTGAGTGACCTTCTGCAATATTGTAACCCTATCTCTTAGTTTCGAAACGGTGTATCTTGCACCTTCATCCGACAATCGTAGCGCCTTTTGTACCATTACCGGAAAATGACGTCAAAACTATTTTTCTGGTTTTAAACTTAACTTTCATTTCCAGACTTTTTCCTAGCTTGACTTGTCTTTGTACTACTTGGAGCTTGCTGAATGGCTATTGGATGAACTTGTTGTTGTGTGTGTACCTTTGGGACTGGCTGAGGAAATAATGAAGCCACGATGGCTGGAAAAGTTAGCAAATTTAGGGGAAATGCTGTCCGAACTTTTAAAGGACTTGTTTGCATTGAGTTTGTGATCTAAGACTTGGATTTGAGTAAGGCAATGATATATGATAGATGGTTTCTGAGCCATGGAGGTGAGTGACCTCAAACTATTTCTGAAGTTATTTATGAACCGTTTCCTGCATTATTTACTTTTAAACTGTTTCCAAAAGTTAATTTTGAACTGTTTTCTTGCATTATTTACTCGATTGCATTAGTTCCTTGTTGGTTGTATCTTCTTGACTTCATGACTGGTATAATTGTTTGATAACGTGTTAAGTGCTTTCGATGATTGTTAAAACGAGTTTTCTAGGCGAGTGTGTACTTTATCGCACTCGACCTAAATAAATATGAAAATTTCAATGATTAATGATTAAATGCTAGTTGCGCATGATGTAAGCCTTTGGGCTGAACTGGCCACTACCCTTCGTTACCGATCGACTCGAGCCAGAAGCGGACTCGGTCGGGCGATATGGCGACCCTGGGTGAATTTGGTATACTCGAGTATTACCTTGTAGTCCGGCTACATCCGGATGGGTGGAGTCCGGCCAATGGTCGGATGGGTGGAGTCCGGTCAACGTCCGGAAAAGGGGATGAACGAACAAAAGGATGAATGAGGGATTCTACTTAAAAAAAATGTATTTTCAAACGATTGGAGGAATAAGGGGAAATGTCAGGGGAACGAACAAACAAACGAATAGCTCCATGTGAGCCCGTATCCTTTTAATGAATATGTTACTATCGCTTTCCATTGTACATGTTTTTTGAATTATTGATACTCCATATTTAACATTTTTGTAAATGTTGTAATTGTTTCTGGACTTATCATTTGATTTATGACATCATTAAAATGAAATATTGCTAAACCGATTTGATTACTGATTTTACTGGTTATTCACTGAGCTTTTAGCTCACCCCAAAACTATTTTATTCCCCTCCATAGGGCTCGTGGCCAACGAAGAACTTGTAGTACTTGTTCACGTGACTGGATGGCATATATCTTGTATAATTTGGATTTGGAATCATTTGATGTATAGTTGGGAATTAGTTTCCGCTGCATTTGAGACATGTAATTATTGGAGACTTGGATGTGTATTTGTGGACAATGTGATGTATATTTGAGGTTTATTCTTGTAATTCATTTGAGGACTTTAGTGATCGACTGAGTCCCGGCGAGAGCCGGGCAGGCGGCCCGCCGAACCCTCTGGTTCGCCTTAGGGGGAGGTGGGGCCGTCACAATTGGTATCAGAGCTTAGGCTTCAGATCTCTGTAGTGTATCCTAGGCTTGAAGTTTAGGATGCCGGACTGTGGGTTTGATTTGACTCTTGAGAGATTTGTGCGGGATGTCTTGACTTGATTGGTACAAGAGGGAATGTCGAGGACGACATTCTTTTAAGGAGGGGAGATTGTGATGCCCCGAAAAAAAATGAGTTTGAGAACCCGGAAATTTTCTAATTTTCTAGGGTTTATTTTTTTACTCGCCCGCCTTTTCTACATTTTCTTGATTAGAAAAATTCCCCAGATAAAGTTTATGAGCAAAGATAGTTTTAAAATGATTTTTCTACTATCGGTTAGTTTTTGAGATATTAAGAGCGTATTTTGAACGTGGGACCCGCAAGTGCGGTAAATGCATTATATTTTTTGACAACTTGTTGGAATTTTGTATTAGGTGATATTATTTTACAAGGTGTTAAGATATTTGTAGTGGAGAGACAAAAAGATAAGTTTTGAACTAAAAGGTGACAAGTGTCACCTTGTGATTTAATCTTGGACTTTGACCATTTGACTTTACCTTTACCTTTACCAAATAAATACAAAA
Organism: Coffea arabica; assembly: GCF_036785885.1. Lineage (NCBI taxonomy): Eukaryota > Viridiplantae > Streptophyta > Magnoliopsida > Gentianales > Rubiaceae > Coffea > Coffea arabica. The sequence continues at coordinate 46,653,911 of NC_092320.1, read as the reverse complement.
AATTTGATCAAAATAAGCTTCATTTTGCAAGCTTCTTGGCCGAATGTTCTTGCTCAAGAAAGAAAGAAAAGCTCTCAATTTCTTCCTTCTATTTCTTGCTCAATCTTCAAATCCAACCAATAAAACTCCAAATCTTTCCATAAAATCTCTTTGCTAAGTGGTCTTGAGGTGTTTTGTGAAGTTGTTTGGAAAGCTAAGGTGATTAATTGCTCTCTTTCTTGTATTGCTAAGGTGAGTTGTGAAGGACCCCTCTCCTTCCTCTAATGATGTTCAAATCATGTTTGGTGGTTGTATAAGATGCAAATTTATGGATTAAATCTTGATTTTGGTTGAATTGGTGAAGTTTTATAATTATTGGGGATTTTTCTGTTGTCATATGAACATGCTTGTGTGGCTGTATATGATGATTGGAAATGATGTTTAAGGACTCTATGAGGTGGAAAAAGTGATTAATTGCAATCAATTTCTGTTTTGGAAGAAATTTCAGAAAATCAGGGTTTTGTGATGAACATTCTGTCCGAATTTTTAGGTCCTAGATAGATGCCGAATTGGCCTTTGCTTACATGAAAGTTGTAGGTAATGACATTTTAGAGGTGCCTACAAAATTTCAGGTCAATCGGAATATTGTGGAATGAGAAAAGTCGAAATTACTATTGCTGTTCTGGTTTTACCCGAAATTGAGAAGTGCGTCTGTAATTGGTTGTTTTGACTGGAATTGCTTCCGAATTAGTTGTTGAGGCCTTCTGATGAAATTTATCCCTGTTTTTTAGCTTTCAGCTGGTTTTGGAATTGCTGGATTTGGACTTGGATAGCCTGATTTATGATGTTTCCGCTAGAATGCGTTTTGTGAATCTGTTTTTGTGATTCTGGTATGGTATCTTGCATTTTTTACCTGGTTACACTCAAAACTGGGTTGAGTGACCTTCTGCAATATTGTAACCCTATCTCTTAGTTTCGAAACGGTGTATCTTTCATCTTCATCCGACAATCGTAGCGCCTTTTGTAGCATTACCGGAAAATGACGTCAAAACTATTTTTCTGATTTTAAGGTTAACTTTCATTTCCAAACTTTTTCCTAGCTTGACTTGTCTTTGTACTACTTGGAGCTTGCTGAATGGCTATTGGATGAACTTGTTGTTGTGTGTGTACCTTTGGGACTGGCTGAGGAAATAATGAAGCCATGATGGCTGGAAAAGTTAGCAAATTTAGGGGAAGTGCTGTCCGAACTTTTAAAGGACTTGTTTGCATTGAGTTTGTGATCTAAGAATTGGATTTGAGCAAGGCAATGATATATGATAGATGGTTTCTGAGCCATGGAGGTGAGTGACCTCAAACTATTTCTGAAGTTATTTATGAACCGTTTCCTGCATTATTTACTTTTAACTGTTTCCAAAAGTTACTTTTGAACTGTTTTCTTGCATTATTTACTCGATTGTATATTATTTACTCGATTGCATTAGTTCCTTGTTGGTTGTATCTTCTTGACTTCATGACTGGTATAATTGTTTGATAACGTGTTAAGTGCTTTCGATGATTGTTAAAACGAGTTTTCTAGGCGAGTGTGTACTTTATCGCACTCGACCTAAATAAATATGAAAATTTCAATGATTAATGATTAAATGCTAGTTGCGCATGATGTAAGCCTTTGGGCTGAACTGGCCACTACCCTTCGTTACCGATCGACTCGAGCCAGAAGCGGACTCGGTCGGGCGATATGGTGACCCTGGGTGAATTTGGTATACTCGAGTATTACCTTGTAGTCCGGCTACGTCCGGATGGGTGGAGTCCGGCCAATGGTCGGGTGTAGTCCGGCCAATGGTCGGATGGGTGGAGTCCGGTCAAAGTCCGGAAAAGGGGATGAACGAACAAAAGGATGAATGAGGGATTCTACTTAAAAAAAAATGTATTTTCAAACGATTGGAGGAATAAGGGGAAATGTCAGGGGAACGAACAAACAAACGAATAGCTCCATGTGAGCCCGTATCCTTTTAATGAATATGTGAGAACCCGTAATTTTTCCAATTTCTAGGTTTTATTATATTTCTAGGTTTTCTTATTTTCAATGATTTGTTTTCTACACTTTCTGTATCCGGAAAATTTTCTAGATTATTTTTATGAGTAAATATAGCTTTTAGATGATTTTTTTAGTATCGAAGAGATTTTGAGAAATTAAGAGCGTATACCGGACGTGGGACCCACTAGTGTGAAAAGTTCGGAAGATTTCGGCCAACTAGATTAAGTTTTGGATACTGGAATTATTTTATCGGGTGTTAAGAGATAATTAGAGGAAGCTATTATGATTGATGTGAGAGAGAAAAAGAAGTGATAAGATTGCATTAATGGAGTGACAAGTGTCACACAACCATTGGTTGGACTTTGTTGGCAACTATTCACACTTTTGACTTTTGACCAAATTGAGTAAAAATCTTGCAAAATTGTTCAAAAATCACCATTTCTTCTCCTCATATGGCCGGCCCTCTCTCTCCAAAAGGAAGCAAGAAACTCTTCAAGTTTTAGCTCCAATCTTGCTCAAGGTGAACCATCCAACCATTTGATCTTGCAATTACTCCATAAAATCCCTTTAGTTAGTGATAGTGAGTGATTTGGTGAAGCTTTCTTGGAGAGCTAAGGTGTCCTCCTACTTCCTCTCTCTTGTTTTCTTGGTAAGTGATGCTCAAACTTCCTCCTACACCTAATGATGCTTAAGTTATGCTTAGTAGTGATTAAAGTGCTGAAATTTCTGGTTTTTATCTTGGTTTAAAGTGATTTGGTGAAGTTTTTCTATTTTTGAGGAATTTTCTGGTTTAATATGAATGTGATGTTGTGGTCATCTATGATGGTTGATGATGAGGGGGAATGACTCTAGTAGATGTGAATTAGTGATAATTACAACCAATTTTGGGTTTGGAATGAATTGTGAAAATATAGGGTTTCAAAACCCCTAATTCTGTCCGGCTTTGGATCATAGGGTTAGATGCCGAATTGGACTTTGCTCAAAACATGAAACTTGTAGGTATTGATGAGTTTGAAGTGGCTGAAAAATTTCAGGTCATTTGGACTAGTGTAGAGTGAGATATGTCGATTTTACTGTTGCTATTCTGGGTTGATCAGAATGCGAAAACTGCACTTGTAATCGGCCATTTTGACTGGAATTGGTTTGGATTTTGTTGTTGGTGTCTTCTGATTAAATGTAGCTGGATGTCTTAGCTAACATATGCCTTTGGAATTTCGGCATTTGGACTTGTATAGACTGAGTTGTGTTCATTACAGCATTGTGTGATTTGTAAACCTGCAATTACGGTTCAGGTTGTGGTATTCTGCATTTTTGACCTAGTTGTGCTAGGATTTGGACTGAGTGGCCTTCTACATTGTTGTAGCCCTGTCTTTTAGCTTCGAGATGGTGGGTCTTACACCCTCATCCGATAAGCGTAGCGCATTTTGTGTCATTACCGCAAAAGTATGACGAAAACTGTTTTTTTGTTAAGGCCTAAGCTAATGCCATTTCTTAATTTCTGGTTTGCTCTAATGCTTATATATGCATATGAAACCTTATTGGGGTTGTGGTTGGCATGGCTTTATGACTCGTTATCGAGTCTCATTGTACTTGCTTACATGTTTTAAGACTTACTCTAATTCCGGTCATTTCCTAGCTAACTTTTGTACTTGTACTATTTTGAGCCTAGTGAACGGCTTTTGGTAAATGAGATGAATTTTGTGTGAGATGTTGGGACTGATTTGAGGAAATAATGAAGCTTTAATGGCTGGAAAAGTAAGAATTTTAGGGGAGGTGCTGCCCGATTTTCTAGGCCGTTTGGTTCCGTCAAGTTGAATTTGCCTTTTGGTGGAAATGAAAGGCTTTTGGGTTGTTTGCGCCTAAGTCTTCATGTTACCTTTTCGTTTCCAAGAAAATCATGTTTTGTACCCCTGCATTAGTATTATTTTGGCAAGGCATACGACTAGTAGTCGAGCCTCATGTGCATTGTGTTTACTCGATTATGGATGTGAAACCTTCAATTGGTTTTATTTTGGTTATTTTAGGGTTTCTTGGCGATTAAGGCCAATCTGAAGTAAAAACTTTTGAAGTTGAGCCGGTGAGTGTACCACTCCCCTTCATTGCTGTTTAACTTGATTTTTGCTCTGCAATCTGTTTATTTGTTCGAGACGAGGGTGTACTTTATCACACTCGTTCTCTAGTCTGATCATATGCCAATTTACTATGCAAAATTTGAATCTGTTATCTATGTCTGCATCTGTTCGGATTTCTATGACCTATGAGCTCAATCCTGTGGCTAAGTTATTCGAGTCGGGCCGGCAAGGGCCTGGACGATTAGATAACGAACCACGGTAGTCTGTTCGGGGATTTTGGGTATTGAGACCCTTGATTCCGGGTATACTCGAGTATTACCATTTTGTTCGTTTGAGGTGAGCGCGCCCGGTAAAGGGGTGTTTGGTGGACGGAATTCGGTGATAAGAGGGGTCTACGGACGCGTTGGTTCTATATACGTTGACGGAGAGTCAACCGGTTTGGATCAAGTACTGCGCTGGAAATTTGGCTCCTGAGAGCCACCCGTATCCTTCTGATTCGAATCATTGGTTCCTTTGCTTTACATCTGACATGTGTGTCTGATTTGTTAAATGTGAAATGCCATGATTTTAATGCTATCTGTTTGGTACCTCATTGAGCGCAAGCTCACCCCTTTCTGTTCCTTTTGTTTTCCTTATAGGAAAATTTTGCCCTTTTGGTCTGGATTTGGCAAATGGCTGCCAAATTGAGCTAGTTGAACATATCTTTTGTATAGCTCATGTATTAAAACCCTAAGTGTACTTTTGGGGCGTTTTCTCTTTTGATTTGGCAAACCGTGTATATGTATTAACTTTTGAAAACTTTTGAATGTCCTTTTGGATTGTAATCGCTAAAGTTCAGATGTGAATGTTTGTGTGCTCTTTCGGTTGGGTTTTGACGGGTCGGTTACTATTCATGACCGACTCCGGATTTCATTTTTTTTTATTTCGGGTTATTTTACCATTTTGATCTATTTACGCTCGTTTGTAAGTTTCGGATTGCTATAGATAGTTCTAGTCTGCCTCGTTAGTCCTGGCGAGAGCTGGGCAGGCAGTCCGCTAACCCCTTTGGTTCGCCTTAGGGGAAAGTGGAGCTGTTACAGAATATGTTACTATCGCTTTCCATTGTACATGTTTCTTGAATTATTGATACTCCATATTTAACGTTTTTGTAAATGTTGTAATTGTTTCTGGACTTATCATTTGATTTATGACATCGTTAAAATGAAATATTGCTAAATCGATTTGATTACTGATTTTACTGGTTATTCACTGAGCTTTTAGCTCACCCCAAAACTATTTTATTCCCCTCCATAGGGCTCGTGGCGAAGGAAGGACTTGTAGTACTTGTTCACGTGACTGGATGGCGTATATCTTGTATAATTTGGATTTGGAATCATTTGATGTATAGTTGGGAATTAGTTTCCGCTGCATTTGTGAAATGTAATTATTGGAGACTTGGATGTGTATTTGTGGACCATGTGATGTATATTTGAGGTTTATTCTTGTAATTCATTTGAGGACTTTAGTGATCGACTGAGTCCCGGCGAGAGCCGGGCAGGCGGCCCGCCGAACCCTCTGGTTCGCCTTAGGGGGAGGTGGGGCCGTCACAATTGGTATCAGAGCTTAGGCTTCAGATCTCTGTAGTGTATCCTAGGCTTGAAGTTTAGGATGCCGGACTGTGGGTTTGATTTGACTCTTGAGAGATTTGTGCGGGATGTCTTGACTTGATTGGTACAAGAGGGAATGTCGAGGACGACATTCTTTTAAGGAGGGGAGATTGTGATGCCCCGAAAAAAAATGAGTTTGAGAACCCGGAAATTTTCTAATTTTCTAGGGTTTATTTTTTTACTCGCCCGCCTTTTCTACATTTTCTTGATTAGAAAAATTCCCCAGATAAAGTTTATGAGCAAAGATAGTTTTAAAATGATTTTTCTACTATCGGTTAGTTTTTGAGATATTAAGAGCGTATTTTGAACGTGGGACCCGCAAGTGCGGTAAATGCATTATATTTTTTGACAACTTGTTGGAATTTTGTATTAGGTGATATTATTTTACAAGGTGTTAAGATATTTGTAGTGGAGAGACAAAAAGATAAGTTTTGAACTAAAAGGTGACAAGTGTCACCTTGTGATTTAATCTTGGACTTTGACCATTTGACTTTACCTTTACCTTTACCAAATAAATACAAAAAATTTGATCAAAATAAGCTTCATTTTGCAAGCTTCTTGGCCGAATGTTCTTGCTCAAGAAAGAAAGAAAAGCTCTCAATTTCTTCCTTCTATTTCTTGCTCAATCTTCAAATCCAACCAATAAAACTCCAAATCTTTCCATAAAATCTCTTTGCTAAGTGGTCTTGAGGTGTTTTGTGAAGTTGTTTGGAAAGCTAAGGTGATTAATTGCTCTCTTTCTTGTATTGCTAAGGTGAGTTGTGAAGGACCCCTCTCCTTCCTCTAATGATGTTCAAATCATGTTTGGTGGTTGTATAAGATGCAAATTTATCGATTAAATCTTGATTTTGGTTGAATTGGTGAAGTTTTATAATTATTGGGGATTTTTCTGTTTTCATATGAACATGCTTGTGTGGCTGTATATGATGATTGGAAATGATGTTTAAGGACTCTATGAGGTGGAAAAAGTGATTAATTGCAATCAATTTCTGTTTTGGAAGAAATTTCAGAAAATCAGGGTTTTGTGATGAACATTCTGTCCGAATTTTTAGGTTCTAGATAGAGGCTAAATTGGCCTTTCCTTAAAACATGAAAGTTGTAGGGAATGACATTTTAGAGGTGCCTACAAAATTTCAGGTCAATCGGAATAGTGTGGAATGAGAAAAGTCGAAATTACTATTGCTGTTCTGGTTTTACCCGAAATTGAGAAGTGCGTCTGTAATTGGTTGTTTTGGCTGGAATTGCTTCCGAATTAGTTGTTGAGGCCTTCTGATGAAATTTATCCCTGTTTCTTAGCTTTCAGCTGGTTTTGGAATTGCTGGATTTGGACTTGGATAGCCTGATTTATGATGTTTCCGCTAGAATGCGTTTTGTGAATCTGTTTTTGTGATTCTGGTATGGTATCTTGCATTTTTGACCTGGTTACACTCGAAACTGGGTTGAGTGACCTTCTGCAATATTGTAACCCTATCTCTTAGTTTCGAAACAGTGTATCTTGCACCTTCATCCGACAATCGTAGCGCCTTTTGTACCATTACCGCAAAATGACGTCAAAACTATTTTTCTGGTTTTAAACTTAACTTTCATTTCCAGACTTTTTCCTAGCTTGACTTGTCTTTGTACTACTTGGAGCTTGCTGAATGGCTATTGGATGAACTTGTTGTTGTGTGTGTACCTTTGGGACTGGCTGAGGAAATAATGAAGCCACGATGGCTGGAAAAGTTAGCAAATTCAGGGGAAGTGCTGTCCGAACTTTGAAGGGACTTGTTTGCATTGAGTTTGTGATATAAGACTTGGATTTGAGCAAGGCAATGTTATATGATGGATGATTCTGAGCCATGGAGGTGAGTGACCTCAAACTATTTCTGAAGTTATTTATGAACCGTTTCCTGCATTATTTACTTTTAAACTGTTTCCAAAAGTTAATTTTGAACTGTTTTCTTGCATTATTTACTCGATTGCATTAGTTCCTTGTTGGTTGTATCTTCTTGACTTCATGACTGGTATAATTGTTTGATAACGTGTTAAGTGCTTTCGATGATTGTTAAAACGAGTTTTCTAGGCGAGTGTGTACTTTATCGCACTCGACCTAAATAAATATGAAAATTTCAATGATTAATGATTAAATGCTAGTTGCGCATGATGTAAGCCTTTGGGCTGAACTGGCCACTACCCTTCGTTACCGATCGACTCGAGCCAGAAGCGGACTCGGTCGGGCGATATGGCGACCCTGGGTGAATTTGGTATACTCGAGTATTACCTTGTAGTCCGGCTACATCCGGATGGGTGGAGTCCGGCCAATGGTCGGATGGGTGGAGTCCGGTCAACGTCCGGAAAAGGGGATGAACGAACAAAAGGATGAATGAGGGATTCTACTTAAAAAAAATGTATTTTCAAACGATTGGAGGAATAAGGGGAAATGTCAGGGGAACGAACAAACAAACGAATAGCTCCATGTGAGCCCGTATCCTTTTAATGAATATGTTACTATCGCTTTCCATTGTACATGTTTCTTGAATTATTGATACTCCATATTTAACATTTTTGTAAATGTTGTAATTGTTTCTGGACTTATCATTTGATTTATGACATCATTAAAATGAAATATTGCTAAACCGATTTGATTACTGATTTTACTGGTTATTCACTGAGCTTTTAGCTCACCCCAAAACTATTTTATTCCCCTCCATAGGGCTCGTGGCCAAGGAAGAACTTGTAGTACTTGTTCACGTGACTGGATGGCATATATCTTGTATAATTTGGATTTGGAATCATTTGATGTATAGTTGGGAATTAGTTTCCGCTGCATTTGAGACATGTAATTATTGGAGACTTGGATGTGTATTTGTGGACCATGTGATGTATATTTGAGGTTTATTCTTGTAATTCATTTGAGGACTTTAGTGATCGACTGAGTCCCGGCGAGAGCCGGGCAGGCGGCCCGCCGAACCCTCTGGTTCGCCTTAGGGGGAGGTGGGGCCGTCACAATATAACATGTTATCAATCATTCATACCAGCCATATAATCATGAAACATTTCAAACAGGGAACACTCACCTATACACGCAAAATAACGTCCACTTCTCAATCACCAATGAAACCTAAAAGTAAACAAAGAACACATTACAATCCATCTTGCATGATTTGGATGAAATCAAGGATTACCCGACTACTCGCGAGTAAACGTATAAAATGACTTTTAAAGTGTCAATAGAGCATTTGGATCCGTGGACGGGAATTACTAGGGTTCATAAACCAACCGTGAAACCAAACTCAAAAAGGTTATGAAATTTCCGGCAGAAAACACTTTAACCAACGACAAATTGAAATCCAATAAGGTAAGCTAAGAAGTATTGTTTCCAGAATCGTTTATGTAGCTCAAAATCAATAGACTATATGGTTTGATGAAAATCATGAAAAGGTGGCAAAACTATCTCACTTTCACTCTTAAAACTTCACTTAAAAGTTATTCACTTGTGGCTGAGAGAACCCTAGGTCAACCTCTATATTTTGGTAAACAGTAAGTAAACGTTTGGAATTTCAACCCAAAGAGGTATTAGGTTTTAGAATGGTAAAATGATCATTTTATTTGCCAAGCTGAAATATACAGGTTCAAATAGAAATTTAGCCCTCGTCCACCTTTTGAAAGAGCCGGTAACATTTTCAGTAAATACGTCCAATTCGTCACAAAATACATTCGCAAAATCACTTTAACTTGCTCACATTACAAGAAGATAAACGGACGGCATGTCCCTTGTGGTTATCTATTTTCCAGCCATTAATGGCTTCATTATTTTCCTCAAAATAGTCCCAACATCTCATATAGAATAATCTCATGTCCAAAAGCCGTTCACTAGGCTTAAAGTCATATAAATACAAAAATCAAGCTAGAAACATTTCCGTATAAAAACAGTTTTTGACACCATTTTGCGGTTTTGGCAGCATTGGCGCTACGATTATCGGATGATGGTACAAGATACACCGTTTTGAAGCTAACAGATAGGGCTACAATGTTGAAGAAGGCCACTCAGTCCGGTTTGTAGTGCAACTAGGTCAAAATTGACATATATGAAACCAGAAACTCACAAACAGATTGGCTAACCGCACAATTGTTAAACAGCAATAACTCAGGCTACTGAAGTCCGATTGAAGTGTATCTTATGGTGTTTCGAAGCTAAACGATAACCCTACATTTCTTATGAAGACTTACAAGGCCAAATCATGCATTTTCATGATAAAAAATGGAAAACTACACAAAAATAGAATTCTGGGCGCGAAACAGGTTTCATGGACAGTCAAGGGTATTTCGGTCATTTCACATGATACAGTGGTCGGATCAAGTTGAAATTTTGTATGAAGCTAGTTTATACTATTGGATATAACTTTCATGTTTTGGTCAAAATCTAATTCAGTAGGGATCATGGTGAAAAGTCACAGTCAGATTGGGTGAAAAGACAACCCTGTTCGCTGAACTCCTACCTAGACCAGTCTGGGTATTTCCGTCTTATCTCTGGCTACTGAGCTCGGATTGGGCTGAAATTTTACAAGTAACTAAAAATAATCATTCTCTACAACTTTCATGTTTTGTGATAAGGCCAATTCGGCCTCTAACCTGGTAGAACAGAAACGGGCAGAAAGGGAAAAAAAATGGACCCTAATCTGGAAATTCATGCATTCATGTCCCAATCTTCCACAAAACAACATCTAAAACAACTAAAAACCACTAATAAGCAATTAATTGAATTAAAGAGGAAGTTTGTAAGCAAGGTACCTTGACACCTCAAGAAAGATGATAACTTAGGATTTTTCTTTCACAAATCCCTCCACTAGAAGCTTTAATCCTCCTTAATAAGTAACTTTGATGGAGTAATCTTCACTTTTAATGGTTAGAAATCAAGATTGGAGCAAGGGATTGAAGTACAAGATGAAGGATTTCCTCTCTTTTCTCTCCTCAAAATTTCAGCCAACAAGGTGAAAAATGAAGAAACATTTGGTCAAAATGGATGTTTAGTAAAGTTAAGAAAAGTTAGTCAAAGTCCCCATCCAATGGTTTCATGACACTTGTCCCTCTCATTAATGTCATGCCTAACTTTTTTTGTCTTTCTCACACCTATCCACTTGGTACCTCTAAATATCTCATAACACCCGATAAATTAAACCCAGTATCCAAAACTTAACCTAACTGGCCGAAATTTTCCGAATTTTTCGCACTAGCGGGTCCCACGTCCGATATACGCTCTTAATTTCTCAAAAATTAACCGATACTAGAAAAATCATTTAAAAACTATATTTACTTATAAAATTGATCTAGAAAAATTTTCTAATAAAGAAAATGCAGAAAACGTGCAATTAAGAAAAGTACGGGTCCTCACACCGTCTTACTCTTCGCCGTTCAGTGGCTACCAGTTCAGAAGCAAACTTGTCATTTGTTGCATTGCCGTCGCCATTTGGTCTCCGGTTGCAACTCTCGGTCCTTGTGCTTGCTCGACTGACGTTTCCCTTTCCGCTCTTGGTTCTGGGGTCCGTTTAGTTCCACGTCCCTGACTACGCCTCCCGTCCATATATATATATTTTTTCCTTCTCTCTTTTCTTTTCCAAAGGTAATTTAATGAATAAAGGCGATAAAATAACTAGAGTAACAAAAATCAAGATACCAAGTATACAAATAAACATATGTGCACATAACACTCCACATATCAAGAGAATAGAGGATCAATTACACAAGTACGGATCAAGTCAGGCAACTATTCATATACACATTTACATCAATGGACGTCATGTACAAAAAAGATACGGGCGAATCAAACGAGGAGGTGATGTGTCGTCCCAGTCTCAGCTAAGGTAACCCCGTCCGGTCCCTCACGTCACTTACTATTCAAACCAGATAACCCTTAACCTCTCGTACTCACTCCAGTCGAACAAAGCCTGTTCATATTCCCATAATACAAGTCTCAAATACTTAGCACTACCTCAACTCTGAAGTACTCGGGTACGAGAATCCGAAATAAGATAATTCACCTCTCGAGCTGGCCAGTCCTAAGAGTAAACTATCTATAACCGAAATTCCTCCCAGACGTACCTATCTATGGTCCTCAGATACCACCAGGAAATTTAAGGCCTATAACGTTCACAGTTCATAGCTTATGCTCGAACGACTACTTAATCCTTCATGCCTATTCACCACTCAGTCTAGGCTCACTCCGCGCAGAGACCACGCAAACCTAGCTCGGATACCAACTGTGACAGCCCCACCTCCCCCTAAGGCGAACCAAAGGGTTCGGCGGACCGCCTGCCCAGCTCTCGCCGGGACTCAGTCGTTCACTCAAACAAATCAGAAATAAAACCTCAAGAAAGAGCAAACCAGGATCCAATTCATTACAGTCCTCAATCAAAACTAGAATTCAACCATAGAAATACATAGTACACGAATCCAAAACTTAAAGCGGAACTTATATACATTCCTATCTCAAAGGAATTACAAAATCAAAGGTACAAAAGTTCTCAAGTCATCATACATCCGACCCTTGCCAAAAGCTAGGGCGAGAACCATAACAAAAGAAAACCAAGAGTTAGACCCAGCTAGTCTATACAGGCTCTCGTCCTTGCACGCCTTCCCCTGTTAAGGAAAACAAAACTAAAGGGATGAGCTGGAAAGCTCAGGGAGGTTCCGAACACATAGGCAAACAAGAAGTTCATTGCATTCATTACACGTAACCAATAATTCAAGATACAAAGATAAGATAAAGCGATAAACACATTCATTAAAAGGATACGTGCTCACAGGGAGCCATTCGTTCATTCGTTCGTTCATTCATTCTCCTTTCGTTTCCTTATACCTTCAATCATTTCAAAATGCATTTTATATAAGTAAAACCCTCATTCATTCATTCGTTCATTCATTCCTTCACCTCCTTCCCTGACCGTTGGCCAGGCTCCACCAGACTTCAAGGTAATACTCGAGTATACCAAAATGTTCACCCAGGTCCCTAATCGCCCGATCGAGTCCGCTTCTGGCTCGAGACGACCGGTAACAAGGGGCAGTGGCCAGTTCAGCCAAAAGGCTTACATTCATGCACAAATAACATTTCAATCGTTCAATCATTGAAAACTTCACAATCATTTAGGCCAAGTGCGATAAAGTACACACTTGCCTAGAAAACTCATTTTAACAATCATTGAAAGCATTTAACATGTTATCAATCATTCATACCAGCCATGTAATCATGTAACATAACAAACAAGGAACACTCACCAGACAAGCAAGTGAAATTTCATAAACTTTCGCCCAAAGAGCGTCTTTAATCACCGTCAAGCCCTAAAATATTCAAACAAGCACAATAAGACTCGATTACATATCACAACCAAGTCCACATACCACCGAAATAAGGTTCCACAAGAAGATATAAACACTAGAGTAAACCAGGAAAATCCGGAAATGGAATTAGCTTTAGCCCTGAAAAAAAACAGTTTTTGACGTCATTTTGCGGTAATGGCACCAAAGGCACTACGATTATCGGATGAAGGTACAAGACCCACTGTTTCGAAGCTAAGGGATAGGGATACAGTGTTACAGAAGGCAACTCTGTCCAGTTTCGAGTGTAACAAGGTCAAAAATGCAAGATACTACATCAGAACCGGAAAAACAGATTCACAAAATGCATTCTGGTGTAAACAGCATAACTCAGCCTACTTAAGTCCAAATCCAGAAATTCCAAAGCCATAAGAAAACTTAGAAACAGGGGTACATTTCATCAGAAGACCTCAACAACCAATTCCGAAGCAATTCCACCCAAAACAACCAATTACAGGCGCAATTCTTACATTCGGGTAAAACCAGGACAGCAAGGGTAATTTCGACTTTTCTCCTTCTATGATACTCTGATTGACCTAAATTTTTGTAGGCACCTCTAAAATATCATTCCCTACAAATTTCATGTTTTAACCCAAGGCCAATTCGGCCTCTAACTAGGAGCTATAAAACCGGGCAGAATGAAGAACATTGAAACCTTAACTTTCCAATTTTTCTTCCAAACAGAAATTGCTTGCAATTATCCACTTTTTCCACCTCCTAGATGCCTTAAATACCATTTCCAAACATCATACATAGCCACACAATCATATTCATATGAAAATAGAAAAATCTCCAATAATTAGAAAACTTCATCAATTCAACCAAAAATCAATATTTAATCTATAAAATTGCATCTCATACCACCACTAGTCATGATTTAAGCATCATTAGAGGGAGGAGAGTGGTTTTTTCACAACTCACCTTATAAGACAAGAAAGGAAGCAATTCAACACCTTAGCCTTCCAAACAACTTCACCAATCACCTTACAAGCACTAAACTAAGAGGTTTTATGGAAGGAATTCAAGATTAAACGGTTAGTTTGTGAGATTGGGCAAGATTGGAGCTTGAAAATTGGGAGAGTTTTCTTTCCTTTGTGCTTGAGAAGGGCCGGCCACAAGCTTGGAGATTTTGGAAGATTTTTGGTCAATTTTTGGTTTTATTTAGTAAATGGTAAAAGGATGAATAGTAAGTCAAATGTAGGAATTAATCTCTAAGTGACACATGTCACTTTCATTAATTGCTTGCCTAACTTTTTTTGTCTCTCTTACAACAATCCACTTGGCAACCTCTAAATATCTCATAACACCTGGTAAATTAAACTCAGTATCCAAAACTTAGCCTAACTGGCCGAATTTTTCCCAACTTTTCGCACTAGCGGGTCCCACGTTCGATATATGCTCTTAATTTTTCAAAAACTATCCGATACTAGAAAAATCATTTAAAAACTAACTTTACTCATAAAAATTATGTTTAAAATTTTTCGAATAAAGAAAATGTGGAAAAACGTGCAATTAAAAGAAAATAAAACCCTAAAAATTAAGAAAATTACGGGTCCTCACAAAACCTCCACCCCAGCGATACAAATTAAACACAGATGCTAGCATGGTGAACGGAAGGGCTAGTGACGGAGGGGTATTGTGCGACTCCGATGGTAGACTTATATTTGTATTTTATAAGGAGTTTGGGGAGAAGGGGGTCCTGCTGGCTGAGGCACTAGCAGTGCTAGAAGGGTTGCGAGTGTATGTGGCAAAGGGGGTACGGGAGGTGTTGGTGGAGGTTGACCCTGCGGTTCTTGTGTCACTAGTCAAATCTTCGGCTCTAGGAGGTCGCATTGCAATTTGCTGAGATGGATTTGTCGACTTCAGAATCAGGTGTCAGTTTCATTTATCCACATCTTCTGTGAGGCAAATATGGTTGCTGACAAGTTAGTGGCTCTGCAAAGGTATCCTAGTATGGTGTTTGACTCTGTTCAGTAGCTACCGAGAGAGATTCGAGGTTGTCTGGCTATGGATGCTAGGGAATTCCCGTCCCTTAGACTAGTGACTTGTTAGGGGGTAGGGCCCTGTCAGTTTATTCTCTATATCTTTTGTATCTGTCTCTCGTTGCCTTGGAATAAATAAAAGGGTCTATATTTCTTTAAAAAGAAAAATTAAATATTTGGGTAATATTCTTGTTTTGGGGTTTGATGAGAGGATTTTGATTTATTTTTTGAATTTAGCATTTAGTTTTGGTAAGTTTCATCTTAAATCCTTAGCTTTATTTTATTTTAATTTTGCCCCTTAATATTTGTAAGAATAATAAATTGACCCCTCAAGCTTCTTTAATTCTTTCAATTGGGTCCCACTTATTTTAAATTTCTTGAATATAGTTTATTTACTTTCATTTAAATGCTTTCATGATTCAATGTCATATGTATTTCCATTTCTTGTGATTATTTGTTAATTAAAGTGATGCCTTGACCATTTTCTTTGTTTTGGAGGGTAAATAAGTAACTTCATTTCCTTAGGTCACCAATTCAAGGGAGGTATACTCTACTCTTTATTTTGATTTTACTTGATCCTATGTGCTCATTGCTCCTATGTGATTTTATGTGTGTAATTGCATGCTTTTTTGAATGTTTTCTTTATTTTATTTTATTTCATTTATTTATTCACTTTATTGGTTTTAATTTTATATATTCATTTTTATTTAATTTTTGGTTATATGAGAGGCATTAAATGCCAAATTGTAATAGTTAGATTATTATTTTATTTTATTTGATTCTTTCTTCTTTTAGATTGTAGTTAGGGCCCCCAAGTGTAATAGTTAGGTCTTTATTCGTTTTTATTTGCTTTGCGTGATTTGCATGCTTGTGTGTTACGTGTTACTCGCTTTCTTAGGGCCTTGCATCTAGATATCATACTTATGTGCTGTGTGCTTTATGTGATTTATGTGTTTATTTGCTTTATATGATTTATTTGATTATAATAAATGAATGACGTCACCACACTAGTCCAACGCTAGTTGTGACCCTTTTTTCGATTTCTCGCTAGTCCAACACTAGTGGGAACTTATAGACATGGATTAATCCAACGCTAGATCCTTAACCACGCGCTAGATCATGTTTGTGTGATAATCACTACATTTTCATGCATACTTTCTACTTTTTAGGGTTTTTTATCATTTTGCATGACGTTTCCTCTATATGTATATCCCTTATCCCTATGTGTGAAATGATGCGAGACGCGGAAGTTACTTCGGATCTAGAGGAACACGTTGAGGATTTGATGGCGTTGAACCCGAACTTGGACCACTCAAGAACAGATTAACGGTAGAGGACGCCACAATCAAGTGTGTGTGCTTGATTGATAAGTCAAGAACAGCCTAGGATCAACTCTAGGATGTTCAACTTAGCTTTCACAAGCTAAGGGAATTTGCCACAAGGAATGGATGAAATTCTGGAAATTTTATTCAATAGTCTCAAAAACTGAATGTAACATGCGACTTGAGGCTATTTATAGCCGTGACTAAGACCTAATAAACTGGAAAAATAACAAGGAAAGTTCGGCCAGCCCCTTGGGCCTTCGCTTGACCGAAAACTAGCCCAACTAACTATAGACCTTAAGTTCATATGCTCAGAAGAAGGTAATGGCAACAAATCTAAGGGAGTTAAGGGGTTAAAACCATACACAACTTCAAAAGCCGAGAATTGTGTAGCACTATTGTGAGGACCCGTAAATTTTCTGATTTTCTAGGCTTTATTTTATTTAATTGCACGTCTTTTATATATTTTCTTTATTAGGAAAATTTTCTAAGTAATTTTTATGAGTAAATAAGGTTTTTAAATTATTTTTTCTAGTATAAGTTAGTTCATGAGGTTTTAAGGGTATATACCGGAAGTGGGACCCACTAGTGCGGTAAGTTCGGTAAAATTCGGTCAACTAGATTAAGTTTTGTTTACTGGGTTTAATTTATCAGGTGTTAAGAGATAATTAGAGGTTACCTAGATGGACTATCAATGGAGAGACAAAAGGATAAGTTCAAACCTTAAAGGTGCTAGGTGTCGCGCTACGGTTGGTTCTTGGATTTTGACCATCTTACACTAACTTTACTAAATATTTAATTTAGACCCAAAATAACCTTCATTCATCATCCTTCTTGGCCGAGCTCTTCAAGAGGAAAAGAAAGAAAAACCTTCAACATATTCCTTCCAAAACTTGCTTCAATCTTCGAATCTAACCGATAAAACTTCAAATCATTCCATAAAAACCCTTAGCTAGGTGGTATTGAAGTAGTTAGTGAACTGGGTTGGAAGAAATTGGTGCTAAGTGACTTCCTTTCTTGAGGTTGCAAGGTGAGTAGCTAGGGAATTCTTTCTTTGGTCTTGATAATTGTGACGCCCCGAAAAAAAATGAGTTTGAGAACCCGGAAATTTTCTAAATTTCTAGGGTTTATTTTATTTAATCGCCCGCCTTTTCTACATTTTCTTTATTAGAAAAATTTTTCAGATAAAGTTTATGAGCAAAGATAGTTTTAAATTGATTTTTCTAGTATCGGGTAGTTTTTGAGAAATTAAGAGCATATTTTGAACGTGGGACCCGCAAGTGCGGTAAATGCATTATATTTTTGACAACTTGTTGGAATTTTGTATTAAGTGATATTATTTTACAATGTGTTAAGATATTTGTATTGGAGAGACAAAAAGATAAGATTAAAACCCTAAAGGACCATTTGTCACAAAACCATTGGACCTTGACTTTTGACCAAGACTTTTCTAACTTTACTAAAACCAATTTGGACCCAATTTTTCTCCCATTTTTCTTGTCATGGCCGGCTGTTAAGAGGAGCAAAATAAGAGAGAAAAAACTTCATTTTCTACTCCACTTTCTAGCTTCAATCTTACTCCAATCTACCAAATCAACCATTGAATCTTGTTTTTGCTCCATAGAAAACATTAAGTGGGTGTTTGTGAGGTGTTTATTGGAGTGAGTTGGAAGATTTAAGTGCAAGGTTGCTCCATCTCTTTGGTTACCAAGGTGAGTGGTGAAGGATCTCTTTCCTCCCTTAATTGATGCTTAAATCATGATTAGTGGCAGTATGAGATGCAAGTTTATGGATTATTTCTTGATTTGTGGTTGAAGTGATGAAGTTGTATTATTTTTGGGGATTTTTCTGTTTTAATATGAACATGGTTGTGTGGCTATATATGATGATTGGAAATGATGTTTAAGGACTCTATGAGGTGGAAAAAGTGATTAATTGCAATCAATTTCTGTTTTGGAAGGAAAAGTGGAAAACTAGGTTTCAATGTTCTTCATTCTGTCCGAATTTATAGATCATAGATAGAGGCCGAATTGGCCTTGGTTTAAAACATGAAATTTGTAGGTATTGATGTTTTAAAGATGCCTGTAAAATTTCAGGTCAATCAGGGTAGTGTAGAATGAGAAAAGTCAAAATTACCCTTGCTGTTCTGGTTTTACCCGAATGTAAGAATTGCGCCTGTAATTGGTTGTTTTGGTCAAGATTGCTTCCGAATTGGTTGTTGAGGCCTTCTTATGAAATTTATCCCTGTTTCTTAGCTTTCACCTGGTTTTAGAATTTCTGGATTTGGACTTGTAGAGCCTGAGTTATGATGTTTCCGCTAGAATACGTTTTGGTGAATCTGTTTTACGTTTTTGATGTAGTATCTTGCATTTTTGACCTGTTTGCACTCGAAACTGGGTTGAGTGACCTTATGTAATATTGTAGCCCTGTCTCTTAGCTTCGAAACGGTGGGCCTTGTACCTTCATCCGACAATCGTAACGCCTTTGGTACCATTACCGCAAAATGACGTCAAAACTGTTTTTCTGGTTTTGAGCTTAACTTTCATTTTTGAACTTTTCCCTAGCTTGACTTGTACTAGTACTACTTGGAGCTTGCTGAATGACTATTGGATGAACTTGTTGTTGTGTATGTACCTTTGGAACAGGCTGAGGAAATAATGAAGCCATGATGGCTGGAAAAGTAAGCAAATTTAGGGGAAGTGCTGTCCGAACTTTGAAGGGACTTGTTTGCATTGAGTTTGTGATCTAAGACTTGGATTTGAGCAAGGCAATGTTATATGATGGATGATTTCTGAGCCAAGGAGGTGAGTGACCCTAAACTATTTCCAAAGTACTTGTGAAATGTTTCTTGCATTATTTATTCGATTGCATATCATGCGTGCTTGCATGTGGATTCATGACATGATTTGGCTTCAATGAGTTCTGGGAAAGTCTTGTGCTGGACACCAACGTCTCTACCTTGTTTATGGTTCATGTTCATGTTTATCTGGAGCTCAAAAAGGGGCTCCCTCTCAATGTTAATGTTAAATGATCTATTTGAGCGTTGGGTGTTCTAGTGCAATGATTTCACTAGCTCACGAGAGCAATAAACGTACATTTGATCTCTGAATCATGACATCATCGAAATGATCGAAATGCAACATTGTGAAATATATTTGTTTAATGATTTTTTTCTGGTTACTCGCTGAGTTTCTAGCTCACCCCAAAAATATTTTATTCCCCTCCACAGGGCTCAAGGCGAAGGAAGGACTTGTTGTGCTTATTCACGTGAATGGATGGCCTATATTTTGTACAATTTGGATTTGGAATCATTTTATGTATAGTTTGGGGAATTGTTTCCGCTTCGCTTATGACATGTAATTATTGGAGAATTTGATGTAACATTTGAGATTTAAATTGTAATTCATTTGAGGATTGTAGTGAACGACTGAGTCCTGGCAAGAGCTGGGCAGGCGACCCGCCGAACCCTTTGGTACGCCTTAGGGGGAGGTGGGGCCGTCACAGTTGGTATCAGAGCTTAGGCTTCAGATCTCTATAGTGTATCCTAGGCTTGAAGTTTAGGATGCCGGACTGTGGGTTTGATTTGACTCTTGAGAGATTTGTGCGGGATGTCTTGACTTGATTGGTACAAGAGGGAATGTCGAGGACGACATTCTTTTAAGGAGGGGAGATTGTGACGCCCCGAAAAAAAATGAGTTTGAGAACCTGGAAATTTTCTAAATTTCTAGGGTTTATTTTATGTAATCGCCCGCCTTTTCTACATTTTCTTTATTAGAAAAATTTCCCAGATAAAGTTTATGAGCAAAGATAGTTTTAAAATGATTTTTCTAGTATCGGTTAGTTTTTGAGAAATTAAGAGCGTATTTTGAACGTGGGACCCACAAGTGCGGTAAATGCACTATATTTTTGACAACTTGTTGGAATTTTGTATTAAGTGATATTATTTTACAATGTGTTAAGATATTTGTATTGGAGAGACAAAAAGATAAGATTAAAACCCTAAAGGACCATTTGTCACAAAACCATTGGACCTTGACTTTTGACCAAGACTTTTCTAACTTTACTAAAACCAATTTGGACCCAATTTTTCTCCCATTTTTCTTGTCATGGCCGGCTGTTAAGAGGAGCAAAATAAGAGAGAAAAAACTTCATTTTCTACACCACTTTCTAGCTTCAATCTTACTCCAATCTACCAAATCAACCATTGAATCTTGTTTTTGCTCCATAGAAAACATTAAGTGGGTGTTTGTGAGGTGTTTATTGGAGTGAGTTGGAAGATTTAAGTGCAAGGTTGCTCCATCTCTTTGGTTACCAAGGTGAGTGGTGAAGGATCTCTTTCCTCTCTTAATTGATGCTTAAATCATGATTAGTGGCAGTATGAGATGCAAGCTTATGGATTATTTCTTGATTTGTGGTTGAAGTGATGAAGTTGTATTATTTTTGGGGATTTTTCTGTTTTAATATGAACATGGTTGTGTGACTATATATGATGATTGGAAATGATGTTTAAGGACTCTATGAGGTGGAAAAAGTGATTAATTGCAATCAATTTCTGTTTTGGAAGGAAAAGTGGAAAACTAGGTTTCAATGTTCTTCATTCTGTCCGAATTTATAGCTCAAAGATAGAGGCCGAATTGGCCTTGGTTTAAAACATGAAATTTGTAGGTATTGATGTTTTAAAGATGCCTGTAAAATTTCAGGTCAATCGGAGTAGTGTAGAATGAGAAAAGTCGAAATTACCCTTGCTGTTCTGGTTTTACCCGAATGTAAGAATTGCGCCTGTAATTGGTTGTTTTGGTCAAGATTGCTTCCGAATTGGTTGTTGAGGCCTTCTTATGAAATTTATCCCTGTTTCTTAGCTTTCACCTGGTTTTGGAATTTCTGGATTTGGACTTGTAGAGCCTGAGTTATGATGTTTCCGCTAGAATACGTTTTGGTGAATCTGTTTTACGTTTTTGATGTAGTATCTTGCATTTTTGACCTGTTTGCACTCGAAACTGTGTTGAGTGACCTTCTGTAATATTGTATCCCTGTCTCTTAGCTTCGAAACGGTGGGCCTTGTACCTTCATCCGACAATCGAAACTGTTTTTCTGGTTTTGAGCTTAACTTTCATTTTCGAACTTTTCCCTAGCTTGACTTGTACTAGTACTACTTGGAGCTTGCTGAATGACTATTGGATGAACTTGTTGTTGTGTATGTACCTTTGGAACTGGCTGAGGAAATAATGAAGCCATGATGGCTGGAAAAGTAAGCAAATTTAGGGGAAGTGCTGTCCGAACTTTGAAAGGACTTGTTTGCATTGAGTTTGTGATCTAAGACTTGGATTTGAGCAAGGCAATGTTATATGATGGATGATTTCTGAGCCAAGGAGGTGAGTGACCCTAAACTATTTCCAAAGTACTTGTGAAATGTTTCTTGCATTATTTATTCGATTGCATATCATGCGTGCTTGCATGTGGATTCATGACATGATTTGGCTTCAATGAGTTCTGGGAAAGTCTTGTGCTGGACACCAACGTCTCTACCTTGTTTACGGTTCATGTTCATGTTTATGTGGAGCTCAAAAAGGGGCTCCCTCTCAATGTTAATGTTTAATGATCTATTTGAGCGTTGGGTGTTCTAGTGCAATGATTTCACTAGCTCACGAGAGCAATAAACGTACATTTGATCTCTGAATCATGACATCATCGAAATGATCGAAATGCAACGTTGTGAAATATATTTGTTTAATGATTTTTTCCTGGTTACTCGCTGAGCTTCTTGCTCACCCCAAAAACATTTTATTCCCCTCCACAGGGCTCAAGGCGAAGGAAGGACTTGTTGTGCTTATTCACGTGAATGGATGGCCTATATTTTGTACAATTTGGATTTGGAATCATTTTATGTATAGTTTGGGGAATTGTTTCCGCTTCGCTTATGACATGTAATTATTGGAGAATTTGATGTAACATTTGAGATTTATATTGTAATTCATTTGAGGACTGTAGTGAACGACTGAGTCCTGGCGAGAGCTGGGTAGGCGACCCGCCGAACCCTTTGGTACGCCTTAGGGGGATGTGGGGCCGTCACAGTTGGTATCAGAGCTTAGGCTTCAGATCTCTGTAGTGTATGCTAGGCTTGAAGTTTAGGATGCCGGACTGTGGGTTTGATTTGACTCTTGAGAGATTTGTGCGGGATGTCTTGACTTGATTGGTACAAGAGGGAATGTCGAGGACGACATTCTTTTAAGGAGGGGAGATTGTGACGCCCCGAAAAAAAATGAGTTTGAGAACCTGGAAATTTTCTAAAAATCTAGGGTTTATTTTATTTAATCGCCCGCCTTTTCTACATTTTCTTTATTAGAAAAATTTCCCAGATAAAGTTTATGAGCAAAGATAGTTTTAAAATGATTTTTCTAGTATCGGTTAGTTTTTGAGAAATTAAGAGCGTATTTTGAACGTGGGACCCGCAAGTGCGGTAAATGCATTATATTTTTGACAACTTGTTGGAATTTTGTATTAAGTGATATTATTTTACAATGTGTTAAGATATTTGTATTGGAGAGACAAAAAGATAAGATTAAAACCCTAAAGGACCATTTGTCACAAAACCATTGGACCTTGACTTTTGACCAAGACTTTTCTAACTTTACTAAAACCAATTTGGACCCAATTTTTCTCCCATTTTTCTTGTCATGGCCGGCTGTTAAGAGGAGCAAAATAAGAGAGAAAAAACTTCATTTTCTACTCCACTTTCTAGCTTCAATCTTACTCCAATCTACCAAATCAACCATTGAATCTTGTTTTTGTTCCATAGAAAACATTAAGTGGGTGTTTGTGAGGTGTTTATTGGAGTGAGTTGGAAGATTTAAGTGCAAGGTTGCTCCATCTCTTTGGTTACCAAGGTGAGTGGTGAAGGATCTCTTTCCTCCCTTAATTGATGCTTAAATCATGATTAGTGGTAGTATGAGATGCAAGTTTATGGATTATTTCTTGATTTGTGGTTGAAGTGATGAAGTTGTATTATTTTTGGGGATTTTTCTGTTTTAATATGAACATGGTTGTGTGGCTATATATGATGATTGGAAATGATGTTTAAGGACTCTATGAGGTGGAAAAAGTGATTAATTGCAATCAATTTCTGTTTTGGAAGGAAAAGTGGAAAACTAGGTTTCAATGTTCTTCATTCTGTCCGAATTTATAGCTCATAGATAGAGGCTGAATTGGACTTGTCTTAAAACATAAAAGTTGTAGGTATTGATGTTTTAAAGGTGTCTGTAAAATTGCAGGTCAATCGGAGTAGTGTAGAATGAGAAAAGTCAAAATTACCCTTGCTGTTCTGGTTTTACCCGAATGTAAGAATTGCGCCTGTAATTGGTTGTTTTGGTCAAGATTGCTTTCGAATTGGTTGTTGAGGCCTTCTGATGAAATTTATCCCTGTTTCTTAGCTTTCACCTGGTTTTGGAATTTTTGGATTTGGACTTGTAGAGCCTGAGTTATGATGTTTCCGCTAGAATACGTTTTGGTGAATCCGTTTTACGTTTTTGATGTAGTATCTTGCATTTTTGACCTTTTTGCACTCGAAACTGGGTTGAGTGACCTTCTGTAATATTGTAGCCCTGTCTCTTAGCTTCGAAAAGGTGGGCCTTGCACCTTCATCCGACAATCGTAACGCCTTTGGTACCATTACCGCAAAATGACGTTAAAACTGTTTTTCTGGTTTTGAGCTTAACTTTCATTTTCGAACTTTTCCCTTGCTTGACTTGTACTAGTACTACTTGGAGCTTGCTGAATGACTATTGGATGAACTTGTTGTTGTGTATGTACCTTTGGAACTGGCTGAGGAAATAATGAAGCCATGATGGCTGGAAAAGTAAGCAAATTTAGGGGAAGTGCTGTCCGAACTTTGAAAGGACTTGTTTGCATTGAGTTTGTGATCTAAGACTTGGATTTGAGCAAGGCAATGTTATATGATGGATGATTTCTGAGCCAAGGAGGTGAGTGACCCTAAACTATTTCCAAAGTACTTGTGAAATGTTTCTTGCATTATTTATTCGATTGCATATCATGCGTGCTTGCATGTGGATTCATGACATGATTTGGCTTCAATGAGTTCTGGGAAAGTCTTGTGCTGGACACCAACGTCTCTACCTTGTTTACGGTTCATGTTCATGTTTATGTGGAGCTCAAAAAGGGGCTCCCTCTCAATGTTAATGTTTAATGATCTATTTGAGCGTTGGGTGTTCTAGTGCAATGATTTCACTAGCTCACGAGAGCAATAAACGTACATTTGATCTCTGAATCATGACATCATCGAAATGATCGAAATGCAACGTTGTGAAATATATTTGTTTAATGATTTTTTCCTGGTTACTCGCTGAGCTTCTAGCTCACCCCAAAAATATTTTATTCCCCTCCACAGGGCTCAAGGCGAAGGAAGGACTTGTTGTGCTTATTCACGTGAATGGATGGCCTATATTTTGTACAATTTGGATTTGGAATCATTTTATGTATAGTTTGGGGAATTGTTTCCGCTTCGCTTATGACATGTAATTATTGGAGAATTTGATGTAACATTTGAGATTTATATTGTAATTCATTTGAGGACTGTAGTGAACGACTGAGTCCTGGCGAGAGCTGGGCAGGCGACCCGCCGAACCCTTTGGTACGCCTTAGGGGGAGGTGGGGCCGTCACAATAATGTCAAATTAATGACTTGTGTTGGTTAAAGATGTGATTTGGTGGAAGATTTCTTGATTTTTGGTAGAGATTGGTGAATTTTATTTTTATTCATGATTTATTTTTTTGCTGTTTATATGTTTAATATTGTGTGGCCATGGATGATGGCTTGGAATGGTTTAGGATGAAGCTTTGATGTGTAAATTATAGCTATTTGCGGAAAATTTCCGCTTTGTACCAAAATTTCCAGATTAGGGTTTCAATTAACCCCTGTTCTGGCCGGTTCTGTTTGGCTAGGTTAGAGGCCGAATCAGCCTTGGGTTAAAACATAAGAGTTGTATAGAATGATGTTTTATAGTTGTATGCAAAATTTCAACCCAATCGGAGCAACGTAGCCTGTGAAAAGACTGAAATACCCCTGCTGCCCAAAATTTTAAGGCTACGCGATTCTTTTAAGTTGAGTTGATCTTGGTAAAAATGATGGGTTTTGGGAGTTGTTTGTAACCCTAGGACTAACTGTTATCCTTTTTGCTCAAAAGTCACATTTTATTCTTTCCTACTAGTAGTTAACCTGGAAAGGCGTACGACATGTAGTCGAGCCTTTTTTATGCATTTTATTTACTGGATTTGTGCCTGTGGGAACCACAATTGTTTACTTTGGTTATTCTAGGGTTTCTTGGTGATTAGAGCCCTACCTTGGTTGAAACTTTTGACGTATCCTTGTTTAACTGGTGAGTGCACCACTCCTTTGAATTATTGCTAAATTGGTTTTCTGTATTTGCAAATTGCTATTTGAATGTCTTTCCTGACTGTTTATCCTGTATGAGACGAGGGTGTACTTTATCATACTCGTTCTCTTGCCTGTACTGAACGAACTGGAATCTATCACTTCTACTTGTTATATACTTGAACTTGTTACTTGCACTAGTTATGATGTCATTTGGAAGTGTATCCAACGACCTTCCTGTTAAACCTGAGCTCAATCTCATGGGGAATTAATTGAATCGAGCCAGCAAGGGCTTGGTCGTGACAATTGACAATCCATGGGTACCTGTTCCTGGGAAATCTATGGGTATTGGAGACTCTGGATTTCCGGTATACTCGAGTATTACCATTCCTGTTCCTGTTTGGCATTCGGGCCCGGTAAGGGGTATGTTTGGTGAATGGGGTTTTGGCGTTAAAGTGGTGTTCTACTAGACTGGTTCTTTTATTTGAACGTTGACGGAGGGTCAACGAGGCTGGATCAAGCATAGCAACGGGGATTTGTCTCCTGAGAGCCACCTGTATCCTTTATATTGTGATGTTCATTCTTTTCTCGTATTTGATGTGAATATATGCCTCCGAAGTGCTTTCTCATGAATTCTACTATTTATACTGTTGGTGCCTCATTGAGCTTTTAGCTCACCCCGTTCCGTTATCCTTGTTTTCCTTACAGGGAACCATCTTTTGGAACTTCAATGTTTTGAGGAATGAGTTGAGCTAGTTAGAAATTCTTTTGTTCTTTTGGTATAGCTCCTCGACAATTTGGAAACCCTAAATGTATCTTAATACAATGTTCCTTTTGGATCTGTAAACATACTAAGATGTATATTTTAAAGTGTTTCCTCATGTTTATGTATCATATGTATTCAGGAATGTATCTACTTTCATGGCAAACAAAGTTTACTTGTACTTGGTTGGATCCTGCATGGCGGTGGCCCTTCCATTTCGTTTTGATTCTTGCAGTTTTATTCCGGTTTTGATGGAGGTATGACTGAGTCCCGGCGAGAGCTGGGTAGGCGGTCTGCCGAACCCTTTGGTTCGCCTTAGGGTGAGGTGGGGCTGTCACAACTATGCACAGCCCTATTGTATGCAAACTCAACATGAGGTAGACACTCCTCCCAAGACTTGATATTTTTCTTTATGATTGCACGTAGGAGTGTGGATAAAGTCCTATTGACTACCTCAGTTTGTCCGTCCGTTTAAGGATGACTAGAGGTAGAGAACAACAGTTTGGTTCCCAACCAACCCCATAAAGATTTCCAAAAATAGCTCAAAAACTTGACATCTCTATCGGATACTATAGTCCTAGGTATGCCATACAAACGAACAACCTCTTTAAAGAATAAGTCAGCAATGTGTAAAGCATCATCTGTCTTATGACACGCAATAAAGTGAGCCATTTTGGAGAACCTATCTACCACAACAAATATAGAGTCATGGCCACGCTTAGAACGAGGTAAACCAAGCACGAAATCCATGGAAATATCAACCCAAGGTTGGTGAGGTATGGGTAAAGAAGTATACAAACCATTTGGGTTGACCCAAGACTTAGCTTTGTGGCACACGCCACATCTTTCAACAATCCTCTCCATGTCCTTGCACATGCGAGGCCAATGGAAGTGTTCCTGCAATACAACTAATGTCTTGGTGACACCAAAGTGTCCAATTAGTCCACCAATATGTGACTCCTGAATAAGTAAGTCACGTATGGACCCTCGGGGAATGCACAACTTGGTAAGATAAAATAAGAACTCATCATGCATAAAGAATTTTTCAAAGTCAGATTTTCCCCAATTCGTATAAGCGTTCGTAAAATCCAAGTCATCCTTATACAACTCCTTCATGAGCTCAAAGCCTAGGAGTTTAGCATCTAAAGCAGTGAGCAAAATGTGTCTACGAGATAAAGCATTAGCCACTACATTAGATTTACCTGTTTTGTATTTGATGACGTATGGAAAAGACTCGATGAAGGCTACCCATCGGGCATGCCGTTTGCTCAGCTTCTGTTGTCTTTTTCGGTGCTTGAGAGACTCATGGTCAGTTTTGATGACGAATTCCCGAGCACGTAGGTAGTGTTGCCATGTCTCCAAAGCACGTACGAGGGCAAACATCTCCTTGTCATAAGTTGAATAGTTGAGGACCGCGCCATTTAGTTTCTCACTAAAGTAGGCGATCGGTCTCCCTCCTTGTATGAGTACGGCTCCTACTCCTATACCTAATGCATCATATTCCATTTCAAAAGTGAGATCAAAGTTAGGTATTGCAAGAAGTGGTGCATGTGTGAGTTTGTGTTTCAACAATTGAAAAGCCTTATCTTGGGTTTCCCCCCAAAAGAACTTCTCGTTCTTCTTTATGACCGCGGTAAGAAGTGCAGCAATGGTGCTAAAATCCTTCACAAAACGACGGTAGAAGCTTGCTAATCCATGAAAGCTGCGCACATCACTTACAAAGGTAGGTGTTGGCCACTCTTGGATGGCCTTAATCTTCTCTTCATCTACATGAATATCCTGCGCACTTACAACATATCCTAGAAACACAATACAATCAGTGCAAAATATGCACTTCTTAATGCTGGCATATAGCCTTTCCCTTCGAAGTACTTCAAAGATGCCTTTGAGGTGCTCTAGGTGTTCCTCCAAGCTTCTAATATAAATCAGATTATCATGAAAGTAAACCTGTGACGGCCCCACCTCCCCCTAAAGCGAACCAGAGGGTTCGGCGGGTCGCCTGCCCAGCTCTCGCCGGGACTCAGTCGTTCACTACAATCCTCAAATGAATTACAATATAAATCTCAAATATACATCACATGGTCCACAACATACATCCAAGTCTCCAATAATTACATGTCATAAGTGAAGCGGAAACGATTCTCAACTATACATAAAATGATTCCAAATCCAAATTATACAAGATATATGCCATCCAGTCACGTGAACAAGTACTACAAGTCCTTCCTTCGCCACGAGCCCTGTGGAGGGGAATAAAATATTTTTGAGGTGAGCTAGAACCTCAGCGAGTAACCATTAAAATCAGTAATCAAATCGGTTTCACAATAGTTTATTTCAATGATGTCATAAATCAAATGATAAGTCCAGAAACAATTACAACATTTACAATACATTAAAATGGAGTATCAATAATTCAAGGAACATTTACAATGGAAAGCGATAGTAACATTCATTAAAAGGATAAGGGCTCACATGGAGCTATTCGTTTGTTCGTTCGTTCCCCTGACATTTCCCCTTATTCCTCCAATCGTTTGAAAATACATTTGTTGTAAGTAGAATCCCTCGTTCATCCTTTTGTTCGTTCATCCCCTTTTCCGGACGTTGACCGGACTCCACCCATCCGACCATTGGCCGGACTCCACCCATCCGGACGTAGCCGGACTACAAGGTAATACTCGAGTATACCAAATTCACCCAGGGTCACCATATCGCCCGACCAAGTCCGCTTCTGGCTCAATTCGATCGGTAACAAAGGGCAGTGGCCAATTCAGCCAAACGGCTTACATTCATGCACAACTAGCATTTCAATAATTAAATCCTTGAAAATTGCACAGTTATTTAGGTCGAGTGCGATAAAGTACACACTCGCCTAGAAAGCTCGTTTTGGAAATCATTCAAAGCACTTAACACGTTATCAATCAATAATACAAGTCATGAAGTCAAGAAAATATAGCAAATAAAGAAACACTCACATGCAAGCACGCATGATATGCAAGAAAACAATTCAAAAGTAACTTTGGAAATAGTTTAAAGGTAAATAATGCAAGAAAACGGTACAAAAGTAACTTTGGAAACAACTCAAAAGTAAATAATGCCGGAAACGGTTCATAAATAACTTCAGAAATAGTTTCAGGTCACTCACCTCCATGGCTCATAAATCATCCATCATATAACATTTCCTTGCTCAAATCCAAGTCTTAGATCACAAACTCAATGCAAACAAGTCCTTCAAAAGTTCGGACAGCACTTCCCCTAAATTTGCTTACTTTCCCAGCCATCATGGCTTCATTATTTCTTCAGCCAGTCCCAAAGGTACACACACAACAACAAGTTCCTCCAATAGCCATTCAGCAAGCTCCAAGTAGTACTAGTACAAGTCAAGCTAGGGAAAAGTTCGGAAATGAAGGTTAAGCTCAAAACCAGAAAAATAGCTTTTGACATCCTTTTGCGGTAATGGCACCAAAGGCACTACGATTTTCGGGTGAAGGTCCAAGTTACACCGTTTCGAAGCTAAGAGATAGGGCTTCAATATTACAGAAGGTCACTCAACCCAGTTTCGAGTGTAACAAGGTCAAAAATGCAAGATACTACACCAGAATCACAAAAACCGATTCACAGAACGCATTCTAGCGGAAACATCATAAATCAGCCTACCTAAGTCCAAATCCAGAAATTCCAAAACCAGCTGAAAGCTAATAAACAGGGATAAATTTCATCAGAAGGCCTCAACAACCAATTCGGAAGCAATTCCAGCCAAAACAACCAATTACAGGCGCAATTCTTACATTTGGGTAAAACCAGAACAACAATAGTAATTTCGACTTTTCTCATTCTACACTACTCCAATTGACCTGAAATTTTGTAGGCACCTCTAAAATGTCATTCCTTACAACTTTCATGTTTGAAGCCAAGGCCAATTCGGCCTCTAGCTAGGAGCAAAAAATTCGGACAAAATGTTCCTTCACAAAACCTAGTTTCCTGAAATTTTTTCCAAAACAGAAATTGATTGCAATTGATCACTTTTCCCACCTCATAGAGTCCTTAAACATCATTTCCAATCATCATAGATGACCACATACTCATATTCATATGAAAACAGAAAAATCCCCAATAATTATAAAACTTCATCACTTCAACCACAAATCAAGAAATAATCCATAATATTGCATCTCATACCACCACCGATCATGAATTGAACATCATTAGAGGAAGGAGAGGGGTCCTTCACAACTCACCTTAGCAATACAAGGGATAGAGCAACTAGTCACCTTAGCTTTCCAAACAACTCCACAAAACACCTCAAGACCACTTAGCAAAGAGATTTTATGGAATGATTTGGAGTTTTATTGGTTGGATTTGAAGATTGAGCAAGAAATAGAAGGAAGAAATTGAGAGCTTTTCTTTCTTTTCCTTTGAGAGAGAGCTGGCTATGAAGCTTTAGAAATAATGATGATTTTTGGCAATTTTTTGATTTATTTGGTAAAGTAGTGAATAGTGTAGTCAAAGTCCAAGACTTAATCTTATGGTGACACTTGTCACCTTTAGGTTTAAAACTTATCTTTTTGTCTCTCCAATACAAATATCTTAACACTTTGTAAAATAATATCACTTAATACAAAATTCCAACAAGTTGTCAAAAATATAATGCATTTACCGCACTAGCGGATCCCACGCCCAAAATACGCTCTTAATTTGTCAAAAACTAACCGATACAAGAAAAATCATTTTAAAACTGTCTTTGCTCATAAACTTTATCTAGGGAATTTTTCTAATCAAGAAAATGTAGAAAAGGCGGGCGATTAAAAAAAAATAAACCCTAGAAAATAAGAAAATTTCCGGGTTCTCAAACTCATTCTTTTCAGGGCGTCACAAACTCCCCTCCTTAAAAGAATGTCGCCCTCGACATTCCATCTTGTACCAATCAAGTCGAGATATCCCGCAAGAATCACTAATATTTCAACCAAACCCACAGTCCGGCATCCTAAACTTCAAGCTTAGGATACACTACAGAGATATGAATCTTAAGCTCTGATACCAACTGTGACGGCCCCACCTCCCCCTAAGGCGAACCAGAGGGTTCGGCGGGTCGCCTGCCCAGCTCTCGCCGGGACTCAGTCGTTCACTACAATCCTCAGATGAATTACAATATAAATCTCAAATATACATCACATGGTCCACAACATACATCCAAGTCTCCAATAATTACATGTCATAAGCGAAGCGGAAACGATTCTCAACTATACATAAAATGATTCCAAATCCAAATTATACAAGATATATGCCATCCAGTCACGTGAACAAGTACTACAAGTCCTTCCTTCGCCACGAGCCCTGTGGAGGGGAATAAAATATTTTTGAGGTGAGCTAGAAGCTCAGCGAGTAACCATTAAAATCAGTAATCAAATCGGTTTCACAATAGTTCATTTCAATGATGTCATAAATCAATGATGTCATAAATCAAATGATAAGTTCAGAAACAATTACAACATTTACAATACATTAAAATGGAGTATCAATAATTCAAGGAACATTTACAATGGAAAGCGATAGTAACATTCATTAAAAGGACACGGGCTCACATGGAGCTATTCGTTTGTTCGTTCGTTCCCCTGACATTTCCCCTTATTCCTCCAATCGTTTGAAAATACATTTTTTGTAAGTAGAATCCCTCGTTCATCCTTTTGTTCGTGCATCCCCTTTTCCGGACGTTGACCGGACTCCACCAATCCGACCATTGGCTGGACTCCACCCATCCGGACGTAGCCGGACTACAAGGTAATACTCGAGTATACCAAATTCACCTAGGGTCACCATA
This sequence comes from Coffea arabica, assembly GCF_036785885.1. Taxonomy (NCBI): domain Eukaryota; kingdom Viridiplantae; phylum Streptophyta; class Magnoliopsida; order Gentianales; family Rubiaceae; genus Coffea; species Coffea arabica. The sequence goes on along the minus strand of NC_092320.1, from coordinate 46,621,563 downwards.
TCGCCCGACCAAGTCCGCTTCTGGCTCGAGTCGATCGGTAACAAATGGCAGTGGCCAATTCAGCCAAACGGCTTACATTCATGCGCAACTAGCATTTCAATAATTAAATCCTTGAAAATTGCACAGTTATTTAGGTCGAGTGCGATAAAGTACACACTCGCCTAGAAAGCTCGTTTTGGAAATCATTCAAAGCACTTAACACGTTATCAATCAATAATACAAGTCATGAAGTCAAGAAAATATAGCAAATAAAGAAACACTCACATGCAAGCACGAATGATATGCAAGAAAACAGTTCAAAAGTAACTTTGGAAACAGTTTAAAGGTAAATAATGCAAGAAAACGGTACAAAAGTAACTTTGGAAACAGCTCAAAAGTAAATAATGCAGGAAACGGTTCATAAATAACTTCAGAAATAGTTTGAGGTCACTCACCTCCATGGCTCAGAAATCATCCATCATATAACATTTCCTTGCTCAAATCCAAGTCTTAGATCACAAACTCAATGCAAACAAGTCCTTCAAAAGTTCGGACAGCACTTCCCCTAAATTTGCTTACTTTCCCAGCCATCGTGGCTTCATTATTTCTTCAGCCAGTCCCAAAGGTACACACACAACAACAAGTTCCTCCAATAGCCATTCAGCAAGCTCCAAGTACTACTAGTACAAGTCAAGCTAGGGAAAAGTTCGGAAATGAAGGTTAAGCTCAAAACCAGAAAAATAGCTTTTGACATCCTTTTGCGGTAATGGCACCAAAGGCACTACGATTTTCGGGTGAAGGTACAAGATACACCGTTTCGAAGCTAAGAGATAGGGCTTCAATATTGAAGAAGGTCACTCAACCCAGTTTCGAGTGTAACAAGGTCAAAAATGCAAGATACTACACCAGAATCACAAAAACCGATTCACAGAACGCATTCTAGCGGAAACATCATAAATAAGTCTACCTAAGTCCAAATCCAGAAATTCCAAAACAAGCTGAAAGCAAATAAACAGGGATAAATTTCATCAAAAGGCCTCAACAACCAATTCGGAAGCAATTCCAGCCAAAACAACCAATTACAGGCGCAATTCTTACATTTGGGTAAAACCAGAACAGCAATAGTAATTTCGACTTTTCTCATTCTACACTACTCCAATTGACCTGAAATTTTGTAGGCACCTCTAAAATGTTATTCCCTACAACTTTCATGTTTTAAGACAAGGCCAATTCGGCCTGTAGCTAGGAGCTAAAAATTCGGACAGAATGTTCCTTCACAAAACCTAGTTTTCTGAAATATTTTCCAAAACAGAAATTGATTGCAATTGACCACTTTTCCCACCTCATAGAGTCCTTAAACATCATTTCCAATCATCATAGATGACCACATACTCATATTCATATGAAAACAGAAAAATCCCCAATAATTATAAAACTTCATCACTTCAACCACAAATCAAGAAATAATCCATAATATTGCATCTCATACCACCACCGATCATGAATTGAACATCATTAGAGGAAGGAGAGGGGTCCTTCACAACTCACCTTAGCAATACAAGGGATAGAGCAACTAGTCACCTTAGCTTTCCAAACAACTCCACAAAACACCTCAAGACCACTTAGCAAAGAGATTTTATGGAATGATTTGGAGTTTTATTGGTTGGATTTGAAGATTGAGCAAGAAATAGAAGGAAGAAATTGAGAGCTTTTCTTTCTTTTCCTTTGAGAGAGAGCTGGCTATGAAGCTTTAGAAATAAGGATGATTTTTGGCAATTTTTTGATTTATTTGGTAAAGTAGTGAATAGTGTAGTCAAAGTCCAAGACTTAATCTTATGGTGACACTTGTCACCTTTAGGTTTAAAACTTATCTTTTTGTGTCTCCAATACAAATATCTTAACACTTTCTAAAATAATATCATTTAATACAAAATTCCAACAAGTTGTCAAAAATATAATGCATTTACCGCACTAGCGGGTCCCACGCCCAAAATACGCTCTTAATTTGTCAAAAACTAACCGATACTAGAAAAATCATTTTAAAACTGTCTTTGCTCATAAAATTTATCTGGGGAATTTTTCTAATCAAGAAAATGTAGAAAAGACGGGCGATTAAAAAAAAATAAACCCTAGAAAATAAGAAAATTTCTGGGTTCTCAAACTCATTCTTTTCGGGGCGTCACAAACTCCCCTCCTTAAAAGAATGTCGCCCTCGACATTCCATCTTGTACCAATCAAGTCGAGATATCCCGCAAGAATCACTAATATTTCAACCAAACCCACAGTCCGGCATCCTAAACTTCAAGCCTAGGATACACTACAGAGATCTGAAGCTTAAGCTCTGATACCAACTGTGACGGCCCCACTTCCCCCTAAGGCGAACCAGAGGGTTCGGCGGGTCGCCTGCCCAGCTCTCGCCGGGACTCAGTCGTTCACTACAATCCTCAAATGAATTACAATATAAATCTCAAATATACATCACATGGTCCACAACATACATCCAAGTCTCCAATAATTACATGTCATAAGCGAAGCGGAAACGATTCTCAACTATACATAAAATGATTCCAAATCCAAATTATACAAGATATATGCCATCCAGTCACGTGAACAAGTACTACAAGTCCTTCCTTCGCCACGAGCCCTGTGGAGGGGAATAAAATATTTTTGAGGTGAGGTAGAAGCTCAGCGAGTAACCATTAAAATCAGTAATCAAATCGGTTTCACAATAGTTCATTTCAATGATGTCATAAATCAATGATGTCATAAATCAAATGATAAGTCCAGAAACAATTACAACATTTACAATACATTAAAATGGAGTATCAATAATTCAAGAAACATTTACAATGGAAAGCGATAGTAACATTCATTAAAAGGATACGGGCTCACATGGAGCTATTCGTTTGTTCGTTCGTTCCCCTGACATTTCCCCTTATTCCTCCAATCGTTTGAAAATACATTTTTTGTAAGTAGAATCCCTCGTTCATCCTTTTGTTCGTTCATCCCCTTTTCCGGACGTTGACCGGACTCCACCCATCCGACCATGGGCCGGACTCCACCCATCCGGACGTAGCCGGACTACAAGGTAATACTCGAGTATACCAAATTCACCCAGGGTCACCATATCGCCCGACCAAGTCCGCTTCTGGCTCGAGTCGATCGGTAACAAATGGCAGTGGCCAATTCAGCCAAACGGCTTACATTCATGCGCAACTAGCATTTCAATAATTAAATCCTTGAAAATTGCACAGTTATTTAGGTCGAGTGCGATAAAATACACACTCGCCTAGAAAGCTCGTTTTGGAAATCATTCAAAGCACTTAACACGTTATCAATTAATAATACAAGTCATGAAGTCAAGAAAATATAGCAAATAAAGAAACACTCACATGCAAGCATGCATGATATGCAAGAAAACAGTTCAAAAGTAACTTTGGAAACAGTTTAAAGGTAAATAATGCAAGAAAACGGTACAAAAGTAACTTTGGAAACAGCTCAAAAGTAAATAATGCAGGAAACGGTTCATAAATAACTTCAGAAATAGTTTGAGGTCACTCACCTCCATGGCTCAGAAATCATCCATCGTATAACATTTCCTTGCTCAAATCCAAGTCTTAGATCACAAACTCAATGCAAACAAGTCCTTCAAAAGTTCGGACAGCACTTCCCCTAAATTTGCTTACTTTCCCAGCCATCATGGCTTCATTATTTCTTCAGCCAGTCCCAAAGGTACACACACAACAACAAGTTCCTCCAATAGCCATTCAGCAAGCTCCAAGTACTACTAGTACAAGTCAAGCTAGGGAAAAGTTCGGAAATGAAGGTTAAGCTCAAAACCAGAAAAATAGCTTTTGACATCCTTTTCCGGTAATGGCACCAAAGGCACTACGATTTTCGGGTGAAGGTACAAGATACACCGTTTCGAAGCTAAGAGATAGGGCTTCAATATTACAGAGGGTCACTCAACCCAGTTTCGAGTGTAACAAGGTCAAAAATGCAAGATACTACACCAGAATCACAAAAACCGATTCACAAAACGCATTCTAGCGGAAACATCATAAATCAGTCTACCTAAGTCCAAATCCAGAAATGTCATTTGGGTAAAACCAGAATGGCAATAGTAATTTCGACTTTTCTCATTCTACACTACTCCAATTGACCTGAAATTTTGTAGGCACCTCTAAAATGTCATTCCCTACAACTTTCATGTTTTAAGACAAGGCCAATTCGGCCTCTAGCTAGGAGCTAAAAATTCGGACAGAATGTTCCTTCACAAAACCTAGTTTTCTTAAATATTTTCCAAAACAGAAGTGAATAGTGATGAGAGCTGGCTATGAAGCTTTAGAAATAAGGATGATTTTTGGCAATTTTTTGATTTATTTGGTAAAGTAGTGAATAGTGTAGTCAAAGTCCAAGACTTAATCTTATGGTGACACTTGTCACCTTTAGGTTTAATACTTATCTTTTTGTCTCTCCAATACAAATATCTTAACACTTTGTAAAATAATATCACTTAATACAAAATTCCAACAAGTTGTCAAAAATATAATGCATTTACCGCACTAGCGGGTCCCACGCCCAAAATACGCTCTTAATTTGTCAAAAACGAACCGATACTAGAAAAATCATTTTAAAACTGTCTTTGCTCATAAACTTTATCTGGGAAATTTTTCTAATCAAGAAAATGTAGAAAAGGCGGGCGATTAAAAAAAAATAAACCCTAGAAAATAAGAAAATTTCCGGGTTCTGAAACTCATTCTTTTCGGAGCGTCACAAAACCACTACAAATTTTCCAAGAAAAGGTCTCAAAAACATGGTTCATTAATCGCATGAAGGTACTAGGTGCATTAGTAAGCCAAATGGCATTATTAACCACTCATATAGGCCATGTTTAGTTTTGAAAGCGGTTTTCCACTCATCTCCCTCTTTCATTCTTATTTGGTGGTAACCACTTTTTAAATCAATTTTAGTAAAGATAATGGCACCATGCAATTGATCTAACATATCATCTAACCTAGGGATAGGGTGACGATATTTTACCGGGATTGCATTGACTGCTCGACAGTCGGTGCACATTCTCCACGCTCCATCTTTCTTTGGCACGAGAATCACTGGTACAGCACATGGACTTAGACTTTCTCTAGCCCAACCTTTCCTTAGCAATTCCTCCACTTACCTTTGCAATTCCTTTGTTTCCTCAGGATCCATTATATAGGCCGGTTTGTTAGGCAATGGTGCTCTAGGAATGAGATCAATTTGGTGCTCGATTCCCCTTAGCGGTGGTAGTCCATCAGGTACATCCTCAGGAAATATGTCCTCAAATTCTTGCAAGAGAGGTAAAATAGTAGAAGGCAAGGAGTTAGTGGGTATGGATGAAGTGACCAACTCTTCTTTGCACACAAGCATAAGTAAGAGTTGGTTGGAAGACAAAGCTCGCCTTACATCTTTGGCTTTTGCTAGCAAGCTTAGCTTCTCCTTATTTTCTTCTCTCATAGCCAACCCACTTGTTGCCTTTTTCTTCTCTATGGGTTTGGCCCTACTCTCTCCTCTTTCTTCCTCACTTTTCTCTCGCTTTTTCCTCTCAAGTTCTAGCTCATACTCCTTTTGAAGCCTCATTTGATCTTCATACACTTGTTTTGGGCTGAGTGGTCCAAGCTCGGGTTCAACGCCATCAAATCTTCAACGTGTTCCTCTAGATCTGAAATAACTTCCGCGTCTCGCATCATGAAACATGACTTGTAGACTTACATTCTATTTGAGAAAATTAAAACTAGATTAGATCATTTGCTTGATTAGATAGGGAAACACCCCTCGAATATGGGATATGGACGAGTATGGCTCTCTAGCCTTAGCACGCTTATATTCCCTCTGTTAAAGAGAAAATTAAAGATACGAATTTTAGCCCCCCGCACTTGTTATGATGCATTCCTTTAGGTCATGTATATTTATATAATTATTATTTTCTTTTCTTTTCTTCAAATCTCATATTTTTGCATATTCATGACCTCTTCAAAGAGTCACTCTTGGGCATCACAATTAATGTAATTTGCACCAATTAAGTTTTGAAGAGATATTTTGACCCCCCGATATCCTCCTAGGGTTAGGTTTTGCATCCATATAGTGACATCCAAATGTGATAAATTCTTAGGTTAAAATAAGACAATTTTGACTAAATCACGCAACTAGCTTTAGTTAGGTTGAAAGGGTGCCTTGGATTTTATCCTTGCCTTCCCTTCCTTCAAATGTGACTCCCAACCCCTTTTCTCTTGATTTTCGCAAAATTGGAGTCGTTTAAAAAGGGTTTTTTCTACTTTTTCTTTAAAAATTTATTTTAGGTGACTTGGTACATCTTAACTCTATATCAAGTGGCGACTCCTATTTTTTATTAAAAACCCTTTTTAAACTTTTATTTTTGGGTCAAAATCGTCGCACTTTTTAAGTCCCATTTAGGCCCATTTTCTTTATTTTCTAAAAATCAAAAAATCATTTTTACTCAAAATAAATCAAGAATCCATTTTTATAAAAAATTTTAAATTTTATTTTAAAAATGAGGCGCTACAGGAAGTTGGAAGGAAGTTAAATAGATCAGTCAAAATCATGCATGAGCAGCTTGATAGAATGAGAACGAATCTCTCAAGAGGAGGGGTTCCACTGAATCTAGCCATGCTAATGTGTCAAACCATCAATTTCGTACCCTCAAGGAGTGCCCTACAAGCTTATGAGAGATACAAATGCAATTATGATGACTATATGGAGAACCAAAAGAGGACATGTCGAGCATTTAACAGGATTTCATCCTCAACCAAATCAGCTTGTTCTTTTGAGAGGTCTCATGATCATAACCGAGTTATGGAGCTTAAGAATTCTCGTAGTAGGTCGACATGTAGTGAGCTAAAGGAAGAAAGGTTGCTCAAAAGGGAAAAGTGCAGATTACATCAATTTCTTCCAAGACTAAGCATGCAAGTACATCAACCATAGATGACAAATTTAGTCGAGTATGGGAAACATATCAGCACGTCTTACAACAAAAAGCAAGAGAAAGAGCGAGTTGTGCTTGCTAATGAAAAGTGTGAGGTAAAACTTGAGAGTGCACTTGAAGTAAAAATCGAGGGAAATGTAAAAGAGAAAGAGAGTGAACACTCAAAAGAATTGAGTGAGGGAAAATCCTTGGGTGCTTCGACCATAGTGGAAACAAAAGAGGAAGAGTTAAAGAATTAAGTTGTTCAATTCCTACATCCATTGGAGAGTTAAAAAGCTTTCATGGAGTTGGAGTCTCAAGTGTTAAGTCCTTTTGTTCTCAACAAATGATTAATTTCTCATCGAGAGTTGATGTGCTTGTTAATCGGCCTCTTGATGTTTCAAAGGGAGTAACTCTACTCGAGTCTTGTTCTATAGTTCGTTATCATTCATCTAATGATACTCCATAACTTCCTTTTCGATTTTATGAGATTTTTAAATCTGATTCTCTTGTTTCTTTTGAAGGAATTGTGGTTGATCAAGCGTTACCAACTCTCAAAAATTGTAAAGCTGGCTGATTATGTCCCATGTCTACTCAAGAAGTGCCATTGATACCAAGGCATACTTTGGAGCTTGCTACTATTGGCTTTGAGAGTTTGCTACCAGCTGAATGTTGCAATTTTGCAAGCATAATTCTGCCTCCTAAATCTGGAGTTGAAGTGTTCATTTTGTCAACTTTAACTTGTGCTAGTTTGTGTGCTCAATATGGAGTGAATTTCACTTCATTGTTGCCTCTTATATTGGACGATGTGAACATGTGTGTCAATCAAGATCCGAATGTTGTTCTTACATTACTGATTCATGCTTCGATGGATGTGCAACAAGATTGGTTCATTGTTCCATCTCAAGATGTGCAAGTTGTGCCAAATAGACAATAACTAATGATGAATAATACAACTTTGTAATCCGGGATTTTTCCAAGCTAATTAAGCATCATTACAAAGATCCTTACCTAGTGAATGCTAATGGCAAGTTTGTGAGTAGTTTTATATCTACAAATACTAATTGTGTGATTTATTGTGTAGGGCCAAATTTGACCAGCTATGACAAAAGGTTGAATCGAGAGTCTTTGAGTACTACATGGAATTTTCACAAATTTTACACAAACTGTTTCTTGTCATGGCGAATGTCCTTGTTTAAAAACAACTGAGGCTGACCAAATGACATGTAGCTTGGCTCGTGGTCCTTCATCTATTTCCAACATTGTTGTCCTCTAAGCGCATTGTCGATTTGTGGACAAATCGCTTTCAAGAGGAAAGCAATGATACAAACATGAAAGAATTGGTTTCCTTCCAAATCCATAAAGATTTCGTTTACTTAATCTTCAAAGCTGGTCATGCTCAACAAGCTTTAAATCATGTCCAATCTGTCCAATTCACATTGGTGAAGATATGCGGACCATTGAAGGCTTTCAAGTTGAGGAGCTTCCATGGGTTACTTTGCTCTAGCTTGTTGTCTCAAACGAAGAGTAGTTTCATTAGTAATTTTCTAAGCTATTGAAATCATTTTTTAGGGTTGTTAAGCAAGGATTTATTTGTTATTTCCCCTGCTGTTTTAGTCATTAATTTTTAGCTTAATAATTCGGCTAGCATTGTCTTTGTTTTAGCCGAATTCTAGTCATTAGTTTTAGGTCAATAAGTGAGTCCAAATCACATTAGAGTTTTGAGTCATTCTAAGCTTAAAAATAGCCTATCTTTCCAACGTTTTATGGTTAATCAGAAATTTTCCAAAAATTAACATGAGTTTATCACTTTTCTCTTGTCCAAAAGAGTTTTGAGAGTTTTTTGAGAGTATTCAAATCGAACTTATCAATCAAGAAATCACCCTTGGTTGTGGTGTTCTTTTACAAATAATTTTGGTTTGCTAAGTGTGAGGACTCGCAAATTCCTTGTTTTTTTCCTCAAAAATACCCTTTTATTTGAAAATTAGTATTTATCAAAGGCCACTACCCAAATATTTCACATTAAGTGTAGATAAACCTAGAAAATAGGGTTTTACGCTTCGGTTTCAAGTTTGGAGCGAAATTAGGGTTTTTCCAATTTTCCGCCGGATGAATTTTCGGTACAGAGTAAGAATTAATTTGGGGATTAAAAGTGAATTTTAAGTGAGAAATAATATATGACTAGTGGCAATGATATAAGGTTAGTGAATGGGAAGTAAAAACCCTAGTACGTGAGTTTTTAAGAAAAACGGCGCGAACCGGCGGGTCCCGCGCACTACCGATTGAACGCACTGCTTGACCACCATTTTTCCTTACCAAACAAATTTATTGAACTTGAGCAAAATATCTTCTCTCTTGGCAACAAGCTTGACCGAATGTGAGGCTAGGAAATAACAAGAGAAAGAGAAAAGAAAGAAAGGTGGTGGTGGCGACACTTGTTGCCACCTTAAGGCTTCTTGACCCAAGACAATTATCATCCATTTAAGCACCAAAATTCAGCATTTTACCCCTTATTTCTGCTGCTACTGGCCGAGAGAGAGAAGAGGGAAAACACCAAAGGAAAACATTTCATTTCATCTTCAATCCAACAACTTAGGAAGAAATCAAACAAAATAAACCGATTAAACTTGTTCTTGAGTGACTAGTTAGTGAGTTGTGGTGAGTTTTTGAAGGAGAAAGCTTGGGCTACTCTTAGTGACCTCTAGTCAAGGTAAGAGAGCTTATCTCTCCAAGTTTTACTTTCAATCTTGTGAAATTAAGCTTAGCAACTTGATTTTGTGGTGGAATCATGGATGATTATCATGTTTTAGTAGTTTTCCCCTTTTTATTTCATGAACTAGGGTTTGGGGAAATTCTGCCCAATTTGTTGTATGATGCTTATATGTTGCAATTGAGGTGTTATAAGGTGTTGTGGTAGGGATTAGACCAAGAAATTAAGGAAAGTTGCACTAGAAACTCAAAATTCCAGAATCTGGAAAAGTTTCCCAACTTTCTGTCCGAATTTATATCTGTATGTTAGAGGTCGATTTGGCCTTAGGTCAAAGAAGAAAAGTTGTAGAGAATGGCATTTTATAGGTTCCTACAAAATTTCAGCTCAATCGGAGCAACGTAGGACGTGAAAAGTCCAAAATACCCTTACTATTTTAAGTATTTCCCAAGCAGTCCGTGTGATCCGTTAAGTCCGGTTTATCACGTTTTTCGACTAGGATCCATTCTGATTTAGCTTTTTGCCAAAACATGAAAGTTTTAGTATTCTGAATTAGCTTTCAAATGCCTCTAAGAACACCTGATTCGGACTTGTGTACTCTGACATATATCCATTACAGTGTTCTACGTTTAAACAGCCGACGAATTGGTTTCTGGTTTAGTAATTTGAGAATTTGACTAAGTTACATTAGGAACTGGACTAAGTGACCTTCATGAATGTTGTATCTCTGTGTCTTAGCTTCGAAACGACATAGGTCATATCTCAGGTTACAAAGGTCCGATTAAGGTGTTCTTGAAGGCATTTGAAAGCTAAGTCAGAATACTACAACTTTAATGTTTTGGCAAAAAGCTAACTCAGTACGGATCCTAGTGAATAAACATGATAAACTGGATAAACTGACCAAACGGACTACTGGGAAAAACCTTAAAATAGTGAGGGTATTTTGGTCTTTTCACAGGCTACATTGCTCCGATTGAGCTGAAATTTTGTGGGCAACTATAAAATACCATTCTATACAACTTTTATGTTTTATGCCAAGTCCAATTCGGCCTATAACATGGTCCAACAAAAACGGGCAGAATAGGATGAAAATTTCCAAAAATCTGAAATCTTTTGGTTTCAATGATAGTTTTCTTAATTTCTTGCTACACTTGCTACCAAAACCCCCTATATAACCTTATATACAACATATACTAACTATACAACAAGTTTAGGCAGAAATTAATCAAACTCTAACTTACATATTTCATCCAAAAATCACCACAACAACTTGCATCACTTGTAATCAAACCCAAAACATGGACTATTTAACATCTTAAACAAGAATAAAAGGATCAAAGCCATAGATCAGATTTTATACCTCAAAAAGAAGGCTTGCAAGAGTGATCCTCCACTATTTCTTGAAGTTTTTGGTTCCCTTAGCTTCCCAAGCTTCCAAACTTACAATCAATCGGTTTAGAATTCGATTTTAGCACTTGGTTGGTGTAAATTAAGAAGGAATTTGTTTTCTCTTGCTCTCCCTTTCTCTCTCTCTTGCTTGGCCAAGACCAGAAAAAAATGAAGAAGAAAGATGGCTGAAGTGAAGGATAAAAAGGCAAGAAAAAAAATTAATTAAGGAGCCATGAGGTGGTGACACTTGGTGCCACCAAAGCCATGCAAATTTTTCTCTCTCTCCCTTACATTTTTGGCCACAAATTTCGGTCAAAGGGAAATGAAGGGATATTTTGCTCAAATATCAATGAGCTCATGTGGTAAGAAAGTGGTGGTCCAGTGGTGTGTTCAATCGGTAGTGTGCGGTACACGTCGGTTCACACCGTTTTTCTTTAAAACACCCGTACTAGGTTTTTACTTCCTATTCACTAACCTTATATCATTGCTCCTAATCACATATTATTTCTCACTTAAAAGTCACTTTTAATCACCAAATTTGATCCTTGCTCCGTACCGAAAAATCATTCGGCGAAAATCGCGAAAACCCTAATTTGCTCCAATTTTGAAAATGAAGAGTGAAACCCTACTTTCTTGGTTCATTTGCACTTATTGGAGAATGATTGGGTAGTAGGGCTATAATAAAGGAATAATTTCTAAATAAAAAGGTATTTTTGAGAAAAATATAAGAAATTTGCGAGTCCTCACACTCTCTCCCCCTTAAAAGAATTTCGACCTCGAAATTCATACCTTCCGTCGCCTCGGAGGACCCCAGAACTTGTTGCTGATCTACGACATAAACTTGTGTCGATACTTTTGTTCGATTTCCTCTTTCATGAGGTTGTTTCAATTTGGTTCCTTCCACTTGTTGAGTACTACCCTCTCGTGGTTGTTTCTTCGGGCAATTGCTAAGTTGATGATTGCTACTCCCACAAATCAAACATTTTCCCCTTTTCCGCCAGCAATTATTATCAGTGTGATTTGCCTTTCCACAGTATCCACAGGCCAATCGAGGAGCTATTGTTGGATCTTCTCGAGAAATGTCCTTTGATCCGATCTGACTTCCTTTCATAGACCTTTCATCTAATACTCTTAATGTCCAAGGTGGGCGAGGTGAATGGTTCACTTTTTGCACTTTGGGGAGCATTGTCTTTTCTCTGGATTCCTCAGGTGTGCTGTTGGATGTATCTCTTTTTCGCGTTTGACAGGCTTTTACTTGGGCTTTCACATCCTCAATTCTTTGGGCCTTCTCAAGAGCCTCTGTAAACGTATTAACTTGAACTGCCGCTAATGCCTCCTGGATTTCCAAATTTAGTCCTTGTATAAATCGTCTTATTCTCCGTCGCTCCGTAACCACCAATTCGGAAGCGAATTTAGACAGTCTAGTAAATTTGGTCTCATATTCGGCCACACTTAGGGTTCCCTGACGCAACCCAATAAATTCGTCCTCTCTCCTTTCTTGGACTAAATGTGGGAGATACTTTTCGTTAAATTCCCTTACAAAGTTCGCCCATGTCCATACCGTCTGTTCTCTTTCCCACTTGGCTTTAATTACATTCCACCACGCGCGGGCTGGTCCTTCGAATTGAAATACAGCAAAATTTACTTGTCTTTGCTCCGTGTAATTCAAAGCCGCGAAGATATTAATCATTGCCTCCAACCACTGCTCAGCTATATCCGGATCAGGCCCTCCTTGAAATTTCGGAGGTAGAAACTTTTGGAATCTCTCAAGAGCCTTATCCTCTCCGTTCTCAGGATTTCGGGGTTGATTCACTGTGTAACATCCCGAATATTAGGAGGTTGTTTGTGAAGAAAATATTAAAGTATATTTCTTCGGGTTTGATTTAAAACCTTATTTCGTTTTAAACGACTAGAAACCCTAATGTTTTAATCAAAAAACCCTAGTTTACTTGTGACTAAACGGTTTCTTAAATCTTTCATATTTTACTAGAGATTCTAATGTTAATTATTGAAATTGTAAATTCCTCACGTTTTCTTAAAAAAATTTCCTTTTATTTGAAAATTATTATTTATTAAGGCCCTACTACCCAATTGTTCAACAATAAGTGCAGATGAACCTGGAAATAGGGTTTTACACTTCGGTTTCAAGATTTGAGCAAAATTAGGGTTTTCGCGATTTTTCGCCGGATGAATTTTCGGTACTGACCAAGGATCAATTTGGTGATTAAAAGTGACTTTTAAGTGAAAAATCATATGTGAGTAGTAGCAATGATATAAGGTTAGAGTATGGGAAGAAAAAAAAACAGTAGTACGTGAGTTTTTAAGAAAAACGGCACGAACCGGCGGGTCCCGCGCACTACCGGTTGAACGTACCACTTGACCACCACTTTCTTACCATACAAGCTTATTGACTTTTGAGCAAAATATCTTCTTGTTTGGCAGCTGCTTTGACCGAAAATTTGAGGCTAGAAAATAGCAAGGAAGAAAGAGAAAAATGAAAGGTGGTGGTGGCGACAAGTGTCGCCACCCTAGAGTTTCTTGGCCAAGTGATTAACTAGCCTTCTTAAACCAATTTTCTGCACTTTCCTCTTCATTTTTCCAGCAGCTGGTCGACCAAGAGGGAGAGAGAAAGTGAGAGCAAGAAACAATTCCTTCTTCTTGATTCTAACCAACCAAGTGACAAATTAAATTTCTAAACCGATTAAACTTACCTTTGAGTGATTAGTTAGTGATTGTTGGTGAAATTTTGGAAAGAGAAAGCTTGGGCTACACTTGGTGAACTCTAATCAAGGTAAGAGGATGATATCTCTCTAACTTTCTCTTTCAATCATGGTTAAAGTAAGCTTAGTAGCTTGATTGGTGGTGGATTCATGGATGCTAGCATGTGTAGAAGTTTTTCCCCAATTTATTTGATGAACTAGGGCTGTGGAATTTCTGCCCAACTTGATGTATGATGCTTGTATGTTACAATTAATGTTGTATAAGATGTTTTGGTAGTGTGAGAGGTGAGAAATTGGGGAAAGTTGCACTAGAAACTACAAATTTCAGATTTCTGGAAATTCTAGCTTACATTCTGTCCGAATTTGTATCTGTGTGTTAGAGGCCGAATTGGCTTTGGGTCAAAGAAGGAAAGTTGTAGAGAATGGTATTTTGTAGTTGCCTGTAAAATTTCAGCCCAATCGGAGCAACGTAGGTCATGAAAAGTCCGAAATACCCTTACTGTTTCAAATATTTCCCAGCAGTCCGTTTCATCAGTTAAGTCCAGTTTATCACGTTTTTTGACTAGGAGCCGTACTGATTTAGCTCTGGGCCAAAACATGAAAGTTGTAGTATTCTGACTTAGCTTTTAAATGCCTCTAAGAACACCTGATTCGGACTTTTGTACTCTGAGATATGACCATTACAGGGTAATGCGGTTATATAGCCGACGAATTGGTTTCTGGTTTAGTAATTTGAGGATTTGACTAAGCTACATTAGGAACTGGACTAAGTGACCTTCATGAACATTGCAGCCCTATATCTTAGCTTCGAAACGGCATAGGTTACGCCTCAATCCAATAAGCGTAGCCTCGGATATGTTATTTCCGCATTCGTACGTCAAATCTGTCTTGTGCTAAGTTGAATTTCTGCACTTGTCATTGTTGTGATTCTTGTTATTATGATATTGTGAGCCTATGGAACGGCTCTGGACATGAATTGTTGACATATGTGATGTTGGGTTGTGGTTGAGAAAAATAATGAAGCCTAAATGGCTGGAAAATTAGGTAAACACAAAGGGCATGCTGCCCGAATTTACGCGCGAGAACTATATAAATACACTTGCGACTTGGGTCGAATTGATATGAATAGTGCTTGAACCATCTAGGGTACTTGAGTATTTTTGTTCCGGGGTACATAAGGAAGGACTTGGCCGAACTTGTACCCTTGAGAAAGGAAATAATGATTGCTCGGAGTATGTTTTCCTTATACTTTCGACTTGCATGGCATTTTCAAGTATAAATGTTACAAAGTTTTACCATTTAAAAAGCGAGCAAGTGTTTCACGACTACCATCCGAGTGAATTTCAATTTCTTGATTTTATTGAACGAAACGTCTAAGTTTCGAATCTTAGTCATGTTTCAAAGTTCTCAAACTGAGTTTTATCGCAGATTTGGACTCCGAACCCGGAGTATAACCTGAAAGTGACCAGTAAAGGCACTATATCTTTTGGTGAGTGCTTTCAAATACCGAATTGCACTAGATACTTGAACTTGATACGTGACCAATATGAGTACATGTTATATACGTGAATTGATAGGGCAAGAGTGTACTTTATCGCACTTGCCCTTACGTGATATACTTGTTTATTGTTGCAATTGACTTGATATACTTGATTATGATGCGCGCACTTCCTGGAATTCCAGAAACCCTGTGGCGAGTTACTCTAGTCGAGCCGGCAAGGGCTTGGTCGATTGGGTAACGAACCCTGGGTCTCTTGTATTGTCGAGTGGAGTGATATCTCCTCGACTAATCGGTATACTCGAGTATTACCACCCGTGTTCTTGAGGATTTTGGGCCCAGCTGGGGGTTGAACGGTGGACGGAGAGTCGTTTAAGTGGTGTTCTACTGGATTGGTTACTTACTTGAAAGTTGACGGAGTGTCAACTACTACGGGATCAAGCTTCTGGTAATGTAATGGGAATTTGGCTCCTGAGAGTCATCCGTATCCTTATACTTTGGAGTAATTATTGTTTATTGGATTATTGTTTCTTTTGAAAAATTTTCTACATTCGTTCATTTTAAGATTGCTACTTGACGTGTTATTGCTCACCTTTATGAACTCTTCATGCTTGTTACTTTGCTATACCGAAAACTTGTACTTCTAAATAATGGTCAATTTGCTATTTGGAACCTCACTGGGCTTTTAGCTCATTCCACTCCATTTGTTTTCCTTTCAGGGGTACGAGTGACGCGTGAGACTTGTAAAAGACTAGCGTAGCCTTTTGTTTTGACTTTTGACTTTTGGTCTTGTACTCGCGCTATTCCTCGAATGGAACATGTTGTACTTGGATTGTATACGTATTGAACTAGTTGGGTGTGTTGAGACTTTGTACCTCGATTTCTATTAATGTAAATTATAAGCTTGAATTGGGAATGTTATTTATGGTTCATGGATGTGTGTACGTGATTCGATTAAGATAGTGAGTGAGTCCTGGCGAGAGCTGGGCAGGCGGTCCGCCGAACCCTTTGGTACGCCTTAGGGGGAGGCGGGGTCGTCACAGCATTTGACCCTGTTGATCTACCAGTCGTGCCAGGATATTTGTCATTTGTTGCATCGCTGTTGCCATTTGATCTCCAGCCTCAACCCTCGGTCCCTGTTCTTGCTCGGCCACTGTTTCTCTTTCTTCTCTCGGTTCTTGAGCTTGCCTAGCTCTACGGCCACGACTAGTTCTACGTCCATGACTACGTCTCCCGTCCATATATATGTTTTCCCTCTCTCTTTTCTTTTCTTTTCCCCAAAAAGGTAATTTAGTAAATAAACACAGTAAATTGACTACAGTAATAAATTCTAGCATTCCAAATACACCAATAAACATATACGCACATAACATGCTATATCAAGAAGACGGATAAGCAAATACACAAACACATATCAAGTTGGACAGATAACCATGTACACACATGTATACTAACGTCATGTAGTAACAATATACAGGTAAATCAAAAGGAAAAGGCGAAGTCGTCCCAGTATCAGCCCGTCCAGTCCCTCACATCACTTACTATCCAAACTAGATGTCCCTCACGTCGCTTACTAACGTCTTGTGCTCATTCTAGTCAGACAAAGCCTGTTCATGTTCCCAAAATGCAAGTCTCAAGTACTTAGCAGCACCTCAACTTTGGAGTACTCAGGCACAAGAATCAGAAATAAGATAATCCACATCTCGAGCTGCAGTCCCAAGAGCAAACTATCTACAATCGGAATTCCTACCTGACATACCTATCTATGATCCTCAGATACCATGAGAAAGATTTAAGGCCTATAACATTCGCAATTCATAGCTTCACTTAGTCCCTCATACTTATTCACCACTTAGTCCAGGGTCACTCCGCGCCGAGACCACGCGAAGCAGCTATAGGTTTTATCCCTCATTCGCTTAACTCTCAGGTCAAATTGAATCAAATCAAATCCCACAGTCCGGCATCCTAAACTTCAAGCCTAGGATACACTACAGAGATCTAAAGCCTAAGCTCTGATACCACCTGTGACAGTTCTCAGGGTCACATCACGGGGTACCTATCAGCTTGCCACCCGCACGCGGGCATCCCCTACGGAGAGTTTCGTTTCGTGACTCTTCACGAACGAGAGGCTCGGGGCTTTTCCAGTAAAAGGACGTAGAGTCCCAACCGTCGGCATATGGCATGATACCACCTGTGACGGCCCCACCTCCCCCTAAGGCGAACCAAAGGGTTTGGCGAGTCGCCTGCCCGGCTCTCGCCGGGACTCAGTCGTTCCATAATCAAATCCAGAATAAATCACAGGAATAAATAAGGCAGCAATCCAAACTTAAAGCGGAACTTATATACATTGCTATCTCAAAAGGAAGTACAACCATCAAATGTACAAAGGTTCTCACTTCACCATACAACCAGCCCGTGCCAAGCACTAGGGCGAGAACCATTACAAAAGAAACAAAATACCTAGACCAGGCTAGTCTATGCTCTCATCCTGCTCGCCGTCCCCTGTTAAGGAAAACAAAACTAAAGGGGTGAGCTAAAAGCTCAGTGCGGTTC
This sequence comes from Coffea arabica, assembly GCF_036785885.1. Lineage (NCBI taxonomy): Eukaryota > Viridiplantae > Streptophyta > Magnoliopsida > Gentianales > Rubiaceae > Coffea > Coffea arabica. Next base: position 46,603,756 of record NC_092320.1, on the reverse strand, counting down.
CGAACAGATAATCAACAATCAATTCAATACATTAAACATGGAGTATTAATAATTCAAGAAACATTTACAATGGAAAGCAATAGTTACATTCATTAAAAGGATACAGGCTCACATGGAGCTATTCGTTCTTTCGTTCGTTCCCCTGACATTTCCCCTTATTCCTCCAATTATTTGAAAATTTCCTTTTTGAGAAATAAAACCCCCGTGCCTTTGTTCGTTCATTCATCCCTTTTCGAATATTGACCGGACTCCACCCATCCGGACGTTGACCGGACTCCACCCATCCGGACGTAGCCGGACTACAAGGTAATACTCGAGTATACCAAATTCACCCAGGGTCACCATATCGCCCGACCGAATCCGCTTCTGGCTCGAGTCGATCGGTAACGAAGGGCAGGGCCCAATTCAGCCAAAAGGCTTACATCATGCGCAACTAATGTTTCCATCATTAAATCATTGAAAATTTCACATTTCATTAAGGTCGAGCGCGATAAAGTACACGCTTACCTAGAAAACTCGTTTTAGAAATCCTTGAAAGCACTTAACACATTATCAAACAACAACAACAAGTCATGAAGTCAGGGAGAATATAACAAACAAGGAACACTCACCTAGTTATGCAAAATAACGTGCAAAATATCCTTCTGGATATTACCCTTAGTCATCAATGAAACCTAAGGTTGAACAAGAGAACATATTACAGTTTATCGAGCAAAACATTTAAGGGAAACAAAGAAACCCGACTAATTAGGAGTAAAACGTGTAAAGATGACTTTCAAGTAAGAAGAGGGTTGTTTGAACTCAAGGATGAAAAATCATGTTTTAAAATGGAAAGCCGGTCATGGTATTGGCCAAACAAAAGTATACAAGTTCAAATAGAAACCTAGCCTTCGAACTAAAATTTGGGCAGCACGCCCTTTGTTTTTACCTAATTTTCCAGCCATTTTGGCTTCATTATTTTTCCTCAGCCACAACCCAAAGTCACACGTATCATAATTCAAGTCAAAAGCCGTTCCATAGGCTCATAATATCATAAGAATAAGAATCAAAGTAATAACAAGTGCTGAAACACAATCTAGCAAAAGACAGATTCGACGTGTGGTTGCGGAAATAACACATCCGAGGCTACGCTTATCGGATTGTGGCGTAACTTATGCCGTTTCGAAGCTAAGACACAGGGATACAATGTTCATGAAGATCACTTAGTCCAGTTTCCAATGTAATCTAGTCAAATCCTCAATTTACAGAACCAAAATCTAACTCGTCGGCTATTAAACCACACTGCACCGGAATGGTCATATCTCAGGTTACAAAGGTCCGATTAAGGTGTTCTTGAAGGCATTTGAAAGCTAAGTCAGAATACTACAACTTTAATGTTTTGGCAAAAAGCTAACTCAGTACGGATCCTAGTGAATAAACATGATAAACTGGATAAACTGACCAAACGAACTACTGGGAAAAACCTTAAAATAGTGAGGGTATTTTGGTCTTTTCACAGGCTACATTGCTCCGATTGAGCTGAAATTTTGTGGGAAACTATAAAATACCATTCTATACAACTTTTATGTTTTATGCCAAGCCCAATTCGGCCTATAACATGGTCCAACAAAAACGGGCAGAATAGGATGAAAATTTCCAAAAATCTGAAATCTTTTGGTTTCAATGATAGTTTTCTTAATTTCTTGCTACACTTGCTACCAAAACCCCCTATATAACCTTATATACAACATATACTAACTATACAACAAGTTTAGGCAGAAATTAATCAAACTCTAACTTACATATTTCATCCAAAAATCACCACAACAACTTGCATCACTTGTAATCAAACCCAAAACATGGACTATTTAACATCTTAAACAAGAATAAAAGGATCAAAGCCATAGATCAGATTTTATACCTCAAAAAGAAGGCTTGCAAGAGTGATCCTCCACTATTTCTTGAAGTTTTTGGTTCCCTTAGCTTCCCAAGCTTCCAAACTTACAATCAATCGGTTTAGAATTCGATTTTAGCACTTGGTTGGTGTAAATCAAGAAGGAATTTGTTTTCTCTTGCTCTCCCTTTCTCTCTCTCTTGCTTGGCCAAGACCAGAAAAAAATGAAGAAGAAAGATGGCTGAAGTGAAGGATAAAAAGGCAAGAAAAAAAAATTAATTAAGGAGCCATGAGGTGGTGACACTTGGTGCCACCAAAGCCATGCAAATTTTTCTCTCTCTCCCTTACATTTTTGGCCACAAATTTCAGTCAAAGGGAAATGAAGGGATATTTTGCTCAAATATCAATGAGCTCATGTGGTAAGAAAGTGGTGGTCTAGTGGTGTGTTCAATCGGTAGTGTGCGGTACACGTCGGTTCACACCGTTTTTCTTTAAAACACCCGTACTAGGTTTTTACTTCCTATTCACTAACCTTATATCATTGCTCCTAATCACATATTATTTCTCACTTAAAAGTCACTTTTAATCACCAAATTTGATCCTTGTTCCGTACCGAAAAATCATCCGGCGAAAATCGCGAAAACCCTAATTTGCTCCAATTTTGAAAATGAAGAGTGAAACCCTACTTTCTAGGTTCATTTGCACTTATTGGAGAATGATTGGGTAGTAGGGCTATAATCAAGGAATAATTTCTAAATAAAAAGGCATTTTTGAGAAAAATATAAGAAATTTGCGAGTCCTCACAGCGTGTTATGTGGGTATATGTTTATTTGAATATTTGGTACCCTCAATAGTTACTTTAGTAACCTTATCGTGTTTATTTACTAAATTACCTTTTGGGGGAAAAGAAAAGAGAGGGAAAACATATATATGGACGGGAGACGTAGCCGTGGACGTAGACGTGGCCGTGGGAATGAACGAGCTCAAGAGCCAAGAGAGGAAAGAGAAACAAAAGCTACACAAGAGCAAGGAATGAGGGTTGAAGCCGAAGACCAAATGGCAACGGTAATGCAACAAATGACAGATATCTTGGCAAGACTGGTGGATCAACAAGGCCAAATGGCCGTGAATCAACCCCAGAACCCTGAAATCGGAGAAGGTAAGGCTCTTGAGAGGTTTCAGAAATTTACTCCTCCGAAATTCCTTGGAGGATCTGATCCGGATATAGCCGAACAATGGTTAGAGGCCATGATTAATATTTTCACCGTCTTGAACTACACCGAGCAAAGACAAGTAAACTTTGCGGTGTTCCAATTTGAAGGATCAGCCCGAGCGTGGTGGAACGTTATTAAAGCAAAATGGGAAAGAGAACAGACCGTATGGACATGGACAAATTTCATAAGGGAATTTAACGAGAAATACCTCCCTCCTTTAGTTCAAGAGAGGAGAGAGGAAGAGTTTATTGGACTACGCCAGGGAACGCTAAGTGTAGCCGAATATGAAACAAAATTTACGAAACTATCCAAGTTTGCTTCTGAATTGGTGGCCACAGAGCGGCGAAGAGTAAGACGGTTTATACAAGGATTAAATTTGGAACTCCAAGAAGCATTAGCGGCAGTACAAGTGAATACGTTTACGGAGGCCCTTGAGAAAGCTCAAAGAATCGAGACTGCAAAGGCACAGATAAAAGCTTCCCAGACCCAGAAAAGGAGTGCATCGAGTAGTGTAGTGGAGGAATTAAGTGAAGCGAGAGTCCCTTCCAAAGTGCAAAAAGTGAACTTTTTGTCCCACCCACCATGGACATTAGGGGCGATAGGTGAAGGATCTACAAAAGAAAGCAAAATCAGATTTGGGAAAAGTTTTCAAGAAAGCCAAAAGATGGCTTCTCACGTGGTCTGTGGGTACTGTGGAAAGGCAAATCATGTCGAAAGCGATTGTTGGAGAAAGGGGCGGAAATGTTTAATCTGCGGAAGTGGCGATCATCAAGTTAGCAACTGTCCGAGGAGACAGTCACGTGAAAGCAATGCTCTGCAACTGGATGGAGCTAAATCACAAGTGAATGAAGGAGGGAAACGAACTAGCAGACCGGCAAAGGTTTATGCTATAGACAACCGACAAGTTCCGGACTCGTCTGAGGCAACTGAAGGTAAAATTTCGAGGACGAAATTTTTTTAAGGGGGAGAGAATGTGAGGACTCGCAAATTCCTTGTATTTTTCCTCAAAAATACCCTTTTATTTGAAAATTAGTATTTATCAAAGGCCACTACCCAAATATTTCACATTAAGTGTAGATAAACCTAGAAAATAGGGTTTTACGGTTCGGTTTCAAGTTTGGAGCGAAATTAGGGTTTTCGCGATTTTCCGCCGGATGAATTTTCGGTACAGAGTAAGAATTAATTTGGGGATTAAAAGTGACTTTTAAGTGAGAAATAATATGTGACTAGTGGCAATGATATAAGGTTAGTGAATGGGAAGTAAAAACCCTAGTACGTGAGTTTTTAAGAAAAACGGCGCGAACCGGCGGGTCCCGCGCACTACCGATTGAACGCACTGCTTGACCACCATTTTTCCTTACCAAACAAATTTATTGAACTTGAGCAAAATATCTTCTCTCTTGGCAACAAGCTTAACCGAATGTGAGGCTAGGAAATAACAAGAGAAAGAGAAAAGAAAGAAAGGTGGTGGTGGCGACACTTGTCGCCACCTTAAGGCTTCTTGACCCAAGACAATTATCATCCATTTAAGCACCAAAATTCAGCATTTTACCCCTTATTTCTGCTGCTGCTGGCCGAGAGAGAGAAGAGGGAAAACACCAAAGGAAAACATTTCATTTCATCTTCAATCCAACAACTTAGGAAGAAATCAAACAAAATAAACCGATTAAACTTGTTCTTGAGTGACTAGTTAGTGAGTTGTGGTGAGTTTTTGAAGGAGAAAGCTTGGGCTACTCTTAGTGACCTCTAGTCAAGGTAAGAGAGCTTATCTCTCCAAGTTTTACTTTCAATCTTGTGAAATTAAGTTTAGCAACTTGATTTTGTGGTGGAATCATGGATGATTATCATGTTTTAGTAGTTTTCCCATTTTTATTTCATGAACTAGGGTTTGGGAAAATTCTGCCCAATTTGTTGTATGATGCTTATATGTTGCAATTGAGGTGTTATAAGGTGTTGTGGTAGGGATTAGACCAAGAAATTAAGGAAAGTTGCACTAGAAACTCAAAATTCCAGAATCTGGAAAATTTTCCCAACTTTCTGTCCGAATTTATATCTGTATGTTAGAGGTCAATTTTGTGAGGACCCGCAAATTTTCTACATTTTTTCCTCAAAAATGCCTTTTATTTGAAAATTATTATTTATTAAAGCTCTACTATCTAATTGTTCAACTATAAGTGCAGATGAACCTAGAAAATAGGGTTTTCCGCTTCGGTTTCATGACTTGAGCAAAATTAGGGTTTTTCGATTTTTCCGCCGGATGAATTTTCGGTACTGGCCGAGGATCAATTTGATGATTAAAAGTGACTTTTAAATGAGAAATAATATGTGAGTAGTAGCCATGAGATAAGGTTAGTAAATGGAAAGTAAAAACCCTAGTACGTGAGTTTTAAGAAAAACGGCGCGAACCGGCGGGTCCCGCGCACTACCGATTGAACCACCACTTGATCACCACTTTCTTGCCATACAAGTTTATCATTAATGGAGCAAAATATCTTCCCCCTCTTAGCCCTCCTATTGGCCGAAAATTAGAGGTTAGAAATGCAACAAGAGAGAGAAAAATTTGTGGTCAAGATTAGTCCAAGTGTTAGCCAAACTTGTGGCTAGAATTAATCCTTAGCTTTCCAACCTTCTTATAACACAAGCTTAGCTTAATTTCCTTCATTAATTCTGCATCTTGGCTGAAATAAGAGAGAGAGAGAGAGAGACAAAGAGAGTTCATCTCATTCTCCTTCATTTCTTCTCCAAATCTTGAAAAGTTTCTTCTATTCGCGCAAATCTACTCCGATTAAGTTGTTATCTAGCACAAAGGCTACCTACCGGTGTAATTTTCTTGAGGAACAAAGGCCTTGAACACTTGTTTCTAGTCTCCTTGGAAAGGTATACATGCTGGAACCTTGACTCTCCGATTAAATTCGCGATTAGTTGCTAAATATGTCACATATGGTTGAATTATTGAGGTATGTGGTGAAATAGAGGCTTGGGTCATGATTTTTCCATTTTATTGGAATATTTTTCAGCTTTCCTATGATTTCTCTAGTGCTTAAAATTTGGGGCTTTGATGTTTAAAGTTTAATATGGGAAGTTAGGATGGTGAAGCAAGCCAAAAACAAAGAAGTTAGCAATTGATTATAAGAATTCCAGATTTCTGGAATTTCATGTTTCACTTCTGTCCGGTTTTGTAGCCTTATCTTAGAGGCCGAATTGGCCTTAGGTCAAAGAAGGAAAGTTGTAGAGAATGGTGTTTTATAGGTGCCTATAAAATTTCAGCTCAATCGGAGCAACGTAGGATGTGAAAAGTCCAAAATACCCTCACTGTTTTAAAAATTTCCCAGCAGTCCGTTTCATCAGTTAAGTCCAGTTTATCACGTTTTTTTGACTAGTATTCATTCTGATTTAGCTTTTTCCCAAAACATGAAAGTTGTAGTATTCTGAATTATCTTTCAAATGCCTCTAAGAAAACCTGATTCGGACTTGTGTACTCTGAGATATGTCCATTACAGTGTAATGCATTTAAACAGCCGACGAATTGATTTCTAGTTTAGTAATTTGAGAATTTGACCAAGTTACATTAGAAACTGGACTAAGTGACCTTCATGAAAATTGTAGCCCTGTGTCTTAGCTTCGAAACGGCATAAGTTGCGTCTTAATCCAATAAGCGTAGCCTCGGATAAGTTATTTCCGCTTTCATACGTCAAATCTGTCTTTTGCTAAATTGAATTTCTGCACTTGTTATTTCTGTATTTCTTATTCTTATGATATTGTGAGCCTATGGAACGGCTCTTGACTTGAATTGCTTATGTGTGATATTGGGTTGTGGTTGAGGAAAAATAATGAAACCAAAATGGCTGGAAAATTAGGTAAACACAAAGGGCATGCTGCCCAAATTTTCGCCCGAAAGCTAAGGTTTATTTGAACTTGTAAAATACTATGACCGTTTTTCCATCTTAAAAACATGATCCTTCTTCAATTGGAAACTCCAAATGTTTACTTACTCTTACCAAATAAAGAGGAGTAGTTTAGGATTTTCTTGAGTATTTTGTCCTCTCTTTTTCATGAATTTTATTAAGACAATTAGTCTATAATATCTACTTGAATATAAGATAAGTTTCAACCACATAAACGATTCCGAAAATGGTATTTCCTAGTCTATCTAGCTGGATTTTGATTTGTCTTTAGTTCAAGTGTTTCCATTAGAAAATTTTATAACCCTTTTGAGTTGGTTTTATGTGTGGTCTATGAAACCCTAGTTATTTTTATCCACGAGTCCAAATGTCCACGTTCCACTTTAAAGTCTTTTTATACGTTCTACTCATCATGCGACGAGTCTCTTTGATTGCACCTAATTGGTTGTGACAAATGAGTGGTAATATTCTTTTCATTTAATCTTAGGTTTTCTCGGTGACTAAAGATAATATCCGGAAGGATATTTTGCACGTTGTTGTGCGTAAATAGGTGAGTGTTCTATATACATTTTGTTCCTATGACTATGTGGATTGTTGGATCTATGTGGTTATTTGTGACTATTTGATTACATGTTACTTGTTTTCTATGATTTTTAAAATGAACTTTTGCTAGGTGAGTGTGTACTTTATCGCACTCGACCTAAATAAATATGAAATTTTCGGTGATTAAATGTTGAAATACTAGTTGCGCATGAATGTAAGCCTTTTGGCTGAACTGGGCCCTTGCCCTTGTTACCGGTCGTCTCGAGCCAGAAGCGGACTCGGTCGAGCGATTAGGAACCTGGGTGAATTTGGTATACTCGAGTATTACCTTGTAGACCGGCCATGTCCGGGTAGGTGGAGTCCGGCCAACGTCCGGATGGGTGGAGTCCGGCCAACGTCCGGAAAGGGATGAATGAACGAACGCAGGCACGAGGGTTTTACTTCTCAAAAAGGAAATTTTCAAATAATTGGAGGAATAAGGGGAAATGTCAGGGGAACGAACGAACGAACAAAGAGCTTCTTGGGAGCCCGTATCCTTTTAATGAATGCATTATCATTGCTTTATATTGGACATGTTTTCTGGATTAATTGTTATTACATGACTACTGTTCCTTGTTTAATTACTTGTTTATATATATAGAACCTCACTGGGCTTTTTAGCTCATACCACGTCAATTGTTTTCCTTAGCAGGGGAAGGCGAGCAAGGACGAGCGTTCGGTATAGTCTAGTTGATCTAGTTCTTTGGCCTTGTAATGGTTTTCGCCCTAGTGCTTGGCACGGGCTGGTTGTATGAGGAATGAGAACCCTTGTATATTCGATGGTTGTACTTGAATGGTAAAAACTTTGAAGACTTCTGGTGTGTAGAAGTTTCTTATCTCTTACTTGAGCATCTATTGTCTATGGATGTATATACATGATTCGAGTTCCATAGTGAGTGAGTCCTGGCGAGAGCTGGGCAGGCGATCCGCCGAACCCTTTGGTACGCCTTAGGGGGAGGTGGGGTCGTCACAGGTGGTATCAGAGCTTAGGCTTCAGATCTTTGTAGTTTATCCTAGGCTGATGTTTAGGATACCAAACTGTGGGACCGGCTTGAAAGTTAAATGATTGCTTATAGCGATGTAATTTAGAGTCACTTCACGTGGTCTCTACAAAGAAGCAAGATAGGGCCAAGTGGTGTTATGGTCCTTACTATGTGATTGAGTAAAGACTTAAGTGCCCTTCTAGAAATGTAAGTTGTGAATCATGAATGTTATAAGTTGTATAACCTTTATCTTACTAATTGGAGGAAATTTGATATGTATGTTGGGTAGGAATCTCGAATGTGGTGATTTACTCTTGGGACCGGCCGGCTCGAGTTGTGAATTATCCTACTTTGGATTCTCGTGCCCGAGTACTTCAGAGTTGAGGCGATGCTAGCTACTAGGTACTTGAGACTTGTATTTTGGAACATGAACAGGCTTTGTCCGACTAAAATGAATATAAGAAATCTACGGACATCTAGTGACTAGGAAGTGACGTGAGAGACCGGACGGGGTTATCTTAGCTGAGTCTGGAAAATATTGTAACCCAAAAGATCCTTGTGGTGAGATTGAAATGATTCTTAGTACGTGATCAACTTTTGAGAACTATTTTTGATCTGATTAGTGCGAGTTGGAATTTCGAGGTCGAAATTCTTTTAAGGGGGAGAGGGTGTGAGGACCCGCAAATTTTCTACATTTTTTCCTCAAAAATGCCTTTTATTTGAAAATTATTATTTATTAAAGCTCTACTATCTAATTTTTCAACTATAAGTGCAGATGAACCTAGAAAATAGGGTTTTCCGCTTCGGTTTCATGACTTGAGCAAAATTAGGGTTTTTCGATTTTTCCGCCGGATGAATTTTCGGTACTGGCCGAGGATCAATTTGATGATTAAAAGTGACTTTTAAATGAGAAATAATATGTGAGTAGTAGCCATGAGATAAGGTTAGTAAATGGAAAGTAAAAACCCTAGTACGTGAGTTTTAAGAAAAACGGCGCGAACCGGCGGGTCCCGCGCACTACCGATTGAACCACCACTTGATCACCACTTTCTTGCCATACAAGTTTATCATTAATGGAGCAAAATATCTTCCCCCTCTTAGCCCTCCTATTGGCCGAAAATTAGAGGTTAGAAATGCAACAAGAGAGAGAAAAATTTGTGGTCAAGATTAGTCCAAGTGTTAGCCAAACTTGTGGCTAGAATTAATCCTTAGCTTTCCAACCTTCTTATGACACAAGCTTAGCTTAATTTCCTTCATTAATTCTGCATCTTGGCTGAAATAAGAGAGAGAGAGAGAGACAAAGAGAGTTCATCTCATTCTCCTTCATTTCTTCTCCAAATCTTGAAAAGTTTCTTCTATTCGCGCAAATCTACTCCGATTAAGTTGTTATCTAGCACAAAGGCTACCTACCGGTGTAATTTTCTTGAGGAACAAAGGCCTTGAACACTTGTTTCTAGTCTCCTTGGAAAGGTATACATGCTGGAACCTTGACTCTCCGATTAAATTCGCGATTAGTTGCTAAATATGTCACATATGGTTGAATTATTGAGGTATGTGGTGAAATAGAGGCTTGGGTCATGATTTTTCCATTTTATTGGAATATTTTTCAGCTTTCCTATGATTTCTCTAGTGCTTAAAATTTGGGGCTTTGATGTTTAAAGTTTAATATGGGAAGTTAGGATGGTGAAGCAAGCCAAAAACAAAGAAGTTAGCAATTGATTATAAGAATTCCAGATTTCTGGAATTTCATGTTTCACTTCTGTCCGGTTTTGTAGCCTTATCTTAGAGGCCGAATTGGCCTTAGGTCAAAGAAGGAAAGTTGTAGAGAATGGTGTTTTATAGGTGCCTATAAAATTTCAGCTCAATCGGAGCAACGTAGGATGTGAAAAGTCCAAAATACCCTCACTGTTTTAAAAATTTCCCAGCAGTCCGTTTCATCAGTTAAGTCCAGTTTATCACGTTTTTTGACTAGTATTAATTCTGATTTAGCTTTTTCCCAAAACATGAAAGTTGTAGTATTCTGAATTATCTTTCAAATGCCTCTAAGAAAACCTGATTCGGACTTGTGTACTCTGAGATATGTCCATTACAGTGTAATGCATTTAAACAGCCGACGAATTGATTTCTAGTTTAGTAATTTGCGAATTTTACCAAGTTACATTCGAAACTGGACTAAGTGATCTTCATGAAAATTGTAGCCCTGTGTCTTAGCTTCGAAACGGCATAAGTTGCGTCTTAATCCGATAAGCGTAGCCTCGGATAAGTTATTTCCGCTTTCATACGTCAAATCTGTCTTTTGCTAAATTGAATTTCTGCACTTGTTATTTCTGTATTTCTTATTCTTATGATATTGTGAGCCTATGGAACGGCTCTTGACTTGAATTGCTTATGTGTGATGTTGGGTTGTGGTTGAGGAAAAATAATGAAACCAAAATGGCTGGAAAATTAGGTAAACACAAAGGGCATGCTGCCCAAATTTTCGCCCGAAAGCTAAGGTTTATTTGAACTTGTAAAATACTATGACCGTTTTTCCATCTTAAAAACATGATCCTTCTTCAATTGGAAACTCCAAATGTTTACTTACTCTTACCAAATAAAGAGGAGTAGTTTAGGATTTTCTTGAGTATTTTGTCCTCTCTTTTTCATGAATTTTATTAAGACAATTAGTCTATAATATCTACTTGAATATAAGATAAGTTTCAACCACATAAACGATTCCGAAAATGGTATTTCCTAGTCTATCTAGCTGGATTTTGATTTGTCTTTAGTTCAAGTGTTTCCATTAGAAAATTTTATAACCCTTTTGAGTTGGTTTTATGTGTGGTCTATGAAACCCTAGTTATTTTTATCCACGAGTCCAAATGTCCACGTTCCACTTTAAAGTCTTTTTATACGTTCTACTCATCATGCGACGAGTCTCTTTGATTGCACCTAATTGGTTGTGACAAATGAGTGGTAATATTCTTTTCATTTAATCTTAGGTTTTCTCGGTGACTAAAGATAATATCCGGAAGGATATTTTGCACGTTGTTGTGCGTAAATAGGTGAGTGTTCTATATACATTTTGTTCCTATGACTATGTGGATTGTTGGATCTATGTGGTTATTTGTGACTATTTGATTACATGTTACTTGTTTTCTATGATTTTTAAAATGAACTTTTGCTAGGTGAGTGTGTACTTTATCGCACTCGACCTAAATAAATATGAAATTTTCGGTGATTAAATGTTGAAATACTAGTTGCGCATGAATGTAAGCCTTTTGGCTGAACTGGGCCCTTGCCCTTGTTACCGGTCGTCTCGAGCCAGAAGCGGACTCGGTCGAGCGATTAGGAACCTGGGTGAATTTGGTATACTCGAGTATTACCTTGTAGACCGGCCATGTCCGGGTAGGTGGAGTCCGGCCAACGTCCGGATGGGTGGAGTCCGGCCAACGTCCGGAAAGGGATGAATGAACGAACGCAGGCACGAGGGTTTTACTTCTCAAAAAGGAAATTTTCAAATAATTGGAGGAATAAGGGGAAATGTCAGGGGAACGAACGAACGAACAAAGAGCTCCTTGGGAGCCCGTATCCTTTTAATGAATGCATTATCATTGCTTTATATTGGACATGTTTTCTGGATTAATTGTTATTACATGACTACTGTTCCTTGTTTAATTACTTGTTTATATATATAGAACCTCACTGGGCTTTTTAGCTCATACCACGTCAATTGTTTTCCTTAGCAGGGGAAGGCGAGCAAGGACGAGCGTTCGGTATAGTCTAGTTGATCTAGTTCTTTGGCCTTGTAATGGTTCTCGCCCTAGTGCTTGGCACGGGCTGGTTGTATGAGGAATGAGAACCCTTGTATATTCGATGGTTGTACTTGAATGGTAAAAACTTTGAAGACTTCTGGTGTGTAGAAGTTTCTTATCTCTTACTTGAGCATCTATTGTCTATGGATGTATATACATGATTCGAGTTCCATAGTGAGTGAGTCCTGGCGAGAGCTGGGCAGGCGATCCGCCGAACCCTTTGGTACGCCTTAGGGGGAGGTGGGGTCGTCACAAATTTGGCCTTAGGTCAAAGAATAAAAGTTGTATATAATGGCATTTTATAGGTGTCTACAAAATTTCAGCTCAATCGGAACAACGTAGGACGTGAAAAGTCCAAAATACCCTTACTGTTTTAAGTATTTCCCAAGCAGTCCGTGTGATCAGTTAAGTCCAGTTTATCACGTTTTTCGACTAGTATGCATTCTGATTTAGCTTTTTGCCAAAACATGAAAGTTGTATTATTCTGAATTAGCTTTCAAATGCCTCTAAGAACACCTGATTCGGACTTGTGTACTCTGACATATGTCCATTACAGCGTTCTGCGTTTAAACAGCCGACGAATTGGTTTCTGGTTTAGTAATTTGAGAATTTGACTAAGTTACATTAGGAACTGGACTAAGTGACCTTCATGAATTTTGTAGCTCTGTGTATTAGCTTCGAAACGGCATAGGTTTTGTCTCAATCCGATAAGCGTAGCTTCGGATATGTTATTTCCGCATTCGTTCGTCAAATCTGTCTTGTGCTAAGTTGAATTTCTACACTTGTGATTGTTGTAATTCTTATTCTTATGATATTGTGAGCCTATGGAACGGCTCTTGACTTGAATTGCTTATGTGTGATGTTGGGTTGTGGTTGAGGAAAAATAATGAAGCCAAAATGGCTGGAAAATTAGGTAAACACAAAGGGCGTGCTGCCCAAATTTTCGCTCGAGGGCTAGGTTTCTATTGGAACTTGTATACTTTTGTTTGGCCAATACCATGACCGGTTTTCCATTTAAAAAAAAAACATGATTTTTCATCCTGGGGTTCAAACAACCCCCTTCTTACTTGAAAGTCATCTTTACACGTTTTACTCCTAATTAGTCGGGTTTCTTTGTTTCCCTTAAATGTTTTGCTCGATAAACTGTAATATGTTCTCTTGTTCAACCTTAGGTTTCATTGGTGACTAAGGGTAATATCCGGAAGGATATTTTGCACGTTATTTTGCATATCTAGGTGAGTGTTCCTTATTTGACTTTATGGCTTGTTGTTATCATTTGCTAATGTGTTAATTGCTTTGAATGATGTCCAAAACGAGCTTCTAGGCGAGTGTGTACTTTATCGCACTCGACCTAAATAACTGTACAATTTTCAAGGATTTATTGATTGAAATGTTACTTGCGCATGAATGTAAGCCTTTTGGGGCTGAACTGGCCATTGCCCCTTGTTACCGGTCGTCTCGAGCCAGAAGCGGACTCGGTCGGGCGATTAGGGACTTGGGTGAACGTTTGGTATACTCGAGTATTACCCTGTAGGTTGGTGGAGACTGGCCAACGGCCAGGACGGGGGTGAATGAATGAATGAATGAACGAACGAACGAACGAACGAGGGTTTATTGATAAACGAAAAATGCATTTTCAAATGATTGGAGGAATAAGGGGAAATGTCAGGAGAACGAATGAACGAATTGCTCCTTGTGAGCCGTATCCTTTTAATGAATGTTACTATTGCTTTCCATTGTAAATGTTTCTTGAATTATTGATACTCCATGTTTAATGTATTGAATTGATTGTTTGGTTGTTTGATTATCTGTTTGGAACCTCACTGAGCTTTTAGCTCACCCCTTTAGTTTTGTTTTCCTTAACAGGGGACGGCGAGCAGGATGAGAGCATAGACTGGCCTAGTCTAGGTCTTTTGTTTCTTTTGTAATGGTTCTCGCCCTAGTGCTTGGCACTGGCTAGCTGTATGGTGAAGTGAGAACCTTTGTACATTTGATGGTTGTACTTCCTTTTGAGATAGCAATGTATATAAGTTCCACTTTAAGTTTGGATTGCTACCCTATTTATTCTTGTGATTTGTTCTGGATTTGATTAAAGAACGACTGAGTCCCGGCGAGAGCTGGGCAGGCGACCCGCCGAACCCTCTGGTACACCTAAGGGGGAGGTGGGGTCGTTACACTAAGTTATTAAGTTTTGTGTTAAGAAATTTTCTTAGTTCATAGCTTCGTGACTTAGAAGGGTCAAAAATTTTTGCAATTTATGAAGAACCGGTTCCCTTCCAAAGCCATAAAGATTTCATTTACTTAATCTTCAAAGTTGGTCATGCTCAACAAGCTTTAAATCGTGTCCAATTTGTCCAATTCACATTGGTGAAGATATGCGGACCATTGAAGGCTTTCAAGTTGAAGAGCTTCCATGGGTTACTTTGCTCCAGCTTGTTGTCTCAAATGGAGAGTAGTTTCATTTGTAATTTTCTTAGCTATTGAAATCAGTTGTTTAGGGCTGTTAAGCAAGGGTTTATTTGTTATTTACCTTGCTGTTTGAGTTGTTAATTTTTGGCTTAATAATTCGGCCATCATCGTCTTTGTTTTAGCCGAATTCTAGTCATTAGTTTTAGGTCAATAAAAAGTCCAAATCACATTAGGGTTTCGAATCATTGTAAGCTTATAAATAGCCTATCTTTCCGACGTTTTATGGTTAATAAAAAATTTTCTAGATATTAACGTGATTTAATCACTTTTCTCTTGTCCAAGAGAGTCTTTCTTAAATACTTGAGAGTTTATTGAGAGTATTCAAATCGTACTTATCAATCAAGAAATCACCCTTGGTTGTGGTGTTCTTTTACAAACAACTTTGGTTCGCCAAGTTATTAAGTTTTCGGTTAAGAAATTTTCTTAGTTCATAGCTTTGTGACTTAGAAGGATCAAGAGTTTCTGCAATTCAACTTGATTCTTTGTCTAGATCTGAGGCTGTGTGGTATACGGGTTTAGGCCTTTTAGGTGGGTTCGTATCACAACGCATTTGATTGGTACACTAATCTTGAACCTAGATCCATCAATAGTTCGAAGCAACTTGAGCGGGAGTTTCTCAATGTGAGGACTTGCAAAATTCTTCATATTTTCTTTAAAATTCCCTTTTATTTTAAATAAGTTAATTTATAATTTCTTTACTACTAAATTACTCCCTCAATAGTTGTAATAAATGATAGAATCAAGAGTTTTACCTTTACTTTTATAGTTAGGGTAAACTGGGGTTTTTACGTATTTTGGTAGCGTGACTGTGAGAACCCGAAAATTTCTTTATTTCCTGCTCATTATTTTATTTTCTTGCATACCCTTTTTATACCTTTCTTTGTTATATTAATTTTTGAGAGATTTTTAATAAGGGAATCAAGTTGTTAAGACATTTTTCCGGTACAAGTTAGTCTATGTGACGTTAGTAGTGTATATTGAACGTGGGAACCGCTAGTGCGATAAAATTTTGACGACTAGGTGACGTTGTATTAGGGAATATTATTTTTACAAGGTGCTCGGGGATCATTAGAGGTTAGCTAGGTAAATTAACCATTGGTAGCCAAAAGGATGAGAATAAACCCTAGTGCGCCATTTGTCGCGAAACCAATGGATGGCGAATTTTGACCAAGACCTTCTTACTTCTACTAAATGCAACAATTTGACTAAAATTCCCTTTTATTTTGACTCAATTACTTTATGATAGTTTTACTACTCATTTACTTCCTAAATAGTTGCAATTAATCATTGAATCAAGGGTTTTCCCTTTACATTCATCGTTAGGGTAAATTAGGGTTTTGCGTCTTTTGGTAGTGCGATTAATCGGTACAAAGTGTGTACTAAATTTAGGGATTAAGAGTGAGTTTTAGATGACATTAAATGTGTGATTAGAAGTAATAATAATAAGTTAGTGAATTGTAAGTGAAAACCCTATTACGTGAGAGTTAAGGAAAAACGGTTAGAACCGACGGGTACCGTTTGTTACCGAGTGAGTGCACCACTTCAACACTATTTTATTACCTTAATCTTACTTTTATTTCAGCAAAAATTGGCCCTAAATATCCCCTCCAAACATCCAAAATTTCTGAATAAAAAAAAAGAAGAAAAGAAGAAAATTTGGAGATTTGATCTTAGAGTGACACTTGAAAGTCATCAACCAACTTTGACCCAAACTAATTCCTATCATGTTGACCTTCTTGAAGCTTCATTTCTTCCTCATTTCCACCATCATGGCCGAGCTCTTGGGGAGAGAAAAAAGTGAAGAAAACACTTCATTTCCATCTTGAATTTTATCTTAGTTTGAGTGAAAATCCAAAATCCAAACCAATTAAACTTTCATTTTAGTACTTAGGAAGCTTTGGGTGGTGAAAGTTGTGGAAGAAAGTGGTGTGGTTCTCAGCTACAAGCACTTTTTGCAAGGTACCATGGCTGTCTTTCTTATTTCTCTTCCTTAATCATGTTTAAATTTGGATAGAAACTCCTATTCATGGCTAATGATGGTTATTTAAGTAATTTTCATTGATATGGTGAATGTTTAGCTAGGGTTTACATTTTCAGCCTTGCTTATGGCTATCTACATTGTTAATGGATGTTCTAGAGCTAGTCATTGTTGGTTTTGATGATAGAATGCTTATAAGATATGAAATTCTAGAGGAAAAGTTTAAATTCCAGAAATTTTAAACCACTCTATTCTGTTCTGATCTATTTAATTAGTCCATGCTAGAGGTCGAATCTGTGACAGCCCCACCTCCCCCTAAGGCGAACCAGAGGGTTCGACGGACCGCCTGCCCAGCTCTCGCCGGGACTCAGTCGTTCACTACAGACCTCAAATAAATACAAGATAAATCTCAAATATAACTCAAATGTTCCAACATTTACATATCAAAAGCGAAGCGTCCACGCTTCCACTGCGCCACTCTGATCCATGATCCCAATTCTTATACAAGAGGAATTCCACAACAATAAAATCACAACAAGCCTTCCTTCGCCACGAGCCCTGTGGAGGGGAATAAAATAGTTTTGGGGTGAGCTAGAAGCTCAGCGAGTAACCAGTAAAATCAGTAATTAAATCGGTTTCACAATAGTTCATTTCAATGATGTCATAAATCAAATGATAAGTCCAGAAACAAATACAACATTTACAATACCTTAAAATGGAGTATCAATAATTCAAGGAACATTTACAATGGAAAGCGATAGTAACATTCATTAAAAGGATACGGGCTCACATGGAGCTATTCGTTTGTTCGTTCGTTCCCCTGACATTCCCCCTTATACCTCCAATCGTTTGAAAATACATTTTTTGTAAGTAGAATCCCTCGTTCATCCTTTTGTTCGTTCATCCCCTTTTCCGGACGTTGACCGGACTCCACCCATCCGACCATTGGCCGGACTCCACCCATCCGGACGTAGCCGGACTACAAGGTAATACTCAAGTATACCAAATGTGCACCCAGGTCACCAAATCGCCCGACCGAGTCTGCTTCTGGCTCGAGTCGATCGGTAATAAAGGCAAGGGCCTAGTTCAGCCAAAAGGCTTACATTCATGCACAACTAATATTTCAACATTTAAACACCAAAAATCTCATATTTATTTAGGTCGAGTGCGATAAAGTACACACTCACCTAGAAAACTCGTTTTAACAATCATTGAAAACACTTAACACATTATCAATCAATAATAACAAGCCAATAAATCAAGGAATACAGCAACAAGGAACACTCATATGCAAGCACGCATGATATGCAAGAAAACAGTTCAAAAGTAACTGTGGAAACAGTTCAAAAGTAAATAATGCAGGAAACGGTTCATAAATAACTTTAGAAATAGTTTGAGGTCACTCACCTCCATGGCTCAGAAACCATCCATCATATATCATTGCCTTGCTCAAATCCAAGTCTTAGATCACAAACTCAATGCAAACAAGTGTGACGACCCCACCTCCCCCTAGGGCGTACCAGAGGGTTCGGCGGGTCGCCTGCCCAGCTCTCGCCGGGACTCAGTCGCTCACTACATTCCTCAAACAGATTACAATATAAATCTCAAATATTACATCAAATTCTCCCCAAATATACATCCAAGTCTCCAATAATTACATGTCACAAAAACAGCGGAAACTAATTCCCAACTATACATCAAATGATTCCAAATCCAAATTGTACAAAATATATGCCATCCAGCCACGTGAATAAGTACTACAAGTCCTTCCTTCGTCTTGAGCCCTGTGGGGGGGGGAGAAAAAATATTTTTGGGGTGAGCTAGAAGTTCAGCGAGTAACTAGTAAAATCAGTAATCAAATCGGTTTAACAATATTTCATTTCAATGATGTCATAAATCAAATGATAAGTCCAGAAACAATTACAACATTTACAAAAACATTAAATATGGAGTATCAATAATTCAAGAAACATGTACAATGGAAAGCGATAGTAACATATTCATTAAAAGGATACCGCTCACATGGAGCTATTCATTTGTTCGTTCCCCTGACATTTCCCCTTATTCCTCCAATTATTTGAAAATTTCATTTTTATAAATAAACTCTCGTTCATCTTTTTATTCGTTCATCCCCTTTTCCGGACGTTGACCGGACTCCACCTATCCGGACGTTGGCCGGACTCCACCCATCCGGACGTAGCCGGACTACAAGGTAATACTCGAGTATACCAAATTCACCCAGGGTCACCATATCGCCCGACCGAGTCCGCTTCTGGCTCGAGTCGATCGGTAACGAAGGGTAGTGGCCAGTTCAGCCCAAAGGCTTACACCATGCGCAACTAGCATTTAATCATTAATCATTAAAAATTTCATATTTATTTAGGTCGAGTGCGATAAAGTACACACTCGCCTAGAAAACTCGTTTTAACAATCATCGAAAGCACTTAACACATTATCAATCAATAATAACAAGCCAATAAGTCCAGAAATACAACAAACAAGGAACACTCATATGCAAGCACGCATGATATGCAAGAAAACAGTTCAAAAGTAACTTTGGAAATTGTTTAAAGGTAAATAATGCAAGAAAACGGTACAAAAGTAACTTTGGAAACAGCTCAAAAGTAAATAATGCAGGAAACGGTTCATAAATAACTTCAGAAATAGTTTGAGGTCACTCACCTCCATGGCTCAGAATCATCCATCATATAACATTGCCTTGCTCAAATCCAAGTCTTATATCACAAACTCAATGCAAACAAGTCCCTTCAAAGTTCGGACAGCACTTCCCCTGAATTTGCTAACTTTTCCAGCCATCATGGCTTCATTATTTCCTCAGCCAGTCCCAAAGGTACACACACAACAACAAGTTCATCCAATAGCCATTCAACAAGCTCCAAGTAGTACTAGTACAAGTCAAGCTAGGGAAAAGTTTGGAAATGAAAGTTAAGCTCAAAACCAGAAAAACAGTTTTGACGTCATTTTACGGTAATGGTACCAAAGGCGCTACGATTGTCGGATGAAGGTCCAAGACCCACCGTTTCGAAGCTAAGAGATAGGGCTATAATATTTCAGAAGGTCACTTAACCCAGTTTCGAGTGTAACCAGGTCAAAAATGCAAGAAACTACACCAGAATCACAAAAACAGCTTCACAGAACGTATTCTAGCGGAAACATCATAAATCAGTCTACCTAAGTCCAAATCCGGAAATTCAAAAACCAGCTGAAAGCTAAGAAACAGGGATACAATTCATCAGAAGACTTAAACAACCAATTCGGAAGCATTCCTGACCAAAACAACCAATTACAGGCGCAATCCTTATATTCGGGTAAAACCAGAACAGCAATAGTAATTTCGACTTTTCTCACTCTACGCTACTCCGATTGACCTGAAATTTTGTAGGCACCTCTAAAATATCATTCCCTACAACTTTCATGTTTTAATCCAAGGCCAAATCATGTATTTTCAGGATCCAAAATGGAAAAACTACACGAAAACAGAATTCTGGGCGCGAAACAGGTTTCATGGACAGTCAAGGGTATTTCGGTCATTTCACATGCTACAGTGGTCAGATCAAGCTGAACTTTTGCAGGCTACTATTTTATACCATTGGTTACAACTTTTATGTTTTGACCAAAATCTAATTCGGTAAGGATCATGGTGAAGCGTCAGGGTCAGATTGGGTGAAAAGACAACCCTGTTCACTGAACTCCTACCTAGACCAGTCTGGGTATTTCCGAATTATCTCAGCATATACAACTCCAATTCAAGTGATTCTAAAGCCATTTGAAAGCTAAGATACAAGGCTATAATTCCTGAGAAGACATCAACAACTAAATCGGTAGTATTCCCAGTCAAACTACCCAATTACCAAAGCTGATTACTATTCTCGGATAGAAACAGGATAGCAGGGGTATTTCGGTCTTTTCACAGGCTACCGAGCTCAGATTGAGCTGAAAATTTACAGGTAACTATAAAACATCATTCTCTACAACTTTCATGTTTTGTTCTAAGGCCAATTCGGCCTATAACCTGGTCAAATAGAAACGGGCAGAATAGGGGTTAGTGAAAGCATAATCTGGAATTCATGCATTCAAGTGCTAATCTTCCACAAAACAACATCTAAAACAACTAAAAACCACTAATAAGCAATTAATTGAAGTAAAGAGGATGTTCTTGGCAAAATACCTTAAAACCACAAGAAAGGTAGGAGCTTAGGCTTTGTCCTCGAAAAATCCTTCCATTCAAGTTCCTAATCTTCCTTAACTAGCACTTTGTATGGAGTAATTTGAGTTTCCAATGGTTGGAACTTAAGATTTGGCTTGGATTTGAAGTTGAAGATGAAACTTTTCCTCTCTTTCTTTCTCTCAAGTGTTCAGCCAAGAAGGAAGAAGAAATGGGATATTTTTGGTCAAATTTTGGTATTTAGTAAAGGTAAGAAAGTTAAGTCAAAGTCCAACTCCAATCGGGTCGCGAAACCTAGCACCTTTTAATTGTAACACTTATCCTTTTGTCTCTCCATCATTCACCATCTAAGCAACCTCTAATTATCTCTTAACATTCGGTAAATTAAACCCAATATCCAAAACTTAACCTAACTGGCCGAATTTCCGAACTTTTCGCACTAGCGGGTCCCACGTCCGATATACGCTCTTTATTTCTCAAAAACTACCCGATACTAGAAAAATCATCTTAAAACTATATTTACTCATAAACTTTATCTGGGGAATTTTTCTAATAAAGAAAATGTAGAAAAGATGGGCGATTAAATAAAATAAACCCTAGAAAATTAGAAAATTTTCAGGTTCTCGCACTCATACTTTCTCGGGGCGTCACAACAAGTCCTTTCAAAGTTCGGACAGCACTTCCACTAAAGTTGCTAACTTTTCCAGCCATCATGGCTTCATTATTTCTTCAGCCAGTCCCAAAGGTACACACACAACAACAAGTTCATCCAATAGCCATTCAGCAAGCTCCAAGTAGTACAAAGACAAGTAAAGCTAGGAAAAAGTCCGGAAATGAAAGTTAAGCTCAAAACCAGAAAAATAGGTTTTGACGTCATTTTGCGGTAATGGTACCAAAGGCACTACGATTGTCAGATAAAGGTGCAAGACCCACCGTTTCGAAACTAAGAGATAGGACTACAATATTGCAGAAGGTCACTCAACCCAGTTTCGAGTGTAACCAGGTCAAAAATGCAAGAAACTACACCAAAAAAGTAAAACAGATTCACCAAAACGCATTCTAGAGGAAACATCATAAATCATGCTATCCAAGTCCAAATCCAGAAGGCCTCAACAACCAATTCGGAAACAATTCCAGCCAAAACAACCAATTACAGGCGCAATTCTTACATTCGGGTAAAACCAGAACAGCAATAGTAATTTCGATTTTTCTCATTCTACACCGCTCCGATTGACCTAAATTTTGTAGGCACCTTTAAAATGTTATTCCCTAAAACTTTCATGTTTTAAGCTAAGGCCAATTCGGCCTCTATCTAGGACCTAAAAATTCGGGCAGAATGAAGAACATCAAACCCTAACTTTCCAAGATTTCTTCCAAAACAGAAATTGTTTGCAATTAACCACTTTTTCCACCTCATAGAGTCCTTAAACATCATTTCCAATCATCATATATAGCCACACAATCATGTTCATATTAAAACAGAAAAATTCCCAATAATTATAAAACTTCACCAATTCAACCAAAAATCACAATATAATCCATAAAGTTGCACATTATACCACCATTAATCATCAATTAAGAATCATTAGAGGGAGGAGAGGGGTCCTTCACAACTCACCTTGTTAACCAAAGAGATGGAGCAACCTTGCACTTAAATCTTCCAAATCACTCCAATAAACACCTCACAAACACTCACTTAATGTTTTCTATGGAGCAAAAACAAGATTCAATGGTTGATTTGGTAACTTGGAGTAAGATTGAAGCTAGAAAGTGGAGTAGAAAATGAAGTTTTTTCTCTCTTATTTTGCTCCTCTTAACAGCCGGCCATGACAAGAAAAATGGGAGAAAAATTGGGTCCAAATTGGTTTTAGTAAAGTTAGAAAAGTCTTGGTCAAATTCAACATCCAATGGGTTTGTGACACTTGGCACCTCTAAGCTTTAATCTTATCTTTTTGTCTCTCCAATGCAAATATCTTAACACCTTGTAAAATAATATCACTTAATACAAAATTCCAACAAGTTGTCAAAAATATAATGCATTTACCGCACTAGCGGGTCCCACGTCCAAAATACGCTTTTAATTTCTCAAAAACTAACCGATACTAGAAAAATCATTTTAAAACTATCTTTGCTCATAAACTTTATCTGGGAAATTTTTCTAATAAAGAAACTGTAGAAAAGGCGGGCGATTAAATAAAATAAACCTTAGAAAATTAGAAAATTTCCGGGTTCTCACTCATATTCTTTCGGGGCGTCACAGAATCAGGCATAGGTCAAAGCATTAAAGTTGTAGGAAATAGTGTTAACTAGCTGCCTATAAAATTTCAGTTCAATCGGAGTACTGTACCATATGAAATGACAAAAATATCCTTGACTGCTAAATGTACTATTTTGCAGACAGTTTTCTATTTTCCTCCGAAATGTCACATTTTGATATTGAAGATGCACATATTGGCTGTTGATGTCTTCATAATAAATGTAGGTCTGTATTTGAGCTTCTAAACGGTATAAAGGGTATCCCAATCCAATAAGCTTAGCTTCGGTTGTGACCGAAACGCCAAGAGACGTCAAACCTGTTACTTTGTTATTTGTCTTGAACATTAGTTCCGGTCACATCGATAGCATTGTTTTGTAAGTGAAGGCTATTGAGCCTAGTGAAAGGCTATTGTGGTAAGATTATTTGTGAGGCCCCAGTCCATTCTGAAGTTTGATATTAGGTTATATTCATTATTCGTGCGGTAATATTAGGTTTTGGGACTAATTCGAAAATCCTAAGTTGGGGTTAGTAATGAAACCTTAGTTTTTGTATTAATTATAAGTTCGAGTGGTGATTAAAGTGAGTTTAAAAGTTAGGAAAACCCTTAATACTACCCAATCATTCGACAATAAGTGCATATGAACCTAGCAAGTAGGGTTTCGCTTTTCATTTGCAAGTTGGAGTAAGTTAGGATTTTCACGTGTATCCGTAGTGTGATTATCCGGTGAGCGAGGATCAAATTTGGTGTTTAAGGGTGACTTTTAGGTGAGAAATAATATGTGATTAGGAGCAATGATAAAAATTTAGTGAATAGGAAGTAAAAACCCTAGTACGTGTGATTTAAGGAAAAACGGCGCGAACCGACGGGTACCGCGCACTACTGATTGACCGCACCACTTGACCACCACTTTCTTACCACATGAGCTCATTAATACTTGAGAAAAATATCTCCTTATTTCCAGCTAGCTTTGACCGAAATTTAGGGCTAAAAATGCAAGAAAGAAAAAGAAAATTTTGGTTGGTATTAGTGGTGACAAGTGTCACTCAACCATGGCTCCTTGACCAAGACAAATTCCAACCTTCTTATCATCTATTTGGCTTCAATTTCACTCCATATTTCTGCTGCTTGGCCGAGAGAGAGAGGGAAAAAAACACCAAGGGAAAATTTCTCCATTTCTTCTTGAATCTAGCCATCAAAGTGAGGACTTAAAATTCTAAACCGATTAAAGTGTGAGTTGTGAGATTGGGAAGCTATGGCAACCAAGAATTCCAAGAGGAGGTGAAGTATTACTCTTGCAAGCTTCATTTGTTGAGGTATAAGGCTGAACCATGGCTTTGGTCCTTTTATTTTGGTTTAAGTTGTTGTATAATTCATGATGTGGTTGGATTAGTAGTGATATAAGTTGTTATGATGATTTAAATGTGATATATGTGAGTTAGGGTTTGAGGTATTTGCTGCCTATACTTGCTATATGGATGAGATATGTTGTATCTAAGCTTATATAAGTGGTTGTAGTGATGATTGGAGCAAGAAATCAAGAAAGTTTCATTGAATCCCAAAAATTCCAGATTTCTAGAAAATTTTCACCCTGTTCTGTCCGGTTCCAGTTGGTATGGTTAGAGGCCGAACTAGGCTTGGAACAAAACATTAAAGTTGTAGAGAATGATGTTGTATAGTGGCCTACAAAATTTCAGCTCAATCGGAGCAACGTAGCCTGTGAAAAGACTAAAATACCCTCACTGCCCTAGGTTGCCTTCTAGTGTTCCGTTTAGGCAGATCAGTCTTTTGGCCGTATCTATTCACTAGTATAGTTAGGTTTACTTGTAATAGTTCGACAATTAAGATGTATGTTTTTGTTTTGGTGGTTTGTATAAGGACCCTCCTTAGGGTCTACTTCCTGTTGGTTGTTATCACACTGTAGTATAGTGGTTTGACCAGATACATTTGAAGATGTAAATAGAACTTGTGGCGGTTGTATATATTATAAATAGTACTCTTTTGGTTTATTATATTTTTATTAGCTTTGTGTTTCGAGTCCTGGAGCGAGCTAGCCAGGCGTCCCGCCGATACCCTAGGGTTCGCCCTTGGGAGAAGTGGGGACGTCACAGGGTTGAATTGAGAAAATAAATGAAGCCATAAATGGCTGGAAAATAGGTAAATACAAAGGGTGTGCTGCCCAAATTTTTACTCGAGAGCAAGGTGGATGTACTCGCGACTTGAGCGAAAGGTTTTAGGGTTGTTTATGTTTATAAGACCAATGTGAGAACCCGTAAATTCCCTTAATGTTTTTCCTAGGGTTTTTCCCCTTAATTGCATGTTTTCTGCATTTTCTGGCTTAGGAATATTTTCTTGGTGGATTTTATGAGTAATTATAGTTTTTAGATGATTTTTCTAGCATTGGGTAGTTTTTGAAAAATTAAGAATATATATTGGACGTGGGACCCACTAGTGCGAAAAGTTCGGAAAAATTCGGCCAATTAGGTTAAATTCCGGATACTGTGTGAATTTATCGGGTGTTAAGAGATAAGTAGAGGATGTGAAGTGATTGATGTGAGAGGAAAAAGAAAAGATAGGATTGCATTAATGGAGGTGACAAGTGTCACCATTATATTGGTTATGACTTATGACTTACTATTCATGGTTTTTGACTTTTGACCCATTTGGTTAAATATCTTAAAAATTAACCAAAATTCACTCATTTCTTACTCCTCCATGGCCGGCTCTCCCTTGAGCAAAGAAGAAAGAAATTCTTCACCATTTTAGCTTCCATTTGGCTCAATCTTCCAAAAACAATTGCCTAAACTAGTTTCTACTCCATAAAATCCCTCCATTTGGTGCTAGTGAGTGTTTTGGTGAAGGTTTTTGGAGAAGCTAAGGTGTTCTACAACTTCCTCTCTCTTTTTTACTTGGTAAGTGGTGATTGACTATCCTCCTATACTTAATGATGTTTAATTTGTGCCTAGTGGTGGCTAAAGTGTTGAAATTTGTGATTTAATTCTTGGTTTGAGATGAATTGGTGAAGTTTTTATTTTTTTGAGGAATTTTCCGGTTTAATGTGATCATGGTGTTGTGGTTGTTTATGATGGTTGATAATGAGGGGTTATGACTCTAGTGGATGTAAATGATTGATAATTGCAACCAATTTTGGGTTTGGATTCAAATGAGAAAAGTTAGGGTTTCATAACCCCCTTTTCTGTCCGGTTTTGTATCTCATGTCTAGAGGCCGAATTGGCCTTGCCTCAAAACATGAAAGTTGTAGGTATTGATGTGTTTGAGGTGCCTGTAAAATTTCAGGTTATTTGGAGTAGTGTAGAGTGAGATACGTCGATTTTACTGTAGCTGTTCTGGGTTGATCAGAATGTGCAAACTGTGTTTGTAATCGTCTGTTTTGACTGGAATTGCTTTGGATTTGGATGTTGGTGTCTTCTGATGAAATGTAACTTGAGGTCTTAGCTACCGCATGCCTTTGGAATCAACGCATTTGGACCTGTATAGACTGAGTTGGACTAATTACAGCATAGTGTGATTTGTGAACCTGCAATTACGGTTCTGGTTTGGTATTCTGCATTTTTGACCTAGTTGTGCTAGGATTTGGACTGAGTGGCCTTCTACATTGTTGTAGCCCTGTCTTTTAGCTTAGAGATGGTGGGTTTTACACCCTCATCCGATAAGCGTAGCGCATTTTGTGCCATTACCGCAAAAGGAGGACGAAAACTGTTTTTTTTGTTAAGGTCAAGTTAGTGCATTGCTGAAATTTCTGGTTATCTATGCTACTTGTCTATGCATATGAAACCCTATTGGGGTTGCGATTGGCATTGCTTTATGACTCGTTATCGAGTCTCATTGTATTTGTTTGCTTGTTCTAGGAGGTAACGGTGGTGCACGACGTTCGTTTAACGACGGTGCATGAAACATCACTTTCTTGACTGGTGAGTATACTACTCACTTAATTGTTACAATGTGGCTTTGTATATGTGAATTTGATGCCTTGAAGGCTTACTTGGCTATTGGAATTGAGACAGGTGAGGGTGTACTTGACCGCCCTCACCCCTTGTGATAACATTCATGACTGTTTACCGTTTACTGAAATTACTGCAATTGATATATGAGACATTGAATTCCTTCCATGAAAAACTGATTTGGTGTCGTTTGGACGAATATCCAACGGCCTTACTGTATTACTGAGCTCAACCTCGTTGGTAGTCACTTGAATCGAGCCAGCGAGGGCTTGGTCGTGAAAATTGACTAGCCACGGGGACTGAAATGGGAATCTTGTGGTAATGAGACCCTTGGTTCCGGTGTACTCGAGTATCACCTAAAGTTACTGCTTGGATTGCGGGCCCGGTTGGGGTATGTTTGGTGGAAGGGATGGGAGTGAAGTGGGTTCTACGGTTGGTAGTCATAAACGTTGACGGAGAGTCAATGAGATTGGATCAAGAATGTAAGCGTGGAAATGGGCTCTTGAGAGTCGTCCGTATCCTTTTACTGACTTGTTTTACTTCTTAATTGTGTACTTGAAATGAAAGATTATGCTTATGTGATCTTTGTTGCTTATGTGGTAGTAACTCACTGGGCTTAAGCTCATTCCATTCCATTTGTTTTCCTTACAGGAAAATGATCACTTTTGGAAAGGTTGTACTAGCAAGTTGAGCTCATGTAAATGTATCTTTTGAATGAAACCCTAATGTGTATTGGGTTCACTTTCTTTTGATTGGCAAACCGAACATGTATATTCGTAGTGAATGATTTTTGATATGCCGCTTTGGCTTGAAAATGTTACATTTCAATGTATGTATGTTTGGTTGATATTTGGTTGAATTTAGGATCAACTCGTATTTCAAACGGCAAAAGAAAAATTTTGGCTACTCTCGGTCTAGTATCTGGATTCTGACGTGGCCGGTACTGTTCATCATCGGCTTCGATTTTCATTTTTTTTATTTGTGATTTTGACTTGTTTACGCGCGTGGGTATGTTCCAGAACATATTAGATCGACGTGAACTAATCTGTAGTCCTGGCGAGAGCTGGGCAGGCAGTCTGCTAACCCCTTTGGTTCGCCTTAGGGGAAAGTGGGGCTGTTACAAGTGGTATCAGAGCCACTTCGCGTGGTCTCTGCGCGGAGTGAGACTGGGCCAAGTGGTTTTGTGGTCCTAATTTCATGAATATGTCTAAGTGCTCGTTTGAGCGTAAGTTCTGAACCGGGCATGTGATAAGTGTACGAATCATTATCATGGGACTCGAGGAAGCTAGGTATGTATGTCGGATAGGAATCTTTAATAAGGATGGTTTATTCTTGGGACCGGCCGGCTCGAGATGTGAATTATCTTAGACGAGATTCTTGCGCCCGGATATGAAAGATATGATGGCTTAGGTTAGAAAGGATTTGGTGAACTAGAAAGGCGATTCTATGGGACTTCGTGTGGTTTGTTCGGGTGTGGTTAAGCGTGATCGACCTTGATTAAGATATAAATATTTGGACGAAGCCCTAGAAGGGGAAAAGCTTTTCGTGAGTTCTTTTGCACTTGTGACCTATGTGTCTATAGTACTTTTGGAGGACCCTTTTGTTTCATAGAATGACTTCGTATGTACTTGACTGACCGTTCCGTATAATTGCTTAACCTGGTTATGTGATCTATGTATACGTGTTATGTGTTTAAATGCTCTTCGCGGTAATTGTTTGAGTTACTTATTCTTGTTTCATTGTTCCTGTCTGGTGCTACGGAAAGGAGGGTTAGGTGCCCTTTAACAGTATATTTATTTGGTGACCTAGATTGACTTAGATTGATGGAAGGCACTCGGAGTGGTCGAGGCCGTGGACGCAGAACTAGACAACCCACACCGGTTAGGGGTACGGGGGAAACCTCTACTGGACCCAATCTGGAACCGAAAGTAAACCCTAATGTGCAAATAGCTGCTGCTATGCAGCAAATGACAAACTTACTAGCACAAGTAGTGCAACAACAGGGCCAAAACCCAAACCTTAACCCTGGAAACCCCGGAAACCCTGGCCATCATATCGAGAGCGAAGATAGAGCTCTCGAACGTTTTCAAAAGTTCGCTCCGCCAAAGTTTGTTGGGGTACCCTACCCGGACGTTGCCGAGAGGTGGCTTGAAAAGATGGTTGACATATTTGTAGCCCTACACTACTCTGACGAACGGCAGGTGACTTTTGCCGTGTTTCAGCTTGAGGGGGCAGCCCGTTCCTGGTGGAACGTAATTCGGCAGAAGTGGGAACGAGAACAGACACCTAGGACTTGGGTGAACTTCATCAGAGAGTTCAATCCGAAGTTTTTCCCTCCTCTAGTTCAGGAGAGGAAGGAAGACGAGTTCATTCGACTCCGCCAAGGAGCTCAAACTGTGGCGGAATATGAGAGCCAATTCACCCGCCTATCCAAATTTGCGCCCGAACTCATCATGACCGAGCAACGAAGAATACGGCGATTTGTCCAGGGCCTAAACGTAGAAATCCAGAAGGACCTCGCGGCAGCCCAAATTAACGCCTTCAGCGAAGCAGTGGAGAAGGCACAACGAGTAGAGAATGCTAGGCTCCAGGTGAAAAACTTTCAGGCGAAAAAGAGAGGATTTCCTGGAAGTAGTTCGGGGCAGGGGGATGAAAGTAACCCTCCCAAGTTTGGGCGGGGAACGGGAGGAGTAAGGATGCCGGGAGTGTCACAAGAGAGCCCGTCAAGAGGAAGCTCGGCTTCTACAGCACGCGGACCCTGCGGGTATTGCGAAAAATTAAACCACTCGGAGGACAATTGCTGGAAGAAAGGAGGAAAATGCTTGCTCTGTGGGAGTGCCGAACATCAAATTGCTAACTGTCCAGTTCGCCTGCTTGAGCAGAGAGGGACTCTGCCACCAACCACGACCCACCCTGACCAGTCGAAGGGAGACAAGGATGGATCGAAAGTGTCCTCTCGGGTGTACTCCTTAGAACAACATCAAGTCTTTGACCCATTAGAGGACGTGGAAGGTAATAATTTACTGAACCTGGCCAGTGAAGGGGGTACAGATTTGTTAGCCAAGTATAATGCTCAATTTAATCCCGGAGTAGTCAATGATAAGGAATTTCGAGGACGAAATTCTTTTAAGGGGGAGAGAGTGTGAGAACCCGTAAATTCTCTTAATGTTTTTCCTAGGGTTTTTCCCCTTAATTGCATGTTTTCTGCATTTTCTGGCTTAGGAATATTTTCTTGGTGGATTTTATGAGTAATTATAGTTTTTAGATGATTTTTCTAGCATTGGGTAGTTTTTGAAAAATTAAGAATATATATTGGACGTGGGACCCACTAGTGCGAAAAGTTCGGAAAAATTCGGCCAATTAGGTTAAATTCCGGATACTGTGTGAAATTTATCGGGTGTTAAGAGATAAGTAGAGGATGTGAAGTGATTGATGTGAGAGGAAAAAGAAAAGATAGGATTGCATTAATGGAGGTGACAAGTGTCACCATTATATTGGTTATGACTTATGACTTACCATTCATGTTTTTTGACTTTTGACCCATTTGGTTAAATATCTTAAAAATTAACCAAAATTCACTCATTTCTTACTCCTCCATGGCCGGCTCTCCCTTGAGCAAAGAAGAAAGAAATTCTTCACCATTTTAGCTTCCATTTGGCTCAATCTTCCAAAAACAATTGCCTAAACTAGTTTCTACTCCATAAAATCCCTCCATTTGGTGCTAGTGAGTGTTTTGGTGAAGGTTTTTGGAGAAGCTAAGGTGTTCTACAACTTCCTCTCTCTTTTTTACTTGGTAAGTGGTGATTGACTATCCTCCTATACTTAATGATGTTTAATTTGTGCCTAGTGGTGGCTAAAGTGTTGAAATTTGTGATTTAATTCTTGGTTTGAGATGAATTGGTGAAGTTTTTATTTTTTTGAGGAATTTTCTGGTTTAATGTGATCATGGTGTTGTGGTTGTTTATGATGGTTGATAATGAGGGGTTATGACTCTAGTGGATGTAAATGATTGATAATTGCAACCAATTTTGGGTTTGGATTCAAATGAGAAAAGTTAGGGTTTCATAACCCCCTTTTCTGTCCGGTTTTGTATCTCATGTCTAGAGGCCGAATTGGCCTTGGTTCAAAACATAAAAGTTGTAGGTATTGATGTGTTTGAGGTGCATGTAAAATTTCAGGTCATTTGGAGTAGTGTAGAGTGAGATACGTCGATTTTACTGTAGCTGTTCTGGGTTGATCAGAATGTGCAAACTGTGTTTGTAATCGTCTGTTTTGACTGGAATTGCTTCGGATTTGGATGTTAGTGTCTTCTGATGAAATGTAACTTGAGGTCTTAGCTACCGCATGCCTTTGGAATCAACGTATTTGGACCTGTATAGACTGAGTTGGACTAATTACAGCATAGTGTGATTTGTGAACCTGCAATTACGGTTCTGGTTTGGTATTCTGCATTTTTGACCTAGTTGTGCTAGGATTTGGACTGAGTGGCCTTCTACATTGTTGTAGCCCTATTTTTTAGCTTAGAGATGGTAGGTTTTACACCCTCATCCGATAAGCGTAGCGCATTTTGTGCCATTACCGCAAAAGGAGGACGAAAACTGTTTTTTTGTTAAGGTCAAGTTAGTGCATTGCTGAAATTTCTGGTTATCTATGCTACTTGTCTATGCATATGAAACCCTATTGGGGTTACGATTGGCATTGCTTTATGACTCGTTATCGAGTCTCATTGTATTTGTTTGCTTGTTCTAGGAGGTAACGGTGGTGCACGACGTTCGTTTAAGGACGGTGCATGAAACATCACTTTCTTGAGTGGTGAGTATACTACTCACTTAATTGTTACAATGTGGCTTTGTATATGTGAATTTGATGCCTTGAAGGCTTACTTGGCTATTGGAATTGAGACAGGTGAGGGTGTACTTGACCGCCCTCACCCCTTGTGATAACATTCATGACTGTTTACCGTTTACTGAAATTACTGCAATTGATATATGAGACATTGAATTCCTTCCATGAAAAACTGATTTGGTGTCGTTTGGATGAATATCCAACGGCCTTACTGTATTACTGAGCTCAACCTCGTTGGTAGTCACTTGAATCGAGCCAGCGAGGGCTTGGTCGTGAAAATTGACTAGCCACGGGGACTGAAATGGGAATCTTGTGGTAATGAGACCCTTGGTTCCGGTGTACTCGAGTATCACCTAAAGTTACTGCTTGGAGTGCGGGCCCGGTTGGGGTATGTTTGGTGGAAGGGATGGGAGTGAAGTGGGTTCTACGGTTGGTAGTCATAAACGTTGACGGAGAGTCAATGAGATTGGATCAAGAATGTAAGCGTGGAAATGGGCTCTTGAGAGCCGTCCGTATCCTTTTACTGACTTGTTTTACTTCTTAATTGTGTACTTGAAATGAAAATTATGCTTATGTGATCTTTGTTGCTTATGTGGTAGTAACTCACTGGGCTTAAGCTCATTCCGTTCCATTTGTTTTCCTTACAGGAAAATGATCACTTTTGGAAAGGTTGTACTAGCAAGTTGAGCTCATGTAAATGTATCTTTTGAATAGCTTTTTGAATGAAACCCTAATGTGTATTGGGTTCACTTTCTTTTGATTGGCAAACCGAACATGTATATTCGTAGTGAATGATTTTTGATATGCCGCTTTGGCTTGAAAATGTTACATTTCAATATATGTATGTTTGGTTGATATTTGGTTGAATTTCGGATCAACTCGTATTTCAAACGGCAAAAGAAAAATTTTGGCTACTCTCGGCCTAGTATCTGGATTCTGACGTGGCCGGTACTGTTCATCATCGGCTTCGATTTTCATTTTTTTTATTTGTGATTTTGACTTGTTTACGCGCGTGGGTATGTTCCGGAACGTATTAGATCGACGTGAACTAATCCGTAGTCCTGGCGAGAGCTGGGCAGGCAGTCCGCTAACCCCTTTGGTTCGCCTTAGGGGAAAGTGGGGGTGTTACAACCAACTACTACCTTTTTACTCCAATGCCACATTGTTATTTCTTTGCCCTAATAGTTAACTTGACTGGGCACACGACTTGTAGTCGAGCCTCAATTGTGCATTCCATTTCCTGGGTTTGTGGATGGGGGAACCATAATTGTTTCACATTGGTTGTTGTTAGGACGTGATGGTGATCAAAGCCATCCTTTAGGAGAAAACTTTTGAAGTTATCTTTGCTTGAACTGGTGAGTGTACCACTCCCCCGATTTGTTGCTAATTGGTTGATTTGTACTTGAAATCTGGGACTTGAATGACCAAGAACTCTGTTTATTCTGAATGAGACGAGGGTGTACTTTATTACACTCATTCTCTTGTTGATGTGATCGTTTACTGTGTGAATTTGAATATGTTATTTGTGTTTGTTCTGACGTCATTTGGAGGCTTGTATCCAACGACCCTTCTGTGACCTCTGAGTTCAAATCCTGTGGGTAGTTACGTGAGCCGAGCCGGCAAGGGCCTAGTCGATTAGATAACGAGCCACGGTAGTCTGTTTCTGGGAAATCTTTGGGTATTGGAGACTCTGGATTTTCGGTATACTTGAGTATTACCACCTCTGTTCTGTGTGTGGTGTTCGGACCCCGGCAAGGGGTATGTTCGGTGGACGGAATTTGATATCAAGTGGGGTCTACGATCATGATTATGTCTTCGAACATTGACGGAGTGTCAATGAGTTAGGATCAAGTATTGCGAATGGGAATTTTGGCTCCTGAGAGCCACCTGTATCCTTTCTATTTGAGGTGTTTGTTCATTTCCTTATATGTTGTGTATATGTGCCTTAAAAGTGAAATGCCATGATTCTTGACTACTTGTACTTGTGATACCTTATTGAGCATAAGCT
Organism: Coffea arabica; assembly: GCF_036785885.1. Taxonomy (NCBI): domain Eukaryota; kingdom Viridiplantae; phylum Streptophyta; class Magnoliopsida; order Gentianales; family Rubiaceae; genus Coffea; species Coffea arabica. The sequence goes on along the minus strand of NC_092320.1, from coordinate 46,569,705 downwards.
CATCCCGTTCCTGTTATCTTTGTTTTCCTTACAGGGTTCAATATTTTAAGAGCTATGATTTTTGAAGAAAGAGTTGAGCTAGTGTAGACATTCTTTTGATCATGCTCCTCTGTAACCGAAACCCTAATTGTATTTGTATACGTATGGTTACTATGGCTTGTATTTCAAGTTAACTGGTTGAAGACTCTGATGTATATATGTATATAAGTGTTTCAAGCGTATTTGTTTGAGATTGTACGTTTCTATAGTTATGCGAACTTGCTTGTATCATTGGAGAAATCGAGCGAGTACGAAACTTGAACAAGGAAGGAAAAAATTTGGTCAGATCTTGACGTGGCCGCAGCCTTTGCACTTTCCGATGATTCGTTTTCCCAAAGTTCTTTGAACCGTTTGGTAAGGTTTATGAATGATTTGATCCGTAGTCCTGGCGAGAGCTGAGCAGGCGGTCCACTGACCCTTTGGTTCACCTTAGGGGAAGGTGGGACCGTTATAGTGATTAATTGGTGAGTTGTGTGTACTAAATTTGGTGGTTAAGAATGAGTTTTAGATAAGAGGAAGTGTGTGGTTAGAAGTGCTATTAATAAGTTAGTGAATCATAAGTTAAAACACAAGTACGCGAGAGTTAAGGAAAATAGGCTTGAACCGACGTGCACCATTTGCTACCGATCAAATACACCACTTGACCACTAGTTTCTTGCCCTAATCCTCTTGTTTTTATTTGAGCTAATCAGCCCTAAATATATCCCTTAAAGCAGCCAAAATTTTTTACTAAAGAAAGGGGAGAAAAGAAAAAAAAAGAAACCATCTTGTGGTGCCAAGTGTTGGCAAACTAAAGATGGTTGACCAAGCCAATTCCTTTCCTTCTTATCTTCCATTTTGGCTCATCTTCCTCCTTTTTTCTTCATGTTGGCCGAGAGCAAGAAGAGGGAAAAGAGAGAAGAAAGCTTGCAACTCCAACCTTGATTCTTCCTTGTTTGAGTTAAAATCACACAAACCAAATCGATTAAACTTACATCTTGGTGCTTAGGAAGCTAGGAGTGGTAAAAATCTTGGGAGGAAGTGGTTGGTTCTTCACTTTGAAGGAGCCTTTTGGAAGGTATAAATTCATCCACCTCTTGTCTTTACTTTAATCTTGCTACATATGCTATAGAAGCTTTGAATCTTGGCATATGATGGATGATTTTCCAGTTTTTTGTGGTGTAGTGAAATATTCAGCTAGGGTTTATATTTTTCAGCTTTGATTATTGATGTTTAACTAGCAAATGTTGTTATTGAGCTTGGAAAAGGAATTTGTGAAGTGATTAGTGGCATGATTGTTACTTTTTAGAGCTAAAAGTTGAATTTCCAGATTTGGCAAGTAAATTTCAGCATTGGTTGTGATTGAGCAGTTGCTAGAAATGAGTTATATTTGGATGTTATTTAGCCTAGTGGAAGGGCTATCTTGATATACTTTCTTGTGTGTTTTGATTTGAGGAAAAGAAATGAAGCCATAAATGGCTGGAAAATTAATAAATACAAAGGGCATGTTGCCCAAATTTTCGCTCGAATATAAGCGAGTGAACTTGAAACTTGAGCAGCAATTTGAGGTCGAAGTGAACTTGGATTGTCTATGGTATTCAAGTTTCCATTAGTAGAGGTATATAAGTTAAAATTTTGCCAAAACTCGTACCCTTTAAAACGTGAAAGTAGTGACCCTTATAACTACGATTTTTTCAATCTTTCATACCAAATGCGAATTCAAAAGTTTTAATCGCTTCTTTATCAAAACTAAAAGAGCGAGCATGAATTTTCTAGAGTTTTATAAGTAACATGAATACTACTTAAACGAGTTTCATTTACTTGATTTTCTTTAAGCAAAACTCCTAAGTTTCAAACCCTAGTTAATTTGAAATTCTTAAATGATATTTTATTGCATATTTGGACTCCAACCAAGGAGTTGCACCTGAGCGTGATCTTGAAAAGCACTAAGTCTTTGGTGAGTGCTTCCAAGTGCATGATTGAACTTGATACTTGATTTAAATGCTTTACCAACGTGGTCGGATAATATTTGATTGGTTTTGTCGAGCAAGGGTGTACTTTATCGCACTTGCCCTAATGTGATATATTGTTGTTCATTGATTGCAATTGATTTGATATACATGTATATGACTTGAATACTGTATGGAATTCCAGAAACCCTATGGCTAGTTAATCTGTGAGAACCCGTAAAACCCTAATATTTTTCCTAGGGTTTATTTCCCCTTAATTGCATGTTTTCTGTATTTTCTGGCTTAGAAATATTTTCTTAGTGGATTTTATGAATAGTTATAGTTTTAAGATGATTTTTCTAGTATTGGTGAATTTTTAGAAAATTAAGAATATATATTGGATGTGGGACCCACTAGTACGAAAAGTTCAGAAAAATTCGGCCAATAAGGTTAAGTTTCGGATACTGTGTAAAATTTATCGGGTGTTAAGAGATAAGTAGAATGTGTGAAGTGATTGATGTGAGAGGGAAAAAGAAAGATAAGAATGCATTAATGAGTGTGACAAGTGTCACCTACTCATTGGTTGGACTTTAAGAAACACTATTCACATTCTTGACTTTTTTGACCAAAGAATTATATATCAAAAAAATTGCACAAAATTCACCATTTTCTCTCCTTGGTGGCCGGCTCTATAAGCTCAAGAAGGAAGGAAATTTCTTCAACTTTCAAGCTTCCATATGCTTCAATCTTCTACAAACAAAAGCTTAGATTAGATTTCAATCCATAAAAACCTTTCTTCTAGTGCTAATAAGTGTATTAGTAAAGTTTGTTTGAAGGTCTAAGGTGGCCAACCTCTCTACATCTCTTGTTACTTGGTAAGTGATGCTTGAACACCCTACTACACCTAATGATGGTTATATTATGCTTAGAGGTGGCTTGAGTGTTGGAATATATGATTTATTTCTTGATTTGAAGAGTTTTGGTGAAGTTTTCCATTTTATGATGAATTTTCTGGTTTAATATGAATGGGATGTTGTGGCCTTGTATGATGAATGGTAATGGTTTAAAATGACTCTAGTAGGACTGAATTGTTGATAAATGCAATCAATTTTGGATTTGGATGGAAAAATGGAAAGTTAGGGTTCATAAACCCCCAATTCTGTCCTGTTTTAGATCATAGGGTTAGAGGCCGAATTGGACTTTGCTCAAAACATGAAAGTTGTAGGTATTGATGTGTTTAAGGTGCCCGTAAAATTTCAGGGCATTTAGATTAGTGTAGAGTGAGTTATGACGAAATTACTGTAGCTGTTCTGCTTTGGTCAGAATACGAAAACTGCGTTGGTATTGGGCTGTTTTGACTGGAATTGGTTTGGATTTTGAAGTTGGTGTCTTCTGATGAATTGAAGCTGGATGTCTTAGCTAACATATGCCTTTTGAATTTCGGCATTTGGACTTGTATGGATTGAGATATACCGATTACAGTTTTCTGCGTTTTGCAAACCTGTTTTGGTAATTCTGGTTTAGTATTTGGCACATTTGACCTAGTTGTGTTAGGAACTGGATTGAGTGACCTTCTACATTGTTGTAGCTCTGTTTCTTGGCTTCGAAATGGTGGGTCTTACACCCCCAACCGATAATTGTAGTGAGAGTTGTGCCATTACCGCATTATGACGTCAAAACCGGTTTTCTTATCAAGGCCTAAGTTAAAGCCCTTTCTTAATTTCTGGTTTGCTAACATGCTTATTTATGCGTGTGAAACCCTATTAGTGTTATAATTGGCATTGCTATATGGCTCGGTATCGAGTCTCATTGAATGTGTTACATGTGTTAGGACGTGACGGTAGCTCACGACGTCTTGGTGACCACGGTGTATGAAACACCACTTTCTTGCTTGGTGAGTATACTACTCACTTACTTGGTATAATGTGGCTTTGTGCTATGTGTATGTGATGCCTTGAAGGCTTAATTGGTTGTTGGAAGTGATTGAGGTGAGGGTGTACTTGACCGCCCTCACCCCTTGTAATTTCCTTCATAGCTATTTACCGTTTTACTGAAATACTGCACTTGTTATCTGAGATACTGAATTCCATGCATGGAAACTGAATTGGTGTTGTTTGGACGATTGTCCGACTGTCTTACTGTATCACTGAGCTCAACCCCGTTCGGCAGTCAATTGAATCGAGCCGGCGAGGGCTTGGTCGTGAAGATTGAATTGCCACGGGGACTGTACTGGGGAACCTTGTGGTAACGAGACCCTTGGTTCCGGTAAACTCGAGTATTACCAAAAACTACTGAATTGGAGTGCGGGCCCGGTTGGGGTATGTTGGGTGGAAGGAATGGAAGTATAGTGAGGTCTACGGTTTGGTACTCTTAACATTGACGGAGGGTCAATGAGATTGGATCAAGATGGCAAGCGTGGAATTGGGCTCTTGAGAGCCGACCGTATCCTTTTACCGTTTTGTTTCACTGCTTATTTGTGCACTTTAAATGAAAGTTCATCCTTATGTGACTTTGGTTGCTTATGTAGTAGTATACCACTGGGCTTTAGCTCATTCCGTGTTATTTGTTTTCCTTACAGGGATATATATTACTTTTGAGAATGGATTGGATAGTCAATTGCCAAGTTGAGCTTGTAAAATGTCTTTTGTATAGCTTTTGAGATGAAGCCCTAATGTGTAACGGGTTCATTTCCTTTTGATAGGCAAACCGAATATGAAGCCCTATGGTTGTAAATGTTGATTTCCAATGTATGTATATGTTTGGCTGTGGTTTGGATAAATTTCGGCTTCGATTTTCGTTTTTTTTTATTTTACAATTTTGACTTGTTTGCGCGAAATGGTATGTTCCGGAACGTAATAGATTGACGTAAACTGTACCGTTAGTCCTGGCGAGAGTTGGGCAGGCAGTCCGCTAACCCCTTTGGTTCGCCTTAGGGGAAGGTAGGACTGTCACAGGTGGTATCAGAGCCTAGGTTTGAACTAGCCTGGGTGTAATAGAAGTGCTCGATTTGAGGATTCTATTGTTTATGCCTATTAAGTGTAATCATATTATAGGATGGATGCGAGTGGTGACCCGAGTGACCGTCCGGCAGGAGATCGTCCTCGTAGTACGCTGCCGCCAATTAAGTATCAACTTAGGCAGAAGGGGGCCGTGGTTGGTTGGAGCCCGGCCAGCCGCGTTCGACAGTGCGAGTGCCGTAGCAACTACGCCTATCCAAACGCTCTAGTGTTGGCGGTGGCAAAGGAACGTGAGGAGTTTGCTAAGGATAATACTAAGTTGGAAGCTGCGGTTGCTACATTGGAAGCTGAGGTGACTCAGGCTAGGGCAACCAATGAGAAGCAAGCCGCACGTATCATGGAGCTAGAGTATGACGTGCATGAGGCCGAGGATCGAGTCGATGACCTATGTGATCAACTGAGAGATGCACGTGAGCGCGAGACTAAGAGAGCTCGCAAGGTCAGGGGTCGCGCTGAGGCGATCCTTAACTTATGTGATGACGGACTCGAGGAGTCTAGTGATGAGGCCTCTTATGCTGGGACCGAGGCTGGGGAGGAGTCTACCCCATCGCCTGGATCCCAGACCCCAGCGACTGACTAGGCCATGACTATTAGGCCTCTTTTGGATAGTTGGTGGTTTTTGTATGTACATAGGGAAAGAGATAGAGCCTTAGCTAACCGTTTTGGATGTAGAGTTAGCTTCGTGTAAATTTCTTTTGATAGGCCTATCCTCAGGTGGATCGTTTGTGTACGTACGTGCCTTGGCCGTACTTGACTGACTCATTGTATATATGTGCTTGACTTGTATATATGTGTGTTTGGGATTATGTTTGCAATGTATAAATGTGTGTTAATGTGAAAGTTTTGCGTGTTACTTATATGTTTTGTTACTGCTTTGGTTTAGTATTCTTGCCTAGACCAAGTATACCTTATGCAAGGAACACGGAGTGGTCGGGGACGTGGGCGCGGTATTAGGCAACCCACATCGGTTAGGGAAACGGGGGAAGCTTCTACTGGACCAAATCCTGATCCCCAGATAGACCCCAACGTTCAAATAGCTGCTGCTATGCAGCAAATGACCAACCTACTCGCACAAGTAGTGCAACAACAGGGCCAAAACCCAAACCCTAACCCTGGGAACCCTGGTAACCGTATTGAGAGCGAAGATAGAGCTCTCGAACGTTTTCAAAAGTTTTCCCCGTCAAAGTTTATTGGGGGACCCGACCCTGACGTTGCCGAGAAATGGCTTGAGAAAATGGTTGATATATTCGCGGCCCTACACTACCCTGACGAACGGCAGGTCACTTTTGCCGTGTTTCAACTGGAGGGGGCTGCCCGTTCCTGGTGGAACGTAATTAGACAGAAATGGGAGCGGGAGCAGACACCGAGAACTTGGGTGAACTTCATCCGAGAATTTAACGCAAAGTTTTTCCCTCCCCTAGTCCAGGAGAGGAAGGAGGATGAGTTTATCCGGCTCCGGCAAGGGGCTCAGACTGTGGCGGAGTACGAGAGTCAGTTTACCCGCCTGTCCAAGTTTGCGCCTGAATTGATCATGACTGAGCAACGACGAATCAGGCGCTTCATTCAGGGTTTGAACGTTGAGATCCAAAAAGACCTCGCGGCGGCTCAAATCACCACGTTTAGCGAGGCAATGGAAAAAGCCTAACGGGTTGAGAGTGCACGGTTGCAGGTCCGAAACTTCCAGGCTAAAAAGCGTGGTTTTCCTGGGAGTACGTCTGGACAAGGTGAGAAGAGCACTCCTTCTAAGTTTGGACGAGGCACGGGAGGTGGTCGACAATCTGGATCAGGCAGAGGGACTCCGTTCAGGGGCGGCCAAGCTGGGCGAGGACAAAGGGGAAACACCCAGAGTGGCTCGGCTTCGGCACCTCGTGGTCCCTGTGGGCACTGTGGGAAGACAAACCACACCGAGGACAATTGCTGGAGGAAACTGGGAAAATGCCTGCGGTGTGGAAGTGCGGACCATCAATTGGCTACATGCCCGGTCCTGAAACAAGACGGAAAGGGGAGCCAAATACCGTCGAGGACCAATACTGGATCAACCAAGGGAGACGGATCCAAACCTAAGGTGCCAGCTAGGGTATATTCCTTAGAGCCTCATCAGGTCCCAGAGTCTTCCGAGGTGGTGGAAGGTACGATCCCTATTTTCCACCGCTTTGCCAAAGTTTTAATTGATCCTGGTGCCACTCATTCATTTGTTAACCCTGATTTCATGTGTGGCATCGATATAAAACCTACTAGCTTACCATATGACTTAGAAGTTAGTACACCTACGGGGAATCAACGGTTGGTGACTAGTATGGTTTATAAGGATTGCGATGTATGGGTAGGAGAGGGGAGATTTTTAGGAGACCTGATTAGCTTGTCTATTAAGGGGTACGATGTGATTCTGGGTATGGACTGGTTAGCCAAATATAACGCCCAACTGGATTGTAAATCGAAAATAGTAGAATTTCGCATTCCTGGCGAGGCAACCCTAAGGTTGGATATAAGGGGTAGGTTAGCCTCATCTGCTCTAATTTCGGGCATTCGAGCTAGGAAACTGATAAGTCGAGGGGCGCAAGGATTTTTGGCCTTTTTAATTAATACCCCTACAGATAAGTTAAAGGTAGAAGACGTGGCCGTAGTGAGGGAATTTCCGGATGTTTTTCCTGATGAGTTAGTAGCTTTACCGCCAGAAAGGGAGATAGAATTCCGAATAGATCTATTACCTGGAACTGCACCTATCTCTAAAACCCCTTACCGAATGGCGCCTGCAGAACTTAAGGAGCTTAAATTGCAGTTACAAGATCTTTTGGAGCGGGGATTCATTCACGAGAGTGAGTCTCCTTGGGGAGCTCCTGTTCTATTTGTGAAGAAAAAGGATGGAACTTTGAGGATGTGTATTGACTATAGGGGGTTGAACAACGTGACCATCAAGAATAAGTATCCACTGCCTCACATCGACGAGCTGTTCGACCAACTGCAAGGAGCGGTGGTCTTCTCGATGTTAGACCTCCGACAGGGATACTACCAGTTGTTAATAAGGAAGGAGGACATTCCAAAAACTGCCTTCAACTCGAGATACGAGCACTACGAGTTCGCCGTTATGCCCTTTGGACTGACCAATGTCCCCGCCGCCTTCATGGACCTAATGCATAGGGTTTTCAAACCCTATCTAAACCGATTTGTCGTTGTGTTCATTGATGACATTTTGGTTTACTCTAAGACATGCGAGGAGCATGAGGAGCATTTGAGAGTGGTATTGCAGACATTGAGGGAACATCAGCAGTACGCCAAATTTAGCAAATGCGAGTTCTGGTTGGAGAAAGTAGCGTTTCTAGGGCACGTGATTTCCCACGAAGGTATTTCGGTGGACCCGGCGAAGGTTGAGGCCGTGACAAATTGGAAGAGGCCAGAAACCCCCACGGAAATTCGTAGCTTTCTAGGGCTAGCTGGGTACTACCGAAGGTTTATTAAGGATTTTTCCAAACTGGCAGGACCTTTAACTGACTTGACAAAGAAGCATGGCCAGTTTATCTGGAACGGCCGATGCGAAACAAGTTTTCGGGAATTAAAGAAAAGATTGACCATGGCTCCGGTACTGGTCTTGCCAAATGGAGTGGACGGGTTTGCAGTATATGCGGACGCATCGCGAGAGGGATTGGGGTGTGTTTTGATGCAGAACCGGAATGTGATTGCTTTTGCCTCTAGGAAGTTGAAGCTTCACGAGCAGAACTATCCGACTCACGACCTGGAACTGGCCGCAGTTGTGTTTGCTCTGAAAAAGTGGAGGCACTACCTATATGGGGTGACCTTCGAAGTGTATTCGGATCACAAGAGTCTTAGATACCTTTTCTCCCAGAGGGAACTGAACATGAGGCAACGAAGGTGGATGGAATTTCTGGAAGATTACGACTGTACGATCAACTACCATCCGGGAAAGGCAAATGTTGTAGCAGATGCTTTGAGTCGTAAGGTGCAAGTGGCAGGGCTAATGATTAAGGAGTGGGATTTGCTAGAATCCGTGTGCGAGTGGAAACCCTGTCTAGGGAGCCATAAGGTGATATTTTGTGACGACCACACTTCTCCCAAGGGCGAACCCAAGGGTATCGGCGGGCCGCCTGCCTAACTCGCGCCAGGACTCAAACCTTAAAGCGATAAAAACCAGAAAATCCAAAAGAGTACCTTACATACTATATACAAATCCCAAAAAGGTTATAATTACATTCTCCAAAAGTACCTGCTCAAACTATTACACCCTTATAATTACAACCAAAACTAAAAGGTAGACCCTAAGGAGGGTCCTTATACAAACCACCACAATAAAAACAAACATCCTAATTGTCCAACTATGACAAACCAATACTAGTGTAAGTGCCCATAAGTCCCCGCGTCGGCCCCTGCTAAGGAAAACAAAAGGAACGGGGTAAGCTATATGCTTAGTAAGTAAACAGGGGCAAAAGCGTAAATGTCACGTAACCACAGTTACTCAATAAGAGTAAAGCAAAAGCAGAAAAGTAACATCACATAATAAGGATACAGGTGGCTCCAAAGCCAAGTCGTTGCCATGCGTGACCTCCTGTCGACACTCCGTCGACCATACATAAGGTCCGTAGAACTCCACTTGTACACCCACCGAACACCTTATCACCCTCACTGGCCAGTCACCTCACAAACTTGCCCAGGCGAACGAAATCACAAACTTGAGCTTGAGTCACAAGCTCGGGTCACAAAATTGGTTCACATACTCAGCGAACCGGGTTCACAAACTTGGTGACCTCAAACCAAGTTGGACTGACTTCGACCAAGCCCTAACCGGCTCGAATAGTCCATCTAGGTATTGAGTTCAACCTCAAACTCACAAAAATTCACAAAATTATTCAAAAGTCACCCTGAGCCACCAGCTCAAGGGTTTTAGTTCCAAAATTGCTCATATACATAAGCCATGTACAAATATGTGTGCAAATTAGGGTTTAGAGCGAGTGCGATAAAGTACACCCTCGTCTAAGTACCCTCTTCATACATATCGAAACACATAAGCAACTAACATACAAAAGCGGCCTGAATACTTACCCAGAAACTGAAATAGCAAAAGTACGAAGTCGGATCGAAATGAACAGCTAGTAGTGGGCCCCACCAGTTCCGCCCAGCTCACCACCGTCTGAAATAGAAGATTGTGTCACATAATATCGCAAACGACTACTATCGTGCCTAAAACAAGCAAAACGGCAAAAACGGCACGCGCGCACGTAAATATGACGAACGGAAACGGAGACGGCCGTTAGCGGAAACGGCAGATTTGACACTCGTTTCTAGTTTACTCATAAGTCAAGCTACGAATATCGGATTAAGGTGTATGAGATGCCATATCGAAGCTTAAAGGATGAACAACAACTGTTATGAAGACATCCAGAACTGAAACTGGAGGCTTTAGTCCCAAATGAACCAAACACAATCACTTACGAAATCTGGTCAATGCACAAATGGTCAGTTTTGAGTGCAAACTGTTTTCTATGCTACACATGGTTAAAAGAGCTGAAAATTGGCAGTTAGATAGTTCATTCCAAATGGAACAACTTTCATGAAGGTCGGTAATCCAAATTCAGAACGGAAATTGGTCATCAGGACCAAAACAGATTTCTGGTCATTTTCACGGGCAGGCCTTGTTTGCTCGGCTATATCTCAGGTTTTATAAATCCGATTCATGAAATTCCAAGGGCGTTAGAAAACTCTGATATAGGGCTATAAGTTTGGTGTTTTGGTCGGGAGCCCAAACAGCTTGTAACTCAGTCAAATGTGAAGCCAAAGTTCCAGCCATAAACTTTCCAAAAACGTACCAGAATCAGAAACCGTATTTGACCTCAATATGCGGTAATGGCACCAAATTCACTACGGTTATCGGATGGGGGTGTAAGACCCACCGTTTCGAAGCTAAGAAACAGGAGTACAACAATGTAGAAGGCCACTCAGGCCAAATCCTAGCACAACTAGGTCAAATATGAAAAATACAAATCCAGAATTACCAAAACAGGTTTGCAAATCACATAAAACTGTAATGACTATAACTTAGTCTATACAAGTCCAAATGCCGAAATTCCAAAGGCATATGTTAGATAAGACATCCAGCTACATTTCATCAGAAGACACAAACTTCAAAATCCAAACCAATTCCAGCCAAAATAGCCAAATACCAACGCAGTTTTCGCATTCTGACCAAAGCAGAACAGCTACAGTAATTTCGTCATATCTCACTCTACACTAATCCAAATGACCTGAAATTTTACAGACACCTCAAAACATCAATACCTAAAACTTTCATGTTTTGAGCAAAGTCCAATTCGGCCTCTAACCCTATGATCCAAAACCGGACAGAATTAGGGGATTATGAACCCTAACTTTTCTCAATTCACTCCAAATCCAAAATTGGTTGCATTTAGCAACAATTCACACCCACTAGAGTCATTTTAAACCATTACCATTCATCATACAAGGCCACAACATCCCATTCATATTAAACCAGAAAATTCATCATAAAATGGAAAACTTCACCAAATCACTCCAAACCAAGATAAAAACCAGAAATTTCAGCACTTTAATCACTAATAAGCATAACTTAAGCTTCATTAAGTGCAAGAGTATGTTAAATCATCACTTATCTAGTATACAAGAGAAGAGGAGTTGTAGACCACCTTAGCTCTTCCAAACAAATCCACAAAACAACTCACAACCACCACTTGAAGATGTTTTATGGAGCAAAATCAAGGTTGGATGGTTGGTTTGATGATTTGGAACAAGATTGAAGTGTTTCTTCTTTGTACTTGGAGCAAGAGAGAGAGAAAGAGAGAGAGGAGAGAGCCGGCCACAAGGTGCAAGAAAATGGTGATTTTTGGCTAATTTTTTTAGATATTTAACCAATTTGGTCAAAAGTCAAAAAAAATGAAATAGTAATTCATAAGTCTTCTCCAATGAAATGGTGACACTTGTCACCACCATTAATGCATTCCTATCCTTTCTTTTCTCTCTCACATCAATCATTTCACACACTCCACTTATCTCTTAACACCCGATAAATTTTACACAGTATCCGGAATTTAACCTAATTGGCCGAATTTTTCCGAATTTTTCGCACTAGTGGGTCCCACGTCCGATATACGTTCTTAATTTCTCAAAATCTAACCAATACTAGAAAAATCATCTAAAAACTATATTTACTCATAAAAATTATCTGGGGAATTTTCTAATAAAGAAAATGTAGAAAAAACGGGTTTTCAATCTTAACCGGAACTTAGGGTTTAAATCTCAATCCCTACTTAGGGTTTTCGAAATACTCCCAAAACCAAACGTTACCGCCCAATTAATGAATATATCAACGTAGAACGAACTGGGGCCTCACATATTTGGCAATGTTAGGGTTACCTCCACTCTACTGGAACGTATTAAAGAGGCACAAAAAGAAGATTTGATGGTACAGAAATGGAAAGAGAAAGTGGATAAGGGAGAAACTACGGACTTTAATTTGAGTCCTGAGGGTATTTTGAAGTATCAAAACAGAATAGTGGTACCAAAGGAAGAGTCGATGAAAACGGAGATTCTGGAGGAAGCTCATCGGTCCAAGTATACAATCCATCCGGGCAGCAGCAAGATGTATCAAGACCTAAAAGGAACCTATTGGTGGGACAACATGAAGAGGGAAATCGCTCAATACGTGCAGAAATGTCTCATTTGCCAGCAAGTGAAGGCAGAGCATCAAAAACCATCGGGTCTGTTACAACCCTTGGAGATACCTGAGTGGAAGTGGGAAAACATCACCATGGACTTCGTTTCCGGTTTACCGAGGACGCAAAGAGGACATGATGCCGTTTGGGTGATCGTTGATCGATTAACCAAGTCGGCCCATTTCTTGCCGGTGAACATGAAGTATTCAATGGACAAGTTGGCTCGACTGTACATGGATGAGGTTGTAAGACTACACGGTGTTCCTGTGAGCATCGTTTCCGATCGGGATCCACGGTTTGTATCACGATTTTGGCAGAAATTCCAAGAAACCCTGGGGACGAAACTCAACTTGAGCACGACCTATCATCCTCAGACGGATGGCCAGTCAGAACGGACGATTCAAACTCTCGAGGACATGCTACGAACTTGCATTCTGGATTTTGGAGGCAATTGGGGTCAGCACATGACCTTGGTAGAGTTTGCGTACAACAATAGCTTCCATTCGTCGATTCAAATGGCTCCGTACGAGGCTCTTTACGGACGCAAGTGCCGCTCACCGATTTACTGGGATGATGTAGGTGAAAAGAAAGCACTGGACCCGGCAACCATTCCATGGATGGAAGAGGCTCAGGAAAAGGTCAAGTTGATTCGGCAACGACTTCAAACAGCTCAGATTCGACAAAAGAGCTACGCGGATAATCGAAGAAAAGATTTGGAATTTGAAGTTGGAGACCATGTATTTCTCAAAATCACACCTTTACGAAGTCTTACAGCGGGGAAAGGAAAGAAGCTTCAACCGCGGTACGTCGGACCCTACAAGATCCTTCAGAGGGTTGGAGCGGTAGTGTATCGATTGGAACTACCGTCCAGTCTTTCTCGAATCCACGATGTATTTCACGTCTCGATGCTAAAGAAGTACCACCCTGACCCATCCCATGTTTTGCAACCGGAGGAGATTGAAGTGGACGAATCACTTACCTATGAAGAGAAACCGGTCCAAGTGCTCGATCGAAAAGTCAAAGAGCTCCGAAACAAGAAGATTCCGCTAGTGAAAGTGCTATGGAGAAACAACGGAGTTGAGGAAGCTACCTGGGAGGTGGAAGATGAAATGCGAAAGAAATACCCAAACCTTTTCGGGAATTAAGGTGAGAAATTTCGAGGACGAAATTCTTTTAAGGGGGGGAGAGTGTGAGAACCCGTAAAACCCTAATATTTTTCCTAGGGTTTATTTCCCCTTAATTGCATGTTTTCTGCATTTTCTGGCTTAGAAATATTTTCTTAGTGGATTTTATGAACAGATATAGTTTTAAGATGATTTTTCTAGTATTGGTGAATTTTTAGAAAATTAAGAATATATATTGGATGTGGGACCCACTAGTACGAAAAGTTCGGAAAAATTCGGCCAATAAGGTTAAGTTTCGGATACTGTGTAAAATTTATCGGGTGTTAAGAGATAAGTAGAATGTGTGAAGTGATTGATGTGAGAGGGAAAAAGAAAGATAAGAATGCATTAATGAGTGTGACAAGTGTCACATTCTCATTGGTTGGACTTTAAGAAACACTATTCACATTCTTGACTTTTTTGACCAAAGAATTATATATCAAAAAAATTGCACAAAATTCACCATTTTCTCTCCTTGGTGGCCGGCTCTCTAAGCTCAAGAAGGAAGGAAATTTCTTCAACTTTCAAGCTTCCATATGCTTCAATCTTCTACAAACAAATGCTTAGATTAGATTTCAATCCATAAAAACCTTTCTTCTAGTGCTAATAAGTGTATTAGTGAAGTTTGTTTGAAGGTCTAAGGTGGCCAACCTCTCTACATCTCTTGTTACTTGGTAAGTGATGCTTGAACACCCTACTACACCTAATGATGGTTATATTATGCTTAGAGGTGGCTTGAGTGTTGGAATATATGATTTATTTCTTGATTTGAAGAGTTTTGGTGAAGTTTTCCATTTTATGATGAATTTTCTGGTTTAATATGAATGGGATGTTGTGGCCTTGTATGATGAATGGTAATGGTTTAAAATGACTCTAGTAGGACTGAATTGTTGATAAATGCAATCAATTTTGGATTTGGATGGAAAAATGGAAAGTTAGGGTTCATAAACCCCCAATTCTGTCCGGTTTTAGATCATAGGGTTAGAGGTCGAATTGGACTTTCCTCAAAACATGAACGTTGTAGGTATTGATGTGTTTAAGGTGCCCGTAAAATTTCAGGGCATTTAGATTAGTGTAGAGTGAGTTATGACGAAATTACTGTAGCTGTTCTGCTTTGGTCAGAATACGAAAACTGCGTTGGTATTGGGCTGTTTTGACTGGAATTGGTTTGGATTTTGAAGTTGGTGTCTTCTGATGAATTGAAGCTGGATGTCTTAGCTAACATATGCCTTTTGAATTTTGGCATTTGGACTTGTATGGATTGAGATATACCGATTACAGTTTTCTGCGTTTTGCAAACCTGTTTTGGTAATTCGGGTTTAGTATTTGGCACATTTGACCTAGTTGTGTTAGGAACTGGATTGAGTGACCTTCTACATTGTTGTAGCTCTGTTTCTTGGCTTCGAAACGGTGGGTCTTACACCCCCAACCGATAATTGTAGTGAGAGTTGTGCCATTACCGCATTATGACGTCAAAACCGGTTTTCTTATCAAGGCCTAAGTTAAAGCCCTTTCTTAATTTCTGGTTTGCTATCATGCTTATTTATGCATGTGAAACCCTATTAGGGTTATAATTGGCATTGCTATATGGCTCGGTATCGAGTCTCATTGAATGTGTTACATGTGTTAGGACGTGACGGTAGCTCACGACGTCTTGGTGACCACGGTGTATGAAACACCACTTTCTTGCTTGGTGAGTATACTACTCACTTACTTGGTATAATGTGGCTTTGTGCTATGTGTATGTGATGCCTTGAAGGCTTAATTGGTTGTTGGAAGTGATTGAGGTGAGGGTGTACTTGACCGCCCTCACCCCTTGTAATTTCCTTCATAGCTATTTACCGTTTTACTGAAATACTGCACTTGTTATCTGAGATACTGAATTCCATGCATGGAAACTGAATTGGTGTTGTTTGGACGATTGTCCGACTGTCTTACTGTATCACTGAGCTCAACCCCGTTCGGTAGTCAATTGAATCGAGCCGGCGAGGGCTTGGTCGTGAAGATTGAATTGCCACGGGGACTGTACTGGGGAACCTTGTGGTAACGAGACCCTTGGTTCCGGTAAACTCGAGTATTACCAAAAACTACTGAATTGGAGTGCGGGCCCGGTTGGGGTATGTTGGGGGGAAGGAATGGAAGTATAGTGAGGTCTACGGTTTGGTACTCTTAACATTGACGGAGGGTCAATGAGATTGGATCAAGATGGCAAGCGTGGAATTGGGCTCTTGAGAGCTGACCGTATCCTTTTACCGTTTTGTTTCACTGCTTATTTGTGCACTTTAAATGAAAGTTCATCCTTATGTGACTTTGGTTGCTTATGTAGTAGTATACCACTGGGCTTTAGCTCATTCCGTGTTATTTGTTTTCCTTACAGGGATATATATTACTTTTGAGAATGGATTGGATAGTCAATTGCCAAGTTGAGCTTGTAAAATGTCTTTTGTATAGCTTTTGAGATGAAGCCCTAATGTGTAACGGGTTCATTTCCTTTTGATAGGCAAACCGAATATGTACTTCCTTAATGAATGTTTGTGGCATGCCACTATGGTTGTAAATGTTGATTTCCAATGTATGTATATGTTTGGCTGTGGTTTGGATAAATTTCGGGTTCGATTTTCGTTTTTTTTTATTTTACAATTTTGACTTGTTTGCGCGAAATGGTATGTTCCGGAACGTAATAGATTGACGTAAACTGTACCGTTAGTCCTGGCGAGAGCTGGGCAGGCAGTCCGCTAACCCCTTTGGTTCGCCTTAGGGGAAGGTGGGACTGTCACATAATCGAATCGAGTCGGCAAGGACTTGGTCGATTAGATAACGAACCCTGGGTCTCTAGTTTGTCGAGTGGAGTGTTATCTCCTCGACTAATTGGTATGCTTGAGTATTACCACTAGTGTTTATCTTGGAGTTCAGGCCCGGTATGAGGTTTGATTCATGGACAGGGATTGGAGTTAAGTGGTGTACCACTGGACTGGTTACTGTATTTGAAAGTTGACGGAGTGTCATGTGAGGACTCGTGTTTTCATTTCTTAATTTAGCAATTTTTATAATTAATTGCCCTAGTTATATTTAATAACCCTAGTAGTGCTTGAATTTTTCCTAAGTTTCGATTTTTCACGCGCGCATCGTAAGTTCGCGTGTTTCGTGTCGGAGTGGCTAAGTGGAGATTTAAAAAACTTATACTAGACTACTAAGAGTGAATAATTATAGTGTTAAAGGAAGTACACTAGAGGTTTAGTGCACAAATATAACAAACAAGAGAGAAAATAGTGGTACGAAACCCGCACGCGACAACTATTAAGAGTTGACTTTTTGCCCAACATTTATGGCTACTATTCCATTCTTTCTCCCCAAGTTTTAGCACACAAACCTCTCTCATCTCTCTCCATTTTTTGGCCAGCAGCCCTAAGGAAGAAGAAGGAAAAAAAACTCCATCCAATCTTGCACCATTTCACCTCTAAATCTTCACACAACTCACATACCACTAGGAGAGCAACTTTAGCTTGTAGAAGGGCTTCATCTTGGGGTTTTTCTTGGGAGTTTTTGGTGCAAAATTTCTGGTTTCTTCAAGAGCTAAGAGGTAGCCTTCATCCACCTTGAATCATTCCATTTTTCATCAAAGTTGGAGCTTTAATGGCAAGGGTTTGAAACCCAAGCATGAAACTAGGTAGAGGACTTCAAGAATCCATTTTTATTTGCTTTAATCTTAGGTAGAGGTCTTGAGGTGGCCTCTAGGAAGCTGTCTTGAGGAGTAAATGCTTGAATATGATTGTTATGTATGTAGATGAGTTGATTATGGATAGAAAATGAAGAGAAAATCGAAGGAAAGTTGGTGCATGGACTTGGCCGAATCTGTCCTGTTATTGCCTTGCCTAAATTTTGAATTTTTTATGCTCAAATGACTGTGAAACTGATGTATATGTGTTATATATGGTGTGTAGAAAGTTTCTACCAAAAACCATTTGAATTGGTTGAGCAAAACTTGAGATTTCGAAAATTGAAGAACCTGGAAAAAGTGTTCAGGCAATCTGAACAGTACCACTTTGATCGAACATAACTCTTTGTAAAAAAGTCAAAATTGAGTTCCGTTTATGGCATTTGAAACTAGACATTTGTAGGTTTCCAATGGTATAAAATTCACCATCTAGTTCGAAATGAGTGAGCCGTAGTGATTCGGTAAAATTTGCTGTCCTGTTCTGATGGTCTATCCGAGAGAAAGGTAGAAGCTGCATCTTGTGACTCTATTTTCTCTCACTTGTGAACGGATTTTGAAAACAACTTGTTCTGATAAAATGTAGAGTTTTGAACCGAGTTTCCAATGCCACAAACTATTCATAATTTGAACTTGTATTGAACGAGTTATGGCATGATTTTGTAAGTGCGATAAAGCTGGAAAACTGGAAAAAGCTTTTCCTTCTTGCTAGCTGAATGGTCAAACTTGTTTTGGAATGTTTTGTTTCAAAAACTTTGATGTCATTTACCTCTAAATTGCTCATTAGATGTTTATGGAACCTTAGTTTCAACATTTGAGCTAATTGAGGTTGATTGTGTGGGACAAAACGTTTGAAAAGGAAAGAGAACCACGGACGGCAAATTGCTTTGAAATTTTCCCAAATTTTGGCTATTTTCTTAACTGTCTTTCCACGTGAGTTTTTGTGTGAAATTTGGTAGAGATGTATTCCACATATGAAATATTTAGTGTACCAAATTTGGTGTATTTTCAATGCCATTTTCATGGCTAAATGATATTTCAAAAATAGCTTTTCAAATCTGGAAAATGACTGAACAGTTTGCAAAACGCGACCAACTTTGAACTGATGTATCTCGATACTCGAAACTCCAAATTTAGTTCTGTTTGTTGTTTTTGATTGAAATTCTTATTGTGTTACAAATTTCAGAGGCTAGTTCACTTTCTGTAAATTTTGCCGAATTTTCAAAATTTGCCGAAAAACATGACCAAAACTGCCTTCCTAGTTCAAATCAGCCACTTTGAGCTGAAATTTGAATGTCTTCGGTTTAGAATCTTGAAAAAGTATCTTCTAAGAACTTCTAGTACTCTGAACCAAGATTCCAACAGTATAAATTTTTCCAATTTTGGACCTATTGAGTGAAAGATATGATTTTTCTAAGTTTGATGCGGAAAGTTGAAAAGTTTCCGCTTTCCTGGGAAATGAGTTTTCTTGAGAACTCATTCTCTTATCTCGATATTGATAGATTATTTTAAACTCAATTTCATGAATGATACAAGCTCTCTTGTGACTTTAACACCTTCATTTATGAAACTCGATTTCCGATGGAATAAACCTCTTTTGGATGTGTTTTCTTAGTTGCTAACTTTCTTGGTTAATGACACCTTAATTTATACTTGAAAAATGAACTTCAAACCCTAGTTCTTTTTGCCTCGATTTCCATGAGTTTAAGCTCCTTTAACTTGATTCGAACTTGTGATCTTAAATCCCCATTTTTGAATCTCAATTTTCGTTGAGTAAAACTCTTATAAGACATTGTCTTAAATTTTAAGTGCGTGTACTTTCTTCTTTGGATGTTACGTGATCGTGAGTATGTGTGAGTGATAATTGATCACTATTTCTTCAGGTACTCGAGAGGGTTTCCAAGGGGATCCTGGTGGGGACAACTAAAGAGTTTATTTGCTCACTTATTCACTTATTTTGAATTGATGAGTGGTCCTTATAGGTGTACGTGACTTGAACTGTGAGGCCCCAGTCCATTCTTAAGTTTGATATTAGGTTTTATTCGTTATTTGGGCGGTAACATTTGGTTTTGGGAATACTTCGAAAACCCTAGGTTAGCAAAACCTTTAGTGTTATGATATATTGGAAGTTTAAGTTGGGTTTGAAAACCCTAATTTCGCCCTTGACAAAAAGGTTGTTATTTAATTGCTTTTATGTGAGATAAAGTATGCTTAAGTATAGGTAATTAAGGTAGGAAAGTGACTAGTGAAGCATTAAGTGTGATGACATGTTTTGGACTAAATTAAGTTATGACCTATGGAGTTAATTGAAAGAGTTCCAAATGTTTGAGGGCAAGAGTTGATCAAATGCAAAGTTGAAGTGCAAGGGCTAAAAAGCAAATAAAGTACTCTTGTGTGATTGGTTAGCTTAATAAATATCTCTTCTAAGTGGTCTTGCACCACATATTAGTCTCAAGGGCCATAACTAAGTCATTAGTTGGACAAAACAAAACAAACCAAGAGAGTGAGAGAGAGAGAAAGCCGTGAGGGAGAAGAAGAAAAACCAAGGGAAATTTTGCAAAGTTCAACCAAATTTCTGCTATAGATCTTCATCTTGAAGCATAAAGAATCCATCTTGGAGTTGGGTTAAGTTCATTAGTCATCATACAACCTTCATCTTGAGGTAAGAAAGTTCCTATGCAAAGCTAAGTATGGGTTGTGATACTTGAAATGGTGAAAATGATGATAATAGTTGTTAGTTGTGATTGATTATGGTTTCACTTGTGTTTATCACGTGTTTTTATGGAGTAATTTGGTTAAATTTGGGCCTTGATGATTCGGCCATAGGAGCCCTAATTAGGGTTTCATGCTAAACAAGTTAATTAGCTCTAATTTTGTGCTATGAAGATTGTAATGGTTGTGTTTGATGATTTGCTTCATTGGTTTGGTGAGTGAGTGGTAAAAAAAACTGATTTGGGTTAAGAAACCCTAGGCTAAAGTAAGAAGTATTAGCTTGGTTAGGGTATGATACACTAATGGTTAGTTTAAGTGAATGGGTGCATATGAAGTTGGGTTAGAAGGTGTAGATAACATGAGGTTAGTTTTGTAGAATTGTATGGTGTAATTTCGGATTTTGAGAAAAGAGTTAGAAGCTGGAATATATGTGTTTCTTTGGTATGAAAGTAGTTAGAAAACTTGCATGAGAACCATGAAAACAAACCATGCGTTTGCGATGCGCGGAACCGTTCAAAACCCCAAACAGGGCAGCCCAGAACCTGAACTTAAGCTCCATTTTTCTTGATGCTGCGTGCTGATTCAGAAGTTTCTCAAAACTTGAAAGTTGTAGCGTCTTATGTCCTGAATATGCCTACAAAATTTCAGATCAAACGGATTACTGTAGCCTGAGTTATGGCCAAAATAGTCGCATCTATTCTAAACTCAGAATTCTGCCGCGTTTCTTGTGTTAGCCTCTGACCAGGTTCTGTCCGTTTTGATAACGTACGAACTGTGTGAGAACCCGTATTTTTCATTTTCTAGGTTTTATTATTATTTTTCATGGCTTGTTTTCTGCATTTTCTTTAGTAGGAAAATTTTCTAGATAATTTTTATGAGCAGATATAGTTTTTAAATGATTTTTCTAGTATCGAATATTTTTTGAGAAATTAAGAGCGTATACCGGACGTGGGACCCACTAGTGCGAAAAGTTCGGAAAAATTCGGCCAACTAGGTTAAGTTTTGGATACTGGAAGTAATTTACCGGGTGTGAAGAGATAATTAGAGGATGCTAAGTGGATTGGTATAAGAGAGACAGGTTAGGTAAGCATTTAATAAAAGGTGACAAGTGTCACCATTTGAGTGGGTTTACCTTACGACCACTATTCATGGTCTTACCAATTGACTAAATAAAAAAAAACTACCAAAATTTCTCCATTTTCTCTTCTCTTGTGGCTGGCTTTCTCTCTCAAAAAGAAAGAAAGAAACTCTTCAAGTTTTGCTTCCATTTAGCTCAAATCCATCCAACCAACCATTGAAACTTGAAATTTCTCCATAAAACCCCTTCAATTAGTGTTAGTGAGTTGATTTGTGGGGTTATTTGGAAAGCTAAGAGGACCTATTGCTCCTGTCGCGCCCCATTTTTTGAAAAATAAAAATGATTGTTTTTGTGATTTTATTGGTTTGGAAAAAGTGAATTTTTTTTTTGATAAAAAATAAAAATGGGTCTAAATGGGACTTTTGAAAATGCGACGATTTGACCCAAGAAAAATAGTTTCAAAAAGGGTTTTTTATATGAAAAATGGAGTCGCCACTTGGTATAGAGTTAGGGTGTACCAAGTCACCCAAAAAGTGAATTTTTTTTAAGGAAAAAAGTAAGAAACCCTTTTGAACAACTCCTAGTCCACGCAAACAAAGAAAAAGGTTCGAGAGTCACATTTGACGAAGGGGAAGGCAAGGATAAAAATCCAAGGCACCCCTTCGACCTAGCCAAGGCTAGTTGCGTGATTTAACCCTTATTTTCCTAAATTTTTCTACCCAAAGTATGTATTGCAATTTGGACAAAGACTAATGAATGAGAAATGCAATCCTAAATCTAAGAAATGTCTCTTATGAGGCTTGTGGTCCCATTCACATGAATTGTGAAGGCCAATAAGAAAGACCTCATAGAAAATCGTGAACGATGCAAATGAGGACTCAAATAAGAGTGTAAGTGTGCAAAGTGTAGAGAAGGGCATGTGTGCAATTTGAAAGTGTTTGTGTGCAAATGAATGAAAATATAAGTGCTCGTGTGCAAGTGAACAAAAATAGTAAATATATATAAGTAAAAAGATAGGTGCAATGTGTGAGGTGAAAAATAAAGAAGTGAATAGGTGTGTGAATATGGCATATGGATTAAAAAAATTTAATGAGGAGAATAATGAGAAAATGAAAATGTATGAACTTAGAGGAATGCATCAAGTCGGGTACGGGGATGACCTCTAGTTTTATGATTTTAATTTTCCCTTTGACTAGAAGGAAAAACTAGCGTTCTAAGGCTATTTGAAGCCACACTCGCTCGTTTCCCTTATCGGAAGGGGATTTTCACGCAAATGAACCCTAGCTAGCATGAGATGCAAGTCCTAAAGTGAAGGGGAAGGGGTTTGAGGAACATACCAAATGATAAACTAAGGAAAAATGCGTGATATGTGGTGATCATGCACTTAATGAAAAAGGAAAAAAGAACCTATTGGGTCTAGCATTGGACTAGCCCATCCTATGAATTCCGACTAGCGTTGGACTAGTGGAAACGATAAAAGAAGCCACAACTAGCGTTGGACTAGTGTGGTGACGTACATTCATCCATTTCATTCATCCACACTATAAAAAGCGAGTAGACATGCGAATCACTTATAAACACGTAGCACATAACACTTAGCATGCTTGACTAGATGCAAAATCCTAATAAAGCATTTAACATATAACACATAGGCATGCAACCATTACATTTGCTAACTAAAACAAAAAGGGAAAGGGAAAATGGACCAAATTACTTGCTACGCCCTATCTATTACAAGCCAAGAGGTGTACACATACCCCATTAAAAGAATAACTTAATGAAAACAAAAAGTAAATGACATAAGTAAAAGTAATTAAAGAAAAGCTAGGAAAGCAAAGTAGACATGCAATTCACTTAGCACATTAGATCACATAGGAGAAACAAAAGAAAGATAAAAGAAAGTTATACCTCCCCCGTTCGTGAAGCTAGTAAAAGGAAAAGGTCCTAATTTGGGCTAAAACCATCGAACAAAGGATTAATGCACCAATTTAATAGTAAAATATGAACCAGACAATTTGAATTCACTAAAGTTTTTGAAAATAAAATAAAAGCACCACAAATAGCTATAAAATTTAACCACTAAAACTCTTCAAATAATCAAGCAAGTCCATATTCATCAAATGAAATTCCAGTTTGAAATGAAAAGGAAACTTGAAGGATCAAATTGATTAATCTTTTTCAATTGCTTGGGCCATAGTGCAACCAAAGGAAACTCAAGGGGTCAAAGTGAAATTTAGAAAGATGATTTCATGCAATCTCATGCAACAAACGTAAGAAACTTCATTCTGCAACCATCATTCTTGCCGAAAATTTTCTGCAACTAGAAACACCATTTGCTATCTTCATTTCCGCAAACATATGTCAACTTCAACACAAACTTGATCACAAATCTTTCAATCAAACATCAAGAACATTACAAAAAAAAAAAACTTCAACATTCAATCAAACCAAAACATAACAGAAAAATCATACAAATGTCATGAAGAAAAATTCTGCAACTATTCTCTTATGCCTTGAGGCTTAATAATCTTGCAAGACAGATTTAAAAGAAACTTTCAGACCGAAATCCAAACTCAAGTCCCTACCAACTTATCATGCATGCAAGAGACCAGAATGAATAAAGTTTCATGCAAATATCAGGTGACAAATGAGAAAACATTCTTGCAACAAGAAAACTTTTAGCAGCCAGAATCATTTTTATGCAATGTTCATCTGCAAACTCCTTCAACTTGCGGCATCTTGACAAACCACTAGAACCTCCACTTTCGATTCAAGATACAATACACAACCCATTTTGAAATGATAAAAACGTGAGCTAAACATTCTACACAATAAGAACTCAGCCACGGGGCTTCTGAAATTCAGATTCATTTAAACTTCCTACTGGTTTGAAACTACAAAATGTTTTGTTCTTCACTCCAGACTTGTTCATGTGAAGGGTCCTAAGTAAACTCTATCAAAGCAACAAATCAATAACAAACACGAGACTTTCAACTCATGTTGTTAACTTTACCTACACACAAACATCTATTACTCCCAAAAGATTCAAACAAATCATCCAAGATGCAGCAAAGTAATGCAGGGATTAGCAACTACTTCGTTAGCCCAGAAATTCACTCGAGAGTGTTGTTAACAACACACAAATGCACATATTTACTCTCTCAACTTGTTCAATAATGCTTCTTCATACAAAAAAAATGTAACCCAGATGCAAAGCAATAAGATGATCACTGCTGCAACAAAGGACGAAGCAAAACCTGTTGTCCACATGCCAATAGGTTGCTTCCGTTCCCATCCCAGCACAAACATGCAACTCACATGTATTACTATAAACATACAAATCCCATAGGAAGGTAGCAAACAACGGATAAAGGGTCAGATATTCAACTTGTTGGAGTTTCAAACTATTTCCTGATTTTCACTCTCATTCAGCATACAAATAGCAGACACCAACTCAAACAACAATTCATAACCCCGGCTCCTTTTCCTTTAGAACAAACCTGAACCTCTAACCATCACAAAACCAGCTTTGAACAAAACCCAACCCCAGATATGTACATGCCCGAATAGTAATTAGACAAAGATGGAAACTTTCACGGTTGTACTTCACAAATTAAACGAACAGGCCAGAAAATCCTTCCTTTGCAAACGTTAGTAAATTGCTATTGAATTTCAGTCTAGCAACGAAACCCAAATGGGCTTCAAACTTCCCCACTGATCATACAAGACCACAGCAGACACATAAGGAACGAATTTTGAAGCTAACAACGAACCAGATAGCATGAAATTTAACAGTTTTGGGTTCAGAAATTTCCAATCTTAAAGAATCAGCACTTGCAATCAAAGTTTGGAGGGGAAAAAGGGCTTACGGTGACAGTTCTTTTATCAATGGTCTGGGTTAGCAAAACGTGGTGGAGCGCCGACAGCTTCTCAGTAAAAAAAAAAAAAAAAAAAAAAAAAAGCCGCTCCTCAGGAAGACAACCGACAGCTACCAGCAATTTCTTCCGTTTGCCTCTTTGCTCCTAACTCCAATCCTTTAGCTTTTTATCTCCCCTTTCACCTCTGTTCACTCCCTCGTTCCTCCCAGATTTCAGCCACTACTCTACCCGGCTCTCTTTCCCTTTCTTTCTTGCTGCCCAGAAAAATCCCGCCGCCAGTCTTTTTTCTTCTCTTTGTTTCCCCCGTATTTTTTTCTACTTCTCTCCCCTTGCGGCTGCTCTGTTTCTTTTGCCTTTATATGATCAATTGGGAGCCCTAAAACCATTGTCCTTTCTCCAGTAATTGCAGCCAAGGAGCCGTCCCAGATTTCTTTTGCAAGCTACGTAAGTCCGCAGCTTTCATGCTGCGGCAACAATTTTCCTTTTTTTTTTTTTTTTTAGCTAATTAAAAACAGAAATTAATAACAATAAGAATAAAATAAATGATAATAACAAAAATTTATAATAACAGAAATTATTATTGAACAGCAAATTACAACTTCCATTTTTCATCCATTTTCTTTTTTTCCTTTTTTTCCTTTTCTTTTTCTTTATTTTTTTCCCAATCCAACTACAGCCTATTTTTTCCAGTTTTTCTTCTTTTTCCTCTTTTTCTTTAATTTTCTCTTTTCTCCTCTTTAAAATTTTTCATTTTCATTTTTCTTTCGAGAAAACATTGAATAAAAACAAAATGACTAAAACATATTTTTGATGTTTTCTTTTTCCCTTTTTTTTTCTAAAAAAAAAAGCTCTATGCTAATCTTAAACCTAAAAGCTAAAACTAAAAACTAAAGCTAAAAGTAAATAAGAATAAATAGCAAATGAAATAGGTCAACTAAAAGGGCGAAAATGAATAAAACTAAAATATCATAACAACTAATAGTACAAAACACACAATAACGAATTAAAATGCAAGCAATCTAAAATGAAAATCATGAAATAGATGCTACATAAAATTATTCAAAATTTGGTGTCTACAGCTCCCTCTCTTTTGTTTCTAGGGTGAGTTGTGAAGAACCATTTTCCTTCCTCTAATGATGCTTAATTTGTGATTAGTGGTAGTATAAGGTGCAATATTATGGATTACATCTTGATTTGTGGTTGAATTAGTGAAGTTTTCTATTTATTGGTGAATTGAAATGAAAAGCTTTATGTTACATGAACTTGGTTGCTTAAGTGATAGTATCTCACTGGGCAATTAGCTCACACCGTTCCTTTTGTTTTCCTTACAGGAATATGACTCTTTTTGGAATGAATCTTGATAGATGGTTGCTGAATGAACTAGATGAATATCTTTTTTGTATTGTATATGAAGTGGGACCCTAAATGTATCTTTTGGGCCTTTTTCACCTTAATTTGGCAAACCAAACATGTAGTAACTTTTGGATTACTTTTGTATGCCATTGTGGCTTGTAATTGCAAAATGTCAAGTGTATATGTGTTTTTAATGTTTGGTTGGGTTCTAACGGGTCGGTTACTATTCATGGCCGACTCCGGATTTCAATTTTTTTATTTTGGGTTATTTTTGTCGCGCCCCATTTTTTGATAAATAAATAAAATGATTGTTTTAGTGATTTTATTGGTTTGGAAAAAGTGAATTTTTTTGATAAAAATAAAAGTAAAAATGGGTCTAAATGGGACTCTTGAAAATGCGACGATTTGACCCAAGAAAAATAGTTCAAAAAGGGTTTTTTTATACAAAAAAAATGGAGTCGCCACTTGGTATAGAGTTAGGGTGTACCAAGTCACCCAAAAAGTGAATTTTTTAAGGAAAAAAAAAAGTAAGAAACCCTTTTGAACGACTCCTAGTCCACGCAAACAAAGAAAAAGGTTCGGGAGTCACATTTGACGAAGGGGAAGGCAAGGATAAAAATCCAAGGCACCCCTTCGACCTACCCAAGGCTAGTTGCGTGATTTAACCCTTATTTTCCTAATTTTTTCTACCCAAAATATGTATTTGCAATTTGGACAAAGACTAATGAATGAGAAATGCAATCCTAAATCTAAGAAATGTCTCTTGTGAGGTTTTTGGTCCCAAACCACATGAATTGTGGCGGCCAATAAAGGGAAACCTCATAGAGGTCGATTAATGCAAATGAGGACTCAAATAATAGTGTAAGTGTGCAAAGTGTAGAGAAGGGCATGTGTGCAATTTGAAAGTGTTTGTGTGCAAATGAATGAAAATATAAGTGCTCGTGTGTAAGTGAACAAAAATAGTAAATATATATAAGTAAAAAGATAGGTGCAATGTGTGAGGTGAAAAATAAAGAAGTGAATAGGTGTGTGAATATGGCATATGGATTAAAAAATTTAATGAGGAGAATAATGAGAAAATGAAAATGTATGAACTTAGAGGAATGCATCAAGTCGGGTACGGGGATGACCTCTAGTTTTATGATTTTAATTTCCCCTTTGACTAGAAGGAAAAACTAGCGTGCTAAGGCTATTTGAAGCCACACTCGCTCGTTTCCCTTATCAAGAGGGGATTTTCACGCAAATGAACCCTAACTAGCATGAGATGCAAGTCCTAAAGTGAAGGGGAAGGAGTTTGAGGAACATACCAAATGATAAACTAAGGAAAAATGCGTGATATGTGGTGATCATGCACTTAATGAAAAAGGAAAAAAAAGAACCTATTGGGTCTAGCATTGGACTAGCCCATCCTATGAATTCCGACTAGCGTTGGACTAGTGGAAACGATAAAAGAAGCCACAACTAGCGTTGGACTAGTGTGGTGACGTACATTCATCCATTTCATTCATCCACACTATAAAAAGCGAGTAGACATGCGAATCACTTATAAACACGTAGCATATAACACTTAGCATGCTTGACTAGATGCAAAATCCTAATAAAGCATTTAACATATAACACATAGGCATGCAACCATTACATTTGCTAACTAAAACAAAAGGGAAAGGGAAAATGGACCAAATTACTTACTACGCCCTATCTATTACAAGCCAAGAGGTGTACACATACCCCATTAATAAAAATCAAAAGTAAATGAAATAACTGAAAGGAAATAAGGAGAGGCTAGGAAAGCAAGTAGACATGCAAATTTCAATTAGCACATTAGTCCACATATGAGAAAAACAAAAGGGGTAAAAGAGATTATACCTCCCCGTTGGTGATACTAAGGAAGTAAACAAAGTCAACTTGGCTAGAGTCACCCAAGAAAAGACTAACTTAGGCTAAAATCACCAAAAACAAAAGATTAATGCACCAATTTAGTGATAAGATATAAACTAAATAATTTGAGCCCACCAAAACATCAAACTTTCTTCAATTGCAACTTTAAAATGGCCAAATAATGCATAATTCCCAAGCAAAAGTGAATCATTGATCAAATTTCTAAAATAGCAAAATATCGAGGACCCAATTGCAACTATTACCAAACATCCAAATCCAATTGAAACATTTAAGCACTTCAAAGGTCCCAAAAATAATAAAAGCCAAATAATGGTTCAAATTGCAAATACCTTAGGACTCAATTGCAAGAAATCAACACATATTTGGGCCTTTGTGGAATAAAAGGGAACTTGATGGGTCAAAGTGCTAAATTCAGAAATATTGGTGTAAGTCCCACAGACAACCAAGAGGGGGGGTGAATTGGTTGATTAAAATCTTAACCAAGTTTATGCACTTTTTCTTTAATGAAAATTTACCTTCCTTTTTAGTAATGATCAACCAAGTAGATTAGAAGACAATAGCAATATTAATCAGAGAAGCAAGTATAGATAAGCAATGAAGATTTTATTAAACAGAAATATAAAATAGAGAAACAAACCAAGTGTCTACCAAGCTTTACCCAAACTTGAAGACCAAACACTAGGAAGAGCAACTTCTCTTTGATGAACGAAGATCAACTAGATGTACAATGGAGGGAGCTCTTCCTCCTTGCCCTAAGCCTCACTTAGTCAAGCTAGGAAGTTTTACAATCACTCAGAAAACCCTCAACAAAGCTACACTAAAGATCCTTTCAACCACAAAAGAAATGCTCAACAGAAATTCACACCACTTTAATACAAATCTGCTTTGGAGACTATTTTCTAGCTAAAATATCTCTTGAGAACTTGTAAACAAAGTGAGCAAAAGTCCCTACTTCGTTCAGACCAGTTTGATTTTAAAGGGATCCAGAAATGGGCTTCATCAATGCTTCCAACGGATAGAAGGCAGCTGAAGAGTCAACTAGCCGTTGGGGCTGTCGGACGTCCGACGATCGAATCATCGTCCGAACCAATCGTCCGATGATAGCCAAGTTGAGGTTCGGACGTCCGATAAGTTCTTTGTCGTCCGACAGCACAGCGTCCGACCTTGGGCCGAGAGCTAGCAAGTTATCTTGGAATTTTTCGGACGTCCGATGCGGTTGATTAGCGTCCGATGGCAAGCGTCCGATCCTTCCGGACGTCCGATGCTTCCATGTGAGCGTCCGACGGTGCTTCCTTCCTGATGTTCTTTATCTTTTCGGACGTCCGACAGTTTCCTTTCGGCCGTCCGACCTGATTGTCCTGTTTTTGCTTCTCATTTTGGTTGTTTTACATTTCATGACATATTTGAACCTGATTCTTGGATAGACAAAAAACACTTGTATTTGAGGAAGGTTAGACAAATATTTCAAAGTAAAACTCCCCCTGTCTTAGTGAATCCTAAAATTTAAAAATTTTGAAAACCTCCCCCTCACTTGGCTGCCCATCCGAGTTAAACAATTAAACATTAAACAATTAAGCATATCAGCCAATCCAAATTTAAACAATCAATTCCAACATATCCTAACATCACTAATCATCAATCACCAATCATCACTCAATCCAATCATTCATCAATCACCAATCATCACTCAATCCAATCATTATACCATCTCCCCCTTTTTGTCATCACAAAAGGGCAACCAATCACATCAACATCAACATCCCTTTTTGTCATCCACACAGTCACAAATTTACACAAGTTCACAAATCAACATCCTGGTGACACCATCCAACACATCCATCAAAACAGTACTTAAAATAGACAATCATATTCAATAGACAATCATACAATCCACAAATTCATTACATTCACACAAGCAGAATAGACAATCATTCATCAAAATATTTAGACATTCATCAAAACAGTACTTAAACATCCACCAGATCATACCAAAAGAAACTTAAAATATCCATTACAATACATATTCATTGTTGAATACCACAAACACATAAAAGAGACAAACAGAATGCAAATGTCCTAAATGATGAACTAAGTGGATCCAGGAGTCCTCCGAGAGAGCTGATATTGAGAGAGGTCTTCCTCATCAGTTTCTTCATCATCTTCAGTAGCTTCTTCAATTGGTGCCTTGCCTTTGTCTGATGTGGAAGGGCCATGAGGAGTCACAGGAGTTGATGGATTCGGATCTGGAACTGATGAACCTGGATCAGTGGTTCGAGGTTCTTTGTCATGTGAGACTTCCTCAACCACAGGTGGAGGAAAAAGAAGGTTCTTTTTATCAAGAAAGGCAGCTTGTTGCTCAGAAGACATGGTGAGCATTAGGCCATGTTCTAGAAGAAGAACATGCTGTTTGAGTTCATGAAGAAGCTCAATTACCTCATTACTGGAAGAGGAAGATGCTTTAGTGGTAGACTTCCTAGGGTGAATGGGAGTGAGTGAAATGGGTGAAGAATCATGTACAGTCTTAGATCTTTGTTCACTAGATGATGCCCCCTTATATGCCCACAGATTATCTTTAAAAATAAGATTTTTCCTTTCAAAATATGCTCTGGTAAAAGCATAAGAAGATGCTTCTTTGGGACAAACACCTAGAATTGGAACTTTGTAAAATTCAAAAATCTTTTGAAGAAACTTCCCATAGGATAGTTTTCTTCGAGAGTCAGTAGCATAGCGAAGTAAAAACTTGCACATGACAAAGCCAAAATCAATCCGAATTTTTTCTCGAAAACAGTAAAAAAGATACAGCTCCATTTTGTTTGCATCAGTTCTATGGCCATCAGTGGGCACAAGCAAGTTTGAAATGATAGAAAAGGCAATCAAATTCACAGGAGCCAAATCATTCAACTTAGCATCAGCAGGTGAAGAAAAACTTCTTTTGAAATAAGTTAACATTTTTGTCCCATCAAAATGATTTGCAGCAGTAGGAAGCTCTTCATAAGAAAAGAAATTAGCAACCTTATCTTTGCACAAACGTTCAATGGTAGTCTTTAAAATGGAATTCACAGTATCAGAATCAAAGATTAGGTCTACCCCATTTACCCTAGACATGATCTCAGTTTGGTCAGTTCCTTTCCTAAGGTTAGCAAAAAATTGATGCAGCATATCAGGATAGTAGACATTGGGCATGGAAATGAGATGCGACCATTTCTGGAAATCAAATAGACTTAGAATGGATTCTAAACCTATGGAACGAAATTCAGAGGGGTTTACAGTTCTTTGAGGGATGACACCCTTCTGAGATATCCAGGCGTATTTGTCTTTCGCAGCATCATCAAAGAATGGAGGGAGAGGGACTGATTTAGGAGGCGGTTGAGAAGAGGTCCCCTGTCCAGATTCTGGTTGAGAAGTGGGTTGTGGAGTAGGTCGTGACATTTGACCCTTGATAGCTCCCCTTTTGAAGCGTTTGGATGTCCGTTTGACAGTAGGAAGATTCTCATCCTCATCCCTGAGTGGATGCTTGCGTCCGGCAGTAACTTTTCCTCCCCTTAGATTCACCATTGTTCTAAATGTGTGGAATGGAGGATGCAAATGATGCACACAACAGTAGGGAAGTGAATCGCACAGAAATTTTGGGACAAAAACACCTTGAACGAGATTTGACAGAGCGGTTATGCAAGAGTAGGGTTGTGAGGAAAATTTGGGGATTTGCGAAGTGTTACTCAGTTTGGTGAAATGATCAGGAGAAATGAAACGCAAACGATGGGGAAATGTTTTGGTTGAGTCAATTTGGGAATGGTAGCTACAGAATGGTACGAATTTGAGAGTGAGAGAAGAGAGGGTTTTCGTCCGAGAGGAGATAGAATAGGAAGAGACTGAAGCAAATAAGGAAGAAAGTTATTTTAAAAAATGAGCCGTTGCACTGTCGGACGGCCGAACGAAGTTGTGCGTCCGACAGCTGCGTCCGAACAGGTGCAATCTGGAAAATGGCTGAAGAACATCATCGGACGTCCGTTCATCCTCTTTCGGACGTCCGAAGGCAATGAAAAATTTATGATGATTTTTCGAACATTCCTAATTTTGATCTTAGATGAATGAATTGATCTAATGGCAAAGCTTTTGTAAAAATATCAGCAAATTGATCTTTAGAACTAACATAATTTACACAAATTTCACCTTTTTGAACAAGATCACGAATAAAGTGGTGCTTTATTTCAATATGCTTTGTCCTAGAATGCTGAATAGGATTTTTGGTCAAATTTATAGCACTAGTATTATCACAGAATACAGGCATGCAGTCATACAACAATCCATAGTCATTCAGGGTATGCTTCATCCATAAAAGTTGAGCACAACATGCACTAGCGGCAATATATTCTGCTTCGGTTGTAGACAATGAGATTGCATTTTGTTTCTTGCTAAACCAAGAGACTAAAGAATTTCCAAGAAAGTGACAAGATCCACTAGTACTCTTTCTATCTACACGACACCCTCCAAAATCAGCATCCGAATAACCATATAGTGCAAACTCACTGGATTTAGCATACCAAAGACCATAGTCTAATGTACCTTTCAAATACCTAAAAATTCTTTTTACAGCATTCAAATGTGATTCTTTTGGACACGATTGAAATCTAGCACACAAGCAAACTGCAAACATAATATCAGGTCTACTTGCAGTTAAATAGAGTAAGCTTCCGATCATACCTCTATAATGCTTTTCATCCACATGATTACCTTCTTCATCTTTGTCAAGCTTTGTAGAAGTGCACATTGGAGTTCCAACTTGCTTTGAGTCCTCCATGCCAAACCTTTTCAGTAATTCCTTGGTATACTTTGCTTGATTGATAAAGATTCCCTCAAGAGTTTGATGTATTTGAAGTCCAAGGAAGAAATTTAATTCTCCCATCATACTCATTTCAAATTCATTTTGCATAGTGGTGGAAAACTCCTTACATAGATACTCATTAGTAGCACCAAAGATAATATCATCAACATATATTTGCACAATGAGAAGGTCATTCAACACATGCTTAGTAAAAAGTGTGGTGTCCACAATACCTCTTTTGAAACCTTTTTCAATCAAGAACCCACTTAATCTTTCATACCAAGCTCTTGGAGCCTGTTTTAAACCATATAAAGCTTTAGAAAGTTTAAACACATGACTTGGAAATTTTGTATTTTCAAAACCTGGGGGTTGATCCACATACACTTCTTGATCAATAAAACCATTTAAAAAGGCACTTTTAACATCCATTTGAAACAATTTGAAACCTTTGAAGCAAGCAAAAGCAAGAAGCATTCTAATAGATTCTAATCTTGCTACGGGAGCAAATGTTTCATCAAAATCTATTCCTTCTTCTTGTGCATATCCTTTAGCAACTAATCTGGCTTTATTTCTTACAACAACACCTTTATCATCCAACTTATTTCTAAAAATCCACTTTGTGCCAATGATAGGTTGATTTTGAGGTCTATCAACAAGTGTCCAAACTTCATTTCTCTCAAATTGATTAAGTTCCTCTTGCATAGCCAAAATCCAATTTTCATCCTTTAAAGCATCATTGATATTTTTGGGTTCAAAAAGAGAAACTAAAGCAAAATTATCAATCAATTTTCTAGATGAGGAACGAGTGTTTACCTTCTCGGATGGATCACCAATTATAAGCTCTTTTGGATGATTTTGGTTGAATTTCCAAGCCTTGGGAAGATCTTTGAGTAGATCATCATTTTTGTCTTCATCTTCCTCTTCTTGATCATTATGAACTTCATTTTCCATTTCAGTTGCTGCTGGTTCAGAACTTCCTTCATTTCCAATTGATAGCTTTTCCATTCCTTCTCGAACACCTACATCATCATCCTCACACAAACTTTTGGAATTATCATCATTGGCTTCATCAAATGTTATATGTATAGCTTCTTCAATCACAAGTGTCCTTCTATTAAAAACTCTATATCCTCTTTTATTCTCACAATACCCCAAAAATATTCCTTCATCAGATTTTTTGTCAAACTTACCAAGATGTTCCTTTAGATTCAAAATAAAACATTTACAACCAAATACTTTGAAATAACCAACCGTAGGTTTCTTATCAAAAATCAGCTCATAAGGAGTTTTCTTTAAAATAGGTCTCAAGAGTATTCTATTCATCACATAACATGCAGTGTTTACCGCTTCCGCCCAAAGATATTTAGGCAACCTACATTCATTCAACATAGTTCTAGCAGCCTCTTGGAGAGTCCTGTTTTTCCTTTCTACAACACCATTTTGCTGTGGAGTCCTTGCAATAGAAAACTCATGTGTTATACCATTATGATCACAAAATTCTGGAAAACCACAATACTTGAATTCCGTCCCATTATCACTTCTAATCCTAACAATTTTTAACCCAAGCAGATTTTGCACTTTAGCAAACATTGAAGTAAAATTCTTGAAGGCATCATCTTTATGAGCAAGAAATATCACCCAAGTGTATCTGGAATAATCATCAACAATTACAAAACAATATTTTTTACCTCCCAAGCTAGTGATTTGAGTGGGACCAAATAAATCAAGATGCAAGAGTTCCAAAGGTTTTGAAGTAGATACACACATTTTTGGTTTAAAAGAAATTTTAGTTTGCTTCCCAAATTGACATGCATCACATATTTTGTCCTTATCAAAACTAATTTTTGGCAAGCCTCTAACCAACTCCTTTTTCGAAATTTCCTTTAGTAAATCCATGTTAAAATGACAAAGTCTTCTATGCCACAACCAAGAATCTTCATTTGAAGCTTTAAGACATTTTAAGCTAGAAGAATCAACTTTATCAAGAATCACAATATATATGTCATTAAACCTCTTACCTTTGAACACAACATTATATTTGGAATCAAGTACAATGCATTCATGCTTTTTAAATAACACATACAAGTCTTTATCACACAGTTGACTAACACTAAGCAAGTTATAACCTAAGTTATCAACCAAGAGCACATTATGAACAAAAGTTTCACCATCCTTACCAACATCACCTATTCCAATTGTCTTAGCTTTCACATCATCACCAAATGTTACCTTTCCACTTGATTTTGATTTCAGCTTTATGAACAAGGAAGGATCACCGGTCATGTGCCTTGAGCAGCCGCTATCAATAAACCATTTTGACTTGTTTGATCCTTTATCCTGAAAAGATAACGTGTTTGGTACCCTTTTTAATTTTTGGGTCCATAATAGTTAGCATTGTATCTAACTAACCACATGCACTTCATCCCTTTGTTCAGATTTCTTTTCACATAGCAATTACTTTTCAAATGCCCTCTTTGACAACAAAAAACACACATAATGGAAGAGTCCTTAACATGTACTGGTTTGACATATCTTAATTCACCTCTTCTATATGTTGTGAAACCATGTGCAATTTTGTTGTGTGCAAATGTTCTTTGAAAAGTAGTAGGATGTGTAGATAACATGTTCCTTTTGTTAAACTCCTGCTTTCTTGCTTTCAAATTCTCATCCAAGCTGTCCATCCTTTTTTTCAAATCACCATGTCTTTCCTTCAGCATTTCACAAATATTTGTCTTTCTATCAAGCTCATCTTGAACATTACATCCAGCTCTTACTAGACTTTCATTGTCGGTCTTTAGTTGTTTATTTTGTTGAAAAAGACTTGCATTTTCTTGAATGAGAAAAGCCATTTTCTGTTTTAACTGCTTGTTTTTATCATAGGATTCCTTCAAGGCATTATGCAGTTTTTCAACAAAAGATTCAAGATCATCATCTTCATCATTATCACTTTCAGATTGAGAGTGTGTGGAGGTTACCTCATTATTTCCAATAGCCATGAAGGCCATTTGAGCAGATTCTTCTTCTTCTTCAACTTCCCCTTCGGAGTTGCATTCATTCCAAGTAATCTGAAAATTGTTGAATCTTGGCTTTCGATCAGCTTTTCCATCTTTCATCTTCTTCATGGGGCATTCGTTTGCATAATGTCCAATCTGTCCACATTCGAAGCATTTGTCCAACTGTTTCTTGTTGAAATCTTGTTTACCTTTATACTTTGCGATAGATGGCTGATTCTGGAATTGATTGCTAGGTCCTCCCCTTCTAAACTTTCTTTTATTCAGGATTCTTTTGAAGCCTCTGGTGATGAGAGCAAGATCATTATCATCACCATCCGAGTCTTCATCATCCAGATGAGCAGAATCATCTTCACCTTGAGTAGTCTTTAGAGCAATGTTTCTCTTTGCTCTAGCATCCTCTTCCTCCTGCACTTTAGATTTCAGTTTCAACTCATAAGTGGTTAGTGAGTTAATGATAGATTCAATAGGCACAGAACTTAAATCCTTGGCCTCCTCTATTGCTGTCACTTTATTTTCCCATTCTTTGCCCAAGGCATTGAGAATTTTCCTGTTCTTCTCTCCCAAGGTGTACTCTTTGCCCAACGCCTCGAGATCTTTGATCAAGTCAGTGAACCTGCAATACATTTTGTCAATATCCTCAAGAGGTTCAATTTTAAATGATTCATATTTCGTGACCAAGATGGCCTTTTTCTGTTCTTTCACATTGTCACCACCCTCATGGATTTCTCTTAGTTTATCCCACATTTCTTTAGCCGATTTGCAGCCTTTTACTCTGATTGATTCATTTGAATCTAGGGCACTATAAATAACATTCATGGCCTTGGCATTCAATGTGAGGTTAGTCCTATCTTGAGCATTCATTTCAACTCTTGTTTTTGGCCGAAGCAACCCTGTATCTGCATCAAGAAAGTTAGCTTCATGCGGTCCTTCACTCACAATAAACCATAGTTCAATATCGATAGATTGCAAAAAGATAATCATTCGTTCTTTCCAGCTAACATAGTTAGAGCCACTGAACATGGGAGGCCTAGTAACAGATTGCCCCTCA
Organism: Coffea arabica; assembly: GCF_036785885.1. NCBI lineage: Eukaryota > Viridiplantae > Streptophyta > Magnoliopsida > Gentianales > Rubiaceae > Coffea > Coffea arabica. Next base: position 46,532,348 of record NC_092320.1, on the reverse strand, counting down.
ACAAACATAGCATGACTGGTTGTCATCTTTACTCCAAGCCGTTAGAGCTTAATCTCAAGGAGACCAAGCTCTGATACCAATTGTAAGTCCCACAGACAACCAAGAGGGGGGGTGAATTGGTTGATTAAAATCTTAACCAAGTTTATGCACTTTTTCTTTAATGAAAATTTACCTTCCTTTTTAGTAATGATCAACCAAGTAGATTAGAAGACAATAGCAATATTAATCAGAGAAGCAAGTATAGATAAGCAATGAAGATTTTATTAAACAGAAATATAAAATAGAGAAACAAACCAAGTGTCTACCAAGCTTTACCCAAACTTGAAGACCAAACACTAGGAAGAGCAACTTCTCTTTGATGAACGAAGATCAACTAGATGTACAATGGAGGGAGCTCTTCCTCCTTGCCCTAAGCCTCACTTAGTCAAGCTAGGAAGTTTTACAATCACTCAGAAAACCCTCAACAAAGCTACACTAAAGATCCTTTCAACCACAAAAGAAATGCTCAACAGAAATTCACACCACTTTAATACAAATCTGCTTTGGAGACTATTTTCTAGCTAAAATATCTCTTGAGAACTTGTAAACAAAGTGAGCAAAAGTCCCTACTTCGTTCAGACCAGTTTGATTTTAAAGGGATCCAGAAATGGGCTTCATCAATGCTTCCAACGGATAGAAGGCAGCTGAAGAGTCAACTAGCCGTTGGGGCTGTCGGACGTCCGACGATCGAATCATCGTCCGAACCAATCGTCCGATGATAGCCAAGTTGAGGTTCGGACGTCCGATAAGTTCTTTGTCGTCCGACAGCACAGCGTCCGACCTTGGGCCGAGAGCTAGCAAGTTATCTTGGAATTTTTCGGACGTCCGATGCGGTTGATTAGCGTCCGATGGCAAGCGTCCGATCCTTCCGGACGTCCGATGCTTCCATGTGAGCGTCCGACGGTGCTTCCTTCCTGATGTTCACTTTCTTGGTCTGTATAAACAAACTTTTGTGATCATCAAAACCAAGAATAACAAGAACAATCATGAAGAAATAGCCTAAGACAAACATGAAGAAATAGCCCAAGACAAAAAGGCATGATCAATGACTATCAAACAAAGCTGATTTCCCGACAAACAAACTGCTGAGTTACGGACCATGTCCAAACTATGTTCCAACCATGTCCAACCATCAAAACTCAGAACATCGAAACAAAATAAAACATCATATCAAACCATGTCCAAACCTGCAATTTTTTAACGTGAACTCGCAGACCAAAAGTTGAAAATGTATAAAGTCTTAATGGAAAAGGAAAAACACACAAAATGCTGAGCTTATTTGGAGATATGAAACCAGAAAAGGACTACCTTTGTAGCCTATGAAGTTGAGATGTAAGAACCAAATTTCTGGGAGCTCGAATCTTCCGGGCGTTCACTGGAAAAAGTCGCAGCCTTGGAGACAGATTCTCTACCATTCCCCTCTTCCTCGACTCTATCCTGCTCTCCTTTCCCCTTTTTGTTCTTCTTTACCCTCTTTTGGTTTCAACTCTCTCAACTCTCAGTTTCGATTCCTCCCTGATTTCTATTTCTTCCCTTTTCTTTTGCCGTGAATTCTCCCTATTTTCTCCCCAGATTTTTCAGCCGTTCCCCTTTCTTCCGTATCCTCTCCTTTTCCAGTTTCACTTAGCTGTTTGATTTTCATGCGCCGTTGCTCTCCCCCCCGACCCCTTGCGGCTATCTTTCCCTTTTTGTTTTTATATCCCAATTCAACCCTAAGAACCTCTGTCCTTTTTTCTGTATTTTGCAGCTTCAGGAGAAGTCCCCAGATTTCTTTGCAAACGGCGCAAGTCCGCAGCTTTCATGCTGCGGCAACAATTTTCTTTTTTTTTTTTTTTTTAACAACAGAAATTAATAACAATAAAAATGAAATAAATGATAATAACAAAAATTTATAATAATAGAAATTGATATTAAACAGCAAATTACAACTTCATTTTTTATCCATTTTCTTTTTTTTTCTTTTTTTCCTTTTCTTTACTTAAATAAAAATAATAATAAAATGCAATCAAAACACAAATGCTTGTAACCTGAAATAATAATATATTTTTTCTTTTCTTTGAAAAACAATTAAAATGTATCAAAAGGTAAATAATGCCTATTACACTAAAAACTTTTTCTTCAAATTTCAAACTTTTCACTTTTCTTTTTTTTTTCAAAAATAGGCCAGTATGCATTAAACCATTTTTCCCTTTTCTTATTTTTCACTTTTTTTAAAAAAAATAACTTAATAAAATAAAATGCCAAAAAGCTGAATTTAAAAGAAATAAACATATTTTTGTGAACAAATTTTCCTTATTTCTCTTTCTTCTTTTTTCATTTTTCCAATCCAACTAAAGCCTATTTTTTTCAATTTTTCTTCTTTTTCCTCTTTTTCTTTAATTTTCTCTTTTCTCCTCTTTAAAATTTTTCATTTTCATTTTTCCTTCGAGAAAACATTGAATAAAAACAAAATGACTAAAACATATTTTTGATGTTTTCTTTTCTTTTTTTTTCCTTTTTCTAAAAAAACTCTATGCTAATCTTAAACTTAAAAGCTAAAACTAAAAACTAAAACTAAAAGTAAATAAGAATAAATAGTAAATGAAATAGGTCAACTAAAAGGGCGAAAATGAATAAAACTAAAATATCATAACAACTAATAGTGCAAAACACACAATAACGAATTAAAATGCAAGCAATCTAAAATGAAAATCATGAAATAGATGCTACATACAATTATTCAAAATTTGGTGTCTACAGTTTGCCCCTGTTTGTCTGAGTTTTGAAAAAACTTGAGACAAAGAAGTAGACACCAAATACTTACCTGTGTTATTGGGCTGCAAAAGATTCCAACGAACAGGAATTATAACACGGGACTGACCCGAACATGAAAAATAAAACGGGACTGACCCGAACAAGAACTGAAAACGGGACTGACCCGAACAAGAACTGAAAACGGGACTGACCCGAACAGGAATTTAAACGGGACTGACCCGAACAGAATTTAAACGGGACTGACCCGAACAGGATTTAAACGGGACTGACCCGAACAGAAACTGAAAACGGGACTGACCCGAATAGGAATTTAAACGGGACTGACCCGAATAGGAATTTAAACGGGACTGACCCGAACAGAATTTAAACGGGACTGACCCGAACAGGAATTTAAACGGGACTGACCCGAACAGAATTTAAAACGAGACTGACCCGAACAGAATTTAAACGGGACTGACCCGAACAAGAACTGAAAACGGGACTGACCCGAACAGAATTTAAACGGGACTGACCCGAACAGAATTTAAACGGGACTGACCCGAACAGGATTTAAAACGGGACTGACCCGAACAGAATTTAAAATGGGACTGACCCGAACAAGAACTGAAAACGGGACTGACCCGAACAAGAATTTAAACGGGACTGACCCGAACAGGAATTTAAACGGGACTGACCCGAACAGAATTTAAACGGGACTGACCCGAACAGGAATTTAAACGGGACTTCATTAGGGATGTTTAAACAATAAATTGAGTTTTTTACCTGACAGTAGTTCACACTTTTGCAGCAAAAGGGAGTTTTGATTTCTGTGACTGAAACGATAACTGATGTCGTTCTTTATGCTCAAACTTCGTTAACAACTTTATCACTTCACCGTTGCTTACTGGGGAGCCAGTTCTGACGTTGATTTAAGTGCGAGAAATAGAATGTTTGCAATGTTCCTGCAAGAAAAGAAAAAGTGGTAATGGACTCGCCACCATCATTTGATCCGATTAGCCTTGAGAATCGTGTAAACATGAGTCTTGTGATGCTTTTGCCTCTAGTTTTGCGGCATACACCTTAGTCGAGCTTGCAACTTTGAAACCTTTCAGATTCTGAGACTGATAAGCACGTGTTTACTACTTCACCCAAATCCGTGTAGCAGTCGTGTTACTTTTTAACCACTGCGATAGATGACCGAATTTCCCATCTTTGAACAAACCTTAGGGTTTATCATTCGTCCGAATTCAATGGTGAAAGAATGATGCATGAAAATGTCATATAAAACAATGATATATGCAGAATGAATTTCCTATGTCAGGCAAAAAATGAGAATGCAAAAGAATACAAACAATCACAAACAGTCGAACACAAATAATTGAGAGGAACCAAGAGATTTATAAGAGTACATTTTGTAAAAGAATGTTTGTACAAGTTTGGCCAAACAATATTATATTCGAAACTTGGGGTATATCTGTTTCGGAATTCGATACTGGCAGAAATATCACAAACATGAGGAAAAGTCTAAATGAACCAGGTCACCAGCTGTCCCTTCTCGTGCTCATCCGTTGCGAAATACCGACCTTGGCGCCCTTTCGGGTTTTCACCAAGGTTGCCCCCACCCCTTTTTGATTGATTTTTTTCTTCTTTCTTCTCTTTTTTTTTTTTTTTTGTTTTTTTTTTTTTGAGGCGCCCTTTCGGGTTTTCACCTAAAGAACAACGAAATCTCTTGACCACAGTCGACTCAGAAATATGCATTAAAGATTCTAGCATCAGTAAAATGCACTTCCCTTGAGAAATTGGGCGAAGGCATTACGGACATCACCTGCCAGTTGATTAACAAATTTTCTAGTAGAAATGCAGCAAGTGACGAAAGCCAGGACTTTGGGCTTTTGTAACGGGGTCAGGTGGGGTGTTTTCAAGAAAAGTTCAGGCTTAAAAGCAGATTTTGATAAGAGGTGTGAAATGAACTGAGATTGCCCCATTTTGAAATGAAACCGAGGAAAATTTGCCCCAGTTTAATTGGATTTTCTCTTTTGCATTCTTTCATTGCATTTTTCCTCACTTTTGCATTTTTCTTTAAAACTAAATTTGCCCCAGTGTAGGGTTCTCTCTTCTCTTTTCTTCTTCTTTTTTCGTCTCTTTTTTTCGTTTTCGAAATAAATTTGCCCCAGTGTGGGGTTTGCAATTCTCAAGGGTGATCAAACGAAATTTGTCAATTCTGATGGCTCAAAGGGGACAAGTAGAGATAAAATGTTTTTAGTGTAAAAGAAGATGGCCTGACTTGCATTTCGCCATTTGCATGAATTTCTTAAAGAAAATTTGCTTGATCAAATAAAAAACTTTTTGCACATATCTGAGTTGATGGGTTGAGGGAAAACCCGTCCATCCATTTCCGCCAAAATAAGAGCTCCGCCAGGTAATACCTTTTGGACAATGAATGGCCCTTGCCAATTTGGAGCAAATTTGCCTTTAGCTTCATCTTGCATTGACAAAATTCGCTTTAGTACTTTATCACCTTCTTCAAATGCCCGCCGATGGACTTTTTTGTTGTAAGCCCGGGCCACACGCTTCTGATAGCACTGACCATGACAGATAGCATTGAATCGTTTTTCATCTATCAAAGTCAATTGCTCATGGCGCTGCTTGATCCAATCGGCCTCCTCCAATTTAGCTTCCATAAGGATTCGTAGCGACGGAATTTCAACCTCAGCTGGTAATACAGCTTCCATTCCATACATGAGTGAATACGGCGTTGCCCCAGTTGATGTTCGGATAGACGTCCGATACGCCATTAATGCATAGGGCAACTTTTCATGCCAATCGCGGTGCCTTTCTGTCATTTTGCGGATAATTTTCTTCAGATTCTTATTTGCGGCTTCTACAGCTCCATTCATCTGAGGCCTATAAATGGCAGAATTGCGGTGTTTGATTTTGAACTGCTCACATAATCCATCTACCATGTCATTGTTCAGATTCCTGGCATTGTCCGTGATAAGTGTTTCGGGTACCCCAAAGCGACAAATGATGTGATCTCTCAAGAAATTGGCTACTACTTTCTTCGTTACATGTTTAAATGATTCTGCTTCAACCCATTTGGTAAAGTACTCGATCGCCACCAATATAAATCGATGTCCATTTGAAGCAGGAGGATCGATTGTACCAATCACGTCCATACCCCACATTGAACAGGGCCATGGGGCGGTCATGCTATGCAACTCAGTGGGTGGAGCGCGTATAATGTCACCGTGCATTTGGCATTTTATACATCTCCGGACAAAGTCTATACAATCATGCTCCATAGTAAGCCAGAAGTATCCTGTTCTCATGATTTTCTTGGCTAGCAAATGGCCATTCATGTGAGGTCCACAAACACCACTATGCACTTCTTTCATCATATATTGAGCTTCATCTTCATCAATGCACCTTAAAAGGTTCAAATCTGAGGTTCTTTTGTATAACACTTCTCCATTTAAGAAAAATTTTGAAGCCATTCTACGCAGAAAACTCTTGTCTTTTATACCAGCATGCTGAGGGTAGGACCCCGTTTTGAGAAACTCCTTAATATCCTTAAACCAAGGAGTATTATCAGAGGACTCGTCTGCAACCCAACAGTGGGCAGGCTTGTCTTGAAGTTGAATCTGGATTGGTTCGATTTTCAATTCATCTGGATACTGGACCATAGAAGCTAGGGTGGCCAAAGCATCAGCAAATGCGTTTCGGGCTCGAGGGAGATGTCTGAATTCCAAATTTTGAAATTGCTTGGCCAGAGTGAGCAGACTACAATGGTAGGGGAGAATTTTTGAATCTTTGGTTATCCACTGCTTCAAGGTTTGATGCACGAGCAAATCTGAATCACTGAAAGCTATCAACTCTTTGATTTCCATTTCTAAAGCCATTTTGAGACCAAAAATGCAGGCTTCATATTCAGCCATATTATTCGTGCAAGCGAATTGCAATTTGGCAGCGGCAGGGTAGTGCTTCCCTTCGGGTGACACCAAAACAGCTCCAATTCCAGCTCCGAGAGAATTCGAAGCTCCATCGAAGAAAAGCCTCCATTCAGGACTTTGTTCACTTATATCATCTGCAGCGCCTACAAATAGGACCCTCTCGTCAGGGAAATAAGTACGGAGTGGTTGATAATCATCATCCATTGGATTTTCCGCCAAATGATCAGCTATAGCTTGCCCCTTGACCGCCTTTTGTGAGATGAAAACAATATCGAATTCTGAGAGAATTATCTGCCATTTCGCCAAACGCCCAGTCAACATCGGCTTCTCCAAAAGATACTTCAAAGGATCAGACCGGGAAATAAGATACGTGGTATGGCTCAACAGATAGTGTCTAAGCTTTTGGGCTGCCCAGGCCAATGCACAGCAGCTTTTCTCAATGAATGAATAATTAGCCTCGTACTGCGTGAACTTCTTGCTTAGATAGTAAATGGCTTGTTCTTTCCTTCCGGATTCATCGTGCTGACCTAGAACACACCCTACTGCTCCATCGAGTACAGATAGGTACATGATTAATGGTCGACCGGGCTTCGGTGGTACCAAGACTGGCGGATGCAACAAATAATCTTTAATCTTGTCAAAGGCTTGTTGGCATTCTTCGCTCCAATATAGCGGCACATTCTTTCTCAACAACTTGAACAGTGGTTCGCACGTGGCAGTGAGCTGGGCAATGAACCTCCCAATAAAATTGATCTTTCCTAAGAAACCCCTCACGTCCTTCTGAGTTTTTGGCACCGGCATATCTCGAATTGCTTTGATTTTTGCTGGATCTATCTCTATGCCCCTCTTGCTGACAATGAATCCCAACAGCTTACCCGCAGGTGCTCCGAAGGCGCATTTCGCAGGATTTAGCTTTAAATTGTACTTCCGCAACCTCCCGAATAATTTCTTCAGATCAACCAAGTGGTCCTCTGCCCTTTTAGACTTGATTATAATATCATCCACGTAGACTTCCATCTCCCGGTGGATCATATCATGAAATAGGGTTGTCATGGTCCTCTGATATGTTGCCCCTGCATTCTTTAAACCGAAAGGCATGACTCGGTAGCAAAACGTACCCCAAGGGGTAATGAAAGCAGTTTTCTCCCTATCTTCTTCTGCCATCAAGATTTGGTGGTAGCCAGCAAAACAATCGCAAAAGGTTTCAATCTCATGTCCGGCAGTATTGTCTAAGAGAATGTGAATATTTGGTAGAGGGAAATCATCTTTAGGACTTGCTTTATTAAGGTCTCTATAGTCAACACAAACTCTCACCTCTCCACTCTTTTTTGGAACAGGGACTGGGTTTGAAAGCCAAATTGGGTAATGGGAAACAATGATAATGTTGGTTTTGAGTTGTTTTTCAATTTGCTCTTTTATTTTGAGGCTCATATCTGGTTTGAATTTTCGGGGTTTTTGTTTTACGGGTGGAAAAGAAGGGTCTGTGGGTAACCTATGCACCACCACATCAGTTGAAATGCCAGTCATGTCGTCGTAGGACCATGCAAAGACATCCTGGAACATAGTCAAAAATTCAATCATCTCCTTTCTCTGCCTTTCATTCAAATGAATACTTATTTGCACCTCCTTAACTTCATCCTTAGTGCCAATGTTTACTGTTTCTGTCTCTTCCAAGTTCGGTTTTGGTTTTTCCTCATATTGTTCAAAATCCTTTGCAAAAGAATCGAATACCTCTTCATTATCACTCTCGCTGTGGAGCTCGGATTCCTCCAAGTCGTGAGTGATATAGAAATTGTCATTATTGAATTCCAGAACAGTAATATCCAAAGGGTCAAATATTTTTATTTTTGGCCATCTGAAAGAATTAACGAATGTAGAATAATAAGCATAATAAACATACAACAAACAAATGAACAAGCAATATGACAAATGAATAAACAAAACAACATGATAAGAACAAACTGTGCATTTTCATAAACCTTTGATTGAAAATTAAACAAATGGAAATAAGCGGCAACGAAATGAAACTTAACAAAAACTCCATTGTGCAAATTTGGTCAAGTGCAAAAGATGTTTTCATTAACTATTTACAGATGTGAAAAATTTTCCATAAATCCATATGAATGACAAACCCCCTAGGTTTACCGAAACTCCTTCTGAACAGGCAGGAACTCGGCAGTCCAATTAGAAATAGACCCCTCAGGGATGTCAGGAAATTCGGCCTCGTTCGGGAAATTGTCTTCAAATATTGCCCCAATGAACAATTGGGACAAACTATCCTCGATTTCTTCAGTTGAATTACCCTCTGATGTGATTATTTCGGTTGGCCGGGGAAAAGTATACCGTAGCGGTGGAATATCGAAAACCCTTTGCCGGCCCTCTTTTTCTGCTCTTTTACGCTCCTTCATCTCCTTGAAATCCTTGGCGGTTGGTCTGAAACCCAAACCGAAGGTATCCCTCTTTTCTACTATCTTCACTGGCTTCAGGATCCCTTGCAGTTCACGCCCCAACCCCTTGTCGAATTTATATCCTCCACGAATCATTTCTCTGGCCATCATTACACTGGCCTTTGAGAGAGTTTGTTCCTCCGTGGTTATCCAACTTACGGAGACTATATCGGATGTGCTGTGAGGGGACATGGTAACACTTTGACTACCCTCCTCTTTAACTCCAGAATCGGTGATCACCAGGCAGTCCTCTTCAGCAAAAATAGTGATTAGTTTGTCATTTACCACGAACTTGAGCAATTGATGCAACGAAGACGGCACAGCCCCCGACTTGTGAATCCATGGCCTTCCAAGTAAGATATTGTAAATGCTCGGGAAGTTCATGACTTGGCAAGTTATTTGAAATTGGGCCGGCCCCATCTCGATTACTAAATCTGCCTCTCCTATTGGCTCCCTCTGCGCTCCATCAAACCCTCTAACGATAGTCCCTGAAGGCCTCAGCTTGATGTCTTGCAACCCTAGTTTCTCTAAGGTACTCCAAGGACAGATATTCAGTGCGGATCCATTATCGATTAACACCTTAGGCAGCATTTTTCCATTGCACCTCACTGTTATGTACAACGCCTTATTATGTCCGATGCCCTCCGTCGGCAATTCATCGTCAGAAAAAGCAATTTGCTTGTTGAATAATACGCTCCCCACCACGTTTGAAAAATTATCAACAGAAATGTCCCTCGGAATTTGAGCCCTTGTTAATACGTCGATCAATGCATCCCTATGCACGTCCGAAGAGAAAAGTAGGTCCAACATGGTTATCTGGGCGGGTGATTTGCTTAGCTTTTCCACTATGTTGTATTCACTTCTCTGGAGTCGTTTAAGGAAATCCACGGCTTCTTTCTCGGTGATTGTTGGTTTGATGGGTGGCTCAGAACTATTGGTTTGAATTGGAGTAGTAGTCTCAAATGGATTTACAGTCTTCCCCGATCTGGTAACTACTGACACTTCCTTCTTTGCGGTTGAATTTTCCCCGATCTGTATGCTAGGCTCATCGTAATTCCACGGCACTTGTTGCAGACTTAATACGGGCTCCTGCTTCGGGAATTCGATGACTACTGGTTTCAAAGCTTCATTCTCCGCTGGCGTGAGATCTAAGACAAAAGGCTTGTTATCTTCTTCGAATGGCAACTCTATGACAAACGGTTGGTCTGTGACCCCAAACACTTCAGCTTCTATTGCCAATTTCTTGATTTGTTCCTCGTACTCCGCATCGTCCATAATAACCCCAACATGCTCTGGTAAGGGGTTTTGATTTACGTTTGGCCCTTGTGGCTCCCTTTTTCTGATCACGATTTCTCCAGACTCAACCATATCCTGAACTTTATGCTTAAGCGCCTTGCAATCCAAAGTTGAATGTCCAGGTGCCCCCGAATGATACGCGCAAACAGCTTGCGGGTTATACCAAACGGGCATGCCATACGGGTAGGTAGGAGGTGGTACTGTACCAATTTTTCCAGAGGCCCTTAACTGGTCATATAATTGGTCTAAAGGCCTGCCTAAATTGGTAAAAGTACGGCTAGGGGGTCTGTTGTAGGGTTCAGTGGGTTGAGGATAGTTGTAAGCAGGTCTATTTGGAGGAGGAAATCTTGGGTTAAATGGAGGTCGAGGTCGGTTTTGGGGTGGATTTGGTTGAGAAATTTGAAAAGGGGCTGAAGGTGGGTTAGTATAGTTTGGGCGAGGTCGAGGGTGGTGGATGTTGGTAGTATATACAGGGTGTGGGTTTGAGTAGTAATGGTAAGGTTGCTGGTAGGTTGGGTTGTGTTGGTATCGGGGTCGGGGTGAAGGGTTGTGGTTCCAAACAAAGGTTGTATCTCCTTCTTTCTTTTTGAATTGTGGCTTCTTTTCACTGCTTCCTCGCCCTTGCAAAGCTTCCACTTGCGATTTCAGGGCAGATACATTAACAATTTTTCCGGCTCGTACAAAGTCGTCGAATTCTTCAAGTTTATTTACAATTGCCGCGAATGAACATCCAGTCATACGGAAAATTTCTTCAAAATATGGAGGATCATGGGCCTTGATGAAAGTACGGATGATTTCTTCCTCGGTCATCGGAGGCTCCACTTTGGCAGCTATTTTCCTCCACCTCTTGGCATAAGTCTTGTGATCTTCGGAGGGTTTTCTTTTGGTTCCTTCCAAGGTGGTTCTAGTCGGTGCCAACTCACAATTATACTCATATTGCCTTACGAAAGCCTTGGACAAGTCAATCCAGGTTCTTACGTCTTCAGGTTTCAGATTTGAATACCAGTCAAGTGCGTCCCCTTCCAGACTTTCAGGGAACAACCTTAGAGGCAAGTTTTCATCGTCCACAGGCTTTCCTAATTTGTTTGCAAATAGTCGGAGGTGCGTCTTGGGATTACCCGTCCCATCGTACTTGTTAAACTTAGGAGTTTTGAACCCCTCAGGCAGTTGCACATTCGGAAAGAGACACAGCTCATCGTAATCCAAAACTCCTTGCCTGTTCAGCACCTGACTCTTCCTCATGAATTCATCGAAACGGTCCAGGCGCTTTAATAACTTCACATCAATGGGAGCAGAGGATCCTCCCACCTCTGGTTTGGTTTGAATAAAATGGTCTGGCAGATAAGGCTCAGTGGTGGGGTAATAAAAAGCTTGTGTCTCAGGTGGTATATTTGCAGTGACTTGAGGTTGTGGGCCTTGCATATGAGTAGGGAAAAATGAAGGATTAGGAGGGTAAGTGTATGGCAGATGAACGGTGGGGTAGGTGAAAGTCCCTTCGGGTGGACCTTGCATGGGAACAGTAGTTTGAACTGTAGGAATAACAAAGGGTTCAGATTGCAGTTGTATTACGTGCGGAAGCTCCGGCTGTACCCCGCTACTGACAAGCTCATCTATTAATTTCTTTTGGGTGGCCATTTCAGAGGCCATTTCCCCAAACTTAGCAAGTAACTCGGCCAACTGGACTCCAGGACTCGTGACTTCCGGCTGTGTAGTCGCTGTAGTCTTATCGGATGATTCTGGTTGAATATTCATGTTTACACGATTCCTTTGAGCTTTACTTCGGGATCGCGTAATAATGGGGCTTTTCCGGAAAGCTATTTTTGGAAATTTTACCTGAGAATGCAAAAGACTGCTTTAAATAAACCAATCGTTATTGAGTTTCTGCAATTTATTCAAAAGAGGAAAAGAAAAAGACATGAGTTAGTAACTATTCGAACAATTCGGATGCATGTCCTATGGGGGGACCCTTTTTGTGCCAAGGGTAGGCCTAGCATGATGCAACACCTTCGAAGTGGGACCCGTTATACAAACCTGCTTGGACAATAATTCCAAATGATTGCAAAAGAAAATTCACTTTCATTGATAAACTTGCCAATATTTACATCATGTCATGAAGACGATTCCGTACAAGATTACCAAAGCTCTTGAGTCTATCTAATATAGAATCCCTAGTTTCCCTAGCATATGGCAACTTGACACGTTCGGCTTGATCATATAATTCCCCACATTTTCTTTTCATCTCCTGACGCTTTTCTCGCTCACCCTCATACATTTGCTTGTTTTGCTCCGCCATCCCTTTGTATGCTTCGACGGACTTACTTAATTGCAGAATCTCCTTATCCCTTGCTTCAATAATGGCTTTTAACCTTTCCACCTCCTTGGCTGGCTCATCTTGCATTTCTTGTATGGTGGACCTTCCTATCCAGTCTTCATATTGCGGAGTGGTCAATCCCCTTTGTTTGAGTCCCGGAACGTACTTGACGCGTTCGTCATCGGATAATGTTTCCCAGGCCTCATCAATAAGAGTCTTCATTGGAATTTCCTTCGGACATATCCCTTTGTCGAAAACGATGACAAATGGAGTCAGATCCACTGCGGGTGGTACATCTTGGACTCGCCCTAATTGTCGGAGAAACCTCCTCGGATTGTATGCCATGATACCCTGAGTACCCCATAGAGGAACAAATTCGGATGCCTTGGTATGAAGAATAGGTTTGGTACAATTGGTCCAATCCAATACCCATCTAACATTTTGACTGGTCATATTCGTCAAGAAATCCACAAAATCGGACGCATTACACGGCAAATTGCTGCTATCAATCCTTTTGTGATGTGTGATTACCCAGTTATATCCGGACATTGGTAGACTCTCGGGAATAGCCGGTCGTCTCATGAAGTGCTCCATCCCCCATACATGTAAGATTAAATTCGAACCACAAAAGAACTTTCCCCCTCTCTGACAGGTAGAGCAGGCTATGAAAATATCGGCTAGAATGGTTGGAATGATAGAACAGGGCTTATTATTGATTCCTAAAAACAGGTCATACATGATTTTGGTGAGCTTGAAGGCTATCTTTTTGTCTTTCCTGGGAAAAAGATAAGTTCCCGCCATGACTAATCCATACACCCAAACTCTCTTTCGATCCCATATTTCCTTAGAAGTAAACGAGAAATCCCCTCGATGTCTTTCAAAACCATCCCTTAACGCGAATCGATCAAACAAGAATTTTGCCTCTATATTCTGGTCCAACCCTTGTATTACTGACTCCTTTATACCGGTAAAACGACAAAACTCCACTTTGTCAGATGCTAATGGGAATATAACGGCGGTTCCCTGAACCGGCAAATTGAGAAATCCAGCAATTTCCTCGATAGTTATGGTCATTTCTTCTTTCCCTAGCCTAAAAGTAGAACAAATGGGATCCCATAAGTGCACCAAAGCCTCTACCAAATATCCATCGGACTTAATGTCTTTAAAATCCCCGATAGGTCCCAATCGAGTGGATACTTGATTAATCTCGCTTGGCGAAAGCAATGTGGGCCATTTTTGCACCTCAACTGGTATTGCTAACATCTGTTGGACGCGGCGAGGATTTCCCATCTAAGAACGAAAATCGATGTCAAATACCTTACCTACGGGTCCCACCCCTCTAGTTAAACATGAATTTAAACGTGCAATTCCCAAAATAGGGTTAAATACCCACGGAAAAAAAAAAGGTCGGCTTATCCCTAATATAGGATTCCATTTCTAGGGCTTATGCATGATGCCATTTATTAAAGCAGTAAAATATGCAATATGACCTAAAGGACCCTTGATTTGCCAAGGTAGGCCCAAAATGACATGACATTATTATTATGCACAAAAATATACAAAACTTCTTAAACATGCCATGTCCTATCTACACGGGTAGGCTTCTTAAAAGAAGGTCATGCCAGACCTCTTATTTGCTAGGGTTGTGAATGCAAAAACAAGAAACAAGAAAAGTTAGTTCCACATTTAATCACATAACACGTTGGACAATTAAATGATAAAAAACAGGAAAAGTAAATAAGGAAAAGGATGGGATCCCTCCCCTCGTGAATGGTGTCCCTAATAGGGTAAGGCAGACTCTATCCTAGGTGAACTATATGGATGCATGAGGTTGGGGTTCACTAATGCATCTAACTCGATAAGCTCAGGTCCCCAAGCCTTCAGACTTAGGGCCAAGGGTCATCAATTCCATGGCCCTTTGTCGGTGGCTCGAGCGATTCCCCAAACACCGCTACGCACACGTCGTGTCACGGCCGCATGTTTGAGTGAATCTATAAAAAACCTCAACCTTCGACTAAAAACTAAGGATATTAACCCAAAGTTTAAAGCGGAAGAGTGAGTGACCCATTGGATCGTGCTACGCACACGTCGTGCCACGATCACACGTCCAAGTGGGTCTCCTAATCCTACTAGGGTGGAGTGGCGTGACAAGCCACTAAAAAGAAAATAAAGAGGGATGAATAGTAAAGCGTATGCGCGTATGATAGTGCACGTTTTGGAGAGGAGGGATCGAGAACCAATGCGTGGCTCTAAGGGTGACACACACCCCCCCCCAAGTGCAATGACAAGCGCGGTATAAACAATTAAACATTCATTCAAACATCCAATCATACATACGTGAGTGAGGGAGCTTGATACGTGAGCGAATCAAAAAATGAAAAAAAAATGCAACCCTAATATCCAAATGCAATTCATAAAAGGGGTAGAAAAAGGAAAAAGAATGGTTAAATAAAAAAAACTCGGACCCACTTAGGAAGTCCCCAGTGGAGTCGCCAACTGTCGCGCCCCATTTTTTTTGGAAAAATAAAAAAATGTTTTTGTGATTTTATTGGTTTGGAAAAAGTGAATTTTTTGATAAAAATAAAAATGGGTCTAAATGGGACTTTTGAAAATGCGACGATTTGACCCAAGAAAAATAGTTCAAAAAGGGTTTTTTATATGAAAAATGGAGTCGCCACTTGGTATAGAGTTAGGGTGTACCAAGTCACCCAAAAAGTGAATTTTTTAAGGAAAAAAAAAAAGTAAGAAACCCTTTTGAACGACTCCTAGTCCACGCAAACAAAGAAAAAGGTTCGGGAGTCACATTTGACGAAGGGGAAGGCAAGGATAAAAATCCAAGGCACCCCTTCGACCTAGCCAAGGCTAGTTGCGTGATTTAACCCTTATTTTCCTAAATTTTTCTACCCAAAGTATGTATTTGCAATTTGGACAAAGACTAATGAATGAGAAATGCAATCCTAAATCTAAGAAATGTCTCTTATGAGGCTTGTGGTCCCATTCACATGAATTGTGAAGGCCAATAAGAAAGACCTCATAGAGGTCGTGAATGATGCAAATGAGGACTCAAATAATAGTGTAAGTGTGCAAAGTGTAGAGAAGGGCATGTGTGCAATTTGAAAGTGTTTGTGTGCAAATGAATGAAAATATAAGTGCTCGTGTGTAAGTGAACAAAAATAGTAAATATATATAAGTAAAAAGATAGGTGCAATGTGTGAGGTGAAAAATAAAGAAGTGAATAGGTGTGTGAATATGGCATATGGATTAAAAAATTTAATGAGGAGAATAATGAGAAAATGAAAATGTATGAACTTAGAGGAATGCATCAAGTCGGGTACGGGGATGACCTCTAGTTTTATGATTTTAATTTTCCCTTTGACTAGAAGGAAAAACTAGCGTGCTAAGGCTATTTGAAGCCACACTCGCTCGTTTCCCTTATCGGAAGGGGATTTTCACGCAAATGAACCCTAACTAGCATGAGATGCAAGTCCTAAAGTGAAGGGGAAGGGTTTGAGGAACATACCAAATGATAAACTAAGGAAAAATGCGTGATATGTGGTGATCATGCACTTAATGAAAAAGGAAAAAAAAGAACCTATTGGGTCTAGCATTGGACTAGCCCATCCTATGAATTCCGACTAGCGTTGGACTAGTGGAAACGATAAAAGAAGCCACAACTAGCGTTGGACTAGTGTGGTGACGTACATTCATCCATTTCATTCATCCACACTATAAAAAGCGAGTAGACATGCGAATCACTTATAAACACGTAGCATATAACACTTAGCATGCTTGACTAGATGCAAAATCCTAATAAAGCATTTAACATATAACACATAGGCATGCAACCATTACATTTGCTAACTAAAACAAAAGGGAAAGGGAAAATGGACCAAATTACTTACTACGCCCTATCTATTACAAGCCAAGAGGTGTACACATACCCCATTAATAAAAATCAAAAGTAAATGAAATAACTGAAAGGAAATAAGGAGAGGCTAGGAAAGCAAGTAGACATGCAAATTTCAATTAGCACATTAGTCCACATATGAGAGAAACAAAAGGGGTAAAAGAGATTATACCTCCCCGTTGGTGATACTAAGGAAGTAAACAAAGTCAACTTGGCTAGAGTCACCCAAGAAAAGACTAACTTAGGCTAAAATCACCAAAAACAAAAGATTAATGCACCAATTTAGTGATAAGATATAAACTAAATAATTTGAGCCCACCAAAACATCAAACTTTCTTCAATTGCAACTTTAAAATGGCCAAATAATGCATAATTCCCAAGCAAAAGTGAATCATTGATCAAATTTCTAAAATAGCAAAATATCGAGGACCCAATTGCAACTATTACCAAACATCCAAATCCAATTGAAACATTTAAGCACTTCAAAGGTCCCAAAAATAATAAAAGCCAAATAATGGTTCAAATTGCAAATACCTTAGGACTCAATTGCAAGAAATCAACACATATTTGGGCCTTTGTGGAATAAAAGGGAACTTGATGGGTCAAAGTGCTAAATTCAGAAATATTGGCATGCATGCATACGTGAAGAACAAAATTTTCTGCAACAAACAAGAAACTTTCGGCAAACAACAAGGAAATTTCGGCAGCAACAAGAAAATCTTGGTAGGCTAAGCTAGCTCATCCGCAAATTCATCTATGAATCTTTAGCTAGCAAAGCATTAAACTAACTTCAATTAAAGCATGCTTAAACAATACTTAATCAAAGTAATTTCTTGCAAGTTTACAAAACCAAAAAAACTGCTACACTTTTGTTACAAAACCAACTCAAAGATTGCTGCATTTACATTTTTTTTTTTCAAACAGATTTTGGCAAAAAACTAAAGCCAAGTTTGGACAAGTTTTATCTAGCAACATCCCCACCTTGAGTCAAACAACATAACACCCAACTTGGTTCCCCCAAACAAACCAAAACATAGCAGGAACAAACATGCAAGTGCTAGGAAATTTTATGCCAAGAAGATTCAATGTTCCTAATCTCATCAAAATTCCAGCAATGTTTAAACGTTGTTCAAACTATTTAGAGCCAAACGTACACCTTCAAAACCAATCAAACACTACCCTTTTCTACAATAGATTTAGCTAGCAAAAAGGAAATGGGCAAAACCAACTTATGTGTTGTTGCAAGAAGCTAAGAAAACAGCAAGTTATGGAGATGAACTGCAACAAAAGAAAGAAAACCATCCACGGCAAAATTTCTGTTGTTATGTCGCAACTCCATTCACATGAACTTCACACACATAAAGCTCATCAAGCTCATGGGTTTATGAAAAATGCAGCAAAGGATCCAAGATGAAAGTTCATGGCTAAACTGGAGAATTGTAGCCAGGGAACAACATGTGTCAACTCACGGCTAGATGAAAAGTGCAGCAAAGGAACAACTAATGCAAGCTCATGGCTAAGCTGAGAAATGCAGCAAGGGAACTACAAATGCAAACTCATGGCTAGATGAAAAATGCAGCAAGGAACAAATAAGGGAAACTTCATGTGTCACGGCTGGAAAATTCTAGGACAGAAAGTTCGGCAGTTTTGACTTACTTATTCTCAGCAAACATTCGACCATAGCTCAAGCGTTTTAAGGATTCAAATGTACAAACTCAACACC
Source organism: Coffea arabica (assembly GCF_036785885.1). Taxonomy (NCBI): domain Eukaryota; kingdom Viridiplantae; phylum Streptophyta; class Magnoliopsida; order Gentianales; family Rubiaceae; genus Coffea; species Coffea arabica. The sequence continues at coordinate 46,513,942 of NC_092320.1, read as the reverse complement.
TAAACTCCCCTTCCTTCCCTTCTACATAAGATTAAGCATGCAGCTTAAGCGCGAAAATTCATTGGACAGCCATGAAAAAGAAAATAGCCATAAGAATGCCACAGAAATTTCGGCCACTTGCTCATATGTTTTCCAATAAAGAATCAAACGTTTTTCAAACCTTATTGAACCCAAATACACACAGCTTTGATTAAATACTTTCAAATCCAGGTTTGCAACTTTACACTAAGCAAATAACTGCACAAACAAGCCAATCAAGAACAACAAAAATTAAACGGAAAGCCATGCCAAAAATCTAAGCATATGTGCGCAAGACTGGTTCAATGGTTAATTTCAGCAAACATTTGGTTCTAATTTAAGGTTTTCAAGCCTTCCCAAACACGCACGTATATTGCATCTTCAACTCCAACCAAACACATAACTTACGTGCATTAAACCAAAGAGGAAAGTCAGCCATTTCAGAAAGCTTAGCTACCCAGAAATTATCAACCAAAATGAAAATCTGTTTGCCGTTCAACTGTGAGTCAAACTTCAGATTCAAAGCACTTCAGAAATAACTCACATTCATGCTAAAAATTGACTCAAACAAACCAGAAAACAAAGCCAATGAACCAGAGTTTTAATGAAAACAGGCAGGTTTGCAATGAGCCTGTTTTGCAAAGAAATTGCCTTAGATTGCCGCAAGACTCTTCATCATTTTTTTTTTTGTGTAATCTTCGAACCCAAATCACAAACCTTTATTATTATCGAACCACATCCCAACAATCAATCATCATGTTTTCACGTTCCAACACTTCCATATGCAAAAAAAAAAAAATTTCCAGAAATTCTAACTTTTTGGCACCTTTACCATTAGAACAATCATGAAGAAATAGCCTAAGACAAACATGAAGAAATAGCCCAAGACAAAAAGGCATGATCAATGACTATCAAACAAAGCTGATTTCCCGACAAACAAACTGCTGAGTTACGGACCATGTCCAAACTATGTTCCAACCATGTCCAACCATCAAAACTCAGAACATCGAAACAAAATAAAACATCATATCAAACCATGTCCAAACCTGCAATTTTTTAACGTGAACTCGCAGACCAAAAGTTGAAAATGTATAAAGTCTTAATGGAAAAGGAAAAACACACAAAATGCTGAGCTTATTTGGAGATATGAAACCAGAAAAGGACTACCTTTGTAGCCTATGAAGTTGAGATGTAAGAACCAAATTTCTGGGAGCTCGAATCTTCCGGCCGTTCACTGGAAAAAGTCGCAGCCTTGGAGACAGATTCTCTACCATTCCCCTCTTCCTCGACTCTATCCTGCTCTCTTTTCCCCTTTTTGTTCTTCTTTACCCTCTTTTGGTTTCAACTCTCTCAACTCTCAGTTTCGATTCCTCCCTGATTTCTATTTCTTCCCTTTTCTTTTGCCGTGAATTCTCCCTATTTTCTCCCCAGATTTTTCAGCCGTTCCCCTTTCTTCCGTATCCTCTCCTTTTCCAGTTTCACTTAGCTATTTAATTTTCATGCGCCGTTGCTCTCCCCCCCGACCCCTTGCGGCTATCTTTCCCTTTTTGTTTTTATATCCCAATTCAACCCTAAGAACCTCTGTCCTTTTTTCTGTATTTTGCAGCTTCAGGAGCCGTCCCCAGATTTCTTTGCAAACGGCGCAAGTCCGCAGCTTTCATGCTGCGGCAACAATTTTTTTTTTTTTTTTTTTTTTTTAACAACAGAAATTAATAACAATAAAAATGAAATAAATGATAATAACAAAAATTTATAATAACAGAAATTGATATTAAACAGCAAATTACAACTTCATTTTTTATCCATTTTCTTTTTTTTTTCTTTTTTTCCTTTTCTTTACTTAAATAAAAATAATAATAAAATGCAATCAAAACACAAATGCTTGTAACCTGAAATAATAATATATTTTTTCTTTTCTTTGAAAAACAATTAAAATGTATCAAAAGGTAAATAATGCCTATTACACTAAAAACTTTTTCTTCAAATTTCAAACTTTTCACTTTTCTTTTTTTTTTTCAAAAATAGGCCAGTATGCATTAAACCATTTTTTCCCTTTTCTTATTTTTCTCTTTTTTTTAAAAAAATAACTTAATAAAATAAAATGCCAAAAAGCTGAATTTAAAAGAAATAAACATATTTTTGTGAACAAATTTTCCTTTTTTCTCTTTCTTCTTTTTTCATTTTTCCAATCCAACTAAAGCCTATTTTTTTCAATTTTTCTTCTTTTTCCTCTTTTCTCCTTTTTAAAATTTTTCATTTTCATTTTTCCTTCGAGAAAACATTGAATAAAAACAAAATGACTAAAACATATTTTTGATGTTTTCTTTTCTATTTTTTTCCTTTTTCTAAAAAAACTCTATGCTAATCTTAAACTTAAAAGCTAAAACTAAAAACTAAAACTAAAAGTAAATAAGAACAAATAGCAAATGAAATAGGTCAACTAAAAGGGCGAAAATGAATAAAACTAAAATATCATAACAACTAATAGTGCAAAACACACAATAACGAATTAAAATGCAAGCAATCTAAAGTGAAAATCATGAAATAGATGCTACATACAATTATTCAAAATTTGGTGTCTACAATTTTGCCATTTTGACTTGGTTACACACGTTTGTAAGTTCCGTAACACAATAGATCGCTCGAAACTGCACCGTTAGTCCTGGCGAGAGCTGGGCAGGCAGTCCACTAACCCCTTTGGTTCGCCTTTGGGGAAGGTGGGGCTGTCACAGGTGGTATCAGAGCCTAGATTTGAATTAGCCTGGGTGTAATAGAAATGCTCGATGTGAGGGTTCTTTATTTATGGCCTTTAAGCTTATTTATGGTTAATTGCTCTTTTGGTGTAGGATGGCCGGAAGGGTGAGCCTAGTGATAGTCCTCCGGGCGAGAGATCTCGTGGAGCACTCCCAGTGATACCATACCAAATACGGCCAGGAGGGGCCGTCGTGCGTTGGAGCCCGTCTAACCGCTTTAGACGGTGCGAGTGTCGACATAAGTATGCCTACCCTAACGCTCTAGTGTTTTCGGTGGACGAGGAGCGTAAGGAGTTGGCCAGAGAGAATGCGAGACTTGAGGCCGAGGTGACCCAGCTTAGGGCGGCCAATGAGAGACAGACTGAGCGCATTGAGGGTCTGAAGTACAACGTGCTTGAGGCAGAGGATAGGGTTGATGACCTCTGCACTCAGCTTAGGGAAGCCCAAGAGCGCGAGACCAAGCGCGCTCGCAAGGTTAAGGCTCGAGCCGCCTCGATCCTGAACCTTTGTCTTGACTGAACTTGACTTGACTGCTTGTATATATGTGTGTTGTTTGCCTTGTTTGGAATGTATATATTTGTTTGGAAAAGTTTTGGGTTACTTATATGCATTGTTTTATATTGGTTTAGTACCATTGCCTAGATCAAGTAAAGTTATGGAAGGAACACGTAGTGGACGGGGACGTGGGCGCGGAAATAGACAACCCATACCGGATAGGGGTACTGGGGAAACCTCTACTGGACCTAACCCTGACCCCAATGTGCAAATCACTGCCGCTATGCAGCAAATGACTAACCTGCTAGCACAAGTAGTGCAGCAACAAGGCCAGAACCCACACCCTAACCCCAAAAACCCTGGCAACCATGTCGAGAGCGAAGACCGAGCTCTCGAACGATTTCAAAAGTTTGCTCCGCCCAAGTTCATTGGGGGACCAGATCCGAATGTTGCCGAGAGATGGCTCGAGAAGATGGTCGATATTTTTGCGGCCTTGCACTACACCGATGAACGGCAGGTGACTTTTGCCGTTTTCCAGTTAGAAGGGGCGGCCCGTTCCTGGTGGAACGTGATACGACAAAAATGGGAACGGGAACAAACGCGCAGGACTTGGGTGAATTTCATCAGGGAATTCAACGCGAAATTTTTCCCTCCTCTAGTTCAGGAGAGGAAGGAAGATGAGTTTATTCGACTCCGCCAAGGGGCTCAATCGGTGGCGGAATACGAGAGTCAATTCACCCACCTGTCCAAATTTGCGCCTGAGTTGATCATGACCGAGCAGCGGCGGATCAGGCGTTTCATCCAGGGCCTGAACGTCGAAATCCAGAAGGACCTCGCAGTGGCTCAAATCAATGCTTTTAGCTAGGTCGTAGAAAAGGCTCAAAGGGTAGAGAGTGCTCGATTGCAAGTCCGGAACTTCCAGGTGAAAAAGCGGCGCTTTCCTAGAAGCAGCTCTGGACAAGGGGACAAAGGTACTCCCTCCAAGTTTGGACGCGGAGCTGGAGGTGGACGACAGTCAGGTTCCAGCAGAGGGGCTCAGTCTAGGGGCTGCCCAGCCAGGAGAGGCCAAGGTGGAAACTTCCAAAAAGGTTCAGATTCGGCGTCCCGTGGACCTTGCGGGTACTGCGGGAAGTCGAATCACTCTGAAGACAATTGCTGGAAGAAGGGAGGTAAATGTCTGCGTTACGGAAGCGCAGACCACCAGCTTGCTACCTGCCCACTCTTAACGCAAGACGGAAGGGGAGCTCAAACCACGTCCAAGACCAATACGGGACCGAATAAGGGGAATGAGGCGAAACCTAAGGTGCCAGCTCGAGTCTATTCAATAGAACCTCGACAGGTCCCGGATTCCTCAGAGGTCGTAGAAGGTACGATCCCTATTTTCCACCGTTTTGCCAAAGTTTTAATTGATCCTGGTGCCACTCATTCCTTTGTTAACCCTGATTTCATGTGTGGCATCGATATAAAACCTGCTAGTTTACCATACGACCTAGAAGTTAGTACACCTATGGGGAATCAACATTTGGTTACTAGTATGGTTTATAGTGATTGTGAAGTGTGGGTAGGAGAGAAAAGATTGTTAGGGGACTTGATAAGTTTGGTTATTAAAGGGTATGATGTGATATTGGGTATGGACTGGTTAGCCAAGTATAATACCCAACTGGACTGTAAAACAAAAGTGGTTGAATTTCACATTCTTGGTGAGGCGACCTTAAGGTTGGACATAAGGGGTAGGTTAGCCTCATCTGCTTTGATTTCGGGCATTCAAGCTAGGAAATTGCTAAGTCGAGGGGCGCAAGGATTTTTGGCCTTTTTGATTAACACCCCAACGGATAAGTTGAAAGTGGAGGATGTGCCCATAGTGAAGGAATTTCCGGACGTGTTTCCTGATGAATTAGTAGCCTTACCTCCGGAAAGAGAAATTGAATTCAAAATAGACCTGCTACCGAGATCCTCACCTATCTCAAAGACGCCATACCGAATGGCCCCTGCGGAGCTCAAGGAGCTAAAGTCGCAATTACAGGATCTTTTGGAGCGGGGATTCATTCAAGAGAGTGGGTCTCCTTGGGGAGCTCCTGTACTATTTGTAAAGAAAAAGGATGGTGGTTTGAGGATGTGTATTGATTATCGAGGCCTGAATAATATTACAATTAAAAATAAGTATCCACTGCCCCACATAGATGAGCTATTTGATCAGTTGCAGGGAGCGGTGGTCTTCTCGAAACTGGACCTACGCCAAGGGTACTACCAGTTATTAATCAAGAAGGAGGATATTCCGAAGACCGCCTTCAACTCGAGATATGGGCATTACGAGTTCGCAGTTATGCCCTTCGGACTCACCAATGCTCCTGCCGCCTTCATGGACCTAATGCATAGGGTTTTCAAGCCCTACCTGGATCGATTTGTAGTGGTCTTCATCGATGACATCCTGGTCTATTCCAAGACCCGTGAAGAGCATGAGCAACACTTGAGAATTGTCTTGCAAACCCTGAGAGACCATCAACTATATGCCAAGTTCAGCAAGTCTGAATTTTGGCTGGAGAAAATTGCATTTCTGGGGCACGTAATTTCTCATGAGGGAATTTCCGTTGACCCGGCAAAAGTAGAGGCTGTGACTAATTGGAAGAGGCCCGAAAGTCCCACAGAAGTTCGCAGGTTTCTACGAATGGCTGGATATTATCGGCGTTTCATCAAGGACTTTTCTAAACTGGCCGGTCCTCTAACCGACTTGACAAAGAAACATGGTCGGTTCATTTGGAATGCTCGAAGTGAGACAAGTTTTCAAGAGTTAAAGAAGAGATTGACCATGGCTCCAGTTCTAGTCTTACCTAACGGAGGTGACGGGTTTGTTGTGTATACGGACGCGTCACGAGAAGGCCTGGGTTGTGTATTAATGCAGAATCGAAATGTGATCTCGTTTGCCTCAAGGAAGTTAAAACCTCACGAGCAGAATTATCCAACCCACGATCTGGAGCTAGCTGCAGTTGTTTTTGCTCTGAAGAAGTGGAGACACTACCTATATGGGGTAACCTTCGAGGTTTACTCCGTTCACAAAAGCCTGAGGTATCTCTTCTCACAGAAGGAATTAAACATGAGGCAGCGACGGTGGATGGAATTTCTGGAGGATTACGACTGTACCATCAACTACCATCCAGGAAAGGCGAACGTAGTGGCCGATGCCCTAAGTCGCAAAGCTCAGGTCGTAAGCTTAATGATTAAAGAGTGGAATTTGCTCGAGTCGGTTTGCGAGTGGAAACCCTGCCTTGGGAGCCATAAGGTGATTTTTGGCAATATTAAAGTGACTTCCACCCTGTTGAAGAGGATTAAAGAAGCTCAAAAGGAGGATCTGATGGTACAGGAGTGGGGAGAGAAAGTGGAAAAAGGAGAAACCACTGATTTCACTTTTGGTCCTGAGGGTATTTTAAAATACCAAAACCGGATAGTAGTGCCGAAAGATGAATCATTGAAAATGGAGATTCTAGAAGAAGCCTATCGATCCAAGTACACAATCCATTCGGGTAGCAGCAAGATGTATCAAAACCTGAAAGGAACCTATTGGTGGGACAATATGAAGAAGGAAATCGCTCTGTACGTGCAGAAATGCCTCGTGTGCCAACAAGTTAAAGCAGAGCATCAAAAACCATCGGGCTTATTACAGCCCCTTGAGATACTCGAGTGGAAGTGGGAAAACATCACTATGGACTTCGTTTTAGGTTTGCCGTGAACGCAGCGAGGACACGATGCCGTTTGGGTAATCGTCGATCTATTAACCAAGTCGGCCCATTTCTTGCCGGTGAACATGAAGTATTCCATGGACAAGTTGGCCTAACTGTACATGGACGAGATTGTAAAGCTGCACGGTGTTCCGGTGAGCATCGTCTCCGATCGAGATCCACGTTTAGTATCTCGGTTTTGGCAAAAGTTCCAGGAGACTCTAGGGACGAAACTCAACTTGAGCACAACCTATCACCCTCAGACGGATGGACAGTCAGAGCGAACTATCCAAACTCTCGAGGACATGCTACGAACTTGCATTCTGGATTTTGGAGGCAACTGGGGTCAACACATGACCTTAGTAGAGTTTACATACAACAATAGCTACCATTCGTCGATTCAAATGGCTCCATATAAAGCACTATATGGACGGAAATGCCGATCACCGATTTACTGGGATGAAGTTGGCGAGAGGAAGGCATTAGATCCAACCACTATTCCATGGATGGAAGAGGCTCGAGAAAAGGTCAAGTTGATATGGCAACGACTTCAAACTACTCAAAGCCGACAAAAGAGCTACGCAGACAACCGAAGAAAAGACTTGGAGTTTGAAGTTGGAGACCGTGTTTTCCTCAAGATTACACCATTACGGAGTGTCATGGCGGGTAGAGGAAAGAAATTGCAACCGAGGTTCGTCGGACCTTACAAGATCCTACAGATAGGCGCGGTAGCATATAGACTAGAGCTACCGTTAAGTCTCTCGAGAATTCATGATGTCTTCCACGTCTCGATGCTCAAGAAGTACTATCCCGACCCCTCCCACATCTTACAACCAGAGGAGATCGACGTGGACGAATCGCTTGCTTACGAAGAAAAACCTGTCCAAGTGCTTGATCGGAAAGTCAAAGAGTTAAGAAACAAGCAAATTCCGTTAGTAAAGATACTGTGGAGAAACCATGGGGTAGAGGAAGCTACCTGGGAAGTGGAAGAAGAAATGCGAAAGAAGTACCCTGAACTTTTCGTGAGTTAAGATAAGAAATTTCGAGGGCGAAATTCTTTTAAGGGGGAGAGAGTGTGAGAACCCGTATTTTTCATTTTCTAGGTTTTATTATTATTTTTCATGGCTTGTTTTCTACATTTTCTTTAGTAGGAAAATTTTCTAGATAATTTTTATGAGCAGATATAGTTTTTAGATGATTTTTCTAGTATCGAATAGTTTTTGAGAAATTAAGAGCGTATACCGGACGTGGGACCCACTAGTGCGAAAAGTTGGGAAAAATTCGGCCAACTAGGTTAAGTTTTGGATACTGGAAGTAATTTACCGGGTGTGAAGAGATAATTAGAGGATGCTAAGTGGATTGGTATAAGAGAGACAAGTTAGGTAAGCATTTAATAAAAGGTGACAAGTGTCACCATTTGAGTGGGTTTACCTTAAGACCACTATTCATGGTCTTACCAATTGACTAAATAAAAAAAAAACAACCAAAATTTCTCCATTTTCTCTTCTCTTGTGGCCGGCTTTCTCTCTCAAAAAGAAAGAAAGAAACTCTTCAAGTTTTGCTTCCATTTAGCTCAAATCCATCCAACCAACCATTGAAACTTGAAATTTCTCCATAAAACCTCTTCAATTAGTGTTAGTGAGTTGATTTGTGGGGTTATTTGGAAAGCTAAGAGGACCTATTGCTCCCTCTCTCTTGTTTCTAAGGTGAGTTGTGAAGAACCACTTTCCTTCCTCTAATGATACTTAATTTGTGATTAGTGGTAGTATAAGGTGCAATATTATGGATTACATCTTGATTTGTGGTTGAATTAGTGAAGTTTTCTATTTATTGGTGAATTGAAATGAAAAGCTTTATGTTACATGAACTTGGTTGCTTAAGTGATAGTATCTCACTAGGCAATTAGCTCACACCGTTCCTTTTGTTTTCCTTACAGGAATATGACTCTTTTTGGAATGAATCTTGATAGATGGTTGCTGAATCGTGACTTACGGTCTTCCAAACAGGGCCTGTTTGATAAACCGAAATGAAATGGCTGGAACTATTTTGTGCCTTTTGACCAATACCTATTGAGATCTGGGTTGAGATGTCTGAATAAAAGTTGTAGCCCTTCCTCGTAGCTTCGAAACGGTGTCTCACCCATCTTGATCCGATATTCCTAGCCTAACTTTTGATCAAAACGGTTTGAGATGGCAGTTTTGGCCGTTTCCGTTTGCGTTTTCGCGCGCGCGTGTCCATTTTGCCGTTTCCGCACTTGCATGTGCCGATTTTGCCGTTTTGCTCGTTTTGGGCATGTTAGTGGACGTTTTTGATATAATGAGATGCAATCCTCTATTTCAGACCGTGGTGAGCTAGGCGGAGTTGGTGGGGCCTACTAGCTAACACGCACGAAGTGATTTCTGCTCTTGTACTACTTTTGTGTTTTGAGTAAGTATTCAGGTCATTCTTATGCATTAGTTGCTTATGTGTTATGATTTGTATGAAAAAGGTACCTAAGCGAGAGTGTACTTTATCGCACTCGACCTAAACCCTAATTTGCTCACGAATTTATACATGGCATATGTATATGAACCATTTTGGAACTAAAACCCTCGAGCTTGTAGCTCGGGGTGACTTTTGGGTAATTTTGTGAAGTTTGTGAGTTTGAGGTCGATCTCAAGACCTAGATGGACTATTCGAGCCGGTTAGGGCTTGGTCGAAATCAGTCCAGCCTAGTCTGAGGTCACAAAGTTTGTGAATCCGGTTCACTGAGCATGTGAACCAAGTTTGTGAACCGAGCTTGTGAACCAAGCTCAATTTCGTTCGCTCGAGCAAGTTTGTGAGGTGACGGGCCAGTGAGGGTGATAAGGTGTTAGATGGGAGTACAAGTGGAGTTCTACGGACTTGTTTATGGTTGACGGAGTGTCGGCAGGAGGTCACACATGGCAAACGGCTTGGCTTTGGAGCCAACCTGTATCCTTCCTTTGTATTGTTACTTTTGCACTTAACTTGACACTTTTGTGAAATAGTTGTTGATCTAAATGTGAAATTTATGATTTTACCCCCTGTTTACTTACTAAGCATATAGCTTACCCCGTTTCCTTTGTTTTCCTTAGCAGGGGACGACACGGGGAACGCCTGGGCATATTCACTAGTATAGTTAGGTCTGCTTGTAATAGTTGGACAATTAAGATGTATGTTTTTGTTTTGGTGGTTTGTATAAGGACCCTCCTTAGGGTCTACTTCCTGCTAGTTGTTATCACACTGTAGTATAGTAGTTTGACCAGATACTTTTGAAGATGTAAATAGAACTTTTGGCGGTTGTATATTGCAGTTGTATATGTTATAAATAGTACTATTTGGTTTATTATAGTTTTATTAGCTTTGTGTTTCGAGTCCTGGCTCGAGCTAGGCAGGCGTCCCGCCGATACCCTAGGGTTCACCCTTGGGAGAAGCGGAGGCGTCACATGAACAGTTTTGCTACATGTTTACTTCATAGTTATTGTGTGTTTAAGTGTTAAGTGCACCCTATAATTGTTCCTATGTATCTATCCACCGTTTTAAGGCGAATGTGTACTTTATCTCACTCGACCTACTAAAATGATAAATTTCTACTGTTTAACCATAAATTTCTACCGTTAACCGTGAACTACTACCATTTATCAATTTACTGGATTACTTGCGAATGTTGTAAGCTCTAAAGTAAACTGGATCCTATCTTTTGTTACTAACCTGCTCGAGCCAGGACTGGGCTCGATCGGGTAGGTTGGAACCCTGGGCCACCGTTTCAGTATACTCGAGCATTACCACTGGAGGGATAAGGTGATGGCCAGACAAACTAAGGGGATCACTGGAGTTATAAGGTGAAGTGGACTGAAATCGTTCCACTTGAGCACCGTATCCTTTTATGTGTGTTTATTTCTATACAATGATAAATGTCTCATTTTAATGTACCAATGTGAAACCTTGAACCATACATGTGTTATGCTCAACTTACTTGATTTATTAGAACTGCTAGTGTAGTTTGGAACCTCACTGGGCTGTTTAACTCATTCCACGCTTTTGTTTTCATTAACAGGGTTCAAGACCGAGAGCACTCGCGAATAGAACTAAGTTGTTTTCTTTTGAAAACTTTAAGTTGTAATATAGCAGACGACTGTAGTACATATTCTTTTGAGTTGTATTAAGCTTTAAAGTTAACTATTTGTGTTTTGGAGTTCTTTCAATGTATGTTGAAAATATTTGAAGTATTTCTAGTTTTGAATTATGGATTATAGTGAGTCCCAGCGAGAGCTGGATAGGCGTTCCGTGGATACCCTAGGGTTTGCCCTAGGGAGAAAAGGGAGCGTCACATGTCAACTACTACTTGATCAAACTATGGCGGAGCTAGTTTGCAAAAGCGACTGTATCCTTTTACTTGACATGTTGAATCAAACTACTACTTGATCAAACTATGGCGGAGCTAGCATTGTCTTTGTTTTAGCCGAATTCAAGTCATTAGTTTTAGGTCAATAAGTGAGTCCAAATCACATTAGAGTTTTGAGTCATTGTAAGCTTATAAATAGCCTATCTTTCCAAATATTTTATGGTTAATCAGAAATTTTCCAGAAATTAATGTGAGTTTATCACTTTTCTCTGGTCCAAAAGAGTCTTTCTTGAATATTTGAGAGTTTCATGAGAGTATTCAAATCAAACTTATCAATCAAGAAATCACCCTTGGTTGTGGTGTTCTTCTACAAATAACTTGGGTTTGCTAAGTTATTAAGTTTTGTGTTAAGAAATTTTCTTAGTTCATAGCTTTGTGGCTTAGAAGGGTCAAAAGTTTCTGCAATTTATGAAGAACCGGTTCCCTTCCAAAGCCATAAAGATTTCTTTTACTTAATCTTCAAAGTTGGTCATGCTCAACAAGCTTTAAATCGTGTCCAATATGTCCAATTCACATTGGTGAAGATATGCGGACCATTGAAGGCTTTCAAGTTGAAGAGCTTCCATGGGTTACTTTGCTCCAACTTGTTGTCTCAAATGAAGAGTAGTTTCGTTAGTAATTTTCTTAGCTATTGAAGTCATTTGTTTAGGGCTATTAAGCAAGGGTTTATTTGTTATTTACCTTACTGTTTTAGTTGTTAATTTTGGCTTAATAATTCGGCCATCATTGTCGTTGTTTTAGCCAAATTCCAGTCATTAGTTTTAGGTCAATAAAAAGTCCAAATCACATTAGAGTTTCGAGTCATTGTAAGCTTATAAATAGCCTATATTTCCAACGTTTTATGGTTAATAAAAAATTTTCTAGATATTAACGTGATTTAATCACTTTTCTCGTGTCCAAGAGAGTCTTTCTTAAATACTTGAGAGTTTATTGATAGTATTTAAATCGAACTTATCAATCAAGAAATCACCCTTGGTTGTGGTGTTGTTTTAAAACAACTTTGGTTCGCCAAGTTATTAAGTTTTGGGTTAAGAAATTTTCTTAGTTCATAGCTTTGTGACTTAGAAGGATCAAGAGTTTCTGCAATTCAACTTGATTCTTTGTCTAGATCTGAGGCTGTGTGGTATACGGGTTCAGGCCTTTTAGGTGGGTTCGTATCAAAATGCATTTGATTGGTACACTAATCTTGAACCTGGATCCATCAATAGTTCGAAGCAACTTGAGCGGGAGTTTCTCAATGTGAGGACTTGCAAAATTCTTCATATTTTCTTTAAAATTCCCTTTTATTTTAAATAAGGTAATTTATATTTTCTTTACTACTAAATTAATCCCTCAATAGTTGTAATAAATGATAGAATCAAGAGTTTTACCTTTACTTTTATAGTTAGGGTAAACTGGGATTTTTGCGTATTTTGGTAGTGTTTTTGTGAGAACCCGAAAATTTCGTTATTTCCTGCTCATTATTTTATTTTCTTGCATACCCTTTCTATACCTTTCTTTGTTATATTAATTTTTGAGAGATTTTTAATAAGGGAATTAAGTTGTTAAGACATTTTTCCGGTACAAGTTAGTCTATGTGACGTTAGTAGTGTATATTGAACGTGGGACCCGCTAGTGCGATAAAATTTTGACGACTAGGTGACGTTGTATTAGGGAATATTATTTTTACAAGGTGCTCGGGGATCATTAGAGGTTAGCTAGGTAAATTAACCATTGGTAGCCAAAAGGATGAGAATAAACCCTAGTGCGCCATTTGTCGCGAAACCAATGGATAGGGAATTTTGACCAAGACCTTCTTACTTCTACTAAATACAACAATTTGACTAAAATTCCCTTTTATTTTGACTCAATTACTTTATGATAGTTTTACTACTCATTTACTTCCTCAATAGTTGCAATTAATCATTGAATCAAGGGTTTTCCCTTTACATTCATCGTTAGGGTAAATTAGGGTTTTTGCGTCTTTTGGTAGTGCGATTAATCGATACAAAGTGTGTACTAAATTTAGGGATTAAGGGTGAGTCTTAGATGACATTAACTATGTGATTAGAAGTAATAATAATAAGTTAGTGAATTGTAAGTGAAAACCCTAGTACGTGCGAGTTAAGGAAAAACAGTTAGAACCGACGTGTACCGTTTGTTTCCGAGTGAGTGCACCACTTGAACACTACTTTATTACCTTAATCTTACTTTTATTTCAGCAAAAATTGGCCCTAAACATCCCCTCCAAACTGCCAAAATTTCTGACTAAAAAAAAAAGAAGAAAAGAAGAAAAATTGGAGATTTGATCTTAGAGTGACACTTGAAAGTCATCAACCAACTTTGACCCAAACTAATTCCTATCATGTTGACCTTCTTGAAGCTTCATTTCTTCCTCATTTTGACCATCATGGTCGAGCTCTTGGGGAGAGAAAAGAGTGAAGAAAACACTTAATTTCCATCTTGAATTTTAGCTTAGTTTGAGTGAAAATCCAAAATCCAAACCAATTAAACTTTCATTTTAGTACTTAGGAAGCTTTGGGTGGTGAAAGTTGTGGAAGAAAGTGGTGTGGTTCTCAGCTACAAGCACTTTTTGCAAGGTACCATGGCTGTCTTTCTTATTTCTCTTCCTTAATCATGTTTAAATTTGGATAGAAACTCCTATTCATGGCTAATGATGGTTATTTAAGTAATTTTGATTGATATGGTGGATGTTTAGCTAGGGTTTACATTTTCAGCCTTGCTTATGGTTATCTACATAGTAATGGATGTTCTAGAGCTAATCATTGTTGGTTTTGATGATAGAATGCTTATTAGATATGAAATTCTAGAGGAAAAGTTCAAATTCTAGAAATTTTAAACCACTCTATTCTGTTCTGACCTATTTAATTCGTCCATGCTAGAGGCCGAATCAGGCATAGGTCAAAGCATTAAAGTTGTAGGAAATGGTGTTAACTATCTGCCTATAAAATTTCAGTTCAATCGGTGCACTGTAGCATGTGAAATGACAAAAATATCCTTGACTGCTAAATGTACTGTTTTGCGGACAGTTTTTTGTTTTCCTCTGAAATGTCACATTTTGATATTGAAGATGCACAAACTGGCTGTTGATGTCTTCATAATAAATGTAGGTCTCTGTTTTAGCTTCTAAACGGTATAAAGGGTTTCCCAATCCAATAAGCTTAGCTTCGGTTGTGACCGAAACGCCAAGAGACATCAAACCTGTTACTTTGTTATTTGTCTTGAACATTAGTTCCGGTCACATCGATAGCATTGTTTTGTAACTGAAGGCTATTGAGCCTAGTGAAAGGCTATTGTGGTAAGATTATTTGTGTGTGATTTTGGTGTTGAATTGAGAAAATAAATGAAGCCATAAATGGCTGGAAAATAGGTAAATACAAAGGGTGTGCTGCCCAAATTTTTACTCGAGAGCTAGTTGGATGTACTCACGACTTGAGCGAAAGGTTTTAGGGTTGTTTATGTTTGTAAGACCAACTACTACCTTTTTACTCCAATGCCACATTGTTATTTCTTTGACCTAATAGTTAACTTGACTAGGCACACGACTTGTAGTCGAGCCTCAATTGTGCATTCCGTTTCCTGGGTTTGTGGATGGGGGAACCATAATTGTTTTACATTGGTTGTTGTTAGGACGTGATGGTGATCAAAGCCATCCTTTGGGAGAAAACTTTAGAAGTCATCTTTGCTTGAACTGATGAGTGTACCACTCCCCTGATTTGTTGCTAATTGGTTGATTTGTACTTGAAATCTGTGGCTTGAATGACCATGAACTCTGTTTATTCTGAATGAGACGAGGGTGTACTTTATTACACTTGTTCTCTTGCCGATGTGATCGTTTACTGTGTGAATTTGAATCTGTTATCTGTGTCTGTTCTGACGTCATTTGGAGGCTTGTATCCAACGACCCTTCTGTGACCTCTGAGCTCAAATCCTTTGGGTTGTTACGTGAGTTAAGCCGGCAAGGGCCTGGTCGATTAGATAATGAGCCACGGTAGTCTGTTTCTGGGAAATCTTTGGGTATTGGAGACTCTGGATTTTCGGTATACTTGAGTATTACCACCTCTGTTCTGTGTGTGGTGTTCGGACCCGGCAAGGGGTATGTTCGATGGACGGAATTTGATGTCAACTGGGATCTACGATCATGATTGTTTCTCCGAACATTGACGGAGTGTCAACGAGTTAGGATCAAGTACTGCAAATGGGAATTTTGGCTCCTGAGAGCCACCTGTATCCTTTCTATTTGAGGTGTTTGTTTATTTCCTTATATGTTGTGTATACGTGCCTTAAAAGTGAAATGCCATGATTCTTGACTACTTTTACTTGTGATACCTCCTTGAGCATAAGCTCATCCCGTTCCCGTTATCTTTGTTTTCCTTACAGGGTTCAATATTTTAAGAGTTATGATTTTTTAAGAAAGAGTCGAGCTAGTGTAGACATTCTTTTAATCATGCTCCTCTATAACCGAAACCCTAATTGTATTTTGTATACGTATGGTTACTATGTGACAGCCCCACCTCCCCCTAAGGCGAACCAAAGGGTTCGGCGGACCGCCTGCCCAACTCTCGCCAGGACTCAGTCGTTCACTTCAATCCTCAAATAAATCCAGAATAAAACCACAGGAATACATATAGCAACAATTCAAACTTAAAGCAAAACTTATATACATTTCTATCGCAAAAGGGAGTACAAACATCGAATATACAAAGGTTCTCAATTCACCATACATCCAGCCCGTGCCAAGCACTAGGGCGAGAACCATTTCAAAATCAAAGAACTAGACTAGGCTAGTCTATACAGAGCTCTCATCCTTCTCGTCATCCCCTGTTAAGGAAAACAAAACTAAAGGAATGAGCTAAAAGCTCAGCGAGGTTCTATACACAGAAACAAGTAATTAAACAAGGACATTAATCACGTAATAACAAATAATCCAGAAAACATGTCCAATATAAAGCAATGATAATACATTCATTAAAAAGATACAGGCTCACAAGGAGCAATTCGTTCATTCGTTCCCCTTTCATTCCCTTATTCCTCCAATTATTTAAAAATGCATTTTTGTAAGTAAAACCCCTCGTTTTTGACGTTCGTTTGTTCATTTTCATTCACCTCCTCCTGGACGTTGGCCAAGTTTTTCACCCCCATCCGGACGTTGGCCGGACTCCACCCGACAACAAGGTAATACTCGAGTATACCAAACATTCACCTAGGTCACCAAATCGCCCAATCGAGTCCGCTTTTGGCTCGAGTCGATCAGTAACAAGGGCAAGGGCCCATTTCAGCCAAAAAGGCTTACATTCATGCGCAATTAGTATTCCAACATTTAATCACCAAAAATTTCATATTTATTTAGGTCGAGTGCGATAAAGTACACACTCACCTAGCAAAAGTTCATTTGAGAAATCATAGAAAACAATTAACATTTAATCAAATAATCACATAGTCACAACAATCCACATAGTCATAGAAACAAAACGTATATAGAACACTCACCTATTTAAGCAAAATAATGTCCAAAGTATCCTTCCGGATAACACTTTCAATCACCAAGGAACCCTAATAATAGCCAAAAGAAAATATTACAGTTAAACCCCTCCAAAGTTTAAGTGAACCAAAGAAAATCCGAATAACTACTAGTATAAGTATAAGTATAGTTTTGGAAGTGAAAAGAGTACATTTAAACCAAAGGCTATGAGTAAAATATTTGTAAAACTTATGCTTGGTCGTAAAACTTTGAAATCTCCATTTAAGTCGAAGTGACAAAGAAAACGTACTCCGAGCAGGCATTATTTTATTTCTCAAGGGTATAAGTTTGGCCAAATCCTTACTTATATACCTCGATAAAAGAAGATGCAAATACCCTAGATGGTTCAAGCGATATTCACTCTTAATCCTTACTCAAGTTGCAAGTATAGTTCTCTAGTTCTCGAGCGTAAATTTGGGCAGCACGCCCTTTGTGTTTACCAAATTTTCCAGCCATTTATGGCTTCATTATTTTCCTCAGCCAATCCCAAAGTTATACACAATATAAATTCATCACAATAGCCATTCAATAGGCTCAAAGTCATATGAGTACAAAATCAAGTTAACAATATGTACGGAAATTAGATTTAACAAAAAACAGATTTGATGTGTTTTTGTGTAACGGTCACAACTGAAGCTACGCTTATCAAATTGGGATGAAACTTATACCATTTCGAAGCTAACACAAAGGCCTACAATTTTGATGAAGACCACTTAGTCCAAATTCCAGTGTAACCCAGTCAAATTCCCCAATCACAGAACCAAATTCCAACTAACCGGCTAGTTAACCATACTACCTTTAAATGGCCATATCTCAGGCTACCAAAGTCCCTTTAAGGCGTTCTTGGAGGCGTTGAAAAGCTAAGACAGAGTAATAAAACTTTCATGTTTTGTAAAATGGCTAAATCATCACGGATCATAGTGAATAGACACGGTCAATTGGATGAACTGTCTAAAACGGATCACTGGATGCATCCTAAGGCAGTGACGGTATTTTGGTCTTTTCACAAGTTACGTTGCTCTGATTGAGCTGAAATTTTGTACGAAACTATAAAATATCATTATATACAACTTTAATGTTTTATGCCAAGCCTAATTCAGCCTCTAACATAGGGCACTGAAACCGGACAGAACTGAAGCATACAATTCCAGAAATCTGAAATTTTGGGATTTCAAGGGCAATCTCTTCATTTTCTTGATTCAATCACTACCACAACCTCTTATACAAGCCTATATACATCATATACCACTCCTACAACAAGTATAAGAAGGAAATCAGTCAAACCCTAGCTT
This sequence comes from Coffea arabica, assembly GCF_036785885.1. Taxonomy (NCBI): domain Eukaryota; kingdom Viridiplantae; phylum Streptophyta; class Magnoliopsida; order Gentianales; family Rubiaceae; genus Coffea; species Coffea arabica. The sequence goes on along the minus strand of NC_092320.1, from coordinate 46,495,745 downwards.
ACATACATCACCCCAAAATCATCACAACAACTTGTATAGCTACTAATCTAACCAAAACATGAGTTATATAACATCTTAAACAAAAATAAAAGAACCAAAGCCATGGGTCAGACCTTATACCTCAACAAAAGAGCTTGCAAGAGCAATACTTCACCTCCTCTTGAAATTTTTGGTTCCCTTAGCTTCCCAAGTTCACAACTCACAAGTTAATCGGTTTAGAATCTTGTTTCCTTCACTCAAATGGTGCAAATCAAGATGAATTGAAGGTTTTTCTTTCTTGCTCTCTCTCTCTCTCACTTGCTCGGCCAAAAACAGAAAGAAATGAAGGAAAATAATCTGAAATAAAGGATAAAAGAACAAGGTAAAAAATTAATCAAAGAGCCATAGGGTGGTGACACTTGTCACCACCAAAGCCATGCAAATTTTTCTCTTTCTCACTTGCATTTTTGGCCACAAATTTCGGCCATATGGATGAGTATGAGGGGGGATATTTTGCAAAAATATCAAGGGTATGTGGTGGTAAGGAAGTGGTGGTCAAGTGGTGGGTTCAATCGGTAGCGCGATTTTTCTTAAATCGCGTATACTAGGGTTTTTAGCTTATAATCACTAACTTATTATTGTCACTTCTAGTCATATAGTATTTCCTCATCCAAAAGTCACTTTTGCCTATCAAATTTGATCCTCACTCCGTACTGGATAATTACACTACGGATACACGTGAAAACCCTAAATTGCTCCAATTTGAAAACGAAAAGTGAAACCCTACTTTCTAGGTTCGTTTGCACTTATTGTGGAATGATTGGGTAGTAGGGCTATAATAAAATCATAAGTTCCAAATAAAAGGAAGTTTTTAAGAGAAACGTGAGGGATTTTACAATTCCAGTGATTAAAATTAGGGTTTCAATTAAAATATGAGAGATTTAAGAAAACCGGTTAGTCACAAGTAAATTAGGGTTTTTGAGTAAAATCTTAGGGTTTCTAATCTTTTAAAACAAACTAAGGTTTTAAATCAAACCCAAAGAAATACACTTTAGTATTTTCTTTACAAACAACCTCCTAATTTTCGGGGTATCACATACTATGGCTTGTATTTCAAGTTAACTGGTTGAAGACCCTGATGTATAAATGTATATAAGTGTTTAATCAAGTGTTTCAAGCGTATTTGTTTGAGATTATACGTTTCTATAGTTATGTGAACATGCTTGTATCCATTGGAGAAATCGAGCGAGTACGAAACTTGAACGAGGAAGGAAAAAATTTGGTCGGATCTTGACGTGGCCGCAGCCTTTGCACTTTCCGATGATTCATTTTCCCGAAGTTCTTTGAACTGTTTGGTAAGGTTTATGAATGATTTGATCCGTAGTCCTAGCGAGCGCTGGGCAGGCGGTCCGCCGACCCTTTGGTTCACCTTAGGGGAAGGTGGGACCGTCATAGTGATTAATTGGTGAGTTGTGTGTACTAAATTTGGCAATTATTATTCTATACTATCCTACTACTCAATCACCTTAGAAAAGTGCCAATGATCATAGGAAATTAGGGTTTTCCTTTCCGATTTCAATTCGAAGTGAAATAGGATTTTTCGTGTATCCGTAGTGTAGTTATCCGGTACGGAATAAGGATCAAATTTGGTGCTTAATAGTGACTTTTAGGTGAGAAATAATATGTGATTAGAAGCAATGATAAAAAGTTAGTGAATAGGAAGTAAAAACCCTAGTACGTGTGATTTAAGGAAAAACGGTGCGAACCGACGTGTACCGTGCACTACCGATTGAACACACCACTTGATCACCACTTTCTTACCATATAAGCTCATTAATATTTGAGCAAAATATCCCCTCATTCTCAGCTAGATTTGGCCGAAAATGTTGACCAAATTTGCAAGGAAAAGAAAAAAAAATGAGTGGAAATTGGTGATGCCACTTGTTGGCCATCTAGGGCCTTGACCAAGACCAAATTGTCTTGCCTTCTTATCAACATTTAGCTTCCTTTCTTCATCATTTTCTGCTTGCTTTGGCCGAGAGAGAGGGAGAGAAAAACCAAGGGAGAGATACACCAATCCATCTTGAGTTTGAGTCACTTAAGTGAGGTGAGGAAACAAGAAACTAATCCGATTAAAACTTTCTTTGAGTGTTTAGCTAGTGGTGTGTTGGTGAAAGTTTGGAAGGAAAAGCTAGGGCTGCTCTTGGTAGTAACTTTAGTAAGGTAATAATGCTGATTTACCATTTCTTACTCTTAATCTTGCTTAACTTGGCATAGCACCTTAAATTTGTGGTGGATGATAGCTATTATAATGATTTGGATGGATATAGTGTATGTTCTTGAGTTAGGGTTTGAAGGATTTTCTGCCTATACTTTCTGTATGGATAGTATATGTTGTATCTAAGCTTATATAAGAGGTTGTGGTAGTGATTGAAGCAAGAAATGAAGAAAGTTTCCTTTGAAACCGTAAAATTTCAGATTTCTGGAAAACTGTAGCTCAGTTCTGTCTGGTTACAGTTAATGATGTTAGAGGCCGAATTAGGCTTAGCATAAAACATTAAAGTTGTATATAATGATGTGTTATAGTGGCCTACAAAATTTCAGTCCAATCGGAGCAACGTAGCCTGTGAAAAGACCAAAATGCCCTCACTGCCCTAGGATGCATCCAGTGATCAGTTTTAGTCAGTTCATCCAATTGACCGTGTCTATTCACTATGATCCGTGCTGATTTAGCCATTTTCCAAAACATGAAAGTTTTAGTACTTTGTCTTAGTTTTTCAATGCCTCCAAGAATGCCTTAAACGGACCTTGGTAGCCTGAGATATGGCCATTTGAAGGTAGTACGGTTAACTAGCCGGTTAGTTGGATTTTGGTTCTGTGAATTGGGAATTTGACTAGGTTACACTAGAATTTGGACTAAGTGGTCTTCATCAAAATTGTATCCCTTTGTCTTAGCTTCGAAACAGTATAAGTGTCACCTCAATCCAATAAGTGTAGCCTCTGATGTGTCCATTCCGTAAAAACCCGTCAAATCTGTCTTTTGTTAAACTTCATTTCCGCACATGTCGTTAGCTTGATTTTTGTACTTGTATTACTTTGGGCCTATTGAATGGCTATTGAAATGAATTTGTGTTGTGTGTAACTTTGGGTTTGATTGAGGAAAAGAATGAATCCATAAATAGCTGGAAATAGGAAAATACAAAGGACGTGCTGCCCAAATTTACGCTCGAGGACTAGAGAAATATACTTGCGACTTGAGTAAGGGTTAAGAGTGATTACTACTTGAACCATCAAGGATATTTGCGTCTTCTTTTTCTGAGGTATATAAGTAAGGACTTGGCCGAACTTGTACCCTTGAAAAATAAAAAATAATGACTGCTCGAAGTATGTTTTCTTTGTACTTTCGACTCAAATGGCATTACCAAGTATAAATGTTACAAAGTTTTATAGTTTAAAAAGCGAGCAAGTGTTTCATGACCACTCTCCAAGTGAATTTCAATTTCTTGATTCTTATTGAACGAAACGTCTAAGTTTCGAACCTTAGTCGATTTTCAAAGTTCTTAAATCAAGTTTTATCGCAGATTTGGACTCCAAACCCGGAGTACCACCTAGACGCGAACACTAGAGGCACTACTTTTGGTGAGTGCTTCCAAATATTTGATTGAACTTGATATTTGTGATTTATCTTTGACCAATGTGATTACATGATATATAAGTGATTTGATCGGGCAAGGGTGTACTTTATCGCACTTGCCCTAACGAGAATTGTTCTTGTTTACCGATTTCACTTTGTGGCGGCCCCACCTCCCCCTAAGGCGAACCAGAGGGTTCGGCGGACCGCCTACCCAACTCTCGCCGGGACTCGAAGGCAAAAGCAAATAAAAGCTATTCACACGGTAAAAGAGTACTATTCATATTATATACATCGGCAAAAGAGTTCTATTTACATCCCCAAAAGTAAATACTCATACCAGAACATCCTTATGATTATAACCAACACCAAAGAGTAGACCCTCAGAAGGGTCCTTACACGGATCACTATAATAGGGAAAAAACATATGAAGTATTCGGTGATTACAAACAAAATCCAACTATACTAGTGATGGTGCCACAAATTTCCCCGCGTCGGCCCTGCTTAGGAAAACAAAAGAAAAGGGGGTATGCTAGAAGCTTAGTGACTAACCAGGGGTAAAAATGTGATTTTTACATGTCAACATTTGCACAGTGAGAGCAAAGAAAAAGCAGAAAAGTAACACCACATGGTAAGGATACGAGTGGCTCCCAAGCCAACTCATTTGTCGAGCTTGACCACTGGTTGACCCTTGAGAACCTGAGCCACACAGCTCGCTTCTCTTAAAGGATCCGACATAGAGAGACCATGAGCCTCAACTCAAGTCGCGAGCAATAAATGCACAAAAATATTTTTCAAGCAATAAATGCTCTAAAATCGTAGTTCAAGCAATAAATGCTCTTGTTCAAGCAATAAATGCTCAAGTTCAAGCAATAAATGCTCCCAAATTGCGTCACAAGCAATAAATGCTCCGCAAATGTTTCACAAGCAATAAATGCTCCATAACAAATCACAAAATCATATTTCACAGGTATCAAGAGCAACTAATGGGTTTTAGATCGAGTGCGATAAAGTACACCCTCGCCTAAGTGCCCATTTTTCATAGTAAACTCATATTAGTATTGAGTTACACAGAAACCCTGATTACTCACCTAAAGAGCAAGTATAACGAGAGAAAGTACGGAAATGAATTGAAGTCGTCAGCTGGTGGGCCCCACCGGCTCCGTCTAGCCCGTCACCGCCTGTAGCAGAAGGTTGAGCCATATTATCACACAAAAAACTACTAAAGTGCGTAAATTAAGTAAAATGGCAAAATTGGCACATGCATGTGCGGAATCGGCAACCGGAAATGGAAACGGCCGGCAAACGGAAATGGGCATAGTTGCTTTCTCAAACTGTTTTGATCGTAAGTTGGGCTAGGAATCTCGGATTAAAGTGTATGAGATACTGTTACGAAGCTAAGAGGATGGGATACAATTTTTATGAAGACACCTTAATCTCGATCTGAATGGAAGCAGGTTGAAATTATGGAAAATAGTACCAGAAGTTTGCACTTTAAGGTGACGGACAGGGTCTGTTTACCGGACCTTAACTCACAGCTCATACATCCAAATCAAGAAATTCCAAAGGCGTTAGAAATCTATGTCATAATGCTAAAACTTTTGTGTTTTGACCAAAACCTGAATCAATACAGAGCAGGGTGAAAAATGGGTCCAAAGTTCCTCTCAGAACTGTCCAAATTCAAAGGCAGTTCTGACAACCGATCTTGGTTTGATCATAATTGAAGCTACGGAACTCGGATTTGGATGTACTTTATACCGTTTCGAAGCTAAGACCAAGATATACATTTATTATGAAGGGATAAACACCCAGTTGGCACGTTATCAATGTGAACTGAGCACGGTCAGAAGCGAAATCAAGAAACGTCACCAATTCCACAGTTTTGTATAACTATTAGTGTTTTCGTCATAACTCAGGATCTACTGATCGGATTGGGCTGAAATTTTGCAGGAACAACAAGGACTTAAGAAGCTACAACTTTCATGTTTCGAGAAACTTCTGAATCAGCAGGCAGCATAAATAAAAATAGAACCCAAGTTCGGATTTGTGGACTGCCCTGTTTCCAGTTTTGCCGGTTTTGAACTTTGCAAACACATGGTCCAATGCTATGAGTCTTATACAAGTTTTCTAACCAATTATATACCAAATAATACTACATATACCAGATCCTAAAAGACCTAGTAATGGTCCGAAATTTCCTCCTCAAATTACCAAATACCAACCATAATCTAGATTCTAGTTCTACTAGTTCTTTACCAACTTCAAAACACTAGCCAAGTACACACCACCTTTCAAGTTCTAACTAAACCAAACTAATTTCCTCTTTACATTAGGGTTTCATAACCAAACCTGATTTTATTAAGAACCCACCATTCAAATGAGATAATCACACCAAAAGTTCCATTATCAAATCTAATCACCAACCAAATCAACTAAGAAAACCTATAACAAGAAACCCTAATTTCTCTTGGCTTGACCGAAATTTAAGTAGAAAAATATCACCAAGATGAACCATTAAACTCCATACAATCACTATCTATATCATATAAGATCATAAAAACAACAAAAGCATCACTTTTCATGGATTCAAGACTTAATCACCAAAAACTAACTTTCAAAGAGGATGATTTACCTTTAATTGAAGCTTTGTAGATGATCAAACCACTATAATCAAGTGCCAAGGTTGTTGTTCTAGGCTCCAAGATCAAGTTTAATGGACAAAAGTTGGTGCACCAAAGGAATTTCTTCTCTCCTTTCTCTCCAAATTTTCGGCCCTCTCTCACTCTCTTTCTTTCTTATTTTTGTTTCTTAATAACTTGGTTTTCTCTTGAATCTTCTGGATATAAGCTTAGTCATAAGACATTAGAAGATATTTTCTTAATATCCAATCACATAAAATTTCCCATTTTGCTCCTTTAACCCTTACACTTCAACTTACTTTTTATTCAACTCTTGCCCTTGAACATTTGAACTCCTTACAATTTACTCCATAGGACTTAAACTTAATCTAATCCAAACTAATAAATCTTACATAATTGCTTCACTAATCACCCTCCTATACTAATCACCTATATTTAAACATACTTTATCCCATATAAAAGCAACTAAACCACAATCTTTTTACATTAGCTCAATTAAGGGTTTTAAACCCAACTTAAGGCTGTTCAATTAGCAAAACACTAGGGAATTTACTAGTGTAAGACTTTGTAGCTTTCTAATCCTACTTAACCTTTATAAAAGAAATCAAATCCGGTATCTACTCATACGGAAACATACATTAGCATGCATAATATTTACTACCACATAAACTTATGATTAATACGTAAACTAGGGTTTTGTGTAAAAATATCAAAGGTGTAAATCCATTAGGGTTTTAATAAAATTCCAAATTAAGGTTTTTCGATTCTAAAAGCAAATTCACATGTAAAGAATTACCATCATCCTTAAAATAAAATTTTATAGCAAAATTTAGCACTAATAATCCTTATTCAAAATTAAGGACGAATCGGGATCTCACACACTTGACTTGCTCTACATGCATATGAATTGTATCTTGCCTGGAATTCCAGAAACCCTGTGGCTAGTTAATCGAGTCAAGCCGGCAAGGGCCTGGTCGATTAGATAACGAACCCTGGATAATTAGTAATGTCGAGTGGAGTGTCATCTCCTCGACTAATTAGTATACTCGAGTATTACCACCCGTGTTTCGTTTGGCGTGCGGGCCCGGATAAGGGGGTTGATCGGTGGACAGTGACTGGCGTGAAGTGGGGTTTCTTTTCTAGACAAGTTTATTACTTGAAAGTTGACGGAGTGTCAACTACCAATCGATCAAGCTGGGATGGAACCGAGACATGAGCCACTGTATCCTTACATGTGAATGTGAACCAGATATTTCTTGACTATCTGAAGTGTCATCTCTCTGATTTGACTTGTTTGCTCGCTATTTCACTATCACACTGTTATTATTTTGCTTGATGGCCAATTTGATATTTGGAACTTCACTGAACTTTGGCTCACTCCGTTAGTTTTGTTTTCCTTACAGGGGTACGAGCGAGGCGTGAGATGTATAAAGACTAGTGTAGCCTAGTTGTTTTGACTTTTGACTTGTACTCGCGCTATTATTCGATTAGAATGAATTGTACTTGGATTGTATACACTTTGAACCAGTTTGGGTATCTAAAGGCTTTGCACCTTGATTTTGCATCGATGTAAATTATAAGTTGAATTGCGATGTTAATTATTATCTATGGATGTAAGCACGTGATACGAGTGAGTGAGTCCTGGCGAGAGTTGGGCAGGCGGTCTGCCGAACCCTTTGGTACGCCTTAGGGGCAGGTGGGGTCGTCACAGGTGGTATCAGAGCCTAGGTTGTGAATTGATCTGGATAGACTGAGTGCTTGATACGATAGGCTAGGGTTTTATTCTTGAGCTTAGCCTCTAGCTTCGTTTTCTACGTGCTGTGTACTTACTTTTGTAATGTTACTTGCAAACCTAGGTGATGGCAGGTACTGATGCCTCTGGGAGTGCTGGGCCGTCTCAGCCCGTACCTACTGACATATCTACTGACGCTTCTCCTGATGAGTCGTATCTGGAGGGGCCCGTCTGTCGCGTGATCACGTACTAGGAGAGCCCCAATGGGCCAGTGCAGCGGTGGTCCCCAGCGCTCAAGATTCGGCGCTGCGATTGCTGGAAGACCTAATCCTACCCTGATCGAGTAGTGCTCGCCGTGCACGATGAGCGGAGACGATCGGGTAGCGCCAATCGTAGGTGCCAGTCGGAGATAGAGCGTCTCCAGGCTGCTCTTCGAGTTCAAGGAGCTAGGATCTGAGAGGTTCCTCGATTTTGGAGGAGCAACAGCGGACTGATGCCTTCCGCGAGCAGGCTCAAGCGACTACTGGACACCTTATGCGAGTGGTTGAGGATATCAGAGACCGGACCGGCCATATCCTGACCGAGTGCGAGGCACTAGTGGAGGATGTGATACAGGACTTGGCCGAAGAGGGTCAAATGCCTGTAGTCCCTGATGTTCCTGGTGCTCCTGAGGAGGATCCGGAGGAGGAGCTCAGCGCATCCTCGGAGTCTGTTGGGTCGGCGTCTAGCCAGACGACTTGTTAGGATCAATGATTGAGGAGATTTTTGTGGGATAGTTAGGAACATAGTAGGACGACACGTTTTCTTTTGTTTTTGACTTTGACGTGTCACGGTGGATGTAAATAGGATTTCTTTTGTTCTATGTTCCTTGGCTAGTATAGCCTTTGACTTGCCTAGGTTGGCATGTATATGTGACTTGTTTGCTATGTATATAAAGTACCTGTTTATTATGCGTTTTATTGCCTCTGTTTATCGTTTTGCAACGTGCTATACGAGCCATATCTTACTTTGTTTATATGTCCATAGTTGGTTAAATCCAAAACATGGAGGGTAGAAGAAGTCAAGCCAGGGGAACTAACCGAGGACGCGGTCCTAGTCGTGGCCGTGGGGGTAGACAAGCACAGGAACCGGTGCAAGAACCGAGAGAGGAGAGAGAGGCAACGATTGAGCCACAACCTGAACCCCAGACTGTAGGGGGAGATCAAGTGGCAACTGCAATCCAGCAGATGACTAACATTCTGGCTCGTTTAGTGGAACAACAGGGTCAAGCCCCTGTAAATCAACCTAGGGACCCCGATATGGGACAAGATAGGGCCTTAGAGAGATTCCAGAAATTCTCTCCACCTAAGTTCTTGGGAGGACCAGACTCGGATGGAGCCGAGAAATGGCTGGAGGCCATGATCAACATCTTTGCCGCTTTAAACTATACAGAGGATAGGCAAGTACAATTCGCTGTTTTCCAGTTTGAAGGTCCAGCCAGGGCTTGGTGAAATGTAATTAGGGCCAAATGGGAGAGAGAGGGAACTGCATGGACCTGGTTAAATTTTGTACGAGAGTTTAACAAGAAATACCTTCCACCTATCGCCCAGGAGAAGAGAGAGGACGATTTTATAAAGCTCCGACAGGGAACTTCTAGTGTAAATGAGTATGAGACTCGGTTTATGAAACTGTCAAAATTTGCTCCTGAACTGATTGCTACAGAGCAAAGAAGAGTACGGAGATTTGTGCAAGGGCTCAATGTGGAGATACAAGAGGCCTTGGCGGCGGCCCAAATTAATACATTTACAGAGGTTTTGGAGAAGGCCCAAAGGATAGAGACTGCCAGGGCACAACTGAGAATTTTTCACGCTAAACGGAAAGGGGTACCTAGTGGAGCCCAAGGGTCAGTGCGGAGTGATCGGAACATGCCACCTGCTAAATCCGGTCGTGGGGCTGGAGGTGAACGGTTTTCAAGTGCATCTAGGGGAGGTGGTCAGAGAGGAGGTGCCCAGAGGGGAGGCCAAAGTGGTAGGGGACAAGGTAGAGGCATTCCACAGGGAGGCCGGACCTCTACTTCCCGAATAACGTGCGGATATTGTGGGAAACCAAACCATACATAGGATGAATGCTGGAGAAAGGCTCGAAAGTGCCTAAGGTGTGGAAGTACGGAGCACCAGATAGTCAACTGCCCATTGATCAGTGATACTCAGTCGACTGTCAAGTCAAACCCAAAGCCGACCAATGTCGGAGGGACCAGGTCGAGGGTTCTGGCCAGAGTGTATTCGCTGGACCAACAATTGGTGCCTGAACCAACGGAGGTAGTGGAAGGTATGATCCCTGTTTTTCACCGGTTAGCCAAAATTTTGATAGACCCCGGTGCCACTCATTCTTTTGTTAACCCTACATTTATGCTTGGAATTGACATGAAAGTTGAAAGTCTACCTTATGACTTAGAAGTAAGAACACCTACGGGTAATCAAATTTTACTTGCGAATGAAGTGTACAGAAATTGTGATATTTGGGTTGGCGAACGGAAATTGGTAGTCGACCCCATTAGTCTAGCCATTAAGGGGTACGATGTCATTCTAGGTATGGATTGGCTAGCTCATTACCATGCTCGGGTAGATTGTAGAATGAAGGTGGTAGAGTTTTGCATACCAGGTGAGGCAACTTTGAAGTTAGACGTGAGGGGTATGTTAGCCTCATCTGCGCTCATTTCGGGAATAAGGGCTAGGAAATTGCTTAGTCGTGGGGCACACGGTTACTTAGTTTTTCTAATTAACACTCCGGGAGAAAAGATTAAGTTGGAAGACATGCCAGGAATCAGTGAATATCCGGACGTATTTCTGGAGGAGTTGGGGTCACTGCCACCCGAAAGGGAGATTGAATTTAAGGTTGACCTAGTACCCGGAACTACTCCCATTTCGAAAACCCCTTTGTAGACACCAAAATTTTAGCTTTTCATTTTTTATTATTATTTTTTTATTTTATTTTTTTATTTTATTTTGGTGATTTTTGTTTATTTTGTTATTGTTATTTTTTGTTTGTTTCATCTTATTTTCATTTTTGTTAAGAAAATTGTTTTATTATTATTTAATTCATTAGAAAAATCAAAGGGACAAAAACAAGACACATAAGCCTATTTTGGGGTTTGAAATCTGGGTCTTTCATCTTAGGTTTAGTTTTGGGGGTGTTTTAAAGAGGCATGAAATAGCTGCAGCCAAGAGGGGAGTAAATGGGGAGCTTGGTTTGCGAAAAAAAGGAAAAAGAGTAACAGAGAAAACAAAAGAAAAGAGAGGAAAAAACAGGGGTTGACGGCTGAAAAGGGAAAATAGGGGGAGGTTTTGGCGAGAGAGAAAGAAACAGAGAGAGGTCTGGAGTGAAAAAACAGAACGAAAAAAGAAGGAAGAAAAGCGAGAAGTTATGGCGGCTAGGGTTTGAGATAAAAAAAAAAGAGGAAAAAACCAGAGCCTCGGGCAGGAAGAGGTCTTGGGGAGGAAAAGGCCAGAAACAAAAAAAAAAGATAACGGCGGAGAAAAGGGCCCAAGGAAGCAGCTATCCATCAAGGTGGCAAGGAAATCAGCTCCGGCAACTGGAGGAGCAGGAAAAGAAAAAACAACGGATAGAGAGTAAGAGAGAGCCAAGAGTGAGAGAGAGCTTCAGGGCCGCGAAAAGGGAGGTTTTGGGGCGGCTAGGTTTTTGGATAGAGTTGAGGGCCAATAGAGGGGAAGTCGAAAAGGAGATATGGCTGAGAGCTGAGAAAACCAGAAGAGCGGGTAGACGGCTGAAGGTAAGGTGAAGGCTACAGAGCGAGAGAAAGTTTGGGGGCTAGGAAAAGAAACAAAAACCAAGAGAAAGGGATGGAATAAAGAAACGAAAAATCGAAGGAAAAGAATAGAGAGTTTCATCTGGAGGGTGGAAGGAAAAAACAGCGGAAGAAAAATCTGGGAAAATGGGGAGATTTTCAGGGGACAAACAAAACGAGAAAGACAGAGACAAAGAGACTTGCGGCTGAGAAAGGGAAACAGAGCAAAGAGGCGCCAGGGGAAAGAAAGTCCAAAGAGGCGGCAGACTAAGGAACAGAGGAAGAACAGGGCCTTCGGCCAAAGGTGGAACGGAAATAAGAAAGAAAGCAATGGCAGCAGCAACATCGTCACCGCCTTCCTCCCCTGCTGCCATCCCCGAGACCCTCGTTCTAGGAAAACCGCTCACGCCGCCACCACCTCGCTGAACCCACCATCATCACCGGCGAAGTTTCACCAAGCAAATGCTGTAAGCCGTCCTCTCTCTTTGAATTTCAATTTTCCATTTTAGCACAAACGTTGGAAAATCTCAAAGCATGTCTGCCGTGCACTTGTTCAGTATAAATTTCATGTTGATGGCTCACGATTTTAGATTGTATGCTTTGAATATTGGTTGGACTGGAATCTCTTGTGTTTTGACAAATTTTTGGGGCTAATTACAGTTTCAATTAAGCAAGAATTGCTGAAATTATCTATGCCCGTTAGTCATTTGACAAAATGCCCGACTGAAAATTATGCATGAAGGGTTATTGGCTTGTGTCTTGTATGTGAGGGAAATGGATATTCGGTCAGTTTAATACATGTCTGAGTATGGTAGTTGGTTTCCAGGATAGAAATGAAGGTTTTTTAATTTTGATGTGTTTTCTTTGCGCACTTTTTCTATTTTTTTTCCTTTTCCTTTGAGTCCGAATTACATATTGAGATTGGGAGAGGGGAAGCTTGTGCGAGTTCTAGGAATGGCTAGAGTTGAAGTTGAACTTTTTGTTGCTTTCTATTTGCAAAGAAGAACGAAACAACAATTGATAATTTGCCCGTTTGGAGAAGATGATTGTTTGTATAGTTTGTAATTTCAGTCCCGTGATTTCCCATTTCTTTGTAATTTGTCCCCCAAAGTTTTAGGACTTCATAATTTGACCCCAAGACTTTTAAAAGGCTTTCAATTGGGTCCCTGCTACAATTGCAAATTGGTCCTTGAACTTTATCTTTCCTTCTATTTTGGCCCCAAAGTTCTGGAAATCATGATTAGGCCCTAAAAACTTTCTGATATTTGCGATTTGATCCTTGGCAACTTTAATTTCGCAACTTCATTGCTTGTTTGCTTCAATTAACTGCCATACTTTGTCTAAATTGCATTTAATTCATAATTTTTAAGGGCTTTATGATCAATTGAGCTTGTGTTTGAATATTTTCTTTGATTTTCTCAATTAAAGTGATGCCTTGACCTTTTCTTTGTTTTTGGAGGGCAAATAAGTGATTTCATTTCATTGGGGCCCCAATTCAAGGGAGGTACACCCTAATCCCTTATTTCTAACTTTATTTGACTCTACGTGCCCTATGTGACTTTACATGTTTGATTGTATGCCTCTTGAATGTTTTTTTATTCACTTCATTTATTTATCTATTTGCTTTATTGGCTTTGTATATTTATTTTAGTTCAATTTGATTATTTGAAAGGCAATTTAATGCCAAGGTTGTAATAGTTAGGTTATTATTTTTTTGATTTATTTCTTCCCCCCTAGATTGTAGTAGGGCCTCCCTAATGTAATAGATAGGGCTTTCTTTGCTTTATTTGCCCTGTGTGATTTGCATGCTTATTTGCTATGTGTTACCGCTTTCCCTAGGTTTCTGCATCTAGATAAGCATGCTTATATGCTACGTGCTATGTGTGAAACTATGTGCTTTGCATGTCTATTTGCTTTAGTATTATATCTGATCATGTGGATGAATGCACGTCACCATGGCTAGTCCAATGCTAGTCATGGTCTTCCCTTCGAGTTCTTACAAGTCCAATGCTTGTGAGAGAACGTTAGTTAAGGGCTAGTCCAACGCTAGACCCTTAGGAACCATCCACACGTTAGATCATGATTGTGTGATAAAATCAATTCATCTCACGCATATTTTCACTTTTTAGGGTCTTTTATCATTTTTTGCCTGACATCCCTCCTTATACGTATAGTCCTTCCCCCATATGTTCCCTTATATATATATTACTATAAGGCCCGAAGACAACCAATGAGACAATTAACAAAATAGCAAGGCTGCTTGGGAGTAGAAGAGATAATCAATTTAAAGAGCACAAACGTAACAGTAAGTAAATAAAAAGGAAGAAATTGCAAACCAATTAACCACACAGCTCCTCTTGAGCTTGTAAATTAATTCAAACAAGCTACTTCAAGTTGATGAATTACAATCACTCTTGTGTACAAAGGAAGGTTCACCTCCTCCTTGCCCCGAACTCCACTCGGTCAAGCCAGGAAGTTTTACTATCCCTCAGGAGAACCCTCACAGAGTTACACTCATGAAAGATTCACTCACAAATGAAAAGCTTACAATGAACCTCACACCAGTAAGACTACAAATCTTCTTTGAAGAGTATTTTTGTGAGAACCTTGAATTTTGCAGAAATACCAATGCTTACTTCGACTTCACTTTTATTTAGCCTTCGTATTCTTTAAATCTTTTCTAGTATTACATTCACTCGCTTTTAGATACTAGTGCATAATCCCTTCGTAATTCTTGTTCTAATCTACCACGTTAGTTCATTTGTTGTAAACAAGTATATAAAAATAATTTTTGTGTGCAAAATAACATAACGGTGCTAACTATTAAAGCACTTAGCTTTGCTACACTAAGTTAATAATTCTTGAGTTATATTATGTTTTCTTGTTTTCAAATAAGTAGTTAAACACACGTTATAAATGAAGAATGATATAATTTCCCTAGACTATGAATTTCTTAGTTTTACTATACTAAATTAATATCTTAGAGTTAAGAATTAATTCTTCGTACTAACATATTAAAATTAGGATCTTAATTTCCTTGACTCAAACAATTTAAAGGACAACCAATCGATAACCTTAATTTCCTTAAAATAAATTCCAATTAGTACTAACGTTAAATGTTAGATTTTTATAACAAGGTCAAACTTGATTTTAATAAGTTAATAAAGTACAAATGTTAGGAACCTTAATATTAATTCGTAACCGATTATATTCGATAAAACGGTTTCGGTATATTAGTGTAGAATTAGGCCTTCAAATTTCAATTGGTGATAAGTATTGGATTTAAGATAGAATTGAGGATTGAGAAGAGGTTAGGGGGAACCATTGTTATTTCTGGAAATCTTGAGAGAAGCCGTGAGGTTTAAACCTGGAAATTTTGGGGTTTGTAACCATGGTTTAAATTCAACTCTTAAACTGGAAATGTTCATTATCTTGCTATGTGTTTAAATACTGAATTTGAGTAACTAACACCATGATTAAACCAAGGGAAAATTCGAACTAAAGTAGATTGGTTGCTGGAAATTTTGGGTGATAGCCGAAGGGGTATGAACCAGAATTTCAATATCGTTGGAAAAATTCAATTTGTTTCTGGAAATTTATTTTATTTCCTTGGATTATGGTGGCTCAGAATTTCATAAGAGATACAAATTTTAAGATATACAATTTGTTCAGCAATGAACCAATTAGTACATGTAAAGCTGAAACCAAAAACGCTAGTATACAATTGCTGGAATTTTCGTTGAGACAGCCGAGAATTGAGTTGAAAATTTGCTTGGTTCTTGGAAATTTTTCTTGAAAAATGATGCTTGGAATATGTTGTTTTGGAGCCCTATAAGAAATGTACGATGGTTTGAATAAAAACTTTTGGTGTGAAAAGAAAAGAAAAAGGAGTTTTTCATAAGTGAAAAATGAAACTCCAGATTTTCGGAAGTCCCTGACCAGTCTCGATAAAACGGTTATATCTTGGTGTAGGAAAATCCGTTTAAGGCGCCGTCAGCGGCATTTGAAACTAGAATCATAGATCTTCGCCCTGTAGAAATTTCGTATTTTTACTCCATGTGTACTACTGTCGGTGAATTTTCAAAGTAAACTGTTTGGCATGAATGACCTGTTTCATTTTAAATCTCCACTTGAATTCGGATTGGGACCTTATATTACTAGTGGTTCAAACTCTTGACTGAATTGTGGTTTGACCCTAGGGTGTTCCTGAAATTTTCAAAGGATTAGAGGGTAAGAAGGTACTTGCTAAACGTATGCTTAAGCCTGGCTAGTGAAACAGTTTCTATTCGTATTCCAATGTTCGCAAAGCTAATGGTCGACATTATTTTTCATTGGAGCATAATGTGTCGAAATTGTTGACAGTGGGCTCTATGAATTCCCACTTTTGAGTTAATGGTTGAGTTATTGGAAATTGGCTGATGGTGGGCTCTATGAACTCCCACCCTGAATGGATAACTGAATTTCTGAAATTGTTTAGAAATCTGTGCTACTATTTTGTGAAACTGTGAGTTGATATAAGTACTGATTACCAAGTGCTAAGTATTGACGCAGCCTTGGTAAATTTTCCTGTTTATGCTTAGATATAAATTTGTTGGAACACAGGGCTAAGAATTGAAGAGCTCTAGTGTTATTACCGTTTAAATTCTAATGGTGCAATATTGAGGAAAATGTGATTTTGGATTGGAATCGAAAATGTGAGAAGTTGTACCGACCTTGTGACTCCAAGTAAACGCTTGACTAAGTAAATGAAAAATATTTTGCTTTAAGTCTCGAACGGTACAGATTTAGCATCGTATTGCTAAACATAGTGTCTACTATTTTTGCCTTAGAAACTTGGGCAACATGACTTTTATTCCTTAAGTTAGACTAGCCTTATCAATTTGGGAAAAAGATCCTTCCAGACTCAAAACCTTAGTTTTGTTCCGAATTCCCTCCTTCTTTATAAATCGTTTAAGGCTAGTCGGAACTAAGGAAAATTTGAAAGGTGAAACTCGATCACTTTGGTTTTAAACGTAGCAACCTGCTTGGCAAGAAGAAAAGAAAAACCTTATTCTAGCAACATTTTTCAATAGACCTTACCCTAAAGCCTTAGCAAAGATTTTGCAAGCACCGCCACTCAAAGGAACTTTTTCTCAAGGTATACTTCTAGCCTTGATATTAAATATCTTGCCGACTTATTTTAAGAAAATAATAATAGTATTTTCTTCGAGGAAAAGTATTCCAGGAATATTATAAGAAATATTGTACGGTTCTCACAAGCTTGATTCCAAGTAAAATATTTTGAGAAAAAGTAAACTAGCAACATGCTAGAAAACTCTACATGTGCAAGCCAAAAGTTCCAATAGAAGACTTATGGCTTAAATTCTGATATTCTAGGATTTTACGAGGACGCGGAACTCGATCCTCAATCCAATATCTGAACTTCACTCTTGGTGAGTGTCCCTGCTTGTTCTATGTTATGTGGTTAAGCGCTTTATCAATTCGCTATGTGATAATTGCCAAAATGCAATAAATGATTTTGATCCATCGAAGTGAGCAGTGTGTACTTTATCGCACTAGCCGTTCGAGTGGTGACATGTGTGAAACATTTTCTAATGAATCTAAATGTAGTTGCGTCGCTGGGTGAATCCCTCGACATCTGAATCCAACTACCATAACATCTGAATCTGTAGTTGCGTCGTTGGGTGAATCCCTCGACATCTGAATCCAACTACCATAACATCTGAATCTGTAGTTGCGTCGTTGGGTGAATCCCTCGACATCTGAATCCAACTACCAAAACGTCGTTGGGTGAATCCCTCGACAAATTTATTACGGGTATATCTCGAGTATACTGCGTCGGTAGATGAAGTTTGGGCCCAAAGCAGAGGTATGAACGGTGACGGGTTAGGATTAAAATAAGTGTATCTACATGGAAATTAAGTAGGGAAAGTTGACGGAGGGTCAACTACGATGGTATCTGATCAAGCGTGGAAAATGGCTCCTGAGAGCCCTTGTATCCTACCTTGTGTTGTTACACGCTTTCCTGACTGTTTCGATTTGATTTAAATTATTAACCGCTGTTTGATTTATGTGATTGCATGTTTTGGGGCACCACTGAGCTTTAGCTCACCCCACGTATTTGTTTTCCTTAACAGGTTCTGGAGACTGAAAGCGCTGAGACTTATTCATGTTTCTTTTCTTCTCGTATGGGATGTAACGAATATTATGGCTATTGTGTAGGCTTGTATTGTGTTTTAACTTGAATTCTGTACTTTTGTTTTTGGATTGCCGCTTGAAGCTGGAAAATGTGTAAACCCTATTTCGGAGGTTGGATAATATATTTGTGTTTGTGAATTATGGATTGATGTATCTAGATACGAACGACCTTATTCCTTGGTTCTAGAGCGTGTGATGTCTAAGGGCCATAGATTGGCGATTTTAAGTTCCTTGTTGTCTCTGAAGTTAATGTGGTAGATGTTGACTTATTTTGAAAGGAAGCGACATTGTAATAGTTAGGCTATTCTTCGATAGGATTTGGGTTAGTGTGCGTGCGTGAGTCCTGGCGAGAGCTGGGCAGACGGCCCGCCAACCCTTTGGTTCGCCTCAGGGGGAAGTGGGGTCGCCACAGGTGGTATCAGAGCCTAGGTTAGAAAAGCTATTCAAGAGACTTAATAGATGTGTTAGAAACCCTAATCCTCTCTAGAAATAAGAATGGAGACCTTAGTTATACGTTAAGTGATATCCGATCCAATTAGCTATTTAAGTTCTAACCTTTAAGTTTTGATCATTTTGTAGGTATGGAAAATGGAAACGGACATGCTAACGGGGGTAGTGCGGCTAATGGACATGCGGAGCCGCTTAGATCCATCTCCTACAGGCCACGAGGTGGAGGAGCTCATATACGTTACTCACCTGCTGACAGGCACCCTAGGTGCCAGTGCCGAGCCATGTACGCGTATCCCAATGAGCTAGTGTTATCCTTAGACGATGAGCGCCACCACTTGAGGGACGCTAACTCCATCCTGATCCAGGACGTGGAGGAGCTGGGTATAATGGTGGATACTCAGTTTGACCGCATAGCTGATTTAGAGGTTAGGCTCACTGCTGAGCATCATCTACTGGAGGCTGCCCGCCTGGAGATAGAACGGCAAAAGGCTAGGGCGACTCGATTAGCAGAGAGGATGCGTGATAGGAGCGCAGGCATCAGGGCTGATGCTGCGATGATGATGGATGAGGCCACTAGCTTTATTCAGGGTGGTGAGCAGGCAGGGATAGAGGAGGATCCGGAGGAGGATCCAGAGGAGGACCCGGAGGAGGATCCGGAGGAGGACGTTGCTCCAGATAGCCCTGCTCAGGGTTAGATTAGGACTTACCTGGTTACACTAGACATAGAAAGTTAGGCAAGGGACATTAGTTAAGTCATCAAGTTTTGTCTAGGTGGATGACTTACCTTTGAGGCACCATATCCCTAATTTTGTATAAGGGATTACCTGTATGTATTTGTGTTAGTCGATGTGCCTTACTTTTGGAAACGTCCCAACTTGTTATTTGTATGACTTCTCTGTGGAATTATATGTTAAGCGTTTTAGTTATCTTTTCTCTATTTCCATATTGATTTTATTTACCAAAAAGAATGGTAATAATCATAAATAAATAATACTTTTGCCTAATTGACCTATCCTTCCGTAATAGGCATATTTAGAATATGGATCGCCAAGTGATAGGAAGGAGCCGGGGAAGACCCACTAGACAACACCCGGAAGCGGGTGGTGATAGGGAACCCGAGGTCGATCAAGACCAAGGGCAGGAAGGTGTGGCCGGAGACCGGGTGGCCACCGCAATTGACCGTATTACTGAAGTTCTCGAGCGATTGACTGATCGCCAAACCACTGAACCAGTGCATCAACCAGGAGGCCCAGTTGACTCCGATGATCGGGCACTGGAAAGGTTTCTGAAATTTGGACCTCCCAAATTTTATGGAGGACCCGAGCCGGAAGTGGCCGAAGGCTGGTGGGAGAGAATCACTGAGATTTTCGCCGCCTTGAACTATACCGAGGAGCGAAAAGTGACTTTTGCTACCTTCCAGTTTGAGGGAGCTGCTCGCTCCTGGTGGAATCTAGTAAGGGTTACATGGGAGACTAACCATACGCCAAGGACTTGGGCGAACTTCACAAGGGAGTTCAATGCCAAATTCCTTCCACCTCTCATTCAGGAGAAGAGAGAGGATGATTTTATTAGATGCAAACAAGGGGCGATGAGTGTCGCCGAGTATGAAGTCCAGTTCACAAAGCTGTCACGCTTTGCACCTGAGTTGATAGCCACCGAGCAAAGGCGTGTTCGGAGGTTTGTGCAGGGTTTGAATGTGGAACTACAGGAAAGTTTAGCTGTTGTAAGGATAGATACCTTCGCTGAGGCTGTTGAAAGAGCGCAGCGAGTTGAAGTAGCCAGAGCTCAAGTGAAGTCTTTTCAGTCCAAGAAAAGATTTGCTCCTAGCAGTAGTCGGGAGCCGACTTTTGGAAATGCTCCACCGGCCAAAGTGGGCCGAGGAACTAGTGGAGTGAATAGTTCTGGAGCACCCCGAGGCGCCCAAGCAAGAGGACACGGGGCCAGGAATGCAGGAGGACGAAATATTGGAGCTAGAGGGGGACCAATTGGAAGAGGACAACCTAGGAATCGGCCGCAAGGGGGTAGAGCAATAGTTCCTCAAGTGACATGTGCTTATTGCAAGAAACCTGGTCATTCTATGGATAGTTGCTGGAAGAAGCAAGGAAGGTGCTTGAGATGTGGAAGTAGTGAGCACCAAATCTCAGGATGTCCAAAGGTGCAGGAAGGAACTCCTCAGAAAGCTAGACCAAACACTTCTGGAGGGAGCCGGCCAACAGTTCCTGCCAGAGTGTATGCTATAGATGATCAACCCGTACCTGATTCCTCGGAAGTTGTGGAAGGTACACTTCCAATTTTTCATAGATTAGCTAAAGTGTTAATTGACCCTGGTGCAACGCATTCATTTGTAAATCCATCTTTTATGTCTGGAATAGATGTGCAACCCGTTAGATTACCCTTTGATCTTGAAATTAGGACACCCATGGGTAATAGAAAGGTAATCACTAGCTTGGCCTATAAGAATTGTGAATTCTATATCGGAGAACAGAAAATGCTAGTGGATCTGATCAGTCTGGATATAAAAGGTTACGATGTTATCATAGGAATGGATTTCCTAGGTCACCATCATGCTAAGCTTGACTGCCGAGAAAAAATAGTGGAATTTTGTATACCTGGAGAAGCAACCCTGAGGTTAGATGTCAAAGGTAGGTTAGCATCTTCTGCTATGGTCTCGGGAATACGGGCAAGGAAAATGTTATCTAAAGGAGCTCAAGGTTTCATAGCCTTCTTGATTAATACTCCCAGTGATCAAGTAAAATTAGAGGATGTACCCGTAGTACGGGATTTTCCGGACGTCTTTCCTGAAGAATTAATGACTTTACCACCAGAGAGAGAGGTAGAGTTTAAGATCGACTTGGTGCCTGGAACGGCTCCAATTTCTAAGACTCCGTACCGAATGGCTCCTGCCGAGCTTAAAGAGTTGAAAATCCAATTACAAGACCTGTTGGAGAAAGGTTTCGTAAAGGAAAGTGACTCACCATGGGGAGCACCCGTTCTATTTGTTAAGAAAAAGGACGGGAGTTTGAGGCTATGTATCGATTACCGAGGGTTAAATGAGGTTACTATTAAGAATAAATACCCTCTACCGTTGATTGATAGTTTGTTCGACCAACTGCAAGGATCAGTGGTCTTCTCTAAGTTGGATTTAAGGCAAGGGTATTACCAGCTGAAGATTAAGAAGGAAGACATACCCAAGACTGCTTTTAGTACAAGATATGGACATTTTGAGTTCGCAGTCATGCCTTTTGGTTTAACTAATGCACCAGCTGCATTTATGGATTTGATGCAGAGAATTTTTAAGAAATACCTGGACCAATTTGTAGTAGTTTTCATAGATGATATTTTGATATACTCCAAGACTCAGGAGGAACACGTTAAACACTTGGAGATAGTATTGCAGATACTAAGAGAGCATAAGTTGTATGCAAAATTCAGCAAGTGCGAGTTTTGGTTAGAAGAGATTTCCTTTTTAGGGCATAAGGTTTCCAAAGATGGAATTGCCGTGGATCCGGCAAAAGTTGAAGCTGTTATGAATTGGAAGCGGCCAGAAACTCCAACTGAAATCAGAAGTTTCTTGGGTTTAGCAGGTTATTATAGGCGATTTATCCAGGATTTTTCGAAGATTGCAGGACCTATGACCGAGTTAACCAAGAAAGGAAATAAGTTTATCTGGACTCCAAAATGCGAGTCAAGTTTTCAGGAGTTAAAGAGGCGTTTAACATCCGCTCCTGTTTTGGTGTTACCTGACGGAGACGAAGGTTATGCCGTGTACTCCGATGCCTCTGGAGAAGGTCTCGGATGTGTTTTAATGCAAAAGGGTAAAGTAATTGCTTATGCTTCCAGGAGATTGAAGCCTCATGAACAGAACTACCCAACTCATGACCTAGAGTTAGCAGCAGTGATTTTCGCCTTAAAGAAATGGAGACACTACTTGTATGGCGTGACTTTTGAGGTTTTTACAGATCATAAGAGCCTCAAGTATTTGTTCTCCCAAAAGGAACTGAACTTGAGACAAAGGCGATGGGTAGAATTTTTGGAAGATTATGATTGTTCGATCAACTACCATCCAGGCAAAGCAAATGTGGTAGCTGATGCTTTAAGTAGAAAGGCCCAAATAGCGGGGTTGATGGTTAAAGAATGGGACATGCTAGAAGAAATAAGTAATTGGAATCCTCGCTTGGAGAAATCGAAGATATTATTTGGGAATCTATCTCTGAAATCACCATTACTAGAACATATTAAGGAGGCTCAGAAATCGGACCCTGTGATTCAGAAGAATTTGGAAAAAGTGCAAAAAGGGGAAATCCTAGATTTTAAATTGGGATCTGAAGGTGTATTGAGGTTCCGAGATCGTATTGTGATTCCGGCAGATGAAGAGATCAGAAAAGAAATTTTGGAAGAATCACATCGATCAAAGTATACCATACATCCGGGAGTGACCAAGATGTATCATGATGTGAAGAGTTTATATTGGTGGGAAGGTTTGAAAAAGGATGTGGCAGAGTATGTACAGAAATGTTTAACTTGTCAACAAGTAAAAGCAGAGCATCAGAAGCCCTCTGGTTTGTTGCAACCGTTAGAAATTCCTGAATGGAAATGGGAACACATCACCATGGATTTTGTAACGGGACTGCCTAAAAGTCAAAAAGGATTTGATGCAATTTGGGTAATAGTCGATCGACTCACTAAGTCTGCACATTTCCTACCTGTGAGCATGAGTTTTTCATTGGAGAAATTGGTCAAGTTGTACACAGAAGAGATCCTAAGGCTACATGGTATTCCAGTGAGTATCGTGTCCGACCGAGATCCAAGGTTTGTCTCGCGTTTTTGGCAGAAATTCCAAGAGTCTTTGGGGACCAAGTTGAAATTTAGTACTGCGTACCATCCCCAAACCGACGGGCAATCGGAAAGGACAATCCAAACTTTGGAGGACCTGCTGAGATCGTGTATATTGGATTTTGGAGGTAAATGGAGTAAATATGTGACCTTGGTAGAATTTGCATATAATAATAGCTATCAGGCTTCGATTCAAATGGCACCTTATGAAGCTTTGTACGGGAGAAGGTGTCGATCTCCGATTCATTGGGATGAAGTTGGAGAAAAGAAGATTATAGACCCTACAGCCATACCTTGGATAGAAGAAGCCCAGGAGAAGGTGAAACTAATTAGAGAAAGGCTTCAAATTGCCCAAAGTAGACAAAAGAGCTACGCCGACACAAGGAGGAAAGATTTGGAGTTTGAAATAGGGGACAAGGTTTTCTTAAGAGTTAAACCCTTGAAGAGCGGAGTAGTATCTAAGAAAGGTAAGAAACTGAAGCCAAGGTATATCGGACCTTTTGAAATTTTGAGGAAAGTTGGGAATGTAGCATACCAGCTGAAATTGCCTGCAAGCATGGCTAGGATTCACGATGTATTTCATGTATCCATGCTTAGGAAATATTACCCTGACCCAAGCCATGTGCTGCAACTAGAAGGAATTGAGGTGGATGAGACGTTAAGCTATGAAGAAGGACCAGTCAAGATTTTGGAAAGAGAAGTGAAGGAGCTAAGGAACAAGAAAATTCCTCTGGTAAAAATGTTATGGAGAAATCATGGACTTGAGGAAGCAACCTGGGAATTAGAAGAGGAAATGCGAAGGAAGCACCCCAATTTATTTCCTTAGAAAGAATGAATTTTGAGGGCAAAATTCTTGTAAGGAGGGGAGGATGTGAGAACCTTGAATTTTGCAGAAATACCAATGCTTACTTCGACTTCACTTTTATTTAGCCTTCGTATTCTTTAAATCTTTTCTAGTATTACTTTCACTCGCTTTTAGATACTAGTGCATAATCCCTTCGTAATTCTTGTTCTAATCTACCACGTTAGTTCATTTGTTGTAAACAAGTATATAAAAATAATTTTTGTGTGCAAAATAACATAACGGTGCTAACTATTAAAGCACTTAGCTTTGCTACACTAAGTTAATAATTCTTGAGTTATATTATGTTTTCTTGTTTTCAAATAAGTAGTTAAACACACGTTATAAATGAAGAATGATATAATTTCCCTAGACTATGAATTTCTTAGTTTTACTATACTAAATTAATATCTTAGAGTTAAGAATTAATTCTTCGTACTAACATATTAAAATTAGGATCTTAATTTCCTTGACTCAAACAATTTAAAGGACAACCAATCGATAACCTTAATTTCCTTAAAATAAATTCCAATTAGTACTAACGTTAAATGTTAGATTTTTATAACAAGGTCAAACTTGATTTTAATAAGTTAATAAAGTACAAATGTTAGGAACCTTAATATTAATTCGTAACCGATTATATTCGATAAAACGGTTTCGGTATATTAGTGTAGAATTAGGCCTTCAAATTTCAATTGGTGATAAGTATTGGATTTAAGATAGAATTGAGGATTGAGAAGAGGTTAGGGGGCAAAGTGAATGGACCAAAATGCCCTCCACAATTTCACAAAACCTCCACTATACCACAACCTCACAATGCTCGGCCAAACATTCCCTTGTTCAGCCTTCCATTGCCGCCCACTTAACCAATCAGAAACTCTCCAATTCCATACGTAAAACCATCTCCACACTCCACCAATTCTGGCCTCAAACATCTTCTAAAACCGGCACCATACACATCCCTCTTTCTTTCACATATCAAGATACAATTCCAAGTCCTCTGCCCAAACAAGACTTCGGACAGCAGCCTAGCACCGCCCATACCACCAATCCAAATCCATCACCAACTCCACAAGTAAACCAACTCTTACACTCAATCAGCTCCAAAACCACGGCACTCTTTCATCCACTTCCACTTCACATTCCAAACCACAACTGCAACTCTTCTGCTTAGTTATTATCGACAAAGAGGAGCTGAAGGAGGAAGCCGCGAGTTGCATTTCCCTTTTGTCTTGTCCGTAAGCTGAGGGAGAAACCAGAGAACCATCACCACCTTCGATAACTTCAGACCAACATCACAACTGCAATCTTAACCACTCTGCACCTCGCCAATTCCAGCCGCAACCCACTGAACCAGGACCACTACCCTGTCGCGTGCTTGTGAGCCGAGAGGAGGAAAACATTTTCCAGATTTTCGTGTGAAAGCTTGACTAGTTGTGAGGTAAATTTCTGGATCATTTTAGGAGTTATCAGAGGTAGATTGAAACCATTAGGGACATGCATGCATGGTTTAGACAGCCGATTAATGAAATCAAAGTCTTAGGAAATCTGTTTTGGAAGTAAATGTTTCGGCTGAGAAGCTGATTGGAAATGCGGCTTCACTTTTGTTTTTCCAGTGACAATCTGAGCACCTAAGTGTACTTAGCTGAATAAAAACTGGATGATTAAGACCATGCATGTTGATTGTGCTTTCGGATGATAATGGTAAAGTTTAAGAAACTTCTGTTTTAAGAGGGAAATGTCTTAGCCGAGAAGATGATTGGAAGTGCAGCTCTAATGTGTTTTCCGGAAATGAATTGAGCATGCATGGGTGATTAACTAATCGAATCTCGGATGATTATTATGATTAGAGTCATGCATGAATTTAATTAGCCTGGATCACTTGGAAAATAAAAGGAAAGCCGAAAAATTGGTTCATGAATGATCATTCGAGAATAGTTGGTAAAATTTCTGGATTTGTGTTAGTTGAGTATAATAGTAGCTTGAACCTGGATTTGATTTGAAAACCTCTACTAGCTAGCTACGTGTTTACATGTCCTAATAGAGTACCAAAAAAAATTCTGCTTTAACCAAAGAAAATTCTGTTTTAGAACCATTGTTATTTCTGGAAATCTTGAGAGAAGCCGTGAGGTTTAAACCTGGAAATTTTGGGGTTTGTAACCATGGTTTAAATTCAACTCTTAAACTGGAAATGTTCATTATCTTGCTATGTGTTTAAATACTGAATTTGAGTAACTAACACCATGATTAAACCAAGGGAAAATTCGAACTAAAGTAGATTGGTTGCTGGAAATTTTGGGTGATAGCCGAAGGGGTATGAACCAGAATTTCAATATCGTTGGAAAAATTCAATTTGTTTCTGGAAATTTATTTTATTTCCTTGGATTATGGTGGCTCAGAATTTCATAAGAGATACAAATTTTAAGATATACAATTTGTTCAGCAATGAACCAATTAGTACATGTAAAGCTGAAACCAAAAACGCTAGTATACAATTGCTGGAATTTTCGTTGAGACAGCCGAGAATTGAGTTGAAAATTTGCTTGGTTCTTGGAAATTTTTCTTGAAAAATGATGCTTGGAATATGTTGTTTTGGAGCCCTATAAGAAATGTACGATGGTTTGAATAAAAACTTTTGGTGTGAAAAGAAAAGAAAAAGGAGTTTTTCATAAGTGAAAAATGAAACTCCAGATTTTCGGAAGTCCCTGACCAGTCTCGATAAAACGGTTATATCTTGGTGTAGGAAAATCCGTTTAAGGCGCCGTCAGCGGCATTTGAAACTAGAATCATAGATCTTCGCCCTGTAGAAATTTCGTATTTTTACTCCATGTGTACTACTGTCGGTGAATTTTCAAAGTAAACTGTTTGGCATGAATGACCTGTTTCATTTTAAATCTCCACTTGAATTCGGATTGGGACCTTATATTACTAGTGGTTCAAACTCTTGACTGAATTGTGGTTTGACCCTAGGGTGTTCCTGAAATTTTCAAAGGATTAGAGGGTAAGAAGGTACTTGCTAAACGTATGCTTAAGCCTGGCTAGTGAAACAGTTTCTATTCGTATTCCAATGTTCGCAAAGCTAATGGTCGACATTATTTTTCATTGGAGCATAATGTGTCGAAATTGTTGACAGTGGGCTCTATGAATTCCCACTTTTGAATTAATGGTTGAGTTATTGGAAATTGGCTGATGGTGGGCTCTATGAACTCCCACCCTGAATGGATAACTGAATTTCTGAAATTGTTTAGAAATCTGTGCTACTATTTTGTGAAACTGTGAGTTGATATAAGTACTGATTACCAAGTGCTAAGTATTGACGCAGCCTTGGTAAATTTTCCTGTTTATGCTTAGATATAAATTTGTTGGAACACAGGGCTAAGAATTGAAGAGCTCTAGTGTTATTACCGTTTAAATTCTAATGGTGCAATATTGGGAAAATGTGATTTTGGATTGGAATCGGAAATGTGAGAAGTTGTACCGACCTTGTGACTCCAAGTAAACGCTTGACTAAGTAAATGAAAAATATTTTGCTTTAAGTCTCGAACGGTACAGATTTAGCATCGTATTGCTAAACATAGTGTCTACTATTTTTGCCTTAGAAACTTGGGCAACATGACTTTTATTCCTTAAGTTAGACTAGCCTTATCAATTTGGGAAAAAGATCCTTCCAGACTCAAAACCTTAGTTTTGTTCCGAATTCCCTCCTTCTTTATAAATCGTTTAAGGCTAGTCGGAACTAAGGAAAATTTGAAAGGTGAAACTCGATCACTTTGGTTTTAAACGTAGCAACCTGCTTGGCAAGAAGAAAGAAGAAAAGAAAAACCTTATTCTAGCAACATTTTTCAATAGACCTTACCCTAAAGCCTTAGCAAAGATTTTGCAAGCACCGCCACTCAAAGGAACTTTTTCTCAAGGTATACTTCTAGCCTTGATATTAAATATCTTGCCGACTTATTTTAAGAAAATAATAATAGTATTTTCTTCGAGGAAAAGTATTCCAGGAATATTATAAGAAATATTGTACGGTTCTCACAAGCTTGATTTCAAGTAAAATATTTTGAGAAAAAGTAAACTAGCAACATGCTAGAAAACTCTACATGTGCAAGCCAAAAGTTCCAATAGAAGACTTATGGCTTAAATTCTGATATTCTAGGATTTTACGAGGACGCGGAACTCGATCCTCAATCCAATATCTGAACTTCACTCTTGGTGAGTGTCCCTGCTTGTTCTATGTTATGTGGTTAAGCGCTTTATCAATTCGCTATGTGATAATTGCCAAAATGCAATAAATGATTTTGATCCATCGAAGTGAGCAGTGTGTACTTTATCGCACTAGCCGTTCGAGTGGTGACATGTGTGAAACATTTTCTAATGAATCTAAATGTAGTTGCGTCGCTGGGTGAATCCCTCGACATCTGAATCCAACTACCAAAACGTCGTTGGGTGAATCCCTCGACAAATTTATTACGGGTATATCTCGAGTATACTGCGTCGGTAGATGAAGTTTGGGCCCAAAGCAGAGGTATGAACGGTGACGGGTTAGGATTAAAATAAGTGTATCTACATGGAAATTAAGTAGGGAAAGTTGACGGAGGGTCAACTACGATGGTATCTGATCAAGCGTGGAAAATGGCTCCTGAGAGCCCTTGTATCCTACCTTGTGTTGTTACACGCTTTCCTGACTGTTTCGATTTGATTTAAATTATTAACCGCTGTTTGATTTATGTGATTGCATGTTTTGGGGCACCACTGAGCTTTAGCTCACCCCACGTATTTGTTTTCCTTAACAGGTTCTGGAGACTGAAAGCGCTGAGACTTATTCATGTTTCTTTTCTTCTCGTATGGGATGTAACGAATATTATGGCTATTGTGTAGGCTTGTATTGTGTTTTAACTTGAATTCTGTACTTTTGTTTTTGGATTGCCGCTTGAAGCTGGAAAATGTGTAAACCCTATTTCGGAGGTTGGATAATATATTTGTGTTTGTGAATTATGGATTGATGTATCTAGATACGAACGACCTTATTCCTTGGTTCTAGAGCGTGTGATGTCTAAGGGCCATAGATTGGCGATTTTAAGTTCCTTGTTGTCTCTGAAGTTAATGTGGTAGATGTTGACTTATTTTGAAAGGAAGCGACATTGTAATAGTTAGGCTATTCTTCGATAGGATTTGGGTTAGTGTGCGTGCGTGAGTCCTGGCGAGAGCTGGGCAGACGGCCCGCCAACCCTTTGGTTCGCCTCAGGAGGAAGTGGGGTCGCCACAATTTTCTTACTAAAATCTCTCTAGATCTTTTGTATCTTCAGTATGCCAAAGTTATTTGAAGTGTCTGACCAACCACTATTTATATAGGACCAAGAAAGTGCCTCATTAATGCTTCCAACGGATAGAAAGTAGCTGAACAGTCAACTATTCGTTGGCAGTGTCGAACGTCCGATAGCCCTGTTTTATGCGTCCGACAGCAGGCAGAGAGTTTAAGAGATTTTCTTCAATTCTTTCGGACGTCCGATAGGCTGATTTTCTGCGTCCGAAGGTATGATGTGTGACGGCCCCACCTCCCCCTAAGGCGAACCAGAGGGTTCGGCGGGTCGCCTGCCCAGCTCTCGCCAGGACTAACGGTTCGGTATAGAACGAGCTAATACATCCCAAAACTTACCAACGCGGTTAAAAAAATAAATAAAAAAATAAAGTCGAAGTCGGCTATGAATAGTCACCGACCCGTCAGAACCTAACCAAATACCAAGCGAACATTCCCATCTTGAAACTTAGCATTTACAAGCCAAAGTGGCATACAAAAGTATTCCAAAGTGGATACATGTCTGGTTTGCCAAATCAAAAGGAAAACAGTTCCCAAAAGTACATGTAAGATTTTAATACATGAGCTATACAAAAGATATGTTCATCTAGCTCAATTTGGCAGCCATTTGTCAAATCCAGTCCAAAAGTATTTATTTTCCTGTAAGGAAAACAAAAGGAACAGAAAGGGGTGAGCTTGCGCTCAATGAGGTACCATACATATAGCAAAAAAATCATGGCATTTCACATTTAACAAATCAGATACATATGCCAGATGTAAAGTAAAGCAACTAATGATTCACATAGGAAGGATACAGGTGGCTCTCAGGAGCCAAATTTCCAGCGCAGTACTTGATCCAAACCGGTTGACTCTCCGTCAACGTATACAGAACCAACGCGTCCGTAGACCCACTTCGCACCGAATTTCATCCACCAAACACCCCTTTACTGGGCCCGCTCACCTCAAACGAACAAAATGGTAATACTCGAGTATACCCGGAATCAAGGGTCTCAATACCCAAAATCCCCGAACAGACTACCGTGGTTCGTTATCTAATCGTTCAGGCCCTTGCCGGCCCGACTCGAATAACTTAGCCACAGGACTGAGCTCATAGGTCATAGAAATCCGAACAGATGCAGACACAGATAACAGATTCAAATTTTGCATAGTAAATTGGCATATGAACAGACAAGAGAACGAGTGTGATAAAGTACACCCTCGTCTCAAACAAACAAACAGATTACAGAGCAGAAATCAAGTTAAACAGCAATGGAGGGGAGTGGTACACTCACCGGCTCAACTTCAAAAGTTTTCACTTCAGATTGGCCTTAATCGCCAAGAAATCCTAAAATAATCAAAGTAAACTAATTGAAGGTTTCATATCCAAAATCGAGTAAACGGAATGCACAAGTGAGGCTCGACTACACGTCGTACGCCTTGCCAAATAAATACTAATGCAAGGGTGGAAAACATGATTTTCTTGGAAATGAAAAGGTAACATGAAGACCTAGGCGCAAACAACCCAAAAGCCCTTTGCTCAAATCACAAGTAAATCCAACTAGCCTTCAAGTAAAATTTCGGCAGCATATCCCTTGTTTTTACCTATTTTCCAGCCATCATGGCTTCATTATTTCCTCAAAATAGTCCCAACATCTCACACAAAATTCATCTCATTTCCCAAAAGCCGTTCACTAGGCTCAAAGTAGTACAAGTACAAAAGTTAGCTAGGAAATGACCGGAATAAGAGTAAGCCTTAAAACATGTAAACAAGTACAATGAGACTCGATAACGAATCATAAATCAATGCCAAATATGACCCCAATAGGGTTCCATAAACATATACAAACATTAGAGAAAACCAGAAAATTCGGAAATGCAATTAGCTTTGGCCTTGAAAAAAAACAGTTTTTGATCTCTTTTTGCGGTAATGGCACCAAATGTCCTAGAATTATCGGATGAAGGTATAAGACCCACCATTTCGAAGCTAAAAGACAGGGCTACAACATCACAGAAGGTCACTCAACCCAGGTTTGAGTGAAAACAGGTCAAAAATGCAAGATACCACATCAAAAATGTAAAACAGATTCACCAAAACGTATTCTAGCGGAAATATCATAACTCAGGCTCTACAAGTCCAAATCTAGAAATTCCAAAACCAGTTGAAAGCTAAGAAATAGGGTTAAATTTCATCAGAAGGCCTCAACAACTCATTCGGAAGCAATCTAGACCAAAACAACCAATTACAGAAGCAAATCCCAATTTCGGGTAAAACCAGAACAGCAATAGTAATTTCGACTTATCTCATTCCACACTACTCTGATTGACCTGAAATTTTGTAGGCACCTCTAAAATGTCATTCCCTACAACTTTCATGTTTTGCGCTAAGGCCAATTCGGTCTCTATCTATGACCTAAAATTTCGGACAGAATGAAGAACCAAGGAACCCTAATTTTCCAGATTTCTTCCAAAACAGAAATTACTTGCAATCTTCCACTTTTTCCACCTTCTAGAATCATTATATACCATTTCCAATCATCATATATAGCCACACAATCATACTCATATTAAAACAGAAAAATCCCCAAAAATTACAAAAGTTCATCAATTCAACCAAAAATCACAATATAATCCATAAAGTGGCACCTTATACCACCACTAAGCGTCAATTAAGCATCATTAGAGGGAGGAGAGTGGTACTTCATGACTTACCTTTAAAAAAAGAGAGAGAGAGCTATGGGTCACCTTAACCTTCCAAATAACTTCACCAATCACCTCAAAATCACTAAGTGGAAAGGTTTTATGGAGTGATTTGCAATTGTATCGGTTTAATTGGAAGATTGGAGCAAGATTATGAGATAGGAAGTTGGAGGATTTTGTTTTTCTCTTGAGCAAGAGGTTCGGCCACAAGCTTGTAAGAAATGGAAGATATTTCGTCAATTTTTGGGTTTATGTAATAAATGGTAAAAGAATAAATAGTAAGTCAAATGTAAGAAGGAATCTCTAAGTGACACATGTCACTTTCATTAATTACTTGCCTAACCTTTTGTCTCTCTCACACCAACCACTTGGTAACCTCTAAATATCTCACAACAACCGATAAATTAAATCCAGTATCCAAAACTTAATCTAGTTGGCCGAATTTTTTCGAACTTTTCGCACCAGTGGGTCCCACGTCCGGTATACGCTCTTAATTTCTCAAAATCCATTCGATACTAGAAAAATCATCTAAAAATTATATCTGCTCCTTAAAATTATCTAGAAAAATTTTCTAATCACGAAAATGCAAAAAACAAGTCATGAAAAATTCTAAAACCTAGAAAATGAAAATTACGGGTTCTCACACTCTCTCACCCTTAAAGAAATTTCGCCCACGAAATTTTCTCACCAACGGAATTTTTTTTTTTTAAATCTAGGGTACCTAACAGATTGTACCTTCTCCGTCCTCAGACGAGTCAGGGACCTGATGCTGCTCTAAAGAATATACTCGAGCTGGTGCCTTCGATCCCGTCCCTTCTTCTTTCGTCTGCCCAGGGTTACTCTTGGCTGATTGCTGAGAATTAGGCTTGGTTGGTGGCAGAGTCCCTCTCCGCTCGCGCAGGCGAGTTGGACAGTTAGCAATCCGATGTTCGGCGCTTCCACAGTGCAAACATTTTTCTTCTTTCTTCCAGCAATTTGCTTCAGTATGATTTGGCCCTCCACAATATCCACAGGGACCACGAGTAGCAGAAACTGATTCCCCCTGCGGAACACCACCTGTCACCCCCGGTAGCCGTACTTCCCCGTTTCCCTTTCGAACTTTAGGGGTTGTCTTATGATCCGCTTGTTCTGATCCGTTTGTATAGCTCATGTATTAAAATCTTAAATGTACTTTTGGGAACTGTTTTCCTTTTGATTTGGCAAACCAGACATGTATCCACTTTTGAATACTTTTGTATGCCACTTTGGCTTGTAAATGCTAAGTTTCAAGATGGGAATGTTCGCTTGGTATTTGGTTGGGTTCTGACGGGTCGGTGACTATTCATAGCCGACTTCGACTTTATTTTTTTTATTTATTTTTTTAATCGCGTTGGTAAGTTTTGGGATGTATTAGCTCGTTCTATACCGAACCGTTAGTCCTGGCGAGAGCTGGGCAGGCGACCCGCCGAACCCTCTGGTTCGCCTTAGGGGAAGGTGGAGCCGTCACAGGTGGTATCAGAGCCATATGCCGACGGTTGGGACTCTACGTCCTTTTACTGGAAAAGCCCCGAGCCTCTCGTTCGTGAAGAGTCACGAAGCGAAACTCTCCGTAGGGGATGCCCGCGTGCGGGTGGCAAGCTGATAGGTACCTTGTGATGTGACCCTGAGAACTGTCACAGGTGGTATCAGAGCCATATGCCGACAGTTGGGACTTTAAGTCTTTCCTCTGGAAAAGCCCCGAGCCTCTCGTTCGTGAAGAGTCACGAAGCGAAACTCTCCGAAGGGGATGCCCGCGTGCGGGTGGCAAGCTGACAGGTACCCCGTGATGTGACCCTGAGAACTGTCACAGGTGGTATTAGAGCCATATGCCGACGGTTGGGACTCTACGTCCTTTTACTGGAAAAGCCCCGAGCCTCTCATTCGTGAAGAGTCACGAAGCGAAACTTTCCGTAGGGGATGCCCGCGTGCGGGTGGCAAGCTGATAGGTACCTTGTGATGTGACCCTGAGAACTGTCACATGATGTAAAACTGAGAATTTTTCTTCAATTCCTTAGGACGTCCGGTAGGCTGATTTTCTGCGTCCGAAGATACTCAATGGTTGTCGGATGTCCGATGCAGTCTTTTTAAGCGTCCGACAGCTTCAGCATACTTTGTCTTCTTTCAATTGCACTTGATCTTTGGAACTGATTTGCTTCATAACTGAATAGATCTTTGAAGAGATATTAGTAACATCCATTTGTTTTGTAAACATCAAAAGATAGGGATCAAGATCAACATTCTCCCCCTTTTTGATGATGAGAAAACAATGGATGGAAAGAAACAAAAATAAGTATAAGCTCCCCTCAAACATTGCATCCAAAACTTTCAAGAGTCAAACTCATAATTTCAGAAAAACTCCCTTTTACACATTGTATCCATTTCTCCCCTTTTTTGTCATCATAAGATGAGAGTAAAAATATCATACCGAAATTCAGTAACACTAACAGAAAATCCAATACTTCAAACAAAGGCAGAGAAATGAAACCAGAATTCAGCAATCACCAACATACCAATATATCAAAGCAAATCATCATTAGATCAGAATTATTCTTTTCTCTCCTTTTTTGACATCATACAGATTCAGTAGTATTCAAAAATATCAGCAAAAACTCAGATCAAAGTATCAGAAAAAAATATTATGAACAAGAATCACTGCAATGATTAACAAAATCTCCTACTTGTTAGAGTTAGCATCATGTTTAACTATCCACATCCATTTCATGCCTTTTTTAATATTCTTTCTCACATAGTAATCACTTTTCATGTGACCCTTTTGACAACAGAAATTACACATAATCAAGGAGTTATTCACATGAACGGGTTTAATAAATCTGACTTGCCTTTTCCTGTGGATAGCAAATTCATTGGAATTAGAATTCAACATATTCTTTTGAAAACAGACTTGTTTCTTGTATTTAAGCAAATCATTTAGACCATCCATTCTTCTTTTCAAATCACCTTGTTCCTTTTTGAACAATTCACAAAACTTTGTTTTTCTATCAAGCTCAAGGAGTAAAGCAATCTCACTCTTTTTGAAGTAATCATTTTCAGCTTTCAATATTTTATTTTGTTGAAAAAGATTTGCATTATCTCGAAGCAAAAAACTAATTTTCTGTTTTAACTCCTTGTTTCTAGCATAAGATTCTTTCAAACTATCATGCAATTTTATAATGAAAGATTCAAGATCATCATCAGTTTCATCATCACTTTCAAATTGAGAGATAGAAGATGTTACCTCATCATTTCCAATGGCCATGAAAGCCAATTGAGCAGATTTCTCGTCCTCTTCAATTTCACCATCGGAGTTGCACTCATTCCATGTGAACTGAAAATTGTTGATTCTTGGTTTTCTTTCACCTTTTTTCTTCTTCATTGGACACTCACTTGCATAGTGTCCAGGTTGGCCGCATTCAAAGCACTTATCAGTTTACTTTTTGTTAAACTCTAGCTTCCCTTTGTTTCT
The DNA here is from genome assembly GCF_036785885.1 of Coffea arabica. Lineage (NCBI taxonomy): Eukaryota > Viridiplantae > Streptophyta > Magnoliopsida > Gentianales > Rubiaceae > Coffea > Coffea arabica. Next base: position 46,460,187 of record NC_092320.1, on the reverse strand, counting down.
CAGGTTGTTGAATTGATTTGGGAGTGAATTGCTAGGTCCACCTTTTCTGAATCTCCTCTTGTTGAGTATTCGTTTGAAATTTCTTGTGATGAGTGCGATATTATTGTCATCACCTTCTACATCTTCTTCATCTAGGGAGGTAGAATCATCTTCATCTTGAGATGCCTTTAGAGCAATGCTCTTTCTTACTTTCGCACCCTCATCCTCTTGCATTTTGGACTTAAACTTTAGCTCAAAAGATGTTAGAGAATTAATAAGAGATTCAATGGGCATGGTATTCAAATCTTTAGCCTCCTCAATAGCAGTCACTTTATTTTCCCAATCATTGGACAAGGCATTCAGGATTTTTCTATTTTTCTCACCAAGAGAATATTCTTTTTCCAGCACCTCTAAATCCTTAATGAGGTCATTGAATCTACAATACATCTCATTAATATTTTCATGAGGTTGCATCTTGAAAGATTCATACTTTGTAACTAAAATGGACTTCTTTTGTTCTCTAACATTCTCACTACCTTCATGAATTTCTCTCAGTTTATCTCAAATTTCCTTGGTTAACTTGCAGCCTTTGACTCTAATAGATTCATTTGAGTCTAAAGCACAATATAACACATTCATGGCTTTTGCATTTAAGGTAAGATGAGTTCTATCTATAGCAGTCAGTTCACTTCTTGTTTTTGGTCTATATCTATGAGTATGTTCATCGATAAGAGAAGTATCATATGAACCATCACTAATAATAAACCACAATTCAATATCAATAAAATGTAAAAAGATAATCATTCTTTCTTTCCAACTCACATAATTTGACCCATTAATCATAGGTGGTCTAATCACAGAATGTCCTTCAAAAAATATAGCATTGTTGGTTGTCATCTTTACTCCAAAGCCGATTGAGCTTAATCTCAAGGAGACCAAGCTCTGATACTAATTGTAAGGCCCGAAAACAACCAATGAGACAATTAACAAAATAGCAAGGCTGCTTGGGAGTAGAAGAGATAATCAATTTAAAGAGCACAAACGTAACAGTAAGTAAATAAAATGGAAGAAATTGCAAACCAATTAACCACACAACTCCTCTTGAACTTGTAGATTAATTCAAACAAGCTACTTCAAGTTGATGAATTACAATCACTTTTCTGTACAAAGGAAGGTTCACCTCCTCCTTGCCCCGAACTCCACTCGGTCAAGCCAGGACGTTTTACTATCCCTCAGGACAACCCTCACAGAGTTACACTCATGAAAGATTCACTCACAAATGAAAAGCTTACAATGAACCTCACACCAGTAAGACTACAAATCTTCTTTGAAGAGTATTTTTTCACTAAAATCTCTCTAGATCTTTTGTATCTTCAGTGTGCCAAAGTTATTTGAAGTGTTTGACCAACCACTATTAATATAGGACCAAGAAAGTGCTTCATTAATGTTTCCAACGGATAGAAAGTAGCTGAACAGTCAACTATCCGTTGGCAGTGTCGGACGTCCGATAGCCCTGTTTTATGCGTCCGACAGTAGGCAGAGAGTTTAAGAGATTTTCTTCAATTCTTTCGAACGTCCGATAGGCTGGTTTTCTGCGTCCGAAGGTATGATGTAAATCTGAGAATTTTTCTTCAATTCCTTAGGACGTCCGGTAGGCTGATTTTCTGCGTCCGAAGATACTCAATGGTTGTCGGACGTCCGATGCAGTCTTTTTGAGCGTCCGACAGCTTCAGCATACTTTGTCTTCTTTCAATTGCACTTGATCTTTGGAACTGATTTGCTTCATAACTGATGAAATATTAGTAACATCCATTTGTTTTGTAAACATCAAAAGATAGGGATCAAGATCAACATTCTCCCCCTTTTTGATGATGACAAAACAATGGACGGAAAGAAACAAAAATAAGTGTAAGCTCCCCCTCAAACATTGCATCCAAAACTTTCAAGAGCCAGACTCATAATTTCAGAAAAACTCCCCCTTACACATTGTATCCATTTCTCCCCCTTTTTGTCATCATTAGATGAGAGTAAAAATATCATACCGAAATTCAGCAACACTAACAGAAAATCCAATACTTCAAACAAAGACAGAGAAATGAAACCAGAATTCAGCAATCACCAACATACCAATATATCAAAGCAAATCATCATTAGATCAGAATTATTCTTTTCTCTCCCTTTTTGAAATCATACAGATTCAGTAATATTCAAAAATATCAGCAAAAACTCAGATCAAAATATCATAAAAAAATATTATGAACAAGAATCACTGCAATGATTAACAAAATCTCCTACTTGTTAGAGTTAGCATCATGTTTAACTATCCACATCCATTTCATGCCTTTTTTAATATTCTTTCTCACATAGCAATCATTTTTCATGTGACCTTTTTGACAACAGAAATTACACATAATCAAGGAGTTATTCACATGAACGGGTTTAATAAATCTGACTTGCCTTTTCCTGTGGATAGCAAATTCATTGGAATTAGAATTCAACATATTTTTTTGAAAACAGACTTGTTTCTTGTGTTTAAGCAACTCATTTAGACCATCCATTCTTCTTTTCAAATCACCTTGTTCCTTTTTGAACAATTCACAAAACTTTGTTTTTCTATCAAGCTCAAGGAGTAAAGCAATCTCACTCTTTTTGAAATAATCATTTTTAGCTTTCAATATTTTATTTTGTTGATGTGACGACCCCACTTCTCCTAAGGGCGAACCCAAGGGTATCGGCGGGCCGTCTGCCTAGCTCGCGCCAGGATTCAAAACTTATAGCAATAAAACTAGATAAATCGAAAGAGCACTATATACAATATATACAATCCCAAAAGTTATATTTACATTTTCAAAAGTCTCGAGTCAAACCACTCTAATACACTATAACCACAACCAGCAGAAGATAGACCCTAAGAAGGGTCCTTATACAAACCACCAAAACAAAAACAAACATTCTAACTGTTCAACTATTACAAGCCAATCTAACTACACTAGTATACGAGCCAAAAGTCCCCGCGTCGGCCCCTGCTAAGGAAAACAAATGGAAAGGGGTAAGCTATATGCTTAGTAAGTAAACAGGGGCGAAAGCATAAATTTCACGTAGCAACAATTATACAATAAGAGTAAAGCAAAAGCAGAAAAGAACAACATCATATAATAAGGATACGGGTGGCTCCAAAGCCAATTCATGTGCCATGTATGATCTCCTGCCGACACTCCGTCGACCGCAAATAATAGTCCGTAGAACCCCGCTTGTACACCCACCGAACACCTTATCACCCTCACTGGCCAGTCACCTCACAAACTTGCTCGAGCGAACGAAATTGAACTTGCGGCGCAAGCTCGGTTCACAAACTTGGTCACCTTCTCGGTGAACCGGATTCACAAAATTGGTTCATAACATGAACCTACAAACTTGGTGACCTCAGACTAAGTTGGACTGACTTCGACCAAGCCCTAACCGGCTCGAATAGTCCATACAAGTCTTAGATCGGGCCCACGAACTCACAAACTTTGCAAATTTCACAAACTTTACTCGAAAGTCGCCCCGAGCCACGAGTTCAAGGGTTTTGGTTCCAAAAGGTTCATATACATATGCCAAGTACAATTATACATTCAAATTAGGGTTTAGGTCGAGTGCGATAAAGTACACCCTCGCCTAAGTACCCTTTTCACACATCTCAAACACATAGCAAAGAAAACACACCAAACAAGCCTGAATACTTACTCAGAATCTGAAATAGCAAAAACACGAAGTCGGATCGAAATGAACAGCTAGTAGTGGGTCCCACCAGTTCCGCCCAGCTCACCACCGTCTGAAATAGAAGATTGTGTCACATAATATCGCAAACGGCTACTATCGTGCCTAAAACAAGTAAAACGGCAAAAACGACACGCGCGCACGTAAATATGACGGACGGAAACGGAAACGGCAGTTAGCGGAAACGGCAGATTTGACACTCATTTCTAGTTTACTCATAAGTTGAGCTACGAATATCGGATTAAGGCGTATGAGATGCCATATCGAAGCTTAAAGGATGAACAACAACTGTTATGAAGACATCCAGAACTGAAACTGGAGGCTTCAGTCCCAAATGAACCAAACACAATCACTTACGAAATCTGGCCAATGCACAAATGGTCAGTTTTGAGTGCAAACTGTTTTCTATGCTACACATGGTCAAAAGAGCTGAAAATTGGCAGTTAGATGGTTCATTCCAAATGGAACAACTTTCATGAAGGTTGGCAATCCAAATTCGGAACGAAAATTGGTCATCAGGACCAAAACAGATCTGACCAGAAAATGGTCATTTTCACGGACAGGCCTTGTTTGCTCGGCTATATCTCAGGTTTTATAAATCCGATTCTTGAAATTCCAAGGGCGTTAGAAAGCTCTAATATAGGGCTATAAGTTTGGTGTTTTGGTCGCAAGCCCAAACAGCTTGTAACCTAGTCAAATGTGAAGCCAAAGTTCCAGTCGTAAACTGTCCGGATATAAGAACAGTCCTGACATGAATTCTTATTTCGATCATAACTAGAGCTACGGGACTCGGATTTTAACGCACTTTATAGCGTTTCGAAGTTGTGACCAAGATCTACATTTCTTATGACAGAGTCGACACCCAGATCATACTCTATCAAAATCGAAAAAGTCACGGTCAGAAACTTTCCAAAAACGTAACAGAATTTGACGGTCAAAACAGGTCTGAGTATTTCGTTTATAACTCAGGATATACTAATCCGTTTAACCTGAAATTTTACAGGAATATCCAGGACTTAAGGGGCTACAATGTTGAAGAAGGAAACTTTGTCCAATTTTGAATGTAACAAGGTCAAAAATGCAAGACACTATACCAGAATTGCAAAACAGGATCACAAACCGTATTCTAGTACAAACATCATAACTCAGCCTACACAAGTCCAAATCCAGAAATTACAAAGGAATATGATAGCTACGACATCCAGCTACATTTCATCAGAAGACACCAACATCCAAATCCAAAGCAATACCAGTCAAAACAACCCATTTCAAACACAGTTCGCACATTCTGATCAACCCAGAACAGCAACAGTAAAATCGACATATCTCACTCTACACTAATCCAAATGACCTGAAATTTTACAGTCACCTCAAACACATCAATACCTACAACTTTCATGTTTTAAGAAAAATCCAATTCGGCCTCAAACCCTATGATCCAAAACCGGACAGAATAAGGGGTGATAAAACCCTAACTTTCCACAATTCAATCCAAACCCAAAATTGGTTGCAATTATCACTAATTCACACCTACTAGAGTCATTCCCCCTCATTATCAACCATCATAGATGACCACAACATCACATTCATATTAAACCAGAAAATTCCTCAAAAATATAAAAACTTCACCAAATCACTTCAAATCAAGAAATAAATCACAAATATCATGATTTTAGCCACTACTAAGCATAACTTAAGCATCATTAGGTGTAGGAGTATGTTCAATCATCTCTTACCTAGTATACAAGAGAAGAGGAGTTGTAGACCACCTTAGCTCTTCCAAAAACTTCACCAAACTCACCACTAACACCAAATGGAAAGGTTGTATGGAGTAGAAACTAGTTTAGGCAATTGGTTTGGATGATTTGAGCTAGTGGAAAGCTTGAAGATTGAAGAGGTTTTTTTCCTTCTTTGTTAGAGAGAGAGGGCCGGCTATGGAGGAGAAGAAATGAGTGAATTTTTAGTGAATTTTGGAGATATTTACTCAATTTTGGTCAAAAGTCAAAAGCATGAATAGTAAATCATAAATCATGTCCAATGAGATGGTGACACTTGTCACCTCTTAAATGCATTCCTATCCCTTTCTTTTCCTCTCACATCAATCAAATTTCACTCTCTACTTATCTCTTAACACCCGATAAATTTCACACAGTATCCGGAATTTAACCTAATTGGCCGAATTTTTCCGAACTTTCCGCACTAGTGGGTCCCACATCCGATATACGTTCTTATTTTCTCAAAATCTAACCGATACTTGAAAAATCATCTAAAACCCATATTTACTCATAAAAATTATCCTGGAAATTTTTCTAATAAAGAAAATGTAGAAAAGGCGGGCGACAAATAATCTTCCACTTAAACTTTCTAATATTGCAACACTAGAGGTTTGCTAATCATTCAAACTTACTAAACCTTTGTAATTAAACCAAATCCTATATTTACTTACATCAAGGCACACACTAGAATACCGAATATAAATTATAGCTTGAACCTTATAATAATAATACGTAAACTAGGATTTTCAAACTTAACCGAATTAGGGTTTCCTTCCTAGCCATAAAACCCTATTTTCCATACCGAATATCAAATAACCCTAATATCGACTTACGATGGGACTGGGGCCTCACAGTTGAAAAAAATTTGCATTATCTCGAAGCAAAAAACTAATTTTCTGTTTTAACTCCTTGTTTCTAGCATAAGATTCTTTCAAACTATCATGCAATTTTATAATGAAAGATTCAAGATCATCATCAGTTTCATCATCACTTTCAAATTGAGAGATAGAAGATGTTACCTCATCATTTCCAATGGCCATGAAAGCCAATTGAGCAGATTCCTCATCCTTTTCAATTTCACCATCGGAGTTGCACTCATTCCATGTGAACTGGAAATTGTTGATTCTTGGTTTTCTTTCACCTTTTCTGTTCTTCATTGGACACTCACTTGCATAGTGTCCAAGTTGGCCGCATTCAAAGCACTTATCTGTTTGCTTTTTGTTAAACTCTAGCTTCCCTTTGTTTCTCAGGTTGTTGAACTGATTTGGGAGTGAATTGCTAGGTCCACCTTTTCTGAATCTCCTCTTGTTGAGTATTCGTTTGAAACTTCTTGTGATGAGTGCGATATCATTGTCATCACCTTCTGCATCTTCTTCATCAAGGGGGGTAGAATCATCTTCATCTTGAGATGCCTTTAGAGCAAAGCTCTTTCTTACTTTCGCACCCTCATCCTCTTGCATTTTGGACTTAAACTTTAGCTCAAAAGATGTTAGAGAATTAATAAGAGATTCAATGGGCATGGTATTCAAATCTTTAGCCTCCTCAATAGCAGTCACTTTATTTTTCCAATCATTGGACAAGGCATTCAGGATTTTTCTATTTTTCTCATCAAGAGAATATTCTTTTTCCAGCACCTCTAAATCCTTAATGAGGTCATTGAATGTACAATACATCTCATCAATATTTTCATGAGGTTGCATCTTGAAAGATTCATACTTTGTAACTAAAATGGACTTCTTTTGTTCTCTAACATTCTCACTACCTTCATGAATTTCTCTCAATTTATCTCAAATTTCCTTGGCTAACTTGCAGCCTTTGACTCTAATAGATTCATTTGAGTCTAAAGCACAATATAACACATTCATGGCTTTTACATTTAAGGTAAGATGAGTTCTATCTATACCAGTCAGTTCACTTCATGTTTTTGGTCTATATCTATGAGTATTTTTGTGACAGTCCCACTTTCCCCTTAGGCGAACCAGAGGGTTCAGCGGACCGCCTGCCCAACTCTCGCCGGGACTCAGTCGTTAACTCACACAAATCTGAAATAGAACCACAAGAAAGAGCAAAACGAGGATCCAAAACTTACAACAAAACTCATATACATTGCTATCTCAGAAAGAAGTACAACCGTTGAGAATACAAAAGTTCTCAAGTCACCATACAACTAGCCCGTGCCAAGCACTAGGGCGAGAACCAAAATAAAACAAAAACTAGACCCAGCCAGTCGATACAGAGCTCTCGCCCCTGCTATGGAAAACAAAACTAAAGGGGTGAGCTAAAAGCTCAGTGAGGTTCTGAACACATAGGCAACAAGGAGTTCAATGCATTCATTACATGTTACCAATAATTCAAAATACAAATACAAAAGAAAGCGATAAACACATTCATTAAAAGGATACGTGCTCACAAGGAGCCATTCGTTCATTCTTTCGTTCATTCATTCTCCTTTCGTTCCCTTATACCTTCAATCATTTGAAAATGCATTTTAGATAAGTAAAACCCGCATTCATTCATTCGTTCATTCATTCATTCATTCACCAGGCTCCACCAACCTCCACCAACCTACAAGGTAATACTCGAGTATACCAAACGTTCACCCAGGTCCCTAATCGCCCGACCGAGTCCGCTTCTGGCTCGAGACGACCGGTGACAAGGGGCAGTGGCCAGTTCAGCCAAAAGGCTTACATTCATGCACAAATAACATTTCAATCGTTCAATCATTAAAATTTCACAACCATTTAGGCTGAGTGCGATAAAGTACACACTCGCCTCAAAAACTCGTTTTGGCAATCATTGAAAGCATTTAACATGTTATCAATCATTCATACAAGCCATATAATCATGAAACATAACAAACAAGGAACACTCACCTATACACACAAAATAACGTCCACTTCTCAATCACCAATGAAACCTAAAATTAAACAAAGAACACATTACAATCTATCTAGCATGATTTGGATGAAATCAAGGATTATAAAGTATCAATAGGGCATTTGGATCTGTGGACGGGAATTACTAGGGTTCATAAACCAACCGTGAAACCAAACTCAAAAGGTTATAAAATTTCCGGCAGAAAACACTTTAACCAACGACAAATCGAAATCCAATAAGGTAAGCTAAGAAGTATTGTTTCCGGAATCGTTTATGTAGCTCAAAATCAATAGACTATATGCCTTGATGAAAATCATGAAAAGGTGGCAAAACTATCTCACTTTCACTCTTAAAACTTCACTAAAAAGTTATTCACTTGTGGCCGAGAGAACCCTAGGTCAACCTCTATATTTTGGTAAATAGTAAGTAAATGTTTGGAATTTCAACCCAAAGAGGTATTAGGTTTTAGAATGGTAAAATGATCATTTTATTTGCCAAGCGGAAATATACAGGTTCAAATAGAAATTTAGCCCTCGGCCACCTTTTGAAAGAGCTGGTAACATTTTTAGTAAATACGTCCAATTCGTCACAAAATACATTCGCAAAATCACTTTAACTTGCTCACATTACAAGAAGATAAACGGACGGCATGTCCCTTGTGTTTACCTATTTTCCAGCCATTAATGGCTTCATTATTTTTCTCAAATCAGTCCCAACATCTCATATAGAATAATCTCATTTCCAAAAGCCGTTCACTAGGCTTAAAGTCATATAAATACAAAAATCAAGCTAGAAACATTTTCGGATAAAAAACAGTTTTTGACATCATTTTGCGGTTTTGGCACCATTGGCGCTACGATTATCGGATGGAGGTACAAGACACACCGTTTCAAAGCTAACAGATAGGGCTAGCATGTTGAAGAAGGCCACTCAGTCCAGTTTGTAGTGCAACTAGGTCGAAATTGACATATATGAAACCAGAATCTCACAAACAGGTTGGCTAACCGCACCATTGTTAAACAGCAATAACTCAGGCTACCGAAGTCCGATTGAAGTGTATCTTATGGTGTTTCGAAGCTAAAACACAACCCTACATTTATTATGAAGACCTCCAAGGCCAAATCATGCATTTTCATGATCAAAAATGGAAAACTACACAAAAACAGAATTCTGGGCGCGAAACAGGTTTCATGGATAGTCAAGGGTATTTTGGTCTTTTCACATGCTACAGTGGTCGGATCAAGCTGAAATTTTTCATGAAGCTATTTTATACTATTGGATACAACTTTCATGTTTTGGCCAAAATCTAATTCAGTAGGGATCATGGTGAAAAGTCACGGTCAGATTGGGTGAAAAGACAACCCTGTTCGCTGAACTCCTACCTAGAACAGTCTGGGTATTTCCGTCTTATCTCAGGCTACCGAGCTCGGATTGGACTGAAAATTTACAGGAAACTAGAAAACATCATTCTGTACAACTTTTATGTTTTGTATTAAGTCTAATTCGGCCTCTAACATGGAGCACTAAAACCGGACAGAATAGGGCTACAACTTTCCAGAAATCTGGAATTCATGCATTCAAGTGCTAATCTTCCCCAAAACAACATCTAAAACAACTAAAAACCACTAATAAGCAATTAATTGAAGTAAAGAGGAAGTTTGTAAGCAAGGTACCTTGACACCTCAAGAAAGATGATAACTTAGGGTTTTTCTTTCACAAATCCCTCCACTAGAAGCTTTAATCCTCCTTAATAAGTAACTTTGATGGAGTAATCTACACTTTTCATGGTTGGAAATCAAGATTGGAGCAAGGGATTGAAGTACAAGATAAAGGATTTCCTCTCTTTCTCTCCTCAAAATTTCAGCCAACAAGGTGAAAAATGAAGAAACATTTGGTCAAAATGGATGTTTAGTAAAGTTAAGAAAAGTTAGTCAAAGTCCTCATCCAATGGTTTCATGACACTTGTCCCTCTCATTAATGTCATGCCTAACTTTTTTTGTCTTTCTCACACCTATCCACTTGGTACCTCTAAATATCTCATAACATCCAGTAAATTAAATCCAGTATCCAAAACTTAACCTAACTGGCCAAATTTTTCCGAATTTTTCGCACTAGCGGGTCCCACGTCCGATATACGCTCTTAATTTCTCAAAAACGAACCGATACTAGAAAAATCATCTAAAAACTATATTTACTCATAAAATTGATCTAGAAAAATGTTCTAATAAAGAAAATGCAGAAAACGTGCAATTAAGAAAAGTACGGGTCCTCACACTCTCTCCACCTTAAAGAAATTTCGTCCTCGAAATTTTTACTTTCATTTGCCTCAGACGAGTCCGGAACTGTTTGGGTACCTAACGCATAAGCTTTTGCTGGCCCACTAGTTCGGTTCCCTCTCTCTTTTCTTTTCTTTTCCCCAAAAGGTAATTATAGTGAATAATCACTGTAAATTGACTAAGCACCAATTCCAGCATACCAAATACACAAGTAAACATATATGCACATAACACGCCATATCAAGGAGGCAAATAATCAAATACAAAAATACATGTTACAAATACATATCAAGTTTGACAGATAATCATATACACGAATTCACGGGCTAACGTCATGTAGTAGCCATATATGGGTGCATCACAAGAAAAGGGATACGTTGTCCCACACCCTGTTAACCCCGTCCGGTCTCTCACGTCACTTTCTATCCAACTAGATGTCCATTGGCATCTTGAAATCATTCTAGCCAGACAAAGCCTGTTCATTTCCCAAATTGCGAATCTCAAATACTGAGCATCGCCTCAACGCCAGAGTACTCGGGCACGAGAATCCGAAATAAGACAATTCACATCTCGAGCTGGCCAGTCCCAAGAGTAAACTATCTACAATCGAAATTCCTACCCGACATACCTATCTATGGTCCTCAAATACCATGAGAGAGATTTAAGGCCTATAACATTCACAATTCATAGCTTATGCTCAAAAGAGAGCACTTATTCCTTCATATCTATTAACCACTCAGTCCAGGCTCACTCCGCGCAGAGACCACGCGAAGCTGGCTCTAATATCAACTGTGACAGCCCCACTTTCCCCTTAGGCGAACCAGAGGGTTCAGCGGACCGCCTGCCCAGCTCTCGCCGGGACTCAGTCGTTAACTCACACAAATCAGAAATAGAACCACAAGAAAGAGCAAAACGAGGATCCAAAACTTACAACAAAACTTATATACATTGCTATCTCAGAAAGAAGTACAACCGTTGAGAATACAAAAGTTCTCAAGTCACCATACAACCAGCCCGTGCCAAGCACTAGGGCGAGAACCAAAATAAAACCAAAACTAGACCCAGCCAGTCGATACAGAGCTCTCGCCCCTGCTCGCCTTCCCCTGCTAAGGAAAACAAAACTAAAGGGGTGAGCTAAAAGCTCAGTGAGGTTCCGAACACATAGGCAACAAGGAGTTCAATGCATTCATTACATGTTACCAATAATTCAAAATACAAATACAAAAGAAAGCGATAAACACATTCATTAAAAGGATACGTGCTCACAAGGAGCCATTCGTTCACTCTTTCGTTCATTCATTCTCCTTTCGTTCCCTTATACTTTCAATCATTTGAAAATGCATTTTAGATAAGTAAAACCCGCATTCATTCATTCGTTCATTCATTCATTCATTCACCAGGCTCCACCAACCTCCACCAACCTACAAGGTAATACTCGAGTATACCAAACGTTCACCCAGGTCCCTAATCGCCCGACCGAGTCCGCTTCTGGCTCGAGACGACCGGTGACAAGGGGCAGTGGCCAGTTCAGCCAAAAGGCTTTCATTCATGCACAAATAACATTTCAATCGTTCAATCATTAAAATTTCACAACCATTTAGGCTGAGTGCGATAAAGTACACACTCGCCTCAAAAACTCGTTTTGGCAATCATTGAAGGCATTTAACATGTTATCAATCATTCATACAAGCCATATAATCATGAAACATAACAAACAAGGAACACACACCTATACACGCAAAATAACGCCCACTTCTCAATCACCAATGAAACCTAAAATTAAACAAAAAACACATTACAATCCATCTAACATGATTTGGATGAAATCAAGGATTATAAAGTATCAATAGAGCATTTGGATCTGTGGACGGGAATTACTAGGGTTCATAAACCAACCGTGAAACCAAACTCAAAAGGTTATAAAATTTCCGGCAGAAAACACTTTAACCAACGACAAATCGAAATCCAATAAGGTAAGCTAAGAAGTATTGTTTCCGGAATCGTTTATGTAGCTCAAAATCAATAGACTATATGCCTTGATGAAAATCATGAAAAGGTGGCAAAACTATCTCACTTTCACTCTTAAAACTTCACTTAAAAGTTATTCACTTGTGGCCGAGAGAACCCTAGGTCAACCTCTATATTTTGGTAAACAGTAAGTAAATGTTTGGAATTTCAACCCAAAGAGGTATTAGGTTTTAGAATGGTAAAATGATCATTTTATTTGCCAAGCGGAAATATACAGGTTCAAATAGAAATTTAGCCCTCGGCCACCTTTTGAAAGAGCTGGTAACATTTTCAGTAAATACGTCCAATTCGTCACAAAATACATTCGCAAAATCACTTTAACTTGCTCACATTACAAGAAGATAAACGGACGGCATGTCCCTTGTGTTTACCTATTTTCCAGCCATTAATGGCTTCATTATTTTTCTTAAATCAGTCCCAACATCTCATATAGAATAATCTCATTTCCAAAAGCCGTTCACTAGGCTTAAAGTCATATAAATACAAAAATCAAGCTAGAAACATTTTCGGATAAAAAACAGTTTTTGACATCATTTTGCGGTTTTGGCACCATTGGCGCTACGATTATCGGATGGAGGTACAAGACACACCGTTTCAAAGCTAACAGATAGGGCTACAATGTTGAAGAAGGCCACTCAGTCCAGTTTGTAGTGCAACTAGGTCGAAATTGACATATATGAAACCAGAATCTCACAAACAGGTTGGCTAACCGCACCATTGTTAAACAGCAATAACTCAAGCTACCGAAGTCCGATTGAAGTGTATTTTATGGTGTTTCGAAGCTAAAATACAACCCTACATTTATTATGAAGACCTCCAAGGCCAAATGATGCATTTTCATGATCAAAAATGGAAAACTACACAAAAACAGAATTCTGGGCGCGAAACAGGTGTCATGGACAGTCAAGGGTATTTCGGTCATTTCACATGCTACAGTGGTCGGATCAAGCTGAAATTTTTCATGAAGCTATTTTATACTATTGGATACAACTTTCATGTTTTGGCCAAAATCTAATTCAGTAGGGATCATGGTGAAAAGTCACGGTCAGATTGGGTGAAAAGACAACCCTGTTCGCTGAACTCCTACCTAGAACAGTCTGGGTATTTTCGTCTTATCTCAGGCTACCAGGCTCGGATTGGACTGAAAATTTACAGGAAACTAGAAAACATCATTCTGTACAAATTTCATGTTTTGTGTGAAGTCTAATTCGGCCTCTAATATGGAGCACTAAAACCGGACAGAATAGGGCTACAACTTTCCAGAAATCTGGAATTCATGCATTCAAGTGCTAATCTTCCCCAAAACAACATCTAAAACAACTAAAAACCACTAATAAGCAATTAATTGAAGTAAAAAGGAAGTTTGTAAGCAAGGTACCTTGACACCTCAAGAAAGATGATAACTTAGGGTTTTTCTTTCACAAATCCCTCCACTAGAAGCTTTAATCCTCCTTAATAAGTAACTTTGATGGAGTAATCTACACTTTTCATGGTTGGAAATCAAGATTGGAGCAAGGGATTGAAGTACAAGATAAAGGATTTCCTCTCTTTTCTCTCCTCAAAATTTCAGCCAGCAAGGTGAAAAATGAAGAAACATTTGGTCAAAATGGATGTTTAGTAAAGTTAAGAAAAGTTAGTCAAAGTCCCCATCCAGTGGTTTCATGACACTTGTCCCTCTCATTAATGTCATGCCTAACTTTTTTTGTCTTTCTCACACCTATCCACTTGGTACCTCTAAATATCTCATAACATCCGGTAAATTAAACCCAGTATCCAAAACTTAACCTAACTGGCCAAATTTTTCCGAATTTTTCGCACTAGCGGGTCCCACGTCCGATATACGCTCTTAATTTCTCAAAAACGAACCGATACTAGAAAAATCATTTAAAAACTATATTTACTCATAAAATTGATCTAGAAAAATGTTCTAATAAAGAAAATGCAGAAAACGTGCAATTAAGAAAAGTACGGGTCCTCACAATTTTCATCGATAAGAGAGGCACCATAGGGACCATCACTAATAATAAACCACAATTCAATATCAATAGATTGCAAAAAGATAATCATTCTTTCTTTCCAACTCACATAATTTGACCCATTAAACATAGGTAGTCTAATCACAGAATGTCCTTCAAAAAACATAGCATTGTTGGTTGTCATCTTTACTCCAAAGCCGATTGAGCTTAATCTCAAGGAGACCAAGCTCTGATACCAATTGTAAAGCCCGAAGACAACCAATGAGACAATTAACAAGATAGCAAGGCTGCTTGGGAGTAGAAGAGATAATCAATTTAAAGAGCACAAACGTAACAGTAAGTAAATAAAAAGGAAGAAATTGCAAACCAATTAACCACACAGCTCCTCTTGAGCTTGTAGATTAATTCAAACAAGCTACTTCAAGTTGATGAATTACAATCACTCTTGTGTACAAAGGAAGGTTCACCTCCTCCTTTCCCCGAACTCCACTCAGTCAAGCCAGGACGTTTTACTATCCCTCAGGACAACCCTCACAGAGTTACACTCATGAAAGATTCACTCACAAATGAAAAGCTTACAATGAACCTCACACCAGTAAGACTACAAATCTTCTTTGAAGAGTATTTTCTCACTAAAATCTCTCTAGATCTTTTGTATCTTCAGTGTGCCAAAGTTATTTGAAGTGTCTGACCAACCACTATTTATATAGGACCAAGAAAGTGCCTCATTAATGCTTCCAACGGATAGAAAGTAGCTGAACAGTCAACTATCCGTTGGCAGTGTCGAACGTCCGATAGCCCTGTTTTATGCGTCCGACAGCAGGCAGAGAGTTTAAGAGATTTTTTTCAATTCTTTCGGACGTCCGATAGGCTGGTTTTCTGCGTCCGAAGGTATGATGTAAAACTAAGAATTTTTCTTCAATTCCTTAGGACGTCCGGTAGGCTGATTTTCTGCGTCCGAAGATACTCAATGGTTGTCGGACGTCCGATGCAGCCTTTTTGAGCGTCCGACAGCTTCAGCATACTTTGTCTTCTTTCAATTGCACTTGATCTTTGGAACTGATTTGCTTCATAACTGAATAGATCTTTGAAGAGATATTAGTAACATCCATTTGTTTTGTAAACATCAAAAGATAGGGATCAAGATCAACAATTACTTGCCCCTTTGTATGAAACATGACATTAGACTTGCATTTCATCTAAGCATTAGACCTAGGTTAGTACATTTGCTTGGTTAGACTAGGAAAAATCCCTTGGATATGGGATATGGACAAGTTTGGCTTCTCTAGCCTTAGCACGTTCGTATTCCCTCTATTAAAGGGAACATTGAGTCACGAACATTAGTCATCCGCACCCATTATGATGCATTCCTTCAGGCCATACACATTGGTATATTATTATTTTCTTTACTTTTTCTTTCTTTCGAGTCTCATGACTTGCATTATTCGTGACTTCTTCAAAGAGTCTTTATTGGGCGTCACAATTAATGTGATTGGTACCAAGTAAGCTTTGAACATACATTTCGACCCCCCGACACCCTCTTAGGTCTAGGGTTTGCATTCATATATTACATCCAAATGTGATAAATCTTTAGGTTAAAATAAGAAAATCTTTGACTAAATAACGCAACTAGCCTTGGTTAGGTTGAAAGGGTGCCTTGGATTCTTGTCCTTGCCTTCCCTTTCTTCAAATGTGACTCCCGAATCTTTTTCTCTGATTTTCGTCGACTTGGAGTCGTTTAAAAAAGGGGTTTTCTACTTTTTTCTTTAAAAATTCATTTTAAGTGACTTGGTACACCTTAATTCAATACCAAGTGGCGACTCCATTTTCTCATTCAAAAAATCCTTTTTAAACTATTATTGTGGGTCAAAATCATCGCATTTTCAAGTCCTATTTAGACCCATGTTCTTCATTTTCTTTTTAAATCAAAAATCATTTTCCAATAAAAAATTAATCAAAAAATCATTTTTCTAAACTAATTTATTTTATTTAAAAAATGGGGCGCGACACCCTTATCGAATGGCACCTGCTGAATTTAAGGAGTTAAAGGTGCAATTGCAAGACTTGCTAGAACGGGGGTTCATACATGAGAGCGAGTCACCATGGGGAGCTCCAGTGCTATTTGTTAAAAAGAAGGACGGGAGTTTAAGGTTATGCATTGACTATCGAGGGCTGAATGAAGTAACTATTAAGAATAAATACCCTTTGCCCTACATCGATGAATTGTTTGATCAGTTACAAGGGCTGTGGTGTTTTCTAAATTGGATCTTCGACAAGGGTATTATCAATTGAGAATTAGAAAGGAGGATGTACCAAAAACGGCGTTTAACACTCGATATGGGCATTTTGAGTTTGCGATAATGCCTTTTGGTTTAATCAATGCCCCAGCGGCATTCATGGATTTAATGCATCGAGTGTTTAAACCTTACTTGGATAGGTTTATAGTGGTGTTTATTGATGATATCCTGGTATATTCGAAGTCAAGGGAGGAGCATGAACAACACTTGCGAATAGTGTTGCAAACCCTAAGAGAGCACCAATTGTTCGCTAAGTTCAGCAAGTGTGAATTTTGGCTGGAAAAAGTAGCGTTCCTAGGTCATATAATTTCAAAAGATGGGTTTGCTGTAGACCCGGCGAAAGTGGAAGCTGTAGCCAAATGGAAGCGGCCGGAGAATCTCTCAGAGGTGCGAAGTTTTCTAGGTTTAGCAGGGTACTACCGCCGATTTATAAAGAATTTTTTGAGAATTGCGGGACCCTTCACTAACTTGACAAAGAAACAAGGAAAGTACATTTGGGATGTTAAGTGTGAGGGTAGTTTCCAAGAGGTTAAAAAGCAATTGACTATGGCTCTAGTGTTAGCTTTGCCCAATGGGAACGATAGCTACACGGTTTATACCGATGCATCAAGAGAGGGGCTAGGGTGCGTGTTGATGCAAAATAGGAATGTGGTTGCCTATGCATCTCGGAAGTTAAAACCTCATGAGTAAAACTATCCAACCCATGACTTGGAGCTTGCAGCTGTTGTGTTTGCTTTGAAAAAATGGCGACATTATCTATACGGTGTGACTTTCGAGGTATATACGGATCACAAGAGCCTTAAGTATCTGTTTTCTCAGAAGGAGCTAAATCTAAGACAACATCGGTGGGTGGAGTTCTTAGAAGATTATAATTGTACGATTAACTATCATCCCGGAAAGGCCAACGTTGGAGCAGATGCTTTAAGTCGAAAGGCTCAACTAGCAAGTTCCATGGTGGGAGAGTGGAGCTTGTTAGAAGATGTATGTGAATGGAAACCTCGTTTGGAACCGAAGATGATGATTTTTGAAATATTGAGGTGAAGTCGACATTGTTGGATCGGATTAAAGAGGGCCAAGTGAAGGACCCAATGGTGCAAAAATGGGTGAAAAAGGTGAAGAAAGGGGAGTTGCCTAACTTTAACCTGGGTCCTGATGGAATCTTGAAATTCCGAAATCGTGTCGTTGTGCCTAGGGATAAGGAGTTAAAGAGAGAGATTTTGGAGGAATCTCACCGCTCTAGGTATACGGTGCACCCAGGGAGTAATAAGATGTACCAAGATCTCAAAAGTCTGTATTGGTGGGATAATATGAAGGCGGAGATTGCGCAGTTTGTACAAAGGTGTCTTACGTGCCAACAAGTGAAAGCTGAGCATAAAAAATCATCAGGTCTGTTACAGCCTTTAGAGATCCCTGAATGGAAATGGGAGCACATAACAATGGATTTTGTATCAGGGTTGCCACGAACACAAAAGGGGCATGATGCTATTTGGGTAATAGTGGACCGACTAACTAAGACCGCACATTTCCTGCCAGTAAGTATGAAATATTCTTTGGAGAAACTTGCCAAACTTTATATGGATGAAGTGGTGAGACTACATGGGGTACCAGTAAGTATTGTATCTGATAGAGACCCTAGGTTTGTATCTCGATTCTAGCAGAAGTTGCAAGAGGCTCTAGGAACTAAGTTAAACTATAGTACAGCGTATCACCCACAAACTGATGGACAATCTGAGAGAACCATTCAAACTCTTGAAGATATGCTGAGAGCCTGTATTGTGGATTTTGGAGGAAGTTGGAGCCAATACTTAACCTTGGTTGAATTTGCATATAATAATAGTTATCATTCCTCTATTCAAATGGCCCCATATGAAGCCTTGTATGGACGACGGTGCCGATCTCCAATCCATTGGAATGAAGTAGGAGAGAGAAAGATTATAAATCCGGCTACAATACCATGGGTTGAGGAAGCCTACGAAAGGGTAAAGGTGATCCGCCAAAGACTTCAAACAGTCCAAAGCCGATAGAAAAGTTATGCCGATCATCGGAGGAAGGATTTGGAGTTCGAGATAGGAGATAAGGTGTTTCTTCGAATTACCCCGTTGAAAGGAAAGATTAGAGCAGGAAAAGGGAAAAAGTTGCAACCACGGTACATAGGACCTTTCAATGTACTCCAACGAATAGGAAAGGTGGTTTATCGACTTGAATTACCAGTTAGTTTGTCCCGGATCCATGACATTTTCCATGTTTCTTTGCTTAAGAAATATCATCTAGATCCGACTCACATTTTGCCACCAGAAGATATTGAACTAGACGAGTCCTTAACCTATGAAGAACGACCCATTCAAATATTGGATCGGAAGGTGAAGGACTTGAGAAACAAGCAGATTCCTTTAGTAAAGGTTCTATGGAAGCATCATGAAGTGGAAGAAGCAACCTGGGAGCTAAAAAAGGACATGCAAGAGAAATATCCCAACCTGTTCATGACGAAAGGTATGAATTTCGAAGTCGAAATTCTCTTAAGGGGAGAGAGTGTGAGGACTTGTAAATTCCTTATTTATTTCTTGAAAATTTCCTTTTATTTGAAAATTATTTGGCAATTATTATTCTATACTATCCTACTACTCAATCACCTTAGAAAAGTGCCAATGATCATAGGAAATTAGGGTTTTCCTTTTCGATTTCAATTCGAAGTGAAATAGGATTTTTCGTGTATCCGTAGTGTAATTATCCGATATGGAGTAAGGATCAAATTTGGTGCTTAAGAGTGACTTTTAGGTGAGAAATAATATGTGATTAGAAGCAATGATAAAAAGTTAGTGAATAGGAAGTAAAAACCCTAGTACATGTGATTTAAGGAAAAAGGTGTGAACCGACGTGTACTGTACACTACCAATTGAATACACCACTTGATCACCACTTTCTTACCATATAAGCTCATTAATATTTGAGCAAAATATCCACTCATTCTCAGCTAGCTTTGGCCGAAAATGTTGACCAAATTTGCAAGGAAAAGAAAAAAAAATTAGTGGAAATTGGTGATGCCACTTGTTGGCCATCTAGGGCCTTGACCAAGACCAAATTGTCTTGCCTTCTTATCACTATTTAGCTTCCTTTCTTCATCATTTTCTGCTTTCTTTGGCCGAGAGAGAGGAAGAGAAAAACCAAGGGAGAGATACACCAATCCATCTTGAGTTTGAGTCACTTAAGTGAGGAAACAAGAAACTAATCCGATTAAAACTTTCGTTGAATGTTTAGCTAGTGGTGTGTTGGCGAAAGTTTGGAAGGAAAAGCTAGGGCTGCTCTTGGTAGTAACTTTAGTAAGGTAATAATGCTGATTTACCATTTCTTACTCTTAATCTTGCTTAACTTGGCATAGCACCTTAAATTTGTGATGGATGATAGCTATTATAATGATTTGGATGGATATAGTGTATGTTCTTGAGTTACATGAGTTAGGGTTTGAAGGATTTTCT
Organism: Coffea arabica; assembly: GCF_036785885.1. Lineage (NCBI taxonomy): Eukaryota > Viridiplantae > Streptophyta > Magnoliopsida > Gentianales > Rubiaceae > Coffea > Coffea arabica. The sequence continues at coordinate 46,439,747 of NC_092320.1, read as the reverse complement.
ACCTATACTTGTTGTATGGATAGTATATGTTGTATCTAAGCTTATATAAGAGGTTGTGGTAGTGATTGAAGCAAGAAATGAAGAAAGTTTCCTTTGAAACCGTAAAATTTCAGATTTCTGGAAAACTATAGCTCAGTTCTGTCTGGTTCCAGTTCGTGATGTTAGAGACTGAATTAGGCTTAGCATAAAACATAAAAGTTCTAGAGAATGATGTTTTATAGTTTACTACAAAATTTCAGCCCAATCAGAGCAATGTAGCCTGTGAAAAGACCAAAATTCCCTCACTACCCTAGGATGCATCCAGTGATCAGTTTTAGTCAGTTCATCCAATTGACCATGTCTATTCACTATGATCCGTGCTGATTTAGCCATTTACCAAAACATGAAAGTTTTATTACTTTGTCTTAGTTTTTGAACGCCTTCAATAATGCCTTAAACGGACTTTGGTATCCTGAGATATGGCCATTTGAAGGTAGTACGGTTAACTAGCCGGTTAGTTGGATTTTGGTTCAGTGAATTGGGAATTTGACTAGGTTACACTGGAATTTGGACTAAGTAGCCTTCATCAAAATTGTAGCCCTTTGTCTTAGCTTCGAAATAGTATAAGTTGTACCTCAATCCAATAAGCGTAGCCTCGGATGTGTCCATTCTGTAAAAACCTGTCAAATCTGTCTTTTGTTAAACTTCATTTCCGCACATGTCGTTAGCTTGATTTTTGTACTTGTATTACTTTGGCCCTATTGAACGGCTATTGAAATGAATTTGTGTTGTGTGTAACTTTGGGTTTGATTGAGGAAAAGAATGAAGCCATAAATGGCTGAAAATAGGAAAATACAAAGGGCGTGCTACCCAAATTTACGCTCGAGGACTAGAGAAATATACTTGCGACTTCAGTAAGGGTTAAGAGTGATTACTACTTGAGCCATCTAGGATATTTGCGTCTTCTTTTTCTGAGGTATATAAGTAAGGATTTGGCCGAACTTGTACCCTTGAAAAATAAAAAATAATGACTGCTCGAAGTATGCTTCTTTGTTCTTTCGACTCAAATGGCATTTCCAAGTATAAATGTTACAAAGTTTTATAGTTTAAAAAGCGAGCAAGTGTTTCACGACCACTCTCCAAGTGAATTTCAATTTCTTGATTCTTATTGAACGAAACGTCTAAGTTTCGAACCTTAGTCGATTGTTCTTAAATCAAGTTTTATCGCAGATTTGGACTCCAAACCCGGAGTACCACCCAGACGCGAACACTAGAGGCACTACTTTTGGTGAGTGCTTCCAAATATCTGATTGAACTTGATATTTGTGATTTATCTTTGACCAATGTGATTACATGATATATAAGTGATTTGATCAGGAAAAGGTGTACTTTATCTCACTTGCCCTAACGAGAATTGTTCTTGTTTACCGATTTCACTTGACTTGCTCTACATGCATATGAATTGTATCTTGTCTGGAATTCCAAAAACCCTGTGGCTAGTTAATCGAGTCGAGCCGGCAAGGGTCTGGTCGATTAGATAACTAACCCTGGGTAATTAGTAATGTCGAGTGGAGTGTTATCTTCTCGACTAATCGGTATAGTCGAGTATTACCACCCGTGTTTTGTGTGGCGTGCGGGACCGGATAAGGGTATTGATCGGTGGATGGAGACTGGCGTGAAGTGGGGTTTCTTTTCTGGACAAGTTTATTACTTGAAAGTTGATGGAGTGTCAACTACCAATTGATCAAGTTGGGATGGAACCGAGACATGAGCCACTGTATCCTTACATGTGAATGTGAACCAGATATTTCTTGACTATCTGAAGTGTTATCTCTTTGATTTGACTTGTTTGCTCGCTATTTCACTATCACACTGTTATTACTTTGCTTGATGACCAATTTGATATTTGGAACTTCACTGAGCTTTGACTCACTCCGTTAGTTTTGTTTTCCTTACAGGGGTACAAGCGAGGCGTGAGATGTATAAAGACTAGCGTAGCCTAGTTGTTTTGACTTTTGACTTGTACTCGCGGTTTTACTCGATTAGAATGAATTGTACTTGGATTGTATACACTTTGAACCAGTTTGGGTAACTAGAGACTTTGTACCTTGATTTTGCATCGATGTAAATTATAAGTTGAATTGCAATGTTAATTATTATCTATGGATGTAAGCACGTGATACAAGTGAGTGAGTCCTGGCGAGAGTTGGACAGGCGGTCCGCCGAACGCTTTGGTACACCTTAGGGGGAGGTGGGGTCGTCACAGAAGTGCTATTAATAAGTTAGTGAATCATAAGTTAAAACACAAGTACGCGAGAGTTAAGGAAAATAGGCTTGAACCGACGTGCACCGTTTACTACCGATCAAATACACCACTTGACCACTAGTTTCTTGCCCTAATCCTCTTGTTTTTATTTGAGCTAATCAGCCTTAAAATATCCCTTAAAGCAGCTGAAATTTTTTACTAAAGAAAGGGGAGAAAAAAAAAAAGAAACCATCTTGTGGTGCCAAGTGTTGGCAAACTAAATATGGTTGACCAAGTCAATTCCTTTCCTTCTTATCTTCCATTTTGGCTCATCTTCCTCCTTATTTCTTCATGTTGGCCGAGAGCAAGGAGAGGGAAAAGAGAGAAGAAAGCTTGCGACTCCAACCTTGATTATTCCTTATTTGAGTTGAAATCACACAAACCAAACCGATTAAACTTACATCTTGGCGCTTAAGAAGCTAGGAGTGGTGAAAATCTTAGGAGAAAGTGGTTGGTTCTTCACTTTCAAGAGGGCTTTTGGAAGGTATAAGTTCATCCACCTCTTGTCTTTACTTTAATCTTGCTAAATATGCTATAGAAGCTTTGAATCTTGGTATATGATGGATAATTTTTTAGTTTTTTGTGGTGTAGTGAAATTTTCAGCTAGGGTTTATATTTTTCAGCTTTGATTATCGATGTTTAACTAGCAAATGTTGTTATTGAGCTTGGAAATGGAATTTATGACGTGATTAGTGGCATGATTGTTACTTTTTAGAGTTGAAAGTTGAATTTCCAGCTTTGGCAAGTAAATTTCAGCATTGGTTGTGATTGAGTAGTTTCTAGAAATGAGTTATATTTGGATGTTATTTAGCCTAGTGGAAGGGCTATCTTGATATAGTTGCTTGTGTGTTTGAATTTGGCTGATTTGAGGGAAAAAAATGAAACCATAAATGGCTGAAAAATGGATAAATACAAAGGGCATGCAACCCAAATTTTCGCTCGAAGATAAGCGAGTGAACTTGAAACTTGAGCGACAATTTGAGGTCGAAGTGAACTTGGATTGTCTATGGTATTCAAGTTTCTGTTAGTAGAGGTATATAAGTTAAAATTTTGCCAAAACTCGTACCCTTTAAAAGGTGAAAGTAGCGACCCTTGTAACTACGATTTTTTCAATCTTTCATATCAAATGGGAATTCAAAAGTTTTAATTGCTTCTTTATCAAAACTAAAAGAGTGAGCATGGATTTTCTAGAGTTTGATAAGTAACATGAATACTACTTAAACGAGTTTCATTTACTTGACTTTCTTTAAGTAAAACTCCTAAGTTTCGAACCCCAGTTGATTTCAAATTCTTAAATGATATTTTATCGCAGATTTGGACTCCAACCAAGGAGTTGCACTTGAGCGTGATCTTGAAAAGCACTAAGTCTTTGGTGAGTACTTCCAAATGCATGATTGAACTTGATAATTGATTTAAATGCTTTACCAACATAGTCGGATAATATTTGATTGGTTTGGTCGGGCAGGGGTGTACTTTACCGCACTTGCCCTAATGTGATATATTGTTGTTCATTGATTGCAATTGACTTGATACACATGTATATGACTTGAATACTATCTGGAATTCCAGAAACCCTATGGCTAGTTAATCGAATCGAGTCGGCAAGGACCTAGTCAATTAGATAACGAACCCTGGGTCTCTAGTTTGTTGAGTGGAGTGTTATCTCCTCGACTAATTGGTATGCTCGAGTATTACCACCAGTGTTTATCTTGGAGTTCGGGTCCAGTAAGGGCTTTGATTGGTCGACGAACATTGGAGTTAAGTGGTGTACTACTGGACTGGTTACTTTATTTGAAAGTTGACGTAGTGTCAACTACTATTTGATCAAGCTATGGTGGAGCTAGTTTGCCAAAACGATTGTATCCTTTTACTTGACATGTTGAATACTTAATGATTGGCTATACAAAGTATTATTGCTCATTTTCTTGACTTGTTATGCTCGCTACTTTGATACTTTCACTTTTATTTAATGGTCAACTTGCTATTTGGAACCTTACTGAGTTTTAACTCACTCTATTAGTTTTTGTTATCCTTACAGGAGATACGAACGAGGGCGTGAGACTAGTACATGCTAGCATAGTCTAGTTTTTGAATTTTTGTGATTGTACTCGCGCCAGTGATCGGTTAGGGTTGAATGTATCCAAAACTCAAATCTTTTGTTATGTTTGGGATTGTATGAATGTTTGAGATAGAAATGAATATAAATGTATGTTCCAAGCTTGGGAACTTGATGTAAAACCCCGATCTAGACAACCAAAACACCATGGCTTAGGCAGCGGAAATTTGACCCAACTAATCCCTAGAAGTCACGAACAATTTTGATATTATCTCAACCCGTCACTACTCGAATTAACGAACCAAATTGGAGGTAGTAGAACGCCACAATTAAGGAGATACTCGATTGATAAGTTCAGGTGAATAACTTGAGAAGATTCTCAAGTATTCAAAGGAAACTCTCTTGCCAAAGAGAAAGTGAAAACTCACTAATTGTATTTAATAGTCAAAAATTGATGTGAAACAAAGAGGAAGTGGGGCTATTTATAGCCCTTACAAGCATTAACCCTAATCCAAAAGTTGACCAAACTACCCTACATACTTAAGAAAGATTTTGGGCCTTACTTACTAACAAATGGGCCGCAATTAAACTAGCTTAATTACCTAGACTTTCTAAAGCGAGAAATAACCAAAATCAACGAGGAAAATCAAATAATCCTACTAAACTCAAGCATTCGTGCAATCAACTAGTCTTCACTTGAATCTTCCAATTCCCCATGTGCTTGAATGGGCCTTGGTCTTTATATTCTCATCATTTCCCTCCTCTTAAAGGCGATGTGTCCCCAAATCATGACTCTCTTACAAAACAAAAGTGATGAGAGCATGTGTATAGTCACCAAGCAGCCTGCATGTCGCCGTCTTAAGCGAGGAATGATCATGACATCCTTGTGTGGAACAAGGGCAACTCGTGGTGATGGTAGATACATGTTGCGGACAGCAAGATTTCCATGAAAATGGTCACACAAGCGACGTCTCAATCCTATGGGTGGATCGTGAGCGGACGCCCGGTGAACCAATGTTTGGTTGGGCTGCGAGTTGTACGCATCAAGACGTGCAAAAACTGCATCAAAGGCCAATGTAACTCGACTAGTGTTGGTTGGAATTACTTGACCAGCACTCTCTTCGCAGATCTCTATGGTTGCGGGTATTGCACACTGCAAGATGAAGGATATCTGACCAAGAACAACCTGCACAAATGAAAACACGTTAAACACCACAAAGGTGGAACGATCCAGCTCCCAGTGCCCGATGTTGTGCTCAGGTTTAGCGAGCATGATCAATGTTCGCCCTTTCTTTTCCTTGCTTTCTAATCGATCCAACTCCCATTCCCTCTGTAAAACATTTTGGTCCTCTCGAACTTGTGTAGGTGAGAGTGGAACAAGTATGACCCTTGTCCCTTTATGCATGAACGAGTATTTTTTGGAATGACTTTCATAAGTAACCTCGCGATCAAATTGCCAAGGTCTTCCAAGAATAAGATGGGCAGCTTGCATAGGAACCACGTCACACACCAACTCATCCTCATATCTCCCAATGTTAAACTTCACAGAAACCTGCTTGGACACTCGCACTTCGCCGCAATCACTAAACCATTGAAGCTTATATGGTGTAGGGTGATCTTGGACAGGTAGGTGTAACTTCTTGACAAATAAGGCACTGGCGACATTGGTACAACTTCCCCCGTCGATAATCAAGCTACACACTTTCCCGTTAACTAGACATCGGGTGTAGAAGATGTTGGTACGCTGCTCTTCTTCATTTGTGTGTTGAGCACTCAATGCCAACCTTGTAACAAGGCCTAGTCCAACTGGTTGGTCAGGGGCAATTATCTCTTCTTCCTCAACCAATGGTGGCATGCCTTCATACTCATCCTCCTCATCCGTTAGCACTTCACCACTTGGAAGCATGAGCATGGTCCTTCGGTTTGGGCATTAGGACGCGATGTGACCGAAACTTGACACTTAAAGCACTTAGTGTCGCGGTTTCTAGGTTTAGATGCCCCTAGATCAGCCTTAAATTCGCCCCTTTGGGTCGGTTTTGAAGATGACGAATCAGGCACCCATGCTCCATTCGAAACCCCACTTGCCTTGGCTGACTTTTGCTCGCTCGTGTGGGTAATCTCGCCTTTATACGGTGGAGTTCTTCAATTTCCAGATTGGACGCTGGAGCTTTGGTGGGGAATACCCCTCCTCTTGAGCCTCCTTTCCACCTTCACAGATTTGTCCAATAATTCATCCATGTCAAGATAATGTTGGAGCTCCACAACATCTGCAATTTCAGCGTGTAGTCCTCTCAGGAAACGTGCCATGGTTGCCTCTATATCCTCCCGAACATCAGCCCGTAGCATGGCCATCTCCATCTCCTTGAAGTAATCCTCAACCGTCATACTACCTTGGGTGAGAGTTTGCAATTTATGGTGCAAATCCCTGTGGTAATACGCTGGTTTGAAGCGCTTCCTCATGATCCTTTTGAGTTCTTCCCAAGTGCGAATGAGTGGTTCTTCATGTCTCCTTTGTCTGGTGCGAATCTGATCCCACCAAACGGCTGCGTATTCAGTGAACTCAATGGTTGCCAACTTTACTTTTTGGGACTCTGAGTAGTGGTTGCAGTCAAAGAGCATCTCAATCTTCCTCTCCCATTCGAAATATGCTTCAGGGTCCGACTTACCTGGGAAGGTAGGAATTTTGAGCTTGATTCCCTTTAGTTCATCATCCCCTTGATTAGGGATGCGTTTATAATTTCGGAATCGGTTTCCATCTGCCATGTCCTCCTCATTGTTCGAATCACCTAACTCCTCCACGTATGGTTGTCTCTTGGAGGCATTCTTGCCTAGGGTTGATTGCTCCACCTTATCCTCCAGTGTATCAATTCTCTGAGCCATGCGATCAATGGCGCCTGTTAATGCTTCAAGAACATGTTTCATGTCATAAGGGTCACTTGTCGCATGAGTTTGAGACATGTTTATAGAGTACCTGCAAGGCTCAACAAACAGTTAGTAGAAACTGCCTCACTCACTCCCTTAGTGTATCACTCACCCTCGTGTATGTCACTCAAAGCGCTACAATGGACTTACCAAACACCTTTACCTGTTGGGTTAGGTAGTTTGAGAAATACTGCTCAAGCCCAAATAACCTGGTGGTTGTCGACTAGCTCTGGTACCAACTGATGTAAAACCCCGATCTAGACAACCAAAATACCATGGCTTAGGCAGCGGAAATTTGACCCAACTAATCCCTAGAAGTCACGAACAATTTTGATATTATCTCAACCCGTCACTACTCGAATTAACGAACCAAATTGGAGGTAGTAGAACGCCACAATCAAGGAGATACTCGATTGATAAGTTCAGGTGAATAACTTGAGAAGATTCTCAAGTATTCAAAGGAAACTCTCTTGCCAAAGAGAAAGTGAAAACTCACTAATTGTATTTAATAGTCAAAAACTGATGTGAAACAAAGAGGAAGTGGGGCTATTTATAGCCCTTACAAGCATTAACCCTAATCCAAAAGTTGACCAAACTACCCTACATACTTAAGAAAGATTTTGGGCCTTACTTACTAACAAATGGGCCGCAATTAAACTAGCTTAATTACCTAGACTTTCTAAAGCGAGAAATAACCAAAATCAACGAGGAAAATCAAATAATCCTACTAAACTCAAGCATTCGTGCAATCAACTAGTCTTCACTTGAATCTTCCAATTCCCCATGTGCTTGAATGGGCCTTGGTCTTTATATTCTCATCAGAACTATTGTTTCATTTACTCTTGAGGTTGTAACTTATTGTGATTGAGTTACGTAAAGGTGTCCTGGCGAGAGTTGGGCAGATGGTCCACTAAACTGTTAGTTTGTTGGAATTGACTAACACCCACCAATTGAAGAATGAGCCTATCGTCAACTATATTGATAGGTGGAGAAGTTTGAGTCTCTACTGTAAAGCAGACTTTCTGAAGTTTCTGCAATAGAAATATGCATCCGAGAAATGTATTGGAGTTTAATCTACATTCTACAAGGCATTCGTTCAAGCACTTTTGAAGAGTTAGCTACTCGAGCTCATGATATGGAACTAAGCATTGCTGTTAATAAATTGATAGTCCTCCTATTCAAGTTCTCCATGTTCAACCGTCTCAACAAAACAATGAGAAGCAAGAGAATAAGAAAGAGGGCAAGTCTAATCCAAGACTTAATAGTAAGGAGTCTATGGCAGTGAATTCAAAACATATGAAGATTGCTACAAAGGTGAGTCACAAAGTCACTGAGAAATTGGATTCCACCCAAAATAGATCAATGAGAAAGTCCACTCTAAAAGAAATGCAAGAGAAAGAATACCTTTTCCTTGGCTCTAATTTACAAGAAATGTTTGATGATCTCTACAAGGCAAAAACTCATTAAACTTCTTGAGATGAAACGCCCTGAGAAAGCCAGCTGAGTCAACGACCCAAACTATTGCTGTTATCATCGTTTGGTTGGTTATCTTCTTACAAAATATTTTTTTTAAAGGCAAAATGATGGATTTAACCTGTCAAGGTAAAATCTTCTCGAAGAAGACAAGGTTTCTGCAAACCAAACCATAATAAAGTTTAGTTCTTTGTGCTACCCAATAGGAGTCCCTCCTAGTTAATTCTTATCAAGCAATATTTCTTGTGAAGGAAGGGATTGAAGAATCAACAAGCCAAAATGATAATAAAGGATGGACCCTTGTTACTCGAAGAAAGAATCACAAGTCGAAGGTGAAGAAAAGCGCTTCAACAACAAAGTTCAAAGTTAAGAAAAAGCAAAGTTTGATGAAGAAATTGAAAAAGGCTATTAAAGTGCCAATTCTTCCAAGAGATCCACTGCTACCAAAAGTCCATCAACCTGTGACATTAAGATATTCATGCTTAAGGGATATTTAAGTGATGATAATGACCATGCATCTTGTAATGTCACCAAATGTGAAAATCTTCAAATGGCACAAATGATTGTTGAACTAAAAGAAAAACTCAAAATTGCTATTGAATGCGCAATAACTATGAGAAGTCAAAAATTTATCCACATAACTACATTTATTGAAAAGATCGAATGCATTTCATTTAACTTATTATTGAAGGATCTAGGTGTTTAATTGTTTCTTTATAATTTAAGTGCAAAAGAATGCTTTAAATTATTGCATGCATGATTATCTTTATAGGAACTGTACTAATTAGAACAAATTAATGGGGTAATAGTGTGACCACTAAAATTAGTTTGGCCATAGTTGAATAAAGTTTTGAATCAACACATGCAATTGACAAATGTCCAACTTCTTGCCAAGTGTCAAAAAATTTGCCAAAAGACCAAATAGCCAGGGAAATGTGCCTAACTACCATGCAATCAACCTGTCCCTTTTCTTGTCTTGTAGCCGGGAGGAGAAGAGATACTAAGTCATTATTCCTTCTTCACTTCAAGGCATAATAGAGAGAGAGAGTCGAGAGGGAAAAAAACCAAAGAGAGCTAAAAAAAATTTCTCTTGTCTTGCTTCACTCTAGCCGAGAGGAACTAGAGAGAAAGCTGAGAGAATTTCCCTTGTCTTGCTCCATTTCAATGGGGAGAAACTAGAGTGCCTTGTCTCCATTTCAGCGGAGAGAAACTAGAGTGTTTAGTCTTCATTTCCAGCTAAGACAAACCTTGTTTTGCATCCATTTCTAGCCGAGAAGAAATCAGAAAAGTGAGCTAGCTTCCAGCTTGTTTGGTAGCAGAAAATAAGGTAAAATGGGTAGAAAATTCAATCATTTCTTATAGTTTGGAGAGATGTGGATGCATGCATGATTTGAAGATGAATAAAGGTAAGAATTAGTGGTAAAAAATTTTGTGTTGCTGGAAATTTTTCTCCAGCTTGGACCGAGTATGAAAAGATATTTTTTTTCCAGATTTTGGTTCTTCTTTTGTTGCAAGTTGCTAGAAAATCTTTGAATATCTTTTGATAGATGAATATTGGTGTAAATATAGAATGCGTGTAAGCTTGTGGCCACTAAAATCTCTAGAATTGAAGTCGTGTGTTAAGCATGTGATGGATAGTTTTGATTTGTAGCTTTGTATTTGGAACTTTGCTGAATTTATTCGCTAAGAACTCATGTCACATGCTTTATATTATGTTAAAAATGATGTATGGTGTATTTGCAATGGAAATGAGTGAGAAATTAGTAGATTGGATGAAAATTTTTGAAAAAACTTGGTTGGAAATCTGTTGAGCTGGCTGAGCGAGGGAAAGGGAACTTTTATAGTTTCTCCATGAACTTTTGGCAGCAAAATTTCAGATATTCGTTCAATATACTTTATGTCAGAACCCTCATTTTAAAACACAATTTTTCCAAATTACTTGCCTTACTCTAGGATTTAAATCAAATATTATGTGCTATTGTATTATATTCTACATGTGTTACAACATTTCCCATGCATTATATTTCATTTCCTTTTACTTGAAATAAAATATTTTCTTGAGTTGGTTTTATATAATTTACCACTTGTATTTTGCCAAGTGTTCTTTTATTAGTGGTAGGGACTTTACATGAAGGATTCGAGGTGTTAAATAAGTATTGGTACATTTGGAAAGGTTAAAATACCATTAGTCAAAGATTAAGGGAGAATTGGACAAGAATGGGGTCAAGTGGCAAAACCCTAGCCAAGTATTTTGTTTGACCCAAGATTAGAAGATAATTTAAACTAGCATTAGCCATTTTTTCTCTCATGATGGCCGGCCCTCTTGAAGCCTAGAGAGGAAGAGAGAAACTCCATTTTTCCTTGCTTTCCAACCCTAGTAAAGCAAGAGCAAAAAATTGAAAGAGAAACATCTTGAGTTAGTTGAGAAATTTCCCTTCAATCCTAGTGGTTGTTCCAAGCTTGAAGCTTCCATCTTGGATGGATTGTTTGGTGACTTAAGCAACTTGTTAGTGAGGTAAATGATCTTTAAATTGTAGTTTTATGATGTTATATCATCTACTTTGAGTTTTAATGGCTAAATACAAGTTGTTTGGTTGAGATTTGGGGTTAATCTCTTGAATTAAACATGTAGTAGTTAAGCTTGTTAGTATGCCTACCATGTGTTTGATGAAATGCTTAACCTTTGTTCATGTTTGTTTATGAGGTATTAACATGTTTTAAACCTCTTTTGAGTTAGATCTACCACTTGATATGCTGTTTTAAGGGAAACCATGAAAGGGTGAAGGTTGAGTGAATATGAGAAAAGGTGGACTGTTTTCTTTGCCATGGCTGACCGGTTCTTGAAGGAAGGGTTTTTCCTTGAATTTTGTGGTTTTATTGTACCCTAATCAAGCCTAATAAACATGGCTAGACATAGGTTAAGCTCATGTGTGAGTTGGATTGAATTTGAGGAAGTAAAGTGGTGGTTTGGGTCATAGTGGATTGGTTTGGTTTTCTTGATAGCTTGGCTGCTATGGTCATTCTTATTCATGTTGATGTATTATATTTTGAACTCCAATGGTCCTAGGTAATGTGACCCACTGTATATTAACAATTAAGGACTGATTTGGGTGAGTTTGGACCAAAACAAATGAAGATAGCATCAAGAACTAATGTAGTTTTGCTTGAGGTTAGTGCTGATCCAGAATTGAAAAAACAGCCAACTTGTCCAAGCTACAGGCACTGATAGAAAATGAACCGGCATGTATATTTGGTACCGTTGGAATACCCTTTGAGTCTAGTTTCCAACACCATTGACGTAATCTAATTCCGACCTTTCTACAATGAGATATAGCCGTTTTCCTAAAACTACGTAGGCGTGACTGTTTTACGCGAGAAGAACCTTTTGAGCTTGAATGAAACTTTCCTTTTGGCCAACTTTGTTGCACTTGTTAGACTTGTTTTCTCATGAACTCTTACTGCATTTTGGGCTAAATTTACATGATGAATTGTATGGCTTTAACCACTCACTTGGTCTCTTAATGAACCTACATTTGAGTGGAAATGAATCTCGAATGTTAACGATTTCACTCGTTGCCCTAGAATTGGGAAACGAAAGTGGTCGTAACCAAGACACTTGACGTTTGACTACTACTTTGCTTGACAGGTGAGTGTTCCACTACCTGCTACCTATTATATGAAATATCTGAATACATGAGATACTTGATTTGTGACTGTTTTAAATAAAATGGAGGTGAGCGTGTACTTATCGCACTCGACCTCCCTTGTTTCCACTGAGGCTCTATATACTATTACTATGAGATGTGATTTCTCTATATATGACTATGTTTGAGTTGCTTGGGTGATATCCCATCAACTACTGCTACTGTTTGGGTACCCAACCTCATTGGTGAGTCGGTCGTATCGAGCCAGTAAGGGCTTGGTCGAAAAAGCCGATAAACTTTGGGGACTGTTTACTGAATACTGAAAGTCGGTATACTCGAGTATTGCCAAACTACTGTTGTGGCGTGCGGGCCCGGTAGAGGCTTGATTGGTGGACGGAGATTGGTGAAAGCGGTGCTCTACGGACTTATATTCTATGAATACAAACGTTGACGGAGAGTCAACGGATCCAGCTATGATCAAGCTCCAGTGGTTATTGGCTTTTGAAAGCCACCCGTATCCTTGAACTGAACTATGATTAAATTACTATCTTACTGTACAGAATTTATTTGATTATTTTGTGACCTTATTTGACTATGTGTTTACTTGTTTTACTCGGAACCTCACTGGCATTAGCTCACCCCACTCCCTTTGTTTTCCTTAACAGATCGGGGATGGATTTGATCAAGAGCTTTCTTAGCTTTACATTGTTTTGGACTTGTATTTGAGATTGTAACCTTTTGTTTAAGTAGACCTTACTTTTGACTCCTGTAAGCTTAAACCTATAAGTTCCACTCTTGTTATATAAGTTTATGGGTGGTGTGGTAAGTTGACATTTAGCCATATACTAAGCTTTTGGATTGTTGGTGAAGTGATTATGTTTTAATTAGGGTTACATTTCCTTCCACGGAAGATATTTCATCCGTTTCATTTGAGTTAATAGTACTTTGATTGACTGAGCTTTGGCGAGAGCTAGGCAGGCAATCCGCTGATACCCTAGGATTCGCCCTAGGGAGAGGTGGGGCTATCACAGTTGGTATCTGAGCCAGGTTTGAATTGGCCTGGGCGAACTAGGAATTTTGACTTGAGGATTAGATTTGATTATTGCCCTTAAGAGTACTTAAGTTTTATCTACACTTTGTGTAGGATGGAAGGATCGAGTGGCCCGAGCAATAGGTCGGCTGGCGAGACATCTCGTGGGGACTTACCAATGATTAAGTATCATATCAAGCCCGGGGGATCTAGAGTCTATTGGAGCCCATCAAATCGCTTCAGGCGTTGCGAATGCCGCCATACCTATGCTTACCCTAATGAAGTAGTGTTGGCTGTAGTGAGGGAACGAAAAGTGCTCACGAGGGACAATTCGAGACTTGAAGCTGAGGTAGGCTCCATTCCTCGGAGTACCCATTTCCCTCTTCATCGGTCTCCCCGATCTTGATCTCCCGTTTGAGAATCGCTACTGAAGGAAACTGTTAAATGCAAGCCAATCGGATTAAGGAGCTTGAGTACGATGTGGTTGAAGGCCAAGAAAGGGTAGATGACCTCTGTGCACAACTCGGAGAAGCGCAGGAACGCATGGTTAAGAGGGCCAGGAAAGCGAGGGTTAGAGCTGAATCGATTTTGAACATTTTTGATGACTTACTTGGGGAGGAGAGCGATGAGACTTCTTACATAGGAGGCGAGGTCGGAGATGAACCCGCCCAGTCTGGTGGGTCAACTAGTCCTACGGCGGACTAAGCCTTTACTCCTAGGCTACTATTTTGGATGATTTTGACTACCGTACATAGAAAGGATAAGGGATGTGGTGACTTGGTGGTTGTACGGCTTTCTTTTGACTACTTACACTATGCTTTTGCTGGATGTGACTATATGACTGTACATGTACTTCTAAGGCTCGTACTTGCTACTTTTGGTCTTGTTATCTTGTAACTAACTGCTATGAGCCTTTTAATATATAATGCTTTGATTGTTGACTTTGATCTTTGACTTTTGACTTTTGACTTGTGACTTTTGACCTTGACTTTTGACCTTTGACTTTGACTTAACTTTATTTTGGCGTGGCATTTAACTGCTTCGTATTTTACTCGCTTATCGTGACTCCAATTTCACTTTTGTTTAGCTTTTAGAAATGAATAAGTACCAGTTATGTATCAACGCATATTTACCCGTTAGTTTTATATTTGGGCCTTGGACCAGTGAGTAAGAATGGAAACTAGACGGCAACGTGGTCGAGGCTGTGGGCGAGAATCCAGGCAAGTCCCAGACCAAGGAGAGGAACAAGGTTCTGTAGCAAACTAAAATCAGGGACCCCGAGGTGAAGATGGGAACCAGGTAGCTATGGCTATCAATCGAATGACTGGTTTACTGGCCCGCTTGGTTGACCAGCAGGGTCAAGTACCTGATAACCAATAAAGGGACCCTGAAGTAGGTGAGGATAGGGCCCTGGAGCGGTTCCAAAAGTTTGCTCCTCCAAAATTCCTTGGAAGACCTGAGCCCGAAGTTGTCGAGAATTGGTTTGAGTGAATGGAGGATATATTCGCTGCATTACATTACACTGAAGAGAGGCAAGTTACCTTCACCGTTTTCCAGCTAGAAGGCGCAGCCCGTTCTTGGTGGAATGTAGTATGGGCAAAGTGGAAGAGGGAGCAAACTCCCCATACTTGGCTTAACTTTACTAGAGAATTTAATGAGAAATTTCTCCCGCCCTTAATCCAGGAAAAAATGGAGGACGAGTTTATTAAACTGTGCCAAGGTACTTCAAGTGTAGCAGAATATGAGACCCAGTTCACTCGATTCTCCAAGTTTGCTCCAGAATTGGTGTTTAGTGAACAAAAGCGCATAAGGCGATTTGTACAAGGATTGAATGTGAAAATTCAAAAGGATTTAGCTACTGCTCAAATCGACACTTTTAAAGATGCTCTCGAAAAGGCTCAACGAGTGGAGCAGGCTCGATTTCAAGTTCGGACCTTTCAAGCTAAGAGGCATAGTACATCTATTAGTGCTCCTGGGCGAGGTGATTAGAGTGTGCCACCTCCTAAGTTTGGAAGAGGTGCGGGAGGAGGTCGAACTACTGGGACACCAAGAGGAAGAGCTCCATCTAAAGGAGCTCAAAGTGGAAGGGGACAGGGACAACAGAAGACTATCTCCCAAGTATTTCCTGCACCCACTACTCGTGCAAGTTGTGGATACTGTGGTAAGCTAGGCCACATCGAGGACGCTTGCTGGCGAAAACTGAGGAAGTGCCTCCGTTGTGGAAGTTCCGAACATCATCTTGCCGGAGGCCCTGTTAAAAATCGTGAGGGAAACGGGGGTGCTCAGCCGGAGAAGTCAAACCATAAACAACCAACTGTGAGTGGGAGTAGACCAAAATCCTCTAGTATGGTTTTTGCTTTGGACTATCAGCGAGCCCCTGAGTCCTCTGAAGTGGTAGAAGGTACGATTCCTGTATTCCATCGCTTAGCTAAGCTTTTAATTGACCCTGGGGCAACCCATTCTTTTGTGAATCCTACCTTTATGTGTGGTATTGATTTAAGCCCTATTAAATTACCTTACGACTTGGAAGTTAAAACACCTACTCGAGATCAAAGCCTAGTTACCAACATGGTTTATAGAAACTGTGAGAACTGGTAGGAGAACGGAAATTAGTCGGAGACTTGATAAGTTTAGATCTTAAGAGGTACGACGTGATTATAGGCATGGATTTGTTGGCCCATTATAATGCACAATTGAATTGTAAAACTAAGGTGGTGGAATTTTCGATACCTGGTGAAGCAACTATTAAGTTGGATGTGAGAGGTAGACTAGCCTCATCTCCACTTATTTCGGGAATCTGAGCCAGAAAGTTGTTAAGTAAAGGGGTGCAAGACTACCTAGCCTTCTTAATTAATACTCCCGGAGATAAGATGAAACTGGAAGATGTGTTAGTAGTGAATGAGTTTCCCGACTTCTTCCCTGACGAGTGGAATCTATGCCGCCAGAGAGAGAAATAGAATTTAAGATTGATTTGGTGCCTGGAACCACTCAGATTTGAAAAACACCATACCGAATGTGTGAGGACTTGTAAATTCCTTATATATTTCTTGAAAATTCCCTTTTATTTGAAAATTATTTGGCAATTATTATTCTATACTATCCTACTACTCAATCACCTTAGAAAAGTGCCAATGATCATAGGAAATTAGGGTTTTCCTTTCCGATTTCAATTCGAAGTGAAATAGGATTTTTCGTGTATCCATAGAGTAATTATCCAGTACGGAGTAAGGATCAAATATGGTGCTTAAGAGTGACTTTTAGGTGAGAAATAATATGTGATTAGAAGCAATGATAAAAAGTTAGTGAATAGGAAGTAAAAACCCTAGTACGTGTGATTTAAGGAAAAACGGTGCGAACCGACGTGTACCATGCACTACCGATTGAACACACCACTTGGTCACCACTTTCTTACCATATAAGCTCATTAATATTTGAGCAAAATATCCCCTCATTCTCAGCTAGCTTTGGCCGAAAATGTTGACTAAATTGGCAAGGAAAAAGAAAAAAAAATGAGAGGAAATTGGTGATGCCACTTGTTGGCCATCTAGGGCCTTGACCAAGACCAAATTGTCTTGCCTTCTTATCACCATTTTGCTTCCTTTCTTCATCATTTCTGCTTGCTTTGGCCGAGAGAGAGGGAGAGAAAAACCAGGGGAGAGATACACCATTTCATCTTGAGTTTGAGTCTCTTAGGTGAGGAAACAAGAAACTAATCCGATTAAAACTTTCTTTGAGTGTTTAGCTAGTGGTGTATTGGTGAAATTTTGGAAGGAAATACTAGGGCTACTCTTGGTAGTAACTTTAGTAAGGTAATAATGCTGATTTACTATTTCTTACTCTTGATCTTGCTTAATTTGGCATAGCACCTTAAATTTGTGGTGGATAATACCTATTATAATGATTTGGATGGATATAGTGTATGTTCTTGAGTTACATGAGTTAGGGTTTGATGATTTTCTACCTATACTTGCTATATGGATAGTATATGTTGTATCTAAGCTTATATAAGAGGTTGTGATAGTGATTGAAGCAAGAAATGAAGAAAGTTTCCTTTGAAACCGCAAAATTTCAGATTTCTGGAAAATTGTAGCTCAGTTCTGTCTGGTTCCATTTTGTGATGTTAGAGGCCGAATTAGGTTTAGCATAAAACATAAAAGTTGTATAGACAAATGTTTTATAGTTGCCTTCAAAATTTTAGCCCAATCGGAGCAACGTAGCCTGTGAAAAGACCAAAATACCCTCACTGCCCTACGATGCATCCAGTGATCCGTTTTAGACAGTTCATCCAATTGACCATGTCTATTCACTATGATCCTTACTGATTTTGTGACGTCCCGAGGCAGAAGAAAAGGGAAAAAATTTCTGGTGAATAGTGTTTTCTGGAGAATCCGACCAGAAGCCGTGCAAATTCCTTATATTTTTCTTAAAAATTCCCTTTTCTTTCACAAATACCACTTTATAATGGCCCTACAACTCAATCACCCCACAATAAGTGCCAATGAACCTAGAAAGTAGGGTTTCACTTTTGGTTTCAAGATTGGAGCAAAATTAGGGTTTTCGCGATTTTTGCCGGATGAATTTTCGGTACGGAGCAAGGATCAAATTTGGTGATTAAAAATGACTTTTAAGTGAGAAATAATATGTGATTAGAAGCAATGATACAAGGTTAGTGAATAGGAAGTAAAAACCCTAGTACGTGTGTTTTTAAGAAAAACGGCGAGAACCAGCGGGTACCGCGCACTAGCGATTGAACGCACCACTTGACCACCACTTTCTTACCATACAAGCTTATTGATATTTGAGCCAAATATCTTCTCAATTTCCAGCTAGCTTGACCGAAATTTGAGGCTAGAAATGCAAGAAAGAAAGAGAAAAAAATTAAAGGTGGTGGTGGCGACACCACCTAAGGGCTTCTTGACCAAGAGAGATGGTCTTCCTTTTTAGCCCAATTTTGGCTCATTTCCCTTCATTATTTCAGCACCGAACAAGAGAGGAGAGAAAGAGAGAGCAAGAAACAACTTCCTTCTTCTTGATCTTAGCCATCCAAGTGAGAAATCAAACTTCCAAACCGATTAAAGTGCTAGTTGTGAGTTGGGAGGCTAGGGGAACTAGAAATTTCCAAAGGAGGTGGAGTATCACTCTTCCAAGATTTGTCTTTGAGGTATAAGATCTGATCATGGTTCTTGTTCTTTTAAATTTTGGTTTAAGATGTTATCTAGTTCATGTTTTGGCTTGATTACAAGATATGCAAGTTGTTGGGATAATTTTGGATGATATATGCAAGTTAGGGTTTAATAAATTTCTGCCTAAACTTGTTTTATGGTTAGTATATGTTGTATATAAGATTATATAAGGGGCTTTGGTAGTGTTGGAAGCAAGAAATACATAGATTGTCATGAAAACCCAAAAACTCCAGATTTCTGGAAATTTTATGTTTACATTCTGCCTGGTTTTAGTACTCATAGTTAGAAGCCGAATTAGGCTTGGCCTAAAACATGAAAGTTGTATATAATGGTATTTTATAGGTGCCTACAAAATTTCAACCCAATTGGAGCTATGTAGACTGTGAAAAGGCCAAAATACTCTCTCTGCTCTAGGATGCATTCCAGTGATCCGTTTTGGACAATTCATCCAGTTAATCATATTTATTCACTATGGTCCGTACTGATTTAGCTATTTTCCAAAACATGAAAGTTTTAGTATTCTGTCTTAGTTTTTAAAGGCCTCCAAGAACACCTTAATCGGACCTTGGTAACCTGAGATAGAGTCATTTAAAAGTAGTGCAGTTAATTAGCCGACTAGTTGGATTTTGGTTCTATAAATTGGGAATTTGACTAGGTTGCATTGGAAACTAGACTAAGTGATATTCATGAAAATTGTAGCCCTGTGTCTTAGCTTCGAAACGGTATAAGTTATGCTGCAATCTGATAAGCATAGCCTCGGATGTGTTCTTTCCGTAACCACATGTCAAATCTGTCTTTTGCTAGGTTACATTTCCGCACTTGTTATCACTTTGATTTTTGTTCTTATGTTGTTATGAGCCTATGGAACGGCTATTTACTTGAATCTATGATATGTATGACTTTGGGATTGGTTGAGGAAAAATAATGAGGCCATAAATGGCTGGAAAATTAGGTAAACACAAGGGGCATGCTGCTAAATTTTCACAAGAAAGATAAACTAGCCTTTGGAGTTCTAGTTCTATATTTGGAAAATTTGACTTGGATACACGGAAAACTAGGTTGAGGTGTCTTCATGAAAGTTGTAAATCTTTGTCTAAGCTTCGAGACACTACCTAGTACATTTTGATCTGATAATCACAGCTCCAGTTATGGGCAAAATCGTGTAACCCGTTTTGTACCATTTTCATTTCCGCGCACGCCCGATACAGACAATAATAAATGATGGATGAGGTTCGTGAGTCGTGGTTGGTGAGTGATCCCTCGACTATTTCCAAAGTTACTTTTGAACTAATTCTTGCATTTATGACTCCATTGCATATCATTTGGGTTCGGGTGTGTGCCATGACATAATTTGGCTCCAATGAGTTCCTAGAAAGTCTTGTGCTTAGAACCAATGTCTCCACTACTGTTTACACATTCTTTGGAGCACGATGGCTCCTTACTTTTGTTTCACGGTTACCTGATCTAAACGAGCATTGGATATTTGAGTACAAGAACTTCATTGGCTCTCGTGAGCAATAAATGAACATTTGATTACTGCATCATGACATCATATCAATGCTTTATTGTGAAATATACTTGGCTGTTGATTTACTGGTCACTCCCAGAGCTTCTAGCTCACCCCCTATTATCTTCTTCTCCCCACAGGGATCGAAGTAAAGGAAGAACTTGTATTTGGATCTCTATGTGGCTAGATGGCGTACATCTTGTATAGTTTAGATTTGGTTTTGGTTTATGTACTTTTGGGCCTGTATAAATATTTGGAATTGAATCGGATGTATATCTACATTCTACACTTAGAACTAGTTTCCGCTTCGCTTATGATATGTAATTTTTGGAGAATTGGATGTATTATTCGAGTTGTACCTTGTAATTTACTTGAGAAATGTAGTAAGTAAGTGAGTCCCGGCGAGAGTTGGGCAGGCGGTCCGCTAAACCCTTTGGTTCTCCTTAGGGGGGGGTGGGGCCGTCACAAATTTAGCCATTTTCCAAAACATGAAAGTTTTAGTATGCTGTCTTAGCTTTGCAACGCCTCCAAGAACGTCTTAAACAGACTTTGGTAGCCTTAGATATGACCATTTAAATGTAGTATGGTTAACTAGCCGGTTAGTTGGATTTTGGTTCTGTGAATTGGGAATTTGACTAGGTTACACTGGAATTTAGACTAAGTGGTCTTCATCAAAATTGTAGCCCTTTGTCTTATCTTCGAAATGGTATAAGTTGAACCTCAATCTGATAAGTGTAGCCTCGGATGTGTCCATTCCGTAAAAACCCATCAAATCTGTCTTTTGTTAAACTTCATTTCCGCACTTGTTGTTAGCTTGATTTTTGTCCTTGTATTGTCTTGAGCCTATTGAACAGCTATTGAAATGAGTTTGTGTTGTGTGTAACTTTGGGTTTGATTGAGGAAAAGAATGAAGCCATAAATAGCTGGAAATAGGAAAATACAAAGGGTGTGCTGCCCAAATTTATGCTCGAGGACTAGAGAAATATACTTACGATTTGAGTAAGGGTTAAGAGTGATCACTACTTGAACCATCTAGGATATTTGCATCTTCTTTTTCTGAGGTATATAAGTAAGGACCTATCCGAACTTGTACCCTTAGGAAAAGCGGTAATAATCACTATAAATCTGTTTTCCTTGCACTTTCGACTCAAAAGTTATTTCCATGTAAACATGTTACAAAATTTTCAGTTTGAAAAGCGAGCAACTGTTTCCTGACCACTCTCCAAGTGAATTTCAATTTCTTGATTCTTATTGAACGAAACGTCTAAGTTTCGAACCTTAGTCGATTTTCAAAGTTCTTAAGTCAAGTTTTTTTCCGCAGATTTGGACTCCAAACCCGGAATACCACCCAGACGCGAACACTAGAGGCACTACTTTTGGTGAGTGCTTCCAAATATCTGATTGAACTTGATATTTGTGATTTATCTTTGACCATTGTGATTACATGATATATAAGTGGTTTGATCGGGCAAGGGTGTACTTTATCGCACTTGCCCTAACGAGAATTGTTCTTGTTTATTGATTTCACTTGACTTGCTCTACATGCATATGAATGGTATCTTTCTTGGAATTTCAGAAACCCTGTGGCTAGTTAATCTAGTTGAGCCGGCAAGGGCCTGGTCGATTAGATAACGAACCCTGGGTAACTAGTAATGTCGAGTGGAGTGTTATCTCCTCAGCTAATCGGTATACTCGAGTATTACCACCCGTGTTTCGTGTGGCGTGCGGGCCCGAAAAAGGGGGTTGATCGGTGGACGGAGACTGGCGTGAAGTGGGGTTTTCTTTCTAGACTAGTTATTACTTGAAAGTTGACGGAGTGTCAACTACCAATCGATCAAGCTGGGATGGAGTCGAGACATGAGCCACTGTATCCTTACCTGTGAATATGATCCATATATTTCTCGACTATCTGAAGTGTTATCTCTCTGATTTGACTTGTTTGCTCGCTATTTCACTATTACACTGTTATTACTTTGTTTGATGGCCAATTTGATATTTGGAACTTCACCGAGCTTTGGCTCACTCCGTTAGTTTTGTTTTCCTTACGAGCGAGGTGTGAGACATGTAAAGACTAGCGTAGCCTAGTTGTTTTGACTTTTGACTTGTACTCGCGCTATTACTCGAATAGAATGTTTTGTATCTGGATTGTGTACACTTTGAACCAGTTTGGGTATATTGAGGCTTTGTATCTTGATTGTGCATCGATGTAAATTATAAGCTTGAATTGTGGATGTTATTTATGGTCCATGGATGTATGCACGTGATACGAGTGAGTGAGTCCTGGCGAGAGCTAGGCAGGCGGTCCACCGAACCCTTTGGTATGCCTTAGGGAAAGATGGGGTCGTCACAGAATGGCCCCAGCTGAACTTAAGGAATTGAAACTACAGCTACAGGATTTGTTAGAGCGGGGGTTTGTTCAAGAAAGTGAGTGGCCTTGGGGAGCGCCTGTTTTATTCATTAAAAAGAAAGATGGTAGTTTGAGACTGTGTATTGACTACCGTGGCTTACATTGTAACATCCCGAATATTAGGAGGTTGTTTGTGAAGAAAATATTAAAGTATATTTCTTCGGGTTTGATTTAAAACCTTATTTGTTTTAAAAGACTAGAGACCCTAATATTTTAGTCAAAAACCCTAGTTTACTTGTGACTAACCGGTTTTCTTAAATCTCTCACATTTTAATTGAAACCCTAATTTTAATCACTGGAATTGGAAAATTCCTCACGTTTTCTTAAAAATTTCCTTTTATTTGGAAATTATTATTTATTAAAGCCCTACTATCCATTTATTCCATAATAAGTGCAAATGAGCCTAGAAAGTAGGGTTTCACTCTTCGTTTTCAAGATTGGGGCAAATTAGGGTTTTCGCGATTTTCCGCCGGATGAATTTTCGGTACAGAGTAAGAATTAATTTGGGGATTAAAAGTGACTTTTAAGTGAGAAATAATATGTGATTAGTGGCAATGAGATAAGGTTAGTAAATGAGAAGTAAAAACCCTAGTACGTGAGTTTTAAGAAAAACGGCGCGAATCGGCGGGACCCGCGTACTACCGGTTGAACGCACCACTTGACCACCACTTTCTTACCATACAAGCTTATTGATATTTGAGCAAAATATCTTCTCAATTTCCAGCTAGCTTGACCGAAATTTGTGGCCTAAAAATGTAAGGGAAGAGAGAGAAAAATGCTTGGCTATGGTGGTGACACTTGTCCAACTCTATTGGGTCCTTGTTTGATATTTTCTTTCTTCCTTTCTTATCTTTCCTTGGACTGCATTTCTTCTTCATTTCTGCTTGTCTTGGCCGAGAGTGAGAGGGAGAGAAACCAAGAGAAAGAAACTCCAACCCATCTTGAGTTTGATCCATTTAAGTGAGCAACAAGAAAACTAAACCGATTGATTGTAAGTTTGAAAGCTTGGGAAGCTAAGGGAACCAAAAATTTCAAGAAATAGTGGAGGATCACTCTTGCAAGGCTCTGTCTTAAGGTATATTGGCTGATCACCCTTTTCTTCTCCATTAATCATAATCAAGTGGTTGTTAAGCTTAGAATTGAGCTAGTGATACCTATTTTCAAGTTGTTGTGATGATTTTTGGATGATATAAGTGAGTTAGGATTTGATAAATTTCTGCCCAAACTTGCTATATGGTTACTATATGTTGTATATAAGGTTATACAAGGGGCTTTGGTAGTGATTGGAACAAGGAATTGAAGAAAGTTCAATTGAAAACCAAAATTTCCAGATTTCTGGAATTTCATGTTTCACTTCTGTCCGTTTTTGTTGCACCATGTTAGAGGCCGAATTGACCTTGGATCAAAGAAGGAAAGTTGTAGAGAATGGTATTTTATAGGTACCTGTAAAATTTCAGCTCAATCGGAGCAACGTAGGACGTGAAAAGTCCAAAATACCCTTACTGTTTTAAGTATTTCCCAAGCAGTCCGTGTGAGCAGTTAAGTCCAGTTTATCACGTTTTTCGACTAGGATCCATTCTGATTTAGCTTTTTACCAAAACATGAAAGTTGTAGAATTCTGAATTAGCTTTCAAATGCCTCTAAGAACACCTGATTCGGACTTGTGTACTCTGAGTTATGTCCATTACAGTGTTCTGCGTTTAAACAGCCGACGAATTGGTTTCGGGTTTAGTAATTCGAGAATTTGACCAAGTTACATTAGAAACTGGACTAAGTGACCTACATGAACATTGTAGACCTGAGTCTTAGCTTCGAAACGGTATAGGTTGCGTCTTAATCCGATAAGCGTAGCCTAGGATAAGTTATTTCCGCTTTCATACGTCAAATCTGTCTTTTGCTAAATTGAATTTCTGCACTTGTTATTACTGTATTTCTTATTCTTATGATATTGTGAGCCTATGGAACGGCTCTTGACTTGAATTGCTTATGTGTGATGTTGGGTTGTGGTTGAGGAAAAATAATGAAGCCAAAATGGCTAGAAAATTAGGTAAACACAAAAGGGCGTGCTGCCCAAATTTTCGCCGAGAGCTAGGTTTCTATTTGAACTTGTATACTTTTGTTTGGCCAATACCATGACCGGTTTTCCATTTTACAACATGATTTTTCATCCTTGGGTTCAAACAACCCTCTTCTTACTTGAAAGTCATCTTTACACGTTTTACTCTTAATTAGTCGGGTTTCTTTGTTTCCCTTAAATGTTTTGCTCGATAAACTATAATAATGTTCTCTTGCTCAACCTTAGGTTTCATTGGTGATTAAGGGTAATATCCGGAAGGATATTTTGCACGATATTTTGCATTTCTAGGTGAGTGACCTCAAACTACTTCTAAAGTTATTTATGAACTGTTTCTTACATTATTTACTTTTGAACTGTTTCCAAAGTCACTTTTGAAATGTTTTCTTGCATATCATGTGTGCTGGCATTTGAGTGTGCCTTGTTTGCTATATTTCTTGACTTCATGACTTGTATTTTGGTTGATAACGTGTTAAGTGCTTTCGATGATTATTAAAACGAGTTTTCTAGGCGAGTGTGTACTTTATCGCACTCGACCTAAATAGCTGTGCAATTTTCAAGGATTTAATTATTGAAATGCTAGTTGCGCATGATGTAAGCCTTTTGGGCTGAACTGGCCATTGCCCTTGTTACCGGTCGTCTTGAGCCAGAAGCGGACTCGGTCAGGCGATTAGGAACTTGGGTGAACGTTTGGTATACTCGAGTATTACCTATGTAGGTTGGTGGAGCCTGGCCAAAAGCCAGGGACGGGGTGAATGAAATGAAGTAAGTGACCAAATGAGCGAGAAAATGTCAGGAGAATGAATGTATCCTTTCATGAATGTTACTATCGCTTTCCATTGTAAATGTTTCTTGAATTATTGATAATCCATATTTACTGTTTTGCAAATGATGTAGTTGTTTCCGGATTTATCATTCAATTTATGACATCATTGCTATATGACATCATTGAAATGAACTATTGTGAAACCGATTTGATTAATGATTTTCTGGTTACTCGCTGAGCTTTTAGCTCACCCCAAAAACTATTTTATTCCCCTCCACAGGGCTCGTGGCGAAGGAAGGACTTGTAGTACTTGTGCACGTGTATGGATGGCCTAAACTTTGTACAATTTTGGATTTGGAATTATTTTATGTATATTTGGGATTAGTTTCCGCTGCATTTGTGACATGTAATTATTGGAGACTTGGATGTATATTTGTGGACCATGTGATGTATATTTGAGATTTTTATTGTAATATATTTGAGGATTATAGTGATCGATTGAGTCCCGGCGAGAGCTGGGCAGGCGGCCCGCCGAACTCTGGGGTACGCCCTAGGGGGAGGTGGGGTCGTCACATACATGATGTTATGGTGAAAAATAAGTATCCTTTGCCACACATTGACGAGTTGTTTGACCAACTGCAAGGAGCAGTAGCCTTCTCTAAGTTGGACTTGAGGCAAGGCTATTACTAGTTACGAATTAGGCAAGAGGATATACCGAAGACTACCTTTAATTCCAGATATGGTTATTTTGAATTCGCAGTGATGCCTTTTGGTTTAACGAATGCTCTTGCCGTATTTATGGATTTGATGCATCGAGTCTTTAAACTCTACTTGGATCAATTTGTTGTAGTGTTTATCGACGATATTTTGGTGTATTCTAAGACTCGAGAGGATCACGAACGGCATTTGAGGATAGTTTGTAGACTTTAAGAGAACATCAGTTATATGCCAAATTTAGCAAGTGCGAATTTTGATTGGAGCAAATTTCCTTTCTAGGGCATATAATATCTAAAGATGGCATTTCTGTGGATCCAGTGAAAGTAGAGGCTATATCTGAGTGGAAACGACCAGAAACCCCAACTGAGGTTCGTAGCTTCCTAGGGTTTGTTGGGTATTACCGTTGCTTCATCAAAAATTTCTCCAAATTAGCCGGTCCTTTAACCGACCTGACCAAAAAGCATGGTCAATTTCTCTGGAACTTTAAGTGCGAAGCTAGTTTTCGAGAATTGAAGAAACGGTTAACGTCGGCACCCATTTTAGCTTTACCAAATGGGAGAGATAGTTTCACTGTGTATATGGATGCCTCAAGAGAAGGTTTAGGATGTGTTGTAATGCAAAATGGGAGTGTAAATGCCTATGCCTCTAGGAAGTTAAAACTGTCGCGCCCCATTTTTTTTGAAAAATAAAATGATTGCTTTTGGGATTTTATTGGTTTGGAAAAAGTGAATTTTTTGATAAAAATAAAAATGGGTCTAAATGGGACTTTTGAAAATGCGACGATTTGACCCAAGAAAATAGTTCAAAAAGGTTTTTTTATATGAAAAATGGAGTCGCCACTTAGTATAGAGTTAGGGTGTACCAAGTCACCCAAAAAGTGAATTTTTTAAGGAAAAAAAGTAAGAAACCCTTTTGAACGACTCCTAGTCTACGCAAACAAAGAAAAAGGTTCGGGAGTCACATTTGACGAAGGGGAAGGCAAGGATAAAAATCCAAGGCACCCCTTCGACCTAGCCAAGGCTAGTTGCGTGATTTAACCCTTATTTTCCTTATTTTTTTCTACCCAAAGTATGTATTCGCAATTTGGACAAAGACTAATGAATGAGAAATGCAATCCTAAATTCTACGATGTCTCTCGTGAGGTTTTTGGTCCCAAACCACATGAATTGTGGCGGCCAATAAAGGGAAACCTCATAGAGGTCGATTGATGCAAATGGTGACTCAAGTGCAAGTGTGCAAGTGTATGAAAAAATTTATGTATGAAATGATGTAAAAAACAAAGTGTTTGTGTGCGAATGTGTAAAGAAAGTGCATGTGTGAATTTGTATGAAAATCAAAGTGTTTGTGTGTGCAAATGAATGAAGATAGAATAGTACATATATAAGTGAAACTTGAATTTCATTTGTGAAGTAAAGTAAATAAATGATAAAGATGTAGTGAAAAATATGGATTGAGAAATGTAAGAAAAATGTGATTAAAAGAGTATGGAAATGATAAAAATGAAAGTATGACCCTAGGGGAATGCAACAAGTCGGGTACGGGGGTTGACTTCTAACTTTTCGACTTCGATTTTCCCTTTAATTAGAAGGCGAAACTAGCGTGCTAAGGCTATCGAGTAGCCACACTCGCTCGTTTCCCTTATCGGAAGGGGATTTTCACACAAATGAACCCTAACTAGCATGAGATGCAAGTCCTAAAGTGAAGGGGAAGGGGTTTGAGGAACATGCCAAATGATAAACTAAGGAAATGCATGATATGTGGTGATCATGCACATAATGAAAAAGGAAAGAAAAGAAAAAAAACCTATTGGGTCTAGCATTGGACTAGCCCATTCTATGAATTCCGACCAGCGTTGGACTAGTGGAAACGATAAAAGAAGCCACAACTAGCGTTGGACTAGTGTGGCGACGTACATTCATCCATTCCATTCATCTATACTACAAAAAGCGAGTAGACATGCGATTTACTTATAAACACATAGCACATAACACTTAGCATGCTTGACTAGATGCAAAATCCTAATAAAGCGTTTAACATATAACACATAGGCATGCAACCATTACATTTGCTAATTAAAATAAAAGGGAAAGGGAAAATGGACCAAATTACTTGCTATGCCCTATCTATTACAAGCCAAGAGGTGTACACATACCCCATAAAGAACAACTTAAATAAAAGTAAAAGTAAATGAAATAAATGCAAGGAATTAAGAAAGCAAAGTAGACATGCATATTCACGTAACACGTAGGAGCACGTAAGAGAGAAGTAAAGAGGATAAAAGAAAGTTATACCTTCCCCTAATGGTAAGCCAATGAAGGAAAATGGCTTCAAAACAATAAAGGGTCAAGACATCAATTTAAAAGTAAAGTATAAGCAAAAACATCAAAAACTACCTAATTGCAACTTGAATGAGCTCAAAAAATGCTTAAAGACCAAGAAAACGGAATAACCCATTCAATTTCCAAATATAGCATCTACTAAAGACTCAAAACAAGCATTACTCAAACATTCAAGTCCAAATAAATCGTTTAAACACTTCAAAGATCTTAAAAATAAAGGAAAAGTCAAACAATGATTGAAGTTGCAATGATTTTAGGACTTAATTACAAGATACTAGAACATGCTTGGGCTCTTGTGGAACAAAAAGAAACTTAGAAGGATCAAATTGATTAAATGTTCCAATTACTTGGGCCCTAGTGAGTCAAGAGGGGACTTGGGGGGTCAAAGTGTTAATCTTTAGAATTTTATCATGCATGCATACGAGAATTAGAGTTTCTGCAATGTTTTCCTTCATTTTGCAACTTTGCGGCAACAAGAACCTTTCGGCAAACAACAAGGAAATTTTGGCAGCGACAAGAAAATCTTGGTAGGCTAAGCTAGCTATCAAAGCATTAAACTAACTCTAATTAAAACATGCTTAAACAACACTTAATCAAAGTAATTTCTTGCAAGTTTACAAACCCAAAAGCTGCTGCACTTTTGTTACAAACCAACTCAAGGACTGCTGCATTTTCATTTTTTCAACCAGGTTTTGGGCAAAAAATAATGCCAACCTTAGACAAATTCTATCTAGCAGCATCACCACTTTGAGCCAAACAACATAACACCCAATTTGATCCCCCAAACAACCAAGACATAGAAGGAACAACATGCAAGTTCACGGCTAAAAGAAAATGCAGCTAAGAACAATAGATGAAAGCTCGTGACTTAATGAACAAATGCAGCAATGGAATCAAGGTGTGCAAGCTCACGTCTAAACTGGAAAAATTCTTTCTCCCTCCCTCGGATAAATTGAAACATTTCCAGCAGCTATATGTCAACAATTTTGGCCAAATCACTGAATTATGTATTCAAAGCTATCATGCATGACTAATAAATGAAGTTACTATCAATTCTAGTCCAAAGCAGGGTCGGTCACCAACAACATTCATCCAAAATTCCAGAATTTGCTCAACTATTTACGGATGACATGCATGCAACAGATTTTTGGTTTCATTCAAATTTCTGGTTTACACACAGCTAAATCATCTCATGCAGGGCTTAATCATCCAGCATTTAGTTAGCTAAACACACAACCAAGTGAGAATCAAACACTTTCCAGCAAATCTCATACTAAAATACCCATACAACTCCCAAAACAACTCCATCAGCTAAGCTGGGAAAATTGGTTTAGCAGTCCAACAACTTCCAATAAAAATTTCCAGCCATGCAACCGAATTTCTGGCCATAAAGTTCACATGCAAAACCAAATAACAAGTTATCTATCAGATTAGATCCAAAACCAAGTTCGAATGTCATCAAAATCACCATCTTACCAGAAATTCATCCAAACTCTCTCTCGGTTAACATGCATGTAAACAGATTCTATATTCCTTCACTATTCTTGCTTAAACAAGGTTGATTAACCTCATGCAAAGAATAATCATCCAGCTATTAACTAACTAACCACACAACTAAGCTCAGATCATCACAAAGTAACAAGTTAAAGCTGAAATTTCTAGTTCAAACTCACGGCATTTCCAATTCTTTTGAAACCCATTTCTGGTAACTCAATTCTTCATCTAAACGTACAACTCTCACATGCATGCCTCTAAACAGCTTCATCTACCCATAATCAATTAGTTCAAGTCTAGAAATTACCTCAGCTTGGAGCTTAATACACACGACTAATAGCTGCAACAATCCTCCACTCTCGGCTGTCCAGAATTGCAGTCCGCAACTCTCCCTCTCCCTGGCTCAAACTTGCGGCTGGATTGGAGGAAGTTTGACTCTCGGTTCTTTCTCTCCCTCTCTCGATTGGTCTTGAAGTGAGGCTGGAAGATAAACTAAGTCCTCACCTCTCTCTCTCTCGTCGTTATTTCCAAAGAAGCTGATCACTCACAGCTCACGGCATAGGAACAATTGAAATGAGAATGTTATGGTGAGTCGTAATGATTGTAGTGAACTGGAAATGATATAGCGTAGTGGGATGTATATATTGAGGTATTGGGAGTGGAGTGGAATCGGCAATAACAATGGAAAGTGCTAGGTTGAAAAGTGGAAATGGAACCGGCAGAAATAGAATTGTGATTTTTTGATTTTTTTTGATTTTTTTTTTTTGAAATTAATTAAATAAAACTGATAATAAAAATAGATAACAAACAACAAAAACAACAAAAAAAGTAATTTAACTAACATTGGATAGAAACTAAATAAACTAGAATCAACAAAGCACAATTTTCCATTTTTCATCAATTTCCTCTTTTTTTTTCACAAATTTTACGTTAAAACTTAAAACTAAAACTAAAACTAAAACGTGAACAAAATTAATATGACAAATAATTAGCAAATAAAAGACAAATAAAAAGGTAACAACTAAAATGCAGACAAACTAAAACAAAATCATGAATTAGATGCAACATACAAATTATTTAAAAATTTGGTGTCTACAGTTTGCCCCTCTTTGTTTGAGTTTTGAAAAAACTTGAGACAAAGAAGTAGACACCAAATACTTACCTGTGTTATTCAGTTGCAAAATGATTTGAACGGACAGGAATTTTAAAAACGGGACTGACCCGAACAAGGAATTTAAAACGGGACTGACCCGAACAAGGAATTTAAAACGGGACTGGCCCGAACAGGAATCTAAAACGGGACTGACCCGAATAGGAATTTAAAACGGGACTGACCCGAACAGGAATTTAAAACGGGACTGACCCGAACAAGGACTTAAAACGGGACTGGCCCGAACAGGAATTTAAAACGGGACTGGCCCGAACAGGAATTTAAAACGGGACTGGCCCGAACAGGAATTTAAAGCCCGAACAGGAATTTAAAACGGGACTGACCCGAACAGGAATTTAAAACGGGACTGGCCCGAACAGGAATTTAAAACGGGACTGGCCCGAACAGGAATTTAAAGCCCGAACAGGAATTTAAAACGGGACTGGCCCGAACAGGAATTTAAAACGGGACTGGCCCGAACAGGAATTTAAAACGGGACTGGCCCGAACAGGGATTTAAAACGGGACTGGCCCGAACAGGGATTTAAAACGGGACTGACCCGAACAGGAATTTAAAACGGGACTGACCCGAACAGGAATTTAAAACGAAACTTCACTGGGGAAGTTTAAACAATGAATTGAGTTTTTTTTTTTTTTTTTTTTTTTACCTGAGAATAGTTCAACTTTTGTACCAAGAGGGAAATTTGGATTTCTGTGACTGAAACGATAGCTGATGCTGTTTCTTATGATCGAGTCTTGCAAATAACATCGATCCTTGTTTACTGGAAAGCTTTGTCTGACATCGGTTTAGGTGCCAAAAAGAGAGTGGCTGCTTTTGTTTGTAAATGCAACATTCCTACAAGAAAAGAAGAAATAATGGGTTTGCCACCATTATTTGATCCGGTTTGCCTTGAGAGTCGTGTAAACATGAGTCTTGTGATGCTTTTATTTCGGCTCGGCGGCATCTGCCTTAAACCTTTCAATTTCTGGGACTGATAAAATGCAGATTTACCACGTCACCCAATCCAGGTGGTAGCTTTGTTGTATGTTACTCCCTGTAACTGATGATTGAACCCCCTATCTTTGCACAAACCTCAGGGTTTATCATTCATTTGAATTTAATGGTGAAAGAATGATGCATGAAAATTAGTCATATAAAAATCAATGTATATGCAAGATGATTTCCTATGTTAGGCAAAGATGAGCATGCAAAAGAATGTAGACAATCATAAGCATTCATACACAAATAATTTGAGAATAACCAAGAGGTTTATAAAGATACATTTTGCAAAAGAATATTTGTAAAGAACAAATACAAATTTAACCAACGAATATCATATTCAAAACTTTGGATATTTTCTCTTCGGAATCCGATATTGGCAGAAGTATCACAAATATGAGGAAAACCCCAAATGAACCAGGTCACCGGCTGTTCCTTCTTGAGCTTGTCTGTCGAGAAAACCTACCTTGGCGCCCTTTCGGGTTTTCACCAAGGTTGCCCCCACCCTTTTTTTTTTTTTTTTTTTTCGAGGCGCCCTTTCGGGTTTTCACCTAGAGAACCATGAAATATCTCGACCATTATCGGCTCAGAAATATGAATTGAAGATTTCTGGCATCAGTAGAATGCATTTCCCTTGTGAGATTAGGCGAAAGCATTATAGACATCACCTGCCAGTTGATTAACAAATTTCCTAATAGAAATGCAGCAAGTGACGAAAACCAGGACTTTGGGCTTTTGTAATGAGGTCCGGTGGGGTGTTTTTCAAGAAAGGTTGAGGCTTGAAGGCAGATTTGATACGAGGGGTGAAATAACTTGAGATTGCACCCTTTTGAAAACAACTCCGATACTGAGGAAAATTTGCCCCAGTTTGATCAGATTTTCTCTCTTTGCATTTTTCATTGTATTTTCCTCACTTTTTGCATTTTTCTTTGAAAACTAAATTTGCCCCAGTGTAGGGTTTTTTTTTCGAAACAAATTTGCCCCAGTGTGGGGTTTGCAATTCTCAAGGGTTATCAAACGAAATTTGTCAATTCTGATGGCTCAAAGGGGACAAGTAGAGATAAAATGTTTTTTAGTGTAAAAGAAGATGGCCGGACTTGCATTTCGCCATTTGCATGAATTTCTAAAGAAAATTTGCATGATCAAATGAAAAACTTTTTGCACATATCTGAGTTGATGGGTTGAGGGAAAACCCGTCCATCCATTTCCGCCAAAATAAGAGCTCCGCCAGGTAATACCTTTTGGATAATGAACGGCCCTTGCCAATTTGGAGCGAACTTGCCTTTAGCTTCATCTTGCATTGACAAAATTCGCTTCAGTACCTTATCACCTTCTTCAAATGCCCGCCGATGGACTTTTTTGTTGTAAGCTCGGGCCACACGTTTTTGATAGCATTGCCCATGACAGATAGCATTGAATCGCTTCTCATCTATCAAAGTCAATTGCTCATGGCGCTGCTTGATCCAATCGGCCTCCTCCAATTTAGCTTCCATAAGGATTCGTAGCGACGGAATTTCAACCTCAGCTGGTAATACAGCTTCCATCCCATACATAAGTGAATATGGCGTTGCCCCAGTCGATGTCCGAATAGAAGTCCGGTACGCCATCAATGCATAAGGCAACTTTTCATGCCAATCGCGATGCTTTTCTGTCATTTTGCGGATAATTTTCTTCAGATTCTTATTTGCGGCTTCTACAGCTCCATTCATCTGAGGCCTATAAATGGCAGAATTGCGGTGTTTGATTTTGAACTGCTCACATAGTCCATCTACCATGTCATTGTTCAGATTCTTGGCATTGTCCGTAATAAGGGTTTCGGGTACTCCAAAGCGACAGATGATGTGATCTCTCAGGAAATTGGCCACTACCTTTTTCGTGACATGTTTGAATGACTCTGCTTCAACCCATTTGGTAAAGTACTCGATCGCCACCAATATAAATCGATGTCCATTTGAAGCGGGAGGATCGATTGTACCAATCACGTCCATACCCCACATTGAACAAGGCCACGGGGCGGTCATGCTATGCAGTTTAGTGGGTGGAGCGCGGATAATGTCACCGTGCATTTGGCATTTTATACATCTCCGGACAAAATCTATACAATCATGCTCCATAGTAAGCCAGAAATATCCGGTTCTCATGATTTTCTTCGCTAGCAAATGGCCATTCATGTGAGGTCCACAAACGCCACTATGCACTTCTTTCATCATATATTGAGCTTCATCTTCATCAATGCACCTTAAAAGGTTCAAATCCGAGGTTCTTTTGTACAACACTTCTCCATTTAAGAAAAATTTTGAAGCCATTCTACGCAGAAAACTCTTGTCTTTTGTGCCAGCATGCAGAGGGTAAGACCCAGTTTTAAGAAACTCCTTAAGATCACTATACCAAGGAACATTGTCAAAAGACTCATCTGCAACCCAGCAGTGGGCAGGCTTGTCTTGAAGTTGAATTTGGATTGGTTCGATCTTTAATTCATCTGGATACTGGATCATGGAAGCCAAGGTGGCCAAAGCATCAGCAAATGCGTTTCGGGCTCGAGGGAGATGTCTGAATTCCAAATTTTGAAATTGCTTGGCCAGAGTGAGCAGACTACAATGGTAAGGTAGAATTTTTGAATCTTTGGTTATCCACTGCTTCAAAGTTTGGTTCACGAGCAAATCTGAATCACTAAAAGCTATCAACTCCTTGATTTCCATTTCCAAAGCCATTTTGAGACCAAAAATGCAGGCTTCATATTCAGCCATGTTATTCGTGCAAGCGAATTGCAATTTGGCAGCGGCAGGGTAGTGCTTCCCTTCGGGTGACACCAAAACAGCTCCAATTCCAACTCCGAGAGAATTCGAAGCTCCATCGAAGAAAAGCCTCCATTCAGGACTTTGTTCACTTATATCATCTGCAGCGCTTACAAATAGGACCCTCTCGTCAGGGAAATAAGTACGGAGTGGTTGATAATCATCATCCCTTGGATTTTCCGCCAAATGATCAGCTATAGCTTGCCCCTTGACCGCCTTTTGTGAGGTGAAAACAATATCGAATTCTGAGAGAATTATCTGCCATTTCGCCAAACGCCCAGTCAGCATCGGCTTCTCCAAAAGATACTTCAAAGGATCAGACCGGGAAATAAGATACGTGGTATGACTCAACAGATAGTGTCTCAACTTCTGGGCTGCCCAGGCCAATGCACAGCAGCTTTTCTCAATGAATGAATAATTAGCCTCGTACTGCGTGAACTTCTTGCTTAGATAGTAAATGGCTTGTTCTTTCCTTCCGGATTCATCGTGCTGACCTAGAACACACCCTACTGCTCCATCGAGTATAGATAAATACATAATCAAAGGTCGGCCCGATTTGGGCGGCACTAAGACTGGTGGATGCAACAAATAATCTTTAATCTTGTCGAAAGCCTGTTGACACTCCTCATTCCAATACAACGGCACATTCTTTCTCAATAATTTGAACAACGGCTCGCATGTGGCAGTTAGTTGGCCGATGAACCTCCCAATAAAATTAATCTTCCCTAAGAAGCTTTTCACGTCCTTCTGAGTTTTTGGCACTGGCATATCTCGAATTGCTTTGATTTTGACTGGATCTATCTCTATGCCCTTCTTGCTGACAATGAAACCCAACAGCTTACCCGCAGGTGCTCCGAAGGCGCATTTTGCAGGATTTAGCTTCAAATTGTACTTCCGTAACCTCTCGAATAATTTCTTCAGATCAACCAAGTGGTCTTCTGCCCTTTTAGACTTGATTATAATATCATCCACGTAGACCTCCATCTCCCGGTGGATCATATCATGAAATAGGGTTGTCATGGTCCTCTAATATGTTGCTCCAGCATTCTTTAAACCGAAAGGCATGACTCGATAGCAAAAGGTACCCCAAGGGGTAATGAAAGCAGTCTTCTCCCTATCCTCCTCTGCCATTAAAATTTGGTGGTAGCCAGCAAAACAATCGCAAAAGGTTTCAATCTCATGTCCGGCCGTATTGTCTAAGAGAATGTGAATATTTGGTAGAGGGAAATCATCTTTAGGACTGGCTTTATTGAGGTCTCTATAATCAACACAAACTCGCACCTCTCCACTCTTTTTTGGAACAGGGACCGGATTTGAAAGCCAAATTGGGTAATGGGAAACAATGATAATGTTGGTTTTGAGTTGTTTTTCAATTTGCTCTTTTATTTTGAGGCTTATATCTGGTTTGAATTTTCTGGGTTTTTGTTTTACGGGTGGAAAAGAAGGGTCTGTGGGTAACCTATGCACCACCACATCAGTTGAAATGCCAGTCATATCATCATAGGACCACGCAAATACATCCTGGAACATGGTCAAGAATTCAAGCATCTCCTTTTTCTGCCTTTCATTCAAATGAATACTAATTTGCACCTCCTTAACCTCATCCTCAGTGCCAATGTTAACCTTTTCTGTTTCTTCCAGGTTCGGTTTTGGTTTTTCCTCATATTGTTCAAAGTCCTTTGCAAAAGAATCAAATACCTCCTCATTATCACTCTCGCTTTGGAGTTCGGATTCACAGACCTCCAAGTCGTGAGTGATATAGAGATTGCCATTATCGTATTCCAGAACTGTGATATCCAAAGGGTCAAATAATTTTATTTTTGGCTATCTGAAAGAATTAACGAATGTGGGATAATAAGTAAATAAGCATACAACAAACAAATGAATCAAGCAATATGAATATAAACAATCGAATAAACAACACAACAATGACAAAAATGAATTGTGCATTTTCATAAAGACCTTTGATTGAAAGCAAATTGAAACGAAAACTTAACAATATTTACATGCACAAACGTTAGTTAAAAGGAAAATTGTTTTCATTGGCTATTTACAGATGCAAAAGTATTTTCATGAATTCACATGAATGATAAACCCCTTTTAGTTTACCGAAACTCCTTCCGAACGGGCAGGGACTCGGCTGTCCAATTGGGAATTGATCCTTCGGGGATGTCAGGAAATTCAGCTTCGCCTGGAACACTATCTTCAAATGTTGCCCCAACGAACAATTGAGCCAAACTTGCTTCAATTTCGTCAACTGGATTAACCTCTGATGTGATAACCTCTGTTGGTCGTGGAAAAGTATACCGCAGTGGTGGAATGTCAAAAACCCTTTGCCTGCCCTCTTTCTCTGCTCTTTTGCGCTCCTTCATCTCTTTGATGTCCTTGGCGGTTGGTTGGAAACCTAAACCAAACGAATCCTTTTTCTCAATAATCTCCACTGGCTTCAAAATTCCTTGCAGATCTCGTCCCAGCCCTTTGTCAAATTCATAGCCTCCACGGATCATCTCCTTAGCCATCATGACACTGGCCCTTGATAGAGCTTGCTGCTCCTTTGTTATCCAACTGACGGAGACAATATCAGATGTGCTATGAGGGGTCACTGTGGAGCTTCGGCTACCCTCTTCTTTGGACTCGGAATCGGTGATTACAAGGCAATCCTCCTCGGCAAATATAGTTATCAGCTTGTCATTTACTACGAATTTCAGCAATTGATGCAATGAAGAAGGCACAGCCCCAGACTTGTGAATCCATGGCCTGCCAAGCAAAACGTTGTAAACACTAGAAAAGTGCATGACTTGGCAGGTTATTTGAAACTGCGCGGGTCCCATCTCAACTACTAAATCAATTTCTCCTATTGGCTCTCTTTGCGCTCCATCAAAACCTCGGACTATGGTCCCTGAAGGCCTCAGCTTAATGTCTTGCAATCCTAGCTTCTCCAAGGTACTCCAAGGACAAATATTAAGCGCGGACCCGTTGTCAATTAGCACCTTCGGCAGCATTTTCCCGTTGCACCTCACTGTTATGTACAACGCCCTATTATGTCCAATGCCCTCTGTCGGCAATTCATCGTCAGAAAAAGCAATTTGTTTGTTGAATAATACGCTCCCAACCACGTTTGAAAAATTATCAACAGAAATGTCCCTCGGAATTTGAGCTTTAGTTAATACGTCGATCAATGCATCCCTATGCACGTCTGAAGAGAAAAGTAAATCCAACATGGATATCTGGGCAGGCGACTTGCTCAGCTTTTCAACTACATTGTACTCACTTCTCTGAAGTCTCTTAAGGAAATCCAAGGTTTCTCTCTCGGTGATTGTTGGTTTAACGGGCGGTTCGGAGTTATTTGCTTGAATCGGAATGGTAGCTTCAAATGGACTTGCAACCTTCCCCGATCTGGTGACTGCTGACACTTCTTACTTTTTAGCAATTGACTTTTCCCCAATCCGTACGTCAGGTTCGTCATAATTCCATGGCACTTGTTGCAGGCTTAAAACAGGCTCTTGCTGCGTGAATTCAATAACCACCGGCTCCAAAGCCTCACTCTCGGCTGGCGTGAGATCCAAAATAAAGGGCTTTTCGTCCTCTTCAAGTGGCAATTCTATGACAAAGGGTTGGTCTGTGACCCCAAACACTTCAGTTTCCCTTGCCAATTCTCTGACTGGTTCCACATATTCCGTATCATCCAGAATAACCCCAATGATATTGGCATGTTCCGGTAAAGGGTTCCTATTTACGTTCGGCCCTTGTGTCTCCCTTTTTCGGATCACAATCTCCCCGGCTTCAACCATATCTTGGATTTTATGCTTAAGTGCCCTGCAATTAAAGGTGGCATGTCCGGGGGCCCCAGAATGATAAGCGCAGACAACTTGTGGATTATACCACGCGGGCATGCCATATGGGTAGGTAGGAGGGGGTACTGTACCAATTTTCCCGGCGGCCTTCAACTGGTCATACAATTGGTCCAGAGGCCTGCCTAAATTGGTGAATGTACGGCTAGGTGGTCGGTTGTAAGGTTCAGGAGGTTGAGGATGGTTGTAAATAGGTCTATTTAGTGGAGGAAATCTTGGGTTATATGGAGGGCGAGGTCGGTTTTCGGGTGGATTTGGTTGGGAAATTTGAAAAGGGGTTGAAGGTGGGTTAGGATAGCTTGGGCGAGGCCGAGGGTGATGGATGTTGGTAGTATATACAGGATGCGGATTTGAGTAGTAAGGGTAATGGGGTTGGTAGATTGGGCTGTGTTGGTATCGGGGTCTGGGTGAAGGGTTTTGGTTCCAAATAAATGTTGCATCCCCTTCTTTCTTTTTGAACGGCGGCTTTTTCACATTGCTTCCTTGACCTTGTAAAGCATCCAACTGAGATTTCAGGACAGAGACATTGACAATCTTCCCGGCTCTCACAAAGTCGTCAAACTCTTCCAATTTATTCACAATTGCAGCAAAAGAACAACCAGTCATACGGAAAATTTCTTCGAAATATGGAGGATCATGCGCCTTTATGAATGTGCGAATAATTTCATCCTCAGTCATCGGTGGCTCCACCTTCGTAGCTATCTTTCTCCATCTCTTGGCATATGTCTTATGATCTTCAGATGGTCGCCTTTTCGTTCCTTCCAGAGTAGTCCGAGTTGGCGCTAGCTCACAGTTATACTCATATTGTCTAATGAAGGCATTGGACAGATCGAGCCAGGTCTTCACTTCCTCCGGCTTTAGGTTGGAATACCAGTCAAGCGCATCCCCTTCTAAGCTTTCTGGAAATAATCTCAACGGCAAATTCTCGTCATCCACTGGCTTGCCCAACTTGTTAGCAAACAAGCGCAGGTGCGTTTTAGGGTTGCTTGTTCCATCATATTTGTTGAATTTAGGGGTCTTGAACCCCACCGGCAATTGCACGTTCGGAAACAGGCACAAATCATCATAATCCAACACCCCATGTTTGCTTAAACCTTGGCTTTTCCGGATGAATTCATCAAAACGATCCAACCGTTTAAGTAGCTTCATATCAATCTGGGCAGACGACTCTCCCATTTCTGGCTTATTTTGAAAAGTGTGCTCCGGCACCACGGGCTCCGCGGTAGCCTGGTAAAAAGTTTGTGGATTCGGGTGCATGTTTGGGTCGATTTGAGGCTGAAACCCTTGCCCATAAGGAGGATAGAACGGAGGATTTTGAGTATAAGCATATTGCGGGTTGACAATTCCCTCAAACGTGGTTTGCATTGAAGGAATAACAAATGGT
The DNA here is from genome assembly GCF_036785885.1 of Coffea arabica. Classification (NCBI taxonomy): domain Eukaryota; kingdom Viridiplantae; phylum Streptophyta; class Magnoliopsida; order Gentianales; family Rubiaceae; genus Coffea; species Coffea arabica. The sequence goes on along the minus strand of NC_092320.1, from coordinate 46,399,672 downwards.
AACGTGGTCTGGCTGGGAGGAATAACAAATGGTTCAGATTGTGGTTGTGTGACGGGCACAGGCTCAGGTTGCACTCCGCTACTAACGAGTTCGTCGATTAACCTCTTTTGAGCGGCCATTTCGGATGCCATTTCCCCAAATTTTGCGAGTAATTCAGTCAACTGAACCCCAGGACTTGTGGCCTCCGGCTGGGTAGTTGCAACGACCTTATCGGATGATTCTGGTTGAGTACTCATGTCTACACGATTCCTTTGGGCTCTACTTCGGGATCGCGTAATAATGGGGCTTTTTCGAAAAGCTATTTTGAAAATTGACCTGAGAATGCAAAAGGCTTCTTTAGATAAACCAATCGTTACTGAATTTCTGCAATTTATTCAAAAGAGAAAAAAAAAGAAAAAAAAGAAAATGACATGAGTTAGTAATTATTTAAACAATTCGGATGGATGTCCTATTTGGGGGGCCCTTTTTGTGCCAAGGGTAGGCCTAGCATGATGCAACACCTTTGAAATGGGACCCGTAATACAAACCTGTTTTCGACAATAATCCAAAATGAGAGCAAAAGAAAAATCATCTTCATTGATAAACCTGCCAATATTTACATCATGTCACGAAGACGATTCCGTACAAGATTGCCAAAACTTTTGAACCTATCTAATACAGAGTCCTTTGTTTCCCTAGCATATGGAATTCTAAAACATTCAGTTTGGTCATATAATTCTGCACATTTCCGTTTCAGCTCTTGACGCCTTCCTCGTTCATTTTCATACAATTGCTTGCTTTGCTCGGTCATCCCTTTGTATGCTTCGACAGACTTACTTAACTGCAGAATTTCCTTATCCTTTGCTTCGATAATGGCTTTCAACTTTTTCACCTCCTCAGATGGCTCATCTTGAATTTCTTGCGCAACGGATCTTCCTACCCAGTCTTCGTATTGTGAAGTCGTCAAACCCTTCTGCTTGAGCTCCGGGATGTATCTAAAACTCACATCATCAGATAGCGTCACCCAGGCGTCAATAATCCGATCTTTCATAGGGATTTGATTTGGGCACATTCCCCAGTTAAAAATAATGGTGACTTCGCTCATGTCAAGCACGGGTGGTATTTCTTGGACACGCCCTAATTGTCTGAGAAACCTTTTTGGGGCATACGCGGTAATCCATTGAGTACCCAGTAGGAGAATGAATTCGGATGCCTGAGTGCGAAGAATGGGTTTAGTACAATCGGTCCAATCCAATACCCATCTAATATTTTGATCGGTCACGTTCTTCAAGAAATCCACAAACTCAGATGCATTACACGGCAGACTGTCTCTGTTAATTCTCTTGTGATGTGTGGTTATCCAGTTGTATGTGAACATTGGTAGACTCGATGAAATAGCCGGTCGTCTCATGAAATGCTCCATTCCCCATATATGTAAGATCAAATTTGAACCACAAAAGAACTTTTTCCCTTTCTGACAGGTAGTGCAGGCTATGAAGATGTCGGCCAAAATGGTAGGAATAATAGAACACGGCCTATCATTAATTCCGAGAAACAAATCATACAGGATTCTAGTGAGCTTGAAGGCTATCTTTTTGTCTTTCCTAGGAAAAAAGTAGGTTCCCGTCATGACTAAACCGTATACCCAGACTCTCTTTCGATCCCACGTTTCCTTGGAAGTAAACGAGAAGTCCCCTCGATGCCTCTCAAAACCATCTCTTAGCGCAAATCGATCAAATAAGAACTTCGCCTCTATATTTTGGTCTGCCCCTTGTAGTACTGATTCCTTTAAGCCAGTAAAACGGCAAAATTCAGCTTTGTTAGATACTAGCGGCAATACCACGGCAGTTCCTTGAATCGGCAAATTGAGAAATCCGGCGACCTCCTCAATAGTTATGGTCATCTCCCTTTTTCCAAGTCTAAAAGCAGAACAAGTGGGGTCCCATAGATGCACCAAAGCTTCTACCAAATATCCATCGGACTTAACATCCTTGAAATCCCCGATGTGTCCTAATCGATCGGCTATTTGGTTAACCTCATTAGGTGAGAGTAATGTGGGCCATCTTTGTACCTCCGGCGACACTACTAACATCTGTTGCACTCGGCGAGGGCTTTCCATCTATAAACCAAAACCGGAGTCAAATACCTTACCTACAGGTCCCATTTCTCTGGTTAACAGAAATTTAAACGTGCAAATCCCAAAAATTGGGTTAAATACCCATGGGAATTAGGTTGGCTTGTCCCTAATGTGGGATTCCCTAAGTGGCATTCCCTTTCTAAGGCTTATGCATGATGCCATTTTTATCAAAGCAGGGAAAAATGCAATTTGAAATGAGACGTGACCTAAGGAGCCCTTTGTTTGCCAGGGTAAGCCTAAAAATGGTATGGCATTAATTTATGAACAAGATATATCACAATTTTCACATGTGCAATAGCCTATCTACAAGGGTAGGTTTCTAAAAACAAAAGTCATGCCAGACCTCTTATTTGCTAGGGTTTGTGAATGCAATTGGGACACAAAACCAAGAAAAGTTAACTCAGTCCGATAAATACACATAACACATTGTAGTAACAAAATCAACACAAGGAAATAAAGCAATAAAAAGAAGAAAGGGGTTGGACCCCTCCCCTCGTGAATAGTGTCCCTAATAGGGTATGGCTGACTCTACCCTAGGCAAGCTAAAATGGATGCATGAGGTTAGGGTTTACTAATGCATCTAGACTCGATAAGCTCAGGTCCCCGAGCCTTCAGACTTGGAAACCAAGAGTCATCACTCCCAAGGTTCCTTGTCGGTGGCTCGAGCGATTCCCCAGACGTTGCTACGCACACGTCGTGTTACGGCTACCCGTTTGGGCGAATCTAAAAAAACCTCAACCTTCGACTAAAAACTAATAGGTCATCAACCTAAAGTTTAAAGCGGAAGATCGAGTGACCGACTCGAATCATGCTACGCTCACGTCGTGATACGATCACATGTCCAAGTGGTCGCCTAAACTCCTAACAGGGTGGAGTGGCGTGACAAGCCACTAAAAGAAAATAAAAGGGATAAAAGAAGTAAAGCGTATGCTCGTATGCTAGTGCTCGTTTGGAGGGGAAGGGTCAAGAACCAACGCGAGGCTCTAGGGTGACCCATACCTCCCAAAAATGCAATGCAAGCGCGAGATAACAAGTAAACATTCACTCAAACATACATTCGTGAGTCGAGGGATTGGTTTGATTACGTACATAAGACAAAAGGTCCTAAAAATAAAAAATGCAATCCTAATATCCACATGCCATGCATAGAAATGGTAGAAAAAAAGGAAACAAATGGTTAAGTCAAAATGCGTGGACCCACTTAGGAAGTCCCCAGTGGAGTCGCCAACTGTCGCGCCCCATTTTTTTTGAAAAATAAAATGATTGCTTTTGGGATTTTATTGGTTTGGAAAAAGTGAATTTTTTGATAAAAATAAAAATGGGTCTAAATGGGACTTTTGAAAATGCGACGATTTGACCCAAGAAAATAGTTCAAAAAGGTTTTTTTATATGAAAATTGGAGTCGCCACTTAGTATAGAGTTAGGGTGTACCAAGTCACCCAAAAAGTGAATTTTTTAAGGAAAAAAAGTAAGAAACCCTTTTGAACGACTCCTAGTCTACGCAAACAAAGAAAAAGGTTCGGGAGTCACATTTGACGAAGGGGAAGGCAAGGATAAAAATCCAAGGCACCCCTTCGACCTAGCCAAGGCTAGTTGCGTGATTTAACCCTTATTTTCCTAATTTTTTTCTACCCAAAGTATGTATTCGCAATTTGGACAAAGACTAATGAATGAGAAATGCAATCCTAAATTCTACGATGTCTCTCGTGAGGTTTTTGGTCCCAAACCACATGAATTGTGGCGGCCAATAAAGGGAAACCTCATAGAGGTCGATTGATGCAAATGGTGACTCAAGTGCAAGTGTGCAAGTGTATGAAAAAATTTATGTATGAAATGATGTAAAAAACAAAGTGTTTGTGTGCGAATGTGTAAAGAAAGTGCATGTGTGAATTTGTATGAAAATCAAAGTGTTTGTGTGTGCAAATGAATGAAGATAGAATAGTACATATATAAGTGAAACTTGAATTTCATTTGTGAAGTAAAGTAAATAAATGATAAAGATGTAGTGAAAAATATGGATTGAGAAATGTAAGAAAAATGTGATTAAAAGAGTATGGAAATGATAAAAATGAAAGTATGACCCTAGGGGAATGCAACAAGTCGGGTACGGGGGTTGACTTCTAACTTTTCGACTTCGATTTTCCCTTTGATTAGAAGGCGAAACTAGCGTGCTAAGGCTATCGAGTAGCCACACTCGCTCGTTTCCCTTATCGGAAGGGGATTTTCACACAAATGAACCCTAACTAGCATGAGATGCAAGTCCTAAAGTGAAGGGGAAGGGGTTTGAGGAACATGCCAAATGATAAACTAAGGAAATGCATGATATGTGGTGATCATGCACTCAATGAAAAAGGAAAGAAAAGAAAAAAAACCTATTGGGTCTAGCATTGGACTAGCCCATTCTATGAATTCCGACCAGCGTTGGACTAGTGGAAACGATAAAAGAAGCCACAACTAGCGTTGGACTAGTGTGGCGACGTACATTCATCCATTCCATTCATCTATACTACAAAAAGCGAGTAGACATGCGATTTACTTATAAACACATAGCACATAACACTTAGCATGCTTGACTAGATGCAAAATCCTAATAAAGCGTTTAACATATAACACATAGGCATGCAACCATTACATTTGCTAATTAAAATAAAAGGGAAAGGGAAAATGGACCAAATTACTTGCTATGCCCTATCTATTACAAGCCAAGAGGTGTACACATACCCCATAAAGAACAACTTAAATAAAAGTAAAAGTAAATGAAATAAATGCAAGGAATTAAGAAAGCAAAGTAGACATGCATATTCACGTAACACGTAGGAGCACGTAAGAGAGAAGTAAAGAGGATAAAAGAAAGTTATACCTTCCCCTAATGGTAAGCCAATGAAGGAAAATGGCTTCAAAACAATAAAGGGTCAAGACATCAATTTAAAAGTAAAGTATAAGCAAAAACATCAAAAACTACCTAATTGCAACTTGAATGAGCTCAAAAAATGCTTAAAGACCAAGAAAACGGAATAACCCATTCAATTTCCAAATATAGCATCTACTAAAGACTCAAAACAAGCATTACTCAAACATTCAAGTCCAAATAAATCGTTTAAATACTTCAAAGATCTTAAAAATAAAGGAAAAGTCAAACAATGATTGAAGTTGCAATGATTTTAGGACTTAATTACAAGATACTAGAACATGCTTGGGCTCTTGTGGAACAAAAAGAAACTTAGAAGGATCAAATTGATTAAATGTTCCAATTACTTGGGCCCTAGTGAGTCAAGAGGGGACTTGGGGGGTCAAAGTGTTAATCTTTAGAATTTTATCATGCATGCATACGAGAATTAGAGTTTCTGCAATGTTTTCCTTCATTTTGCAACTTTGCGGCAACAAGAACCTTTCGGCAAACAACAAGGAAATTTTGGCAGCGACAAGAAAATCTTGGTAGGCTAAGCTAGCTATCAAAGCATTAAACTAACTCTAATTAAAACATGCTTAAACAACACTTAATCAAAGTAATTTCTTGCAAGTTTACAAACCCAAAAGCTGCTGCACTTTTGTTACAAACCAACTCAAGGACTGCTGCATTTTCATTTTTTCAACCAGGTTTTGGGCAAAAAATAATGCCAACCTTAGACAAATTCTATCTAGCAGCATCCCCACTTTGAGCCAAACAACATAACACCCAATTTGATCCCCCAAACAACCAAGACATAGAAGGAACAACATGCAAGTTCACGGCTAAAAGAAAATGCAGCTAAGAACAATAGATGAAAGCTCGTGACTTAATGAACAAATGCAGCAATGGAATCAAGGTGTGCAAGCTCACGTCTAAACTGGAAAAATTCTTTCTCCCTCCCTCGGATAAATTGAAACATTTCCAGCAGCTATGTGTCAACAATTTTGGCCAAATCACTGAATTATGTATTCAAAGCTATCATGCATGACTAATAAATGAAGTTACTATCAATTCTAGTCCAAAGCAGGGTCGGTCACCAACAACATTCATCCAAAATTCCAGAATTTGCTCAATTATTTACGGATGACATGCATGCAACAGATTTTTGGTTTCATTCAAATTTCTGGTTTACACACAGCTAAATCATCTCATGCAGGGCTTAATCATCCAGCATTTAGTTAGCTAAACACACAACCAAGTGAGAATCAAACACTTTCCAGCAAATCTCATACTAAAATACCCATACAACTCCCAAAACAACTCCATCAGCTAAGCTGGGAAAATTGGTTTAGCAGTCCAACAACTTCCAATAAAAATTTCCAGCCATGCAACCGAATTTCTGGCCATAAAGTTCACATGCAAAACCAAATAACAAGTTATCTATCAGATTAGATCCAAAACCAAGTTCGAATGTCATCAAAATCACCATCTTACCAGAAATTCATCCAAACTCTCTCTCGGTTAACATGCATGTAAACAGATTCTATATTCCTTCACTATTCTTGCTTAAACAAGGTTGATTAACCTCATGCAAAGAATAATCATCCAGCTATTAACTAACTAACCACACAACTAAGCTCAGATCATCACAAAGTAACAAGTTAAAGCTGAAATTTCTAGTTCAAACTCACGGCATTTCCAATTCTTTTGAAACCCATTTCTGGTAACTCAATTCTTCATCTAAACGTACAACTCTCACATGCATGCCTCTAAACAGCTTCATCTACCCATAATCAATTAGTTCAAGTCTAGAAATTACCTCAGCTTGGAGCTTAATACACACGACTAATAGCTGCAACAATCCTCCACTCTCGGCTGTCCAGAATTGCAGTCCGCAACTCTCCCTCTCCCTGGCTCAAACTTGCGGCTGGATTGGAGGAAGTTTGACTCTCGGTTCTTTCTCTCCCTCTCTCGATTGGTCTTGAAGTGAGGCTGGAAGATAAACTAAGTCCTCACCTCTCTCTCTCTCGTCGTTATTTCCAAAGAAGCTGATCACTCACAGCTCACGGCATAGGAACAATTGAAATGAGAATGTTATGGTGAGTCGTAATGATTGTAGTGAACTGGAAATGATATAGCGTAGTGGGATGTATATATTGAGGTATTGGGAGTGGAGTGGAATCGGCAATAACAATGGAAAGTGCTAGGTTGAGAAGTGGAAATGGAACCGACAGAAATAGAATTGTGATTTTTTGATTTTTTTTGATTTTTTTTGATTTTTTTTTTGAAATTAATTAAATAAAACTGATAATAAAAATAGATAACAAACAACAAAAACAACAAAAAAAGTAATTTAACTAACATTGGATAGAAACTAAATAAACTAGAATCAACAAAGCACAATTTTCCATTTTTCATCAATTTCCTCTTTTTTTTTCACAAATTTTACGTTAAAACTTAAAACTAAAACTAAAACTAAAACGTGAACAAAATTAATATGACAAATAATTAGCAAATAAAAGACAAATAAAAAGGTAACAACTAAAATGCAGACAAACTAAAACAAAATCATGAATTAGATGCAACATACAAATTATTTAAAAATTTGGTGTCTACAAAAACCCCACGAGCGAAATTACCCTACTCACGACTTGGAATTGGCTGCAATCATTTTTGCTTTAAAGAAGTGGAGACATTACTTATATGGGGTGACTTTTGAGGTGTATACTGACCATAAGAGTTTGAAATACCTATTCTCTCAAAAGGAGTTAAATTTGAGACAGAGTTGATGGATAGAATTTCTTGAGGATTATGACTGTACAATTAACTACCACCCAGGCAAGGCCAATGTTGTAACGGATGCTTTGAGCCGAAAAGTGCAAGTAGCTGGATTAATAGTAAAGGAATGGAATTTGTTGGAAGAGGTGAGTGAATGGAACCCCCAATTAGATCAACAGAGAGTATTTTTTTGGAATATTACGTAAGATTTGATTTGTTGGATCGAATTAAAGAAGCTCAAAGGAATGACTCGATGGTGCAAAATTGGGTTGGAAAAGTGTAAAAGAGGGAGATACAAGACTTTAATGTGAGTTCTGAGGGCATCTCGAAATTTCATGACCAGATAGTGGTACCGTAAGATGAAGTGATAAAAAGGGACATTTTGGAATAGGCACATCGATCTAAGTATACGGTACATCCTGGAAGTAGTAAAATGTATCAAGACTTAAGGAGACTATATTGGTGAGATAAGATGAAAAAGAAAATTGCTTAGTTTGTCCAAAAATGTTTAGTGTCTCAACAAGTGAAAGCTGAACATCAAAAACCCTCAAGTCTTTTGCAACCTCTTGAAATTCCTGAGTGGAAATGGGAACATATTACCATAGATTTTGTATCAGGGTTACCCCGTACCCAGAAAGGCCATGACATCGTTTGGGTAATAGTAGACAGGTTAACCAAGTCTGCTCATTTCTTGCCTATAAATATGAAATACTCTTTGGGGAAATTGGGTCAAATGTACATGGATGAAATTGTGAGACTGCATGGGATCCTTGTAAGCATTGTTTCTGATAGAGATCCACGGTTTGTGTCTCGTTTCTGGCAACAATTACAAGGAATCTTGGGGACCAAGCTGAACTTTAGTACTACCTATCATCCTCAAACTGATTGACAGTCGGAGAGAACCATTCAAACACTTGAGGATATGTTAAGGACATGTATTTTGGATTTTGGTGGAAGTTGGGGACTAATGAGGGGGGCTCAAGGCTGCTCGAACTTCTAGCGCTCAAGTCATGCAAATACCAAGTGGTCCGATTACAAGAGCGCGTGCTAGAAGACTTCAAGAATCACTTCAAGCTCTTGTTTGCACGATTCAAGAACGAGTTGGTGATGACTTGAGGACCATTGAAGGATTACATAATGGAGAAACTACTCTATACACTTTCCTTCAGGTGGAAGAATCAAGTGAAGACTAGTTCGCGGATTACTAGCTTGTTAATTAGGGTTTTTTAGTTACCATTATTAGTTGTTTGTTAGCACTAAATAATTTCGGTCAATTACACTCCACTTTGACCGAATCCAGAGTCTTAGATTAGTTAATTAGTTGTTAGATATTAAGTTAATACAACTTGGACAATTACACCCTTAATGAAGGGCAAGATCGTCCATTGACAGTCTAGGGTTTTGTCTTGTAAGGCTATATATAGCCTAGGTATTCATTCATGAAAGGGGATTCAGATTTTATAAAATATTCGAGAGTTATTCACTCTCTCTTGTCTCAAGAGAATTTCCTTTGAATACTTGAGAATTGATCTCAAGCTGTTCATCGAACTTATCAATCAAGTAGTCTCCTTGGTTGTGGCGTTCTTCTAACTATACTTTTGGTTCACTAAATTTGCTAGTCTTGGGTTAAGGATTATCCTTAGTTCGTGACTTGTGATTCTAGAAGGGTCAAAGTTCCGCATATCGATTCAACTTGGTGTTCGTCTAGATCCGTCGTGCATCAGAAATTTTTTTTTTTTTTTGTAATAATAATCGGACTTGACACAAAGAGAGACACGACCAGTTTTGCAAGATAAAATTTACTAGAAAGCTTACGAACAAACTCAACGGGATATACTTGATGTCGTCGACTAGCTCTGGATACAAACTGATGGTCAAACCGAAGTGGTTAATAGGACTTTATCTACCCTGTTGCGCGCAATTATAAAAAAGAACATTAAATCTTGGGAAGATTGCTTACCACATGTGGAATTTGCATACAATCGCACTATTCATTCTGCTACACATTATTCGCCTTTTGAAATTGTGTATGGCTTTAACCCTCTCACACCTTTGGATTTAACTCCTTTACCTGTTCATGCGAGAGTTAACTTGGATGGTAAGCACAAAGCTGCATATGTACGTGAGTTACACACTAAGGTGCGTGCCAACATCGAGAAGCGTACACTTCAATACATCCAAAGTGCCAACAAGGGGCGCCGCAAGATGGTCTTTGAGCCCAGTGATTGGGTATGGATACACATGCGCAAAGGGAGGTTCCCAATCAAAAGGCGTAGTAAGCTACTTCCCAGGGGGGATGTGTGAGGACCCGAAAAAAAAAATTTCTTATTTTTATCGAATATTAATGGTTTAATTAAGTATTTATCCACCTGTTTTTCCCAAATAATTTATTACGACCATTTTAAATCCATTCGTATGGAATAATGTCTTCATTATGCTTTTAAAACGTCCCGTTAACAACTTCAATTTTCGGAGGATTGTTTAAGTGAGAAATAATGAACACGAGTGTTTCAAGGTGATATTGTATTCGAGAGTATGATTATCCGGGAAATTAAGAACGAACAATAGCAGATTAAGAAAAGTTAATCGAGAATTAAAGGTGAATAAGTTCTAAGTGAGCATATACTACTCACGCGTGGATAGTTTTCCAAAAGATGCATGGATACAAATTTATTGGAGATTTGAGGAGTTAATACTCGACTCATGTGAGGACTCGTAAAACTCCTATTAAAACCCTATTTTGAGCTTATTTAATTATTTACTTGTTCATTTATTCCAAGTATTATTTTCTAGACCTATTGAACCTAATTACGTGGAAATATAGCTTCGTTATATTTTTAAAATGATTCGTTTCAAAAATTAATTTCCTGGAGTGCGTTTAGTAAAAATAGTGAATAGTGCTTGGAGATTTTATCCGCGTAGGAGCACAATAAGCTTGGAATATTGGAGACTTGTACTATGGTCCTAAAATAGGTAATCTTATGAATAAAAACTCAAGTGATAGTTAATAGTGCAATCGTTATAAGAATTTCTCTGAAGTTTCGCGTTATAACGGTAAAATTGACGGTACGCGTTTTCACACGCGCGACTTCATTTGAGGGACTTTAGACCCTTATTTCGAGACAATTAAGAGTGAAGAATATTTACATGAATATATATGCATTAGAGGTTTAGTGCACTAGTGAACCAAACGCGCGAGAAAATCGAGCCGTAATCGCACCAAACGGCCCCTAATGAGAGTTGACTTTTGGGTGAATTTCCACCACTTATTTCACCTTCTCTTGGAAGCTAAAGGAAATCAGATTTCTCTCCATCTTCTCTCTCCTCATTGCCGACCAGCTCTCTTCTCTCTCTAACTCATTTGCTTCAAAATTTCTGCTCACAAATTTCACTCAAAACCACCCCAAATCATCTCCAAATTCAACCAAACTTGCACCACACTTAGCTTGATACTTGAGGAGCATTTTGAGCTGCAAACAAGGGCTGGAAATCACGGTTTTTCTGGGGTAATAGAGGGCCGAAAATTCTGCTGAACATCAACCCAAAGTAAGTGATGATCCACTCTTGGAAACTTGAAGTTTGGAAGCTATCTTACCTTGTTAAGTTCATGCATGCATTTGGTTAGCTTGTGTATGGTGTAAAAATGTGATTGTGGGCTCTTGGAATTCCCACACTTGGGTTGTTGTTGCTGATTTGATGATTGATGGTGTTTATATTGTTGGTTTAGTGGTTATAATGATGCATTAGTGGTGGGTAATTAGTAGAAACTTCATTGGGTGTAAGAAGCTAAAATTTCCAATTTTACCCCTGCCATGTTCGGCCATTTCCAGGCCAATTTTTAATGGTCTAACGGCTTGAATTGGATGTTTATAGGATGTATTAGATGTGTGAAAAATTTCATTGGAAAATATTGAGGTTTGATTGAGCAAATGAATTTTTTTTGAGAAACTAGCAAATCTGGAAAACTGTTCGCGTATGATTCTGACCAGTGGTAGTATTTCGGCTATAACTTTGTCCTCGGATGTCGGAATCTTGTGCCGTTGGTGGCGTTTGAAACTAGACATTCCTGGCTTTAATTTGGTATATAATACACGTTCTGAATCTTTGTGAGCAAGCCGAACCAAATGTTTTAAGTTCGCTGTCCTGTTGCTCTGTTCATCTGGAATGAAGTGTTCAGGCAGCAACTTGATGCCCGATTTTGAACCAGATGGGTGCCGAATTTGGAAATGATTTCCTCTGTGATATTTTAGCCCTATGAATTTATTTTCCAAAGGCATAAGCCATGCTCGATTTCGAGTTAAATTGACTGAGTTGTGACTGAAACAAGTGGACTGCTCTGTTTTGGAAAAACCCTAATGTTTGGACTGGTTTGGAACAAGATCTTGGAGTGAACTTGTTAATTGCTGTTCTTGATACTAAACACTTACCAAAGGCATTATGGATGTTTCTTAGGCCTTTATTTCACAAATGAACCATGATTGGATAGTTTGCTTGATTAAACGTTTTGAAATGGGTAATGAAAGTCTCAAGGCAGATTGCCTTATAATTTTCCTGAACTTTGGTTGACTAATTAACTATCTTTCCGAAGGTATTTTTCCCTGAAATTTGATAGAGAAGTACCTCTCATATGGGAGTAAAATACTACCAATTTTGGTACCCATCCAAGTTCGTTTCGATACCCAATTAAATTGCTAGAGTTGGAGGTTCAAATCTGGAAATTCTTCTCCAGTCTTGAATTTCCCTAACTTCGGGCTACCGTATCTCGGTACTCGAAACTCCGATTCATGATCCGCTTGTTTTGTTATACACCTCACTTGTAACACTAACTGAGATGCAAATTTCAGAGGCCGGTTTGCAACGTGTGAATCGTGCCGAATTTCCAAAGTTGGCCGAAATCCAACTTAATTCTGCCTTGTAAACCAACCCTGCATCTTCAAGCTCATTTTTGAACACTTTTCACTTCGATTCATGGAAAAGTGTCTTCTAGGAACTTATAGTACTTTCTAAGAGGTTTCCAACGGTATAAAGTTTTCCAATTCTTGACTTATACCGAGCGAGTTACGATTTTTCAAAAATTCATAATAAAACTGAAAATTTTCCAATTTCAAAGAAATAGAGTTTTTCAAGAACTCTTTATTCTTTTAATATTCTTAAACGTTTTGCTCACGATTTTCATGATAAAAACTCAAATAATATTGTACATAATAACAGGCAAGTTGAACCTCGATTTACGTGTAATTGAAGTTCCTTTTTGCAAAATAATCCTTAGATTGTACTAGTGTACGATCTTCTTGATAAGTGGGTTATGTAACATCCCGAATATTAGGAGGTTGTTTGTGAAGAAAATATTAAAGTATATTTCTTCGGGTTTGACTTAAAACCTTATTTTGTTTTAAAAGACTAGAAACCCTAATATTTTAGTCAAAAACCCTATTTTACTTGTGACTAACCGGTTCTCTTAAATCTCTCACATTTTGATTGAAACCCTAAATTTAATCATTGGAATTGGAAAATTCCTCACGTTTTCTTAAAAATTTCCTTTTATTTGAAAATTATTATTTATTAAAGCCCTACTACCCAATTGTTCAACAATAAGTGCAGATGAACCTGGAAAATAGGGTTTTACACTTCGGTTTCAAGATTTGAGCAAAATTAGGGTTTTCGCGATTTTCCGCCGGATGAATTTTCGGTACGGAGCAAGGACCAAATTGGGTGATTAAAAGTGACTTTTAAGTGAGAAATAATATGTGAGTAGTAGCAATGATATAAGGTTAGTGAATGGGAAGTAAAAACCCTAGTACGTGAGTTTTAAGAAAAACGGCGCGAACCGACGGGTCCCGCGCACTACCGTTTGAACGCACCGCTTGACCACCATTTTTCTTACCAAACAAGCTTATTGACTTTTGCACAAAATATCTTCCTAATTTGCAGCTGGTTTGACCGAAATTATAAGGCTAGAAATGTAAGGGAAGAAAGAGAAAAATTTGTGGACAAGATTAGTCCAAGTGTTGGCCAAAAATTGTGGACACAATTAGCCTTAATCTTCTTACTTCCTTATAAGACAAGTTAAGCTCCATTTCCTTCATTTTTTTGCTCCATAACCGAAATAAGAGAGAGAGGGAAAGACCAAGAGAAAAACTTCTTCATTTCTTCTTGATTCAAGCTACAAAGTGAGAAAACCAAAGAACTAAACCGATTAATCTTGTCCTTGAGTGGTTAGTTAGTGTTTGGTGGTGAAAGTTTGGAAAGGGAAGGCTTGGGCTGCTCTTTGTAATCTCTATTCAAGGTAAGAGAGCTTATCTCTCTAAGTTTTACTTTCAATTTTGTTAAATTAAGTTTAGTAGTTTGATTATAGTGGTGGAATCATGGATGATTAGCATGTTTTAGAGGTTTTTCCCCAATTTATTTGATGAACTAGGGCTTATGGAAATTCTGCCCAAATTGTTGTAAGATGCTTATATGTTGCAATTGAGGTTTCATAAGGTGTTGTGGGAGTGATTAGACCAAGAAATTAAGGAAAGTTCCACTAAAAACTAAAGATTTCAGATTTCTGGAAATTCTTGCTTACATTCTGTCCGAATTTGTATCTGTGTGTTAGAGGCCGAATTGGCCTTAGTTCAAAGAAGAAAAGTTGTATATAATGACATTTTGTAGGTTCCTGTAAAATTTCAGCTCAATCGGAGTAACGTAGGATGTGAAAAGTCCAAAATACCCTTACTGTTTTAAGTATTTCCCAAGCAGTCCGTGTGATCAGTTAAGTCCAGTTTATCCCATTTTTTGACTAGGATCCATTCTGATTTAGCTTTTTGCCAAAACATGAAAGTTGTAGTATTCTGAATTAGCTTTCAAATGCCTCTAAGAACACCTGATTCGGACTTGTGTACTCTGAGATATGTCCATTACAGTGTTCTGCATTTAAACAGCCGACGAATTGGTTTCTGGTTTAGTAATTTGAGAATTTGACTAAGTTACATTAGGAACTGGACTAAGTGACCTTCATGAATGTTGTAGATCTGTGTCTTAGCTTCGAAACGGCATAGGTTTTGGCTCAATCCGATAAGCGTAGCTTTGGATATGTTATTTCCGCATTCGTATGTCAAATCTGTCTTGTGCTAAGTTGAATTTCTGCACTTGTGATTGTTATAATTCTTGTTATTATGATATTGTGAGCCTATGGAACGGCTCTTGACATGAATTGCTGATATGTATAATGTTGGGTTGTGTTTGAGAAAAACCATGAAGCCTAAAAGGCTGGAAAATTAGGTAAACACAAAGGGCATGCTGCCCGAATTTTTACTCGAGGACTAGAAAACTATATTAGCAACTTGAGTGAAGGTTAAGTACTTATTACTTGAACTAGCGAGAACCTTGGCCACTATGTTTCTTGAGTGTTATACGTTAGGACTTGGACGAACTTGTACCCTTGAGAAATGAAATAATGATTGCTCGAAGTATGTTTTCCTTGTACTTTCAACTCGCAAGACAATTTCAAGTATAAATATTACAAAGTTTTACTGTTTAAAAAGGCGAGCAAGTGTTTCACGACTACTGTCCAAGTGAATTTCAATTTCTTGATTCTTATTGAACGAAACGTCTAAGTTTCGAACTCTAGTCATGTTTCAAAGTTCTCAAATTGAGTTTTATCGCAGATTTGGACTCCGAACTCGGAGTATAACCTGAAAGTGACCAGTAAAGGCACTATATCTTGTGGTGAGTGCTTTCAAATACTGAATTGCACTAGATACTTGAACTGGATACGTGACCAATATGAGTACTTGTTATATACGTGAATTGACAGGGCAAGAGTGTACTTTATCGCACTTGCCCTTACGTGATATACTTGTTTATTGATTGCAATTGACTTGATATACTTGATGTGCGCACTTCCTGGAATTCCAGAAACCCTGTGGCGAGTTACTCTAGTAGAGCCGGCAAGGGCTTGGTCGATTGGGTAACGAACCCTGGGTCTCTTATTTTGTCGAGTGGAGTGATACCTCCTCGGCTAATCGGTATACTCGAGTATTACCACCCATGTTTATTGAGGATTTTGGGCCCAGTAGGGGGTGTGAATGGTGGACGGAGAGTCGTGTAAGTGGTGCTCTACTGGATTGGTTCCTTTACTTGAAAGTTGACGGAGTGTCAACTACTACGTGATCAAGCTCCTGATGATGAATGGAATTTGGCTCCTGAGGGCCATCCGTATCCTTATGCTTTGGATTGATTATTGTTTATTGGATTATTGTTGATTTTGAAAAACTTTTACACTCGCTCATTTTGAGATTTCTACTTGACGTGTTATTGCTCACATTTATGAACTCTTCATGCTCGTTACTTTGCTATATCGAAAACTTGTACTTATAAATAATGGTCAATTTACTATTTGGAACCTCACTGGGCTTTTAGCTCATACCACGTTATTTGTTTTCCTTACAGGGGGTACGAGTGACGCGTGAGACTTGTAAAAGACTAGCGTAGCCTTTTGTTTTGACTTTTGACTTTTGGTCTTGTACTCGCGCTATTCCTTGAATGGAACATGTTGTACTTGGATTGTATACATTTTGAAATAGTTTGGTGTATTGAGGCTTTGTACCTCGATTTCTATCAATGTAAATTATAAGCTTGAATTGCGGATATTATTTATGGTTCATGGATGTGTGTACATGACTCGATTGAGATAGTGAGTGAGTCCTGGCGAGAGCTGGGCAGGCGGTCCGCCGAACCCTTTGGTACGCCTTAGGGGAAGGTGGGGTCGTCACAGGTTAATTGTGTGATTATCCACTATTAATTGCCAGGCGCACAAGGAGACCTTCAAGAGGATCTCACAGTGGACACTTGAACTCCCAGAAAATAATTCTTATTGAATTGCTCGGTGAGTGTCAAGTGTGTGAAATTTGATACTTGCTTATTTGTGGTAATTGTTGGAAGTTTTAAGAAAATGGGGACGGGTGCGTACTTTATCGCACTTGTTCTAATTTCAAATGAATGAATGAAATGTATTGAATGAATGAATGAAATGCAATGTTATGTCATGATTGCATGTGTCGTTGGAGTGAACCTCCTCGACTTTCAAATGAATGGGGGACGCCCAAACTCATAGGCCAACCTTAGACTCGAGCCGGCAATGGGCTTGGTCGGGGACTGGGGCGAGCCATGAGATATATATAAGCTCGACCTAATGAGAGGTCTTGCTTGGCATACTCGTGGAGTATCGCCTTATAATAGACTTGTGGGCCCTTGAGGTGTACGGTGGACGGAGGGAAGTAAGTGGTGATCTACGGAAATGAAAATACCGACCCGGTTGACAGGAGGGTCAACGCAGGAAGGTATACGAATGACATCGGCAGAGCGAGTGGAACTTAGCTCCTGAGAGCTACTATATCCTTGAATTGTTTCTGATTACTTTTCCTGTTCGAATGATTGATTATTGAAAAGACATGGTTTTATTTATTAAATTTGGGATTGTTATTTGACAAAGTGCTTGCATGTGTGTTCTTGGCCTCACGAGCGTTTAGCTCACCCTGTAGATTTGTTTTCCTTAACAGGATTGGACTTGGAGAAATGTTGGAGAAACCCCTTTTGGCGTACTCTTGTTTTTTTTTAAGGGTTTCTGTTGCACTTTGGGGCTAGACTTGTGATTGATGTATATTTTGAATATTGATGTATTTCGAGATTTCGATGTAATGATTGGGCAGATGTTGAATATTGATAAGCTTGAATGCTTACGCACTGATTGTATTTATGATATTTAATCGTAACGTCTAGTATTGTATTAAGCTTGTTCGGAAATTGCTTGAGTCCTGGCGAGAGCTGGGCAGGCGTCCCGCGGATACCCTTTGGTTCGCCTTAGGGAAAAGTGGGGGCGTCACAGGATGGTCCATTCCAAGTCCTGGAGCGTATAAATGACAATGCCTACAAACTTGAACTTCCAGGTGAGTATGGAGTACATGCTACTTTTAACGTATCTGACTTGAGTCCTTTTCATGCAGACGATGAGCTTGATTTGGGGACAAATCGCCTTCAAGAGGAGGGGACTAATGAGGAGGGGATCAAGGCTGCTCGAACTTCTAGCGCTCAAGTCATGCAAATACCAAGTGGTCCGATTACAAGAGCGCGTGCTAGAAGACTTCAAGAATCACTTCAAGCTCTTGTTTGCACGATTCAAGAACGAGTTGGTGATGACTTGAGGACCATTGAAGGATTACATAATGGAGAAACTACTCTATACACTTTCCTTCAGGTGGAAGAATCAAGTGAAGACTAGTTCGCGGATTACTAGCTTGTTAATTAGGGTTTTTTAGTTACCATTATTAGTTGTTTGTTAGCACTAAATAATTTCGGTCAATTACACTCCACTTTGACCGAATCTAGAGTCTTAGATTAGTTAATTAGTTGTTAGATATTAAGTTAATACAACTTGGACAATTACACCCTTAATGAAGGGCAAGATCGTCCATTGACAGTCTAGGGTGTTGTCTAGTAAGGCTATATATAGCCTAGGTATTCATTCATGAAAGGGGATTCAGATTTTATAAAATATTCGAGAGTTATTCACTCTGTCTTGTCTCAAGAGAATTTCCTTTGAATACTTGAGAATTGATCTCAAGCTGTTCATCGAACTTATCAATCAAGTAGTCTCCTTGGTTGTGGCGTTCTTCTAACTATACTTTTGGTTCACTAAATTTGCTAGTCTTGGGTTAAGGATTATCCTTAGTTCGTGACTTGTGATTCTAGAAGGGTCAAAGTTCCGCATATCGATTCAACCTGGTGTTCGTCTAGATCCGTCGCGCATCAGGGACAATACATGGCCTTAGTTGAATTTGCATACAATAATAGCTACCATTCTTCCATACAAATGGCACCGTATGAAGCTCTCTATGGAAGAAAATGCCGATCACCAATATTTTGGGATGAAATAGGAGAAAGAAGGGTTTTAGACCCAGTTGCAGTACCCTGGATCGAGGATGCGTATAAGAAGGTGAAAGTAATACGTCAGAGGCTTCAGACAGCTCAAAGTCGACAAAAGAGTTATGTTGATAATCAACAAAAGGACTTGGAGTTTGAGGTTGGGGACAAGGTATTCTTGAAGGTTACACCACTTCGAAGTCTCATGGCGGGAAAAAGAAAGAAACTTCAACCGAGATACGTAGGACCATTCAAAATTCTCCAACGAGTTGAAAATGTAGCATATCGATTGGAGTTACTGACAAGTCTATCTAGGATTCATGATGTATTTCACGTGTCAATGTTGAAAAAGTATCTTCCAGATCCTACTTATGTACTGAAGCTAGAAGAAATTGACATTGATGAATCCCTAACTTATGAAGAAAGGCCGGTACGGATCTTAGATCGAAAGGTGAAGGAATTGAGAACTAAACAAATACCCTTAATTAAAGTTTTATGGAGGAATCATGAGCTGGAGGAAGCTACTTGGGAAGTGGAAGGGGACAATCGCGCCAAGTATCCTGAGCTATTTAATAATCAAGATGAGAATTTCGAGGACGAATTTCTTTAAGGGGGAGAGAGTATGAGAACCCTTACTTTAAAACACAATTTTTCCAAATTACTTGCCTTACTCTAGGATTTAAATCAAATATCATGTGCTATTGTATTATATTCTACATGTGTTACAACATTTCCCAAGCATTACATTTCATTTCCTTTTACTTGAAGTAAAATATTTTCTTGAGTTGGTTTTATATAATTTACCACTTGTATTTTGCCAAGTGTTCTTTTATTAGTGGTAGGGACTTTACATGAAAGATTAGAGGTGTTAAATAAGTATTGGTACATTTGGAAAGGTTAAAATACCATTAGTCAAAGATTAAGGGAGAATTGGACAAGAATGGGGCCAAGTGGCAAAACCCTAGCCAAGTATTTTATTTGACCCAAGATTAGAAGATAATTTAAACTAGCTTGAGCCATTTTTTCTCTCATGATGGCCGGCCCTCTTGAAGCTTAGATAGGAAGAGAGAAACTCCATTTTTCCTTGCTTTCCAACCCTAGTAAAGCAAGAGAAAGATCTTGAGTTAGTTGAGAAACTTCCTTTCAATCCTAGTGGTTGTTCCAAGCTTGAAGCTTCCATCTTGGGTGGATTGTTTGGTGACTTAAGCAACTTGTCAGTGAGGTAAATGATCTTTAAATTGGAGTTTTATGATGCTATATTATCTACTTTGAGTTTTAATGGCTAAATACAAGTTGTTTGGTTGAGATTTGGGGTTAATCTCTTGAATTAAACAAGTAGTAGTTAAGCTTGTTAGTATGCCTACCATGTGTTTGATGAAATGCTTAACCTTTGTTCGTGTTTGTTTATGAGGTATTAACATGTTTTAAATCTCTTTTGAGTTAGATCTACCACTTTATATGTTGTTTTAAGGGAAACCATGAAAGGGTGAAAGTTGAGTGAATATGAGAAAAGGTGGACTGTTTTCTTTGCCATGGCTGACCGGTTCTTGAAGGAAGGGTTTCTCCTTGATTTTTGTGGTTTTATTGTACCCTAATCAAGCCTAATAAACATGGCTAGACATAGGTTAAGCTCATGTGTGAGTTGGATTGAATTTGAGCAAGTAAAGTGGTGGTTTGGGTCATAGTGGACTGGTTTGGTTTTCTTGATGGCTTGGCTGCTATGGTCATGTTGATATATTATATTTTGAACTCCAATGTTCCTAGGTAATGTGACCCCCTGTATATTAACAATTGAGGACTGATTTGGGTGAGTTTGGACCAAAACAAATGAAGATAGCATCAAGAACTAAAGTAGTTTTGCTTGAGGTTAGGGCTGATCCAGAATTGGAAAATCAGCCAACTTGTCTGAGCTATTGGTACTGATAGGAAACAAACCAGCATGTGTATTTGGAACCCTTGGAATACTCTTTGAGTCTAGTTTCCAACGCCACTGACAGCACCTAATTCCGACCTTTCTTCAACGAGATATAGCCGTTTTCCTAAAACTGCGCAGGCGCGACTATTTTACACGAGAAGAACCTTTTGATCTTGAATGAAACTTTTCTTTTGGCCAACTTTGTTGCACTTGTTAGACTTGTTTTCTCATGAACTCTTACTGCATTTTGGGCTAAATTTACATGATGAATTGTATGGCTTTAACCACTTACTTGGTCTCTTAATGAGCCTACATTTGAGTGGAAAATGAACCTCGAATGTTAATGATTTCACTCGTTGCCCTAGGATTGGGAAACGAAGGTGGTCGTAACCAAGATACTTGACGTTTGACTACTATTTTGCTTGACAGGTGAGTGTTCCACTACCTGCTACCTGTTATGTGAAATATCTGAATACTTGAGATACTTGATTTGCGACTGTTTCAACGAAACACTGTTTTAAACAAAATGAAGGCGAGCGTGCACTTTATCGCACTCGACCTCCCTTGTTTCCACTGAGGCTCTATATACTGTTACTATGAGATGTGATTTCTCTATATATGACTGTGTTTGAGTTGCTTGGGTGATATCCTATCAACTACTGCTACTGTTTGTGTACCCAACCTCATAGATGAGTCGGTCGTATCGAGCCAGGCTTGGTCGAAAAAGCTGATAAATCTTGGGGACTATTTACTGAACACTGAAAGTCGGTATACTCGAGTATTATGAAACTACTGTGGTGGTGTGCAGGCCCGGTAGGGGGTTGATTGGTGGATGGATGTTGGTGAAAACGGTGCTCTACGGACTTACATTCTATGAATACAAACGTTGACGGAGAGTCAACGGATCCAGCCATGATCAAGCTCTAGTGGTTATTTGTGATGCCCCCACTTCTCCCAAGGTCGAACCCTAGGGTATCGGCAGGGCACCTGCCTAGCTCGCGCCAGGACTCGAAAACACAAAACAATAATAACTATATAAACCAAAAGAGTGCTATTTACATCCTCAAACATAGATATCCAAACTACCACATTACCCTAACCAAAACAGAAGTAGACCTGAAGGTGGGTTCTTATACAAATCACCAAAACAAGAAGAAACGTCTTAGTTGTCCAACTATTACCCAACCAAACCTAACTATACTAGTGATAGTGCCAAAAGTTCCCCGTGTCAGCCCCTGTTAAGGAAAACAAAAGGAAAGGGGTAAGCTATATGCTTAGTAAGTGAACGGGAGTAAAAGCATAAATTGCACATTAAGACGAACAAGTACGTCACAAGGATGTCAAATCACAAGTATAAAAGTAACAACACAGTTGAGGATACAGGTTGGCTCCAAAGCCAAGTCGTTTGCCATGTATGACCTTTTGTCGACACTCCGTCGACCATATATAAGGGTCCGTAGAACTCCACTTGTACTCCCACCGTACACCTTATCACCCTCACTGGCCAGTCACCTCACAAAATGGCTCGAGCAAACGAAACAAAATTAAACTTGATTCACAAGCTTGGTTCACAAACTTGTTTCATAAACTTAGTGACCTTGAGACTAGATTAGACTGGCTTCGACCAGCCCCGGCTGGCTCGAATAGTCCGCCTAGGTCTTGAGATCGAGCCCCACAAAAGTCACCCCGAATTAAAAGCTCAAGGGGTTCAACACCAAAATAATTTATATAGATATGCATGTCATAGATAAACACAAGTGCAAATTAGGGTTTAGGTTGAGTGTGATCAAGTACACTCTCGCCTAAGCACCCTCTCATCCACATCAAAGCACATATGCAAGTTATACACAAAAATAGCCCGAATACTTGCTCGCAGGACAAGAACAGCAAAAGTGCAAAAATCGCGTCGCGAATGATAGCTAGTAGGCCCACTGGCTCCGTCTACCTCCCTACCGGCTGAAATAGAAGATTGCACCACATTATTTCACAAACGGCTACTCACATGCATAAATCAAGCAAAACGGCAGAAATGGGTACATGCACGCGCGGAAACGGCAAACGGCCGTCAAAACGGAAACGGCAGATTTGCTGTCCCAAACTGTTTTAACTAAAAGTTAGGCTAGGAATGTAGGATTAAGGTTTATGAGACACCATTTCGAAGCTAAGAAGAAGGGCTACAACTTTCATGCAGACACTTTAATCCAGATCTCAATGGAACTAGGACAAAAATGCACAAGACAGTACCGGCCGTTTCAATTCAGCTTACCGAACAGGCCCTGTTTGAATGACTATAACTCATGACTCAGAGATTGGAATCAAGAAATTATAGAGGTGTTGGAATGTTCATTTATAAGGCTATAACTTTTGTGTTTTGACCACAGGCTGAATCAGTACAGAGCATAGGGAAAAATGGGTCTAAAGTTCTTGTCAGAACTGTCCAACTTCAAAGGCAGTTCTGACACCCGATCTTGTTTTGAGTATAACTGGAGCTACGAAACTCGGATTTGGATTCAATTTATACCATTTTGAAGCTGAAACAATGATCTAAAAATCTTATGAAGACCTCAACACCCAGTTCCTTCATTATCAATGTGAACTAAGCACGGTCAGAAGCAAATCAAGAAACATAGCACAATTCAGAGTGTAGAACAGAAGCGAGGGTTTTGGCCATAATTCAGGCTACACAGATCCATTTGACCTTGCAGGCACAACAAGCACTGAAGAAGCTACAACTTTCATGTTTTGGGGAAACCCTGAATCAGTATGTAGCACAAATAAAAACATAGCCAAAGTTCAATTTCTGGGCTGCCTTGTTTTCCGATTTCGTACGTCGTAACCGCATGGTCCGTTGCTATGGTTCTCATGCAAGTTTTCTAACCAATTTCATACCAAATAAATACACATATACCAGCTCCTACATCTTACACAACTGATCCAAAGATTCTTCATGAAATTCCACAAAAACTGTCCAAACACTAACCACAATTTCTAACCTAGCATTATATACATCACTGAACCTAATCCAACCATTACTTAGCCAAACCCTAACCAAGCTAATAAACCTAGGGTTTCTTGATTCAAACCAGCCCTTGCTATCAACCAACCAAACAAATGAGGCAAATCATCAAACATATCAATTGCAAGTTAAACAACACAAGATTAGAACTATGTAACATGTGCATCCTTAAACCCTAATTAGGGCAGCCATAACCAAAAGTTTTAGAGCAATAAACCACCAATATAATCCATGGAAACATCTCACCATCACTTCATAAAGCCATATTAAGGGTCAACAACAACCATACACTTCATTTCCAACCATCTCAACCATTATTAACCAAATTTAAACTTGCAAGAGCTTTCTTACCTTCAAACAAGGTTGATAAGGGTGCAAGCTACTACAACAAGCTCCCAAAGAGATTCCTCCAAACTCCAACTTCAAGATTGATGGACAAAAGTTGATGCACCAAAGAAATTTTTCTTCTCCTCTCAAGCTTCAAGTTTTGGCCCTCTCTCCCTCTTTCTCCTTTTGGTTTTTATTTTGTTTATTTCTTATGATTATCTAGCAAATCCTATGGTGTATTATAATTCAAAGCTTATGGAAGATATTTTCCACCACAACCAATCACATAAAATTTCACATTTTGCTTCTTAGCCCTTACACCTTCACTTTGTCTTTCTTGCACTCTTGCCCATAAATATATGAAAAGCTTTCAATTAACTCCATAGGTTACAAACTTAATCTAATCTAAAACACTTAATCACACTTAATTCCTTTACTAATCATGCTCCTATAGTAATCGCATATACTTAGTCTGTGAGGACCCGTAATTTTCTTAATTTCTAAGTTTTAATTTCTTTTAATTACACGTTTTTCCACCTTTTCTTTATTCGAAAAATTGTGCAAATAAATTTTATGAGTAAATATAGTTTTTAAATGATTTTTCTAGTATCGAATAGTTTTTGAGAAATTAAGAGTATATATCGGACGTGGGACCCGCTAGTGCGGAAAGTTCGGAAAAATTCGGCCAGTTCGGTTGAGTTTTGGATACTGGGTTTAATTTATCGGGTGTTATGAGATATTTAGAGATTGCCAAGTGGATAGGTGTGAGAGAGACAAAAGGTTAGGTATACAATTAATGAAAGTGACATGTGTCACTTAGAGATTCATTCTTACCTTTTGACCTTTTGACCACTATTCATGCCTTTACCATTTAAACCAAAAATTGACCAAAATTATCCCCAAATTGAAGCTTCTTGGCCGGCCACCATTCAAGAAAGAAAGAAAAGAAAAGCTCTCCAAAGCTTTGCTCCAAATTTGCTCAATCTTCAATTCCAACCGGTTAATCTTACTTTTGTTCCATAAAAACCTTCAAGTGAGTGCTAGTGAGGTGATTTGTGGAGTTGTTTGGAAGGCTAAAGGGATTAGTTGCTCTCTCTCTTGTGTTGCCAAGGTGAGTTGTGAAGAACCACTTTCCTTCCTCTAATGATGCTTAATTTGTGATTAGTGGTAGTATAAGGTGCAATATTATGGATTACATCTTGATTTGTGGTTGAATTAGTGAAGTTTTCTATTTATTGGTGATTTTTCTGTTTTAATATGAACATAATTGTGTGGCTATCTATGGTGATTGGAAATGGTATGTAATGACTCTAGGAGGTGGAAAAAGTGATTAATTGCAACCAATTTCTGTTTGGAAGAAAAATTGACAAGTTAGGGTTTTTGTGAAGAACATTCTGCCTGGTTTTGTAGCTCCTAGTTAGAGGCCGAATTGGCCTTAGCTTAAAACATGAAAGTTGTAGGTAATGACATTTTATAGGTATCTACAAAATTTCAGGTCAATCGTAGTAGTGTATAATGAGAAACGTCGAAATTACCCTTGCTGTCCTGGTTTTATCCGAATGTAAGAATTGCGTCTGTAATTGGTTGTTTTGGCTGAAATTGCTTTGGAATTGGTTGTTGAGGTCTTCTGATTAAATGTAGCCCTGTTTCTAAGATTTCGAGTGGATTTGGAATTTCTAGATTTGGACTTGTGTAGGCTGAGTTATGATGTTTACACCAGAATACGTTTTGTGAATCTGTTTTTCCGGTTCTGGTGTAGTATATTGCATTTTTGACCTTGTTACACTCGAAACTGGACAGAGTTGCCTTCTGGAACATTGTAGCCCTATCTCTTAGCTTAGAAACGGTGGGTCTTGCACCTTCGTTCGATAATCGTAGTGCCTTTGGTGCCATTACTGCAAAATGAGGTCAAAAACTGTTTTTTTTCAGGGCTAAAGCTAATTCCATTTCTGGATTTTTCTGGTTTCCTCTAATGCTTGTATATGCTTATGGAACCCTATTTCGGTAGTATTTGGCATTGGTTTATGACTTGTAATCGAGTCTTATTGTGCTTATTGGAATATTTTAGGGCTTGACTTTCCTTTCCGGTCATTTTCCTCGCTAAATTTTGTACTTGAATGACTTTAGGCCTAGTGAACGGCTTTTGGAAATGAGATTATTCTATATGAGATGTTGGGACTGATTTGAGGAAAATAACAAAGCCATTAGTGGCTGGGAAAATAGGTAAACACAAAGGGCATGCTGCCCAAAATTTTAGGGTTATGTGATTTCCTTCAATAGAGTTGATCTTAGTACAAATGAAGGGTTTTAGGGGTTGTTTATAACCCTAGGACCAACTGTTATCTTTTTACTCTGTATTAGTACTTAACCTGAGAAAGCATACGATATCTAGTCGAGCTTTACTTATGTATTCCGTTTACTCGATTTTGGATGTGAAACCTTCAATTGGTTTACTTTGATGATTTTAGGGTTTCTTGGCGATTAAACCCAGTCTGAAGTGAAAACTTTTGAAGTGTCTGTATTTGAACCGGTGAGTGTACCACTCCCCTCAATTGCTGTTTAACTTGATTTCTGGCCTGCCATCTGTGAGTTAAATGATTGCACTATCTGTTTATTTTGTTTGAGACGAGGGTGTACTTTATCACACTCGTTCTCTTGTCTGTTCATATGCCAATTTTGGTGCGAATCTGAATCTGTATATGTATCTGTCATCTGTATCTGTTCGGACGTCGTTTGGAACTTGTATCCAACGACCTTTCTGTGACTTCTGAGCTCAACCCCTGTGGCTAGTTATTCGAATCGGGCCGGCAAGGGCTTGGTCGATTAGATAACGAACTACGGTAGTCTGTTTTGGGATCTTTGGGTATTGAGACCCTTGATTCCAAGTATACTCGAGTATTACCACTTCTGCTCTGTTCGGTGTGCGGGCCCAGGGGTATGTTTGGTGGACGGAATTGGTGTAAAGTGGGGTCTACGGACATGTTGGTTCTATTTACGTTGACGGAGAGTCAACGGGTTCGGATCAAGTACTGCAAATGGAAATCAGGCTCCTGAGAGCCATCTGTATCCTTTAAAGTGTGATGTTCGTTCATTTCTTTTACTTGATATGGATATGTGACCTATAAATGCTTTCTCATGATTTCTACTGTTCATAGTTTTGGTACCTCATTGAGCTTCTAGCTCACCCCGTCCCGTTATCCTTGTTTTCCTTACAGGAAATCGTCTTTTGGACCAATGATCATTTTGAAGAACGAATTGAGCTTGTATAACTTCTAGTTTGCATAGCTCCTTGAAAGTTGGAAACCTTAAATGTATTTGAATACAATGGTTCCTTTTGGTTTGTAAACTTATTACTACGTATTTATTAAAGTGTTTCCTCATGTTGATGTGAAATTTGTATTTGGGAATGTACATTCTCTCATGTCACATAATGGTTGCTTGTACCTGGTTGGATGATAACGTGGCAGCGGCTCGTCCAATTCGATTTGATTCGTGAAGTTTTCTTCCGATTTTGATGAAGTTACGAATGACTCCCGGCGAGAGCTGGGCAGGCGGTCCGCCGAACCCTTTGGTTCGCCTTAGGGTAAGGTGGGGCTGTCACATAGTCATACCTTATCTCACATAAAAGCAAATAAACAACAACTTTCTTATCATGGGAAATATTAAGGGTTGTAAACCCAATTTAGGGTTCTCATAATTCATAACACGAGATTTTTTCCTTGTTTAAGGTTTTCTAACTTTTTAAACTCACTTAACCTATATAAAATGGATCAAATCCTATACTTACCTGTACTAAAACACACACTAGCATAACTAACTTTAACTACAACTCGAACTTGTGATTAATACAAAAACTAGGGTTTCAATCCTAACCCAAATTAGGGTTTTCTAATTAGCCCTAAAACCCAATTTTACCGTACAAATAATTCACCTCACCTACTATCAAACTTAAGGACAAATCGGGGTCTCACAACCTCCCCCTCTTAGAACAATTTCGTCCTCGAAATTGATACCTTTGTTCATGAACCATAAATGCAGGGTTTACAAAAGTGTGCGTGGCATCAGGGTCTATTAAACACTTGCGGTGCGCCGAAAAGAGAGAGCGTACCTTCGATGACTGCCGAAGGGTCAGTCACCTCTTGTTGACCCATTGTATACCCTCTGGGTCTGACCGATACTTTGGGTCGATTTTCCCCTGCATTTGTCGACTTGATTGTGGTCCCTTCTGTCGGTGGCTTAGATCCCTCTTCCTGCTGTCGCGCCCCACTTTTTGATGGTTTGAGAGTAGTGTGTGAAATATGTATGTGAACGTGT
Source organism: Coffea arabica (assembly GCF_036785885.1). NCBI lineage: Eukaryota > Viridiplantae > Streptophyta > Magnoliopsida > Gentianales > Rubiaceae > Coffea > Coffea arabica. Next base: position 46,371,414 of record NC_092320.1, on the reverse strand, counting down.
GCGAAAGTGAAAATAAAAGGCTGTGGGATTGTGAAATGCGACGGTTTTGGCCAAACAAAGTTTAAAAAGGGTTTTTTGAATGAAAACTGGAGTCGCCACTTGGTATAGAGTTAGGGTGTACCAAGTCACCCAAAAAGTGATTTTTTGAAAGAAAAGTAATCAAACCCTTTTTAAAGAACTTTTAGGTCTTCGTAACCAAAGAAAGGGATCGGGGGTCACATTTGATAAGGGAGAAGGCAAAGGCAAAGCCTAAGGCACTCCCTTACCCTAGCCAAAGCTAGTTGCGTGACTTAGCCCTACTTTTCCTAATTCTTCTACCCAAAGTATGTGTTGCATGTTGGATATGACTAATGGATGCGAAAAAATGCAATCCTAAATCTAAAAATGTTTCTTATGAGGCTTTTGGTCCCAACCACATGAATTGTGGTGGCCAGTAAGGAAAGCCCTCATAGAAATCACGAATAATGCAAATGAAGACTCAAGTATGAGTGTAAGTGTGCAAATGTAAGAAAAGTGCAAGTGTGCCAATTTGAGAAAATGAAAGTGTATGTGTGCAAGTGGATGAAAATATAGTATAATAGTAGTAAATATATAAGTGCAATTGGGTGCAATTCGTGAGGTAGAAAAATAAGTGATCGGGAAAGAAGAGAAATATGTGAACATGGCATGTGGAGTGAGAAAAAATATAAATAGTGAGAAAGTGTAAAAAATGAGAAAGTGATATGGTAAAATGAAGATGCATGAACTTAGAGGAATGCATCAAGTTGGGTACGGGAATGACTCCTAACTTTGTGATTTTAATTTTCCCTTTGATTAGAAGGAAGAACTAGCGTGCTAAGGCTATTTTGCAGCCACACTCGCTCGTTTCCCTTACCGAAAGGGGACTCTCAAGCAAATATATCCTATAACTAGCATGAAGATGCAAAACCTAAAATGAAGGGGAAAAGGGTTGGAGGGGCATGCCAAATGCTAGAGAACTAAGAAAAATGCATGAAATGTAGTGAGACATGCGATTATGAACTAGCAAGGGGGGACGGCCTATTGGGTCTAGCATTGGACTAGCCCTTTCTATGAATTTCTACTAGCGTTGGACTAGTGGAAAACGGGATAATGAGCCACAACTAGCGTTGGACTAGTGTGGTGACGTGCATTCATCCATCACATTCATCTATGACTATAGAAAGCAAGTAGACATGCCAATCACCTATAAACACGTAACACATAACACTTAGCATGCTCGACTAAATGCAAGAGCCTAATAAAGCAAATTAACACATAGCAACAAAAGCAAGCAATCAAGCTAATGAACCTATTACATTGGCTAACTAAAACAAAAGGGGAAGGGGAAAAATGAATAAAAATGCTCTCCAAGCCCTATCTATTACAAGCCAAGAGGTGTACACATACCCCATAAAAGCATAACTTAATAAAAGCAAAAGTAAATGAAATAAATGAAAGGAATTAAGGAAAGGCAAGCAAAGTAGACATGCAATTCTCACTTAGCACGTTGGATCACATAGAGGAGAGACAACAAAAAAGGATAAAAGAAGTTATACCTCCCCGTTTGTGATGTTAGTAAAGTGAATAAGACTTAACTTGGGCTAGAGTCACCAAAGAAAGAGATAACTTGGGCTAAAACCATCAAAGCAAGGGATTAATGCACCAATTAACTAATAAAGTAAACGAAATCACCGAAATCACCCTAATTGCAACTCAAATGAAATCAAATGATGCATAAATTCCAAAAAAGTAAAATTATTGGTCAAATTTCTAAAAAAGAAAAACTTCTAAGGACCCAATTGCAAACATTAGTCAATCATTCAAGTCCAATTGAAGCATTTAGAACTTCAAAGGTCCCAAAAATAATAAAAAGCCGAATAGCGGTTCAAATTGCAATCAACTTAGGACTTAATTGCAAGAAATAAAACATAATTGGGCCTTTATAGAACAAAAGGGGACTTGAGGGATCAAAGTGCAATTCTTGAAGGATTTTTCATGCAAAACTCATGCAAAAGCTAACGAAGAGAATGCTTCTGCAACAACAAATTCGCAACTTCAGAAGATTTCTCTCCTTCCACAACCATTTCTCATGTAATTTCTTTGTCCCAACTTAGCTGCATTCATGCAATCAAACCAAAAACTGATTGACTTGTTAACTGAACAGAAAATACTAGATCTTCTAGAAAAATCATTCACAAAAAATATGCTTTATTTCTTTTAGATTTGAGTTTACTGTTATTTACTCAAAAAAAAAGGGAAAGGAAAAAAGAAAAAATCTTAGCTTTGTTGTCTTTTATTCTTAGTTTTGTTCATTTTATCCGATTTTATTTAAATTATTGTTTTTCTTTACTTAATATTATTTTCATTTTTATTAAATTATTATTTCAAAAAAAAGGGAAAAGGAAGCTGCACATGCAGCAGCATGAAAAAAAATATCATTTTCACTACCTTTTTTTTTCACGGGAGATTTTTTTGGTTCTTTCTTTTCTCCCAATGGATCGGATGGCTGAAGTTTTTGGTAGAAACCAACCCTTCATCCTCACCTTGGAGGTGAGGGTTTAGGGGTTATGGGTTCCTATAAAAGGAATAGCCGCAGCCAAGAAGGGGATGGAACAAGAGGGAGTGTGTGTGTGACGGAAGAAAGAAAAATCAGCAAAGGAAGGTGAGCTAAGAGGGAAAGGGCGGCTAGGGTTTGAGGAGACCGAGAGAAACAAACGGCGGAAGGAGAGATAGAAGAAAGAAACCGGAGAGAGGAGTGACGGCTGGGGGTTGAGAGAATAGAGTGATCAGTGGTTGAGGAAACTAAGCGAGAGAGAGAGAGAGAGCTCCAAGGGAGAAACTGAGAGAGTGGAGGTGGAGAAGAAACGAAAACAGCAACGAAGGAGCTAACAGTTGCGGGTGAGATAGCAAGCGCGAAAGGGAGAGAAAGAAAATTGGACAAAGGAGAGGGTGACGGCTGAAGAGGAAAAGGGAGGACGGACTGAGTGGGGAGGAGCGAATAGCTGAGGGAAATAGCAATAAGAAAAGGAAACGGCGGCTAAAAAGAGAGGGTTTTTCTGGCCAAGAGGGAAGTGAGATTGAGAGAGGGAAGGCAGAAACAAAGAAGAACTGGGAGTGAAGTTGAAAGGAGAAGAATCTGGTGTCATCTGAGACCGCCGCTACCTACCGGAATCAACCACCGTTGCTGCTTGCTGTCGACCGTCACCAAAAAGGACACTGTAAGTTTTTGCCTTTTCTTATAGACAGCTTCTAAACTATGAGAATCACAAGTTTCTTTGGTATTCTTGATGACTGATGTTGAGGTTACTTTCGTGAGTATGGCCTTTTGTTCTTGGATCCTTAGATTAAGAGTTTGCTGCAACAAGATTGAATCTTTCGACTTGTTGCAGCAGTTCGGGCATGTCGGTTTCTTTTTCTTTGTTTTGCTGCAGCGGTTATTCATTTGACCTGTTTGTTTTGTTGCCTATGCTTGAGTGAAATACCATGAACAACATCTGGTGTTAAAATGTGTCTGGAAAAGTCTTTAGCTTTGGAACTAAAGAGTGAATCTGAGGTCTAACAAGCTCCTCCTATGCTCAGTTTTGTTTCTTTCATTTGATGTGCGTTCAATGTTACCTTGTGGTGATAGCTTTAGGAAGCTTGATAAATATTTGAGATTGTTTTTTCTGGTTAAGATTATCGCATGCTATCAGTTCAAGTCAGTGAAGAAAATTGTTTTTTTGTGAATGCACTTTGAAACTAGAAGGGATCTGAATGTTAACCATGCGTGTGGTATTTATTTTCTGATTTGGGTTTAATTTCTGGAAGAGATGAAGTTTCCTGTTCATAAGTATAGCCTGCTCTTGTTTCTTTATGATGATTTCAGTGTTTGGTTGAAAAGTGAAATGTTCTGTGTTGAATGTTTTAATTGGCCGATGCAAGTAGATGATAAAGGCTCCTCGGCTGCACTCCTTTCTTTCTTATTTCCTTGGCCCAAGTCTCTCTGTGGGAATCATTAAAGTTGAATGATCATGCATGGATTTAAGATTTGGAGACTTATGTGATGTTTGGTTGAAAAGGTCTTGATCAAACTTTGTGTATTTGGAATATGAAATCCGAGTTTGGAAGTAAAAATGCAGCAGGCCTGCACTTTCGGTTGCTGAAGCTCTAGTTTGATTGAAATTTATGGTTTTATTGATATGCCATGTACATGTTCACACTGAGTTTCCTTCTCTCGTACCTTTGCGGCATTTTTCACACACGAGCACTTTAGGTGAATATCTAAATGTTGTTTTGCTCAAGCTTAACCAAAGGTTGCTGAAATTCCAAAGTAGCAGAAAAAACCATGAGCTGTCTGTGATACCCCAAATTTTAGGATACTATTTTTGTTTAATCTCAAAGAAAAGATTACGGTTTTTTTTATTTTATTTTTGTCTTAAAACATTGTTTTATTTTAAAGACTAGAAACCCTACTTGTACTTTAAAACCCTAGTTTACTTGTGACTAGCAGGTTATGTTTAAATCCCTCATATTTGACTCAAAACCCTAATTTTATTCTATGAAATTGTAAAATTCATCACACTTTTCTTAAAAGTCCTTTTATTTGGAAATTATTCATTTAATATGATCCTACTACTCAAGTACTCCACAACAAGTGCAAATGAACCTAAAAAGTAGGGTTTCACTCTTCGTTTTTAAGATTGGGGCAAATTAGGGTTTTCGCGATTTTTCGCCGGATGATTATCTGGTACGGAGTGAGGATCAAATTTGGTGCTTAAGAGTGACTTTTGGATGAGGAAATATTATATGATTTGAAGTGATAATAATAATTTAGTAATTAGAAAGTAAAAACCCTAGTATACGCGATTTAAGAAAAATCGGCTCGAACCGACGGGTACCGTTTGTTACCGGGTAAACACACCACTTGACCCATACTTTATTACCTTAATCTTCTCATTTTATTTCAGCTAATTAACCCTCAAAATATCTCATACACCAGCCACAATATTTGACCAAGAAAACAAGAGAAAAGAAAAAAGTTTGACTACCAATCAACTTGTGACACTTGTCACCTTTGACCCAAATCAATTCCTATCCTTTTAACCTTCTTTGAAGCTTCAATTGCACTTCATTTCAGCCTCTATTTCTGCCATATGAACCGTGAGAAAGAGAGGGAAAAGCCAAGAGAAAGAAATCATAATCCATCTTGAGTTTGGTCCACTTAAGTGAGAAAACAAGAAATCTAAACCGATTAATCAATAGTTTGAGAGCTTGGGAAGCTTAAGGAACCAGAAATTTCAAGAGGAGGTGAAGTATTACTCTTGCAAGCCCTTTTGTTGAGGTATAAGGTCTGACCCATGGCTTTGGTTCTTTTATTTTTGTTTAAGATGTTATATAGCTTGTGTTTTGGTTAGATTAGTAGCTATACAAGTTGTTGTGATGATTTTGGGGTGATGTATATGACTTTGGGTTTGACTGATTTCCTTCTTATACTTGTTGTAGGAGTGGTATATGATGTATATAGGCTTGTATAAGAGGTTGTGGTAGTGATTGAATAAAGAAAATGAAGAGATTGCCCTTGAAATCCCAAATTTCCAGATTTCTGAAAAATATGACTTCCATTCTGTCCGGTTTTAGTGCTCCATGTTAGAGGCCGAATTAGCCATAGATTAAAACATGAAAGTTGTAGGTAATGATGTTTTACAGGTGCCTACAAAATTTCAACTCAATCGGAGTAACATAGCCTGTGCAAAGACTAAATTATCCCTGCTGCCTTGTTTCTACTCGAATTTGATAATTGCGTCTGTAATTGGATTATTTTGGTTGGGAATACTTTGGAATTGGTTGTTGAGGTCTTCTGATGAATTGTAACCGTGTATCTTAGCTTTTGGATGGCTTTGGAATCACTTGGTTTGGACTTAGGTAGCCTGACTTATGATGTTTGAACCAGAATGCGGTTTGTGAACCTGTTTTTACGGTTCTGGTGTGGTATATTGCATTTTTGACCTAGTTACACTCGAAATTGGACTGAGTGGCCTTCTTCAACATTGTATCCTCTTAAGTCCTGAGTATGCATGCAAAATATCAGGTCAAACGGAGCAGTGTAGCCCAAGTTATAGCCAAAACACTTGAACCTGGTTTGGACACTAGATTGGGTGCGTTTTGAATTTCAGCCTCTGACCGTGTGTTTTTCCGTTTTGATAATGTACGATCTGGGGGTTGACTCCTTCATAAGAAATGTATATCTTGGTTTTAGCTTCAAATTGGTATAAAGTGCGTCGAAATCCGAGTTTCGTAGCTCCTGTTATGACCGAAACAAGGTTTATCGTCAGAACTGCCTTTGAATCTGGACAGTTCTGACGGGTACTTTGGCACTCCATTTTCGTTCTGTTCTGAATAGATTCAGGTCTTAGCCAAAACATCAAAGTTTTAGCCTTATGTCTCAGCTTTCTAATTCCTTTAGAATTTCCTGATTTGGATTTGTGAGCTGGGAGTTATGGTCCAGCAAACAACCCTGTTCGTCACCGTAAGACGTAAATTTCTGGTATGGTTTTCTACAATTTCGACCTGCTTCCATTCAGATCTAGATTAAAGTTTCTTCAGGGGATTTGTAGCCCTTTCTCATAGCTTCGAAACAGTATCTCGTTCACTTTGACCCGACATTCCTAGCCTAATCTTTGATCAAAACGGTTTGAGATGGCAGATTTGGCCGTTTCCTTTTGCCGTTCCGCGCACTTGCATGTGCCAATTTTGCCGTTTCCATACTTACGTGTGTCGGCTTTTGCCGTTTTGATTGTTTTGGGTCTGTTAGTAGCCGTTTGTGATATATGTGATAAAATCTTTATTTCAGACCGTGGTGAGCTAGGCGGAGCCGGTGGGGCCCACTACTAGCCAACACACGAAGTGATTTCCGCTTTTGTACTACTTTTGTATTTTGGGTAAGTATTCAGGCCACTCTTGTGTGTTAGTTGCTTATGTGTTTCGATATGTATGAAGAGGGTACTTAGGCGAGGGTGTACTTTATCGCACTCGACCTAAACCCTAAATTTGCGCACATATTTGTACATGGCTTGTGTATATGAGCAATTTTGGAACTAAAACCCTTGAGCTTGTGGCTCGGGATGATTTTTGAATAATTTTGTGAAGTTTGTGAGTTTGGGGCCCGATCTCAATACCTAGATGGACTATTCGAGCCGGTTAGGGCTTGGTCGAAGTCAGTCCAACTTGGTTTGAGGTCACCAAGTTTGTGAATCCGGTTCACCGAGTATGTGGACCAAGTTTGTGACCCGAGCTTGTGACTCAAGTTCAAGTTTGTGATTTCGTTTGCCCGGGCAAGTTTGTGAGGTGACTGGCCAGTGAGGGTGATAAGGTGTTCGGTGGGTGTACAAGTGGAGTTCTACGGACCTTATTTGTGGTCGACGGAGTGTCGGCAGGAGGTCACGCATGGCAAACGACTTGGCTTTGGAGCCAACCTGTATCCTTCCTTTGTATTGTTACTTTTGCACTTGACTTGGCATTTTGTGAAATAATTGCTTATCTAAATGTGAAATTTAAGCTTTTACCCCTGTCTACTTACTAAGCATATAGCTTACCCCTTTCCTTTTGTTTTCCTTAGCAGGGGGCCGACGCGGGGATTGCTCGGGAAGGTGTTTAGTGTTTCGATTATAGACGAGTGAACTTGTACTTGTTTTAGGTTGACTAGTAAGATGTATATATTTGTTGTGGTGGTTACAGTTCTCAGCTTTTCTAGGGTTTACTTTCTGGTACTCGTGATATGTAATTCTTGGTGAATTGGATGTAATATCTGAGATTTATCTTGAAATTCATTTGAGGACTGTAGTGTTTGAATAAGTCCCGGCGAGAGCTGGGCAGGCGACCCGCCGAACCCTGGGGTACGCCCTAGGGGGTGGTGGGGCCGTCACACTGTCCAGATTTGCATGCCCTTTTGGCCAACTTTTGGTGTTTAAACCTAAGTTTATATTGCAAAGTGAGAGGATAAGATAGTGGTCTTGTTGTTCTAAGCGTGAACCTTGTTAAGAGCTGCGGAAAATTTGTTATCCTAAAATTGCAGCAGAGATGTTAGCTGGAAATTGCAGAAGCATAAGCTTCGTAACTTTGCATGGAAAAACTTTCAAAAATTGCACTTTGACCACTCAAGTCTCCCCTTGTTTCACTATGGCCCAAACAATTGGAAAAATCAATCAAATTGACCCCTCAAATTTCTTTAGTTTTCGCAATCAAGTCCCTACTTGTTTTAATTTTTACATGGGTTGTTTACCTTCCTTTAAACGCCTTGGATTGATTCAATTTCATGCTCATCCCCATTTCATGTGATTAAAGTGATGCCTTGACTCTTTTACTATTTTGGAGGGTAAATAAGTGATTTCACTCTATTAGGGCTCCATCTCCAGGGAGGTATACTCTATCCCTTATTTCTTACTTTATTTGACTCTACGTGCTCTATGTGATTTTACGTGTTTACTTGTATACCCCTTTAATGTTTTTATTATTATTTATTTATTTATTTCATTTATTTTCTTTGTTGGCTTTAGTTTGCATATTTATTTTTAGTTTAATTTTGATCATTTGAAAGGCACTTGAATGCCAAAGTTGTAATAGTTAGGTTATTATTTTATTTATTTTATTCCGTTTCCCCTTTTTAGATTATAGTAGGGCCTCCCCTTTTGTAAAAGATAGGGCTTATGTGCTATGTGCTTGTGTGTGCCTATATGCCTATGTGTTTAATTGCTTTCCCTAGGCTTCTGCATCTAGATAAGCATGCTTATGTGCTACGTGCTATGTGAAACTATGTGCTTTGCATGTCTATTTGTTCTAGCATTATATCTGATCATGTGGATGAATGCACGTCACCGCGGCTAGTCCAATGCTAGTCACGGTCTTCCCTCGAACCCTCACAAGTCCAATGCTTGTGAGAGAGCATTAGTAAAGGGCTAGTCCAACGCTAGGCCCAATAAGGTCGCCCCTCGCTAGTACATACTCGCATGCCTTCACTACATTTCATTCATTTTTCCTTTTAGTATTTCTCATTTTGCATGCTCCCCTAATCTTTACCTTACACATTTAGGACTTTGCATTTCAATCTAGTTATTAGGGTCATTTGCTTGCTTAGGTTAGGGAGTTACCCCTTGAGTATGGGATATGGATGAGTTTGGCTTTCTAACCTTAGCACACTCGTATTCCCTCTATAAAAGGGAAAATTGAGTCACGAACATTAGTCCCCCGCACCTGACATGTTGCATTCCTTTAGGTCATTATATTTATTATTTTTCTTTTCTTTTTTAGAGTCTCATATTTTTACATTATTCGTGCCTCTTCAAGAAATCTCTATTGGGCATGACAATTAATGTGATTAGCACCAATTAAGTTTTGAAGAAATATTTTGACCCCCCGATACCCTCCTAGGTCTAGGGTATGCTGTGACAGCCCCACCTTCCCCTAAGGCGAACCAAAGGGTTCGGCGAACCGCCTGCCCAGCTCTCACTGGGATTCAGTTGTTCACTACAGTCCTCAAATAAATTACAATGTAAATCTCAAATATACCTCAAATTCTCCAATAATTACATGTCATAAGCGAAGCATCCATGCTTAGAATTAGTTTGCGCTTCATACATCCATGCGATCCTTAATACCAACTATTCTATAGGAGGAAGTTCAAAATTCAAAGTACACAAACATCCACTTCAATTCCAAATCTAAACTGTACAAGATATAAGCCATCCAGCCATGCGAATAAGTACTACAAGCCCTCCTTTGCCACGAGCCCTGTGGAGGGGAATAAAATAGTTTTGGGGTGAGCTAAAAGCTCAGTGAGTAACCAGTAAAATTAGTAATCAAATATATTTCAAGATAATGCACTTCGATGATGTCATGAGTCAAAGATCAAATGTACGTTTATTGCTCTCGTGAGCCAGTGAAATCATTGCATTTATAAACCCAACGCTCAAAGAGATCTTTTAACGTTAACGTTAAACAATAGGGGGGAGCAACGTTGGTGCTCCAGATAATGTCATGAACTCATTGAAGTGGTGGAGATGTTGGTGTCCAGCACACAAATTTCAAGCACTCATTTGAGCCAAAACATGTCATGAACTCACATGCAAGCTCGCATGATATGCAATCTAATAAATAATGCAAGAAAACGTTCAAAAGTAACTTTGGAAACAGTTTATGGTCACTCACCTCCACGGCTCAGAAACCATCCATCATATATCATTACCTTGCCCGATTCCAAGCCCTAAATCACAAACTCAAAGCAATCATACATTGTCAAAGTTCAAACAGCATTTTCCCATAAATGCTTCATTTCCAACCTACAATATATTACCAATCACACATACGGTTGATAAGCAATCAAATATATCCAATTAGGCCACAATATCCCTCAATCAAAGCTAATTAGAAGCTTAAGAGCCACCATTAGAAAAACCCCCAATTAAACCCTAGAAACCGGAATTTATTCCCTCAAGCGTAAATTTTCCGCAGCGATCGCAATTAATGTATAAAAGATTCGTTTAACAGCTTTCGGCACAATATCCATAAGTGAAGCTACCCTTACCAGATTGGAATGAAATTTATACCATTTCGAAGCTAAGACAAATACCTACAACTTTCATGAAGACCACTCAGTCCAGTTCTCACCCTAACTAGGTCAAATTTACCAAAACAACTCCAGATTTTCCAGTTCGAACCTCACCGCGGAAATCAAGTAGCAGTCCTGCTTTATTCACTCATATTTCAGCACACACAACTCCAATTTAGGTAATTCCAAAGCCATTTGAAAGCTGAGATACAAGGCTATAATTCTTACGAAGACATCAACAACCAATTCGGTAATATTCCTGGTCGAACTAACCAATTACAGAGGCTGATTTTCATTTTCGGACAGAAACAGGGCAGAAGAGGTATTTTGGTCTTTTTACAGGCTACGTTGCTCCGATTGAGTTGAAATTTTGCAGCAAACTATAAAACATCATTCTATACAACTTTCATGTTTTATGCTAAGCCTAATTAGGCTTCTAACAAGGTGAAATAGAACCAGGCAGAAGCAAGGCAGGTTATCATCCAAGCTGGAATTCATGTATTCAAGTGCTAATCCTCCACAAAACAACATCTAAAACAACTAAAAACCACTAATAAGCAATGAATTGAAGTAAAGACGATGTTCTTGGCAAAATACCTTAAAACCACAAGAAAGGTAGGAGCTTAATCTTTCCCCCTCCAAAACAACTCCGCCAACACCTTTAACCTTCCCTAATGATCACTTGTATGTTGTAGTTTGTGATTTGGTTGGTTGAAACTCAAGATTTGGACAAGAATTGAAGTTACAAGATGAAGGTTTTTCCTCTCTTTTCTCTCTACATGTCTCAGCCAAGAGGGGTAAAGAAATGAGAAAATGTTGGTCAAAATTGGAGTTTAGGAAAGTTAAATAAAAGTTAGGCAAGTCAACTTCCAATCGGATCGCGACACTTGGCCCTTCTTAAGTTTATTCTTATCCCTTTGTCTCTCCAAGATTAACCATCTAAGTAACCTCTAATTATCTCTTAGCACCTTGTAAAATAATATCACTTAATACGAAACTCCAACAAGTTGTCAAAAATATATCGCATTTACCGCACTAGCGGGTCCCACGTCCATAATACACTTCAAACTTAACGTGGACTAACTTGTATCAAGAAAATGATTTGAAAACTATATTCCCTTATAAAAATGTATAGGAAATTAATATATTGAAGAAAGGCATAAAATTATAGACAAGGAAACAAAATAATGTCTAGAAAATATATAAAAATTTTCGGGTTCTCAAACTCATTCTTTCGGGGAGTCACAAACTCCCTTCCTTAAAAGAATGTCGTCCTTGACATTCCATCTTGTACCAATCAAGTCAAGACATCCCACAAGAATCTCTGATATTTCAAACCGAACCCACAGTCCGGCATCCTAAACTTCAAGCCTATGATACACTATAGGAATTTGAAGCCTAAGCTCTGATACCAACTGTGACGGCCCCACCTTCCCCTAAGGCGAACCAAAGGGTTCGGCGGACCGTCTGCCCAGCTCTCACTGGGACTCAGTTGTTCACTACAGTCCTCAAATAAATTACAATGTAAATCTCAAATATACCTCAAATTCTCCAATAATTACATGTCATAAGCGAAGCATCCACGCTTAGAATTAGTTTGCGCTTCATACATCCATGCGATCCTTAATACCAACTATTCTATAGGAGGAAGTTCAAAATTCAAAGTACACAAACATCCACTTCAATTCCAAATCTAAACTGTACAAGATATAAGCCATCCAGCCATGCGAATAAGTACTACAAGCCCTCCTTTGCCACGAGCCCTGTGGAGGGGAATAAAATAGTTTTGGGGTGAGCTAAAAGCTCAGTGAGTAACCAGTAAAATTAGTAATCAAATATATTTCAAGATAATGCACTTCGATGATGTCATGAGTCAAAGATCAAATGTACGTTTATTGCTCTCGTGAGCCAGTGAAATCATTGCATTTATAAACCCAACGCTCAAAGAGATCTTTTAACGTTAACGTTAAACAATAGGGGGGGAGCAACGTTGGTGCTCCAGATATTGTCATGAACTCATTGAAGTGGTGGAGATGTTGGTGTCCAGCACACAAATTTCAAGCACTCATTTGAGCCAAAACATGTCATGAACTCACATGCAAGCTCGCATGATATGCAATCTAATAAATAATGCAAGAAAACGTTCAAAAGTAACTTTGGAAACAGTTTATGGTCACTCACCTCCACGGCTCAGAAACCATCCATCATATATCATTACCTTGCCCGATTCCAAGCCCTAAATCATAAATTCAAAGCAATCATACATTGTCAAAGTTCAAACAGCATTTCCCCATAAATGCTTCATTTCCAACCTACAATATATTACCAATCACACATACGGTTGATAAGCAATCAAATATATCCAATTAGGCCACAATATCCCTCAATCAAAGCTAATTAGAAGCTTAAGAGCCACCATTAGAAAAACCCCCAATTAAACCCTAGAAACCGGAATTTATTCCCTCAAGCGTAAATTTTCCGCAGCGATCGCAATTAATGTATAAAAGATTCGTTTAACAGCTTTCGGCACAATATCCATAAGTGAAGCTACCCTTACCAGATTGGAATGAAATTTATACCATTTCGAAGCTAAGACAAATACCTACAACTTTCATGAAGACCACTCAGTCCAGTTCTCACCCTAACTAGGTCAAATTTACCAAAACAACTCCAGATTTTCCAGTTCGAACCTCACCGCGGAAATCAAGTAGCAGTCCTGCTTTATTCACTCATATTTCAGCACACACAACTCCAATTTAGGTAATTCCAAAGCCATTTGAAAGCTGAGATACAAGGCTATAATTCTTACGAAGACATCAACAACCAATTCGGTAATATTCCTGGTCGAACTAACCAATTACAGAGGCTGATTTTCATTTTCGGACAGAAACAGGGCAGAAGAGGTATTTTGGTCTTTTTACAGGCTACGTTGCTCCGATTGAGTTGAAATTTTGCAGCAAACTATAAAACATCATTCTATACAACTTTCATGTTTTATGCTAAGCCTAATTAGGCTTCTAACAAGGTGAAATAGAACCAGGCAGAAGCAAGGCAGGTTATCATCCAAGCTGGAATTCATGTATTCAAGTGCTAATCCTCCACAAAACAACATCTAAAACAACTAAAAACCACTAATAAGCAATGAATTGAAGTAAAGACGATGTTCTTGGCAAAATACCTTAAAACCACAAGAAAGGTAGGAGCTTAATCTTTCCCCCTCCAAAACAACTCCGCCAACACCTTTAACCTTCCCTAATGATCACTTGTATGTTGTAGTTTGTGATTTGGTTGGTTGAAACTCAAGATTTGGACAAGAATTGAAGTTACAAGATGAAGGTTTTTCCTCTCTTTTCTCTCTACATGTCTCAGCCAAGAGGGGTAAAGAAATGAGAAAATGTTGGTCAAAATTGGAGTTTAGGAAAGTTAAATAAAAGTTAGGCAAGTCAACTTCCAATCGGATCGCGACACTTGGCCCTTCTTAAGTTTATTCTTATCCCTTTGTCTCTCCAAGATTAACCATCTAAGTAACCTCTAATTATCTCTTAGCACCTTGTAAAATAATATCACTTAATACGAAACTCCAACAAGTTGTCAAAAATATATCGCATTTACCGCACTAGCGGGTCCCACGTCCATAATACACTTCAAACTTAACGTGGACTAACTTGTATCAAGAAAATGATTTGAAAACTATATTCCCTTATAAAAATGTATAGGAAATTAATATATTGAAGAAAGGCATAAAATTATAGACAAGGAAACAAAATAATGTCTAGAAAATATATAAAAATTTTCGGGTTCTCAAACTCATTCTTTCGGGGAGTCACAAACTCCCTTCCTTAAAAGAATGTCGTCCTTGACATTCCATCTTGTACCAATCAAGTCAAGACATCCCACAAGAATCTCTGATATTTCAAACCGAACCCACAGTCCGGCATCCTAAACTTCAAGCCTATGATACACTATAGGAATTTGAAGCCTAAGCTCTGATACCAACTGTGACGGCCCCACCTTCCCCTAAGGCGAACCAAAGGGTTCGGCGGACCGTCTGCCCAGCTCTCACTGGGACTCAGTTGTTCACTACAGTCCTCAAATAAATTACAATGTAAATCTCAAATATACCTCAAATTCTCCAATAATTACATGTCATAAGCGAAGCATCCACGCTTAGAATTAGTTTGCGCTTCATACATCCATGCGATCCTTAATACCAACTATTCTATAGGAGGAAGTTCAAAATTCAAAGTACACAAACATCCACTTCAATTCCAAATCTAAACTGTACAAGATATAAGCCATCCAGCCATGCGAATAAGTACTACAAGCCCTCCTTTGCCACGAGCCCTGTGGAGGGGAATAAAATAGTTTTGGGGTGAGCTAAAAGCTCAGTGAGTAACCAGTAAAATTAGTAATCAAATATATTTCAAGATAATGCACTTCGATGATGTCATGAGTCAAAGATCAAATGTACGTTTATTGCTCTCGTGAGCCAGTGAAATCATTGCATTTATAAACCCAACGCTCAAAGAGATCTTTTAACGTTAACGTTAAACAATAGGGGGGAGCAACGTTGGTGCTCCAGATAATGTCATGAACTCATTGAAGTGGTGGAGATGTTGGTGTCCAGCACACAAATTTCAAGCACTCATTTGAGCCAAAACATGTCATGAACTCACATGCAAGCTCGCATGATATGCAATCTAATAAATAATGCAAGAAAACGTTCAAAAGTAACTTTGGAAACAGTTTATGGTCACTCACCTCCACGGCTCAGAAACCATCCATCATATATCATTACCTTGCCCGATTCCAAGCCCTAAATCACAAACTCAAAGCAATCATACATTGTCAAAGTTCAAACAGCATTTTCCCATAAATGCTTCATTTCCAACCTACAATATATTACCAATCACACATACGGTTGATAAGCAATCAAATATATCCAATTAGGCCACAATATCCCTCAATCAAAGCTAATTAGAAGCTTAAGAGCCACCATTAGAAAAACCCCCAATTAAACCCTAGAAACCGGAATTTATTCCCTCAAGCGTAAATTTTCCGCAGCGATCGCAATTAATGTATAAAAGATTCGTTTAACAGCTTTCG
The DNA here is from genome assembly GCF_036785885.1 of Coffea arabica. Taxonomy (NCBI): domain Eukaryota; kingdom Viridiplantae; phylum Streptophyta; class Magnoliopsida; order Gentianales; family Rubiaceae; genus Coffea; species Coffea arabica. The sequence continues at coordinate 46,355,729 of NC_092320.1, read as the reverse complement.
GCACAATATCCATAAGTGAAGCTACCCTTACCAGATTGGAATGAAATTTATACCATTTCGAAGCTAAGACAAATACCTACAACTTTCATGAAGACCACTCAGTCCAGTTCTCACCCTAACTAGGTCAAATTTACCAAAACAACTCCAGATTTTCCAGTTCGAACCTCACCGCGGAAATCAAGTAGCAGTCCTGCTTTATTCACTCATATTTCAGCACACACAACTCCAATTTAGGTAATTCCAAAGCCATTTGAAAGCTGAGATACAAGGCTATAATTCTTACGAAGACATCAACAACCAATTCGGTAATATTCCTGGTCGAACTAACCAATTACAGAGGCTGATTTTCATTTTCGGACAGAAACAGGGCAGAAGAGGTATTTTGGTCTTTTTACAGGCTACGTTGCTCCGATTGAGTTGAAATTTTGCAGCAAACTATAAAACATCATTCTATACAACTTTCATGTTTTATGCTAAGCCTAATTAGGCTTCTAACAAGGTGAAATAGAACCAGGCAGAAGCAAGGCAGGTTATCATCCAAGCTGGAATTCATGTATTCAAGTGCTAATCCTCCACAAAACAACATCTAAAACAACTAAAAACCACTAATAAGCAATGAATTGAAGTAAAGACGATGTTCTTGGCAAAATACCTTAAAACCACAAGAAAGGTAGGAGCTTAATCTTTCCCCCTCCAAAACAACTCCGCCAACACCTTTAACCTTCCCTAATGATCACTTGTATGTTGTAGTTTGTGATTTGGTTGGTTGAAACTCAAGATTTGGACAAGAATTGAAGTTACAAGATGAAGGTTTTTCCTCTCTTTTCTCTCTACATGTCTCAGCCAAGAGGGGTAAAGAAATGAGAAAATGTTGGTCAAAATTGGAGTTTAGGAAAGTTAAATAAAAGTTAGGCAAGTCAACTTCCAATCGGATCGCGACACTTGGCCCTTCTTAAGTTTATTCTTATCCCTTTGTCTCTCCAAGATTAACCATCTAAGTAACCTCTAATTATCTCTTAGCACCTTGTAAAATAATATCACTTAATACGAAACTCCAACAAGTTGTCAAAAATATATCGCATTTACCGCACTAGCGGGTCCCACGTCCATAATACACTTCAAACTTAACGTGGACTAACTTGTATCAAGAAAATGATTTGAAAACTATATTCCCTTATAAAAATGTATAGGAAATTAATATATTGAAGAAAGGCATAAAATTATAGACAAGGAAACAAAATAATGTCTAGAAAATATATAAAAATTTTCGGGTTCTCAAACTCATTCTTTCGGGGAGTCACAAACTCCCTTCCTTAAAAGAATGTCGTCCTTGACATTCCATCTTGTACCAATCAAGTCAAGACATCCCACAAGAATCTCTGATATTTCAAACCGAACCCACAGTCCGGCATCCTAAACTTCAAGCCTATGATACACTATAGGAATTTGAAGCCTAAGCTCTGATACCAACTGTGACGGCCCCACCTTCCCCTAAGGCGAACCAAAGGGTTCGGCGGACCGCCTGCCCAGCTCTCACTGGGACTCAGTTGTTCACTACAGTCCTCAAATAAATTACAATGTAAATCTCAAATATACCTCAAATTCTCCAATAATTACATGTCATAAGCGAAGCATCCACGCTTAGAATTAGTTTGCGCTTCATACATCCATGCGATCCTTAATACCAACTATTCTATAGGAGGAAGTTCAAAATTCAAAGTACACAAACATCCACTTCAATTCCAAATCTAAACTGTACAAGATATAAGCCATCCAGCCATGCGAATAAGTACTACAAGCCCTCCTTTGCCACGAGCCCTGTGGAGGGGAATAAAATAGTTTTGGGGTGAGCTAAAAGCTCAGTGAGTAACCAGTAAAATTAGTAATCAAATATATTTCAAGATAATGCACTTCGATGATGTCATGAGTCAAAGATCAAATGTACGTTTATTGCTCACGTGAGCCAGTGAAATCATTGCATTTATAAACCCAACGCTCAAAGAGATCTTTTAACGTTAACGTTAAACAATAGGGGGGAGCAACGTTGGTGCTCCAGATAATGTCATGATCTCATTGAAGTGGTGGAGATGTTGGTGTCCAGCACACGAATTTCAAGCACTCATTTGAGCCAAAACATGTCATGAACTCACATGCAAGCTCGCATGATATGCAATCTAATAAATAATGCAAGAAAACGTTCAAAAGTAACTTTGGAAACAGTTTATGGTCACTCACCTCCACGGCTCAGAAACCATCCATCATATATCATTACCTTGCCCGATTCCAAGCCCTAAATCACAAACTCAAAGCAATCATACATTGTCAAAGTTCAGACAGCATTTCCCCATAAATGCTTCATTTCCAACCTACAATATATTACCAATCACACATACGGTTGATAAGCAATCAAATATATCCAATTAGGCCACAATATCCCTCAATCAAAGCTAATTAGAAGCTTAAGAGCCACCATTAGAGAAACCCCCAATTAAACCCTAGAAACCGGAATTTATTCCCTCAAGCGTAAATTTTCCGCAGCGATCGCAATTAATGTATAAAAGATTCGTTTAACAGCTTTCGGCACAATATCCATAAGTGATGCTACCCTTACCGGATTGGAATGAAATTTATACCATTTCGAAGCTAAGACAAATACCTACAACTTTCATGAAGACCACTCAGTCCAGTTCTCACCCTAACTAGGTCAAATTTACCAAAACAACTCCAGATTTTCCAGTTCGAACCTCACCGCGGAAATCAAGTAGCAGTCCTGCTTTATTCACTCATATTTCAGCACACACAACTCCAATTTAGGTAATTCCAAAGCCATTTGAAAACTGAGATACAAGGCTATAATTCTTACGAAGACATCAACAACCAATTCGGTAATATTCCTGGTCGAACTAACCAATTACAGAGGCTGATTTTCATTTTCGGACAGAAACAGGGCAGAAGAGGTATTTTGGTCTTTTTACAGGCTACGTTGCTCCGATTGAGTTGAAATTTTGCAGCAAACTATAAAACATCATTCTATACAACTTTCATGTTTTATGCTAAGCCTAATTAGGCTTCTAACAAGGTGAAATAGAACCAGGCAGAAGCAAGGCAGGTTATCATCCAAGCTGGAATTCATGTATTCAAGTGCTAATCCTCCACAAAACAACATCTAAAACAACTAAAAACCACTAATAAGCAATGAATTGAAGTAAAGACGATGTTCTTGGCAAAATACCTTAAAACCACAAGAAAGGTAGGAGCTTAATCTTTCCCCCTCCAAAACAACTCCGCCAACACCTTTAACCTTCCCTAATGATCACTTATATGTTGTAGTTTGTGATTTGGTTGGTTGAAACTCAAGATTTGGACAAGAATTGAAGTTACAAGATGAAGGTTTTTCCTCTCTTTTCTCTCTACATGTCTCAGCCAAGAGGGGTAAAGAAATGAGAAAATGTTGGTCAAAATTGGAGTTTAGGAAAGTTAAATAAAAGTTAGGCAAGTCAACTTCCAATCGGATCGCGACACTTGGCCCTTCTTAAGTTTATTCTTATCCCTTTGTCTCTCCAAGATTAACCATCTAAGTAACCTCTAATTATCTCTTAGCACCTTGTAAAATAATATCACTTAATACGAAACTCCAACAAGTTGTCAAAAATATATCGCATTTACCGCACTAGCGGGTCCCACGTCCATAATACACTTCAAACTTAACGTGGACTAACTTGTATCAAGAAAATGATTTGAAAACTATATTCCCTTATAAAAATGTATAGGAAATTAATATATTGAAGAAAGGCATAAAATTATAAACAAGGAAACAAAATAATGTCTAGAAAATATATAAAAATTTTCGGGTTCTCAAACTCATTCTTTCGGGGAGTCACAAACTCCCTTCCTTAAAAGAATGTCGTCCTTGACATTCCATCTTGTACCAATCAAGTCAAGACATCCCACAAGAATCTCTGATATTTCAAACCGAACCCACAGTCCGGCATCCTAAACTTCAAGCCTATGATACACTATAGGAATTTGAAGCCTAAGCTCTGATACCAACTGTGACGGCCCCACCTTCCCCTAAGGCGAACCAAAGGGTTCGGCGGACCGCCTGCCCAGCTCTCACTGGGATTCAGTTGTTCACTACAGTCCTCAAATAAATTACAATGTAAATCTCAAATATACCTCAAATTCTCCAATAATTACATGTCATAAGCGAAGCATCCACGCTTAGAATTAGTTTGCGCTTCATACATCCATGCGATCCTTAATACCAACTATTCTATAGGAGGAAGTTCAAAATTCAAAGTACACAAACATCCACTTCAATTCCAAATCTAAACTGTACAAGATATAAGCCATCCAGCCATGCGAATAAGTACTACAAGCCCTCCTTTGCCACGAGCCCTGTGGAGGGGAATAAAATAGTTTTGGGGTGAGCTAAAAGCTCAGTGAGTAACCAGTAAAATTAGTAATCAAATATATTTCAAGATAATGCACTTAGATGATGTCATGAGTCAAAGATCAAATGTACGTTTATTGCTCTCGTGAGCCAGTGAAATCATTGCATTTATAAACCCAACGCTCAAAGAGATCTTTTAACGTTAACGTTAAACAATAGGGGGGAGCAACGTTGGTGCTCCAGATAATGTCATGAACTCATTGAAGTGGTGGAGATGTTGGTGTCCAGCACACGAATTTCAAGCACTCATTTGAGCCAAAACATGTCATGAACTCACATGCAAGCTCGCATGATATGCAATCTAATAAATAATGCAAGAAAACGTTCAAAAGTAACTTTGGAAACAGTTTATGGTCACTCACCTCCACGGCTCAGAAACCATCCATCATATATCATTACCTTGCCCGATTCCAAGCCCTAAATCACAAACTCAAAGCAATCATACATTGTCAAAGTTCAGACAGCATTTCCCCATAAATGCTTCATTTCCAACCTACAATATATTACCAATCACACATACGGTTGATAAGCAATCAAATATATCCAATTAGGCCACAATATCCCTCAATCAAAGCTAATTAGAAGCTTAAGAGCCACCATTAGAGAAACCCCCAATTAAACCCTAGAAACCGGAATTTATTCCCTCAAGCGTAAATTTTCCGCAGCGATCGCAATTAATGTATAAAAGATTCGTTTAACAGCTTTCGGCACAATATCCATAAGTGATGCTACCCTTACCGGATTGGAATGAAATTTATACCATTTCGAAGCTAAGACAAATACCTACAACTTTCATGAAGACCACTCAGTCCAGTTCTCACCCTAACTAGGTCAAATTTACCAAAACAACTCCAGATTTTCCAGTTCGAACCTCACCGCGGAAATCAAGTAGCAGTCCTGCTTTATTCACTCATATTTCAGCACACACAACTCCAATTTAGGTAATTCCAAAGCCATTTGAAAACTGAGATACAAGGCTATAATTCTTACGAAGACATCAACAACCAATTCGGTAATATTCCTGGTCGAACTAACCAATTACAGAGGCTGATTTTCATTTTCGGACAGAAACAGGGCAGAAGAGGTATTTTGGTCTTTTTACAGGCTACGTTGCTCCGATTGAGTTGAAATTTTGCAGCAAACTATAAAACATCATTCTATACAACTTTCATGTTTTATGCTAAGCCTAATTAGGCTTCTAACAAGGTGAAATAGAACCAGGCAGAAGCAAGGCAGGTTATCATCCAAGCTGGAATTCATGTATTCAAGTGCTAATCCTCCACAAAACAACATCTAAAACAACTAAAAACCACTAATAAGCAATGAATTGAAGTAAAGACGATGTTCTTGGCAAAATACCTTAAAACCACAAGAAAGGTAGGAGCTTAATCTTTCCCCCTCCAAAACAACTCCGCCAACACCTTTAACCTTCCCTAATGATCACTTATATGTTGTAGTTTGTGATTTGGTTGGTTGAAACTCAAGATTTGGACAAGAATTGAAGTTACAAGATGAAGGTTTTTCCTCTCTTTTCTCTCTACATGTCTCAGCCAAGAGGGGTAAAGAAATGAGAAAATGTTGGTCAAAATTGGAGTTTAGGAAAGTTAAATAAAAGTTAGGCAAGTCAACTTCCAATCGGATCGCGACACTTGGCCCTTCTTAAGTTTATTCTTATCCCTTTGTCTCTCCAAGATTAACCATCTAAGTAACCTCTAATTATCTCTTAGCACCTTGTAAAATAATATCACTTAATACGAAACTCCAACAAGTTGTCAAAAATATATCGCATTTACCGCACTAGCGGGTCCCACGTCCATAATACACTTCAAACTTAACGTGGACTAACTTGTATCAAGAAAATGATTTGAAAACTATATTCCCTTATAAAAATGTATAGGAAATTAATATATTGAAGAAAGGCATAAAATTATAAACAAGGAAACAAAATAATGTCTAGAAAATATATAAAAATTTTCGGGTTCTCAAACTCATTCTTTCGGGGAGTCACAAACTCCCTTCCTTAAAAGAATGTCGTCCTTGACATTCCATCTTGTACCAATCAAGTCAAGACATCCCACAAGAATCTCTGATATTTCAAACCGAACCCACAGTCCGGCATCCTAAACTTCAAGCCTATGATACACTATAGGAATTTGAAGCCTAAGCTCTGATACCAACTGTGACGGCCCCACCTTCCCCTAAGGCGAACCAAAGGGTTCGGCGGACCGCCTGCCCAGCTCTCACTGGGATTCAGTTGTTCACTACAGTCCTCAAATAAATTACAATGTAAATCTCAAATATACCTCAAATTCTCCAATAATTACATGTCATAAGCGAAGCATCCACGCTTAGAATTAGTTTGCGCTTCATACATCCATGCGATCCTTAATACCAACTATTCTATAGGAGGAAGTTCAAAATTCAAAGTACACAAACATCCACTTCAATTCCAAATCTAAACTGTACAAGATATAAGCCATCCAGCCATGCGAATAAGTACTACAAGCCCTCCTTTGCCACGAGCCCTGTGGAGGGGAATAAAATAGTTTTGGGGTGAGCTAAAAGCTCAGTGAGTAACCAGTAAAATTAGTAATCAAATATATTTCAAGATAATGCACTTCGATGATGTCATGAGTCAAAGATCAAATGTACGTTTATTGCTCACGTGAGCCAGTGAAATCATTGCATTTATAAACCCAACGCTCAAAGAGATCTTTTAACGTTAACGTTAAACAATAGGGGGGAGCAACGTTGGTGCTCCAGATAATGTCATGATCTCATTGAAGTGGTGGAGATGTTGGTGTCCAGCACACGAATTTCAAGCACTCATTTGAGCCAAAACATGTCATGAACTCACATGCAAGCTCGCATGATATGCAATCTAATAAATAATGCAAGAAAACGTTCAAAAGTAACTTTGGAAACAGTTTATGGTCACTCACCTCCACGGCTCAGAAACCATCCATCATATATCATTACCTTGCCCGATTCCAAGCCCTAAATCACAAACTCAAAGCAATCATACATTGTCAAAGTTCAGACAGCATTTCCCCATAAATGCTTCATTTCCAACCTACAATATATTACCAATCACACATACGGTTGATAAGCAATCAAATATATCCAATTAGGCCACAATATCCCTCAATCAAAGCTAATTAGAAGCTTAAGAGCCACCATTAGAAAAACCCCCAATTAAACCCTAGAAACCGGAATTTATTCCCTCAAGCGTAAATTTTCCGCAGCGATCGCAATTAATGTATAAAAGATTCGTTTAACAGCTTTCGGTACAATATCCATAAGTGAAGATACCCTTACCAGATTGGAATGAAATTTATACCATTTCGAAGCTAAGACAAATACCTACAACTTTCATGAAGACCACTCAGTCCTGTTCTCACCCTAACTAGGTCAAATTTACCAAAACAACTCCAGATTTTCCAGTTCGAACCTCACCGCGGAAATCAAGTAGCAGTCCTGCTTTATTCACTCATATTTCAGCACACACAACTCCAATTTAAGTAATTCGAAAGCCATTTGAAAGCTGAGATACAAGGCTATAATTCTTACGAAGACATCAACAACCAATTCGGTAATATTCCTGGTCGAACTAACCAATTACAGAGGCTGATTTTCATTTTCGGACAGAAACATGGCAGAAGAGGTATTTTGGTCTTTTTATAGGCTACGTTGCTCCGATTGAGTTGAAATTTTGCAGCAAACTATAAAACATCATTCTATACAACTTTCATGTTTTATGCTAAGCCTAATTAGGCTTCTAACAAGGTGAAATAGAACCAGGCAGAAGCAAGGCAGGTTATCATCCAAGCTGGAATTCATGTATTCAAGTGCTAATCCTCCACAAAACAGCATCTAAAACAACTAAAAACCACTAATAAGCAATGAATTGAAGTAAAGACGATGTTCTTGGCAAAATACCTTAAAACCACAAGAAAGGTAGGAACTTAATCTTTCCCCCTCCAAAACAACTCCGCCAACACCTTTAACCTTCCCTAATGATCACTTGTATGTTGTAGTTTGTGATTTGGTTGGTTGAAACTCAAGATTTGGACAAGAATTGAAGTTACAAGATGAAGGTTTTTCCTCTCTTTTCTCTCTACATGTCTCAGCCAAGAGGGGTAAAGAAATGAGAAAATGTTGGTCAAAATTGGAGTTTAGGAAAGTTAAATAAAAGTTAGGCAAGTCAACTTCCAATCGGATCGCGACACTTGGCCCTTCTTAAGTTTATTCTTATCCCTTTGTCTCTCCAAGATTAACCATCTAAGTAACCTCTAATTATCTCTTAGCACCTTGTAAAATAATATCACTTAATACGAAACTCCAACAAGTTGTCAAAAATATATCGCATTTACCGCACTAGCGGGTCCCACGTCCATAATACACTTCAAACTTAACGTGGACTAACTTTTATCAAGAAAATGATTTGAAAACTATATTCCCTTATAAAAATGTATAGGAAATTAATATATTGAAGAAAGGCATAAAATTATAGACAAGGAAACAAAATAATGTCTAGAAAATATATAAAAATTTTCGGGTTCTCAAACTCATTCTTTCGGGGCATCACATATGCATTCATATAGTACATCCAAATGTGATAAATCTTTACGTTAAAATAAGAAAACCTTTGACTAAATCCCGCAACTAGCCTTGGCTGGGTTGAAAGGGTGCCTTGGATTCTTATCCTTGTCTTCCCTTTCTTCAAATGTTGTGATACCCCAACTTTTAGAATCATCTTTTGTTTAGTCTCAAAGAGGATATTACGGTTTCTTCAGTTTATTTTTATTTTAAAAACATTATTTTGTTTTAAAGAAGAAACTAAAGTTATTTCTTTGGGTTTGGTTTAAAACCTTGTTTTATTTTAAAAAAACTGGAAACCCTAAACGTCTAATCAAAACCCTAGTTTCATTTGTGATTGACCGTTTTCTCAAATTTCTCATATTTTAACTGAAACCCTAAATTCAATTTATGGAATTGTAAAACCCCTCACATTTTCTTAAAAATCCCCTTTTATTTGGAACTTATGATTTTATAATAGCCCTACTACCCAATCACACCACAATAAGTGTAAATGAATATAGAAGTAAGGGTTTTCGTGTCCGTTTTCAAGTTAGAGCAAATTAGGATTTTCACGTTTTTTCGTAGTATGATTATTCGGTATCGAGTGAGGATCAAATTTGGTAGCTAAGAGTGACTTTTGGATGAGGAAATATTATATGATTAGAAGTGATAATAATAAGTTAGTGATTAGAAGGTAAAAACCCTAGTATACGCGATTAAGAAAAATTAGCTCAAACCGACGGGTATCATTTACTACAGATTGAACCCACCACTTGACCACCACTTCCTTACCGCCACATACCCTTGATATTTTTACAAAATATCCCCCCTTATCCTCAGCCATATGACCGAAATATGTGGCCCAAAATGCAAGGAAAAGAAAGAGAAACTTGGAAGGCTTTGGTGGTGACAAGTGTCAACCACCTATGGTTTCTTGACCAAGCCAAGTCTCATCTTCTTATCTTCCATTTGAGTTCATTTTCCCTCATTTTTTTTTTCTGTTTTTGGCTGAGAGCAAGAAGAAGCAAGAGAGTGAAGAGAGTTCAATCTTCTACCTTGAATCCAACCTTTTGAGTGCAACCAAGAAAAACTAAACCGATTAATCACTAGTTGGAAGCTTGGGAAGCTTGAGGAACCAAAGATTTCAAGGAGAGATGAAGGATCACTCTTGCAAGGTCTTGTCTAGAGGTATAATGGCTGATCAACCATTCTTTCTCCATTAATCATGATTAAGTTGGGTATTAATGTTAGTATTGTGCTTGTGATGCTTGTTTCAAAGGGTTTTGATGATTGGATGGATGACTTTTGAGTTACGGTTTCTTGTGGGTTAGGTGTTGTATGATGTATATATATGGTATATGATCTTGTGAAGGTGATAGTAGTGGTAGTTTCAAGGTGAAAATGTGAATTATAGCTTGAAATAACAAAAATTCTAGATTTCTGGAAAATTTAGCTTCAGTTCTGTCTGATTCCATTTCATCATGTTAGAGGCCGAATTTGTAACGACCCCACCTCTCCCTAAGGCGTACCAGAGGGTTCGACGGGCCGCCTGCCCAGCTCTCGCCGGGACTCAGTCGTTCGCTACAGTTCTCAATTAAAAATTGAAATAAATCACAAGAATAAATAGGGCATTGATCCAAACTTAAAGGGGAACTTATATACATTGCCAACCCAAAAGAGAATATAAGCATCAAATATACAAGGGTTCTCAATCCTTCATACATCCAGCCCGTGCCAAGCACTAGGCGAGAACCACTACAAAAGGAACAAATGAAACAAAACTAGATTGGCTAGTCTATCTCAAGCTCACGTCCTCACTCGCCTTCCCCTGTAAGGAAAACAAAACTAAAGGGATGAGCTAAAAGCCCAGTGAGGTTCCGAACACATAATCAGATAATCAATCCAATACATTAAACATGGAGTATCAATAATTCAAGAAACATTTACAATGGAAAGCGATAGTAACACATTCATTAAAAGGATACGGCTCACAAGGAGCAGCTCGTTATTTCGTTCATTCGTTCTCCTGACATTTCCCCTTATTCCTCCAATCATTTGAAAATGCATTTTTCGTTTATCAATAAACCCTCGTTCGTTCGTTCGTTCATTCATTCATTCATTCACCCCCGTCCTGGCCGTTGGCCAGTCTCCACCAACCTACAGGGTAATACTCGAGTATACCAAACGTTCACCCAAGTCCCTAATCGCCCGACCGAGTCCGCTTCTGGCTCGAGACGACCGGTAACAAGAGGCAATGGCCAGTTCAGCCCAAAAGGCTTACATTCATGCGCAAGTAACATTTCAATCATTAAATCCTTGAAAATTGCACAGTTATTTAGGTCGAGTGCGATAAAGTACACCCTCGCCTAGAAAGCTTGTTTTGGAAATCATTAAAAGCACTTAACACATTACCAAATGATAACAACAAGCCATAGAATCAAATAAGGAACACTCACCTAGAAATGTAAAATATCGTGCAAAATATCCTTCCGGATATTACCCTTAATCACCAATGAAACCTAACGTTGAACAAGAGAACATATTACAGTTTATCGAGCAAAACATTTAAGGGAAATAAAGAAACCCGACTAATTAGGAGTAAAACGTGTAAAGATGACTTTCAAGTAAGAAGAGGGTTGTTAGAACCCAAGGATGAAAAATCATGTCTTAAAATGGAAAACCGGTCATGGTATTGGCCTAACAAAAGTATACAAGTTCAAATAGAAACCTAGCCCTCGGGCGAAAATTTGGGCAGCACGCCCTTTGTGTTTACCTAATTTTCCAGCCATTTTGGCTTCATTATTTTTCCTCAACCACAACTCAACATCACACATAAGCAATTCAAGTCAAGAGCCGTTCCATAGGCTCACAATATCATAACAATAAGAAATACAGTAATAACAAGTGCAGAAATTCAATTTAGCAAAAGACAGATTTGACGTATGAAAGCGGAAATAACTTTTCTGAGGCTACACTTATCGGATTAAGACAAAACCTATGCCGTTTCGAAGCTAAGACTCAGGGCTACAATGTTCATGAAGGTCACTTAGTCCAGTTTCTAATGTAACTTGGTCAAATTCTCGAATTACTAAACCAGAAACCAATTCGTCGGCTGTTTAAACGCAGAACACTGTAATGGACATAACTCAGAGTACACAAGTCCGAATCAGGTGTTCTTAGAGGAATTTGAAAGATAATTCAGAATTCTACAACTTTCATGTTTTGGAAAAACACTAAATCAGAATGGATCCTAGAAAAAAAAATGGGATAAACTGGACTTAACTGATCACACGAACTGCTTAGGAAATACTTAAAACAGTAAGGGTATTTTGGACTTTTCACGTCCTACGTTGCTCCGATTGAGCTCAAATTTTGTAGGAACCTATAAAATTCCATTCTATACAACTTGTCTTCTTTGACCTAAGGCCAAATCGACCTCTAACATACAGATATAAATTCGGACAGAAAGTTGGGGAAATTTTCCAGATTCTGGAATTTTGAGTTTCTAGTGCAACTTTCCTTAATTTCTTGGTCTAATCCCTACCAAAACACCTTATAACACCCCAATTGCAACATATAAGAATCATACAACAAATTGGACAGAATTTCCCCAAACCCTAGTTCATGAAATAAAAGGGGAAAACTACTAAAACATGATAATCATCCATGATTCCACCACAAAATCAAGTTGCTAAGCTTAATTTCACAAGATTGAAAGTAAAACTTGGAGAGATAAGCTCTCTTACCTTGACTAGAGGTTACTAAGAGTAGCCCAAGCTTTCTCCTTCAAAAACTCACACAACTCACTAACTAGTCACTCAAGAACAAGTTTAATCGGTTTATTTTGTTTGATTTCTTCCTAAGTTGTTGGATTGAAGATGAAATGAAATGTTTTCCTTTGGTGTTTTCCCTCTTCTCTCTCTCGGCCAGCAGCAGCAGAAATAAGGGGTAAAATGCTGAATTTTGGTGCTTAAATGGATGCTAATTGTCTTGGGTCAAGAAGCCTTAAGGTCACCACCACCTTTCTTTCTTTTCTCTTTCTCTTGTTATTTCCTAGCCTCACATTCGGTCAAGCTTGTTGCCAAGAGAGAAGATATTTTGCTCAAGTTCAATAAATTTGTTTGGTAAGGGAAAATGGTGGTCAAGCAGTGCGTTCAATCGGCAGTGCGCGGGACCCGCCGGTTCGCGCCGTTTTTCTTAAAAACTCACGTACTAGGGTTTTTACTTCCCATTTACTAACCTTATATCATTGCCACCAGTCACATATTATTTCTCACTTAAAAGTCACTTTTAATCCCCAAATTAATTCTTACTCTGTACCGAAAATTCATCCGGCGGAAAATCGTGAAAACCCTAATTTCGCTCCAAACTTGAAACCGAAGCGTAAAACCCTATTTTCTAGGTTTATCTACACTTAATGTGAAATATTTGGGTAGTGGCCTTTGATAAATACTAATTTTCAAATAAAAGGGTATTTTTGAGGGAAAATACAAGGAATTTGCGAGTCCTCACATTCTCTCCCCCTTAAAAAAATTTCGTCCTCGAAATTTTACCTTCAGTTGCCTCAGACGAGTCCGGAACTTGTCGGTTGTCTAAAGCATAAACCTTTGCCGGTCTGCTAGTTCGTTTCCCTCCTTCGTTCACTTGTGATTTAGCTCCATCCAGTTGCAGAGTATTGCTTTCACGTGACTGTCTCCTCGGACAGTTGCTATCTTGATGATCGCCACTTCCGCAGATTAAACATTTCCGCCCCTTTCTCCAACAATCGCTTTCGACATGATTTGCCTTTGCACAGTACCCACAGACCATGTGAGAAGCCATCTTCTGGCTTTCTTAAAAACTTTTCCCAAATCTGATTTGGCTTTCTTTTGTAGATCCTTCACCTATCGCCCCTAATGTCCATGGTGGGTGGGACAAAAAGTTCACTTTTTGCACTTTGGAAGGGACTCTCGCTTCACTTAATTCCTCCACTACACTACTCGATGCACTCCTTTTCTGGGTCTGGGAAGCTTTTATCTGTGCCTTTGCAGTCTCGATTCTTTGAGCTTTCTCAAGGGCCTCCGTAAATGTATTCACTTGTACTGTCGCTAATGCTTCTTGGAGTTCCAAATTTAATCCTTGTATAAACCGTCTTACTCTTCGCCGTTCTGTGGCCACCAATTCAGAAGCAAACTTGGATAGTTTCGTAAATTTCGTTTCATATTCGGCCACACTTAACGTTCCCTGGCATAGTCCAATAAACTCTTCCTCTCTCCTCTCTTGAACTAAAGGAGGGAGGTATTTCTCGTTAAATTCCCTTATGAAATTCGTCCATGTCCATATGGTCTGTTCTCTTTCCCATTTTGCTTTAATAACGTTCCACCACGCTCGGGCCGATCCTTCAAATTGGAACACCGCAAAGTTTACTTGTCTTTGCTTGGTGTAGTTCAAGACGGTGAAAATATTAATCATGGCCTCTAACCATTGTTCGGCTATATCCGGATCAGATCCTTCAAGGAATTTCGGAGGAGTAAATTTCTGAAACCTCTCAAGAGCCTTATCTTCTCCGATTTCAGGGTTCCGGGGTTGATTCACGGTCATTTGGCCTTGTTGATCCACCAGTCTTGCCAAGATATCTGTCATTTGTTTCATTACTGTTGCCATTTGGTCTTCGGCTTCAACCCTCATTCCTTGCTCTTGTGCAGCTGTTGTTTCTCTTTCCTCTCTTGGCTCTTGAGCTCGTTTTGTGAGAACCCTGAAAATGCTTATATAAATAATATTTCATGTGTCAATTGCATTTTATTTGCTCTTTAATATTTTCTAGTACTACTTTGATTTGTTGGCAATTAATTACGTAAAACATGTTTACGTGGAAGTTTATATAATTTCCTAAGTAATGAATCCCTTGATTTCGCTAATCTAAGCTACGACTTGTAGAGCTAGATTAAATTTTCTTCTTGTATTAACACAAATGTTAGATGTTTTTATAATTGGTCAAACTTGATCTTAATAGTTTAACTAACCAACCAACATTATTATAGGAAGCTTAATACTAATTGGCAATTAATAAATTTCTAGATTTAATTTAATACAAGTTCTATAACTATATTCAAAACCTAAGTTTTCTATAATCATAGTCTTGAAAGATTAGCGATTCAATTAAGCATTCAAAGCATTTTGGGGACAAGTTTTGGAGCTTAATTAGGACCAAGGACCGGAGTGGCTAATTGGAGGATTAGTAGAAAGACTAAAACACCCTCACCATTTCACCAAATACCACTCACGGCCACAACCATTCCCTGCTCAACCAAACAGCCCCCGGACACCATGATCACCAGCCTTCCAAGCTGGCAACCGAAGCTCCACCAACCCTGCCGGCCAATCCCTCATTTCACCACTGCAGCACACCACCTCCATCAACACTCTACCACCCTCAAATCAGCAGCACCATTCCATAACCTTGCACGCTACCTCTTCAATCGGCCAGTGAGAAACTTATCCAATTCAATACTCAAACACATTATACACTCAATCGAGCTCCATTTCCCTTCTCTGCACCACTACACCTCAGACCACAACCACAAGCCGCACCCCAATCCACACTGCATCGTTAGTATCGACCGAGAGGAGAGGGAGTCCCTGCTGTGACCGAGAGCAAGAAGAAAAAAAAAAAAGAATCAGCGAGCAGAAAATTCTCTGGTCTGTCCGCGAGCTGAGGATAGGAATTTCAAATCTCTTGCGTGAGGGCTTATCTTGTTTTTGAGGTAACTTTTGGATCATTTTAGGATTTGTCAGAAGTAGATTGAAACCTATATGGGCATGCATGTACTGTGGTATAGCCGGATGATGAAATCAGAGTTTAGAAAATCTGTTTGATGAAATGGAATTACCGTGAGCTGGAAATTTTGTATTGCAGTCTAGTGTAATTAAATGTGATAATTTGAGTTGATATCCATGTTTGTCTAGCTAACAACATGACGTTTGAGGCTGGAATGAGGATGATTAACTCGGCTAACCAAGAAAACAAAACGAAAACAGAAAATCTGTTTCTGCCGTGAGCTTGATGCACTTGTTTTATTTTGGTTGCTGAATGGGTCTGAATTTGGACAATCTGAGCATGAATGATGTTTATCTAACTGGATTTTGGATGATTATCAGGATTAGAGTCTTGCATGTGTTAAATTTCGCAATCAAATGGTGAAAACAAAGCTGTGGAAAATTCTGTCTTGGCTAGAAAATTTTGCCGTGAGCTTGCTTGGGGTAGTGCAGCTTAAACTGGTTTTGATTTTTGTAATTTGGGCTTATAATCATAATTATATAGCTAATAAAGAGTACTTAGGCCCTGCATGTAGCTAATTAGTTGTTAAAGCAGAGGAATAAAAATTCAAAAGTGCAATCTGCCTTAAGGCAAGATCATCCGGACCAAACAGAAAAATTTCTGGAAATTTTGATGGTTATGGATATTATTTGAACTTGATTTCTGAGCTGGAAATATTCATATGCTAGCTTGATACGTGCATAAGGAATTTGAGAGTTTTAAAGCATGTTTTAGCCAGAAAAAAATAAAATGATTACCGAACATTTTTTTTCATGCATGTTCATCCGTGGCTGTTGGATAAAAGCTCTGAATTTTCTGGATGCTTTTAATTGTGGAATGAATCTGATTTTTGGAATGGAAAATTTTAATAGCCAGCTAAGTGTTTGATTGCTGAATTTGAGTTCCTAACACCATGTTTAAACTAAGGAAAGCTTGGATTTTTGTAAACCTTTAGCTGCTGGAAATTTTGTTGATATCCAAGTGGCACGAACCAGAATTTCAGTTGTCCTTGGAAATTGTAATTAGTTTTTGGAAATTTATTTGATTTCCCTTGGATTATGGTGGCTCAGAATTTCATAAGAGATACAAATTTTAAGATATACAATTTGTTCAGCAAAGAACCAATTAGTACATATAAAACTGAAACCAAAAACGCTAGTATACAATTGCTGGAATTTTCGTTGAGATAGCCGAGAATTGAGTTGAAAAATTTGCTTGGTTCTTGGAAATTTTCTTGAAAAATGATGCTTGGAATATGTTGTTTTGGAGCCCTATAAGAAATGTACGATGGTTTGAATAAAAACTTTTGGTGTGAAAAGAAAAGAAAAAGGAGTTTTTCATAAGTGAAAAATGAAACTCCAGACTTTCGGAAGTCCCTGACCAGTCTCGATAAAACGGTTATACCTTGGTGTAGGAAAATCCGTTTAAGACGCCGTCAGCGGCATTTGAAACTAGAATCATAGATCTTCGCCCTGTAGAAATTTCGTATTTTTACGCCATGTGTATTACTGTCGGTGAATTTTCAAAGTAAACTGTTTGGCATGAATGACCTGTTTCATTTTAAATCTCAACTTGAATTCGGATTGAGACTTTATATTACTAGTGGTTCCAACTCTTGACTGAATTGTGGTTTGACTCTATTGCGTTCATGAAATTCTCAAAGAGTTAGATGAAAGAAGGTATTTGCTAAACGTATGTTTAAGCCTGGCCAGTGAAACAATTTCTACTCGTATTTCAATGCCTGAAAAGCTAATGGTTGAAATTGTGGACAGTGGGCTCTATGAATTCCCACTTTTGAGTTAATGGTTGAGTTATTGGAAATTGGCTGATGGTGGGCTCTATGAACTCCCACCCTGAATGGATAACTGAATTTCTGAAATTGTTTAGAAATCTGTGCTACTATTTTGTGAAACTGTGAGTTGATATAAGTACTGATTACCAAGTGCTAAGTATTCACGCAGCCTTGGTAAATTTTCCTGTTTATGCTTAGATATAAATTTGTTGGAACACAGGGCTAAGAATTGAAGAGCTCTAGTGTTATTACTGTTTAAATTCAAATTGTGCAATATTGAGAAAATGTGATTTTGGATTGGAATCGAAAATGTGAGAAATTGTACCGACCTTGTGACTCCAAGTAAACGCTTGACTAAGTAAATGAAAAATATTTTGCTTCAAGTTTTGAACGGTACAGATCTAGCATCGTACTACTAAACATAGTATCTACTATTTTTGCCTTAGAAACTTGGGCAACATGACTTTTACCCCTTAAGCTAGACTAGCCTTATTAATTTGGGAAAATGATTTCCCCAGACTCAAAACCTTAGTTTTGTTTCAAATTCCTTCCTTCTTTATAAATCGCCTAAGGCTAGTTGTAACTAAGGAAAAGTTTAAAAGGTGAGTCGTGATCACCTTAGCTATATGCATAGAAAACTCGCTCGGCAAGAAAGACCTTATTTCCTTTTAACAAGCAGCTTTAGCAACAATTGTATAAGAAACCTTATCCTGAAGCATTAGCAATAAATTTTGCAAGCACCGCCACTCAAAGGAACTTTTTCTCAAGGTATACTCTTAGCCTCGATATTAAATAGCTTGCCGACTTATTTTAAGAAAATAATAATAGTATTTTCTTCGAGGGAAAGTATTCCAGGAATATTATAAGAAATATTGTACGGTTCTCACAAGCTCAATTCCAAGTAAAATATTTTGAGAAAAAGTAAACTAGCAATATGCTAGAAAACTCTACATGTGCAAGCCAAAAGTTCCAATAGAAGACTTATGGCTTAAATTCTGATATTCTAGGATTTTACGAGGACGCGGAACTCGATCCTCAATCCAATATCTGAACTTCACTCTTGGTGAGTGTCCCTGCTTGTTCTATGTTATGTGGTTAAGCGCTTTATCAATTCGCTATGTGATAATTGTCAAAATGCAATAAATGATTTTGATCCATCGAAGTGAGTAGTGTGTACTTTATCGCACTAGCCGTTCGAGTGGTGACATGTGTGAAACATTTTCTAATGAATCTGTGAATCTAAATGTAGTTGCGTCGTTGGGTGAATCCCTCGACATCTGAATCCAACTACCATAACATCTGAATCTGTAGTTGCGTCGCTGGGTGAATCCCTCGACATCTGAATCCAACTACCATAACATCTGAATCTGTAGTTGCGTCGCTGGGTGAATCCCTCGACATCTGAATCCAACTACCATAACATCTGAATCTGTAGTTGCGTCGTTGGGTGAATCCCTCGACATCTGAATCCAACTACCAAAACGTCGTTGGGGGAATCCCTCGACAAATTTATTACGGGTATATCTCGAGTATACTGCGTCGGTAGATGAAGTTTGGGCCCAAAGCAGAGGTATGAACGGTGACGGGTTAGGATTAAAATAAGTGTATCTACATGGAAATTAAGTAGGGAAAGTTGACGGAGGGTCAACTACGATGGTATCTGATCAAGCGTGGAAAATGGCTCCTGAGAGCCCTTGTATCCTACCTTGTGTTGTTACACGCTTTCCTGACTGTTTCGATTTGATTTAAATTATTAACCGCTGTTTGAATTATGTGATTGCATGTTTTGGGGCACCACTGAGCTTTAGCTCACCCCACGTATTTGTTTTCCTTAACAGGTTCTGGAGACTGAAAGCGCTGAGACTTATTCATGTTTCTTTTCTTCTCGTATGGGATGTAACGAATATCATGGCTATTGTGTAGGCTTGTATTGTGTTTTAACTTGAATTCTGTACTTTTGTTTTTGGATTGCCGCTTGAAGCTGGAAAGTGTGTAAACCCTATTTCGGAGGTTGGATAATATATTTGTGTTTGTGAATTATGGATTGATGTATCTAGATATGAACGACCTTATTCCTTGGTTCTAGAGCGTGTGATGTCTAAGGGCCATAGATTGGCGATTTTAAGTTCCTTGTTGTCTCTGAAGTTAATGTGATAGATGTTGACTTATTTTGAAAGGAAGCGACATTGTAATAGTTAGGCTATTCTTCGATAGGATTTGGGTTAGTGTGCGTGCGTGAGTCCTGGCGAGAGCTGGGCAGACGGCCCGCCAACCCTTTGGTTCGCCTCAGGGGGAAGTGGGGTCGCCACAGGTGGTATCAGAGTCATATGCCGACAGTTGGGACTTTAAGTCCTTCGTCTGGAAAAGCCCCGAGCCTCTCGTTCGGGAAGAGTCACGAAGCGAAACTCTCCGTAGGGGATGCCCGCGTGCGGGTGGCAAGCTGATAGGTACCCCGTGATGTGACCCTGAGAACTGCCACAGGTGGTATTAGAGCCTAGGTTAGAAAAGCTATTCAAGAGACTTAATAGATGTGTTAGAAACCCTAATCCTCTCTAGAAATAAGAATGGAGACCTTAGTTATACGTTAAGTGATATCCGATCCAATTAGCTATTTAAGTTCTAACCTTTAAGTTTTGATCATTTTGTAGGTATGGAAAATGGAAACGGACATGCTAACGGGGGTAGTGCGGCTAATGGACATGCGGAGCCGCTTAGATCCATCTCTTACAGGCCTCGAGGTGGAGGAGCTCATATACGTTACTCACCTGCTGACAGGCACCCTAGGTGCCAGTGCCGAGCCATGTACGCGTATCCCAATGAGCTAGTGTTATCCTTAGACGATGAGCGCCACCACTTGAGGGACGCTAACTCCATCCTGATCCAGGACGTAGAGGAGCTGGGTATAATGGTGGATACTCAGTTTGACCGCATAGCTGATTTAGAGGTTAGGCTCACTGCTGAGCATCATCTACTGGAGGCTGCCCGCCTGGAGATAGAGCGGCAAAAGGCTAGGGCGACTCGATTAGCAGAGCGGATGCGTGATAGGAGCGCAGGCATCAGGGCTGATGCTGCGATGATGATGGATGAGGCCACTAGCTTTATTCAGGGTGGTGAGCAGGCAGGGATAGAGGAGGATCCGGAGGAGGACCCAGAGGAGGACCCGGAGGAGGATCCGGAGGAGGACATTGCTCCTGATAGCCCTGCTCAGGGTTAGATTAGGACTCACCTGGTTACACTAGATATAGAAGGTTAGGCAAGGGACATTAGTTAAGTCATCAAGTTTTGTCTAGGTGGATGACTTACCTTTGAGGCACAATATCCCTAATTTTTGTATAAGGGATTATCTGTATGTATTTGTGTTAGTCGATGTGCCTTACTTTTGGAAACGTCCCAACTTGTTATTTGTATGACTTCTCTGTGGAATTATATGTTAAGCATTTTAGTTATCTTTTCTCTAGTTCCATATTGATTTTATTTACCAAAAAGAATGGTAATAATCATAAATAAATAATACTTTTGCCTAATTGACCTATCCTTCCGAAATAGGCATATTTAGAATATGGATCGCCAAGTGATTGGAAGGAGCCGGGGAAGACCCACTAGACAACACCCGGAAGCGGGTGGTGATAGGGAAACCGAGGTCGATCAAGACCAAGGGCAGGAAGGTGTGGCCGGAAACCGGGTGGCCACCGCAATTGACCGTATTACTGAAGTTCTCGAGCGATTGACTGAGCGCCAAACCACTGAACCAGTGCATCAACCAGGAGGCCCAGTTGACTCCGATGATCGGGCACTGGAAAGGTTTCTGAAATTTGGACCTCCCAAATTCTATGGGGAACCCGAACCAGAAATAGCCGAAGGCTGGTGGGAGAGAATCACTGAGATTTTCGCTGCCTTGAACTATACCGAGGAGCGAAAAGTGACTTTTGCTACCTTCCAGTTTGAGGGAGCTGCTCGCTCCTGGTGGAATCTAGTAAGGATTACGTGGGAGACTAACCATACGCCAAGGACTTGGGCGAACTTCACAAGGGAGTTCAATGCCAAATTCCTTCCACCTCTCATTCAGGAGAAGAGAGAGGATGATTTCATTAGATGCAAACAAGGGGCGATGAGTGTCGCCGAATATGAAGTCCAGTTCACAAAGCTGTCACGCTTTGCACCTGAGCTGATAGCCACTGAGCAAAGGCGTGTTCGGAGGTTTGTGCAGGGTTTGAATGTGGAACTACAGGAAAGTTTAGCTGTTGTAAGGATAGATACCTTCGCTGAGGCTGTTGAAAGAGCGCAGCGAGTTGAAGTAGCCAGAGCTCAAGTGAAGTCTTTTCAGTCCAAGAAAAGATTTGCTCCTAGCAGTAGTCGGGAGCCGACTTTTGGAAATGCTCCACCGGCCAAAGTGGGCCGAGGAACTAGTGGAGTGAATAGTTCTGGAGCACCACGAGACGCCCAAGCAAGAGGAAACGGGGCCAGGAATGCAGGAGGACGAAATATTGGAGCTAGAGGGGGACCAATTGGAAGAGGACAACCTAGGAATCGGCCGCAAGGGGGTCGAGCAATAGTTCCTCAAGTGACATGTGCTTATTGCAAGAAACCTGGTCATTCTATGGATAGTTGCTGGAAGAAGCAAGGAAGGTGCTTGAGATGTGGAAGTAGTGAGCACCAAATCTCAGGATGTCCAAAGGTGCAGGAAGGAACTCCTCAGAAAGCTAGACCAAACACTTCTGGAGGGAGCCGGCCAACAGTTCCTGCCAGAGTGTATGCTATAGATGATCAACCCGTACCTGATTCCTCGGAAGTTGTGGAAGGTACACTTCCAATTTTTCATAGATTAGCTAAAGTGTTAATTGACCCTGGTGCAACGCATTCATTTGTAAATCCATCTTTTATGTCCGGAATAGAAGTGCAACCTGTTAGATTACCCTACGATCTTGAAATTAGGACACCAATGGGTAATAAGAAGGTAATCACTAGCTTGACTTATAGGAATTGCGAATTCTGGGTTGGAGAGCGAAAAATGTTAGTGGATCTGATCAGTCTGGATATAAAAGGTTACGATGTTATCATAGGAATGGATTTCCTAGGTCACCATCATGCTAAGCTTGACTGCCGAGAAAAAATAGTGGAATTTTGTATACCTGGAGAAGCAACCCTGAGGTTAGATGTTAAAGGTAGGTTAGCATCTTCTGCTATGGTCTCGGGAATACGGGCAAGGAAAATGTTCTCTAAAGGAGCTCAAGGTTTCATAGCCTTCTTGATTAATACTTCCAGTGATCAAGTAAAATTAGAGGATGTACCCGTAGTACGGGATTTTCCGGACGTCTTTCCTGAAGAATTAATGACTTTACCACCAGAGAGCGAGGTAGAGTTTAAGATCGACTTGGTGCCTGGAACGGCTCCAATTTCTAAGACTCCGTACCGAATGGCTCCTGCCGAGCTTAAAGAGTTGAAAATCCAGTTACAAGACCTGTTGGAGAAAGGTTTCGTGAAGGAAAGTGACTCACCATGGGGAGCACCCGTTCTATTTGTTGAGAAAAAGGACGGGAGTTTGAGGCTATGTATCGATTACCGAGGGTTAAATGAGGTTACTATTAAGAATAAATACCCTCTACCGTTGATTGATAGTTTGTTCGACCAACTGCAAGGATCAGTGGTCTTCTCTAAGTTGGATTTAAGGCAAGGGTATTACCAGCTGAAGATTAAGAAGGAAGACATACCCAAGACTGCTTTTAGGACAAGATATGGACATTTTGAGTTCGCAGTCATGCCTTTTGGTTTAACTAATGCACCAGCTGCATTTATGGATTTGATGCAGAGAATTTTTAAGAAATACCTGGACCAATTTGTAGTAGTTTTCATAGATGATATTTTGATATACTCCAAGACTCAGGAGGAACACGTTAAACACTTGGAGATAGTATTGCAGATACTAAGAGAGCATAAGTTGTATGCAAAATTCAGCAAGTGCGAGTTTTGGTTAGAAGAGATTTCCTTTTTAGGGCATAAGGTTTCCAAAGATGGAATTGCCGTGGATCCGGCAAAAGTTGAAGCCGTTATGAATTGGAAGCGGCCAGAAACTCCAACTGAAATAAGAAGTTTCTTGGGTTTAGCAGGTTATTATAGGCGATTTATCAAGGATTTTTCGAAGATTTCAGGACCTATGACCGAGCTAACCAAGAAAGGAAATAAGTTTATCTGGACTCCAAAATGCGAGTCAAGTTTTCAGGAGTTAAAGAGTCGTTTAACATCCGCTCCTGTTTTGGTGTTACCTGATGGAGACGAAGGTTATGCCGTGTACTCCGATGCCTCTGGAGAAGGTCTCGGATGTGTTTTAATGCAAAAGGGTAAAGTAATTGCTTATGCTTCCAGGAGATTGAAGCCTCATGAACAGAACTACCCAACTCATGACCTAGAGTTAGCAGCAGTGATTTTCGCCTTAAAGAAATGGAGACACTACTTGTATGGCGTGACTTTTGAGGTTTTTACAGATCATAAGAGCCTCAAGTACTTGTTCTCCCAGAAGGAGTTGAACTTGAGACAAAGGCGATGGGTAGAATTTTTGGAAGATTATGATTGTTCGATCAACTACCATCCAGGCAAAGCAAATGTGGTAGCTGACGCTTTAAGTAGAAAGGCCCAAATAGCGGGGTTGATGGTTAAAGAATGGGACATGCTAGAAGAAATAAGTAATTGGAATCCTCGCTTGGAGAAATTGAAGATATTATTTGGGAATCTATCTCTGAAATCACCATTACTAGAGCGTATTAAGGAGGCTCAGAAATCGGACCCTGTGATTCAGAAGAATTTGGAAAAAGTACAAAAAGGAGAAATCCTAGATTTTAAATTAGGGTCTGAAGGTGTATTGAGGTTCCGAGATCGTATTGTGATTCCGACAGATGAAGAGATCAGAAAAGAAATTTTGGAAGAATCACATCGATCAAAGTATACTATACATCCAGGAGTGACCAAGATGTATCATGATGTGAAGAGTTTATATTGGTGGGAAGGTTTGAAAAAGGACGTGGCAGAGTATGTACAGAAATGTTTAACTTGCCAACAAGTAAAAGCAGAGCATCAGAAGCCCTCTGGTTTGTTGCAACCATTAGAAATCCCTGAATGGAAATGGGAACACATCACCATGGATTTTGTAACGGGACTGCCTAAAAGTCAAAAAGGATTTGATGCAATTTGGGTAATAGTCGATCGGCTCACTAAGTCTGCACATTTCCTACCTGTGAGCATGAGTTTCTCATTGGGGAAATTGGTCAAGTTGTACACAGAAGAGATCCTAAGACTACATGGTATTCCAGTGAGTATCGTGTCCGACCGAGATCCAAGGTTTGTCTCGCGTTTTTGGCAGAAATTTCAAGAGTCTTTGGGGACCAAGTTGAAATTTAGTACTGCGTATCATCCCCAAACCGACGGGCAATCGGAAAGGACAATCCAAACTTTGGAGGACCTGCTAAGATCGTGTATATTGGATTTTGGAGGTAAATGGAGTAAATATATGACCTTGGTAGAATTTGCATATAATAATAGCTATCAGGCTTCGATTCAAATGGCACCTTATGAAGCTTTGTACGGGAGAAGGTGTCGATCTCCGATTCATTGGGATGAAGTTGGAGAAAAGAAGATTTTAGACCCTACAGCCATACCTTGGATAGAAGAAGCCCAGGAGAAGGTGAAACTTATTAGAGAAAGGCTTCAAATTGCCCAAAGTAGACAAAAGAGCTACGCCGACACAAGGAGGAAAGGTTTGGAGTTTGAAATAGGGGACAAGGTTTTCCTAAGAGTTAAACCCTTGAAGAGCGGAGTAGTATCTAAGAAAGGTAACAAACTGAAGCCAAGGTATATCGGACCTTTTGAAATTTTGAGGAAAGTTGGGAATGTAGCATATCAGCTGAAATTGCCTGCAAGCATGGCTAGGATTCACGATGTATTTCATGTATCCATGCTTAGGAAATATTACCCTGACCCAAGCCATGTGCTGCAACTAGAAGGAATTGAGGTGGATGAGACGTTAAGCTATGAAGAAGGACCAGTCAAGATTTTGGAAAGAGAAGTGAAGGAGCTAAGGAACAAGAAAATTCCTCTGGTAAAAATGTTATGGAGAAATCATGGGCTGGAGGAAGCAACTTGGGAATTAGAAGAGGAAATGCAGAAAAAGTATCCTGATTTATTTCATTAGAAAGTATGAATTTTGAGGACAAAATTCTTGTAAGGAGGGGAGGATGTGAGAACCCTGAAAATGCTTATATAAATAATATTTCATGTGTCAATTGCATTTTATTTGCTCTTTAATATTTTCTAGTACTACTTTGATTTGTTGGCAATTAATTACGTAAAACATGTTTACGTGGAAGTTTATATAATTTCCTAAGTAATGAATCCCTTGATTTCGCTAATCTAAGCTACGACTTGTAGAGCTAGATTAAATTTTCTTCTTGTATTAACACAAATGTTAGATGTTTTTATAATTGGTCAAACTTGATCTTAATAGTTTAACTAACCAACCAAGATTATTATAGGAAGCTTAATACTAATTGGCAATTAATAAAATTCTAGATTTAATTTAATACAAGTTCTATAATTATATTCAAAACCTAAGTTTTCAATAATCATAGTCTTGTAAGATTAGCAATTCTATTAGGCGTTCAAAGCATTTTGGGGACAAGTTTTGGAGCTTAATTAGGACCAAGGACCGGAGTGGCTAATTGGAGGATTAGTAGAAAGACTAAAACACCCTCACCATTTCACCAAATACCACTCACGGCCACAACCATTCCCTGCTCAACCAAACAGCCCCCGGACACCATGATCACCAGCCTTCCAAGCTGGCCAACCGAAGCTCCACCAACCCTGCCGGCCAATCCCTCATTTCACCACTGCAGCACACCACCTCCATCAACACTCTACCACCCTCAAATCAGCAGCACCATTCCATAACCTTGCACGCTACCTCTTCAATCGGCCAGTGAGAAACTTATCCAATTCAATACTCAAACACATTATACACTCAACCGAGCTCCATTTCCCTTCTCTGCACCACTACACCTCAGACCACAACCACAAGCCGCACCCCAATCCACACTGCATCGTTAGTATCGACCGAGAGGAGAGGGAGTCCCTGCTGTGACCGAGAGCAAGAAGAAAAAAAAAAAAGAATCAGCGAGCAGAAAATTCTCTGGTCTGTCCGCGAGCTGAGGATAGGAATTTCGAATCTCTTGCGTGAGGGCTTATCTTGTTTTTGAGGTAACTTTTGGATCATTTTAGGATTTGTCAGAAGTAGATTGAAACCTATATGGGCATGCATGTACTGTGGTATAGCCGGATGATGAAATCAGAGTTTAGAAAATCTGGTTGATGAAATGGAATTACCGTGAGCTGGAAATTTTGTATTGCAGTCTAGTGTAATTAAATGTGATAATTTGAGTTGATATCCATGTTTGTCTAGCTAACAACATGACGTTTGAGGCTGGAATGAGGATGATTAACTCGGCTAACCAAGAAAACAAAACGAAAACAGAAAATCTGTTTCTGCCGTGAGCTTGATGCACTTGTTTTATTTTGGTTGCTGAATGGGTCTGAATTTGGACAATCTGAGCATGAATGATGTTTATCTAACTGGATTTTGGATGATTATCAGGATTAGAGTCTTGCATGTGTTAAATTTCGCAATCAAATGGTGAAAACAAAGCTGTGGAAAATTCTGTCTTGGCTAGAAAATTTTGCCGTGAGCTTGCTTGGGGTAGTGCAGCTTAAACTGGTTTTGATTTTTGTAATTTGGGCTTATAATCATAATTATATAGCTAATAAAGAGTACTTAGGCCCTGCATGTAGCTAATTAGTTGTTAAAGCAGAGGAATAAAAATTCAAAAGTGCAATCTGCCTTAAGGCAAGATCATCCGGACCAAACAGAAAAATTTCTGGAAATTTTGATGGTTATGGATATTATTTGAACTTGATTTCTGAGCTGGAAATATTCATATGCTAGCTTGATACGTGCATAAGGAATTTGAGAGTTTTAAAGCATGTTTTAGCCAGAAAAAAAATAAAATGATTACCGAACATTTTTTTTCATGCATGTTCATCCGTGGCTGTTGGATAAAAGCTCTGAATTTTCTGGATGCTTTTAATTGTGGAATGAATCTGATTTTTGGAATGGAAAATTTTAATAGCCAGCTAAGTGTTTGATTGCTGAATTTGAGTTCCTAACACCATGTTTAAACTAAGGAAAGCTTGGATTTTTGTAAACCTTTAGCTGCTGGAAATTTTGTTGATATCCAAGTGGCACGAACCAGAATTTCAGTTGTCCTTGGAAATTGTAATTAGTTTTTGGAAATTTATTTGATTTCCCTTGGATTATGGTGGCTCAGAATTTCATAAGAGATACAAATTTTAAGATATACAATTTGTTCAGCAAAGAACCAATTAGTACATATAAAACTGAAACCAAAAACGCTAGTATACAATTGCTGGAATTTTCGTTGAGATAGCCGAGAATTGAGTTGAAAAATTTGCTTGGTTCTTGGAAATTTTCTTGAAAAATGATGCTTGGAATATGTTGTTTTGGAGCCCTATAAGAAATGTACGATGGTTTGAATAAAAACTTTTGGTGTGAAAAGAAAAGAAAAAGGAGTTTTTCATAAGTGAAAAATGAAACTCCAGACTTTCGGAAGTCCCTGACCAGTCTCGATAAAACGGTTATACCTTGGTGTAGGAAAATCCGTTTAAGACGCCGTCAGCGGCATTTGAAACTAGAATCATAGATCTTCGCCCTGTAGAAATTTCGTATTTTTACGCCATGTGTATTACTGTCGGTGAATTTTCAAAGTAAACTGTTTGGCATGAATGACCTGTTTCATTTTAAATCTCAACTTGAATTCGGATTGAGACTTTATATTACTAGTGGTTCCAACTCTTGACTGAATTGTGGTTTGACTCTATTGCGTTCATGAAATTCTCAAAGAGTTAGATGAAAGAAGGTATTTGCTAAACGTATGTTTAAGCCTGGCCAGTGAAACAATTTCTACTCGTATTTCAATGCCTGAAAAGCTAATGGTTGAAATTGTGGACAGTGGGCTCTATGAATTCCCACTTTTGAGTTAATGGTTGAGTTATTGGAAATTGGCTGATGGTGGGCTCTATGAACTCCCACCCTGAATGGATAACTGAATTTCTGAAATTGTTTAGAAATCTGTGCTACTATTTTGTGAAACTGTGAGTTGATATAAGTACTGATTACCAAGTGCTAAGTATTCACGCAGCCTTGGTAAATTTTCCTGTTTATGCTTAGATATAAATTTGTTGGAACACAGGGCTAAGAATTGAAGAGCTCTAGTGTTATTACTGTTTAAATTCAAATTGTGCAATATTGAGAAAATGTGATTTTGGATTGGAATCGAAAATGTGAGAAATTGTACCGACCTTGTGACTCCAAGTAAACGCTTGACTAAGTAAATGAAAAATATTTTGCTTCAAGTTTTGAACGGTACAGATCTAGCATCGTACTACTAAACATAGTATCTACTATTTTTGCCTTAGAAACTTGGGCAACATGACTTTTACCCCTTAAGCTAGACTAGCCTTATTAATTTGGGAAAATGATTTCCCCAGACTCAAAACCTTAGTTTTGTTTCAAATTCCTTCCTTCTTTATAAATCGCCTAAGGCTAGTTGTAACTAAGGAAAAGTTTAAAAGGTGAGTCGTGATCACCTTAGCTATATGCATAGAAAACTCGCTCGGCAAGAAAGACCTTATTTCCTTTTAACAAGCAGCTTTAGCAACAATTGTATAAGAAACCTTATCCTGAAGCATTAGCAATAAATTTTGCAAGCACCGCCACTCAAAGGAACTTTTTCTCAAGGTATACTCTTAGCCTCGATATTAAATAGCTTGCCGACTTATTTTAAGAAAATAATAATAGTATTTTCTTCGAGGGAAAGTATTCCAGGAATATTATAAGAAATATTGTACGGTTCTCACAAGCTCAATTCCAAGTAAAATATTTTGAGAAAAAGTAAACTAGCAATATGCTAGAAAACTCTACATGTGCAAGCCAAAAGTTCCAATAGAAGACTTATGGCTTAAATTCTGATATTCTAGGATTTTACGAGGACGCGGAACTCGATCCTCAATCCAATATCTGAACTTCACTCTTGGTGAGTGTCCCTGCTTGTTCTATGTTATGTGGTTAAGCGCTTTATCAATTCGCTATGTGATAATTGTCAAAATGCAATAAATGATTTTGATCCATCGAAGTGAGTAGTGTGTACTTTATCGCACTAGCCGTTCGAGTGGTGACATGTGTGAAACATTTTCTAATGAATCTGTGAATCTAAATGTAGTTGCGTCGTTGGGTGAATCCCTCGACATCTGAATCCAACTACCATAACATCTGAATCTGTAGTTGCGTCGCTGGGTGAATCCCTCGACATCTGAATCCAACTACCATAACATCTGAATCTGTAGTTGCGTCGCTGGGTGAATCCCTCGACATCTGAATCCAACTACCATAACATCTGAATCTGTAGTTGCGTCGTTGGGTGAATCCCTCGACATCTGAATCCAACTACCAAAACGTCGTTGGGGGAATCCCTCGACAAATTTATTACGGGTATATCTCGAGTATACTGCGTCGGTAGATGAAGTTTGGGCCCAAAGCAGAGGTATGAACGGTGACGGGTTAGGATTAAAATAAGTGTATCTACATGGAAATTAAGTAGGGAAAGTTGACGGAGGGTCAACTACGATGGTATCTGATCAAGCGTGGAAAATGGCTCCTGAGAGCCCTTGTATCCTACCTTGTGTTGTTACACGCTTTCCTGACTGTTTCGATTTGATTTAAATTATTAACCGCTGTTTGAATTATGTGATTGCATGTTTTGGGGCACCACTGAGCTTTAGCTCACCCCACGTATTTGTTTTCCTTAACAGGTTCTGGAGACTGAAAGCGCTGAGACTTATTCATGTTTCTTTTCTTCTCGTATGGGATGTAACGAATATCATGGCTATTGTGTAGGCTTGTATTGTGTTTTAACTTGAATTCTGTACTTTTGTTTTTGGATTGCCGCTTGAAGCTGGAAAGTGTGTAAACCCTATTTCGGAGGTTGGATAATATATTTGTGTTTGTGAATTATGGATTGATGTATCTAGATATGAACGACCTTATTCCTTGGTTCTAGAGCGTGTGATGTCTAAGGGCCATAGATTGGCGATTTTAAGTTCCTTGTTGTCTCTGAAGTTAATGTGATAGATGTTGACTTATTTTGAAAGGAAGCGACATTGTAATAGTTAGGCTATTCTTCGATAGGATTTGGGTTAGTGTGCGTGCGTGAGTCCTGGCGAGAGCTGGGCAGACGGCCCGCCAACCCTTTGGTTCGCCTCAGGGGGAAGTGGGGTCGCCACATGTTTTCCCTCTCTTTTCTTTTCCCCCAAAAGGTAATTTAGTAAATAAACACGATAAGGTTACTAAAGTAACTATTGAGGCCACCAAATATTCAAATAAACATATACCCACATAACACGCCATACCAAAAAGACGGATAAGCAAATACACAAATACATATCAAGTTGAACAGATAACCATGTACATACAGGTATACTAACGTCATGTAGTAACAATATACAAGTAAATCAAAAGGAAAAGGTGAAGTCGCCCTAGTATCAGCCCGTCTGGTCTCTCACGTCACTTACTATCCAAACTAGATGTCCCTGACCTCTTGTGCTCATTCTAGTCAGACAAAGCCTGTTCATGTTCCCAAAATACAAGTCTCAAGTATTTAGCAGCACCTCAACTATAGAGTACTCAGGCACGAGAATCCGAAATAAGATAATTCACATCTCGAGCTGCAGTCTCAAGAGTAAACTATCTACAATCGGAATTCCTAACTGACATACCTATCTATGGTCTTCAGATACCATGAGAAAGATTTAAGGCCTATAACATTCGCAATTCATAGCTTCACTTAGTCCCTCATACTTTTTCACCACTTAATCCAGGGTCACTCCACGTAGAAACCACGCGAAGCAGCTATAAGTTTTAGCCCTCAATCGCTTAACTTTCAAGTCCAATCAAATCCCACAGTCCGGTATCCTAATCTTTAATCTAGGATACACTACAGAGATCTGAAGCCTAGGCTCTAATACCACTTGTAACGACCCAATCAAATAAGGAACACTCACCTAGAAATGTAAAATATCGTGCAAAATATCCTTCCGGATATTACCCTTAATCACCAATGAAACCTAAGGTTGAACAAGAGAACATATTACAGTTTATCGAGCAAAACATTTAAGGGAAACAAAGAAACCTGACTAATTAGGAGTAAAACGTGTAAAGATGACTTTCAAGTAAGAAGAGGGTTGTTAGAACCCAAGGATGAAAAATCATGTTTTAAAATGGAAAACCGGTCATGGTATTGGCCTAACAAAAGTATACAAGTTCAAATAGAAACCTAGCCCTCGGGCGAAAATTTGGGCAGCACGCCCTTTGTGTTTACCAATTTTCCAGCCATTTTAGCTTCATTATTTTTCCTCAACCACAACCTAACATCACACATAAGCAATTCAAGTCAAGAGCCGTTCCATAGGCTCACAATATCATAAGAATAAGAAATACAGTAATAACAAGTGCAGAAATTCAATTTAGCAAAAGACAGATTTGACGTATGAAAGCGGAAATAACTTATCCGAGGCTACACTTATCGGATTAAGACACAACCTATACCGTTTCGAAGCTAAGACGCAGGGCTACAATGTTCATGAAGGTCACTTAGTCCAGTTTCTAATGTAACTTGGTCAAATTCTCGAATTACTAAACCAGAAACCAATTCGTCGGCTGTTTAAACGCAGAACACTGTAATGGACATAACTCAGAGTACACAAGTCCGAATCAGGTGTTCTTAGAGGAATTTGAAAGCTAATTCATAATTCTAGAACTTTCATGTTTTGGAAAAACACTAAATCAGAATGGATCCTAGTCAAAAAAATGGAATAACTGGACTTAACTGATCACACGAACTGCTTAGGAAATACTTAAAACAGTAAGGGTATTTTGGACTTTTCACGTCCTACGTTGCTCCGATTGAGCTGAAATTTTGTAGAAACCTAAAAATTGCCATTCTATACAACTTTTCTTCTTTGACCTAAGGCCAAATCGACCTCTAACATACAGATATAAATTCGGACAGAAAGTTGGGGAAATTTTCCAGATTCTGGAATTTTGAGTTTCTAGTGCAACTTTCCTTAATTTCTTGGTCTAATCCCTACCACAACACCTTATAACACCTCAATTGTAACATATAAGCATCATACAACAAATTGGGCAGAATTTCCCCAAACCCTAGTTCATGAAATAAAAGGGGAAAACTACTAAAACATGATAATCATCCATGATTCCACCACAAAATCAAGTTGCTAAGCTTAATTTCACAAGATTGAAAGTAAAACTTGGAGAGATAAGCTCTCTTACCTTGACTAGAGGTCACTAAGAGTAGCCCAAGCTTTCTCCTTCAAAAACTCACACAACTCACTAACTAGTCACTCAAGAACAAGTTTAATCGGTTTATTTTGTTTGATTTCTTCCTAAGTTGTTGGATTGAAGATGAAATGAAATGTTTTCCTTTGGTGTTTTCCCTCTTCTCTCTCTCGGCCAGCAGCAGCAGAAATAAGGGGTAAAATGCTGAATTTTGGTGCTTAAATGGATGCTAATTGTCTTGGGTCAAGAAGCCTTAAGGTGGCGACAAGTGTCGCCACCACCACCTTTCTTTCTTTTCTCTTTCTCTTGTTATTTCCTAGCCTCACATTCGGTCAAGCTTGTTGCCAAGAGAGAAGATATTTTGCTCAAGTTCAATAAATTTGTTTGGTAAGGAAAAATGGTGGTCAAGCAGTGCGTTCAATCGGCAGTGCGCGGGACCCGCCGGTTCGCGCCGTTTTTCTTAAAAACTCACGTACTAGGGTTTTTACTTCCCATTTACTAACCTTATATCATTGCCACCAGTCACATATTATTTCTCACTTAAAAGTCACTTTTAATCCCCAAATTAATTCTTACTCTGTACCGAAAATTCATCCGGCGGAAAATCGCGAAAACCCTAATTTCGCTCCAAACTTGAAACCGAAGCGTAAAACCCTATTTTCTAGGTTTATCTACATTTAATGTGAAATATTTGGGTAGTGGCCTTTGATAAATACTAATTTTCAAATAAAAGGGTATTTTTGAGGGAAAATACAAGGAATTTGCGAGTGCTCACAGAATTAGGCTTAGCACAAAACATGAAAGTTGTATATAATGATGTTTTATGGTGCCCTACAAAATTTCAGATCAATCAGAGCAATGTAACATGTGAAAAGACAAAAATACCCCTGACTCTCATAGGTTTAGTCCAGTGGACAATTTTGATATTTCACAACACTAACCGTGTCTATTCACCTTTATGTGTACTGAATTAGCCTTTGGCCAAAACACAAAAGTTGTATTGATATGTATTAGCTTTCCAACGCCCCTGGAATCACCTCGATTGGATTTCGGTAGCCTGAGTTATTGTCGTTTAAACATAGCACGGTTAACTGACCTGTTTGTGCGATTCGGGTTCGGTAATTTCCAATTTTGACCTAGATACACTACAAACTGGACTTGGTGGTCTTCATAAAAGTTGTAGTTATCTTCCTTAGCTTCGAAATGGTATAAATTGCACCCCAATCCAATAAGCATAACTTCAGTTGTGTCTGTTACGTAAAACAACGTCAAATATGTCTTTTGTTTCTTGACACAAACTCCATTCCCGCAAATGTTCTTAGCTTGATTTTGTACTTGTATGACTTGGAGCCTATGGAATGGCTATTGAAATAAGATGATTTTGTATATGACTTTGGGTTTGATTGAGGAAAATAATGAAGCCATAAATGGCTGGAAAATTAGGTAAACACAAAGGGCGTGCTGCCCAAATTTACGCTCGAGAACTAGAGAACTATACTTGCAACTTGAGTAAGGGTTAAGAGTGAATATCACTTGAACCATCTAGGATATTTGCATCTTCTTTTACCGAGGTATATAAGTAAGGATTTGGCCGAACTTATACCCTTGAGAAATAAAATAATGACTACTCGGAGTACGTTTTCTTTGTCACTTTGACTTAAATGGAGATTTCAAAGTTTTACGAGCAAGCATAAGTTTTACAAATATTTTACTCATAGCCTTTGCTTTAAATGTACTCTCTTCACTTCCAAAACTATACTTATACTTTGTACTAGTAGTTATTCGGATTTTCTTTGGTTCACTTAAACTTTGGAGGGGTTTAACTGTAATATTTTCTTTTGGCTATTATTAGGGTTCCTTGGTGATTGAGAGTGTTATCCGGGAGGATACTTTGGACATTATTTTGTTTAAATAGGTGAGTGTTCCTTGTTTGTTAGATTCTCCTTGACTTCATGACTTGTTGTTGTTGTTTGATAATGTCTTAAGTGTTTTCAATGATTTCCAAAACGAATTTTCTAGGCGAGCGTGTACTTTATCGCGCTCGACCTAAATGAAACGTGAAATTTTGAATGATTTAATGGTTGATATATTAGTTGCGCATGATGTAAGCCTTTTGGCTGAACTGGGCCCTGCTCTTCGTTACCGATCGACTCGAGCCAGAAGCGGACTCGGTCGGGCTATATAGTGACCCTGGGTGTGAACGTTGGTATACTCGAGTATTACCTTGTTGTCGGGTGGAGTCCGGCCAACATCCGAGTGGGGGTGAAATGGAATGAACAAACGAACGAACGAATAGCTCCATGTGAGCCCATATCCTTTTAATGAATGTGTTACTATTGCTTTCCATTGTAAATGTTTCCTGAATTATTCATACTCTATGTTTAATGTATTGAATTGAATGTTTGATTATGTGTTCGGAACCTCACTGAGCTTTTAGCTCATTCCTTTAGTTTTGTTTTCCTTAACAGGGGAAGGCGAGCAAGAACGAGAGCTTGGTATCGACTAGCCTAGTCTAGTTCTTTGATTTTGTAATGGTTCTCGGCCTAGTGCTTGGCACGGGCTGGTTGTGTGAAGAAATCAGAACCTTTGTATATTCGATGTTTGTACTCCCGTTGGAGATAGCAATGTATATAGGTGTCGCTTTAAGTTTTGAATTGTTGTTATACTCTTTCTTGTGGTTTTATTTCGGATTTGTTTAAGTGAATGACTGAGTCCCGGCGAGAGCTGGGCAGGCAGTCTGCCGAACCCTTTGGTTCGCCTTAGGTGGAGGTGGGGCTGTCACAAATGTGACTCCTGAATCTTTTTCTCTGATTTTCGTAGACTTGGAGTCATTTAAAAAGGGTTTTTCTACTTTTTTCTTTAAAAATTCATTTTTAGGTGACTTGGTACACCTTAACTCTATACCAAGTGGCGACTCCATTTTTCATTCAAAAAATCTTTTTTAAACTATATTTTGGGTCAAATCGTCACATTTTCAAGTCTCATTTAGACCCATGTTTTTCCATTTTCTTTTTAAATCAAAAATTCATTTTTCAATTAAAAAATTGAATCAAAAGCCATTTTTCTAAACTCATCTTTTATTTTCTTATTAAAAATTGGGGCGTGACAAGTTAGCATTCGGCCGAAACTTGTACCCTTGGAAAATGAAATTTATGACTAATAGAAATACATTTTCTCCATTTCTTTGACTCAAATGGGGATTTCAAAGTTTTAAGAGTGAGCATAAGTTTTACGAATGTTCTCCAAATGAGTTGTAATTATTTGATTTTTGTTAAACGAAACGTTTAAGTTTCGAATCTTAGTTGAATTTCAAAACTCTTAAACAATGTTTTATCACAGACTTGGACTCCAAACAAGGAGTAATACCTGAACGTGATCCGTAAAGGCACTACATCTTTGGTGAGTGCTTCCAAATACCTGGTTGAACTGGACATTTGTTTTCAATACTTGACCCATGTGATTTAATGATACGTAATTTGTTGGATCAGGCAAGAATGTATTTTATCGCACTTGCCCTAATATGATATATATTTGTTTATTGTTGCAATTGACTTGATATACTTGTACTTAACTTGTAAGTGCTAAGCAACAGCATGTACCACAATCAATGTGAGTGGGAGGTGCCTCTCATTCCCGTCTCCGTACTTTTGTTTTGATTCAGTCGATTGAAGATGTTATCTCATCGACTTCTTGGGGACTCAAACCCCACTGGCTAGTTAATCGAGTCGAGCCAACAAGGGATTGGTCGATTAGATAACGAACCATGGGTATCTAGTGTTGTCGAGTGGAGTGTTATTTTCTCAACTAATCGGTATACTCGAGTATTACCATCAGTGTTTAGTTGGTATTCGGGCCCGACAAGAGGGTTGAAGGGTGGACGGATTGGAGTTAACAAAGCACTACTGGATTGGTTACTTTACTTGAAAGTTGACGGAGTGTCAACTAATACTTGATCAAGCTCTGGTGAAGCAACGGGAACTTGGCTCTTGAGAGCCATCCGTATCCTTATACTTTGAAATGATTATTGTTTCTTTTGAAAAACAAAACACTTTACACTCGTTCATTTTGAGATTTGCTATTTGAAGTGTTATTGTTCACTTTTATGAACTTGGTATGCCCGCTATTTTTCTATGTTGATACTTGTACTTTTAAATAATGGTCAACTTATTATTTGGAACCTCACTGGGCTTTTAGCTCATTCCACACCATTTGTTTTCCTTACAGGGGGTACGAGCGAGGCATGAGACTTGTAAAGACTAGCGTAGTCTAGTTTTTGGATTTTGCAATTGTACTTGCGCTAACACCCGACTAGGGTTTTTTTACTTGGACTGTAAATACTTTAACGTTTTAGGCGTGTATAAACCTTGTAACTGGATTTGAACATCAATGTACATGTTAAGTTTGAGATTGTTGTTTCATTTCTTCTCTAAGGACGTGGTATCTTTCTCGAGTTACGCGTGAGTGAGTTCTGGCGAGAGTTGGGCAGGCAGTCCGCTAAACCCTGGGGTACGCCCTAGGAGGAGGTGGGGTCGTCACATCCAACCTTTGAATCTTAGTTTTAGTGAGTTAAATTACACTTAGAAGCTTGTAGCTTCATGTGGATAGCTTTGGTTAGTTGAAAATCATGTGAGTGGGCTCTATAAAATCCCACAATGAACTTGTTGGACTGATATGCTGATTTTGGATGTTATGTATGTTGATTAAGTGTTAAACTAGTGGTTATATGTTGAAAAAGTGGAAAGAAACTCAAAGGAAACCAAAGGGAGGAAGGGGCCAAATCTGTCCTGTTCTTGCCGCAACCTTAGTTCAAAATTTTTGTGATCAAATTGCCTTTGTTTTGATATATATATGTTGTATATGTCGTGTGGAAAGTATCCATCAAAAATCACTTGATTTGGTTGGCTAAAGGTTGCATTTTCAAAAATTCTTCAAACCTAGAAAACGTGTATAGAGGTGCTCTAGCAGCAAACTTTAAATGATCATAACTCTTTGCTCCGATGTCAAAATCGAGTGCCATTTGTGGCATTTGAAAAAAGATACTTCCAGTTTTCTAAGGTATAAAATGCATCCCCTGATTCGACTTGAGTGAACCATACTAGCTTTTCAAAATTACCTGTTCTGTTTTGTTACTCTGCTAGGATGCTAGGACTTGTTGCTTAAATTTGAGCTAGCTATGGACAGAATTTTAAAATGATTCCTTCTGATGAATTGTAGCTCTATGAATTTAGTTTCCAACGCCACTAACCATGCTTAATTTCAAGTTGAATTTACCGAGTTATGGCCAAATTACAGACCTACACTAGAGAAAGAAAACCCTAATTTTGGGCAAGCCAATGGCTTATTTCGAATTGGGACTTGTTATTTTGAAAATTTTGGTGTCAATCACCTACCAAATGTATTTTTGGATATGTTTTAGACCTTGTATTTATAAATGAATTGGATTTGAGTCGATTTCATTGGCCAAAGGTTCTGAAAAAGGAAAATGGAAGCATAATGCAGAATAGCCTTGTATATTCCTAGAACTAGAACTTTAGTGGTCTTGATAACTGAATTCCCGTATGAATTTTTGCTTGAAATTTGACAGAGGAGTATTCCTTATATGGTACGGTAATACTACCAAATTTGGTGCCATTCCAAGTCTATTTCAATGCCCAACCGAAGTCCCAAAGTTCATGTTTCAAATCTGGAAATTCTTGATCAATGAGGAATTTTTAGCCAACTTTGAGTTGCTATATCTTGGCGCTCAAAACTCCAATTTTAGTTCTACTTGTTGTGTTTTAAACCTTGATTGTAACTCTAATTAGGTTTCAAATTTGAAAGGCTAGTTCACATTCTATAAATTTTACCGAATTTCCAAAATTTGCTAAAAACTAACCCCGAATCTGTCTTGGGAGTCCAAATCAGCAACTTGAAGCCAAAATTTGAGTGTCTTCCATTTTGAATCATGGAAAAGTACCTTCTAAGAACTTTTATTACTTTGGAAGTAGTTTCCAATGGTACCAAGTTTTTAAATTTTGGAGCTACAGAGAGTGAGATATGATTTTTCAAAAAAAAATGCACCTCAAATCTGGAATTTCTGAATTTGAAGGGAATTGAGTTTTTAGAAACTCTCCATGTCCCTTCAATATTGCTTGACCATTTTACACTTGATTTCAAAGATGAAAATCAGTTTTTCTTGTATTATTAAACCCCACTTTTGAGTCTCGATTTACGAGTAATTAAGGCTCTCTTTCATGATATTTTCTTAGATTGTACAAGGGTACAATCTCTTTCTTGTTAGTAAGGGGTTTAAAAGTGATAGTGTATAATTGTAAATTATTTGGTCAGGCATTCAAGGAGACCTTCAAGAGGATCTCACAAGGGATGCCTAAATACTTCATTGTGCACCACTCTTATTTTGACTAGGTGAGTGTCAAGTGCATGACTTGATGTATTTACTTGATCTATCTTGCGTATATGCATGAATGTTACTTGATGAGACGAGTGTGTACTTTATTGCACTCGCTCTCCTTTACTCTAACTTTACTTGCATTGAACTTGATTTTTTTTAAGTCGATTAGAGTGAATCTCATCGGCAAAATATACTTGTTTTCGTGTGCATGTCGTGTTATCATGCGTGTCGTGCGTGTCGTGATGTCGAGTGGAGTGAACTTCCTCGACTTATGGGGATGCCCAATTCTCTTAGCCAATCTTGCAACTCGAGCCGCCATGGGCTTGGTCAAGAAGCTTGATAAACTAAGAGAATAACAAAACACAATTTGATCTTTTGAGATCTTGTTCGGCATACTCGTGGAGTATCGCCCTTTTCGTGCGTGTTCTTAAAACAAAACTTGATCTTTTGAGGTTTTGTTCAGCATACTCGTCGAGTATTGCCCTTTTCGTGTGTGTTTGATTACGGATCCGAGAGGGAGGAATGATGGATGGAGGAAGTAATAAATGAAGTTTTCTACGGACATAATACCTACCC
Source organism: Coffea arabica (assembly GCF_036785885.1). NCBI lineage: Eukaryota > Viridiplantae > Streptophyta > Magnoliopsida > Gentianales > Rubiaceae > Coffea > Coffea arabica. The sequence continues at coordinate 46,315,671 of NC_092320.1, read as the reverse complement.
GAATGACGGAGTGTCATCATGAGGGGGTACCGGATCGAGCAGTGGCAAAGCAAGTAAAAATTAGCTCCTGAGAGCTCCTGTATCCTACTCAAGTGTGTTTAATTGTTAATCGTGAATTACGTGAATTACTTGACTTTATCGCTTTATTTATGGTATAAATATTGTTGGTATTTGAACTACGTGCTTGCATGATTTTTTTGGCCTCACTGAGTATTGGCTCATTCCATTAGTTTGTTTTCCTTAACAGGAACTGGAATGGAAGAAGTTAAGGAAATGCCGACTTGAGACACTTTTGTATTGATGTTTTGATTGTAATCGACTAGACACTTTTGGATGTTGTATATTTTGGGGAAAATGATTACAAGTTTGAAATGGTGATGTAAGATTGAATATTTATGTATGGAAATGACTTCATACTTTTATTCCGACTTTTATTGTTAGTATTAGACTTCAAGTTTGAATTGGAATTTTCTCGAGTCCTGGCAAGAGTTGGGCAAGCGTCCCGCGGATACCCTTGGATTCGCCCTTGGGAGAAGTGGGGGCGTCACAGGGTTTCCCGTTCAGGCCATTTCCCATCAAATATTTAGGGTATTCCCTGTATTACAGGGGTGAAAAAGAGAATACTTTGCTAGATTATGCCAAGCAGTGGTGTGTAAAGTTGAGTCCTGAAAACACAAGCTATTGTCTTCTTGGGGTAGGATTGTATTGTTGAAGCACGTCCTTTCAGCTTTGCCGGTTTATCTGTTAATGGCTGTGTCACCTCCGAAAGCAGTCCTTAAAGAGATTGAAGGTAGATTCTCGAATTTTCTCTGGGGTGCTTCCAAGGGGGGTCATAAGTTGCATTGGATTAGGTGAAGGGTGTAGACACCAAATTTTTATTTTTATTTTTATTTTATTTTATTATCCACGTTTGCTCATTAGTCTCTTAATTTTATTTTTAGGCATTTTTAGCATTAAATTTCAAAAAAAAAAGGTTCACAAAATACGCTTTCTTTTAGCATTTTGTTTATCTTGTTTTATTTTTATTATTTCATTATTAAAAAAAAAAAGGGCACAAACCAAGCTCATGCACCGTGAGCCATACAAGATCAAAACTCTTTCTTTGTATCATTTTTTTTACAGAAAGCATGCGGGAAGGAAAAGGGATCGGAGGGCTGAAAGGAAAGAAAAAAACTGGAGAATTTTTAGGAGCCCTTTAGATGAGGGTTTAGGGGGTGGCCATTGGATATAAAAGAAAAAGCGAAGGGAAGAGACAAGGGGGCTTGGTGGAAGAAAAAAGAAAACAGGGGGAGATTTGGGGGACGGCTGAACGAAGAGAGAACTAGAGAGGAGCGGCGGAAAAGGAAAAAGAAAAGGGAAAGATACAGAGGGGCGGGCTGAAAAAAAGAAAGAGAAAAGAAGAGGAGAGCGAGGGTTTTAAGAACAACTAAGAATACTGACGGCTAAGAGAAATCGGCTAAGTTTTAGAGGAAGAAGAGAACCGCCAGTAGAAAGAGCTGCGAAGGAACGGGCTGAGGAAACTTGAAGCAGAGGAGAAACTAAGAGAAAAGGGGAGGAACTTTGCTCGAGGAAGGCTACGGGGAGAGTCCTTCATCAAAGACTGGAGTTTGATTTCTCCATCAAGCTCAAGCGTAGGCTTCAAATCCAAAGGAGGTAAAACAGATCCCGTTATCCTTTTTGCAGCTGTTTCCTAGCATATTGTTTGTATTGCACAGTCTAAAGTTGCTTTCTTTAGTTGTTTATGGGCACCGTTTGGCTATCCGATGGTTCTACGTTTGCCTTCATGTCGATTGATTTTAATTTTTGCTGATGATGTTACTTAGAATTCCCTTGTCCTGCCTATGGGTAGAAATGTCCAGTCAAATCCTTGCTTGAAAAATGTAGTCTTGCTTGAAATTGTTCTTCGAGGTTGTAGGCTATGTTTTCAGACTCGGACCGGATATCGACTCGGTCCGGGTCAGGGGTCAATGGGTTCGACTGGGTTCGACCGGGGGTTAAATCAGATGACGTCATAAATAAAAATTATTTAGAAATTAAAATATTATATTTAAAATATCTAAGATCATGTTAATATTAACAAAGGTATATTCATATATGTTTAATGTTTCAAATGTATTTAACAATAAAATACAAAGAAATTAGAATAATCAAGGAGCAATTTATATTATTTAATGAATATTAATAAGTTTAGAATTAAAATTATGGACTTGATTAAAAACAAACACCAAACTTTAGGACAATATTTATAAAGTATGAAATATTTGAGGTATATTAATAGTTTTTAACAACTTAAGGATCAAAACATAATATTGAAAATGTTTTGATCCTATATCAGATGAAAGTGCTTTGAAGTTTGACCCCACGCCACACCTCTCATTTCTTCCTCTACTCCTGACGGTGTCATTTCATCTTCCTGCAACTCCTTTCTTCTTCTTCATCTTTTTTTTTTAATTTCATTTTCATTCTTATTTTATTAGTTATTTGTTCTCAAACCCATGAAATATCATGCTTTTATCTGATTTCTGCAAACTGTTCTCTTCTCCACGCTCTTTTTTGCATTTTTGGGTCTTTTTATTTTTCTTTTGAATACAAGATCTAAGATTATATCTTATTTTAAAAAAGGGGTAAAACATTGATTTTTCATGGTTGAATTGAACTCAAAGAGTGAAAATGGATTTGCGGAGGAGGGGAGCTCACAAGGATTTGGGGTTAAGAGGTCAGGAAGGGTAAAAAAGAATTTAAAAATGGAGAATAAGAAAAACCCGGTTCGTACGGGTTCTTCAGGTTTCCGGTCAAACCTGATCAAAACCGGGGTTTGACCGAGTCTTGACCAATCCGAGTTTTTAAGATAGCTCGGACCGGACACTTGGCCGGTTCCCGGTTCAACCGGTCGGACCCGCCGGTCCGGTCCGAGTTTGAAAACACAGGTTGTAGGTTTCTCATGAAAGTGAACAGCAGATCACTCGTTGGTTCTTATGCGCTGTTTCTACTCGTTGTTTGGCCATTTTTTATATAAGCGTAAGTCATGTCCAGAATACACGTAACAAGAGTGAGGTATTTGGTTTTTTTTTTAAGGCATTTCTCCATTCCTTTGTTGATTTCCTTGCATATCCTTGTTCTGGAAAAATCTGTTTACAAAAGTTAGGTGGTAGTTTGATGTTGGGTTGGTCGGAAAATGATGCTTTACTGTCTGAAGTGACTATAGCTGAAAATTGCGATGTCTGTTTCAGATGTGTAGGTCCTGCTTCTCTAATTTCTTATCGCTTAAGTGTAAGAATTTCGTGGTTAAGAGGTAGAAAAGTGTTTGGAAATCTTGTTGCTTTAATCCAAATGTTGATTGTTTAAGTCATTAGTTGCAGCTGGATAAAAAGAAGCTACATCAGATATCATAAAAGTTGCGCTGCGAGCTTACTGCCGAACCATCTTGCATGAAGTATTTTTAGTATTGGCATGATCTCCTTCTGTGTTTTGCTTGTTTGGATGTCAAATTTCTGTTTTGTGTTGTTAGTTTAAAGTTTGAATGTTAGATCAAGAAAACTTCGATTAAAGTATGCGTTTGAGTCTGAATTTTGTGTTTGAAAGTAAAAAAAAATGCAGCAGTTTGGTTTGTTTTGTTGCAGAAGCTTTTCTCACGTCATTTTGCATGAAAAGCTGCATTTCGTTCTACATGTTTTGCTGTTTTTCCTTGATCCGTAATAGCCCAAAAGCTGGGTTTCCTCACCTTGTTTGCATGATCACCTTGGGCTTTGTTTAATCTTGGCCATCTTTCTGGGTCGCTAACGAGCTGCAAACTTGCAGCAGAAATGGTAAGAAGCTAAGTGTTTCAGCTGGCCGAAAGTTTTGGTTTGCTTAAAATGCTTGATTCAGTTTGCTACTTGACTGGGATGGCATGCCTACCTTTGCCGCAAGTCTTTACTTTTTTTGTGTGTTTGAATGAGTGGAGATGTGTTGAGTCATTTGCATGAATGTCATCTCGATCGAGTGAGTAAAAATTGCAGAACATTCTTTCGGTTGCAAAAGCTCATTCTTTGCATGAAACTTGCTTGCAAATTCTTCTAAGATTGGCCTTGTTAAGAAGTATTTGGACCTGCTTTCATTAGAGTTAGTGCAAAGTTTTGAATGGCCGAAGGTTATGGATGAAGTTTGAAGCTGGAAATTGTAACTTTTTGTTGCAGAAAGTCTTCATCAGAAATGTTTGTTACAGAATGTTTCCGTAACCTTTTGCATGGTTTTTGCATGGGAAAATCTTCCTAAAATTGCACTTTGGCCCCCCAAGTTTCCTTTTGTTTCACTATGGCCCAAACAATTGGAAAAATCAATCAATTTGACCCCTCAAATTTCTTTAGTTTTTGCAATCAAGTCACTACTTGTTTTAATCTTTACATGGGTTGTTCACCTTCCTTTAAATATCTTGAATTTCATGCTTATTCTCATTTCTTGTGATTACTTGTTCATTAAAGCGATACCTTGACCTTTTCTTTTATTTTGGAGGATAAATAAGTGATTTCACTTCATTAGGGCTCCAAATCAAGGGAGGTACACCATTTCCCTCATTTCCTACTTATTTTGACTCTACGTGCCTTATGTGACTTTACGTGCTTAATTACTTGCCTTTTGAATTATTTATTTATTTATTTATTTGCTTTATTTATTTTAAATTTTACATATTTATTTCAGTTCAATTTTGGTTATTTGAATGGCAATTAAATGCCACAATTGTAATAGTTAGGTTATTATATCATTTTATTCCTTCCTTCCCTTTAGATTGTAGTAGGGTTCCCCGAATGTAATAGTTAGGGATTTATTTGCTTTATTTGCCTTGTGTGTTTTTGCATGCCTATGTGTTATGTGTTACTCGCTTTTCTACGGTCTTGCATCTAGACATCATGCTTATGTGTTATGTGCTATATGTGATTTATGTGTTTATTTGCTTTATTATGCTTTATCTGATTTCTTAGACTGTAATAAATGCGTGTTATCACACTAGTCCAATGCTAGCTGTGATTCCTTTTCCGTCACCACACTAATCCAACGCTAGTTGTGGCCCCTTTATTCCGATTTTCCACTAGTCCAATGCTAGTGGGAAATTGTAGACATGGGCTAGTCCAACGCTAGACCCTTAGGAACCATCTGCACATTAGATCATGATTGTGTGATAAAATCACTTCATCTCATGCATATTTTCACTTTTTAGGGTCTTTTATCATGTTTTGCATGACATCCCTCCTTATACGTATATCCCTTCCCCTATACTTTCCCTTATATATATCGTACTTACTCCTATGCATGAGACATGACATTAGATTGCATTTCATCTAAGCATTAGAATTAGGCTAGTACATTTGCATGATTAGATTAGGGAAATAACCCCTTGAATATGGGATATGGACGAGTTTGGCTTCTCTAGCCTTAGCACGCTCGTATTCCCTCTATTAAAGGGAACATTGGAGTCATGAACATTAGTCCCCCGCACCCATTATGATGCATTCCTTTAAGTCATAAACATTTGTATTTTATTATTTTCTTTTCTTTTTCTTTCTTTTGAGTCTCATGACTTGCGTTATTCGTGACTTCTTTGAAAAGTCTTTATTGGGCATCACAATTAATGTGATTGATACCAAGTAAGCTTTGAGGATATATTTCGACCCCCCGATTCCCTCCTAGGTCTAGAGTATGCATTCATATAGTACATCCAAATGTGATAAATCTTAAGGGTAAAATAAGAAAACCTTTGACTAAATCGCGCAACTAGCCTTGGCTAGGTTGAAAGGGTGCCTTGGATTCTTATCCTTGCCTTCCCTTTCTTCAAATGTGATTCTCGAATCTTTTTCTCTGATTTTCGTAGACTTGGAGTCGTTTAAAAAGGGTTTTCTACTTTTTTCTTTAAAAATTCATTTTTTGGTGATTTGGTACACCTTAACTCTATACCAAGTGGCGACTCCATTTTTCATTCAAAAAACCCTTTTTAAACTATATTTTGGGTCAAAACGTCGCATTTTCAAGTCCCATTTAGACCCATATCTTTCTTTATTTTCTAAAAAAATCAAAAACTCATTTCTCAACCAAAAATTAAATCAAAAGCCATTTTTCCTAAACTCGTCTTTTATTTTTCTTTGTTTTCAAAAAATGGGGCGCGACAAAGGGACCTATGTGTGCCATGTGAAGAGGGAGGCATAGGATTCAAGCGTTTGGAGGATATTCATAGTGCTTTTTCCATCAAGCTATGGTGGAACTTTCGATCCCTGTCATCTCTTTGGGCGAGCTTCATGAAGACTAAGTTTTGTGCGGAGGTGCATCCTAATCTGGTATATCGAGACGGGGGTTCACAGGTGTGGAGAAGGATGATGGCGGTGCTTCATCTTGCAGAGCAGCACATTGGATGGATAGGGCAGTTTGGAAGTTCTAACTTCTAGTTTGATAATTGGCTAAGGAATGGAGTATTGGCTTCGAGACTGGATAGTGTGTCGGATCATCAGGTTGCTGATTTTGTTGGGGATGGTTCTTTGAATTTACAGCTTATTCGGCAATAAATGCTGGCTCAGATTGTCAGCGAGGTTGCTCGGGTTGCTCTACCGGTAGGCCAGCTTCCTGATTTGATGGTATGAAGACCGTCACAATCTGGGCAGTTCACTCTACAGTTTGCTTTTCAGCTAGTGCGACAACATACTAGTAGTTCCTTCATGTTTAGAAGAATATGGCATCCGGTGTTACCCTTGAAAATCTCATTCTTCTTATTACAATTATTGCGAGGTCGGCTACCGGTGGACTATTGTCTATGGAAATTTGGGGTTCAGGGGCCCTCTAGATGTGGGTGTTGTTATTCTCCTGCTACCGAAATTATAGAGCATGTGCTTGTTAGGGGAACATGGCTTCACGAGTTTGCCATTTTTTGGGGACACAGTTGGTGTATTTTGGACTGGTTCATTGTTTCGTGTGTGTATGGTGGCTTGGTGGTATGGGAAACGGAGTAATAGGTATCTGGAGTTTGTTCATCATATTCGTCCGCTACTAATTTGTTGGCACCTGTGGAAATTCAGGAATTCCAGGAAATATGAGGAGATCCAAATAGAGTTAGTCATGATATGCAACTCGGTCATCGCCGATCTCTTGGAGTTGTTTGCATTATTCTTTCCGAGACGCAGGTTCTTCCCAGCATCTTGGGTGCACTTTTATGCGGAGATATTTGGATGGTCTTCACTAGTAACCTATAAGTTTGTGAGGTGATTTAGACCTTCTTGTGATGTTCTCAAACTCAATACAGATGGCTGCTCCAAGGGCAATCCTGGTGTTAGTAGGGGAGGGGGGTCCTTTGAGACGAACACGGTAAGTTGCACTTGGCTTTCTCTTGCCATTTTGGACTGGCTACTAGTTTACAAGCCAAAGCTCGAGCTCTTCTTTTTGGAGTAGAGTTGTGCTTATAGAGAGGGTTTGGTTGGTTTGAAGTTGAATTAGATTCGCTCTCATTAGTTCAGATTTTAAATGGAAAGTCTGGTTGCCCATAGAGTATTTACAAGGAGGTGCAGCAGCTTTTTGCCTTGAAGGATCATTTTCTACTGGTTAGACACTGTCTTCGTCAAGCAAACCAAGTTACGATACTTTATTGAATGTAGGGTGCTCTCATGAGAGAGAGGAGATTTACACCTCCATATCATCGTTACCTCCACCTGCCAGAGAAGCCATATGTCTAGATAGGTTAGGGATTGCGTCAATTAGGAAGATTCTGCACAAGCATGTAGGGGAGTAGATCTCGGTCCCTTTGAGACATCATCTTTTGCTTTCACCCAAGTTATATGATAAATGGGAGGTGGCGTCCCTCCCCGTGGCTGGGGTTAGCCAAAAAAAAATACTACCTTATATCTTTTTTTTCTTGTTTGTATTACATGCATTAGATTTTACGTGTAGTTGCACCTTTTGATCCAAAAATTGAAAGGACACTACAAAAACAAAGAAGGCATACACCACAAGAAGAGGAAGAGATACAACAACATATAAAGGAAATATCGATTGAGTTGTCTTTTCAAAAATAAATGGCAGGAAACGAAACAAATAGGCGAGCTCTTAGAGATTTTGCTCTGCCTGGGATTCAAGGTTCACAAACAAGTATAGCAAGACTTATGGTAAATGCTAACAATTTTGAAATTAAGCCATCAATTATGGTTCAACAATTTCAATTTGGACATAATGCTATAGATGATCCAAATGTACATTTGGCCACATTTTTTAAAATTTGTAATACCATTAAAATTAATGGAGTGATTGAAGATGCTATTAGGCTAAGGTTATTTCTGTTTTCTTTGCATGATAAAGCCAAATTTTGGTTGCATTCTCATGGTCCAAATACTTTTACCATATGGGATGGTTTATCTAAAGCATTTTTAAATAAATAATTTTTATCAGATAAAACAACAACGTTTAGAATGGACATTACTAGTTTTAACTAGGGGTGGCAAACGGGTCGGGTTCGGGTTGGCGGGTCGGGTTGATGCCTAAGTTTAAGTCCCAAAGACAACCAAGAGGGGGGGTGAATTGGGTTGATTAAAATCTTAACCAAATTTATGCACTTTTTCTTTAATAAAAAATTTACCTTCTTTTCTAATAATGATCAACCAAGTAGATTAGAAGACAAGAGCAATATTGATCAGAAAAACAAGTATAGATAAGCAATAAGAATTTTATTAAACAGAAAAGTAAAATAGGGAATCAAACCAAGTGTCTACCAAGCTATCCTCAAACTTGAAGACCAATCACTAGGTTGAGCAACTTCTCTTTGATGAAAGAAGATCAACTAGATGTACAATAGAGGGAGCACTTCCTCCTTGCCCTAAGCCTCACTTAGTCAAGCTAAGAAGTTTTACAATCACTCAGAAAACCCTCAACAAAGCTACACTAAAGATCCTTTCAACCACAAAAGAAATGCTCATTAGAAATTCACACCACTTTAAAACAAATCTTGCTTTGGAGACTATTTTCTAGCTAAAATATCTCTTGAGATCTTGTAAACAAAGTGTGCAAAAGTCCCTGCTTGGTTCAGACCAGTTTTATTTTAAAGGGAATCAGAAATGGGCTTCATCAATGCTTCCAACGGATAGAAGGTAGCTGAAGAGTCAACTAGCCGTTGGGGCTGTCGGACGTCTGACGATCAAATCATCGTCCGAACCAATCGTCCGATGACAGCCAAGTTGAAGTTCGGACGTCCGATGCGTCTTGATCGTCCGACATTACAGCGTCCGATCGTAGGCCGAGAGTTGGCAAGTCATCTTGTAATTTTTCGGACGTCCGATGCGGTTGATGTGCGTCCGATGGCAAGCGTCCGATCCTTCCGGACGTCCGATGCTTCCTTACGAGCGTCCGACAGAGCTTCCTTCTTGATGTTCTTTATCCTTTCGGACGTCCGACATATTCCTTTCGGCCGTCCGACATGATTGTCCTGTTTTTGCTTCTTCTTTTGGTTGTTTTGCATTTCATAACATATTCGTACCTGATTCTTTGATAGACAAAAACACTTATATTTGAAGAAGGTTAGATAAACATTTCAAAGTACCGAGAATAACAAAATTGACATACTTAAAAGACAGTATCTTTGATCGGAACAAAACAATGACTAAATTTATTTATATTATTCCAATCTTGTTTGCCACATCCAAAGCATCGTAGACTGGAGTCAATCAAACATATGCTTTCCTTGTTCCATCAGGCCTGATCAAAGTGTTCACTTTCTTGGTCTGTATAAACGAACTTTTGTGATCATCAAAACCAAGAATAACATTCTCCCCCTTTTTGATGATGACAAAACAAAAGTTTGAAATGAAATTTGATGATTGCAATGAAAACTCCCCCTTTCTAAATAGACAAGAACTCCCCCTTTCTTAGTGAATCATAAAAAATTTTGAAAACCTCCCCCTCACTAGGCTGCCCAACCGAGTTTAGACAATTATCCAAAAACATGACAATTAAGCAACTCACAACCAACATATTACCAATTCAATCCATCAGCAAAATCCAAATTTAATTAAACAATCAATCAATTCAACATATCCAACATCATCAAATCCAACATATCAATCAATCAGTTCTCTCCCCCTTTTTGTCATCACAAAAGGGCAATCAATCACATCCATCTTATCCACAAATACATTCATCAATGCAAACCAAAAAACAATTCATTCCATTCACACAATCAGAATAGACAAACAAGCATCCATCAAAATACTTAGATATCCATCAAATCAGTACTTAAACATCCATCAAAACATACAAAAAAAACTTAAAATATCCATTACATAATATATTCATTGTTGAATACCACAAACACCTAAAAGAGACAAACAAAATGCAAATGTCCTAAATGATGAACTAAGTGGATCCAGGTGTCCTCCGAGAGAGCTGATATTGGTCGAGATCCTCCTCTTCAGTTTCTTCATCATCTTCAGCAGCCTCTTCAACTGGTGCCTTGCCTTTATCTGATGTAGAAGTGCCATGAGAAGTCACAGGGGTTGAAGAACCAGGGTCCGGAATTGATGAACTTGGATCAGTGGGGTGTGACTCTTTGTCATGGGAAACTTCCTCAACAACAAGGGGGGGAAACAGGAGGTTCTTTTTGTCTAGGAAGGCAGTTTGTTGCTCAGAGGACATAGTGAGCATTAGACCATGTTCTAGAAGAAGAACATGCTGTTTGAGTTCACGAAGAAGCTCAATTACTTCATCACTGGAAGATGAAGATGCTTTAGTGGCAGACTTCCTAGGGTGAATGGGAGTGAGTGAAATGGGTGAAGGATCATGTACAGTCTTAGACCTCTGTTCACTAGATGATGCCCCTTTATATGCCCACAGATTATCTTTAAAAATAAGATTTTTCCTTTCAAAATATGCTTTGGTAAAGGCATAAGAAGATGTTTCTTTGGGACAAACACCTAGAGTTGGAACTTTGTAAAACTCAAATATCTTTTGAAGAAACTTTCCATAAGATAATTTTCTGCGAGAATCAGTGACGTAGAGAAGTAAAAACTTGCACATGACAAAACCAAAATCAATACGAATTTTTTCTCGAAAACAATAAAAGAGATACAACTCCATTTTGTTTGCATCAGTTCTGTGCCCATCAGTGGGCACAAGCAGGTTTGAAATGATAGAAAAGGCAATTAAATTCACAGGGGCCAGATCATTCAATTTAGCATCAGCAGGTGAGGAAAAACTTCTTTTGAAATAGGTTAACATTTTTGTCCCATCAAAATGATTTGCAGCAGTAGGGAGCTCTTCATAGGAAAAGAAATTTACAATTTTATCTTTGCATAAACGTTCAATGGTAGTATTTAAAATGGAATTCACAGTTTCAGAATCAAAGATTAGGTCTACCCCATTTACCCTAGACATGATCTCAGTTTGGTCAGTTCCTTTCCTAAGATTGGCAAAAAATTGATGCAGCACATCGGGGTAATAGACATTGGGCATAGAAATGAGATGTGACCATTTCTGGAAAGCAAATAGACTCAGAATGGATTCTAAACCTATGGAGCGAAATTCAGAGGGGTTTACAGTTCTTTGAGGGATGACACCTTTCTGGGATATCCAGGAGTATTTGTCTTTCGCAGCATCATCAAAGAATGGAGAGAGAGGGACTGATTTAGGAGGTGGTTGAGAAGAGGTCCCCTGTCCAGATTCTGGTTGAGAAGTGGGTTGTGGAGTAGGCCGTGACATTTGACCCTTTATAGCGCTCCCCTTTTGAAGCGTTTGGATGTCCGTTTGACAGTAGGAAGATCCTCATCCTCATCCCTGAGTGGATGCTTGCGTCCGGCAGTAACTTTTCCTCCTCTAAGATTCACCATTGTGCGAAATGTCTGGAATGATAGATGCAAATGATACACACAGTAGTAGGGAAGTGAATCGCACAAAAATTTTGGAACAAAAAACCTTGTAGAAGATTTGACAGAGCGGTTATGGAAAGATAGGGTTTTGAAGAAAATTTGGGAATGTGCGAAGTGATAGATGATTCTGTGAAATGATCAGGAAAAATGACTTGCAATTGATCAGGAACTGTTTTGGTTGATTCAATTTGGGAATGGGGGCTTCAGAATGATATGAATTTGAGAGTGAGAGACAAGAGGGTTTTCGTCCGAGAGGAAATAAAATGGGAAGAGTCCGAAGCAAATGAGAAAGAAAGTTGTTTTAAAAAATGAGCCGTTGCACTGTCGGACGGGCGAACGAAGTTGTGCGTCCGACAGTTGCGTCCGAACAGGCGCAATCTGGAAAATGGCTGAAGAACATCATCGGACGTCCGTTCATCTTCTTTCGGACGTCCGAAGGTCCAAAAAAATTAAGATGATTTTTCAATTATTCCTAATTTTGATCTCAGATGAATGAACTGATCTAATGGCAAAGCTTTTGTAAAAATATCAGCAAATTGATCTTTAGAACAAACATAATTTACACATATTTCACCTTTTTGAACAAGATCACGAATAAAGTGATGCTTTATATCTATGTGCTTTGTCCTAGAATGATGAATAGGATTTTTGGTCAAATTTATAACACTAGTATTATCACAGAATACAGGCATGCAGTCATACAACAATCCAAAATCATTCAAAGTGTGCTTCATCCATAAAAGTTGAGCACAACATGCACTAGCGGCAATATATTCCGCTTCGGTTGTAGACAAAGAGATTGCACATTGTTTCTTGCTAAACCAAGAGACTAAATAATTTCCAAGAAAATGACAAGTTCCACTAGTACTTTTTCTATCCACACGACAACCTCCAAAATCAGCATCCGAATAACCACATAGTGCAAACTCATTAGATTTAGCATACCAAAGACCATAGTCTAATGTACCTTTCAAATACCTAAAAATTCTTTTTACAGCATTCAAATGTGATTCTTTTGGACAAGATTGAAATCTAGCACACAAGCAAACAGCAAACATAATATCAGGTCTACTTGCGGTTAAATAGAGTAGGCTTCCGATCATACCTCTATAATGCTTTTCATCCACATGATTACCTTCTTCATCTTTGTCAAGTTTCGTAGAAGTGCACATTGGAATTCCAACTTGCTTTGAGTCCTCCATGCCAAACCTTTTCAGCAATTCCTTGGTATATTTTGCTTGATTTATAAAAATTCCCTCAAGAGCTTGATGTATTTGAAGTCCAAGGAAGAAATTTAATTCTCCCATCATACTCATTTCAAATTCATTTTGCATAGTGGTGGAAAAATCCTTGCATAGATACTCATTAGTAGCACCAAAAATAATATCATCTACATATATTTGCACAATAAGAAGGTCATTCAACACTTGCTTAGTAAAAAGTGTGGTGTCCACAACACCCCTTTTGAAACCATTTTCAATCAAAAAGCCACTTAGTCTTTCATACCAAGCTCTTGGAGCCTGTTTTAGACCATATAAGGCATTAGATAGTTTAAACACATGATTTGGAAATTTTGTATTTTCAAAACCGGGGGGTTGATCCACATATACTTCTTGATCAATAAAATCATTTAAAAAAGCACTTTTAACATCCATTTGAAACAATTTGAAGCCTTTAAAGCATGCAAAAGCAAGAAGCATTCTAATAGATTCTAATCTTGTTACGGGAGCAAATGTTTCATCAAAATCAATTCCTTCTTCTTGAGCATATCCTTTAGCAACTAATCTGGCTTTATTTCTTACAACAACACCTTTGTCATCCAACTTATTTCTAAAAATCCACTTTGTGCCAATGATAGGTTGATTTTGAGGTATATCAACAAGTGTCCAAACTTCATTTCTCTCAAATTGATTAAGTTCCTCTTGCATTGCCAAAATCCAGTTTTCATCCTTTAAAGCATCATTGACATTTTTGGGTTCAAAAAGAGAAACTAAAGCAAAATTGTCAATCAATTTTCTAGATGAGGAACGAGTGTTTACCTTCTCGGATGGATCACCAATTATAAGCTCTTTTGGATGATTTTGGCTGAATTTCCAAGCCTTGGGAAGATCTTTGAGTGGATCATCATTTTTGTCTTCATCTTCCTCTTCTTGGTCATTATGAACTTCATTTTCCATTTCAGTTGCTGCTGGTTTAGAGCTAGCTTCATTACCAATTGATAGCTTTTCCATTCCTTCTCGAACACCTACATCATCATCCTCACACGAACTTTTGGAATTATCATCATTGGTTTCATCAAATGTTATATGTATAGCTTCTTCAATCACAAGAGTCCTTCTATTAAGAACTCTATATTCTCTTTTATTCTCACAATACCCCAAAAATATTCCTTCATCAGATTTTTTATCAAACTTACCAAGATGTTCCTTTAGATTCAAAATAAAGCATTTACAACCAAATACTTTGAAATAACCAACCGTAGGTTTCTTATCAAAAATCAGCTCATAAGGAGTTTTCTTTAAAATAGGTCTCAAGAGTATTCTATTCATCACATAACATGCAGTGTTTACCGCTTCAGCCCAAAGATATTTAGGCAACCTACATTCATTCAACATAGTTCTAGCAGCCTCTTGGAGAGTCATGTTTTTCCTTTCTACAACACCATTTTGCTGTAGAGTCCTTGCAATAGAAAACTCATGTGTTACACCATTATGATCACAAAATTCTGGAAAACCACAATACTTGAATTCCGTCCCATTATCACTTCGAATCCTAACAATTTTTAACCCAAGCAGATTTTGCACTTTAGCAAACAATGAAGTAAAATTCTTGAAGGCATCATCTTTATGAGCAAGAAATATCATCCAAGTGTATCTAGAATAATCATCCACAATCACAAAACAGTATTTCTTACCACCCAGGCTAGAGATTTGAGTAGGGCCAAATAAGTCAAGATGCAAGAGTTCTAAAGGTTTGGAAGTAGATACACACTTCTTTGGTTTAAAAGAAACTTTTGTTTGCTTTCCAAATTGACATGCATCACATATTTTATCCTTTTCAAAACTGATTTTTGGCAAGCCTCTAACTAGCTCCTTTTTCGAAATTTCCTTTAGTAAATCCATGTTAAAATGACAAAGTCTTCTATGCCACAACCAAGGATCTTCATTTGAAGCTTTAAGACATTTTAAGCTAGAAGAATCAATTTTATCAAGAACCACAATATATATGTCGTTGAACCTCTTACCTTTGAACACAACATTGTATTTGGAATCAAGCACAATGCATTCATGCTTTCTAAACAACACATTCAAGTATTTATCACACAATTGACTAACACTAAGCAAATTATAACCTAAGTTATCAACTAAGAGCACATTATGAACAAAAGTTTCACCATCCTTACCAACATCACCTATTCCAATTGTCTTAGCTTTCACATCATCACCAAATGTCACTTTTCCACTTGATCTTGATTTCAGCTTTATGAACAGAGAGGGATCACCGGTCATATGCCTTGAGCAACCGCTATCAATGAACCATTTGGACTTGTTTGAGCATTTTTCCTGAAAAGAGAAAGTGTTTGGTACCCATTTTAATTTTTGGGTCCATAATAGTTAGCATTGTATCTAACTAACCACATGCATTTCATCCCTTTGTTCAGATTTCTTTTCACATAGCAATCACTTTTCAAATGCCCTCTTTGACAACAAAAACCACACATAATGGAAGAGTCCTTAACATGTACTGGTTTGACATGCCTCAATCCACCTCTTCTATATGTTGTGAAACCATGTGCATTTTTGTTGTGTGCAAATGTTCTTTGAAAAGTAGTAGGATGTGTAGATGGCATGTTCCTTTTGATAAACTCCTGCTTTCTTGCTTTCAAAGGCTCATCCAAGTTGTCCATTCTTTTTTTCAAATCACCATGTCTTTCCTTCAGCATTTCACAAATATTTGTCTTTCTATCAAACTCATTTTGAACATTACATCCGGCTCTTACAAGACTTTCATTGTCAGTCTTTAGTTGTTTATTTTATTGAAAAAGATTTGCATTTTCTTGAATGAGAAAAGCCATTTTCTGTTTTAATTGCTTGTTTTTATCATAAGATTCCTTCAAGGCATTATGCAGTTTTTCAACAAAGGATTCAAGATCATCATCTTCATCATCATCACTTTCAGATTGGGAGTGTGTGGAAGTTACCTCATTATTTCCAATAGCCATGAAGGCCATTTGAGCTGATTCTTCCTCTTCTTCAACTTCCCCTTCGGAGTTGAATTCATTCCAAATAATCTGAAAGTTGTTGAATCTTGGCTTCCGATCAGCTTTTCCATCTTTCATCTTCTTCATGGGGCATTCGTTTGCATAGTGTCCAGGCTGTCCACATTCGAAGCATTTGTCCAACTGTTTCTTGTTGAAATCTTGTTTTCCTTTGTACTTTGCGATAGATGGCTGATTCTGGAATTGATTGCTAGGTCCTCCCCTTCTAAACTTTCTTTTATTCAAGATTCTCTTGAAGCCTCTGGTGATGAGAGCAAGATCATTATCATCACCATCTGAGTCTTCATCATCCGAGTGAGCTGTATCATCTTCACCTTGAGTAGTCTTTAGAGCAATGTTTCTCTTTGCTCTAGCATCCTCTTCCTCCTGCACTTTAGATTTCAGTTTCAACTCATAAGAGGTTAGTGAGTTAATGATAGATTCTATAGGCACAGAACTTAAATCCTTAGCCTCCTCTATTGCAGTCACTTTATTTTCCCATTCTTTGCCCAATGCATTGAGAATTTTCCTGTTCTTCTCTCCCAAGGTGTACTCTTTGCCCAACGCTTCAAGATCTTTGATCAAGTCAGTGAACCTGCAATACATTTTGTCAATATCCTCAAGAGGTTCAATTTTAAATGATTCATATTTTGTGACCAAGATAGCCTTTTTCTGTTCTTTCACGTTGTCACCACCCTCATGGATTTCTCTTAGTTTATCCCACATTTCTTTGGCCGATTTGCAGCCTTTTACTCTAATTGATTCATTTGAATCTAGGGCACTATAAAGAACATTCATGGCCTTGGCATTCAATGTGAGGTTAGTCCTATCTTGAGCATTCATTTCAGCTCTCGTTTTTGGCCGAAGCAACCCTGTATCTGCATCAAGAAAGTTAGCTTCATGCGGTCCTTCACTCACAATAAACCATAGTTCAATATCAATAGATTGCAAAAAGATAATCATCCGTTCTTTCCAGCTAACATAGTTGGAGCCACAGAACATGGGAGGCCTAGTAACAGATTGTCCCTCAACAAACATAGCATGACTGGTTGTCATTTTTACTCCAAGCCGTTAGAGCTTAATCTCAAGGAGACCAAGCTCTGATACCAATTTTAAGTCCCAAAGACAACCAAGAGGGGGGGTGAATTGGGTTGATTAAAATCTTAACCAAATTTATGCACTTTTTCTTTAATAAAAAATTTACCTTCTTTTCTAATAATGATCAACCAAGTAGATTAGAAGACAAGAGCAATATTGATCAGAAAAACAAGTATAGATAAGCAATAAGAATTTTATTAAACAGAAAAGTAAAATAGGGAATCAAACCAAGTGTCTACCAAGCTATCCTCAAACTTGAAGACCAATCACTAGGTTGAGCAACTTCTCTTTGATGAAAGAAGATCAACTAGATGTACAATGGAGGGAGCACTTCCTCCTTGCCCTAAGCCTCACTTAGTCAAGCTAAGAAGTTTTACAATCACTCAGAAAACCCTCAACAAAGCTACACTAAAGATCCTTTCAACCACAAAAGAAATGCTCACCAGAAATTCACACCACTTTAAAACAAATCTTGCTTTGGAGACTATTTTCTAACTAAAATATCTCTTGAGATCTTGTAAACAAAGTGTGCAAAAGTCCCTGCTTGGTTCAGACCAGTTTTATTTTAAAGGGAATCAGAAATGGGCTTCATCAATGCTTCCAACGGATAGAAGGTAGCTGAAGAGTCAACTAGCCGTTGGGGCTGTCGGACGTCCGACGATCAAATCATCGTCCGAACCAATCGTCCGATGACAGCCAAGTTGAAGTTCGGACGTCCGATGCGTCTTGATCGTCCTACATTACAGCGTCCGATCGTAGGCCGAGAGTTGGCAAGTCATCTTGTAATTTTTCGGACGTCCGATGCGGTTGATGTGCGTCCGATGGCAAGCGTCCGATCCTTCCGGACGTCCGATGCTTCCTTACGAGCGTCCGACAGAGCTTCCTTCTTGATGTTCTTTATCCTTTCGGACGTCCGACAGATTCCTTTCGGCCGTCCGACATGATTGTCCTGTTTTTGCTTCTTCTTTTGGTTGTTTTGCATTTCATAACATATTGGTACCTGATTCTTTGATAGACAAAAACACTTATATTTGAAGAAAGTTAGATAAACATTTCAAAGTACCGAGAATAACAAAATTGACATACTTAAAAGACAGTATCTTTGATCGGAACAAAACAATGACTAAATTTGTTTATATTATTCCAATCTTGTTTGTCACATCCAAAGCATCGTAGACTGGAGTCAATCAAACATATGCTTTCCTTGTTCCATCAGGCCTGATCAAAGTGTTCACTTTCTTGGTCTGTATAAACGAACTTTTGTGATCATCAAAACCAAGAATAACACTAAGTATAACAAAGAACCTGCTGACCCGAAACGGGTCAGGGTACTTGACACGAACCCAAAAATTTCGGGTTGGCGGGTTGACCCGAAATGACTTGAAACTTAATTTTAATTTATTGATTTATCACTGTAATTTCTAATAAAATCAATTTTTCACAAAATTAATTACATCATCAAGTAATAAATAATTTCAAACCAAATCTAAAATAAATTAAACACCATAAAAGTGTTTTATCCTAAACCAAATATAAAATAAATTAAAACAACATAAAAGTAAAAAATAACATAATATATTATTTGTCCAAATATAATAATTTTAACTTGACACAAGTTAAATAAATTCATTTAGGATTAAGTAATTAATGCCTTTGGAAAAAAAGAATGATTTAGTTTAGTTAGATAAAATAATTTTTATGTTTATTAAATTAGTTTTAATTCGTAAACGGGTCACATCGGGTCATATCAGGTCACCACAGGTTGACCCGAAATTGACCTGTTTCCTTTTCAGATTCATCGGGTTCGACCCGATTCTGACCCGAACTCCCAAAACCTCAACCCAAACCCATTAATTTCGTGTTAGGTTCGTGTCGTGTTTTCGGGTCGTGTCAGGAATTGCCACCCCTAGTTTTAACCAACAAAATGATGAATTATTGTATGAAATGTGGGAAAGGTTTAGGGTTTGCTATGGAAATGTCTATACCATAGACGTCCTAATTGGTTCATTATCTAAACATTTTATAATGGTTTATCTTTCTCAACTAATAGTACAATTGATACAGCCGCGGGTGGGATTTTAATGGGTAAATCACCCCAAAAAACTCAAAACTTAATAAAGAAAATGATGGCAAATAACTACCAATGAACTAATGAGCGAGTAAACTCTAAAAACCAAGTAGGTATGATAGAAATGGACACTCTTAACATGTTGAGTGCCCAAATGAACAATATGGTGAATTGTTAAGTAAACAAATTGAAGTTGGTTCTGTTTCTACAACCAACGTAAGTGTTGCTTGTTGTAATGTATGTGGAGAAGAACATAATACTAATAATTGTGTTGAAAGTGAGTAGGTACAATTTGTCAATAATTACAATCGGATGGCTCAAAACAACCCTTACTCCAACACATATAATTTAGGGTGGAGAAGTCATCTAAATTTTGAATGGAAGGACCAAGGAGATCAACAAAGGCTAAATAATCCACTAGAATTTCAACTAAAGCAACAAAATGTGGAGAACAAACTGACTTGGGAGATAGCAATTGAAAGACTAGCCAATGTGTCAAATGACAAAATTGATAAGTTAGCTAGTGCTACCACCCAAAAATTCAAAAGAATTGAGGGAAGAATATACCAACTTACAATCATTTATAGAAATGTGAAAGTTCAAATAGGTCAAATTGCCAACTCTATTAATAATAGGAACCAAAGAGAGTTATCAAATCAAACAGAAGTGAATCCGAGGGAGCATGTTAAAATCATTATCCCTCGTAATGGTAGACAATTAGAAAATTCTCCGGTGGTTGAAGATGAGAAGAAAAATAAGAGTGAAGAAAAGAAGACGAGAAGGAGGACCAAGAGGCAAGTGTGGGAGAAAATAACAAGCAAAAGCAAGTTGTTGATCAACATTCATCTTCCACTACCATTCCTATCCCTTTGGCGGTTCCATTCCCTCAAAAGCTTAAGTCTAATAAGTTTGACAAAGACTTTAAAAAGTTTATTGAAATTTTTAAGTAATTACATATTAATATTCCTTTTGTTGATGCTATTTTGTAGATTCCTTTGTATACAAAATTTCTCAAAGAGAGCATGCTTGTAAGAGAAATTTGAAAAATTGTGAGACAATAGCTCTGACGAAGGAGTGTAGTGCCACAATTCAAAATAACCTACCACCAAAGTTGAAGGATCCAAGGAGTTTCTCTACACCATGCACAATTGGTAACATTGAATTTTCTAAAATATTACGTGATCTTGGTGCTAGTGTATCATTAATTTCTTTGACGGTGGCTAGACAGTTAGGGTTACATGAGTTTAAACACGCTAATTTTACTTTACAATTAGCCAATAGGTCTATTAGGTATCCATTGAGAGTTTTAGAAAATGTGTTGATTAAAGTACAAAAATTTATCATTCCCATGAACTTTTTGGTGCTAGATGCCTGTGCCAATTATTGGCAACTGTAGGTACTATTATTGAAGTTAAAAATGTCAAACTTAAATTTCAAGTAGGTGAAGAAGAGATACAGTTCAATTTGAATGAGATGAAAAATTACTATTCTTTCATTGATCATGCTTATTCTATTGGAACTATTGATAAACTAACACAAGAGACGAGTCAAGTCAATCTTAACTTCGATCCTCTTGAGCTTTGTTTGATACTTTTAGAATGGCAAGAGGGAAATAATGACGAAGTTGAAGAATTGACCTAATACTTAGATGCTCAATGTGACAGCCCCACTTTCCCCTAAGGCGAACCAAAGAGGTTAGCGGACTGCCTGCCCAGCTCTCGCCAGGACTAACGGTGCAGTATAGAGCGATCTTTCACGTTCTGGAACTTATAACGCGCGCAAATAAGGCAAAAGGGCAAAATAACCCAAAATAAAAGAAAATGAAATCCGGAGTCGGCCATGAATAGTAACCGACTCGTCCGAACCCAACCAAACATCGAATTACATATACCCCATAACATTTAGCCTTTACAAACCAAAATGACATTTAAAAGTGATACAAAAGTCACTACATATATGGTTTGCCAAAACAAAAGTGAAAACGGCCCTAATGATACATTTAGGGTCCCATTTTATATACAATACAAAAGAGTCATTCATCTAGTTCATTCGGCAACCATTTATCAAAATTCATTCCAAAAGAGTCATATTCCTGTAAGGAAAACAAAAGGAACGGGGTGAGCTAATTGCCCAGTGAGAATACAACTCAAGCAACCAAGTTCATGGATACATCAAGCTTAACAGTCCAATTTACCAAAATAAATAAAGCCACACATTAATAATGAGGATAAAAGGATACGCGTGGCTCTCAAGAGCCCTTTTCCTCGTTTGAATTCTTGATCAGGTCTCATTGACTCTCCGTCAATGTCTGAAAGGTAACCAACCGTAGACTCCTCTTAACTTCCATTCCCTTCCTCCTAACATTCCTCAACCGGGCCCGAAATCCAAACACTTGCATTGTGGTATTTCTCGAGTAAATCGGAATCAAGAGTCTCTCATACTACAAGATTCCCTATGATGTTGCCCCAAGGCACATTAATTGGCACGACCAAGCCCTCGCCGGCTCGATTCAATCAATAACCAATGGGGTTGAGCTCATGGATAATATTTGAAGTCATGTATTTCATTTCATATAACATTTCATATAACATTTCATATAACTTTCCAATAACATGCGGAACAATATGTGAAAGTGATAAAGTACACTCTCACCTGGATCAATCAACATTCAACATCTCAAGTACAAAGATCAAAGCCATGTAATAGCACATAAGTGAGTAGTACACTCACCAAGCTAGCACAATGTGGTTTCAAACACTTTAGTCAAAAGAACGTTGTGCACCACCGTCACGCCCTAAAAACATGCAAACAAATACAATGAGACTCGATAACGAGTCATAAACCAAGGCCAAACATGACCCCAATAAGGTTCCATAAACATTTACAAACAATAGAGGAAACCAGAAATTAAGAAAGGGCTTTAACTAAGGCCTTGATATGAAAACCGGATTTGACCTCATAATGCGGTAATGGCACAACTCTCACTACAATTATCGGATGGGGGTGTAAGACCCACCATTTCGAAGCCAAGAAACAGAGCTACAACAATGTAGAAGGTCACTCAATCCAGTTCCTAACACAACTAGGTCAAATATGCAAAATACTATACCAGAATTACCAAAACAGGTTTGCAAAACACACAAAACTGTAATCGGTATAACTCAGCCTATACAAGTCCAAATGCCGAAATTCCAAAGGTATATGTTAGCTAAGACATCCAGTTACATTTCATCAGAAGACACCAACTTCAAAATCCAAACCAATTCCAGTCAAAATAGCCAAATACCAACACCGTTTTCGCATTCTGAGCAACCCAGACCAGCAACAGTAAAATCGACATAACTCACTCTACACAAGTCCAAATGATCTGAAATTTTGTAGGCACTTCAAACTCATCAATACCTACAACTTTCATGTTTTGAGAAAAGTCCAATTCGGCCTCTAACCCTATGATTTAAAACCGGACAGAATTAGGGGATCATGAACCCTAACTTTTCACAATTCACCTCAAATCCAAAATTGGTTGCATTTATCCACAATTCACACCTACTAGAGTCATTATAGTCCATTGCCAATCATCAAAGATGGCTACAACATCCATTTCATATTAAACCAGAAAATTCATCATAAAATGGAAAACTTCACCAAATCAAGCCAAATCAAGAGATAAAACACATATTCCAACACTCAAGCCACTTCTAAGCATAATATAACCATCATTAGGTGTAGTAAGGGGTTCAAGCATCACTTACCAAGTAACAAGAGAGAGAGAGATGTTGGCCACCTTAGAGCTTCAAACAAACTTCACTAAACCACTCACTATCACTAAAAGGAAAGATTTTATGGAGTGAAATCTAGTTTAGGCTTTTGTTTGTGGAAGATTGAACCAAATGGAAGCTTGAAAGTTGGTGGAATTCCTTTCTTCTTTGCTCAAGGAGAACCGGCCACAAGGAGAGAAAAATGGTGAATTTTGTGCAATTTTTTGATATTAAATCCTTTGGTCAAAAAAGTCAAGAAAGTGAATAGTATTTCTTAAAGTCCAACCAATGAGAAGATGACACTTGTCACCTCATTAAATGCATTCTTATCTTTCTTTTCTCTCTCACATCAATCACTTCACACACACTACTTATCTCTTAACACCCGATAAAGTTTACACAGTATCCGAAACTTAACCTTATTGGCCGAATTTTTCCGAACTTTTCGAACTAGTGGGTCCCACGTCCATTATGTATTCTTAATTTTCTAAAAATTCACCAATACTAGAAAAATCATCTAAAAACTATAACTGCTCATAAAATTCACCAGGAAATTATTTCTAAGCCAGAAAATGCAGAAAACATGCAATTAGGGAATTAAAACCCTAGGAAAAATGATTAGGGTTTTTACGGGTTCTCACACTCAACCACCTTCAAAAAGAGGAAATGTGTATGAAAGTCTTGGGTAAGGAAAATGACTTCCACCCCCTTTGGAGATTGAAGCTCCAAAGGTTGAGTTCAAGCCACTTCCTAGCCATTTGAGGTACAAGTTTGTTGGAGTTAATGAAACTTTATCTGTGATTGTTAATGCTTATCTAGATAAGGAACAACGTAAAAAGTTACTAAAAGTTCTAAAGAAACATAAAAAAACCATTGGATAGTCCATCTCAGACATTTAAGAAATTGGCCCTTCCATTTGTATGCATCACATTTTCTTAGAGGATAATTGCAAACTGGTGGTAGAATTACAAAGAAGACTTAACTCAAATATGAAAGAGGTGATAAGATTAGAAATTATCAAGTGACTTGATGTAGGTATAATCTTTCCTATCTTCGATAGTGTATGAATTATTCCAAAGAAAGGCAAAACTACCATAGTCAAGGGTAAAAATGATGAAATTATTCCTTCTAGACTTGTGGTATCAATTACAGGAAACTTAATGCGGTTATTAGAAAAGATCACTTTTCTTTATCCTTTCTTGATCAATTATTAGAGTGTATAGTCGAATATGAATTTTATTATTTTCTTGATGAATTTTCAAGATCCAATCAGATAACTTTACTCTTGAGGATCAAGAGAAAATAACATTCACATGTCCTTATAACACTTTTGCATTTAGAAAGATGCCATTTGGCCTTTTGCAATGCCCCCGCCACATTTCAACATTGCATGATGGCAATTTTTTCGATTATATTAAGAAAATTATGGAGATATTTATGGATAATTTTTCTGTTTTTAGTTCTTCATTTGACAATGTTCATCTCAGTCCGTATCTTTTAATGATTACAAAACAAATGAATGTTACTAATATTCCCTAAATAGATGTTTTCAGATTTAGAGCAAAATAGGCTAACATATGCTGAAGCATGAGTCGGACGCACAAAAAGTCTGCATCGGTCGTCCGACAACCTTCGAGTAACTTCGGACGCATAGGAACTCACTCTCAGACGTCTGAAAATAATAAGCCGAGTTCTCTAAACTCACTGACTTCGTTCGGACGTACAACACCTGAGTACCGGACGTCCGACAAACGTTGTGACACTTCGGATGCAAAGCATTGAAGCATCGGACGTCCTAAACATTTCAAGAAAACTTCTTGAACTAATTGCTTGCGATCGGACACGGAAAAGCAACCTATCAGACATCCAACACCACCAACAGCTAGTTGAATCTTCAACTGCCTTCTATCCATTAACATCATTAAGTGAAGTACTTGTTGGTCTCATATAAATAGAGCAAAGTCAACCACTTCAAAATAACTTTGCACATTGAGACTACATCAGATCTTGAGTGATTCAAGTGTGAGAATACTCTAGAAAGAAGATTTGTACTCTTAGTTGTGGAACTTTCAATAAGCTTTTCAATTATGCTTTTATTTCTTCAATAGTGTAGCTTTATGAGGGTTATCCGAATGATTGTAAAACTTCCTTGCTTAACCAAGTGCGGCTTGGGTCTAGGAGGAAGTGATCCTTCCTTTGTACACAAGAGATTGGTTGTAAGTTGATCAACTTGAAGAAACTTGCTATTTAAAGTGGAATTCAAACTCAAGTGGAGTTTGAAGCTTGGTTTGATATTATATCCTTTTATTTACTGTCTTGCAATATAAACTGTCTATCTCTTCTACTCCCAAGCACTTGTGCTTCCTCATCAATTGCTCCATTGTGTGGTCCTTTAGAAAAAGAGGGCAAATTTTCAAAAAGTGATACATATCTTGGCCATTTTTTAAACCACCTAATTCACCTCCCCTCTTAGGTTGTCTTCGATCCTTACAATTGGTATCAGAACCAGGTTTCCTAGAGATTAAGCTTAATCGATTTTGGAGTAAAAATGACAACCAACAATGCCATGTTTTTTGAAGGACAATCCGTCATTAGACCCCCAATATTCAATGGATCAAATTATGTGAGTTGGAAGGAGAGGATGATTATTTTCTTACAATCTATTAATATTGAGCTGTGGTTTATTGTCAATGAAGGTCCTTATGATACCTTTATTATTGATGAAGATACAAATAGGCCAAGACCAAAAATAAGAAATGAGTTAACTGCTGAAGATAGAACTCATCTCACTCTAAATGCCAAGGCGATGAATGTACTATACAGTGCTTTATATTCAAATGACTCTATTAAAGTCAAGGGCTGCAAATCTGCAAAAGAGATTTGGGATAAACTTAGAGAAATCCATGAAGGAAGTGAGAATGTGAGAGAACAGAAGAAGTCCATTTTGGTCACTAAGTATGAATCTTTTATGATGGAACCTCATGAAAATATTGACAAGATGTATTGTAGATTCAATGATCTTATTAAGGATTTAGAAGTGCTTGAGAAGGATTACTCTCAAGGTGAGAAAATGTGAGATCCTGGTCAGTTCTTAAGTTTGATATTAGGTGATATTCATTATTTGTGCGATAAAATTTGGGATTTTAGGGTTAATTAGAAAACCCTGAGTTGGGGTTAGGATTGAAACCCTAGTTTTGTATTATTCATAAGTTTGGGTTGTATTGCATGTTTGGTGTTTTAGTGTGTGTTTTGGTACAGGTAAGTATAGGAATAGATTTCTTTTATCAAGGTTAAGTAGGTTTAAGAAGGTTAAAAACCCTAAATGAGTAAACCCTCTAGTGTTACAATAGATTAGAAAGCTTAAGTTGGGTTTAAAACCTTAATTTTGCCAATGTTATAAAGGTTGTTGTTTAATTGTTTTTATTATGGAGAAAGTATATTTAAGTATAGGTAATTAGGATAGGAAAGTGATTAGTGAAGCAATTAAGTGTGATTACATGTTTTGGACTAGATTAGGTTTAAGTCCTATGGAGTAAATTGAAATAGTTCCAAATGTTTGAGGGCAAGAGTGGAACAAAAGCTAAGTTGAAGTGCAAGGGTTAAGAAGCAAATAAGGTACTTTTATGTGATTGGTTAGCCATAAGAAATATCTCTCCTAAGTGGTCTTGCACCACATATTAGTCACAAGAAACCTAACCAAGTCTTTAGTAAGACAAAACAAAGCAAAACTAAAGAGAAAAAGAGAGAGAGAGGCCGAGAGAGAGAGAGCAAGAGAGGGGGAGAGATTTCCTTCAAAATTCTTCAATTTCTAGCTTCCATCTTGCTTTTGGAGCTTAAGGGATCAACTTGGGTACTTGATTGTTGAAGTTTGATCATCTACAAAGTTTATTTGAAGGTATATCATCTTACTTGGAAGTTAAATTTTGGGGTTTTAATCTTGAAGCTATGGAAATGATGCTTTTGTTGTGATTATGCATTTTTATGGGTTGTGTGATGATTATGGAGTAGTTTTATGGTTTATTTTGATGATTATATTGCTAATTTTGGTAAAGGCTAGGAGGAAAAAGTAGGGTTTCTTGATTCATGATTCATAGAGTTGGTTTGGTTGGATTTTGGCTTGTTAATGGCATCATTGGTGTATTAATTTTACTTGTATGGTTGGTAAGTAGCAAATTCCAGATTAGTCATGAAACCCTAAGTCAAAGGAAAGTTAGTTTGGTTGGGTTAGGGCTTAAGTGATTAGAGTTTAATTGATTAGGTGGAGAAACCAGTAAAGTTAGTAGGATTAGCACCTAGATTATGGTTAGTATTGGGTAAGTCTTGGGATGAAATTGGGAAAGGAATTTTGGTTTCTTGTAGGGTAAATAGGAGGTGGTTTATGTGTGTTTATTTGGTATGAGTTTAGCTAGGAAGTTTGTATGAGAACCATAGAAACGGACCATGCGTTTGTGACGTTCGAAACCGGCAAAACTGGAAACAGGGCAGTCCACAAATCCGAACTTGGGTTCTGTTTTTCTTTATGCTGCGTGCTGATTCAGAAGTTTCTCAAAACATGAAAGTTGTAGCTTCTTAAGTCCTTAATGTGCCTACAAAATTTCAAGTCAAACGAATTAGTGTAGCCCGAGTTATAGCCAAAACACTCACTCCTATTTTGAACACTGGATTGTGTTACGTTTTTGAATTTTGCTTCTGACCATGCTCTGTCCATCTTGATAATGTACGAACTGGGTGTTGATCCCTTCATAAGAAATGTAGATCTTGGTTTTAGCTTCGAAACGGTATAAAGTACATCCAAATCTGAGTACTGTAGCTTCAGTTATGACTAAAACAAGATCGGTTGTCAGAACTGCTTTCGAATTTGGACAGTTCTGACAGGAATTTTGAACCCATTTTTCCCTATGCTCTGTACTGATTCAGTTTTGGGTCAAAATACAAAAGTTATAACCTTATATATCGGCTTTCTAACACCTCTGGAATTTCTTGATTCCGATCTCTGAGTTGTGAGTTATGGTCTTTCAAACAGGGCCTGTTTGGTAACCCGAAATGAAATGACTGGAACTGTTTTGCGCACTTTTGTCCTAGCTCCATTGAGATCTGACTTGAGGTGTCTTTATGAAAGTTGTAACCCTTCTTCTTAGCTTCATAACAATACCTCATGCACTTCGATCCGATAACCGTAGCCTAAAATTTGATCAAAATGGTTCTAGGTGCCAAATCTGCCGTTTCCGTTGCCGGCCGTTTACGTTTTCATTTGCCGTTTCCGCACTTGCATGTGCCAATTTTACCGTTTTGCTTGTTTTAGGCATGTTAGTAGCCGTTTGTGATATGATGTGATGCAATCTTCTATTTCTGATGGTGGTGAGCTAGACGGAGTCGGTGGGGCCTACTAGCTATCCTTCGCGACGCGATTTTTGTACTTTTACTATCTTGGTTCTTTGAGTAAGTATTCGGGCCGTTTTATTTATAACTTGCTTATGTGTTTAAGGTGAATGACCTAGGCAAGGGTGTACTTCATCGCACTCGACCTGAACCCTAATTTACATGCATATTTGTACATGACATGTATAAATGAATTATTTTGGATTTGAACCCCTTGAGCTTGTAGCTCGAGGTGACGTTTGTGAGTTGAGGTCGATCTTCCGACCTAGATGGACTATTCGAACCAGCCGGGGTTTGGTCAAAGCCAGTCTATCTTAGTTGAGGTTACCAAGTTTGTAGGTTCAAGTTGTAAACCAAGTTTGTAGGTTCAAGTTGTGAACCATGTTTGTGGTTCTGTGAACCAAGTTTGTGAACCGAGCTTGTGAAGCAAGTTCAATTTCGTTTCGTTCGCTCGAGCAAGTTTGTGAGGTGACTGGCCAGTGAGGGTGATAAGGTGTACGGTGGGAGTACAAGTGGAGTTCTACGGATCATTATTTGTAGTCGACGGAGTGTTGGCAGGAGGTCACACATGGCAAACGACTTGGCTTTGGAGCCAACCTGTATCCTTCACTTGTGATGTTATTTTGTACTTTTGTTTTGACATTTTGTGGCATAATTATTCGTATTTATGTGCAATTTATGCTTTTACCCCTATTTACTTGCTAAGCATATAACTTACCCATTTTCCTTTGTTTTCCTTAGCAGGGGCCGACGCGGGGAACTCCTTGGGACATTCACTAGTATAGTTAGATTTGCTTGTAATAGTTGGACAGTTAAGATGGTTGTTTTTGTTTTGGTGATTTGTATAAGGACCCTCCTTAGGGTCTACTTTCTATTGGTTGTTATCATAATGTAATATAGTGGTTTGACTAGCTGCTTTTGAGGATATAAATAGAACTGTTTTGGAGTTGGCTATATTGTGAATAGTACGCTTTTGGTTTATCTAGTTTTTATTGTTTTGAAATTTCGAGTCCTGGCGCGAGTTAGGCAGGCGTCCTGCCAATACCCTAGGGTTCGCCCTTGAGAGAAGCGGGGGCGTCACAGAAAAACAGAAAAATTTTGAATGTTTTATCAAAGGATTGGGAGAGTAAAATGACTGCCATTGAGGAAGCCAAAGATCTAAATACCTTACCTATTGAATTTCTTATTAATTCACTGACTTCTTATGAGCTAAAACTCAAGTCCAAGGTGTAGGAAGAAGAAGATACAAAAGTGAGAAAGAATATTGTTCTGAAGGCTTCACAAGATGAAAATGATACAGCCTCCCTGGATGGAGATGACATGGAAGGTGATGACAGTGATATTGCACTCATCACACGAGACTTCAAAAGAATACTCAATAAGAGAAGATTCAGAAAAGGTGGACCTAGCAATTTCTTTCCAAATCAATCCAACAACTTGAGAAATAAAGGGAAGCTAGAGTTCAACAAAAAGCAAACTGATAAGTGCTTTGAATGTGGCCAATCTATACACTATGCAAATGAGTGTCCACTGAAGAAAAAGAAAGAGAGCAAGGTTGAACGAAAACTAAAGTTCAACAATTTTCAGATCACCTGGAATGACTGCAATTCAGAAGGTAATGTCAAAGAAGAAGAGGAATCGCCGAAGTGGCTTTCATGGCCATTGGTGATGAAGAGGTAACCATGTGTAACTCTTAAACTGATAATGATAGTGAATCTGATGATGATGTCAATTCATTTTTGGAAAAAATCCACAACAGTTTGAAAGAATCCTATGTTAGAAACAAGGAACTAAAACAGAAAATTAACTTTCTGATACAAGACAATGCAAGACTTTTTCGACAAAACAAATGTCTGAGAAATGAAAATGAGAACGTGAAAATGATTGAAAATGATCTGCATGTTGAACTTGATAGAAAAACAAACTTCTGTGACATGCTAAAAAATAAACAAAGTAACTTGAAAAGAAGAATGGATGATCTTAGTTAGATGCTTCAACATAAAAAATAAAACTGTTTTCAAAAGAATGACACAAAACCTCATTTTAGTACTCATCAGTTAAGGCTGAATCACAATGCAAATGAGTATGCTATCCATAGAAAAAGGCAAGTCAAATTTATTAAACCTTTCATTTTGAATAATTCTTTAACTGAGTGTAGCTTCTGTTGTCAATTTGGTCACATAAAAAGCAATTGTTATGTTATGAAGAATATGAGAAATGGCATGAGATGCATGTGGATGGTTAGACATAATACTAACTCTTAAGGACCCAAAAAGTAAAGGGTACCAAATATTATCTTGTAGATCTTTGTGTAGGTGAACCTGGTGAACATTGTTAAGGAATCAAAGTGGTTCATAGATAGTGGATACTCAAGACATATGACTGGTGATGCATCACAGTTCATCAAATTCAAGCCAAAAGCAAGCGGAAAGGTAACTTTTGGAGATGAAACAAAGCCAAAACTGTTGAAATTGGTGATGTTGGTAAGAATGGTCAAACCTTTGTTCACAATGTTCTTTTAGTTGATAATTTGAGTTACAACTTGTTAAGTGTTAGTCAATTGTGTGATAGGAATCTGTTTGTATTATTTAAAAAGCATGAATGTCTTGATCTTGACTCAAAATTCAACACTGTTTTCAAAGGAAAAAGAATAAATGACATTTATGTAGTTTTCCTTTAAAAAGTTGATTCCTCTAGTTTTAGTTGTCTCAAAGCAGCAATTGAGGACCCCAGGATATAGCATAGAAGGTTTTGTCAGTTCAATATGGATTTTCTAAAAGAAATTTTCAAAAAGGAACTTGTTAGAGGGCTTCCAAAAATCAAATTTGAAAAAGACCGAAACTGTGATGCTTGCCAATTTGGAAAACAAGTCAAGGTATCTTTTAAACCCAAGAAATGTGTTTCTACTACTGTAGACACCAAATTTTTGGTGTAATTTCATTTACGGTTTATTTTTAGTTTGTTTATTTGTCGTGTTAGTTTTATTCGATTTTTAGTTTTTAGTTTATAGTTTATTTTTATTTTTAAGTTTTTAGCATAGAATTTCTTGAAATGAAAAAAGAGAGAAAAAGGAAAAATGAGAAAAAATGAAAAATGAAAGAAAAAGAATGAAAATGGCAAAAAATAGGTGGAAGTGTGCATGTTGAACAAGTGTACAAAACAATCATGGGACAAGTGTCCCTTTTGTTTAATTGACAACACAACATTTAGGAGGACACTTGTTTAGCTTAGGAGGGGGGATGGAGAGAGAGGGCAACGGGGGAATAGCTGAGGAAAAAAAAAGAAACAAAAGAAAAACCATCGTGTGGAAGAAAGAAAAAAAAACAGAGGAGCCGCAAGCAAGAAAAAAAAAACAGAGTGGACAGCAGAGAAAAAAGGGGGGATTGGAGTTCGGCCAGAGGGAGAGAAATCCAGGAGCTTCATGAGAGAGAGAGGGGCGTTCGGTTGAGGGCCGAGGGAGAAGAAATCAGAAAAAAGGGGTGGCGGCTGGAGCTTGTGAAAATCAGAAAATAGAGAGGGAGGCTCTCGGGTGAGGGGAGAAAGAAACCAGAAACAGAGGACGGCAGGGGAGCTACGTTCAAAGGAAAAGGCCTCGACTGAACGGAGGAGGAAAAGAAAAGACGGGGCGGTGGAAAAGAGAGGCTCATGTCGTTTGCCCAAGCCACCAGGCAGCCGCAATCCTTCTTGTCCAGCACGATTGACAAGCGGCCAATCGCCTGCCCAAGGAGCCGTCGCCGCTTCATCCGAATCCATCGTCACCACCTCGTCGGACATCCAGTACCATCGTCTTCAAATCTTCCACCGAACAGATGCGGTAAGTCGACTTCCCTCTTTGAATTTCAGTTCCTTCCCCAAGTTCTCTGAGCATGACTGTCGAATCTGTATTCATGCCCTTGCTCCTGCTGATTGTTCATGGATTTTGGGATATGTATGTTTTGTATGTTGACTGGGTTAAAATCCTTTTGTTGTTGATAATTCTGGGACAATTTCAGCGTTCAATTGAGTAAAGGATTAGCGGAATTTTTAATGCCTCTAATATGTTCGATAAAATGCCCGATAGAAGACTTTGACTCAAAGCAGGAAAATTGATGAAATCTTGTGTCTGTCTGTGTGTGAGGCGCGACTTTGGCCAGTCCAAAGCGGGCCAGAATCCGTGCATTTCACTAGTTGGGGAGGAGAAGAGCCAAGAAAATTTGGGAGCAGTTTGTTTCTTGTTGTTCGTTCGTTTATCTTGAAATAGTGTGGAATATATTTGCCATGTAAGGCTGTTGAATCATGAAGTATCAGAGGTTACTAAGATTTTTTTCCTTAATCACACGGAAGAAGAAAGCCTCTGTCGGGCAAGCATGACTAAGTTTCGAAAAAACTACACTTTACCCCCTCTAATTGTCCTTTTGTTCACCATGGTCCCAAATCTGGAAAAATTGAATTCATTTTGCTTTTTTTTTTTTTGAGTTTAATCCTCTGTTTGCATATTTTATGTGATTTGTTTGGATAGATTAATTTTTGTTTATAGGTTATAATTGAGGTTTAATAATTTTATTTGATTTTATCATGTTGGGTTCAATAAAGCAAGTGATGTGGGCTAAGAGTTTTTTTTTTTTTTTTTTTTATTTGTTGTTTGGAGTTTTCAGAAAATGGGTTTAGTTCATGATTTTGGGGTTTTGGTTCGGGCCAAGGGATAGAAGCCCACCGATTTTGTTGGGCTTTCGGTTGGGCTTTGAAGGTTTTGGCCCAAGCAAATAAGAAAATGGCCCAATGGTTTGGACCATTAAGAAACCAGAAAATGATTTTGCAAATCGGTCCTTGAAGTTCTCCTTAACTGTACTGTGCCCCTGGATATTTTCAACTACTTTCAATTCAGTCCCTGGTTTAATTGCAAATGAGTCCCTGAACTTTATTTTTCTTTAATTTTGGCCCCAAAATTTTGCCAATCTTTGCAATCAAGTCCTTTCTTCTCTTGACTTCTTAAATGTGGGTTGTTGACATGATTTAATTGATTCAAATTCATGTTTATTTTTATCCTTTGTGATTATTTGTCAAATAAATTGGCACCTTGACTCCTTTATTATTTTGGAGGGTAAATAAGTTGACTTCACTCCATTAGAGCTTCATTTCAAGGGAGGTATAATTTCTTTTATCCCTTTTGTCTCTCCTATGTGATCCAATGTGCTAAGTGTGAATCGCATGCCTAATTTGCTTTCATTACCATTCTTTAGTTCCATTATTTCATTCATTCTTGCTTTTATTAAATTATTCTTTTAAATGGGGTATGTGTACACCTCTTGGCTTGTAATAGATAGGGCTTGGTGAGCTTTCTTGTCCATTTTCCCCTTCCCCCCCTTTGTTTTAGTTAGCAAATGTAATAAGTTCATTGCTTGCTTTCGTTGCTACGTGTTTAATCGCTTTATTAGGTCTTTGCATCTAGTCAAGCATGCTAAGTGTTATGTGCTACGTGTTTATAAGTGATTCGCATGTCTACTCGCTTTTTATAGTCATGAATGAATGTGATGGATGAATGGACGTCACCACACTAGTCCAATGCTAGTTGTGGCCCCCTTTCCCGTCACCACACTAGTCCAATGCTAGTTGTGGCCCCCTTTCTCGTCACCACACTAGTCCAACGCTAGTTGTGGTTCATTGTTCCGTTTCCACTAGTCCAATGCTAGTAGAAATCCATAGAAAGGGCTAGTCCAACGCTAGACCCAATAGGCTTTTTCCTTTCTTTTCATTAGTGCATCATTTGCTTGTTCACCACATATCATACAACTTTCTTTAGTTTTATCATTGGGCATGTTCCTCGAATCCCTTTCCCTTCACTTTAGGACTTGCATCTCATGCTAGTTAGGGTTCATTTGCGTGAAAATCCCCTCTTGATAAGGGAAACGAGCGAGTGTGGCTACTCGATAGCCTTAGCACGCTAGTTTCGCCTTCTAATCAAAGGGAAAATAGAAGTCGAAAAGTTAGGAGTCAACCCCCGTACCCGACTTGTTGCATTCCCCTAGGGTCATACTTTCATTTTTATCACGTCCATACACTTTTAACCCCAATTTTGCACATTTCTCAAACCATACTTTCTCACTACATTTTTCCTATCACGTGCTCATTTCCACCTCACAAATGAAATTCCACTTTACCTTATATATTTATTATTCTATTTTCACACATTTGCACACAAACACTTGGATTTTTCATACAATTTCACACATGCACCTTTCCATACACTTGCACACAAACACTTGGACTTTTCATACAATTTCACACGTGCACCTTTTTATACACTTGCACACTTGCACTTTAGCCATCATTTGCATTAATCGACCTCTATAAGGTTTTCCTTTATTGGCCGCCACAATTCATGTGGTTGGGATCAAAAACCTTACAAGAGACATCTTAGAATCTAGGGTTTTGCATTTCATGTAGCACATCCAAATGTAATAAATTCTTTGGTTAAAACAAGAAAATCTTTGATTAAATCACGCAACTAGCCTTGGCTAGGTCAAAGGGGTGCCTTGGATTGTATCCTTGCCTTCCCCTTTGTCAAATGTGACTCCCGAACCTTTTTTTTTTTTTTTGGTTTACGTGGACTAGGAGTCTTTTAAAAGGGGTTTCTTACTACTCTTTCCCATTTTTTCCTTTAAAAAATTCATTTTTAGGTGACTTGGTACACCTTAACTCATTACCAAGTGGCGACTCCAATTTTTATTTCAAACCCTTTTTAAACTATAATTTTGGGTCAAATCGTCGCATTCTCAACCCCCCATTTAGACCTATTTTTTTTCTAAATCACAATTCATTTTCCAATCATAAAAAAAAAAATACATTTTTTCAAACCATTTATTTATTTATTTATCAAAAAATGGGGCGCGACAGTTGGCGACTCCACTGGGGACATTCGAGAGTCCGAGCAAATTTGATTTAATCAACCTTTTTCTTCTTTTAAGCTTTTCATATATCACATTTGGGTGTTTTAGGGTTGCATTTTTTTCCTTTTTTAGGATTTTGCATCACTCGCGTCTCAAATTACTCCCTCGCTCCCGAATGTATGATTGGTTGATTGGATGTATGTTTACTTACTTATTTCGCGCTATGCATTGCATTTGGGGGGTGTGTGTCACCTTTAGAGCCTCGCGTGGTTCTCAACCCCTTCCCTCAAAATAGGGAACACTTCATACGTGCACGTTTACTTATTGTTATCCCATTTTATTTTATTTTTCGTGGGCGCTATCCCACACCGCCTTGTAGGATTAGGATTGATTGCCTTGGGTAGGCGGATGGTGTGCGCTGCGCCCATAGCGCTACCTAAGGGATCACTCGAGCCACCGATCGAAGGCCTTGGGAGTGATGACCCTTTGCCTTTAGGTCTGAAGGCTTGGGAGCCGAAGCCTTATCGAGTCTAGTTGCATTAGTGAGCCCCAGCCTCATGCATCCATGTTAGCATTTGCCTAGGTTAGAGTCAGCCTCACCCTCTGTTAAGCACTTTAGGCACGAGGGAAGGGGTTCCATCCCTTTTATTTGCTTTTATTGTATTTCTTTCTTATTTGCTCCCAATGTGTTATGTGTACTATCAATTGCACTAACCATTCTTTTGTTTTCTTAGCTTGCATTCATGTGCCTTAGCAATAAGAGGACTCTTTGGTACTCTTTTAGTGACTCACCCACTAGATAACTCACATGTTTAAATTTCAGTTATTACACTTGATTTTCAATAAATACATTTCATTTTAGACCTTTTCCCCCCGATGCATTATTTATGTCCTTTAGGCCATACTTGTCACATAGTTACATTGCTTTAATAAATGGCATCATGCATTAAACCCTAGAAAGGGAATGCCACTTAGGGGATCCCGTATTAGGAATAAGCCACCTTGTGTCTCGGATACTTAATCCAACGAGACTTGCACGTTTACATTTTGTACCATCCAAAGGGGTAGTGCACAAGGTAAGGTAGGATCCAATCATTTTCATAGAGTGATTTTTGGAATATGAACGTCTAATAATCACTTTTTGGCCATTTTATCAAAGTTGGTAAAATCTCTTGCGTAAAAGGACATTAATTTGAAGAAATTCACAAATGATTCCTCTTGTTGAGACGATGAATAAATTGAGGCCAAATCGTGATTTTAGAAGGCTCATAGACTAATTTTTTGAAACCACCAATGGCCAGATGATTCAATCAATCCTTTTTGTCAATCAATTTTGAATAAACCATTCATTTGACCAATTTACCCTTTTTAGAGTCATTCGGTTCATTTTGAATAAATCGTCAATTCATTTGACCAATTTACCCTTTTTAGGGTCATTTGACCAATTTACCCTTTTTAGGGTCATTCGGTTCATTTTGAATAAATCGTCAATTCATTTGACCAATTTACCCTTTTTAGGGTCATTTGACCAATTTACCCTTTTTAGGGTCATCCGGTCGATTTTGAATAAATCGTCAATTTATTTGACCAAATTACCCTTTTTAGGGTCGTTTGACCAATTTACCCTTTTTAGGGTCATTCGGTCAATTTTTGAATGAATCATCAATTCATTTGACCAATTTACCCTTTTAGGGCGATCTGGTCAATTTTGAATAAATTCTCAATTTCGTTCAATTCATTTGACCAAGTTCCTTTTTTAGGATGATCCGGTCAATTTTGAGTAAGTTATCAAATGTTACTCAATTCATTTGACCCGTTTCCCTTTTTAGGGTAATCCGGTAGATTTTAAATAAATTGTCAATTTCATTCAACCCATTTGACCAATTAGGATTTCAATGTCGAATTTCAAAATGGAAAACCTAGTCGATTTTGAGAAAAACATCCATGGCATCCAGCCATTTGATTAGTTGGAGTTTTGACCCGTGCTCCACTGAGAAAATTTGTCAACGAATTCCAATCTCTTCGATAGGAAGTTCGTCAAGGTCAAAACCCGTACGTTTTTTGCAAATTCTTATATCGATCAAAGGTGATCAATCCCTTCGGACGAGGTCCTCATTTTGACCATCGTCTCTTCTCATTCCAATGGGCCAAATTTTTCAAATTGTTTTTCACTCAAGGAGTTGATCAGATCCATCAGGTATGGTATAGTGCCTACTCTAGCGGATTGCATTTTCATGCTAGGCCTACCCTTGGCACAAAAAGGGTTCCCCCATAGGACATGCATACCGATTTTGCAGTTTTGCCTACTAACTCTGGGTATTTTTCTTTTGTTTTCCCCCTCCCCTGCATTCATAAAAAACACTTCAATAAAAGGAAAAATATTTTTCTATATCTGATGACACTTCTGATCTAATAAGGTGTCAAAATTGCAAGTATTGTGTGATTCTTGGGCAGATCCTACAATGAAAACATGAATGATCTATCTGGAAGCTCTACGCTAAAGCATCTGAGAGATTTTGTAATTATGTCCAGAGGAAAATTTTGTATATTTGATTTGTTAATACATTTTGTTCAAAAGAAAAGGAGACAAAAAGTGTATATGTGGAGCTCTTTACAAGTTTCTCTTTTCTCATTTGTATCATAATTGAATAAGGAATTTTGTTTCAAACTGTTTCAGCAATAAAATTTTTGGACAATTATTGTTTTGTGTATATTTATGTACATTTCATCCTTTATTCTTACTCATTGGGGATTTCATGATGAGTTTTGAGAAATAAAACCAAATTGAGATTTTTTCAACCTCCAGCCTGAAAATTCACAAGTGTCTGCTTTCAAAAATCCTTACGTACACCAGATTGTTGATCCGAGTCATCCAATAAGAGTGCTAAAAAAAAAAAAAAAAAAAGGGTCACTCAGAAGACCCGTGAGATGCCTTTCTCCTTCACTTAACCCCAAAATAAAATCAGTCACATTGATTGATAAATTGCAAATTGGGGCCATCTTTGCTTGAAAATATCCATTGTGTTTAACCGATTCAATTCACATCTAATTGAAAGCAAAAATGTGCATTATTCTTGTTTGTTTTGAAAATTTGGAATGATACTTTGAGCATTCTTTTCTCTATCTATACACATTTTATCATTTGCTCTCCCATTTGAGCATTTGAAAGAATAATTTCGTTTCAAATAAGAGCCCTAATTATCACTACCCTATATTGAAAAATTTTCAAATATCAAAAAGGGGAATGGATTTTCAATAACCATTTCGTTACTTTGGTTGTCATGAAGCATAAGAATGATGCCTTGGCCTTCATTTCTTCAACCTAAACACCATTT
Organism: Coffea arabica; assembly: GCF_036785885.1. Classification (NCBI taxonomy): domain Eukaryota; kingdom Viridiplantae; phylum Streptophyta; class Magnoliopsida; order Gentianales; family Rubiaceae; genus Coffea; species Coffea arabica. The sequence goes on along the minus strand of NC_092320.1, from coordinate 46,277,048 downwards.
ATCCCTTGCATCCTCATTTGAGCTAAAAATTGGTGGTTCTTTTCGAGTGCACACATGATCGCACCCCACATTGGGGAAGGAGATTGGGGATTTTTGAAAAAGAAAAAGAGAGAAGGGGAAAAGCAAAAATGCTAGAATAAGGAGGGAACCGCAAATTGGGGAAATTTGATTCCACTTGGGTTCCAATTTTGAAAAAAAGAAAAGGAAGAGATTTGTCCGCACGGACCGCCTATGTTTCACAAATATGGATGAACAAGGGTCTCCCTCAGTCAATTAATTCAGATACATGTAAAAAATTTTCGCATTGACGAAAGTTTCCTTTCAGAGTTATTGTAAGGGACGGAACAAAGGTCAGGCTCTCTTCTTTTCCGATCAAACATTCTATCCCTAGTTATCCCTTTTGAGCCATTAGAATAAATTATTTCGTTTGGCAACCCCTGAGAATCGCAAACCCCACACTGGGGCAAGTTTGCAAAAGAAAGGAAAAATTTCAAGAAGTGAAAAAGTGAAAAGTCACAAAATCAAAAAGCAAAGGAAGAAAAGAGAATCTCAGTTCAAAAATAAACTGGGGCAAATTTTGTGAAAGTTCAAGAATGGCGGAAGGCCGAAGAATCAAAAGAAGAAAGAAAATGAAAGAGAAAAAGCCTCAATTGAGCATAAATTGGGGCAAAATTTTGATTTAGCCCTAAAATAGGGTTGGCACAACAATGCGATCTCAGATTCTTCAAACCACTCTTGAAATCTGCCTTCAGGCCTTAACTTTTCTAAACACCCCACCAGACCCCATTACAAAAGCCGAAAGTCCTGACTTCTGTTCTTTGCAATGGCCCTGTCAAGAAAATTTCTGATGCCGGAAAATTTTAGCTGTATTTCTGAATTGCTTGAGTATGGGGATGACGCTACTCACCATGTGAAAACCCACCAAATTGAGGGAAAGGAAAAGAGGCAAAAAAGCAAAGCAAGAAAAGTAAATGCAAGAAGATGCAGAAAAATTCGACGTTGAAGTCCTTGGGGAATGATGAGAAAATCCAAACAAATTCTGAGATCTTTGAGTTCAGAATAGGGGTAATTTTGAAAAAAATGCAATCTTTGGTGCAATGTCCTTGAAAGTTTTATTCTTTAGCTATCGTTTTCAAGCCAAATTACAAGCTAATAAAGTCCATCGTTGGCTTATTCTTTCATGACAATCCAAAATGAGGATCATGCTTATAAGAAATTCATCAAATCATTTGTGATCATGAGGCTATAACCTGTTTTCTACATGTTTAGCTATCGTTTCTGCCCACACGTTACAAGCTTAAAAAGTTGGTAGTTGACTAAATTTTCTTAAGAAATAAGAATGGACAAACTATTTGCTTTCACTAAGATGTGACATTGAATGGATTAGATACAATTGAAAAAAAAAAAAGAAAAAGAAATGAGACAGATTCTGACCTCCCATTTCCTTAGCCATTTCAAAAATAAAGTCACTTGATTGGTCCTGAAAAGATGAGCCAACCAGAAATTGTGACCCATTACCCAAAACACCAATGCCAATGTGAGGAAGAAATCTTCTGTGATCTGATTTTATTTCAAAAAAATCATCATGAAATTTTCTTTTAGGAAACATAGTTTCTTACAGTGTTCAAATAAATGGAAAGTCATCCAGACAAGTTTTTGCAATTAAATGGCCCATACTGGGGCAAATTTTTGTTATGAGATTTCGTGAAAACAAGCCCACACAGGGGCAAATATTTTTGTTAGTCCAATTGAGGATTTCGCCCAAGAATCAAATAATGCATCTTTCAAATCAATCACGCTGCTCTTTTCATGTAAATGTGAATGCATGTCATATTTTGGTAAGCCCCATGTGCAGGTATTCATTGTTGAAATCGACGAAAGAGCATCTGGTGATGTGGAAGGCCGATGCCGAAGAAAGAGAAAAAGAAGGGAAAAGGGCCCTACACTGGGGCAAATTATTTTTGAAAAAGATTCTTACAAAAAATCAGAAAAATTCAAAAATTTCAAAAGTCAAAAATCAAGTTCAAATTCTTGTTTCTTGGAAAATCAAATTTAATTGCTTGTTTCTTGGCAAATCAAATTCAATTTCTTGACCAATTGGATGGCAGGATTGGGTTTTATCCCACTAACCATTCGCAAAAGCACGTTGGGACCGGGTTTTATCCCGCTGACCGCTTACCTCGGCAGGACCGGGTCTTATCCCGCTGACCGCTTACTTCGGCAGGACCGGGTCTTATCCCGCTGACCGCTCACTTCGGCAGGACCGGGTTTTATCCCGCTGACCGCTTATTTCGGCAGGACCGGGTTTTATCCCGCTGACCGCTTCCGCTTTTATTTTCGTTAGGGCACGGGTTTTATCCCTCCGACCTCGGCAGGCTCGGGTTTTATCCCACTGACCGCTTTTATTTTCGTTTGGCACGGGTTTTATCCCTCTGACCTCGGCAGGCTCGGGTTTTATCCCCCTGATCGCTTTTATTTTCGTTTGGCACGGGTTTTATCCCTCCAACCTCGGCAGGCTCGGGTTTTATCCCACTGACCGCTTTTATTTTCGTTAGGGCACGGGTTTTATCCCTCCGACCTCGGCAGGCTCGGGTTTTATCCCACTGACCGCTTTTATTTTCGTTTGGCACGGGTTTTATCCCTCCGACCTCGGCAGGCTCGGGTTTTATCCCACTGACCGCTTTTATTTTCGTTTGGCACGGGTTTTATCCCTCTGACCTCGGCAGGCTCGGGTTTTATCGCAATGACCGCTTTTATTTTCGTTTGGCACGGGTTTTATCCCTCCGACCTCGGCAGGCTCGGGTTTTATCCCACTGACCGCTTTTATTTTCGTTGCGCTTTTATTTTCGTTGGGTTTTATCCCTCCGACCTAGGCAGGCTCGGGTTTTATCCCACTGTCCGATTATCAAAATCATTTTATTGCTACGGGAACTGGGTTTGTCCCGTCAGTAAGCATCTCATTCTCATTGCTATTGGAGCTGGGTTTGTCCCGTCCGTGAGCATTTTCTTCTCCACTAACCGTGGGTTAGTCCCACTAGTGAGCATTTCTTTTCATTCGCCATTAACCGTGGGTCAGTCCCACTAGCGAGCTTTTCATTTGCATTATTAACAAACATGGGTCAGTCCCGTTTAAATTCTTGTTCGGGTCAGCCCCGTTTTCAATTCCTGTTCGGGTCAGTCCCGTTTAAATTCTGTTCGGGTCAGTCCCGTCTAAATTTCTGTTCGGGTCAGTCCCGTTTAAATCCTGTTCGGGTCAGTCCCGTTTAAATTCTGTTCGGGTCAGTCCCGTTTAAATTCCTGTTCGGGTCAGTCCCGTTTTCAGTTTCTGTTCGGGTCAGTCCCGTTTAAATCCTGTTCGGGTCAGTCCCGTTTAAATTCTGTTCGGGTCAGTCTCGTTTAAATTCCTGTTCGGGTCAGTCCCGTTTTCAGTTCTTGTTCGGGTCAGTCCCGTTTTCAATTCTGGTTCGGGTCAGTCCCGTTTTATTTTTCATGTTCGGGTCAGTCCCGTGTTATAATTCCTGTTCGTTGGAATCTTTTGCAGCCCAATAGCACAGGTAAGTATTTGGTGTCTATTTCTTTGTCTCAAGTTTTTTCAAAACTCAGACAAAGAGGGGCAAACTGTAGACAACAAATTTTTGGTGTAATTTCATTTACGGTTTATTTTTAGTTTGTTTATTTGTCGTGTTAGTTTTATTCGATTTTTAGTTTTTAGTTTTTAGTTTATTTTTATTTTTAAGTTTTTAGCATAGAATTTCTTGAAATGAAAAAAGAGAGAAAAAGGAAAAATGAGAAAAAATGAAAAATGAAAGAAAAAGAATGAAAATGGCAAAAAATAGGTGGAAGTGTGCATGTTGAACAAGTGTACAAAACAATCATGGGACAAGTGTCCCTTTTGTTTAATTGACAACACAACATTTAGGAGGACACTTGTTTAGCTTAGGAGGGGGGATGGAGAGAGAGGGCAACGGGGGAATAGCTGAGGAAAAAAAAAGAAACAAAAGAAAAACCATCGTGTGGAAGAAAGAAAAAAAAACAGAGGAGCCGCAAGCAAGAAAAAAAAAACAGAGTAGACAGCAGAGAAAAAAGGGGGGATTGGAGTTCGGCCAGAGGGAGAGAAATCCAGGAGCTTCATGAGAGAGAGAGGGGCGTTCGGTTGAGGGCCGAGGGAGAAGAAATCAGAAAAAAGGGGTGGCGGCTGGAGCTTGTGAAAATCAGAAAATAGAGAGGGAGGCTCTCGGGTGAGGGGAGAAAGAAACCAGAAACAGAGGACGGCAGGGGAGCTACGTTCAAAGGAAAAGGCCTCGACTGAACGGAGGAGGAAAAGAAAAGACGGGGCGGTGGAAAAGAGAGGCTCATGTCGTTTGCCCAAGCCACCAGGCAGCCGCAATCCTTCTTGTCCAGCACGATTGACAAGCGGCCAATCGCCTGCCCAAGGAGCCGTCGCCGCTTCATCCGAATCCATCGTCACCACCTCGTCGGACATCCAGTACCATCGTCTTCAAATCTTCCACCGAACAGATGCGGTAAGTCGACTTCCCTCTTTGAATTTCAGTTCCTTCCCCAAGTTCTCTGAGCATGACTGTCGAATCTGTATTCATGCCCTTGCTCCTGCTGATTGTTCATGGATTTTGGGATATGTATGTTTTGTATGTTGACTGGGTTAAAATCCTTTTGTTGTTGATAATTCTGGGACAATTTCAGCGTTCAATTGAGTAAAGGATTAGCGGAATTTTTAATGCCTCTAATATGTTCGATAAAATGCCCGATAGAAGACTTTGACTCAAAGCAGGAAAATTGATGAAATCTTGTGTCTGTCTGTGTGTGAGGCGCGACTTTGGCCAGTCCAAAGCGGGCCAGAATCCGTGCATTTCACTAGTTGGGGAGGAGAAGAGCCAAGAAAATTTGGGAGCAGTTTGTTTCTTGTTGTTCGTTCGTTTATCTTGAAATAGTGTGGAATATATTTGCCATGTAAGGCTGTTGAATCATGAAGTATCAGAGGTTACTAAGATTTTTTTCCTTAATCACACGGAAGAAGAAAGCCTCTGTCGGGCAAGCATGACTAAGTTTCGAAAAAACTACACTTTACCCCCTCTAATTGTCCTTTTGTTCACCATGGTCCCAAATCTGGAAAAATTGAATTCATTTTGCTTTTTTTTTTTTGAGTTTAATCCTCTGTTTGCATATTTTATGTGATTTGTTTGGATAGATTAATTTTTGTTTATAGGTTATAATTGAGGTTTAATAATTTTATTTGATTTTATCATGTTGGGTTCAATAAAGCAAGTGATGTGGGCTAAGAGTTTTTTTTTTTTTTTTTTTTGTTTGTTGTTTGGAGTTTTCAGAAAATGGGTTTAGTTCATGATTTTGGGGTTTTGGTTCGGGCCAAGGGATAGAAGCCCACCGATTTTGTTGGGCTTTCGGTTGGGCTTTGAAGGTTTTGGCCCAAGCAAATAAGAAAATGGCCCAATGGTTTGGACCATTAAGAAACCAGAAAATGATTTTGCAAATCGGTCCTTGAAGTTCTCCTTAACTGTACTGTGCCCCTGGATATTTTCAACTACTTTCAATTCAGTCCCTGGTTTAATTGCAAATGAGTCCCTGAACTTTATTTTTCTTTAATTTTGGCCCCAAAATTTTGCCAATCTTTGCAATCAAGTCCTTTCTTCTCTTGACTTCTTAAATGTGGGTTGTTGACATGATTTAATTGATTCAAATTCATGTTTATTTTTATCCTTTGTGATTATTTGTCAAATAAATTGGCACCTTGACTCCTTTATTATTTTGGAGGGTAAATAAGTTGACTTCACTCCATTAGAGCTTCATTTCAAGGGAGGTATAATTTCTTTTATCCCTTTTGTCTCTCCTATGTGATCCAATGTGCTAAGTGTGAATCGCATGCCTAATTTGCTTTCATTACCATTCTTTAGTTCCATTATTTCATTCATTCTTGCTTTTATTAAATTATTCTTTTAAATGGGGTATGTGTACACCTCTTGGCTTGTAATAGATAGGGCTTGGTGAGCTTTCTTGTCCATTTTCCCCTTCCCCCCCTTTGTTTTAGTTAGCAAATGTAATAAGTTCATTGCTTGCTTTCGTTGCTACGTGTTTAATCGCTTTATTAGGTCTTTGCATCTAGTCAAGCATGCTAAGTGTTATGTGCTACGTGTTTATAAGTGATTCGCATGTCTACTCGCTTTTTATAGTCATGAATGAATGTGATGGATGAATGGACGTCACCACACTAGTCCAATGCTAGTTGTGGCCCCCTTTCCCGTCACCACACTAGTCCAATGCTAGTTGTGGCCCCCTTTCTCGTCACCACACTAGTCCAACGCTAGTTGTGGTTCATTGTTCCGTTTCCACTAGTCCAATGCTAGTAGAAATCCATAGAAAGGGCTAGTCCAACGCTAGACCCAATAGGCTTTTTCCTTTCTTTTCATTAGTGCATCATTTGCTTGTTCACCACATATCATACAACTTTCTTTAGTTTTATCATTGGGCATGTTCCTCGAATCCCTTTCCCTTCACTTTAGGACTTGCATCTCATGCTAGTTAGGGTTCATTTGCGTGAAAATCCCCTCTTGATAAGGGAAACGAGCGAGTGTGGCTACTCGATAGCCTTAGCACGCTAGTTTCGCCTTCTAATCAAAGGGAAAATAGAAGTAGAAAAGTTAGGAGTCAACCCCCGTACCCGACTTGTTGCATTCCCCTAGGGTCATACTTTCATTTTTATCACGTCCATACACTTTTAACCCCAATTTTGCACATTTCTCAAACCATACTTTCTCACTACATTTTTCCTATCACGTGCTCATTTCCACCTCACAAATGAAATTCCACTTTACCTTATATATTTATTATTCTATTTTCACACATTTGCACACAAACACTTGGATTTTTCATACAATTTCACACATGCACCTTTCCATACACTTGCACACAAACACTTGGACTTTTCATACAATTTCACACGTGCACCTTTTTATACACTTGCACACTTGCACTTTAGCCATCATTTGCATTAATCGACCTCTATAAGGTTTTCTTTTATTGGCCGCCACAATTCATGTGGTTGGGATCAAAAACCTTACAAGAGACATCTTAGAATCTAGGGTTTTGCATTTCATGTAGCACATCCAAATGTAATAAATTCTTTGGTTAAAACAAGAAAATCTTTGATTAAATCACGCAACTAGCCTTGGCTAGGTCAAAGGGGTGCCTTGGATTGTATCCTTGCCTTCCCCTTTGTCAAATGTGACTCCCGAACCTTTTTTTTTTTTTTTGGTTTACGTGGACTAGGAGTCGTTTAAAAGGGGTTTCTTACTACTCTTTCCCATTTTTTCCTTTAAAAAATTCATTTTTAGGTGACTTGGTACACCTTAACTCATTACCAAGTGGCGACTCCAATTTTTATTTCAAACCCTTTTTAAACTATAATTTTGGGTCAAATCGTCGCATTCTCAACCCCCCATTTAGACCCATTTTTTTTCTAAATCACAATTCATTTTCCAATCATAAAAAAAAAAATACATTTTTTCAAACCATTTATTTATTTATTTATCAAAAAATGGGGCGCGACAACTACAAAACCTCTAGAACTTTTACATCTTGATCTATTTGGTCCTACTCAAATCACAATCTTAGGTGGCAAAAGATTTTGTTTTGTTGTTGTTGATGATTATTCTAGACACACTTGGGTGATATTTCTTGCACACAAAGATGATGCTTTCAAAAACCTTGTTCCACTATTTGCAAAGGTTCAGAATCTGATTGGGTTGAAAATCATCAAAATAAGAAGTGACAATTGGCTCAGAATTTTGTTTCTATGGTTTTTCAGAATTCTGGGATAATAATGGTATTACACATAAATTTTCTATTGCAAGAGTCCCCCAACAAAATGGGGTTGTTGAAAAAAAAAATAGAACTCTTTAAGAAGCTGGTAGAACCATGCTTAGTGAATGTAATTTACCAAAGTATCTTTGGGCTGAAGCCATAAACACAGCCTGCTATATCATGAACAGAGTACTTTTAAGACCAATTTTGAACAAAACTTCCTATGAACTGGTGTTTGATAAAAAGCCTATTGTTGGATATTTTAAATTCTTTGGTTGCAGATGCTTCATTCTAAACATCAAGGAACATCTTGGAAAATTTGATAAAAAATCTGATGAGAGAATTTTCTTGGAATATTGTGAGAATAAAAGAGGCTTTAGAGTCTATAATCGTAAGACTCTGGTTATAGAGGAAACTATACACATTACTTTTGATGAATCTAATGGTGACGTTTCCATGAGTTGTGGTGAAGATGATGATGCAGGTATTCAAGAAGAATTAAAGAAGCTAACAATCAGTGACCAAGGCACTGCTTTACCAGAAAACGATTCAAAAGAAGATGAAACTCAAGACAGTCCATCTTGGAAAAACAACGACAGAGACACTACCACTCCTAATGATCTTCCAAGAGCCTGAAAATTTGTCCAAAACCATCCTATGGAACTCATCATTGGTGATCTATCCGAAAAGATCAGAACACGTTCCTCCTCTAGACAATTAATAGATAATTTTGCATTGATCTCACACTTTGAACCCAAAAATATTGTTGATGCATTGAAAGATAAGAACTGGATTTTAGCTATGGAAGAGGAGTTAAATTTGAAAGAAACAAGATTTGGACATTAGTTGCTAGACCATAAGATCATCCTATCATTGACACCAAGTGGGTCTTTAAAAATAAAATGAATGACAAAGGTGATCTAGTAAGAAATAAGGCCAGACTGGTAGTTAAGGGATACACTCAAGAAGAAGGAATAGATTTTGATAAATCATTTACACCCGTAGCTAGGCTAGAATCAATTAGAATGTTTTTTGTCTTCTCATGTTTCAAGAACTTTAAATTATTTCAAATGGATGTTAAAAGTGCTTTCTTAAATGGATTTATAGATCAAGAAGTTTATGTTGATCAACCTCCTGGTTTTAAAAATGAAATTTATCCAAATCATGTTTTTAAACTCTTAAAAGCCTTGTATGGATTAAAACAATCTCCAAGAGCTTGGTATGAACGTTTGAGTGGTTTTTTTTGACTAAAAATGGTTTTAAAAGAGGCATTGTGGATACTACTCTTTTCACTAAACAAAGTTCACGTAATATTTTAATTGTGCAAATATATGTGGATGATATTATATTTGGTGTTACTAATGAGAGCTTGTGCAAGGATTTTTCCAATATCATGCAAAAAGAGTTTGAAATGAGCATGATGGGAGAATTAAATTTCTTCCTTGGACTCCAAGTGGTTCAAACCCAAGATGGAATATTCATCAATTAAATGAAATACACCAAGGAGCTGCTAAAAAGATTTGGAATGGAGAATTCAAAGCAAGTTGGAACACCTATGTGCACATCTATCAAGCTTGATAAGGATGAAGAAAGTAAAAAAGTTGATGAAAAGAAATATAGAGGTATGATTGATAGTTTGCTTTACTTAACTGCTAGTAGACCTGATATTATGTTTGTTGTGTGCCTATGTGCTTGTTTTCAGTTTTGTCCAAAGGAATCACATTTGAATGCGGTAAAAAGAATCCTTAGATATCTAAAAAGAACCTTGAAATTTAGCCTTTGGTATCCTAAGTGTCATGAACTTCCTCTGTGTGGATTCTCTGATGCTCATTTTGGTGACTGTAGAGTAGATAGAAAAAGTACAACAGGTATATGTAACTTTCTTGAAAATTGCTTAATGTCTTGGTTTAGCAAAAAATAAAATGATATTTCATTGTCTACATTGAAGCTGAATATGTGCTGCTGGTGCTCGTTGTGCTCAATTGTTGTTGATGAAAAACACATTCAATGATTTTGGTTTAGTGTATGATTGTGTGCCTATGTATTGTGATAACACTAATGCCATCAACTTGACAAAAATTCCATTCAACATTCTAGGACTAAGCACATAGATATAAAGCATCATTTCATTCGCGATCTTGTCTACAAGGGTAAAATTTGTGTTCATTATGTTTGTTCTAAAGATCAAATTGCTGATATCCTCACAAAAGCCCTTCCACTAGATCAATTTGTGTATCAGAGAACAAAATTGGGCGTTTCAGAAAAAATTTCTAAGATTTTTTTCTGGTCATTCCTTATCGGACGTCCAATGGGTTAGAACGGGCGTCCGACAATGTTCTTCATCCCTTTTTTAGAAAAGTTTTGGTTCGGACGGTGGTGTTGGACGCTTCACTTCATTCGGCCGTCCGACACTCAAAAATTGCATCTTATAAAGAAATTCTCTGTGTCATTCAGTTTATTCTTACCCTTTTATCTCGGACGCAACTCTTCACATTCTCTCAAAGTTCAAAATTCAAATTCGTCTCTCCTTGAAACAAGTACCAAGAAATCACTCTGACCGACACCTTCTCACACCTATTGCTTGCATTTCGTAACTTCCTCCAACCGCTAACTACACTATAAATCCCAATTACTATCCGAAACCCTAATCACAAAAACTCACTCTCTGTGGACTATTTGTGCATCCATTGTAGTTCATACTGAACTTTTCACCATTTGATACTCATTTGCATCACATCACACAACACAAACCACACTGCACTTCAATCATGGTGAGGATTAGAGGGGGATCCGTGAGCGCTGGACGCACTTTTAGGCTACATGACGAAGAGGATGAAGATGTTCAAGTTAATTGAACCCTCCATCAAATCACCCAAGAAGAAAACTAAAAATCGAGGTGGAAAAACAAAACAATCTGCAAGAAAAAAGCAAAATGTGCAAACTAGGGAGCCATCTGCTGAACCATCTGATGAGCAATTGAAGGAACAGCAATCTGAAGGGCATCTAGTGAGTGACAATGAAAAGGAACCAGTACAGACGACCAATGCAGATGTAACAGTAACCAAATCACCCAGGAAAGGAAAAAGAACTACCTAAAGGAAGAGCATTGCTCAACCCAAGGAAAAGCAAACTATTGATCCTTCCAGGGATCAGCAGAATGTAGAGAAAACTGCTGAGGAACAACAAACTGAGGAACCATCTACCAGGAGATCACCAAGAACAAGGTCTGGTGTCCAGAGTGTTGCGCAAACTGCTCAGCGTAGTGGAAAAAGAAAGCGTCCTGAGCAGCCTGAGACCCACACTGCTACTGAACCCACTCCTCTACCCAAGTTTATCGATGATGAAGTCAGAGAAAGGTTTGAATGGATCTCGCAGAAAGGCTTCATCACCTAGAGGACCATTATCCCCTACGAATTCCGTAAGCTTGATCTTGAACCTGTTCTCAAGCTGTTTGAATTCCAAAAATGGACCCATCTTTTAACCATTCCAAACACATTCTATCCTGACATGCTCCATCAGTGTTTTGCTAATCTTAGGAAAGGCAAATCACATACTGATCTTATTTCTCGTGTCAACTCTGTTAACATTGAACTTGTGAGGACTCGCAAATTTATCTATTTTAAACTCCTATTATTAGCTTATTTAAATATTTAACTGCCCGTTGCCCCGAATATTTCATTTCAATCTTTTTAAACCCAATTACATGGAACAATGGCTTACGTGTATTTTTAAAATGACTTATTACAAAAATTTAATTTTTGAAAGCTCATTTAGTGAGAATAGTGAATGCGTGTTTGGAGACAATAATCGATTCGAGGGGACAATGAGCTTGAAAAATTGGAGACTTATATATTAGCCTTAAAATAGGTATTTTTATGCCTAAGTACTCAAGTATTAGATAGTTATACTATCGTTATAAGAATTTCTTCGAAGTTTCACCGTAACGCATGCAAAGCGAAAGTTCACGTATACCGAACCCGAGTGGTTAATTGGAGATTTAATAAATTATTCTAGACTATTAAGAATGAATAATTATAATGTTTAAGAAAGTTTATTGGAGGTTTAGTGCACAAGTGAAGCGAGCCTGAGCGGAATTGGGCATGAAACGCGCGCGACCGCGCATTATTCTTAGTTGACTTTGAACCACTTTTAAGCCACACATTTAAGCTTTCTCATCAGCATACAACACTCTTTCTCTTGTTCTTGCTGGCTGAACAACAAGGAGGAAGAACAAGACCAAATTCCTTCATCATCTTGCTTCATTTCTTCATCAAATTACTCCAAAATTTACACACAACTTGCAAACCACTTGGTGATCAACTTAAGCTAGGAAAGGAGCTTGTTTCTCACGGTTTTCTTGGGCTTAAGGTGACGAAAAATTTCTGCTATAGCCATCTAAGGAGGTAAATGATGATCAATGTGACGACCCCACTTCTCCCAAGGGCGAACCCAAGGGTATCGGCGGGCCGCCTGCCTAGCTCGCGCCAGGACTCAAAACTTAAAGCAATCAAACGAGATAGATCGAAAGAGCACTATATACAATATATACAATCTCAAAAGTTATATTTACATCTTCAAAAGTCTCGAGTCAAATCACTCTAATATACTACAACCACAACCAGCAGAAGATAGACCCTAAGAAGGGTCCTTATACAAACCACCAAAACAAAAACAACCATCCTAACTGTTCAACTATTACAAGCCAATCTAACTATACTAGCATACGAGCCAAAAGTCCCCGCGTCGGCCCCTGCTAAGGAAAACAAAAGGAATGGGGTAAGCTATATGCTTAGTAAGTAAACAGGGGCGAAAGCATAAATTCACGTAGCAACAATTACCCAATAAGAGTAAAGCAAAAGCAGAAAAGAACAACATCATATAATAAGGATACGGGTGGCTCCAAAGCCAATTCATGTGCCATGTATGATCTCCTGCCGACACTCCGTCGACCGCAAATAATAGTCCGTAGAACTTCACTTGTACACCCACCGACACCTTATCACCCTCACTGGCCAGTCACCTCACAAACTTGCCCGGGCGAACGAAATCACAAACTTGAGCTTGAGTCACAAGCTCGGGTCACAAACTTGGTCACCTTCTCGGTGAACCGGATTCACAAAATTGGTTCATAACATGAACCTACAAACTTGGTGACCTCAGACCAAGTTGGACTGACTTCGACCAAGCCCTAACCGGCTCGAATAGTCCAAACAGGTCTCAGATCGGGCCCACGAACTCACAAACTTCACAAACTTCACAAACTTTACTCGAAAGTCGCCCCGAGCCACAAGCTCAAGGGTTTTGGATCCAAAAGGTTCATATACATATGCCAAGTACAATTATACATTCAAATTAGGGTTTAGGTCGAGTGCGATAAAGTACACCCTCGCCTAAGTACCCTTTTCACATAACTCAAACACATAGCAATGAAAACACACCAAACTGGCCTGAATACTTACTCAAAATACCGAAAGTAGTACGAAAGCAAAATCGCTTCGCGCGTTCGCTAGTAGTGGGCCCCACCGGCTCCCCCTAGCTCTCCGCTGTCTGAAATAGAAGATTTTATCACAAACGGCCACTAACATGCCCAAAACAAGTAAAACGGCAAAACGACACGCGCGCACGTAAATTTGACGGACGGAAACGGAAACGGCAGATTTGATACTCATTTCTAGTTTACCCATAATTTGAGCTACGAATATCGGATTAAGGCGTATGAGATGCCAAATCGAAGCTTAAAGGATGAACAACAATTGTTATGAAGACATCCAGAACTGAAACTAGAGGCTTCAGTCCCAAATGAACCAAACACAATCACTTACGAAATCTGGCCAATGCACAAATGGTCAGTTTTGAGTGCGAACTGTTTTCTATGCTACACATGGTCAAAAGAGCTGAAAATTGGCAGTTAGATAGTTCATTCCAAATGGAACAACTTTCATGAAGGTCGGCAATCCAAATTCAGAACGGAAATTGGTCATCAGGACCAAAACAGATCTGACCAGAAAATGGTCATTTTCACGGGCAGGCCTTGTTTGCTCGGCTATATCTCAGGTTTTATAAATCCGATTCATGAAATTCCAAGGGCGTTAGAAAGCTCTGATATAGGGCTATAAGTTTGGTGTTTTGGTCACAAGCCCAAACAGCTTGTAACCCAGTCAAATGTGAAGCCAAAGTTCCAGTCATAAACTGTCCAAAAACGTAACAGAATTTGACGGTCAAAACAGGTCTGAGTATTTCATTTATAGCTCAGGATATACTACTCCATTTAACCTGAAAATTTACAGGGATATCCAGGACTTAAGGGGATACAATGTTGAAGAAGGAATCTTTGTCCAATTTTGAATGTAACAAGGTCAAAAATGCAAGACACTATACCAGAATTGCAAAACAGGATCACAAACCGTATTTGACCTTAATATGCGGTAATGGCACCAAATTCACTACGGTTATCGGATGGGGGTGTAAGACCCACCATTTCGAAGATATGGAACAGGGCTAAAACAATGTAGAAGGTCACTCAATTCAAATCCTAGCACAACTAGGTCAAATATGCAAAATACGAACCCAGAATTACCAAAACAGGTTGACAAATCACACAAAACTGTAATCGGTATAACTCAGTCTATACAAGTCCAAATACCGAAATTCCAAAGGCATATGATAGCTAAGACATCCAGCTACATTTCATCAGAAGACACCAACTTCAAAATCCAAACCAATTCCAGTCAAAACAAACGATTACAAGCGCAGTTTTCACATTCTGAGCAAAGCAGAACAGCTACAGTAATTCCGACATAACTCACTCTACACCAATCCAAATGACCTGAAATTTTACAGGCACCTCAAACTCATCAATACCTACAACTTTCATGTTTTAAGCAAAGGCCAATTCGGCCTCTAACATGGTGCAATAAATTCGGGCAGAATGTAGCTTCATGAACCCTAACTTTCCAAAATTTATTCCAAATCCAAAATTGGTTGCAAATATCAATCATTTCCATCCACTAGAGTCATAACCCCTCATTATCAATCATCATAAACAACCACAACACCATAATCCAATTAAACCAGAAAAATCATCAATAAAATCAAAACTTCACCAAATCACTTCAAACCAAGATAAAACCAGAAATTTCAGCACTTTAATCACTACTAATCATATCTTAAGCATCAATAGGTGTAGGTGGAAGTTTAAGCTTCACTTACCAAGTAAACAAGAGAGGGGAAGATGTTGGACACCTTAGCTCTTCCAAAAAAAACTTCACTAAAACACTCACTAGCACCAAATGGAGGAATTTGATGGAGTAGAAACTAGCTTAAGCACTTGAGTTGGATGATTTGAGCTTGTTGGAAGCTAAAATGGTGAAGAGGTCTCTTCCTTTCTTCCTTAAGGTTGGTCGGCCAAAGAAGAGAAAGAAATGGTGATTTTGTGGTAAATTTTAAGATATTTAACCATGGGTCAAAAGTCAAAAACATGAATAGTGTTCCATAAAGTCCACCCAATAATATTGTGACACTTGGCACCTCTTTAAATGCATTTCTATCCTTTGGTCACCTCTCACATCAATCACTTCACCTCCTCTACTTATCTCTTAACACCCGATAAATTTTACACAGTATCCGAAACTTAATCTTATTGGCCGAATTTTTCCGAACTTTTCGCACTAGTGGGTCCCACGTCCAATATATATTCTTATTTTCTCAAAAGCTAACCGATACTTGAAAAATCATCTAAAACCCATATTTACTCATGAAAATTATCCTGGAGATTTTCTGATAAAGAAAATGCGGAAAAAGGCGGGCGATAAATAACTCCACTTAAACTTTCTAATATTGTAACACTAGAGGTTTGCTAATCATTCAAACTTACTAAACCTTTGTAATTAAAACAAATCCTATATTTACTTACGTCAAGGCACACACTAGAATATCGAATATAAATTATAGCTTGAACCTTATAATAATAATACGTAAACTAGGATTTCCAAACTTAACTGAATTAGGGTTTCCTTTCTAGCCATAAAACCCTGATTTTTCTATACCGAATATCAACTAACCCTAATATCGACTTACGATCGGACTGGGGCCTCACAATCAACCTCTTGAATCTTGGTTTATATAAGTTGTATTGCACTTGTGAACTCATAGATTCATATAGGTAACTTTATATTGTTAGAAATCTTGTGAGTGGGCTCTATGAAATCCCACAATGGCTTGATGAACTGATTTGATGAGATTTGATGTTATTTATACTGGATTAGTGCTTAATCTAGTAAAAATAAGTTGTATTGTGAAAGAAAACTCAAAGGAAGTGAGATGAGCAAAAGTGACAATTCTGCCCCTATTTTGCCGTGACCCTTAGTGCACTTTTTTTGTGGTTCAATTGACTTGATTTAAATGTAAATATGCTGTGTGGGTTGTGTGGGAAGTTTCCACTAAAAATCATCCAATTTGGTTGGCCAAAAGTTGAGATTTCGAAAATGTAGCAAAACTGGAAACGTAACCAAAGCCTCTCTGGCAGTGGTTTTGTTTCAGCCATAACTCTTTGCTCCGACATCAAAATTGAGTGCTGTTTGTGGCATTAGAAACTAGACATTTCTAGTTTTCCAACGGTATAAAATGCATTCCCTAATTCACCTGAGTGAGCCGTACCAACCTTGTAAAGTTGCCTGTTCTGTTTCTCGTCTGTACTAGAAGCCCTATTTTGAGCTGCAATTTCATGCTCAAATATGGGCTAATTGTGGACAAAATTTTAAAATGATTCCTTCTGAAAAATTGTAACCTTATGAATTTAGTTTTCAACTCCATTGACCACGCTCAATTCTGAGTTGAATTGAGTGAGTTATGGCCAGATTTCAGAGCTATCTTCATGTAAGAAAACCCTAATTCTGGACTGATTTATAGCTAATCTTGATTTGGAACTTGTTATTCGAAATCCTTGGTGTTAATCACCTATCAAACACATCTTAGATGTTTATTAGACCTTGTCTTCATAAATGAATCATGTTTGAGAAGATTTCATGGGCCAAATGTTTGAAAAAGGAAAACTGAAGTACAAGGCAGATTTGACTTGGAAATTCTTGGAACTTTAGTGGCTTTGTTAACTAACATCCTGAACTAATTTTTACATGACATTTGACAGAGTAATATCCCTTATATGGTAGAGTAATACTACCAAATTTGGTGCCATTCTGAGTCTATTTTGATGCCCAACTGAAGTCCCAAAGTTCATGTTTCAAATCTGGAAATTCGTGATCAATGAGGAATTTTTAGCCAACTTTGACCTGCTATATCTTGGTGCTCAAAACTCTGATTTTTGTTCTTCTTATTGTGTTTTAAACTTTGATTGCAACTCTAATTGAGTTCCAATTTTCTGATGCTAGTTCTTACTGTGTGAATTTTACCGAATTTTCAAACTTTGTCGAAAATCAACCCAAATCTGTCTTGGTATTTCAAAACTGCAACTTGAAGCCAAATCTTGAACATTTTCCATTTGGAATCATGGAAAAGTATTTTCTAAGAACCTTTAGTACTTTGAAAGTAGTTTCCAATGGTACCAAGTTTTCCAATTTTGGACTTACAGAGAATGAGATACGATTTTTCAAAAATTACTTGTCATAACTGAAATTTCCGAACTTAAAGGAAATTGAGTTTTTAGAACTCGCCTTTTTCCTTCAAGATTGCTTGACAGTTTTACACTTGATTTCAAGATGAAAATCAGATTTTCCTTGTATTATTAAAACCCCATTTCGAGCTTCGATTTGCAAGAAATTAAGGATCATTCTAGGATATCTTCTTCGATTGTACATGAGTGCAATCTTCCTTGGTAATTAGGGGTTTTAAGTGATAATGTGTAATAGTTCGTTATTATTTGCTCAGGCGCTCAAGGAGGCCTTCAAGACGAACTCGAAACTGACGCCTAAACACTTGTTTGAGCACTTACTCACTTGTTTTGAATAGGTGAGTGTTCCATATAAGAGTACGTGATTTGAATAGTTCTATGACATGTTTACTTCATGTCATTATGTGTTTAATTGTTAAGTGCTACCGATAATTGCTTCTATGAACTTTTCCACCATTTTAAGGCGAGTGTGTACTTTATTGTACTCGACTTACTAAAATGATAAATGTCTTCAAATTAACCGTGAACTATTACCGTTTACCGTTAACCGTGATTACTTACCGTTTGCCGATTTACTTGATTACTTGATTATCGTAAATTACATGTTCATATGAAATTATCACATATTGCTTATGTGTTTAAGTGTTAAGTGTTAATGATAATTGCTCATATGAAATCGGCCACCATTTTAAGGCGAGTGTATATTTTATCTCACTCGATCTACTAAAATGATAAATTTTTACCGTACACCAATTTACTTGATTACTTGTGTATGATGTAAGTTCTAAGCTGAACTGGGCCCTGCCCTTGGTTACTAACCTACTAGAGCCAAGACTGGACTCGGTCGGGTAGGTTGGAACCCTGGGACACCGTTTCGGTATACTCGAGTACTACCACTGGTGGGATAAGGTGATGGTCAGACAAATCGAGGGGACAAGGAGTTATAAGGTAAAGTTGACCGAAATGGTTCCACTGAAACACCGTATCCTTCAGTAAGTGTTTATTTCTGTATCATGAAAACTGTCTTATTGTAAATCTGCCAATGTGAAATCTTGAACCATGTTTATGTTATGCTCAAATTACTCGTACAATGATAACTATTTCATATTGAGGTGCCAAATATGCAACCTTGAACCATACATGTGGTATGCTCAAATTACTTGATTTATTAGAACTGTTAGAGTGTCTTGGAACCTCACTGGGCTGTGTAGCTCATTCCACGTTTTTGCTTTCCTTAACAGGGTTCGAGACCAAGAGTGCTCTTAAATGGTACTAGATTGTTTTCTTTTGAAGATTTTAAGTCGTATTATAGCGGATGGTTGTAGTACATATTCTCTTGAATTGTATTAAGCTTGAAAGCTAACCAATTATAAGCATGCAATATTTTGGAGTACTTTAATTATATATTGAAGTTATTCGAAGTATTTCGACCTTTTGAATTCTGGATTGTAGTAAGTCCTGGCGAGAACTGAACAGGCGTTCCACGGATACCCTTTGGTTCGTCTTAGGGATAAGTGGAAGCATCACAGAACTGAACCCTGACATTGTTAAATCTATTTTGGAAATCAAAATTGAAAGTAGTTTTAAAGGCAAAATTGTAAATTTCTTTTCTTACGAAGAATTTTCCTCTGCATACCATCACTTTAATGTTGCAAAATTGATGACCTATTTTCAGTTTCATTTTAATACTCTTGCTGAGGCAAGATTGGAAGATCTTAGTTCTCAAAACCTGATCATTTTTACCATCATTTCAAATCTGTTGGTGCCCACTAATGGTCACAGAACTGATGCAAACAAAATGAAACTTTATCTGTTTTACTATTTTCTTGGAAAAATCTGAATTGATTTTGGTTTTCTCATGTGCAAATTTCTGCTAAAAATCAGCGCTGACAGCCGTAGAAAGTTGTCCTATGGAAAATTTCTGACTCCTATTTTTCATCATTTTGAAATTTCTTTCACTGCAAAATCTCCAAAAGAGAGTGCATCAACTGTGTTTTTAAAGGCTTACTTTGAAAGGAAAAATCTGAAATTTTTTGAGGGTCATTGATGCTACAAAGAAACTGTCTCTGAGTCTAGGAGGAAAAATCTTCATGAAACCCCTGTCACCCCTAGGACACCTTATGATCAGTCAATATATGTGACACCCTTCACCATTCATCCCAGAAAATCAGCCTCTAAATTTCCTTCATCCAACCTTGAGGTCATCACTCTGCTTAAGAACCTCAAACAACATATCCTGCTTCTTGAAGATGGCTTGATGATGACCATGACTTCTGATCAACAAGCCACCTTCATTGCCAAAAGAAATCTGCTCGTACCTCCCATCCCTCCAGAAAATGAAAATGCACACCGAAAGTAGTCTAGAACTGAGCCAACCACTGAGGCTACCCCAGAGTACCGTGCCTCCAGTTCTCAACCACAGGACAAGGGAAAAGTTCCGACAATTGAAAAAGAAACTGAAGAGAAGGATGATGATGATGATGAGGAGGAGGACACTGAGGAAGAAGACCCTGCTCAGTTTAGTCTGGTTAGAAGAAGGCCTGGATCCTCCAAAATCACATTTTAGGTACCTCTAGGCACATGCACCTCATGGTAGTTCATAATAGGCACTTGGCATCTCTTATGTTTCAAACTTTATGTGTTTCGTATTAAGACTTCTACTTTCCCTTTCACTGCTGCTCTGTAAGAATAGTTGGATATTTTGTGTGCTTTGATATTCCTATGGTTATTCCCTTTCCTTTTGTTATTCCTATGGTTTTTGGATGAATGTTTGGTACTTAATGTCTGATATTATTTGTTGTTGGACGATATTTGTGACACCCCCACTTCTCCCAAGGGCGAATCCAAGGGTATCTGCGGGACGCCTGCCCAACTCTCGCCAGGACTCGTTACAATCCATAATTCAAAAGCTCGAAATACTGCGAATAACTTCAATATATATATTTAAAGTACTCCAAAACACTTCATACTTACAATAGTCAGCTCTCAAGCTTAACACAACCCAAAAGAATATTTACTACAGCCATCTGCTGTAATACCACTTAAGGTTTTTAAAAGAGAATAATCTAGTACTATTTGTGAGCACCCTTGGTCTCGAATCCTGTTAAGAAAAACAAAAATGTGGAATGAGCTACGCAGCCCAGTGAGGTTCCAAGACACTCTAACAGTTCTAATAAATCAATTAATTTGAGCATACCACATATATGGTTCAAGGTTGCATATTGGACACCTTAACATGAGATAGTCATCATTGTACGAGTACTTTGAGCATAACATAAGCATGGTTCAAGGTTGCACCTTAGCACATTAGCATGATACAGTTATCATTGTACGAGTAATTTGAGCATATCACAGGTATAACTCAGGGCCGTATGTTGGTACATTAGCATGAAACAGTTATCATTATGTATAATAAACACCCATTAAAGGATACGGTGTTCCAGTGGAACCATTTCGGTCAACTGCTGTGGCGACCACACTTCCCCCTAAGGCGAACCAAAGGGTTGGCGGGCCGTCTGCCCAGCTCTCGCCAGGACTCACGCAAGCATTCTAACCCAAATCCTTTCGAATAAAAACCTAATCTATTACAAAACAAATTTCCCCGAATAATATCATCACTAAAACCACATTAACTTCAGAGATAGCAGTGATATAAATAGCCAATTGAGGCTCTTAAACGTCCCACGTGCTACGCACCAAGGTATAAAGTTGTACCAATCCGGATAGATAAATACATAAATCCGTAATACAAACTCACAAGCCAAGTAATCGAATTTAGGGTTTACACATTTTCCAGCTTCAAGTGGCAATCCAAAATAAAAGTACATTATCCCAATTAACGCCTTACAGCCCACAAAATAAGTCATAGTATTCGAATACATTTCAAAAGGAAAACATAAAAAAGTATCCCAGCTTTTAATTTCCAGAACCTGTTAGGGAAAACAATAAACGTGGGGTCAGCTAAAGCTCAGGGGTGCCCCAAAACATGCAATCACGTAATAACAAACAGCGGTTAATAACTTAGCAAAATTAAAACAGTTAGGAAAGCGTATAACAGCACAAGGTAGGATACAGGGGCTCTCAGGAGCCATTTTCCTCGCCTGATCACCATTTATCGTAGTTGACCCTCCGTCAACTCTCACTACTTATAATCCATGTAGAGCGTCTCATTTTGATACCTAACCCGTCACCATTCATACCCCTGTCCCGGGCCCGCTCACCGACTAAGGACGCAGTATACTCGAGATATACCCGTAGATGATTGGTCGAGGGATTCACCCAACGACGCAACTACATTTAGATTCAAGGATTCAGGAGAAAAATGTTTTGCACAAGTCACCACTCGAACGGCTAGTGCGATAAAGTACACACAGCTCACTTCGATGGATCAAAAACCAGTTTTGCAAATTATCACATATCGAGTCAAGAAAGCACTTTAACCAGGTAAGCATAGAACAGGCAGGGACACTCACCAAGAGTGAAGTTCAGATATCAAGTTGGGAATCGAATTCCGCGTCCTCGCAATATCCTAGAATACAAAATTTTGAAACTATAAGTTTCTATTCAGTTTTTAAGCTTATACACATCGAGGTATATCTGATATACTACTAGTTTACTTTCCCTTAGAAAAGTCAAGAATCTCCTTAGGTTGAAACTTGACAAAAGTATAAGAAATGTTTCTTATAGTTTTCCTTGAGATACTTTTCCTTATAAAAGGGTAACTAGTATTATTTTCTTGAAATAAGTCGACAAACCTCTTAAAATCCACATTAGGAAGTTACCTTGAACATTTCTTTAAAGCTATGGTTCTTGCAAAAATTATTACTAAAACTATTTTACCTAAAATAAGGTTTCTTGCCGAGCAAGTTTCTATGCTTTTAACTAAAATTATTAAAACTCGTATTTTGGAACTTTTCCTATAGTTAACTAGCCAAGGACAATTCTTAGAGAAAAGAAAAGGAGTAAAACAAGGCTAGAGTTTTAGAAACTAGGGAAATCATTTTCCAAAGGTAATAAGGCTAGTTTAAACTTAAACGAAGAAATATCGAGTTGGCAAGGTTGAGAAAATCCCTACATGACGTTTCTAACATTAACATAAAGTGCTAGATTTTTATCGCACTCTACTAGAGTGAAGATATATGTAAATAGATTGTTTTAGAACTTTTCTCAAGTTCACAGGACCAAAACGGATTTCCTATGATTCCGATATGTAAGCACGTAATAATTTAGATCCATCAATATAACAAACCAACATTTCCAATAGAAATCTCACTAGGGCTTCGTCAATCATTAGCCCTAGGTTTCAATAGGTTCATATCAAATCAAGAATAAAATAAATGACCAAGGCTTCATCAATCATTAGCACTTGGTTTTTTGGCAAGTCCATATCACCTCTTGAATAAATCAAAAATGAAGGTAAGCCTCCAAGAAATTCCAGCAATTAAAGTCCATCACTTTTTAATATTTATAAAATCATTCAAAGGGCCAAGGGCTTCATCAATCATTAGCCCTTGACAACATCAAACACTTCCAACCACAATTCAATCAGGGATTCAAACCACAAATAAGCTAAGAGTTCAATCCAAGTAAAAATTCAGTTTCATGAAGAAACAGGACATTAATACAGAACAGTCTACTTTGAGGATTCACAGACAGCAGTACACATGGAGGAAAAATATGAAATTTCTACAGAACAAAGGTCTATGATTCTAGTTTCAAATGCCACTGACGGCCCTTAAACGGATTTTCCTACACCAAGATATAAGCATTTTACTGAGACTGGTCAGTGAAATCCGAAAATCTGAAATTTCATTTTTCACTTGTGAAAAACTCCTTTTTCTCTTTTAACACCAAAATGTTTTTATTCAACCATCCATACATTTCTTATAGAACTCCAAGACAACATATTCCAGGCATTTCCGTCCATCATGTTTCAAGGAAAAATTTAAAAAAAAAACCAAGCTGAGATTCCAACTCAACCTTTGGCTATCACAAAAGAAATTCCAGCAACTAATATACTTTAGATCAAATTTTCCCTTGGTTTAAACATGGTGTTAGGTACTCAAATTCAGCATTTAAACACTTAGCTAGCTATTAAAAGTTTCCACTTCAAAACCAGATTCATTCAGCAACTAAAATCATCCAGAAAAATCCAGAAATCTGTCCATCAGCCACGGATGAACATGCATGAAGAGACGTTCTGTTTTCATTTTATTTTTTGGGTTAAAACATGCTATTAAACTCTCAACTTCCTCATGCAATCACTTGGCTAGAAAATAAACATTTCCAGTTCAGAAATCGAGTTCAAACAACAGCCTTTAACATCAAAATTTTCTAAAAATTTTCCAACTTGGCTCGGATGAACATGCATGAGCAGATTGCACTTTGATTTCATTTTTCTGGTTTAAACTAACTAATTAACTACATGCAGAGCATAATTAACTTGTTATTAACTAACTAATTATGGTTATAAGCTCAAACAACAAAATTAAACCAAATCAGGCTGCACTAATCAAGTTAATCTCTCGGCAGCTTCATAATTTACGCATAACAGAAATTCTTTTCTTAAAAATCTCATCCGGATGCCTAACCTCCACATGCAAGTTCTTAGATGACTTAAACTTCTTGTTTTTGATTAGTTAAACACTTAATCAAACTCAGATTGTTGCAGGGAGTCAGAAATTAAACTACAATTCCAAGCCAGCTCCTCGGCAGAAACCTCTAGCCAAAACAGAATTTTTGTCTGCTTTATCAACATCATCCGAATGCACAAATCAGCATGCATGGTCTTAATCTTCAAGTTTTCACTCAGCTAATGACACTTAGGTGTTCAGATTGCCACGAAAAAACAAAAATGGAGCTGCATTATCACTTCAGTTTCTCGGCAGCAACATTTCATCAAAACATAAATTTTTCTAAAGGCTTGATTTCAACAACCGACTGAGCAATCCATACATGCAAGCTCTGATGTAGCTTCCTATACTAGTAATCAACCTAATTAGTCCAGAAATTACCTCAGATATAAGCTAGGCTCACACACGAAAATTCCAGAATTTTCTTTCCTTGCTCTCGGCTTCAAGTGCAGGTCGGCTGGTCCTGGTTCCTGAGTTGCGGCTGGAATGGTGTTGTGGTGAGGTTGAGTTCGGTTGGTTGGAGTTGGTGGAGATGGAGGTTCAGAATGGTGAAGCTTCACTGAAAATTTCTCCCTAGTTTCACTCCAGCTTACGGCAGAACCAGAAAATTTCTGCAGCTCACGTTCCCTCCTCCCATGCTCTCGGATGCAGCTCACCAGGTAACTCTCTCTCTCGTATACTCTCGGTCTAAGGCAGTGGAAGAGATGAGGTGATGATTGTGGAGAGGGAGTGTGATGGCTGCGGTGAAATTGTGCAGAGGAAGTGAATTTGTGGTTTGAGATGTGAAATAGAGCGAATGGTATAAGGTGCCGCGGTATTAGGAGCAGAGGTTGCGTGTGTGCGAATCGGTTGCGTATCGAATTGGATAAAATGTGATTGGCCGATAGTTGCGGTGATTGGAATTTGCGGTCAGAGGATTTGTTTGGTTTGCATGGAAATGTAAGGGCATTTTAGTCTTTTCACTTTGCTCCCTAACCTCAACTTAATTTCTCAATTCTAACTTAATTCTAAAAATTATCCCCAAGCGTGATTTAAACGCCTAATAATTCCCTAATATACCTAAACCATTTTTTATCGAATAATTATCGATTAAACTTTAATATTAAGGTTCCTAGTAATTCCTACATTATTTAGCGATTAAATTAGTTATTAGAATTTCCAATTATTATTTCTCAAGAAGTAAAGTTAGTCTAACTCGAAATTTATCGATTTAGTAATATAAAATCAAGTGAAATAATAATTTATTCCAAGGGTGTCAATTTGCACATAAAAATTATTTTTACGCATTTATTGTGAAAACAAAGAAAGATAAGGATATATTTATCGAAATTTTCACGCCTGAAGTATGTTGAGTATATTAGTATCATGTTTATCAGAAATTCATTGGTTTTTATCTTAATGCGGAAATTCTTATTAACATTTAACATTAGCAAGTAATAGGAATTAATCATTGGAATTTAAATAATTTATTTTAAGATAGTAAGGCTATCGACTCAAGTATCATTAATTTAGTATAAAGGAATTTAAGTATTCTAACATTTTATGTTAAGGCGAAAAAATTAATCTAACCCTAAAGATATTAATTTAGTCTAACAAAACCAAGAAATTTCATAACCTAGGAAAATTATATTATTTTTCACATAAACCTATTTTTACGTACTTAATTGCGAACAAGTAAAAGTAATGCTAGAAATTATTAAAGAATAAAAGAAATGCAAATGAAATATGCACTGGCTTATATATCCATTTTCAGGGTTCTCACAACTGCACCTTATAATTTCAGAATTCCCTCGGTTTGTCTGGCCATCACTTTATCCCTCCAGTGGTAGTACTCGAATATACCGAAACAGTGGCTCGGGGTTCCAACCTACCCGATCGAACCCAGTCCTAACTCGAGTAGGTTAGTAACTAAGGGCAGGGCCCAGTTCAGCTTAGACCTTACAACATGCACAAGTAATCAAATAAATCGGTGAACGGTAAAAATTTATCATTTTAGTAGGTCGAGTGAGATAAAGTACACACTCGCCTTAACATGGTAGATAATTTCATATAAGAAATTATTAGTAACATTTAACACATAAATATGTAAGCAATATGCGGTAATTTCATATGAACATATAATTTGCGGTAATCAAGTAATCAAGTAGTCAGGTAATCAAGTAAGCAGGTAACCACGTAGGTAGGTAATCAAGTAGGTTTGTAAACGGTAAGTAATTACGGTTAACGGTTAACGGTTTACAGTAAGTAATTACGGTTAATTGGCAGATATTTGCCATTTTAATAGGCCGCCATTGGCCATTTCCCACTTTTACCACTTAAGAGTCGAGGAGATTCACTCCAGCCAACTTATGCAGCCATAGCATGATTAATCATTTAAACACTTCACGTAAATATGCAATTCAAGTATTTCATGTCGAGTAATTCAAGTATACCTTACTTCAATATGCATGAGTATGGTAAATACTTGACATGTAGCATTTAACACTTAATGATCATGGAATAAGCATATCATAAACTTATTCAAATTACGTACTCCTATATGGAACACTCACCTAGTCAAAACAAGTGAGTATGCGCCCAAACAAGTGTTTAGGCATCCGCTCCGAGTCCCTCTTGAAGGTTCCCTTGAGCGCCTGAGCAAGTAATAATTAACTTTACTTAAAATCATGCATTTATCAAGAAGGATGCACACTCAACTAGACTAATTAAAGTCTTAAAAAAAAGTTTCAATTCTCTCTACTCGAGGTTCAAGAGTGGAGTTTTAAAGTTCAAAGAGAGTCTAACATCGTTCATGAAATCGAGTTCAAAACGTTCAATCTATATCGAGAAAAGAAGTCAAGGTTCCGAAATTGCATTTTCTAAGAAATTGGGAAAATTCAGCTTTGTGTGTCAAATTTAGAAAAATCATATCTTGCACTCAATAGGTCCAAAATGGAAAACTTAGTACCGTTGGAAACTAGTTCCGAAGTATTAAAAGTTCCTAGAAGACACTTTTCTACTATTCAAAATGGAAGACACTCAAATTTTGGTTTAAAGTGGCTGACTTGGACTCCCAAGACAGATTCAGGTTGATTTTTGATAAACTTTGGAAATTCGGAAAAATTCACACAATGCGAACTAGCCTCCAAAATTTGGAACTTAATTAGAGTTGCAATCAAAGTTTAAAACAAAATAAATAGAACAAGAATCAAAGTTTTGAGTGCCAAGATATAGCAGCTCAAATTTGACCAAAAATTCCTCATTGATCAAGAATTTCCAGATTTGAAACATGAACTTTGGGACTTCAGTTGGACATTGAAATAGATTCGGAATGGCAAAAAATTCGATAGTATTACTCTACCATATAAGGGCTATTCCTCTGTCAAATTTCATATAAAAATTTCGAGAAGTCGGTTAACAAAGCACTAAAGTTCCAAGAATTTCTAAGGTAATTCTGCCTTGTACTTCAATTTTGCTTTTTAGAAGATTTGTTCCCCACAATCAACTTCAATTAATTCAAATATTGAAACTAATGTTCCATAAACATCCAATAAGTAATTTATAAGTAATTGACATCAAGGTTTTCAAAATATAACTTCCCAAATCAGATTTGACCATTCGGCCAAGAGAAAAGGAAAATTTTCTAGATTCGAAAAGCAAAATTGGGACATCATTTGTATATCGAAATGGTCTTAGATCGATACCAAAATTGGTACAATTCAAATTCCATATGAGGACTACTTCTCTACCAAATTTCATTTGAAAATTCACACAGGAAGATAGTGAACTAAACTACCAAATTTCAAGAAAATCCCAAGACCAATCTGTCTTTTGCTTCCTTCTTCATTTTCAAACATTTTGCCCAATGAAAATGATTCAAATCTGGCCCATTTATGAAACAAAGGTCTAAAAAATGTCCAAGATACATTTGGTAGATGATTAACACCAAGAATTTGAAGATCACAAGTCCCAATTCAAATTCAACTAGCCAAAAAGAGGCTTTTTCATCACTGAGTCAGTTTCGAAGTTCAGCCACAACTCACTCAATTCAACTTGTAATTAAGCATAGTTAGTGGCGTTGAAAACTAGATTCATAAATATACAATTTCTTAGAAGAAATCATTTTCAAAATCTGTCCACAGCTAGCTCATATTTGAGCATCAATTCGCTGCTCAAAACAGAGCTCCCAGTGTAGACGTGAAACAGGACAGTCATGTTCAAACGATTGGTATGGACTACTCAGGTGGAACTAGGATATACATTTTATACCTTTGGAAATCTGAGAATGTCTAGTTTCTAGTGCCATAAATAGCACTCGATTTTGACATCGGAGCAAAATGTTATAACTGTTTGAAAAACACTGCCAGAGCAGTTACGGGAAAATTTCCAGTTTTGCTAGACTTCCGAAATCACCAAATTTGGCCAACCAAATCATGAACTTTTTTGATGAAACTTTGTACACAACCTATATTACACATATATTTCAGAAACAAGTCATTAGAACCACAAAAAATTGCTGTAAGAGCCACGGTATGTACAGGGGCAGAAATGGAAAAATTCTCCCCTTCACTTCCTTTGAGCTTTCCTTCAACAATACAACTTATTTCCACTAGATTAAATACTAATCCAACATTAATAACATCAAAACACATCAAATCAGTACATCAAGCCATAGTGGGAGTTCATAGAGCCCACTCACCAAATTTCTAACAATTTAAAGCTACCCATGAGAATCCAAGAGCTCATGAGTGTAATCTAACTTTCATAAATCAAGAATTAAGGGGTTGATCATCACTTACTTTCTTAAATGGTTAAGGGAAAAAATTTTGGTCACCTTAAGCCCAAGAAAAACTGTGGAAATGAAGCTTCCTTCCAAGCTCAAGTGAATCTCCAAGTGGTTTTGTGGTTAGTTGCAAAGTGGGAGATGATTTGGAGCAAGAATGAGCAAGATGGATGAAGAGCTTTCTTCTCTTCTTTTCTTTCTTGTGGCTGGTCGGCTGATGCAAGGTGAGAGAGAGAAGGGTTTTGTGTGCTAAAACTTGGGGAGAAAGAATGGAATAGTAGCTTTATGTGGTGTGCAAAAAGTCAACTCTTACTAGTCGTGCGCAGGGGTTTCGTGTCCGATTTCTCTCGGGTTTGTTTCACTTGTGCACTAAACCTCTAATGCATTTTCTTTATCACTATTATTATTCATTCTTAATAGCCTAAAAATAATGGTCTAAAGTCTCTCAATTAAATCGCGCGCACAAAACGCGTACTTCTAATTTTTGCGCGATAAAGTGGAATTTTCAAGAAATTCTTATAACAATAGTATGACTAACTAATAATTGAATACTTAAACATAAAAATACCTATTTCCAAGACTAATGAATAAGTCTCCAATTTTTCAACCTTATTGTATGCTTGAATCGATTATTAACTCCAATCGCGTATTCACTATTCTCATTTAACGGCTTTCAAAAATTAAATTTCGAAACGAGTCATTTTAAAAATATAAGTGAGTCATAGTTGCATGAAATTGGGTCTAAAAAGATTGAAATAAAATATTCGGAGCAAACGGACAATTAAATATTTAAATAAGCTAGTAATAGGAGTTTAAAATAGATAAATTTGCGAGTCCTCACAATATTGATGGTAATATGGCTATGGTTGATTTTATGATGACAAAAAGGGGGAGAACTGGATTGGATATGAATTCTTTATGTGAGGGGGAGTCAATTTTTTTTTCTGAGTAAACATGAGTGAACATTATTCTGAAGAGAAGTTGTACTTAAATTTTGTACTCAAGCAAAGAAGGGAGATGCATGAAGTAAGGGGGAGCTGTACTTAATATGCATTAAGTAAGGGATAGCTGTACTTATTTTTTTGCTCCATCCATTGTTTTGTCATCGTCAAAAAGGGGGAGATTGTTCATCTCAGTCCGTATCTTTTAATGATTACAAAACAAATGGATGTTACTAATATTCCCTAAATAGATGTTTTCAGATTTGGAGCAAAACAAGCTAACATATGCTGAAGCATGAGTCGGACGCACAAAAAGTCTGCATCGGCCATCTGACAACCTTCGAGTAATTTCGGATGCATAAGGAACTCACTCTTGGATGTACGAAAATAATAAGCCGAGTTCTCTAAACTCACTGACTTCATTCAGACGTACAACACCTGAGTACCGGACATCCGACAAACGTTGCGATACTTCGGACGCAAAGCATTGAAGCATCGGACGTCCTAAACATTTCAAGAAAAATTCTTGAACTCACTGCTTGCGATCGGACGCGAAAAACCAACCTATCGGATGTCCGACACCACCAACGCCTAGTTGACTCTTCAGTTGCCTTCTATCCGTTGACAGCATTAAGTGAAGTACTTTTTGGTCTCCTATAAATAGAGCAAAGTCAACCACTTCAAAACAACATTGCACATTGAGTCTACATCAGATCTTGAGTTATTCAAGTGTGAGAATACTCTAGAAAGAAGATTTGTACTCTTAGTTGTGGAACTTTCAATAAGCTTTTCAAGTGTGTTTCTATTTCTTCAATAGTGTACCTTTGTGAGGGTTATCCGAGTGATTGTAAAACTTCATTGCTTTACCAAGTGCGGCTTGGGTCGAGGAGGAAGTGATCCTGTGAAGGCCCCACCTCCCCCTAGGGCATACCCCAGGGTTCGGGGGGTCGCCTGCCTAACTCTCGCCGAGACTCACTCACTCATAGCTCAAGAAAAATGATGTACATCCATAGAAAACAAATAACACATCCACTTTGTCGCGCCCCATTTTTTAATAAAGATAAATGGCGAGTTTAGGAAAAATGGCTTTTGATTCAATTTTTGATTGAAAAATGAATTTTTTGATTTAAAAAGAAAATGAACAACATGGGTCTAAATGGGACTTGAAAATGTGACGATTTGACCCAAAATATAGTTGAAAAAGGGTTTTTTTGAATGGAAAATGGAGTCGCCACTTGGTATTGAGTTGAGGTGTACCAAGTCACCTAAAAATGAATTTTAAAGAAAAAAGTAGAAAACCCTTTTTAAACGATTCCAAGTCTACGAAAATTAGAGAAAAATTAGAGAAAAAGATTTGGGAGTCACATTTGAAGAAAGGGAAGGCAAGGATAAGAATCCAAGGCACCCTTTCAACCTAGCCAAGGCTAGTTGCGCGATTTAGTCAAAGATTTTCTTATTTTACCCTTAAAATTTATCACATTTGGATGTACTATATGCATGCAAATCCTAGACCTAAGAGGGTATCGGAGGGTCGAAATTTATCTTCAAAGCTTACTTGGTACCAATCACATTAATTGTGATGCCCAATAAAGACTCTTCGAAGAAGTCACGAATAATGCAAGTCATGAGACTCGGAAGAAAGAAAAAGTAAATAATAAATGTGTATGACCTAAAGGAATGCATCATAATGGGTGCAGGGGACTTATACTCGTGACTTTCAATGTTCCCTTTAATAGAGGGAATACAAGCGTGCTAAGGTTAGAAAAACCAAACTCGTCCATATCCCATATCCAATGGGTGTTTCCTAGTCTAACCAAGCAAATGTACTAACTTAGGTCTAATGCTTAGATGAAATGCAAGTCTAATGTCATGTTTCATACAAAGGGGTAAGTAATATACATATAAGGCAAAATATGGGGGAAGGGATATACGTATAAGGTTGGATGTCATGCAAAAAATGATAAAAAAAAACCCTAAAAAGTGAAAATATGCATGAGATGAAGTGATTTTATCACACAATCATGATCTAACGTGTGGATGGTTCCTAAGGGTCTAGCATTGGACTAGTTCTTTACTAATGCTCTCTCACAAGCATTGGACTTGCAAGAGCTCGAGGGGAAGACCATGACTAGCATTGGGTTAGGCACGGCAACGTACATTCCATCCAAATAATCAGATATAATACTAAAAGCAAATAGGCATGTAAAACACATAGTTTCACATAGCACATAACACATAAGCATGCTTGTCTAGATGCAGAATCCTAGGGAAAGCGATTAAACATAGCAAGTAAGCATGCAAATCACACAGGGCAAAAAAAGCAAAGGAAGCCCTATCTATTACATTAGGGAGGCCCTACTACAATCTAAGGGGGGGATAAAATAAATAATTAAAATAAATAAATCTCTAACTATTACAAATTTGGCATTCAAGTGCCTTTCAAATGATCAAAATTGAACTAAAATAAATATACAAAACTAAAGCCAATAAGTAATAAATAAATGAATAAAATAAAAATATTCAAAAAGCATGCAATTAAGCATATAAAGTCATATAGGGCACGTAGGGTCAAATAAGGTAAGGAATAAGGGATAGAGTGTACCTCCCTAGAGTTGGGGTCCTAGTGGAGCGAGATCACTTATTTAACCTCCAAAATAAAAGAAAAGGTCAAGGCATCGCAAATAATCACATAAATATGAAATTAAATCATTAAAAGCATTTAGATGCCTAAATGACCCATATTCACTAAATAAGGACCCAATTGAAAGGGAAAAGAAAGTTTGAGGGATCAATTTGATTAATTTTTCAATTGTTCGGGCCACAATGAATCAAAGGGAGACTTGGGGGGCCAAAGTGCAAATTTCAGAAAGTTATTCTATGCAATTTTCATGCAACTACGTAGAGGATTAAGCTTCAGCAACAAATTTTGGCAAGCTGATAAAACTCTTTAGCAACAAAACAAACAGCAACTTTCATTTCTATTGCAGATTTCAACCTTTAAACACAGTTTTGAGCAAAACCTCTTCAAACAAACATCAAAGCTCCAATCTAAAGAATGAACTTATTGGAACTTAACATGTGACGCCCCGAAAAGAATGAGAGTGAGAACCCGAAAATTTTCTAATTTTCTAAAGTTTATTTTATTTAATCGCCCGCCTTTTCTACAGTTTCTTTATTAGAAAAATTTCCCAGATAAAGTTTATGGGCAAAGATAGTTTTAACATGATTTTTCTAGTATCGGTTAGTTTTTGAGAAATTAAAAGCGTAATTTGGACGTGGGACCCACTAGTGCGGTAAATGCATTATATTTTTGACAACTTGTTGGAATTTTGTATTAAGTGATATTATTTTACAAGGTGTTAAGATATTTGTATTGGAGAGACAAAAATATAAGTTTTAAACCTAAAGGGTGACAAGTGTCACCTTCCTATTCAACCTTGACTTTGACCATTATTTCTTACCTTTACTAATACTCAATTTTGATCCAAAAAGCACCTAAATTTCTGCAAGCTTGGCCGAACCTCTTGGAGGAAAAATACAAGAAGAAAGCCTTCAACTCCAACTCCATTTCTTGCTCAATCTTGTGAATCAACCGTTAAACTTTCAAATTCCTCCACAAAAGTCACTTGTTTAGGAAGATTGAAGGTAGTGGTGGAGTGATTAGAGAAAGCAAAGGACTAAGCCATCAACTTTCTTGATATTTCAAGGTTCATGTCTAGCAATCCTTTCTTTGTTCTTGATTATGCTAAATTAGTGACTTGTGAAGGCTAAAGAGATGGTTTGATGGATTATATCTTGAGTTGTTGTTGACTTGATGAAGTTTTATAATTTTTGGGGATTTTTCTATTTTAATAAGAGCATGATTGTGTGGCTATCTATGATGATTGGAAATGGTATATAATGACTCTAGGAGGTGCAAAAAGTGATTAATTGCAACCAATTTCTGTTTTGGAAGAAATTTCCGAAAATTAGGTTTTGTGAAGGAACATTCTGTCCGAATTTGTAGCTCATATATAGAGGCCGAATTGGCCTTGGCTTAAAACATGAAAGTTGTAGAGAATGACATTTTAGAGGTGCCTACAAAATTTCAGGTCAATCGGAGTAGTGTAAAATGATAAAAGTCGAAATTACTATTGCTGTTCTGGTTTTACCCGAATGTAAGAATTGCGCCTGTAATTGGTTGTTTTGGCTGGAATTGCTTCCGAATTGGTTGTTGAGGCCTTCTGATGAAAGTTAGCCCTGTTTCAGCTGGTTTTGGAATTTCTGAATTTGGACTTGGATAGCCTGATTTATGATGTTTCCGCTAGAATGCATTTTGTGAATCTGTTTTTCTGGTTCTGGTGTAGTTTCTTGCATTTTTGACCTGCTTACACTCGAAACTGGGTTGAGTGACCTTCTGTAATATTGTAGCCCTGTCACTTAGCTTCGAAACGATGGGTCTTCCACCTTCATCCGACAATCGTAGCGCCTTTGGTACCATTACCGTAAAATGACGTCAAAACTGTTTTTCTGGTTTTGAGCTTAACTTTCATTTCCGAACTTTTCCCTAGCTTGACTTGTACTAGTACTACTTGGAGCTTGCTGAATGACTATTGGATGAACTTGTTGTTGTGTGTGTACCTTTGGGACTGGCTGAGGAAATAATGAAGCCATGATGGCTGGAAAAGTTAGCAAATTCAGGGGAAGTGCTGTCCGAACTTTGAAGGGACTTGTTTGCATTGAGTTTGTGATCTAAGACTTGGATTTGAGCAAGGCAATATTATATGATGGATGATTTCTGAGCCATGGAGGTGAGTGACCTCAAACTATTTCTAAAGTTATTTATGAACCGTTTCCTGCATTATTTACTTTTGAACTGTTTCCACAGTTACTTTTGAACCGTTTTCTTGCATTATTTACCTTTAAACTGTTTCCAAAGTTACTTTTGAACTGTTTTCTTGCATATCATGCGTGCTTGCATATGAGTGTTCCTTGATTTATTGGCTTGTTATTATTGATTGATAATGTGTTAAGTGCTTTCAATGATTGTTAAAACGAGTTTTCTAGGTGAGTGTGTACTTTATCGCACTCGACCTAAATAAATATGAAATTTTCAATGATTAATGATTAAATACTAGTTGCGCATGAATGTAAGCCGTTTGGCTGAACTGGCCACTGCCCTTTGTTACCGATCGACTCGAGCCAGAAGCGGACTCGGTCGGGCAATAGGGTGACCCTGGGTGAATTCGGTATACTCGAGTATTACCTTATAGTCCGGCTACGTCCGAATGGGTGGAGTCCGGCCAATGGTTGGATGGGTGGAGTCCGGTCAACGTCCGGAAAAAGGGATGAACGAACAAAAGGATGAATGAGGGATTCTACTTACAAAAAAATGTATTTTCAAACGATTGGAGGTATAAGGGGGAATGTCAGGGGAACGAACGAACAAACGAATAGCTCCATGTGAGCCCGTACCCTTTTAATGAATGTTACTATCGCTTTCCATTGTAAATGTTCCTTGAATTATTGATACTCCATTTTAATGTATTGTAAATGTTGTAATTGTTTCTGGACTTATCATTTGATTTATCACATCATTGAAAGGAACTATTGTGAAACCGATTTGATTACTGATTTCACTGGTTACTCGCTGAGGTTCTAGATCACCCCAAAACTATTTTATTCCCCTCCACAGGGCTCGTGGCGAAGGAAGGCTTGTTGTGGAATTCCTCTTGTATAAGAATTGGGATCATGGATCAGAGTGGCGTAGTGGAAGCGTGGACGCTTCGCTTTTGACATGTAATTATTGGAGAATTGGATGTATATTTGAGATTTATATCTTACAATTTATTTGAGAACTGTAGTGAACGACTGAGTCCCGGCGAGAGTTGGGCAGGCGACCCGCCGAACCTTGGGGTACGCCCTAGGGGGAGATGGGGCCGTCACAGTTGGTATCAGAGCATAGGCTTCAGATCTCTGTAGTGTATCCTAGGCTTGAAGTTTAGGATGCCGGACTGTGGGTTTGGTTTGCAATATTAGTGATTCTTGCGGGATATCTCGACTTGATTGGTACAAGATGGAATGTCGAGGACGACATTCTTTTAAGGAGGGCAGTTTGTGACGCCCCGAAAAGAATGAGAGTGAGAACCCGGAAATTTTCTAATTTTCTAAGGTTTATTTTATTTAATCGCCCGCCTTTTCTACAGTTTCTTTATTAGAAAAATTTTCCAGATAAAGTTTATGGGCAAAGATAGTTTTAAAATGATTTTTCTAGTATCGGTTAGTTTTTGAGAAATTAAAAGCGTAATTTGGACGTGGGACCCGCTAGTGCGGTAAATGCATTATATTTTTGGCAAATTGTTGGAATTTTGTATTAAGTGATATTATTTTACAAGGTGTTAAGATATTTGTATTGGAGAGACAAAAATATAAGTTTTAAACCTAAAGGGTGACAAGTGTCACCTTCCTATTCAACCTTGACTTTGACCATTATTTCTTACCTTTACTAATACTCAATTTTGATCCAAAAAGCACCTAAATTTCTGCAAGCTTGGCCGAACCTCTTGGAGCAAAAATACAAGAAGAAAGCCTTCAACTCCAACTCCATTTCTTGCTCAATCTTGTGAATCAACCGTTAAACTTTCAAATTCCTCCACAAAAGTCACTTGTTTAGGAAGATTGAAGGTAGTGGTGGAGTGATTAGAGAAGGCAAAGGACTAAGCCATCAACTTTCTTGATATTTCAAGGTTCATGTCTAGCAATCCTTTCTTTGTTCTTGATTATGCTAAATCAGTGACTTGTGATGGCTAAAGAGATGGTTTGATGGATTATATCTTGAGTTGTGGTTGACTTGATGAAGTTTTATAATTTTTGGGGATTTTTCTGTTTTAATATAAGCATGATTGTGTGGCTATCTATGATGATTGGAAATGGTATATAATGACTCTAGGAGGTGCAAAAAGTGATTAATTGCAACCAATTTCTGTTTTGGAAGAAATTTCAGAAAATTAGGTTTTGTGAAGGAACATTCTGTCCGAATTTGTAGCTCATATATAGAGGCCGAATTGGCCTTGGCTTAAAACATGAAAGTTGTAGAGAATGACATTTTAGAGGTGCCTACAAAATTTCAGGTCAATCGGAGTAGTGTAAAATGAGAAAAGTCGAAATTACTATTGCTGTTCTGGTTTTACCCGAATGTAAGAATTGCGCCTGTAATTGGTTGTTTTGGCTGGAATTGCTTCCGAATTGGTTGTTGAGACCTTCTGATGAAAGTTAGCCCTATTTCTTAGCTTTCAGCTGGTTTTGGAATTTCTGGATTTGGACTTGGATAGCCTGATTTATGATGTTTCCGCAAGAATGCGTTTTGTGAATCTGTTTTTCTGGTTCTGGTGTAGTTTCTTGCATTTTTGACCTGGTTACACTCGAAACTGGGTTGAGTGACCTTCTGTAATATTGTAGCCCTGTCACTTAGCTTCGAAACGGTGGGTCTTGTACCTTCATCCGACAATCGTAGCGCCTTTGGTACTATTACCGTAAAATGACGTCAAAACTGTTTTTCTGGTTTTGAGCTTAACTTTCATTTCCGAACTTTTCCCTAGCTTGACTTGTACTAGTACTACTTGGAGCTTACTGAATGACTATTGGATGAACTTGTTGTTGTGTGTGTACCTTTGGGACTGGCTGAGGAAATAATGAAGCCATGATGGCTGGAAAAGTTAGCAAATTCAGGGGAAGTGCTGTCCGAACTTTGAAGGGACTTGTTTGCATTGAGTTTGTGATCTAAGACTTGGATTTGAGCAAGGCAATATTATATGATGGATGATTTCTGAGCCATGGAGGTGAGTGACCTCAAACTATTTCTAAAGTTATTTATGAACCGTTTCCTGCATTATTTACTTTTGAACTGTTTCCACAGTTACTTTTGAACCGTTTTCTTGCATTATTTACCTTTAAACTGTTTCCAAAGTTACTTTTGAACTGTTTTCTTGCATATCATGCGTGCTTGCATATGAGTGTTCCTTGATTTATTGGCTTGTTATTATTGATTGATAATGTGTTATGTGCTTTCAATGATTGTTAAAACGAGTTTTCTAGGTGAGTGTGTACTTTATCGCACTCGACCTAAATAAATATGAAATTTTCAATGATTAATGATTAAATACTAGTTGCGCATGAATGTAAGCCGTTTGGCTGAACTGGCCACTGCCCTTTGTTACCGATCGACTCGAGCCAGAAGCGGACTCGGTCGGGCGATAGGGTGACCCTGGGTGAATTTGGTATACTCGAGTATTACCTTATAGTCCGGCTACGTCCGGATGGGTGGAGTCCGGCCAATGGTCGGATGGGTGGAGTCCGGTCAACGTCCGGAAAAGGGAATGAACGAACAAAAGGATGAACGAGGGATTCTACTTACAAAAAAATGTATTTTCAAACGATTGGAGGTATAAGGGGGAATGTCAGGGGAACGAACGAACAAACGAATAACTCCATGTGAGCCCGTACCCTTTTAATGAATGTTACTATCGCTTTCCATTGTAAATGTTCCTTGAATTATTGATACTCCATTTTAATGTATTGTAAATGTTGTAATTGTTTCTGGACTTATCATTTGATTTATCACATCATTGAAATGAACTATTGTGAAACCGATTTGATTACTGATTTTACTGGTTACTCGCTGAGCTTCTAGCTCACCCCAAAACTATTTTATTCCCCTCCACAGGGCTCGTGGCGAAGGAAGGCTTGTTGTGGAATTCCTCTTGTATAAGAATTGGGATCATGGATCAGAGTGGCGCAGTGGAAGCGTGGACGCTTCGCTTTTGACATGTAATTATTGGAGAATTGGATGTATATTTGAGATTTATATCTTGCAATTTATTTGAGGACTGTAGTGAGCGACT
The DNA here is from genome assembly GCF_036785885.1 of Coffea arabica. Lineage (NCBI taxonomy): Eukaryota > Viridiplantae > Streptophyta > Magnoliopsida > Gentianales > Rubiaceae > Coffea > Coffea arabica. Next base: position 46,238,376 of record NC_092320.1, on the reverse strand, counting down.
GAGTCCCGGCGAGAGCTGAGCAGGCGACCCGCCGAACCTTGGGGTACGCCCTAGGGGGAGGTGGGGCCGTCACAGTTGGTATCAAAGCTTAGGCTTCAGATCTCTGTAGTGTATCCTAGGCTTGAAGTTTAGGATGCCGGGCTGTGGGTTTGATTTGCAATATTAGTGATTCTTGCGGGATATCTCGACTTGATTGGTACAAGATGGAATGTCGAGGACGACATTCTTTTAAGGAGGGCAGTTTCTGACGCCCCGAAAAGAATGAGAGTGAGAACCCGGAAATTTTCTAATTTTCTAAGGTTTATTTTATTTAATCGCCCGCCTTTTCTACAGTTTCTTTATTAGAAAAATTTTCCAGATAAAGTTTATGGGCAAAGATAGTTTTAAAATGATTTTTCTAGTATCGGTTAGTTTTTGAGAAATTAAAAGCGTAATTTGGACGTGGGACCCGCTAGTGCGGTAAATGCATTATATTTTTGGCAAATTGTTGGAATTTTGTATTAAGTGATATTATTTTACAAGGTGTTAAGATATTTGTATTGGAGAGACAAAAATATAAGTTTTAAACCTAAAGGGTGACAAGTGTCACCTTCCTATTCAACCTTGACTTTGACCATTATTTCTTACCTTTACTAATACTCAATTTTGATCCAAAAAGCACCTAAATTTCTGCAAGCTTGGCCGAACCTCTTGGAGCAAAAATACAAGAAGAAAGCCTTCAACTCCAACTCCATTTCTTGCTCAATCTTGTGAATCAACCGTTAAACTTTCAAATTCCTCCACAAAAGTCACTTGTTTAGGAAGATTGAAGGTAGTGGTGGAGTGATTAGAGAAGGCAAAGGACTAAGCCATCAACTTTCTTGATATTTCAAGGTTCATGTCTAGCAATCGTTTCTTTGTTCTTGATTATGCTAAATTAGTGACTTGTGATGGCTAAAGAGATGGTTTGATGGATTATATCTTGAGTTGTGGTTCACTTGAAGAAGTTTTATAATTTTTGGGGATTTTTCTGTTTTAATATAAGCATGATTGTGTGTGTGACGCCCCGAAAAGAATGCGTTTGAGAACCCGGAAATTTTCTAATTTTCTAGGGTTTATTTTTTTTTTAATCGCCCGCCTTTTCTACATTTTCTTGATTAGAAAAATTCCCCAGATAAAGTTTATGAGCAAAGATAGTTTTAAAATGATTTTTCTAGTATCAATTAGTTTTTGAGAAATTAAGAGCGTATTTTGGACGTGGGACCCGCTAGAATGCGTTCTGTGAATCTGTTTTTGTGATTCTGGTGTAATATCTTGCATTTTTGACCTGGTTACACTCGAAACTGGATTGAATGACCTTCTGTAATATTGTAGCCCTATCTCTTATCTTCGAAACGGTGTATCTTGAACCTTCATCCGACAATCGTAGCGCCTTTGGTACCATTACCACAAAATGACGTCAAAACTATTTTTCTGGTTTTGAGCTTAACTTTCATTTCCGAACTTTTCCCTAACTTGACTTGTACTAGTACTACTTGGAGCTTGCTGAATGGCTATTGGATGAACTTGTTGTTGTGTGTACCTTTGGGACTGGCTGAAGAAATAATGAAGCCATGATGGCTGGGAAAGTAAGCAAATTTAGGGGAAGTGCTGTCCGAACTTTGAAAGGACTTGATTGCATTGAGTTTGTGATCTAAGACTTGGATTTGAGCAAGGCAATGTTATATGATGGATGATTTCTAAGCCATGGAGGTGAGTGACCTCAAACTATTTCTGAAGTTCTTTATGAACCGTTTCCTGCATTATTTACTTTTAAACTGTTTCCAAAAGTTACTTTTGAACTGTTTTCTTGCATATCATGCGTACTTGCATATGAGTGTCCCTTGGTTGCTGTAATTCTTGACTTATTGGCTTGTCATTATTAGTTGAAAATGTGTTAAGTACTTTCGATGATTGTTAAAACGATTTTTCTAGGCGAGTGTGTACTTTATCGCACTCGACCTAAATAAATATGAATTTTCAATGATTAATGATTAAATGCTAGTTGCGCATGATGTAAGCCTTTTGGCTGAACTGGCCACTGCCCTTCGTTACCGATCGACTCGAGCCAGAAGCGGACTCGGTCGGGCGATATGGTGACCCTGGGTGAATTTGGTATACTCGAGTATTACCTTGTAGTCCGGCTACGTCCGGATGGGTGGAGTCCGGCCAACGTCGGATGGGTGGAGTCCGGTCAACGTCCGGAAAAGGGGATGAATGAATAAAAAGATGAACGAGGGTTTATTTATAAAAAATGAAATTTTCAAATAATTGGAGGAATAAGGGGAAATGTCAGGGGAACGAACAAATGAATAGCTCCATGTGAGCGGTATCCTTTTAATGAATATGTTACTATCGCTTTCAATTGTAATTGTTTCTTGAATTATTGATTATTGATGGTTAATGTGTTGGCTTTGTTATGAAATTTCATGTTCGGAACCTTATTGAGATTTTAGCTCATTGAGCTTTGTGGAATTACCATGTGGTGTCATTTTCTGCTTTTGTTTTACTCTCACTGTGCAAATGTTGACCTGTAACAAAATTACATTTTTACCCCCGGTTACTTATTGAACTTCTAAAACATTACAATGATTTCACTGGCTCACGAGAGCAAAAATACGTACATCTGATTTCTGAACCATGACATCAATGAAATGAATTTTTGTGAAAACTATTTGATTACTGATTTTACTGGTTACTCACTGGGCTTTTAGCTCACCCCAAAAATGTTTTATTTCCCCCCCCACAGGGCTCAAGGCGAAGGAAGGGCTTGTTGTGCTTATTCACGTGACTGGATGGCTTATATCGTGTACAGTTTAAGTTTGGATCTATTTTATGTACGAGTTGGTCTTGTATAAATATTTGAATTTGATATGGATGTAAGTATACATTCCACGATTGGAATCAGTTTCCGCTGCATTTGTGACATGTAATTATTGGAGACTTGGATGTATGTTTGTGGAACATGTGATGTATATTTGAGATTTATATTGTAATTCATTTGAGAATTGTAGTGATCGACTGAGTCCCGGCGAGAGCTGGGCAGGCGGCCCGCCGAACCCTCTGGTTCGCCTTAGGGGGAGGTGGGGCCGTCACAGTTGGTATCAGAGCTTAGGCTTCAGATCTCTGTAGTGTATCCTAGGCTTGAAGTTTAGGATGCCGGACTGTGGGTTTGGTTTGCAATATTAGTGATTCTTGCGGGATATCTCGACTTGATTGGTACAAGATGGAATGTCGAGGACAACATTCTTTTGAGGAGGGGAGTTTGTGACGCCCCGAAAAGAATGAGTTTGAGAACCCGGAAATTTTCTAATTTTCTAGGGTTTATTTTTTTTTTAATCGCCCGCCTTTTCTACATTTTCTTGATTAGAAAAATTCCCCAGATAAAGTTTATGAGCAAAGATAGTTTTAAAATGATTTTTCTAGTATCACTTAGTTTTTGAGAAATTAAGAGCGTATTTTGAACGTGGGACCCGCTAGAATGCGTTCTGTGAATCTATTTTTGTGATTCTGGTGTAGTATCTTGCATTTTTGACCTGGTTACACTCGAAACTGGATTGAATGACCTTCTGTAATATTGTAGCCCTATCTCTTATCTTCGAAACGGTGTATCTTGAACCTTCATCCGACAATCGTAGCGCCTTTGGTACCATTACCACAAAATGACGTCAAAACTATTTTTCTGGTTTTGAGCTTAACTTTCATTTCCGAACTTTTCCCTAGCTTGACTTGTACTAGTACTACTTGGAGCTTGCTGAATGGCTATTGGATGAACTTGTTGTTGTGTGTACCTTTGGGACTGGCTGAAGAAATAATGAAGCCATGATGGCTGGGAAAGTAAGCAAATTTAGGGGAAGTGCTGTCCGAACTTTGAAAGGACTTGATTGCATTGAGTTTGTGATCTAAGACTTGGATTTGAGCAAGGCAATGTTATATGATGGATGATTTCTAAGCCATGGAGGTGAGTGACCTCAAACTATTTCTGAAGTTCTTTATGAACCGTTTCCTGCATTATTTACTTTTAAACTGTTTCCAAAAGTTACTTTTGAACTGTTTTCTTGCATATCATGCGTACTTGCATATGAGTGTCCCTTGGTTGCTGTAATTCTTGACTTATTGGCTTGTCATTATTAGTTGAAAATGTGTTAAGTACTTTCAATGATTGTTAAAACGATTTTTCTAGGCGAGTGTGTACTTTATCGCACTCGACCTAAATAAATATGAATTTTCAATGATTAATGATTAAATGCTAGTTGCGCATGATGTAAGCCTTTTGGCTGAACTGGCCACTGCCCTTCGTTACCGATCGACTCGAGCCAGAAGCAGACTCGGTCGGGCGATATGGTGACCCTGGGTGAATTTGGTATACTCGAGTATTACCTTGTAGTCCGGCTACATCCGGATGGGTGGAGTCCGGCCAACGTCGGATGGGTGGAGTCCGGCCAACGTCGGATGGGTGGAGTCCGGTCAACGTCCGGAAAAGGGGATGAACGAATAAAAAGATGAACGAGGGTTTATTTATAAAAAATGAAATTTTCAAATAATTGGAGGAATAATGGGAAATGTCAGGGGAACGAACAAATGAATAGCTCCATGTGAGCGGTATCCTTTTAATGAATATGTTACTATCGCTTTCCATTGTAATTGTTTCTTGAATTATTGATTATTGATGGTTAATGTGTTGGCTTTGTTATGAAATTTCATGTTCGGAACCTTATTGAGATTTTAGCTCATTGAGCTTTGTGGAATTACCATGTGGTGTCATTTTCTGCTTTTGTTTTACTCTCACTGTGCAAATGTTGACCTGTAACAAAATTACATTTTTACCCCCGGTTACTTATTGAACTTCTAAAACATTACAATGATTTCACTGGCTCACGAGAGCAAAAATACGTACATCTGATTTCTGAACCATGACATCAATGAAATGAATTTTTGTGAAAACTATTTGATTACTGATTTTACTGGTTACTCACTGGGCTTTTAGCTCACCCCAAAAATGTTTTATTTCCCCCCCCACAGGGCTCAAGGCGAAGGAAGGGCTTGTTGTGCTTATTCACGTGACTGGATGGCTTATATCGTGTACAGTTTAAGTTTGGATCTATTTTATGTACGAGTTGGTCTTGTATAAATATTTGAATTTGATATGGATGTAAGTATACATTCCACGATTGGAATCAGTTTCCGCTGCATTTGTGACATGTAATTATTGGAGACTTGGATGTATGTTTGTGGACCATGTGATGTATATTTGAGATTTATATTGTAATTCATTTGAGAATTGTAGTGATCGACTGAGTCCCGGCGAGAGCTGGGCAGGCGGCCCGCCGAACCCTCTGGTTCGCCTTAGGGGGAGGTGGGGCCGTCACAGTGTGGCTATCTATGATGACTGGAAATGGTATATAATGACTCTACGAGGTGGAAAAAGTGATTAATTGCAACCAATTTCTGTTTTGGAAGAAATTTCTAAAAATTAGGTTTTGTGAAGGAACATTCTGTCCGAATTTGTAGCTCATAGATAGAGGCCGAATTGGCCTTGGCTTAAAACATGAAAGTTGTATAGAATGACATTTTAGAGGTGCCTACAAAATTTCAGATCAATCGGAGTAGTGTAGAATGAGAAAAGTCGAAATTACTATTGCTGTTCTGGTTTTACCCGAATGTAAGAATTGCTCCTGTAATTGGTTGTTTTGGCTGGAATTGCTTCCGAATTGGTTGTTGAGGCCTTCTGATGAAAGTTAGCCCTGTTTCTTAGATTTCAGCTGGTTTTGGAATTTCTGGATTTGGACTTGGATAGCCTGATTTATGATGTTTCGGCTAGAATGCATTTTGTGAATCTGTTTTTCTGGTTCTGGTGTAGTTTCTTGCATTTTTGACCTGGTTACACTCGAAACTGGGTTGAGTGATCTTCTGTAATATTGTAGCCCTGTCACTTAGCTTCGAAACGGTAGGTCTTCCACCTTCATCCGACAATCATAGCGCCTTTGGTACCATTACTGTAAAATGACGTCAAAACTGTTTTTCTGGTTTTGAGCTTAACTTTCATTTCCGAACTTTTCCCTAGCTTGACTTGTACTAGTACTACTTGGAGCTTGCTGAATGACTATTGGATGAACTTGTTGTTGTGTGTGTACCTTTGGTACTGGTTAAGGAAATAATGAAGCCATGATGGCTGGAAAAGTTCGCAAATTCAGGGGAAGTGCTGTCCGAACTTTGAAGGGACTTGTTTGCATTGAGTTTGTGATCTAAGACTTGGATTTGAGCAAGGCAATATTATATGATGGATGATTTCTGAGCCATGGAGGTGAGTGACCTCAAACTATTTCTAAAGTTATTTATGAACCGTTTCCTGCATTATTTACTTTTGAACTGTTTCCACAGTTACTTTTGAACCGTTTTCTTGCATTATTTACCTTTAAACTGTTTCCAAAGTTACTTTTGAACTATTTTCTTGCATATCATGCGTGCTTGCATATGAGTGTTCCTTGTTGCTGTATTTCTTGATTTATTGGCTTGTTATTATTGATTGATAATGTGTTAAGTGCTTTCAATGATTGTTAAAACGAGTTTTCTAGGTGAGTGTGTACTTTATCGCACTCGACCTAAATAAATATGAAATTTTCAATGATTAATGATTAAATGCTAGTTGCGCATGAATGTAAGCCGTTTGGCTGAACTGACCACTGCCCTTTGTTACCGATCGACTCGAGCCAAAAGCGGATTCGGTCGGGCGATAGGGTGACCCTGGGTGAATTTGGTATACTCGAGTATTACCTTATAGTCCGGCTACGTCCAGATGGGTGGAGTCCGTCCAATGGTCGGATGGGTGGAGTCCGGTCAACGTCCGGAAAAGGGGATGAACGAACAAAAGGATGAACGAGGGATTCTACTTACAAAAAAATGTATTTTCAAACGATTGGAGGTATAAGGGGGAATGTCAGGGGAACGAACGAACAAACGAATAGCTCCATGTGAGCCCGTATCCTTTTAATGAATGTTACTATCGCTTTCCATTATAAATGTTCCTTGAATTATTGATACTCCATTTTAATGTATTGTAAATGTTGTAATTGTTTCTGGACTTATCATTTGATTTATCACATCATTGAAATGAACTATTGTGAAACCGATTTGATTACTGATGTTACTGGTTACTCGCTGAGCTTCTAGCTCACCCCAAAACTATTTTATTCCCCTCCACAGGGCTCGTGGCGAAGGAAGGCTTGTTGTGGAATTCCTCTTGTATAAGAATTGGGATCATGGATCAGAGTGGCGCTGTGGAAGCGTGGACGCTTCGGTTTTGACATGTAATTATTGGAGAATTGGATGTATATTTGAGATTTATATCTTGCAATTTATTTGAGGACTGTAGTGAGCGACTGAGTCCCGGCGAGAGCTGGGCAGGCGACCCGCCGAACCTTGGGGTACGCCCTAGGGGGAGGTGGGGCCGTCACATAACATCTAACATGCAAAAAGGAAACTTAGGATAGGATCATGAAGCCAGTAGCTTTCTCCTTCCTGGTTTCCTTTCATTACGACATGCGGCATTTGATAACCAACTGAATACATTCACTGAAGAGTATCATCTTTTAATCGAAAACACAATCACCACCCATCTCAACATGATGAAAAGCATGAGCTAAACATTTAACAAAAGAAACTCAGCCACGGGACCCCTGCAACCCTCTGGGTTCAGTCAACTTCTTAATGATTTGAAACTGCAGAAATGCTTTGTTATTCACCCCAAACATGTTCGTGTGAAGTAACCCAAGTAAGGTCTATCAATTCAACAAGCTGAAAAGCGAATGCAAGACCTTTAACTATCCTTGTTGACGTCTCCTAGCACAAATATCTATCAAAACAGCTGAATAAAAAAATGCAGCAAAGAAAAAGTGAAGCTTGCGGTAAGCCTGGATAGCTCATTGCAGTCAAATATCAAGCAAAAATGAACATTTCGAACAACTCAAGAAACTTCAGCATAACACAGGAAAAGGAAACTATAACATGGTATTCTGAAATGATTAGCAAATCAAAACCTCGATTGAACAAAATATCAGCGAGTAAAGGAAAAGAAAGGCTGCCCAAGTGTGCTGTTGCCACAAGCCGAAAACATCATATTTGTTGCAGCAGACTCTAAAACTGATTCATAAGGGTTCTAACAGCCGAATAAAGGATATGCAGACTATTGTTGACCGAAACAAAAGCAAAACATTAAGGACGCATGGGGAAGAGCAGTTGGTTTCTATTTCTGATGAAATCTATGGAAATATCATCATCAAAACATTCAAGACGACAGCCGTGACAAGGATCCGCCGTCTCCCAAGATGCACAAACAAGGAAGGAAGAAAAACTCACAGCAAGTTGGCAACAAATCTATTTCACATCTAGATGAAGGCCTGATGAACAAGGTAAAGGGGAACAGAAGGTTACCTTCGCTCCCTTGAATAGCAGAAAAACAAAACAGCGCCTGGATGGAAGATTGACGAGCTTCAGCGCAGGCCAAATAAAATTGGGAAAAGTTTCCCCTTGTTGCTGCGATTGCCCTCCAGATTCTTTCCACTCCCCTTTCTGATGAGTTGCCCGCTTCTTCCCCAGCCGTCGACTATTTTTACTTTCCTTCGTCGCTCTCCTCTCAAGCTCCTCCTTTTTTCTGGTTTTTCTCGTTTCTTTCTGCTTCATTCTGCCTTTTCTCAAGCTCTCTCCCCTTCCAGATTTCCTTCTCTTTCGTTTCGCCTGTTACTCTCTCCGTTGTTCTTTCTCCTCTGTTTTTTTTTCAGCCCAGCCGCGCATTTCTTTCATTAGCTGACCCCCCCAAATTCTCTATCGCTCACCAAGCTCTTTCTTTTTTTGCTGTTTTCTTTCCCCGCCGTTAGATGTTCACCCCAACTCTACCTTTTTTCAGCTGCAAACCTCACTCCCAGCTGACTGTTATCCGATTTCCCTAGCTCTTTCTACCCAGCCGCCAACTATCACCGTACCCCCCAAAAGCTACGTTTTTTGTTCTATTTATACCAAACACACACTCTCAAACCCTCACCTCAAAGGTAAGGATGAGAGTAGAGGTTTGCTGGGCATCCTAGGGCCATCCGATGGGTGTTGTTCTAAAAAGATCAAAGGCAAAAAAATGAATAAAAAAAATGGCGGTGAAAAATAGAGCTGCAATGCCTTTGTACTTCTGCCGCATGTATGGACCTTTTTTTTTTTCTTTATTTTTTTTTTCTTTTCACTTAATGGAAAATAAACAATAAACATTTGATAAAAATTAAATCTAAAAGAAATAAGGCATATTTTTTGAAGAATTTTCTTTTTCCGACAAATCTTAATACTAAAAGTCTTAAAATAAAATTAAACGACTAAATGCACGAGAATGAATATAGAAATAAAAATAAAACAAATAATAATAATCTAGTATGATAAAAAATGCCTAAAAACAAAAAATCATGAGATTAATAAAATAATAAAAATAAAAATGAAACAAAAATAACTTAAAAATTTGGTGTTTACAGTTTGCCCCTCTTTGTCCAAGTTTCGAAGAAACTCGAGACAAAAACGTAAACACCAAATATTCATCTGTGTTATTCGGTTGCGAACTACTCGCACGACTGACGCTTTAGAAATGGGGATTGACCCCTTTTGACAAAAATTTTTAAATAGGACTGACCCAAATAAGAAATTTAAAATCGGGACTGACCCGAAACATAAAATTAAAATCGGGACTAACCCGAACAGGAAATTTAAAATCGGGACTGACTCGAAACAGAAAATTTAAAATCGAGACTGACCCGAAACAGGAAAGTTAAACGGGACTGACCCGAACAGGAAATTTACAATTGGGACTGACCCGAAACAGAAAATTTAAAATCGGAGACTGACCCGAAACAGGAAAGTTAAACGGGACTGACCCAAATAGGAAATTTACAATTGGGACTGACCCGAAACAGAAAATTTAAATCGGGACTGACCCGAAACAGGAAATTTAAACGGAACTGACCCGAACAGGAAATTTAAAATCGGGACTGACCCGAAACAAGAAATTGAAAATCGGGAATGACCCGAAACAGGAAATTTAAACGGGACTAACCCGGACAGGAAATTTAAAATTGGGACTGACCCGAAACAGAAAATTTAAACGGGACTAACCCAGACAGGAAATTTAAAATCGGGACTGACCCGAAACAGGAAATTGAAAATCGGGACTGACCCAAAGGAAATTTAAACGGGACTGACTCGGACGGGAAATTTAAAATCGGGACTGACCCGAAACAGGAAATTTAAATGGGACTGACCCGAACAGGAAATTTAAAATCGGGACTGACCCGAAACAGGAATTGAAACAGAATGCATACTAGTGGGACTGACTCATGTTTAGTGGCAATAGAAAATAAAATGCACGCTAGTGGGACTGACCCATGTTTAGCAGTAATGAAAATGAAATGCACACTAGTGGGACTGACCCACGGCTAGTGGCGACGCAAAACAAAATGCTCACCAGTGGAACTGACCCACGGCTAGTGGCGATGTAAAATGAAATGCTCACTAGTGGGATTGACCCACGGCTAGTGGCTGTGCAAGATGAAAATGCGCACTAGTGGGATTGACCCACGGCTAGTGGCAGTGCAAATGAAATGCTCACTAGTGGGACTGACCCACGGCTAGTTGTAGTGCAAATGAAAAATGCTTTGACAATCGGTCAATGGGATTAAACCCGAGCCTACCGTGATGAAACTTGATTTGATTTTTGATTTTTTGATTTTTATTTTTGATTTTTGATTTTTGATTTTTTTTTTTGATATTTTGATTTTTTTTTGAGAAACTTTTCAATAATAATTTGCCCCAATATGATGAATTGATCAGTGGGCTTACACTTGAGCCTGCCTTGGTTGCATTGGCGGCATAAAGTCCAAACCCAACGGGATGTTGGCGACACAAAACTAGGCCCAACGTGATCTTTTTATGTTGGTGACACAAAATCCAGGCCCAACGTGATCTTTTTATGTTGGCAGCACAAAATCCAGACCCAACGTGATCTTCATTTTTGTTTGGCGAGCTATTTTCACAACAAGCCACTTTGAGGCTTCCAATTTTTGACATTCCATTGAAACAAACTTCTCTGTCTGGAATCAAGATTGTCAACTGGTTTTTGTTCCATTGTGCTTTCCCAAGGATGAACAGATCCAATTGCGCTTTTAGTAAATCAAAAGATTGTCACTTGCCCAAATCCCATAATTATGATCATACACTGTGCAAAACCTTTGGCATGAAACGTCAGCCTTGGCCCTTTCAAATATCTCTGCTCCGGAGTTCGGTGTTGGCGAAAGCACTTAGTGCCCTTTCGGGTTTTCGCTAAGGTCGCCTCCACTCCTTTTGTTTTGTCTTGTGCTTCTTTCTTTCTTTTCTCTTTTTTCTTTCCTTGATTTTTTCAATTTTTTCATTTGGGAGAATCTTCTCAAAAATAATTTGCCCCAATTTTCACCAATTATTGTGCAGCCGATCATTTGATTTGCGCTACGGCATGGTCGCTCCTCCTTAAGGGCTTGATTCGCAAGATTCTCACTTACGCTTCTTTATCGATTTCAAGCCATGAATTCCTACACAAGGGGCTTACCAAAGTACAACATGCACTTAAATTTCTTATTTTATTTTTTTAAAATTGATGCTCCTACTATTCATGAAAAGAGCAGCGTGATTGATTCGAAAATGTCTTGCTTGACTCTTGGGCGAAATCCTCAAACGTATTACAAAAATTTGCCCCAGTGTGGGCTTCTTTTGTGAGATCTCATAAATAAAAATTTGCCCCAGTGTGGGCCTATTTTATTGCAAAAATTTGTTTGGATGACTCTCCATTGATTTGAACAAAGTAAGAAACTATGTTTCCTAACAGAAAATTTCATGATGAATCTCTCGAAATAAAACCAAATTACAGAAGATTTCTTCCTCACCTTAACATCGATGCTTAGAGTAATGGGTCACCACTTCCTGTTAGCTCGTCTTTTACGACCAATCAAGTGGGTATTTTTTTTCTGATTTTTGAGGTGGCTAAGGGAATGGGAGGTCAGAATCTGTCTCATTCTTGCGCCCAAATCGTATCTAACCTATTCAATATCACATCTTAGTGAAAGCAAGTAGTTTATCATCCTTATTTTTTAAGGAAACTTAGTCAACATATAAGCTTTATAAGCTTGTAACATATGGGTAGAAATGATAGCTAAACATGTGGAAACAGGTTATAGCCTTATGATCATGAATGATTGAGGGATTCCTCAGAAGTAATCCTCACTTCGAGTTGTCATGAAGGATAAGTCAACGATGGACTTTATGAGCTTGTAATGTGGCTTGAAAATGATAGTTAAAGAATAAGACTTTCAAGGACGTTGCACTGAAGATCGCATTTTTCCAAAATTGCCCCTATTTTGAACTCGAAAATCCTGAACTTCGTTTGACTTTTATCATTACTTAACGGGGACTTTTAGCATCGAAATTTTTTGCATTTCCTTTGCATTCATTTTGCTTGCCTTTTCTTTTCATTTCAAAGGTGCCCTTGCGGATTTTCACATGATGAGCAGTGTCAACCTCATCTAATCAATTCAGAAATACATCTAAAAAAATTTTCTCGGCATCAGTATATGAGCATCACTTACCAATTAATTTAGAAAATTTCTCGACAGAGATATTGCAAAGAACGGAAGTCAAGGCTTCCGACTTTTGTAATGGGGTCAGGTGCGGTGCTTAGAAAGGTTAAGGTTTGAAAGCGGATTTTAAAAGTGGTTTGAATGACCTGAGGTCGCATTATTGCGCCAACCCTATTTTAGGGTTAAATCAAAACTTGCCCCAGTTTATTCTCAATTGAGGCTCTTTACTCTTTCATTTTGTTCTCTTTTTCGGCCTTCTGCCATTCTTTTAAACTTTTCCAAAAATTTGTCCCAATTTATGCTTAACCGAAGTTCTCTTTTCTTTTTTTTTTTTATTTTGTTGCTTTATTACTTTTAACCTTTTGGGATTTTTCTTTCTTTTTCAACTCAAACTTGCCCCATTGTGGGGTTTGCGATTCTCAGGGGTTGCCAAATGAAATATTTTATTCTGAAGGCTCAAAAGGGATAACTAGGGATAGAATATTTGATTGGAAAAAAAAAAAGGGCCCAACTTTTATTCCATTCCTTGCATTAACTCTGAAAGGCAACTTTCATTAATGCAAAATTTTTGCATGCATCTGAATTAATTGATTGAGGAAGACTCCTGTGAAGCATAGGTGATTTGCCGGACAGTCCTCCTTTTTCTTCTTCTTTTTTTTCAAAATGGAAGCCCAAATAAAATTCAATTTCCCCAATTTACAATTCTCTCTTTTCTTTAATTTTATCATTTTTGCTTTTCTCTTTCTTTTGGAAAATTCTCCAATCTCCTTCCCCAATGTGGGGTGCGATCGTAAGTGCTTTTGAAAAGAACCACCCATTTTAATTCAAATGAGGATGCAAGGGTAAATAGTGTTTAGGTTGTAGAAACGATGACCAAAGCATCATTCTTACGATTCATGACAACCAAAGTAACGAATTGCTCATTGAAAATCCATTCCCTTTTGACATTTGAAAAATTTTCAATGTAGGGTAGTGATCATTAAGGCTCTTATTTGAAACGAAATTATTCTTTCAAAGGCTCAAATGGGAGAGCAAATGATAAAATCTGTATGGGTAGAGAAACGAACGCTTGAAGTATCATTCCAAATTTTCAAAACAAACAAGAATAATTCACATTTTTGCTTTCACTGAGATGTAGGTTGAATCTAATTAGACACAGTTGACATTTTCAAGCCAAGGTTGCCCCAATTTGCAATTTATCAATCAATGTGACTGATTTTATTTTGGGGTGCTTTTGTGAAAGAGAAAATGTATCTCATTGGGCCTTTTAAGTGACCTATCAGTTTGAGTGGCTTCTTTTAATTTTGGGCACTCTTATTGTACAATGTGGATCACTAATCTTGTGAATTTTCAGGCAAGAGGTTGAAAAATCTCAACTTGATTTTATTTCTTAAAATTCATCATGAAATCTCCAATGAGCAAAAGAAAAAATAAAATACACATGATTATATACAAAATAATAATTGTCTAAATAAAAAAACTTTATTGTTGAACAAAATTTCTTGTGCAATTATAATACAAATGAGAAGAAAAAAAAAACTTCTAAAGAGCTCCACACATACACTTTTTTTCCTTTTGGAACAAGAATGTATTAACAAATCCAATAAACAGAATTTTTCTTTTCTTTGAAAAACAATTATGACATTTCTTAGAGGCATTAGCCTAGCACTTTCAGATAGATCTTTCATGTTTTCATTGCAAGGTCTGCCAAAGAATCAAGTAATACTTGTAATTTTCAAATTTTATTAGATCAAAATTATCATCAGATATAGAAAAATATTTTCATCTTATTGAAACATTTTTATGAATGCAGGGGAAGGAAAAAAAAAAAGAAAAATACCCAGAGTTAGTAAGCAAAATTGTAAAATCGGTATGCATGTCCTATGGGGGAGCCCTTTTATGCCAAGGGTAGGCCTAGCATGAAAATGCAATCCTCTGGGGTAGGCACTATACACTACCTGATGAATCCGACCAACTGATTGAGTAAAAAATAATTTGAAAATTTTGGTCAATTGGAATGAGAAGAGACATTTGCTCTAAAAATGAGGACAAAGTCCGAATGGATTGCTTGCTTTGATCGATGCATGATGTGCAAAAGAACCTGCTCTTGAAAGGATTGCAACGTCTCGACTAATTTATTCAATGAACCTTAGACTTAAACCCTAAAAAGGAATAAACAAGTCAAGAGGATAGGATGAAATTGATGATTTATTCAAAATTGACTAGATTACCTTAAAAATGGTAAAATGGTCAAATGTATTGAATGAAATTTGATTATTTATTCAAAATTGAATGGATAACCCTAAAAATGATTAAACTAATCAAATGAATTGAATGAAATCAATTGATCAAACAGATCGAGTAAAATGATGATTTATTCAAAATCGACCGAATTGCCCTAAAAATAGGTAAACTGGTCAAATGGATCGGACGAAATTGATGATTTATTCAAAATCGATAAGATTGCCCTAAGAATGGGTAAACCAATTGAATGAAATTGGTGATCTATTCAAAATCGACTAGATTACCCTAAGAATTGGTAAACTAGTCAAATGATTTCAAAATCGACTATGTTGCCCTAAAAATGAACAAATTGATAAAATGAATGGGATGAAATTAATGAATAAAATGGGCCAATGGAGGGAATTGAATTGACAGCTTATTTGAAAATCAATCTATCCACTGGTAGTTTCAAAAATTTATTGTGATGCATTAGTCTATGAGCACTTCTAAAATCAAAATTTGGCCTCAATTTATTTATCGTCTCAATAGTAAGGAATTATTTGTGAATTTCTTCAAATTAATGTCTATTACGCATGGGATCTCTTACCAATTTTTTTTTAGTGGCCAAAAAATGATTGTTAGATGCCCATATTCCAACGTGCAAAAATTGCTTTGCCGTCTTTGAAAAGATCGGATCCTACCTTACCTCGTGCACTACCCCTTCGGACAGTATAGGAAATGTAAACGTGCAAGTCTCATTGGATTATATATCTAAGACATAGGGCGGTTCATTCCTAGCACGGGATCCCCTAAATGGCATTCCCTCTCTAGGGTTTATGCATGATGCCATTTCATCAAAGCACGTAAATATGCAGTACACAAATGAAACGTGATCTAAAGGGAACCCCCTTTTAGTATGCCGGGGTGAGCCTAAAATGAAATGTATTCATGCTGCAAATGTGAAACATTAAATTTAAACGTGTCACATCAAATAGGGTAGGCTCCTAGAGAGTACCATGCCAGGACTCTAATTATCTAGGGCTTATGAATGCAATGGAGACAAAATCAAAAAAAGTTAGTTCAATCAGATAAATATACATAACACATTGTAGCAAAACAATACAAAGAGATAAAGCAATAAATGGAAAAGAGGGGTTAGATCCCTCCCCTCGTGAATAGTGTTCCTAATTTAGGATAAGGTCGACTCTACCCTAGATAATTCTAATATGGATGCATGAGGTTTGGCTCACTAATGCATCTAGACTCGATAAGGTTTCGGTTCCCAAACCTTCAGACCTAAAGGCGAAGGGTCATCACTCCCAGGGCCTTCGGTCGGTGGCTCGAGTGATCCCTTAGGCATCGCTATGGGCGCAGTGCACACCATCCGCCTACCTAAGGAAATCGATCCTAATCCTACAGGGAGATGTGGGATAGCGCCCACGATAAAGAGAAAAATAGGGTGACTAAAAACTATGTATGCACGTATGAAGTGCTTTGTTTGGAGGGGAGGGATCGAGAACCAACGCGAGGCTCTAGGGTAATATACCCCCCAAATGCAATGCAAAGCGCGGGATCACATAAATAAAACATTCATCCATCAAATCAATCGTACGCAAATGTGTGAGGGAGTGAGTTGATACGCACGAAATGCAAAAATCCTAAAAAGGAAAAATGCAACCCTAAACATCCAAATGCAATATATGAAAAGGTTAAAAGAAGAAAAAGATTGACTAAATCAAATTTGCTCGGACTCTCTAAATCCCCAGTGGATTCACCAAGTGTCGCGCCCCATTTTTTAATAAAGATAAATGGCGAGTTTAGAAAAAATGGCTTTTGATTCAATTTTTGATTGAAAAATGAATTTTTTTATTTAAAAAGAAAATGAACAACGTGGGTCTAAATGGGTGTAGACACCAAAATTTTGGTGTAGTTTTATTTACTTTTACTTTTATTTGTTTTTTAGTTTTTTATTTCCTTTTAGTTTTTTATTTTTATTTTTAAGTCATTTTAGCGTAAAATTTATCGGGAAAAAGAAAATCATTCACAAAAAACATGCTTTAGTTATTTTAGATTCAAGTTCATTGTTATTCAATTAAAAAGAAAACAAAGAAAAAGGAAAAAACGAGCTCATGCACCCGAGAAGCATACAATCAAAACCCCTCTCTACATTTTCATCCGCGAAAACGCAGATACAAAAAGGCAAAATTTTCAACTCCGTTATTTTACTCAATTTTCTCCTCCGTCTGATGATCCCAATAGAAGACACTTGGCTCGATCCAAGGTTTATCAGAAAACATGAAAATCTAAGGCTGTAAAAAATGCAAAACAAGATGGAGTTTTTTGGTGCCTTAGATGCTAGGTTTCCGGAGGAAGTTTGGATATAAAAAGCTGGAGAAAGCTAAGGTTTGGGAGGAGGTTTTGACGGCTGGTTGAGTGAGGGAAGACTGATGAAGTTGGCGGCTGGAAAGAAAAAACTGAACAGAAAAGGGGGAAGCCGAGAGTACATAACGGCGAGGGACAGCTGAGGAAAGATCAGACGGAAGGAGGACTTCGAGAGAGGAAAGATCAGAAGGAGGAGAGAGCTTCCGTAAGAGAGAAAGAGAGTTTTGAGAGGTAGGTGGCGGCTGGGGGCCAAGTAGAAAAAGAACAGAGGTAAGAAACAAGAGAAAAGGAGAAGAAAAACAAAAGAGTTGAGAGAGAGTTTGGATGGCTGAAGAGAAGAATCAGAGGGAGACGGCAGAGAAAAATCAAGTGACGACCGAGAGGAGGTTTTTGAGAAGAAAATCTGGTGCTGTGGCTGTGGATGAGGAGACCAGAAACGGGGGTTGAAAAGAGAAGAAACGGGAAAGAAAAACAAGGAAGAGAGGGCTAAGAGGAAAGAAAGACTGAGAGGCGAGAGAGAGCGAGAGAAAGCAAGGACGGAAGGATACGTTGGCGGCTGAGGTAGGAAGCTACGGCAGTGAAAGAAACAGGAGGAGGAAGGAGAGAAAAGATACAGCGAGAGGCAAAGACCGAGGGTCTGGGGGACTGAGAAAAGAAAGCAGGAACAGCCGTGGGAGAGAGAGGAACCGATAGATCCGAGAGAGACCCAGGTAGAGTTGTCCATCAGATTCTGCAGTGATCTCTTCGCCAAATCCAGACTGAAGGCTCAAGTCCAAAGACATTGAATAGGTAGTCTTCGATCTTTCTCCTTTCCATTTCCATTCCATATAAGACCTGGTCTGTGTAACCAGAGATTTTGGGTTCTTGCTCAGTTGTGGTTCTTGCATCTAGACCATGCTATTTGCGTTCCTTCCAAATTAGTTAAAGTTGCATTTGTTTTAGTTAAAACTAAACTTCGTCTAGTTGTTGCTGTTTCCTTTCTTTTCCTTACTCCTGTGGTTTTTACTCTCTCCTGTCTCGCATGTTTTGTCATGAGATTTTGGTTTACTGAAGTTGAAGGTAGTTTGAGATTCAATGATTAAATGGGTTGACTGGGAAAAATCATGACTTTTGTGGAACCCAACTTCAGTTTACCGCAAGTTTCGTTTTTTTTCTTTCTTTGCTGCAATTTTGTATTGCTCTCGTTTCTTGGGCCTAGATCATCTCGTTTGGGATAGTTAGGGGTAGGCATCCATGTTTAAGCTATGTTAGGATTTATGTTTACAGATGTGTGTGAGTTTGATTGATGAATGATGAAGTTTTGCACAATGTTCCCGGCATTTCATCCGTGCTAGTATGAAGCTGCAAAATTGGCAGCAGAGCAAAGGCTGCTGCATCTGTTTTGCTGTTTTCTTCTCCGTGACCACTCACCAAGCTTTGGCCATCCGAATTTGATAGTTAATTTGGTGTGGAAAGGGGCAGTGATTGATTGGTGTTGAGTTTGCATGTTTGAGTCTTTAAAACATTTGAATCATGATTCGATGCTTGCTGGAAAATGAATATCAGTTTGCTGCAAGTCTTATCTGGGTGTATGCTGTAGTCTTTTTTCTTTCTTTTGGCTCCAAGATCTAGTATTTTCTGTTTAGTTAACAAATCAATCAGTTTTTTCGTTATTTGGGTTGTTTGGCATGAATGCATCTAATCTGAATAAGGAGATTGCATGAAGCCGGTTGCAAAAGAAAAGAAAGCTCCAGGACATTGCCGAGAGTCTCAATTGCAGAAATCTTCTTCGTGTGCATGCATGAGAATCTTTTAGAAATTACACTCCAACCCCTTAACTTTTGTCTAATGCTACTACGGCCCAGAAACTTTGAAAATTTGATCAATTTTGTCCCTTTAACATGTTATTTGTTTCCTTGGTATGTTTTCATGTGTTTTGTGAACAAATTCTTCATGAATTTTAGGATGAATTTGAAGGGTCTAATAACTTTTTTCTAGATTTATGGTGTTAATTTGATTTTATGTAGAATTATTGGCGCTTTGTGTTTTAATCATAGAAATTGGGTCCCTATTTGTTAAATATGGGCTGTTTAATTTATTTAAATACTTTTAGTGATTCAATTTTGTCTTTAGTTCCATTTTTATGTGATTATTTGTTCATTAAAGTAATGCCTTGACTCTTTTATTATTTTGGAGGGTAAATAAGCAATTTCACTCCATTGGGGCTCCAAATCAAGGGAGGTACACCCTATCCCTTATTTGTTACTCTATTTGACCCTACGTGCCCTATGTGACTTTACGTGTTTAATTGCATGCCCCTTGGATGTTTATTTATTTATTTCATTTATTTATTTATTTGCTTTATTGGCTTTAGCTTTGTATATCTATCGTTTGAAAGGCACTTGAATGCCAAATTTGTAATAGTTAGGTATTTATTTTAATTATTTATTTATTTCCCCTTTTTAGATTGTAGTAGGGCTCCCCTAATGTAATAGATAGGGCTTTCTTTGCTTTATTTGCCCTGTGTGATTTGTATGCTTACGTGCTACGTGTTACTTGCTTTCTTAGGGCCTTGCATCTAGATACCATGCTTATGTGTTATGTGCTATGTGTGATTTATATGTTTATTTGCTTTATTATACTTTATCTGATTTCTTAGGCTGTAATAAATGCACGTTACCGTGGCTAGTCCAATGCTAGTCATGGTCTTCCCTTCGAGCTCACAAGTCCAATGCTTGTGAGAGAGCGTTAGTTAAGGGCTAGTCCAACGCTAGACCCTTAGGAACCATCCGTACGCTAGATCATGTTTGTATGACTACGTTACATTCTCATGCATATTTTTCACTTTTTAGGGTCTTTTATCATTTTTTGCATGACATCCCTCCTTATACGTATATCCCTTCCCCTATACTTTCCCTTATATGTATCGTACTTACTCCTATGCATGAGACATGACATTAGATTGCATTTCATCTAAGCATTAGAATTAGGCTAGTACATTTGCATGATTAGATTAGGGAAATAACCCCTTGAATATGGGATATGGACGAGTTTGGCTTCTCTAGCCTTAGCACGCTTGTATTCCCTCTATTAAAGGGAACATTGAAGTCACGAGTATAAGTCCCCCGCACCCGATATGATGCAGTCCTTGAGGTCATACACATTTGTATATTATTATTTTCTTTACTTTTTCTTTCTTTCAAGTCTCATGACTTGCATTATTCGCGACTTCTTCGAATAGTCTTTATTGGGCGTCACGATTAATGTGATTGGTACCAAGTAAGCTTTGAAGACACATTTCGACCCCCCGACACCCTCCTAGGTCTAGGGTATGCATTCATATAGTACATCCAAATGTGATAAATCATTAGGTTAAAATCAGAAAACCTTTGACTAAATCGCGCAACTAGCCTTGGCTAGGTTGAAAGGGTGCCTTGGATTCTTATCCTTGCCTTCCCTTTCTTCAAATGTGACTCCCGAATCTTTTTGTCTGATTTTCGTAGACTTGAAGTCGTTTAAAAAGGGTTTTCTACTTTTTTCTTTAAAAATTCATTTTTAGGTGACTTGATACACCTTAACTCTATACCAAGTAGCGACTCCATTTTTCATTAAAAAAACCCTTTTTAAACTATATTTTGGGTCAAATCGTCGCATTTTCAAGTCCCGTTTAGACCCATGTTTTTTCATTTTCTTTTTAAATCCAAAATTCATTTTCCAATCAAAAGCCATTTTTTCCTAAACTCGTCTTTTATTTTTCTTTATTTAAAAAATGGGGCGCGACAGTTGGCGACTCCACGGGGGACTTAAAGAGTCCGAGCAAATTTGATTTAGTCAATCCTTTTCTTCTTTTAACCTTTTCATATATCGCATTTGGATGTTTAGGGTTGCATTTTTCCTTTTTTAGGATTTTTGCATTTCGCGCGTATCAACTCACTCCTTCACACATTTGCGTACGATTGATTTGATGGATGGATGGTTTATTTATGTAATCTCGCGTCTTGCATTGCATTTGGGTGGGGGGACATTACCCTAGAGCCTCGCATTGGTTTTTGATCCCTCCCCTCCAAACGAAGCACTTCATACGTGCATGCATAGTTTTAGTCACCCTATTTTTCTTTTATTATCGTGGGCTGTGACGACCCCACTTCTCCCAAGGGCGAACCCGAGGGTATCGGCGGGGCGCCTGCCTAGCTCACGCCAGGACTCAAAACTTAACGTAATAAAACTAAAAACAAAACAAAAGAGTACTTATTTACATTTCCCAAAAAGTATCTGACCATCCACTATTACATTCTTATAACTATAACCAAAAGTAAAAGGTAGACCCTAAAGAGGGTCCTTATACAACCCGTCAAAACTAATACAAACATTCTAATTGTCCAACTATTACAAGCAAACTTAACTACACTAGTGTAAGTGCCAAAATCCCCGCGTCGGGCCCTGCTAAGGAAAACAAAAGAAAAGGAGTAAGCTAAATGCTTAGTAAGTAAACAGGGGCGAAAGCATAAATTCACGTAGCAACAATTACACAATAAGAGTAAAGCAAAAGCAGAAAAGAACAACATCATATAATAAAGATACGGGTGGCTCCAAAGCCAATTCATGTGCCATGTATGATCTCCTGCCGACACTCCGTCGACCGCAAATAATAGTCCGTAGAACCCCGCTTGTACACCCACCGAGCACCTTATCACCCTCACTGGCCAATCACCTCACAAACTTGCTCGAGCGAACGAAATTGAACTTGCGGCGCAAGCTCGGTTCACAAACTTGGTCACCTTCTCGGTGATCCGGATTCACAAAATTGGTTCATAACATGAACCTACAAACTTGGTGACCTCAGACTAAGTTGGACTGACTTCGACCAAGCCCTAACCGGCTCGAATAGTCCATACAGGTCTTAGATCGGGCCCACGAACTCACAAACTTTGCAAACTTCACAAACTTTACTCGAAAGTCGCCCCGAGCCACAAGCTCAAGGGTTTTGGTTCCAAAAGGTTCATATACATATGCCAAGTACAATTATACATTCAAATTAGGGTTTAGGTCGAGTGCGATAAAGTACACCCTCGCCTAAGTACCCTTTTCACACATCTCAAACACATAGCAAAGAAAACACACCAAACTGGCCTGAATACTTACCCAGAATCTGAAATAGCAAAAACATGAAGTCGGATCGAAATGAACAGCTAGTAGTGGGCCCCACCAGTTCCGCCCAGCTCAGCACCATCTGAAATAGAAGATTGTGTCACATAATATCGCAAACGGCTACTATCGTGCCTAAAACAAGCAAAACGGCAAAAACGACACGCGCGCACGTAAATATGACGGACGGAAACGGAAACGGCCGTTAGCGGAACCAGCAGATTTGACACTCGTTTCTAGTTTACTCATAAGTTGAGCTACGAATATCAGATTAAGGCGTATGAGACGCCATATCGAAGCTTAAAGGATGAACAACAACTGTTATGAAGACATCCAGAACTGAAACTGGAGGCTTCAGTCCCAAATGAACCAAACACAATCACTTACGAAATCTGGCCAATGCACAAATGGTCAGTTTTGAGTGCAAACTGTTTTCTATGCTACACATGGTCAAAAGAGCTGAAAATTGGCAGTTAGATGGATCATTCCAAATGGAACAACTTTCATGAAGGTCGGCAATCAAAATTCGGAACGGAAATTGGTCGTCAGGACCAAAACAGATCTGACCAGAAAATGGTCATTTTCACGGGCAGGCCTTGTTTGCTCGGCTATATCTCAGGTTTTATAAATCCGATTCATGAATTTCCAAGGGCGTTAGAAATCTATGATATAGGGCTATAAGTTTAGTGTTTTGGTCGCAAGCCCAAACAGCTTGTAACCTAGTCAAATGTGAAGCCAAAGTTCCAGTCGTAAACTGTCCGGATATAAAAACAGTTCTGACATGCATTCTTATTTCGATCATAACTAGAGCTACGGGACTCGGATTTTGACGCACGTTATAGCGTTTCAAAGCTGTGGCCAAGATCTACATTTATTATGAAGAAGTAGACACCCAGATCATACTCTATCAAAATCGAAAAAAAGTCACGTTCAGAAACTTTCCAAAAACGTAACAGAATTTGACGGTCACAACAGGTCTGAGTATTTCGTTTATAACTCAGGATATACTAATCCGTTTAACCTGAACATTTACAGGGATATCCAGGACTTAAGGGGCTACAATGTTGAAGAAGGAAACTTTGTCCAATTTTGAATGTAACAAGGTCAAAAATGCAAGACACTATACCAGAATCGCAAAACAGGATCACAAACCGTATTCTAGTACAAACATCATAACTCAGCCTACACAAGTCCAAATCCAGAAATTCCAAAGCCATCCGAAAGCTTAGAAACAGGGCTACATTTCATTAGAATACCATAACAACTAATTCTGAAGCAATATCAGCCAAAACAACCAATTACAGGGGCAATTCTTACCTACGAATAAAACCAGGACAGCAAGGGTAATTTCAACTTTTCTCATTCTACGCTACTCCGATTGACCTGAAATTTTGTAGGCACCTCTAAAATGTCATTCCCTACAACTTTAATGTTTTAAACTAAGGCCAAATCGGCCTCTAACCAGGAGATACAAAACCGGACAGAATTGAAGGGTATGAAACCCTAGCTTGCTAATTTATCTTCCAAACCAGAAATTTGCTGCAATTAACTACCATTCACACCAACTAGCTTCATTCTCAATCATTTCCAAACATCATACATAGCCACATAATATTAATCATATGCAACCAGCAAAAATCCCAAATAAATAGAAAACTTCATCAATCTTAACTAAAATCAAGAAATAGTCCACCAAATCACACTTATAACAACCACAAGTCATTAATTAAGCATCTTTAGATAGAGGAGAGGGGTTCCATAGTCACTCACCTTAGAACCAAAGAAGAGAGACCACTTAGCACCTTAAGCTTCCAAACAACTTCACCACACAACTCACTATCACTCACTTAATGATTTCTATGGAACAAAAACAAGGTTAAGTGGTTGTATTCTTGGATTTGAGCAAGAGAGAATCAAGAAGTTGAAGAGGTTTTCTTTCTCCTTTCTTGAGAGAGAGGTTCGACCAAGCTTAGAGAAGAAATGAGGAATTTTTGGTGATTTTTATGATTTATTTAGTCAATGGTAAGACAATGAATAGTAGTCTTACTTAAGGACCAATCCAAGGGTGACACTTGTCACCTCCATTAATGCAAGTCTATCACTTTGTTCCCTCTCACTCTAATCCATAAAGTATCCTCTAATTATCTCTTAGCACCCGATAAATTAAACCCAGTATCCGAAACTTAACCTAATCGGCCGAATTTTTCCGAACTTACCGCACTAGTGGGTCCCACATCCGATATACGTTCTTATTTTCTCAAAATCTAACCGATACTTGAAAAATCATCTAAAACCCATATTTACTCATAAAAATTATCCTGGAAATTTTTCTAATAAAGAAAATGTAGAAAAGGCGGGCGATAAATAATCTTCCACTTAAACTTTCTAATATTGTAACACTAGAGGTTTGCTAATCATTCAAACTTACTAAACCTTTGTAATTAAAACAAATCCTATATTTACTTACGTCAAGGCACACACTAGAATACCGAATATAAATTATAGCTTGAACCTTATAATAATAATACGTAAACTAGGATTTTCAAACTTAACCGAATTAGGGTTTCCTTCCTAGCCATAAAACCCTATTTTCCATACTGAATATCAAATAACCCTAATATCGACTTACGATCGGACTGGGGCCTCACATGGGCGTTATCCCACACCTCCTTGTAGAATTAGGATCGATTGCCTTGGGTAGGCGGATGGTGTGCTCTGCGGCCATAGAGCTACCTAAGGGATCACTCGAGCCACCGACCGAAGGCCCTGGGAGTGATGACCCTTCGTTTTTAGGTCTGAAGGCTTGGGAGCCGAAGCCTTATTGAGTCTAGATGCATTAGTGAGCCAAACCTCATGCATCCATATTAGAAATGCCTAGGGTAGAGTCGACCTTACCCTATTAAGGACACTATGCACGAGGGGAGGGGTCCTACCCTTTTTCCTTATTTATCTTTGTTGCTTTTTATATCATCTAATTGTCCAACGTGTTATGTGATTATGTGTTGAACTGACGTTTCCTTGTCTCTTGTCTTTTGCATTCACAAACGTTAGGAAATAAGAGGTCTGACATGATCCTCTTTTAGGACCTACCCTTATAGATAGGCTATTGCACGTTTAGAAATTCTAGTTTATTTCATTCGCAAATTAATAATGGCATATCATTTTAGGCCTACCTTGGCATATAAAGGGTTCCTTAGGTCATGTTTTCATTTAAATTGCATGTTTTATTGCTTTAATAAACTGGCATCATGCATCCACCTTAGAAGAGAATGCCATTTAGGGGATCCCGTGCTAGGAATAAACCGCCCTGTGTCTCGGATATATAATCCAATGAGACTTGCACGTCTATATTTCTTGTACCATCCAAAGGGGTAGTGCACGAGGTAAGGTAGGACTCGATTTTTCCCTGATAACACAATAACTTTGGTACATTAGGATATGAGCATCTAACAATCATCTTTTGGCCATTTTAAACGAAATTGGTAAAAATCCCTTGCTTAAAGGACATTAATTTGAAGAGATTCACAAATGATTCCTCATTGTTGAGACAAAAATATAGAGGCCAAATCTTGATTTTAGGAGGCTCATAGACTAATGCATTGCAATGATTTTTTTGAAACTACCAATGGGTAGATAATTCAACCCATTTTTGAATAAACCATCAATTCCATTCAATTCATTTGATCAAGTTATTTATCAATTTCATCCAATCCATTTTGTCAATTCATTCATTTTTTAAATCATCAATTTTGTTCAATTCATTGGACCAATTTACCCTTTTAGGGTGATTTGGTCGATTTTTGCATAAATTATCAATCTCCATTTCATTCATTTGGCCAATTCACCCATTTTTAGGGCAATCGAACCGATTTTGAATAAATCAAGTTTCATTCAATCCATTTGACCAATCTACCCTTTTTTAGGGTGATTCGATCAATTTTGAATAAATCAAATTTCATTTAATTTATTTTGACCAGTTTACCTATTTTTAGGGCAATTCGGTCGTTTTTGAATAAATCATCAATTTTATCCAATCCATTTGACCCGCTTTTTCCCCTTTTAGGGTTTAAGTCTAAGGTTCACTAAATAAATTAATCAAGACATTGCAATCTCTTTTACACATCATTTTATGTGTTGATCAAAGTAAGCAATCCAGTCGGACTTTGTCCTCATTTTTAGGACAAATAGCTCTTCTCGCTCCAATTGGCCAAATTTTTCAAATTATTTATCACTCAATCAATTGATCGGATTCATCAGGTATTGTATGGTGCCTACCCTAGAGGATTGCATTTTCATGCTAGGCCTACCCTTGGCATAAAAAGGGTTCCCCCATAGGACATGCATACCGATTTTATAGTCTTGCTTATTAACTCGGGGTATTTTTCTTTTGTTTTTTCCGCTCCCCTGCATTCATAAAAATGCTTCAATAAGGTGAAAATATTTTTTCCTATATCTGATAAAATTCAAAAATTACAAATATTACTAGATTTTTGGGCAGATCCTACAATGAAAATATGAAAGATCCATCTGAAAGCTCTAGGCTAAAGCCTCGGAGAGACTTTATAATTGTTTTTCAAAGGAAAATTCTGTTTATTTGATTTCTTAATACATTTTGTTCCAAAAGAAAGGGAGACAAAAGTGTATATGTGGGGTTTCTTTAGAAGTTTTTGTCTTCTCATTTGTATTATAATTGAATGAGAAATTTTGTTTTAAACATTTTCAGCAATAAAGTTTTTGGACAATTGTTGTTTTGTGTATATTCATGTACATTTCATTCTTTATTTTTGCTCATTGGAGATTTCATGATGAATTTTAAGAAATAAAACTAAATTGAGATTTCCTCAACCTCCAGCCTGAAAATTCATAAGGGTATGCTTTCTAAAATCCTTACGTACACTGGATTGGTGATTTGAGCTGTACAATAAGAGTGCTCAGAAAAAAAAAAGGGTGAACGGTCACTAAAAGGCCCAATGAGATATCTTTTCTCCTTCACTTAACCCCAAAATAGAATCAGTCACATTGATTGATAAATTGCAAATTGGGGCAATCTCTGCTTGAAAATGTCCACTGTGTCTAATGAGATTCAATCTACATCTCAGTGAAAGCAAAATGGTGCATTATTCTTGTTTGTTTTGGAAATTTGGAATGACACTTCGAACGTTCGTTTCTCTACCCATACAGATTTTATCATTTGTTCTCCCATTTGAGCATTTGAAAGAATAATTTCGTTTCAAATAAGAGCCTTAATGATCATTACCCTACATTGAAAAATTCTTAGATATCAAAAAGGGAGTGGATTTTCAATGACCATTTCGTTACTTTGGTTGTCATGAGATGTAAGAATGATGCTTTGGCCATCGTTTCTACAACCTAAACACTATTTATCCCTTGCATCCTTATTTGAGCTAAAATAGGTGGTTCTTTTCAAAGCACCTATCATCGCACCCCACATTGGGGAAGGAGATTGGAGAATTTTTCAAAGGGAGAAAAAGCAAAAATGCTAAAATTAAAAGAAAAGAGGGAATCACAAATTGGGGAGATTTGATTCTACCTGGGCTTCAATTTTGAAAAAAATAAGAAAAGAAAAGAGAGAAAGAGAAAAGAAGAAGGAAGAGTGTCCGGCAAATCACCTATGCTTCACAGATATGGATAAACAGGAGTCATCTTCAGTTAATTAATTCAGGTACATGCAAAAAATTTCACATTAAAGAAAGTTTCCTTTCAGATTTAATGTAAGGAACGGAATGAAAAGTCAGGCCCTCTTCTTTCCCAATCAAACATTCTATACCTAGTTATCCCTTTTGAGCCTTTAGAAAAAATTATTTCGTTTGGCAACCCCTGAGAATCGCAAACTCCACATTGGGGCAAGTTTGAGTTGAAAAGGGAAAAGTCTCAAGAAGTGAAAATTGATAAAGCAACAAAATCAAAAGAGAAAAGAGAACCTCAAGTTCAAAAATAGAATGGGGCAAATTTTGAAATTTCAAAGGAATGGCGGAAGGCCGAAAGTGAAAATCAATCAAAAAAAGAAAGTTGAAAGAGAAAAGAGTCTCAATTGAGAATAAACTGGGGCAAGTTCTGATTTAACCCTAAAATAGGGTTGGCGCAATAATGCGATCTCAGATCATTCAAACTGCTTTTGAAATCCACTTTCAAGCCTTAATCTGTCTAAGCACCCCACTAAACCCCATTACAAAAGGCGAAAGTCCTGATTTCTGTTCTTTGCAATATCTCTGTCAAGAAATTTTCTAATTGGCAAGTGATGCTCATGTACTGATGCCGAGAAATTTTTTAGATGTATTTCTGAATTGATTAGATGAGGTTAACACTGTTCATCGTGTGAAAATCCGCAAGCGCACATTTGAAAAGAAAAAGCAAAATGAATGCAAAGGAAATGCAAAAATTTCGATAGTGAAGTCCCCGTTAAGTGATGGTGAGAGTCACCAAGTCTAAGATTTTTGAGTTCAAAATAGGGGCAATTTTGGAAAAATGCGATTTTCAGTGCAATGTCCTTGAGAATTTTATTCCTTTAACTATCGCTTTCAAGCCACATTACAAGCTCATAAAGTCCATCGTTGACTTATCCTTCATGACAACTCGAAGTGAGGATTATGCTTCTGAGGAATCCATCAATCATTTGTGATCTTAAGGCTATAACTTGTTTCCACATGTTTAGCTATCGTTTTTGTCCACACGTCACAAACCTAAAAAGCTTATATGTGACTAAATTTTCTTAAAAAATGAGGGTGACAAACTATTTTCTTTCACTAAGATGTGATATTGAATGGATTACATACAATTTGGGCACAAGAATAAGACAGATCCTAACTTCTCATGTTTCCTTAGCCATCTCAAAAGCAGAAATAACACCCACTTGATTGGTCTATGAAAGATGAGTTAACAAGGAGTGGTGACCCATTACCCTAAGCGTTGATGCTAAAGTGGGAAAGAATTTCCTTGTAATTTGGTATTATTTTGAAAAATTCATCATGAAATTTTCTGTTAGGAAACATAGTTTCTTACATTGTTCAAATAAATGGAGAGTCATCCAAACAAATTTATGCAATTAAATGGTCCCACACTGGGGCAAATTTTCATTTGAGAGATTTGGCAAAATGAGCTCATATTGGGGCAAATTTTTATTGTGAGATTTCACAAAATAAGCCCACACTGGGGCAGATTTTTTGTAATACATTTGAGAATTTCGAATCAATCACGCTGTTCTTTTCATGAGTAGTAGTTGCATTAATTTTTAAAATAAGAAATTTAAGTGCATCTTGTACTTTGGTGATCCCCCTGTGCAGGTATTTATGGCTGAACATAATGAAAAAGCATCCAGTGATGTGGAAGGCCGATACTGTGAAAAGAGAAACAGGAAGAAAGAAGAAAAAGGCCCTACACTGGGGCAAATTTTTGTTGAAAAGGTTCTCCCGAAAAGATCAAAAATCAGGAAAATTCCAAAAGAAAAAAAAGAGAAAAAAAAAAATTTTTTCAAAATCAAAAAAATCAAAATCAAAATCAAATTTCATCACGGCAGGCTCGGGTTTAATCCCATTGACCGATTGTCAGAGCATTTCATTTGCATCCGCCACTAGCCGTTGGGTCAGTCCCACTAGTGCGCCTTTCATTTATACTGCCACTAGCTGTTGGGTCAGTCCCACTAGTGAGCCTTTCATTTTGCACCGCCACTAGCCGTTAGGTCAGTCCCACTAGTGAGCCTTTCATTTTGCACCGCCACTAGCTGTTGGGTCAGTACCGCCACTAGCCGTTGGGTCAGTCCCACTAGTGCGCCTTTCATTTGCACCGCCACTAGCCGTTGGGTCAGTCCCACTAGTGCGCCTTTCATTTACACTGCCACTAGCCGTTGGGTCAGTCCCACTAGTGCGCCTTTCATTTACATTGCATTTCATTTTCATTGCCGCTAAACATGGGTCAGTCCCACTAGCGTGCATTTTATTTTCATCGCCACTGAACATGGGTCAGTCCCACCAGTGAGCATTTCATCTTTCATTGCCACTAAACATGGGTTAGTCCCACTATGTGTGCATTTTGTTTTCATTGCCGCTAAACATGGGTCAGTCCCACTAGCGTGCATTTCATCTTTATTGCCACTAAACATGGGTCAGTCCCGTTGGTGTGCAGTCTGATTTTTTTTCAAATTTCCTGTACGGGTCAGTTCCATGATTTTAAGTTTTTTCGGGTCAATCCCATGATTTTAAGTTTTATTCGGGTCAGTCCCATGATTTTAAATTTTATTCGGGTCAGTCCCATGATTTTAAGTTTTGTTCGGGTCAGTCCCATGATTTTAAGTTTATTCGGGTCAGTCCCATGATTTTAAATTTTGTTCGGGTCAGTCCCATGATTTTAAATTTTGTTCGGGTCAGTCCCATGATTTAAGTTTCCTTGTTCGGGTCAATCCCATCATTTTAAATTTTGTCCGGGTCAGTCCCATGATTTAAATTTTGTTCGGGTCAGTCCTATGATTTTTAAATTTCTTTGTTCGGGTCAGTCCCGATTTTAAATTTCTCGTTTGGTCAGTCCCATTTTAATTTCTGGTTCGGGTCAGTCCCTATTTCTACAGCGTCCATCGCTCGAGTAGTTCGTCGCCGAATAACGCAGGTAAGTATTTGGTGTCTACTTCTTTGTCTCAAGTTTTTCCAAAATTCAGACAAAGAGGGGCAAACTGTAGACACCAAATTTTTGGTGTAGTTTTATTTACTTTTATTTTTATTTGTTTTTTAGTTTTTTATTTCCTTTTAGTTTTTTATTTTTTTTAAGTCATTTTAGCGTAGAATTTATCGGGAAAAAGAAAATCATTCACAAAAAACATGCTTTAGTTATTTTAGATTCAAGTTCATTGTTATTCAATTAAAAGGAAAACAAAGAAAAAGGAAAAAACGAGCTCATGGGGCGAGACAATGGGACTTGAAAATGCGACGATTTCACCCAAAATATAGTTTAAAAAGGGTTTTTTTGAATGGAAAATGGAGTCGCCACTTGGTATTGAGTTGAGGTGTACCAAATCACCTAAAAATGAATTTTAAAGGAAAAAGTAGAAAACCCTTTTTAAACGACTCCAAGTCTACGAAAATTAGAGAAAAAGATTCGGGAGTCACATTTGAAGAAAGGGAAGGCAAGGATAAGAATCCAAGGCACCCTTTCAACCTAGCCAAGGCTAGTTGCGCGATTTAGTCAAAGATTTTCTTATTTTACCCTTAAAATTTATCACATTTGGATGTACTATACACATCCAAATCCTAGACCTAAGAGGGTATCGGGGGGTCGAAATTTATCTTCAAAGCTTACTTGGTACCAATCACATTAATTGTGACGCCCAATAAAGACTCTTCGAAAAAGTCACGAATAATGCAAGTCATGAGACTCGGAAGAAAGAAAAAGTAAATAATAAATGTGTATGACCTAAAGGAATGCATCATAATGGGTGCAGGGGACTTATACTCGTGACTTTCAATGTTCCTTTTGTTCTATTTATACCAAACACACACTCTCAAACCCTCACCTCAAAGGTGAGGATGAGAGTGGAGGTTTGCTGGGCATCCTAGGGCCATCCGATGGGTGTTGTTCTAGAAAGATCAAAGGCAGAAAAATGAATAAAAAAAATGGCGGTGAAAAATGGAGCTGCAATGCCTTTGTACTTCTGCCGCATGTATGGACCTTTTTTTTTCTTTTTCTTTTTTTTTTTTTGCTTTTCACTTAATGGAAAATAAACAATAAACATTTCATAAAAATTAAATCTAAAAGAAATAAGGCATAGTTTTTGAAGAATTTTCTTTTTCCGACAAATCTTAATACTAAAAGTCTTAAAATAAAATTAAACGACTAAATGCACGAGAATGAATATAGAAATAAAAATAAAAAAAATAATAATAATAATCTAGTATGCTAAAAAATGCCTAAAAACAAAAAATCAAGAGATTAATAAAATAATAAAAATAAAAATGAAACAAAAATAACTTAAAAATTTGGTGGCTACACACTTCCATTTAATATATACATTGATGCTCAAATCCTGATACAAAGTTTCAACACACCAAAATACTTCAATGTGTTTACAATTCGAGTACAATAAACCCTGGTCGAATGCTAGCGCGAGTACAATTTCAAAACTTCAAAACTAGACTACTACGTACAAGTCTCACGCCTCGCTCGTACCCCTTGTAAGGAAAACAAATGGCGTGGAATGAGCTAAAAATCCATTGAGATTCCAAATAACAAGTTGACCATTATTTAAAAGTGCAAATATCACGTAGCAAAGTAATAAGCATGAAAAGTTCATAAAAGTGGGCAATAACACTTCAAGTAGCAAATCTCAAAATGAGCGAGTGTAAAGTTTTCCTTTAAAATGAAACAATAACATGATAAGTACTAATCATTCCAAAGTATAAGGATACGGATGGCTATCAGGAGCCAAATTCCCATTGCATCACCAGAGCTTGATCAAGTAATAGTTGACACTCCCTCAACTTTCAAGTAAGTAACCAATTCCGTAGAGCACCACTTAAACTACTCTCCGTCCACCATCCAAACCCCCTACTAGGCCCAAAATCCTCAATAAACACTGGTGGTAATACTCGAGTATACCGATTAGTCGAGAAGATATCACTCCACTTGACAAAACAAAAGACCCAGGGTTCGTTACCCAATCAACCAAGCCCTTGTCGGTTCGACTCGAGTAACTCGCCATAGAGTTTCTGGAATTCTAGGAAGTGCGCACCATATGCACAAATATATCAAATCCATTGCAACAATAAATAAGTATATCTCATATTAAGGCAAGTGCGATAAAGTACACTCTTGCCCGATCAAACATGTGACATATCATTAAATCACATTGGTCAAGTATTAAAAACAAGTGTCCAGTTCAATTAGGTATTTGGAAGCACTCACCAAAAGTCTAGTGCCTCTCAAAGTCACATTCAGGTCCAACTCCTTGGTTGGAGTCCAAATCTCAATAAAAGGGCTTGCAAGAGTTATCCTTCACCTTTCCTTGTGAAATTTAGCTCCCTAAGCTTCCCAAGCTCTCAATTTGCAAGTTAATCGGTTTAGTTTTCTTGTTTTCTCACTCAATCAAGCAAAACCCAAGATGGATTGAAGCTCTCTTTCTCTTGTTTTTCTCCCTCTCTCTCACGGCTGGTATGGTGGAATGAAGAGAAATTTGAGTGGTTTTTTGGTGATAAATATGGCAGAAATTAGTTGGTCTTAGGTTGGGTCAAAGATAGTTAGATTGCTTCCACTTGTCACCAAGAGATTAGCTTCCAAAATTTTTTCTTTTCCTTGGCTTTCTTAGTCAATAATTTCGGCCATTACATGCTAATTATGGGCTGATATTTTGGCTCTAATAACAATGAGATTAAGTTAATGAAGTGATGGTCAAGTGGTGTATTGAATTGGTAGTAAATGATACTCGTTGGTTCGAGCCGATTTTTTCTTAAATCGCGTATACTAGGGTTTTATCTTATAATTCACTAACATATTATTATCACTTCTAATCACACACTTAATATCATCTAAAACTCACTCTTAATCACCAAATTTAATACACACTCTGTACTGGATAATCATACTATGAAAAGACGTAAAAATCCTAATTTACGCTAACAAGAAAACAAATGGAAAAACCCTTGATTCTATGTTTGTTTGCACTTATTGTGGGGTGAATGAGTAGTAAGGCTTTTAAAAAGTAATAAATGCCAAATGAAAGGGAATTTTAAGAAAATATAAGAGATTTTACAATTCCATAGATTAAAAGTAGGGTTTCGACTAAAATAAGAGAGATTTAAGAAAACTTGTTAGTCACAAGTAAAACTAGGGTTTTGAGTACAAGTAGGGTTTCTAATCTTTAAAATGAAACAATGTCTTAAAACAAAATAAAATATAGAAACCGTAATATCTTAAAAGTCGGGGTATCACAATCTCTCATCCTTAAAAGAATTTCGTACTCGAAATTCATACATTTTTTCGTAAATTCATATATTTATTCGTAAATATGTATAAGCAAAATAAAATAGCTATAAGGTTCAATAAAAACATTTTCAAATCATAAAACGAAAACTAATAAAACACATTGAAAATAACATACTTTCTTTATATATATATCATAGCAATTCACACATCCTACGGGACATTAACCCTAGGTATTGCTCAGGCACTATACTTAATCAAAACTTGACGAAGTACAACCAAGTATGTACGCGTGAATAATCAGGGTCCCCAATCTCACTAATATCTTCAATATATCCTAAATCCAGACTATTCGCATTTCCCGTGCCTTGGCTTTCGCCATTCAAACTTACTCTCATATTGCTCGGGATATCAATTTATCATAAGGGTATCACTCTTTGGTATTCGGACACAAGAATCCAAAAATAAGATAATTCATAACTCGAGCTGGCCAGTCCCCAGGAATAAATCATCTACTTTTGAGATTCCTACCCAACGTACATATCTAATATCTTAAACAATGGACATTCATTCCACACTTAACAAACGAATCCTCACAGTCCGAGAACCCTCTCCCGGCACGAGCTCGATAGGAGCTCTGATACCATTTGTGACGGCCCCACCTCCCCCCAGGGCGTACCCCAGGGTTCGGCGGGTCACCTGCCCAACTCTCGCCGGGACTCACTCACTCATAGCTCAAGAAAAATGATGTACATCCATAGAAAATAAATAACACATCGACTACCACTTAATATATACATTGATGCTCAAATCCTGATACAAAGTTTCTATACACCAAAATACTTTAAAGTGTTTACAATTCGAGTACAATCAGCCTAGTCGAATGCTAGTGTGAGTACCATTTCAAAACTTCAAAACTAAACTATTCTGTACCAGTCTCACCCCTCGTTCGTACCCCTTGTAAGGAAAACAAATGGCGTGGAATGAGCTAGAAGACCAGTAAGGTTCCAAATAACAAGTTGACCATTATTTAAAAGTGCAAATATCACGTAGCAAAGTAATGAGAATGAAAAGTTCATAAAAGTAGGCAATAACACTTCAAGTAGCAAATCTCAAAATGAGCGAGTGTAAAGTTTTCCTTTAAAATGAAACAATAACACGATAAGTACTACTCATTCCAAAAGTATAAGGATACGGATGGCTCTCAGAGCCAAATTCCCATTGCATCACCAGAGCTTGATCAAGTAATAGTTGACACTCCATCAACTTTCAAGTAAGTAACCAATCCCGTAGAGCACCACTTAAACTACTCTCCGTCCACCATCCAAACCCCCTACTGGGCCCAAAATCCTCAATAAACACTGGTGGTAATACTTGAGTATACCGATTAGTCGAGGAGATATCACTCCACTTGACAAAACAAAAGACCCAGGGTTCGTTACCCAATCGACCAAGCCCTTGTCGACTCGACTCGAGTAACTCGCCACAGGGTTTCTGAAATTCCAGGAAGTGCGCACCATATACACAAATATATCAAATCCATTGCAACAATAAACAAGTATATCTCATATTAGGGCAAGTGCGATAAAGTACACTCTTGTCCGATCAAACAAATGACATATCATTAAATCACATTGGTCAAGGATTGAAAACAAGTGTCCAGTTCAATCAGGTATTTGGAAGCACTCACCAAAAGTCTAGTGCCTCTCAAAGTCACGTTCAGGTCCAACTCCTTGGTTGGAGTCCAAATCTCAATAAAAGGGCTTGCAAGAGTTATCCTTCACCTTTCCTTGTGAAATTTAGCTCCCTAAGCTTCTCAAGCTCTCAATTTGCAAGTTAATCAATTCAGTTTTATTGTTTTCTCATTCAATCAAGCAAAACCCAAGATGGATTGAAGCTCTCTTTCTCTTGTTTTTCTCCCTCTCTCTCACGGCTGGTATGGTGGAATGAAGAGCAATTTGAGTGGTTTTTTGGTGATAAATATGGCAGAAATTAGTTGGTCTTAGGTTGGGTCAAAGATAGTTAGATTGCTTCCACTTGTCACCAAGAGATTAGCTTCCAAAATTTTTTCTTTTCCTTGGTTTTCTTAGTCAAGAATTTCGGCCATCACATGCTAATTATGGGCTGATATTTTGGCTCTAACAACAACGAGATTAAGTTAATGAAGTGGTGGTCAAATGGTGTATTCAATCGGTAGTGAACGATACCCATCGGTTCGAGCCGATTTTTTCTTAAATCACGTATACTAGGGTTTTATCTTATAATTCACTAATTTTTTACTATCACTTCTAATCACACATTTAATATCATCTAAAACTCACTCTTTATCACCAAATTTGATACACACTCTGTACCAGATAATCATACTATGAAAAGATGTAAAAATCCTAATTTACGCTAACAAGAAAACAAATGGAAAAACCCTTGATTCTATGTTTGTTTGCACTTATTGTGGGGTGAATGAGTAGTAAGGCTTTTAAAAAGTAATAAATGCCAAATAAAAGGGAATTTTAAGAAAAATATAAGAGATTTTACAATTCCATATATTAAAAATAGGGTTTCGACTAAAATATGAGAGATTTAAGAAAACCTGTTAGTCACAAGTAAAACTAGGGTTTTGAGTACAAGTAGGGTTTCTAATCTTTAAAACAAAAAAATGTCTTAAAACAAAATAAAATATAGAAACCGTAATATCTTAAAAGTCGGGGTATCACAGATCCTTCCTTTGTACACAAGAGATTGGCTATAAGTTGATCAACTTGAAGAAGCTTGTTATATAAATTGGAATTCAAACTCAAGTGGAGTTTGAAACTTGGTTTGCTATTCTATCCTTTTATTTACTATCTTGCAATATAAACTGTCTATCTCTTCTACTCCTAAGCACATGTGTTTCCTCATCAATTGCTCCATTGTGTGGTCCTTTAGAAAAAGAGGGCAAGTTCTAAAAAAGTGACACATATCTTGGCCAGTTTTTAAACCACCTAACTCACCCTCCTCTTAGGTTGTCTTCGATCCTTACAGACAATTATCTTCATAATTTTGACTTAATTTTACAAAGATGTGAAGAAACCAATCTTGTTCTCAATTGAGAAACATGCCATTTCATGGTTTTTGAAGTAATTGTTTTGGGACATAGGATTTTCTTTAAAGGAGTTGAGGTCGACAAGTCAAAGATGGAAGTAATTGAGAAGATGCTACCCTTAAACAACATCAAGCGGATTTGTAGCTTTCTTGGACATGCGAATTTCATATATGCTTTATTAAGAACTTTTTCAAGATATCTAAACCATTATGTGATTTGTTATGCAAAAATACCCCTTTTCATTTTAATGATAAATATTTGATTGCATTTGATAAGTTGAAAAAGGAGTTAACTTCAACCCTTATTATTACTTCACCAGATTGGTTGCTACCATTCTAGTTAATGTGTGATGCAAGTGATTATGTGATAGGAGCCATTCTAGGGCAAAGATGGGAAGAAAGATTGCAGGTGATTTATTATGAAAGCAAGTTGCTAAATGAAACACAACTTAATTATGCAACCACGAAAAAGAGCTATAGGTGGAATTTGATGTAGAAATAAAAGATAACAAGGAATCAGAGAACTTTATGGCAGATCACCTTTGATTATAGAGTACATCCCTGCCAATGATCAGCTTCCAATTAAAGAGAATTTTTCGGATGAATTTCTTCTAGCATTTGTTAATTCTCTATGATATGCGGACTTTACTAATTATTTGATAAGTGGAGTAATTCCAAATGGTTTCA
Organism: Coffea arabica; assembly: GCF_036785885.1. Taxonomy (NCBI): domain Eukaryota; kingdom Viridiplantae; phylum Streptophyta; class Magnoliopsida; order Gentianales; family Rubiaceae; genus Coffea; species Coffea arabica. The sequence continues at coordinate 46,200,313 of NC_092320.1, read as the reverse complement.
ATTATCATCAAAAGAAGATATTCTTGCATGATATTAGAATTTACTTTTGGGAGGAACTGTTGCTTTATAAACATTGTGCTAATGGTATGGTATGTAAATGTATTCGTGAAAATGAGGTACGTAATATTTTATATTACTGTCATAAATTAGAAATGAGTCATCAGTTTAGTACTTCAAAGACCGTAGCAAAGGTATAACAATTGAAATTTTATTGATCGACTATATACCGAGATGCTAGGGAATATGTTAAAAGTTGTGATGCTTGCCAAAAAATTGGAAATATTTTTAGAAAAAATGAGCTGCCCCTGACTATTTTCTTAGAAATTGAATTATTTGATGCGTGGAGTGTGGATTTTTATGGAACTATTTTCTAGTTCTTTTAATAACAAGTAAATTGTAGTAACCATAGATTATGTTTTCAAATGGGTGGAAACAATTGTTTCACCTACTAATAATACTAAGGTTGTACTTCGATTTATTTTAAAAAAACATTTTTAATAGATTTCGTATACCTAGATCCATAGTGAGTGATGAAAGAAAATATTTTTATAATAAATAATTTGATTCCTTATTGCTCAAGAATGATTTTAGGTACAAGACATTACTTTCATACCACCCTCAAGCAAATGGCAAACTAAAATTATCAAATCGGGAATCAAGGTCATTCTCGAGAAAACGGTAAATAAATCAAGAAAAGATTGGGCAAGCAAACTCGATGAAGCACCTTGCGCATATCAGATGGAATTTAAAATATCCTTGGTGAAGTCGTAGTATTATTTAGTTTATGGAAAAACTTGTCATTTATCTATAGAGATTGAACATAAGGCATTTTGGGCTATTAAGGCATTTAACATGGATTTTAATCTTGCAGGTGGTAAAAAATTGATTAAGTTAAGCAAATTGGAGGTACACTAACAACATGCTTATGAGAATGCTAAATTTTATAAGAATAATGCTAAATATTGGCATGATAAGCATATTATCCTTAAACAATTTAAGTTGGGATAGAAAGTACTTTTATATAACTCATGCCTTAAATTATTTTTGGGAAAACTCAAAGTCGAGATGGTCCGAACCATTTGAAATAACTCAAATATTTCCTTATGGGGTAGTCAAAGTCATTAATGCAAGAAATAAAAGGTTCAAGGTCAATGGACAAACATTGAAACCCTATTTGGTTGGTGAAATCATTCCTAAGAAACTTACTTGTCCTTTAGGCCATTCTTCTTCAACCTAGAGAACTTTAAGAAGGAAGTCGAGTCAACGACTATAAACAAAAGTGCTAATTGGGAGGCAATCCAAAATTTTGGTGATTTATGTTAATTTGGTGTGATTTTATATTAAAATCATGTGTTTAAATTGTTTTATTGTTTATCATTTGTAGGAATTGAAAATGAAAGCAAAGTTGGCCATTTGAGGTGAAAATAGTAAACTTTGATCAAGGAATTTAACCTCTCGATTTGAGTAATTGTTGTTTTTGATTTGTTAAAAAGGGTTAGAATGCATATTTGATCATTTTACATGGGCACGCATTGATTATTTTGATAAAAGAATGATCTAGAATGCATTTTGAGAAATTAAGATGAAGAGCGTAATTTTTGAAAGTTTAAAAATTTCTACAGAAAAATTGTAGATTAGGAAACACAGGCTTTGAAAATGTGGCTCAAGCTCACGTTTTTACGAGCTCGTGTTTTGTCTTTCACAGAATTTACACAGAAAAGGCAAGCTAAAAACGTGAGCTCTCACGTTTTGCTTTCTGCAAAATTTTACACAGAAAATGTGAGTTTAAAAACATGAGCTCAAGCTCACGTTTTGGCTCATGTATTTGGCCCCTTGTTTAAACACACAAAACATAGCCTTGTTTTTCTTCTTCTTTTTCTTCTCTTCACCATGTGTTCACTTACACACATTTCACAAAATCTCACTTTTACTCCATTTCGTTACAAAAAATCATCAACCCAACATCATTTAACTTTCATAGAACCTTTTTAACCAATTAAATCCAAGAAAAATACCTTAAAATTCAATTTTAAAGATATTGGAGGCTAAAGTTCATAGTTCCTAAATCCATCAATTAGAGGGTGTTTCATAGGATTTTTTGCATAATCTTCATCACTAACCATCCTTTTACATGATTGAGATAAGTTTTTTCATCAAATCTTTGTATTTTAGAAGTTGATATTTTTTAAATTCTTGAGTTTTCTGACATCTTCTATTTTGAATTTTTGATGATTATTATTGATGTTTATGACTTCCAATATGCTTATAAAGGTTGCTTAAGTATATTTACATGTTCAAATGTAGCAATATGATGTTTCTTTAGTTGTTAAAATTTTATAATTTGCTATATTTAGATAAAGTTGGAAAATTAGTTTGGATTATTATTGAGCTTCTTTCATTGATGTTATTGGTTAAGAATTGGTTGGTTGATGATGGTTTAGCAAGTACATTACTTTTAGAGAGTAATTTTAATGAATTTTATGATTTTTGGGGATAATTTTGCTTAACCATATTTATGACTAAATGTAGATTATTTAGATTATTGTAGATTATTTAACCATATTTATGTATATTATTGTTCTAATTTATACTTGGTATAAACATGGTTTTTGCTAAAATCACTAAGTCGAACCTATTTGTTGCCCATTTTAATAAATTGGTGATTTTGACAAATTTTTTGGTATTTTTAATGTAATGTCTTTAATATCATAATTTTGGACATTCTTGAATAGTTATTTTTTTTTTACATTGTCGAAGGTGGGGGCACATGGTTCGGGTAATGTTATTTATACCTCACAATTGGAGTTACCAAGACCCGCCAGAGGGGCCATGATTTTGGATAGAGTAGGAACTCCTGCCATACGCGTTAGGGCTGTTCGCAAATAAACTTCACTGTAATTGTGTTTTGTGGTTTTTAATAATACAAGGGGGTGGCGTCCCTCCCCGTGTCTAGGGTTAGCCAAAAAAAATATTAATTTTTGATAACATGAGAGTGTGTACTTGTGGTTATTTGGGTCAATTTTAATCCTTATACATGAATGATGATTCTATAAAATGCCTAAGATAATATACGTGAAAGAAATTTTCTTTTAGGTGTTTTATAAGAATTAATTATTGTATAAGGTGTGGAGTGTACAACTTTTAGCCTGGTATACGAAGATGCTTGTAATTTCTCCTTTTTTAGATATTATGGCAAAAGGAAGAAGGGCTATCACTCGTGAGTCTTCTTCTAGTAGTGAGGCGAGTGCAGAGTGGAGGGAGTGAGGAAATAGAAGTGAGTGAGGAACAACAGACTCCTTCCCTACAACCCGTTGTCGCACCTCATTTTTTGAAAAAAACAAATTACAGGTTATAAAAATGAATTTTTTATGAATTTTGAGTGAAAATGACTTTTTGGTTTTTAGAGAATAAATAAAGAAAAAGGGCCTAAAAATGGGACTTAAAAGGTGCAACGATTTTGGCCCAACATAATAGTTTAAAAAGGATTTTTAGGAAAAAAGGAGTCGCCACTTGATATTGAGTTAAGGTGTAGCAAATCATCAAAAAATATGTTTTTTAATAAAAAAAAATAAAAATCCTTTTTAAACGACTCCAGGTCTTTGAAAACAAGAAAAAGAGTTCGAGAGTCACAGTTGAAGAAAGGGAAGGCAAAGATTGATCTAAGGCCCCTTTTCAACCTAGTCAAGGCTAGCTGCGTGATTTAGTCGAAAATTTTCTTAACCTAACCTATAAAACTTATCACATTTGAATGTTACTATATGGATGCAAACCTAGACCCAATAGGTATCGGGAGGGTCGAAATATCTCTTCAAAGTTTAATTGGTACGAATTACATTAATTATGATGCCCAAAATGATTCTTAGAAGAGGTCACGAATATGCAAAGAGTGAGACTCGAAGAAAAAATAATAATAAATTAAGTATATGTAATTTAAAAAGAGGAACGCAACATAACGGGTACAGGGGACTAAGATTCGTGACTCAATTTTCCTTTCTATAGAGGAGATACAAGCGTGCTGAGATTAAGAAACCATACTCATCCATTTTCCACATTTGAAGGATGACTCTCCTAACCTAGTCAAGCAAATGTAGCCTATTTCTAATTTTTTTTCTTAAATGGAATGCAAGCCTAAATGTCATGTTTCACATATAGGGATAAGGGATATATATATATAGAGGCAATATCATGCAAAATTGTAAAAATCCTAAAAAAATATAAAAAAAATATGCATGAAATGTAGTGATTGTCATGCAAACATGATCTAGCGCATGGATGATCCTTAAGGGTCTAGCATTGGACTAGTAAGAAGTCGAGGAGAAAGGCCACAACTAGCGTTGAACTAGTGTGGTGGTGTCATGCATTTATTATAACTAAATAAATCATATAAAACATAATTAAAACAAGTAAACACATAATGCACATAGAATACATAACACATATGCATAATTTCTAAATGCAAAACCCTAATGAAAGCAAGTAAACACATAAGCACACAAGCATGCAGGCACACAAGCAAATAAAATCAAATAAAGACCTAACTATTACATTCAAGACCCTAACTACGATCTACGGGGGAAGAATGAAATAATAACCTAACTATTATATTTATTTAACTTTTTTTTTCTTATAAAAGAGAAACAAGTACAGGAGTAATCTCGTGTCTAGAAGACATTATGCGTGTACAAGAAAGTCATGCCATAAGCTGCACCTTTCGCAAGCGAGGAACTTCTAAACAGTCCATACGTGCCTCACCTCTGACTCTGAGTGGCAAGGCCACAATAGAGGAGTAGCAACGTTGTCCTCCCACCTGCAAGGAAGCGAGCGCATCTGCCACCGAGTTGGCCTCACGAAACACATGCTGAAGCGGTGCTATCATCTAGTGAAGAAAATGTCTGATTTGCCGTAGGACGATACACACTGGCCACTTTCCGACGACTTCCGAGTTCACGAGTTGAACAAGCGCTTTGGAGTCTGATTCCACAGTCAGCGCGCCTACGGCACACATCGTACACATGCTTAGACCCTCCAGAAGAGAGTGCGCCTCCGCTTCCAGCACCCCCAACTCCCCGAACTCCTTGTAGTAGGCAAAGATCACCCTCCCTCCATGATCCCGGAGGACCCCACCCCCTACCGCCTTGCCGTGGAGGACACTGGCATCTGTGTTGAGTTTGAGCCACCCCGAGGAGTGTTTTTTTCACGAGATAGGAGCCATCCTGTGACAGCCCCACCTTCCCCTAAGGCGAACCAGAGAGGTTAGCGGACTGCCTGCCCAGTTCTCGCCAGGACTAACGGGACAGTGCTATTTGAACGTTGGGGTCAACCCTCGGTTCAGGATTGGGTCCAGACGAGGTTTCCCCAGCACCCCTGTCCGACATGGGTTGCTTAATCCCGTGTCCACGTCCCCATCCACTACGCGTACCTTCCATGAAATCTATTTGATCTAGGCAAACGTACTAGAACAATAAAATAACAATGCATGTAAGTAAAATCCCAAAAGCTTTTACAATAACATATATATACATTCCAAACAAAGTCAAACAACTCATATATGAACAATCAGTCAAGTCAAATACAGTCAAGTCAAGTACAAACTAAAGAAAATGCGGAAAAGGCATGCAAATAAATAAAATAAAGCCTAGAAATTGAGAAATTACGGGTTCTCACACATCTCCCTTACCTGCCCCAAGTGACTGCCGAAACTTGCCCAGGGGCAGTCCCGATCACCTGCAAATGACGACCTAGTGAAGCCGCTAGCCTTGCCTATCTGGTCTAGAAACTCCTGGACCTGGAAAATCACCTGAGCCGGAGCGAGCGAGCCCGCTTCAAATCTTGCCGAGTTTTTGCTCTTCCAAATGAACCAGAGGACCAATAAGGGGATAAGGACCTGCACATGTGATGTTGAAACTTTGGAGTGGGAGAAGAACCGGTGGGACAACATAGAAGCAACACTGGTCACGGTGAACGGAAGAAGTCCAAAAATTTTGAAGAAGTGCTCACACACCACCCTAGCCACCGTGCTGTGCAAAAACAGATGGTTGATCGATTCCGGGGCCTGCTGACAGCAACTGCACCTGGAACACAACATTACCCCCTTGCTTTGCAATAAGCCATCGAGGGGGAGCCAGGAACGCAGCAGGCGCCATGCAAAAAAGGAGACTCGCAGAGGCATAATGGAACCCCAGACATAGCGGTCAAGCCATGAGACATTTCGTTTTTGCCGGATGTCTTCCCACGCGGTGGCTACTGAGAAAACTCCGTCGGCTGAGGGTGCCTAAACCATGATATCATCCATGTCATGAGAGAAATGAGTGCTAGTGATCCTCTGTACCACATACTCAGGCACCCACTCCCTAAGCCGAGGGACATTCCAACCGAGAGGCATATAGAACTCCGCCACCAAGGAGTGAGGGGGATTAACCACCCCCACCACCTCTACCAGAGGTAGGTCTCCATACCAAATGTCATACCAGAAATCAACTAGCCCCTTCCCGAGGCACCAGCGTATCCTCGATTCCACAAAATCTCGCACTGCTAGCAGTCGGCGCCACGACGCCGGAGGGTAGTCCACTACAACGACTGATTGATGTGCGTCCTTAATGTACTTGCTATGCATATAGCGTGCCCATATCTAGTCCTTCCTTTTTAGCTGCCACCACGACTTACGAGCGAAAGCCTTAGCCAAGTCAGAAAATGAGCGAACCCCCAGACCCCCTTCTTGAACCGGGAACCAGAGTTTCTCCCACGCCGCCCAGTGTATCCTCTTCGAGTCCACACTTAAGTCCCATAAGAAAGAATTGTAGATCCTACCTAGTGCCGTCACAACTGATTTGGGAGGGTTAATTGCCTGGAGCAAGAAGAGAGGAATCAAGCCGAGCACATGCCAGATGAGGACAATCTTGCCCCCCATACTAAGAAGCTTCGAGCTCCAATGAAAGAGACATGTTCGCATCTTAGCCAAGAGTGGGTCGAATATAGCTGAACACATCCTTCCAAGGACTAGGGGAACCCCTAGATATCTAATAGGAAAAGATTGCCTATGGAACCCAAAGTTGTCTCCACTAACTTAAGTTGCTCCTCCGATATGCGGGATGGCGTGAGGAGGGCACTCTTCCCCGCATTGACCTTTTGCCCAGAATGCTCTTGATAGAGAAGGAGAAAATCGCAAAGTGCCGTTAAGGACGGCTCCAAGCATCGAGTGAAAATGATCGTATCATCGGCAAAGGCCAGTTATGGCACGGTGCTGCCGGCCGAGATATAACATCTATCCTTACGGTTGCCTCTGAGCTGCTGAAGGCCCCGCCCTAGGAACTCTGCTGCAAACAAAAAAAGCGCAGGCAACAGAGGGTCCCCCCTGACGCACTCCCCTACTTGACTTGAAGAAACCAGCGGGTTGGCCATTGACGAGAACTGAGCACCACGAGTTGGAGAGGGTCCTAAAGAGAAGATCCACTATGACCTCCGAGAACCCAAAACTCCGCAACATAAAAAGAAGGAAAGGCCACTCTACCCTATCATACGCTTTCTCCATGTCAAGCTTGAGCACCAAGTTCGGTTGGGCTAGCTTCCGATCTATGTCCGCCTCCAGCTCTTGGGCCAATAGGCTATTATCCATAATACCTCTCCCAGGAACAAATCCCGTTTGCCATGGCGAAATGAGTTTGGGCAGCAAACCCCCCAATCGATTGGCCAGAATCTTCGAGATGATCTTCGAACTTGTATTACAGAGGCTAATGGGCTTGAAATCCTTCCACTGGAATGCCCCCTCCGTCTTTGGGATCAGCACAAGAAGCGCACTAAAGAACCCCCTAGGCTGCCCGATCCTCTTGAAAAAATCTTGCACCGCCTCCAGCAGGCCCCCCTTGATGATCTCCCAACACTGCTAGTAGTAGGCCACCCCGAACCTGTCCGGCCCCGGGGCGCTGTTTGTCTCCATGGAGAACACCACCGCACGTAGTTCCTCCAACTCTGGTAAACGCCGTAGCATTTCATCCTCCTCCAGCTCCACTCGAGGTAGTTCAAAGGGTAGCTCGGGCGGAGGGACATACCCACTGGATTTAAACAGTGACGAGAAAAAATGCACCACGGAGGCCTGGATATCGGCCATGTCTAGAAGCCAGCCCGACGCTTCGTCTTTAACCCGTGAGATGTAGTTAGAGTTCCGCCGCTGCTTAGCCACCGAGTTCAAGAAAAAGGTGTTCGAATCCCCCTCTCTGATCCACCAAAGCGCTGCCTTTTGATGCCAGTACTCACATTCCACGGACAGTTCTCTTAGATACAAGGCCCTAGCCTCCTGCAGCCTAATCTTTGAGGAATCATCTCCCCTAGAATCAAAATCTGCCTCCTGCTGCTTGTATAATTCCTTTGCTGACCGAACTCGAGCAAAAATATTCCCAAACTCCTTGCTCCACTTGCGCAGTTGACGACGAAGAGACGCCAACTTAGAGACGAACAAATTCATCTCGACTCCGGAGCCCGGCTCTTGCCAAACCCTAGATACCAACTCGAAGAAAGTGGGATGATGATGCCATACATTAAGATACCTGAATAAATGAGAGATTGAAGACCCTGACCCTGCTTTGATCAAAAGTGGCACATGATCCGACCAGCCACGAGGGAGGTGAGAGACCCTTGTGACTGCATATGCCGTCGCCCACCGGGAATTGACAAGAGCCCTATCCAACCGTTGCCAAACCTTACCATTCGTCCAGGTAAATGGACCACCGTCGAACTCAACTAGGGACAGCCCACACGTGAACATAGCCGTATTGAACTCCTCCATGTTAGTGACATTTGCCGAGCGCCCCCCTCTGCATTCTTCCGTGGAGGCGACCACATTGAAGTCCCCAGCTACAATCCACGGCTCACTCCTGCCCACACTAAAACCCTCTTGGCAGTTCCAAAGAGGGCGTCTACCAACTCTAGTACACTTAGCATAAACCGCTGATATATTGACGACCTCCCCTGACTGAAAAGAGAGCCTTGCATGAACCACCTGATCCTCTCCCTCCAGGAAAGAGAGCTTAAAGATCCTACTCCATATGCACCATATCTTGCCGTTCAAGAAAGCAGCCCCGTGGTCAAGCTTAAGCCCCCTCCGGACCACGTCCAGCTGCTTTATCTCTGACATGGGCTCCAGAAAAAAAACCAGGGGGATCTTGTTGTTCATGCTGTGAGAACTCGTAATTTTCTTAATTGCTAGGTTTCATTTTCTTTTAATTGCACGTTTTTTTTCCACATTTTCTTATTTGAAAAATCTTAAAAATACTTTTTATGAGTAAATATGGTTTTAAAATCATTTTTCTAGTATCGCATAGTTTTTGAAAAATTAAGAGTATATATCGGATGCGGGACCCGCTAGTGCGAAAAGTTCGGAAAAATTCGGCCAATTAGGTTAAGTTTGGGATACTGGGTTTTAATTACTAGGTGTTAGGATATAATTAGAAGTTACCAATATGGATTAGTATTGGAGAGACAAAAGGAGAAGTGTTAGAATTAAAAGGTGCCACGTGTCGATTTTTCATTTGAGCTTGGACTTTTACCATTATTTCTTACCTTTACTAATACTCAATTTTGACCCAAAAAGCACTCAAATTTCTACAAGCTTGGCCGAACCTCTCCTCAAGAAAGAAAGAAAGAAAACTCTCCAAGATTCTTGCTTCCATCTTGCTCAAGTTCAACAATCCAACCATTTAATCTTGCAATTATTCCATAAAACCCCTTCACTTAGTGATTGTGAGGTGATTGGTGAAGTTGTTTGGAAGCTTAAAGTGCCAAGAGGTCTCTTTTCTTGGGTTACTAAGGTGAGTTGTGAAGGACCCCTCTCCTTCCTCTAATGATGCTTAATTTGTGATTAGTGGTAGTATAAGGTGCAATATTATGGATTACATCTTGATTTGTGGTTGAATTAGTGAAGTTTTCTATTTATTGGTGATTTTTCTGTTTTAATATGAACATAATTGTGTGGCTATCTATGGTGATTGGAAATGGTATGTAATGACTCTAGGAGGTGGAAAAAGTGATTAATTGCAACCAATTTCTGTTTGGAAGAAAAATTGACAAGTTAGGGTTTTTGTGAAGAACATTCTGCCCGGTTTTGTAACTCCTAGTTAGAGGCCTAATTGGCCTTACTTTAAAACATAAAGGTTGTAGGGAATGATATTTTAGAGGAGCCTACAAAATTTCAGGTCAATAGGAGTAGTGTAGAATGCGAAAAGTCAAAATTACCCTTGCTGTCCTGGTTTTATCCGAATGTAAGAATTGCGTCTGTAATTGGTTATTTTGGCTGGAATTACTTTGGAATTGGTTGTTGAGGTCTTCTGATGAAATTTAGCCCTGTTTCGAATCTTTCGAGTGGCTTTGGAATTTCTGGATTTGGACTTGTGTAGGCTGAGTTATGATGTTTACACCAGAATACGTTTTGTGAATCTGTTTTTCCGGTTCTGGTGTAGTATCTTACATTTTTTACCTTGTTACACTCGAAACTGGGCTGAGTGACCTTCTGAAATATTGTAACCCTATCTCTTAGCTTCTAAACGGTAGGGCTTGCACCTTCATCTGATAATCGTAGTGCCATTGGTACCAAAACCGCAAAATGACGTCAAAAACTGTTTTTTTTCGGGTTAACGCTTAACTACATTTCCAGATTTTTCTGGTTTCCTCTAATGCTTATGGAGCCCTATTTTGGTGGTATCTAGAATTGGTTTATGACTTGTAAGCGAGTCTTATTGTGTTTATTTGAATAGGTTTAGGGCTTGACTTTCGTTTCCGGTCATTTTCCTAGCTAAATTTTGTACTTGAATGACTTTAAGCTTAGTAAATGGCTTTTGGATATGAGATTATTCTGTATGAGATGTTGGGACTGATTTGAGGAAAATAATGAAGCCATTAGTGGCTGGGAAAATAAGTAAACACAAAGGGCATGCAGCCCAAAATTTTAGGGCTATGTGATTTCCTTCGATTGAGTTGATCCTAGTACAGATGAAGGGTTTTAGGGGTTATTTGTAACCCTAGGACCAACTGTTATCTTTTGCTCTGTATTAGTACTTAACCTGGGAAAGCATACTGTGACGGCCCCACCTCCCCCTAAGGCGAACCAGAGGGTTCGGCGGGCCGCCTGCCCAGCTCTCGCCGGGACTCAGTCGTTCACTACAATCCTCAAATGAATTACAAGAATAAACCTCAAATATTACAATACAAATCTCAAGTATACATCAAATGGTCCACAAATACACATCCGTCTCCAATAATTACATGTCACAAATGCAGCGGAAACTAATCCCAAATATACATAAAATAATTCCAAATCCAAAATTGTACAAAGTTTAGGCCATCCATTCACGTGAATAAGCACAACAAGTCCTTCTTTCGCCACGAGCCCTGTGGAGGGGAATAAAATAGTTTTTGGGGTGAGCTAAAAGCTCAGCGAGTAACCAGAAAATCATTAATCAAATCGGTTTCACAATAGTTCATTTCAATGATGTCATATAGCAATGATGTCATAAATTAAATGATAAATCCGGAAACAACTACATCATCTGCAAAACAGTAAATATGGATTATCAATAATTCAAGAAACATTTACAATGGAAAGCGATGGTAACATTCATGAAAGGATACATTCATTCTCATGACATTTCCTCGCTCATTTGGTCATTCATTTCATTTCATTCACCCCGTCCCTGGCTTTTGGCCAGGCTCCACCAACCTACATAGGTAATACTCGAGTATACCAAACGTTCACCCAAGTTCCTAATCGCCTGACCGAGTCCGCTTCTAGCTCAAGACGACCGGTAACAAGGGGCAATGGCCAGTTTAGCCCAAAAGGCTTACATTCATGCGCAAGTAACATTTCAATCGAAAATTTCACATTTATCGAGGTCGAGTGCGATAAAGTACACACTCGCCTCGAAAACTCGTTTTGGAAATCATTATAAGCGCTTAACACGTTATCAACCAAAATACAAGTCATGAAATCAAGAAATATAGCAAACAAGGCACACTCAAATGCCAGCACACATGATATGCAAGAAAACATTTCAAAAGTAACTTTGGAAACAGTTCAAAAGTAAATAATGTAAGAAACAGTTCATAAATAACTTTAGAAGTTGTTTGAGGTCACTCACCTCCATGGCTCAGAAATCATCCATCATATAACATTGCCTTGCTCAAATCCAAGCCTTAGATCACAAACCCAAAGCAATCAAACCCTTTAAAACTTCGGACAGCACTTCCCCTAAATTTGCTAACTTTTCCAGCCATCATGGCTTCATTATTTTCTCAGCCAGTCCCAAAGGTACACACACAACAACAAGTTCATCCAATAGTCATTCAGCAAGCTCCAAGTAGTACTAGTACAAGTCAAGTTAGGGAAAAGTCCGGAAATGAAAGTTAAGCTCAAAACCAGAAAAACAGGTTTTGACGTCATTTTGCGGTAATGGTACCAATGGTGCTACGATTGTCGGATGAAGGTACAAGACCCACCGTCTCGAAGCTAAAAGACAGGGCTACAACAATGTAGAAGGCCACTCAGTCCAAATCCTAGTACAACTAGGTCAAAAATGCAGAATACCAAACCAGAACCGTAATTGCAGGTTTACAAATCACACTATGCTGTAATTAGTCCACCTCAGTCTATACAGGTCCAAATGCATTGATTCCAAAGGCATGTGGTAGCCAAGACATCCAGATACATTTCATCAGAAGACACCAACATCCAAATCCAAAGCAATTCCAGTCAAAACAGACGATTACAAGCGCAGTTCGCACATTCTGATCAACCCAGAACAGCAACAGTAAAATCGACATATCTCACTGTACACTACTCCAAATGACCTGAAATTTTGCAGGAACCTCTAAATTATCATTCCCTACAACTTTCATGAAGACCACTCAGTCCAGTTCTCACCCTAACTAGGTCATATTTACCAAAACAACCCCAGATTTTCTAGTTCGAAGCTCACTGTGGCAGTTTTGATTCATTCAGTCATAACTCAGCACACACAACTCCAAATCAGGTAATTCCAAAGCCATTTAAAAGCTAAGATACAAGGCTAGAATTAGTAAGAAGACATCAACAACCAAATCAGTAGTATTCCCAGTCAAACTAACCAATTATCAAAGCTGATTTCCAGGTTCGGAAAGAAACAGGGCAGCAGGGGTATTTTGGTCCTTTCACAGGCTACCGAACTCGGATTGAGTTGAAATTTTGTAGGCAACTATAAAACATCATTCTATACAACTTTCATGTTTTGTGCTAAGGCCAATTCGGCCTCTAACTATGATGAACAGTGCCAGGAAGAATTGGGGAAATTAAAAACCCTAATCTGGAATTTCATGCATTCAAGTGCTAATCCTCCATAAAATCACATCTTTAACCAATACAAACCATTAATTTGACATTAGCAAGACCAAAGAAGGAATTCATAAGTCACTCACCTTGAAACCTCAAGAAAGGAAGCAACTTAGCACCATTTTCTTCCAAACCACTTCACAACCGACCTCACAACCACTAAACTAAGGGTTTTTGTGGAGAAATTGGAAGTTTAAACGGTTGATTTGCTAGATTTGAGCAAGAAATTGAAGAAACAAGTTGAGAGCTTTCTTTTCTTTTCTTGGAGAGAGAGAGAGTCGGCCAAGACAATAAAATGGAAAGAAATTGGGTCAAAATTTGGTTTAGTAAAGGTTAAGACAAGTCCAAGTCAAAGTCAAGGTCCAATGTTTCAAGGACAAATGGCATCCAAGGGTTAATCCTCATCTTGTTGTCTTCCAATGGTTAATCCCTCTAGATAACCTCTAATCATTTCTTAATACCTTGTAAAATAATATCACTTAGTACAAAACTCCAGCAAGTTACCAAAAATATATTACATTTACCGCACTAGCGGGTCCCACGTTCAAAATACTCTTCAAAATTAACGTGGACTAATTTGTACCAAGAAAATGGTTTGAAAACTATATTCACTTATAAAAATGTATAAGAAATTAATATATTGAAGAAAGGCATAAAATTATAGACAAGGAAACAAAATAATGTCTCGAAAATATATAAAATATTTCGGATTTTCACACTCATCTTTCGGGGCGTCACACATACGACAGCTAGTCGAGCTTTACTTATGCCTTCTGTTTACTCGATTTTGGATGTGAAACCTTCAATTGGTTTACTTTGATGATTTTAGGGTTTCTTGGCGATTAAAGCCAATCCGAAGTGAAAACTTTTGAGGTGTCTGTATTTGAACCGGTGAGTGTACCACTCCCCTCCATTGCTGTTTAACTTGATTTCTGCCCTGCAATCTATGATTTAAATGACTGCACTATCTGTTTAATTTGTTTGAGACGAGGGTGTACTTTATCACACTCGTTCTCTTGTCTGTTCATATGCCAATTTTGGTGCGAATCTGAATCTGTATCTGTATCTGATATCTGTATCTGTATCTGTATCTGTTCGGACGTCGTTTGGAAACTTGTATCCAACGACCTTTCTGTGACCTCTGAGCTCAACCCCTGTGGCAAGTTACTCGAGTCGGGCCGGCAAGGGCCTGGTCGATTAGATAACAAACCATGGTAGTCTGTTTTGGGATCTTTGGGTATTGAGACCCTTGATTCCGGGTATACTCGAGTATTACCACTTCTGTTCTGTTCGATGTGCGGGCCCGGTAGAGGTATGTTTGGTGGAAGGAGAATTGGTGTAAAGTGGGGTCTATGGTATTGGTTACTTCTTTAACGTTGACGGAGTGTCAACTATTATTTCGATCAAGTTTCGGTGAAGCAAATGGGAATTTGGCTCCTGAGAGCCACCCGTATCCTTTCTGTCTATGGTGTTTGTTCTGTTCGTTCACTTCTTTATTTGATTCGCATATGTGATTAATTGACTGTGAAGTTCCATGTTTCTTACTTGCTTTTGGTACCTCATTGAGCGTAAGCTCACCCCCTTCCCGTTATCTTTGTTTTCCTTACAGGGAACTACTTTTGGGGCTAAAATGTTTTGAAGCACGAGTCGAGCTAGTTTTAATATCTTTTGTAAAGCTCCTCGATAGTTGGAAAACCAAATGTATTTTAATCCAATGTTTTCTTTTGGTTGGTAAACTTATTAATGTGTACATATTAAAGTGTTTCCTCATGTTTATGTGAAATTTGTATTTCGGAATATACATTCTTTCATGTTAATGGGTGCTTGTACCTGGTTGGATGATGACGTGACAGCGGCCCGTCCAATTCGATTTGATTCTTGTAGTTTTATTCTGGTTTTGTTTGAGTGAACGACTGAGTCCCGGTGAGAGTTGGGCAGGCGGTCCGCCGAACCCTTTGGTTCGCCTTAGGGCGAGGTGGGGCTGTCACAGGTGGTATCAGAGCCTGCTTCGCGTGGTCTCTGCGCTGAGTGAGCCTGGACTGAGTGGTGAATAGGTATGAAGGATTAAGTACTCGTTCGAGCATAAGCTATGAATTGCGAAGGTTCTAGGCCTTAAATTTTCTGATGGTATTTGAGGATCATAGATAGGTATGTCGGGTAGGAATTTCGATTGTAGATAGTTTACTCTTGGGACTGGTCAGCTCGAGATGTGAATTATTTTATTTCGGATTCTCGTGCCCGAGTACTCTAAAGTTGAGATGGCGTTAAGTATTTAGAGATTTCATTTTGAAACCATGAACAGGCTTTGTCCGACTAGGATGAGCACAAGAGGTCAATGGACATTTAGTTTGGATAGTAAGTGACGTGAGAGACCAGACGGGTTGATACTGGGACGACTTCACCTTTTTCTTTTGATTCGCCCGTATATTCCTACCACCTGACGTTAGTATATGTGTTTGTGTACATGGCTATCTGTCCAACTTGATATGTAATTGTGTACTTGCTTATCCGTCTTTTAATATGGTGTGTTAGGTGCAATATGTTATTTGTGTAATTGGTATGTTGGAGTTTGTTATTTTATTTACTGCATTCATTCTTTAAAGTACCCTTTTGGAAAGAATAGAGAGAGGGGAGGGAAAACTATATATATCTGGAAGGAAGACGTAGTTGCGGATAGGTCATAACTGTGGAACAAAACGAGGCCAGGAGTCAAGAGAAGAAAAAGGGGGGAAACAACAGCTGAACAAAACATGGACCGAGAGTGCCACGTGTATGCAAGAATTTATTATGACCCATTGTTTTGCTCGACAGGCTACCATCTGAGTTCCAGCAATTCTGTGAGATGGCACATTGGGTTGAGATGTAAAAGGAAATCGCGGTTCTCCGAGACGAAATAGAAGTCCAAAAGAACCTAGCCGCATACTGGGAAAGGCGATGGAAGCACGAGTATTCAGAGAAAATTGAGCTCTTGCACAAGAATTTAGAGCTAAAAAGGAAATACGAAGGGATTTCCGAAGAGGCCTTAGAAGTGGCACGAAGCACTACTTCTATGGGGGTTCCAGAGAAAACTCAAAGGACAGAAATTGCAAGGCCACAAGTGAAGACCTTCCATGCAAAGAAAAGGAGCACATCTCGTGAGAGTCAAAGGCCAAAACAGGATAAGCGAGATAGGCCATTTGTTAAGAAGGGTCGTGGAGCAGGTGGTGTGACAATTTGTGGTTATTGTAGGAAATCCAATCATATTGAAGTGGATTGTTGGAAAAAGGGGAGGAGGTGTCTGCGCTGTGGGAGCGCCGAGCATCAGATTGCTAATTGCCCGGGTTTATTGCACGAAAAGAAAGGAACCCAACAGCCAACCCAGACCGACCCTGGACCGTCAACTAGAGAAGGGATTGGAAGGAAGAGCCTCGTTTCTTCTGAGGACGTAGAAGGTACAGGCTACTGGTTACTTGAGATTTGCTCGATTCCGCTCAGAGAAAATTTCGAGGACGAAATTTCTTTAAGGGGGAGAGAGTGTGAGAACCCGTAATTTTCTTAATTGCTAGGTTTTATTTTCTTTTAATTGCACGTTTTTTTCCACATTTTCTTATTTGGAAAATTTTAAAAATAATTTTTATGATTAAATATGGTTTTAAAATCATTTTTCTAGTATCGCATAGTTTTTGAAAAATTAAGAGTATATATCGGACGTGGGACCCGCTAGTGCGAACAGTTCGGAAAAATTCGGCTAATTAGGTTAAGTTTGGGATACTGGGTTTTAATTACTAGGTGTTAGGATATAATTAGAAGTTACCAATATGGATTAGTATTGGAGAGACAAAAGGAGAAGTGTTAGAATTAAAAGGTGCCATGTGTCGATTTTTCATTTGAGCTTGGACTTTTACCATTATTTCTTACCTTTACTAATACTCAATTTTGACCCAAAAAGCACTCAAATTTCTGCAAGCTTGGCCGAACCTCTCCTCAAGAAAGAAAGAAAGAAAACTCTCCAAGATTCTTGCTTCCATCTTGCTCAAGTTCAACAATCCAACCATTTAATCTTGCAATTATTCCATAAAACCCCTTCACTTAGTGATTGTGAGGTGATTGGTGAAGTTGTTTGGAAGCTTAAAGTGCCAAGAGGTCTCTTTTCTTGGGTTACTAAGGTGAGTTGTGAAGGACCCTCTCCTTCCTCTAATGATGCTTAATTTGTGATTAGTGGTAGTATAAGGTGCAATATTATGGATTACATCTTGATTTGTGGTTGAATTAGTGAAGTTTTCTATTTATTGGTGATTTTTCTGTTTTAATATGAACATAATTGTGTGGCTATCTATGGTGATTGGAAATGGTATGTAATGACTCTAGGAGGTGGAAAAAGTGATTAATTGCAACCAATTTCTGTTTGGAAGAAAAATTGACAAGTTAGGGTTTTTGTGAAGAACATTCTGCCCGGTTTTGTAGCTCCTAGTTAGAGGCCTAATTGGCCTTACCTTAGAACATAAAAGTTGTAGGGAATGATATTTTAGAGGAGCCTGCAAAATTTCAGGCCAATAGGAGTAGTGTAGAATGTGAAAAGTCAAAATTACCCTTGCTGTCCTGGTTTTATCCGAATGTAAGAATTGCGTCTGTAATTGGTTATTTTGGCTGGAATTGCTTTGGAATTGGTTGTTGAGGTCTTCTTATGAAATTTATCCCTGTTTCTAAGTTTTCGAGTGGCTTTGGAATTTCTGGATTTGGACTTGTGTAGGCTGAGTTATGATGTTTACACCAGAATGCATTTTGTGAATCTGTTTTTCCGTTTCTGGTGTAGTATCTTGCATTTTTTACCTTGTTACACTCGAAACTGGGCTGAGTGACCTTCTGAAATATTGTAACCCTATCTCTTAGCTTCGAAACGGTGGGGCTTGTACCTTCATCTGATAATCGTAGTGCCATTGGTACCAAAACCGCAAAATGACGTCAAAAACTGTTTTTTTTCGGGTTAACGCTTAACTACATTTCCGGATTTTTCTGGTTTCCTCTAATGCTTATGTATGCTTATGGATCCCTATTTTGGTGGTATCTAGAATTGGTTTATGACTTGTAAGTGAGTCTTATTGTGTTTATTTGAATAGTTTTAGGGCTTGACTTTCGTTTCCGGTCATTTTCCTAGCTAAATTTTGTACTTGAATGACTTTAAGCTTAGTAAACGGCTTTTGGATATGAGATTATTCTGTATGAGATGTTGGGACTGATTTGAGGAAAATAATGAAGCCATTAGTGGCTGGGAAAATAAGTAAACACAAAGGGCATGCAGCCCAAAATTTTAGGGCTATGTGATTTCCTTCGATTGAGTTGATCCTAGTACAGATGAAGGGTTTTAGGGGTTGTTTGTAACCCTAGGACCAACTGTTATCTTTTGCTCTGTATTAGTACTTAACCTGGGAAAGCATACGACACCTAGTCGAGCTTTACTTATGCCTTCTGTTTACTCGATTTTGGATGTGAAACCTTCAATTGGTTTACTTTGATGATTTTAGGGTTTCTTGACGATTAAAGCCAATCCGAAGTGAAAACTTTTGAGGTGTCTGTATTTGAACCGGTGAGTGTACCACTCCCCTCCATTGCTGTTTAACTTGATTTCTGCCCTGCAATCTGTGATTTAAATGACTGCACTATCTGTTTAATTTGTTTGAGACGAGGGAGTACTTTATCACACTCGTTCTCTTGTCTGTTCATATGCCAATTTTGGTGCGAATCTGAATCTGTATCTGTATCTGTATCTGTTCGGACGTCGTTTGGAACCTTGTATCCAACGACCTTTCTGTGACCTTTGAGCTCAACCCCTGTGGCAAGTTACTCGAGTCAGGCCGGCAAGGGCCTGATCGATTAGATAACGAACCATGGTAGTCTGTTTTGGGATCTTTGGGTATTGAGACCCTTGATTCCGGGTATACTCGAGTATTACCACTTCTGTTCTGTTCGATGTGCGGGCCCGGTAGAGGTATGTTTGGTGGAAGGAGAATTGGTGTAAAGTGGGGTCTACGGTATTGGTTACTTCTTTAACGTTGACGAAGTGTCAACTATTATTTCGATCAAGTTTCGGTGAAGCAAATGGGAATTTGGCTCCTGAGAGCCACCCATATCCTTTCTATCTATGGTGTTTGTTCTGTTTGTTCATTTCTTTATTTGATTCGCATATGTGATTAATTGACTGTGAAGTTCCATGTTTCTTACTTGCTTTTGGTACCTCATTGAGCGTAAGCTCACCCCCTTCCCGTTATCTTTGTTTTCCTTACAGGGAACCACTTTTGGGGCTAAGATGTTTTGAAGCACGAGTCGAGCTAGTTTTAATATCTTTTGTAAAGCTCCTCGATAGTTGGAAAACCAAATGTATTTTAATCCAATGTTTTCTTTTGGTTGGTAAACTTATTAATGTGTACATATTAAAGTGTTTCCTCATGTTTATGTGAAATTTGTATTTCGGAATATACATTCTTTCATGTTAATGGGTGCTTGTACCTGGTTGGATGATGACGTGGCAGCGGCCCGTCCAATTCGATTTGATTCTTGTAGTTTTATTCTGGTTTTGTTTGAGTGAACGACTGAGTCCCGGTGAGAGTTGGGCAGGCGATCCGCCGAACCCTTTGGTTCGCCTTAGGGTGAGGTGGGGCTGTCACACATGCAGACTTTATGTAGAAACTTAATAGAATCAGGGCACGAGGCACCTCGTAAATTCCACATCAGAAAGCTAATTACACTTTTGGTAAAAATTAAAATCGATCTATTACATAGTGTATTTAAATACATGTCTTGAACCCCTATCTATTACAATTTGGCATTTAAATGCCTCTCAAATAATCATCAAAATTAAATTAAATATATGAAAGTTAAAATAAATAAAACGAATAATTAAAAGAAAAATCACTCACAAACATGCAATTATACACATAAAAACACATAAGAGTACAAGAGAATTTAAAATAACACAAGAAGATACCTCCCTTGAAGTAGTAGCTAATAGGGGTTGGATTTGCCCTATTTAACTCCAAAATTAACAAAAATGATCAAGACACAAATTTAATTAACAAATAAATCATAAAGAAATGGAAATAAGCATGAAGTCTATCAATTGAAGCATTCAAATGAAATATAATTAATAATTAAAGAAGAAAAGCAACTTCTATTTAAGAAATCAAATCTGCCAGGGATCTAATTGCAAACATTGAGAAAGTTTTTGAGGTTAAATTATAATTATCACAAATATTAGGGGTGGAAATCAAAGCAAAATAAAGCTCTAAAAATTAATTAAGCTCTAATTATCTCCTAAAACCAGAAAATAAACTTGTCTAAAACATGGTTAAAACATAAGAAAATGATTGAATTTCAAAATGGTAAAATTGATTGCTTTTTCCATATTTTTTGGCCATAGTAGAATTAAGCAAAAATTCAAGGGTCAAAATGAAATTTTTTGAAAACTACATGCATCTAGTCCGAAGAAGCCTTCTACTACAACTTCCTGGGTTTCACTAGTTACTCTTATTCAAGCACAAGAAAATTAACCGCAAATTTAAATGAAGCCCATGGATTCATCAACTAACATAGGAACTTCAACCCAACAAGAAAAACAATGTAACAACATGAAATTAATGGCTCAAGACCCCCCCTCTTCCTTTCCTTCTCAGGTTTGCAAGCAAAAAGAGAAACAGACAACTTTCATTTTTATATTCCAAACATGACTCAGATCATGAGCTACAAAACTTGCAGAGATAAATAAAAACAACATTGGTGGACTTTACATCAACTTTCCAGCTTTTTCATCTTTTAATAGATGCATCAGACCCAATAACACGCATAAGGCAAGTGCAAAACTCATGAAGAAATCATTTGATAAGGTCCTTCTTTAATGAGTTCAACTCTTTTTGCATGTGGATTGCAGCAAGCAAGGGAAGGATTAAGAGTTACCTTTGATGTTTGGAGATGCAAAATAAACACAGGAAATCCGAGGAGAGTAAGATTCAAAACTAGAATCTGGAAGCCAAAACCTTTGTTGCAGAAATTTCAGCAATGGCAAGGTCCAAACTTTAGGCTACAATTCGAAAGGGCTGGGGACGTTTTTTCCTAATCTTTTCAGAACAATGTTTGTTCTACTACATCTAATGATAGTACAGAAAAAAATCGCTCAAAAAACTAGAAATCAAGGTCAAAAATTGATTGGGAAAGGGGCTGGGTATACCAGCCTGATCGAAGATTTTTCCAGCAGAAAATTTTTTCCTTTCTTTCCTAATTTTCTTTCGTTTGCCTTTCTTCTTTCTCCCTTTTGTTTTCCTTTCTGTTTTTCCTCTCTGATCACCCCCAGATTCACCCCTCCTCCTCTCTTTTTCTTTTTTTCTCCTTTCTCCCTTTCTTTCTTTTTTTGCCCCGAAGCTCCTTTTTTCCTTGTCCGAAGCTTCCTCCTGGTTTTTCTTCTTCTTTCCAGATTTTTCTCCTCCAAAACTCCACAGCTATCCTTGCCACCTAATCTCTTACAAATGTTGTGGTGTGCAAAAGAACAAAAACACTTGGCTAATATTCCCTCCAACTACTTAGTTATCTTGCATGCATTCCATCTATTTTCTTGTTTTTCATTTTACTTTTCCCGGCTAAAATTTAGAGTAAACAAAAATGTTAAATTCCTTTTTGAGATTTGCCTTGCCAATTTTCATTTTATTTTGAAAAAATTGAATTTTAAAAGATTAAAAAAATAAATTTTTGTGAGAATTTTCTTTTTTCAGAAATTTAATGCAAAAATGTTTTAAAAAATGATGAACCTAATTCAATAAAAATAGCTAACTATCATTTTACGAACTTTGGTTAAATAACAATAAAAATTAAATTAAATTAAATTAAAGTTTTGGTATCTACAGCTTGCCCCTCTTTATTTGAGCTTCAAAAAAACTCGAGACAAAGACGTAGATACCAAATACCTATCTATTATTCTGCTGCGAACTAAAATAAGCAAACATATAAAGGTCAATGGGATAAACCCCAAGCCTGCAGTAAAAATTGATCAATGGGATAAAACCCGATCCTACCATAAAATTGGTCAGTAGGATAAAACTCTAGCCTGCCATAAAATTAGTCAGTGGGATAAAATCCAAGCTCGCCATAAAATTAAAAAATTACTATAGAATGCTTTTGTAAAACTTCAAAGATTTTGATGGAGATAGATAACGAAAAAATTTGCTCCAGTGTGATGTTACTGGACATTCGAACCTACAAAAGAGAAATAATCATAATGACAGATAATGCCACCATCATCCGATCAATCCCATTTTCAAGAAATGTGTAACACATGAGTATTTGAACTCTCTTCCCTGATGTAGCGAAAACTCAATTTTTCTCTGCAAACAATATCAAGTTTTCTTAACTTCCAATGCTCATCAAATATGGCATTTGGTATCCAGGCACTTTCAATAAATCACAAGAATTGTCATTTAATAAATCCAACAAGATAAATGGGACCATGAAACACATAAAAAAAATATTTTATTTACACAAAAATGATGAAAATCCCAGTAACATGAAAACAACGATTTACTTTTATTGAAAGAAAATTGATTTTAGAAAAATGAACCTGTAAACTCAACAATTTATGTTTGATGAATCAAAGCACTTTTGATTTCAAACAAAAGTCACGTTTGACCCTTTGGATATCGTCCCTCCGAAGTTCAATGCTGGTAACAAAACCATAATGTGAAGAGAAATTCAAATGAACTGAGTCACTAGCCATTCAATTCCAAGCTCATTTTTCCTCATAAAACCCTACCTTAGCGTCTTTTCAAGTTTTCACTAAGGCTACCCCCACATTTTTTTATTTTCTTTTTCTTTTATTTTTATTTTTTTGTTTTTCTTTCTTCCTCTTTTCTTCTTTTTCTTTTTTTCTTTCTCTCATTTTTGTCTTTTTTCACTTTTTTCTTTTTTTACCTTTTTTATTATTTTTCTTGTTTTTGAAAAGGCGTCTTTTCGGATTTTCACCTAATGAACAAATCTCGCCGACAGCCTTTATCACTTCAAAAATGTGTTTTAAGAAATGATAGCATCAGTGTGACAATCTTTCCCTTCCAAAATTGGTAAAGGTGTATTGACATCATTTGCCATGTGATTAGAAAATTTTCTGAAAAAGGTGATGTAAAGAACGGAAGTTAGGACTTTCAGTTTTTCGTAATATGGTCGGGTAAGATGCTAAGAAAAGTTTAAGGCTTGAAGGCAGATTTTATAAGTGTTTAAATCACCTGAGGTCGCATCTTCATATTAACCCTACTTAGGATTAAACTAAAATTGCCCAGTTATTCCCAACTGAGGTTCTTTTCTTTAATTTTCTTTTTCTTTTGTTCCTCTATCACTTTTCATCTCTTGAGACTTTTCTTCCCTTTTCTTTCAACTCAACCTTGCCCCAGTGTGAGGTTTGCAATCTTTAGGGGTTACCAAACGAAATAATTTATTCTAAAAGTTCAAAAGGAAAAATTAAGGATAGAATGTTTAATTGGAAAGGAAGAAAGCCTGACTTTCATTCCATTCTTCGCATTAACCCTACAAGGAAACTTTCATTTATCAAATGAAGAATTTCTTACACATATTCGAATTGATCGGCTAGGAAAAAACTTGTCCATCCATTTCTGCGAGAACAAGTGCTCCATCAGGCAATACCTTCTTGACTATCGGTCTTGCCAATTTGGTGCAAACTTGCTTTGGCCTCCTTTTGCACTAACAAAATTTGTTTCAACAATTTGTCTCCTTTTTCGAATAGACGCGGTTTGACCTTCTTGTTGTAAGCACGGATCATTCTCTTTTGATAGTACTGACCATGACAAATGACATTTAATTTTTTCTCATCAATCAAAGACAACTGCTCATGACGTTGTTTAATCCAATCAGGTTCATCCAGTTTGGTCTCCATTAACAAGCGCAATGAAGGAATTTCGACTTCAACTGGCAAAACTGCTTCCATTCCGTGCATAAGGTTGTAAGGGATTGTCCCAGTAGAAGTTCGAATAGAAGTTTTATATGCCATTAATGCATAGTAGAGTTTTTCATGCCAATCATGATATTTTTCGTTCATTTTACGGATTATCTTTTTCAAATTTTATTTGCTCCCTTCATCTGTGGTCTATAAATAGTAGAATTTCGATGCCTGATTTTGAACTATTCACATAAATCATCCATCATGTCATTGTTGTGATTCTTTGCATTGTTGGTGATTAATGTCTCTGACACGCCAAAACGACAAATGATGTGTTTTCTTAGAAAATTTGTCACCACCTTCTTAGTCACGTGCTTGTAAGACTCAATTTCGATCCATTTGATAAAATATTCAATTGCCACCAAAATAAATCGGTGCCTGTTTGAAGCAGGAGGATCAATGGTTCCAATTACATCCATACCTCACATTGAGTATGGTCAGGGAACAGTCATACTATGTAATTCTATGGAGGGAGTGCGCATAACATCTCCATACAATTGACATTTAATGCATTTTCTAACAAAATCTACACAATCATGCTCCATAGTAAGCCAAAAATATCCTGTCCTCACGATCTTCTTTGCTAATAAATGCCCATTCATATGTGATTCACATATACCACTGTGCACTTCTTTCATCAAATAATCTGCTTCATCTTCATCAATGCATCTTAGAAGGCCCAAGTCTGACGTCCTTTTTGTAAGGATCGAAGACAACCTAAAAAGGGGTGAATTAGGTTGATTATAAAACTAATCAAGTTATGGGCACTTTTTGCTCAATATGAAATTTACTCTCTTTTCTTAAGTGATCACACAATGAATCAATCAATGAAGGAACAATATCACTTGAGAGAAGTAGAAGTTATAAGCAATTTAAAGATCACACGATAACAATAAGTAACTAAGAAGGGAAGAATTACAAACCAATTGACTACCATGCTCCTCTTGAACTTGTAGGTCAATTCAAACAAGTTTCTTCAAATTGATGAAATACAACCAATCTTGTGTGCAAAGGAAGGCTCACTTCCTCCTTGCCCCAAGTCTCACTCGGTCAAATTAGAAAGTTTTACTATCCCTCAGGACAACCCTCTCAGAGCTATACTATTGAAGTATTCACTCATAAATAAAAAGCTTACAATGAACTTCACATCACCAATACTACAAATCTTCTTTGGTGAGTGTTTTCTCACTAAAACTACTCTAGATCTTTTGTACCTTTAGTGTGTAAAAGTTGTTTGAAGATTTTGACCATGCTCTATTTATAGGAGATCAAGAAAGTGCTTCATTAATGCTTCCAACAAATAGAAAGTAGCTGAAGAGTCAACTAGTCGTTGGGAGTATCGGACGTCTGGTAGTCTGGTTTCTTGCGTCCGACAGCAGGCAGTGAGTTTAAGAGATTTTCTTCAATGCTATCGGACGTCCGGTGCTTGCATCCGAAAGCAGACAACGAGTTAGAAGAAATATCTCAATTCTATCGGACGTCCGATATTATCTTTGTGAGCGTCTGATAGCTTTTGTTGAGTTTGAAGGATCCTATCGAACGTCCAATGTGAGAACCCGTAATTTTTCCATTTTCTAGGTTTTATTATATTTCTAGGTTTTCTTATCTTCAATGGTTTGTTTTCTGCACTTTCTGTATCCGGAAAATTTTCTAGATAATTTTTATGAGTAAATATAGTTTTTAGATGATTTTTCTAATGTCGAATAGATTTTGAGAAATGAAGAGTGTATACCGGACGTGGGACCCACTAGTGCGAAAAGTTCGGAAAAATTCGGCCAACTAGATTAAGTTTTGAATACTGGAATTAATTTATCGGGTGTTAAGAGATAAGTAGAGGGTGTTAAGTGGATTGATATAAGAGAGACAAGGTTGGTGAGCATTTATTAAAAGGTGACAAGTGTCAACATTTGAGTGGTCCAACCTTAAGACCACTATTCATGGCTTACCATTTGACTTAAATAAACCAAAAATGACCCAAAAATCATCAAAATATCCTCCATGGTGGCCGAGCTTCTTGAGCAACAAAAGAAAGAAAGCTCTTCAAGATTTTAGCTTCAATCTTGCTTCAATCATCAAAACCAACCATCCAACTTTGATTTTCCTCCATAAAACACCTTCAAGTAGTGTTTGTGAGTTGTTGTGTGAAGTTATTTAGAAAGTTAAGGTGACCAATAGCTCTCTCTCTCTTGTGTTAAAGGTAAGTTGTGAAGAACCACCCTCCTCCCTTAATTGATGCTTAAATCATGCTTAGTGGTTGTATGAGATGCAAATTTATGGGTTATTTCTTGATTTGTGGTTGAAATGATGAAATTTTATTATTTTTGGGGATTTTTCTGTTTTCATATAAGCATGATTGTGTGGCTATGTATGATGATTGGAATGGTATATAATGATTCTAGAAGGTGGAAAAAGTGGAAGATTGCAAGTAATTTCTGTTTTGGAAGAAAATTGAAAAACCTAGGGTTCATGAAGGAACATTCTGCCCGAATTTATAGCTCCTAGTAAGAGGCCGAATTGGCCTTGGCTTAAAACATGAAAGTTGTATGGAATGACATTTTAGAGGTGCCTACAAAATTTCAGGTCAATTGGAGTAGTGTAGAATGAGAAAAGTCGAAATTACTATTGCTGTTCTGGTTTTACCCGAATGTAAGAATTGCGCCTGTAATTGGTTGTTTTGGCTGGAATTTCTTCCGAATTGGTTGTTGAGGCCTTCTGATGAAATTTATCCCTGTTTCTTAGCTTTCAGCTGGTTTCAGAATTTCTGGATTTGGACTTGGAGAGCCTGAGTTATGATGTTTCCGCTAGAATGCGTTTTGGTGAATCTGTTTTACGTTTTTGATGTAATATCTTGCATTTTTGACCTGTTTGCACTCAAAACTGGGCTGAGTGACCTTCTGTGATGTTGTAGCCCTGACTTTTAGCTTCGAGATGGTGGGTCTTTCACCCTCATCCGATAATCTTAGTGAAATTGGTGCCATTACCGCAAAATGAGGACAAAAACTGTTTTTTTCAGGGCCAAAGCTAATTGCATTTCCAAATTTTCTGGTTTCCTCTATTGTTTGTGTATGCTTAGGGAACCCTATTTTGGTAGTATGTAGAATTGGTTTATGACTTATAATCGAGTTTTATTGTATTTATTTGAATAGTTTAGGGCTTGACTTTCATATCCGGTCATTTCCTAGCTAAATTTTGTACTTGAATGCCATTAAGCCTAGTGAACGGCTTTTGGGAATGAGATTATTTTTGTACGAGATGTTGGGACTGATTTGAGGAAATAATGAAGCCATGATGGCTGGAAAATAGGTAAACACAAGGGATATGCTGCTGAAATTTTTTTCTTGAAGGCTAGTTGGATTTACTTGTGATTTGAACGAAGGGCTTTTGGGTTGTTTGAGCCTAGGTCTTCATGTTACCTTTTCGTTACCAAAAATCATGTTTTGCACCTTGCTTTAGTAATTATTTGGCGAGGCATACGACTGGTAGTCGAGCCTCACATGTGCATTCTGTATACTCAATTTTGAAAGTGGAACCTTCAATTGTTTTCCTTGGATTATTTTAGGGTTTATTGGTGATTAAAGCTCTCTTTTGGGAGGTATCTGCACTGACCCTGGTGAGTGTACTATTCACTTGTGTGTTACTATATGGCTATGAATGTAAATTGCTTGAAGTGAATTGAATGTGACTTGATTGAAGTGAAAGTGTACTTTATCACTCTCACTTATATGTCTTAGATCATTGTTGTCATGTTATTGGAATGTTACATGAAATGAAAGTACTTGACTTGGTGTCGATCGAACGAGTATCCAACGACTACAAATGTTATCAATGAGCTCAACCCCATTGGTAGTTGATTGAATCGAGCCGGCGAGGGCTTGGTCGTGCCAATTAATGAACCTTGGGTAAAGTTATATGGAATCTTGTAGTATGCGAGACTCTCGATTCCGGTATACTCGAGTAATACCAAAGTGCAAGTGTTTGGAGTTCGGGCCCGGTAGGGGGATGTTAGGTGGAAGGAGTGGAAGTAAAGTGGAGTCTACGGTTGGTTACCTTTGAACATTGACGGAGGGTCAATGACGTCCGATCAAGAAATGCAAACGAGGAAAGGGCTCTTGAGAGCCATCTGTATCCTTTTATCACCATATTTGACGTGTGCCTTTGCTTATTTTACTATATTGAATGAAAGCTTGATGCTTATATGCACTTGGTTGCGTAAGTGATAGTATCTCACTGGGCAATTAGCTCACACCATTCCTTTTGTTTTCCTTACAGGAATATGACTCTTTTTGGAATGAATCTTGATAGATGGTTGCCGAATGAACTAGATGTATATTTTTTTTTGTATTGTATATGAAGTGAAACCCTAAATGTATTTTTAGGGCCGTTTTCACTTTCAATTTGGCAAACCGTGTATATATTCACTTTTGACAACTTTTGTATGCTACTTTGGGTTGTAATTGCTCAAGTTCCATATGTGAATGTTTACTTGATATTTGGTTGGGTTCTGACGGGTCGGTTACTATTCATGACCGACTCCGGATTTCATTTTTTTTATTTTGGGTTATTTTTCCCTTTTGCCTTGTTTACGCGCGTTATAAGTTCCGGAACGAAATAGATCGCTCTAAACTGCACCGTTAGTCCTGGCGAGAGCTGGGCAGGCAGTTCGCTAACCCCTTTGGTTCGCCTTAGGGGAAGGTGGGGCTGTCACATCCAATGCTTGCGTCTGATCGAGGTCAATGAGTTAGGGGGAATGTCTTATTTCCTTCGAACGTCCGGTGATGGAGTTCTCCATGCGTCCGAAGTTGCGCAATGTTTATCGGACGTCCGATCTTGTCTTCACAAGCGTCCGATAGCTTTCAGTAACCTTTGTTTCTTTCAATAACACTTGATCTTTGAATCTGATTTGCTTCATAACTGAAAGTATATCTTGAAGAGATATTAGTATCATCCATTTATTTTGTAAACATCAAAAGCTAGGGACTAAGATCAACACTTTTGTATAACACCTCTCCACTTAAGAAAAATTTGGATGATAATTTGCGCAAGAAGCTTTTAACAGTCGTAGGATAGGACCCGATTTTAAGAAATTTCTGAATATCGTTGTACCAGGGATGGCCATCAGAAGATTTTTCCATAACCAGACAATGCGCAGGCTTTTCTTGTAACTGAATCTGGATAGGTTCAATCGCCAACTCATCTGGATGTTGAATCATTGAAGATAAAGTGGCCAAAGTATCAGCAAAAACATTTCGAGCACATGGAATATGCCCAACTCTAAACTTCTGAATTTGTTTGTCAAATCCAATAAATTGCAATCATATGGCAAAATCTTTGAATGTCGAGTTATCCATTCTTTGAGCATTTGATGCATGTGTAGATCTAAATCACTGAACGCTATTAAATTTTTAATCTCCATCTCCAACGCCATTTTTAGTCCAAAAATGTAAATTTCGTATTCAGCCATAGTGTTGGCGCAGAAAAATCATAGTTTAGCGGAACCGGAATAATGTTTTCCTTTAGGCGATACTAGAATAGCTCTGATCCCAACTCCAAAAGAATTTGAAGCACCATCAAAGAATAGTCTGTGTCGCGCCCCATTTTTTATAAGAAAATAAATTTGTTTAGGAAAATGAATTTTTGATTTAAAAAGAAAATGAAAAATATGGGTCTAAATGGGACTTGAAAATGCAACGATTTGACCCAAAATATAGTTTAAAAAAGGTTTTTTGAATGGAAAATAGAGTCGCCACTTGGTATAGAGTTAAGGTGTACCAAGTCACCTAAAAATAAAATTTTAAAGAAAAAAAAGTAAAAAAACCCTTTTTAAACGACTCCAAGTCTACAAAATCAGATAAAAAGATTCGGGAGTCACATTTGAAGAAAGGGAAGGCAAGGATAAGCATCCAAGGCACCCTTTCAACCTAGCCAAGGCTAGTTGCGCGATTTAGTCAAAGATTTTCTTATTTTAACCTAAAGATTTATCACATTTGGATGTTCTATATGAATGCAAACCCTAGACCTAAGAGGGTATCGGGGGGTCAAAATGTATCTTCAAATCTTATTTGGTACCAATCACATTAATTGTGACGCCCAATAAAGACTCTTCGAAGAAGTGACGAATAATGCAAGTCATGAGACTCAAAAGAAAGAAAAGGAAAATAAGAGTAAGTATACAAATATACATGGCCTAAAGGAATGCATCATGTCGGGTGCGGGGGACTTACACTCATGACTTTCAATGTTCCCTTTAATAGAGGGAATACGAGCGTGCTAAGGCTAGAGAAGCCAAACTCGTCCATATCCTATATCCAAGGGGGTATTCCCTAATCTAATCAAGCAAATGAACTAACCTAATTCTAACGCCTATATGAAATGCAAGACTAATGTCATGTTTCATACAAAAGGAGGAAGTAATATACATATAAGGGAAAATATGGGAAAATGGGTGTACATATATAAGGAAAATGTCACGCAATATGGTGAAAGAGGCCCTAAAAAGTAAAGATATGCATGAGATGAAATGATTTATCACACAATCATGATCTAACGCGCAAAGGGCTCCTAAGGGCTAGCGTTGGACTAGCTCACATCTACGCTCTCTCACAAGCGTTGGACTTGCAAGAGCTCGAGGGGACAACCATGACTAGCATTGGACTAGCCACAGTTACGTGCGTTTGCATCCATCATACATATGTAAGTAAAGTGCATAATTAAAGCAAGTAGACATGTAAGCACGTAATTCACATAACACATAAGCATGCATATCTGGATGCCAAAACCTAACAAAACGATTAAACACATAGCACCTAAGCATGCAAAACACATGAGGCAAATAAGGCCCTAACTATTACATTCGGGGGGAAGGCTACTACAATCTAAGAGGGGAACGGGATAAAATAAATAAAATAATAACCTAACTATTACAACTTTGGCATTCAAGTGCCTTTCAAATGATTGAAATTGAAAATAACTATACAAAACTAAAGCAAATAAAGTGGATAAATAAATAAAATGGAAACATTCAAAAGGCATGCAATTAAGCACGTAAACCACGTAGACATATAGGGTCAAGTAAAGTGAAAATAAGGGATAGAGTGTACCTCCCTTGCAATGGTAATCAAATGAAGGAAAAATAGCTTCAAAACAATAAAAGGGTCAAGGCACCAATTAAATAGTAAAGTATAAACAAAATCACCAAATCCCTCCCAATTGCAACTTAAATGAAATCAAATAATGCATAATTTCCAAGAAAAAGTAAAATTATTGATCAAATTTCTAAAATAGAAAAACTACCAAGGACCC
This sequence comes from Coffea arabica, assembly GCF_036785885.1. NCBI lineage: Eukaryota > Viridiplantae > Streptophyta > Magnoliopsida > Gentianales > Rubiaceae > Coffea > Coffea arabica. The sequence continues at coordinate 46,168,703 of NC_092320.1, read as the reverse complement.
AATTGCAAATATTAACCAATACTCAATCCCAATTAACACGTTTTGGGAACTCAAAGGTCCACAAGTAAAGACAAGGTCAAATAATAGTCCAAATTGCAATATTTTAGGACCTAATTGTAAGAAATCAGAACCTAATTGGGCCTTCATAGAATGAGGAGAAACATGTGAGGTTGATTTGCAATTTTTAGAAGTTATTTTTGCATGCAAATCCATGCAAAAAGCCATGAAACATTTTTTTTTGCAGCATCTGATGAAGGCTTGTATGCAAATTCAGCCGCGGCTTTCTTTTTACTTAATTTAATTCAAGCAATGAACATTTCAACACCTCAAACAATTAGTGCAACACAATCACTAAGCATTCATCTCATTTTCATCATGAAATCCTTCTTTTTAAGCACCAAAGTCATGCAAATCAGATTTGAAGAAAGCTTCTGCAACTGAAAGCTTGATGCCTTTTCATTTACAAACGCATATTTATGGTCCGAATGCATGACTTTAATCTAAACATCTTCACCAGAAATCAAAATCCTACACTAAGCAACCAAAAACCATTGTTTACTTCACTGAAAACAACAAGGAAACTGAACATAGAATCAGCAAAAAAAAGGAACTTGGAGCAGCGAATGCTTTTACTCATCTACAAAACGATGTTTGTGCTATGGCCTGCTATTATACCATACTTTGCTGCAACAAATTGCAGCAAACGCACACAATAACAACCAACAGACCCAAGAAGAATTCTAGCTAAACAAAACTTCAGTCACCAACAAGAAACAACTCTACCAACATCGCTGCAACAAAAAAAAACAGAACTTAAGACCTGTTGCAGCAGTCTTTCATGCACTCAAAATGTCGACAAACGTTTCAAACCTAAACCCAACCTCAAATTCCAACCCAAATTATAATTCCAAATACTCCATCATGCATACAAAATCACACACCGAATGCAAAGCTAACGGAAGCTATCATGCGAATGGGTTGTTATGTAACAGCTTTAGAAGCATAGCTATTAACTTCATGAGCAGCAAAACCGTAGTACAGCAATAAAAAAAACGCTCCAGCTAACAGGGAATTCACAGTTTCATGCAACAAAGGAGGAGACTTTGAGGCACAGGGGACAGAATTAAATCATCACAAGCAAGGAGAACAAAGACAAGAATGTGGGCGTACAATTAACGAAAAAACATCTGCAACATTTGAGTTTCCTTTTGCTGCAATTCTTTGCTATCCAAACATTACTAACAGCTCAACTAACAACAACTTGGAGCAAAGTAACGAGTTCACAAGCATGTTTTCCACTTTTCACCATACAACTTTAGGTTTAAACACATAAAAATCCGAAGGAAAACCATGTAACTTTAGCAAATTTCTGGAGCTTATCTGATGCTTAAACACTTTAACAATCTTACCTATAGCTAGCGCAACCATTTAAGACACAGCAAACCATTATGACTTAGCTTTCTAATGAAGAAACAAAACACCAAACATTAACCTTGATCAACGAAAGGAAATCAGCACAAACACAACCTTAACCCTCCTAAGATTAGGTTTTTACAAAACTAGCAGACAAGCAAATCACCAGGTTTCAGTTTGGGATTGAGACTGACTCTTTCGGCTCAAGATTGTCACTTTAGGGCCGTTTGTCAAGCAACCAACAAGCATGAGAGAATTTCGATAATGCAGAAACGAAAGAAAGAAAAAGAAAAAAAAGAGAAAAAAACAGGGAAAGGCTACCTTCACTCCTTTTGGTAGCAAAATAGCGCTTGAATGGTGGAGCGATGGGCTTTAGCACGGGACAAGCGAAGCTGGGAACCGTTTCGCCTGCTGTTGTGGCTGCCTTCCAAATTCTGCACTGCCTCCCTCCTTGCTTCTTTCTGGGCCGGAAGCTTTTCCTCCTCTAGTTTTTCATTTTTGTCCAAATTTCCCAGATCTTCAACTCAGCCCCGCCGTTTCTCTTCCTTGGTTCTTTTCTTGCCTAGCCGAAACCTCCCTTTTGGTTCAGCCTCTCCTCTACCCACGAAAGCTCTCTCCTTTTCAACCCCTTTTCTCGACCCTAAGTTTGTTGATAGCATCATCCAGCATTCATTCGTCCGCCTTTCTCCTTTCTTTTTTCTTTTTCTTTTCTTCCTTCCCCCAGATTCAGCCGCTACTCCCCTCTTTTCTTTTTCTCTCCAGATTTTTAGCCGTCATTAGATGCTCACAGCCCTCCCCCTTTTCCCTTTGTTGCTTTTCTAAAACCTAGCCATCACCCATTCTTTTTGTTTCTTTATTTTGCCGTTCAAAACCTCCTCCAGCTGCGTCTTTCCTTTGTTCTATTTATACCCAACCCACAACTTCAAACCCTCACAGCAAGGGTATCGGATGAAGTTGCATTTTCTCCTGCTTTCTTTAGAGCCGTTTGATGATTTTTGCTAGAATCCCTCGGAAGCTGATGCAATTTTGTTTGTGTCTGAATGAGATACATAGAGAGAGTTTGGATCCTGTGCAGCTCACCGACGTGAGCTTGCTTGCTTTGCCCTTTTTTTTTGATGATTTTCCTTTCTTTTTTTCTTTTTTCATTTTAATTAAATTAGTAGATAAAAATAAATGCTCGTAAACTAATTAAAATAAAATAAGAGACACGAAACAGGAATCAACTAAAATAAACCTAAAATTGAAACAAATAAATCTAAAATTAAACTAATTAAATAAATAAAGTTCGAAACAAAAAATTTGGTGTCTACAGTCTGCACTCAAAGCATTACTCATTCATATCTTCCGCTGTACCAACAAACAGGTCCTCCACATCCGAAAAATAAGTGTGAAGCAGTTGATAATTATCTTCCCTTGGATTTTCAGCCAAATGATCTGCTATAGCCTGCCCCTTAATTGCCTTTTGCGTGGTGAAAATGATATCGAATTCAGAAAGGATCATTTGCCATTTAGCCATGCATCCGGTCGGCATTGATTTTTTCAATAGGTATTTCAAAGGATCTGAACGAGAGATAAGATAGGTGGTGTGACTAAACAAATAATGCCTCAGTTTCTGAGTTGCCCAAGCTAATGCACAGCAACTCCTTTCAAGAAATGAGTATTTTACCTCGTAAGGTGGAAACTTCTTTTTAAGATAATAAATAACTTGCTCTCTTTTTCCAGAATCATCATGCTATCCCAAAACACATCCCACGGTCTCGTCGAGTACAGACAGATATATAATCAAAAGTCGACCCGGTTTGGGTGGCACTAAGACCGGAGGGTGCAACAAGTAATCCTTTATCTTATCAAAAGCTTGGTGGCATTGTTCACTCCAATACAATGGTATATTCTTCTTCAATAATTTAAACAAAGGCTCACATGTAGAAGTTAATTGAATAATGAACCTGCCAATAAAATTAATCTTTCCTAAAAAACTCTTTACATCCTTTTGTGTTTTTGGCACTGGCATCTCACAATTTGGTTTAATCTTTGTCGGATCTATCTCTATGCCTTTTATACTGACAATGAATCCCAATAATTTGTCAGCAGGAGCTCCGAAAATGCACTTCGCAGGATTTAATTTCAAATTATATTTCTCAATCTTTCAAATAACTTTTTCAAATTAACCAAATATCCTCCGCTTTCTTGGATTTGATTATGGTGACATTCTCATAAACTTCCATATCCTTATGAATTATATCGTGAAACAAAGTGGTCATGGTCCTTTGATAAGTAGATCCAGCATTTTTCAATCCGAATGGCATTACTCAGTAGCAATATGTTCCCCATGGAGTGATAAAAGCAGTTTTCTCTCTATTCTCTTCTATCATTAGAATTTGATGGTATCCAACGAAACATCGCCAAAAGACTAGATCTCATGCCCAGCGGTGTTGTCCAAAATGATATGTATATTTGGCAAGGAAAAATCGTCTTTCGGACTAACCTTATTCAAATCTCGATAGTCAACACATACCCTCACCACTCCATTTTTCTTCGGGACAGGGATTAGATTTGAAAGTCAAATAGGATAATGAGATACCATGATAATCCTAACATTGAGTTGCTTCTTAATTTGCTCCTAGGTTTTGAGACTTATGTCCGGTTTAAATTTGAGAGGTTTCTGTTTCACCGGTGGAAAATTTGGATTCGTTGGCAATTTGTGAACCACTATATCTATTGAAATGCCTGTCATATCATCATAGGATCAAGCAAACACATCTTTAAACATGGTCAAGAATTCAATCATCTCTTTTTTATGTTTCTTATTCAAATGAATGCTAATTTTTATCTTCTTGACATCGATCTTAGTGCCAATATTAATGATTTCTGTTTCTTTTAAGTTTGGTTTGGATTTCTCTTCATATTGTTCAAGATTCTTTAATAAAGACTCAGATTCTTCCTCATTATTGTTTTCATCTTGAATTTTTGATTTCATAATCTTGAATTCGTTAGAGATATCGAGATTACAGTCATCAAATTCTGAAATATTGAATCCAAAGGGTCAATGTGTTTTATTTTTGGCCATCTAAAAAGAATGAGATAGATATAACAATGCGTAAGTAAAATAATTGAAAAATAAACAATGTGCCTTTCATTGAATTTCAAATAAAGTACAAAACGTCATAATATGCTACTTAACAAAAGATACGCTACTTGACATGAGACTTGTATTGAAAAGTCATTTGATTCAAAATTATTTACAAAACTGACAGGTAAAAGATGATCAATGCGAATGATTTTTTTCATAGTTCTCAACCAAAGGCAATCCCCTAGATTTACGGAAATTCCCTTCGAGAGGGAAGAAAGTCAATGGTCCAATTCTTCATTACTTCCCTGGAGACCTCTAAAAATTCTGAATTCTCTGATAACTCACCCTCATAAGTAACCCCCACGAACAGTTTAGACAAACTGATATCCACCTCATCGATCGGGTCCAATTCGGATCTGATTACTTCCGATGGACGGAAAAAAGTATAGTGCAATGGTGGGATACTCCTGACAATTTGCTTTTATTCCTTTTCCGCTCTCTTGTGATCCAGCATTTCTTTCTTGTCCCTGGAAGTAGGTTGAAACCCTAGTCCAAAGGTGTCCTTCTTTCTTTAAGACTTTGGTTCTAGAATTCCTTGCAAGTTCTGCCCGAGACTCTTGCTTATCTCTTATCCTTCTCGAATCATTTCTTTAGTCATTATAATGCTGGCTTCTGGCAAATTCATTCCCACCACCGACTTGTCTTTGATACCCAACCTACTGAAATGATATCAGTCACATGGTAAGAAGAAACCAGAGCTTTTCTACCACCTTCCTCTTTTGGTCCGAAATTGACGACCATAGTAAAACCATCCTCTGCAAACACTGTGACTAATTGATCATTCACTGCAAACCTCAATATCTAATGGAGCGAAAATGGTAAAGCACCCGAAGCGTGAATCTAAGGTCGTCCAAACAGAATATTATAAACACTTGAAAAATTCATGACTTGGCACATAACTTGGAATTAGGCAGGTCCTATTTTCAGTACTAAGTCCACTTCTCCCATTGATTCTCATTTTGTGCCATCAAATCTCCTCACCATAGTTGCAGACGGTCGAAGTTTAGCTTCTTGAAATCCCAATTTAACCAAAGTATTCCATGGACAGATATTCAAAGTAGATATGTTGTCTATCAAAACTCTCGGCAACAACTTCCCATTACAACGGAGTGAGATATACAATGCCCTGTTATGTCCAATTCCCTGAGAAGTTAAATCCTCATCAGAAAAAAAAAATCTGATTTGAAACCAAAACATGTTCGACTACATAGGTGAGTTTATCAATCGAAATATTCTTAGGCACTTGAGTCTCAGTTAACACCTTAAGTAGAGTTTCTCTATGAAGTTTTGAAGTTAAGAGCAGATTCAACATAGAAATTTGAGCTGGCATTTTATCCAATTACTCGATCATGTTATACTCATTTTTCTTCAACATCCTAAGGAAATTGAATGCCTCTTCTTCAGTCACAGCTGATCTTGTTGGTGTAGCATTTTCCTTTGCTTTTGATGACTCATTAACTGCAGGTTCACTTATGATTCTTCCAGATCTAGTGACGGCGGTCACCTCTTTCTTTGGTATTTCTTCTCCTCCGATCAATAAAATAGGCTCACTATAATTCCATGGAACTTCTTGTAGGTTAAGAACAGGCGCTTGTTCAGGCAATTCAAGTGCCACAAACTCTGAAGGTTCACATTCAAAAGGTATTACATCTAAAATAAAAGGATCAGCATTTTTCTTGACTTCGGAGGTTTCTTCTTCCAGTATGAATGATTCTCTAATGACCCCTATTACCCTAGTTTCATCTACAATGTATTGAGTAGGTTTCTCGATCTCCTCATCAATGGTAATAACTCCAACAGTATCCTTATATGCAGCAGTATCCTTGTGCGCAGGAAGAGAATTCTTGCTAACAGTCAGTCATTGTTCATCTTTCTTTCTTAAAATTATGTCTCCGGCTTCAATTATGTCTTGAGTTTTATACTTAAATGCCCAACAATTGGTAGTAGAATATCCAAGAGCTCTAGAATGATAAGTACAAAAAGAATGAGAATCATAACCAAGGGGAAATCCTTTAGGATAGAGTTTAGGAGGTATCATATCAATTTTTCCTGCGGCTTTGAGTTGTTCATATAACTGATCAATTGACCAACCTAAATTGGTGAAAGTTCTGTATGGGGTTGAATTTTGGGTGTCATTGGTTTGATGATAGTTGTAGCTCTAGTTGGCTGATAAAGCAGGTCTTGAATTACAAGGAGGACGAGGTCTAATTTGAAAATTAGGTGGAGAAATATGAAATGATGTTGTGGGTGTGTTTGGGTAATTTGGTCGGGGTTGAGGATGGTTAATAGTGGTATAATAAACAGGTCGAGGGTATGGATGGTATGGGTAATGGGATAAATAGGTGGGATATTATTGATATCTAGGTCGAGAAGAAAGGCCTTGGTCCCAAACAAATGCAGCGTCCCTCTCTTTCTTTTTGAACTGAGGTTTCTTGCTACTGTTGTTTTGATTTTTCAAAGATTCTAATTGCGATTTCAAAGCTGACACATTAACAATCTTTCCTGCTCTTACGAACTAATCATACTCCTCCAATTTATTAACAATTTCTGTAAATGAGCATCCAGCCATGCGAAAAATTTTCTCAAAATATGGCAGGTCATGAGTTTTGATAAATATACGAACAATTTCTTCTGCATTCATAGGAGGTTTCACCTTGGCAGCCAATTTCCTTTATCTCTTTGCATATGTCTTGTGATCCTCAAATGGTTTCCTTTTAGTCCCCTCAAGTATGGTCCTCGTCAGAGCAAATTCGCAATTATACTCATATTGTCTTACAAATGCGGTTGACAAATCTAACCATGTCCTTATCTTATCAGGTTTCAAATTGGAGTACCAATCCAGTGCATCACCTTCTAAGCTTTCAGGAAACAATCGAATTGGCAAATTCTCATGATCTACTGGCTTTCCTAATTTGTTTGCAAACATTCAGAGGTGTGTCTTGAGATTGCCCGTTCTATCATACTTATTAAATTTGGGTGTTTTAAAACTCACAGGCAGTTGCATATCAGGAAATAGGCACAATTTATCATAGTCCAAACCTCTTTGTTTACTCAAATCTTGGCTTTTCCTCATGCACTCATCAAACGGTCCAACTTCTTTAACAAATTCTTGTCAATTGGTGCAGAGAATTCCCCTATTTCAACTTTTCTTTGTGCAGCAGTATCTAGTGTGAATGGTTCCGCAATAGAATAATAATATGGTTCTTGAGATTCAAGTGGCATGTTCAGTCTAACAGGTAGATAATTTTAGGAAACTTCAGTGTGAGGAGGATTGATTTGGATATTGGATGCGTAGGTATGTGGTAGGCCATGAGTAGGATAGGTGAAAACTTTCTCAGGTGGATTTACGAAATGTGGAGCAAAAGGGGTTTGAGTATGGGGTATGGGTAGTAGTTGCGGTTCAGGTTGACTAGCAGATAGGAGATCATGCTGGACGCCGCTGCTGTTACCAACAACCTACTGATCAATCGCGCACCATTGTGCTGTCATTTCTATGCTTTATTCACTGAATTTGTTTAACACTTCACTCAATTGAGCTCCCAGATTTGCAAAGTCGGCTGATGATGTCGTTGTAGACCTATCGGATGATTCAGGATGTGCACTCATGTTTACACTATTTCTCAAAACTCAGCTACGAGATCGTGTAATGATGGAATTTTTTCGTGTAGTTATGTTTGCAATTACTTGAAAATTTAGAAAAAACCTTACTTACATTCCCTTCTCGATTAACTGCTGACAAAAGAAAGAAAAAGAAAAAGACACGAGTTAGTAAATATTAAAGTAATTATAATGCATGTCCTATTGAGAAACCCTTTTTGTGCCAAGGGTATGCCTAACTTGATGCAACACCTTCGAAGTGGGACTCGTTTATCAAACCTGCTATTGACCACCATTTTGTACAAAAGAAAAGTCATTTCAAATTTTCAAATTTTTAATTTTATAAATATTATTTACATTATTCCTTAGAGACGGTCTCGTATAAAGTCATTAAACCTTTTCAACCTATCTATTATAGCATCTTTGGATTCTCTGGTATAGGGATTCCTCATGTGTTCCATTTGATCGTACAGTTCCCCACATTTTCTTTTCAATTCTTGGTGTTTTTCTCGCATCTTTTCACTTGCTTCCTTATGTTTCTCTGCTATCTCTTTGCTAGTTTTGAAGAACTCTTTTAGTTGTAAATTTTCTGTCTTTGGTTTCAATAATGGCCATCAATCTCTTGACCTCCTCAGATGGTTCGTCTTGCGATTCTTGCGTACCAAAACCCTTAAGCTAATCCTCATACTGTGGAGTTACTAAACCCTTTTGCTTGAGTTCCGTTTCGGAATGTACTTGACGTGCTCGTCGTCGGACAATGTTCCCCAGGCCTCAATGATAGGAATCTTCATCCCTTTGTAAAAAACAATGGTGAATTCGGTTAAATCAAGTATATACGGCAATTTTTGAATGCGACCCAACTGTTGGAGAAATCTCTTTGGAGTGTAAGCCATGATACCCTGGGTGCCTAACAATGGAATGAACTCTGATGGTTTGGTGCGAAGTATGGGTTTAACACAATTAGTCTAATCTAAAACCTATCTAACATTCTGATCCGACAAGTTTTTTAAGAAATTCACATACTCAGATGCATTACTAGGCAAATCATTCCATTAACCCTCTAGTGATGCATGACTATCCAATTATACCCAGATATTGGCAGACAATCAGGAATAGATGATCGTCTCGTAAAGTGCTCCATAGCTCACATGTGTAGAACTAAATTTGATCCATGAAAGAATTTTCACTCCTTTGGCAAGTATGCAAGCTACAAAGATATCGGCTAAGATAATCAGAACAATAGAGAAGTGCCTATCTTTTATCCCTAGAAACAGATCAAACATGACTTTGGTGAGTTTAAAAGCTATCTTCTTATCTTTCCTCTGGAACAGGTAAGTTCCAGCCATAACTAATCCATATATCCACAGTCTTTTACGCTCTCACATTGCTTTGGACATAAATGAAAAATCTCTTAAGTGTCTCTCGAACCCATCTCTCAATGCAAATCGATCGAATAGAAATTTCACATCTATGCCTTGATCAAACCCTTGTATTACGAATTCCTTTAACCTAGTAAAATGGCAGAAAGAACTCGGCTTTGTTAGATACAAATGAAAATATTATAGCAGTACCATGAATCGGTAAATTAAGAAGACCAGATACCTCCTCAATTGTCACGATCATTTCCTTCTTGCCTAGTCTAAATACGGAGCAAATAGGGTCCCACAAATGTATCAAAGCCTCTACCAAATAGATGTGTCTTATTTGATATCCTTAAAATTTTCAATTGGTCCTAAGTGAGAGGCTACTTGGTAAATTTCACTAGGTGAAAGCAATGCGGGCCACCTCTGTACCTCAATCGGTGCTACTAGCATTTACTGGACTCGTCGAGGGCGTTCCATCTAGAGACAAGAAATTGGTGTCAAGTACCTTACCTACAGGTCCCACTTTTTCGGTTAAACTGTAATTTAGACGTGAAAATCCCAAAACAGGATTAAATACCATTGGGAATATAGGGTTGGTTTATTCTTAACATGGGATTCCCTAAATGGTATTCCCTCTAAAGTTTATGCATGATGCCAATTTATCAAATCAATTGAATATGCAATTTGAAATAAAAACATGACCTAAAAGGACCCTTTGTATGTCAGGGTGGGCCTAAAATGATGTGAAATTATTAACCTACGAATGCAATACATTGAAATTTAAACATGCAATGACCTATCTAAAAGAGTAGGTTCTAAAAGAGTATCATGATAGAACTCTTATTTCTAAGGCTTATGAATGCAATAGAATAAGAAACAAAGAAATATTAGTTCAATTGATATATAACACATTGGAGCAAACAAAAATAATGTAAAAAATAGAAGGCAATTAAAGAAAGAAAGGTGTAATCCCTCCCTTCATGTCTAGTGTTCTTATTTGGGTGAGATTGACTCTATTCAAGGTAATTTCTAATATGGATGCATGAGGTTGGGTTAATTAATGCATCTAGACTTGATTAAGGTTTCAGACTCCCAAACCTTCAGACCAGAAGGTGAAGGGTCATCAATCCCAAGACCTTTAGTCAGTGGTTAGAATGATCCCTCAGACATTGCTACGCGCACATCGTACCACGGCCACATGTCCAAGTGGATCGATTTTAATTCTAATAGGGAGGAGTGATGTGACAACCACTAAAAAGAAAATAAAATGAAGGATTATAAATAAATAGCATATGCACGTATGAAGTGCTCCTTTGAGGAGAGGGATTAATATCAAACACACGTGAAGGCTCTAGGATGACATTCCCCCCACCCCCAAATGCAAAAGTGTGAGAACCCGTATTTTTTCCCTTAATGTTTTTCCTAGGGTTTTTTCCCCTTAATTGCATGTTTTCTGCATTTTCTGGCTTAGAAAAAATCTCCTGGTAAATTTTATGAGTAATTATAGTTTTTAGATGATTTTTCTAGTATTGGAGAGTTTTTGGAAAATTAAGAATATATAATGGACGTGGGACCCACTAGTGCGGAGAGTTCGGAAAAATTCGGCCAATTAGGTTAAATTCCGGATACTGTGTGAAATTTATCGGGTGTTAAGAGATAAGTAGAGTGTGTGAAATGATTGATGTGAGAGGAAAAAGAAGGGATAGGAATGCATTAATGGTAGTGCCAAGTGTCACCATCTCATTGGATAGGACTTATGAATTACTATTCCATTTTTTTTGACTTTTGACTAAGAGGTTAAATATCTTAAAATTGCTCAAAAATTACCATTTCTTACTCCTTGATGGCCGGCCCTCTCTTGAGCAAAGAAGACAGAAATTCTTCACTATTTTAGCTTCCATTTGGCTCAATCTTCCAAAAACAATTGCCTAAACTAGTTTCTACTCCATAAAATCCCTCCATTTGGTGCTAGTGAGTGTTTTGGTGAAGGTTTTTGGAGAAGCTAAGGTGTTCTACAACTTCCTCTCTCTTGTTTGCTTGGTAAGTGGTGATTGATTATCCTCCTATACCTAATGATGCTTAATTTGTGCCTAGTGGTGGCTAAAGTGACGATATTTGTGATTTATTTCTTGGTTTGAGATGAATTGGTGAAGTTTTTATTTTTTTGAGGAATTTTATGGTTTAATGTGATCATGGTGTTGTGGTTGTTTATGATGGTTGATAATGAGGGGTTATGACTCTAGTGGATGTAAATGATTGATAATTGCAACCAATTTTGGGTTTGGATTGAAATGAGAAAAGTTAGGGTTTCATAACCCCCTTTCTGTCCGGTTTTGGATCATATGGTTAGAGGCCGAATTGGCCTTTGCTTAAAACATGAAAGTTGTAGGTATTGATGTGTTTGAGGTGCCTGTAAAATTTCAGGCCATTTGGAGTAGTGTAGAGTGAGATGTGTCGATTTTACTGTTGCTGTTCTGGGTTGATCAGAATGTGAAAACTGCACTTGTAATTGACTATTTTGACTGGAATTGCTTTGGATTTGGATGTTGGTGTCTTCTGATGAAATGTAGCTTGAGGTCTTAGCTACCACATGCCTTTGGAATCAACGCATTTGGACCTGTATAGACTGCGTTGGACTAATTATAGCATAGTGTGATTTGTGAACCTGCAATTACGGTTCTGGTTTGGTATTCTGCATTTTTGACCTAGTTGTGCTAGGATTTGGACTGAGTGGCCTTCTACATTGTTGTAGCCCTGTCTTTTAGCTTCGAGATGGTGGGTTTTACACCCTCATCCGATAAGCGTAGCGTATTTTGTGCCATTACCGCAAAAGGAGGACGAAAACTGTTTTTTTTTTGTTAAGGTCAAGTTAGTGCATTGCTGAAATTTCTGGTTATCTATGCTACTTGTCTATGCATATGAAACCCTATTGGGGTTACGATTGGCATTGCTTTATGACTCGTTATCGAGTCTCATTGTATTTGTTTGCTTGTTCTAGGAGGTAACGGTGGTGCACGACGTTCGTTTAACGACGGTGCATGAAACATCACTTTCTTGAGTGGTGAGTATACTACTCACTTAATTGTTACAATGTGGCTTTGTATATGTGAATTTGATGCCTTGAAGGCTTACTTGGCTATTGGAATTGAGAGAGGTGAGGGTGTACTTGACCGCCCTCACCCCTTGTGATAACATTCATGACTGTTTACCGTTTACTGAAATTACTGCAATTGATATATGAGACATTGAATTCCTTCCATGAAAAACTGATTTGGTGTCGTTTGGACGAATATCCAACGGCCTTACTGTATTACTGAGCTCAACCTCGTTGGTAGTCACTTGAATCGAGCCAGCGAAGGCTTGGTCGTGAAAATTGACTAGCCACGGGGACTGAAATGGGAATCTTGTGGTAATGAGACCCTTGGTTCCGGTGTACTCGAGTATCACCTAAAGTTACTGCTTGGAGTGCGGGTCCGGTTGGGGTATGTTGGGTGGAAGGAATGGAAGTGAAGTGGGTTCTACGGTTGGTACTCATAAACGTTGACGGAGAGTCAATGAGATTGGATCAAGAATGTAAGCGTGGAAATGGACTCTTGAGAGCCGTCCGTATCCTTTTACTGACTTGTTTTACTTCTTAATTGTGTACTTGAAATGAAAGATTATGCTTATGTGATCTTTGTTGCTTATGTGGTAGTAACTCACTGGGCTTAAGCTCATTCCGTTCCATTTGTTTTCCTTACAGGAAAATGATCACTTTTGGAAAGGTTGTACTAGCAAGTTGAGCTCATGTAAATGTATCTTTTGAATAGCTCTTTGAATGAAACCCTAATATGTATTGGGTTCACTTTCTTTTGATTGGCAAACCGAACATGTATATTCGTAGTGAATGATTTTTGATATGCCGCTTTGGCTTGAAAATGTTACATTTCAATGTATGTATGTTTGGTTGATATTTGGTTGAATTTCGGATCAACTCGTATTTCAAACGGCAAAAGAAAAATTTTGGCTACTCTCGGCCTAGTATCTGGATTCTGACGTGGGCGATACTGTTCACCATCGACTTCGATTTTTTTTCGTTTTTTTTTAATTTGTGATTTTGACTTGTTTACGCCCGTGGGTATGTTCCGGAACGTATTAGATTGACGTGAACTGATCCGTAGTCCTGGCGAGAGCTGGGCAGGCAGTCCGCTAACCCCTTTGGTTCGCCTTAGGGGAAAGTGGGGCTGTTACAAAAAGCATGATAACATAAATGTAAGTAAACAAATTTTTATTGTATACATGGAGAGCGAGAGGCGATGGCGCATGTGAAATGCAATAATCCTAAAAAATACAACCTAAAACATCCCAATGTGATATATAAAAAAAGTTAGAAAAGGAACAAAATTAACTAAATCAAATGCTCGGACTTTCTAAAAATCCCCAGTGGAGTCGCCAAGCTGTCGCGCCTCATTTTTTGAAAAAAAAACAAATTACGGGTTATAAAAATGAATATTTATGAATTTTGAATGAAAATGAGTTTTTGATTTTTAGAGAATAAATAAATAAAGGCCTAAAAATGCGACGATTTTGGCTTAACATAATAGTTTAAAAGGGTTTTTAGGAAAAATAGGAGTCACCACTTGATATTGAGTTAAGGTGTACCAAGTCACCAAAAAATATGTCTTTTAATAAAAAATAAACAAAACCTTTTTAAACGATTCTAGATCTTTGAAAACAAGAAAAAAGAATTCGGGAGTCATGGTTGAAGAAAGAGAAGGCAAAGATTTGATCTAAAGCACCTTTCAACCTAGCCAAGACTAGTTACGTGATTTAGTCGAACATTTTCTTAACTTAACTTATAAAACTTATCACATTTGAATGTTATTATATAGATATAAACCTAGACCCAATGGGTATCAGGAGGGTCGAAATATCTTTTCAAATTTTAATTGGTGCAAATCATATTAATTGTGATGTCCAAAATGATTCTTAGAAGAGGTCACGAATATGCAAAGAGTGAGACTCGAAGAAAAGAAAAAAATTATAATATATAAGTATACGTGACCTAAAAAGAGGAATACAACATAACGGGTACAGAGGACTAAGATTCGTGACTCAATTTTCCTTTTTATAGAGGAGATACGAGCGTGCTAAGGCTAAGAAGTCATATTCGTCCATTTCCATATTTGAAGGGTGACTCTCCTAACTTAACCAAGCAAATGAACTAGCCTGTTTCTAATATTTCTTAAATGGAATGCAAGTCTAAATGTCATGTTTCACATATAGAGATAAGAGATATACATATAGAGGAACTATCATGCAAAATGGTAAAAATCCTAAAAAAAAATGCATGAAATGTAGTGATTGTCACACAAACATAATCTAGCGCATGGATGATCCCTAAGGATCTAGCATTGGACTACCCCATGTCTATAAGTTTTCACTAGCGCTAGACTAGTGAGAAGTCGGAGAGAAAGGCCACAACTAGCATTGAACTAGTGTGGTGGTGTCATGCATTTATTATAACTAAATAAATCATATAAAACATAATTAAAATAAGTAAACACATAATGCACATAGAACACATAACACATAGGCATAATTTCTAATGTAAAACCCTAATGAAAACAAATAAATACATAAGCACACAAGCATGCAGACACACAAGCAAATAAAAGCAAATAGAGATGTAACTATTACATTCAGGCCCCTAACTACAATCTAGGGGGTAAGAATGAAATAATAACATAATTATTACATTTATCTAACTAATTATACTTTTGGTAAAAATTAAAGTTTATCTATTACATAGTCTATCTAAATACATGTTTTGAACCCCTATCTATTATAATTTGACATTTAAATGCCTCTCAAATAATCATCAAAATTAAATTAAATATATGAAATTTAAAACAAATAAAACGAATAACTAAAAGAAAAAAACATGCAATTACACACATAAAAACACATAAGAGCACAAGAGAATTTAAAATAACACATAAAGATACCTCCCATGAAGTAGTAGCTAATGGGGGTTGGATTTGCCCTATTTAACTCCAAAATTAACAAAAATGATCAAGACACCAATTTCATTAACAAATAAATCATAAAGAAAAGGAAATAAGCATGAAGTCTATCAATTGAAGCATTTAAATGAAATATAATTAATAATTAAAGAAGAAAAACAACTTCTATTTAAGAAATCAAATCTGTCAGGGACCTAATTGCAAATATTGAGAAAGTTTTTGGGTCAATTTATAATTATCACAAATATTAGGTCGAAATCAAAGCAAAATAAAGCTCTAAAAAATAATTAAACTCTAATTATATCCTAAAACAAGAAAATAAACTTGTCTAAAACATGGTTAAAACATAAGAAAATGATTGAATTTCCAAATGGTAAAATTGATTGATGTTTTCATATTTTTGGACCATAGTAGAATTAAGCAAAAATCAGGGGGTCAAAATGCAATTTTTTGAAAACTACATGCATCTAGTTCGAAGAAGCCTTCTGCTACAACTTCCTGGGTTTCACTGGCTACTCTTATTCAAGCACAAGAAAATCAACCGCAAATTTAAACGAAGCCCATGGATTCATCAACTAATATAGGAACTTCAACCCAACAAGAAAAACAGCATAACAACATGAAATTAATGGCTCAAGACCCCCCTCTTCCTTTTCTTCTCAGGTTTGCAAGCAGAAAGAGAAACAGACAACTTTCATTTTTTATATTCCAAACAAATCCCCGAAAACATGACTCAGATCATGAGCTACAAAACTTGCAAAGATAAATAAAAACAACATTGGTGGCCTTTACATCAACTTTCCAGCTTTTTCATCTTTTAATAGATGCATCAGACCCAATAACACGCATAAGGCAAGTGCAAAACTCATGAAGAAATCATCTGACAAGGTCCTTGTTTAATGAGTTCAACTATTTTTGCATGTGAATTGCAGCAGGCAAGGGAAGGATTAAGAGTTACCTTTGATGTCTGGAGATGCAAAATAGATGTAGGAAATTCGAGGGGAGTGAGATTCAAAGCTAGAATCTGGAAGCCAAAACCTTTGTTGCAGAAATTTCAGCAGTGTCAAGTTCCAGACTTTAGGCTACAATTCGAAAAGGCTCGGGACGTTTTTTTCCTAATATTTTCAGAACAAAGGTTGTTCTACTACATCTGGTGATAGTGTAGAAAAAAAGAAATCACTCAAAAAACTAGAAATCAAGGTCAAAAATTGATCGGGAAAAAGGCTGGTCGACCAGCTTGATCGAAGATTTTTCCAGCAGAAAAATTTTTCCTTTCTTCCCTGATTTTCTCTCATTTGTCTTTCATCTTTCTCCCTTTCATTTTCCTTTCTATTTTTCCTCTTTGATCACCCCAGATTCTCCCCTCCTCATCTCTTTTTCTTGTTTTCTCCTTTTTTTCTCCCCCTTTTTTCTCCTTTCTCCCTTTTTTTGCCCCGAAGCTCATTTTTTTCTTGTCCGAAGCTTCCCCCTAGTTTTTCCTCTTCTTTCCAGATTTTTCCCCTACAAAACTCCACAGCTGTCCTTACCACTTAATCTCTTACAAGTGTTGTGGACCTTGTGGTGTGCAAAAGGACAAAAACACATGGCAAATATTCCCTCCAACCACTTAGCTATCTTGCATGCATTCCACCTATTTTCTTGTTTTTTCTTTTACTTTTCAAGGAAAAAATTTTGAGTAAACAAAAATGTTAAATTCTTTTTTGAGATTTGCCTTGCCAATTTTCATTTTATTTTGAAAAAATTGAACTTAAAAAGATTTAAAAAATAATTTTTTGTGAGAATTTCTTTTTCAAAAAATTTAATGCAAAAAACTGTTTTAAAAAATGATGAACCTAATTCAATAAAAATAGCTAACTATCATTTTACGAACTTTGGTTAAATAAAAATAAAAATTAAATTAAATTAAATTAAATTAAAATTTTGGTGTCTACACCCGTGGTGAGGCATCAAAGGGGGAGTACTTCCCAACGTTTTGAAGCTATTTTCTTTGACAACACCAAATTCACAACTCGAAAGAATCAGGAGTGGCATGAAGAACATGTGAATTTAGTGTTCATCTTTGAGAAGCATATCAACCTAGAGATCGAGACGGCTTATCACATCACAAAGGTATTTAATTAATTCGAATGGGCACCCATTATTTCTCTGCCTCCTCATTACTATCTGGACTTGGTTTGAGAGTTTTATGCCAATATAGTCAACAAGGCAAGCCATAGTGGAGAGATGGTGGACTCTTGGGTTCAGAGTACTTACATAGTTCTCACTCGTGATCTCCTATCTCATATATTGGGATGCAATGATGATGGATCAGTTGTCGACTTGAAGAAAGGATTCACTACTCCAAATAACAGATGGGATCCTTCACACGCTATGTCTCGATTTGGTATCAATACCAACTTTTTTGTTCCTCAAGAAAAGTGACTATGATTGCTAATGTTTTTGACACTTGTCATCACCTCATTATTTATATGATAGCTTACAATGTGATTCCCAAAAAAAGTGGTCATACAGAGGTAAAAAAAAGTGACATTTACTTTTTAGACTACATGTTTCACAACTGAGAACCTCCCTTCACCCAAATCCTGCTCCCGAATATCATCATCAATTATATAAGGATGATGATGAGGAGACATACGACCTCCTTCAACCTTGAATTTCGATGTCTTCTTTCTTTCATTTTCGAGTACATCGGTGTTAATTTGGCTAGAGTCACTTGAGTGCATGTTCGCTCTAGTGAAGAGCTAGCAATTTCTACACTCCGTGGGATGGGTATCGCCACGGATCACATTATTCTGCCTAGGAGAAAGAGACGACAGAACATTGCACGTTCTCGTCAAGATGAAGTTTGTGACGCCCCCACTTCTCCCTAAGGTGAACCAAAGGGTATCCGCGGGACGCCTACCCAACTCTTGCCAGGACTCAAGCAATTTCTATTCAAGCTTATAACGATACTAGAAGTCGATAACCAGAAAATATACATACAAATAGCGCGGAAGCGTTCAAGCTTAACGATCTATAACAATCAACCAATCCTTACATCGGATTTTCATAATACAGCCCAAAATATACAATAGCCAAAAGTCTAGACAGAAGAGTTGGAATCCTATTACAAGAGTACTCAAAAGAGAATTTCCTTCAAATCTCAATCCAAGCTCAAATCCTGTTAAGGAAAACAAATCTACAGGGTGAGCAAAATGCTCGTGAGGCGAAGAACACACATGTAAGCACGTTGTTCAAGTAACAATCCCAAACTAACAAGTAGAGCAATAATATTGCATTAAATAACAATTCGAGCGGAAAAAGTAAACAGAAACAATTCAAGGATATCGGAGCTCTCAGAAACTAATTTTCACTTGCTTTGCCAATGTCATTCATATACCTTCTTGCGATGACACTCCGTCAACCGAGTCGGTAATTCCATTCCGTAGATCACCACTTACTTCCCTCCGTCCACCGTGCACCTCCCGGGCCCGCAAGACACTTATAAGGTGATACTCCTTGAGTATGCCAAGCAAGACCTCTCATTAGGTCGAGCTTAATTATCTCATGGCTCGCCAAGGTTCCCAACCAAGCCCATGCCGGCTCGAGTCCAAGGTCGGCCTATGAGTTTGGGTGTCCCCCATGTACATTTGAGAGCCGATGAGATTCACTCCAATGACATATGCAGCCATAGCATACCATTTCATTTCATTCAAACATTCAGTCATCTCATTTCATTCAATTAAGCCATTCATAATTCATTTGTTTCATTTTAATCATGAGTCATTCATTTCAAATAAGAATGAGTGCGGTAAAGTACACACTCGCCTCCATTTTCAAAATCTCCAAGCAATTATAACAATTAAGCATGTATCAGGTATTCATACACTTGACACTCACCAATATAAGTAATGAGGAAGAAATGTCACTCGGAGCTTTAGGCGTTCACTGGGGGATCCTCTTGAAGGTCCTCTTGTGTGCTTGAGCAATTAATTATGGGCTATTACTGATAATTTTAAATAATAAGAGAGGTCGTACACTAGTACAATATTAGAATGTATCTCGAAAATCGAGCCTAGGTTTATCTTTTGAAAAATCAAGACTCAATAGGGTTATAAAACTCGAGTAAGAGCGGATCATTATCCTAAAAATCATTAGATGGAAATAAGTACGTGCAAATAGATTTCAAAATGAATGACCGAAGTCAGAACAGGATGGCCACGTCACAATTTTTTATTTTTGGTAAAATCTTTGAAAAAATCATAACTCACTCCGTATTGTCCAAAATTGGAAAATGTGGTACCGTTGGAAACATCTTCCAAAGTACTAAGAGTTTTTAGAAGACACCTTTCCATGAATCCAAGTGGAAGGCATTCAAATTTTGGCTTGAAGTTGATAACTTGTGTTATCAAGATAGATTGAAGTTGGTTTTCAGCCAACTTTGAAAATTCGGCAAAATTCACTCAATTTGAACTAGCCTTTGAAATTTGATACTCTACTAGAGTTACAATCCAAGTTTAGAACAAAATAAGCAGAATGAGAATTGAAGTTTTGAGCACCAAGATATGGTAGCTCAAATTTACCCAAATTTCCTTGTGAAACAAGGGTTTTCCAAAATCAAGTCATGAACTTTGAAAGTTTAGTTGAGCAATGAAACAGACTCAGAATAATACTACCATATAAGCACTATTTCTCTGCCAAATTTCATAGAAAAATATGTATGGAAATCGGTTAACGAGACCGTTGAAATCACAAGAAATTCTAAGGCTAAGCTGCCTTTGAACTTCCGTTTTGCTGTTTCCAAACATTTGGTCAAGGAACATCTCAAACATGGTCCATTCCAGTAGGTAATGTCTAAGATATATCCAAGGTACATTCGATAGGTGATTTACACTAAGAAGCTTTGGATAACAAGTCCCAAATCATTGTTAGTTTCAAATCTGTCCAAATGCATGGTATTCCTTCACAAGACCAGATTCGCATTTTGATCATAAATCACTCAATTCAACTCAGAATTAAGAATGGTTAGTGCTGTTGGAAAATAGACTCATAAGTCTATATTTTCTCAGAAGAAATTGTTTTCAAAATCTATCCATAACTAGTTCGTTCGTTAGCATCAAGTTACAGCTCATGTGCTGCCTTCCAGGAAGCAACGAAACAGGATAGCAAATTTCAAACGAATGGTTTGGCTTTCTCAAGTGGAACCAGGACAAGCATTTTATATCAACAGAAAACTGGGAATGTCTAGTTTCCAGTGCCGCAAACAGTACTCGATTCTGACATCGAAGCTATGAGTTATAGCCAAAATAAGATGACTGTCTGGGCAGTGACGGGAACCAATTCTAGATTTCTAAACTTCCGAAATTCCAACATTTGGGTGACCAAATCAAGTTATTTTTCAATAAAACTTTTTACACACTCAATATAACATGTAAACAACATAAACAAGCCATTAGAACCTCAAAATTTCGCACCAAAGTGCTCGAACAAAGCAGGGGCAAAATGGTCACTTTTGGTTATTGCACCATCCTTGAGTTTCTGTCAACAACCCAACATTAATCCATTAATTTAGGCACTAAATAAATATTATTACCAGCAAAACACCACAAATCAGTCCATATATCCAAGGTGGGAGTTCATAGAGCCCACACAACCATTTTTCACCATAAACAAGCTGCCCATGAACATGCACGAGTAAATAAGGGCACTAGAACTTCCATAAACCATGTTTTGAAAGTTAGATCGTTACCTACTTCACTTGGTGTGCAAGAACAGAATTTTCGATCCTCTCCTTGGCCAAGAAAACTGTGAAAAGCTCCCCCTTTTTGTAGCTTAATATGATTTTCAAGTAATAAGTTAAGTGTGGGTAAAATTTGAAATGAATCGGAGAAAGTTTTATGGAGGAATTTGAAGAAGAAAGTTGAAGCTTGGAGTGTTCTTTTATCTTTGTGTTGCTCAGCTGATGAGAGAGAGAAGAGAGGGCAAAATAATCTGATGGACTAGCTCCTTAGAGGTAACTTAAAGGTTAAGTGTTTGGTGCACCAAAGTCAATCGCAAATAGTGCTCGTACGCGCGCGTTTTGTGTTCGATTCCTCTTAAGTTTGTTGCACTAAACCTCTAATACACTTACATTCATATTAATATTATTCACTCTTAATTACCCCAAAATAAGAGTCAAAAGTTCCTCGATTTGTCGCGCGCGTAAAAATGCGTACTTCCAATTTAAGTGCGATAGAGCGAAATTTACAAGAAATTCTTATTACGACAGTATAACTAACTATCATTTGGATACTTAAACGTAAGAATACCTATTTTAAGACCATTGTGCAAGCCTCTAATTTTCCAAGCCTATTGTATCCTCGAATCGGTTATTGACTCCAATCGCGTGTTCACTATTTTCACTGAACGAGCTTCCAAAAATTAAATTTTGAAACGAGTCACTTTAAAAATATAACGAAGTTATAAATCCATGTAATTAAGTCTAAAGAGGTTAGAAAATAATATTCGAAATAAATGGGCAATTAAATATTTAAATAAGCTCGAAATGAAATTTAAAATATTAAATTTTTGTGAGTTCTCACATCCTTTCCCCCTTAAGAAAATTTCGTCCTCGAAATTTATTTTGATTGGTGAACAGGTCTGGATACTTTTTTCCGATTGTTTCTTCGATTTCTCAAGTCGTTTCCTCTAGCCCATGGTTCCTCCAAAGAACTTTCACCACCGGTATCTGTTTATTTCTCAACTCTTTCACTTTCCTATTCAGAAACTTCACTGGTTTCTCCTCATAGGTCAAAGTTTCATAAATTTTAATATTTTTCGGTTGCAAAATGTGAGATGTGACAGCCCCACCTTCCTCTAAGGCGAACCAAAGGGGTTAGCGGACTGCCTGCCCAGCTCTCGCCAGGACTAACAGTGCAGTTTAGAACGATCTATTGCGTTCCGGAACTTATAACGCGCGTAAACAAGTCAAAATGGCAAAATAACCCAAAATAAAAAAAATAAAATCCGGAGTCGGCCATGAATAGTAACCGACCCGTCAGAACCCAACCAAACATTAAAAACACATATACACTTGACATTTTGCAATTACAAGCCACAATGGCATACAAAAGTAATCCAAAAGTTACTACATGTTTGGTTTGCCAAATTAAAGTGAAAACGGCCCTAAAGATACATTTAGGGTCCCACTTCATATACAATACAAAAAGATATTCATCTAGTTCATTCAGCAACCATCTATCAAGATTCATTCCAAAAAGAGTTATATTCCTGTAAGGAAAACAAAAGGAACAGTGTGAGCTAATTGCCCAGTGAGATACTATCACTTAAGCAACCAAGTTCATGTAATCATACAGCTTTTCATTTCAATTCGCCAAAAGTAAACAAAGGCACACATTAATGGTGGTGATAAAAGGATACGGGTGGCTCTCAAGAGCCCTTTTCCCTCGTTTGCATTTCTTGATCGGACGTCATTGACTCTCCGTCAATGTTCAAAAATAACCAACCGTAGACTCCACTTTACTTCCATTCCTTCCACCTAACATTCCCCTACCGGGCCCGAACTCCAAACACTTGCACTTTGGTATTACTCGAGTAAACCAGAATCGAGAGTCTCTCATACTACAAGATTCCATATAACACTTTCCCAAGGCACATTAATTGGCACGACCAACCCCTCGCCGGCTCGATTCAATCAACGACCCATGGGGTTGAGATCAAGGATAACAATTGTAGTCGTTGGATGCTCGTCCAAACGACACCAAGCCATGTACTTTCATTTCATGTAGCATTTCATATAACATTCCAATAACATGATAAACAATAAGTGAGAGTGATAAAGTACACTTTCACTTCAAGCAATTAACATTCAAAGCACCAAGTTCAAGTATCAAAGCCATACATTAACACACAAGTGAGTAGTACACTCACCAAGCTTGCAAATGTGGTTTCATGCACTTCCGTCACAAGAACGTCGTGAACCACCGTCACACCCTAAAACATGCAAACAAGTACAATGAGACTCGATAAGGAGTCATAATCCAATGCCAAATATGACCCCAATAGGGTTCCATCAGCATACACACACATTAGAGGAAACCAGAAAATTCGAAAATGCAATTAGCTTCGGCCCTAAAAAAAACAGTTTTTGACCTCTTTTTGCGGTAATGGCACCAAAGGCACCACGATTACCGGATGGAGGTGTACGATACACCCTTTTGAAGCTAAAAGACAGGGATACAACATTACAGAAGGTCGTTCAACCCAGTTTTGAGTGCAACCAGGTCAAAAATGCAAGACACCACATCAAAATCGTAAAAACAGATTCACAAAACGTATTCTGGTGTAAACATCATAACTCAGCCTACACAAGTCCAAATCCAGAAATTCCAAAGCCACTCGAAAGGTTAGAAACAGGGATACATTTCATCAGAAGACCTCAACAACCAATTCCAAAGAAATTCCAGCCAAAACAACCAATTACAGGCGCAATTCTTACATTCGGATAAAACCAGGACAGCAAGGGTAATTTCGAATTTTCTCATTCTACACTACTCCGATTGACCTGAAATTTTTCAGTCACCTCTAAAATGTCATTCTCTACAACTTTTATGTTTTAAGCTAAGGCCAATTCGGCCTCTAACTAGGAGCTACAAAATCGGGCAGAATGTTCTTCACAAAAAACCCTAACTTGCCAACTTTTCTTCCAAACAGAAATTAGTTGCAATTAATCACTTTTTCCACCTCCTAGAGTCATTACATACCATTTCCAATCATCATAGATAGCCACACAATCATGTTCATATTAAAACAGAAAAATCACCAATAAATAGAAAACTTCACTAATTCAACCACAAATCAAGATGTAATCCATAATATTGCACCTTATACTACCACTAATCACAAATTAAGTATCATTAGAGGAAGGAAAGTGGTTCTTCACAACTCACCTTAGAAACAAGAGAGAGAGAGCAATAGGTCCTCTTAGCTTTCCAAATAACCCCACAAATCAACTCACTAACACTACTTGAAGAGGTTTTATGGAGGAATTTCAAGTTTCAATGGTTGGTTGGATGGATTTGAGCAAGAGTTAATCCAAAAACTTGAAGAGTTTTCTTTCTTCCTTCCTTGAGAGAGAGGGCCGGCTATGAGCTTGGGAAATTTGATGAATTTTGAGCAATTTTTGACTAAAATGGTAAAGTAAGGAATAGTAGTCAAAAGTCAAGGTTAAATCATGTGGTGACACTTGTCACCTTCATTTAATGACTTGCCTAACTTTTGTCTCTCTTATACCAATCCACTTAGCATCCTCTACTTATCTCTTAACACCCGGTAAATTAATTTCAGTATCCAAAACTTAATCTAGTTGGCCGAATTTTTCCGAACTTTTTGCCCTAGTGGGTCCCACGTCCGGTATACGTTCTTAATTTCTCAAAACCTATTCGATACTAGAAAAATCATCTAAAAATTATATCTGCTCCTTAAAATTATCTAGAAATTTTCCTAAGCACGAAAATGCAGAAAACAAGCCATGAAAAATAATAAAACCTAGAAAATGCAAAAATACGGGTTCTCACATGAGAGGGGTATGAATGATACTTCTTATGCATGGACACATGGAATACATTATGGATACGGGATAAATTCGACGGCAGTTCCAACTTGTACGCTATCTGTCCCACGCGCTGGATAATCTTATAAGGCCCTACAAATCTCGATTGTAGTCTTTCCCTTTCCAGACATCAAACTTGCTTTCAAATGTGTAATCTTAAGAAAGACTAGATCTGCAACCGAAAATTCCAAATCCTTTTTCCGATTATCTGCATAGCTCTTTTGACGACTCTGTGCGGTTTGGATTCTCTGGCAAACTAATTTCACTTTCTCATTAGCTTCCTCAATCCACGACACCGTAGTCGGGTCTAAAATCTTCTGTTCACCTAGTTCATCCCAACAAATCGGAGACCTACATTTTCGACCATAAAACGCTTCATACGGAGCCATTTGTATAGATGAGTGGAAACTATTGTTATAAGCAAATTCCACCAAAGTCAAAAACTTACTCCAACTTTCCCCAAAATCTAGAACACAGGTCCTCAACATATCCTCAAGAGTTTGGATTGTCCTTTCAGACTGTCCATCGGTTTGAGGATGATAAGTGGTACTAAAATTCAATTTAGTCCCTAAAACCTCTCACATTTTCTGCCAGAACCTTGATACGAATCTCGGGTCTCTATCAGACACAATACTCACGGAAATTTCGTGTAACCTGATGATCTCATCCAGATACAGCTTAGCTAACATCTCCAATGGGTACTTCATATTAATCGGCAGAAAGTGACCCGATTTGATCAGTCTATCAACTATTACCCAAATAGCATCATGGTTTCTTTGTGGCCTCGGTAAACCTGAAACAAAATCCATGGTGATATTCTCCCATTTCCATTCAGGTATCTCCAACGGTTGTAAAAGTTCCGATGGTTTCTGATGTTCAGCCTTAACTTGTTGACAAACTAAACAAGTCTGGACGAAATGGGCAATTTCTCTCTTCATATTATCCCACCAATACAGACTCTTCAAATCTTGGTACATTTTATTCCCTCCAGGGTATACCGTAAACTTCGATCGGTGTGCCTCTTCTAAAATTTCCTTCTTAAGCTCCTTATCTTTTAGCACCACTATCTGATTCCGAAACCTCAATACACCATTTGATCCTAAGTTAAAATCTGACTTGTCTCCCTTTTTGGCTTTTTCCAACCATTTCTATACAATATTTCCCAAAACTACTTTTCTCGGTTCCAGTCGAGGATTCCAATAACTAACTTCTTTCAACAAATGAAATTCCTTGATCATCAATCCAGCCATTTGTACTTGACGACTCAAAGCATCGGCCATTACATTGGCCTTTCCTGGATGGTACTTAATTGTACAATCATAGTCTTCCAAAAATTCCATCCACCTACGTTACCTCAAATTTAGCTCCTTTTAAGAAAACAAATACTTAAGGCTTTTGTGATCAGTAAAAACCTCAAATGTCACTTCATACAAGTAATGTCTCCATTTCGTTAAAGCAAATACCACCGCTGCCAACTCCAAGTCATGAGTCGAGTAATTTTCCTCATGTGGTTTCAATTTTCTAGAGGCATATGCTATCACCGTGTCATTTTGCATTAAAACGCATCCCAATCCTTCCTCAGAGGCATCTGTGTAAACCACAAAACTATCCGTTCCATTTGGTAGAACTAATACCGGGGTTCTGGTTAAACATCTTTTCAATTCCTGAAAACTCTCTTCGCACTTAGGACTCCAAATAAATTTTTCACTTTTCTTGGTCAACTCAGTCATGGGTCCAGCAATTCTAGAAAAATCTTGGATAAATCTCCGATAATACCCTGCTAATCCAATAAAACTCTGAACCTCAGTAGGGTTTTTCGGTCATTTCCATTTCGAAACAGCTTCAACTTTAGCTGGATCCACTTTAATTCCATCCTTAGAAATTATGTGTTCCAAGAAAGTTACTTCCCTCAACCAGAATTCACATTTACTGAATTTAACATATAATTGGTGTTCCCTCAAAGTCTGTAAGACAATTCTCAAATGCTTCTTGTGGTCTTTCACATTCTTAGAATACACTAAAATGTCATCAATGAAAACCACCACAAATTGATCTAGATATGGCTTAAAAATCCTATGCATTAAATCCCTGAAAGTAGCAGGTGCATTCGTTAACCCAAATGGCATCACAAGCAAATTCAAAGTGTCCGTATCTCGAATTAAAAGCAGTTTTGGGTATATCTTTCTCCAAAATTCTCAATTGGTAATAACTCTGTCTCAAATCCAACTTCGAGAATACTACCGCCCCTTGCAATTGGTCAAACAATTCTTCAATGTAGGGCAACGGGTACTTATTCTTAACTGTGACATCATTCAAGCCTCTATAGTCTATACATTGTCTTAAACTTCCATCCTTTTTCTTAACGAACAAAACTGGTGCTCCCCACGGAGAATCACTTTCCTTTATAAAATCCCTTTCCAACAAGTCTTGCAGTTGCAATTTCAACTCCTTCAATTCCGCTGAAGCCATCCGATATGACATTTTAGAGATATGTGCCACTCTGGGAGTTACATCAATCTTAAAAGCTATTTTCCGTTCCGGGGGTAAAGACTCTAACTCTTTGGGAAAAACATCTGGAAAGTCTTTCACTACAGGCACGTCCTCCAAATTCACCTTATCACTAGGGGTGTTAATAAGAAAAACCAAATACCCTTGAGCTCCTTTACTTAATAATTTTCTTGCCCGAATTCTTGAGATAAGTGCAGACGAAGTCAATTTACCCCTTACATCCAACTTCAGAGTTGCCTCCGCTAGAATGCACAATTCTACAATCTTTGTTCGGCAGTTCAACTGGGCATTATAACGGGCTAGTCAATCCATTCCTAAAATCACATCATATCCCTTAATTGCTAAACCTATCAGGTCGGCCAATAATTTCCGCTCCCCAACACAGACTTCACAGTCTCTATACACCAGGTTAGTAATTAAACTTTGATCTCCTGTATGTGTTTTAACCTCCAAATCATACGGTAACTTAATTGGCTTCAAATCTATCCCATTCATGAGATTAAGATTTTCAAAAGAATGTGTTGCATCCGGATCAATTAAAACTTTAGCTAAACGATGAAAGATTGGAATGGTACCTTCAACCACTTCAATCGCTTCAGCGATTTGTTGATAATCCAGTGCATAAACTCTAACCGGTACTTTCGGTCGACTTCCTCCGGCACTGGTCTGCTTAGAGGTTGACTTTTCTGGTCTCTGAGGGTTACTTCCTGTCTTTGGCGATCTCGGACAGTTGGCGACTTGATGTTCAGCACTACCACAAAACAAGCATTTCCCTAACTTTCTCTAACAGTCATTTTTAGAGTGGTTGGATTTACCACAGTATCCACATGCAACTTGAGGAGTCACAGCCGAACCAGTAGAAGGCGCTCATCTAGCCTGATTCGGTCCACTACGACCTCCTCTGGATAAACCTCTCCTAGAAGCTCCAGTGGTCCTTATTCCTCCCATTCCTCTTCCTATTTTGGAAGGCTGTGCGTTCTTACTAGCCTGTCCAGAAGTGTGGCCAGAAAAGTTTCTTTTTTCTATTATGAAAGTCTCTCACTTGTAGTCTTGCACTCTCAACCCTTTGTGCCTTCTCTAAAGCCTCAGTAAAGGTAGAAATTTGGGTTGCGGCCAAGCCCTCCTGAATATTCACATTAAGTCCCTGCACAAACCGTCTAATCCTCTTCCGTTCATTGACTACCAACTCAGGAGCAAATTTAGAAAGTTTAGTGAATTTTCCTTCATACTCCGCCACACTAAGGACTCCTTGTCTCAACTTGATAAATTCACCCTCTCTCTTTTCTTGAATCAAGGGTGGAAGAAACTTTTCATTGAATTCCCTCGTGAAGTTCTCCCAGGTCCAACGGGTTTAAACTCTCTCCCATTTTCCTTTTATCATATCCGACCAAGCACGAGCTATTCCCTCAAATTGGAAAGCAGCAAAATTCACTCGCCTATTCTCAATGTAGTCTAAAGCGGCGAATATGTTGGTCATCCTCTCTAACCAATTCTCCGCTGTTTCAGGGTTGGGTTCTCCAAGAAATTTAGGCGGGTTGAACTTTAAGAACCTCTCTAAGGCTCTATCCTTTCCTCTTTCCTGACCCCCAGGTTGGTTGAACGGTCCAGGACCTTGTCTATCAGCTAAGCATTCTACAATATCAGTCATCCTATTAATGGCAGTAACCACTTGATTACCCTCAATATTTTTCTGTCCCTGGGTCGGTCCAATTGTCGATCCCTGGTCATTCCCCTGAGATTGGGCCTATCTAGTCCCTCGACCATGGCCTCGATCACCTCTTAGTCCTTCCATAACCTAGGCGTGCCTAATGCAAGAAATAAATCAATTATCCGATGCAAAGAAAAAAGCAGGAACCAGTCAAGAAAACATTGGAAATGATAATAATTTACATTCATTAACATGTCAAGTTCATACAATTAGCAAGTCATGGGGTAGTCACAAAAATATAGCACACAGGTGCTACAAGAGTACTTTAAGTCACAGAAAACTAAAGTAAAAGCAAGTGCCTCAAAAGTAGGCCACACAGTCATGCAAAATACAATGACCTCAGCACTTAGCATCACTCCTGCTAATCCTAACTGTACTAATCAAAAGGGTCAAAAGAAAGGTCAATCAGTCTAGACCTAATTCACAGTAGGACTATCAGGAGGAATCTCCTCCTCAAGATCCTCGTTCGGATCCTCCTCCTCCTCTGGGCTCTGAACTACATCCATCATCTCATCCACTAGCCTAGTAGCATCAGCCAAGATCCCGAAAACCCTATCACGGACCTCCTCCCTCAAACTAGTAAGTTGAGCCCTAGTACTCTGAAGCTCTTCACGAACTATTGCAGATGTGGCCACCTCGCCCTCGAGTACCTTCTCAAGCTCAGCAATCCTCTCACCCTGAGCCCCTACCATCTATCTAAACTCATCCACCTCAGCCTGTAAATCTCGATTAAGATCCACCAACTGACGACGCTCGTCGTCCAAGGCTTGTACCATGTGGTTCGGGTAGGCAAAAGTTACCCTACAAGCACATCGAGGGTATCGAGTAGCAGGCGAGTAGCGTACACGAGTTCCTCCACCTAGAGCTCGGTAGTAAATAGGTCTAGGAGGCTCTACGTGACCATTAGCATGGCCATTCCTGTTAGCTGCCGGAACTCCATTTCCGTTTTTCATCCTTGCAAAATAATCACACCTTTCGGGTTAGAAATTAAATCACTATCTAGTTCGAATGTCGTTTATGCATGCCTAACCCAATCACTAGTATGCCTCAAATACCTCTTAAGGTATAACTTAATTATCCGGTCTCAGGTCTTAAGGGTAGAGTATCTAATATGTCTCCCATATAGATCTCTAACCTAGCACTCTGATACCAACTGTGACGCCCTCACTTCTCCCTAAGGCGAACCAAAGGGTATCCGCGGGACGCCTGCCCAACTTTTGCCAGGACTCAAGCAATTTCTATTCAAGCTTATAACGATACTAGAAGTCGATAACCAGAAAATATACATACAAATAGCGCAGAAGCGTTAAAGCTTAACGATCTATAACAATCACCCAATCCTTACATCGGATTTCCATAATACAGCCCAAAATATACAATAGCCAAAAGTCTAGACAGAAGAGTTGGAACCCTATTACAAGAGTACTCAAAGAGAATTTCCTTCAAATCTCAATCCAAGCTCAAATCATGTTAAGGAAAACAAATATAAAGGGTGAGCAAAACGCTCGTGAGGCGAAGAACACGCATGCAAGCACGTTGTTCAAGTAACAATTTCAAATTAACAAGTAGAGCAATAATATTGCATTAAATAACAATTCGAGCGGAAAAAGTAAACAGAAACAATTCAAGGATATCGGAGCTCTCAGGAGCTAATTTCCACTTGCTTTGCCAATGTCATTCATATGCCTTCCTGCGATGACACCCCGTCAACCGAGTCGGTATTTCCATTCCGTAGATCACCACTTACTTCCCTCCGTTCACCGTGCACCTTCCGGGCCCGCAAGACATTTATAGCGCGATACTTCTCGAGTATGCCAAGCAAGACCTCTCATTAGGTCGAGTTTTATTATCTCATGGCTCGCCAACGTTCCCGACCAAGCTCATGCTGGCTCGAGTCCAAGGTCGGCTTATGAATTTGGGCGTTCCCATTTACAATTGAAAGTCGAGGAGAATCATTCCAACGACGTATGCAGTCATAGCATACCATTATATTTCATTCAATCATTCAATCATCTCATTTCATTCAATTAAGTCATTCATAATTCATTTGGTTCATTTGAATCATGAGTCATACATTTCAAATGAGGACGAGTGCGGTAAAGTACACGCTTGCCTCCATTTTCAAAATCTCCAAACAATCATAACAATTAAATTTGTATCAAGTATTCATATACTTGACACTCACCAATATAAGAAATGGGGAAGAAATGTCCCTCAAAACTTTAGGCGTTCACTGTGGGATCCTCTTGAAGGTCCTCTTGTATGCCTGAGCAATTAACAATAGACTATCATTTACAAACCCCTACTATTAAAGAAGATCGTACCATAGTACAATCTTAGAAAGTCTCGCAAAACGAGCCTTATTTATCCTAAATAAAGGCTCTCAGGTGGGGTTTCAAAGTACAAGAGAAATTTAGTTTTCATCTTGGAAATCAAGTATAAAACGTTCAAGTAATATCGAAAGAATAAGGAGTACTCGAAAAACTCCATTTCCTTGATATTCGGAAAATTTCAATTTCGATGCGATACATTAGAAAAATCGTATCTCACGTTCCACATGTCAAAAATTGGAAAACATGGTACCGTTGGAAACCTCTTCCAAAGTACTAAAAGTTCTTAGAATACACTTTTCTAAGATTCCAAATAGAAAACATTCAAAACTGAGCTCAAAATCGTTGTTTTGGTTCATAAGGCAGATTTAAGTTGGTTTTTGGCCAACTTTGAAAATTCGGAAAATTCACTTGATTAGAACTAGCTTTTGAAATTTGGAACTCTATTAGAGTTGCAATCCAAGTTTACAACAAAACAAGCGGAATGAGAAATGGAGTTTTGAGCACTAAGATATGGCAACTCAAAGTTACCAAAATTCCTTGTGAAACAAAGACTTTCCAAACTCGAGTCATGAACTTTGGTAATTTTGTCGAGTAGCGAAATGGACTCGAATTGGTACCAAATTTGGCAATATAATATTTCTATATAAAGGATATCCCTCTATAAAATTTCATGGGTAAATAACTTCGGGAAGGTAGTCAACCAAACAACCAAGGTTTCAAAAAATCCTAAGGCAAAACTGCCTTGAGCTTTTTTGTTTTCCATTCCAAATATTTGGCCAAGGAAAATCCTTCAAACATGGTTCATTTGTGTAGGAAAATCCTAAGAAACATTCATGGTACATTTCGTAAGTGTCTTAACTCCAAGAAATTCAATTGGCAAGTCCACACCAAGTCTAGCATCAATTCTGCCCAAAATTTAGGGCTTTCAATAACAGGACAGGTTTCGTATTTTGATCACAAATCACTCAATTCAACTCGTAATTGAGCATGGTTGATGGCGTTGGAAAATAAATTCATAAAACTATAATTTCACAAAAGAAATTATTTTGAAATTCAGCACACAACTAGCTCAAATTCGAGCCTCAAGTTGCCGCTTCTGAACTTCGTTCCAGGAAAACAGAGAAACAGGACAGTCATCTTTAAACGGTTGGTACGCGATATTTGGGTGGAATTAGGGGTTGCATTTTATACCGTTGGAAATTTGGGAATGTCTAGTTTCAAATTCCACTAATGGTACTTGATTTCAACATTGGAGCACAGAGTTATGGACGAAACAAGAAGGCTGTCTAAGCATTACGGGAAAATGTTTCCAGGTTTGCTAGCTTTGCGAGATTAATCCATTTGACCAACCAAACCTCAATATTTTTGGATGAAACTTTATACACCATCTATAAACATATAAACATCATATACAAGCCATTAAAACCTCGAGATTCCGCAAAAAGAGGTACGATCATAACAGGGGCAGAATTGGAAACTTTACATCCATGCACTCCTTGAAGTTTATAATAGCTATTGTCGCGCCCCATTTTTTGATAAATAAATAAAATGGTTTAAACATGTATTTTTTGATTCAATTTATGATTGGAAAATGAATTGTGATTTAAAAGAAAAGTGGGTCTAAATGGGGGTTTGAGAATGCGACGATTTGACCCAAAATTATAGTTTAAAAAGGGTTTTTGAAATAAAAAATTGGAGTCGCCACTTGGTAATGAGTTAAGGTGTACCAAGTCACCTAAAATGAATTTTTTAAAGAAAAAATAGGAAAAAGTAGTAAGAAACCCCTTTTAAACGACTCCTAGTCCACGTAAACCAATGAAAAAGGTTCGGGAGTCACATTTGACGAAGGGGAAGGCAAGGATAAAAATCCAAGGCACCCCTTCGACCTAGCCAAGGCTAGTTGCGTGATTTAATCAAAGATTTTGTTGTTTTAACCATAGAATTTATTACATTTGGATGTACTACATGAGTGCAAACCCTAGACCTAGGGATAGATGGGGAAATTTCTCTTCAAAGGTTGAGTGGTGCCAATCACATTAATTGTGAAGCCCAATAATGATCCTTTGGAGAGGTCACATATAATCCTAAATGACGTAAAAATGAGTGAAATGAATGTATGCCATGTGAAAATGTGAGTTTGTGTGAAGTGAAAAAGTGATAAAAACAATAGTGTATAAGTGAAAGTGTGCAAATGGATGTACAAGATAAGGTGAGTAAAGAAATGGTAATGTGACAATGTATTACACATAAAGTGCGTGTGTGCGAGTGATATTTATAAAGTGTAAATATTTGAGTGAAAACGTGCAAAATTAAAGTCGTGTGAAGTGAGAATATGGAAAAAGGGATAGAATATAAAGTAGAAGTGTATGTGATAGTGAATGAGTAAAATGCATGAATCCTATAGGAATGCATCAAAACGGGAACGGGAGTCCTAACTTTGTGACTTCAATTTTCCCTTTGATTAGAAAGGAGAACTAGCGTGCTAAGGCTATTTTGTAGCCACACTCGCTCGTTTCCCTTATCGAAAGGGGATTCTTCAAGCAAATGTATCCTATAACTAGCATGAAGTGCAAAAAGCCTAAAATGAGGGGAAAAGGATTGGAGGAGCATGCCAAATGATAAAAACTAAGAAAAATGCATGAAATGAAGTGAAACATGCAAGTATGGACTCATGATAGGAAATGACCTATTGGGTCTAGCGTTGGACTAGCCCTTTCTATGAATTCCTAACGGAATAATGAGCCACAACTAGCGTTGGACTAGTGTGGTGACGTTCATTCATCCATCACATTCATCCACGACTATAGAAAGCAAGTAGACATGCCAAACACTCATAAACACATAGCACGTAACACTTAGCATGCTCGACTAGATGCAAGAGCCTAATAAAGCAAATTAACACATAGCAACAAAGGTAAGCAACCAAACTAATAAATCTATTACATTTGCTAGCTAGGCACACGTCTTCAATAGGTCTTCATCAAATGCTCCTCCAAGCCCTATCTATTACAAGCCAAGAGGTGTACACATACCCCATAAAGAATAACTTAAATAAAAAAGCAAAAGTAAATGAAGTAAATGAAAGGAATTAAAGAAAAACAAGGGAAGCAAGTAGACATGCAATTTTTCACGTAGCACGTTGGATCACATAGGAGAGACAAAAAAGGTAAAAGAAGTTATACCTCCCTTGAGTTGGAGCTCTAATGGGGTGAAGTCACTTATTTATCCTCCAAAATAAAAGAAATGGTCAAGGTACCAATTTATTTGGGAAAAATTAAAGAAAACATGCAAACACGGGCTCACATGGTCATAAAGCCCCTAAAGTCATGAATTAAGTGCAATTGAAACAAAGCATGGTAGTCAATTGAAACAAACAAGCAATGAAGTTGTAAAATTAAAAGCTACCAAGGACCAAATTGAGGAAATCATTCAATTGATTGGGCCATAGTAGGACAAGGGGAGACTTGGGGGCCAAAGTGTAATTTTTGAAAGCTTTCATGCATGCAATATACTTAGAAGAAGTGTTCTTTTGCTGCAACATTTCTGCAATGAATTCCTTTCCAGTTCGTCATGCGAATATGCTCACCAAATGTCAAGATTTTCACTAACAATCATTGACTAAACATGCAACTTCATTGCAAGATTAAAACATGAATTGAAGCTAACCATCAAGGATAAAAATTGAACAGCAAAAGAAGGAAGAAGAGAAAGATGCAGCAAGGTTTTCAGCAACAAAAAAAATTCGGCAACTGATGCAACTTTCTTCAACCAAGAAAACATCACCACATCCTCCATTCTTATGCGCATGAAACATCGACTAAACATCATGGTTTACCCCAAGCATCAAACAGGGAGCTGGGTATGAAATCAACAAATGAAAAATGAATTTGGAGCATTGAACATAGCTGCAACAGAAATTGCAGCAGTAGGTTCGAACAAGCCAAAGGTTTCGAACTTAGCTGCAACAAACCAAAAGTTTCGAACATGGCTGCAACAAACTTTCGACATGAATGTCTACTACAGCTTTGGCTCGAAAATTCCAGCAAAAACATATCGAACAGGAAGAAAGACGCTGCTGACTCTAACTTCTAACGTCCTAACAAGCAAGCTATCTTTTTTCTGATTTTTGTCTACAGCTTTGCAAGTTCCTGCTGCAAATTTTGCCGCTTCAATTTATTGTCATTTAACATGCCTAAGCATGATCATCTAACCCCCATAAACTGAATGAAAAAGCAGGGCATGAAATGCAGCAAAGATGAAAGGACTTGCGGTGGTCATACACACAATATGTCAATGAAATGCAAGGGCAAAGAATAAACTTGGTCTGCGAAGTGCACGACAACGTAAGGGAATGACAGAAACGAATCATCTCTCTCTCGACCTTTGGCTATCTCCTGGACTCACCTATGGTAGCAAACATTACCGAGGAGCTCAAACTACTCCCCCTAACAAACCCAGGTCACAAACCCAACAAAACAGAGAAAGAAAAGGATCTATCGATTCGGCCATAACAAACCAAAACGCAACCAAGAATAAAAACACTAGAAAAAGTTGCAAGCTTTCCCATAGGAATCACCGGATCTTCAAATGAGGAGACTTTGCTAAACTGAAAGACAAAGATGAGTTACCTTTCCCAGCAAGGGCTTTGGACAGATTTTTCTTACGTTGTTTCTTCGCAGCCTTGCACCGTGGCTCCCTCAAAACTCTCCCCCAAAATCCAGCCGCCCTTTGCCTCTTCTTGCTCTTGACTCACGGTGAAGTTCATGGGTGATGCGATTGAGCACGGGACCCAAAGTGCACAAGTAGACCCTGTGAAGGTGCCCTTAGGCCCAGTGACACGAGCACGAGCTAAGAGATTCAAGGAGTCCCTCCAAGCCTTGGTACGTGCCATCCAAATCCAAGAGAAACCGGCCATTGAAGGAATTGAGTTGGAATATCCTTGCACGACTACTAAAATGCTGCTTACAATTGAAGATGCAAGTGTTCAAGCTCCAAATAGCGGGCCAAGCTGCAGTTAAGTACCCTCGCTGAGCCGTACGGGGATCTCGCTTAAGATCTATAGTTAGTTGGGCTAGCTTTCGGTCAAGTGGAGGCCCAAGGGCCTGGCCGAACTTTCCTTGTTATCTTTCCAGTTTATTAGGTCTTAGTCACGGCTATTAATAGCTTCAAGCCGCATGTTACATTCAGTTTTTGAGAGTATTGAATAAAATTTCCAGAATTTCGTCCATTCCTTGTGGCAAATTCCCTTAGCTTGTGAAAGCTAAGTTGAACATCCTAGAGTTGATCCTAGGCTGTTCTTGACTTATCAATCAAGCACACATACTTGATTGTGGCGTCCTCTACCGTTAAATCTGTTCTTGAGTGGTCCAAGTTCAGGTTCAACTCCATCCAATCTTCATCGTGTTCCTCTAGATCCGAAGTTGCTTCCGCGTCTCGCATCAGCTGGCATCAGAGCTGGTTAGAGGTATCACGAATATCCTTTTTATTGTTTTTAGATCTATTTTAGTCTTCTAAATTCGTAGCTCAAGTGCTCGGGTTTGTCAAGTCCTAAATCTGTCTTGGTTGTTTCCTTGTCAGAAATCTATCTTTGTTGTTTAGTTGTTGTCCGAAATTTTCTGTCCAGTTTTGTCTTGTGTTTATGTTCTGTTTAAATCCAAAAAAAAAAAATAATCTATTGTGATGCATACCTTATTGTCATTCCCTTGAGTCGTTGCTGGAATTAATTTGCTGGGATACCGAATCTGTTTGCACTTGTTTCTTGAACCTTTGTGTTGTTGCTTTGCAAAACTCGAACATCAAAACCTTATTGGGGAAGTCTTGAGCTTCTTGGATCAAAGAGGTTAATCTTGGCAGTCTTGAAAACTGAAATAAACCTTCAACCGTGTTCTTGTTTTCATGGAACTTTGATCTTGAAACCAAATCTGTCCAAGTTGTTTACGTTAATTGCTGTGAGATTGTGGTCTAAACTAGCTGGCTATTGTGTGAAAACACCCCAACAGAAGTCAAAAAAAAATTTTCAAGAAAGACGGCTCTAGTTTCCAACTCTTGACCAGCCTTCAAGTTTTACCAAATCTGATTCAAACTTGGACTTCCAAATCTGAACAACCTCCAATCCTTGTCAGCCTACAAGTTTTACCAAATCTGATTCAAACTTGGACTTCCAAATTTGAACAGCCCAAGTCTTGGTCAGCCTTCAAGCCACCAAAATCTGATTCAAACTTGGACTTCCAAATCTGAACAACCTCCAATTCTTGACAGCCTACAAGTTTACCAAATTTGGTGCAAAATCTGACTGCAAAATCTGACCAGCCCCAAAATTTCGAATTTGAACCACTTGGGACTCCCAAATCTGACCAAACTCCAAGGTTTCCAATCCTTGACAACCCCAAGTGTCCAAATCAGATCAAACTTTCCAATTTCCGAATCTTGAATTCTTGAATTTTCCTAAAACCGTTGGAGCAATTGTGACACCCGATTGGGCTGACTTTTAGGTAGTAGATTGCCCATTATTTGAGCAGCATAAGGCCACCCAAAATACTCCAAAACCCTTACCAAAAAGACCACGGACCAGCAGCTCAACAAATTCCAGAAAATTGGGTTTCGGGTAGAGTTTTCTAGGATTTTCAAAATTTCAGCATTCAAGTTAATTGTCTTACTTTCTTTTGCGTCGTTAGTTATTGTCCAGCTATATTCTAAGTCTTGAGTCGTGTCTAGGTCTTCAGTCATTCAACTCCATTTATTGCTACTAGCTTGTGTGTCACTTGTTGACTAGTCAAGAACGTACACTGCGATGACGCCTGGTTTGTTCAACTCGAGCAACTAGCAAGCCAAGGAATTGCTTGGTAAGATTATTAGAGAGTGATACACTTGAGTGAAACACGAGTGTGAGTGACCTATTCATCGTATTAAAAAAAAAAAAAAAGAGAGAGAGGAACTCGTTTTGTTTATTTGTTTTGCAGGTGGACTAAATATGTCTAGTGGAGTTGGTGAACAAACCATGGACATCAAATTACAGTTGGAAGCCATGATGAGGGAGTTCAAACGATTGCTTAAGAATGAAATTGAGCCATTGCATGATCGAATTGATCAGTTGGAGAACTCGAGACCTCCACCTACCCCGAGTAAGGGCAAAGAATCGGCATACTCAAACGATGAAGAGGAAGCATTTGAGGGAAGGTACCAAAATGATCAAAGGTTCCAACGTCGAGGAGACGACACCATTAAAGGTGTCAAACTCAAGATTCCCTCATTCCAAGGCAAGTCGGATCCCGAGGCGTACTTGGAATGGGAACGGAAAATTGAGTTAGTCTATGAATGCCACACCTATACGAAGGAGCAAAAGGTGAAACTAGCAGCCGTAGAATTCACTGACTACGCCTCCATTTGGTGGGACCAACTTAGACTAAGCCGAAGGAGAAATCGTGAGAGACCTGTGGAAACTTGGGAAGAAATGAGAAGTCTGATGAGAAAAAGATTCGTTCCGAGCTACTATAGCCGAGATCTACACCGTCGGCTACAAGCTCTCAACCAAGGGTCCATGTCAGTTGAGGATTATTACAAGGAGATGGAAATGGCCATCATGAAGGCGGATTTGCGTGAAGATGGAGAGGCCACGATGGCTCGTTTTCTACATGGATTGAGGCCCGAGATTGCTGAAGTAGTGGAACTCCAACACTACCTCGACATGAATGAAATGCTAGAGAAGGCGGTTACAATTGAACGGCGCCTCAAGAGAAGGGGTACTGCACGACAAAGCACTACTTATCAAGCTGGAAATTGGCGCACTTCTCAACCAAAAAGGGAGGAGAAGGCCGCAGCTCCTTCTTACCCTCCAAGGCCGAATGGCCTCCCTTCCAAGGCGACGCCCAAGCCTGACTTTAAGGCTAATAATGCAGCTTCCAAACCACGTGGCCGAGACACCAAGTGCTTTAAGTGTCAAGGATTTGGCCACATCGCTTCTCAATGCCCCAGCCAAAGGACCATGTTGGTGTTGCCAAATGGGGAAATTGTATCAGATGAGGAAGAGGAGTACGAGGGGATGCCACCTCTAGAAGAGGAAGAGAATGAATCGAGTGAGGAGATACCTACGCATGAGGAGATTGGATGCCTAGTGGTTCGAAAGGTCCTCACTACTCGCGCCAAAGAGGAGGAAATGGAGGTACAACGGGACAACCTTTTCTACACAAGGTGTCATATCAAGGATAAGGTGTGTAGTGTTGTTATTGATAGTGGGAGTTGTGCCAATGTCGCTAGTCTACTCATGGTAGAAATGCTAGGGCTCCAAGTTATCAAACATCCAAGACCTTATCGCCTTCAATGGTTGAACAATGAAGGGGAAATACGTGTGTTTAGACAAGTGAAAGTGCCATTCCGAATTGGCAAGTATGAAGACGAGATTACTTGTGATGTCGTGCCAATGCAAGCAAGTCACCTCATTCTTGGACGGCCTTGGCAATATGATCGCGATGTCGAATTCAAGGGAAGAGCTAACAAATATGTCTTTACTCATTGCAATAGAAAGGTGACACTTGTACCTCTCACCCCAAAACAAGTGTACGAAGATCAAATGAGGCTGCAAAAGGAGTATGAGCTAGAACTTGAGAGGAAAAAGCGAGAGAAAAGTGAGGAAGAAAAAGGAGAGAGTAGGGCCGAACCCCCAGGGAAGAAAAAGGCAACAAGTGGGTCGGCTATGAGAGAAGAAAATAAGGGGAAGCTAAGTTTGCTAGCAAAAGCCAAAGATGTAAGGCGAGCTTTGTCTTCCAACCAACTCTTACTTATGCTTGTGTGCAAAGAAGAGTTGGTCACTTCATCCATATCCACTGACTCCTTGCCTTCTACTATTTTACCTCTCTTGCAGGAATTTGAGGACATATTTCCTGAGGATGTACCTGATGGACTACCACCATTAAGGGGAATCGAGCACCAAATCGATCTCATTCCTGGAGCACCATTGCCTAACAAACCAGCCTATAGAATGGGTCCTGAGGAAACAAAGGAATTGCAAAGGCAAGTGGAGGAATTGCTAAGGAAAGGTTGGGCTAGAGAAAGTCTAAGTCCATGCGCTGTACCAGTGATTCTCGTGCCAAAGAAAGATGGAGCGTGGAGAATGTGCACCGACTGTCGAGCAGTCAATGCAATCACGGTAAAATATCGTCACCCTATCCCTAGGTTAGATGATATGTTAGATGAATTGCATGGTGCCATGATATTCACTAAAATTGATTTGAAAAGTGGTTACCACCAAATAAGAATGAAAGAGGAAGATGAGTGGAAAACCGCTTTCAAAACTAAACATGGTCTATACGAGTGGTTAGTAATGCCATTTGGCTTAACTAATGCACCTAGTACCTTCATGCGTTTGATGAACCATGTTTTGAGACCTTTTCTTGGGAAATTTGTAGTGGTTTACTTTGATGATATTCTGATTTATAGCAGAAGCTTAGAGGAACACCTTGAGCACCTCAAAGCCATCTTTGCAGTACTTCGAAGGGAAAGGCTATATGCCAACCTTAAGAAGTGCACATTTTGCACTGATCGTCTTGTGTTTCTAGGATATGTTGTAAGTGCGCAGGGCATTCACGTAGATGAAGAGAAGATTAAGTCCATCCAGGAGTGGCCAACACCTACCTCAGTAAGTGATGTGCGCAGCTTTCATGGATTAGCAAGCTTCTACCGTCGTTTTGTGAAGGATTTTAGCACCATTGCTGCACCTCTTACCGCGGTCATAAAGAAGAACGAGAAGTTCTTTTGGGGGGAAGCCCAAGATAAGGCTTTCCAATTGCTGAAACACAAACTCACACATGCACCACTCCTTGCAATACCTAACTTTGATCTCACTTTTGAAGTGGAATGTGATGCATCAGGTGTAGGAGTAGGAGCCGTACTCATGCAAGGAGGGAGACCGATTGCCTACTTTAGTGAGAAATTAAATGGCGCGGTCCTCAACTATTCAACTTATGACAAGGAGATGTTTGCCCTCGTACGTGCTTTGGAGACATGGCAACACTACCTACGTGCCCGGGAATTCGTCATCAAAACTGACCATGAGTCTCTCAAGCACCTAAAAGGACAACAAAAGCTGAGCAAACGACATGCCCGATGGGTAGCCTTCATTGAGTCTTTTCCATACGTCATCAAATACAAAACAGGTAAATCTAATGTCGTAGCTGACGCTTTATCTCGTAGACACATTTTGCTCACTGCTTTAGATGCTAAACTCCTAGGCTTTGAACTCATGAAGGAGTTGTATAAGAATGACTTGGATTTTGCGAACGCTTATGCGAATTGGGGAAAATCTGACTTTGAAAAATTCTTCATACATGATGGGTTCTTATTTTATCTTACCAAGTTGTGCATTCCTCGAGGATCCATACGTGACTTACTTATTCAGGAGTCACATAGTGGTGGACTAATGGGACACTTTGGTGTCACCAAGACTTTAGCTGTATTGCAGGAACACTTCCATTGGCCTCGCATGCGCAAGGACGTGGAGAGGATTGTTGAAAGATGTGGTGTGTGTCACAAAGCTAAGTCTCGGGTCAACCCAAACGGTTTGTATACTCCTTTACCCATACCTCACCAGCCTTGGGTTGACATTTCCATGGATTTCGTGCTTGGGCTACCTCGTTCGAAGCGTGGCCATGACTCTATATTTGTTGTGGTAGATAGGTTTTCCAAAATGGCCCACTTTATTGCATGTCATAAGACGGATGACGCTTTACACATTGCTGATTTATTCTTTAAAGAGGTTGTTCGTTTGCATGGCATACCTAGGACTATAGTATCCGATAGAGATGTCAAGTTTTTGAGTTATTTTTGGAAATCTTTATGGGGTCGGTTGGGAACCAAACTGTTGTTTTCTACCTCTAGTCATCCCCAAACGGATGGACAAACTGAGGTAGTCAATAGGACTTTATCCACACTCCTACGTGCAATCATAAAGAAAAATATCAAGTCATGGGAGGAGTGTCTACCTCATGTTGAGTTTGCATACAATAGGGCTGTGCATAGTGCTACACAATTCTCGCCTTTTGAAGTTGTGTATGGTTTGAACCCCTTAACTCCCTTAGATTTGTTGCCATTACCTTCGTCTGAGCATATCAACTTAGATGGCAAGAAGAAAGCTGAGTTCGTGCGATCATTACATGACAAGGTTTGTACCAACATCGAGAGGAGGACGGCCCAATATGTCCAACAAGCCAATAAGCACAGGCGCAAGCTTGTCTTTGAACCAGGTGATTGGGTCTGGTTACATTTGCGCAAGGAGAGATTTCCAAACCAACGGAAAAGCAAGCTGTCACCAAGAGGAGATGGGCCTTTTCAAGTCATTGAGCGCATCAACGACAATGCATACCGCTTAGATCTGCCTGGTGAGTACAATGTTAGTGCTACATTCAATGTTGCTGATCTAAATCCATTTATTGCAGGGGACGAGTACGATTTGAGGGCAAATCCTTTTCAAGAAGAGGGGAATGATGCGATTGAGCACGGGACCCAAAGTGCACAAGTAGACCCTGTGAAGGTGCCCTTAGGCCCAGTGACACGAGCACGAGCTAAGAGATTCAAGGAGTCCCTCCAAGCCTTGGTACGTGCCATCCAAATCCAAGAGAAACCGGCCATTGAAGGAATTGAGTTGGAATATCCTTGCACGACTACTAAAATGCTGCTTACAATTGAAGATGCAAGTGTTCAAGCTCCAAATAGCGGGCCAAGCTGCAGTTAAGTACCCTCGCTGAGCCGTACGGGGATCTCGCTTAAGATCTATAGTTAGTTGGGCTAGCTTTCGGTCAAGTGGAGGCCCAAGGGCCTGGCCGAACTTTCCTTGTTATCTTTCCAGTTTATTAGGTCTTAGTCACGGCTATTAATAGCTTCAAGCCGCATGTTACATTCAGTTTTTGAGAGTATTGAATAAAATTTCCAGAATTTCGTCCATTCCTTGTGGCAAATTCCCTTAGCTTGTGAAAGCTAAGTTGAACATCCTAGAGTTGATCCTAGGCTGTTCTTGACTTATCAATCAAGCACACATACTTGATTGTGGCGTCCTCTACCGTTAAATCTGTTCTTGAGTGGTCCAAGTTCAGGTTCAACTCCATCCAATCTTCATCGTGTTCCTCTAGATCCGAAGTTGCTTCCGCGTCTCGCATCAACGGGTAACAATGGTGGAGTTAAATGGTGAAAGTTTCATGAAGAGCAGCAGCTCTGGTTGCTACTTTGTCCCTGGAAGGACGGCACCCGATTCCTCTCTTCCTCTCTCTAATTCTCTATCTCACCCTCTCGGTCTCTTTTCCCTGCTCAGCCCATCACCTAGTTACCCTTCTTCCTCTCGAAGCTTTTCTGCCAAAACCTAGCCGCTCTCTCTCTGTTTTTTCCCAGCCGTCTCACGCACTCTTTTTCCTTGCAGCCGTCCCCCCCAAAACCTCTCAACTCCCTCTGCTCTCTCTAGTTTTAGC
Source organism: Coffea arabica (assembly GCF_036785885.1). Classification (NCBI taxonomy): domain Eukaryota; kingdom Viridiplantae; phylum Streptophyta; class Magnoliopsida; order Gentianales; family Rubiaceae; genus Coffea; species Coffea arabica. The sequence continues at coordinate 46,124,607 of NC_092320.1, read as the reverse complement.
CGTCAAAACCCCTCTTTCAAAACTCCCTGTTGCGGCTGCCTTTTCTTTTCTTTTTATACCAGAATCTCCAACCCTAAAACCCCAGCCATCTCTCCTATATTTGCAGCTAAGGGCTGCCCGAAGCCCTCCCTTACAAGCTGCGAAAAACGCAGCTTGCAAGTCGCATATCATTCTTCTTCTTTTCTTCTTTTTTTTTCTTTTTTAATAACTAATTAATATAGATAACTAATTAATAAAAAATAACTAATGAAGAAATGCTAATTAAGATAAAAATGAAATGCTAATTTTCCTTTTTTCTCTTTTTTTTCTTTTTTTTTCTTTTTCGAGAAATTCTATGCTAAAACTTAAAAATAAAAAATAAAACTAGAAACTAAAAACTAAAAAACGAACATGACAAATAAAAAACTAAAAATGAAATTACACCAAAATTTTGGTGTCTACAGCTATTGTGAGGACCCGCAAATTTTCTACATTTTTCCTCAAAAATGCCTTTTATTTGAAAATTATTATTTATTAAAGCTCTACTATCTAATTGTTCAACTATAAGTGCAGATGAACCTAGAAAATAGGGTTTTCCGCTTCGGTTTCATGACTTGAGCAAAATTAGGGTTTTTCGATTTTTCCGCCGGATGAATTTTCGGTGCTGGCCGAGGATCAATTTGATGATTAAAAGTGACTTTTAAATGAGAAATAATATGTGAGTAGTAGCCATGAGATAAGGTTAGTAAATGGAAAGTAAAAACCCTAGTACGTGAGTTTTAAGAAAAACGGCGCGAACCGGCGGGTCCCGCGCACTACCGATTGAACCACCACTTGATCACCACTTTCTTGCCATACAAGTTTATCATTAATGGAGCAAAATATCTTCCCCCTCTTAGCCCTCCTATTGGCCGAAAATTAGAGGTTAGAAATGCAACAAGAGAGAGAAAAATTTGTGGTCAAGATTAGTCCAAGTGTTAGCCAAACTTGTGGCTAGAATTAATCCTTAGCTTTCCAACCTTCTTATAACACAAGCTTAGCTTAATTTCCTTCATTAATTCTGCATCTTGGCCGAAATAAGAGAGAGAGAGAGAGACAAAGAGAGTTCATCTCATTCTCCTTCATTTCTTCTCCAAATCTTGAAAAGTTTCTTCTATTCGCGCAAATCTACTCCGATTAAGTTGTTATCTAGCACAAAGGCTACCTACCGGTGTAATTTTCTTGAGGAACAAAGGCCTTGAACACTTGTTTCTAGTCTCCTTGGAAAGGTATACATGCTGGAACCTTGACTCTCCGATTAAATTCACGATTAGTTGCTAAATATGTCACATATGGTTGAATTATTGAGGTATGTGGTGAAATAGAGGCTTGGGTCATGATTTTCCATTTTATTGGAATATTTTTCAGCTTTCCTATGATTTTTCTAGTGCTTAAAATTTGGGGCTTTGATGTTTAAAGTTTAATATGGGAAGTTAAGATGGTGAAGCAAGCCAAAAACAAAGAAGTTAGCAATTGATTATAAGAATTCCAGATTTCTGGAATTTCATGTTTCACTTCTGTCCGGTTTTGTAGCCTTATCTTAGAGGCCGATTTGGCCTTAGGTCAAAGAAGTAAAGTTGTAGATAATGGTGTTTTATAGGTGCCTATAAAATTTCAGCTCAATCGGAGCAACGTAGGATGTGAAAAGTCCAAAATACCCTCACTGTTTTAAAAATTTCCCAGCAGTCCGTTTCATCAGTTAAGTCCAGTTTATCACGTTTTTTGACTAGTATTCATTCTGACTTAGCTTTTTGCCAAAACATAAAAGTTGTAGTATTCTGAATTATCTTTCAAATGCCTCTAAGAAAACCTGATTCGGACTTGTGTACTCTGAGATATGTCCATTACAGTGTAATGCATTTAAACAGCCGACGAATTGATTTCTGGTTTAGTAATTTGAGAATTTGACCAAGTTACATTAGAAACTGGACTAAGTGATCTTCATGAACATTGTAGCCCTGTGTCTTAGCTTCGAAACGGCATAAGTTGCGTCTTAATCCAATAAGCGTAGCCTCGGATAAGTTATTTCCGCTTTCATACGTCAAATCTGTCTTTTGCTAAATTGAATTTCTGCACTTGTTATTTCTGTATTTCTTATTCTTATGATATTGTGAGCCTATGGAACGGCTCTTGACTTGAATTGCTTATGTGTGATGTTGGGTTGTGGTTGAGGAAAAATAATGAAGCCAAAATGGCTGGAAAATTAGGTAAACACAAAGGGCATGCTGCCCAAATTTTCGCCCGAAAGCTAAGGTTTATTTGAACTTGTAAAATACTATGACCGTTTTTCCATCTTAAAAACATGATCCTTCTTCAATTGGAAACTCCAAATGTTTACTTACTCTTACCAAATAAAGAGGAGTAGTTTAGGATTTTCTTGAGTATTTTGTCCTCTCTTTTTCATGAATTTCATTAAGACAATTAGTCTATAATATCTACTTGAATATAAGATAAGTTTCAACCACATAAACGATTCCGAAAATGGTATTTCCTAGTCTATCTAGTTGGATTTTGATTTGTCTTTAGTTCAAGTGTTTCCATTAGAAAATTTTATAACCCTTTTGAGTTGGTTTTATGTGTGGTCTATGAAACCCTAGTTATTTTTATCCACGAGTCCAAATGTCCACGTTCCACTTTAAAGTCTTTTTATACGTTCTACTCATCATGCGACGAGTCTCTTTGATTGCACCTAATTGGTTGTGACAAATGAGTGGTAATATTCTTTTCATTTAATCTTAGGTTTTCTCGGTGACTAAAGATAATATCCGGAAGGATATTTTGCACGTTGTTGTGCGTAAATAGGTGAGTGTTCTATATACGTTTTGTTCCTATGACTATGTGGATTGTTGGATCTATGTGGTTATTTGTGACTATTTGATTACATGTTACTTGTTTTCTATGATTTTTAAAATGAACTTTTGCTAGGTGAGTGTGTACTTTATCGCACTCGACCTAAATAAATATGAAATTTTCGGTGATTAAATGTTGAAATACTAGTTGCGCATGAATGTAAGCCTTTTGGCTGAACTGGGCCCTTGCCCTTGTTACCGGTCGTCTCGAGCCAGAAACGGACTCGGTCGAGCGATTAGGAACCTGGGTGAATTTGGTATACTCGAGTATTACCTTGTAGACCGGCCATGTCCGGGTAGGTGGAGTCCGGCCAACGTCCGGATGGGTGGAGTCCGGTCAACGTCCGGAAAAGGGGATGAACGAACAAAAGGATGAACGAGGGATTCTACTTACAAAAAATGTATTTTCAAACGATTGGAGGAATAAGGGGAAATGTCAGGGGAACGAACGAACAAACAAATAGCTCCTCGTGAGCCTGTATCCTTTTAATGAATGCATTATCATTGCTTTATATTGGACATGTTTTCTGGATTAATTGTTATTACATGACTACTGTTCCTTGTTTAATTACTTGTTTATATATATAGAACCTCACTGGGCTTTTTAGCTCATACCACGTCAATTGTTTTCCTTAGCAGGGGAAGGCGAGCAAGGACGAGCGTTCGGTATAGTCTAGTAGATCTAGTTCTTTGGCCTTGTAATGGTTCTCGCCCTAGTGCTTGGCACGGGCTGGTTGTATGAGGAATGAGAACCCTTGTATATTCGATGGTTGTACTTGAATGGTAAAAACTTTGAAGACTTCTGGTGTGTAGAAGTTTCTTATCTCTTACTTGAGCATCTATTGTCTATGGATGTATATACATGATTCGAGTTCCATAGTGAGTGAGTCCTGGCGAGAGCTGGGCAGGCGATCCGCCGAACCCTTTGGTACGCCTTAGGGGGAGGTGGGGTCGTCACAGCTATGCACCATTAATCTACCAATTTGAGCACTAAACCAACATTAAATCTATCATCAAGCATCACATCAGCTATCAATCTAAGAGTAGGAGTTCATAGAGCCCACATTCAAAATTTTCCAACAATAACAAGCCACCCACATGAATATCTAAGCTCATAAGTGTAAATCAACTTCCATAGGCCAAGAATTTGAGGATTGATCGTCACTTACTTGTGTTGGTGAACAAGGCAGAAATTCAGCCCTCTCTTAGCTCAAGAAAACCATGAAAAGCTCCCCCCTTTTGTAGCTTAAGATGATCTCCAATTATTAAGCTGTGTATGAAATTTGGAAGGAATTGGAGATGATTAGTGCAAGATTTTGAGATGAAAAATGAAGAACTCCTTGGGTTATTTTTGCAGCTGATGGCCGGCCACTTTGTGAGGAAGAGAGAGAGTGTTTTGATCTAATTTGGCTTCCTAAGAAAGCTTTATTTGTGTGGCTAGAATTGGTACAAAAGTCAACTCTTCAATAGTGCGCATACACGCGCGTTTTGTGCTCGATTCCTCTCGAGTTTATTTCACTAGTGCACTAAACCTTTAAGGCACTCATATTCATATTAATATTATTCACTCTTAATTGTCCCAAAATAAGGGTTTAAAGTCCCTCAATTAAATCGCGCGTGTACAAACGCATATCTCCAAATTAAGCGCGATAAAGCGAAACCTCCAAGAATTTCTTATAACGATAGTACTAGTAACTATCACTTGAGTATTTAAACATAAAATACATATCTTAAGTCCATCCTACAAGTCTCTAATTTTCCAAACTTATTGTATTCTTGAATAAATTATTGACTCCAATTGCGTATTCACTATTTTCAATTAACGAGCTTCCAAAAATTAAATTTTGAAACGAGTCACTTTAAGAATATAACGAAACTATAAATCCATGTAATTAGGTCTGAAGAGGTTAAAAAATAATATTCGGATTAAATGGGCAATTAAATATTTAAATAAACTTGAAATGGAATTTTAAAATAATAAAAATTTTGTGAGACATCACATCCTCTCCCCCTTAAGAAAATTTCGTCCTCGAAATTTACCTTGATTGATGAACAGGTTTGGATACTTTTCTCGAATTGCTTCTTCGACTTCCCAAGTCGCTTACTCTAGACCGTGGTTTCTTCAAAGAACTTTCACCAACGGTATCTGTTTATTTCTCAATTCTTTCACCTTCCTATCTAGAAGCTTCACTGGTTTTGTGAGATGTGAGAACCCGTAACTTTTCCATTTGTTAGGTTTTATAATCTTTCTAGGCTTTCTTATTTTCAATGGCTTGTTTACTACACTTTCTGTATCCGGAAAATTTTCTAGATTATTTTTACGAGTAAATATAGTTTTTAGATGATTTTTCTAGTATCGAATAGATTTTGAGAAATTAAGAACGTATATCGGACGTGGGACCCACTAGTGCGAAAAGTTCGGAAAAATTCGGCCAATTAGGTTAAATTCCAGATACTGTGTAAAATTTATCGGGTGTTAAGAGATAAGTAGAGTGTGTGAAATGATTGATGTGAGAGAGAAAAAGAAGTGATAAGATTGCATTAATGGAGTGACAAGTGTCACACAACCATTGGTTGGACTTTGTTGGCAACTATTCACACTTTTGACTTTTGACCAAATTGAGTAAATATCTTGAAAAATTGCTCAAAAATCACCATTTTCTTCTCCTCCATGGCCGGTTCTTCCTTGGGCAAAGAAGAAAGAAATTCTTCAACTTTCTAGCTTCCATTTCACTCAATCTTCCAAAACCAACTACCTAAATTAGATTCCACTCCATAAAATTCCTCCCTTGGGTGCTAGTAAGTAGTTTAGTGAAGTTTGTTTGAAGAGCTAAGGTGTCCAACATCTCCCTCTTTCTTGTTTACTTGGTAAGTGGTATATGAACTCCCTCCTATACTTAATGATGGTTCATTTGTGCCTAATGTGAGCTAAAGTAATGGATTATGTGAATTATTTCTTGATTTGAAGAGTTTTGGTGAAGTTTTTATTTTATTGGGATTTTTTCTGGTTTAATATGAATGGGATGTTGTGGCTATCTTTGATGATTGGCAATGGACTATAATGACTCTAGTAGGTGTGAATTGTTGATAATTGCAACCAATTTTGGATTTGGAGTGAATTGTGAAAAGTTAGGGTTTGATAACCCCTAATTCTGTCCGGTTTTGGATCATAGGGTTAGAGGCCGAATTGGAATTTTCTCAAAACATGAAAGTTGTAGGTATTGATGTGTTTGAGGTACCTGAAAAATTTCAGGTCATTTGGATTAGTGTAGAGTGAGATATACCGTTTTTACTGTTGCTGTTCTGGGTTGATCAGAATGCGAAAACTGCACTAGTAATTAGCCATTTTGACTGGAATTGGTTTGGATTTTGTTGTTGATGTCTTCTGATGAAATGTAGCTGAATGTCTTAGCTATCATATGCCTTTGGAATCAATGCATTTGGACTTGTGTAGACTGAAATAGACTAATTACAGTTTTGTGTGATTTGTAAACCTGCAATTACGGTTCAGGTTGTGGTATTCTGCATTTTTGACCTAGTTGTGCTAGGATTTGGACTGAGTGGCCTTCTTCATTGTTGTATCCCTGTCTTTTAGCTTCGAGATGGTGGGTCTTACACCCTCATCCGATAAGCGTAGCGCATTTTGTGTCATTACCGCAAAAGTATGACGAAAACTGTTTTTTTGTTAAGGCCCAAGCTAATGCCATTTCTTAATTTCTGGTTGCCTATGACGCTTATTTATGCATATGAAACCCTATTAGGGTTAAAATTGGTATGGCTTTATGACTCGTTATCGAGTCTCCATGTACTTGCTTACATGTTTTAAGACTTACTCTTATTCCGGTCATTTCCTAGCTAACTTTTGTACTTGTACTGCTTTGAGCCTAGTGAACGGCTTTTGGTAAATGAGATGACTTTTGTGTGAAATGTTGGGACTGATTTGAGGATATAATGAAGCCTTAATGGCTGGAAAAGTAAGAAATTTAGGGGAGGTGCTGCCCGATTTTATAGGCCGTTTGGTTCCTTTAAGTTGAATTTGCCTTTTGGTGGAAATGAAAGGCTTTTGGGTTGTTTGCGCCTAAGTCTTCATGTTACCTTTTCGTTTCCAAGAAAAATCATGTTTTGTACCCTTGCATTAGTAATTATTTTGGCGAGGCATACGACTAGTAGTCGAGCCTCATGTGCATTGTGTTTACTCGATTCTGGAAGTAAAACCTTCAATTGGTTTATTTTGATTATTTTAGGGTTTCTTGGCGATTAAGGCCAATCTGAAGTGAAAACTTTTGAAGTTGAGCCGGTGAGTGTTCCACTACCTGCTACCCATTATGTGAAATATCTGAATATCTGAATACTTGATTTATGACTATTGAAGCCAAATACTGTTTTGATAAAATGGAGGCGAGGGTGTACTTTATCACACTCGTTCTTCTATCTGTTCATATGCCAATTTTGAATGCCTATCTGAATCTGCCGTCTGAATCTGCTATCTGAATCTGCTATTCTGTATCTGTATCTGAATCTGTTATCTGTGTCTGCATCTGTTCGGATTTCTATGACCTATGAGCTCAATCCTGTGGCTAAGTTATTCGAGTCGGGCCGGCAAGGGCCTAGACGATTAGATAACGAACCACGGTAGTCTGTTCGGGGATTTTTGGGTATTGAGACCCTTGATTCCGGTATACTCGAGTATTACCATTTCTGTTCGGTTGAGGTGAGCGGGCCCGGTAAAGGGGTGTTTGGTGGACGGAATTCGGTGTAAAGAAGGGTCTACGGACGCGTTGGTTCTATATGCGTTGACGGAGAGTCAACCGGTTTAGATCAAGTACTGCGCTGGAAATTTGGCTCCTGAGAGCCACCCGTATCCTTCTGATTTGAATCATTGGTTCCTTTGCTTTACATCTGACATGTGTGTCTGATTTGTTAAATGTGAAATGCCATGATTTTAATGCTATCTGTTTGGTACCTCATTGAGCGCAAGCTCACCCCTTTCTGTTCCTTTTGTTTTCCTTACAGGAAAATAAACCCTTTTGGTCTGAATTTGACAAATGGCTGCCAAATTGAGCTAGTTGAACATATCTTTTGTATAGCTCATGTATTAAAACCCTAAGTGTACTTTTGGGGCGTTTTCTCTTTTGATTTGGCAAACCGTACATGTATCCACTTTTGAACCACTTTGGTGTGCCCCCTTTTGGGTTGTATATGCTAACTTGTGAGATGTAAATATTTGCTCAACGTTTAGTTGGGTTTTGACGTGTCGGTTCCTCTTCATGGCCGACTCCGACTTTGTTTTTTATTTATTTTTGTGGGTTCGACTTGTTTACACGCGGTTGTATGACCCGAAAAGTATTAGATCGCGCTAATCTGAACCGTTAGTCCTGGCGAGAGCTGGGCAGGCAGTCCGCCAACCCCTTTGGTTCGCCTTAGGGAAAGGTGGGGCTGTTACATGAGAACCTTGAAAAATATATATATATTTATATATATATATATACATGTTGCATTTGCATTTTAGACTCTTAATAACTTTTATTATTATTGGTTCTTGAATAAGTATGTAAAAATAATTTGTTTTTAGTTACAAATAATTTAGTTGTGCAAAATATTGAATTATTTGAATTTTCGCTAAGTTAAGTTAATACTTCTTGATGTAGGTTATTTTATTTCTTTGATTTTGATTTTTTGAAGTTCGATAGCTAAATTTTAAGTGTTAATAATGTTAAGTGTCAACGGGAACCTAGAATTAAGACGAAAACGTTTTAGGTCAAAACCTTTATAATTACACTTAGGACGTCGAATCTCGATAATTTAATTTTTGCGAGATTAGTACACTAGTAGGCTATTGAATTTTATTTGGGGTAAAATTTTAGAAATAGATTACGAATGAGGGTTTAAGTGGAAGGTCGAACAAGATGTTAAAAGACCGAAATAGCCTCCTTCCATCTCAAATTAATCATGCAGCCATGGAACCTTCTTGAACAAGCTTCAAATCCAAGCATTTCATCTTGCTGGCTCCATTTTTCAACTCCACCACTCCACCATCCATAAAGCCGACTCACACCCCACGACCACACTCTACTATATCAATTTCAATCCACCACAACATCACCCTTCCATTTCCATTTTCTGCCGTGAGCCAAGAGTGAACTATCCGAGAGAGAGAGCCGAGCTCCTCATATTTCCTTCTTTCTGCTGTAAGCTAAAGAGAAAAGAGAGAGACTTGCTGTTTTATCCATTCCATCCGTGAGCTGGTGAAGAGGACCGAGAGCCAAACTTCCTCCATTTTGTTTGCAAGCTTGAGCAAAGGAGAGAGAGAGAGAGAGCCGGCGGGCTGCATTTCTGGACTGTCCGAGAGGAGAGGAAAAATTTCAGCTGCTAGTTGCATGTGTTGGAGCTTCAAGCTGAGGTAAATTTTGGACCTAGACTAGTTGATTAAAGGTAGTTGATGTTGTTTATGAGCATGCATGTGGTGGTTGTGCGATTGGATGAAGAATTAAGACATAGGAAAATCTGATTTTTGGAGGGAAGTTGGATTGCCAAGAGTTTGAGCTGGAAATTGCAGCTTTAGTTTGTTAATTTGTGGTAATCTGAGTTTAAATGTGTAATTAGCTAACTAAAAACTGGATGATCATGCTTTGCATGAGGTTAATCAACCGTGAGTAAGTAAGAAAATTGATGGAATACAGAATCTGCTTGCATGCAAGCCAACCGAGAGCAGACTTGGATGAATTTCTGGTTGGATGGTGACTTTTGATGATGTCCGAACTTGGTTTTGGATCAAAACTGATAGATAGCTGCTTATTTGGTAATGCATGTAGCTGATGAACCGTGAAAAAAAAAGGGGGAGAAAAAAATCTGAATTCCTAGAGTTATTTGCTGGAAATTTTTCCAGGTTGTCCGAGTGAAGGAAATGGTGAAGTTTCCAGCTATCCTTATGAATTCTGGCTTTGAAACTCTATGTCAAACTATAATACATATCATATATTGGCTTGATCTGAACATGCATGAAAGATTTGAACATAAATTGAAGATATTATTGGAGGAAAATGTGTATTTGGCTGACTGTTGAGAGAAAACTGAAAATTGGCCGAAGGGGGGGAATTAGCAACTGAACCAGTGTTGTTTTCCATTTTTTTCCCTTGGCTGTAACTTTAGATATTTGCTGTAGGTACTCTGTAGCTTAATAACAAACCCTTGCATGTTGAACTTAACGAAAGAAAACTGAGAAATCTGTATTTCAAGAGCTGGGTAGCTGTCAAAAATTTTTCCAGCATGGCCGAGAGAAAGGGGTTGAGCATCTGATCCGTTTTTCTTCGAATTTTTTAGCTGAGATTTTCACACTGGATGTTTAAGATTAGATTGTAGCTTGCTAGTCACCTTTTGCATGTTGAGTTGAGGTAAAAATTGAAGAAAATTATGGACAAGGCACCATAAGTTAAACTGTTATATTGCTGGAAATTGTACATGGTTGCCGGCCGGATTAATTGAGGCTTTTGGTGAGAATATTTTCTGGAATTGTGTGTTATTTGTTTTGGTTTAGTGTTTCAAGCAAGTAAAAGATGGAGATTTGATGGATATCTTGAATTGACATTGCTGGAATTTTTTTTCTTGGTTGTCGAATGAAGAAAAAAATCTGAATTCCCAAAGTTGTTTATGAGTTAAGCTAACCGTGACTTTCTTTTATGTTTTGAGTTAAATTTCTGGTTGATTGTTGTAAGGAATGATTGTTTGATGCTAAGAGCTAATGATAGATGAAGCTCTTGGCCATTTGAGTAATTTTTACAAGAGTTAAATTTTTGGTGGAATTGTTTAAGTGGTTTGGCCGAAATGTACTTGTAAGGTCCATGATTTGTGGTTTGGAATTGTTTGGATGTCTTGGTTTTCTTTGTTTAATTTTGATTAGAATTGAATCTATTGAGACCTAGGGCTAATTGTAGACACCAAATTTTGAATAATTTTATGTAGCATCTATTTCATGATTTTCATTTTAGATTGCTTGCGTTCGTTGTTTACTTTTAGTTTTAATTTTTTTAGTTTTAGCTTTTAAGTTTTAAGGTTAGCGTAGAGTTTTTAGATAAAAGAAAAGGAAAACATCAAAAAATATGTTGTAGTCATTTTGTTTTTATTCAATGCTTTCTTGAAAAGAAAAATTCAAAAAAAATAGGCTTTAGTTGGATTGGAAAAATGGAAAAAAAGAGAAAAAGGAAAAAAAGGAAAATTTGTTCACAAAAATATGTTTATTTCTTTAAATTCAACCTTTTTGCACTTTAGTTGTTTTTATTAAGGAGAAAAAAGGAAAAATGAAGAAAATTTGAAAAATGGACATTTTTTGTTGTTTTTATTTATTTAGTTTGTTTTTTATTTATTTGTTTTCATTCTTATTATTATTACATGGTTTTGGCAATTTGTTATTATTATTATTATTTATATTTTATCATTTCTGTATTTATTAAGTTTAAAGTTAAAAAAAAAAAAAAAAAAAACGCGCAGCATGAAGGCTGCGTTTTTGCCGCAGCTTGCAAGTGAACTTTGGGGAGCTCCTTGGCTGCAAATTGCAGAAGAAGGACTGAAGGTTTAGGGTTGTTTTGGCCCCCATATAAATAGAAAAACAAGAAGGAGCCGCAAGAGGGGAGAGCTCGGTTAGGGAAAAGAAAAACAGCAAAGGAAAAAGAAAGAAAGGCTGCGGGCTTTAGGGAGAGAACCAACGGAGGGAGCTTCATCGTGGGGAGAGCTAGCAAGCGGGGAGAGAAAGGAACAGAAAACAGCGGCCGAGAGAAAGAGTGGACTTAGGTGGAATCTGGAAAAACAAAGAGAAACCAAGAAAGACTAAGAGTGGTAGGGGGCGGAGAAGAAAGCTTGGGAGGCAGTAGTGGGCTACGGGTTGGAGCTAAGGAAAGACAGCTGGGTTTAGAGGGCAACAAAAAAATGGAATAGAGTGCGGCGGCGGATAGAGAAAAACCGTGAGCTTGAGAGAGGAAAGAAAAGGAGAGAACGGCAAGGGAGTTTGGAGAGATCGAGAGAGAGCTTCATGGGGGTTGTTCACGGCTGAAGAAAAGGCTGAGCAAGGAATGAAGGAAAGGCTACGGTTAGTAAAGGGAGACTTTGGAAAAATAGCAAGGAAGGGAAGTCCGTGAATTTGAGAGGGAAAAGAAAGTAAGAAAAGCCGTGGGGTCGAGGAGCCGATAGATCCGAAAAGAAAGCAAGGAAAACGTTGAAAACCCAGGTAGATTTCTCCCTCAGGATCTGCAGTGATCTCTTCATCAAACTCAGGCAGAAGGTTGAAGTCCAAAAACGCTGAAACAGGTAACAACCAAACCCTTTTTTCTTGTTCGGAACCAGATCTGCTAAACCGAAACTTGGTTTTGATTCATTTGTTGAGTCTCTGCTAAGTCAATGTGCATCAACGTTGCGTCTGATTTGGTTAAGACTAGGTGCTCATGGTTGCTGTTTTTCTTGTCGTTTCTCCTTCGTTTCTTCCCATCCATTCCTTGCCCAGTGATCTGTTCCGTTTTCTGCAAATTTGGTAGCTTCCGTTGAGTATCTTTGCAGTTACTATGTTGGGGTTTGGGATGGTTAGTTCTTGTTAAAATGGCATGCTGTAGTTCTTCTTTCCTACCCTGGTGTTGAATATGCAATAGCCGGAAGTTGTGAAAATGGCAGACACAAGTTTTCAGAAAGTTTATTTCCGGTTTCGTATGTCTCTCTTGTCCTGATTTTTGTGTTTAAGCATGAGAGTTTATGGTCAAAAGTAAAGAAAGGCTAGGTGTCTTGATAGCTTTGATCCAAGTAATTGTTAATCGAGACATTAGTTTGGGTTTGAATAAGAAGAAATTACATCAGAAACTGTGAAAGCTGTGTTGCGAGCTTGCTGCTGTACTCTTATGCATGAATTGACCAAGAATTTGTAGCAAATCTTTCTATGTTTCTTGCTTGTTGAATGCTGGAGTGATGTGCCTTGTTGATTAGCCTCAAAGTTGTGATTTTTGGTCGAGAAATCTTCGCGCACAGCTGCGTATATGTGTCCAAGGTCTGAGTGGAAAACAAGAATGCAGCAGGCCTTCACTTTAGGTGGCAGAAACTTGCGGCACTTTTTTCTTTTTCCTTCTATTTCTGTTTTAGTTTTGCATTCCTGATGATTATCTCTGATTCTCTGTTTCAAATCCTGCTATGAAGTCATGTTTAGTCGAGGATGGATAGGTAGAATTCTGGTTTCTTATTGAATCTGCTTGCATGATGAAACAACAAGATTGGAAACCAAAAATGCAGCAGGCTTCACTTGCGGTTGCTGAAATTGTTTTTTTTGATTGTTTGAACTACTTAATTTGCTTGTTATTTGAAATGTTGTGAGAGATTGTGAGTAGAGTTGATTCGAAGCTTTACATGAACTTGGTGTTGCTGGAAGTTTACATGCTCGGATAGAAGGTCACGGCTAAAAAAATTGCAGAAATAAATTTCCTTCGTAAGTTGCATGTGTTGCATGAAAATTTTTTCTGAAAATTGCTCTTTAATCCCTCTAGTCTCTAGTAATACTACAAAGGCCCAATTACATTCCATTTTCTTGCAATTAGGTCCTAGGAGAGTTGCAATGAGATCCATTGTTTGACTTTTTCTTTGTTTATGGGCCTTTAAAGTTCCCAAAATGTTTCATTGGGACTTGGGTGATTGGTTAAGATACTTTTGGATCCCTAATAGTTGCTATCTTTGGGAATTGGAGGGGTTATTTCGTTTTCTTGGTCTTTATGCTTTACGGGTTTTCATTTAAGTTGCAAATTGTGATAAATTTGATGATTTTGTTTGCACTTCACTATTTTACTTTTAAATTGGTGCCTTGACCCCTTTATTGTTTTGAAGCCATATTTTTCCTTTTACTAGCTTCACGAACGGGGGAGGTATAACTTTCTTTTATCTTTTTCGTCTCTCTCTATGTGATCCCAACGTGCTAAGTGAATTGCATGTCTACTTGGCTTTCTTTACTTTTCTTTAATTCCTTTCATTCGTTTCATTTACTTTTATTTTATTAAGTTTTCTTTTATTTTATTTATGGGGTATGTGTACACCTCTTGGCTTGTAATAGATAGGGCTTGGAGAGCATTTGACGAAGACCTACTGAAGACGTGTGCCTAGCTAGCAAATGTAATGGGTTCATTAGTTTGATTGCATGCCTACGTGCTACGTGTTAATCGCTTTATTAGGTTTTTGCATCTAGTCGAGCATGCTAAGTGTTATGTGCTACATGTTTTTTTTTGATTGTTTGGCATGTCTACATGCTTTATATAGTCATAGATGGATGAATGCACGTCACCACACTAGTCCAACGCTAGTCGTGGTTCATTGTCCCGTTTCCACTAGTCCAACGCTAGTAGGAATTCATAGAATGGGCTAGTCCAACGCTAGACCCTTAGGGTTTTTCCCTCGTTAGTACATCATTTGCTTGTTCACTACATATCACGCATTTTCCTTAGTTTTATCATTTGGCATGATCCTCGAACCCCTTTCCCTCCATTTTAGGATTTTTGCATTTCATGCTAGTTATAGGGTTCATTTGCTTGAGAGTCCCCTTAAATATGGGATATAGACGAGTGTGGCTTTTTCTAAGCCTTAGCACGCTTGTATCCTCTCTATCAAAGGGCAAATCGAGTCACGATTTAGGTCTCCCCGTACCCAATATGCATGAATTCCCTAGGTTCATGCATCCACTCTATCATTACACTTTCATTTTTTCCTCCCATTTGCACACGTACACCTTTTATCCCTTCACTTGCACACGAACACTTTTTTCTTCACTTGCACACATGCACTTCATATTATCATTTCACATACCGCACCTTGCCCACTCACGTGCACATTTTCACTTACATATTATTGTCTTTTATTACTTTTTCAAACTCATGTCCTCACATTGCATACATGCATTCCATTCATTTGCATCCCACTCGCATTATTCGTGGCCTCTTCAAAAGGATCGTTATTGGGCTTCACAATTAATGTGATTGGCACCACTTAACCTTTGAAGAGAAATTTTCCCCAATACCCCTAGGTCTAGGGTTTGCATTCATGTAGCACATCCAAATGTAATAAATTCTTTGATTAAAATAAGAAAATCTTTGATTAAATCAACGCAACTAGCCTTGGCTAGGTCGAAGGGGTGCCTTGGATTTTTATCCTTGCCTTCCCCTTCGTCAAATGTGACTCCCGAATCTTTTTCTTTGTTTGCGTGGACTAGGAGTCGTTCAAAAGGGTTTCTTACTTTTTTTCCTTAAAAAATTCACTTTTTGGGTGACTTGGTACGCCCTAACTCTATACCAAGTGGCGACTCCATTTCTCATATAAAAAACCCTTTTTGAACTATTTTTCTTGGGTCAAATCGTCGCATTTTCAAAAGTCCCATTTAGACCCATTTTTCTTTTAAATCACGATTCATTTTCCAATAACAAAATACATTTTTAAACCATTTATTTATTTTATCAAAAAATGGGGCGCGACAGTTGGCGACTCCACTGGGGACATTCGAGAGTCCGAGCAAATTTGATTTAATCAACCTTTTTCTTCTTTTAATCTTTTCATATATCACATTTGGGTGTTTTAGGGTTGCATTTTTTCCTTTTTTAGGATTTTGCATTTCACGCGTGTCCAGCTAATCCCTCGACTCATGAATGTATGTTTGAATGAATGTTTACTTGTTGTCTCGCGCTTGCATTGCATTTTGGGGGGGGTGTCACCTTTAGAGCCTTGTGTGGTTCTCAACCCCTTCCCTCAAAATAGGGAACACTTCATACGTGCACGTTTACTTATTGTTATCCCATTTTATTTTATTTTTCGTGGGCGCCATCCCACACCGCCTTGTAGGATTAGGATCGATTGCCTTGGGTAGGCGGCTGGTGTGCTCTGCGCCCATAGCGCTACCTAAGGGATCACTCAAGCCATCGATCGAAGGCCTTGGGAGTGATGACCCTTTGCCTTTAGGTCTGAAGGATTGGGAGCCGAAGCCTTATCAAGTTTAGTTGCATTAGTGAACCCCAGCCTCATGCATCCATGTTAGACTTGCCTAGGGTAGAGTCGACCTTACCCTATTAAGCACATTAGGCACGAGGGAAGGGGTTCCACCCCTTTTATTTGCTTTTATTGTATTTCTTTTATTGCTCCCAATGTGTTATGTGTACTATCAATTGCACTAACCATTCTTTTGTTTTCCTGACTTGCATTCATGTGCCTTAGCAATAAGAGGCCACTTTGGCACTCTTTTAGCGGCCTACCCACTAGATAACTCACATGTTTAAATTTCAGTCATTACACTTAATTTTCAGTAAGTACATTTTTCATTTTTAGACCTTTTTTCCCCGATGCATTATTTATGTCCTTTAGGCCATATTTGTGACATATTTACATCGCTTTAATAAATGGCATCATGCATCCACCTTAGAAGGGAATGCCATATAGGGAATCCCGTTTTAGAAATCAGCCACCCCATGTCTCGGATATATAATCCAATGAGACTTGCACGTTTACCTTTCTCGTACCATCCAAAGGGGTAGTGCACAAGGTAAGGTAGGATCCGATCATTTTTCATAAAGCGATCCTTGGAATATGAGCATCTAATAATCGCTTTTTGGCCATTTTTAAACCTAACTGGTAAAAATCCCTTGCGTAAAGGACATTAATTTGAAGAAATTCACAAATAATTCCTTATCATTGAGACAGTTAATAAACTGAGGCCAAATCGTGATTTTAGAAGGCTCATAGACTAATTTTTTGAAACCACCAATGGCCGAACGATTCAATCGATCCATTTTTGTAATTCATAATCAATTTTGAATAAACCATTCATTTGACCAATTTACCCTTTTTAGGGTCATACGGTCAATTTTTGAATAAATCAATTTCATTCAATTCATTTGACCAATTTACCCTTTTAGGGTGATTTGGTCGATTTTTGCATAAATCATCAATCTCCATTTTATTCATTGGACCAATTTACTCATTTCTTAGGTCAATTCAATCAATTTTGAATAAGTCATCCGATTTCATTTGACTAGTTTACTCTTTTTAGGGTGATCTAGTCAATTTTGAATCAATCATTCGATCCATTGGACCGATTTGCCTAGTTTTAGGGCAAGTTGGTCAAATCATCATTTCACTCGATCTGTTTGATCAATTGCCTTCATTCAATTCATTTGATTAGTTTAATTCATTCTTAGGGTTATCCATTCAATTTTGAATAAATGCATTTGACCATTTTACCCTTTTTGAAGGCGATTCGGTCGATTTTTGAATAAATCATCCATTTTATCCAATCCATTTTGTCAATTCATTCATCATTTGACCAATTCATTCATTTGACCAATTTACCCTTTTTTAGGGTCATCCGGTCAATTTTTGAAAAATCATTCATTCATTTGACCAATTTACCCTTTTTAGGGTCATCCAGCCGATCTTTGGATAAGTCATCAATTCATTGGACCAATTTACCCTTTTAGGGTGATTTGGTCGATTTTTGCATAAGTTATCAATCTCCATTTCATTCATTTGGCTAATTCACCCATTGGTAGGGCAATCGAACCAATTTTGAATAAATCAAGTTTTCATTTAGTCCATTTGTCCAATCTACCCTTTTTTAGGGTGATTCGATCAATTTTTGAATAAATCAATTTCATTCAATCTGACCAATTTACCCTTTCTAGGGTTATTCGGTCAATTTTTGAATAAATCAATTTCATTCAATTCATCTGACCAATTTACCCTTTCTAGGGTCATTCGGTCAATTTTTGAATAAATCAATTTCATTCAATTCATCTGACCAATTTACCCTTTTTTAGGGTCGTTCGGTCAATTCATCAATTTCATTCAATTCATTTGACCAATTTACCCTTTTTAGGGCGATTCGGTCGATTTTGAATAAATCATCATTTCACTCAATGCGTTTGATCAATTGATTTCATTTAGTTCATTTGATTCATTTAATTCATTTTTTAGGGTTATCCATTCGATTTTGAATAAATAATCAAATTTCATTCAATGCATTTGACCATTTTACCCTTCTTAAGGTAATCTAGTCAATTTTTGAATAAACCATCAATTTCATCCTATGCATTTGACCAGATTTCCCTCTCTTAGGGTTTCGGTCTAAGGTTCACTGAATGACCTAGTCTAAACATTGCAATCTCTTTTACACGTCATTTTTTGTGTCAATCAAGGCAAGCAATCCATTCGGACTTTGTCCTAATTTTTAGGACAAATGTGTCTTTTCACTCCAATTGGAGGCCAAATTTTTCAAATCATTTTTTTTCACCCAATCAACTGACCGGATTCATCAGGTATTGTATAGTGCCTGCTCTGGAGGATTGCATTTTCATGCTAGGCCTACCCTTGGCATAAAAGGGTTCCCCCATAGGACATGCATCCGATTTTTCTGGATATCTACTAACTCTTGCCTTTTTCTTTTCCTTTTCTTTATTTTCGTTGGAATAATTGAGCGAGAGTTGAATCTAAAGGCAATCCTTCAAAATTTTCAGGCAATATTTAAACATCGCTTCTCGTCGAAGCCCCATCATAACGCGATCCCACAGTCAAGCCCAGAGGAATCGTGTAGACATGAGTTCACAACCGGAACAAGCAGATAGGTCTACTACTACCGCTCAACCCGAGACTGCGAGTTTGGGGGTTCAGTTGACTGAGATGCTTACTAAGTTTGGTGAAATGGCATCTGAAATGGCAGCGCAAAAGAAGTTAATCGACGAGCTCGTTAGTAGCGGAGTGCAGCCCGAACTTGCGCCCATCAAACAATCGGAATCTGAGCCATTTGTCATCCCTTTAACTCAAGTCACTGTTACTCCATCTTTCCCTATTGCACCCGAAGAAACTTTCACCTATCCCACCACAAATTTGCCATACACTTACCCTCCTCATCCTTCATTTTTTCTTACTTACATGCAAGGCCCACAGCCCCAAATCACTTCGAATATACCTCCTAAGCCGCATACCTTTTATCACTCTATTGCTGAGCCACTCCTACCAGACCATATTGTTCAAACCAAGGCAGAAATTGGGGACTCTTCCGCTCCCGTTGATATAAAGCTTCTCAAACGCCTGGACCGTTTCGATGAGTTTATAAAGAAAAGTCAGGGGGTGAACAAACAAGGAGTCTTGGATTACGATGAGCTTTGCCTTTTCCCGAATGTGCAATTGCCTGAGGGGTTCAAAACCCCGAAATTCAGCAAGTATGATGGAACGGGCAATCCCAAGACACACCTCCGATTGTTCGCCAACAAGTTGGGTAGGCCAACAGATGATGAAAATCTGCCTTTGAGGCTATTCCCAGAAAGTCTGGAGGGGGACGCACTCGACTGGTATTCCAAGCTGAAACCCGAAGAAGCAAAGACCTGGCTGGACCTGTCCAATGCATTTATAAGGCAATACGAGTATAATTGCGAGTTGGCTCCGACGCGAACCACATTGGAAGGAACGAAAAGAAGACCCTCCGAGGATCACAAGACTTATGCCAAGAGATGGAGGAAAATAGCTGCAAAAGTCGAGCCATCGATGACTGAAGACGAAATCATACGAGCTTTCATTAAGGCACACGACCCCCCGTACTTTGAGGAAATTTTTCGCATGACTGGATGCTCATTTGCCGCTATTGTCAATAAGCTGGAGGAATATGATGACTTCGTGAAAGCTGGAAAGATTGTTAATGTGTCTGCCCTGAAAACTCAAGTGGAAGTTTTGCAAAGTCAAAGTAGCAATGGGAAGAAGCAACAACTCAAAAAGCAAGAGGGGGAAACTGCTTTTGTCTGGGATCAAAACCCTACCCCAAAACCCAGATTTCGACGATACCCTGCCTACTCCAACCCTTACCCTCATTATCCAAACTCTCATCCTGTTTATCACACCAACATCCACCACCCTCGACCTCGCTCAAGCTATCCTAATCCACCTGTAGACCCTTTTCAAATAACTCACCCTAATTTTCAACAAATTCGATCCCGGCCCTCTTACAATCAACAACTTCCTCCACCAAATAGACTCACCTACAACTACCCTCAACCCACTGAACCTCAAAGGCAAAACCGCAATCGCACTTTTACTAATCTAGGCAGACCGTTGGACCAGTTGTATGAGCAATTGAAGGCTGCCGGTAAAATAGATGACATACCTCCTCCAAACTACTCTCGTCGAGGTCTCTCTTCTGGATACGACCCTCAAGCCGCATGTGCCTACCATTCTGGAGCGCCCGGTCATTCGACCAGTAAATGTTGGGTACTAAAACATAAGATTCAGGACATGATCGAAGCAGGAAATGTAGTGTTAAGGAAAAGGGAAGAACAATGACTGAACATAAGTACGAATCCTTTTTCTGAACACAAGGACACCTTTGAGGCATCCACTTCCAATGACGAAACTTGAAAATCCTGAAGGAATTCTGCACAATTTGGATGGCCGAGTATCTTCCCTCTCGAAGGGAATTTTGATAAATCTAGGGGTTGTCATTTGCTAAAATTCATGAAAACTTTTTCTTGCATATGTACATAGCTTAATGAAAGCATCTTTTGCAATTTGATTATTTGTTTATTTGATTATTGTTTTGATTTTTTTGTTAATTCTTTGAGATGGCCAAAGGTGAAGTTATTTGACTCTTTGAATATCACTGTTTTGGAATTTGATGAAACCCTTTATTGAAAATCCCTCCATTAAAAAGCCCTCATTGAGAAATTCCTTCATTGAGAAAGCTTTCATTGAGAAAAACCATTGAGAAATCCCTTCGTTGAAAATCACTTCGCTGGAAAAGTCCCTTCATTGATGAATCCCTTCACTAGAAAAATCCCTTCATTTGAGAAAATCCTTTCCCAGCCAGGTTGAAAGTTGATTGGTTAAAGCAATATCATTAATGATTGTTTCTGATTGATGGAAGGCAGTTGAATGCTATGTGCTATGACCAACGTTGTCAAAACGCATGGCCTATGTTCATAACAAAAAGATCCGCCACCGATCTTCTGAAGAAGGAAACAAAGTGCTAAAGCGATGAAAGACGAAGTCGAAGGCAAATTTGCTTCAAATTAACAAAGCTTATTGGGTGTTCAAAGGAGAGATGGAAGGACAGACATACCCTCAACCCATCAAATCAGATATGTGCAAGAAGATTTTCATTTGATCATGCAAATTTCCTTAGAAATTCGTGCAAATGGCGAAATGCAAGTCAGGCCCTCTTCTTTTACATTTAAAGCATTTTATCCCTACTTGTCCCCTTTGAGCTTTCAGAACAATAATTTTCGTTTGGCAACCCCTGAGAACTGCAAACCCCACACTGGGGCAAATTTATCTTTGAAAGAGATGGAAAAGGGAAAAGAACCCCACACTGGGGCAAGTCTAGTTTTTGAAGAAAAATGCAAAAAGTAAGAAGAATGCAATGAAGAAAATGCAAAGAAATAAAATCCAATCCAACTGGGGCAAAAAAATTTCCTCAGTTTCGTTCAAAATTGGAAATAATTGCAAAATGGTGCAATCTCAGGCTATTTCACACCCCTCTCATCAGAATTTGCTTTCAAGCCTCAACTTTTCTGGAAAAACACCCCACCTGACTTCATTTCAAGAGCCCAAAGTCCTGGCTTTCGTTATTTGCCGTATTTTCTGTTGGGAAATTTGCTAATCAACTGGCAAGTGATGTCCATAATGCCTTCGCCTAATCTTACAAGGGAAGCGCATTTTACTGATGTCAGCAATCTTCAGTTCATACTCCTAAGTCGATTATGGTTGAGTTTTTCCATTGTTCCTTAGGTGAAAACCCGAAAGGGCACCTCAAAAGAAAAGGGGAAAAAGAAAAGAAAAGAGAAAAACAAAAGCAAAAACAAAACAAAAGAAAAAGGGTGAAAACCCGAAAGGGCGCCAAGGTAGGATTTCTGCAATGAGCAAGCACAAGGAAGAACAACTGGTGGTTTAGTCCATTTGGGTTTCTCCTCATTTTTGTCATACCCCTGCCAATATTGAATTCCAGAACAAGGATACCCAGAGACATCCGTTGGCCAAAACTATGTCATTTTTGTAAAACATTCTTTTGCGAATACATTCTTAGGAAACTCATTTTTTCCAAATTACTCGCATTCATGGCATTTTTTAGTAGAATTTAAGCACAAATGGTTAAGTGTGCATTCTTGTGCATAATTATTTTTACATGACATATGAATTTTCTTGCATACCTCATTCTTTATCATTGAATTGTGGTGAATGACAATCCCCGTGGTTTATTGCAAAAAGTATGCTTGGATTCAGTCATCTTTTGAGAACAGTTGAAATTCAGCCAAGCCAGCTACACAGACTTCAATATAGCAAAGCACATACCTGGTCAGTTTGAAAATCAGAAAAGCCTCAGGGTGAAAAATCCAACTCAATCGGCTGCCGCAGCAAAAGTTGATACGGGCATCGAAAAACTCATGTTTACACGATTCTCAAAGGAAAATGGATCAAATGGTGGTGGCAATTTCTTTGTTTTTTCTCTTTCACAGGAAAAATTGCATGCACAAGATGAAAGTAACCACGCCTCGCACTAGAATCGGTGTCGGAAAGAGTCCTCCAGTGAACAAAGGCAGATTGAAAATTGTTTGCAAGTAAATTTGATCAAAAGGTGCAACAACATCAACTATGGGTTCAATTTGCAAAATTCATCATGCTGGGGCAAATTTTTGGAAAGATTCTTCAAAAAAGAAAAAAAAAAAGAAGAAGGAAAAAAAACAAAAAAAAAACAAAAAAAAACAAAAAAAAACAAAAACAACAAAATCATCAAAAATCAATCAATCAAAAATTAGGTTTAACTTCTTGAAGAAATCAATTTCAAATCTCAACTTTAATGTTTTATTGACAAGTCTCAGCGTCCGCCACGCACCCTTTTACTTCCTTTCTTGACAACTATATTCACTGATCCAACCGCCGTTAGCATCGAGTCTATCTCACTAATGTGCGTGTTTTCATTCTACCGCCGTTAGCATCGAGTCTATCTCACTAATGTGCGTGTTTTTATTCTACCGCCGTTAGCATCGAGTCTATCTCACTAACGTGTTTTACTCCAACCACCGTTAGCATCGAGTCTATCTCACTAACCGTTTCTAACCACCGTTAGCATCGAGTCTATCTCACTAACATGTGCGTTTCTATTTCACCGCCGTTAGCATCGAGTCTATCTCACTAACATGCGTGTTCTCGTTTCTACCGCCGTTAGCATCGAGTCTATCTCACTAATGTGCGTTTCTATTTCACCGCCGTTAGCATCGAGTCTATCTCACTAACATCTCACTAACATGCGTGTTTCGTTTCTACCGCCGTTAGCATCGAGTCTATCTCACTAACGTGCGCGTTTCATTTCTACCGCCGTTAGCATCGAGTTTATCTCACTAACATGCGTGTTTCGTTTCTACCGCCGTTAGCATCGAGTCTATCTCACTAACGTGCGCGTTTCATTTCTACCGCCGTTAGCATCGAGTTTATCTCACTAACATGCGTGTTTCGTTTCTACCGCCGTTAGCATCGAGTCTATCTCACTAACGTGCGCGTTTCATTTCTACCGTCGTTAGCATCGAGCCTATCTCACTAATGTGCGTGTTTCCATCCCACCAACACTCTATCTCACTTCAATTCGTCCAATTTTACATTTCAGTTCGGGTCAGTCCCGTTTTCAATTCTGGTTCGGGTCAGTCCCGTATTAGAATTCCTGTTCGTTGGAATCTTTCGCAGCCGAATAACACAGGTAAGTATTTGGTGTCTACTTCTTTGTCTCAAGTTTTTTCAAAACTCAGACAAAGAGGGGCAAACTGTAGACACCAAATTTTGAATAATTTTATGTAGCATCTATTTCATGATTTTCATTTTAGATTGCTTGCGTTCGTTGTTTACTTTTAGTTTTAATTTTTTTAGTTTTAGCTTTTAAGTTTTAAGGTTAGCGTAGAGTTTTTAGATAAAAGAAAAGGAAAACATCAAAAAATATGTTGTAGTCATTTTGTTTTTATTCAATGCTTTCTTGAAAAGAAAAATTCAAAAAAAATAGGCTTTAGTTGGATTGGAAAAATGGAAAAAAAGAGAAAAAGGAAAAAAAGGAAAATTTTGTTCACAAAAATATGTTTATTTCTTTAAATTCAACCTTTTTGCACTTTAGTTGTTTTTATTAAGGAGAAAAAAGGAAAAATGAAGAAAATTTGAAAAATGGACATTTTTTGTTGTTTTTATTTATTTAGTTTGTTTTTTATTTATTTGTTTTCATTCTTATTATTATTACATGGTTTTGGCAATTTGTTATTATTATTATTATTTATATTTTATCATTTCTGTATTTATTAAGTTTAAAGTTAAAAAAAAAAAAAAAAAAAAAAAACGCGCAGCATGAAGGCTGCGTTTTTGCCGCAGCTTGCAAGTGAACTTTGGGGAGCTCCTTGGCTGCAAATTGCAGAAGAAGGACTGAAGGTTTAGGGTTGTTTTGGCCCCCATATAAATAGAAAAACAAGAAGGAGCCGCAAGAGGGGAGAGCTCGGTTAGGGAAAAGAAAAACAGCAAAGGAAAAAGAAAGAAAGGCTGCGGGCTTTAGGGAGAGAACCAACGGAGGGAGCTTCATCGTGGGGAGAGCTAGCAAGCGGGGAGAGAAAGGAACAGAAAACAGCGGCCGAGAGAAAGAGTGGACTTAGGTGGAATCTGGAAAAACAAAGAGAAACCAAGAAAGACTAAGAGTGGTAGGGGGCGGAGAAGAAAGCTTGGGAGGCAGTAGTGGGCTACGGGTTGGAGCTAAGGAAAGACAGCTGGGTTTAGAGGGCAACAAAAAAATGGAATAGAGTGCGGCGGCGGATAGAGAAAAACCGTGAGCTTGAGAGAGGAAAGAAAAGGAGAGAACGGCAAGGGAGTTTGGAGAGATCGAGAGAGAGCTTCATGGGGGTTGTTCACGGCTGAAGAAAAGGCTGAGCAAGGAATGAAGGAAAGGCTACGGTTAGTAAAGGGAGACTTTGGAAAAATAGCAAGGAAGGGAAGTCCGTGAATTTGAGAGGGAAAAGAAAGTAAGAAAAGCCGTGGGGTCGAGGAGCCGATAGATCCGAAAAGAAAGCAAGGAAAACGTTGAAAACCCAGGTAGATTTCTCCCTCAGGATCTGCAGTGATCTCTTCATCAAAC
Source organism: Coffea arabica (assembly GCF_036785885.1). Classification (NCBI taxonomy): domain Eukaryota; kingdom Viridiplantae; phylum Streptophyta; class Magnoliopsida; order Gentianales; family Rubiaceae; genus Coffea; species Coffea arabica. The sequence goes on along the minus strand of NC_092320.1, from coordinate 46,099,614 downwards.
TCAGGCAGAAGGTTGAAGTCCAAAGACGCTGAAACAGGTAACAACCAAACCCTTTTTTCTTGTTCGGAACCAGATCTGCTAAACCGAAACTTGGTTTTGATTCATTTGTTGAGTCTCTGCTAAGTCAATGTGCATCAACGTTGCGTCTGATTTGGTTAAGACTAGGTGCTCATGGTTGCTGTTTTTCTTGTCGTTTCTCCTTCGTTTCTTCCCATCCATTCCTTGCCCAGTGATCTGTTCCGTTTTCTGCAAATTTGGTAGCTTCCGTTGAGTATCTTTGCAGTTACTATGTTGGGGTTTGGGATGGTTAGTTCTTGTTAAAATGGCATGCTGTAGTTCTTCTTTCCTACCCTGGTGTTGAATATGCAATAGCTGGAAGTTGTGAAAATGGCAGACACAAGTTTTCAGAAAGTTTATTTCCGGTTTTGTATGTCTCTCTTGTCCTGATTTTTGTGTTTAAGCATGAGAGTTTATGGTCAAAAGTAAAGAAAGGCTAGGTGTCTTGATAGCTTTGATCCAAGTAATTGTTAATCGAGACATTAGTTTGGGTTTGAATAAGAAGAAATTACATCAGAAACTGTGAAAGCTGTGTTGCGAGCTTGCTGCTGTACTCTTATGCATGAATTGACCAAGAATTTGTATCAAATCTTTCTATGTTTCTTGCTTGTTGAATGCTGGAGTGATGTGCCTTGTTGATTAGCCTGAAAGTTGTGATTTTTGGTCGAGAAATCTTCGCGCACAGCTGCGTATATGTGTCCAAGGTCTGAGTGGAAAACAAGAATGCAGCAGGCCTTCACTTTAGGTGGCAGAAACTTGCGGCACTTTTTTCTTTTTCCTTCTATTTCTGTTTTAGTTTTGCATTCCTGATGATTATCTCTGATTCTCTGTTTCAAATCCTGCTATGAAGTCATGTTTAGTCGAGGATGGATAGGTAGAATTCTGGTTTCTTATTGAATCTGTTTGCATGATGAAACAACAAGATTGGAAACCAAAAATGCAGCAGGCTTCACTTGCGGTTGCTGAAATTGTTTTTTTTGATTGTTTGAACTACTTAATTTGCTTGTTATTTGAAATGTTGTGAGAGATTGTGAGTAGAGTTGATTCGAAGCTTTACATGAACTTGGTGTTGCTGGAAGTTTACATGCTCGGATAGAAGGTCACGGCTAAAAAAATTGCAGAAATAAATTTCCTTCGTAAGTTGCATGTGTTGCATGAAAATTTTTTCTGAAAATTGCTCTTTAATCCCTCTAGTCTCTAGTAATACTACAAAGGCCCAATTACATTCCATTTTCTTGCAATTAGGTCCTAGGAGAGTTGCAATGAGATCCATTGTTTGACTTTTTCTTTGTTTATGGGCCTTTAAAGTTCCCAAAATGTTTCATTGGGACTTGGGTGATTGGTTAAGATACTTTTGGATCCCTAATAGTTGCTATCTTTGGGAATTGGAGGGGTTATTTCGTTTTCTTGGTCTTTATGCTTTACGGGTTTTCATTTAAGTTGCAAATTGTGATAAATTTGATGATTTTGTTTGCACTTCACTATTTTACTTTTAAATTGGTGCCTTGACCCCTTTATTGTTTTGAAGCCATATTTTTCCTTTTACTAGCTTCACGAATGGGGGAGGTATAACTTTCTTTTATCTTTTTCGTCTCTCTCTATGTGATCCCAACGTGCTAAGTGAATTGCATGTCTACTTGGCTTTCTTTACTTTTCTTTAATTCCTTTCATTCGTTTCATTTACTTTTATTTTATTAAGTTTTCTTTTATTTTATTTATGGGGTATGTGTACACCTCTTGGCTTGTAATAGATAGGGCTTGGAGAGCATTTGACGAAGACCTACTGAAGACGTGTGCCTAGCTAGCAAATGTAATGGGTTCATTAGTTTGATTGCATGCCTACATGCTACGTGTTAATCGCTTTATTAGGTTTTTGCATCTAGTCGAGCATGCTAAGTGTTATGTGCTACATGTTTTTTTTTGATTGTTTGGCATGTCTACTTGCTTTATATAGTCATAGATGGATGAATGCACGTCACCACACTAGTCCAACGCTAGTCGTGGTTCATTGTCCCGTTTCCACTAGTCCAACGCTAGTAGGAATTCATAGAATGGGCTAGTCCAACGCTAGACCCTTAGGGTTTTTCCCTCGTTAGTACATCATTTGCTTGTTCACTACATATCACGCATTTTCCTTAGTTTTATCATTTGGCATGATCCTCGAACCCCTTTCCCTCCATTTTAGGAATTTTGCATTTCATGCTAGTTATAGGGTTCATTTGCTTGAGAGTCCCCTTAAATATGGGATATAGACGAGTGTGGCTTTTTCTAAGCCTTAGCACGCTTGTATCCTCTCTATCAAAGGGCAAATCGAGTCACGATTTAGGTCTCCCCGTACCCAATATGCATGAATTCCCTAGGTTCATGCATCCACTCTATCATTACACTTTCATTTTTTCCTCCCATTTGCACACGTACACCTTTTATCCCTTCACTTGCACACGAACACTTTTTTCTTCACTTGCACACATGCACTTCATATTATCATTTCACATACCGCACCTTGCCCACTCACGTGCACATTTTCACTTACATATTATTGTCTTTTATTACTTTTTCAAACTCATGTCCTCACATTGCATACATGCATTCCATTCATTTGCATCCCACTCGCATTATTCGTGGCCTCTTCAAAAGGATCGTTATTGGGCTTCACAATTAATGTGATTGGCACCACTTAACCTTTGAAGAGAAATTTCCCCCAATACCCCTAGGTCTAGGGTTTGCATTCATGTAGCACATCCAAATGTAATAAATTCTTTGATTAAAATAAGAAAATCTTTGATTAAATCAACGCAACTAGCCTTGGCTAGGTCGAAGGGGTGCCTTGGATTTTTATCCTTGCCTTCCCCTTCGTCAAATGTGACTCCCGAATCTTTTTCTTTGTTTGCGTGGACTAGGAGTCGTTCAAAAGGGTTTCTTACTTTTTTTCCTTAAAAAATTCACTTTTTGGGTGACTTGGTATGCCCTAACTCTATACCAAGTGGCGACTCCATTTCTCATATAAAAAACCCTTTTTGAACTATTTTTCTTGGGTCAAATCGTCGCATTTTCAAAAGTCCCATTTAGACCCATTTTTCTTTTAAATCACGATTCATTTTCCAATAACAAAATACATTTTTAAACCATTTATTTATTTTATCAAAAAATGGGGCGCGACACTATCACTTTTATTAGTTTTAATTCTAAGAGGATTATTGATTTATTCCGAGAAAATAAACTAGTTATAAACCAGATAATCTTTTATATTTATAAACCAAGAGTTTATATAGTAAAACTTATAGTTTTTAACTTGGTCTTTTAGGGTTTAGCGAGGACGTGGACTTCGATTCCCAGCTTGACTTTTGAGCTTCACTTTTGGTGAGTGTCCGTGCTTGTTCTATGATTAATTTGTTAAAGTGCTTTCTTGATTGTTATGTGATAATTGGAATGTGGTTTTGCTGATCCATCGAAGTGGGCAGTGTGTACTTTATCGCATTAGCCCTTTCGAGTGATGAATTGTTTGAAATGTTTACTCGAATATCATGCTTGCACTAATTAAGTACTGAGTGGGGGAATGTACGACACTTGAGGGTGGGAGGGCCTCTTATCCTAACTCAAGTACCAAAACCTTGCAACTGTTGACTGGAGCGTGGACTCGTCAACTAATCCACCAGGCAGGGGAATGTACCACACCTTAGGGTGGGAGGGCCTCTTATCCTGACTTGGTAACCACTTGTGTGACATCATTGGGTGAATCCCTCGACTAGGCTATAAAAGGTATACTCGAGTAATACCAAACTCTCTCGTGTGAAGGACGGGCCCGGTGCGAGTAAGTTGGTTGGAGCGTTTTAAGGAAAAATAACGAATCTACATGGACCTTAGATAGTGAGAGTTGATAGAGGGTCAACTACGATTAATTTTGTTCAAGCTTGTGGAAAATGGCTCCTGAGAGCCCTGTATCCTACTCTGCGCTGTTAAACGCTTTCCTACTTGTTGAGTTTAAGTTTGGAGTTATTATTTGCTATTTGTCTTATATGATTGCATGTTTGGGGCACCACTGAGCTTTAAGCTCAACCCACGTTATTTGTTTTCCTGAACAGGTTTTGGCAATCCAGAGACTTGAAGTCTACCTTTAGCTTTTGTAAATGTTATTTCGAATAGGACTATGTATCTTTTGTCTTGGGTTGTCACTTGAAACTGGAAAAGTGTAAACCCTAAGTTTTGGCTTGTATGAATGTATTTGAACTTTATGAGTTCACTTTGTGGTTTGTAATGTATAAATATAGTTATGTGTTAAACTGGTTGGAGGTGTACTTAAGAGTGAACATTCAGACGTCCAATGGCAATGTTATCTCTGAAGTTAATGTGTTCCTAGTATTCTGGTCGTTTAAAGGTTTGCCTTGTTCAGGTGATGAATTTTGTTTTGGTTTAAGTTATACGTGGAAAGGGTTTAGTCGGTTTCCTTGCGTGAGTCATGGCGAGAGTTAGGCAGGCGACCTGCCAACCCTCTGGTTCGCCTTAGGGAGAAGTGGGGCCGTCACAGTTGGTATCAGAGCCTAGGTTAGGAAAATTATTTGAAAGATATATTAGATATGTTAGAAACCCTGAACCTTTTAAAAGTTAGGAAGTGAGTTGATTAGACATATCTTAAGTAGTACTTGAGCAAGTTAGCTATTTAAGTATTAACTTTTGGATTCTTGGTTATTTTGCAGGAATGGAAAACGGAAACGGACATGCTAATGGTAACGGAGTGGCTAATGGACATGTAGAGCCTCTTAGGTCCATCTTCTATAGGCCACGAGGCGGGGGACCTCGTATACATTATACACCAGCTGATAGGTATCCCCGATGTCAGTGTAGGGTCACATATGCCTACGCTAACGAGTTAGTTCTGTCCTGAGACGACGAGCGTCGCCAGTTGGGGGACGCTAATCACACTTTGACCCAGGACGTCGAGGAGTTGAGCATCATAGTTGATGTAACGACCCCACCTCCCCCTAAGGCGTACCAGAGGGTTCGGCGGGCCGCCTGCCCAGCTCTCGCCGGGACTCAGTCGTTCGCTACAGTCCTCAATTAAAAATTGAAATAAATCACTAGAATAAATAGGGCATTGATCCAAACTTAAAGCGGAACTTATATACATTGTCAACCCAAAAGCGAATATAAACATCAAATATACAAGGGTTCTCAATCCTTCATACGTCCAGCCCGTGCCAAGCACTAGGCGAGAACCACTACAAAAGAAACAAAAGAAACAAAACTAGATTGGCTAGTCTATCTCAAGCTCACGTCCTCGCTCGCCTTCCCCTGTAAGGAAAACAAAACTAAAGGAATGAGCTAAAAGCCCAGTGAGGTTCCGAAGACATAATCAGATAATCAATCCAATACATTAAACATGGAGTATCAATAATTCAAGAAACATTTACAATGGAAAGCGATAGTAACACATTCATTAAAAGGATACGGCTCACAAGGAGCAATTCGTTATTTCGTTCATTCGTCCTCCTGACATTTCCCCTTATTCCTCCAATCATTTGAAAATGCATTTTTCGTTTATCAATAAACCCTCGTTCGTTCGTTCGTTCATTCATTCATTCATTCACCCCCGTCCTGGCCGTTGGCCAGTCTCCACCAACCTACAGGGTAATACTCGAGTATACCAAACGTTCACCCAAGTCCCTAATCGCCCGACCGAGTCCGCTTCTGGCTCGAGACGACCGGTAACAAGGGGCAATGGCCAGTTCAACCCAAAAGGCTTACATTCATGCGCAAGTAACATTTCAATCATTAAATTCTTGAAAATTGCACAGTTATTTAGGTCGAGTGCGATAAAGTACACACTCGCCTAGAAAGCTCATTTTGGAAATCATTAAAAGCACTTAACACATTAGCAAATGATAACAACAAGCCATAGAATCAAATAAGGAACACTCACCTAGAAATGCAAAATATCGTGCAAAATATCCTTCCGGATATTACCCTTAATCACCAATGAAACCTAAGGTTGAACAAGAGAACATTATTATAGTTTATCGAGCAAAACATTTAAGGGAAACAAAGAAACCCGACTAATTAAGAGTAAAACGTGTAAAGATGACTTTCAAGTAAGAAGAGGGTCGTTTGAACCCAAGGATGAAAAATCATGTTTTAAAATGGAAAACCGGTCATGGTATTGGCCTAACAAAGGTATACAAGTTCAAATAGAAACCTAGCCCTCGGGCGAAAATTTGGGCAGCACGCCCTTTGTGTTTACCTAATTTTCCAGCCATTTTGGCTTCATTATTTTTCCTCAACCACAACCCAACATCACACATAAGCAATTCAAGTCAAGAGCCGTTCCATAGGCTCACAATATCATAAGAATAAGAAATACAGTAATAACAAGTGCAGAAATTCAATTTAGCAAAAGACAGATTTGACGTATGAAAGCGGAAATAACTTATCCGAGGCTACGCTTATCGGATTAAGAAGCAACCTATTCCGTTTCGAAGCTAAGACTCAGGGCTGAAATCTTAATGAAGGTCACTTAGTCCAGTTTCTAATGTAACTTGGTCAAATTCTCGAATTACTAAACCAGAAACCAATTCGTCGGCTGTTTAAACGCAGAACACTGTAATGGACATAACTCAGAGTACACAAGTCCGAATCAGGTGTTCTTAGAGGCATTTGAAATCTAATTCAGAACACTACAACTTTCAAGTTTTGGTAAAACACTAAATCATAATGGATCCTAGTCAAAAAAATGGGATAAACTGGACTTAACTGATCACACGGACTGCTTAGGAAATACTTAAAACAGTAAGGGTATTTTGGACTTTTCACGACCTACGTTGCTCCGATTGAGCTGAAATTTTACAGGTACCTACAAAATACCATTCTCTACAACTTTCCTTCTTTGACCCAAGGCCAATTCGGCCTCTAACACACAGATACAAATTCGGACAGAATGTAAGCTAGAATTTCCAGAAATCTGAAATTTGTAGTTTTTAGTGCAACTTTCCCCAATTTCTCTCTTCTCACACTACCAAAACATCTTATACAACATTAATTGTAACATACAAGCATCATACAACAAGTTGGGTAGAATTTCATCAAGCCCTAGTTCATGAAATAAAAAGGGGAAAACCTCCAAGAATCATCACAACATCTTGTTTATCTTGTAATCAAGCTACAGCATGATCTAAATAACATCTTAAACCCAAAATTTAAAGGAACAAGGGTCATGATAAAATTTTTACCTCAAAGACAAGACTTGGAAGAGATATACTGTAACATCCCGAATATTAGGAGGTTGTTTGTGAAGAAAATATTAAAGTGTATTTCTTTGGGTTTGATTTAAAACCTTATTTTGTTTTAAAAGACTAGAAACCCTAATGTTTTAATCAAAAACCCTAGTTTACTTGTGACTAACCGGTTCTCCTAAATCTCTCACATTTTGATTGAAACCCTAAATTTAATCATTGGAATTGGAAAATTCCTCACGTTTTCTTAAAAATTTCCTTTTATTTGAAAATTATTATTTATTAAGGCCCTACTACCCAATCGTTCAACAATAAGTGCAGATGAACCTGGAAATAGGGTTTTACACTTCGGTTTCAAGATTTGAGCAAAATTAGGGTTTTTCGATTTTTCCGCCGGATGAATTTTCGATACTAGCCAAGGATCAATTTGATGATTAAAAGTGACTTTTAAGTGAGAAATAATATGTGAGTAGTAGCCATGAGACAAGGTTAGTGAATGGAAAGAAAAAAACCTAGTACGTGAGTTTTTAAGAAAACGGCGCGAACCGGCGGGTCCCGCGCACTACCGTTTGAACGCACCATTGGACTACCACTTTCTTGCACCACAAGCTCATTGATATTTAAGCCAAAATATCTTCTTATATTCAGCTAAGAAGGACCGAAATTTGTGGCTAAGAAGCAAGGGGAAGAAAGAGAAAAATTAGTGGACAAGATTAGTCCAAGTGTTAGTAGAAATTTGTGGTCATAATTAACTCTAACCTTCTTACTTCTTATAAGACCAACACTTAGCTTCATTCCTCTTCATTTTGCTGCTGAAGAACCGTGAGTGAGAGAGAGGAAAAACAAGAGAGCAAACCTTCCATTTCATCTTCAAATCCAACAACTTAGTGAGAAAATAAACAAAGTAAACCGATTAAACTTGTTCTTGAGTGACTAAGTGTTGATTTGTGGTAAGTTTTTGAAGGAAGGAAGCTTGGACTACTCTTAGTGACCTCTACTCAAGGTAAGAGAGATTATCTCTCCAAGTTTTGCTTTTAATTTGGTTAAATTAAGATGGGCAACTTGATTTTAGGGTGAGATTATGGATGATTAGCATGTTTTAGTAGTTTTCCCCAATTTATTTGATGAACTAGGGTTCCTGATTTTCTGCTCAAGTTGATGTATGATGCATGAATGTTGCAATTAAAGTTATATAAGGTTGTTTAGTGGTGATTGGAACCAGAAATTTGAGGAAACTACACTTAGAGCTAAAAATTCCAGATTTCTGGAAAATTTCCCAAGCATTCTGTCCGAAATTGTATCTGTATGTTAGAGGCCGAATTGGCCTTTGGTCAAAGAAGGAAAGTTGTAGAGAATGGTGTTTTATAGGTGCCTAAAAAATTTCAGCTCAATCGGAGCAACACAGAACGTGAAAAGTCCAAAATACCCCTACTGCTTTAAGAATTTCCCAGTAGTCCGTTTCTTCAGTTGAGTCCAGTTTATCACGATTTTTGACCAGGATCCATTCTGATTTAGCTCTGGACCAAAACATGAAAGTTGTAGTGCTCTGAAGTAGCTTTAAAATGCCTCTAAGAACACCTGATTCGGACTTGTGTACACTGAGTTTTGTCCATTACAGTGTTCTGCGTTTAAACAGCCGACGATTTGGTTTCTGGTTTAGTAATCCGAGAATTTGACCAAGTTACATTAGAAACTGGACTAAGTGACCTCATGAATATTGTAGCCCTGTGTCTTAGCTTCGAAACGGCATAGGTTATGCCTCAATCCAATAAGCGTAGCCTCGGATATGTTATTTCCGCAATTGTACGTCAAATCTGTCTTGTACTAAGTTAAATTTCTGCACTTGTAATTGTTGTGAATCTTGTTTTTATGATATTGTGAGCCTATGGAACGGCTTTTGGCTTGAATTGTTGAGATATGTAATGTTGGGTTGTGTTTGAGAAAAACAATGAAGCCTAAAAGGCTGGAAAATTAGGTAAACACAAAGGGCATGCTGCCCGAATTTACGCTCGAGGACTATATAAATACACTTGCGACTTGGGTCGAATTGATATGAATAGTACTTGAACCATCTAGGGTACTTGAGTCTTCTTGTTTCGAGGTATATAAGTAAGGACTTGGCCGAACTTGTACCCTTGAGAAATGAAATAATGATTGCTCGAAGTATGTTTTCCTTGTACTTCAACTTGCAAGACAATTTCAAGTATAAATGTTACAAAGTTTTACCATTTAAAAAGCGAGCAAGTGTTTCACGACTACCATCCGAGTGAATTTCAATTTCTTGATTTTATTGAACGAAACGTCTAAGTTTCGAATCTTAGTCATGTTTCAAAGTTCTCAAACTGAGTTTTATCGCAGATTTGGACTCCGAACCCGGAGTATAACCTGAAAGTGACCAGTAAAGGCACTATATCTTTTGGTGAGTGCTTTCAAATACCAAATTGAACTTGATACTTGAACTTGATACGTGACCAATCTGATTACATGTTATATACGTGAATTGTAAGGGTAAGAGTGTACTTTATCGCACTTGCCCTTACGTGATATACTTGTTTATTGTTGCAATTGACTTGATATACTTGATTATGATGCGCGCACTTCCTGGAATTCCAGAAACCCTGTGGCGAGTTACTCTAGTCGAGCCGGCAAGGGCTTGGTCGATTGGGTAACGAACCCTGGGTCTCTTGTATTGTCGAGTGGAGTGATATCTCCTCGACTAATCGGTATACTCGAGTATTACCACCCATGTTCTTGAGGATTTTGGGCCCAGCTGGGGGTTGAACGGTGGACGGAGAGTCGTTTAAGTGGTGTTCTACTGGATTGGTTACTTACTTGAAAGTTGACGGAGTGTCAACTACTACGTGATCAAGCTTCTGGTAATGCAAAGGGGAATTTGGCTCCTGAGAGCCATCCGTATCCTTATGCTTTGGAATACTTATTGTTTGTTGGATTATTGTTTCTTTTGAAAAACTTTTACACTCGCTCATTTTAAGATTGCTACTTGACGTGTTACTGTTCACATTTATGAACACTTCATGAACACTTTATGCTCGTTACTTGGCTATAACGAAAACTCGTACTTATAAATAATGGTCAATTTGCTATTTGGAACCTCACTGGGCTTTTAGCTCATTCCACTCCATTTGTTTTCCTTTCAGGGGTACGAGCGAGGTGCGAGATATGTAAAGTCTAGCATAGACTAGTTGTTTGATTTTTGACTTGTACTCGTGCTATTCCTCGAATAGAATGTTTTGTATTTGGATTGTATACGCCTTGAACCAGTTTGAGTATATTGAGACTTTGTACCTCGATTTCTATCAATGTAAATTATAAGCTTGAATTGGGATTGTTATTTATGGTTCATGGTTGTGTGTACATTATTCGATAGAGATAGTGAGTGAGTCCTGGCGAGAGCTGGGCAGGCGGTCCGCCGAACCCTTTGGTACGCCTTAGGGGGAGGTGGGGTCGTCACAGATGGTATCAGAGCTCCTTTTGAGCTCGTGCCGGGAGAAGGTTCTCGGACTGTGGGAATTAACTTGTTAAGTGTGGAACGATTGTCTATTGTTGGAGACCTTAGTTAGTTATGCCAGGTGGGAATCTCTAATATGGATGGTTTGCTCTTGGGACCGGCCGGCTCGAGTTGTGAATTGTCTTATTGTGGATTCTTGTACTTGGGTATCATATAGTAAAGTGCGTTAGAATAAGGGTCTGTATCTTGATTGCACTTGAGGTGAGTTTTGATGGAAAGGTTAAAGCGTGGATGATTCTAACATGTAACCTTGTTATTGGACTGATCAAAGGGGTTTGCAATACTTGAACTGTCTGAGACAGACTAAAATGAGCTCATTTAGGACTTGAACTTGTTTTGGCGAGTGTGCTCTTACGTACATGTAATAGACCTGATTTGATTTTTACACATGAGTAATATGACCTATATGTGGATTTGAATTCGGCGACTGTTTGAGAATGTGAATTGCTGGGTATAGGCTAGTCGAGTGAGTTCTTATTTGTACCCGTGCTTCTTGAACTTGAAATAATTGAATCTATTTTTGAACTTATATGTTTGAACCCTGCTTTGACCTTGCTTTTGAACTTATTCGTATTTGTGTGGCTTTGCCTGTTGTGTTTCCAAGCACCCGGCAGGGGTAAAAATTTTCGACTTGAGGCTAAGCCATGTTTTAAAATTTTCAAATATCTGAGACTTTTCTTTCAACTTAGGGCTAGTTATGCGAATTGAGCCCTTTTTGCATGTTCTATTTGGTTATCTCTTAGCTTTTTTTTACTAAATGATAAGGTCATATATAAGGGATTGGAGTGATTTCTAGTACCTGACTGACTTTAAAGGACTCTTAGTGCCCGTTGGAATTTCGAGGGCGAAATTCTTTTAAGGAGGGGAGATTGTAACATCCCGAATATTAGGAGGTTGTTTGTGAAGAAAATATTAAAGTGTATTTCTTTGGGTTTGATTTAAAACCTTATTTTGTTTTAAAAGACTAGAAACCCTAATGTTTTAATCAAAAACCCTAGTTTACTTGTGACTAACCGGTTCTCCTAAATCTCTCACATTTTGATTGAAACCCTAAATTTAATCATTGGAATTGGAAAATTCCTCACGTTTTCTTAAAAATTTCCTTTTATTTGAAAATTATTATTTATTAAGGCCCTACTACCCAATCGTTCAACAATAAGTGCAGATGAACCTGGAAATAGGGTTTTACACTTCGGTTTCAAGATTTGAGCAAAATTAGGGTTTTTCGATTTTTCCGCCGGATGAATTTTCGGTACTAGCCAAGGATCAATTTGATGATTAAAAGTGACTTTTAAGTGAGAAATAATATGTGAGTAGTAGCCATGAGACAAGGTTAGTGAATGGAAAGAAAAAAACCTAGTACGTGAGTTTTTAAGAAAACGGCGCGAACCGGCGGGTCCCGCGCACTACCGTTTGAACGCACCATTGGACTACCACTTTCTTGCACCACAAGCTCATTGATATTTAAGCCAAAATATCTTCTTATATTCAGCTAAGAAGGACCGAAATTTGTGGCTAAGAAGCAAGGGGAAGAAAGAGAAAAATTAGTGGACAAGATTAGTCCAAGTGTTAGTAGAAATTTGTGGTCATAATTAACTCTAACCTTCTTACTTCTTATAAGACCAACACTTAGCTTCATTCCTCTTCATTTTGCTGCTGAAGAACCGTGAGTGAGAGAGAGGAAAAACAAGAGAGCAAACCTTCCATTTCATCTTCAAATCCAACAACTTAGTGAGAAAATAAACAAAGTAAACCGATTAAACTTGTTCTTGAGTGACTAAGTGTTGATTTGTGGTAAGTTTTTGAAGGAAGGAAGCTTGGACTACTCATAGTGACCTCTACTCAAGGTAAGAGAGATTATCTCTCCAAGTTTTGCTTTTAATTTGGTTAAATTAAGATGGGCAACTTGATTTTAGGGTGAGATTATGGATGATTAGCATGTTTTAGTAGTTTTCCCCAATTTATTTGATGAACTAGGGTTCCTGATTTTCTGCTCAAGTTGATGTATGATGCATGAATGTTGCAATTAAAGTTATATAAGGTTGTTTAGTGGTGATTGGAACCAGAAATTTGAGGAAACTACACTTAGAGCTAAAAATTCCAGATTTCTGGAAAATTTCCCAAGCATTCTGTCCGAAATTGTATCTGTATGTTAGAGGCCGAATTGGCCTTTGGTCAAAGAAGGAAAGTTGTAGAGAATGGTGTTTTATAGGTGCCTAAAAAATTTCAGCTCAATCGGAGCAACACAGAACGTGAAAAGTCCAAAATACCCCTACTGCTTTAAGAATTTCCCAGTAGTCCGTTTCTTCAGTTGAGTCCAGTTTATCACGATTTTTGACCAGGATCCATTCTGATTTAGCTCTGGACCAAAACATGAAAGTTGTAGTGCTCTGAAGTAGCTTTAAAATGCCTCTAAGAACACCTGATTCGGACTTGTGTACACTGAGTTTTGTCCATTACAGTGTTCTGCGTTTAAACAGCCGACGATTTGGTTTCTGGTTTAGTAATCCGAGAATTTGACCAAGTTACATTAGAAACTGGACTAAGTGACCTCATGAATATTGTAGCCCTGTGTCTTAGCTTCGAAACGGCATAGGTTATGCCTCAATCCAATAAGCGTAGCCTCGGATATGTTATTTCCGCAATTGTACGTCAAATCTGTCTTGTACTAAGTTAAATTTCTGCACTTGTAATTGTTGTGAATCTTGTTTTTATGATATTGTGAGCCTATGGAACGGCTTTTGGCTTGAATTGTTGAGATATGTAATGTTGGGTTGTGTTTGAGAAAAACAATGAAGCCTAAAAGGCTGGAAAATTAGGTAAACACAAAGGGCATGCTGCCCGAATTTACGCTCGAGGACTATATAAATACACTTGCGACTTGGGTCGAATTGATATGAATAGTACTTGAACCATCTAGGGTACTTGAGTCTTCTTGTTTCGAGGTATATAAGTAAGGACTTGGCCGAACTTGTACCCTTGAGAAATGAAATAATGATTGCTCGAAGTATGTTTTCCTTGTACTTCAACTTGCAAGACAATTTCAAGTATAAATGTTACAAAGTTTTACCATTTAAAAAGCGAGCAAGTGTTTCACGACTACCATCCGAGTGAATTTCAATTTCTTGATTTTATTGAACGAAACGTCTAAGTTTCGAATCTTAGTCATGTTTCAAAGTTCTCAAACTGAGTTTTATCGCAGATTTGGACTCCGAACCCGGAGTATAACCTGAAAGTGACCAGTAAAGGCACTATATCTTTTGGTGAGTGCTTTCAAATACCAAATTGAACTTGATACGTGACCAATCCGATTACATGTTATATACGTGAATTGTAAGGGCAAGAGTGTACTTTATCGCACTTGCCCTTACGTGATATACTTGTTTATTGTTGCAATTGACTTGATATACTTGATTATGATGCGCGCACTTCCTGGAATTCCAGAAACCCTGTGGCGAGTTACTCTAGTCGAGCCGGCAAGGGCTTGGTCGATTGGGTAACGAACCCTGGGTCTCTTGTATTGTCGAGTGGAGTGATATCTCCTCGACTAATCGGTATACTCGAGTATTACCACCCATGTTCTTGAGGATTTTGGGCCCAGCTGGGGGTTGAACGGTGGACGGAGAGTCGTTTAAGTGGTGTTCTACTGGATTGGTTACTTACTTGAAAGTTGACGGAGTGTCAACTACTACGTGATCAAGCTTCTGGTAATGCAAAGGGGAATTTGGCTCCTGAGAGCCATCCGTATCCTTATGCTTTGGAATACTTATTGTTTGTTGGATTATTGTTTCTTTTGAAAAACTTTTACACTCGCTCATTTTAAGATTGCTACTTGACGTGTTACTGTTCACATTTATGAACACTTCATGAACACTTTATGCTCGTTACTTGGCTATAACGAAAACTCGTACTTATAAATAATGGTCAATTTGCTATTTGGAACCTCACTGGGCTTTTAGCTCATTCCACTCCATTTGTTTTCCTTTCAGGGGTACGAGCGAGGTGCGAGATATGTAAAGTCTAGCATAGACTAGTTGTTTGATTTTTGACTTGTACTCGTGCTATTCCTCGAATAGAATGTTTTGTATTTGGATTGTATACGCCTTGAACCAGTTTGAGTATATTGAGACTTTGTACCTCGATTTCTATCAATGTAAATTATAAGCTTGAATTGGGATTGTTATTTATGGTTCATGGTTGTGTGTACATTATTCGATAGAGATAGTGAGTGAGTCCTGGCGAGAGCTGGGCAGGCGGTCCGCCGAACCCTTTGGTACGCCTTAGGGGGAGGTGGGGTCGTCACATATACTTCACCCCCTTTGAAATTTCTTAGTTCCTCAAGCTTCCCAACTCACAACCCTCACTTTAATCGGTTTAAAATTTTTGTTTCTCACTTGGATGGTGTAAATCAAGAAGAAAATGGTTGTTTCTTGCTCTCCCTTTTCTCTCTCTCTTGCTCGGCTGTGAAGGTGCAGAAATGAGGAAGAAAGGCTGCTAATATGGTGTTAATAAGACAAGAGGATTAGGACTAATTGTGACCACAAGTTGGCCTAACACTTGGCTCAACTTCAACCACACAAATTTTCTCTTTCCTTGCTTTTTCTTTGCCTTAAATTTCGGCCAATAGGAGAGCTAAGAGGGGGAAGATATTTTGCTCCATTAGTGATAAACTTGTATGGCAAGAAATTGGTAGTCAAGTGGTGCGTTCAATCGGTAGTGCGCGGGACCCGCCGGTTCGCGCCGTTTTTCTTAAAAACTCACGTACTAGGGTTTTTTACTTCCCATTCACTAACCTTATATCATTGCTACCAATCACATATTATTTCTCACTTAAAAGTCACTTTTAATCCTCAAATTTAATCCTTACTCTGTACCGAAAATTCATCCGGCGGAAAATCGCGAAAACCTAATTTTGCTCAAATCTTGAAACCGAAGCGGAAAACCCTATTTTCTAGGTTTATCTATACTTAATGTGAAATATTTGGGTAGTGGCCTTTGATAAATACTAATTTTCAAATAAAAGGGTATTTTTGAGGAAAAATACAAGGAATTTGCGAGTCCTCACATTCTCTCCCCCTTAAAAAAATTTCGTCCTCGAAATTTTACCTTCAGTTGACTCAGACGAGTCCGGAACTTGTCGGTTGTCTAAAGCATAAACCTTTGCCGGTCCGCTAGTTCGTTTCCCTCCTTTATTCACTTGTGATTTAGCTCCATCCAGTTGTAGAGTATTGCTTTCACATGACTGTCTCCTCGGACAGTTGCTAACTTGATGATCGCCACTTCCGCAGATTAAACATTTCCGCCCCTTTCTCCAACAATCGCTTTCGACATGATTTGCCTTTCCACAGTACCCACAGACCACGTGAGAAGCCATCTTTTGGCTTTCTTGAAAACTTTTCCCAAATCTGATTTGGCTTTCTTTTGTAGATCCTTCACTTATCGCTCCTAATGTCCATGGTGGGTGGGACAAAAAGTTCACTTTTTGCACTTTGGAAGGGACTCTCGCTTCACTTAATTCCTCCACTACACTACTCGATGCACTCCTTTTCTGGGTCTGGGAAGCTTTCATTTGTGCCTTTGCAGTCTCGATTCTTTGAGCTTTCTCAAGGGCCTCCGTAAACGTATTCACTTGTACTGCCGCTAATGCTTCTTGGAGTCCCAAATTTAATCCTTGTATAAACCGTCTTACTCTTCGCCGTTCTGTGGCCACCAATTCAGAAGCAAACTTGGATAGTTTCGTAAATTTCGTTTCATATTCGGCCACACTTAACGTTCCCTGACGTAGTCCAATAAACTCTTCCTCTCTCCTCTCTTGAACTAAAGGAGGGAGGTATTTCTCGTTAAATTCCCTTATGAAATTCGTCCATGTCCATACGGTCTGTTCTCTTTCCCATTTTGCTTTAATAACGTTCCACCACGCTCGGGCCGATCCTTCAAATTGGAACACCGCAAAGTTTACTTGTCTTTGCTCGGTGTAGTTCAAGACGGTGAAAATATTAATCATGGTCTCTAACCATTGTTCGGCTATATCTGGATCAGATCCTCCAAGAAATTTCGGAGGAGTAAACTTCTGAAACCTCTCAAGAGCCTTATCTTCTCCGATTTCAGGGTTCCGGGGTTGATTCACGGCCATTTGGCCTTGTTGATCCACCAGTCTTGCCAAGATATCTGTCATTTGTTGCATTACCGTTGCCATTTGGTCTTCGGCTTCAACCCTCGTTCCTTGCTCTTGTGCAGATGTTGTTTCTCTTTCCTCTCTTGGCTCTTGAGCTCGTTCATTCCCACGGCCACGTCCACGTCCACGTCCACGTCTCCCGTCCATATATATGTTTTCCCTCTCTTTTCTTTTCCCCCAAAAGGTAATTTAGTAAATAAACACGATAAGGTTACTAAAGTAACTATTGAGGGCACCAAATATTCAAATAAACATATACCCACATAACACGCCATACCAAAAAGATGGATAAGCAAATACACAAATACATATCAAGTTGGACAGATAAGCATGTACATACAGGTATACTAACGTCATGTAGTAACAATATACAGGTAAATCAAAAGGAAAAGGTGAAGTCGCCCCAGTATCAGCCTGTCTGGTCTCTCACGTCATTTACTATCCAAACTAGATGTCCCTGACCTCTTGTGCTCATTCTAGTCAGACAAAGCCTGTTCATGTTCCCAAAATACAAGTCTCAAGTATTTAGCAGCACCTCAACTATAGAGTACTCAGGCACGAGAATCCGAAAGAAGATAATTCACATCTCGAGCTGCAGTCTCAAGAGTAAACTATCTACAATCGGAATTCCTACCTGACATACCTATCTATGGTCTTCAGATACCATGAGAAAGATTTAAGGCCTATAACATTCGCAATTCATAGCTTCACTTAGTCCCTCATACTTTTTCACCACTTAGTCCAGGGTCACTCCACGTAGAAACCACGCGAAGCAGCTATAAGTTTTATCCCTCAATCGCTTAACTTTCAAGTCCAATCAAATCCCACAGTCCGGTATCCTAATCTTTAATCTAGGATACACTACAGAGATCTGAAGCCTAAGCTCTGATACCACTTGTAACGACCCCACCTCCCCCTAAGGCGTACCAGAGGGTTCGGCGGGCCGCCTGCCCATCTCTCGCCGGGACTCAGTCGTTCGCTACAGTCCTCAATTAAAAATTGAAATAAATCACTAGAATAAATAGGGCATTGATCCAAACTTAAAGCGGAACTTATATACATTGTCAACCCAAAAGCGAATATAAACATCAAATATACAAGGGTTCTCAATCCTTCATACGTCCAGCCCGTGCCAAGCACTAGGCGAGAACCACTACAAAAGAAACAAAAGAAACAAAACGAGATTGGCTAGTCTATCTCAAGCTCACGTCCTCGCTCGCCTTCCCCTGTAAGGAAAACAAAACTAAAGGAATGAGCTAAAAGCCCAGTGAGGTTCCGAAGACATAATCAGATAATCAATCCAATACATTAAACATGGAGTATCAATAATTCAAGAAACATTTACAATGGAAAGCGATAGTAACACATTCATTAAAAGGATACGGCTCACAAGGAGCAATTCGTTATTTCGTTCATTCGTCCTCCTGACATTTCCCCTTATTCCTCCAATCATTTGAAAATGCATTTTTCATTTATCAATAAACCCTCGTTCGTTCGTTCGTTCATTCATTCATTCATTCACCCCCGTCCTGGTCGTTGGCCAGTCTCCACCAACCTACAGGGTAATACTCGAGTATACCAAACGTTCACCCAAGTCCCTAATCGCCCGACCGAGTCCGCTTCTGGCTCGAGACGACCGGTAACAAGGGGCAATGGCCAGTTCAGCCCAAAAGGCTTACATTCATGCGCAAGTAACATTTCAATCATTAAATCCTTGAAAATTGCACAGTTATTTAGGTCGAGTGCGATAAAGTACACACTCGCCTAGAAAGCTCGTTTTGGAAATCATTAAAAGCACTTAACACATTAGCAAATGATAACAACAAGCCATAGAATCAAATAAGGAACACTCACCTAGAAATGCAAAATATCGTGCAAAATATCCTTCCGGATATTACCCTTAATCACCAATGAAACCTAAGGTTGAACAAGAGAACATTATTATAGTTTATCGAGCAAAACATTTAAGGGAAACAAAGAAACCCGACTAATTAAGAGTAAAACGTGTAAAGATGACTTTCAAGTAAGAAGAGGGTCGTTTGAACCCAAGGATGAAAAATCATGTTTTAAAATGGAAAACCGGTCATGGTATTGGCCTAACAAAGGTATACAAGTTCAAATAGAAACCTAGCCCTCGGGCGAAAATTTGGGCAGCACGCCCTTTGTGTTTACCTAATTTTCCAGCCATTTTGGCTTCATTATTTTTCCTCAACCACAACCCAACATCACACATAAGCAATTCAAGTCAAGAGCCATTCCATAGGCTCACAATATCATAAGAATAAGAAATACAGTAATAACAAGTGCAGAAATTCAATTTAGCAAAAGACAGATTTGACGTATGAAAGCGGAAATAACTTATCCGAGGCTACGCTTATCGGATTAAGACGCAACCTATTCCGTTTCGAAGCTAAGACTCAGGGTTACAATGTTAATGAAGGTCACTTAGTCCAGTTTCTAATGTAACTTGGTCAAATTCTCGAATTACTAAACCAGAAACCAATTCGTCGGCTGTTTAAACGCAGAACACTGTAATGGACATAACTCAGAGTACACAAGTCCGAATCAGGTGTTCTTAGAGGAATTTGAAAGCTAATTCAGAACACTACAACTTTCATGTTTTGGTAAAACACTAAATCATAATGGATCCTAGTCAAAAAATGGGATAAACTGGACTTAACTGATCACACGGACTGCTTAGGAAATACTTAAAACAGTAAGGGTATTTTGGACTTTTCATGACCTACGTTGCTCCGATTGAGCTGAAATTTTATAGGTACCTACAAAATACCATTATATACAACTTTCCTTCTTTGACCCAAGGCCAATTCGGCCTCTAACACACAGATACAAATTCGGACAGAATGTAAGCTAGAATTTCCAGAAATCTGAAATTTGTAGTTTCTAGTGCAACTTTCCCCAATTTCTCACTTCTCACACTACCAAAACATCTTATACAACATTAATTGTAACATACAAGCATCATACAACAAGTTGGGCAGAATTTCATCAAGCCCTAGTTCATGAAATAAAAAGGGGAAAACCTCCAAGAATCATCACAACATCTTGTTTATCTTGTAATCAAGCTACAACATGATCTAAATAACATCTTAAACCCAAAATTTAAAGGAACAAGGGTCATGATAAAATTTTTACCTCAAAGACAAGACTTGGAAGAGATATACTTCACCCCCTTTGAAATTTCTTAGTTCCTCAAGCTTCCCAACTCACAACCCTCACTTTAATCGGTTTAGAATTTTTGTTTCTCACTTGGATGGTGTAAATCAAGAAGAAAATGGTTGTTTCTTGCTCTCCCTTTTCTCTCTCTCTTGCTCGGCTGTGAAGGTGCAGAAATGAGGAAGAAAGGCTGCTAATATGGTGTTAATAAGACAAGAGGATTAGGACTAATTGTGACCACAAGTTGGCCTAACACTTGGCTCAACTTCAACCACACAAATTTTCTCTTTCCTTGCTTTTTCTTTGCCTTAAATTTCGGCCAATAGGAGAGCTAAGAGGGGGAAGATATTTTGCTCCATTAGTGATAAACTTGTATGGCAAGAAAGTGGTAGTCAAGTGGTGCGTTCAATTGGTAGTGCGCGGGACCCGCCGGTTCGCGCCGTTTTTCTTAAAAACTCACGTACTAGGGTTTTTTACTTCCCATTCACTAACCTTATATCATTGCTACCAATCACATATTATTTCTCACTTAAAAGTCACTTTTAATCCTCAAATTTAATCCTTACTCTGTACCGAAAATTCATCCGGCGGAAAATCGCGAAAACCCTAATTTTGCTCAAATCTTGAAACCGAAGCGGAAAACCCTATTTTCTAGGTTTATCTATACTTAATGTGAAATATTTGGGTAGTGGCCTTTGATAAATACTAATTTTCAAATAAAAGGGTATTTTTGAGGAAAAATACAAGGAATTTGCGAGTCCTCACAGTTGATACTCAGCTTGATCGCATATCTGAGCTCGAGCAGAGGTTAGCAGCTGAGAGGGCTAGGTCAGAGGCTGCTCGTGAGGAGTTAGGGAGACAGAGGTCTCGATTGACTCGAGTAGCTGAGGAGGTACGAGATAGGAGTGCGGGTATTAGGGCTGAGCTACTATGATGATAGAAGAGGTCATGGGTATCATTCAGGGTACTGCTCAGGCGGGTGTTGAGGAGGACCCGGAGGAGGATCCGGAGGAGGACCCTGAGGAGGACGTTGCCCCTGGTAGCCCTGCTGAGGGTTAGACTAGTTTTGCTTTGCCTGTAAATAGGTATCCAGGGTTAGTTAGGGTGACACTAGTTTAGATCATAGCATTTTGTCTAGCTAGATGGCCTACTTTTGAGGCACTATATCCCTATTTTTGGTTTAAGGGATTGTTTGTATATATTCGTTAACTTGTGTGCTATACTCTTGGAAGGCACCCTAACCTGCTATTTGTATGAACTTTGGTATGTGAATATATGTGTTAAGTGTTTTATTTTCCTTTTCCTTAATGTTCATGTTGATTGTTTTTTTTTTTAAATATATATAATAATAATAATAATAAGTAAATAAATAACAATACTTTCGCTTAATTGCTTTATTTATATCAATAGGCATAACTAGGCTATGGATCGACAAGTTAGAGGTAGAGAGCGTGGGAGATCAACTAGACAACACCCCGAGGTTGGTGGTGATAGGGGACCTGAGGTCCATCAAGACCATGGTCAAGGGAGCGTGGCCGGAGACCCAATGGCCACCGCGATCAATAGAATAACTGATGTCTTAGAGCGCATGACTGAGCACCAAGCCTTTGGACCAGTGCATCACCTAGAAGGCCCAATCGATACTGAGGATCGGCCATTAGAGAGATTCTTGAAGTTTGGACCTCCTAAGTTCTATGGAGGCCCAGAACCTGAGGTAGCAGAAGGTTGGTGGGAGAGGATCTCTGACATTTTTGCAGCTCTAAATTATACGGAGGAGAGACAAGTGACTTTCGTAGCATTCCAATTTGAGGGAGTTGCTCGTTCCTGGTGGAACCTAATTAGGGTCAATTGGGACAGGAACCATATTCCTAGGACCTGGGCGAACTTCACAAGGGAGTTTAACGCCAAGTTTCTACCCCCTCTCATCCAAGAGAAGAGAGAGGATGACTTCATCAAGTGTAGGTAGGGGGCGGTGAGTGTCGCCGAGTATGAGATTCAATTCACAAAATTGTCCCGTTTTGCTCCTGAATTGGTAACCACGGAGCAAAGACGTATAAGGAGGTTTGTGCAGGGACTGAACGTGGAAATCCAGGAGGGATTAGCTACTGTTCGGATAGACACATTTGCTGATGCTGTAGAGAGAGCTCAAAGGGTTAAAGTTGCCAGAGCTCAAGTAAAATCTTTCCAGGCCAGGAAAAGATTTGCACCTAGCAGCAGTCGGGAGCCGACTTATGCAAATGCTCCACCGGCCAAAGTGGGTCAAGGAATGGGTGGAGTAAAAAGTCCTGGAGCACCACGAGGCGCTTTAGCGAGAGGAGCTGGGGCAAGAGGTGTCAAGGGGAGAGATATCGGAGCTAGAGGAGGACCAAGCGGAAGGGGTCAAACTAGGAACACCCCGCAAGGAGGTCGTGTGACCACCCCTCAAGTAACTTGTGGGTATTGCAGGAAAACTGGCCATATCGAGGACAGATGTTGGAGGAAAGAAGGAAAGTGCTTGAGGTGCGGAAGCAGCGAGCACCAGATTGCCGGTTGTCCGAAGATACAAGAAGGTGGTACCCCGAGTGCTAGTCAAGCCACTTCTGGAGGAAATAGGCCGAAAGTTCCTGCCAGGGTGTACGCCATAGACGACCAACCCGTACCTGATTCCTCGAAAATCGTTAAAGGTACTCTTCTGATCTTTCACCGATTAGCTAGAGTACTAATTGATCCTGGCACAACTCATTCATTTGTGAGTCCAACTTTTATGTCCGGAATTGATGTAAAACCTGTTAGATTACCCTTTGATCTTGAAGTTAGGACACCCATGGGTAATAAAAACATAATTACTAGCCTGGCCTATAAGAATTGTGAATTTTGGGTTGGAGAACGTAAGATGCTAGTAGACCTAGTCAGGTTGGACATAAAAGGGTATGATGTTATCATAGGAATGGATTTCCTAGCTCATTACCATGCTAAGTTTGATTGTAGAGCAAAAATGGTAGAATTTTGGATTCCCGGGGAAGCAACCCTGAAATTAGATGTGAAAGGCAGGTTAGCACTGTCTGCTATAATCTCGGGAGTTCGGGCAAGGAAAATGTTGTATAAAGGAGCGCAAGGTTTCTTAGCTTTTCTGATTAACGCTCCCAGTGACCAAGTAAAGTTGGAAGATGTACCAGTGGTAAGGGAATTTCCAGATGTGTTTCCCGAAAAATTAAAAATATTACCTCCGGAAAGAGAAGTGGAGTTCAAGATTGAACTAGTGTCGGGAACGGCTCCGATTTCTAAGACTCCATACCGAATGGCTCCTGCAGAGCTAAAAGAATTGAAAATTCAATTACAAGATTTATTGGAGAGAGGTTTTGTTAGAGAAAGTGATTCGCCATGGGGAGCACCTGTTCTATTTGTTAAGAAAAAGGATGGAAGTTTGAGGTTATGTATTGATTATCGAGGATTAAATGAAAGTACAATTAAAAACAAATACCCTCTACCTTTGATTGACAACTTATTCGACCAGCTGCAAGGATCAGTAGTTTTCTCCAAGCTGGATTTGAGGCAAGGGTATTATCAGTTGAAAATTAAGAAGGAAGACATACCTAAAACTGCTTTTAATACAAGATATGGACATTTTGAGTTTGCAGTCATGCCATTTAGATTAACCAATGCACCAGCTGCTTTCATGGACTTAATGCAGAGAGTCTTTAAAAAATACTTGGATCAGTTTGTAGTAGTCTTTATTGATGATATCCTAGTATATTCTAAGACTCGAGAAGAACATGCTAAACACTTGCAAGTAGTTCTGCAGATCTTAAGAGAGCATAAATTGTATGCTAAATTTAGCAAGTGTGAGTTTTGGCTGGATGAAATTTCTTTTCTGGGGCACAAAGTTTCTAAAGATGGGATTGCAGTGGATCCGGCAAAAGTTGAGGCAGTCACAATATGGAAGCAGCCAGAAACTCCAACAGAGGTTAGAAGTTTCTTGGGTTTAGCAGGTTATTACAGGCGGTTCATCAAGGACTTTTCAAAAATTGCTGGACCTATGATAGAGCTGACAAAGAAAAATAAAAAGTTCATTTGGACTTCAAAGTGCTAGTCAAGCTTTCAGGAGTTAAAGAAGCGCTTAACATCAGCTCCTGTGTTGACATTGCCTGACGGAGTAGAAAGTTATGTCGTATACTCTGATGCTTCTAGGGAAGGTCTAAGATGCGTACTAATGCAAAAGAGTAAGGTAGTTGCCTATGCCTCTAGGAGATTGAAGCCTCACGAACAAATTTACCCAACGCATGACCTAGAACTGGCCGCAGTGGTCTTTGCCTTAAAGAAATGGAGACATTACTTATATGGTGTGACCTTTGAAGTTTATACGGACCACAAGAGCCTTAAGTACTTGTTCTCCCAAAAGGAATTGAATTTGAGACAGAGGCGATGGGTAGAATTTTTAAAAGATTATGATTGTTCTATCAACTACCACCCAGGAAAAGCCAACGTGGTAGCAGACGCCCTAAGTAGAAAGGCCCAAATAGCGGGATTAATGATAAAAGAATGGGACATGTTAGGAGAGGTTAGCATTTGGAACCCTCGCTTGGAGAGTTTGAAGATTTTATTTGGAAACCTGTCGTTGAAATCACCATTATTGAAGCGTATTAAGGAGGCACAGAAAATGGGCCCTATGATCCAGAAAAAGTTGGAGAAAGTGCAAAATAAAGAAACCCTAGACTTTAAATTAGGGTCCGAAGGAGTGTTAAGGTTTCGAGATCGAATTGTGGTTCCAGTTGATGAAGAGTTAAGGAAAGAAATTCTAGAAGAATCACATCAATCAAGGTATACTATACACCCAGGAGTGAACAAAATGTACCACGATGTGAAAGAGTTATACTGGTGGGACGGTTTGAAAAAGGACGTGGCAGAATTTGTACAAAAATGTCTGATATGCCAACAAGTAAAAGCTGAACATCAGAAACCCTCTGGTCTATTACAGCCACTAGAAATATCCGAATGGAAATGGGAACACATAACCATGGATTTTGTAACGGGTTTGCCTAGAAGTCAAAAAGGATTTGATGCGATTTGGGTGATAGTTGACAGGCTTACCAAGTCCGCACATTTCCTACCTGTGAACATGAGCTTTTCTTTGGAAAAATTGGCCAAGTTGTACACAGAAGATATCATGAGATTGCATGGTATTCCTATAAGCATTGTGTCTGATCGTGATCCAAGGTTTGTCTCACGTTTTTGGCAGAAATTTCAAGAGACATTGGGGACCAAGTTGAAGTTTAGTACCGCTTATCATTCCCAAACGGACGGGCAGTCAGAAAGGACAATTCAGACTTTGGAGGATATGCTGAGGTCGTGTATATTGGAGTTCGGAGGTAAATGAAGTCAGTATATGACCTTAGTAGAATTTGCCTATAATGTGACGACCCCACTTCTCCCAAGGGCGAACCCAAGGGTATCGGCGGGCCGCCTGCCTAGCTCGCGCCAGGACTCAAAACTTAAAGTTCGAAAGAGCACTGAATACAATATATACAATCCCAAAAGAGTTATAATTACATTCTCCAAAAGTATCGAGTCAAACCACCAAAACAAAAACAAACATCCTAATTGTTCAACTATTACAAGCCAAACTAACTATACTAGTATACGAGCCAAAAGTCCCCGCGTCGGCCCCTGCTAAGGAAAACAAAAGGAATGGGGTAAGCTATATGCTTAGTAAGTAAACAGGGGCGAAAGCATAAATTTCACGTAACAGTTACACAATAAGAGTAAAGCAAAAGCAGAAAAGTAACATCACATAATAAGGATACAGGTGGCTCCAAAGCCAAGTCGTTGCCATGCGTGACCTCCTGCCGACACTCCGTCGACTGCAAATAATAGTCCGTAGAACTCCACTTGTACACCCACCGAACACCTTATCACCCTCACTGGCCAGTCACCTCACAAACTTGCCCAGGCGAACGAAATCACAAACTTGAGCTTGAGTCACAAGCTCGGGTCACAAAATTGGTTCACATACTCAGCGAACCGGGTTCACAAACTTGGTGACCTCAAACCAAGTTGGACTGACTTCGACCAAGCCCTAACCGGCTCGAATAGTCCATCTAGGTATTGAGTTCAACCTCAAACTCACAAAATTCACAAAATTACTCAAAAGTCACCCTGAGCCACCAGCTCAAGGGTTTTAGTTCCAAAATTGCTCATATACATAAGCCATGTACAAATATATGTGCAAATTAGGGTTTAGAGCGAGTGCGATAAAGTACACCCTCGTCTAAGTACCCTCTTCATACATATCGAAACACATAAGCAACTAACATACAAAAGCGGCCTGAATACTTACTCAAAAGACAAAAGTAGTACAAAAGCGGAAATCACTTCGTTTGTTGGCTAGTAGTGGGCCCCACCGACTCCACCTAGTTCACCACCGTCTGAAATCGAAGATTGTGTCACAATATATCACAAACGGCTACTAACATATGTAAAACAAGCAAAACGGCAAAATTGGCACGCGCAAGTGCGAAAACGGCAAAAAGGGGCACACGCGCGCGCGCGGAACGGCAAACGGGACGGCCAAATCTGCTATCTCAAACCGTTTTGGTCGAAAGTTAGGCTAGGGGTATCGGATCAAGGTGAGCGAGACACCGTTTCGAAGCTATGAGAAAGGGATACAATTTTCGTGAAGACACCTTAACCTAGATCTGAATAGGTATAGGTCAAAAAGGCACGAAATAGTGCCAGCCGTTTCATGGCGGGTTACCAAACAGGCCCTGTTTACAAGGCCGTAACTCACGGCTCAAAAATCGAAATCAAGAAATTCCAGAGGAGTTAGAAATCTGAGACATAAGGCTAAAACTTTGATGTTTTGGCTAAGACCTGAATCCATTCAGAACAGAACGAAAATCGAGTGTCAAAATACCCGTCAGAACTGTCCAAATACAAGGCAGTTCTGATGATCGATATTGTTTTGATCATAACAGGGGCTACGGAACTCGGATTTCGACGTACTTTATACCGTTTCGAAGCTGAGACCAAGATCTAAATTTCTTATGAAGGATTCGACACCCAGATCGTACGGGATCAAAAGGGAAAAATGCACGGCAGAAACTGAAATTCAAAACGTACACAAACGGACGTCTAAAACAGGTCTGAGGGTTTTGTCTATAACTCAGAATACATTAATCCGTTTTACCTACAATTTTACAGGTAGATTCAGCACTTAAAAGGCTACAACGTTGAAGAAGGCCACTTAACCCAGTTTCGAGTATAACTAGGTCAAAACTGTAAGATACTAAACCAGAATCGTAAAACAGGTGAACAAACCGCAACTTGGTACAAACAGCATAACTCAGCCTACTTAAGTCCAAATTCAGAAATTCCAAAGGCATACGAAAGCTTAGAAACAGGGATACATTTCATTAGAAGACTGGAACGACCAATTCTGAAGCAATCCTATCCAAAATCACCAATTACAAGTGCAGTTCTTACATTCGGACAAAACCAGAACAGCAAGGGTATTTTCGACATTTCTCATGCTACGCTACTCCGATTGACCTGAAATTTTACAGGTACCTATAAAATGTCATTCCGTACAACTTTCATGTTTTAAGCCAAGGCCAATTCGGCCTCTATCTAGGACTAAAATTTTCGGACAGAATGAAGAACCAAGAAACCCCAATTTTCCAGATTTCATTCAAAACAGAAATTACTTGCAATCTTCCACTTTTTCCACCATCTAGCATCATTACATACCATTTCCAACCATCATATATAGCCACACAATCATGCTTATATTAAAACAGAAAAAATCCCAATAAATATAAAACTTCACTAAATCATCCACAAATCAAGATATAAGCCATAATTTTTCATCTCTTAACACCACTAAGCATGAATTAAGCTTCATTAGGTGAAGGAGAGAGTTCATTCATTACTCACCTAGTAAAACAAGAGAGAGGGAGTTGCTTGTCACCTTAGCTTCCACAAACACTTCACCAATCAACTTACTAATACCAAATGAAGAGGTTTTATGGAAGGAATTCAAGATTAACCGGTTAGTTTATGAGATTGAGCAAGATTAGGACAAGGAATTGAGAGAGATTTTTCTTTCTTCCTTTGGAGAGAATTTCGGCCAAGAGAGAGAAAAGAATGAGGAAGATTAAGCTTCATTTGTCTTATAAGAAGGTTGGAAAAAAAATAAGAATTAATTCTAGGCACAAGTTTGGTTAACACTTGGTTGAATCACAACCACACAATTTTCTCTCTCTTGTTGCATTTTGAACCACTAATTTTCGGCCAATAAGAAGCTAAGAGGGGGAAGATATTTTGTTCTATTAGTGAGAAACTTGTATAGCAAGTAAGTGGTGGTCAAATGGTGCGTTCAATCGGTAATGCGCGGGACCCGCCGGTTCGCGCCGTTTTTTCTTAAAACACACGTACTAGGGTTTTTACTTCCTATTCACTAACCTTATCTTATTGCTCCTAATCACATATTATTTCTCACTTAAAAGTCACTTTTAATCACCAAATTTGATCCTTTTTCCATACCAAAATTTCATCCGGCGAAAATCACAAAAACCCTAATTTTGCTCCAAACCTGAAACCGAAGAGTGAAACCCTACTTTCTAGGCTCACTTGCACTTATTATGGAATAACTGGATAGTAGGGTTTTAAATCTTAATCCCTACATAGGGTTTTCGAAATACTCCCAAAACCAAACGTTACCGCCCAATTAATGAATATATCAACGTAGAACGAACTGGGGCCTCACATATAATAACAGCTATCACACCTCAATTCAAATGGCCCCTTACGAGGCATTGTATGGAAGAAGGTGTCGATCTCCGATTCATTGGGATGAAGTGGGAGAGAAGAAAATTTTAGACCCAACGGTTATACCTTGGATGGAAGAAGCTCATAAGAAAGTGAAAATAATTAGGGAAAGGCTTCAAACTGCTCAGAGTCGACAAAAGAGCTACGCCGACACAAGGAGAAAAGATTTGGAGTTCGAAGTAGGAGACAAAGCTTTCCTAAGAGTTAAACCCGTGAAGGGCGGAGTAGTATCCAAAAAGGGTAAAAAGCTAAAGTCGAGGTATATTGGACCTTTTGAAATTTTGAAACGAATCGGTAAAGTGGCGTATCAGTTGAGATTGCCTTTGAATATGGCCAAGATTCACAATGTATTTCATGTTTCTATGTTCAAGAAATATCACCCCGATCCAAGCCACGTGTTACAATTGGAAGGAATTGAGGTGGATGAGTCGTTAACTTATGAGGAAGGACCAGTTAAGATTTTGGAAAGAAAAATAAAAGAATTGAGAAGTAAGAAAATTCCTTTGGTGAAGATTCTATGGAGAAATCATGGAATAGAGGAAGCAACTTGGGAACTGGAAGAGGATATGCAGAGAAAATACCCCGCATTATTTCTTTAGAAGGTGAGAATTTTGAGGACAAAATTCATTTAAGGGGGGGAGGATGTGAGAACCTTGAAAAAAAAAAAATATATATATATATATACATGTTGCATTTGCATTTTAGACTGTTAATAACTTTTATTATTATTGGTTCTTGAATAAGTATGTAAAAATAATTTTTTTTTAGTTACAAATAATTTAGTTGTGCAAAATATTGAATTATTTGAATTTTCGCTAAGTTAAGTTAATACTTCTTGATGTAGGTTATTTTATTTCTTTGATTTTGATTCTTTGAAGTTCGATAGCTAAATTTTAAGTGTTAATAATGTTAAGTGTCAACGGGAACCTAGAATTAAGACGAAAACGTTTTAGGTCAAAACCTTTATAATTACACTTAGGACGTTGAATCTCGATAATTTAATTTTTACGAGATTAGTACACTAGTAGGCTATCGAATTTTATTTGGGGTAAAATTTTAGAAATAGATTACGAATGAGGGCTTAAGTGGAAGGTCAAACAAGATGTTAAAAGACCGAAATAGTCTCCCTCCATCTCAAATTAACCATGCAGCCATGGAACCTTCTTGAACAAGCTTCAAATCCAAGCATTTCATCTTGCCGGCTCCATTTTTCTACTCCACCACTCCACCATCCATAAAGCCGACTCACACCCCACTACCACACACTACTATATCAACTTCAATCCACCACAATATCACCCTTCCATTTCCATTTTCTGCCGCGAGCCGAGAGTGAACTATCCGAGAGAGAGAGCCGAGCTCCTCATATTTCCTTCTTTCTGCCGTAAGCTAGAGAGAAAAGAGAGAGACTTGCTGTTTCATCCATTCCATCCGTGAGCTGGTGAAGAGGACCGAGAGCCAAACTTCCTCCATTTTGTTTGCAAGCTTGAGCAAAGGAGAGAGAGAGCCGGCGGGCTGCATTTCTGGACTGTCCGAGAGGAGAGGAAAAATTTCAGCTGCTAGTTGCATGTGTTGGAGCTTCAAGCTGAGGTAAATTCTGAACCTAGACTAGTTGATTATAGGTAGTTGATGTTGTTTATGAGCATGCATGTGGTGGTTGTGCGATTGGATGAAGAATTAAGACATAGGAAAATCTGATTTTTGGAGGGAAGTTGGATTGCCGAGAGTTTGAGCTGGAAATTGCAGCTTTAGTTTGTTAATTTGTGGTAATCTGAGTTTAAATGTGTATTTAGCTAACTAAAAAATGGATGATCATGCTTTGCATGAGGTTAATCAACCGTGAGTAAGTAAGAAAATTGAAGGAATACAGAATCTGCTTGCATGCAAGCCAACCGAGAGTAGACTTGGATGAATTTCTGGTTGGATGGTGACTTTTGATGATGTCAGATCTTGGTTTTGGATCAAAACTGATAGATAGCTGCTTATTTGGTCATGCATGTAGCTGATGAACCGTGAAAAAAAAGGGGGGGAGAAAAAAATCTGAATTCCTAGAGTTATTTGCTAGAAATTTTTCCAGGTTGTCCGAGTGAAGGAAATGGTGAAGTTTCCAACTATCCTTATGAATTCTGGCCTTGAAACTGTATGTCAAACTGTAATACATATCATATATTGACTTGATCTGAACATGCATGAAAGATTTGAACATAAATTGAAGATATTATTGGAGGAAAATGTGTAATTGGCTGACTGTTGAGAGAAAACTGAAAATTGGCCGAAGGGAGGGAATTAGCAACTGAACCAGTGTTGTTTTCCATTTTTTTTCCTTGGCTGTAACTTTAGATCTTGCGGTAGGTACTCTGTAGCTTAATAACAAACCCTTGCATGTTGAACTTAACGAAAGAAAACTGAGAAATCTGTATTTCAAGAGCTGGGTAGCTGTCAAAAATTTTTCCAGCATGGCCGAGAGAAAGGGGTTGAGCATCTGATCAGTTTTTCTTCGAATTTTTTAGCTGATATTTTCACACTGAATGTTTAAGATTAGATTGTAGCTTGCTAGTCACCTTTTGCATGTTGAGTTGAAGTAAAAATTGAAGAAAATTATGGACAAGGCACCATAAGTTAAACTGTTATATTGCTGGAAATTGTACATGGTTGCCGGCCAGATTAATTGAGGCTTTTGGTGAGAATATTTTCTGGAATTGTGTGTTATTTGTTTTGGTTTAGTGTTTCAAGCAAGTAAAAGATGGAGATTTGATGGATATCTTGAATTGACATTGCTGGAATTTTTTTTTCTTGGTTGTCGAAAGAAGAAAGAAATCTGAATTCCTAAAGTTGTTTATGAGTTAAGCTAACCGTGACTTTCTTTTATGTTTTGAGTTAAATTTCTGGTTGATTGTTGTAAGGAATGATTGTTTGATGCTAAGAGCTAATGATAGATGAAGCTCTTGGCCATTTGAGTAATTTTTACAAGAGTTAAATTTTTGGTGGAATTGTTTAAGTGGTTTGGCCGAAATGTACTTGTAAGGTCCATGATTTGTGGTTTGGAATTGTTTGGATGTCTTGGTTTTCTTTGTTTAATTTTGATTAGAATTGAATCTATTGAGACCTAGGGCTAATGATTGATGAAACCCTAGTGAAATTGATGTTTGAATTGTGATTTTTCTATATTGGCAACTTGGGTTATAATGTGCAAATGAATTGGAATCGTGAAGTCCGTTTTGGTCCCTTGAATTCAAGTACTTTTGACCAAGCTTTGTTGAAATATTTTGTTCCAGTACTAAGCTATAGAAATTGAGTATAGTACGATAATGCTAAAATTCGAGTGTCGGGACTTTTAAAACCTTGCTAACTTGTTGATTCTTTTCTTTGCTTAAATTAGCTTTATTACTTTTAAGAAATAATTACACTAACTTCCAAACTCTAAATTTTTCATAAAATTGTCCCTGGCTAGTTGTTTTAGAGGGAAATTGTTAAAAACACTAGATTTTAATAATTTTAATTGAAAGGCATAGAAAACTTGTTCGGCAAGAAAATTTGTTTGAATTAAATTGGTTCTAGTTGCACCTCTAGAAAGAAAAGTATCTTTAAAGAAACCCTATGAAATATTCTATGTGACGGCCCCACCTCCCCCTAAGGCGAACCAGAGGGTTCGGCGGACCGCCTGCCTAGCTCTCGCCGGGACTCAGTCGCTCACTACAGTCCTCAAATGAATTACAAGAATAAACCTCAAATATTACATCAAATTCTCCAATGATTACATATTACAAATGCAACGGAAACTGATTCAAATCGTGGAACGTATACTTACATCCATATCAATTTCAAATATTTATACAAGACCAACTCATACATAAAATAGATCCAAACTTAAACTGTACACGATATAAGCCATCCAGTCACGTGAATAAGCACTCCAAGCTTTTCTTCGCCTTGAGCCCTGTGGGGGGGGAAATAAAACATTTTTGGGGTGAGCTAGAAGCTCAGCGAGTAACCATTAAAATCAGTAAATATGGATTATCAATAATTCAAGAAACATTTACAATGGAAAGCGATAGTAACATTCATGAAAGGATACATTCATTCTCCTGACATTTCCTCGCTCATTTGGTCATTCATTTCATTTCATTCACCCCGTCCCTGGCTTTTGGCCAGGCTCCACCAACCTACATAGGTAATACTCGAGTATACCAAACGTTCACCCAAGTTCCTAATCGCCTGACCGAGTCCGCTTCTGGCTCAAGACGACCGGTAACAAGGGGCAATGGCCAGTTCAGCCCAAAAGGCTTACATTCATGCGCAAGTAACATTTCAATCGAAAATTTCACATTTATCGAGGTCGAGTGCGATAAAGTACACACTCGCCTCGAAAACTCGTTTTGGAAATCATTATAAGCGCTTAACACGTTATCAACCAAAATACAAGTCATGAAGTCAAGAAACATAGCAAACAAGGCACACTCACATGCCAGCACGCATGATATGCAAGAAAACATTTCAAAAGTAACTTTGGAAACAGTTCAAAAGTATATAATGTAAGAAACGGTTCATAAATAACTTTAGAAGTAGTTTGAGGTCACTCACCTCCACGGCTCAGAAACCATCCATCATATAACATTGCCTTGCTCAAATCCAAGCCTTAGATCACAAACCCAATGCAAACAAGTCCCTTCAAAG
The DNA here is from genome assembly GCF_036785885.1 of Coffea arabica. Taxonomy (NCBI): domain Eukaryota; kingdom Viridiplantae; phylum Streptophyta; class Magnoliopsida; order Gentianales; family Rubiaceae; genus Coffea; species Coffea arabica. The sequence goes on along the minus strand of NC_092320.1, from coordinate 46,065,977 downwards.
TTCGGACAGCACTTCCCCTACATTTGCTAACTTTTCCAGCCATCATGGCTTCATTATTACTTCAACCAGTCCCAAAGTCACACAAATAAGTTCATCTAATATCCATTCAGCAAGCTCCAAGTAGTACAAAGACAAGTCAAGCTAGGGAAAAGCCCGGAAATGAAGGTTAAGCTCAAAACCAGAAAAACAGTTTTGACGTCATAATGCGGTAATGGCACAACTCTCACTACAATTATCGGTTGGGGGTGTAAGACCCACCGTTTCGAAGCTATGAAACCGGGCTACAACAACGTAGAAGGTCACTCAATCCAGTTCCTGGCCCAACTAGGTCAAAAATACGAAATACTATACCAGAATTCCCAAAACAGGTTTGCAACACGCAGAAAACTGTAATTGGTATATCTCAGTCCATACAAGTCCAAATGCCGAAATTCCAAAGGCATATGTTAGCTAAGACATTCAGCTACATTTCATCAGAAGACACCAACTTCAAAATCCAAACCAATTCCAGTCAAAATGTCCAATTACTATCGCAGTTTTCGCATTCTGATCAAAGCAGAACAGCTACAGTAAAAACGGCATAACTCACTCTACACTCATCCAAATGACCTGAAATTTTGTAGGCACTTCAAACACATCAATACCTACAACTTTCATGTTTTGAGCAAAGTCCAATTCGGCCTCTAACCCTATGATCCAAAACCGGACAGAATTGGGGATTTAAGAACCCCAACTTTCCATTTTTCCATCCAAATTCAAAATTAGTTGCATTTATCCACATTTCACACCCACTAGAGCCATTATAGTCCATTGCCAATCATCAAAGATGGCCACAACATTCATTTCATATTAAACCAGAAAAATTTCCAATAAAATAAAAACTTCACCAAAACAAGCCAAATCAAGAAACAAACCATATATTCCTTCACTCATGCCCCCATTAAGCACCAAATAAGCATTATTAGATGTAGTAGGGTGTTTCAAGCTTCACCTACCAAGAACCAAGAGAGAGAGGGATGTTGACCACCTTAGGCCTTCAAATAAACTTCACTAAAGCTCTCACTATCACTAAAAGGTAAGATTGTATGGAGTGGAATTGGTTGTAACCAAAGTTTTTGGTCGATTTGCACCAAGTAGAAGCTTGAATGTTGAAGAAAGTTCCTTCCTTCCTTGCTCAAGGTGGACGGCCAACAAGAGAAGAAAAAATGGTGATTTTTGGTGAATTTTTGGATATTTAATCCTTTGGTCAAAAAGGTCAAAAATATGAATAGTAATTCTTAAAGTTCAACCAATGAGGAGGTGACACTTGTCACCTCCATAAATGCATTCTTATCTTTCTATTCTCTCTCACATCAATCACTTCACACACTCTACTTATCTCTTAACACCCGATAAATTTTACACAGTATCCGAAACTTAACCTTATTGGCCGAATTTTTCCAAACTTTTCGCACTAGTGGGTCCCACGTCCACTATTTACTCTTAATTTTCTAAAATTTCTCCAATGCTAGAAAAATCATCTTAAAACTATAATTGCTCATAAAAATCCACCCAGATAATATTTCTAAGCCAGAAATGCAAAAATTATGCAATTAAAGGAACTAAAACCCTAGGAAAATATTAGGGTTTTTACGGGTTCTCACACTCTTTTTTTTCGGGGCGTCACATTCTATCACTTTTATTAGTTTTAATTCTAAGAGGATTATTGATTTATTCCGAGAAAATAAACTAGTTATAAACCAGATAATCTTTTATATTTATAAACCAAGAGTTTATATAGTAAAACTTATAGTTTTCAAACTTGGTCTTTTAGGATTTAGCGAGGACGTGGACTTCGATTCCCAACTTGACTTTTGAGCTTCACTTTTGGGGAATGTCTGTGTTTGTTCTATGATTAATTTGTTAAAGTGCTTTCTTGATTGTTATGTGATAATTCGAATGTGGTTTTGCTGATCCATCGAAGTGGGCAGTGTGTACTTTATCACATTAGCCCTTTCGAGTGGTGAATTGTTTGAAATGTTTGCTCGAATATCATGCTTGCACTAATTAAGTACTGAGTGGGGGAATGTACCACACTTGAGGGTGGGAGGGCCTCTTATCCTAACTCAAGTACCAAAACCTTGCAACTGTTGACTGGAGCGTGGACTCGTCAACTAATCCACCAGGCAGGGGAATGTACCACACTTTAAGGTGGGAGGGCCTCTTATCCTGACTTGGTAACCACTTGTGTGACGTCGTTGGGTGAATCCCTCGACTAGGCTATAAAAGGTATACTCGAGTAATACCAAACTCTCTCGTGTGAAGGATGGGCCCGGTGGGAATAAGTTGGTTGGAGCGTGTTAAGGAAAAATAACGAATCTACATGGACCTTAGATAGTGAGAGTTGACGGAGGGTCAACTACAATTAATTTTGATCAAGCTTGTGGAAAATGGCTCCTGAGAGCCCTGTATCCTACTCTGTGCTGTTAAACGCTTTCCTACTTGTTGAGTTTAAGCTTGGAGTTATTATTTACTATTTGTCTTATATGATTGCATGTTTGGGGCACCACTGAGTTTTAAGCTCACCCCGCGTTATTTGTTTTCCTGAACAGGTTTTGGCAATCGAGAGACTTGAAGTCTACCTTTAGCTTTTGTAAATGTTATTTCGAATAGGACTATGTATCTTTTGTCTTGTGTTGTCACTTGAAACTGGAAAAGTGCAAACCCTAAGTTTTGGCTTGTATGAATATATTTGAACTTTATTAGTTCACTTTGTGGTTTGTAATGTATAAATGTAGTTATGTGTTAAACTGGTTGGAGATGTACTTAAGAGTGAACATTCAGACGTCCAATGGCAATGTTATCTCTGAAGTTAATGTGTTCCAAGTATTCTGGTCGTTTAAAGGTTTGGCTTGTTCGGGTGATGAATTTTGTTTTAGTTTAACTTATACGTGGAAAGAGTTTAGTCGGTTTCCTTGCGTGAGTCCTGGCGAGAGCTAGGCAGGCGACCTGCCAACCCTCTGGTTCGCCTTAGGGAGAAGTGGGGTCGTCACAGGTTTCTTCTCATAGGTCAGGGTTTCATCAATTTCAATACTCTCCGGTTGCAAAATGTGAGAAGGGTCTGGATGCTTCTTAAGCATGGACACATGGAATACATTATGAATTCGGGATAAATTCGGCGGCAACTCCAACTTGTATGCCACATTTTCCACACGCTGGATAATCTTATAAGGTCCTACAAACCTCGGTTGTAGTTTCTTTCCTTTCCCAGTCATCAAGCTCGCTTTCAGAGGTGTAATCTTAAGAAAGACTAGATCTCCAACCGCAAATTCCAATTCCTTTCTCCGATTATCTGCATAGCTCTTTTGACTGCTCTTTGCGATTTGAATTCTCTGACGTACCAACTTTACCTTTTTATTAGCTTCCTCAATCCAAGACACTGTAGTCGGGTCTAAAGTCTTCCGTTCACCTACTTCATCCCAACAGATCGGAGACCTACATTTCCGACCATAAAGCGCTTCATATGGAGCCATTTGTACAGAGGAGTTAATATAGGCAAATTCCACCAGAGTCAAAAACTTACTCCAACTTTCCCCCAAATCTAGAACACAAGTCCTCAACATATCCTCTAGGGTTTGGATTGTCCTCTCAGATTGTCCATCGGTCTGATGATGATAAGTGGTACTGAAATTCAATTTAGTCCCTAACACCTTTTGCATCTTTTGCCAAAACCTTGATACGAATCTCGAGTCTCTATCAGATACAATACTTACGGAAATTCCATGTAACTTGATGATTTCATTCATGTATAGCTTAGCTAGCTTCTCCAATGGGTATTTCATATTAATCGACAGAAAATGAGTCGATTTGGTCAGTCTATCCACTATTACCCAAATAATATCATGGCCTCTTTGTGTCCTAAGTAAACCTGATACAAAATCCATAGTAATGTTTTCCCATTTCCATTCAGGTATCTCTAGGGGTTGAAAAAGTTCCGATGGTTTTTTATGTTCAGCCTTAACTTGTTGACAAACCAAGCATGTGTAGACAAATTGGGCAATTTCCTTATTCATATTCTCCCACTAATACAAACTCTTCAAGTCTTGGTACATTTTATTCCCTCCAAGATGTACCGTAAACTTCGATCGGTGTGCATCTTCTAAAATCTCCTTCTTAAGTTCCTCATCGTTTGGCACTACTATCCGATTCCAAAACTTCAGAATACCATTCGATCCCAGGTTAAAATCCGACTTTTCTCCTTTTTCAATTTTTTCCGACCATTTCTGCACTTTAGTGTCCTTTTCTTGAGATCCTTTGATACGTTCCAACAAGGTAGAATTCACTACAATATTTTCCAAAATTACTTTCCTTGGTCCCAGTCGAGAATTCCAATAACTAATTTCTTCCAACAATTGTAATTCTTTGATCATCAATCCAGCCATTTGCACTTGACGACTCAAAGCATCGGCTACTACATTAGCCTTTCCTAGATGGTACTTTATAGTGCAATCATAATCCTCCAAAAATTCTATCCATCTACGTTGCCTCAAATTCAGCTCATTTTGAGAAAACAGATACTTAAGGCTTTTGTGGTCAGTAGAAACATAAAATGTCACTCCATACAGATAATGTCTCCACTTCTTTAAAGCAAATACCATCGCTGCCAATTCCAAGTCATGGGTTGGGTATTTCCCTTCATGCAGTTTCAATTTCCTAGAGATATACGCTATCACCTTGTCATTTTGCATCAAAACTGTAAGGATCGAAGACAACCAAGTGAAAGAGATAAACAATGCAAAGATCATAAACGTAATAATAGGTAAATAAAAAGGAAAGAATTGCAAACCAATTAACTACCCAACTCCTCTTGAGCTTGTAGATTAATTCAGACAAGCTACTTCAAATTGATGAATTACAATCACTCTTGTGTACAAAGGAAGGTTCACCTCCTACTTGCCCCGAACTCCACTCGGTCAAGTTAGGACGTTTTACTATCCCTTAGGACAACCCTCGCAGAGCTACATTCATGAAGTATTCACTCACAAATGAAAAGCTTACAATGAACCTCATACCACTAACAGTACAAATCTTCCTTGAAAAATATTTTCTCACTAAAATCTCTCTAGAACTTTTGTATCTTCAGTGTGCAAAAGTTATTTGAAGATTCTGACCATATTCTATTTATAGGAGACCAAGAAAGTGTTTCATTAATGCTTCCAACGGATAGAAAGTAGCTGAACAGTCAACTAGCCGTTGGTGATGTCGGAGTCCGGTACTCTGATTTTTTGCGTCCAAACGAAGACAGTGAGTTCAAAACATTTTCTTGAGATCCATAGGACGTCCGGTCCTACCACAATATATGTCCGAATGTAAACTTACAAATCTTTCTTCATTTCTTTCGGACGTCCGGTACTGAGGTATTGTGTGTCCGATCGAGGTCAGTGATCATAGAAGACTTGGCTTATTATCTTCGGACGTCCGAGTGTGAGTTCTTCATGTGTCTGAAGTTACTCGATGGTTGTCGGTTATCCGATATGGTCCTTTTGTGCGTCCGACAGCTCTTTCAGCAATTTGTCAATCTTTGATCCTGTTTTGGCTTCAAGTCAATGACCTTGTTTTTGTTCCAAATTCTGAAACAATCTCTTCAAAAATTATTAGTAACATCCAATTGTTTTGTAATCATCAAAAGTTATGGATTAAGATATACAATCTCCCCCTTTTTTATGATGACAAAACATTAGATGGAGCAAAAAGAAATTTAGAAATTTGATTGCAGCTCCTCCTAAGCATAATGCGAGAGTATACGCAACTCCCTCTCAAACCGACTCCTCCATACTTACAGATTTCATATCCATTTTCTCCCCCTTTTGTCATCATAAAACGAGAGTAAAAAATCTCATACTGTAATCCAGCAGCAATAACAGAGAATACAATATTTCAAACAAAAACAGAGAAATGATACTAGAATTCAGTAATTACCAATATATCACAGAGAGTTTGACAAAGCAAATCATCATTAGACCTGAATAGTTCTTCTTTGAAGAGTACAAATCTTCCTTGAAAAGTATTTTCTCACTAAAATCTCTTTAGATCTTTGTATCTTCAGTGTGCAAAAGTTATTTAAAAATTCTGACCATACTCTATTTATAGGAGACCAAGAAAGTGCTTTATCAATGCTTCCAATGGATAGAAAGTAGTTGAACAGTTAACTAGCCGTTGGTGATGTCGGACTTCCGGCACTCTAATTTTCTGCGTCCGAACGAAAATAGTGAGTTCAAGACATTTTCTTGAGATCCATAGGACGTCCGGTCCCACCACAATATACGTCCGAATGTAAACTTGTAAATCTTTTTTCATTTCTTTCGGACGTCCGGTACTGAGGTATTGTGTGTCCGATCGAGGTCAGTGATCATAGAAGACTTGTCTTATTATCTTCGGACGTCCGAGTGTGAGTTCTTCATGCGTCCGAAGTTACTCGATGGTTGTCGGCTGTCCGATATGGTCCTTTTGTGCGTCCGACAGCTATTTCAGCAATTTGTCAATCTGTGATCCTATTTTGGCTTCAAGTCAATGACCTTGTTTTTGTTCCAAATTCTGAAACAATATCTTCAAAAATTATTAGTAACATCCAATTGTTTTGTAATCATCAAAAGTTATGGATTGAGATATACAATCTCCCCCTTTTTGATGATGACAAAACATTAGATGGAGCAAAAAGAAATTTAGAAATTTGATTGCAACTCCCCCTAAGCATAATGCGAGAGTATACTCAACTCCACCTCAAACCGACTCCCTCTTACTTGTAGATTTCATATCCATTTTCTCCCCATTTTGTCAATATAAAACGAGAGTAAAAAATTTCATACCGTAGTCCAGCAACAATAACAGAGAATACAATATTTCAAACAAAAACAGAGAAATGATACTAGAATTCAGCAATTACCAATATATCACAGAGAGTTTAACAAAGCAAATCATCGTTAAATCTGAATAGTTCTTCCTTGAAGAGTACAAATCTTCCTTGAAGAGTATTTTCTCACTAAAATCTCTCTAGATCTTTTGTATCTTCAGTGTGCAAAAGTTATTTGAAGATTCTGACCATGTTCTATTTGTAGGAGACCAAGAAAGTGTTTTATTAATGCTTCCAATGGATAGAAAGTAGCTGAACAGTCAACTAGCCGTTAGTGATGTCGGACGTCCGGTACTCTGATTTTCTGCGTCCGAACGAAGACAGTGAGTTCAAGACATTTTCTTGAGATCCATAGGACGTCCGGTCCCACCACAATATACGTCCGAATGTAAACTTGTAAATCTTTTTTCATTTCTTTCGGACGTCCGGTACTGAGGTATTGTGTGTCCGATCGAGGTCAGTGATCATAGAAGACTTGTCTTATTATCTTCGGACGTCCGAGTGTGAGTTCTTCATGCGTCCGAAGTTACTCGATGGTTGTCGGCTGTCCGATATGGTCCTTTTGTGCGTCCGACAGCTATTTCAGCAATTTGTCAATCTGTGATCCTGTTTTGGCTTCAAGTCAATGACCTTGTTTTTGTTCCAAATCTTGAAACAATCTCTTCAAAAATTATTAGTAACATCCAATTATTTTGTAATCATCAAAAGTTATGGATTGAGATATACAATCTCCCCCTTTTTGATGATGACAAAATATTGGATGGAGCAAAAACAAATTTAGAAATTTGATTGCAGCTCCCCCTAAGTATAATGCGAGAGTATATGCAACTCCCCCTCAAACCGACTCCCCCTTACTTATAGATTTCATATCCATTTTCTCCCCCTTTTGTCACCATAAAACGAGAGTAAAAAATTTCATACCGTAATCCAGCAGCAATAATAGAGAATACAATATTTCAAACAAAAACAGAGAAATGATACTAGAATTCAGCAATTACCAATATATCATAGAGAGTTAACAAAGCAAATTATCGTTATATCTGAATAGTTCTTCCTTGAAGAGTACAAATCTTCCTTGAAGAGTATTTTCTCACTAAAATCTCTTTAGATCTTTTGTATCTTCAGTATGCAAAAATTATTTGAAGATTCTGACCATGCTCTATTTATAGGAGACCAAGAAAGTGCTTTATTAATGCTTCCAATGGATAGAAAGTAACTGAACAGTCAACTAGCCGTTGGTGATGTCGGACGTCCGGTACTCTGATTTTTTGCGTCTGAACGAAGACAGTGAGTTCAAGACATTTTCATGAGATCCATAGGACGTCCGGTCCTACCATAATATACGTCCGAATATAAACTTGCAAATCTTTCTTCATTTCTTTCGGACGTCCGGTACTGAGGTATTGTGTGTCCGATCGAGGTCAGTAATCATAGAAGACTTGGCTTATTATCTTCGGATGTCCGAGTGTGAGTTCTTCATGCGTCCTAAGTTACTTGATGGTTGTCGGCCGTCCGATATGGTCCTTTTGTGCGTTCCATAGCTATTTCAGCAATTTGTCAATCTTTGATCCTGTTTTAGCTTCAAATCAATGACCTTGTTTTTGTTCCAAATCCTGAAACAATCTCTTCAAAAATTATTAGTAACATCCAATTATTTTGTAATCATTAAAAGTTATGGATTGAGATATACAAAAACACATACCAATCTTTCCCTAGAGGCATCTGTGTAAACCACAAAACTATCTTTCCTATTGGGTAGAGCTAACACTGGGACTTTGGTTAAACGTCTTTTCAATTCCTGGAAACTCTCTTCGCACTAGGGCTCCAAATAAACTTCCCACTCTTCTTGGTCAGCTCGGTTATTGGTCCAGCAATTCTAGAAAAATCTTGGATAAATCTCCGGTAATACCCTGCTAATCCAATAAAACTCCGAACCTTAGTAGGGTTTTCCGGTCGTTTCCACTTCGAAACAGTTTCAACTTTAGCTGAATCCACTTTAATCCCATCCTTAGAAATTATGTGTCCCAAGAAAGTCACTTCTTTTCACCAAAATTCACACTTGCTAAACTTAGCATATAACTGGTGTTCCCTTAGAGTTTGTAAAACAATTCTCAAGTGTTTTTCATGATCTTTCACATTCTTAGAATACACTAAAATGTCATCAATGAAGACCACCACAAATTGATTTAGATAAGGCTTAAAAACCCTATGCATTAAATCCATGAAAGTTGCAGGAGCATTAGTTAACCCAAATGACATCACTGCAAATTCAAAGTGCCCGTACCTCGAGTTAAAAGCAGTCTTGGGTATGTCCTTCTCTAAAATCCTCAATTGGTAATAACCCTGTCTCAAATCCAATTTCGAAAATACTACCGCCCCTTGCAATTGGTCAAACAATTCATCAATATGGGGTAACAGGTACTTATTCTTAATTGTGACATCATTCAAGCCTCTATAATGTATACATAGTTTTAAAGTCCCATCCTTTTTCCTAACAAACAAAACCGGAGCTCCCTACGGAGAATCACTCTCCTTTATAAAACCCCTATCCAACAAGTCCTGCAGTTGCAATTTCATCTCCTTCAATTCCGCTGGTGCCATTCGATATGGTGACTTAGAGATAGGTGCTACTCCCGGAATTACATCAATCTTAAAAGCTATTTTCCGTTGCGGGGGTAAAGACTCTAACTCTTCAGGAAAAACATCTAAAAAGTCTTTCACTACAGGCACGTCCTCCAATTTCAACTTATCACTAGGGGCATTAATAAGAAAACCTAAATATCCTTTAGCTCCTTTACTTAATAATTTTCTAGCTCAAATCCCTGAGATAAGTGCGGATGAAGCCAATTTACCCCTTACATCCAATTTCAGGGTTGCCTCCCCTGGAATGCACAATTCTACAATCTTTGTTCGGCAGTTTAATTGGGCATTATAACGGGCTAGCCAATCCATTCCTAAAATCACATCATATCCCTTAATTGTTAAACTTATCAGGTCGGCCAATAATTTTCGCGCCCTAACACAAACTTCACAGTCTTTATATACCAGGTTAGCAATTAAACTTTGAACCCCAGTAAGTGTTTTAACCTCCAAATCATACGGTAATTTAACTGATTTCAATTCTATCCCACTCATGAAATTAGGGTTTACAAAAGAATGTGTTGCACCCGAATCAATTAAAACTCTAGCTAAACAATGAAATATTGGAATTGTACCTTCAACCACTTCAATCGCTTCAGGGATTTGTTGATAATCCAGTGCATAAACCCTAACCAGTACTTTCGGTCGACTTCCTTCAGCATTGGTCTACTTAGAGTTTGACTTTTCTGGTCTCTGAGGGTTACCTCCTGTTTTTTGTGATTTCGAACAGTTGGCAACTTGATTTTCAGTGCTACCACAAAACAAACATTTTTCCAATTTCCTCCAGCAGTCATTTTCAGAGTGGTTGGATTTAGCACAGTACCCACAAGACACTTGAGGAGTCACGGCCGAACCAATAGAAGGCGCTCCTCTAACTTGAGTCGGTCCACTATGACTTCCTCTGGATAAAGCTCCCCTAAAAGTTCCAGTGGTCCTTATTCCTCCCATTCCTCTTTCCATCTTGGAAGGTTGTGCACTTTTACTAGCCTGCCCAGACGCAGAGCTAGAAAAATTCCTCTTTCTATTGTGAAAGTCCCTCATTTGCAGTCTTGCACTTTCAACCCTTTGTGCCTTCTCTAAAGCCTCAGTAAAAGTAGAAATTTGGGCTGCGGCCAAACCTTTCTGAATTTCCACATTAATCCCCTGTATAAACTGCCTTATCCTCTTCCGTTCATTGACAACTAGTTCATGAGCATTGTGACGCCCCGAAAGAATGAGTGTGAGAACCGAAAATTTTTGTATATTTTCGAGACATTATTTTGTTTCTTGTTTATAATTTTATGCATTTCTTCAACATATTAATTTCGTATCCATTTTTTTTTAAGTAAATATAGTTTTCAAATCATTTTCTTGATACAAGTTAGTCCACGTTAATTTTGAAGAGTATTATGAACGTGGGACCCGCTGGTGCGGTAAATGCGATATATTTTTGACAACTTGTTGGAGTTTTGTATTAAATGATATTATTTTACAAGGTGCTAAGAGATAATTAGATGTTACCTATATAGATTAGTATTGGAGAGACAAAAAGATAAGTTTTAAATTAAAAGGTGACAAGTGTCACCATCCTATTCACTCTTGGACTTTTGACCATCTTACCTTAACTTTACTAAAACCAAAATTTGACCAAAAATCAAGCCATTTCTTCCTTCTCATGGCTGAAACTTGGAGAGCAAGAGAGAGAGAAAAACCTTCATCTTTCACTCCAATTTCTTACTTCAATCTTGAGTTTTAACCGATGGAATTGCAAATCACTCCATAAAAGTTGGTTACTAAGGAGATTCCAAGGTCTTGATGGAGTTATTTTGGAGAAGGAACCACTAAGCTACTATCTTTTGTGAGGTATCAAGGTATGGTGTGTAAAGATTCATTGTTTGTTTCCAATAATGGTGAATTAGTGACTTGTGTTGGCTAAAGAGATGGTTTGATGGATTATATCTTGAGTTGTGGTGGACTTGATGAAGTTTTATAATTTTTGGGGATTTTTCTGTTTTAATATGAACATGATTGTATGGCTATGTATGATGATTGGAAATGATGTTTAAGGACTCTATGAGGTGGAAAAAGTGGTTAATTGCAAACAATTTCTGTTTTGGAAGAAATTTTGGAAAGTTAGGGTTTATGATGATAACATTCTGCCCGAATTTGTAGCTCATAGATAGAGGCCGAATTGGCCTTGGCTTAAAACATGAAAGTTGTAGGGAATGACATTTTAGAGGTTCCTAAAACATTTCAGGTCAATCGGAGTAGTGTAGAATGAGAAAAGTTGAAATTACTATTGCTGTTCTGGTTTTACCCGAATTTGGGAATTGCTTCTATAATTGGTTGTTTTCGTCAGGAATGCTTCCGAATTGGTTGTTGAGGTCTTCTGATGAAATGTAACCCTGTTTCTTAGCTTTTAGTCGGTTTTGGAATTTCTGGATTTGGACTTGGATAGCCTGATTTATGATGTTTCCGCTAGAATACGTTCTGTGAATCTATTTTTCCGGTTCTGGTGTAGTTTCTTGCATTTTTGACCTAGTTACACTCGAAACTGGGTTGAGTGACCTTCTGTAATATTGTAGCCCTATCTCTTAGTTTCGAAACGGTGTATCTTGTACCTTCATCCGATAATTGTAGTGCCTTTGGTACCATTACCGCAAAATGACGTCAAAACTGTTTTTCTGGTTTTGAGCTTAACTTTCATTTCCAGACTTTTCCCTAGCTTGACTTGTACTAGTACTACTTGGAGCTTGCTGAATGACTATTGGATGAACTTGTTGTTGTGTGTGTACCTTTGGGACTGGCTGAAGAAATAATGAAGCCATGATGGCTGGGAAAGTAAGCAAATTTAGGGGAAGTGCTGTCCGAAGTTTTAAAGGACTTGTTTGCATTGAGTTTGTGATCTAAGACTTGGATTTGAGCAAGGCAATGTTATATGGTGGATGATTTTTGAGCCATGGAGGTTAGTGACCTCAAACTATTTCTGAAGTTATTTACGAACCGTTTCCTGCATTATTTACTTTTGAGCTGTTTCCAAAGTTACTTTTGTACCGTTTTCTTGCATTATTTACCTTTAAACTGTTTCCAAAGTTACTTTTGAACTGTTTTCTTGCATATCATGCGTGCTTGCATATGAGTGTTCCTTGTTTGCTGTATTTCTTGACTTATTGGCTTGTTATTATTGATTTATAATGTGTTAAGTGCTTTTGATGATTGTTAAAACGAGTTTTCTAGGCGAGTGTGTACTTTATCGCACTCGACCTAAATAAATATGAATTTTCAATGATTAATGATTAAATGCTAGTTGCGCATGATGTAAGCCTTTTGGCTGAACTGGCCACTGCCCTTCGTTACCGATCGACTCGAGCCAGAAGCGGACTCGGTCGGGCGATATGGTGACCCTGGGTGAATTTGGTATACTCGAGTATTACCTTGTAGTCCGGCTACGTCCGGATGGGTGGAGTCCGGCCAACGTCCGGATGGGTGGATGAACGAATAAAAAGAATGAACGAGGGATTCTACTTACAAAAAAATATATTTTCAAACGATTGGAGGAATAAGGGGAAATGTCTGGGGAACGAACGAACAAACGAATAGCTTCATGTGAGCCCGTATCCTTTTAATGAATGTTACTATCGCTTTCCATTGTAAATGTTCCTTGAATTATTGATACTCCATTTTAATGTATTGTAAATGTTGTAATTGTTTCTGGACTTATCATTTGATTTATGACATCATTGAAATGAAATATTGTTAAACCGATTTGATTACTGATTTTACTGGTTACTCGCTGAGCTTCTAGCTCACCCCAAAAATATTTTATTCCCCTCCACAGGGCTCAAAGCGAAGGAAGGCTTGTAGTACTTATTCACGTGGCTGGATGGCATATATTTTGTACAATTTGGATTTGGAATCATTTTATGTATAGTTTGGGGAATTGTTTCCGCTTCGCTTATGACATGTAATTATTGGAGAATTTGATGTAATATTTGAGATTTATATTGTAATCTGTTTGAGGTGAGGACTGTAGTGAACGACTGAGTCCCGGCGAGAGCTGGGCAGGCGGTCCGCCGAACCCTGGGGTACGCCCTAGGGGAAGGTGGGGCCGTCACAGTTGGTATCAGAGCTTAGGCTTCCGATCTCTGTAGTGTATCCTAGGCTTAAAGTTTAGGATGCCGGACTGTGGGTCTGGTTTGAAATGTAAGTGATCCCTTGTAGGAATGAAAATCCGACAAGTGGGATTAGAGTAACTCCCAATGCTTGAGTGGAAATGCTCGAGTCACTCTTGAGGGATATTTGATTTGATTAGTACAAGTGGAATGTCGAGGACGACATTCTTTTAAGGAGGGGAGATTGTGACGCCCCGAAAGAATGAGTGTGAGAACCGAAAATTTTTGTATATTTTCGAGACATTATTTTGTTTCTTGTTTATAATTTTATTCATTTCTTCAATATATTAATTTCGTATCCATTTTTTTTTAAGTAAATATAGTTTTCAAATCATTTTCTTGATACAAGTTAGTCCACGTTAATTTTGAAGAGTATTATGAACGTGGGACCCGCTGGTGCGGTAAATGCGATATATTTTTGACAACTTGTTGGAGTTTTGTATTAAATGATATTATTTTACAAGGTGCTAAGAGATAATTAGATGTTACCTATATAGATTAGTATTGGAGAGACAAAAAGATAAGTTTTAAATTAAAAGGTGACAAGTGTCACCATCCTATTCACTCTTGGACTTTTGACCATCTTACCTTAACTTTACTAAAACCAAAATTTGACCAAAAATCAAGCCATTTCTTCCTTCTCATGGCTGAAACTTGGAGAGCAAGAGAGAGAGAAAAACCTTCATCTTTCACTCCAATTTCTTACTTCAATCTTGAGTTTTAACTGATGGAATTGCAAATCACTCCATAAAAGTTGGTTACTAAGGAGATTCCAAGGTCTTGATGGAGTTATTTTGGAGAAGGAACCACTAAGCTACTATCTTTTGTGAGGTATCAAGGTATGGTGTGTAAAGATTCATTGTTTGTTTCCAATAATGGTGAATTAGTGACTTGTGTTGGCTAAAGAGATGGTTTGATGGATTATATCTTGAGTTGTGGTGGACTTGATGAAGTTTTATAATTTTTGGGGATTTTTCTGTTTTAATATGAACATGATTGTATGGCTATGTATGATGATTGGAAATGATGTTTAAGGACTCTATGAGGTGGAAAAAGTGGTTAATTGCAAACAATTTCTGTTTTGGAAGAAATTTTGGAAAGTTAGGGTTTATGATGATAACATTCTGCCCGAATTTGTAGCTCATAGATAGAGGCCGAATTGGCCTTGGCTTAAAACATGAAAGTTGTAGGGAATGACATTTTAGAGGTTCCTAAAACATTTCAGGTCAATCGGAGTAGTGTAGAATGAGAAAAGTTGAAATTACTATTGCTGTTCTGGTTTTACCCGAATTTGGGAATTGCTTCTATAATTGGTTGTTTTCGTCAGGAATGCTTCCGAATTGGTTGTTGAGGTCTTCTGATGAAATGTAACCCTGTTTCTTAGCTTTTAGTCGGTTTTGGAATTTCTGGATTTGGACTTGGATAGCCTGATTTATGATGTTTCCGCTAGAATACGTTCTGTGAATCTATTTTTCCGGTTCTGGTGTAGTTTCTTGCATTTTTGACCTAGTTACACTCGAAACTGGGTTGAGTGACCTTCTGTAATATTGTAGCCCTATCTCTTAGTTTCGAAACGGTGTATCTTGTACCTTCATCCGATAATTGTAGTGCCTTTGGTACCATTACCGCAAAATGACGTCAAAACTGTTTTTCTGGTTTTGAGCTTAACTTTCATTTCCAGACTTTTCCCTAGCTTGACTTGTACTAGTACTACTTGGAGCTTGCTGAATGACTATTGGATGAACTTGTTGTTGTGTGTGTACCTTTGGGACTGGCTGAAGAAATAATGAAGCCATGATGGCTGGGAAAGTAAGCAAATTTAGGGGAAGTGCTGTCCGAAGTTTTAAAGGACTTGTTTGCATTGAGTTTGTGATCTAAGACTTGGATTTGAGCAAGGCAATGTTATATGGTGGATGATTTTTGAGCCATGGAGGTTAGTGACCTCAAACTATTTCTGAAGTTATTTACGAACCGTTTCCTGCATTATTTACTTTTGAGCTGTTTCCAAAGTTACTTTTGTACCGTTTTCTTGCATTATTTACCTTTAAACTGTTTCCAAAGTTACTTTTGAACTGTTTTCTTGCATATCATGCGTGCTTGCATATGAGTGTTCCTTGTTTGCTGTATTTCTTGACTTATTGGCTTGTTATTATTGATTTATAATGTGTTAAGTGCTTTTGATGATTGTTAAAACGAGTTTTCTAGGCGAGTGTGTACTTTATCGCACTCGACCTAAATAAATATGAATTTTCAATGATTAATGATTAAATGCTAGTTGCGCATGATGTAAGCCTTTTGGCTGAACTGGCCACTGCCCTTCGTTACCGATCGACTCGAGCCAGAAGCGGACTCGGTCGGGCGATATGGTGACCCTGGGTGAATTTGGTATACTCGAGTATTACCTTGTAGTCCGGCTACGTCCGGATGGGTGGAGTCCGGCCAACGTCCGGATGGGTGGATGAACGAATAAAAAGAATGAACGAGGGATTCTACTTACAAAAAAATATATTTTCAAACGATTGGAGGAATAAGGGGAAATGTCTGGGGAACGAACGAACAAACGAATAGCTTCATGTGAGCCCGTATCCTTTTAATGAATGTTACTATCGCTTTCCATTGTAAATGTTCCTTGAATTATTGATACTCCATTTTAATGTATTGTAAATGTTGTAATTGTTTCTGGACTTATCATTTGATTTATGACATCATTGAAATGAAATATTGTTAAACCGATTTGATTACTGATTTTACTGGTTACTCGCTGAGCTTCTAGCTCACCCCAAAAATATTTTATTCCCCTCCACAGGGCTCAAAGCGAAGGAAGGCTTGTAGTACTTATTCACGTGGCTGGATGGCATATATTTTGTACAATTTGGATTTGGAATCATTTTATGTATAGTTTGGGGAATTGTTTCCGCTTCGCTTATGACATGTAATTATTGGAGAATTTGATGTAATATTTGAGATTTATATTGTAATCTGTTTGAGGTGAGGACTGTAGTGAACGACTGAGTCCCGGCGAGAGCTGGGCAGGCGGTCCGCCGAACCCTGGGGTACGCCCTAGGGGAAGGTGGGGCCGTCACAGTTGGTATCAGAGCTTAGGCTTCCGATCTCTGTAGTGTATCCTAGGCTTAAAGTTTAGGATGCCGGACTGTGGGTCTGGTTTGAAATGTAAGTGATCCCTTGTAGGAATGAAAATCCGACAAGTGGGATTAGAGTAACTCCCAATGCTTGAGTGGAAATGCTCGAGTCACTCTTGAGGGATATTTGATTTGATTAGTACAAGTGGAATGTCGAGGACGACATTCTTTTAAGGAGGGGAGATTGTGACGCCCCGAAAGAATGAGTGTGAGAACCGAAAATTTTTGTATATTTTCGAGACATTATTTTGTTTCTTGTTTATAATTTTATGCATTTCTTCAATATATTAATTTCGTATCCATTTTTTTTTAAGTAAATATAGTTTTCAAATCATTTTCTTGATACAAGTTAGTCCACGTTAATTTTGAAGAGTATTATGAACGTGGGACCCGCTGGTGCGGTAAATGCGATATATTTTTGACAACTTGTTGGAGTTTTGTATTAAATGATATTATTTTACAAGGTGCTAAGAGATAATTAGATGTTACCTATATAGATTAGTATTGGAGAGACAAAAAGATAAGTTTTAAATTAAAAGGTGACAAGTGTCACCATCCTATTCACTCTTGGACTTTTGACCATCTTACCTTAACTTTACTAAAACCAAAATTTGACCAAAAATCAAGCCATTTCTTCCTTCTCATGGCTGAAACTTGGAGAGCAAGAGAGAGAGAAAAACCTTCATCTTTCACTCCAATTTCTTACTTCAATCTTGAGTTTTAACCGATGGAATTGCAAATCACTCCATAAAAGTTGGTTACTAAGGAGATTCCAAGGTCTTGATGGAGTTATTTTGGAGAAGGAACCACTAAGCTACTATCTTTTGTGAGGTATCAAGGTATGGTGTGTAAAGATTCATTGTTTGTTTCCAATAATGGTGAATTAGTGACTTGTGTTGGCTAAAGAGATGGTTTGATGGATTATATCTTGAGTTGTGGTGGACTTGATGAAGTTTTATAATTTTTGGGGATTTTTCTGTTTTAATATGAACATGATTGTATGGCTATGTATGATGATTGGAAATGATGTTTAAGGACTCTATGAGGTGGAAAAAGTGGTTAATTGCAAACAATTTCTGTTTTGGAAGAAATTTTGGAAAGTTAGGGTTTATGATGATAACATTCTGCCCGAATTTGTAGCTCATAGATAGAGGCCGAATTGGCCTTGGCTTAAAACATGAAAGTTGTAGGGAATGACATTTTAGAGGTTCCTAAAACATTTCAGGTCAATCGGAGTAGTGTAGAATGAGAAAAGTTGAAATTACTATTGCTGTTCTGGTTTTACCCGAATTTGGGAATTGCTTCTATAATTGGTTGTTTTCGTCAGGAATGCTTCCGAATTGGTTGTTGAGGTCTTCTGATGAAATGTAACCCTGTTTCTTAGCTTTTAGTCGGTTTTGGAATTTCTGGATTTGGACTTGGATAGCCTGATTTATGATGTTTCCGCTAGAATACGTTCTGTGAATCTATTTTTCCGGTTCTGGTGTAGTTTCTTGCATTTTTGACCTAGTTACACTCGAAACTGGGTTGAGTGACCTTCTGTAATATTGTAGCCCTATCTCTTAGTTTCGAAACGGTGTATCTTGTACCTTCATCCGATAATTGTAGTGCCTTTGGTACCATTACCGCAAAATGACGTCAAAACTGTTTTTCTGGTTTTGAGCTTAACTTTCATTTCCAGACTTTTCCCTAGCTTGACTTGTACTAGTACTACTTGGAGCTTGCTGAATGACTATTGGATGAACTTGTTGTTGTGTGTGTACCTTTGGGACTGGCTGAAGAAATAATGAAGCCATGATGGCTGGGAAAGTAAGCAAATTTAGGGGAAGTGCTGTCCGAAGTTTTAAAGGACTTGTTTGCATTGAGTTTGTGATCTAAGACTTGGATTTGAGCAAGGCAATGTTATATGGTGGATGATTTTTGAGCCATGGAGGTTAGTGACCTCAAACTATTTCTGAAGTTATTTACGAACCGTTTCCTGCATTATTTACTTTTGAGCTGTTTCCAAAGTTACTTTTGTACCGTTTTCTTGCATTATTTACCTTTAAACTGTTTCCAAAGTTACTTTTGAACTGTTTTCTTGCATATCATGCGTGCTTGCATATGAGTGTTCCTTGTTTGCTGTATTTCTTGACTTATTGGCTTGTTATTATTGATTTATAATGTGTTAAGTGCTTTTGATGATTGTTAAAACGAGTTTTCTAGGCGAGTGTGTACTTTATCGCACTCGACCTAAATAAATATGAATTTTCAATGATTAATGATTAAATGCTAGTTGCGCATGATGTAAGCCTTTTGGCTGAACTGGCCACTGCCCTTCGTTACCGATCGACTCGAGCCAGAAGCGGACTCGGTCGGGCGATATGGTGACCCTGGGTGAATTTGGTATACTCGAGTATTACCTTGTAGTCCGGCTACGTCCGGATGGGTGGAGTCCGGCCAACGTCCGGATGGGTGGATGAACGAATAAAAAGAATGAACGAGGGATTCTACTTACAAAAAAATATATTTTCAAACGATTGGAGGAATAAGGGGAAATGTCTGGGGAACGAACGAACAAACGAATAGCTTCATGTGAGCCCGTATCCTTTTAATGAATGTTACTATCGCTTTCCATTGTAAATGTTCCTTGAATTATTGATACTCCATTTTAATGTATTGTAAATGTTGTAATTGTTTCTGGACTTATCATTTGATTTATGACATCATTGAAATGAAATATTGTTAAACCGATTTGATTACTGATTTTACTGGTTACTCGCTGAGCTTCTAGCTCACCCCAAAAATATTTTATTCCCCTCCACAGGGCTCAAAGCGAAGGAAGGCTTGTAGTACTTATTCACGTGGCTGGATGGCATATATTTTGTACAATTTGGATTTGGAATCATTTTATGTATAGTTTGGGGAATTGTTTCCGCTTCGCTTATGACATGTAATTATTGGAGAATTTGATGTAATATTTGAGATTTATATTGTAATCTGTTTGAGGTGAGGACTGTAGTGAACGACTGAGTCCCGGCGAGAGCTGGGCAGGCGGTCCGCCGAACCCTGGGGTACGCCCTAGGGGAAGGTGGGGCCGTCACAGTTGGTATCAGAGCTTAGGCTTCAGATCTCTGTAGTGTATCCTAGGCTTAAAGTTTAGGATGCCGGACTGTGGGTCTGGTTTGAAATGTAAGTGATCCCTTGTAGGAATGAAAATCCGACAAGTGGGATTAGAGTAACTCCCAATGCTTGAGTGGAAATGCTCGAGTCACTCTTGAGGGATATTTGATTTGATTAGTACAAGTGGAATGTCGAGGACGACATTCTTTTAAGGAGGGGAGATTGTGACGCCCCGAAAGAATGAGTGTGAGAACCGAAAATTTTTGTATATTTTCGAGACATTATTTTGTTTCTTGTTTATAATTTTATGCATTTCTTCAATATATTAATTTCGTATCCATTTTTTTTTAAGTAAATATAGTTTTCAAATCATTTTCTTGATACAAGTTAGTCCACGTTAATTTTGAAGAGTATTATGAACGTGGGACCCGCTGGTGCGGTAAATGCGATATATTTTTGACAACTTGTTGGAGTTTTGTATTAAATGATATTATTTTACAAGGTGCTAAGAGATAATTAGATGTTACCTATATAGATTAGTATTGGAGAGACAAAAAGATAAGTTTTAAATTAAAAGGTGACAAGTGTCACCATCCTATTCACTCTTGGACTTTTGACCATCTTACCTTAACTTTACTAAAACCAAAATTTGACCAAAAATCAAGCCATTTCTTCCTTCTCATGGCTGAAACTTGGAGAGCAAGAGAGAGAGAAAAACCTTCATCTTTCACTCCAATTTCTTACTTCAATCTTGAGTTTTAACTGATGGAATTGCAAATCACTCCATAAAAGTTGGTTACTAAGGAGATTCCAAGGTCTTGATGGAGTTATTTTGGAGAAGGAACCACTAAGCTACTATCTTTTGTGAGGTATCAAGGTATGGTGTGTAAAGATTCATTGTTTGTTTCCAATAATGGTGAATTAGTGACTTGTGTTGGCTAAAGAGATGGTTTGATGGATTATATCTTGAGTTGTGGTGGACTTGATGAAGTTTTATAATTTTTGGGGATTTTTCTGTTTTAATATGAACATGATTGTATGGCTATGTATGATGATTGGAAATGATGTTTAAGGACTCTATGAGGTGGAAAAAGTGGTTAATTGCAAACAATTTCTGTTTTGGAAGAAATTTTGGAAAGTTAGGGTTTATGATGATAACATTCTGCCCGAATTTGTAGCTCATAGATAGAGGCCGAATTGGCCTTGGCTTAAAACATGAAAGTTGTAGGGAATGACATTTTAGAGGTTCCTAAAACATTTCAGGTCAATCGGAGTAGTGTAGAATGAGAAAAGTTGAAATTACTATTGCTGTTCTGGTTTTACCCGAATTTGGGAATTGCTTCTATAATTGGTTGTTTTCGTCAGGAATGCTTCCGAATTGGTTGTTGAGGTCTTCTGATGAAATGTAACCCTGTTTCTTAGCTTTTAGTCGGTTTTGGAATTTCTGGATTTGGACTTGGATAGCCTGATTTATGATGTTTCCGCTAGAATACGTTCTGTGAATCTATTTTTCCGGTTCTGGTGTAGTTTCTTGCATTTTTGACCTAGTTACACTCGAAACTGGGTTGAGTGACCTTCTGTAATATTGTAGCCCTATCTCTTAGTTTCGAAACGGTGTATCTTGTACCTTCATCCGATAATTGTAGTGCCTTTGGTACCATTACCGCAAAATGACGTCAAAACTGTTTTTCTGGTTTTGAGCTTAACTTTCATTTCCAGACTTTTCCCTAGCTTGACTTGTACTAGTACTACTTGGAGCTTGCTGAATGACTATTGGATGAACTTGTTGTTGTGTGTGTACCTTTGGGACTGGCTGAAGAAATAATGAAGCCATGATGGCTGGGAAAGTAAGCAAATTTAGGGGAAGTGCTGTCCGAAGTTTTAAAGGACTTGTTTGCATTGAGTTTGTGATCTAAGACTTGGATTTGAGCAAGGCAATGTTATATGGTGGATGATTTTTGAGCCATGGAGGTTAGTGACCTCAAACTATTTCTGAAGTTATTTACGAACCGTTTCCTGCATTATTTACTTTTGAGCTGTTTCCAAAGTTACTTTTGTACCGTTTTCTTGCATTATTTACCTTTAAACTGTTTCCAAAGTTACTTTTGAACTGTTTTCTTGCATATCATGCGTGCTTGCATATGAGTGTTCCTTGTTTGCTGTATTTCTTGACTTATTGGCTTGTTATTATTGATTTATAATGTGTTAAGTGCTTTTGATGATTGTTAAAACGAGTTTTCTAGGCGAGTGTGTACTTTATCGCACTCGACCTAAATAAATATGAATTTTCAATGATTAATGATTAAATGCTAGTTGCGCATGATGTAAGCCTTTTGGCTGAACTGGCCACTGCCCTTCGTTACCGATCGACTCGAGCCAGAAGCGGACTCGGTCGGGCGATATGGTGACCCTGGGTGAATTTGGTATACTCGAGTATTACCTTGTAGTCCGGCTACGTCCGGATGGGTGGAGTCCGGCCAACGTCCGGATGGGTGGATGAACGAATAAAAAGAATGAACGAGGGATTCTACTTACAAAAAAATATATTTTCAAACGATTGGAGGAATAAGGGGAAATGTCTGGGGAACGAACGAACAAACGAATAGCTTCATGTGAGCCCGTATCCTTTTAATGAATGTTACTATCGCTTTCCATTGTAAATGTTCCTTGAATTATTGATACTCCATTTTAATGTATTGTAAATGTTGTAATTGTTTCTGGACTTATCATTTGATTTATGACATCATTGAAATGAAATATTGTTAAACCGATTTGATTACTGATTTTACTGGTTACTCGCTGAGCTTCTAGCTCACCCCAAAAATATTTTATTCCCCTCCACAGGGCTCAAAGCGAAGGAAGGCTTGTAGTACTTATTCACGTGGCTGGATGGCATATATTTTGTACAATTTGGATTTGGAATCATTTTATGTATAGTTTGGGGAATTGTTTCCGCTTCGCTTATGACATGTAATTATTGGAGAATTTGATGTAATATTTGAGATTTATATTGTAATCTGTTTGAGGTGAGGACTGTAGTGAACGACTGAGTCCCGGCGAGAGCTGGGCAGGCGGTCCGCCGAACCCTGGGGTACGCCCTAGGGGAAGGTGGGGCCGTCACAGTTGGTATCAGAGCTTAGGCTTCAGATCTCTGTAGTGTATCCTAGGCTTAAAGTTTAGGATGCCGGACTGTGGGTCTGGTTTGAAATGTAAGTGATCCCTTGTAGGAATGAAAATCCGACAAGTGGGATTAGAGTAACTCCCAATGCTTGAGTGGAAATGCTCGAGTCACTCTTGAGGGATATTTGATTTGATTAGTACAAGTGGAATGTCGAGGACGACATTCTTTTAAGGAGGGGAGATTGTGACGCCCCGAAAGAATGAGTGTGAGAACCGAAAATTTTTGTATATTTTCGAGACATTATTTTGTTTCTTGTTTATAATTTTATGCATTTCTTCAATATATTAATTTCGTATCCATTTTTTTTTAAGTAAATATAGTTTTCAAATCATTTTCTTGATACAAGTTAGTCCACGTTAATTTTGAAGAGTATTATGAACGTGGGACCCGCTGGTGCGGTAAATGCGATATATTTTTGACAACTTGTTGGAGTTTTGTATTAAATGATATTATTTTACAAGGTGCTAAGAGATAATTAGATGTTACCTATATAGATTAGTATTGGAGAGACAAAAAGATAAGTTTTAAATTAAAAGGTGACAAGTGTCACCATCCTATTCACTCTTGGACTTTTGACCATCTTACCTTAACTTTACTAAAACCAAAATTTGACCAAAAATCAAGCCATTTCTTCCTTCTCATGGCTGAAACTTGGAGAGCAAGAGAGAGAGAAAAACCTTCATCTTTCACTCCAATTTCTTACTTCAATCTTGAGTTTTAACCGATGGAATTGCAAATCACTCCATAAAAGTTGGTTACTAAGGAGATTCCAAGGTCTTGATGGAGTTATTTTGGAGAAGGAACCACTAAGCTACTATCTTTTGTGAGGTATCAAGGTATGGTGTGTAAAGATTCATTGTTTGTTTCCAATAATGGTGAATTAGTGACTTGTGTTGGCTAAAGAGATGGTTTGATGGATTATATCTTGAGTTGTGGTGGACTTGATGAAGTTTTATAATTTTTGGGGATTTTGCTGTTTTAATATGAACATGATTGTGTGGCTATGTATGATGATTGGAAATGATGTTTAAGGACTCTATGAGGTGGAAAAAGTGGTTAATTGCAAACAATTTCTGTTTTGGAAGAAATTTTGGAAAGTTAGGGTTTATGATGATAACATTCTGCCCGAATTTGTAGCTCATAGATAGAGGCCGAATTGGCCTTGGCTTAAAACATGAAAGTTGTAGGGAATGACATTTTAGAGGTTCCTAAAACATTTCAGGTCAATCGGAGTAGTGTAGAATGAGAAAAGTTGAAATTACTATTGCTGTTCTGGTTTTACCCGAATTTGGGAATTGCTTCTATAATTGGTTGTTTTCGTCAGGAATGCTTCCGAATTGGTTGTTGAGGTCTTCTGATGAAATGTAACCCTGTTTCTTAGCTTTTAGTCGGTTTTGGAATTTCTGGATTTGGACTTGGATAGCCTGATTTATGATGTTTCCGCTAGAATACGTTCTGTGAATCTATTTTTCCGGTTCTGGTGTAGTTTCTTGCATTTTTGACCTGGTTACACTCGAAACTGGGTTGAGTGACCTTCTGTAATATTGTAGCCCTATCTCTTAGTTTCGAAACGGTGTATCTTGTACCTTCATCCGATAATTGTAGTGCCTTTGGTACCATTACCGCAAAATGACGTCAAAACTGTTTTTCTGGTTTTGAGCTTAACTTTCATTTCCAGACTTTTCCCTAGCTTGACTTGTACTAGTACTACTTGGAGCTTGCTGAATGACTATTGGATGAATTTGTTGTTGTGTGTGTACCTTTGGGACTGGCTGAAGAAATAATGAAGCCATGATGGCTGGGAAAGTAAGCAAATTTAGGGGAAGTGCTGTCCGAAGTTTTAAAGGACTTGTTTGCATTGAGTTTGTGATCTAAGACTTGGATTTGAGCAAGGCAATGTTATATGATGGATGATTTTTGAGCCATGGAGGTGAGTGACCTCAAACTATTTCTGAAGTTATTTACGAACCGTTTCCTGCATTATTTACTTTTGAGCTGTTTCCAAAGTTACTTTTGTACCGTTTTCTTGCATTATTTACCTTTAAACTGTTTCCAAAGTTACTTTTGAACTGTTTTCTTGCATATCATGCGTGCTTGCATATGAGTGTTCCTTGTTTGCTGTATTTCTTGACTTATTGGCTTGTTATTATTTATTTATAATGTGTTAAGTGCTTTTGATGATTGTTAAAACGAGTTTTCTAGGCGAGTGTGTACTTTATCGCACTCGACCTAAATAAATATGAATTTTCAATGATTAATGATTAAATGCTAATTGCGCATGATGTAAGCCTTTTGGCTGAACTGGCCACTGCCCTTCGTTACCGATCGACTCGAGCCAGAAGCGGACTCGGTCGGGCGATATGGTGACCCTGGGTGAATTTGGTATACTCGAGTATTACCTTGTAGTCCGGCTACGTCCGGATGGGTGGAGTCCGGCCAACGTCCGGATGGGTGGATGAACGAATAAAAAGAATGAACGAGGGATTCTACTTACAAAAAAATATATTTTCAAACGATTGGAGGAATAAGGGGAAATGTCTGGGGAACGAACGAACAAACGAATAGCTCCATGTGAGCCCGTATCCTTTTAATGAATGTTACTATCGCTTTCCATTGTAAATGTTCCTTGAATTATTGATACTCCATTTTAATGTATTGTAAATGTTGTAATTGTTTCTGGACTTATCATTTGATTTATGACATCATTGAAACGAAATATTGTTAAACCGATTTGATTACTGATTTTACTGGTTACTCGCTGAGCTTCTAGCTTACCCCAAAAATATTTTATTCCCCTCCACAGGGCTCAAAGCAAAGGAAGGCTTGTAGTACTTATTCACGTGGCTGGATGGCATATATTTTGTACAATTTGGATTTGGAATTATTTTATGTATA
Source organism: Coffea arabica (assembly GCF_036785885.1). Taxonomy (NCBI): domain Eukaryota; kingdom Viridiplantae; phylum Streptophyta; class Magnoliopsida; order Gentianales; family Rubiaceae; genus Coffea; species Coffea arabica. The sequence continues at coordinate 46,039,979 of NC_092320.1, read as the reverse complement.
GTTTGGGGAATTGTTTCCGCTTCGCTTATGACATATAATTATTGGAGAATTTGATGTAATATTTGAGATTTATATTGTAATCTGTTTGAGGTGAGGACTGTAGTGAACGACTGAGTCCCGGCGAGAGCTGGGCAGGCGGTCCGCCGAACCGTGGAGTACGCCCTAGGGGAAGGTGGGGCCGTCACAGTTGGTATCAGAGCTTAGGCTTCAGATCTCTGTAGTGTATCCTAGACTTAAAGTTTAGGATGCCGGACTGTGGGTCTGGTTTGAAATGTAAGTGATCCCTTGTAGGAATGAAAATCCGACAAGTGGGATTAGAGTAACTCCCAATGCTTGAGTGGAAATGCTCGAGTCACTCTTGAGGGATATTTGATTTGATTAGTACAAGTGGAATGTCGAGGACGACATTCTTTTAAGGAGGGGAGATTGTGACGCCCCGAAAGAATGAGTGTGAGAACCGAAAATTTTTGTATATTTTCGAGACATTATTTTGTTTCTTGTTTATAATTTTATGCATTTCTTCAATATATTAATTTCGTATCCATTTTTTTTAAGTAAATATAGTTTTCAAATCATTTTATTGATACAAGTTAGTCCACGTTAATTTTGAAGAGTATTATGAACGTGGGACCCGCTGGTGCGGTAAATGCGATATATTTTTGACAACTTGTTGGAGTTTTGTATTAAATGATATTATTTTACAAGGTGCTAAGAGATAATTAGATGTTACCTATATAGATTAGTATTGGAGAGACAAAAAGATAAGTTTTAAATTAAAAGGTGACAAGTGTCACCATCCTATTCACTCTTGGACTTTTGACCATCTTACCTTAACTTTACTAAAACCAAAATTTGACCAAAAATCAAGCCATTTCTTCCTTCTCATGGCTGAAACTTGGAGAGCAAGAGAGAGAGAAAAACCTTCATCTTTCACTCCAATTTCTTATTTCAATCTTGAGTTTTAACCGATGGAATTGCAAATCACTCCATAAAAGTTGGTTACTAAGGAGATTCCAAGGTCTTGATGGATTTATTTTGGAGAAGGAACCACTAAGCTACTATCTTTTGTGAGGTATCAAGGTATGGTGTGTAAAGATTCATTGTTTGTTTCCAATAATGGTGAATTAGTGACTTGTGTTGGCTAAAGAGGTGGTTTGATGGATTATATCTTGAGTTGTGGTGGACTTGATGAAGTTTTATAATTTTTGGAGATTTTTTTGTTTTAATATGAACATGATTGTGTGGCTATGTATGATGATTGGAAATGATGTTTAAGGACTCTATGAGGTGGAAAAAGTGGTTAATTGCAAACAATTTCTGTTTTGGAAGAAATTTTGGAAAGTTAGGGTTTATGATGATAACATTCTGCCCGAATTTGTAGCTCATAGATAGAGGCCGAATTGGCCTTGCCTTAAAACATGAAAGTTGTAGGGAATGACATTTAGAGGTTCCTAAAACATTTCAGGTCAATCGGAGTAGTGTAGAATGAGAAAAGTTGAAATTACTATTGCTGTTCTGGTTTTACCCGAATTTGGGAATTGCTTCTGTAATTGGTTGTTTTGGTCAGGAATGCTTCCGAATTGGTTGTTGAGGTCTTCTGATGAAATGTAACCCTATTTCTTAGCTTTCATCTGGTTTTGGAATTTCTGGATTTGGACTTGCATAGCCTGATTTATGATGTTTCCGCTAGAATACGTTCTGTGAATCTATTTTTCCGGTTCTGGTGTAGTTTCTTGCATTTTTGACCTGGTTACACTCGAAACTGGGTTGAGTGACCTTATGTAATATTGTAGCCCTATCTCTTAGTTTCGAAACGGTGTATCTTGTACCTTCATCCGACAATTGTAGTGCCTTTGGTACCATTACCGCAAAATGACGTCAAAACTGTTTTTCTGGTTTTGAGCTTAACTTTCATTTCCAGACTTTTCCCTAGCTTGACTTGTACTAGTACTACTTGGAGCTTGCTGAATGACTATTGGATGAACTTGTTGTTGTGTGTGTACATTTGGGACTTGCTGAAGAAATAATGAAGCCATGATGGCTGAGAAAGTAAACAAATTTAGGTGAAGTGCTGTCCGAAGTTTTAAAGGACTTGTTTGCATTGAGTTTGTGATCTAAGACTTGGATTTGAGCAAGGCAATGTTATATGATGGATGATTTTTGAGCCATGGAGGTGAGTGACCTCAAACTATTTCTGAAGTTATTTATGAACCGTTTCCTGCATTATTTACTTTTGAGCTGTTTCCAAAGTTACTTTTGTTCCGTTTTCTTGCATTATTTACCTTTAAACTGTTTCCAAAGTTACTTTTGAACTGTTTTCTTGCATATCATGCGTGCTTTCATATGAGTGTTCCTTGTTTGCTGTATTTCTTGACTTATTGGCTTGTTATTATTGATTTATAATGTGTTAAGTGCTTTTGATGATTGTTAAAACGAGTTTTCTAGGCGAGTGTGTACTTTATCGCACTCGACCTAAATAAATATGAATTTTCAATGATTAATGATTAAATGCTAGTTGCGCATGATGTAAGCCTTTTGGCTGAACTGGCCACTGCCCTTCGTTACCGATCGACTCGAGCCAGAAGCGGACTCGATCGGGCGATATGGTGACCCTGGGTGAATTTGGTATACTCGAGTATTACCTTGTAGTCCGGCTACGTCCGGATGGGTGGAGTCCGGCCAACGTCCGGATGGGTGGATGAACGAATAAAAAGAATGAACGAGGGATTCTACTTACAAAAAAATATATTTTCAAACGATTGGAGGAATAAGGGGAAATGTCTGGGGAACGAACGAACAAACGAATAGCTCCATGTGAGCCCGTATCCTTTTAATGAATGTTACTATCGCTTTCCATTGTAAATGTTCTTTGAATTATTGATACTCCATTTTAATGTATTGTAAATGTTGTAATTGTTTCTGGACTTATCATTTGATTTATGACATCATTGATTTATGACATCATTGAAATGAAATATTGTTAAACCGATTTGATTACTGATTTTACTGGTTACTCGCTTAGCTTCTAGCTCACCCCAAAAATATTTTATTCCCCTCCACAGGGTTCAAAGCGAAGGAAGGCTTGTAGTACTTATTCACGTGGCTGGATGGCATATATTTTGTACAATTTGGATTTGGAATCATTTTATGTATAGTTTGGGGAATTGTTTCCGCTTCGCTTATGACATGTAATTATTGGAGAATTTGATATAATATTTGAGATTTATATTGTAATTTGTTTGGGGTGAGGACTGTAGTGAACGACTGAGTCCCGGCGAGAGCTGGGCAGGCGGTCCGCCGAACCCTGGGGTACGCCCCAGGGGGAGGTGGGGCCGTCACAAGCATAGTTAGAAAGTTTAGTGAATTTCCCTTCATACTCCGCCACACTAAGGATTCCTTGTTTCAACTTGATAAATTCATCCTCTCTCTTTTCTTGAATCAAGGGTGGAAGAAACTTTTCATTAAATTTCCTCGTGAATTTCTCCCAGGTCCAAGGGGTTTGAACTCTCTCCCATTTTCCTTCTATCATATCCCACCAAGTACGAGCTACTCCTTCAAATTGGAAAGCAGCAAAATTTACTCGCCTATCCTGTAACAGCCCCACCTTCCCCTAAGGCGAACCAAAGAGGTTAGCGGACTGCCTGCCCAGCTCTCGCCAGGACTACGGAGCGGTTACACGCGTTCTAAAACGTTTCGGAAATGCAAAAGTGCGCTCGGACAAGCCACAAGAACCAAAATAACAAAATAATAAGCAAAAGGAAAACGATGAATAGTGCCTGGAATAGGGGAAACCGAGAACCCACCAAACAGTAATACATAGCAATTCAACATTTACAACCACACTTGGCATGTCAAAAACTATACATATGGTATACACATATTCGGTTTGCCATTCAGAAGATGAACCCAATACACATTAGGGTTTCATGAGATGAGCTATTCAAAATAGACATATACATGGCTCAATTTGGCAACCAACACGTATGAGCTCCCAAAAGTGATTATTTTCCTGTAAGGAAAACAAAAGGGAACAGAAAGGGGTGAGCTTGCGCTCAATGAGGTACCAAACAGATAGCAATAAAATCATGGCATTTCATGTTTAACAAATCAGATACACATGCCAGATATAAAGCAACGGAACCACTGATTCAAATCAGAAGGATACGGGTGGCTCTCAGGAGCCAAATTTCCAGCGCAGTACTTGATCCAGACCGGTTGACCCTCCGTCAACGTATATAGAACCAAAGCGTCCGTAGACCCCTCTTCACTCCAAATTCCGTCCACCAAACACCCCTTTACCGGGCCCGCTCACCGTATCAGTAACAGAAATGGTAATACTCGAGTATACCGGAACCCAAGGGTCTCAATACCCAAAGATCCCCGAACAGACTACCGTGGTTCGTTATCTAATCGTCCAGGCCCTTGCCGGCCCGACTTGAATAACTTAGCCACAGGATTTGAGCTCATAGGTCACAGAAAGATCGTTGGACACAAGCTTCCAAACGACGTCAGAACAGATACAGTTTCAGATACAGATAACAGATTCAGTACAGTTTCAGATACAGATACAGATAACAGATTCAGATAGACGTTCAGAATTGGAATATGAACAGACCAGAGAACGAGTGTGATAAAGTACACCCTCGCCTCCACTTTATCAAAGCAGTACTTGGCTTCAATAGTCATAAGTCAAGTATTCAGATATTCAGATATTTCACATAAAGGGTAGCAGGCAGTGGTACACTCACCGATTCAACTTCAAAAGTTTCACTTCAGATTGGCCTTAATCGCCAAGAAACCCTAAAATAATCAAAATAAACCAATTGAAGGTTTCATATCTAAAATCGAATAAACGGAATGCACAAGTGAGACATACTAATGCAAGGGTACAAAAACATGATTTTCTTGAAAACAAAAAGATAACATCAAGACCTAGGCGCAAACAACCCAAAAGCCCTTCATTTCCATCAAAAGGCAAATCCAACTTAAAGAACCAAACGGCCTAGAAAATCGGGCAGCACTTCCCCTAAATTTCTTACTTTTCCAGCCATTAAGGCTTCATTATTTCCTCAAATCAGTCCCAACACCTCACACAAAAGTCATCTCATTCCCAAAAGCCGTTCACTAGGCTCAAAGTAGTACAAGTACAAAAGTTAGCTAGAAAATGACCGGAATAAGAGTAAGCCTTAAAACCATGCCAACCAATAGGGTTTCATAAAGCCATGCCAATCACAACCCCAATAGGGTTTCATATACATATATAAGCATAATAGCAAACCAGAAAATCAGGAAATATAACTCATTTGATCAATCAACAAAAACAGTTTTGGCCTCCGTATGCGGTAATAGTACAAAATGCAATACGCTTATCGGATGAGGGTGTAAGACCCACCATCTCGAAACTAAAAGACAGAGCTACAACAATGTAGAAGGTCACTCAGTCCAAATCCTAGCACAACTAGGTCAAAATTGCAGAAAACCAAGCCAGAACCGTAATTTCAGGTTCCCAAATCACACAAAACTGGAATACGTCTATCTCAGCCTACACAGGTCCAAATGCATTGATTCCAAAGGCACATGAAAGCTAAGACATCAAGCTACATTTCATCAGAAGACACCAACACCTAAATCCAAAGCAATTCCAGTCAAAATGGCCAATTACTATCGCAGTTCGTACATTCTGTTCACCCAGAACAGCAACAGTAAAAACGGCATAACTCACTCTACACTACTCCAAATGCCCTGAAATTTTTCAGGCACTTCAATCTCATCAATACCTACAACTTTCATGTTTTGAGCAAAGTCCAATTCGGCCTCTATCTATGACCTAAAATTTCGGACAGAATGTTCAACCAAGAACCCTAATTTTCCAGAAATTCTTCCAAATCCAAAATTGATTGCAATTTTCTATCATATGCACCTACTAGAGCCAAAACCCCTTATTACCAACCATCAAAAACAATCACACCATCAAGATCATATGAAACCAGAAAATTCCTCAAAAAAATAAAAAACTCAACCAAATCACTTCAAACCAAGAAATAATCCACAATTTCTAACACAATAGCCACCATTAGGCATAAATTCAACATCATTAGCTATAAGAAAATGTTCAATCATCACTTACCAAGTAAACAAGAGAGAGGAAGATGTTGGACACCTTAAGTTCTCCAAAAAGCTTCACCAAAACACTCACTAACACCAAGTGGAAGGATTTTATGGAGTAAAAACTAATTTAGGCAAATAGTTTGGAAGATTGAGCTAGTTAGGAGCTTGAAATTTGAAGCAAGTTTCTTCCTTCTTGAGCTCTCAAGAGTCGGCCAACATAGAATGAAAAATGGTTATTTTTTGTGAATTTTTGAAGATATTTACTCCATAAGTCAAAAGGTCAAAACCATGAATAGTAGTCTTAAGTCCTAACCAATGGGAAAATGACACATGGCATCTCATTAAATGCAATTCAATCCTTTAGTCACCTCTCACATCAATCACTTCACACTCCTCTACTTATCTATTAACACCCGATAAATTTTACACAGTATCCGAAACTTAACCTTATTGGCCGAATTCTTCCGAACTTTCCGTCGGAGGCAACTCCAACTTGTATGCCACATTTCCCACGCGCTGGATAATCTTATAAGGTCCTACAAACCTCGGTTGTAGTTTCTTTCCTTTCCCAGCCATCAAGCTCGCTTTCAGAGGTGTAATCTTAAGAAAGACTAGATCTCCAACCGCAAATTCCAAATTCTTCCTCCGATTATCCGCATATCTCTTTTGACGGTTCTGTGCAGTTTGAATTCTTTGACGTACCAACTTTTCCTTTTTATTAGTTTCCTCAATCCAAGACACTGTAGTCGGATCTAAAATCTTCTGTTCTCCTACTTCATCCCAACAAATCGGAGACCTACATTTCCAACCATAAAGTGCTTCATACGGAGCCATTTGTATAGAGGAGTGAAAACTATTATTATAGGCAAATTCCACCAGAGTCAAAAACTTACTCCAACTTTCCCTAAAATCTAGAACACAAGTTCTCAACATATCCTTAAGAGTTTGGATTGTCCTCTCAAAATGTCCATCGGTCTGAGGATGATAAGTGGTACTGAAATTCAATTTAGTCTCTAACACCTCTTGCATCTTTTGCCAAAACCTTTATATGAATCTCGGGTCTCTATCAGACATAATACTCACGGGAATTCCATGTAACCTGATGATTTCATTCATGTACAGTTTAGCTAGCTTCTCCAATGGGTATTTCATATTAATCGGCAGAAAATGAGCCGATTTGGTCAGTCTATCCACTATTACCCAAATAGCATCATGGCCTCTTTGTGTCCTAGGTAAATTCGATACAAAATTCATAGTAATGTTTTCTCATTTCCATTCAGGTATCTCTAGGGGTTGCAAAAGTCCCGATGGTTTCTGATGTTCAGCCTTAACTTGTTGACAAACCAAGCATGTATGGACAAAATGGGCAATTTCCTTCTTCATATTCTCCCACCAATACAGACTCTTCAAGTTTTGGTACATTTTATTCCCTCCAAGATATACCGTAAATGTGAGAACCCTCATTTTTAAAATACAATTTCCCCAAACTACATGCCTTGCACCAAGATTTAAACCACCTCTTATATGCCCTAGCATTATATTTCACAATGTGTTACAACAAATCCCTTGTATGGACCCTCACTTTAAAACACAATTTTCTTATTTACATGCCTTATTATAAGATCTAGACCATTTAATATATGCCCTTACAAATTATTTTCTATGTGTTATAATAATTTCCATGCATTTCATTTCAATTCATTTTACTTGAAGTAAAATATATCCTTGAGCTAGGTTGTAAATAAATCACCACTTGTAATTGTCCAAGTGTTCTTTTATTAGTGGTAGAGACTTTATGTGAGAGATTAGAGGTGTTGAATAATTATTGGTGCATTTGGAAAGGTAAGAATGGCATTAGTCAAAGAATTAAGAGAAGTTGTGTACAAGAATTAGGCCAAGTGGCAAAATCCTAGCCATGCATCTTGTTTGACCAAAGATTAGATGAATTTTAAACCAATTTTTGCTCCATTCCTCCACCATAATTTCGTGCCCTTCTTAGCTTCCAAGAGAAAGAGAGAAACTCCATTTTAAAGCTTTCTAAACCTAGTGTGAGCTTGAGAGAAAAATCAAAAGAGAAAGATCTAGAGTTAGTGAGAAACTTTCCTCCAATCCTTGTGGTTGTTCCAAGCTTGAAGCTTTCATTTTGGTGGATTGTTTTGGTGATTTGAGCACCTTATAAGTAAGGTAAGTACTCTTTAATTTGGGGGTTTTATGTGTTAGATCATCTACTATAAGCTCTAATCATGAATTGCAAGTTGTTGTGGTTGGAATTGAAAGTTAACCCCTTGAATTAAACAAGTAGTGGATAAATTGTTAGTATGCACACCAAGTGTTTGATGAAATGTTCAACTCTTATTCATTTATGTTTATGAGGTATTGATATGTTTTAAAACCTTATATGGTTAGATGTAATACTTGAGATGTGCAAAAGGTGAAAATAATGAGAAGAGTGAAAGTTGGGAAAGAATTAAGGATGCTGACCGAAACTGTTCAGCTTGCTGTCTGGTTTTTGCCCTGATGTTTCATGCATATTTTGGCTACAAATGTGAGTGATATATGTTGGGTTATGTGTGTAGAGGTTGTCTACAAAAAATTAGCCAATTTGGTTGAGTAAATTTTGAGTTGCAAGCAAAGGGACAAAACTGGACTAGGTCCAGAAACTTTCTGTCCAGCGATGTTGTAAAGGCTATAACGTTTTCCTCACTGATCTGAATTGAGTTCCATTTGTGGCATTGGAAAATAGACTCTTAGAGCTTTAAAATGGTACCTGGCTCATGTTCTGGTTCGTCCCGAGCAATCCGTGGCAAGTCGTGGAAGTCGGCTGCCCGTGCGGTACTGTTCATCCGAGGCAGTCCAGAAATTTCTTTTGGCTTCTTAATTTTGAGCCACTTAAGCTGGGATTTTGGAAATGGTTTCTTCACGACAAATTTAACCTTAAGAACCTAGTTTCCAACGCAATTGACAGAACCTAATTCTGACTCTCCTACCATGAACAGTGACCATTTTCCCGAGGCTGGTCGGGCGAGACAGTTTAACCGTAATGAAACTTTTGAGCTTCGGTGAAACCCTTCTTTTGCCGAACTTTCATGTACATACCAAACTTGTTTTCTTATCAACTTTTCCCATGGTTTGGACCTCATTTGCATGATAGATTAAGTAGCTTAAGCTACTCACTTGGTCTCTTAATGAACCTATACTTGAGTAAGGAACGAATCCAATTGTTAATGGTTTCGCTCGTTGACCTAGGTTTGGGCAACAAAGGTGATCGTAACTGAGACGTTTGATGTCAATTGCTACTTTTGCTTGACAGGTGAGTGTTTCAGTACTTGCTACTTGTTATGTGGAATACTTGCATACTTGAAATCGTTGATTTGCTATTGTTTGAGCCAAACACTGTTTTAGTTAAAATCGAGGCGAGTGTGTACTTTATTGCACTTGACCTTCCTTGTTTTCCACTGAGGCTCTACTTACTGAATGAAGTAATATGAAATGAGATATTGCTATACATGACCGTGCTTAAGTTGCGTGGATGACATTCCGCCAACTACTGTTACTGTTTGGGTACCCAACCTCATAGGTGAGTCGGTTGTATCGAGCCAGCAAGGGCTTGGTCGAGAAGGCCGATAAACCTTGAGGACTGTTTACTGTTCACTAGAAATTGAATCTTGCCTGGAGGTCCCTGGTGAAGCATAGCCGTTGTGCTTGCTTGTTGTGTTGTCCAGCACCACCAGTGATAAAATCCTCGGCTTGATACTGTTTTATTGGAATCCTTGAGCATTGGAAACTCGGATTCCTGGTATACTCGAGTATTACCAAACTACTGTTTATGGAGTGCGGGCCCGGTGGGGGGTTGTTTGGGGGACGGAGACTGGTGAAAGTGGTGTTCTACGGACCTATATACTGTTACAAGTGTTGACGGAGTGTCAACAGGAGGCAATTATGATCAAGCTCAAGTGGACCTTTGGCTTTTGAAAGCCACCCGTATCCTTGAATTGAATTGTGATTAAACTGTTATTTTACTGTACGGTGTTTAGTTGGCTATTTTGTGATTTTATGTGGCTATGTGTTTACTTGTTTACCTGGAACCTCACTGGGCTTTAGCTCACCCCATTCCCTTTGTTTTCCTTAACAGATCGGGAAGGGATTTGATCGAGGGCTTTCTTAGCTTTATTTTGCCGTTCTTGCGTTTTGAGGTTGTAACTTTCGTTTAAGCAGACTTGTAAGCTTAAATTCTTAAGGGTGATTTATATTATGTAATTTTGAGTGAAGCGTGGTAAGTTGGCATACGATGATATATGTACTAAGCTGAATTGTTGGATTAGTGATCATGTTTGAGTTAGTGTTTCAATCCCCTGTATTGTCAAATGTTACATTCGTTTCATTGATGATATTAGTACTTTGAACGACTGAGTCCTGGCGAGAGCTAGGCAGGCAGTCCGCTGATACCCTAGGGTTTGCCAAGGGAGAGGTGGGGCTGTCACAGTTGGTATCAGAGCTTAGGTTTCCGATCTTTGTAGTGTATCCTAGGCTTCAAGTTTAGGATGCCGGACTGTGGGATTGGTTTGAAAGCTGAGTGACCACTGGTAGGGATAAAAATTAGAGCCTTGGTTTGAATTGGCTTGAGTGAATTAGAAATCTTTGACTTGAGGATTATATTTGACTATTTTCCTTTAAGAGTGCTTCAGGTTCCTCTACGTCTTTTGTACGATGGACGGATCTAGTGGCCCTAGCAATAGACCAGTTGGTGAGTTTTTTCGTGGGAACATACAGATGATTAAGTATCAAATCAGGCCGAAAACGATAGAGGCTATTAAAGCCCATCTAACTGCTACAGGCATTTCGACTGCCATTATACTTATACTTACCCTAATGAAGTAGTTCTGGCCATAGTGAAGGAGCGGAAGGTCCTAGCGAGGGATAATACTAGGCTTGGATTTGAAATGAATTATTTGAAGAAAACTATTGAAATGCAAGCGGAGCGGATTAAGGAACTTGAGTATGATGTGGTTAAGAGCCAGGAAAGTGAGGATTAGAGCAGAGTCCATTCAGAATATTTGTGGTGATCTGCTGGGAGAAGTGAGTGACGAGGCTTCTTACATAGGAGGCGAGATTAGAGACAAACCCGCCAGTTTGGGGGGGGTCAACTAGTCCTACGACGGATTAAGCCTCTACTCCTAGGCTAGTACGTTGGATGATTTTGACTATTGCACATAGAAAGGATAGGAGAGGTTGTGGCTCGGTGGTTGTACGGTTTTCTTTTGACACTTGTGCTAGGTTTTATTTGATATGATTGTACGACTATATCTGTACTCTTGAGGCTCGTACTTGCTTGCTACTTTTCGTCCTGTTATTTTATAAATGACTGTTAGGAGCCTTTATGTATAGTGTTTTGACTGTTAACTTGGATCTTTGACTTTTGAACTTTTGACTTTTGGCTTTGACCTTATTTCGGCATTAGCCTTTAACTGCTTTTCAATTTTACTCGTTTATCGTGACTCCGATTCCATTTCTTATATGACTTTTAAATATGAATAAGCATATTGTATACCCCCTATTTGCTTACCTTATCAGTTATAATACTTGGGCCCTAGACTAGTGAGTAATCATGGAGACTAGACGATAATATGGTTGGGGCCATGGGTGCGGATCTAGGTAGGTCCAAGATTAAGAGGAGGAATAAAGGTCTGTAGTCAATTAGAACCAAGGACCCGAGTGTGGAGAAGGAGACCAGGTAGCTACAGCTATCAATCGTATGACTGATCTATTGTTTACTGGCCTGTTTGGTTGACCATCGAGATCAAGTACCGGGTAACTAGTAAAGAAACCTTGAAGTAAGTGAAGATAGGGCCCTGAAATGGTTCCAAAGTTCGCTTTCCCTAAATTGCTTAGAGGACCAGATCCCAAAGCTGCCGAGAACTTGTTTGAAAGAATGGAAGATATTTTTGCTGCTTCGCGTGATCCCTACGCGGAGTGAGTTTGGGGTCAAGTGGTGTTATTGTCCGAATATATGGGTAAGTGGTAAGGACTAGGTGCTCTTCTGGGGCGTAAGCTATGAATCATGACTGTTATAAGCATAAACCCTTTATCAGGATACTTGGGAGGAATAGATATGTACGTCGGGTAGGAATCTGTAATATGGGTGATCTACTCTTGGGACCGGCCGGCTCGAGTTGTGAATTACCTTATTGTGGATTCTTGTACTTGAGTACCAAAAAGAGGAGAGCACTAGAATAAGGGTCTGTATCTTGATGGTACTTGAGATAAGTTTTAATGGTAAAAATCAAGGCGCGGAAGATTCTGACACTTGACCTAGTTGTTGGACTGATGAGGGGATATATCTCGGAAGTTATCATGGATTAATCTTGAAATAGTCTGTTAGCATTTCTATAGATGGTGGCTAGACTGTAGTGTACGTTGAGAAATTTGCACTGAAAACCTATTTCCTTCTCCTGCGACTGTGAAGACTTGATAAGTGTTTATTTCGAATGTGAGGCGGTTTGATTACAACTACATTGATATTTCTACTCCTCTTGTGACATTCTTTCCTATACTTCCTTGACACCTATCCACTAATATCAAAGTATGGATTTGTTTTGATTATTATAGTGTTGAGATCAAGAGTTTTGGAATTTTGTATGGGGATTGGAGAAAAGAATTGGGTTCTATACCTGTACGCAAAAGCTTGAGATAAGGTGTGGAACTTTTGATATACAAAATACGCTTTAGGGTTTCACTATGTACATAAGTGGCAGTGGTACTTCTTGTGTTAAGACACCATAATAGAAATAAGTGGTATAGTATCTTGAAGTATTGCCCCACTTGTACTGCTTTCTCGTCTATCTCAATTGAGAATAGCTAAGTTTAATTCCTCGTGGTTGGATTGGAAATGAATGAACTTAAAAGTTATATGACTAGACCTTCTACGAAGCCAATCATAATTAGAGTTGCCTGGCAAGCTATTATCGATAAGTGAATCGGTGAGATGACAAAGGTGATTGATCTGCATAAGAAAATAGAGACTGTTCAAAAAGAAGTAGAGTTCCAAAAGAGATGAACTGAGTACTGGGAAAGATGATGGGAACCAAAATACCTAGAGAATATTGAACTACCGTATCAGGACATACAATTGAAAGGAAATATGAAGGGGTTCCAGAAGAGGTACAAAATAAGTTTGTATCAGTATATTTGCCTAGTTGACTAGCCATTAATGAGGTTTTGCCCGGATAAGTTATAATCATTGGACTATGCATAGTGACATTTTTTTTTATATAGCAAGATGTATTCCCTTAGGAACAGTGGACTTGGTACCGGCTGTTTTAATAAGTGCTATGAAGTATTGGTGGTTGTGCAGTATTGGATCCTTATCCCTAGTTTATTGCCTTACTTTGGTCTTTGAGTTAAAAAAATTATTGTTTGTCGCTCGAAGGGAAGAAATGATTTAATATACAGTGCATGGGTTAAAGAGCCAGTAAGAATAGTAACCATTTTGTAACTCTTCTTTTATCGAGATTAAGGTTTGCGTCACATTTTTCACCTTGACTAAATCAACAATTTGACTGAATTGTCTTCATCTTCCCTCTTACTTGGCCGAACCAAGAGAGAAGAGAAACCAAAGAGAGACCTCCAACTCCAACCTCAATTTTGTACTTGAATATGAAGTTACTCCATGGAAATGTTAACTAAGAAAGATTTCAAGGTATTGGTGGAGCGATTTTTGAGGAAGAAGCCCTGGATTTCCATCTTTCTTGAGGTTACAAGGTAACTTTGGCTAGCAATTTTCCTCTACTACCAATATAGGTAAACTAGTGGATTAAGGTAGTACTTTTGGCAGCTTTATGGAAAATTTCATGGGTTGAACTAGTGTTAACCATGGTCTGATAGCTTTGTTATGACTTGCCTAAAGAAAATTCGAGCTTGTGATTAAGAATTTCAGTTTCGGGTTTCATTTTGCTAAACTTGAGTAGAGACGGTTATATGCTTGATGTAGTGAGTTGTGGGCTTGATATTTATATGCTTGAGTTGAAGCTATTTCATGGGAAGAATGAAGCCTTGAATGGGCTAGGAAAAGTTAGTAAACACAAAGGATGTGCCGCTGAAAATTTTTTCGCAGGGAACCTTGGAAGGTTTTATAGAATTTGTTATATCTTGATGTAGAAAAGTCAAAATTGAGTTTCATTTATTATGTTTGAAACTAGGTTCAGAGTATCAGTATTGTTCTCAATTCCCATGAATATCTATGATTTTTCAAAGTTGACTGAAACTGTATACCTGTTCTATCTGTTACTGGGTGAAGCAGCAACTTTAGGTTGGAATTTAACCGACTCATGGATTGGATCTTACAATGGTACCTTCTATAAAGTTGTAACAATTTGAATCCATATTCCGACGGTATAAAGTTTTAAGTTTTTGGACATAAGAATCTCGAGATAAGATTTTCAAATGAGATCACGCAAAACTAAAACAAAAAAAAAATTCTATTTTTCCTAGGATTATTCCTACTTACATTCTCAACTTTAGGATTGGAATTGGTAAACTATTTGAGGTTGGTTTATGAGTGGAATCGAGACTTAAATGAAAGGAAAATGAGTTCTTCAAACCACCTTAGGTCGGACAGTTTACAACTTTGCATTTTGAACATCTTTTCTACTTTCTCTAAACGTATGGCTATAAGTGATACTTTTCTGCTCTAAATGACTTTTGCAACATTGATTAGTAAAGACATAAGGATTATTCTTCGATGGGAACAAGCTAGTATTACATTTCGATAGGTTATACAACTATGAAACTTGTAAATTGATACATGTTCTAAATAAAGATTTGGAGCTTCAATTCCTACATAATATGGCTTTGTATTGCTGGTCTTACTAAAGCATGCGTTCACAGGACTCGAGAGAGTTAAAAAGGATATTCATCGAAAATATTTTGAACTACTCAATAATCAAGCTGAGAATTTCGAGGGCGAAATTCTTTAAGGGGGAGAGAGTGTGAGAACCCTCATTTTTAAAATACAATTTCCCCAAACTACATGCCTTGCACCAAGATTTAAACCACCTCTTATATGCCCTAGCATTATATTTCACAATGTGTTACAACAAATCCCTTGTATGGACCCTCACTTTAAAACACAATTTTCTTATTTACATGCCTTATTATAAGATCTAGACCATTTAATATATGCCCTTACAAATTATTTTCTATGTGTTATAATAATTTCCATGCATTTCATTTCAATTCATTTTACTTGAAGTAAAATATATCCTTGAGCTAGGTTGTAAATAAATCACCACTTGTAATTGTCCAAGTGTTCTTTTATTAGTGGTAGAGACTTTATGTGAGAGATTAGAGGTGTTGAATAATTATTGGTGCATTTGGAAAGGTAAGAATGGCATTAGTCAAAGAATTAAGAGAAGTTGTGTACAAGAATTAGGCCAAGTGGCAAAATCCTAGCCATGCATCTTGTTTGACCAAAGATTAGATGAATTTTAAACCAATTTTTGCTCCATTCCTCCACCATAATTTCGTGCCCTTCTTAGCTTCCAAGAGAAAGAGAGAAACTCCATTTTAAAGCTTTCTAAACCTAGTGTGAGCTTGAGAGAAAAATCAAAAGAGAAAGATCTAGAGTTAGTGAGAAACTTTCCTCCAATCCTTGTGGTTGTTCCAAGCTTGAAGCTTTCATTTTGGTGGATTGTTTTGGTGATTTGAGCACCTTGTAAGTAAGGTAAGTACTCTTTAATTTGGGGGTTTTATGTGTTAGATCATCTACTATAAGCTCTAATCATGAATTGCAAGTTGTTGTGGTTGGAATTGAAAGTTAACCCCTTGAATTAAACAAGTAGTGGATAAATTGTTAGTATGCACACCAAGTGTTTGATGAAATGTTCAACTCTTATTCATTTATGTTTATGAGGTATTGATATGTTTTAAAACCTTATATGGTTAGATGTAATACTTGAGATGTGCAAAAGGTGAAAATAATGAGAAGAGTGAAAGTTGGGAAAGAATTAAGGATGCTGACCGAAACTGTTCAGCTTGCTGTCTGGTTTTTGCCCTGATGTTTCATGCATATTTTGGCTACAAATGTGAGTGATATATGTTGGGTTATGTGTGTAGAGGTTGTCTACAAAAAATTAGCCAATTTGGTTGAGTAAATTTTGAGTTGCAAGCAAAGGGACAAAACTGGACTAGGTCCAGAAACTTTCTGTCCAGCGATGTTGTAAAGGCTATAACGTTTTCCTCACTGATCTGAATTGAGTTCCATTTGTGGCATTGGAAAATAGACTCTTAGAGCTTTAAAATGGTACCTGGCTCATGTTCTGGTTCGTCCCGAGCAATCCGTGGCAAGTCGTGGAAGTCGGCTGCCCGTGCGGTACTGTTCATCCGAGGCAGTCCAGAAATTTCTTTTGGCTTCTTAATTTTGAGCCACTTAAGCTGGGATTTTGGAAATGGTTTCTTCACGACAAATTTAACCTTAAGAACCTAGTTTCCAACGCAATTGACAGAACCTAATTCTGACTCTCCTACCATGAACAGTGACCATTTTCCCGAGGCTGGTCGGGCGAGACAGTTTAACCGTAATGAAACTTTTGAGCTTCGGTGAAACCCTTCTTTTGCCGAACTTTCATGTACATACCAAACTTGTTTTCTTATCAACTTTTCCCATGGTTTGGACCTCATTTGCATGATAGATTAAGTAGCTTAAGCTACTCACTTGGTCTCTTAATGAACCTATACTTGAGTAAGGAACGAATCCAATTGTTAATGGTTTCGCTCGTTGACCTAGGTTTGGGCAACAAAGGTGATCGTAACTGAGACGTTTGATGTCAATTGCTACTTTTTCTTGACAGGTGAGTGTTTCAGTACTTGCTACTTGTTATGTGGAATACTTGCATACTTGAAATCGTTGATTTGCTATTGTTTGAGCCAAACACTGTTTTAGTTAAAATCGAGGCGAGTGTGTACTTTATTGCACTTGACCTTCCTTGTTTTCCACTGAGGCTCTACTTACTGAATGAAGTAATATGAAATGAGATATTGCTATACATGACCGTGCTTAAGTTGCGTGGATGACATTCCGCCAACTACTGTTACTGTTTGGGTACCCAACCTCATAGGTGAGTCGGTTGTATCGAGCCAGCAAGGGCTTGGTCGAGAAGGCCGATAAACCTTGAGGACTGTTTACTGTTCACTAGAAATTGAATCTTGCCTGGAGGTCCCTGGTGAAGCATAGCCGTTGTGCTTGCTTGTTGTGTTGTCCAGCACCACCAGTGATAAAATCCTCGGCTTGATACTGTTTTATTGGAATCCTTGAGCATTGGAAACTCGGATTCCTGGTATACTCGAGTATTACCAAACTACTGTTTATGGAGTGCGGGCCCGGTGGGGGGTTGTTTGGGGGACGGAGACTGGTGAAAGTGGTGTTCTACGGACCTATATACTGTTACAAGTGTTGACGGAGTGTCAACAGGAGGCAATTATGATCAAACTCAAGTGGACCTTTGGCTTTTGAAAGCCACCCGTATCCTTGAATTGAATTGTGATTAAACTGTTATTTTACTGTACGGTGTTTAGTTGGCTATTTTGTGATTTTATGTGGCTATGTGTTTACTTGTTTACCTGGAACCTCACTGGGCTTTAGCTCACCCCATTCCCTTTGTTTTCCTTAACAGATCGGGAAGGGATTTGATCGAGGGCTTTCTTAGCTTTATTTTGCCGTTCTTGCGTTTTGAGGTTGTAACTTTCGTTTAAGCAGACTTGTAAGCTTAAATTCTTAAGGGTGATTTATATTATGTAATTTTGAGTGAAGCGTGGTAAGTTGGCATACGATGATATATGTACTAAGCTGAATTGTTGGATTAGTGATCATGTTTGAGTTAGTGTTTCAATCCCCTGCATTGTCAAATGTTACATTCGTTTCATTGATGATATTAGTACTTTGAACGACTGAGTCCTGGCGAGAGCTAGGCAGGCAGTCCGCTGATACCCTAGGGTTTGCCCAAGGGAGAGGTGGGGCTGTCACAGTAAACTTCGATCTGTGTGCCTCTTCTAAAATCTCCTTCTTAAGTTCCTCATCGTTTGGCACTACTATCCGATTCCGAAACTTCAGAATACCATTCGATCTTAGGTTAAAATCTGACTTTTTTCCTTTTTCAACTTTTTTCGACCATTTTTGCACTTCAGTGTCCTTTTCTTGAGATCCCTTGATACGTTCCAACAAGATGGAATTCACTACAATATTTTTCAAAATTACTTTCCTTGGTCCCAGTCAAGGATTCCAATAACTAATTTCTTCCAACAATTGCAATTCCTTGATCATCAATCCAGCCATTTGCACTTGACGATTCAAAGCATCGCCCACTACATTAGTCTTTCCTGGATGGTACTTTATAGTGCAATCATAATCTTCCAAAAATTCTATCCATCTACGTTGCCTCAAATTCATCTCCTTTTGAGAGAACAGATACTTAAGATTTTTGTCGTCAGTAAAAACCTCAAATGTCACTCCATACAGATAATGTCTCCACTTCTATAAAGAAAATACTACCGCTGCCAATTCCAAGTCATAGGTCGGGTAATTCCCTTCAAGCGTTTCAATTTCCTAGAGACATACGCTATCACCTTGTCATTTTGCATCAAAACACATCCAATTCTTCCCTAGAGGCATCTGTGTAAATCACAAAACTATTTTTCCTATTGGGTAGAGCTAATATTGGGACTTTGGTTAAACGTCTTTTCAATTCATGGAAACTCTCTTCGCACTTAGGGCTCCAAATAAACTTCCCACTCTTCTTGGTCAACTCGGTCATTGGTCCAGCAATTCTAGAAAAATTTTGGATAAATCTCCGATAATACCCTGCTAATCCAATAAAACTCCGAACCTTAGTAGGGTTTTCCGGTCGTTTCCACTTCGAAACAGTTTCAACTTTAGCTGAATCTACTTTAATCCCATCCTTAGAAATTATGTGTCCCAAGAAAATCACTTCTTTTCACCAAAACTCACACTTGCTAAACTTAGCATATAACTGGTGTTCTCTTAGAGTTTGTAAAACAATTCTCAAGTGTTTTTCATGATCTTTCACATTCTTAGAATACACTAAAATGTCATCAATGAAAACCACCACAAATTGATCTAGATAAGGCTTAAAAACACTATGCATTAAATCCATGAAAGCTGCAGGAGCATTAGTTAACCCAAATGGCATCACTGCAAATTCAAAGTGCCCGTACCTCGAGTTAAAAGCAGTCTTGGGTATGTCCTTCTCCAAAATCCTCAATTGGTAATAACCTTGTCTCAAATTCAACTTTGAAAATATTACCGCCCATTGCAATTGGTCAAACAATTCATCAATATGGGGCAACGGGTACTTATTCTTAATTGTGACATCATTCAAGCCTTTATAGTCTATACATAGTTTTAAACTCCCATCCTTTTTCTTAACGAACAAAACTGGGGCTCCCCACGGAGAATCACTCTCCTTTATAAAATCCCTATCTAATAAGTCCTGTAGTTGCAATTTCAACTCCTTCAATTCCGCTGGTGCCATTTGATGTGGTGTTTTAGAGATAGGTGCTACTTCCGGAGTTACATCAATCTTAAAAGCTATTTTCCGTTCCGAGGGTAAAGACTCTAACTCTTCAGGAAAAACATTTGGAAAGTCTTTCACTACAGGCACGTCCTCCAATTTCACCTTATCACTAGGGGTGTTAATAAGAAAAGCCAAATACTCTTTAGCTCCTTTACTTAATAATTTTCTAGCTCGAATCCCTGAGATAAGTGCGGATGAAACCAATTTACCCCTTACATCCAACTTCAGGATTGCCTCCCCTGGAATGCATAGTTTTACAATCTTTGTTCGACAGTTTAATTGGGTATTATAACGGGCTAACCAATCCATTCCTAAAATCACATCATATCCCTTAATTGTTAAACTTATCAAGTCGGCCAATAATTTTCGCTCCCCAACACAGACTTCACAGTCTTTATACACCAGGTTAGCAATTAAACTTTGATCCCCAGTAGGTGTTTTAACCTCCAAATCATACGGTAACTTAACAGACTTCAATTCTATCCCACTCATGAAGTTAGGGTTTACAAAAGAATGTGTTGCACCCGGATCAATTAAAACTCTAGCTAAACGATAAAAGATTGGAATTGTACCTTCAACCACTTCAGTCGTTTCAGGAATTTGTTGATAATCCAGTGCATAAACCCTAGCCGGTACTTTTGGTCGACTTCCTCCGGCATTGGTCTGCTTAGAGTTTGACTTTTCTGGTCTCTGAGGGTTACCTCCTATTTTTGGTAATTTCGGACAGTTGGCGACTTGATGTTCAGCACTACCACAAAATAAACATTTCCCCAATTTCCTCCAGCAGTCATTTTCAGAGTGGTTGGATTTACCACAGTACCCACAAGAAACTTGAGGAGTCACGGCCGAACCAATAGAAGGCGCTCCTCTAGCCTGAGCCGGTCCACTGCGACCTTCACTGGATAACGCTTCCCTAGAAGCTCCAGTGGTCCTTATTCCTCCAATTTCTCTTCCCATCTTGGAAGGTTGTGCACTTTTACTAGCCTGCCCAGACGCAGAGCTAGAAAAATTTCTCTTTCTATTGTGAAAGTCCCTCACTTGCAGTCTTGCACTTTCAACCCTTTGTGCCTTCTCTAAAGCCTCAGTAAAAGTAAAAATTTGGGTTGCAGCCAAGCCCTCCTGAATTTTCCCATTAAGCCCCTGTATAAACCGCCTTATTCTTTTTCATTTATTGACTACTAGTTCAGGAGCGTACTTAGAAAGTTTAGTGAATTTTCCTGCATACTCTACCACACTAAGGACTCCTTGTTTCAACTTTATAAATTCATCATCTCTCTTTTCGTGAATCAAGGGTGGAAGAAACTTTTCATTAAATTCCCACATGATGTTCTCCCAGGTCCAAGGGGTTTGAACTCTCTCCCATTTTCCTTTTATCATCTCCCACCAAACACGAGCTACTCCCTCAAATTGAAAAGCAGCAAAATTTACTCGCCTATCCTCAATATAATCTAGGGTGGCGAATATGTTGGTCATCCTCTCTAACCAATACTCTGCTATTTCAGAATCTGGTTCTCCAAGAAACTTAGGCGGATTGAAATTTAAGAACCTCTCTAAAGCTCTATCCTCTCCTCTTTCCTGACCCCCAGGTTGGTTAAGCGGTCCAGGACCTTGTCTATCAGCTACGCGCTCTAGAATATCAGTCATCCTATTAATGGCAGTAGCCACTTGATTACCCTCAATATTTTTCTGTTCCTGGGTCGGTCCAGTTGCTGAGATCATCACCCTGAGGTTGGGCCTGTCTAGTCCCTCGCCTACGACTTCGACCACATCTTAGTCCTTCCATAACCTAGGCGTGCCTAGTGCAGGAAATAAATCAATTATGCAATACAAAATAGAAAGCAGGAACCAATCAAGGAAACATTGAAAATAACAATTATTTATATTCATTAGCATATCAAGTTCATACAATTAGCAAGTCATGGGGTAGTTACAAAAATATAGCACACATGTGCCACAAGAGTACTTTAGTCACAGAAAACTAAAGTAAAAGCAAGTACTTCAAAAGTAAACCACACAGTCATGCAAAATACAATGGCCTCAGCACTTAGTATCACCCCTGCTAATTCTAGCTGTACTAGTCAAAAGGGTCAAAAGAAAGGTCAATCAATCTAGACCTAGTCCACAGTAGAACTACCGGGTGGAACCTCCTCCTCCTCAGGGCTCTGCACTCCCTCCATTGTCTCATCCACTAGCCTAGTAGCATCAGTCAAGATGTCGAAAGCCCGACTACGGATCTCCTCTCTTAACCTAGTAAGTCGAGCCCTAGCACTCTGAAGCTCCTCACAAACCACTGCAGATGTGGCCACCTCGCCCTCTAGTACTTCCTCGAGCTTAGTAATCCTCTCTCCCTGAGCGCTAACCATATGTCCAAGCTCGTCCACCTCTGCCTGTAAATCCTGGTTAAAATCCACTAACTGACGACGCTCATCGTCCAAAGCAAGCACGAGGTAGTTCGGATTGACGAAGGTCAACCTACATGAACATCGGGGATGTCTGTCAGATGGGGAATAACGTACTCGAGCTCCCCCACCTAACGCTCGGTAGTAAATAGGCTTAGAAGGCACTACATGACCATTCGCATGGTCATTCCCGTTAGCTGCCGGAACTCCATTTCCGTTTTCCATCCTTGTAAAATAATAGCACTTTTCAGGTTAGAAATTAAATCACTATCTAGTTCGGATGTCGTTTATGCATGCCTAACCCAATCACTAGTACGCTCCAAATACCTCTTAAGGTATAATTTAATTATCCGGTCTCAGGTTTTAAGGGTAGAGTATCTAATATGTCTTCCATATAGATCTCTAATCTAGCGCTCTGATACCAACTGTGACGCCCCCACTTCTCCCTAAGGCGAACCAAAGGGTATCCGCGGGACGCCTGCCCAACTCTCGCCAGGACTCAAGTAATTTCTATTCAAGCTTATAACGATACTAGAAGTCGATAACCAGAAAATATACATACAAAAAGCGCGGAAGCGTTCAAGCTTAACGATCTATAACAATCACCCAATTCTTATATCGGATTTCCATAATACAGCCCAAAATATACAATATCCAAAAGTCTAGATAAAAGAGTTGGAACTCTGTTACATGAGTACACAAAAAGAAATTCCTCCGAACATCATTCCAAGCCAAACCTGTTAAGGAAAACAAGTCTACAGGGTGAGCAAAACGCTCATGAGGCCAAGAACACACATGCAAGCACATTGTTCAAGTAGCAATCCCAATTTAACAAGTAAAGCATCAATATTGCAATAAATAACAATTCGAGCGGAAAACTAAGCAGAAACAATTCAAGAATATCGGAGCTCTCAGGAGTTAATTTCCACTTGCTTTGCCAATGTCATTCGTATATCTTGTGACAGCCCCACCTTCCCCTAAGGCGAACCAAAGGGTTCGACGGGCCGCCTGCCCAACTCTCACCGGGACTCAGTCGTTCACAACAGTTCTCAATTAAATTACAATATAAATCTCAAATATACATCAAATGTTCCAACATTTACATATCAAAAGCGAAGCGAACCTAATCAATTGCGCTATCAACTAAAACCTCAAGAGATCAAAGCAATACAACTTTCCCGAATAAGACAAAGGTCCCCAGTTCTCACATAATTACAAGTACAATCGCAGTTTCAACTATTACACAGGATAAAACTAAAACTGCAACTGAATAGGAGATAATTCACCCATTCACATGGAACACTTGATTATCAATGCTTCAATCGCTTCAAGCCCTGTGGAGGGGAATAAAATAGTTTTGGAGCGATCTAGAAACTCAGTGAGTAACCAGTAAAATCCAGAAATCAAATAAGCTTTACAATCGTTCATTTCAATGATGTCATGATTCAGTAGTCTAATGTACGTTTATTGCTCTCGTAAGCCAGTGAAATCATTGCACTTAAACACCCAACGCTCAAATACATCCTTTAACGTTAAACAGTAAGAGGGAGCCCCTTTCTGAGCTCCAAATGAACATGAACAAGTGGTGAAGACGTTGGTGTACAGCACAAGACTCCCCAAGAATTCATTTAAGCCAAATCATGCCATGAACTCCCATGCAAGCACGCATGATATGCAATTGAATAAAGAATGTAGGAAACAGTTCATAAGTAACTTTGGAAATAGTTTAGGATCACTCACCTCCACGGCTCAGGAACCATCCATCATATATCATTGTCTTGCCCAAATCTAAGCCCTAGATCACAACCTCAAAGCAATCAAACACTTTCAAAGTTTGGACAGCATTTGCCCTTAATTTCTTTATTTGTCCAACGTACAATCAAATACCCAATCATATAGCAATTAACCACAATTGCACATACAGTTCGTAAACGATAAAACATATCCAATTAGGGCCACAATACCCCTCAATCAAGCCAATTAGAAGCTTAATAACCAATCTATAAGAAAGCTCCAAATTAAACCCTAAAATCGGAAATTCACAATTTTCCACAAACAACTGCAATTAACGTATAAAGAGTCCATTTAACACCATAACAATCCATCAATTCAAGACCAATCCATGATTATAATATAAATTCATAAAATCCCCTAAAAAATCAGAAATTCACCATAAATTCCTTCAACCCATGAAATACTCCACAATACAACATACTTAGCCACCATAACCATTAATTAACCAATATTAGAACAAAAGGGAACTTGTTTATCCAACTTACCTCAAATTTAAGAAAGCTATCAACTTAGAGCTTCTCTTCCAAAATCAATCCATCAAAAGCTTTAAACCACTATAGTGAGCCCTTGTATGAAATATTTTTCAAAACCATCGGTTAAAACTCAAGATTTGAGTAGAAATTGAAGATGGAAAAATGAAGAGCTTTTCTTGTTTTTCTCTCAAGAGGCACGGATGAACCAGGGAAGAAATGAAGATATTTTGGCCAAAATAGGATAAGTAATGAAAGAAACAGCCGGTCAAAGCCTCTGACCGACTGTGATACGTCAGAATCCGGCCGAAATCTGGCCGGATTCTGGCCAGAGACGAAACCCATTTTTTTCAAAATCCTCAGGCAATCCAGCCAACAATCCGGCCAAGATCTGGCCGGATTTGGCCCTTCATCTTTTCACAGAATTTTTCGTTTCTTTTCCAATTGAAAAACTGTGCTCCTCCACTCGTCCAACAAAAATATACATAAAATGAAAACCCTTCTTTTCGGGGCATCACAATCTCTCTTCCTTAAGAGAATGTTGTTTACTAGGTAAGTGGTGTGTGAACTTCTTCCTATACTTAATGATGTTTAATTTGTGCCTAGTGGTGGCTAAAGTGTTGAAATTTGTGATTTATTTCTTGGTTTGAGATGAATTGGTGAAGTTTTTATTTTTTTGAGGAATTTTCTGGTTTAATGTGATCATGGTGTTGTGGTTGTTTATGATGGTTGATAATGAGGGGTTATGACTCTAGTGGATGTAAATGATTGATAATTGCAACCAATTTTGGGTTTGGATTGAAATGAGAAAAGTTAGGGTTTCAGAACCCCCTTTTCTGTCCGGTTTTGTATCTCATGTTTAGAGGCCGAATTGGCCTTGGCTCAAAACATGAAAGTTGTAGGTATTCATGTGTTTGAGGTGGCTGTAAAATTTCAGGTTATTTGGAGTAGTGTAGAGTGAGATATGTCGATTTTACTGTAGCTGTTCTGGGTTGATCAGAATGTGCAAACTGTGTTTGTAATCGTCTGTTTTGACTGGAATTGCTTTGGATTTGGATGTTGGTGTCTTCTGATGAAATGTAACTTGAGGTCTTAGCTACCGCATGCCTTTGGAATCAACGCATTTGGACCTGTATAGACTGAGTTGGACTAATTACAGCATAGTGTGATTTGTGAACCTGCAATTACGGTTCTGGTTTGGTATTCTGCATTTTTGACCTAGTTGTGCTAGGATTTGGACTGAGTGGCCTTCTACATTGTTGTAGCCCTGTCTTTTAGCTTCGAGATGGTGGATTTTACACCCTCATCCGATAAGCGTAACGCATTTTGTGCCATTACCGCAAAAGGAGGACGAAAACTGTTTTTTTGTTAAGGTCAAGTTAGTGCATTGCTGAAATTTCTGGTTATCTATGCTACTTGTCTATGCATATGAAACCCAATTGGGGTTGCGATTGGCATTGCTTTATGACTCGTTATCGAGTCTCATTGTATTTGTTTGCTTGTTCTAGGAGGTAACGGTGGTGCACGACGTTCGTTTAACGACGGTGCATGAAACATCACTTTCTTGAGTGGTGAGTATACTACTCACTTAATTATTACAATGTGGCTTTGTTATATGTGAATTTGATGCCTTGAAGGCTTACTTGGCTATTGGAATTGAGAGAGGTGAGGGTGTACTTGACCGCCCTCACCCCTTGTGATAACATTCATGACTGTTTACCGTTCACTGAAATTACTGCAATTGATATATGAGACATTGAATTCCTTCCATGAAAAACTGATTTGGTGTCGTTTGGACGAATATCCAACGGCCTTACTGTATTACTGAGCTCAACCTCGTTGGTAGTCACTTGAATCGAGCCAGCGAGGGCTTGGTCGTGAAAATTGACTAGCCACGGGGACTGAAATGGGAATCTTGTGGTAATGAGACCCTTGGTTCCGGTGTACTCGAGTATCACCTAAAGTTACTGCTTGGAGTGCGGGCCCGGTTGGGGTATGTTGGGTGGAAGGAATGGAAGTGAAGTGGGTTCTACGGTTGGTACTCATAAACGTTGACGGAGAGTCAATGAGATTGGATCAAGAATGTAAGCGTGGAAATGGGCTCTTGAGAGCCGTCCGTATCCTTTTACTGACTTGTTTTACTTCTTAATTGTGTACTTGAAATGAAAGATTATGCTTATGTGATCTTTGTTGCTTATGTGGTAGTAACTCATTGGGCTTAAGCTCATTCCGTTCCATTTGTTTTCCTTACAGGAAAATGATCACTTTTGGAAAGGTTGTACTAGCAAGTTGAGCTCATGTAAATGTATCTTTTGAATAGCTCTTTGAATGAAACCCTAATGTGTATTGGGTTCACTTTCTTTTGATTGGCAAACCGAACATGTATATTCGTAGTGAATGATTTTTGATATGCCGCTTTGGCTTGAAAATGTTACATTTCAATGTGTGTATGTTTGGTTGATATTTGGTTGAATTTCGGATCAACTCGTATTTCAAACGGCAAAAGAAAAATTTTGGCTACTCTCGGCCTAGTATCTGGATTCTGACGTGGCCGGTACTGTTCATCATCGGCTTCGATTTTCATTTTTTTTTTATTTGTGATTTTGATTTGTTTACGCGCGTGGGTATGTTCCAGAACGTATTAGATCGACGTGAACTGATCCGTAGTCCTGGCGAGAGCTGGGCAGGCAGTCCGCTAACCCCTTTGGTTCGCCTTAGGGGAAAGTGGGGCTGTTACAGGACAGCATTTGCCCTTAATTTCTTTATTTGTCCAACGTACAATCAAATACCCAATCATATAACAATTAACCACAATTGCACATACAGTTCGTAAACGATAAAACATATCCAATTAGGGCCACAATACCCCTCAATCAAGCCAATTAGAAGCTTAATAACCAATCTATAAGAAAGCTCCAAATTAAACCCTAAAATCGGAAATTCACAATTTTCCACAAACAACTGCAATTAACGTATAAAGAGTCCATTTAACACCATAACAATCCATCAATTCAAGACCAATCCATGATTATAATATGAATTCAGAAAATCCCCTAAAAAATCAGAAATTCACCATAAATTCCTTCAACCCATGAAATACTCCACAATACAACATACTTAGCCACCATAACCATTAATTAACCAATATTAGAACAAAAGGGAACTTGTTTATCCAATTTACCTCAAATTCAAGAAAGCTATCAACTTAGAGCTTCCCTTCCAAAATCAATCCATCAAAAGCTTTAAATCACTATAGTGAGCCCTTGTATGAAATATTTTTCAAAACCACCGGTTAGAACTCAAGATTTGAGTAGAAATTGAAGATGGAAAAATGAAGAGCTTTTCTTGTTTTTCTCTCAAAAGGCACGGATGAACCAGGGAAGAAATGAAGATATTTTAGCCAAAATAGGATAAGTAATGAAAGAGACAGCCGGTCAAAGCCTCTGACCAACTGTGATACGTCACAATCCGGCCGGAATCTGGCCGGATTCTGGCCAGAGACGAAACCCATTTTTTCAAAATCCTCAGGCAATCCAGCCAACAATCCGGCCAAGATCTGGCCGGATTTGCTGCCGGATTTGGCCCTTCATCTTTTCACAAAATTTTTCATTTCTTTTCCAATTGAAAAACTATGCTCCTCCACTCGTCCAACAAAAATATACATAAAATGAAAACCCTTCTTTTCGGGGCGTCACAATCTCCCCTCCTTAAGAGAATGTCGTTCTCGACATTCTCACTTGTACCTACCAGATCTAAAATCCTCAAAAGCCACTCAAACTTTCCAAACAAGCACCAAGAGTCAAACAACACCTACTTGTCTGATTTTTAGTCCTACAAGAAATCACTTATATTTCAAACCAAACCCACAGTCTAGCATCCTAAACTTTAAGTCTAGGATACACTACAGAGATCTGAAGCCTAAGCTCTGATACCACCTGTGACAGCCCCACCTCCCCCTAAGGCGAACCAAAGGGTTCGACGGGCCGCCTGCCCAACTCTCACCGGGACTCAGTCGTTCACTACAGTCCTCAATTAAATTACAATATAAATCTCAAATATACATCAAATGTTCCAACATTTACATATCAAAAGTGAAACGAACCTAATCAATTGCGCTATCAACTAAAACCTCAAGAGATCAAAGCAATACAACTTTCCCGAATAAGACAAAGGTCCCCAGTTCTCGCATAATTACAAGTACAATCGCAGTCTCAACTATTACACAGGATAAAACTAAATCTGCAACTGAACAGGAGATAATTCACCCATTCACATGGAACACTTGATTATCAATGCTTCCGTCGCTTCAACCCCTGTGGAGGGGAATAAAATAGTTTTGGGGTGAGCTAGAAACTCAGTGAATAACCAGTAAAATCCAAAAATCAAATAAACTTTACAATCGTTCATTTCAATGATGTCATGATTCAGTAGTCTAATGTACGTTTATTGCTCTCGTGAGCCAGTGAAATCATTGCACTTAAACACCCAACGCTCAAATAGATCCTTTAACGTTAAACAGTAAGAGGGAGCCCCTTTCTGAGCTCCAAATGAACATGAACAAGTGGTGGAGACGTTGGTGTTCAACACAAGACTCCCCAAGAACTCATTTAAGCCAAATCATTGTCGCGCCCCATTTTTTGATAAATAAATAAATGGTTTAAAAAATGTATTTTTTGATTCGATTTTTGGTTGGAAAATGAATTTTGATTTAAAAGAAAATTGGGCCTCAATGGGGGTTTTGAGAATGCGACGATTTGACCCAAAATTATAGTTTAAAAAGGGTTTTTTGAAATAAAAAATTGGAGTCGCCACTTGGTAATGAGTTAAGGTGTACCAAGTCACCTAAAAATGAATTTTTTAAAGAAAAATAGGAAAAAGTAGTAAGAAACCCCTTTTAAACGACTCCTAGTCTACGTAAACCAACGAAAAGGTTCGGGAGTCACATTTGACGAAGGGGAAGGCAAGGATACAATCCAAGGCACCCCTTTGACCTAGCCAAAGCTAGTTGCGTGATTTAATCAAAGATTTTCTTGTTTTAACCAAAGAATTTATTATATTTGGATGTACTACATGAATGCAAACCCTAAACCTAGGGGGATATGGGGGGTAAAATTTCTCTCCAAAGCTTGAGTGATACCAATCACATTAATTGTGAAGCCCCATAATGATCCTTTGGAGAGGTCACACATAATCCTAAATGACGTAAAAATGAGTGAAATGAATGCATGCCATATGAAAATGTGAGTTTGTGTGAAGTGAAAAAGTGATAAAAACAAGAGTGTGTAAGTGGAAGTGTGCAAATGGATGTACAAGATAAGGTGAGTAAAGTAATAATGTGAAAATGTATGTGAGATAATATAAAGTGCATGTGTGCGAGTGATATTATAAAGTGTAAGTAGTTGAGTGAAAACGTGCAAAATTAAAGTAGTGTGAAGTGAGAATGTGGAAGAAGGGTTAGAATATAAAGTAGAAGTGTATGTGATAGCGAATGAGTAAAATGCATGAATCCTATAGGAATGCATCAAGACGGGAACGGGGAGTCCTAACTTTGTGACTTTAATTTTCCCTTTGATTAGAAGGAAGAACTAGCGTGCTAAGGCTATTTTGTAGCCACACTCGCTCGTTTCCCTTATCGAAAGGGGACTCTTCAAGCAAATGTACCCTATAACTAGCATGAGGTGTAAAAATCCTAAAACGAGGGGAAAAGGGGTTCGAGGAGCATGCCAAATGATAAAACTAAGAAAAATGCATGACATGTAGTGAACATGCAAGTGTGCACTAACAAAAGGGGGATGGCCTATTGGGTCTAGCGTTGGACTAGCCCATTCTATGAATTCCTACTAGCGTTGGACTAGTGGAAACGTACATTCATCCATCACATTCATTCATGGCTATGGAAAGCGAGTAGACATGCCAAACACTCGTAAACATGTAGCACATAACACTTAGCATGCTCGACTAGATGCAAGAACCTAATAAAGCAAATTAACACATAGCAATAAAAGTAAGCAATCAAGCTAATGGACCTATTACATTTGCTAGCTAGGCACACGTCTTCAATAGGTCTTCATCGAGTGCTTTCCAAGCCCTATCTATTACAAGCCAAGAGGTGTACACATACCCCATAAAGAATAACTTAAATAAAAAGCAAAAGTAAATGAAGTAAATGAAAGGAATTAAAGAAAAACGAGGGAAGCAAGTAGACATGCAATTTTCACGTAGCACATTGGATCACATAGGAGAGACAAAAAAGATAAAAGAAGTTATACCTCCCTTGAATTGATGCCCAAATGAAAGAAAAATGGCTTCAAAACAATAAAGAGGTCAAGTACCACTGTAATTAAGAAAAATTAAAAGAAATGTGCAAAACAAAGCTCACTTGATCGTAAAGCCCCTAAAGTTATGACTTAAGTGTAATTGACAAAGCATGGTAGTTAATTAAAGCAAACAAGCAATGAAGTTGCAAAATTAGAGCTGCCAAGGACCAAATTGAGGAAATCAATCAATTGGTTGGGTCATAGTGGA
Organism: Coffea arabica; assembly: GCF_036785885.1. Lineage (NCBI taxonomy): Eukaryota > Viridiplantae > Streptophyta > Magnoliopsida > Gentianales > Rubiaceae > Coffea > Coffea arabica. The sequence continues at coordinate 46,009,100 of NC_092320.1, read as the reverse complement.
ACAAGGGGAGACTTGGAGGGTCAAAGTGCAATTTTAGAAGTTGTTTTGCATGCAAATTCCTATGCAACTACGTAGAAAGCTTTCTGCACAAAGCAAACAAATCAGCCGCATTTCTTTTATGTTTCACTTTCAAACGCCAACTTCAAATTCAACTACATACCTTAACCGAAGCTCCCTTAATCTAACATTCAAAACTTTAAACTAGACAGCAAAAACATAAATTTGACATCCCAAACCAGCAAAGACATAGGAGGAAATCATGCAAACATTGAAGAACGAAAGCTGCTACAACCGAAAGAGAAGTCTGCTGCATTTTCATTTACAAATGGATTCTAGACAGCTTTGAGTATAGCCATTTCATCTGTCCAACATTGAACTTAACCAGCAAAGCAAATAAACTCCTCATCCAACAAACCAAACATTGAAGGAAATTATACAAATGCTGGAGAATTTTATGCAAAATGATTCGGCAATCCTGCTCTGTGCATTTTCCAGCAATGTTTAGACATGTTTCAAGCTTTCCTTGAACCCAAACACACAAACATTAACACCAAACCTTCCATCTCATTCCTTCAACACCAAACTAAGCTAGCAAAAGCTGATTAAAACCAGTTTTGGGTGCTGTTGCGGGGAGCATGGAAAACAGCAAAACATAAAAATGAAGTGCAGCTACCCAGAAAATTTTTGTAGTCTAGTCGAAAACAGTTTTTATTCTTACTGGTTTCTGCACTTTTAAACTATTGCAACCGAAGCAAATCAGGCCATCTCAAACCAAATCATCAAAATCATTAACCCCAATCTATTAAACTCCAAGACACAACACAAAAATGCAGGAGACAAGTTATTGAAGGTCATGCGGAAAACAGAAATGGAAGAACACGCAAACAGAACTGGACAGAAACGGCAAGAATAAACAGCAAGAATGAATCAAAACTCAAAGCGACAACTTAACAATGAATGAAAATGACAAGCACCGAGACATTAGGCTAGGAGGGTACCTGACCAAGCCTTTTGGGTTAAAGATAGGTCAGGTACTCCCGCGGAAAGCTGCTGGATTGGCTTCAGACGATTTCGAACCCGCACTCGCGGAGCCAAGCTGATGATTTGGGGCCAGATTCAAAGGCTTTCTAGGTGCTTTCTGTGAACCATTTCTGAACAAGAGTTCTTCCCCTGACTTCGTAGTTGATGCAAAAACCAAAATCCAAGCGAATTAAACAATTGTAAAGGGGATAATCATGCCGCAAGGGGTGCCGAAAACCAGCCTATTCTGCCGAAATTTTTTGCAGGAAGCCATTTCTGGTTCTGGTTCCTCTACCGCCGCCACTTTTGGCTTGGCTTTTCTTTCCTTCTAGTCGAAACCCTCACTGCCCAAAGTTTGTCCAGTGTTCCTTGCTTTTCCGTTGCTCAGCCCGCCGCCTTTTCTTAGCTCTATATGTCCACCGCCCTCGCTTTCCTTCCCAAGCTCTCCTTTTCTCAGCTTTTCTGTTTCTCGCCGCAACCTGGCCCTGATTTCTTGCCAAAGCCTTTCTCCTTTACTTCCATTTCCAGCCGAAGCCTCCTTCTCCTCTCTTACCCCGGCTTCGTTACTCCTCAGCCCATAGCCTATCTAGTTTCGCTTTCTTTTTTTTTCTAGCTCTGGTCACTTCAGCCGTCACCTTATTCCTCTATCCGCCCTTTGCTCCCTCCGGCCAAAAACCCAGGCCGTCTCTTACAGATTCTACTCTCGGCCCTTTTCTCCTTTGAGCTTTTCTAAAACCCAGCCGTTACTCCTCACTCTTGTTTTCTTTCTTTAGCCGTAAACTTGCCTCCAATCCCCCGTAGCTTTCCTTTTTCTGTTTTTTCCTCACTCAGCCCCCCTCGTTTGCTCTCTCCTTAATCCACAGCCACCCATGTCTCCTCCCCCTCAGGTTTCTTGCTTCGTTGTTTTTCTGTTTTTTCTTTTGCTAGACAGCCGCTGCCTTCTCACCTTCGTTGCCCCAGTCCTCTCTCCAATCTCAGCCTTTTGTGTTTTCCCTCAAGCCATCCGTCTCTTTTCCTCTCTTCTAGATTTGCGGCTCTCCCTCTCTCTATCTCCATAGCTTTCTATTTATACCGGAGCTCTCAACCCTAAAACCTCAGTCCTTTCTTCTATATTTGCAGTCCACGGGGCTGCCCCAATGCTCCTTTGCAAGCTGCGACAAAATGCAGCTTGCATGCGCGTATCCTTTTTTTTTTTCTTTAAGAAAACATTGTATTAAAACAACTCAGCATATTTCTTGAATGTTTTTCCCTTTTTTTCTTTTTCTAAAAATTCTACGCTAAAACTTAAAAATAAAAATAAAACTAGAAACTAAAAACTAAAAATCGAATAAAACTAACACGACAAATAAAAAACTAAAAATAAACAGTATATGAAATTACACCAAAAATTTGGTGTCTACAGTTTGCCCCTCTTTGTCTGAGTTTTGAAAAAACTTGAGACAAAGAAGTAGACACCAAATACTTACCTGCATTATTCAGCTGCGAATTACTCAAACGATGGGGACTGACCCCTGACAGGAAATTTTAAAATTGGGACTGACCCGAGATAGAAATTTAAACGGGACTGACCCGAACAGGAATTTAAACGGGACTGACCCGAACAGAAATTTAAAACGGGATAGACCCGGACAGAAATGTAAATGGGATAGACCCACGTTTAGTGGTAAAAAATGAAATGCACACTAGTGGGACAAACCCAACGGCTAGTGGCGTATGCAAAATGAACGGCACACTAGTGGGACAAATCCAACGGCTAGTGGCGAATGCAAAAGAAAGACTCACTAGTGGGACAAACCCAACGGCTAGTGGCAATGAAAATGAAAGGCACACTAGTGGGACAAACTCAACGGCTAGTGGCGATGAAAATGAAAAGCACACTAGTGGGACAAACCCAACGGCTAGTGGCGATGAAATGAAAGGCACACTAGTGGGACAAACCCAACGGCTAGTGGCGATAAAAATGAAAGGCACACTAGTGGGACAAACCCAACGGCTAGTGGTGAATGCAAATGAAAGGCTCACTAGTGGGACAAACCCAACGGCTAGTGGCGAATGCAAATGAAAGGCTCACTAGTGGGACAAACCCAACGGCTAGTGGCAATGAAAATGAAAGGCACACTAGTGGGACAAACCCAACGGCTAGTGGCGATAAAAATGAAAATTACACTAGTGGGACAAACCCAACGGCTAGTGGCGATGAAATGAAAGGCACACTAGTGGGACAAACCCGCACACTAGTGGGACAAACCCAACGGCTAGTGGCGATGAAAATGAAAGGCACACTAGTGGGACAAACCCAACGGCTAGTGGCGATGAAAATGAAAGGCACACTAGTGGGACAAACCCAACGGCTAGTGGCGATGAAAATGAAAGGCACTAGTGGGACAAACCCAACGGCTAGTGGCGATGAAAATGAAAGGCACACTAGTGGGACAAACCCAACGGCTAGTGGCGAATGCAAATGAAAGGCTCACTAGTGGGACAAACCCAACGGCTAGTGGCAATGAAAATGAATGCTTACTGGCGGGACTGACCCACGTTCCAGTGGCTGTGAAAATAAAATGCTTACTGGCGGGACTAACCCTACGCTCCAGTAGTGGTGAAAAATGAAATGCACACTGGCGGGACTAACCTCACGCTCCAGTGGCTGTGAAAATGAAATGCTCACTGGCGGGACTAACCTCACGCTCCAATGGCTGTGAAAATGAAATGTCTTGACAAACGGACAGTGGGATCAAATCCGAGCCTGCCGTGATGAACTTGATTTGATTTTTGACTTTTTGATTTTTTTTTGATTTTTTTTTTGGATTTTTTGGATTTTTTGATTTTTTGAGAGAATCTTTTCAAAAAATAATTTGCCCCAGTGTAGGGCCCTTTTCCCTTCTTTCTTCTCTTTCTTCGGCATCGGCCTTCCACAACTCAGAAGCTCTTTCGTTGATTTCAACTATGAATACCTGCACAGGGGTTTGCCAAAGTATGACATGCACTTAAAAAATTAATGCAACTATTACTCATGGAAAGAGTAGCGTGATTGATTTGAAAATCTTGCTTGAATATTTGACGAAATCCTGAAATGAACTATATAAAATTTGCCCCAGTGTGGGCTTATTTTGCGAAATCTCATGAACAAAAAATTTGCCCCAATATGGGCCATTTAATTGCAAAACTTGTTTGGATGATTTTCCATTTATTTGAACACTGTAAGAAACTATGTTTCCTAAAAGAAAATTTCATGATGAATTTCTTGAAATAATACCAAGTTACAGAAGATTTCTTCCTTACCTTGGCATTGGTGCTTAGGGTAACGGATCACCACTTGCAGAACCAATCAAGTGGGCGTTAATTCTGATTTTGAGGTGGCTAAGGAAAATGAGAGGTCAGGATTTGTCCTTTTTTTTTTTTTTGTGCCCAAATTGTATGTAATCCTTTCAATACCACATCTTAGTGAAAGCAAAGAGTTTGTCACTCCTATTTCTTAAGAAAACTTAGTCAACACATGTGTTTTGTATGCTTGCAACAGAGGGGTAGAAACGATAGCTAAACATGCGAAAACTGGTTATACCCCCATGATCACAAATGATTGATGGATTTCTTATGAGCATAATACTCACTTTGGGTTGTCATGAAGGAATAAGTCAATGATGGACTTTGTTAGCTTGTAATGTAGCTTGAAAACGATAGTTAAAGAATAAAATTTTCAAGGACATTGCACTGTAGATCGCCTTTTTCCCAAAATTACCCCTATTTTGAACTCAAAGATCTTAGACTTGGTTTGCATTTTTCTCAGCATTCACCAGGGACTTTAGCGTCGAATTTTTTCTGCATTTTCTTGCATTTACTTTTCTTGCTTTGCTTTTGCTTCTTTTCTTCCTTTTCTTCGGCCTGGTGGGTTTTCACATGGGGAGTAGTGTCAACCTCATACTCAAGCAATTCAGAAATACAGCTAAAATTTTCCGGCATCAGAAATTTTCTTGACAGGGCCATTGCAAACAACAGAAGTCAGGATTTTCGGCTTTTGTAATGGGGTCTGGTGGGGTGTTTAGAAAAGTTAAGGCTTGAAGGCAAATTTCAAGAGTGGTTTAAGTAATCTGAGATCGCATTGTTGTGCCAACCCTATTTTAGGGCTAAATCGGAATTTGCCTCAGTTTATGCTTAATTGAGGCTTTTTCTCTTTCATTTTCTTTCTTTCTTTTGATTTTTCGGCTTTCTGCCATTCTTTTGAACTTTCACAAAATTTGCCCCAGTTTATTTTTGAACTGAGGTTCTCTTTTCTCTTTTGTCTTTTGATTTTGTGGCTTTTCACCTTTTCACTTTTTTTTCTTTTTTTTTTCAACTCAAACTTGCCCCCTGTGTGGGGTTTGCGATTCTCAGGGGTGGTCAAATGAAATATTTTATTCTGAACGCTCAAAAGGGATAACTAGGGATAGAATGCTTGATCGGAAAAGAAGAGGGCTTGACTTTTAATCCGTTCCTTACAATAACTCTGAAAGGAAACTTTCATTAATGCGAAATTTTTTTGCATGTATCTGAATTAACTGACTGAGGAAGACTCTCCACAAGTGGTTCGTCTGACAAAACCCTTCCTTTCTCCCTTTTTCCAAAATTGAAACCCAGATAGATTCAAATTTCTCCAATTTGTGATTCCCTCTTTTCTTTTCTTTTAGCATTTTTGCTTTTCTCTTTTTTTTTGAAAAATTTTCCAATCTCCCTCCCCAATGTGGGGTGCGATCATAGATGCTTTGAAAAGAACCTCCAATTTTGGCTCAAATGAGGATGCAAGGGATAAATGGTGTTTAGGTTGTAGAAACGATGGCCAAAGTATCATTCTTACACCTCATGACAATCAAGGTAACGAAATGTCATTGAAAATCCATTCCCTTTTTGATATTTGAAAATTTTCCAATGAAGGGTAGTGATCATTAGGGCTCTTATTTGAAACGAAATTATTCTTTCAAAGGCTCAAATGGGAGAGCAAATGACAAAATGTGTATAGGTAGAGAAAAAAAATGCTCAAAGTATCATTCCAAATTTTCAAAACAAACAAGAATAATGCACATTTTTGCTTTCACTTAGATGTGAATCGAATCTGGTTAAACCAATGGGCATTTTTCAAGCAAAGATTGCCCCAATTTATGATTTATCAATCAATGTGACTGATTTTATTTTGGGGTCAAATGAAATGGGCAAAATATGAATTGTTCAGTGCATTGTACAGTGAAGGAGAAAATGTATCTCATGAGGCCTTTGGAGTGACCATTCACCTTTTTTCTGAGCACTCTTATTGTATAGCTCGGATCACCAGCCTAGTCTACATGAGGATTTTAGAGAGTATACACTTGTGAAATTCAGACTATAGGTTGAAAAAATCTCAATTTTGTCTTATTTCTCAAAATTCATCATGAAATCTCCAATGAATAAGAATAAAGAATGAAATGTACATAAATATACACAAAACAATGATTGTCCAAAAATTTTATTGCTGAAAAAGTTTAAAACAAAAATTCACATTCAATTATGATACAAATGAGAAGAGAGAAACTTGTAAAGAGCTCCACATATACACTTTTTGTCTCCTTTTCTTTTGACACAAAAATATATTAACAAGTCAAATATACAGAATTTTCCTTGAAAACAATTATGAAATCTCTTAGAAGCTCTTAGCCTAGAGCTTTCAGATGGATTTTTCAGGTTTCCATTGTTGGATCTGCCCAAGAATCAAATAATACTTTCCAAACTTTATCGGATCAAAAATTGTTATCCAATATAGGGAAATATTTTCATCTTATTGAAACCTTTTTTTATGAATGCAGGGGAGAGGGGAAACAAAAGAAAAATACCCCGAGTTAGTAAACAAGAATATAAAATCGGTATGCATGTCCTATGGGGGAACCCTTTTATGCCAAGGGTAGGCCTAGCATGAAAATGCAATCCTCTAGGGTAGGCACTATACCATACCTGATGGATCCGATCAACTCATTGAGTGAGAAATAATTTTGAAAAATTTGGTCAATTGGAATGACGAGAAACATATGTCAAAATGAGGTCAACGTTCGAATGGATTGATCACTTTTGATCGATACAAAAATTTGCAAAAACGCACGGGTTTGACCTTAACGAACTTCCTATCGAAGAGATTGGAATTCGTTGACAAAATTTTCTCAGTGAAGCACGGGTCAAAACTCCAACTGATCAACCGGCTGGATGCAATAGATGGTTTTCTCAAAATCGACTAGGTTTCCCAATTTGAAATTGATCTTAAAACCCTAATTGGTCAAATGGGTTGAATGAAATTGACCATTTATTTAAAATTGACTGGATTACCCTAAAAAGGAAACGGGTCAAATGAATTGAGTGAAATTTAAAAACTTACTCAAAATTGACCGAATCATCCTAAAAAAGGAACTTGATCGAATGAAATTGAGAATTTTATTCAAAATGGACCGGATCATCCCAAAAATGAAATTGGTCAAATGAATTGAATGAAATCGAGAATTTATTCAAAATTGATCAGATCGCCCTAAAAGGGTAAACTGGTCAAATGAATTGGACGAAATTGATGATTTATCGAAAATCGACAAAATTGCCCTAACTAATCAAATGAATTGAATGAAATTGGTGGGTTATTCAAAAATCGACTAGATTGCCCTAAAAATGGGTGAATTAGCCAAATGAAATGAAGATTTATTCAAAAATCGACCGGATGACCCAAAAAGGGGTAAATTGGTCAAATGAATTGATGATTTATTCAAAAATCGACCGGATGACCCTAAAAAGGGTAAATTGGTCAAATGAATTGATGATTTATTCAAAAATCGACCGGATGACCCTAAAAAGGGTAAATTGGTCAAATGATGGTTTATTCAAGATTGATTATGAATTGACAAAATGGATCGATTGAGTCGACCGGCCATTGGTGGTTTCAGAAAATTAGTCTATGAGCCTTCTAAAATCACGATTTGGCCTCAATTTATTCATCGTCTCAACAGGAGGAATCATTTGTGAATTTCTTCAAATTAATGTCCTTTAAGCCAGGGATTTTTACCAATTTTTGATAAAATGGCCAAAAAGTGATTATTAGATGCTCATATTTCAAAGATCACTCTATGAAAATGATCGGATCCTACCTTACCTTGTGCACTACCCCTTTGGATGGTAAAAAATTTACACGTGCAAGTCTCATTGGATTATATATCCGAGACATGGGGTGGCTTATTTCTAAAACGGGATTCCCTATGTGGCATTCCCTTCTAAGGCGGATGCATGATGCCAGTTTATTAAAGCAGTAAATATGTGACAAATATGGCCTAAAGGACATAAATAATGCATCGGGGGGAAAAGGTCTAAAATGAAATGTACTTATTGAAAATTAAGTGTAATGACTGAAGTTTAAACATGTGAGCTATCTAATGGGTAAGTCACTAAAAGAGTGCCAAAGAGGCCTCTTATTGTTAAGGCACATGAATGCAAGCCAAGAAAACAAAAGAATGGTTAGTGCAATTGATAATACACATAACATATTGGGAGCAATTAAGAAAAAGAAATACAATAAAGCAAGTAAAAGGGGTGGAACCCCTTCCCTCGTGCCTAATGTGCTTAAAAGAGGGTGAGACTGACTCTAACCTAGGAAAATTCTAACATGGATGCATGAGGCTGGGGTTCACTAGTGCGACTAGACTCGATAAGGTTTAAAAGGTCCCCAAGCCTTCAGACCCAAAGGCCAAGGGTCATCACTCCCAAGGCCTTCGATCGGTGGCTCGAGTGATCCCTTAGGTAGCGCTATGGGCGCAGCGCACACCATCCGCCTACCTAAGGCGACCGATCCTAATCCTACAAGGCGGTGTGGGAAACGCCCACGAAAATAAAAATAAATGGGATAACAATAAATAAACGTGCACGTATGAAGTGCTCCCTATTTTGAGGGAAAGGGTTGAGAACCAACGCGAGGCTCTAAAGGTGACACACCCCGCCCAAATGCAATGCAAGCGCGAGATAAACAAGAAAACATACATCCAATCAACCAATCATACATGCGTGAGTGAGGGAGTAATTAATATGCGCAAAATGCAAAATCCTAAAAAGGAAAAATGCAACCCTAAAACACCCAAATGTGATATATGAAAAGGTTAAAAGAAGAAAAAGGTTGATTAAATCAAATTTGCTCGGACTCTCAAATGTCCCCAGTGGAGTCGCCAACTGTCGCGCCCCATTTTTTGATAAATAAATAAATGGTTTAAAAAATGTATTTTTTGATTCGATTTTTGGTTGGAAAATAAATTTTGATTTAAAAGAAAAGTGGGCCTCAATGAGGGTTTTGAGAATGCGACGATTTGACCCAAAATTATAATTTAAAAAGGGTTTTTTGAAATAAAAAATCGGAGTCGCCACTTGGTAATGAGTTAAGGTGTACCAAGTCACCTAAAAATGAATTTTTTAAAGAAAAATAGGAAAAAGTAGTAAGAAACCCCTTTTAAACGACTCCTAGTCTACGTAAACCAACGAAAAGGTTCGGGAGCCACATTTGACGAAGGGGAAGGCAAGGATACAATCCAAGGCACCCCTTTGACCTAGCCAAGGCTAGTTGCGTGATTTAATCAAAGATTTTCTTGTTTTAACCAAAGAATTTATTACATTTGGATGTACTACATGAATGCAAACCCTAGACCTAGGGGGATATGGGGGGTAAAATTTCTCTCCAAAGCTTGAGTGATACCAATCACATTAATTGTGAAACCCCATAATGATCCTTTGGAGAAGTCACACATAATCCTAAATGACGTAAAAATGAGTGAAATGAATGCATGCCATATGAAAATGTGAGTTTGTGTGAAGTGAAAAAGTGATAAAAACAAGAGTGTGTAAGTGGAAGTGTGCAAATGGATGTACAAGATAAGGTGAGTAAAGTAATAATGTGAAAATGTATGTGAGATAACATAAAGTGCATGTGTGCGAGTGATATTATAAAGTGTAAGTAGTTGAGTGAAAACGTGCAAAATTAAAGTAGTGTGAAGTGAGAATGTGGAAGAAGGGTTAGAATATAAAGTAGAAGTGTATGTGATAGCGAATGAGTAAAATGCATGAATCCTATAGGAATGCATCAAGACGGGAACGGGGAGTCCTAACTTTGTGACTTTAATTTTCCCTTTGATTAGAAGGAAGAACTAGCGTGCTAAGGCTATTTTGTAGCCACACTCGCTCGTTTCCCTTATCGAAAGGGGACTCTTCAAGCAAATGTATCCTATAACTAGCATGAGGTGTAAAAATCCTAAAATGAGGGGGAAAGGGGTTCGAGGAGCATGCCAAATGATAAAACTAAGAAAAATGCATGACATGTAGTGAACATGCAAGTGTGCACTAACAAAAGGGGGATGGCCTATTGGGTCTAGCGTTGGACTAGCCCATTCTATGAATTCCTACTAGCGTTGGACTAGTGGAAACGTACATTCATCCATCACATTCATTCATGGCTATGGAAAGCGAGTAGACATGCCAAACACTCGTAAACATGTAGCACATAACACTTAGCATGCTCGACTAGATGCAAGAACCTAATAAAGCAAATTAACACATAGCAATAAAAGTAAGCAATCAAGCTAATGGACCTATTACATTTGCTAGCTAGGCACACGTCTTCAATAGGTCTTCATCGAGTGCTTTCCAAGCCCTATCTATTACAAGCCAAGAGGTGTACACATACCCCATAAAGAATAACTTAAATAAAAAGCAAAAGTAAATGAAGTAAATGAAAGGAATTAAAGAAAAACGAGGGAAGCAAGTAGACATGCAATTTTCACGTAGCACATTGGATCACATAGGAGAGACAAAAAAGATAAAAGAAGTTATACCTCCCTTGAATTGATGCCCAAATGAAAGAAAAATGGCTTCAAAACAATAAAGAGGTCAAGTACCACTTTAATTAAGAAAAATTAAAAGAAATGTGCAAAACAAAGCTCACTTGATCGTAAAGCCCCTAAAGTTATGACTTAAGTGTAATTGACAAAGCATGGTAGTTAATTAAAGCAAACAAGCAATGAAGTTGCAAAATTAGAGCTGCCAAGGACCAAATTGAGGAAATCAATCAATTGGTTGGGTCATAGTGGAACAAGGGGAGACTTGGAGGGTCAAAGTGCAATTTTAGAAGTTGTTTTGCATGCAAATTCCTATGCAACTACGTAGAAAGCTTTCTGCACAAAGCAAACAAATCAGTCGCATTTCTTTTATGTTTCACTTTCAAACGCCAACTTCAAATTCAACTACATACCTTAACCAAAGCTCCCTTAATCTAACATTCAAAACTTTAAACTAGACAGCAAAAACATAAATTTGACATCCCAAACCAGCAAAGACATAGGAGGAAATCATGCAAACATTGAAGAACGAAAGCTGCTACAACCGAAAGAGAAGTCTGCTGCATTTTCATTTACAAATGGATTCTAGACAGCTTTGAGTATAGCCATTTCATCTGTCCAACATTGAACTTAACCAGCAAAGCAAATAAACTCCTCATCCAACAAACCAAACATTGAAGGAAATTATACAAATGCTGGAGAATTTTATGCAAAATGATTCGGCAATCCTGCTCTGTGCATTTTCCAGCAATGTTTAGACATGTTTCAAGCTTTCCTTGAACCCAAACACACAAACATTAACACCAAACCTTCCATCTCATTCCTTCAACACCAAACTAAGCTAGCAAAAGCTGATTAAAACCAGTTTTGGGTGCTGTTGCGGGGAGCATGGAAAACAGCAAAACATAAAAATGAAGTGTAGCTACCCAGAAAATTTTTGTAGCCTAGTCGAAAACAGTTTTTATTCTTACTGGTTTCTGCACTTTTAAACTATTGCAACCGAAGCAAATCAGGCCATCTCAAACCAAATCATCAAAATCATTAACCCCAATCTATTAAACTCCAAGACACAACACAAAAATGCAGGAGACAAGTTATTGAAGGTCATGCTGTAACGCCCCCACTTCTCCCTAAGGCGAACCAAAGGGTATCCGCGGGACGCCTGCCCAGCTCTCGCCAGGACTCACTACAATCCATCATTCAAAAGCTCGAAATACTTTAAGTAACTTCAATACATAATTAAAGTACTCCAAATATCTCACACTTACAATTATGCAGCTTCCAAGCTTAAATACAACCCAACGGAAAAGGGTACAATAGCCATCCGTTATAATATAACTTAAAGTTTTCAAAAGAAAACAATCTAGTACTACTCACGAGCACCCTTGGTCTCGAACCCTGTAAAAGAAAACCACAACGTGGGATGAGCTACACAGCCCAGTGAGGTTCCAAGACACTCTAACAGTTCAAATAAATCAAGTAAGTTGGGTATATCATACGCATGGTTCAAGGTTGCACAATGGCATGTTATCATGAGGTGATAATCATTGTACGAGTAATTTGAGACATTTATCATGAGACAGGTATCATGATATAAGTACATTGGTCAGGTAACAGGTATGGAGCATATCACAGGCATAGTTCAGGATTCCATGTTGGCATTTTAGCATGAAACAATTATCATGATACAAGGTAAACATATACGGTAGGATACGGTGTTCCAGTGGAACTCTGTCGGTCATCTGCACCTTATGACTTCTGATCCCCACGGTACGGTCTGGCCATCGCCTTATCCCTCCAGTGGTAATACTCGAGTATACCGAAACGGTGGCCCAGGGTTCCAACCTACCCGACCGAGCCCAGTCTTGGCTCGAGTAGGTCAGTAACCAAGGGCAGGGCCCAAGTTCAGCTTAGAGCTTACAACATGCACAGGTAACCAAGTAATTCGACAAAAGGTAAAATTCATCATTTGAGTAGGTCGAGTGAGGTAAAGTACACACTCGCCTAATAATGATGGACAGCTTCATATAACATGTGATTCATGATAATCAAGTAATCAGGTGGTCAAGTAACCAAGTAAGTTGGTGATCACGTAAGCAGATAACCAAGTAAGCAAGTGACCAAATAGATTAGAAAACGGTAAGTAAACACGGTTAACGGTAAACGGTAAACGGTTAACGGTAGTAATTACGGTTAATTGGTAGACATATATCATTTCAATAGGCCGCCATTGGCCGTTTTTCACTTTCACCACGTAAGAGTCGAGGAGATTCACTCCAACCGACTTATGCTGTCATAGCATAAGTAATCATTTAGACACATCATGTAAATATGCTCTCCAAACATTTCATATCTAGTATTTCAAGTAATCACATAAGTATGCTCTTTAAGCATTTCATATCGAATAGTTCAAGTAGTCACGTAAATATGCTCTTCAAGTGTTTCATATCGAATAGTTCAAATATACATACTTCAGGTGTTTCATGTCGAGTAATTCAAGTATACATTATTCAAATATGCATGAGTGTGGCAAATACTTAACATATAGCACTTAACACTTAATAATCATGACATAAGCGTGTCCTAGACTTATTCGATTATGTATTCCTATATGGAACACTCACCTAGTCAAAACAAGCGAGTAGCTCTCAAACAAGCGTTTTAGGTGTCCGCTCCGAGATCCTCTTGAATGTCCCCTTGAGTGCCTGAGCAAACAATAATCAACTACCACTCAAAATCATTCTAATTATCGAGGAAAATTGTACACTAGTACAATCTAAGAAATTAACGCGGAGACGAGTCTAAGAGTTCGTGTAACTCGAGGTTCAAAAGTGGGTTTTAAAACACAAGAAAAATCTGATTTCCATCTCTGAAATCAAATGTAAAATGATCAAATGATATTGAAGGAAAATGGAGGGTTTGAAACCCTTAGTTTCCTTTAAGTTAGAAAATTCCAGATTTAACAAGCAATTTTTGAAAAATCATATTTCATTCTCTACAAGTCCAAAATTGGAAAACTTGGTACTGTTGGAATCCTCTTTCAAAGTACTAAAAGTTCTTAGAAGACACTTTTCCACGAATGTAAGTGAAAGGCACTCAAATTTTGGCTCAAAGTTGGTAACTTGAATTACCAAGGCAGATTTAAGTTGGTTTTTGGCCAACTTTAGAAATTCGGCAAAATTCACTTGTTTTGAACTGACCTTTGAAATTTGGAAATCAATTAGTGTTGCAATCCAAGAGTATAACAAAACAAGCGGAACGAGAAACGGAGTTTCGAGCACCAAGATATAGTACCTCCAAGTTGCTGAAAAAGTTAAGACTGTTGGGCTATTTTCCAGGTTTAAAACTAGATTTGAAATATCATTTGGTCATCAAGTTGGCATTAGAAATACATCAAACTTGGTACACTAAATCTTCCATGTGTGAACAATATTTCTACTAAGTTTCGTACAAAAACTCTCACGGTAAGGTAGTCATTAAAACAACCAAAGTTTATGAAGAGTTTCAAGGCTAAACTACCTTCTCACTTTTCTTTCGTTTACAAACTTTTTGTACCATGAAATCAGTTCCAAATCTCTCCATTATTGAAACCAAGAGTTCATAAACATCCACTGAGAAATTTAAAGACCATTGACATCCAAATTCTAGAAATAAAACTCTCCAAATCAGATTTGGCCATTTGGCTAAGAGAAAACAAAAGTTTTCCAGATTCGATGAGCGAATTTTGTGACATCATTTGCATATCAAAATGGTCTTAGAATATTACCAAATTTTGTACAATTAAACCTCCATATGAGGATTACTCTTCTATCAAATTCCATTTGAAAATTCACACGGGAAGGTAGTTAACTAAACCATCAAAGTTCAAGAAATTTCCCAAGGTAAAACTGTCTTCTAGCTCTTCTTTCCTTTTAAACATTTTATCCAAAGCAACCAACCCAAATCTGGTTTATTTGTAAAACAAAGTCCAAGGAACATCTAATATAAAGTTTGGTAGATGTTGGACATCAAAGTTTCCAAAACAATAAGTCCCAAATCATTGTTAGTTACAAATCTGTCCAAGTGGAAAATTCTATCACTGTAGCAGTTTCAAACTTTGGCCACAACTCACTCCATTCAACTTGGAATTGGGCGTGGTTGATGGCGTTGGAAAGCTCTCTTCTAAAGCTGAATTTTCTCAGAAGAAACCATTTTCAAATTCCATTCACAAATAGCTCGTTTTTGAGCATCAAGAAGCAATTTCTGTCCTGCCTCCTGGAGAGCAATGAAACAGGACAGTGATTTTCAATTGAATGGTGTGGCTCACTCAAGTGGAACCAGAACGTGAATTTGGTACCAATGGAAAGATGGGAATGTCTAGTTTCCAATGCCACAAACGGCACTTGATTTCGACATCGGAGTAAAGAGTTATGGCCGATACAAAATGACTGCCTGGGCAATACGGGATTCATTTTCCAGTTTTGCTAACTTTGGAAATCAACTCATTTGACCAACCAAATCATGTTATTTTTCAATGAAATTTTGTACACACTTACAATAATAGATAAACAACATAATCAATTCATTAGAATCTCAAAATCTGGCACGAAAATGGTCGGACAAGGCAGGGGTAAAACTGTCACTTTTGCTCCAAGCACCTCCTTTGATTTTCTACCAACAATACAACATTAATCTACTAATATAAGCACTAAACCACCATTAATTTCATCATCCAACATCAAATCAGCAACAACCCAAGAGTGGGAGTTCATAGAGCCCACTTTCACATTTTATACCATAAACAAGACTACCCACATGATTATATAACCTTATATGTGCAATAAATCTTACAAAAACTAAGATCTATAGGTTGGATGATTTGCTACCTTCTTGGATGATTAGATCAGAAATTTTGGTCACTCTTTGCTCCAGAAAACCGTGGCTTTTCAGCTCCCTTTTGCAGCTCAAAATACTCCTCAAGTGTTAAGCTAAGTGTAGTTCGAATTTGGAGTGAATTGGAAGAGGTTTGGTGAAGATTTGATGGAGGAATTGGAAGAACTCTTGAGCTGTTTTTCTTGCTTTGTTGTTCGGCCAGATGAGGGAGCAAGAGAGAGAAATTGTGGTCTGAAATGAGGCTTCCAAAGGAAGCTTAATGACTAAGGATTGGGTGCACAAAAGTCAACCGCAAAAAGTGCGCGCACGCGCGCGTTTTGTGCTCGATTCCTCTCGCGTTTGTTTCACTAGTGTACTAAACTTCTAATGCATTTATATTCATATAAATATTATTCACTCTTAATTGTCCCAAAATAAGGGTCTAAAGTTCCTCAATTTAAATTGCGCGTGTGAAAACGCGTATCTCCAATTTAAGCGCAATAACGCGAAACTTCCGAGAAATTCTTATAACGATAGTACTAATAACTATCACTTGAGTATTTAAACATTAAAATGCCTAATTTAGGTCCATTGTACATGTCTCCAATATTTCAAACCTATTGTACTCTCAATCGATCAAGATTTCCAAAGACGTGTTCACTATTTTTACAAAACGAGCTTCCGAAAATTAATTTTTGAAACAAGTCATTTTAAAAATATAATGAAACTATATTTCCATGTAATTAGGTCTCAAGAGCTTAGAAAATAATATTCGGAGTAAAAGACCAAATAAATAATTAAATAAGCTAGAAATAGGAGATTAAATAAGTAAATTTTGCGAGTCCTCACAACCTCCCCTCCTTAAAAGAATTTCGTCCTCGAAATTCATACCTTCTGTAATCTCAGACAACTCTGAACCGTGTGGTGTGTTCATGTCATGCGTTCTTTCAGATGCCATTGGTCGGTTTCTCCTTCCATTGACTTGTCGAGGAACAGTTCCATTTCCTTGTTGAGCAGTAGTTTCTCGTGGATACCTCCTTGGACAGTCATGAACTTTATGATTGGTACTCCCACATCCCATACACTTTCGTCCCTTTAGCCAACAGTTTTCTTCAGTGTGATTCGTCCTTCCACAATATCCACAAGTCGGACGAGGTGTTGTGACCTGACTTGCTTGCGAGGTTTTCTTTGATCGTGTTTGTCCTACTGAAGTCCCTCGTGACATAGTTCCTTTTGGTTCCTTTATCATGAGTGGTGCAGGAAGTAACAGTCCTACTTCATCCACTTCTTTTCTAACTTTGGGTGGTGGTCCATTTTCTCCTAGTGTACTGTCAGATGCATCTCTTTTCCTTGTTTGAAAAGCTCTCAGTTGAGATTTTGTGCTTTCTACCCTTTGCGCTTTTTCGAGAGCGTCACTAAATGTTTCAACCTGTGCTGCAGCAAGGGCATCTTGGATTTCCAAATCTAATCCTTGGATAAACCGTCTTATTCTCTTCCGTTCAGTAGCCACCAATTCTGGGGCATATGTAGATAACTTCGTAAAGCGTGTTTCATACTCAGCTACGCTCAAAGTTCCTTGACGAAGCTTTATAAAATCATCTTCTCTCTTTTCTTGGACAAGTGGAGGAAGAAATTTCTCATTAAATTCAAGCACGAAGTTTATCCAAATTCTCGGAGTTTGATCTCTTTCCCACTTGTTTCTTATAACATTCCACCATGCTCGGGCTGCTCCTTCAAGTTGAAATACAGCAAATGTGACTTGTCTCTCCTCTGTGTAATCCAAGGCATCGAATATATTTCTTATATTTTCTAACCAATTCTCAGCCACCTCTGGATCAGGCCCTCCAGCAAACTTGGGCGGAGAGAATTTCTGAAACCGCTCTAAAGCTCGATCCTCCCCTATCTCTTGGTTTCCACGTTGGTTTCCTTGCCCAACACCTTGACCTTGTTGAGCTACCAAGAGCTCTAGGATATCCGTCATGCGAGTTAAAACTTGTCCCATTTGGTCATTTCCTCTCCCAGCACTTGGCTCAACGTTTTGACCAATATCGGACCCATTAGCTACTCTTTCATTTTGAGGTTGTCTAGGTTGACGTCCCTTTCGTTGTCCTCTAGTTTCCATGTTCACAACTAATCTATACGCACATGCATAACCCTCACACTTAGTTAAAATTGAACTATACTCATATACCAGTAGCAACATTTAAAGAGGATGAAGACACTTTCACAAATAACATTATCACTATGCAAGTAAACACAAACTAGAGTTCATTAAATCATAACACAAATTATGGCCAAGTAAAGTTCATGCCAAGTCAAAGTCAATAACAAAAATAAACAAGTGATTATCACAAGTACATTCATCTCCAAGGCGCAAACTCTTAAGTTCTACTCCCATCGTCTCACTATGAAAGATCACCAGTAGAGATTCACTAGATTAATTGGAACTAGACGATTCTCGTTCCCTAACATGCTCGATTTCAATCCCAACACAAGGATCTTTTGGGTTACGATATTTTCCATCTTCCACTCTTAATTATTGTACCATCTTAACCAAACAATTATTGGTTTCCTGTAACCATTCACATGAAATATCGATTCATTCTTATTCCCCACAAATGGAGATATAAAGTCCCTATGGTTGCTTTCCACTCCCAAGTACTCGGGTTCAAGAATCCAAAATAGGATAATTCACATCTCGAGCCGGCCGGTCCCAAGAGTAAATCACCACATTCGAGATTCCTACCCAACATACATATCAAATTCCCTCCAATTATCAAGATAAAGGTTTTACAACCTATAACATTCATGATTCACAGCTTACATTTCTAGAAGGGCACTTAAGTCTTTACTCAATCACATAGTAAGGACCAAACACCACTTGGCCCTATCTTGCTCCTTTGTAGAGACCACGTGAAGTGGCTCTAAATTTCATCACTACAAGCAATCATTTAACTTTCAGAATAGTCCCACAGTCCGGCATCCTAAACATTTAAGCCTAGGATACACTACAAAATCTGAAGCCTAAGCTCTGATACCAATTGTAACGCCCCCACTTCTCCCTAAGGCGAACCAAAGGGTATCCGCGGGACGCCTGCCCAGCTCTCGCCAGGACTCACTACAATCCATCATTCAAAAGCTCGAAATACTTTAAGTAACTTCAATACATAATTAAAGTACTCCAAATATCTCACACTTACAATTATGCAGCTTCCAAGCTTAAATACAACCCAACGGAAAAGGGTACAATAGCCATCCGTTATAATATAACTTAAAGTTTTCAAAAGAAAACAATCTAGTACTACTCACGAGCACCCTTGGTCTCGAACCCTGTAAAAGAAAACCACAACGTGGGATGAGCTACACAGCCCAGTGAGGTTCCAAGACACTCTAACAGTTCAAATAAATCAAGTAAGTTGGGTATATCATACGCATGGTTCAAGGTTGCACAATGGCATGTTATCATGAGGTGATAATCATTGTACGAGTAATTTGAGACATTTATCATGAGACAGGTATCATGATATAAGTACATTGGTCAGGTAACAGGTATGGAGCATATCACAGGCATAGTTCAGGATTCCATGTTGGCATTTTAGCATGAAACAATTATCATGATACAAGGTAAACATATACGGTAGGATACGGTGTTCCAGTGGAACTCTGTCGGTCATCTGCACCTTATGACTTCTGATCCCCACGGTACGGTCTGGCCATCGCCTTATCCCTCCAGTGGTAATACTCGAGTATACCGAAACGGTGGCCCAGGGTTCCAACCTACCCGACCGAGCCCAGTCCTGGCTCGAGTAGGTCAGTAACCAAGGGCAGGGCCCAAGTTCAGCTTAGAGCTTACAACATGCACAGGTAACCAAGTAATTCGACAAAAGGTAAAATTCATCATTTGAGTAGGTCGAGTGAGGTAAAGTACACACTCGCCTAATAATGATGGACAGCTTCATATAACATGTGATTCATGATAATCAAGTAATCAGGTGGTCAAGTAACCAAGTAAGTTGGTGATCACGTAAGCAGATAACCAAGTAAGCAAGTGACCAAATAGATTAGAAAACGGTAAGTAAACACGGTTAACGGTAAACGGTAAACGGTTAACGGTAGTAATTACGGTTAATTGGTAGACATATATCATTTCAATAGGCCGCCATTGGCCGTTTTTCACTTTCACCACGTAAGAGTCGAGGAGATTCACTCCAACCGACTTATGCTGTCATAGCATAAGTAATCATTTAGACACATCATGTAAATATGCTCTCCAAACATTTCATATCTAGTATTTCAAGTAATCACATAAGTATGCTCTTTAAGCATTTCATATCGAATAGTTCAAGTAGTCACGTAAATATGCTCTTCAAGTGTTTCATATCGAATAGTTCAAATATACATACTTCAGGTGTTTCATGTCGAGTAATTCAAGTATACATTATTCAAATATGCATGAGTGTGGCAAATACTTAACATATAGCACTTAACACTTAATAATCATGACATAAGCGTGTCCTAGACTTATTCGATTATGTATTCCTATATGGAACACTCACCTAGTCAAAACAAGCGAGTAGCTCTCAAACAAGCGTTTTAGGTGTCCGCTCCGAGATCCTCTTGAATGTCCCCTTGAGTGCCTGAGCAAACAATAATCAACTACCACTCAAAATCATTCTAATTATCGAGGAAAATTGTACACTAGTACAATCTAAGAAATTAACGCGGAGACGAGTCTAAGAGTTCGTGTAACTCGAGGTTCAAAAGTGGGTTTTAAAACACAAGAAAAATCTGATTTCCATCTCTGAAATCAAATGTAAAATGATCAAATGATATTGAAGGAAAATGGAGGGTTTGAAACCCTTAGTTTCCTTTAAGTTAGAAAATTCCAGATTTAACAAGCAATTTTTGAAAAATCATATTTCATTCTCTACAAGTCCAAAATTGGAAAACTTGGTACTGTTGGAATCCTCTTTCAAAGTACTAAAAGTTCTTAGAAGACACTTTTCCACGAATGTAAGTGAAAGGCACTCAAATTTTGGCTCAAAGTTGGTAACTTGAATTACCAAGGCAGATTTAAGTTGGTTTTTGGCCAACTTTAGAAATTCGGCAAAATTCACTTGTTTTGAACTGACCTTTGAAATTTGGAAATCAATTAGTGTTGCAATCCAAGAGTATAACAAAACAAGCGGAACGAGAAACGGAGTTTCGAGCACCAAGATATAGTACCTCCAAGTTGCTGAAAAAGTTAAGACTGTTGGGCTATTTTCCAGGTTTAAAACTAGATTTGAAATATCATTTGGTCATCAAGTTGGCATTAGAAATACATCAAACTTGGTACACTAAATCTTCCATGTGTGAACAATATTTCTACTAAGTTTCGTACAAAAACTCTCACGGTAAGGTAGTCATTAAAACAACCAAAGTTTATGAAGAGTTTCAAGGCTAAACTACCTTCTCACTTTTCTTTCGTTTACAAACTTTTTGTACCATGAAATCAGTTCCAAATCTCTCCATTATTGAAACCAAGAGTTCATAAACATCCACTGAGAAATTTAAAGACCATTGACATCCAAATTCTAGAAATAAAACTCTCCAAATCAGATTTGGCCATTTGGCTAAGAGAAAACAAAAGTTTTCCAGATTCGATGAGCGAATTTTGTGACATCATTTGCATATCAAAATGGTCTTAGAATATTACCAAATTTTGTACAATTAAACCTCCATATGAGGATTACTCTTCTATCAAATTCCATTTGAAAATTCACACGGGAAGGTAGTTAACTAAACCATCAAAGTTCAAGAAATTTCCCAAGGTAAAACTGTCTTCTAGCTCTTCTTTCCTTTTAAACATTTTATCCAAAGCAACCAACCCAAATCTGGTTTATTTGTAAAACAAAGTCCAAGGAACATCTAATATAAAGTTTGGTAGATGTTGGACATCAAAGTTTCCAAAACAATAAGTCCCAAATCATTGTTAGTTACAAATCTGTCCAAGTGGAAAATTCTATCACTGTAGCAGTTTCAAACTTTGGCCACAACTCACTCCATTCAACTTGGAATTGGGCGTGGTTGATGGCGTTGGAAAGCTCTCTTCTAAAGCTGAATTTTCTCAGAAGAAACCATTTTCAAATTCCATTCACAAATAGCTCGTTTTTGAGCATCAAGAAGCAATTTCTGTCCTGCCTCCTGGAGAGCAATGAAACAGGACAGTGATTTTCAATTGAATGGTGTGGCTCACTCAAGTGGAACCAGAACGTGAATTTGGTACCAATGGAAAGCTGGGAATGTCTAGTTTCCAATGCCACAAACGGCACTTGATTTCGACATCGGAGTAAAGAGTTATGGCCGATACAAAATGACTGCCTGGGCAATACGGGATTCATTTTCCAGTTTTGCTAACTTTGGAAATCAACTCATTTGACCAACCAAATCATGTTATTTTTCAATGAAATTTTGTACACACTTACAATAATAGATAAACAACATAATCAATTCATTAGAATCTCAAAATCTGGCACGAAAATGGTCGGACAAGGCAGGGGTAAAACTGTCACTTTTGCTCCAAGCACCTCCTTTGATTTTCTACCAACAATACAACATTAATCTACTAATATAAGCACTAAACCACCATTAATTTCATCATCCAACATCAAATCAGCAACAACCCAAGAGTGGGAGTTCATAGAGCCCACTTTCACATTTTATACCATAAACAAGACTACCCACATGATTATATAACCTTATATGTGCAATAAATCTTACAAAAACTAAGATCTATAGGTTGGATGATTTGCTACCTTCTTGGATGATTAGATCAGAAATTTTGGTCACTCTTTGCTCCAGAAAACCGTGGCTTTTCAGCTCCCTTTTGCAGCTCAAAATACTCCTCAAGTGTTAAGCTAAGTGTAGTTCGAATTTGGAGTGAATTGGAAGAGGTTTGGTGAAGATTTGATGGAGGAATTGGAAGAACTCTTGAGCTGTTTTTCTTGCTTTGTTGTTCGGCCAGATGAGGGAGCAAGAGAGAGAAATTGTGGTCTGAAATGAGGCTTCCAAAGGAAGCTTAATGACTAAGGATTGGGTGCACAAAAGTCAACCGCAAAAAGTGCGCGCACGCGCGCGTTTTGTGCTCGATTCCTCTCGCGTTTGTTTCACTAGTGTACTAAACTTCTAATGCATTTATATTCATATAAATATTATTCACTCTTAATTGTCCCAAAATAAGGGTCTAAAGTTCCTCAATTTAAATTGCGCGTGTGAAAACGCGTATCTCCAATTTAAGCGCAATAACGCGAAACTTCCGAGAAATTCTTATAACGATAGTACTAATAACTATCACTTGAGTATTTAAACATTAAAATGCCTAATTTAGGTCCATTGTACATGTCTCCAATATTTCAAACCTATTGTACTCTCAATCGATCAAGATTTCCAAAGACGTGTTCACTATTTTTACAAAACGAGCTTCCGAAAATTAATTTTTGAAACAAGTCATTTTAAAAATATAATGAAACTATATTTCCATGTAATTAGGTCTCAAGAGCTTAGAAAATAATATTCGGAGTAAAAGACCAAATAAATAATTAAATAAGCTAGAAATAGGAGATTAAATAAGTAAATTTTGCGAGTCCTCACAACCTCCCCTCCTTAAAAGAATTTCGTCCTCGAAATTCATACCTTCTGTAATCTCAGACAACTCTGAACCGTGTGGTGTGTTCATGTCATGCGTTCTTTCAGATGCCATTGGTCGGTTTCTCCTTCCATTGACTTGTCGAGGAACAGTTCCATTTCCTTGTTGAGCAGTAGTTTCTCGTGGATACCTCCTTGGACAGTCATGAACTTTATGATTGGTACTCCCACATCCCATACACTTTCGTCCCTTTAGCCAACAGTTTTCTTCAGTGTGATTCGTCCTTCCACAATATCCACAAGTCGGACGAGGTGTTGTGACCTGACTTGCTTGCGAGGTTTTCTTTGATCGTGTTTGTCCTACTGAAGTCCCTCGTGACATAGTTCCTTTTGGTTCCTTTATCATGAGTGGTGCAGGAAGTAACAGTCCTACTTCATCCACTTCTTTTCTAACTTTGGGTGGTGGTCCATTTTCTCCTAGTGTACTGTCAGATGCATCTCTTTTCCTTGTTTGAAAAGCTCTCAGTTGAGATTTTGTGCTTTCTACCCTTTGCGCTTTTTCGAGAGCGTCACTAAATGTTTCAACCTGTGCTGCAGCAAGGGCATCTTGGATTTCCAAATCTAATCCTTGGATAAACCGTCTTATTCTCTTCCGTTCAGTAGCCACCAATTCTGGGGCATATGTAGATAACTTCGTAAAGCGTGTTTCATACTCAGCTACGCTCAAAGTTCCTTGACGAAGCTTTATAAAATCATCTTCTCTCTTTTCTTGGACAAGTGGAGGAAGAAATTTCTCATTAAATTCAAGCACGAAGTTTATCCAAATTCTCGGAGTTTGATCTCTTTCCCACTTGTTTCTTATAACATTCCACCATGCTCGGGCTGCTCCTTCAAGTTGAAATACAGCAAATGTGACTTGTCTCTCCTCTGTGTAATCCAAGGCATCGAATATATTTCTTATATTTTCTAACCAATTCTCAGCCACCTCTGGATCAGGCCCTCCAGCAAACTTGGGCGGAGAGAATTTCTGAAACCGCTCTAAAGCTCGATCCTCCCCTATCTCTTGGTTTCCACGTTGGTTTCCTTGCCCAACACCTTGACCTTGTTGAGCTACCAAGAGCTCTAGGATATCCGTCATGCGAGTTAAAACTTGTCCCATTTGGTCATTTCCTCTCCCAGCACTTGGCTCAACGTTTTGACCAATATCGGACCCATTAGCTACTCTTTCATTTTGAGGTTGTCTAGGTTGACGTCCCTTTCGTTGTCCTCTAGTTTCCATGTTCACAACTAATCTATACGCACATGCATAACCCTCACACTTAGTTAAAATTGAACTATACTCATATACCAGTAGCAACATTTAAAGAGGATGAAGACACTTTCACAAATAACATTATCACTATGCAAGTAAACACAAACTAGAGTTCATTAAATCATAACACAAATTATGGCCAAGTAAAGTTCATGCCAAGTCAAAGTCAATAACAAAAATAAACAAGTGATTATCACAAGTACATTCATCTCCAAGGCGCAAACTCTTAAGTTCTACTCCCATCGTCTCACTATGAAAGATCACCAGTAGAGATTCACTAGATTAATTGGAACTAGACGATTCTCGTTCCCTAACATGCTCGATTTCAATCCCAACACAAGGATCTTTTGGGTTACGATATTTTCCATCTTCCACTCTTAATTATTGTACCATCTTAACCAAACAATTATTGGTTTCCTGTAACCATTCACATGAAATATCGATTCATTCTTATTCCCCACAAATGGAGATATAAAGTCCCTATGGTTGCTTTCCACTCCCAAGTACTCGGGTTCAAGAATCCAAAATAGGATAATTCACATCTCGAGCCGGCCGGTCCCAAGAGTAAATCACCACATTCGAGATTCCTACCCAACATACATATCAAATTCCCTCCAATTATCAAGATAAAGGTTTTACAACCTATAACATTCATGATTCACAGCTTACATTTCTAGAAGGGCACTTAAGTCTTTACTCAATCACATAGTAAGGACCAAACACCACTTGGCCCTATCTTGCTCCTTTGTAGAGACCACGTGAAGTGGCTCTAAATTTCATCACTACAAGCAATCATTTAACTTTCAGAATAGTCCCACAGTCCGGCATCCTAAACATTTAAGCCTAGGATACACTACAAAATCTGAAGCCTAAGCTCTGATACCAATTGTAACGCCCCCACTTCTCCCTAAGGCGAACCAAAGGGTATCCGCGGGACGCCTGCCCAGCTCTCGCCAGGACTCACTACAATCCATCATTCAAAAGCTCGAAATACTTTAAGTAACTTCAATACATAATTAAAGTACTCCAAATATCTCACACTTACAATTATGCAGCTTCCAAGCTTAAATACAACCCAACGGAAAAGGGTACAATAGCCATCCGTTATAATATAACTTAAAGTTTTCAAAAGAAAACAATCTAGTACTACTCACGAGCACCCTTGGTCTCGAACCCTGTAAAAGAAAACCACAACGTGGGATGAGCTACACAGCCCAGTGAGGTTCCAAGACACTCTAACAGTTCAAATAAATCAAGTAAGTTGGGTATATCATACGCATGGTTCAAGGTTGCACAATGGCATGTTATCATGAGGTGATAATCATTGTACGAGTAATTTGAGACATTTATCATGAGACAGGTATCATGATATAAGTACATTGGTCAGGTAACAGGTATGGAGCATATCACAGGCATAGTTCAGGATTCCATGTTGGCATTTTAGCATGAAACAATTATCATGATACAAGGTAAACATATACGGTAGGATACGGTGTTCCAGTGGAACTCTGTCGGTCATCTGCACCTTATGACTTCTGATCCCCACGGTACGGTCTGGCCATCGCCTTATCCCTCCAGTGGTAATACTCGAGTATACCGAAACGGTGGCCCAGGGTTCCAACCTACCCGACCGAGCCCAGTCCTGGCTCGAGTAGGTCAGTAACCAAGGGCAGGGCCCAAGTTCAGCTTAGAGCTTACAACATGCACAGGTAACCAAGTAATTCGACAAAAGGTAAAATTCATCATTTGAGTAGGTCGAGTGAGGTAAAGTACACACTCGCCTAATAATGATGGACAGCTTCATATAACATGTGATTCATGATAATCAAGTAATCAGGTGGTCAAGTAACCAAGTAAGTTGGTGATCACGTAAGCAGATAACCAAGTAAGCAAGTGACCAAATAGATTAGAAAACGGTAAGTAAACACGGTTAACGGTAAACGGTAAACGGTTAACGGTAGTAATTACGGTTAATTGGTAGACATATATCATTTCAATAGGCCGCCATTGGCCGTTTTTCACTTTCACCACGTAAGAGTCGAGGAGATTCACTCCAACCGACTTATGCTGTCATAGCATAAGTAATCATTTAGACACATCATGTAAATATGCTCTCCAAACATTTCATATCTAGTATTTCAAGTAATCACATAAGTATGCTCTTTAAGCATTTCATATCGAATAGTTCAAGTAGTCACGTAAATATGCTCTTCAAGTGTTTCATATCGAATAGTTCAAATATACATACTTCAGGTGTTTCATGTCGAGTAATTCAAGTATACATTATTCAAATATGCATGAGTGTGGCAAATACTTAACATATAGCACTTAACACTTAATAATCATGACATAAGCGTGTCCTAGACTTATTCGATTATGTATTCCTATATGGAACACTCACCTAGTCAAAACAAGCGAGTAGCTCTCAAACAAGCGTTTTAGGTGTCCGCTCCGAGATCCTCTTGAATGTCCCCTTGAGTGCCTGAGCAAACAATAATCAACTACCACTCAAAATCATTCTAATTATCGAGGAAAATTGTACACTAGTACAATCTAAGAAATTAACGCGGAGACGAGTCTAAGAGTTCGTGTAACTCGAGGTTCAAAAGTGGGTTTTAAAACACAAGAAAAATCTGATTTCCATCTCTGAAATCAAATGTAAAATGATCAAATGATATTGAAGGAAAATGGAGGGTTTGAAACCCTTAGTTTCCTTTAAGTTAGAAAATTCCAGATTTAACAAGCAATTTTTGAAAAATCATATTTCATTCTCTACAAGTCCAAAATTGGAAAACTTGGTACTGTTGGAATCCTCTTTCAAAGTACTAAAAGTTCTTAGAAGACACTTTTCCACGAATGTAAGTGAAAGGCACTCAAATTTTGGCTCAAAGTTGGTAACTTGAATTACCAAGGCAGATTTAAGTTGGTTTTTGGCCAACTTTAGAAATTCGGCAAAATTCACTTGTTTTGAACTGACCTTTGAAATTTGGAAATCAATTAGTGTTGCAATCCAAGAGTATAACAAAACAAGC
The DNA here is from genome assembly GCF_036785885.1 of Coffea arabica. Classification (NCBI taxonomy): domain Eukaryota; kingdom Viridiplantae; phylum Streptophyta; class Magnoliopsida; order Gentianales; family Rubiaceae; genus Coffea; species Coffea arabica. The sequence continues at coordinate 45,981,414 of NC_092320.1, read as the reverse complement.
GGAACGAGAAACGGAGTTTCGAGCACCAAGATATAGTACCTCCAAGTTGCTGAAAAAGTTAAGACTGTTGGGCTATTTTCCAGGTTTAAAACTAGATTTGAAATATCATTTGGTCATCAAGTTGGCATTAGAAATACATCAAACTTGGTACACTAAATCTTCCATGTGTGAACAATATTTCTACTAAGTTTCGTACAAAAACTCTCACGGTAAGGTAGTCATTAAAACAACCAAAGTTTATGAAGAGTTTCAAGGCTAAACTACCTTCTCACTTTTCTTTCGTTTACAAACTTTTTGTACCATGAAATCAGTTCCAAATCTCTCCATTATTGAAACCAAGAGTTCATAAACATCCACTGAGAAATTTAAAGACCATTGACATCCAAATTCTAGAAATAAAACTCTCCAAATCAGATTTGGCCATTTGGCTAAGAGAAAACAAAAGTTTTCCAGATTCGATGAGCGAATTTTGTGACATCATTTGCATATCAAAATGGTCTTAGAATATTACCAAATTTTGTACAATTAAACCTCCATATGAGGATTACTCTTCTATCAAATTCCATTTGAAAATTCACACGGGAAGGTAGTTAACTAAACCATCAAAGTTCAAGAAATTTCCCAAGGTAAAACTGTCTTCTAGCTCTTCTTTCCTTTTAAACATTTTATCCAAAGCAACCAACCCAAATCTGGTTTATTTGTAAAACAAAGTCCAAGGAACATCTAATATAAAGTTTGGTAGATGTTGGACATCAAAGTTTCCAAAACAATAAGTCCCAAATCATTGTTAGTTACAAATCTGTCCAAGTGGAAAATTCTATCACTGTAGCAGTTTCAAACTTTGGCCACAACTCACTCCATTCAACTTGGAATTGGGCGTGGTTGATGGCGTTGGAAAGCTCTCTTCTAAAGCTGAATTTTCTCAGAAGAAACCATTTTCAAATTCCATTCACAAATAGCTCGTTTTTGAGCATCAAGAAGCAATTTCTGTCCTGCCTCCTGGAGAGCAATGAAACAGGACAGTGATTTTCAATTGAATGGTGTGGCTCACTCAAGTGGAACCAGAACGTGAATTTGGTACCAATGGAAAGCTGGGAATGTCTAGTTTCCAATGCCACAAACGGCACTTGATTTCGACATCGGAGTAAAGAGTTATGGCCGATACAAAATGACTGCCTGGGCAATACGGGATTCATTTTCCAGTTTTGCTAACTTTGGAAATCAACTCATTTGACCAACCAAATCATGTTATTTTTCAATGAAATTTTGTACACACTTACAATAATAGATAAACAACATAATCAATTCATTAGAATCTCAAAATCTGGCACGAAAATGGTCGGACAAGGCAGGGGTAAAACTGTCACTTTTGCTCCAAGCACCTCCTTTGATTTTCTACCAACAATACAACATTAATCTACTAATATAAGCACTAAACCACCATTAATTTCATCATCCAACATCAAATCAGCAACAACCCAAGAGTGGGAGTTCATAGAGCCCACTTTCACATTTTATACCATAAACAAGACTACCCACATGATTATATAACCTTATATGTGCAATAAATCTTACAAAAACTAAGATCTATAGGTTGGATGATTTGCTACCTTCTTGGATGATTAGATCAGAAATTTTGGTCACTCTTTGCTCCAGAAAACCGTGGCTTTTCAGCTCCCTTTTGCAGCTCAAAATACTCCTCAAGTGTTAAGCTAAGTGTAGTTCGAATTTGGAGTGAATTGGAAGAGGTTTGGTGAAGATTTGATGGAGGAATTGGAAGAACTCTTGAGCTGTTTTTCTTGCTTTGTTGTTCGTCCAGATGAGGGAGCAAGAGAGAGAAATTGTGGTCTGAAATGAGGCTTCCAAAGGAAGCTTAATGACTAAGGATTGGGTGCACAAAAGTCAACCGCAAAAAGTGCGCGCACGCGCGCGTTTTGTGCTCGATTCCTCTCGCGTTTGTTTCACTAGTGTACTAAACTTCTAATGCATTTATATTCATATAAATATTATTCACTCTTAATTGTCCCAAAATAAGGGTCTAAAGTTCCTCAATTTAAATTGCGCGTGTGAAAACGCGTATCTCCAATTTAAGCGCAATAACGCGAAACTTCCGAGAAATTCTTATAACGATAGTACTAATAACTATCACTTGAGTATTTAAACATTAAAATGCCTAATTTAGGTCCATTGTACATGTCTCCAATATTTCAAACCTATTGTACTCTCAATCGATCAAGATTTCCAAAGACGTGTTCACTATTTTTACAAAACGAGCTTCCGAAAATTAATTTTTGAAACAAGTCATTTTAAAAATATAATGAAACTATATTTCCATGTAATTAGGTCTCAAGAGCTTAGAAAATAATATTTGGAGTAAAAGACCAAATAAATAATTAAATAAGCTAGAAATAGGAGATTAAATAAGTAAATTTTGCGAGTCCTCACACATGCGGAAAACAGAAATGGAAGAACACGCAAACAGAACTGGACAGAAACGGCAAGAATAAACAGCAAGAATGAATCAAAACTCAAAGCGACAACTTAACAATGAATGAAAATGACAAGCACCGAGACATTAGGCTAGGAGGGTACCTAACCAAGCCTTTTGGGTTAAAGATAGGTCAGGTACTCCCGCGGAAAGCTGCTGGATTGGCTTCAGACGATTTCGAACCCGCACTCGCGGAGCCAAGCTGATGATTTGGGGCCAGATTCAAAGGCTTTCCAGGTGCTTTCTATGAACCATTTCTAAACAAGAGTTCTTCCCCTGACTTCGTAGTTGATGCAGAAACCAAAATCCAAGCGAATTAAACAACTGTAAAGGGGATAATCATGCCGCAAGGGGTGCCGAAAACCAGCCTATTCTGCCGAAATTTTTTGCAGGAAGCCATTTCTGGTTCTGGTTCCTCTACCGCCGCCACTTTTGGCTTGGCTTTTCTTTCCTTCTAGTCGAAACCCTCACCGCCCAAAGTTTGTCCAGTGTTCCTTGCTTTTCCGTTGCTCAGCCCGCCGCCTTTTCTTAGCTCTATATGTCCACCGCCCTCGCTTTCCTTCCCAAGCTCTCCTTTTCTCAGCTTTTCTGTTTCTCGCCGCAACCTGGCCCTGATTTCTTGCCAAAGCCTTTCTCCTTTACTTCCATTTCCAGCCGAAGCCTCCTTCTCCTCTCTTACCCCGGCTTCGTTACTCCTCAGCCCATAGCCTATCTAGTTTCGCTTTCTTTTTTTTTCTAGCTCTGGTCACTTCAGCCGTCACCTTATTCCTCTATCCGCCCTTTGCTCCCTCCGGCCAAAAACCCAGGCCGTCTCTTACAGATTCTACTCTCGGCCCTTTTCTCCTTTGAGCTTTTCTAAAACCCAGCCGTTACTCCTCACTCTTGTTTTCTTTCTTTAGCCGTAAACTTGCCTCCAATCCCCCGTAGCTTTCCTTTTTCTGTTTTTTCCTCACTCAGCCCCCCTCGTTTGCTCTCTCCTTAATCCACAGCCACCCATGTTTCCTCCCCCTCAGGTTTCTTGCTTCGTTGTTTTTCTGTTTTTTCTTTTGCTAGACAGCCGCTGCCTTCTCTCTTTCGTTGCCCCAGTCCTCTCTCCAATCTCAGCCTTTTGTGTTTTCCCTCAAGCCGTCCGTCTCTTTTCCTCTCTTCCAGATTTGCGGCTCTCCCTCTCTCTATCTCCATAGCTTTCTATTTATACCGGAGCTCTCAACCCTAAAACCTCAGTCCTTTCTTCTATATTTGCAGTCCAAGGGGCTGCCCCAATGCTCCTTTGCAAGCTGCGACAAAATGCAACTTGCATGCGCGTATCCTTTTTTTTTTTTTCCTTTAAGAAAACATTGTATTAAAACAACTCAGCATATTTCTTGAATGTTTTTCCCTTTTTTTTCTTTTTCTAAAAATTCTACGCTAAAACTTAAAAATAAAAATAAAACTAGAAACTAAAAACTAAAAATCGAATAAAACTAACACGACAAATAAAAACCTAAAAATAAACAGTAAATGAAATTACACCAAAAATTTGGTGTCTACAATCATCCCATGAACTCCCATGCAAGCACGCATGATATGCAATTGAATAAAGAATGCAGGAAACAGTTCATAAGTAACTTTGGAAATAGTTTAGGGTCACTCACCTCCACAACTCAGGAACCATCCATCATATATCATTGCCTTGCCCAAATCTAAGCCCTAGATCACAACCTCAAAGCAATCAAACACTTTCAAAGTTCGGACAGCATTTGCCCTTAATTTCTTTATTTGTCCAACTTACAATCAAATACCCAATCATATAGCAATTAACCACAATTGCACATACAGTTCGTAAACGATAAAACATATCCAATTAGGGCCACAATACCCCTCAATCAAGCCAATTAGAAGCTTAATAACCAATCTATAAGAAAGCCCCAAATTAAACCCTAAAACCGAAAATTCACATCACAAGCGAAAATTTTTCGCAAACAACTGCAATTAACGTATAAAGAGTCCATTTAACACCATAACAATCCATCAATTCAAGACCAATCCATGATTATAATATAAAATCAGAAAATCCCCTAATAAATCAGAAATTCACCATGAATTCCTTCAACCCATGAAATACTCCACAATACAACATACTTAGCCACCATAACCATTAATTAACCAATATTAGAACAAAAGGGAACTTGTTTATCCGACTTACATCAAATTCAAGAAAGCTATCAACTTAGAGCTTCCCTTCCAAAATCAATCCATCAAAAGCTTTAAACCACTATAGTGAGCCCTTGTATGAAATATTTTTCAAAACCATCGGTTAAAACTCAAGATTTGAGTAGAAATTGAAGATAGAAAAATGAAGAGCTTTTCTTGTTTTTCTCTCAAGAGGCATGGATGAACCAGGGAAGAAATGAAGATATTTTGGCCAAAATAGGATAAGTAATGAAAGAAACAGTCGGTCAAAGCCTCTGACCGACTGTGACCCGTCACAATCCGGCCGGAATCTGGCCAGAGACGAAACCCATTTTTTTCAAAATTCTCAGGCAATCCAGCCAACAATCCGGCCAAGATATGGCCGGATTTGCGGCCGGATTTGGCCCTTCAGCTTTTCATAGAATTTTTCGTTTCTTTTCCAATTGAAAAACTGTGCTCCTCCACTCGTCCAACAAAAATATACATAAAATGAAAACCCTTCTTTTCGGGGCGTCACATATCTCCCCGCAATGACACTCCGTCAACCGGGTCGGTATTTCCATTCCGTAGATCACCACTTACTTCCATCCGTCCACCGTGCACCTCCCGGGCTCGCAAGATATTTATAAGGCGATACTCCTCGAGTATGCCAAGCAAGATCTCTCATTAGGTCGAGCTTCATTATCTCATGGCTCGCCAAGGTTCCCGACCAAGCCCATGCTGGCTCGAATCCAATGTCGGCCTATGAGTTTGGGCGTCCCCATTTACAATTGAGAGTCGAGGAGATTCACTCCAACGATGTATGCAGCCATAGCATACCATTATATTTCATTCAATCATCTCATTTCATTCAATTAAGTCATTCATAATTTATTTGGTTCATTTGAATCATGAGTCATACATTTCAAATGAGGATGAGTGCGGTAAAGTACACGCTCGCCTCCATTTTCAAAATCTCCAAACAATCATAACAATTAAATTTGTCTCAAGTATTCATACACTTGACACTCACCAATATAAGAAATGAGGAAGAAATGTCCCTCGGATCTTTAGGCGTTCACCGTGGGATCCTCTTGAAGGTCCTCTTGTGTGCCTGAGTAATTAACAATAGACTATCATTTACAAACCCCCCCTACTTTTAAAGAAGATCGTACCACAGTACAATCTTAGAAAGTCTCGTAAAACGAGTCTTATTTATGCTAAATCAAGACTCTCAAGTGGGGTTTCAAAGTACAAGAGAAATTTATTTTTCGTCTTGGAAATCAAGTATAAAACGTTCAAGTAATATCGAAGGAATAAGGAGTACTCGAAAAACTCCATTTCTTTGATATTCGGAAAATTTCAGTTTCGATGCGATACATTAGAAAAATCGTATCTCACATTCCACATGTTGAAAATTGGAAAGCTTAGTACCGTTGGAAATCTCTTCCAAAGTACTAAAAGTTCCTAGTATACACTTTTCTAAGATTCCAAATGAAAAACATTAAAAATGAGCTCAAAGTCGTTGTTTTGGTTCATAAGGCAAATTTAAGTTGATTTTTGGCCAAATTTGAAAATTCGGCAAAATTCACTTGATTAGAACTAGCTTTTGAAATTTGGAACTCTATTAGAGTTGAAATCCAAGTTTACAACAAAACAAACGGAATGAGAAACGGAGTTTTGAGCACTAAACAAAATTCCTTGTGAAACAAGGGTTTTTCAAACTCGAGTCATGAATTTTGGTAATTTAGTCGAGCAACGAAATGGACTCGGATTGGTACCAAATTCAGAAATATAATATTCCTATATAAAAGGTATCCCTCTATCAAATTTCATGGAAAATGAACTTCGGAAAGGTAGTCAACCAAACAACCAAAGTTTTGAAAAATCCTAAGGCAAAACTGCCTTGAGCTTTTTTTTTTTCCATTCCAAACATTTGGCCAAGGAAAATCCTGCAAACATGGTTCATTTATGTCGGAAAAGCCTAAGGAACATTCATGGTACATTTGGTAAGTGTCTTAACTCCAAGAAATTCAATTGGCAAGTCCACACCAAGTCTAGCATCAATTCTGCCCAAAATTTAGGGTTTTCAAGAACAGGGCAGGTTTCGTATTTTGATCACAAATCACTCAATTCAACTCAGAATTGAGCATGGTTGGTGGCGTTGGAAAATAAATTCATAAAAATATAATTTCACAGAAGAAATAATTTCGAAATTCAGCACACGACTAGCTCAAATTTGAGCCTCAAGTCGCCGCTTCTGAATTTCGTTCCAGGAAAACAGAGAAACAGGACAGTCATTTTTAAATGGTTGGTACGGGATACTCGGGTGGAATTAGGGGTTGTATTTTATACCGTTGGAAAGCTAGGAATGTCTATTTTCAAATGCCACTGACGGCACTTGACTTCGACATCGGAGTACAGAGTTATGGATGAAACAAGAAGGTTGTCTGAGCATTACGGGAAAATTTTTCCAGGTTTGCTAGCTTTGTGAGATTAATCCATTTGACCAACCAAACCTCAATATTTTTCGATGAAACTTTTTACACCATCTATACAACATATAAATATCATATAAAATCCATTAAAATCTCATGATTTCACAAAAAGAGGCACGATCATAACAGGGGCAGAATTGGAAACTTTACATCCATGCACTCCTTGAAGTTTATACTAGCTATGCACCATTAATCTACCAATTTCAGCATTAAACCAATATTAAATCCATCATCAAGCATCACATCATCCATCAATCCAAGAGTGGGAGTTCATAGAGCTCACATTCAAAATTTTCCAACAATGACAAGCCACCCACATGAATATCTAAGCTCATAAGTGTAAATCAACTTCCATAAGCCAAGAATTTGAGGATTGATCGTCACTTACTTGTGTTGGTGAAAAAGGCAGAAATTCAGCCCTCTCTTAGCTCAAGAAAACCATGAAAAGCTCCCCCCTTTTGTAGCTTAAGATGATCTCCAAGTATTAAGCTATGTGTGTGTGAAATTTGGAAGGAATTGAAGATGATTTGTGCAAGATTTTGAGATGAAAAATGAAGAACTCCTTGGGTTATTTTTGCAGCTGATGGCCGGCCACTTTGTGAGGAAGAGAGAGAGTGTTTTGATCTAATTTGGCTTCCTAAGAAAGCTTTATTTGTGTGGCTAGAATTGGTACAAAAGTCAACTCTTCAATAGTGCGCGTACACGCGCGTTTTGTGCTCGATTCCTCTCGAGTTTATTTCACTAGTGCACTAAACCTTTAAGGCACTCATATTCATATTAATATTATTCACTCTTAATTGTCCCAAAATAAGGGTCTAAAGTCCCTCAATTAAATCGCGCGTGTGCAAACGCGTATCTCCAAATTAAGCGCGAAACCTCCAAGAATTTCTTATAACGATAGTACTAATAACTATCACTTGAGTATTTAAACATAAAATACCTATCTTAAGTCCATCCTACAAGTCTCTAATTTTCTAATCTTATTGTATTCTCGAATTGATTATTGACTCCAATCGCGTATTCACTATTTTCAATTAATGAGCTTCCAAAAATTAAATTTTGAAACGAGTCACTTTAAAAAATAACGAAACTATAAATCCATGTAATTAGGTCTAAAGAGGTTCAAAAATAATATTCGGATTAAATGGGCAATTAAATATTTAAATAAACTCGAAATGAAATTTTAAAATAATGAAAATTTTGTGAGACATCACATGTATTCCATAGGTCACGTATTCTCCCTTGTTTTTTGCAACTTGCTCTACTTTCACACAACTTTCCAACTCAATTTCAACAAAGAATTTCCGACTACACACGCTTAAGAATCTTTAGGAAAGTGCATAGGAAGCTTTATGTCATTTTCATTAAGCACTTTTTAACTCTCTTAAAAACTATACACTTAAGAATCATTGAAAGAGAAGAGAGAGCAGTCTAGAATAGTTTAGAAATAGCACTTAGTTGTTTTTCTTTTCTTAGGAGAAAAACTTGTAAGAAACACTTAGAGATTTCATTATACAACTCATTTGTTGAAGGAATAGAAGATCTTGGGAGCTTGTTCATCATCTTGGCTAAGCTTTCTTTATCTATCTCTGTACTTGTGATTTATTATGTGTTCATACAATGAAGCTATGTTCTTTCTTGTCTTATATCATATGAGTAGCTAAACTTCTAGATCTAAGAAGTAGATGAAACTTGTGATTACTTGATATGAGTTGAACATGATTTACACTTGTACCTCTTGTATTAACTTGTCCATTTATGCATGCTCATCATTTGTTGCTGCTTGATTACCAATAGTAAGTTTTTAGTTGTTGTTACACAATGAAAATTGGTAATAAGGATGGAACAATAAAAATGGAGCTCATGGGGTAGACTCAATAGAATAGATGTGCACTTAAATGGATTGTTTTTGCATTTCATGAAGAACAAAGGGGTAGATCTAGTTATTTACCCTGAGAATAGGGAAAACTATTCTAGTCTAAACCACTACATCATCAAGGTGGGTTTTGGTAAATATGGAAATAAATCCCTAGTTAAACAAGAGGTAAATCTACTCACTTGTATCTTTTGTGCCATAAGTGGATTTTATACCCTAGACTTACGTATTTGGTAAATTTTCTCCATTTTTTCTTGCAAATTATCTAGTTGAATAAGGTAGTTAGTTAGTAAGTAGTTGTGATTTCTTTTGCTTTCATTGATAATTAGTCTAAAGGAAAAAATGCACTTTTCATCCTCAAAGGTTGGGTTGATGACCAATTTCGGCCTCAAAGTTTCACCAAGAATACATTTCATCCTCAGAGTTCCTAAATTTTGGCCAATTAGGCACAATTGACAGAATAATACTCAATTTGAACGAAAAGCTACACGTAAGAAGCATGCCCCATTAGAACCAACTTTGCATTCAACAAAAAATGGGTAAAACTTGTTCTTGCTTCATTTATGTCCTCTCCACTCCTCTTCTTGTTGTAGTCCTAAAAAAATTTCTAACCACCCTCACTATTCTAAATCCAGTTATTTGCTGGCAAAAAGGTTGACATAAATGGTTGACATCCACTTATTCATGGGTTATAGATTACTTGGATTTGAGTATCTATCCAAACGCATTTAATTAGCCCATCCCATTGTATTTTATTTTATTTTTAGTTTTTACCTATCAAAAAAATATATAATAGAGGAAACCTTATTTGCAAAAATAGAGGAAAGCCATAAAAATCTGGTAGGTTGTTGTTTTTTTTTTTATCTTGTATAGAAACTACCAGCTGTTTACAACTTTAATTTTAGGGATAATTTCAGCAACTTCAAGGGAGGCTTTTGACTATTGTAGGTAAGTCCTCTCTAATTTAAAAGATTACACTTACCTTCTCTACTAATAGCATTTCAGTAACAATATAAATCCACTATGCTAAATTTGTCCTAAAAACCCTAAAATACCCCTTTGTTAGTTAGAAGGGGGGAAAACTCGCATATGAATTTATTCCACATTGCAACTATTGCAATTGGCACAACTACCACCCTAACGAAGTCAATAAGTCACTTTAACTTAATTCTCGTATTCTCATAATTTCGAATGCCCAACTTTGCAACCCTAAAGCTTCCTGTGCAAATCAATTATGACAATTAACATTTTCATTCAACCTAATCTTTTTCCTCAATTTTTTTTGCCTAAATTTTGCATCTAAATTGACCAATGTCATTATTCAAATTCAATCAAAATGGATGCAACCTTTTTTATGCTAAAATAATCTAACCCACCAAAAATACCAATATGGAGCAACCAAAAGTAACATTAGAGACCACATTCTATGTTTTTAGGCAAATTTGATTATAGTTCTTATATCCCAATTTTTTTTTTTTGCACAATGGTATAATAGTGTAATCTTCCTCAATCTATGTTTCTTTTTTAGCCATCATTTTTATTTTCTTGTTTATACTTTGTATTACCACCATTCTTTTCATCTTTATTTAGTTTGACAATAAATATGCTTTGACAACCTGTCGTTTAGCAATTTCAATTCAATAATACTTACAAAAAAGAAAAACAGAAACAAAAAAAAGAGAGGATCTATTTCCATAATAATGAGAATTCAGGATGTATTAGATGGTTGTGTGGATGGTGACTGTGAAAAAAAAGTGGACTATAAAATACAGGAGAGAAAAGGTAAGAGAGAGGATTGAAGAGAGAGAATAAGAGTTTGTTTTGTGTGGTAGCAGTTGTTTTAAAATGAAAGCTTAGTTTTAGTTGTAGGTTTTTTAGAAATTATGTATAAGTGAAGGATATTATAGTCATTTTACTGCATGAATGGAGATTAGTGTAATTATTCAAAACTAGGGGAGGTGAGTGAAATTGTCAGAAACCTCAGGGGAGGTTTCTGAAAGTATCCCTTTCTTTTATGTTGTCCAAAAATTATCACCTTTTTATAACTTCTTTTTTTTTTACCTTTTCTAGAAATGAAAAAAAAAAGACTAGCTATGCATGGGATTCTTTGTGGGCTTCTTTTATTTCCCATAAACTGTCAGCTATTTGTTGCTTTTGTCCATTATTTGAAAAAAACTACCAGTTATTTATGGGTATGATTTTCAGTTCCAACCTAAAATAGGCATTATATAAAATGACCACCAATTGTTTTTATCTTCATGCTGATTTACATGTCAATAAGGTAAGAAGGAAAATTTTGGTACAGTTTTGCCTTAAATTTTAACTATACGAAGTAGAACCAAATTGGATATTGTAACTAAATTAATATAACTAACTAAAACCATAAAAAAAGAAGAGGCATAGGCTTGTCAAAAATGCATTCCAAGTGGTCCTTGACATGGCTGCTAGTGAATATGGACCATAAACAAAATAAATGTACAGAATTTAGAATTCAAAAGTTATAACACTAGTGTCTGCACTTCTGAACGGGTTTTATCCCTTTTTTGTTGGTTCTAACAGAGCATACTTCTCACGTGCAGCTTTCCATCCAAATTGAGTGTTATTTTGTCAATTGTCCCTAATTGGTCAAAATTCAAGAACTTTGAGAATGAAATGTATTCTTGGTAAAATTTTGAGGGCGAAATTGGTCATCAACCCAACTTTTGAGAATGAAAAGTGCATTTTTCCCTTAGTCTAAATAATAGAGTAAGGACCTAGTACTTGCAATATTTGCTTCTCGTGAAATCAACCCGATATATGTCCTAAATTACCATTTTAACCTATATACTTGCAGTCAAATAGGTATATTTTGGATTTAAATTTGCACTTATATCAAAAGTCCGTCAGATATCAGTCATTGTTATATTCAAATATATGTTGTAATTGCTAATGCTTTCTAATGCTATTTCTTATGAATTCTCACCACAAAATTTGTAAAGCTGCAATTTTACTTGCGCTTCCTCTATCTATCAACAATTTCCCTCTTGTTAACTCTAATATTCAATCCTATAAATCCTTATACATCTTTTGAAATTATTTCTATATATCAATCCTGTGTAGTAAGTAGTAGGGAGTTTTAAACACCCATTAATAGGATCTGTGGAAGATAGGACTACATTATAAATTGGAATTTGAAAATTGTAGAGAAGTTGTTTAATTCAATGTCAAAAAGGGTTTGGAATAGTTTCTAAACGTCAATGGGATTATTTTTGAGTGAAAATCATACCTCATCCAAGTGTTGTCGCTAGTTGTTTTGTTTGTTCATTGTTGGTTTCAATTTCACTATCACTTTAATATAATTGATTTATGAACTACAATCTAAGAATCACAACTTTAACGCACACACTTTGATCTCAAATGGGTATAAAATTGACATATATTTTTTAGATTAAATACATAAGAAAAAAACTTCAATAATAGCTTATGCTCGCCACAAGTACACGTTCTGGCGCATCATGCGTGTTTTAGCCTCTAGTACCATTTGTCAAGTCACTAAAAAACTCTCTAATTTACGAGACTTAACATACAAAACACATTATGAACAGACTTAAGTACACATAAAATCAAATGCAAATTTAACATTAATTAAAAACACAGAGTGTTAGAACTCATTGGTAATTACTTCTTTTCATATAATACAAAATGAAGAAGAAACAATAACTTAAAGTGGAGCAAAAAATTCATTTTTGTATCTTAGTACTTTTCACAAATAGTAGTAATTAAGGGCAAATATATGAAGCCAAAAGTGGATTGCATAAATCATTACCATATCTTAAATAAGGGTACAATAATCTATTGTCTATTTTTTTTCGAAAATGACAGATGATTTTATAGCTAAAATACACTTTATAGTATTTGAGCAATGGCTCAATTAGCTATACAAAGTGTACCACGACACTTAAGGATTAACAAAAGTTCTTTCCTTTTCTCTAAATATGCCAAATGCATATAGGCTAAGACTATTGCATTGATCCCTACTATCGGAATTTCCTACATAAAAGGAGCATAATTGAAACAAGTTAGCTAGTGCAATAATGTCCTCCACCAACGTGAACGTATGAATATCTTCTCTTGTGCCCAACTTTATCAAAGCAATGAGGTGTTTGTCATCACATGAGATCTTAATCCGTTGCCATCGCATCTCTCTTGCTTTCATCAGGGCCAATCTTACAGCTTCAGCTTCATCTTGAATTTTCTAATATGAGCTTCTCTCCACCAAAGTCCATTCAGCTTTGGGTTGAGCTCCATTTAGCTTAGTTGCAATTCCAATTCCTAGTTTGTGTTCCTCTTTAGAGCTTTCTGTAGCTATCTGGAGTTCAACATAGTCCTTTTCAGCAATTCCTTCCTCCCTCACCCCTGCTACTGCTTCACTTGTTTTTGGTGTGCTTCTAGTTACCTCTCTTCTATTCAAGGGAGGCAAAATACTTTTTTTTTTTTTGTTTCATATTTTTGGGGAGTTCAAAGAACAAAAGAAAAAAAAAGAAAAAAGAGAGAGATTTGTTACACTTTGCACCTCAAATGTTGCCAAATCACACTTTGCAACTCGAGCTTTTAATTTTCACAATTTACTACCTTCAACTTCTAATATTTTTGCATAATCCACTGTATTTAAATACGTTCCAATATATTAAGGTAAGTTTTATTTGGCTAATAATCGCTAAAAGTCTCTTTCAACTCTTGCCGCCTTTTTGTTACGAGGAAAGGTGTCAAAATGCACGTTCTTCTCACATCTAAAGCTAATAAAAATCTTTTGTTTTCCTACTATAAGAAAATATATCTCTCTTTTCCTATAATAAAATATAGGATTTTAATTAGCTTTGGACCAAAATAAAAGCATGAAACTTAGCGCCTTTCCTTATAAAAATAAAAAGCATTTAGGAACAAAATAAAAGTAGGATTTGAAGATTTTCCTTTTTTAATTAATCATTGGCTAAATAATCTCAATCTTAACTCATCAGAATTTAGTTAGTCTTAGCAATTGTTAAAAAGTAAGATGTTTAAGGTGGATACTGAAAAGCTAGGATGGATAAGGGTGGGCAAAATTATTCGTTAATCCAAAAATACACCATATCCGATTTGATCCGAAAATTAACTCGATTTGTATAATTTGATCATGTCAAAAGAGGGTTAGATACCCGCTAAGATGTAGGGCGGGTTAGCATCACATAATTAAAAACTTGCGGTATCCTAAAAAATAATAATTTAGAGCTAAATAAGTAATTTCATTGAACAATTTGTATTACAAATATGAGAGACTATAGTTTATTTATAAGATCATGATTTTATGTTTTTTAGAAAAGATTTTAACTAATATGGAACGTATATTTAAAAAAATGTGCTATTTATTTCAAAATTTTATTGATTTTGAATTCTTTTAATTTTTTCCTTTATCTTGTATTCTCTTTGCATGCTTATTTCTTGGTGGGAAACTTTTTTGAGAAAAAATCTTTATTAAATTTTAGATGAATATATAAAATATAAAATTCAATTAGTATAAATAATTTTTTAAAAAAATTAAATGATAAGTGGGGTGGAGTAGGTACTCGTTGATCCAACTCTATTTCAGTAAGTACCCCCACTGATATGTGGGGTGGATAAGGGTTAGAAAATAACTGACTTGCAAGATGTGGATTAGGTTAGTTAAATGGTGAAAGGGATGAGCACCCGACTCACGATCACTAGGGAGAGGCTTGAAATTTGAGCATAGGGTCTAAACTGCAATTAGCCCAAACCAAAAAAGAACCTAAAATAAAAAAGAAACTTTTCTTTTAAATGGTATAAGAGTATAAATTTAGGGGCAATGTTCCTCCGAGGCTGTACCAGCTCGATTGCTTGCTTATATCAATGAGACTGTTTCATTGTGAGGAAAGATTTATCGCCGACTCTCTCAAGGACAGAAAAAAAAAAACGAAAGATAAATTGTTTTTGAGTCCGAAATAAATCTTCTAATTTTTTACAGTTCATAATACAGGAGCAGTTGTTTTTTCTTTTCTTCCTTTGAGTTTTTTTTTTCTGCACTTAATTTTGATCAATGACGTCTCGGACTTTGAGGAGAAGGCTTCACCATGGAGATGTTGACGGGAAAATGCACGAGCATTTGGATTGTTCGGGAGTGGATCCTTTGAATGAGCCGTTACTTGGGAATCAACAATACGACCATGATAAGGCTTCTGAGGTTTGTTGTTGATGTATTTTGATTCTATCGATTTATGGAAAGAAGAAGCAGTTCAGAATTTTTGTTAATTGGTATAATTAGGGTTAGGGTTTTATTGAATCATACTTTGTTTGTTGTGTATATGCAGCTCAGGTATGGGAGACATAATCCCATTCAGAAATTAGGGAAAAATTGTGAGAAGGGCATGTTCTGTTGCCTATTTGCCTAATTAACTGAGAGGGGAGGATAATTTTGGATGAGTGAGTTTTAAGGCCAAAGGGCATTGGTACTAATTTTTGTAGCAAATGAACAAATTTTTTTTTGTTTCTATTAAATTGGCAATGTAGTGCTACCCTTTGACTATTTTTTTTTTCAGTTATGATGGACGTTTTGGCTTTTTCGTTTAGGATAAATGGAAGACTGGTATGGGCTAATTTCTTGTAGACTTAGTAGGAACTAAGTGAATCAAGACGGATTGGGGAGCCCTATGAGTTCACCTATTGTATGGAAGGAATTTAGATGCTTTTAATTCAGGAAAGTAGAAAAAGTAGGTAGTTGGGAGCTTTTGTTGGCTTATTTTGTTATGTCTTTTCTTTATAGGAATGTACACTTGCAGATCTTTTGGATGATGGACGGAGCAGAGAAAACTTGCACTGGGCAATGCTTTTTTCTCAATTAATTGCACAATGGGCTCAGTGGTTGGGTATGTGCTGTTTAATATCCCACCCCCTTCCTTCTTCATGGCACATTGTGTCTTAATTGTGGTCTTGCACCTGTAATGCTGCCGGAAACTTTGTTAATATCTACCTATGTTAATTTTACTGCCTCAATTTGTCAAAGTTTGTTATGCTTTTTTAAATGTAACTAAGGCTGTTGAAGAAGGATGTACATGTTATGCAATGACCAATTGGATAGGTTTAGCGATTTGTGTTGAGATTGTTTCAGAAGATATGTCACTTTCAAATGGAAAAACTAAGCAAAAATTTGTTATACAGAATAGCATGCTACGAGTTTTTCTGGTTAAGATGTGTCACTTGCAAATGGGAAAACTAAATAAAAATTTGTTATACAGAACAGCACACTGCGATTTTTTCTGGTTATTGTTATTTTCATGGGAAAACATGCTAATCGACCATGTTATGGTTAAATTAAATCTGAAATTTCAGTTTTGCTTCATGGTTTTAGAGGTTTTGCTGCATGTCCAACATATGTAATAGGTGGGATTGAACAATCAGACCCATAGGCATTGATTGAGATCTGTGTCAACTCAGATTGTGGATTAACTGATTCCTCTTAACGCATTTACCTGTTTCATAGGAGAGTATTAGTAGTTAGTGAGGATTTTATCATCATTGCTTTTCTTTCTCATTGTGCATGCAAAAGTAATTTGTTAGCTGAACAGTTATTGGCTTGTTAGAGTGATAGTGATCTAAATATCAATCATCAAGCATAAAAGGTCGTTTGTATGGTGGGGATTTCTGCCTTTTGAACAACAGAAATTTCTTATAATTTGAGGATTGCCATAACTTTTGGAAATTGTGGTCATCTATAATTACAATGCTTTTCCTTCAAATAAATGTATAATGTTTCTATCTTAGTTTAATTTTGTTTATTATTCCAACTATCGTTAATTTTAGTTAGATGTATTAATTTGTTTGTTTCCCAACCATGGTCCTATGGGACTCATTTATCAAGTCAGTCTGTAGTTGAGCTTGAAGCACTTCTGGAAAAGTATGACAAATGTAATCACTTGGGAGCATGCCTTGAATTCTCAGAGTAATCATGTGGGAGCATGCCATGAACTCTTGAGTTCAAAAAGTTAAAAGAGATTATCCTGAATTTGGTGCTCACAGCACAAGCACGGCAATTTGCATATATGTTAAGCATCACAGAACACTGATTTAGGCTTGTTTGATGATGAAAGGACTTTTGGTTATGTCGGTTGAGGTGCATCTATACTTGGGCTGTTGATAGGGAAATGCTGACCTGTGAAGTTGTGTATTGGGTATCACCCATCCAATTTGACCTTCCTGACCAAGAATTGGTAGCATTGTGATGCAGTGAGATGGTAACACATCCCATGAGTAACTAAATCAACTGCTTGAATTTGTTCCTATTAATCTGAAGGGATTTTTTTAAGTGGTTATTGGAAATGTATCTCAGCCCAGTATTAAGTATTACTTTGTCAAATGGTTTGATATGTATTAAAATCAGCAGCTTTATATAGAACTACTTTTAAGTATCATCTACTCCACTTGAAATTGTTTTGCTTTTGTGAGTGTTTCCTGAAGTATTGTCTACTTGCTTGCTTATCATGTGTCAACTAATATCTTCTCAACATTCAATTTATTCCTGTGGTGATTTACGTGTTTCTGTCTTCAAACCAGAAATACGTTTTGTGCCACATGAATCCACGACATTCTAATTGAAATGGAGAGATTACACATTCTACTTGTGCATGATATGCACATAAAATTGGTATAGGAAATAATATCTTACTCCTATCCTATGCTTATAGGTTACCAGTTTCTTTTTTTGGTTTCACATGTTTGCATTATTTTCTTGATTTTCTGGCATATGCAATTAGGAGAATTTTACAGCTTAATTTTTTACTAACGTAGATGTGATATCTGTTGTTATTAGAGCTTTGCTAGTTACAGCTTTTCAAGATTTTTTATTGCATTAGGCAAACATCTGTACTAATTTAAAGCTAAAGATACTATCTGTACTAATTTAAAGCCAGAAAAAGGGGTTTGGCATTAAACTTTCTTTATTGCTCTTTGGACTTAATTTGTAGACTCATAAGAAAGGGTAAAATTGCACCACCCAATCCAAAATGAAACCAAAACATAGCCTATGCTCCCAATTACCAATAACTGTCATGTTCTTAGATTTTTAAAGGCAGAACTACCAATCCTTCTCTCTCTCTCTCTCTTTTTTTAATAAATCTTTTAGCTTTCAGAAACATTGGGTGTGCCTTTCCCTTTAGTTTTTATAACTTTGAATAGGATTAATATTGATGCTTCATAGGATACAGATGATATGTTTTCAATTCAAGCATTTTAAGCTCATCTGAATATGCTCGCTGGGTTTATCAAAGCACTGCGAATTACCATGAACAGCCATCTTGTGCAGAATTTTTATTAGTTTAATGTTGCCTTATTGACAATTTCTTTTGCCATTGATAGCAAATATTGTTTTTGGATCTGGATCTTTTATTGGAAGGCTTCTGCCATTTGCTTCAGCTCCTCAAGATGGAGTGAAAAGGAAGATTTTACCACCTTTGCTGAGTCATTTACAGGTATCACTTGTTATTTCAGATCTCATTGGCAGTCTTCTTAAGAGAATATTATATCTGGAAATATCATAGGTACTCTACGGCTGGGAAAGTTTGTTCTTTCTGCTTTGTCTGGAATTATGATGAACTTAATATGGTTGTCAAATCTTTCTTGACACTTCTTTGGACAAGTGAATTGTATGGTAGCACTCAGAAATAGGTTGTCTTAGATCTTTATCACCACTGTGCAATTGGAGCTAGGAATTTTTGTGGAATATGCACTCATGATCTTTTGATAGCACAGCTTGGCTTAACATGCTCATATCTGGTTAGATTTATTCTCCCTGGATATATATCTGATACGAGAATATTTGCTTGTAAGCCTCTCCAATAGCTGCTCTGAGTAAGAATGCTTCTAGCAGCCCTTGTAACTTTTTTTAACTATCAGGATTTATCCTATATGCCACCTGATCAAGTCAAGAAAGAGATCTGAGAATCCAAACCTCAAAGATTTTCATGATTTTCTCAAGCTTCAACCGACCTGAAGATTAACAGCTTAATTGGGAGCAAGAATTAGTTAATTACTATTATTTAGGTCTCAAAGGGTACTTTGGTCTTTTATTTGTCATGGGAAAATTTGAGAATCGCGTCTTTGAGTCTTTATTGGGTCCTTATTTTATTAGATAAGTAATTGGTGTCCTTGTTTGAGGGTAAGTTCCTAAAAGTTCTAGAGTTCTATAACTAGCTATTGTCCTATTCAGAATGGAAATTGGAGTGTTTTAGGGAGCTTTTGGTTTATAAATTCTTATTTCTTTATTCTTTACAGAGAATTTGATGAATAAAGATTGAATTTTGGTTCATTAATTGATTTATTCTTCTTCCCCTCTTCTGTTCCCACGGGTATTGTTCACAGCCCAGAAACAGAGCACAATCCTCTCATTCTTCCACTAGCATTAGTAGGCAATCTCTTTTATATCTTGTCCTACATCAGTTTGGTGTCAGAGCTCAAACTTTCTTTCACTTAGTCAGCCATATTTCTTTCTTCTCTACATCAGTTTGGTATTAGAGCCCAAACTTTCTTCCTGTTAATCAGCCATATTTCTTTCTTCTTCTCCATGATTGAGTGAACATACTGATTTTCTTCAAGGAAATCACAATGTTTGTTTCATCTTTTGATGGCATATTCTGTAGGTGTTTTACTTCTTTTGAATATTGCTTTGACTACCATAATCTTGTGCATTATAACAAAACCCTATTTGCCAAAGGCTAAACTTGTTGGATGGGCTAAGATGTGGTGGTTTAGAGTTGAAAGAGATGTGATGGCACACACAGGATATTTTTTATACTTGGAGGAGATGAGAACGCAACTCTTGGAAGAGTATTTTCCCTTCTAACGTCATCAAAAGCTGTTAGGACAGTTTTGTGGTCCATCAAAAGGGTATATGCCAAGGTTTACTCCACTACTATATGCAACCTAAATTGTTGAGGAGCCTCCTATACCAAGCTGGAAGTTTTGCAGTTTCCTTGAATTAAACCAGGTGGTGATGCCATTAGAACAGCACTAAGACCACCTGACGCAGCATGAACACTTGGTAGGCACAACAGCTTTGTAGAAAGGCTTAGATATTGAATTTCACTCAAATTTATAATAGCAACTTGGAATAGGATGAAAGAATATGCTTAAGAAGGTGAAAAACTGATTAGTAATTCTAGGAATCATTCCTAGGAATCTTTAGGCATCACACCTAAAGTTGGGATGTATCACACAACCCTAAGAAAGGCGTTGAGTCTGCAGGAAAATTTTATTAATGACAAAAATCTGCCTTCTCTTTGTGGAGAAGTGGTTATTTATAGACACTAGAACAAAGCCAACTCCAATCCTAATTAGGACTCCTAACTAGAATAGCTTTCTAGCTTTCTACTAGAAAGCTAAGCTTTCTTATTCCCCATAACGACTAAAAGACTAATTACCAAAATAATTACTAAACAGAAATTACCATAAACATGAAATTCCTGCAGCTAACCAAATTATTAAAATACCCCTGCTGATGGAAATCAGAAAACGAACTCAACTCCCAAGTTGGTTCCTTGTCATCAAAAGCATGCCAAATCAATGCTTGGGCATTCGACACATCCTTCCAATGCCTCCTATAAACCTTAGTGGATTTTTGCCACCTATCTCTATCACCACTCTATTCCAATTATTCGACAGGCGGAAAGGTTAGAAAATGAGAATCTGATTAATGCTTCTCTTCTCAAAGCTGAGAATTCTAAAGTTTTGGCTATTGATTCTGAATAACAATTGCTGAACTTTCAGAATTGCCTACTAACCTTGATGTGTTTGATGAGGGTAAAACAGCAGTAGATCGTCGAAATTGTGAAGATGAACCTAAAATGGACGTAGACAGGAATTTTCTAGTTAAGGAAATTCCAGAAACTAAGTCTGTGGATGGCTTTGTTTCAGCCAAAGAGGATGAGTTTGCTATAGCAGAACATATGGAAGAGTTCATGCTAACATCAGAGGTTCAGCAAGTTTGGGACCAATGCCTAGAAAAGTTAGAAAAGTTTTCTATCTATTAGCTCCAATAATTGACTTTGTCCTCAGAGAGTTTCCAGATACTCTACCAATGAGGCCCCAATGTTACGTGTTACTCCCCCAAGTAAATGGCAAGAGAAGCTTTCAGAATTGCAGTTGTCCTTTCAACTTGTTTCAGACCCTTGGGTCATTCATCTTATTATACTTCAAAACTTGAGATCTGAGTTTTTCAAACCTGGAGAAAATGATGCAATCAAGAAATAGCTCTAGGAAATCTAAGTTCAACGATTTTCATGATTTTCCTCGAGCTTCAACTGCCGTGGACATTAACACCCTAATTGGAAGCAAGAATTAGTTGTATCTTTAGTTTTAGTACTTATAGTGCTTAGGTCTCAAGCGGTCCTTTGGTCTTTCAGTTGTCACCAGAAATTTCCAGAATCATGTCTTGGAGTCTTTACTTTGTTAGATTAGTAATTGGAGTCCTTGTTATGGGTAAGTGCCTAAATTCAAGAGTTCTACAACTAGTAAGTTCCGTATTCAGAATGCAAATTGGAGTGTTTTAAGAAGCTTTTTGTTTATTAAGACTTAATTTTCTAAGTTATTCTTTACAAAGAGATGAATAAGGATTGAGTTTTGGTTTATTAGTTGTTTTGTTCTTCTTCCCCCAAAACAGGCTACCATTTTCTCATGCTTCTGCTATGTTAGTTGGCAAGATCCCATGTATGTTGTCCTACATAATCACCGTTATTGTCATTTGCTGTGAGTCATAGATTAGCTTTCAGGACGAGATAAGTTGTTTTATAGAGAACAGAAATCCCTTTTCAGCATCTAGCTGTTTGAAGACTTGCATAGTCTGTGAGAAACAATTAATGGAGCATTAGAAAAACAAAAAAGCAATGGAAGATTACAGAAAATGCCAAACTTGCGTGACACATCATAAGTAGTTTTATTTGAATAATCTATGCAGATGAGTTGCCTTTCTGGAAAAATGATGTTACTGGCACACAAAACTCATGATACTCTTCCTTGGGTATGGATATGGTTGTCTGCAAAATAATAGGACTAGAACCAGAATTTAGTGCCTTAAGAAGTGAATTAGCAGATCGTAGCAGCATAGCAACAGGGCAATAATCAGTGCATGACCAACCTTACAGTGACAATTACATGTTTATGGTCCTCTGCTGCTTTCACTACCTCTAGCATCTATATTGTGGTAGTTTTATGTAGGAATGTTTGATCCCAAGACTCCAGTCCTAGATTGGCAGCTTTAAGTGTAGTCAGGGAGCAACTGCACATGCTGTTTTCTTCTAATCCATTAAGCAATAGCTGTAGGAAAGGGTAGGCACATGTTTAATATAGATTGCCTCCTCTACCACCATCCACTATAATCATCCTTTTTCCTTTTGATAAAATTGCTATCTGGAGTCATAGATTAGCTATCTGGTATGAGATAGGTTCTAATTATCCTAAGAATTCTTAGTCCTGGTGTGTGATCATGTTGTTTTATAGAAAACAGAAATCTGTTTTCAGCCTCTAGCCGTTTGATGACTTGTATAGTTTCTGCAAAACAAGTAATGGAGCATTTGAAAAACTAAAAGGCAATGGAGGATTGAAGAAGATGCCAAACTTGTGTAACATATAATAAGTGGCTTAATTTGAATAAAAATATGCAGATGGGTTGCCTTTATGGAAGAATGATTTTACTGGCACACAAAATTCATGATACTCTTCCTTGGGTGTAGATATAGCTGTCATGTAAAATGGTAGAACTAGAAAACCAGAATAAGTTGTGCCTTCTGAAGTCTCAGATACGACTGCATTAGCATATCTTAGCAGCCCAGCAACAGGGCCCAAACAATAATCGGTGGTATGACCAACCTTACAGCAACGGTTACATGCTTATGGTCCTCCACAGCTTTCACAGCCTCTACCATCTATATTGTGGTAGTTTTATGTAGGAATGCTTGATCCCAATACTCCAGTCCCAGATTGGCAGCTTGAAGCATAGTCAGGGAGCAACTTAAATGCTCTTTTCTTCTAATTTATTAAGCAAGCAATTGCTGTAGCAAAGGGTAGACACTCTTGTTTAATATGGATCGCCTCGTCTACTGTCGTCCACCATCCACTAGAATCGTCCCTTTTCCTTTTGTTAAAGTTGCTAATCCAAGGCAAAGTTACCTCTTTCATGCAAGCTGAATACCTGAAATATCAGGTAAGGAAACACTTATAATGTGATAGATGTCTCTGCTAGGATAGGAAGGTTTGCTAATTTTTGAGCCATAACAGGGTCAAATTCAGATTTCAGCATAAAGAAAAGTATGTAATAAACATCAATTCCAGTTGCTTTTGCATCTTTTGCACATTAACAGAACTAGGCATTATAATTTCTCATGCACTTCTAGAAAAGCTCAAATGTCTTTTCACAGTGCTTTTGCTAGACATGCTTAAATGTCTTTCACATTTCTTTTGCATCTCTTCCCCAATAAATTAACTTGCACTTTGTTATTCATTATTCATGTTTTGCTGTTGACAATATGATACTCTTTTCTTGTACAGTCTGTTTTCTTTCTGGGCGGATGCATACTGCATTATTTCTTTTTGATTCTTTAATTGGATTATCGTAGGAAGCAAGACTCAAGCATCTAAAACAGAGGCTGGCAGTTTCTTTTGATGGCGATTATTTGCAGCATCAAGTATGAGTTTATGCAATTTCTGTGTAATATTCATTGCAACAGAATTTTGCTGTTTACTTTTCTATAGTTTTTGGTATGTTATTTGCTAAAGCAATTACACATGTTTAGTATTTTTCTTTGTTAATTTTTCTTTTTTTTTATTCAGGGGAGGGAGGGAGGAAGGTGTTAAAAATTGCAGCAAGATAAAAGGGAAAGAAGTTACATTTGTTGAACAGCATGGTTTAAAATATTATGGAGGTCTTGTATACTTGGATATTAACTGAAGAATGGTAGATCAATGAAGTAACTTGAGAGAATTTGAATCTGAATTGCAAGAAGTTGTTATCTACTGGACCAATACGTTGCCTGCCAAATTCGTGTTCATGATTGATCTGTTAATTGTTAGTATGCTTGTTGGGTTAAATTTATGCTAGTGGCCATATGAATCTCCACCCCAGCATGAAATGTACCATTTTTGAGGCATGACTAGTTGTCTATGATGAAGTAGAAGGCTTTCCAGTTCAGAGTTATGATTGTGTCTATCTCTATCTGATTCTCCTCATGTTATATGCTAGTTAAGATGCAATTACAAATTTCTTTGTATACCTTTTTCTTTCTGTTGGTAGGATGCACTTAGACATCTGTGGAGGTTAGCTTATCCTAATAAGGAGCTCCCATCCCTTAAATCAGAACGATGGAAAGAGATGGGTTGGCAAGGGTCTGATCCTTCAACAGACTTCAGGTTGTAGGGTTATCTGCCTAATGGAATGCATGTATGGCAACTATTTGTACTCATATGGTGTTTATGTTGTGTGTCAGGGGCGGAGGATTTATATCATTGGAAAATCTTATCTTCTTTGCTAAGACGTACCCGGTATGAATTTTGTTTCATGTGCATGGTTTTTTGTTGTCATACTATCAGAACGGGTAGGCAAGGGGTACGAGGAGGGGTTACCCCTTTGACCTTCCTAGCTGGCATGAATGCATTTTCTGCATTGCTAAGCTATCATACAAAAGTTTCTCTTACATTTAAAATAAAAAGCGAAATTGTTGTAGAAGAATTGATGAATGTAATATAGTGCTAAACAGTAGATTACGTGGAGGAACAAGTGTGCCCTATGCAAACCTTAGATGATAAGACCGTTGAGTGTACACAATAGTCTTGCATGTTAGACCAGTTTTTTATGGCAGATCTATTCTCCCTTCCCATGAGAACCTAGACAATGATACTGTTTACTGTAGACTCTCTTCCAATAGTGGGGGTGGGAATACAAATGAGGCGCTGGCAGAAAAGGCTATATTTCATATTCTTTTGATTGGGTTGATGTGTATGCTAATTTTTCTCAATTGCAATTGAAAATTTCTGCATCCAATCGCTGGTGGCTTCCTTTGTCCATCTTGTTTGATTCACTTTCTTCAACTTGCTCATTAGGATAAATGACTTAAATGTGGAAGGAAAATATATCCAGAAGGTGGCTTGGGTAACTTGACACTATTTCAGGCACATTAATGGTGAACCCCAGAAATCTTTTAATGTTATCCTGTTGTTGATTTCATTGTTACCCAATGCAATTTTCAAAATCTTTGGTATTCATGTGTAGAAATTTATGAAAAGGGCCCAAGAATTTTCCTCATGGAGCAGTTATGGGTTTAGGGTTATAGGCAACCGTTGATTAGTTTGGTCAGCTATGCAATGCTTATTATTTTACAGAGACATTTTTCTAGGTGGAATATGGGATTTTGTTTGAGTGCGAACAATAATTCTTCTAGAATTAAGAATGTATAATTGGATAGAATAATGCCTCAGCCCGCTGGAAATGCATGGTGCTGGAAGATACGGCATTGGCCACTCAGATGTTTGTCGATGATGAGGTTCTCTGGACTATTTGGTACTATGAAAACATGTAGTGTGGATCTACTTCCATTTCCATGAGAGTTTTTCTTTTCACATCATCTGGGACACCAACACTATCTTTTGTGTAGCATTGTTGATGTGTTGTCATGCTGAAAAAGCTTTCAAGATTGTGCTTTCCATAAAAATTGGAACTGATAAAATATTAGAAAATAAAAACTAGAAGAAGTGACAGTAGATAGCATTGCAGCTCTGATATTCATTAGCTGTTTGGCAGTATCTTCACTATTGTGGGTTGCCAAATGTAATACTATTACTGTGCTTTCTAGTGATTGGTATCCTGTACTGTTTTGTTTAATCTTCGTATGAATTGTATACATCCATGATTTACAGAATAAGTAGTGTTACAGATTTGTTTATTGTAAGCTGAAAATGAATAGAGAACATAAGATTTAAGTTTACTGGAGAGTAAGATTTGATGTGGGACACAAGTTCTGGTTGGCAAGTTGATTTCAGATGTGTTAGATATGTACAGTTAACATTCACATTTTTTTTTTTTTTTGTGGATATGGAAAATTTTGGAGGCTTAGCTTTACCATTTATATTGATATCATGGTTCATCCTTTGATCGTAAGTGGGCTAATGAGTTTGGCTTGTTAACCTATTACGTCTCTGCCCTTTCTTCTATGTCGCTGTAACAGGAAGCTTTCCAGAATTTGTTGCATAAAAGAGACGGAAACAGATCTGAATGGGAGTACCCTTTTGCTGTAGCTGGCATCAATGTTTCATTTATGTTGGTGCAGATGTTAGATCTTCAATCAGGTAAAAAATTTCACTGGTTGACCAGCTAATTGATTATATGTTTGGTTTAAGCATATGGTACAGAGGGACCAATTTTTGGCTCTGATATATGATAATTAACCATTCCAAATTCTGAATAAACGGGCTAATCCGATGTAAGGCCTTGTATGTGAGCTGTGGCCAGGTCGGCCTCAGACCAAGAAGTAAAGATTTTTTCATTGTGCTGGGCTTGGGCTTGTCGAAACCCAGCTAACTAAGCTCAGATGACTTTCCTACGGGTGGGGTATGGCCCAGGGCAGACCAACCTAGATTGGGTGGCAACGGGTAGGGTGGGATGTCATGTGGTATGGTTGGATAAGGGACTATGATTGAGTGGAGATGAAAAATAAACAATGTTTTAAAATTAATCTCTTTATGTTTCTAGAATTTTAAATAGTTGAAGAACAGCACCTGGCATTCTAGAAAACAGGCCTCGTTTCCATAAATGTTTTCCTTTTGTTTTACAAAACTAGGAATTTTAGCAAATAGGGTTTTGTGTTTTTGTTTGTTAAATTTTACAAATGAAAACAGAAAAACACGTAACCCATGCATCACCAAATGCGCCCACCCACCCCCCCACCAAAAAAAAAAGTGGTTGGCTTTTATGTTGCCTTGTGATAATAGGTGGAAACTGGTGTACATCTTCCTCTTTATCCTCAAATTGTAACCAGTTAGGATGTTTTCTGGTGCTTCTGACATGAAGGTAACTTTAAGACATCACAATAGTCTAGCATATATAGTTACTGAAATCGGATTAAATGTACAAACAAGTAAAAAAAGGGACTCAAAACTGATTAGAGCGAATATTAGAGCCATTTTTTTTTTTGCATGATTTTATATTTTGGGTTGTGCCTCTGTTGCATTGCACCTTTTTTGAATTGGATCTTGATCTTGCTTAACACCTTTTTGCATCATGTCCGCATCCTCACTGCTTTGGCCAAAGTAAACCTGATGACTGATGTCTTTATTGTCTGAGCTAAAACAGGATTCCACACCCTTACTGCTTTGTCCAAAGTAACCCTGAATACTGATGTCTTTTTTGTCTGAGCTACCAACATGATAACCAGCTTGGCTTGCAACACCAGTCTCATGCATAATGCATCTTGCTGAACATTTTCTAACTACAATCCACCCAAATACGATCAACATGCTATACTTGTTCCTACCCATTATAATGAATTCCCTGTATGACTACAAGTTGGTTTCTCTAACCATAATTTCTAGCCTTGTGACCACACCAGTAAACCTTCATATGTAACTATTTTGAATCATGACTCACTTCCAACTGTCTGTTCACATGAATTTTGACCTCTTTAACAACATAAGCCAACTTATTTTGTCCTTATTGGACGAAAATATTGCCTTGTTGAAGAAGTATTTTTGTCATTGAGCAGAGGTGGTAATTGTTGATGATTAGCATTTTGTTGATCTATGACAGGTCATTGTAGTATTTAATCAGGATAAAATTTCCAATTTTTCATGGAGGACATCATGTGACTCATTCCCCAGTTTACTCTAGCTTTTTGGTTTGTGAATTTTAAATTGGTCCTGTGAACTTTCTATATCTCCTTATGAAGATTAATTGACATGCTTGAAATGCAAGACCATGTGTCCAATTAATGCCAGTTATAATAGTGGCTATTGTAAGACAAGATTCAATAATTAATGGAAAGTATATAACCAGTTTCAGTTTTGTGCATCCCTCTGAATCTTTCAATTTATTTGCTTCTGAACAGAATCTTTGAGGGGTGTGTCTACACGCACATATTGCAACTTCATTGTGTGTGTGTGAAAAATATGGCCTTCCTAAAACCGTACTAATTGTTCCCATGGTCTTCCTAACTGTACTTGGGCAAAAGGAATCGAGTTTCTTTTGTTTTGTAAGTTATTCTTTATTGAGGTTTAATTGCATTTCTTAGAAATCATTTTAAGGGGGAAGGGTGGGGTGAGATTATTAGTTTTGCTTGCTTATGACGGAGCATTTAGTTTGTAGTATTACTCTTTCAGGAAAACCAAGTACTTTGGCTGGAATTCACTTTCTAGACTTACTTGGTGAAGATGAAATGGCCTTTGACAACCTTTTCTGCGTTGCCTTTAAATTGTTGGATGCTCAGTGGCTCGCCAAACGTGCATCATATATGGAATTCAATGTGAGAAACTTCTACTTACCACTCTACATATTTGACTATGCAAGCCAAATTATTGGCATTGCATCTCTCGATATCTATTGATTTCAAATTCTTCGTTTTAGGATGTCCTCAAGTCAACAAGAACCCAACTGGAACGTGAACTTGCATTGGAAGACATCTCCTGTATACAAGATTTGCCAGCATATAACCTATTAAAAAGATAAGGGTAAAGTACATAAAACCCCCATGTGATTAAGGAAATTGACAAGAAACCTCCTCATTGTTTAGAAACTCCCACTTAACCCCCCTATGCTTTGGACTTGTTTGGATTTTACCTGCTAACCGGCTGGGGAGCTAGCAAGTGATATTTACGCGACTTAATGGTAATTTGTGCCTAGCAGAAACTCATTTCATTCCAATTTTGTCCTCCATGTCTCTTCCAAGCTTGCACCCACCATAGTTGTAGATCTGCAAATGAAAAATTTCGACAGAGATGCAAAACGAAGACCCAAAAACGTAAAGAGCTCAGCGCAACTTTGGATGGATCAAGAAAAGCTTTGAAGGGGCTAAATCAGCTATCATTTCAAGGAAGAACCCAAAAATGTCAAACTCCCAAAATTTTGGCGGTGGATCGAGAGACCTAAGGTACCAAAATCGGCGTTGTTTCTGCAACAATAAAGCAAAGATTAAGGTAGTAGAATCTGAAAAACCATCAAAAGGTATGTTGTATTATGTATGTGAAACTGGTGCTTGTTCATTTTGGGCATGGTGCAACCCAATTAGTAGAGAGGGAGGCACTAATGAATCATCCTGCCAAAGTCCATACGTGGAAGGGGTTTCATCAATTCGACCTGCAACCGCAGAAAGATTTATCATCTCTGGGCAAGGAATAGAAAGTAACAACTATAACATTATTATGGGATTACAATCGAAGATTCACAATGTCGAAGCAACGATGGGGCTGATGAAGATGATGATGATGCTGACTGTACTTGTGTCTCTTTTGTCACTGGTCGTTATATGTATGAGATGAATTTTGGGCAAAAAATGTAATGTTTGGCTGTTTGGCCGTGCAATAGAATCTGGAGTTGGGAAATTGTAGTGAAGTTGTTTCAATTTGGAGTTGATTTTCATGTTTGAATTATAAATGAGCAACTGAAGCTGCTTTTGTTCAAGACATTGAAAAAGCCTGCTTCTGGTGTGGGACATATACAGAAAAACCTGAGATACCCAATTAAATGCAATGAAGTTGTGTCCTTTAAGTCATCAGATGCAAAGATATAACCAGCAATATTGATCTCCATAAACACTTGTCAGATTTAGTCATCTGCAGCAAAGATATGGCCAGTGATATTGCCATCCATATTACCACAGCCAGACATGATAAACAAGCAAAGACGTGCCATCCATAAACACAAAAATCAACGCACTACTACAACCATACCACAATGGTATCCTACCATAACATGGTCAAAAGGTTCACCAGCATAGCTATATAGTCACAAATGCAACAGTCGATCAAAACATAGCCAATTTATCTGAGTACAATACCACAATGGCATCAGTCAACCAAACGATAGCCATAGTCAACGAAATCATTCACACAAAAACCATAATACAACATCCACGAGAGCAACAGTCAATCAAAAAATAACCAAAAATCGGAGTACAATGAAAAATACTGCAACATCCATCCATACCATAATGGCATCAGTACATTCAACCAATAAAATGACATATTCTACTTGGCATAAGCAGTATTGTTAATCAACAAAATCAGGAAAACAAAATGAATTCATTTTCTTGGTCTCTTAGAGCCACTTTGTCGCAACCTTGACATCCTTGAAGTTGCAGCAGGTTGTTTTCTCTTTGAGAATCTGCTTTGCTGGCTTTCTTGGTTGGTACCACCTATAGGCTGATTTGGCTCCTACATGTACCTCGTCATGGTTAGTATATATGTAAGTATATTCCAGCATCCAAAAATGTTTGGCCAATACTCTCTAGTACCTGTGAAACTGTAGTAGCAGTACTTGATACGCTTGCCTGAGCAGCAGAAGCTACGGATGTTGCATTTGAAGCTGTTTGACCAACTTTAGGTGCCTACAGTCCAAATCAAAATGAATTAGTATATAAGTAGCAACAAAACACACTAAACCATATTACAGTAGAGTGTAAAATGTTATATTACTTTGTAAAGTTTAGACTTAGGGTCAATCGCTGATTTGCAAGTACGTATGTTATGTCCAGTTTTCAAACATCTCCGACAGTAAACTGCAAGTCCTTTCCTACTTGCTTTCTGCTGATTTGTAGGCTCTTCTGGACCCTTCTTTCTCTGTTTTTTTGGCCTACCAGGCTGTTTTTTCACCAATGGTGGGTTCAGATATTGCATCTTGCTATCTACCCAGAACTGCTTCGAAGGAACGGGACCAATTGTGAAGTTGTAGGCCCTTAAATATGCTTCCCTATGGTAACAAGCATCAACATATTCCTCGAATTTCAGCTTTCTGCTCTGAATGCAGGCAACCGCATGCACGCAAGGAATGCCACTAAGCTGAAAATGACCACAGGTACAAGTTTTCAACTCCAAATTGACAACATTTGTCCTTCCATAGCCATCAACTTCCAAATTTCCATTTCCTCCGTAAACCGCAACACAATTTCTTGCCTTTATCTTAAGTTTCTCCAACTTCTCATAAATGTTTGGACATAAAGTTCCACCATGT
Source organism: Coffea arabica (assembly GCF_036785885.1). NCBI lineage: Eukaryota > Viridiplantae > Streptophyta > Magnoliopsida > Gentianales > Rubiaceae > Coffea > Coffea arabica. Next base: position 45,950,179 of record NC_092320.1, on the reverse strand, counting down.
TTCAGCATGCCCTCTCGTTTGGTTACCAACCTTTGCATTAATCTCCTCCGAATCCACTCCAACATTGTTATTATTGGCTCCCCTCTAGCTTTTAGAATGTAATTATTCCATGACTCACTCATGTTGTTAACGCAAGTGTCACTCCTACAAGCTGTACTAAAATGAGCTCTAGACCATAATTTTCGAGGCAACCGTTTGAACCATCCCGCAGCTGTTAGCTTGTCATCTTCCTGTGGGTCAGCCCTCTCAAGATTTGAAAGGGCAGTTTCATGCTCCGGCATGCTTGCTGCTGCAGCTACCTCCCAAAACAGATCTCTAAGGTCTTGATCTTTGAATCTTAGTTTGAAGTTCTCGAACATATGTTTCAAACAGAATCTGTGCTCTGATTCAGGAAATAATTCTTCAATTGCATGGACAAGACCCTTTTGCCTATCTGAGATGAAAGTGTAAGCCACTCCTTTGTTTCCTCTTCCAATTTGGCTGATTAATTCCCGCAAAAACCAACTCCAACTGTCGTAATTCTCAATCTCAACAACAGCAAAGGAAATAGGGAACATATTTTCATTGGCATCCCTACCCAAGGCTGTAAGCAGCTGACCTCCAAAGGGACTCTTGAGGAAGCAGCCATCTAGACCTATGATAGGTCTACATCCTTGTAGGAAACCATTTTTCAACGCACCTAAACCATAATATATCCTCTGAAATGTAGCCCTTTCCTCAATATTTCGCCTATCAATTTGCAATGAAATATGACTATCAGGATTGGAATTTTTTACAGTAGCTACATAATCCCAAAGTCTGTGGTATTGCTCCATGTCATTGCCCCTGAGTGCCTCTAATGCCTTTTGCTTTGTCCTGGCAGCTTTTTTTTGACTAATGTCTAGCATGAACAATCTTCTTGTCTCATTCATCATGCCAGGAATACTACACCCAGGATCATCTCTCACTTTGGCTTGAAATTTATGACTCAGATATGTTGAGGTGGCATGTCGATTGCTGTAATCCCTGCCACAATGGTGATCTCCCTTAAGAGTCTTGATCATAAATGTCTTTGATCTCTGGATTCTGCTTGCATGAATCCTCCAACTACACCCCCTTGCACATTTAGCTGTGATTCGAGACCCCTCATTTCTGATGTACTTGTGCTCATATCCCTCCCTAATACCCCATTCCACTAAAACCTCTCTAAACTTATGAAAGCTGCTAAATTTCTGGCCAGCCTTTAGTTCAAAATGCTCTTTTCTAAACTCTTCATCCGCATTGAAGTAGCTGTAGACAGGGGTGCTTTCATCATCAGAACCTATTCCTCTGTCAAACAGGTTTTCATCATCATCTACTGCCTCATTCCAATCCTGTTCCTGCTGATTTTGTTGCTGTTGTTGATGTTCATCGAAATCAACTTCTGGGTTTTTGGTTGGTTGCTGATTCTCATGTTGTTTTTGGTGCTGTTCATCTAAATCAGCTTTGTTTGATGCTTTTGCTTGCTGATTTTCTTGTTGCTGCTCAGAAGGAATACCAACCGAATTTGCAGATCCAATATTTATAGACGCCTGTGTTGATCCTTGACCATGTAAACCTGCAAATATATCATCATCTTCAGACAGTTGTACTGCTTCTCTTAGCCAATCAGGAAAATCTGAGTAATCCAGTATGATTTCATCTTCTTCTCCGTCTTCATGAATTGGTCTTTCTTCATAACAATCAGTCTGCTCTGATGTTGGATCTCTCTCTGTCTGTGTTGTTTCTTCTGTTGATTTCCTTGTATGACACTGCCGAAACTCTGAGGAAGTATCACCTTCTTCTTTGTCTTTAAATAACCGTCTGACTGATTTCCTTGCGCTTAACTTTACTCTTTGTGACTTGACTTTTTTATCATTTCTTGCCTTCTTTCTCTTGGACTTGTCACCAGCATCATGTATCTTCTCTTTATGTGGTCCCATAACAGCTGGATCTGACTCCATTTGTGATGACTTTTCTTCGCAGACGTCCTTTGCTTTGTTGTTAATGTCTGGAATGTCATTATTGTCCTCACTCCCACTCCCAATTACTTCCTTGACCATGTCATCCTTGCCTTTAACAGTTGAGGACGAACTCATCTCAGCCTGCCAGGCATCATGATATGGAAGTGCAAGTATGCCATCACCAGTCACTCTCTTGTACAGTAATTTTCCTTCCGGGGACACAACTTCAATGGGATCAGACCCCCTCTCAGCATATATGTGCATTTCTTTAAGCCCCTCATAACATGTTGTCAATAATTCGATGTCCACATCATCATTGATGCTAACCACACCAAAATCAATGTCATGAAAGGGAATAGAGTACCAGAAATTCATATTTGTAACGCCGCGCTCAATTGTTTGGTACATTTTTTGAAACTCAAATACGGATAATTCATCAGGGTCGAAATCACAAAATACCCTCACATGTTCACCAGTGTATCTAATTCTCGGCTCCCATTTGAAATATCCACCATAATGCAAGTGTATGTCTACGGTCTGCCACGAATTATCTCCCATTTTTATGCACCTAACCCAAAGTAACCGAGATTATTTCATGCAATATTTCATACACTCAGTTTCAAAAACATAAAAAATGAACAACAACACACTTATGTAGAAGGATGAAAAACATAATCAAGACCATAATCAAGACCAGTATGGACCAATGAAAATTCGATTACTCCACAAAAACTCATAAATAATTGCACCCAAACATTGTCAGAAAAGCTTCTGACTAAGCCAAATCTTGACATTTTGCGTATTGTTATAAAAAAACAAAAAAAATTCCCACAAACATTGTCGGAAGACTGTCGGAAAAGCTTTTGACCAAACCGAAACTGACATTTTGCAATATTTACCAAATTTCAAAAACAAATTCCCACAAACATTGTCGGAGACACTTCTAACTAAGCCAAACATGGTAGTTCCTTTACCAAGTTTCAAAATATTCCCAACAATTTAGTACCAAAACACCTGCCATCAAACAAATCAACTCGTCTAATGCATAAGGTTCGTATATGTATTTTACCTGGTTCAGATATGCTCAATACGTTGCGACTCTCGACCGATCTACACTTAAACGCCGATCCATCTGCACTGAAGCACCGACCGATGTTCTTGGCTGTAGGTTTCCCGATCCGCAGCACACTAACACCTTCTTTTTGGAATTAGGTTTAGGGTTTCTGTCTCTAAACATGAAATGTGTCTCAAGCCCGACAGATCTTCACCATAACTCGCGCCGCTCAGCAATACAGTTACCTTCTTCTTCGTTATAGGTTTAGGGTTTCTCTCTCAGTTTCTTTCATCCGCTCCAGATTGACTCATTGCATCTGTAACTTTTCACATATTATATATGAGGGTATTTTCGGTATTTCATATTATTACCGGCTCCCCAGCCGGTTAGCAGGTAAAATCCAAACAAGTCCAAAGCATAGGGGGGTTAAGTGGGAGTTTCTAAACAATGAGGAGGTTTCTTGTCAATTTCCTTAACCACAGGGGGGTTTTATGTACTTTACCCAAAAGATAATGGGGCTATACAATGCAGTTCTAGAAATATGTTCATATGTGTCTTGATTCTATGTCTTGTAATCATCTTATACCAATTTATAATTTTTATTTCTTTTTCTTTAGGAATAAAGTCCAATTTGTTTATACCAAGGGAGTTATGCGGAATTGTGCATTTTGGCAACAGTACATCACATCTCAGAAGTAGCGATATACTACTGGTGATCAGAGCCCCCCACAAAATTTCTCTAAGAATAAGCTCTTCTTTGGCCAGTGGGGGGCTGGATACCTTTTCCTATAGCTTTGCCAATTAGGTTTGGTTTTCATTTTGTTATATAACTGACTTTTCTCTTGAAATTGGTTAATACAAATGCGACTGAATTTTATTCTTATTGTTAAGATGATTAAAAAATGTCGTTAACCATAATGATGATTACCGGGTATTCTCATCCCTTAGAGGGACACTTCCATTTTTATCCCTACTATAGGAGGGTATAGAGTAAAGGTTATATACATTAATAATTTTATCTGAAGTAACAAGCACCTTTCCAAAATATGGAGATTGATCTTACGAAATTGACTTCATAGTTGACTCTATAAAGGAGTGGGATTTGTGGCTTAGAAAAAAAAAATTAGTAGGGTTTGATATTTTGAAAAAGTGAAATTGCCATGTTTGTCTCTAAACTTTTTCACTAAAATTAATTTTGTCGAGGATGATTTTTTGTGACCAATGTATTGCTTCAAGTTTTATTTGCTATCTAATCAAATTCTTCTGCGGTAGTGCCACCTATTTTTGTGACGACCTCACTTTTTTCTAGGACGTATTCCAAGAGTTAACAGATCGTCTGTTCAACTCTCGTCATGATGTATTCACTCATTCGAACTCAATCAAGATTTTCAAGATTAACGGTATATACTGCCACTCAGTACTAGAGTCGATGAAATAACTCTCCAATCGACTTAATCAAGGTAAAAGTACTAAGATGGGATGAGAGGCACCTCCCACTCGGATTGAGTGCGGTACATGCTTACGTTCAGCACTTACAAGTCAAGCACAAGTACAAACACAAGTACAGATCAATCAAACTCAAACAAATACAAGATCATTCAAGAAGGGGAGGATGAGTGTGATAAAATACACTCTCGCCTCATCAAGTTCAGTATTCAACACATAACATGTGGTATCATTCACATCAAGATATCAAGAAACATGCATAGTTTAAGCAAAATAACGTCAAAAGTTCACCCCTGAGTTATGTCCTTGATCATCAACAAACCCTAAAAACAACCAAAATAAAGTATTATGGCTCAACTATTCAAAACTTAGGTGAACCAAAGAAAATCCAAGTTACTACTAGCGCAACGATGCAAATATGGTTTTGGAGTGAAAAGAGAATATTTAGACCCAAGTGATATGAGTAACCAAGATGTTTCTCATTCCAATCATAAAACCAAGTTCACAATGGTTTAACAACTCCAACTTAAAGTTGGAAATGGAAGCAAGAACAACTTTAGAAAACAGAATTTTCTCCAATTTTGCGCGACACTGTTTGAAAAATCGTATCACAAGCTTCTTAAGTCTAAAATTTATAAACTTTATACTGTTGGAAAATAGACTCAAAGGACTACAATTTTTTAGAACAGACATTTCTAAGATTCTGTCCATAAATCAGTCAAATTCCAGTCTCAAGTTCCTGCTTTATCAGGTAGAAAAACAGAGCATGTGTGAAAATTTGTCAACTTTGGAAAATCATAGATATTCATAGGAATTGAGAAAAATTCTGAAATTTTCACGGTAGAATGCACTCTGAATCTAGTTTCAAATTCAATAAGCGGAACTAAATTTGAATTTTCCTACACCAAGATATAACAAATTTTCCAAGACTGCTCAGAGTCTCCTGCTGGAAAATTTGCAGCAACACTTCCCCTTATTTTCTTAACTTTTCCGTCCAAATTCAACACCAACATTCACAGCAATCCAACTTCAATCACAATCACAAGTTATAGGCTATAAAGTACACTTGTTTAAGGCCCCATAACCACCCAAAATAGCCAATTATCTAGCTCAAGAACTACCATAATAAAGCTAGAAAATGGAAACCCTAGGCTGAAATTTTCCCCTACAAGCTGAAATTTTTCATAAGCAAGCCAAAATAACTTGTAAAAGTTAGAAGATTCACATGGCAAAGCTACTAGATCATGGCCAATCTCAAAGCATCATATCAAAGCTGAAATTTCACCATCAAAGCTAAAATTTTTCAATCACTACTTAAACCATGAAATTTCTCATGAAAACTACCAAAATCATACCTTAAATCCACTCATAAGTAAGTAAATAAAGAAAAGAGAGCTTCTTGATATAATTACCTTAATACCCTAAGAAGAAATGGAAACCAAGTGCTCCTTTTTCCCAAATCACTCCACCAAAGTCCTTAATCTTCCTTAAAAGTCAACTTTTAGGGAGTAGATTGCAAGATTAACGGTTAAAACTCAAGATTCAAGCAAGAAATGGTGATGGAAGATGAAGGTTTTCTCTCTCCTTTCCCTCTCCAATTTTCAGCCAAGAAGAAGAAGGTTATGGATTGTCTTGGTAAATTTTTGGTTTATTAAAGGATAAGAAAGGTTGAAGTCAAAGTCAAAGATCCAAAGCTTTGTTGACAAGTGTCCTCCAGTGGTTAATCCTTATCTAATGGTCTTCCAATCACTAAAATATCTAATCAATCTCTAATTATCCATTAGCACCATATAAAATCATATCCCTTTGAGCAAAACTCCTCCTAATCGTCAAAAATTTATCGCACATACCACATTAGTATGTCTTACTACCATAATGCACTACGAATTTAACATGCAGTATCTTATACATGAAAAATGATTTAAAAACGTAACTCACTTATAAAAATATCTAGAAAATTAAGGGAATAAGATAAGGTAAAGAAAAATGTATTCGAAGAAATAAAATAAAATAAAATAAAGTAAGGAAATTCGGGTCCTCACAATTTTGATTTTTTTGACACAAAAATTGGGGGGCAATATTAGAACTACAAGTGAACTTATGAGGATTCGAAAATTATTTTATATTTTTCTTATAGTTTTCCTTATGTTTGAATAAGTCAATTTATATTTTCTTTTGGTTTAATTCAATTGCCTTAATTTCTTAGATACTTTAATGATTGAGTCAAAAGTTTTATCTTATTCTTCCATAATTTAGTACATGTTAAATTTCATAGTGCATTTTACTAGTGTGACTGACAAGTGAGGTATGTACAATAAATTTGGAAGATTAGAAGGAGTTTTGTGCAAAAGGATTTTTGTGATAAGAGGTGTAGCTAATTGGAAGAAAGAGAGATATTTGGGTTAATTAGATGGACTTGGGTTGGATTCTTGACTTGAGTTGGATTCTTGCCACTTGTCAACCATCTAGTCAATGTTGACCAAGACTAAAACTCATTCTTATCTCACCAAGCATCCATTTGATCCAAAACTTCTTCTTTTCATGCTATGGTCAACGAAATTTTGAGGAAAAAAAAGGGAGAGAAAAGCCAAATTTCTAGCCTTGATTTCTTGTCCAAATTAGTGAGAAACCAAAGAAGGAAACCTACTTTACTCCATCAATCTTTGAAGCAAGTTGGAAGGAAGCTTGGAGGAGTTTTTGGAGAAAGGACTTCTTGTTTCATTTCCAACCTGAGTCTTGTGTGGAAGAAGGTAAAAATTGCTAGAAAACTTAGTTTTCTCTTCTTATACTTGAGTATACTTGATGTATGGATGATAGGAGTTAAAAGGGAGGAATTTTATGGGGGATTTTAGTAGTTTGCAAGTTGTTTTCTTGAGAGTTTGTTGCTGGAAAATTTTCAGCTTTACGTGTTTGGTTTGATCATTAGTTTACAAGCTTTATATGTGGATTTTGGTGGATTTCTTTGTTAAGAATCATACTATATGCCTCTTTATATGATAAAGAAGAAGAATTAGATACGTTCCATGAAAACCTTAGTAGCTTTGATGGGGAAAATTATGGTGAGTTTGATATATGCTTCTATGTAGAAATATTAGTCATTTTTATGGTGATTTTGACAAGGTTTTTGCTTAAGATACTTTGTTAAACCTTAATCTTCAAATGTATGTTGACTTTGAGCCAAGGGAGTGATTTTGTTAAGAAAAGTTTCATTTTCTCAAGTTGTTAGCAATTTGGAAATTTTCGCGGGAAGCTCTATGCAGGTTTGGAAAATTGGCTATAACTTCATATAGAAAAGTCAGAATTGAGTTCAGTTTATTGCATTTAAAACTAGACTCATAGAGCTTCCAACAATATAAAATTTTATGGTTTTATGGTTTGGTTCAATTTCTATAAAGACCAGCAAATCTGCAAGATGTCTTGAAAATCATGACTATTCTGTTTTTGCACTTGTGATAGCAGTGATTTTAAATTGAAATTTGCTAATCTATGAGTTGAATTTCATGAAGATGTCTTCTAAAGACTGCTAGTGCTTCGAGTCTATTTTCTAACAGTGTAAATTTTGTGATTTTTTGACCTTTGGAATTCAAGTTATACTTTTTCAAAGAATAGCACCAAAGTTGGGAATTTTATCAAATGGATTGAGCGGGACTTTAAAACTTTGGAAAATATTTTCTGGGTTTAAAACCTAACTTTATCTGGTTAAATCCTGCATATTTTGATTTGAAATACTTAGTGGTGTATTAAAGTTATCATGCATGAAATATTTCACTTGATTGGAGCAAACCGTGAGTATGAGCTGTGAAATTTCAGGTTTATTTGTACATTTTGGTTGAGAAATGACTTGTTTCTACTTTGCATGATATACCCTGTATGTTTACCTTGAAAACTAGTAGAAATTTGATAATTTGGCTAGAGAGCAACTTGAAGAAACGGCTGGAGAGCAACTTGACGAAACTGCTGCAAAATTTTTAGTGAAAACAGTTGAAGAAACTGCTGCAAAATGGCTGAAGAAACGGCTGCATATCCACTTGATTGGCCGAGTGAGGAAAAGAGGAAAATTTTCAGTTTTTACATGACTTTTGGGGCTGCAAGGTGACGTCCCTATTTCTCCCTAAGGCGAACCAAAGGGTATCAGCGGGACGCCTGCCCAACTCTCGCCAGGACTCAAGCAATTTCTATTCAAGCTTATAACGATACTAGAAGTCGATAACCAGAAAATATACATACAAATAGCGTGGAAGCATTCAAGTTTAACGATCTATAACAATCACCCAATTCTTACATCGGGTTTCCATAATACAGTCCAAAATATATAATATCCAAAAGTCTAGATAAAGGGTTGGAACCCTATTACATGAGTACACAAAAGAGAAATTCCTCCGAACATCATTCCAAGCCCAAACCTGTTAAGGAAAACAAATCTACAGGGTGAGCAAAAGGCTCGTGAGGCCAAGAACACACATGCAAGCACATTGTTCAAGTAGCAATCCCAATTTAACTAGTAAAGCATCAATATTGCAATAAATAACAATTCGAGCGGAAAAGTAAGCAGAAACAATTCAAGGATATCGGAGCTCTCAGGAGCTAATTTCCACTTGCTTTGCCAATGTCATTCGTATACCTCCCCGCGGTGACACTCCGTCAACCGGGTCGGTATTTCCATTCCGTAGATCACCACTTACTTCCCTCCGTCCACCGTGCACCTCCCAGGCCCGCAAGACATTTATAGGGCGATACTCCTTGAGTATGCTAAGCAAGACTTCTCATTAGGTCGAGTTTCATTATCTCATGGCTCGTCAAGGTTCCCGACCAAGCCCATGCCGGCTCGAGTCCAAGGTCGGTCTATGAGTTTGGCCGTCCCCATTTACAATTGAGAGTCGAGGAGATTCACTCCAACGACGTATGCAGCCATAGCATACCAATATATTTCATTCAATTAAGTCATTCATAATTCATTTGGTTCATTTGAATCATGAGTCATACATTTCAAATGAGGACGAGTGCGATAAAGTACACGCCGCCTCCATTTTCAAAATCTCCAAACAATCATAACAATTAAATTTGTATCAAGTATTCATACACTTGATACTCACCAATATAAGAAATGAGGAAGAAATGTCCCTCGGAGCTTTAGGCGTTCACTGTGGGATCCTCTTGAAGGTCCTCTTGTGTGCCTGAGCAATTAACAATAGACTATCATTTACAAACCGCTACTATTAAAGAAGATCGTACCATAGTATAGTCTTAGAAAGTCTCGTGAAACGAGCCTTATTTATCCTAAATCAAGGCTCTCAAGTGGGGTTTCAAAGTACAAGAGAAATTTAGTTTTCGTCTTGGAAATCAAGTATAAAACGTTCAAGTAATATCGAAGGAATAAGGAGTACTCGAAAAACTCCATTCCTTGATATTCGAAAAATTTCAGTTTCGATGCGATACATTAGAAAAATCGTATCTCACGTTCCACATGTCAAAAATTGGAAAACTTGGTACCGTTGGAAACCTCTTCCAAAAGTACTAAAAGTTCCTAGAATACACTTTTCCAAGATTTCAAATGGAAAACATTCAAAAATGAGCTCAAAGTTGCTGTTTTGGTTCATAAGGCAGATTTAAATTGGTTTTTGGCCAACTTTGAAAATTCGGTAAAATTCACTTGATTGGAACTAGCTTTTGAATTTGGAACTCTATTAGAGTTGCAATACAAGTTTACAACAAAACAAGCGGAATGAGAAACGGAGTTTTGAGCACTAAGATATGGCAACTCAAAGTTACCAAAATTCCTTGTGAAACAAGGGTTTTCCAAACTCGAGTCATGAACTTTGGTAATTTAGTCAAGTAGCTAAATGGACTCGGATTGGTATCAAATTCGGCAATATAATATTTCTATATAAAGGGTGTCCCTCTATCAAATTTCATGGAAAAATAATTTCGGGAAGGTAATCAACCAAACAACCAAAGTTTCGAAAAATCCTAAGGCAAAACTGCCTTGAGCTTTTTAGTTTTCCATTCCAAACATTTGGCCAAGGAAAATCCTTCAAACATGGTTCATTTGTGTAGGATAAACCTAAGGAACATTCATGGTACATTTGGTAAGTGTCTTAATTCCAAGAAATTCAATTGGCAAGTCCACACCAAGTCTAGCATCAATTTTGCCCAAAATTTAGGGCAGGTTTCGTATTTCAATCACAAATCACTCAATTCAACTCGGAATTGAGCATGGTTGGTGGCGTTGGAAAATAAATTCATAAACCTATAATTTCACAGAAGAAATAGTTTTGAAATTCAGCACACAACTAGCTCAAATTCGAGCCTCAAGTTGCCGCTTCTGAACTTCATTCCAGGAAAACAGAGAAACAGGACAGTCATTTTTAAACAGTTGGTACAGTATACTCAAGTGGAATTAGGGGTTGCATTTTATACCGTTGGAAAGCTGGGAATGTCTAGTTTCAAATGCCACTGACGGTACTTGATTTTGATGTCAGATCACAGAGTTATGGACAAAACAAGAAGGCTGTCTGAGCATTACGGGAAAGTTTTTCCAGGTTTGCTAGCTTTGTGAGATTAATCCATTTGGCCAACCAAACCTCAATATTTTTCGATGAAACTTTATACACCATCTATACAACATATAAAAATCATATTGAAGCCATTAAAACCTCAAGGTTTCACAAAAAGAGGCACGATCATAACAGGGGCAGAATTGGGAATTTTACATGCATGCACTCCTTGAAGTTTATACTAGCTATGCACCATTAATCTATCAATTTGAGCACTAAACCAATATTAAATCCATCATCAAGCATCACATCAGCCATCAATCCGAGAGTGGGAGTTCATAGAGCCCACATTCAAAATTTTCCAACAATAAAAAGCCACCCACATGAATATTTAAGCTCATAAGTGTAAATCAACTTCTATAGGCCAAGAATTTGAGGATTGATCGTCATTTACTTGTGTTGATGAACAAGGCAGAAATTCGGCCCTCTCTTAGCTCAAGAAAACCGTGAAAAGCTCCCCCCTTTTGTAGCTTAAGATGATCTCCAAGTATTAAGCTATGTGTGTGTGAAATTTGGAAAAAATTGGAGATGATTTGTGCAAGATTTTGAGATGAAAAATGAAGAACTCCTTGGGTTATTTTTGCAGCTGATAGCCGGCCACTTTGTGAGGAAGAGAGAGAGTGTTTTGATCTAATTTTGCTTCCTAAGAAAGCTTTATTTGTGTGGCTAGAATTGGTGCAAAAGTCAACTCTTCAATAGTGCTTGTGCTCGATTCCTCTCGAGTTTATTTCACTAATGCACTAAACCTTTAAGGCACTCATATTCATATTAATATTATTCACTCTTAATTGTCCCAAAATAAGGGTCTAAAGTCCCTCAATTAAATCGCACGTGTACAAACGCGTATCTCCAAATTAAGCGTGATAAAGCGAAACTTCCAAGAATTTCTTATAACGATAGTACTAATAACTATCACTTAAGTATTTAAACATAAAATACCTATCTTAAGTCCATCCTACAAGTCTCTAATTTTTCAAGTTTATTGTATTCTCGAATCGATTATTGACTCCAATCGCGCATTCACTATTTTCAAGCTTCCAAAAATTAAATTTTGAAACGAGTCACTTTAAAAATATAACGAAACTATAAATCCATGTAATTAGGTCTAAAGAGGTTAAAAAATAATATTCGGATTAAATGGGCAATTAAATATTTAAATAAACTCGAAATGGAATTTTAAAATAATAAAAAGTTTGTGAGACATCACATCCTCTCCTCCTTAAGAAAATTTCGTCCTCGAAATTTACCTTGATTGATGAACAGGTCTGGATACTTTTCTCGAATTGCTTCTTCGACTTCCCAAGTCGCTTCCTCTAGACCATGGTTTCTCCAAAGAACTTTCATCAACGGTATCTGTTTATTTCTCAATTTTTTCACCTTCCTATCCATAAGATTCACTGGTTTCTCCTCATAGGTCAGGGCTTCATCAATTTCAATACTCTCCGGTTGCAAAATGTGAGAAGGGTCCGGATGATACTTCTTAAGCATGGACACATGGAATACATTATGAATTCAGGATAAAATCGGCGGCAACTCCAACTTGTATGCCACATTTCCCACGCGCTGGATAATCTTATAAGGTCCTACAAACCTCGGTTGTAGTTTCTTTCCTTTCCCAGTCATCAAGCTCGCTTTCAGAGGTGTAATCTTAAGAAAGACTAGATCTCCAACCGCAAATTTTAAATCCTTCCTCCGATTATCCGCATAGCTCTTTTGACGGCTCTGTACGGTTTGAATTCTCTGGCATACCAACTTTACCTTTTTATTAGTTTTCTTAATCCAAGACACTGTAGTCGGGTCTAAAATCTTCCGTTCACCTACTTCATCCCAACAGATTGAAGACCTACATTTCCGACCATAAAGCGTTTCATACGGAGCCATTTGTATAGAGGAGTTATTATAGGCAAATTCCACCAGAGTCAAAAACTTACTCCAACTTTCTCCAAAATCTAGAATACAAGTTCTCAACATATCCTCAAGAGTTTGGATTGTCCTCTCAGATTGTCCATCGGTCCAAGGATAATAAGTGGTACTGAAATTCAATTTAGTCCCTAACAGCTCTTGCATCTTTTGCCAAAACCTTGATACGAATCTTGGGTCTCTATCAGACACAATACTCACAGAAATTTCATGTAACCTGATGATTTCATTCATGTATAGCTTAGCTAGTTTCTCCAATGGGTATTTCATATTAATCGGCAGAAAATGAGCCGATTTGGTCAGTTTATCCACTATTACCCAAATAGCATCATGGCCTCTTTGTGTCCTAGGTAAACCTGATACAAAATCCATAGTAATGTTTTCCCATTTCCATTCAGGTATCTCTAGGGGTTGCAAAAGTCCCGATGGTTTCTGATGTTCAGCCTTAACTTGTTGACAAACCAAGCATGTCTGGACAAATTGGGCAATTTCCTTCTTCATATTCTCCCACTAATACAGACTCTTCAAGTCTTGGTACATTTTATTCCCTCCAGGATGTACCGTAAACTTCGATCGGTGTGCCTCTTCTAAAATCTCCTTCTTAAGTTCCTCATCGTTTGGCACTACTATCCGATTCCGAAACTTTAGAATACCATTCGATCTCAGGTTAAAATCTGATTTTTCAAATTTTTCCGACCATTTCTGCACTTCAGTGTCCTTTTCTTGAGATCCTTTGATACGTTCCAACAAGGTGGAATTCACTACAATATTTCTAAAAATTACTTGGTCCCAGTCGAGGATTCCAATAACTAATTTCTTCCAACAATTGCAATTCCTTGATCATCAATCCAGCCATTTGCACTTGACGACTCAAAGCATCGGCTACTACATTAGCCTTTCCTGGATGGTACTTTATAGTACAATTATAATCCTCCAAAAATTCTATCCATCTACGTTGTCTCAAATTCAGCTCCTTTTGAGAGAACAGATACTTAAGGCTTTTGTGGTCAGTAAAAACTTCAAATGTCACTCCATACAGATAATGTCTCCACTTCTTTAAAGCAAATACCACCGCTGCCAATTCCAAGTCATGGGTCGGGTAATTCCCTTCATGCGGTTTCAATTTCCTAGAGACATACGCTATCACCTTGTCATTTTGCATCAAAACACATCCCAATCCTTCCCTAGAGGTATCTGTGTAAATCACAAAACTATCCTTCCTATTGGGTAGAGCTAATATTGGGACTTTGGTTAAACGTCTTTTCAATTCCTGGAAACTCTCTTCGCACCTAGGCCTCCAAATAAACTTCCCACTCTTCTTGGTCAGCTCAGTCATTGGTCCAGCAATTCTAGAAAAATTTTGGATAAATCTCCGGTAATACCCTGTTAATCCAATAAAACTCCGAACCTTAGTAGGATTTTCCGGTCGTTTCCACTTTGAAACTATGACACCCCGAATATTAGGAGGTTGTTTGTAAAAAAGATACTAAAGTGTATTTCTTTGGGTTTGATTTAAAACCTTATTTTGTTTTAAAAGATTAGAAACCCTAATATTTTAATCAAAAACCCTAGTTTACTTGTGACCAACCAGTTTTCTTAAATCTCTCACATTTTAATTGAAACCCTAATTTTAATCACTGGAATTGTAAAATCTCTCACGTTTTTCTTAAAAATTTCCTTTTATTTGGAAATTATTCATTTATTAAAGCCCTACCACCCAGTCATTCCACAATAAGTGCAAATAAACCTAGAAAGTAGGGTTTCACTCTTCGTTTCCAAGATTGGAGCAAATTAGGGTTTTTGCGATTTTTTTCCGGATGACTTTTCGGTATGGAGCAAGGATCAAATTTGGTGATTAAAAGTGACTTTTAGGTGAGAAATAATACGTGATTAGGAGCAATGATATAAGGTTAGTGAATAGGAAGTAAAAACCCTAGTACGTGTGTTTTAAAGAAAAACGGCGCGAACCGGCTGGTACCGTGCACTACCGACTGAACGCACCACTTGATCACCACTTTCTTACCATACAAGCTTATCACTAATTGAACAAAATATCTTCCCCCTCATGGCTATCTCTTGACCGAAATTTGTGGCTAAAATGCAAGGAAAGAAAGAGAAAAATTGTGTGGTTGTGGTTGATCCAAGTATTGGCCAACATGTGGTCTAAATTAATCCTAATTTTCTTGCTTTCTTATCTTCCCAAATCTAGCTCATTCTTCCTCATTTCTTCTTCTTCTTGGCCGAGACAAGAGAGAGAAAAAAGGGAGAGCAAGAAACAACCATTTTCTTCTTGATTTGCACCATCCAAGTGAGAAACAAAAAAATTCTAAACCGATTAAGTTGTTATCTAGCTCAAGTGCTACCTACCGGTGTAATTTTCTTGAGGAACAAAGACCTTGAACACTTGTTTCTAGTTGCCTCGGAAAGTTATATATGCTAGAACCTTGATTCTCCGATTAAATTCATGATTTGTTGCTAAATATGTCACATATGGTTGAATTATTGATGTATGTGGTGAAATAGAAGCTTGGATCATGATTTTTCATTTTATTGGAAATTTTACAGCTTCCCTATGATTCTTCTAGTGCTTAAAATTTGGGGCTTTGATGTTTAAAGTTTAATATGGGAAGTTAAGATGGTGAAGCAAGCCAAAAATAAAGAAATTAGCATTTGATTTCAAGAATTTCCAGATTTCAGGAACTTGAAAATTCAGTTCTGTTCGGCACTGTTACTCATAGTTAGAGGCCGAATTAGCCTTAGGTTAAAACATGAAAGTTGTAGAGAATAGTGGTTTATAGGTGTCTATAAAATTTCAGATCAATCAGAGCAACGTAACCTGTGAAAAGACCAAAATACCCTCACTATTTTAGGATGTTCCCAGTGATCCGTTTTAGTCAGTTCATCCAGTTCATCATGTTTATTAACTATTATCCATGCTGATTTAGCTATTTGACAAAACATGAAAGTTTTAGTACTCTATCTTAGTTTTTAAACGCATCCAAGAACACCTTAAACGGACCTTGGTAGCCTGAGATATGGCCATTCTAGTGCAGTGCAGTTAATTAGCCGTACAGTTGGAAGTTGGCTCTGTAATTTGGGAATTTGACCAGGTTATGTTGGAAATTGGACTAAGTGATCTTCATGAACATTGTATCCCTATGTCTTAGCTTCGAAACGGTATAAGTTTTACACCAATCCGATAAGCGTAGTATCAGTTGTGTCAATTCCGGAAAAAAACCGTCAAATCTGTTTTTGTTTAATATCATTTCCGCACTTGTTACTTGTATGATTGTTGTCCTTATGTTATCTTGAGCCTATTGGATGGCTATTGAAGTTAGAGTGTTGTTGGTGTACTTTTGGGTTTGAATGAGAAAAATAATGAAGCCAAAATGGTTGGAAAATTAGGTAAACACAAAGGGCATACTGGCCAAATTTACGCTCGAGGACTAGAGAGATACCCTTGCGACTTGGGTATAGTTGGTAAATGCTTATCAATTGAACCCTATAGGACTTTTGTAACTTTGGTTATCGATGGTTATACGTTAGAATCTAGCCGAACTTGTACCCTTGAGAAATAAAATAATGACTGCTCGGAGTATGTTTTCCTTGTACTTTTGACTCAAATGACATTTTCAAATATAATGTTATAAAGTTATATAGTTTGAAAGGCGAGCGAGTGTTTCACGAATATTCTCCAAGTGAATTTCCAATTCTTGCTTCTTATTGAACGAAACGCCTAAGTTTCGAACCTTAGTCGATTTTTAAAGTCTTAAACAAAGTTTTATCGCAGGTTTGGACTCCGAACCCGGAGTACAACCCAGACACGATCACTAGAGGCACTACTTTTGGTGAGTGCTTTCAAATACCGAATTGAACTTGATACTTGTATTTGATACGTGACCAACGTGATTACATGTTATATACGTGAATTGTTAGGGCAAGAGTGTACTTTATCGCACTTGCCCTCACGTGAGATATACTTGTTTATTGTTGCACTTGATTTGATATACTTGTTTATGATGTGCGCACTTCCTGGAATTCCAGAAACCCTGCGGCAAGTTACTCGAGTCGAGCCGGCAAGGGCTTGGTCGATTTGGTAACCAACCCTGTGTCTCTTGTTTTGTCGAGTGGAGTGATATCTCCTCGACTAATCGGTATACTCGAGTATTACCACTCGTGTTTATTAAGGATTTTGGGCCCAGTAGGGGGTTTGAATGGTGGACGGAGAGTAGTGTAAGTGGTGCTCTACTGGATTGGTTCCTTTAGTTGAAAGTTGACGGAGTGTCGACTATTACGTGAACAAGCTCCTGAAGATGAAATGGGAAGTGGCTCCTGAGAGCCATCCGTATCCTTATGTTTTGGAATGATTATTGTTTATTGGATTATTGTTTGTTCTGAAAAGTTTTATACTCGCTCATTTTGAGATTGCTACTTGAAGTGTTATTGCTCATAAAATGAGATGACTATTTGTCGTGTTATGGCTCACTTTTATGAACTCTTCATGCTCGTTACTTTGCTATATCGAAACTTGTATTTTTAAACTGGTCAATTTGTTATTTGGAACCTCACTGGACTTTTAGCTCATTCCACGCTATTTGTTTTCCTTATAGGGGGTACGAGCGATGCGTGAGATGTGTAAAGACTAGCGTAGTCTAGTTGTTTGACTTTTGACTTTTGTCTTGTACTCGCGCTATCACTCGAGTAGAATGATCTGTACTTGGATTGTACACACTTTAAACCAGTTTGGGTATATTGAGACTTTGTATCTTGATTGTTCATCAATGTAAATTATAAGTTTGAATTGCGATGTTATTTATGGTCCACGGATGTATGCACGTGATACGAGTGAGTGAGTCCTGGCGAGAGCTGGGCAGGCGGTCTGCCAAACCCTTTTGTACGCCTTAGGGTAAGGTGGGATCGTCACAGATGGTATCAGAGCCGACTCCCGACCCCGGTGTGCCAGCGAGGACGCTGGGTTCCCTAGGGGGGGTGGATTGTAATGATCCCACATCGGTTAGAGAGGAAGTCCTGGGATTGCTTTAATAGTCTGTAGTGGTCTCTCTCACCTGACCGAGGCCTTTTGGAGGGGTGCTGGGCTTCTTGACCTGCGGGCTGGGGCCCTTCACTTGTTGTGGGCTATAACTCCACCTCCAGGAACAAAACCCACGGCCCAATGGGGCGGTTAATTGTGGGACAATATTGGTCAAGGGCGTCAGAGTTGGTATCAGAGCTCCTATCGAGCTCATGCCGGGAGAAGGTTCTCGGACTGTGGGGATTGACTTGTTAAGTGTGGAACAATTGGCTATTGTTAGGGACCTTAGACATGTATGTTGGGTAGGAATCTCTAATAAGGGTGATTTGCTCTTGAGCCTGGCCAGCTTGAGTGGTGAATTATCATATTTTCGGATTCTTGTCCCCGAGTACTAAAGACTGACACCTTACGATAAGTTGAGATCTCGCGTAATATTAGGATAAGTTTGGATTACGAAAGCAAAGGCACGGGGAATGCGAATAGTTTGGACTTGAAATACATTGAAGATATTCATGGGATTTGGGATCCTTCTTATTCACGTGTTTCGAGCCTTGATTAAGTGTAGTGCCTGAGCGATACCTAGGGTTAATGCTTTAGAAGTTATGTGACTTGTTTTGATTGAATGTGTTGTATTGCCCTATTTTATGATTTAGAGAGGTTTATGATTTGCGTTATTCTATTTTATGGTATTTATATTTATATAGTTACTTAGTGGCTATATTTTATCATTGATTAGTTGGTCATATTGTTATAGTGATTAGCTGCGAAACATGGAGGGTAGAAGAAGTCAAGCTAGGGGAACTAACCGAGGACGCGGCCCTAGTCGTGGCCGTGGGGGTAGACAAGCCTAGGAACCGGTACGAGAACCGAAAGAGGAAAGAGAGGCAAGGTTGAACCACAACCTGAACCCCAGGCTGCAGGGGGAGATCAAGTGGCAACTGCCATTCAGCAGATGACTAACATCTTGGCTCGTTTAGTGGAACAACAGGGTCAAGTCCCTGTAAATCAACCTAGAGACCCCGATAATGGGCAAGATAGGGCCTTGGAGAGATTCCAGAAGTTCTCCCCACCCAAGTTCTTAGGAGGACTAGACCCGGATGGAACCGAGAAATGGCTGGAGGCCATGATTAATATCTTTGCTGCCTTAAATTATACAGAGGAGAGGCAAGTTCAATTCGCTGTTTTCCAATTCGAGGGGCCAGCTAGAGCTTGGTGGAATGTAGTGAGAGCCAAATGGGAGAGAGAGGGGACTGCATGGACTTGGTTAAACTTTGTACGGGAGTTTAACGAGAAATATCTCCCACCCATCGTCTAGGAGAAAAGAGAAGATGATTTTATTAAACTTCGTCAGGGAATGTTGAGTGTAGCTGAGTATGAGACTCAGTTTACAAAGTTGTCCAAATTTGCTCCCGAACTGATAGCTACGGAGCAAAGAAAAGTATGAAGGTTTGTTCAAGGGTTAAATGTGGAGTTACAAGAAGCCTTGGCGGCGGCCCAGATTAACACGTTTACAGAAGTTTTAGAGAAGGCTCAAAGAATAGAAATTGCTAGGGCACAAGTGAGAACTTTTCATGCAAAAAGGAGAGGTGCGCCTGGTGAAAGTCAAAGGCAAGGACAAGGTGATTTAGATATGCCACCCTCTAAGATAGGTCGAGGAGATGGTGGTGAGAAAATTTCAGGGACGTCTAAGGAAGGTACTCCAAGAGGAGCTTCGCGTGGCTGGGGCCAAGCAAGAGGTGTCTCACAAGGAGGTCAGACCTCAGCCCCTCAAGTATCTTGTGGATACTGTGGGAAGGCCAATCATGTGAAGAATGATTATTGGCGAAAGGCAGGAAAATATTTATGGTGTGGTAGTACCGAACACCAGCTTTTCAACTTGCCCCCGTAGATCACACCTAAACCCTGAACAAGCAAATGTAGGAGGGACTAAGCCAAGAGTGCCAGCTAGAGTGTACGCCTTGGATCAACAGGCATTACCTGAGCCATCGGAGATAGTAGAAGGTATGATTCGTGATTTCTACTGTTTAACTAAATTTTGGCTATAATGAGACCTGAGAGCTAGAAACGGATATATAAGGAAATACCCTACGTTACTCGAAGTGCATGTACGAATTTCGAGGACGAATTCTTTAAGGAGGGGAGATTGTGACACCCCGAATATTAGGAGGTTATTTGTAAAGAAGATACTAAAGTGTATTTCTTTGGCTTTGATTTAAAACCTTATTTTGTTTTAAAAGATTAGAAACCCTAATATTTTAATCAAAAACCCTAGTTTACTTGTGACTAACCGGTTTTCTTAAATCTCTCACATTTTAATTGAAGCCCTAATTTTAATCACTGGAATTGTAAAATCTCTCACGTTTTTCTTAAAAATTTCCTTTTATTTGGAAATTATTCATTTATTAAAGCCCTACCACCCAGTCATTCCACAATAAGTGCAAATAAACCTAGAAAGTAGGGTTTCACTCTTCGTTTCCAAGATTGGAGCAAATTAGGGTTTTTGCGATTTTTCGCCGGATGATTTTTCGGTACGGAGCAAGGATCATATTTGGTGATTAAAAGTGACTTTTAGGTGAGAAATAATACGTGATTAGGAGCAATGATATAAGGTTAGTGAATAGGAAGTAAAAACCCTAGTACGTGTGTTTTAAAGAAAAACGGCGCGAACCGGCGGGTACCGTGCACTACCGATTGAACGCACCACTTGATCACCACTTTCTTACCATACAAGCTCATCACTAATTGAACAAAATATCTTCCCCCTCATGGCTATCTCTTGACCGAAATTTGTGGCTAAAATGCAAGGAAAGAAAGAGAAAAATTGTGTGGTTGTGGTTGAGCCAAGTGTTGGCCAACATGTGGTCTAAATTAATCCTAATCTTCTTGCTTTCTTATCTTCCAAATCTAGCTCATTCTTCCTCATTTCTTCTTCTTCTTGGCCGAGACAAGAGAGAGAGAGAAAAGGGAGAGCAAGAAATAACCATTTTCTTCTTGATTTGCACCATCCAAGTGAGAAACAAAAAAATTCTAAACCGATTAAGCTGTTATCTAGCTCAAGTGCTACCTACCGGTGTAATTTTCTTGAGGAACAAAGACCTTGAACACTTGTTTCTAGTTTCCTTGGAAAGGTATATATGCTAGAACCTTGATTCTCCGATTAAATTCATGATTTGTTGCTAAATATGTCACATATGGTTGAATTATTGATGTATGTGGTGAAATAGAAGCCTGGATCATGATTTTCCATTTTATTGGAATTTTTACAGCTTTCCTATGATTCTTCTAGTGCTTAAAATTTGGGGCTTTGATGTTTAAAGTTTAATATGGGAAGTTAAGACGGTGAAGCAAGCCAAAAATAAAGAAATTAGCATTTGATTTCAAGAATTTCCAGATTTCAGGAAATTGAAAATTCAGTTCTGCCCGGCACTGTTACTATATAGTTAGAGGCCGAATTAGCCTTAGGTTAAAACATAAAAGTTGTACAGAATGGTGTTTTATAGGTGCCTATAAAATTTCAGCTCAATCGGAGCAGCGTAACCTGTGAAAAGACCAAAATACCCTCACTATTTTAGGATGTTTCTTGTGTTTCGTTTTAGTCAGGTCATCCAGTTTATCATGTTTATTCACTATGATACATGCTGATTTAGCTATTTTCCAGAACATGAAAGTTTTAGTACTCTGTCTTAGTTTTTAAACGCATCCAAGAACACCTTAAACGGACCTTGGTAGCCTGAGATATGGCCATTCTAGTACAGTGCAGTTAATTAGCCGTACAGTTGGAAGTTGGCTCTGTAATTTGGGAATTTGACCAGGTTACGTTGGAAATTGGACTAAGTGATCTTCATGAACATTGTAGCCCTATGTCTTAGCTTCGAAACGGTACAAGTTGTACACCAATCCGATAAGCATAGTATCGGTTGTGTCATTTCCGCAAAAAACCCGTCAAATCTGTTTTTGTTTAATATCATTTCCGCACTTGTTACTAGTATGATTGTTGTCCTTATGTTATCTTGAGCCTATTAGATGGCTATTGGAGTTAGAGTGTTGTGTGTGTACTTTTGGGTTTGAATGAGAAAAATAAAGAAGCGAAAATGGCTGGAAAATTAGGTAAACACAAAGGGCATGCTGCCCAAATTTACGCTCGAGGACTAGAGAGATACCCTTGCGACTTGGGTATAGTTGGTAAATGCTTATCAATTGAACCCTATAGGACTTTTGTAACTTTGGTTATCGATGGTTATACGTTAGAATCTAGCCGAACTTGTACCCTTGAGAAATAAAATAATGACTGCTCGGAGTATGTTTTTCTTGTACTTTTGACTCAAATGACATTTTCAAGTATAATGTTATAAAGTTATATAGTTTGAAAAGCGAGCGAGTGTTTCACGAATATTCTCCAAGTGAATTTCCAATTCTTGCTTCTTATTGAACGAAACGTCTAAGTTTCGAACCTTAGTCGATTTTTAAAGTCTTAAACAAAGTTTTATCGCAGGTTTGGACTCCGAACCCGGAGTACAACCCAGACACGATCACTAGAGGCACTACTTTTGGTGAGTGCTTTCAAATACCGAATTGAACTTGATACTTGTATTTGATACGTGACCAACATGATTACATGTTATATACGTAAATTGTTAGGGCGAGAGTGTACTTTATCGCACTTGCCCTCACGTGAGATATACTTGTTTATTGTTGCACTTGATTTGATATACTTGTTTATGATGTGCGCACTTCCTGGAATTCCAGAAACCCTGCGGCAAGTTACTCGAGTCGAGCCGGCAAGGGCTTGGTCGATTTGGTAACCAACCCTGGGTCTCTTGTTTTGTCGAGTGGAGTGATATCTCCTCGACTAATCGGTATACTCGAGTATTACCACCCGTGTTTATTAAGGATTTTGGGCCCAGTAGGGGGTTTGAATGGTGGACGGAGAGTAGTGTAAGTGGTGCTCTACTGGATTGGTTCCTTTAGTTGAAAGTTGACGGAGTGTCAACTATTACGTGATCAAGCTCCTGAGGATGAAATGGGAAGTGGCTCCTGAGAGCCATTCGTATCCTTATGTTTTGGAATGATTATTGTTTATTGGATTATTGTTTGTTATGAAAACTTTTATACTCGCTCATTTTGAGATTGCTACTTGAAGTGTTATTGCTCATAAAATGAGATTACTACTTGTCGTGTTATGGCTCACTTTTATGAACTCTTCATGCTCGTTTCTTTGCTATATCGAAAACTTGTATTTTTAAACTGATCAATTTGTTATTTGGAACCTCACTGGGCTTTTAGCTCATTCCACGCTATTTGTTTTCCTTACAGGGGGTACGAGCGAGGCGTGAGATGTGTAAAGACTAGCTTAGTCTAGTTGTTTGACTTTTGACTTTTGTCTTGTTCTCGCGCTATCACTCGAGTAGAATGATCTGTACTTGGATTTACACACTTTAAACCAGTTTGGCTATATTGAGGCTTTGTATCTTGATTGTTCATCAATGTAAATTATAAGTTTGAATTGCGATGTTATTTATGGTCCACGGATGTTTGCACGTGATACGAGTAAGTGAGTCCTTGCGAGAGTTGGGCAGGCGGTCCGCCGAACCCTTTTGTACGCCTTAGGGTAAGGTGGGGTCGTCACAGAAACAGTTTCAACTTTAGCTGGATCTACTTTATTCCCATCCTTAGAAATTATGTGTCCCAAGAAAGTCACTTCTTTTCCCCAAAACTCATACTTGCTAAACTTAGCATATAACTGGTGTTCCCTTAGAGTTTGTAAAACAATTCTCAAGTGTTTTTCATGATCTTTCACATTCTTAGAATACACTAAAATGTTATCAATGAAAACCACCACAAATTGATCTAGATAAGGCTTAAAAACCCAATGCATTAAATCCATGAAAGCTGCAGGAGCATTAGTTAACCCAAATGACATCACTGCAAATTTAAAGTGCCCGTACCTCGAGTTAAAAGCAGTCTTGGGTATGTCCTTCTCCAAATCCTCAATTGATAATAACCCTGTCTCAAATCCAACTTCGAAAATACTACCGCCCCTTGCAATTGGTCAAACAATTCATCAATATGGGGCAACAGGTACTTATTCTTAATTGTGACATCATTCAAGCCTCTATAGTCTATACATAGTTTTAAACTCCCATCCTTTTTCTTAACGAACAAAATCGGAGCTCCCCATGGAGAATCACTCTCCTTTATAAAACCCCTATCCAACAAGTCCTGCAGTTGCAATTTCAACTCCTTCAATTCCGCTGGTGCCATTCGATATGGTGTCGTAGAGATAGGTGCTACTCTCAGAGTTACAATCTTAAAAGCTATTTCCGGTTCCGGGGATAAAGACTCTAACTCTTCAGGAAAAATATCTGAAAAGTCTTTCACTGCAGGCACGTCCTCCAATTTCACCTTATCACTAGGGGTGTTAATAAGAAAAGCTAAATACCATTTAGCTCCTTTACTTAATAATTTTCTAGCTCGAATCCCCGAGATAAGTGCAGATGAAACCAATTTACCCCTTACATCCAACTTCAGAGTTGCCTCCCCTGAAATGCACAATTCTACAATCTTTGTTCGGTAGTTTAATTGGGCATTATAACGGGCTAGCCAATCCATTCCTAAAATTACATCATATCCCTTAATTGCTAAACTTATCAGGTCGGCCAATAATTTTCGCTCCCCAACACAGACCTCACAGTCTTTATATACTAGGTTAGCAATTAAACTTTGATCTCCAGTAGGTGTTTTAACCTTCAAATCATACGGTAACTTAACTGATTTCAATTCTATCCCACTCATGAAGTTAGGGTTTACAAAAGAATGTGTTGCACCCGGATCAATTAAAACTATAGCTAAACGATGAAAGATTGGATTTGTACCTTCAACCACTTCAGTCGCTTCAGGGATTTGTTGATAATCCAGTGCATAAACACTAGCCGGTATTTTCGGTCGACTTCCTCCGGCACTGGTCTGCTTAGAGTTTGACTTTTCTGGTCTCTGAGGGTTACCTCCTGTTTTTGGTGATTTCGGACAGCTGGCGACTTGATGTTCAGCACTACCACAAAACAAACATTTCCCCAATTTCCTCCAGCAGTCATTTTCAGAGTGGTTGGATTTACCACAGTACCCACAAGAAACTTGAGGAGTCATGGCCGAACCAATAGAAGGTGCTCCTCTAGCCTGAGCCGGTCCACTGCGACCTCCTTTGGATAAAGCTCCCCTAGAAGCTCCAGTGGTCCTTATTCCTCCCATTCCTCTTCCCATCTTGGAAGGTTGTGCACTTTTACTAACCTGCCCAGACGCAGAGCTAGAAAAATTCCTGTTTCTATTGTGAAAGTCCCTCACTTGCAGTCTTGCACTTTCAACCCTTTGTGCCTTCTCTAAAGCCTCAGTAAAAGTAGAAATTTGGGCTGCGGCCAAGCCCTCCTGAATTTCCACATTAAACCCCTGTAAAAACCGCCTTATCCTCTTCCGTTCATTGACTACTAGTTCAGGAGCGTACTTAGAAAGTTTAGTGAATTTTCCTTCATACTCCGCCACACTAAGGACTCCTTGTTTCGACTTGATAAATTCGTCCTCTCTCTTTTCTTGAATCAAGGGTGGAAGAAACTTTTCATTAAATTCCCTCGTGAAGTTCTCCCAGGTCCAAGGGGTTTGAACTCTCTCCCATTTTTCTTTTATCATATCCCACCAAGCACGAGCTACTCCCTCAAATTGGAAAGCAACAAAATTTACTCGCCTATCCTCAGTATAGTCTAGGGCGGCGAATATGTTGGTCATCCTCTCTAACCAATTCTCTGCTATTTCAGGATCGGGTTCTCCAAGAAACTTAGGTGGATTGAACTTTAAGAACTTCACTAAGGCTCTATCCTCTCCTCTTTCCTGACCCTTAGGTTGGTTAAGTGGTCCAGGACCTTGTCTATCAGCTAAGCGCTCTAGGATATCAGTCATCCTATTAATGGCAGTAGCCACTTGATTACCCTCAATATTTTCCTATTCCTAGATCGATCCAGTTGCCGATCCCTGGTCATCACCCTGAGGTTGGGCCTGTCTAGTCCCTGGCTTACGACCTCGACCACTTCTTAGTCCTTCCATAACCTAGTCTAGGAAATAAATTAATTATGCAGGAAAAGTAGAAAGCAGGAACCAATCAAGAAAATATTGAAAATAATAATAATTTACATTCATTATCATATCATGTTCATACAATTAACAAGTCATGGGGTAGTCATAAAAATATAGCACACAGGTGCCACAAGAGTACTTTTAGTCACAGAAGACTAAAGTAAAAGCAAGTGTTTCAAAAGTAAGCCACACAGTCATGCAAAATACAATGGCCTCAACACTTAGCATCACCCCTGCTAATTCTAGCTGTACTAGTCAAAAGGGTCAAAAGAAAGGTCAATCAATCTAGACCTAGTCCACAGTAGAACTACCGGGTGGAACCTCCTCCTGAGGATCCTTCTCCTCCTCAGGGCTCTGGACTCCCTCAATCGCCTCATCCACTAGCCTAGTAGCATCAGTCAAGATGTCAGAAGCCCGACTACGGATCTCCTCTCTCAACTTAGTAAGTCGAGCCCTAGTACTCTGAAGTTCCTCACGAACCACTGCAGATGTGGCCATCTCGCCCTCTAGTACCTCCTCGAACTCAGCAATCCTCTTTCCCTGAGCGCTAACCGTCTGTCTAAACTCGTCCACCTCTGCCTATAAATCCCAGTTAAGATCCACTAACTGACGACGCTCGTCGTCCAAAGCAAGCACGAGATGGTTCAGGTAGGCGAATGTCAACCTACACGAACATCGGGGATGTCTGTCAGATGGGAAATAGCGTACTCTAGCTCCCCCACCTAGCGCTCGATAGTAAATAGGCCTAGGAGGCACTACATGACCATTCACATGGCCATTCCCGTTAGCTGCCGGAACTCCATTTCCGTTTTCCATCCTTGCAAAATAATAGCACTTTTCGGGTTAGAAATTAAATCACTATCTAGTTTTGATGTCGTTTATGCATGCCTAACCCAATCACTAGTATGCCCCAAATACCTTTTAAGGTATAATTTAATTATCCGGTCTCAAGTGTTAAGGGTAGAGTATCTAATATGTCTCCCATATAGATCTCTAACCTAGCGCTCTGATACCAACTGTGACGCCCCCACTTCTCCCTAAGGCGAATCAAAGGGTATCCACGGGACGCCTGCCCAGCTCTCGCCAGGACTCAAGCAACTTCTATTCAATCTTATAACGATACTAGAAGTCGATAACCAGAAAATATACATACAAATAGCGTGGAAGCGTTCAAGTTTAACGATCTATAACAATCACCCAATTCTTACATCGGGTTTCCATAATACAGCCCAAAATATACAAATCCAAAAGTCTAGATAAAAGAGTTGGAACCCTATTACATGTGTACACAAAAGAGAAATTCCTCCTAACATCATTCCAAACCCAAACCTGTTAAGGAAAATAAATCTACAGGGTGAGCAAAACGCTCGTGAGGCCAAGAACACACATGCAAGCACATTGTTCAAGTAGCAATCCCAATTTAACAAGTAAAGCATCAATATTGCAATAAATAACAATTCGAGCGAAAAAGTAAGCAGAAACAATTCAAGGATATCGGAGCTTTCAGGAGCTAATTTCCACTTGCTTTGCCAATGTCATTCGTATACCTCCCCGCGATGACACTCCGTCAACCGGGTCGGTATTATATTTCATTCAATCATTCAATCATCACATTTCATTCAATTAAGTCATTCATAATTCATTTGGTTCATTTGAATCATGAGTCATACATTTCAAATGAGGACAAGTGCGGTAAAGTACACGCTCGCCTCCATTTTCAAAATTTCCAAACAACCATAACAATTAAATTTGTATCAAGTATTCATACACTTGACACTCACCAATATAAGAAATGAGGAAGAAATATCCCTCGGAGCTTTAGGCATTCACTGTGGGATCCTCTTGAAGGTCCTCTTGTATGCCTGAGCAATTAACAATAGACTATCATTTACAAACCCTTACTATTAAAGACGATCGTACCATAGTACAATCTTAGAAAGTCTCGTGAAACGAGCCTTATTTATCCTAAATCAAGGCTCTCAAGTGGGGTTTCAAAGTACAAGAGAAATTCCGTTTTCGTCTTAGAAATCAAGTATAAAATGTTCAAGTAATATCGAAGGAATAAGGAGTACTCGAAAAACTCCATTTCCTTGATATTCGAAAAATTTCAATTTCGATGAGATACATTAGAAAAATCGTATCTCACGTTCCACATGTCAAAAATTGGAAAACTTGGTACCATTGGAAACCTCTTCCAAAGTAATAAAAGTTCTTAGAATACACTTTTCTAAGATTCCAAATGAAAAACATTCAAAAATGAGCTCAAAGTTGCTGTTTTGGTTCATAAGGCAGATTTAAGTTGGTTTTTGGCCAATTTTGAAAATTCGGCAAAATTCACTTGATTGGAACTAGCTTTTGAAATTTGTTACTCTATTAGAGTTGCAATCCAAGTTTACAATAACAACCGGAACAAGAAACGGAGGTTTGAGCACTAAGATATGGCAACTCAAAGTTACCAAAATTCCTTGTGAAACAAGGGTTTTCCAAACTCGAGTCATGAACTTACGTAATTTAGTCGAGCAGATAAATGGACTCGAATTGATGCCAAATTTAGTAATATAATATTCCTATATAAAGGGTATCCCTCTATCAAATTTCATGGAAAAATAACTTCGGGAAGGTAGTCAACCAAACAACCAAAGTTTCAAAAAATCGTAAGGCAAAACTGCCTTGAGCTTTTTTGTTTTCCATTCCAAACATTTGGCCAAGGAAAATCCTTCAAACATGGTTCATTTGTGTAGGAAAAATCTAAGGAACATTCATGGTACATTTGGTAAGTGTCTTAACTCCAAGAAATTCAATTGGCAAGTCCACACCAAGTCTAGCATCAATTCTGCCCAAAATTTAGGGTTTTCAAGAACAGGGCAGGTTTCGTATTTTGATCACAAATCCCTCAATTCAACCCGGAATTGAGCATGGTTGGTGGCGTTGGAAAATAAATTCATAAAAATATACTTTCACAGAAGAAATAATTTTGAAATTCAGCACACAACTAGCTCAAATTCGAGCCTCAAGTTGCCGCTTCTGAACTTCATTCCAGGAAAACAGAGAAACAGGACAGTCATTTTTAAACGATTGGTACGGGATACTCGGGTGGAATTAGGGTTTGTATTTTATACCGTTGGAAATCGGGGAATGTCTAGTTTTAAATGCCACTAACAGCACTTGATTTTGATATTGGAGCACAGAGTTATGGATAAAACAAGAAGGCTGTCTGAGCATTACGGGAAAATTTTTCCAGGTTTGCTAGCTTTGTGAGATTAATCCATTTGACCAACCAAACCTCAATATTTTTTGATGAAACTTTATACACCATGTATACAACATATAAACATCATATACAAGTCATTAAAACCTCAAGATTTCACAAAAAGAGGCATGATCATAATAGAGGCATAATTGGAAACTTTACATCCATGCACTCCTTGAAGTTTATACTAGCTATGCACCATTAATCTACCAATTTGAGCACTAAACCAACATTAAATCCATCATCAATTGTCACATCAGCCATCAATCCAAGAGTGGGAGTTCATAGAGCCCACATTCAAAATTTTCCAACAATAACAAGCCACCCACATGAATATCTAAGCTCATCAGTGTAAATCAACTTCCATAGGCCAAGAATTTGAGAATTGATCATCACTTACTTGTGTTGGTGAACAAGGAAAAAATTTGGCCCTCTATTAGCTCAAGAAAACCGTGAAAAGCTCCCCCCTTTTTTAGCTTAAGATGATCTCCAAGTATTAAGCTATGTGTGTGTGAAATTTGGAAGGAATTGGAGATGATTTGTGCAAGATTTTGAGATGAAAAATAAAGAACTCCTTGGGTTATTTTTGCAGCTGATGGCCAGCCACTTTGTGAGGAAGAGAAAGAGTGTTTTGATCTAATTTGACTTCCTAAGAAAGCTTTATTTGTGTGGCTAGAATTGGTGCAAAAGCGAACTCTTCAATAGTGCGCGTACGCGCGCGTTTTGTGCTCGATTCCTGTCGAATTTATTTCACTAGTGCACTAAACCTTTAAGGCACTCATATTCATATTAATATTATTCACTCTTAATTGTCCCAAAATAAGGGTCTAAAGTCCCTCAATTAAATCGCGCGTGTACAAACGCGTATCTCCAAATTAAGCGCGATAAAGCGAAACCTCCAAGAATTTCTTATAACGATAGTACTAATAACTATCACTTAAGTATTTAAACATAAAATACCTATCTTAAGTCCATTCTGCAAGTCTCTAATTTTCCAAACTTATTGTATTCTCGAATCGATTAGTGACTCCAATCGCGTATTCACTATTTTCAATTAACGAGCTTCCAAAAATTAAATTTTGAAACGAGTCACTTTAAAAATATAACGAAACTATAAATCCATGTAATTAGGTCTAAAGAGGTTAAAAAATAATATTTGGATTAAATGGGTAATTAAATATTTAAATAAACTCGAAATGGAATTTTAAAATAATAAAAATTTTGTGAGACATCACATGCAAAATTTTAGATTGTTGTTCAATAAATCTCATAACATATTAATCTTCATATGCATGTTGAGTTTAAGTGATAACTAAAGAGTTTTGTTGAAGAAAAGCTCTCTTAGCAAACTGTTTTCTTGCTAGAAAATTTTCCAACTTTGAGCTGTAGAGAAAACTTGAACTTTCAGTTTTTAAATGCAAATTTTCATATTGAGTTTTACTGGAATCTGTGATTAGTACCTCATGTCTTGGTACAAGCTTATTTTTGTGTTATTTATGGTTGAAATAAGTATGAGAGGTGCTATTTTGGTGACAAAAATGAGGAAAGGCTTGCTGGATGTGACAGCCCCTGTTTCGCCTAAGGCGAACCAAAGGGGTTAGCGGGCTGCCTGCCTAACTCTCGCCAGGACTACGGATCAGACTAGAACTATCTATAGCGATCCGGAACTTACAAACGAGCGTAAACAAGTCAAAATGGTAAAATAACCCAAAATAAAAAAAAATAAAATGAAATCCGGAGTCGGTCATGAATAGTAACCGACCCGTCAGAACCCAACCGAAATAGCTAACAACATTCACATCTGAACTTTAGCGTTTACAAATCAAAATGACATACAAAAGCTTTCAAAAGTTAATACATATACACGGTTTGCCAAATCAAAAGAGAAAACGCCCCAAAAGTACACTTAGGGTTTTAATACATGAGCTATACAAAAGATATGTTCAACTAGCTCAATTTGGCAGCCATTTGTCAAATCCAGACCAAAAGGGCTTATTTTTCTGTAAGGAAAACAAAAGGAGCAGAAAGGGGTGAGGTTGCGCTCAGTGAGGTACCAAACAGATAGCATTAAAATCATGGCATTTCACATTTAACAAATCAGATACACATGTCAGATGTAAAGCAAAGGAACCAATGATTCAACTCAGAAGGATACGGGTGGCTCTCAGGAGCCAAATTTCCAGCGCAGTACTTGATCCAAACCGGTTGACTCTCCGTCAACATATATAGCACCAACGCGTCCGTAGACCCCTCTTAACACCGAATTCCGTCCACCAAACACCCCTTTACCGGGCCCGCTCACCTCAAACGAACAAAATGGTAATACTCGAGTATACCCGGAATCAAGGGTCTCAATACCCAAAATCCCCGAACAGACTACCGTGGTTCGTTATCTAATCGTCCAGGCCCTTGCCGGCCCGACTCGAATAACTTAGCCACAGGATTTGAGCTCATAGGTCACAGAAAGGTCGTTGGATACTAACCTCCAAACGACGTCCGAACATATACAAATAACAGATTCAAATTTTGCATAGTAAATTGGCATATGAACAGACAAGAGAACGAGTGTGATAAAGTACACTCTCGTCTCAAACAAATTTAACAGATTGCAGAGCAGAAATCAAGTCAAACAGCAATGGAGGGGAGTGGTACACTCACCGGCTCAACTTTAAAAGTTTTCACTTCAGATTGGCCTTAATCGCCAAGAAACCCTAAAATAATCAAAGTAAACTAATTGAAGGTTTCATATCCAAAATCGAGTAAACGAAATGCACAAGTAAGGCTCGACTACACGTCGTACGCCTTGCCAATTAAATACTAATGCAAGGGTGGAAAACATGATTTTCTTGGAAACAAAAAGATAACATGAAGACTTAGGCGCAAACAACCCAAAAGCCTTTCATTTCCACTAAAAGGCAAATCCAACTTAAAGGAACCAAATAGCCTAGAAAATCGGGCAGCACCTCCCCTAAAATTCTTACTTTTCCAGCCATTAAGGCTTCATTATTTCCTCAAATCAGTCCCAACATTTCACACAAAAGTCATCTCATTTCCCAAAAGCCGTTCACTAGGATCAAAGTAGTACAAGTACAAAAGTTAGCTAGGAAATGACCGGAATGAGAGTAAGCCTTAAAACATGTAAACAAGTACAATGAGACTCGATAACTAATCATAAATCCATGCCAAATATGACCCCAATAAGGTTTCATATGCATATATAAGCATTATAGCAAACCAGAAAATCAGGAAATGTAGCCATCTTGGCCATAACAACAAAAACAGTTTTGCCTTCATTATGCGGTAATGGCACAAATTGCACTACGCTTATCGGATGAGGGTGTAAGACCCACCATATTGAAGCTAAAATACAGGGCTACAACAATGTAGAAGGCCACTCAGTCCAAATCCTAGCACAACTAGGTCAAATATGCAGAATACCAAACCAGAACCGTAATTGCAGGTTTACAAATCACACTATGCTGTAATCAGTACAACTCCGTCTATACAGGTCCAAATGCAGAAATTCCAAAGGAATATGATAGCTAGGACATCAAGCTACATTTCATCAGAAGACACCAACAACAAAATCCAAAACAATCCCAGTCAAAACAACCCATTTCAGACGCAGTTCGCACATTCTGATCAACCCAGAATAGCAACAGTAAAATCTACATATCTCACTCTACACTACTCCAAATGACCTGAAATTTTACCGGCACCTCAAACACATCAATACCTACAACTTTTATGTTTTAAGAAAAGGCCAATGCGGCCTCTAACCATATGATCCAAAACCGGACACAAAAGGGGGTTATGAAACCCTAACTTTTCACATTTCCTTCCAAACCCAAAATTGGTTGCAATTACCTATCATTCACACCTACTAGAGTCATTACCCCTCATTACCATCCATCATAAATAACCACAACATCACAATCATATTAAACCAGAAAATTCATCATTAAATTAAAACTTCACCAATTCACCTCAAACCAAGAAATAAACCACAAAATTATCTATGAAAATTATTAAGAGGAATTTACGGGTTCTCACACTGGAACTTTGCTTGCTTAAACCGTGGACTATATGCTAGGTTTTCCAGCTTATAACTTCCATTCTGGTGAAGTTTTTCAAAGAGATTCATGCTTTATAGTCACTCAATGATATCTTGCATGATTCATGTTTGAACCATGGCTAAACTTCATGCCCTTGATTTGAAATTTTGCTACAATTTTCATCATACATTCATGTGATATGCCTTGATAATAGTTGATGTCAACTTTTTTTGGTGCGTTAAATCCAAAAGGGTATAAGGGAATGGAGGGGTAATGGTTGAATTTTTGGGGTGATTTTGGTCATACAATTTTATTGAAGAAGCAGAGAGTAAGGGTAAAGTTCCAACCTTATTTTCATGAATTTGGTTGCAAATTGATGTGTCTTTTAAGTGAAGTTTTGAAACTTCAAGTTCTCATTTCTTTGGACTAAGAGTGTAATAGACTCTTGATATATTATCTGACCATAGGACTTGAGAGTGTCCAAGAGGATGAACCAGGGTTTGAAGTGGAAATATTATGATCAATTGATGAGTGTTCCAACTAGATGTTCCATGTTACTTGATCAAATGTAACTTATTGCTAGAAATTGCTAGGGATTCCGAATTGTTATTTCATAAGTGAGTATGTACTTTATCGCACTCAAACTTTGTAAAATGAATTACATGATCCTGCATGCGGACTTGCAGGTACAAGTGCATGATTGTAGGCCGGCTGTATGTCTCCTTGCAGTGGCTGAACTAGGCTCATTGCTGATACCCATATCCGAGATGTCGAGTAAGTTAGATAGCCTTGAGTTATTCATGCGTATGTGTGAATGTAAACCGGTAAGGGCTGAACTGGGCCCTTCGTTGGAATTCTTACTTGAGACTAGCTTTAGAGCGGTCGGGTAAGCTGTACAGCCTTGGGTATAGGAAGAATTTCCTAACATGTTTACACGTGACTTGAACTCGTGACATGCTTGATATAGAGCATTAGGTAACAACTAACGGCTCCAATCATTACTTGCGTGAGCATTGGGTGAAAGTCAGTGACTCCACTTGTGAATACTTGAATACTTGGGGCTTTAAACCCAGATCATGACTACTATAATATTTGGGGCTATAAGCCCAACCCATGACTAGTTGGTCGAATCGAGCCGGCAAGGGTTTGGTCTAGGAGATTGACGAACCGTAGGTACTTGATCGGCGTTCGGGCTTGGTAGGGGTATGATTGGTGGATGGAGATTGGCATTTAATAGTGATCTACGGACATGATAATTCCATGGTTGATAGAGTGTCAACAGACCCCGGACAAGCTGCTGTGGAACCTGCTCTTGAGAGCAGACTATATCCTTGGATATGAATGTGTTCTTTGCTGTACATTATTGCATGATCTATTGATTATCTGCTTTACTGTATATTATGTCATGATCTATCTGGACATGACCTACTTCTTGATATTTTGTGAATCGTATCATGCCTGTTAGTTGACTTATATGTTTTCCTGGAACCTCACTGGGCAAAATCTCATCCCATTAATTTGTTTTCCTTACAGGGATAAGAACGTGAGAGTGGGAGTTGGAGAAGGCATAGTTTTTGTCTAAGTTTTGTTAGTTACTTGCGTGAGTACTCCTTGGCTCCTAGCGAGCTTGTTTGGTTTTGTTTTGTAAGCTTGACTCCTTGGCTATATTTAGAGATTATATGGATATTTGATGTTCACGATTGTATATATCTAAGGTTGTAATCGTTATTGCTCTTATTATTGAGGTTACTATTTTGTAAATTTCGTAGTTCGTGAGTGAGTCCTGGCGAGTTGGGCAGGCGATCCATCATACCCTTGGGTACACCCCAGGGGGAGGTGGGGTCGTCACAGAACTCCTCTATAAAAATGAGGAAAAATAACTATATTAAACTAAGTTAGAGAGAAAAACTAAAGTTTCAATTAAGTTAGGGTAAAAAGTAGAAATTAGTAATTTTTTTCCAAAATTAGGCATTGCGACTATTCTACCTATTGTTGCTACCTCACAGTAGGCTTGAAATTTTCCCACCCTCACATCCAGGCACACAGAAACAACATACACACACGTGATAGTCTCTTTCATCAGCAAATCCACAATAGACAACGGTTCATCTTATCATGCAAACACATATCATATACACATAATCATAGATTCATTTTCATTATCACTTTTACATTTTAGTGTTTTCAAAATTAGTTGGAGGGCATTAATTGACATACTCTTTCTTTTGAGTAATTGCTGTATAGTTCAACCCAGGCCAAATGTTTTAATCCAATCAAAAGTTTGGTCTTTCTTCCACAACAACATATATAGAAGGGGACAAAAAAAGACTTAATTCCAAGACCATTTTCTTGTCTTTAAGTTTAAAACATGATGTGAGGCAAGAGTGCTACAGGAATCATTTTAGAGTGCTATATCGAGCTTGGTTTTGATGGCGTAGTAATAGCAGTGGTCGGCTCACATCAGTGTTGATGTGGCCTTCATCATATTATCTCCATCAAATCTTTTTTTTTATGAAAGGGGAAATCTAGAGAGATGCAAAATTTTGTTGTCTGGAGGAGAGATGTTGCAGAAGATTTAAGAATAAATCAAATATGTGCAAACATGCTTCCAACTGCCATATCATCAAGCTTTGCTGAGATAGGAGATCAAGCTTCTTGCTAATTAGAGTTCTAAGCAGAAGTAAGTTGGGTTAGAGTCGTAAGCTGAAGCATGGAAGGAAGGTCGTACGAAAGTCTAAGTTGTCATAGGAGTCTTTAGGTAGTAGAGATTCTAGTAGCAGAGAGTCACACTCGAGTCCAGTGTTGAAACTTTTATCTATGTATGAATGTATGTCTTAGCAACTTATATATCTATGCCATGTCTTTGTAGTTCCATATCTTTTCCTACGTTCTTCCAATATCTATGCCATATGTTGTGTTGCAATTCTTAATAGTTCCAAATATTTTCTTACGTTGTTGCAATTTATAAATGGTTATTCCAATTTATAGACGGTTAATCATGGAATCTCAGTAAAGTTAAAGCCAGTAATAGATTTGGGGTTGTGAAATGGAGTATAAAGATGACAAAATTTCTTCCAGCGCTGCAATCTAAGTCCTTTAAAGGCTTTCTAACCTTCTTCTGCACTCAATTTCTCCCAAAACTCCACTTTTTCAGCCAAATTTCAATCTTACTCAACCCAAAAGTAGAAAAGGCTTCCTTCCATCTCTTCTTGGTAGGTTTCACTTGAGCAGGGCTGCTGTGGGTGCCAATGCTTCTTCTTTTGTAGCCTTTTCTTATCAGAGTAGTAGTATGTGCAATGATGGAGCATGCTGTTAAAGGAAGGATTGATCCGCGTGATTTGGTGGTTTTGTATTTGTAAATTTTTAATTTGCACCGCTTTTTAATGAAAAACTAGTTTTTATTCTCCTTCATTTTTAGAAATGTTAATTAGATCATGTGACCCGACAAGACAAATATGCCCCTCGATGGTTGCGCAAAAGATGTAAAATTTGGTGGCATCACCACAGAAATCCTACATTGGATAGCTAAATGTAGTTCAGGGACTAAACTGGCTAAAAAAAATCGCAAGGGATAAAATTGATTTAAGTGTAAATATTTAGAGGCCAAAATGGCGAATATCCATTATTAAAATTGGCTTCAAAATTAATCTTTCCAACGAAGACATTTGAATGAGAAAAAAGAATGCAACACTGCCTTAATTCCAAAAAACTTGGGAGGAGGGATAAAATAAAAAATTATACGAAAAAACGGAAAAGGGGGGAGTGGAGTCACAGAGAGTTTGAAGGAGTTTGAAGAAGAAAGAAGAAATGAGAAGCAGGTTCTCTCCCTCCAATTTTTTCTAATACACGCATGCACACACATTCATACATACACTAGTTATTCAGCCATGCATTTGTACAAACACTTTTTTATGCTCTAAAATTTTTATTTTTTAAACAAAAATTGTTATAATAGAACTAAAAACAGCATTTTATAAAATTTAATATATTAATTGTAAGACAAACATTAAAATTAAATAGATTTATTATAGTTAATTTATAACAACTTAATAATTAGATTTTTATTTCCTGCAATCAAGTTTAGGAATTGAATCCCGTGCCTGCCAATTGAGGGTGGAAAGGTTGTGGTGGGATGGTGTAAAAAAGAAAATTTTGATGATTAGTTTCAATTGAATCCTATCTTGTAATTCAATTTTGTTTATTCTAATGAATGGTGGCAAGTCAACAATTGAGTGAAGGAGATATATTAGAAAATAAGTACAATTAAATATTTGATTTTTTCATGTCTAAAAATAATTTTAGAAAGCAAAATAATAGATGATGAACTTATGCTTTTCTAAAATTATTAAAAGCTAACAAAAGAAAAATAATTTGGGAGAACTTTTACAACCCTGTATTTATATGATACTACTTTGGCCTAAATCAAATTTGAATGGAGAGAGCATAAAAAATAATACCAAATTTTAGGAAAGAAAAACTATTTATACAATTTAAATGGACTTGGTATATATGTATATAAATCTTTTGAAGGTAAAGGTATACAAATTTTAGTAGTAACAGTAAACGATCAAACCAATAATAGGAATAGAGAATGTGATTGAAGATGATTACAAAAGGAATTATCTAAGTTGATTGATAAAACAATAAAGAGAATACAATTAAGCAAATTTATATAAGGTAGGCCATTTATAGATTTATTGAAATTGACTATAAATAAAAGGCCGTAACAAGAACTGTAATCAATTGTTACCAAAAAAATGGAACAAAATACCAAAAAAAATAATAAACAAATACAATTTTCTTACAATGTAATTTGCCACATGGCGAGAAGATAGATAGTCCACTTGATACAAGGTTAAAATAGCCCAGCTAGCAACTTTCCAAAATCAGAACTAGGCCTTGAGTTTAGTTCTTAAAAGATAATTTTTTTATGAGCTTTTAATTGCCTACCCATTTTTCTGAATTTTTTGTTGGTTAAGTTTAGTTCTTAAAAGATAATTTTCCAAATGTGGCATGTGAGGACTTGAAAATTCTTTCATATTTTCTTATAGTTTTCCTTATTTTTGATAGTTAATTTATAGTTTTCTTAATACTGATTTACTTGCCTTAATTTTTGTAACTATTTTTAACGATAGAGTCGAGAGTTTTAATCTTTACTTTTATAGTTGGTGCATGCTAGGGTTTATGGTGCATTGTGGTAGTGTGATCAATTGGTGAGATGTGTACATTAAGTTTGGTGCATAAGAACGGGTATTAAGTAAAAGGAATTATGTGATTAAAAGTGCTAAAAGTGAATTAGTGAAACATAAGTTAAAAACACAAAAGAGACAAAGAAATAGGTTTGAACCAACTTGCACCACTTGTCATCGGTCCAAGACACCTTTTGACCAAGACTTTTCTTTTTTTAATCTTCTTATTTTTCTTTTATTTTCCCTTCCCAATTTTTCTTAGGGTGTTGGTCGAAATTTTGGAGGAAAAAAAGAGAGGAAAAGAAGAAAAAAAGAGGGAAAATGGTTGGGTGCCAAGTGTTGGCAATCAAGGTCATCTTTGACCAAGACCTTTCTTCCATCTTTATCTTTCATTTCACCAAAATTTCCTTCGCTTCTTACTTTGGGCTTGATTAAGTGAGAAAATCAACAAGAAACCTAAATCTAAATTGAAGGAAGTTGCAATAAGGGAACAAAAAGACTTGTAGTGGAGTGATTTGGAGAAGGAAGCTTTAGTTTTGCATTTTCTCCTTGGGATTGAAGGTACTCTTGGCAAGCAACTACTCTTTCTTTTAATCTTGCAATTGAATGACATTATGGCTTGTTTGTAGTAGGTTTTATGGAAGATTTTGTAATTTTGTGTAGCAGTTTGTTATTTTCCAGCTTTGCTAGACAATTTGCAGCTTCGGGATGCTATCTTTAGCTTTTATATACCCTTTTAGTTTTAACATGGGAATTTCTAGTTTTAGTATGAATTTTTAGCTTCAAAATAGGATTTTTCAGCTTAGTTTGTAAATTTCCCGCCTAGGGTTTAATTTTTGAGCTTGAGTATATGATAGATATATGCTATGTATGTGCCTAATTTAGTTAGTTTGGTGGTCTAGTACAAGAACCCCTTTTACCTCATAACTTGTGGACTTGATTTGGGTTGTTTTGCCATGAATCTTAGCTTTGGAAATTAGAGCAAAATTGAAGGAAAAACAGGGGAGATGTTGCCCATTTCTTTTCCTGTAGTATAAGCGAGTGAAAGTGAGAGTAGAAGAATGATTTTTGGTTGATTCGGACTTGGTTTGCTTAGGGTTGTTTGAGTTCCCCTTGGTAGTGATACATAAGTTGAAATTTGCCAAAAACTATATATTTTGTAGGGAGAAAGTAATGGCCATGTTAAGCATGATTTCTAGTTGCATAAGTCAAGTTTTAAACTTAAAGGTTTTAATAGTTTTCTTTCTAAAAACAAAGAGGAGCATGCTTGTATCTCACATATGGTTTGTTAAGCATTATAAGGTTCATTTACACGATCTTCCTTTGATATTAACAAGCGAGAGTTGTATATTTTGAAACCTTGTTTGATTGTAACTTGCTATATGATATTCACTCGCAGATTTTGAGAGTAACCAAGGTGTAGGGTCTGAGCTTGATGTTGATAAGCAGTAACTCATTGGTGAGTGTTCAAATTGCATGATTTGGATTATGTGATGCTTCATGTAACTTCTTGTTGAGATTGACTTGATATTGAAAAGGCGAGTGTGTACTTTATCGCACTCGACCTAACTTGCTTGAATTCTTGTTGACTTTTTTGCTTGTGAACCGATAAATCTGTGCATGACTTGAAAGCTGGTTGGAGTTGTTATCTCGCAGAGGCCTTGGTATACTCGAGTATTGCTCCACTTGTACTTGATTGGAGTGTGGGCCCAGTAAGGGGAATGATCGATGGTTGGAGATGGTGTGAAGTGGTGATCTACTGGATTTGATAGTGTATTCCAAGGTTGACGGAATGTCAACGGTTATGAGTTAAGCTGCCAATGTGAGGAAAAAGTATCCTTCCACCTGAATGTTCTCCTTGTTCCTACTTACCTATTATTGATTTGTTTAGTTATCACTTTATTACTTGCTTTGAATTGATACTTTGTTTGCATATTTTATTTTGAACCTCACTGAGCTATGGCTCATTCCATAACCCTTGTTTTCCTTACAGGGGGTGCGAGCATGGGCGAGTAATCGGGATCGAATGGATTTTGTCTAGCTCGTTTGGTTTTGTAATTGCAATAGTACTAGTGCTCGTCTAGGGTTTGGATTTCAACTAGAGATTGAATCTTTTACTGTATTTTGAGTATGTATGGATATTTGGGATGACCAAGTGTGTATGTATATTTAAGTTTGGAAACTGATGCTCCTCTTTCTCTTGAAGTTATGATTCGTGTTTTAAGTAAATATGCTTGAGTCCTGGCGAGAGTTGGGCAGGCGCTCCGCTAAACTCTTGGGCACGCCCTAGGGAGAGGTGGGGACGTCACATGGCATATCAACATTCATCGCAAAGTATTATTCTACAATCTAAATTTTGTCTTTTATTAACTTCTACCAAAACTAAATATGACCATGTCTAAAATTAGTTACTTTTACCAAAATTATTGTTAACAATTTGATGTTATGAACCTCATATTAAGGAAATCTCCCCCTGATTCCTTTATTCTTTTATTAACCTTAACGAAAACAAGTATGGCAATCTAATAACTAAAACACCAAATAAAGGAAACACCAAATAACTATGACTAATTCAATGATGTCAATACCAAATCGAGGAAATGTTAATGAGTAAATAATTTGAAAACTAAATTAAGGAAACTTTCTTAATTATCATGATTTGAACATTACACATTATCTTAGGGAAACAAATACCATAAGAAACCCAAAAATGTTCTATGCTTTTGCTTTTTCTAGCACCCAAAAAAAAAATTCCTTCCCTAATAGGCCAATGTTTTGGAATTTTATATTATAATAATTTCATAAAAATTAAGAGTAAATCTTATATACACTAAAATAGTAAATACATTATTACTGTTGGATTCACGACACACGTACAAAAATTGAATTTCAAATTTAAATTTTATA
This sequence comes from Coffea arabica, assembly GCF_036785885.1. Lineage (NCBI taxonomy): Eukaryota > Viridiplantae > Streptophyta > Magnoliopsida > Gentianales > Rubiaceae > Coffea > Coffea arabica. Next base: position 45,908,693 of record NC_092320.1, on the reverse strand, counting down.
TAGTTGCTATTCATCCAAAACTAACAATGTATACACTGTTAGAGTAGGAAAAATTAATCCAAAAATTAATAGTTTCTTAAAGTGGACCATAACCAATTACAAGCATGTTCATATCTTTTAATTTTCATTTTTTACATTTTTTGTACTATAAAAAGACATGTACTTTTCATTTTTTTTGTTATAACATTTTAATCTTATTTTTATGAATTTACATACGGAAGTGTGTTTTTGATTATATATTAAACTTTGAACTCAAATGGATTTGCTTTATGAAATCATGTGTTGACAGCCGTAAAGCAATGATATCACTTAGAAAATTCAATACGAACAAACTCAGATACAGTCTCAAGTTTTCCTTTTATCATGATTTTTTTATCGTGTAACATTTTCTTGCTATGTTGATCTTCTCTACATGAAGACCTTCCGCTGGGCTCTTGTGGGTAAGTTTTCACATGGAAGACCTTCGCTGGAGGCGGTGAGGAAGTTCTTCTCAACACTGAATCTGAAGGACACTATTTCGATAAGATTGTTGGATTACAGGCATATCTTGTTGAAGTGTTCGGCAGAAGCCGACTTCAACCGGATTTGGACGCGTGGTGTGTGGCATTTGGGGAAGTTTCCTATGAGAGTGTTTCGCTGGACGAGAGACTTTCACGTCCACAGAGAATCTTCGATGGTGCTGATTTGGGTCTCGTTGCTAGCGTTACCCATCCACTACTTTGACAAGCACTCATTTTTCTCTATTTTGTCGCCCGTAGGAGTTCCTTTGTTTCTAGATTCGGCCACTGCTCCAGGCACATAGCCTAGTGTGGCTAGAGCTTGTGTGGAAGTGGACCTGCTAACTCCCTTCTGCCAGCAGGTGTGGGTGGCAGTGGAAGGGGAGGCTGGTTTCTGGCAAAACATCGTGGCGGAGAACCTGCCTTCATACTGCTCGTTATATTGGAGACTCGGCCACTCCAGTGCAGAGTGCAAAAAGGATAGCATGGTGGCCATGCATCAGCCGCAACTTCCACCCAAGAAAGGGACTGATGTTCCGCGGCCCTCTCACAAGCATGGTGTCGGGGTGGAGGCTCCTGTCAAGGTAGTCGCACAGGTTAGAGCTGAGGGTATTGAGCAACAGGATGTTTTGCCACCTGTGGGTGATTCGGTATCAAAACTTATGCAAGGTTTGGGGGACTTTGTGGTTGTGGAGGGTGATGGTTTTGTCGAGGAGAGAGTGGGAGAAATGGGCGCTATGGCTTCTCCTATGGCTGTTGCTGCTGACCCGGATAGAAGCTGTGTGATACACCGAATTTTAGGATAATGTTTTTTTTTAGTCTCAAAGAGGATATTACAGTTTCTTTATTTTATTTTTGTTTTAAGACATTGTTTTGTTTTAAAGACTAGAAACCCTACTTGTACTCAAAACCCTAGTTTTACTTGTGACTAACAGGTTTTTCATAAATCTCTCATATTTTAATCGAAACCCTAATTTTAATCTATGGAGTTGTAAAATCCCTCATATTTTTCTTAAAATTTCCTTTTACTTGGAATCCATTACTGTAACGACCCCATTTTCCCCTAAGGCGAACCAGAGGGGTCAATGGGCTGCCTGCCCAACTCTCGCCAGGACTCAGTCAATCACTACAGTTCTCCAATAAATTACAATATGAAATTCAAATATATACATCACATTCTCTATGAATTACGTATCACACACCCAGCGGGATGTCCACGTACATCCATTCAAGTCCAATCAATTAATACAAACCCTAATACTAAGCTATTACACAAAACGGATTCAAAACTGAGCTATACAAGATACATTCCATCCGGTCATAAATACAACGTAATACAAACGCCTCCTTTGTCTCGGTTCCTGTGGGGAGAAGAAAACATTTGGGGGTGAGCTAGAAGCTCAGCGAGTGAACAGTAAAACCAGTAATCAAATTCTTTTCACAATAATGCATTTAATGGCTATCATGAACTAGCGATCAAATGTACGTATAATGCTCTTTGGAGCCAGTGAAATCCCTGTACTTAGATATCCAACGCTCCCTTAGATCAAGTATCAGATAAACAGGTATAAGGAGCCATCGTGCTCCAAGAAATGCGTAGACAGTAGTGGAGACATTGGTTCTAAGCACAAGATTTTCCCAAGATCTCATCGGAGCCAAAATGTTATGGCACACACACATACACAATGAGATGCAGTCGTGTAATCAATGCAAGAATTATTTCAAAAGTAACTTTCGGAGTAATAGTTAAGGTTCACTCACCAAACCACAGCTCAGGAACCATCCATAGTACCTCATTGCCTTGCACAAGTCGGAGTCCTAAATTACAAATAACAAGTCAAATAAAAGGAATTCTAACTTAACAAGTTCCTGCCACCTTTTGGCGTTTCAATCATAATGGAAGCTACACTTATCCGGCTGACACAAATCTTATGGTGTTACGAAGCTAAGACATATACCAACATTTCTTATGAAGACCTCCAAGGCCAAATTATACATTTTCAGGGTCAAATATCGAAATCTAGGAGAAAGAGCGAAAACTGTCATAAAACAGGGGTTACGGGGCAGTCATGGGTAATTCAGTCAATTCACAAGCTACAGTACTCCAATCAATCTGAAATTTTGGAGGCAAGTAGTCAACTCATATATCTACAGGTTTCATGTTTTGAGCAAGAGTTGATTCGGTCTACAGTACAGAGAAAGTGACAGTCCAAGTTCAGTCCAGAAACAGGGAAAAACTGAAATTACTTTTCTTGTACCAACCTTTGCACATGACTATCACGAATCACAATTAAGGCTAGAAAGCCCCACTTAACATGAGACTAGCCTATACCAATCATGTACATGCCAAAACAAGGATGAATTAACTTAAACAAAATTTATAAATGTCCCTAATATGGAACTTAATCCTCCCAATGTCCAAATCACAAGAATTTCCATAAAATGAATCAAAATCAATTCAAATGCAAAACCAACACATACTCTCACGAATTGGGCGGCATAACCCCTAGATTTTGCACATTCCCATCCTACCATTCAAATACCAATTCTCATAACAATTAACCATAGTCACCCATATGGTTCATAAACAATACCATACATTCAATTAAGCCATAATTTCCTTCATTCGAAGCCAATTAAAAGCTTAAAGCCAACCTTAGAAAAATCCCCAAATTGAAACCCTAGAAACCGGAAATTCACTTCACATACGGAAATTTTCTGCAATAACCATAAATAACGTACGAGAGCTTCCATTAACACCATTTAAACCACTAATCCAAATCCAACCCAAGACTTTCATATAAAATCATAAAAATACCCAATAAATCAGAAAATCACCATAATTTCCTTAAACCCATGGAATACTCCACAATATAACACATTCCACCTCTACAAGTTACTAATATAGCATTATCAAAACAAGAAAGACCTTCCTTAAACATCTTACCTCACAAATTCAAGAAGCTATCAACATGGAGCACCCCATCCAAATCCAATCCATCAAGAGCCTTAGTCCACCATAGTGAGCCCTTGTGTGAAGTATTGTCCAAAATCATTGGTGAAAACTCAAGATTTTGGTAGGAATTAAAACTAGAAAATGGAAGAGTTTTTTCTTCTCTCAAGAGCTCGGTTGAGCTAGGACCAAAAATGAGATATTTTGGGTGCATAACAAGATAAAAAGGTGCAGAAACAGTCGGTCAAACATGACAGCCGAAGCTGCCACGTCAGAATCCGGCCAGGATCTGGCCGGATTCTTGGCCGGATTCAAGGCCGAGAGCTCCTCCATTTTTTTTCAAAACGGCTGGGCAATCCGGCCAGCTATCCGGCCAGAAACTGGCCGGATTTCCTGTGACGCCCCGAAAAAAAAGAGTGTGAGAACCCGTAAAAACCCTAATATTTTCCTAGGGTTTTAGTTCCTTTAATTGCATAATTTTTGCATTTCTGGCTTAGAAATATTATCTGGGTGGATTTTTATGAGCAATTATAGTTTTAAGATGATTTTTCTAGCATTGGAGAAATTTTAGAAAATTAAGAGTAAATAGTGGACGTGGGACCCACTAGTGCGAAAAGTTTGGAAAAATTCGGCCAATAAGGTTAAGTTTCGGATACTGTGTAAAATTTATCGGGTGTTAAGAGATAAGTAGAGTGTGTGAAGTGATTGATGTGAGAGAGAATAGAAAGATAAGAATGCATTTATGGAGGTGACAAGTGTCACCTCCTCATTGGTTGAACTTTAAGAATTACTATTCACATTTTTGACTTTTTTGACCAAAGGATTAAATATCCAAAAATTCACCAAAAATCACCATTTTTTCTTCTCTTGTTGGCCGGCCACCTTGAGCAAGGAAGGAAGGAACTTTCTTCAACATTCAAGCTTCTACTTGGTGCAAATCAACCAAAAACTTTGGTTACAACCAATTCCACTCCATACAATCTTACCTTTTAGTGATAGTGAGAGCTTTAGTGAAGTTTATTTGAAGGCCTAAGGTGGTCAACATCCCTCTCTCTCTTGGTTCTTGGTAAGTGAAGCTTGAACACTCTCTTACACCTTATGAAGCCTAAGTTATGCTTATTAGTGATTAAGGTGCTGAAATTTCTGGTTTTTATCTTGGTTTGAAGTGATTTGGTGAAGTTTTCCATTTTATGATGAATTTTCTGGTTTAATATGAATGGGATGTTGTGGCTATCTTGGATGATTGGCAATGGACTATAATGACTCTTGTAGGTGTGAATTGTTGCTAAATGCAACCAATTTTGGATTTGGTGTGAAAAATGGAAAGTTAGGGTTCATAAAATCCCAATTCTGTCCGGTTTTAGATCACTGGGTTAGAGGCCGAATTAGACTTTGCTCAAAACATGAAAGTTGTAGGTATTGATGTGTTTGAGGTGCCTGAAAAATTTCAGGTCATTTGGATGAGTGCAGAGTGAGTTATCCCGTTTTTACTGTAGCTGTTCTGTTTTGATCAGAATGCGAAAACTGCGATAGTAATTGGCCCTTTTGACTGGAATTGGTTTGGATTTTGAAGTTGGTGTCTTCTGATGAAATGTAGCTGGATGTCTTAGCTAACTTATGCCTTTGGAATTTCGGCATTTGGACTTGTATGGACTGAGATATACCGATTACAGTTTTCTGCGTTTTGCAAACCTGTTTTGGGAATTCTGGTATAGTATTTCGTATTTTTGACCTAGTTGGGCCAGGAACTGGATTGAGTGACCTTCTATGTTGTTGTAGCCCTGTTTCATAGCTTCCAAACGGTGGGTCTTACACCCCCAACCGATAATTGTAGTGAGAGTTGTGCCATTACCGCATTATGACGTCAAAACTGTTTTTCTGGTTTTGAGCTTAACCTTCATTTCCGGACTTTTCCCTAGCTTGACTTGTACTAGTACTACTTGGAGCTTGCTGAATGGCTATTGGATGAACTTATTTGTGTGACTTTGGAACTGGCTGAGGAAATAATGAAGCCTTGACGGCTGGAAAAGTAAGCAAATTCAGGGGAAGTGCTGTCCGAACTTTTAAAGGACTAGTTTGCATTGAGTTTGTGATCTACGACTTGGTTTTGAGCAAGGCAATGTTATATGATGGATGATTTCTGAGCCATGGAGGTGAGTGACCCTAAACCGTTTCCAAAGTTACTTTTGAAATGTTCCTTGCATTGTTTCTTTGGTTTGCATATCATGTGTGCGCGCATACGAGTTCTTGACATGGTTTGGCTTTAATGAGTTCTTGAGGAGTCTTGTGCTGGACACCAACGTCTCCACCACTTTCGTGAGTTTGTGATATGATCTGGAGCACCGATGCTGCTCCCCTTTAATGTTTATGGTTTCGTGATCTGTTTGAGCGTTGGGTGTTTAGTTTCAATGATTTCACTGGCTCACGAGAGCAAAAATACGTGCATTTGATACTTGAATCATGACATCATCGAAATGAATTATTGTGAAAGATATTTGATTACTGGTTTTATTTGGTTACTCGCTGAGCTTCTAGCTCACCCCAAAAATATTTTATTCCCCTCCACAGGGCTCAAGGCGAAGGCAGGACTTGTTGTGCTTATTCATGTGAATGGATGGATTATCTCGTGTGTGGTTTGAATTTGGATTTCCTTTTGTGTAATAGTTATTATTAGGGATTGTAATGAATGTTTGGAATCGATCGGATGTATACATACGTTCCACGCTTGGAATTAGTTTCCGCTTCGTTTTGTTTATATGTAAATATTGGAGATTTACATTGTAATATTTGAGGTTTATTCTTGTAATATATTTGAGGATTGTAGTGAACGACTGAGTCCCGGCGAGAGCTGGGCAGGCGGCCCGCCGAACCCTCTGGTACGCCCTAGGGGGAGGTGGGGTCGTCACATTTCCGGCCGGATTTGGCCCCCTTCACATTTCCAAAATTTGTTTTCTTTTCGTTTCCAAGTTCCAACATCGCACTCCTCCGTTCGTCCAACAAAGATTCATAAAATGAAAACCCTAATTTTCGGGGCGTCACAATCTCCCCTCCTTAAAACAATGTCGTCCTCGACATTCTATCTCATATAGATCCGGTCAAGATATCGCTCAGAAACCAATCAAGCATTAGATTCAATCTACTTCAACTTGTATTCACCAGGTCTAATTTGTTTTCCTCCAAAGTCAGTCAAATACGGAGAATCATTCTAATCTCACTTATCGTAATTCATGATCCAGTAAAGCATGGCTTATCAAATAATCACTTATCAAATTCAAGTACTAAATATTACGCCAATTCAACTTATCAAATAGTCACGGTTCAGTAGGGAGTTAAACACGTACCCAGATAAAACAGGCAAAAGGCTTGAAATCGGACGTAAAGTCCCAGGTATTTGGAAGAAATTCAGGATATAACAAAGCTTTAGATCGAAAATTCATCCCTGGTGGTGCTGGACAACACAACAAGCTAGCACAACGGCTACGCTTCACCAAAGAATTTCAGTTCAGTAAGTTGGCCCTGGTGGTGCTGGACAACACAACAAGCTAGCACAACGGCTATACTTCACCAAAAGCCTCAGTTCCAGTATTTGTCCCTGGCGGTGCTGGACAACACAACAAGTTAGCACAACGGCTAAACTTCGCCAGAGAGCATCAGTTCCAGTATTTGTCCCTGGCGGTGCTGGACAACACAACAAGTTAGCACAACGGCTAAACTTCGCCAGAGAGCATCAGTTCATAATTCCATCTCTGGTGGTGATGGACAACACAACAGGCATGCCTCGCCAGAAGAATGGCGGTGCTGGACAACACAACAGGCAATGCCCCACCAGAGAGGTTCAGTTCAACCGCTACAGAAGAGTAGTAGCCGGTCTACAACCATATGAGTACGAGTAAGTTCACGAGTAGGGTAACAGTAGTGTTCAAACAAATAGGTTCAAAACAGGACGGAATATTTCAGGTTCATGAAGCACGAATAGAAAGAGGTTCAAAAGCAGGGTCAAATGCTTTAGGTTCATGGAGCACCAGTACAATTAAGAACTCACTCGTCTAACTTATGCCCAGCAAATCACATTCTTAAGCAGTCACAAGATTCAAGTTCACATTCCATATATTCAGTCAAATTAGGTCCATCAAGGTACGTAAGGCACACTAGCCTAAACAGGTTCAAGTCTCAAGTAAGCTCAGTCTAATCGGTTTCAGGCGGTTCGAGTTCTCTTATCAACCCAGTACAATACTTTCGGAGTTCAAACTTCCTAAGGTTGTAATATTGGCACAGAACCAACCATAACATATGTTGCGCACAAGAAAATTTCACCAAGTTTCCGACTAGATTAATCCATTATACACTAGTAGATCTGATCTTCGGGTTTATTTTCGAGTCATATTCAGTACTAGGGACCTATTAAATTGTATGAAACTGTCCATCAATTTCTCCCATGAATACGGAGTTGGCTAAACCCTCGGTCACAACCCTTTACTCCTAGTCCTGCTACCATACTTAATAGAAATCTATAAGTGCAGGAAAATGATTAACTAAGCATGAAAGAACTTAACACGTATACCAGTTGCAAAAACATTTAAAATCAGGTCATGATTTATTACATATATCAAAAGTTATAACCTGAGTTAAAAGTCACAAAATAAGGCCAATATGTCAGATTTTGTATATAAACACTTAGGTACCATAAAAGATAAAAGCATATGTAAGCTAGATACAAAAGTCTCACGATGTGGACCACTCTTCCTAGGTCTTCCAAATGGTCCAATTATTGCTCATTTCAATCAGATCACATGCCTTTACGACATTAGATCCAAGAAATCCATAACACAAGCCGAAGTCAAAGGTTATCCATGTCGAAGTTCAAAATGCCATCATCTCCAAGAATAACCAATCTTAGGTTCTATAGTACAGTCGCAAGTTCCAAGTTCAAACCCAAGAAATGAATACACTTGCTAACTAACGTGCCAAATGGAACCCAAGTCAATTCTCACTAACTTCGTACTCTTGAATACAGTCACTCTATATCTCAAAGTTGCCTCAATCCGTACATTTTAAAATTGGCTCACTCTTCTTGAAAATCAAGAATTTTAAAACATAAGAAGAGTATTTAAAGAAATCAGAAATCTTATCAAGTTCAGGATTTACATTATTAAACATAAGCTTGCCATTCTTTCGAAAACTCAGGATATATATATATATTTTTCTTCGTATAAAGCATGAACAAATTCAAGTGTGAGAATACAATCAAGGGGGAAAACTTAGTTTATAAAATTTTAACCTTATCCACCCATCATATACAAAATTCAACAACTCGTCAGTCATTCACAAATTTTCAAATTTGAACTTCAAGTAAAATTCACCTTTTACCAAAATCGAAACATACTAAAAAAAATACTCATATTTAAAGCATATATCTTATTTCCAATCGTCGCTTGCAAATAAAACTAGTACATCCTAGTTTTTTTTTTTTTTAAAATCCCAAAGCAGAATTTCTTTAGAAGGTATGTGGGCGGAAAATGCATTTTACTCCTTTGGTATTTATATATATATATATATATTATTTTTTTTTAATTCAAAATCAACATACATGGAGCTTAACCATCAAATCTCGGTCTCTTATCCTCCATAGCCAGTAATAATAAGTACCTCAACTCTTGCCATACTTAAAGGTATAAGGATAATTCAAATTCGTCCAATATATATATATATATATATATTTTTTCACTACAACTTTCTCATCCCATAGTTTCCTTCGATATAAATCCCAAGGAAGAAACTCCCAAATAATCAATTTCTTTAACACCTAAGATACCATAGATCCTTGTTCACATAATATTCAAATAAATCTCACAGTCAGGCATCCTAATCTTTCACCCTAGGATACGCTACAGAGATCTGAAACCTAGGCTCTGATACCAATTGTAACGACCCCATTTTCCCCTAAGGCGAACCAGAGGGGTCAACGGGCCGCCTGCCCAGCTCTCGCCAGGACTCAGTCAATCACTACAGTTCTCCAATAAATTACAATATGAAATTCAAATATATACATCACATTCTCTATGAATTACGTATCACACACCCAGCGGGATGTCCACGTACATCCATTCAAGTCCAATCAATTAATACAAACCCTAATACTAAGCTATTACACAAAACGGATTCAAAACTGAGCTATACAAGATACATTCCATCCGGTCATAAATACAACGTAATACAAACGCCTCCTTTGTCTCGGTTCCTGTGGGGAGAAGAAAACATTTGGGGGTGAGCTAGAATGTGAGAATCCATAATTTTCATTTTTCTAAGTTTTATTATTTTTCATGACTTGTTTTCTGCATTTTCGTGATTAGAAAATTTTTCTAGATAAATTTAAGGAGCAGATATAATTTTTAGATGATTTTTCTAGTATCGAATAGATTTTGAGAAATTAAGAGCAGATACCGGACGTGGGACCCACTAGTGCAAAAAGTCCGGAAAAATTCGGCCAACTAGATTAAGTTTTGGATACTGGAATTATTTTATCGGGTGTTAAGAGATAATTAGAGGAAGCTATTTGGATTGATGTGAGAGGGAACAAAGTGATAGACTTGCATTAAATTGGGTGACAAGTGTCACCATTTGATTGGGTTACCTTTAAGACTACTATTCCATGTCTTACCATTGACCAAATAAATCACAAAATTAACCAAAAATTGCACCATTTTCTCCTCTCAAGTGCCGGCCCTCTCTCTCAAAGGAAGAAAGAAAACCTCTTCAAGTTTTGGCTTCAATCTTGCTTCAATCATCAAAACCAACCATCCAACCTTGATTTTTCTCCATAAAACACCTTCAAGTAGTGGTGGTGAGTTGTTGTGTGAAGTTATTTGGAAGGTTAAGGTGACCCATAGCTCTTTCTCTCTTGTTTTAAAGGTAAGTTGTGAAGAACCACCCTCCTTCTTTAATTGATGCTCAAATCATGCTTAGTGGAAGTAGAAGATGCAAGTTTATGGATTAATTCTTGATTTGTGGTTGAATTGATGATTTTTTATTATTTTTGGGGAATTTTCTGTTTTAATTCAAGCATGATGGTGTGGCTCTCTATGATGTATGGAAATGATCTATAATGACTTAAGGAGGTGGGAAAAGTGATTAATTGCAACCAATTTCTGTTTTGGAAGAAAATTGGAAAATCTAGGGTTCTTAAGGGTACATTCTGTCCGAATTTTTAGGTACTAGATAGAGGCCGAATTGGCCTTAGCTCAAAACATGAAAGTTGTAGGGAATGACATTGTAAAGGTGCCTACAAAATTTCAGGTCATTTGGATTAGTGTAGAGTGAGATATGATGAAATTACTGTAGCTGTTCTGCTTTGATCAGAATGCGAAAACTGCGATAGTAATTGGCCATTTTGACTGGAATTGGTTTGGATTTTGGAGTTGGTGTCTTCTGATGAAATGTAGCGGGATGTCTTAGCTAACTTATGCCTTTGGAATTTCGGCATTTGGACTTGTATAGACTGAGTTATAGTAATTACAGTTTTGTGTGATTTGCAAACCTGTTTTGGGAATTCTGGTATAGTATTTGCATATTTGACCTAGTTGTGTTAGGAACTGGATTGAGTGACCTTCTACATTGTTGTAGCTCTGTTTCTTGGCTTCGAAATGGTGGGTCTTACACCCCCATCCGATAATTGTAGTGAGAGTTGTGCCATTACCGCAAAATGACGTCAAAACTGTATTTTTCCGGGCCAATGCTAGTTACATTTCCGAAATTTCTGGTTTCCTCTATTGTTTGTAAATGTTTATGGAACCTTATTGGGGTCATGTTTGGCCTTGGTTTATGACTCGTTATCGAGTCTCATTGTATTTGTTTGCATGTTTTTAGGGCGTGACGGTGGTGCACAACGTTCTTTTGACTAAAGTGTTTGAAACCACATTGTGCTAGCTTGGTGAGTGTACTACTCACTTATGTGCTATTACATGGCTTTGATCTTTGTACTTGAGATGTTGAATGTTGATTGATCCAAGTGAGAGTGTACTTTATCACTTTCACTTATTGTTTCGCATGTTATTGGAAAGTTATATGAAATGAAATACATGACTTCAAATATTATCCATGAGCTCAACCCCATTGGTTATTGATTGAATCGAGCCGGCGAGGGCTTGGTCGTGCCAATTAATGTGCCTTGGGGCAACATCATAGGGAATCTTGTAGTATGAGAGACTCTTGATTCCGGTTTACTCGAGTAATACCACAATGCAAGTGTTTGGATTTCGGGCCCGGTTGAGGAATGTTAGGAGGAAGGGAATGGAAGTTAAGAGGAGTCTACGGTTGGTTACCTTTCAGACATTGACGGAGAGTCAATGAGACCTGATCAAGAATTCAAACGAGGAAAAGGGCTCTTGAGAGCCACCCGTATCCTTTTATCCTCATTATTAACGTGTGGCTTTATTTATTTTGGTAAATTGGACTGTTAAACTTGATGTATCCATGAACTTGGTTGCTTGAGTTGTATTCTCACTGGGCAATTAGCTCACCCCGTTCCTTTTGTTTTCCTTACAGGAATATGACTCTTTTGGAATGAATTTTGATAAATGGTTGCCGAATGAACTAGATGAATGACTCTTTTGTATTGTATATAAAATGGGACCCTAAATGTATCATTAGGGCCGTTTTCACTTTTCTTTTGGCAAACCATATATGTAGTGACTTTTGTATCACTTTTAAATGTCATTTTTGGTTTGTAAAGGCTAAATGTTATGTGGTATATGTAATTCGATGTTTGGTTGGGTTCGGACGAGTCGGTTACTATTCATGGCCGACTCCGGATTTCATTTTCTTTCATTTTGGGTTATTTTGCCCTTTTGCCTTATTTGCGCGCGTTATAAGTTCCGGAACGTGAAAGATCGCTCTATACTGCACCGTTAGTCCTGGCGAGAGCTGGGCAGGCAGTCCGCTAACCTCTTTGGTTCGCCTTAGGGGAAGGTGGGGCTGTCACATAGAAGCTCAGCGAGTGAACAGTAAAACCAGTAATCAAATTCTTTTCACAATAATGCATTTAATGGCTATCATGAACTAGCGATCAAATGTACGTATAATGCTCTTTGGAGCCAGTGAAATCCCTGTACTTAGATATCCAACGCTCCCTTAGATCAAGTATCAGATAAACAGGTATAAGGAGCCATCGTGCTCCAAGAAATGCGTAGACAGTAGTGGAGACATTGGTTCTAAGCACAAGATTTTCCCAAGATCTCATCGGATCCAAAATGTTATGGCACACACACATACACAATGAGATGCAGTCGTGTAATCAATGCAAGAATTATTTCAAAAGTAACTTTCGGAGTAATAGTTAAGGTTCACTCACCAAACCACAGTTCAGGAACCATCCATAGTACCTCATTGCCTTGCACAAGTCGGAGTCCTAAATTACAAATAACAAGTCAAATAAAAGGAATTCTAACTTAACAAGTTCCTGCCACCTTTTGGCGTTTCAATCATAATGGAAGCTACACTTATCCGGCTGACACAAATCTTATGGCGTTACGAAGCTAAGACATATACCAACATTTCTTATGAATACCTCCAAGGCCAAATTATACATTTTCAGGGTCAAATATCGAAATCTAGGAGAAAGAGCGAAAACTGTCATAAAACAGGGGTTACGGGGCAGTCATGGGTAATTCAGTCAATTCACAAGCTACAGTACTCCAATCAATCTGAAATTTTGGAGGCAAGTAGTTAACTCATATATCTACAGGTTTCATGTTTTGAGCAAGAGTTGATTCGGTCTACAGTACAGAGAAAGTGACAGTCCAAGTTCAGTCCAGAAACAGGGAAAAACTGAAATTACTTTTCTTGTACCAACCTTTGCACATGACTATCACGAATCACAATTAAGGCTAGAAAGCCCCACTTAACATGAGACTAGCCTATACCAATCATGTACATGCCAAAACAAGGATGAATTAACTTAAACAAAATTTATAAATGTCCCTAATATGGAACTTAATCCTCCCAATGTCCAAATCACAAGAATTTCCATAAAATGAATCAAAATCAATTCAAATGCAAAACCAACACATACTCTCACGAATTGGGCGGCATAACCCCTAGATTTTGCACATTCCCATCCTACCATTCAAATACCAATTCTCATAACAATTAACCATAGTCACCCATATGGTTCATAAACAATACCATACATTCAATTAAGCCATAATTTCCTTCATTCGAAGCCAATTAAAAGCTTAAAGCCAACCTTAGAAAAATCCCCAAATTGAAACCCTAGAAACCGGAAATTCACTTCACATACGGAAATTTTCTGCAATAACCATAAATAACGTACGAGAGCTTCCATTAACACCATTTAAACCACTAATCCAAATCCAACCCAAGACTTTCATATAAAATCATAAAAATACCCAATAAATCAGAAAATCACCATAATTTCCTTAAACCCATGGAATACTCCACAATATAACACATTCCACCTCTACAAGTTACTAATATAGCATTATCAAAACAAGAAAGACCTTCCTTAAACATCTTACCTCACAAATTCAAGAAGCTATCAACATGGAGCACCCCATCCAAATCCAATCCATCAAGAGCCTTAGTCCACCATAGTGAGCCCTTGTGTGAAGTATTGTCCAAAATCATTGGTGAAAACTCAAGATTTTGGTAGGAATTAAAACTAGAAAATGGAAGAGTTTTTTCTTCTCTCAAGAGCTCGGTTGAGCTAGGACCAAAAATGAGATATTTTGGGTGCATAACAAGATAAAAAGGTGCAGAAACAGTCGGTCAAACATGACAGCGGAAGCTGCCACGTCAGAATCCGGCCAGGATCTGGCCGGATTTCCGGCCGGATTCTTGGCCGGATTCAAGGCCGAGAGCTCCTCCATTTTTTTTCAAAACGGCTGGGCAATCCGGCCAGCTATCCGGCCAGAAACTGGCCGGATTTCCGGCCGGATTTGGCCCCCTTCACATTTCCAAAATTTGTTTTCTTTTCGTTTCCAAGTTCCAACATCGCACTCCTCCGTTCGTCCAACAAAGATTCATAAAATGAAAACCCTAATTTTCGGGGCGTCACAATTACCTTATAATAGCTATACTACTCATTTACATCCCCAATGGTTGGAATAAAGAATAGAATACGAGTTTTCCCTTTTCATTCATTGTTAGGGTAAACTAAGGTTTTTACGTCTTTTCGTAGTGTGAGTAATCGGTACGGAGTGTGTACTAAATTTGGTGATTAAGGGTGACTTTTAGATAAGGAAAAGTGTGTGATTAGATGTAATAATAATAAGTTAGTGAATGGTAAGTGAAAATCTTAGTACGTACGAGTTAAGGAAAAATGGTGTTCACTACCGACTGAACACACCACTTGACCTCCACTGTATTAACTTAGTATATATCATTGTTATTAGAGCTAAAATATCAGCCTTTTATCAGCTTTAGTTGGCCGAAAATATTGACCAAAATAAAAGGGAAAAGAAGAAAAATATGAGATGGAATCTCACTGCGACACTTGGCAAAGATCAACCCAAATTTGACCAAACTAAAATCCTACCTTCTTATCTCCATTTGAGCTTCATTTCTTCCTCCTTTTCTGTCATTGTGGCTGAGAGCAAGAGAGAAAAACAAAAGGCAAGAAACACTTCATTTCCATCTTGAGTTTTGGCTTGGTTTGAGTGAAATCTAAACTTCTACACCAATTAAACTCTCTTTTTAGTACTTGGCAGCTTTGTGTGGCAAAGTTTTGGAGGAAAGGTTGTGGTTCTCTCTTCCAAGCAGCCTTGGTGAGGTATTATGGTTTCCTATCCTTTACTTCCATTTAATCTTGTTATAGTTTAGTTAGAAGCTCTTAATCTTGCCTTATGATGGTTAATTGGTTAGTTTTGATTGATATGGTGGATTGTTGAGCTAGGGTTTGAGTTGTCCAGTTATGTTTAGTGTTGTTTATATAGCATATGATGTTGATAAACTTTGATAGGAACTTAGTGTGGTGATTTATGACATAAATGTGAATTTCAAGCATTGAATCATCAATTCCAGAACTGTGAATCCAATCTGTCCTACTTTTGACCTGTTTCATTCGTCCATGTTAGAGGCTTAATCAGGATCAAAACATAAAAATTGTAGGAAATGATGTTATATAGTTGCCTGTAAAATTTCAGCTCAATCGGATCACTGTAGCATGTGAAATGACCAAAATACCCTTGACTGCCAAAAGTATTGTTTTGTGGACAGTTTTCTGTTTTCCTCTGAGATCCAAATTTTGATATTGAAAAGGCACGAATTAATTGTTGATGTCTTCATGAGACTTGTAGTTCTCTATCTTAGCTTCAAAATGGTATAAAGTTTACCCCATATCGATAGGCGTAGCTTTAGTTGTGACCGAAACGCCAAGAGACGTCATATCTGCCATTTAGCTATTTACCTTTAAACTTGATTTCCGGTTGCCTTGTTAAGACTTGTGTTGTAATTGGATTATTTTGAGCCTAGTTGAAGGGCTATTGAAGTAACATTGCCTATGTGTGACATTGGGGCTGATTTGAGGAAAATAATGAAGCAATAAATGGCTATAAAGTAGGTAAACACAAGGGGCATGCCGCCCAAATTTTCACTAGAGGTATAAACCAGCCTTTGGAGTTCTGGTTCTGTAATTTGCAAATTCGACCTGGATCGACTAAAATATGGGTTGAGTTGTCTTCATGAAAGTTGTAACGCTTTGTCTTAACTTCAAGATGCTACCTATTACACCTTGATCTAATAACCATAGCTCTGGTTATGGTGAAAACCGTGTAACCCATTTTTATACCATTTTCATTTCCCTGCACGTGTACATGTATTTCTTTGCCATTTTTACTGTTTTGGCCGTTTTAGTCCTTATTTCCATTTGTGATGGTCGATTAACTGATAGTTGACTATAATCTTCTGTCACAGGTAGTGACGAACCGGATGGAATCGATGAACCCATATAAAGTGCCTTGATTTGCGTGTTAGCTATTTTGAGTGAGTAATTTGGTTTGTTTATGTGAGAAATTGTCAAAATGCTTTGTATATGTTAAACGGGTACTTAGGCGAGGGTGTACTTTATCTCAATCGTCCTAAACCCATTCTTTGTTCTTGATTTAATATGTGAGAATATATGCCTTGTGTTGAGTATCCCTTTTGCTGTATGCTGTTGGGGTGATTACATGACTTGAGTTGAACCCCTTGTGCTGTGTGCTGTTGGGGTGATTAAATGACATAAGTATTTTGTTGAGAGATATCCTCTATTGAGAGACTAGATATCTCAAGGCTTGGTTCCAACCCGGTTCCAAGGGTAGACGAACTATTCGAGCTAGCTGGGGCTTGGTCGAAGTTAGTTCCATGCTAACTTTGGAATTTCGTTCTTTGTTAAAGTTTTGATTAAAGCTAAGTGATTTTGTTTTGCTTGAGCTGCTGTGTGCTGTTGACTGACCAGTTGGGGTTGATAAGGTGAATGAGAAAAGTGAAGTGGAGTCTACGGACTATGAGTATTTTAGTTGACGGAGTTATCAACAGGTGGTCAAACTCAAGGAATTGAACTGGCTTTGAAGCCACCCGTATCCCACCATTGTGATGTTATATTTCTGTTATTGATGTGAAATATCCTGGTTTACATGTTTATTTGGATGTGACTTTACATTTTTACCACCGACTATTCACTAAACATATAGCTTACCACATTCAATTTGTTTTCCTTAGTAGGGGCCGACGCGGGGAAAGCTCGGGAAGGTGTATAGACTTTTGGTTTATAGAATAGTTGATTTTGCCCTAGTGCTTGTTATAAATTGACTAGTAAGATGTATATATTTGTTGTGATGGTTATAGTTAGTAGCTTTTCTAGGGTTTATTTTTTGGAACTAGTGGTATGTATGGTTTAATGTAATAGTTTATACAACTTTTGAAGAAATAATAGTGTATATAGAACTTTCTTGTAGCGTGAAATCTATTTTCTCATTTTACAGTATCGAGTCTTGGCTCGAGTTAGGCAGGTGATCCGCTAAGCCCTTTGGTACGTCTCTGGGTACGGTGGGGTCGTCAGAGAGCCTGGGTACGGTGGGTTCGTCAGTCGATCCACAGGTGGTATCAGAGTGCCTGGGTTAGAGGACTTGGGCAGTTGGGAAATAAGTCATAGGATACATAAGTATTCGATTGCCTTTAAGTTGAATTGTATCTATTAAGATGAAATGCCGAAGAACTGATTCAGTGATGTTTTGTTGTTTAGGTATGAAGACTGGTGGACCTAGCGATACTGGTGGACCTAGCGATACCGATGACCTAGCGATGCCGGAGCACGCACGAGCTACGAGTGTCGGTGGGCCGATGAACCAGGTAGTGCGCCGACGAGTCCTCAGATATCAGAGGAGGGTCGGGGAACCCTATAGGCTGTATTCTCTCTTCGGTCAGATGAGTCGATCGTGTGAGTGTCGACATACGTATGGATACCCTGACGGGGTAGTTATGGCTATAGATGATGAGCGTCATCACCTAGGTAAGGCAGTTGACACTCTGAGGGCACAGTTGGAGGAGGGCAGAGAGATGAGCCATGGACAGGCCATGTGCTTGCGTGACCTCGAGGCGGGGTTACGAGCTGAGGAGGAGCGGATGCATACACTTGGTTGTCAACATGAGGAGACCCACCGCCACTTCTTTTCTTTGAAGGGGCAGATGAGAGAGAGAGCCCGTGGTATTATGCGAGACTGTAAGGTTCTCTTGGATGCGGCTGTCGAGGCGCCACCTAGGGTTGGCGGAGCGGGGCCGATGGATGCGATAGAGTCTATGGGCTTTGTAGGGGATTATTGCTAGGGCCATTTCTCTGACTTATTTTGTTGACTCTTTTGGAGCCGGTCTGCTCATGAACTAACATGTTTTGTACTGGTTGGATATTAGCTGTTATGTGGACTGATATGTGTATACTTTTGGCTTGAATTGTATATATATGTATATAGTTTCGTGTATGATATTTTGGTATCTTGGCTATTTCATACAATTTATAATTTTCAATGCTTTGAACTCATACCATATTTTGTTCCAATTATAGAAGTTATAAAATAATCAAATGAAAACTCGTGGTCGATGTAACATCCCGAATATTAGGAGGTTGTTTGTGAAGAAAATATTAAAGTGTATTTCTTTGGGTTTGATTTAAAACCTAATTTTGTTTTTAAAAAAAAAAGAGACTAGAAACCCTAATATGGTAGCCAAAAACCCTAGTTTACTTGTGACTAACCGGTTTTCCTAAATCTCTCATATTTTAATTGAAACCCTAATTTTAATTACTGGAATTGGAAAATTCCTCACGTCTTCTTAAAAATTTCCTTTTATTTGAAAATTATTATTTATTAAAGCTCTACTATCCAATTGTTCAACTATAAGAGTAAATAAACCTAGAAAATAAGGTTTTACACTTCGGTTTCAAGATTTGAGCAAAATTAGGGTTTTGTGATTTTTCCGCCGGATGAATTTTCGGTACTGGCCAAGGATCAATTTGATGATTAAAAGTGACTTTTAAGTGAGAAATAATATGTGAGTAGTAGCAATGAGGTAAGGTTAGTGAATGGAAAGTAAAAACTCTAGTACGGGTGTTTTTAAGAAAAACGGCGCGAACCGATGGGTCCCGCGCATTACCGATTGAACGCACCGCTTGACCACCATTTTTGCTTACCAAACAAATTTATTGAACTTGAACAAAATATCTTCCCCCTCATGATTATAGCTTGACCGAAATTGTGGCTCAAATACAAGGAAAGAAAGAGAAAAATTTTGTGGACAAGAATAGGCCAAGTGTTGGCCAAAAATTGTGGACACAATTACCCTTAACCTCTTACTTCCATATAAGACAAACCAAGCCTCATCTTCCTCCATATTTCTGCATAAGAACCGAGAGAGAGAGAGGGGAGGAACAACAAGAAGAAAAAAAAAACTCCTTCATTTCATCTTCAATCCAACAACTTAGGGAGAAATCAAACAAAACAAACCGATTAAACTTGTTCTTGAGTGACTAGCTAGTGAGTTGTGGTGTGATTGTAACATCCCGAATATTAGGAGGTTGGTTATGAAGAAAATATTAAAGTGCATTTCTTTGGGTTGATTTAAAACCTAATTTTGTTTTAAAAAGACTAGAAACCCTAATATTGTAGCCCAAAACCCTAGTTTACTTGTGACTAACCGGTTTTCCTAAATCTCTCATATTTTAATTGAAACCCTAATTTTAAATTACTGGAATTGGAAAATTCCTCACGTTTTCTAAAAAATTTCTTTTTATTTGAAAATTATCATTTATTAAAACCCTACTATCCAATTATTCCATGATAAGTGTAAATAAACCTAGAAAATAAGGTTTTATTCTTCGGTTTCAAGTTTGGAGCAAAATTAGGGTTTTCGCGATTTTCTGCCGGATGAATTTTTGGTACGAAGCAAGGACCAAATTGGGTGATTAAAAGTGACTTTTAAGTGAGAAATAATATGTGAGTAGTAGCAATGATATAAGGTTAGTGAATGAGAAGTAAAAACCCTAGTACGTGAGTTTTAAGAAAAACGGCGCGAACCGGCGGGTCCCGCGCATTACCGATTGAACGCACTGCTTGACCACCATTTTTCTTACCCAACAAGTTTGTTGACTTTGTACATAATATCTTCTTATATTGTAGCAGCCTTGACCGAAATTAGTGGCCAAGAAAGGCAAGAAAGAAAGAGAAAAAGAAAGGGTGGTGGTGGTGACACTTGTTACCACCTCATGGCTTCTTAACCAAGACCATTAGTAACCATTTAAATCCAACACTTAGCAATTTCTTCTTCATTTCTGCTGGGCTGGCTGAGAACAACAAGGAGAGAAACTCCAAAGGAAAATCTTTCATTTCATCTCCAAATCCAACAAATAAGTGAGGAATCGAGCAAAGTAAACCGATTAAACTTGTTTTCTAGTGACTAGCTAGTGAGTTGTGGAGTGATTCTTGAGGGGGAGAGCTTGTGCTACTCTTGGTGACTTTTATTCAAGGTAAGAGAGTTTATCTCTCCAAGTTTTACTTCTAATCTTGTTATATTAAGCCTAGTAACTTGATTTTATGGTGAGATTATGGATGATGAGCATGTTTTAGTAGTTTTCCCCAATTTATTTGATGCACTAGGGCTTATGGAAATTCTGCCCAAATGATTGTATGATGTTTATATGTTGCAATTGAGGTGTTATATGGTGTTTTGGTAGTGATTGGACCAAGAAATTGAGGAAAGATTCACTAGAAACTTAAAATTTCCAAAATCTGGAAAATGGTCTTAACATTCTGTCCGAATTTTTATCTATATGTTAGAGGCTGTTTTGGCCTTATGTCAAAGAATAAAAGTTGTAGAGAATGACATTTTATAGGTGCCTACAAAATTTCAGCTCAAACGGAGCAACGCAGAACGTGAAAAGTCCAAAATACCCCTACTGTTTTAAGAATTTCCCAGCAGTCCGTTTCTTCAGTTCAGTCCAGTTTATCACGGTTTTTGACCAGGATCCATTCTGATTTAGCTCTGGGCCAAAACATAAAAGTTGTAGTGTTCTGAAGTAGCTTTAAAATGCCTCAAAGAAAACCTGATTCGGACTTGTGTGCACTGAGTTATGTCCATTACAGTGTTCTGCGTTTAAACAGCCGGTGAATTGGTTTCTGGTTTAGTAATCTGAGATTTTGACTAAGTTACATTAGGAAATGGACTAAGTGACCTTCATGAATGTTGTAGCTTTGTGTCTTAGCTTCGAAACGGCATAGGTTTCGCCTTAATCCGATAAGCGTAGCCTCGGACAAGTTATTTCCGCTTTTATACGTCAAATCTGTCTTGTGCCACATTGAATTTCTGCACTTGTACTTGATGCAATTCTTGTTGTTATGATATTGTGAGCCTAGGGAATGGCTCTTGGCTTGAATTGTTTTATGTGTGATGTTGGGTTGTTGTTGAGAAAACAATGAAGCCTAAATGGCTGGAAAATTAGGTAAACACAAAGGGCATGCTGCCCAAATTTACGCTCGAAGACTAGAGAACTACTTGCAACTTGAGTAAGGGTTAAGAGTGATTATTGCTTGAACCGTCTAGGGTACTTAAGTCTTCTTGTCCCAAGATATATAAATAAGGACTTGGCCGAACTTGTACCCTTGAGAAATGAAATAATGATTGCTCAAAGTACGTTTTCCTTGTACTTTCGACTCGCATGACCATTTCAAGTATAAATGTTACAAAGTTTTATCATTTAAAAAGTGAGCGAGTATTTCACGAGTATTCTCCAAGTGAATTTCCATTTCTTGATTCTTATTGAACGAAACGTATAAGTTTCGAATTCTAGTCATGTTTCAAAGTTCTCAAACTAAGTTTTATCGCAGATTTTGAACTCCGAACCCGAAGTATAACCTGAAAGTGACCAGTGAAGGCATGTGACGACCCCACTTCTCCCAAGGACGAACCCAAGGGTATCGGCGGGCCGCCTGCCTAGCTCGCGCCAGGACTCAAAACTTAAAACAATCAAAGCCAGAAAATTCAAAAGAGTTCTATATACAATCCCAAAAGAGTTATAATTACATTCTCCAAAAGTATCGAGTCAAACCACCAAAACAAAAACAAACATCCTAACTGTTCAACTATTACAAGCCAATCTTACTATACTAGTATACGAGCCAAAAGTCCCCGCGTCGGCCCCTGCTAAGGAAAACAAAAGGAATGGGGTAAGCTATATGCTTAGTAAGTAAACAGGGGCGAAAGCATAAATTTCACGTAACAGTTACACAATAAAAGTAAAGCAAAAGCAGAAAAGTAACATCACATAATAAGGATACAGGTGGCTCCAAAGCCAACTCATGTGCCATGCGTGATCTCCTGCCGACACTCCGTCGACTGCAAATAATAGTCCGTAGAACTTCACTTGTACACCCACCGACACCTTATCACCCTCACTGGCCAGTCACCTCACAAACTTGCCCGGGCGAACGAAATCACAAACTTGAGCTTGAGTCACAAGCTCGGGTCACAAACTTGGTCACCTTCTCGGTGAACCGGATTTACAAAATTGGTTCATAACATGAACCTACAAACTTGGTGACCTCAGACTAAGTTGGACTGCCTTCGACCAAGCCCTAACCGGCTCGAATAGTCCAACCAGGTCAAGAGTTCGCCCCAAACTCACAAACTTCACAAAATTATTCAAAATCACAAACTTTGCAAACTTCACAAACTTTATTCGAAAGTCGCCCCGAGCCACAAGCTCAAGGGTTTTGGTTCCAAAAGGTTCATATACATATGTCAAATACAATTATACATTCAAATTAGGGTTTAGGTCGAGTGCGATAAAGTACACCCTCGCCTAAGTGCCCTTTTCACATATCTCAAACACATAGCAAAGAAAACACACAAAACTGGCCTGAATACTTACTCAAAATACCAAAAGTAGTACAAAGGCGGAATTCACTTTGTGTGTTGGCTAGTAGTGGGCCCCACCGGCTCCGCCTAGCTCACCACTGTCTGAAATCGAAGATTATGTCACAATATATCACAAACGGCAACTAACGTACTTCAAACAAGCAAAACGGCAAAATTGGCACGCGCAAGTGCGGAAACGACAAAAATGGCACACGCGCGCGCGCGGAACGGCAAACGGGACGGCCAAATCTGCCATCTCAAACCGTTTTGGTCAAAAGTTAGGCTAGGAGTGTCGGATCAAGGTACATGAGATACCGTTGCGAAGCTAAGAGGAAGGGCTACAACTTACCTTTAGACATCTCAACCCAGATCTCAATAGATATAGGTCAAAAATGCACGAAATTGTGCCAGCTGTTTCATTGCGAGTTACCAAACAGGCCCTGTTTACAAGGCCGTAACTCATGGCTCAGAAATCGAAATCAAGAAATTCCAACGGCATTAGAAAGCTGGGACATAAGGCTAAAACTTTCATGTTTTGGCCAAGACCTGAATCCATTCAGAACAGAACGAAAATCGAGTGCCAAAATACCCGTCAGAACTGTCCAAATACCGGGCAGTTCTGACGATCGATATTGTTTTGATCAAAACCGGAGCTACGGAACTCAGATTTCGACGTGCTTTATACCGTTTCGAAGACGAGACTAAGATCTAAACTTCTTATGAAGGAGTCGACATCCAAATCGAATGGGATCAAAACGGAAAAATGCCCGGCAGAAACTGAAATGCAAAAGTGTACCCAAACAAACGTCTCAAACAGGTTTGAGGGTTTTGTCTATAACTCGGAATACACTAATCCGTTTGACCTGAAATTTTACAGGTAGATTCAGGACCTAAGAGGCTACAATGTTGAAGAAGGCCACTCAATCCAGTTCCTAACACAACTAGGTCAAATATGCAAAATACTATACCAGAATTCCCAAAACAGGTTTGCAAAATGCAGAAAACTGTAATCAGTATATCTCAGTCCATACAAGTCCAAATGCCGAAATTCCAAAGGCATATGATAGCTAAGCCATTCAGATACATTTCATCAGAAGACACCAACTTCAAAATCCAAACCAATTCCAATCAAAATGGCCAAATACAAACGCAGTTTCCACATTCTGTCCAAAGCAGAACAGCTACAGTAATATCGTCATAACTCACTCTACACTAATCCAAATGACCTGAAATTTTGTAGGCACCTCAAACACATCAATACCTACAACTTTCATGTTTTGAGCAAATTCAAATTCTGCCTCTAACCCTATGATCCAAAACCGGACAGAATTGGGGATTTAGGAACCCTAACTTTTCAATTTTCACACCAACTCCAAAATTGGTTGCATTTATCCACATTTCACACTCACTAGAGTCATTATAGGCTATTACCATTCATCATATTCAACCACACCATCATAATCCAATTAAACCAGAAAAATCATCATAAAATGGAAAACTTCACCAAATCACTTCAAACCAAGATTAAAACCAGAAATTTCAGCACTCTAATCACTAATAAGCATAACTTAAGCTTCATTAAGTGTAGTAGGGTGTTTCAAGCTTCACTTACCAAGAACCAAGAGAGAGGAAGATGTTGGGCACCTTAATCCTTCAAACAAAGTTCACCAAACAACTTACTAGCTCTAGAAGAAAGAATTTTATGGAGTGAAAACTAAGTTAAACAAGTGGTTTAGTTGATTTGAGCTAGGAGTTTGCTAGAATGTTGAAGAGTTTTGTCTTTCTTCTTGCTTGGAGAGGGCCGGCCATCAAGGGTGCAAAATGGTGAATTTTGTGCAATTTTTGATATTTAATCTTTTGGTCAAAAAAAAAGTCAAGAAAGTGAATAGTAATTCTTAAGTCTTCTCCAATGAAATGGTGACACTTGTCACCACCATTAATGCATTCCTATCCTTTCTTTTCTCTCTCACATCAATCATATCTCACTCTCTACTTATCTCTTAACACCCGATAAATTTTACACAGTATCCGGAATTTAACCTAATTGGCCGAATTTTTCCGAACTTTTCGCACTAGTGGGTCCCACGTCCGATATACGTTCTTAATTTCTCAAAATCTAACCAATACAAGAAAAATCATCTAAAAACTATATTTACTCATAAAAATTATCTGGGGAACTTTTCTAATAAAGAAAATGTGGAAAACGGGTTTTCAATCTTAACCGGAACTTAGGGTTTAAATCTTAATTCCTACTTAGGGTTTTCGAAATACTCCCAAAACCAAATGTTACCGCCAAATTAATGAATATATCAACGTAGTACGAACTGGGGCCTCACAAGGCACTATATCTTTTGGTGAGTGCTTTCAAATACCGAATTGAACTTGATACTTGAACTTGATATGTGACCAATATGATTACCTGTTATATACGTGAATTGTTAGGGCAAGAGTGTACTTTATCGCACTTGCCCTTACATGATATACACTTGTTTATGGTTGCAATTGACTTGACATACTTGTTATGATGCGCGCACTCCCTGGAATTCCAGAAACCCTGTGGCGAGTTACTCTAGTTGAGCCGGCAAGGGCTTGGTCGATTGGGTAACGAACCCTGGGTCTCTTGTATTGTCGAGTGGAGTGATATCTCCTCGACTAATCGGTATACTCGAGTATTACCACCCATCTTTCTTGAGGATTTTGGGCCCAGCTGCGGGTTTGAACGGTGGACGGAGAGTCGTGTAAGTGGTGTTCTACTGGATTGGTTACTTACTTGAAAGTTGACGGAGTGTCAACTACTACGTGATCAAGCTTCTGGTAATGCAATGGGAATTTGGCTCCTGAGAGCCATCCGTATCCTTATACTTTGGAGTGATTATTGTTTATTGGATTATTGTTTCTTTTGAAAAACTTCTACACTCGCTCATTTTAAGATTGCTACTTGACGTGTTATTGCTCACATTTATGAACTCTTCGTGCTCGTTACTTTGCTATATCGAAAACTTGTACTTATAAATAATGGTCAATTTGCTATTTGGAACCTCACTGGGCTTTTAGCTCATACCACGTTATTTGTTTTCCTTACAGGGGTACGAGCGAGGCGTGAGATATGTAAAGACTAGCGTAGTCTAGTTGTTTGACTTTTGACTTTTGGTCTTGTACTCGTGCTATTCCTCGAATGGAACATGTTGTACTTGGATTGTATAGGTTTTGAACTAGTTTGGTGTATTGAGGCTTTGTACCTCGATTTCTATCAATGTAAATTATAAGCTTGAATTGCGGATATTATTTATGGTTCATGGATGTGTGTACATGACTCGATTGAGATAGTGAGTGAGTCCTGGCGAGAGCTGGGCAGGCGCTCCGCCGAACCCTTTGGTACGCCTTAGGGGGAGGTGGGGTCGTCACAGATGGTATCAGAACTCCTATTGATCTCGTGCCGGGAGAGGGTTCTCGGACTGTGGGGATTGACTTGTTAAGTATGGAACAATTGTCTATTGTTGGGAACCTTAGATATGTATGTTGGGTAGGAATCTCTAATACGGGTGATTTGCTCTTGAGCCTGGCCAGCTTGAGTGGTGAATTATCATATTTTCGGATTCTTGTCCCCGAATACCAAAGAGTGACATCTTTACGATCAGTTGAGATCTCGTGTAATATTCGGATAAGTTTGGATGGTGAAAACAAAGGCACAGGGAATGCGAGTAGTCTGGACTTGAAAAATATTGAAGATATTCATGGGATTTGGGATCCTTCTTATTCACGTGTTTCGAGCCTTGATTAAGTGTAGTGCCTGAGCGATACCTAGGGTTAATGCTCTATAAGCTATGTGACTTGTTTTGATCGAATGTGTTGTATTGCCTTGTTTTATGATTTAGAGGGGTTTATGATTTGCATTAGTCTGTTTTGTGCTGTTGATATTTATATAGTTACTTAGTGGCTATATTCTATTATTGATTAGTTGGTTATATTGTTATAGTTGATTCGCTACGAACCTTGGAGGGTAGAAGAAGTCAAGCTAAGGGAACTAATCGAGGACGCGGTCCTAGTCGTAGCCGTGGGGGTAGACAAGCCCAGGAACCGGTACGAGAATCGAGAGAGGAAAGAGAGGCAACGGTTGAGCCACAACCTGAACCCCAAGCTACAGGGGGAGATCAAGTGGCAACTGCCATCCAGCAAATGACCAATATTCTGGCCCGTTTAGTGGAACAACAGGGTCAAGCCCCTGTAAACCAACCTCGGGACCCCGATATGGGGCAGGATAGAGCTTTGGAGAGATTCCAAAAGTTCTCCCCACCCAAGTTTTTAGGAGGGCCAGACCCGTATGAGGCTGAGAAATGGCTGGAGGCCATGATAAATATTTTTGCTGCCCTAAACTATACGGAGGAGAGACAAGTCCAATTTGCTGTATTTCAGTTTGAGGGGCCAGCTAGGGCCTGGTGGAATGTAGTAAGGGCCAAGTGGGAGAGAGAAAGAACTGCATGGACTTGGCTAAACTTTGTACGGGACTTCAACGAAAAATACCTTCCACCCATCGTCCAGGAGAAGAGAGAGGACGAATTCATTAAACTTCGTCAGGGGATGTTGAGTGTAACTGAGTATGAGACTCAGTTTACAAAGTTGTCCAAATTTGCTCCCGAACTGATAGCTACGGAACAAAGAAAAGTACGGAGGTTCATACAAGGACTGAACGTGGAGTTACAAGAAGCCTTAGCGGCGGTCCAAATTAATACATTCACCGAGGTTCTGGAGAAAGCCTTGAGGATAGAGACTGCTAGGGCACAAGTGAGAGCTTTCCATACAAAAAGGAGAGGTGGGCCTGGTGGAAGTCAAAGGCAAGGACAAACTGATTTAGATATGCCACCTTCTAAGTTAGGTCGAGAAGATGGTAGTGAGAAAATTTCAAGGACGGTTAAGGAAAGTACTCCAAGAGGAGCTTCGCGTGGCTGGGCCCAAGCAAGAGGTACCTCACAAGGAGGTCAGACCTCAGCCCCTCAGGTATCTTGTGGGTACTGTGGGAAGGCCAATCATGTGGAGAGTGATTGTTGGCGAAAAGCGGGAAAATGTTTATGGTATGGTAGCACCGAGCACCAGCTTGCAACCTGTCCCCGTAGATCACGCCTAAACCCTGAACAAGCAAGTGTAGGAGGAACTAAGCCAAGAGTGCCGGCTAGAGCGTATGCCTTGAACCAACAGGCAGTACCTGAACCAACAGAGATAGTAGAAGGTACGATCCGTAATTTCTATTGTTTAACTAAGTTTTGGCTATAGTGAGACCCGAGAGCCGGAAACGAATATATAAGGAAAATACCCTACGTTATTCGAAGTGCATGTATGAATTTCGAGGACGAAATTCTTTTAAGGAGGGGAGATTGTAACATCCCGAATATTAGGAGGTTGGTTATGAAGAAAATATTAAAGTGCATTTCTTTGGGTTGATTTAAAACCTAATTTTGTTTTAAAAAGACTAGAAACCCTAATATTGTAGCCCAAAACCCTAGTTTACTTGTGACTAACCGGTTTTCCTAAATCTCTCATATTTTAATTGAAACCCTAATTTTAAATTACTGGAATTGGAAAATTCCTCACGTTTTCTAAAAAATTTCTTTTTATTTGAAAATTATCATTTATTAAAATCCTACTATCCAATTATTCCATGATAAGTGTAAATAAACCTAGAAAATAAGGTTTTATTCTTCGGTTTCAAGTTTGGAGCAAAATTAGGGTTTTCGCGATTTTCTGCCGGATGAATTTTTGGTACGAAGCAAGGACCAAATTGGGTGATTAAAAGTGACTTTTAAGTGAGAAATAATATGTGAGTAGTAGCAATGATATAAGGTTAGTGAATGAGAAGTAAAAACCCTAGTACGTGAGTTTTAAGAAAAACGGCGCGAACCGGCGGGTCCCGCGCATTACCGATTGAACGCACTGCTTGACCACCATTTTTCTTACCCAACAAGTTTGTTGACTTTGTACATAATATCTTCTTATATTGTAGCAGCCTTGACCGAAATTAGTGGCCAAGAAAGGCAAGAAAGAAAGAGAAAAAGAAAGGGTGGTGGTGGTGACACTTGTCACCACCTCATGGCTTCTTAACCAAGACCATTAGTAACCATTTAAATCCAACACTTAGCAATTTCTTCTTCATTTCTGCTGGGCTGGCTGAGAACAACAAGGAGAGAAACTCCAAAGGAAAATCTTTCATTTCATCTCCAAATCCAACAAATAAGTGAGGAATCGAGCAAAGTAAACCGATTAAACTTGTTTTCTAGTGACTAGCTAGTGAGTTGTGGAGTGATTCTTGAGGGGGAGAGCTTGTGCTACTCTTGGTGACTTTTATTCAAGGTAAGAGAGTTTATCTCTCCAAGTTTTACTTCTAATCTTGTTATATTAAGCCTAGTAACTTGATTTTATGGTGAGATTATGGATGATGAGCATGTTTTAGTAGTTTTCCCCAATTTATTTGATGCACTAGGGCTTATGGAAATTCTGCCCAAATGATTGTATGATGTTTATATGTTGCAATTGAGGTGTTATATGGTGTTTTGGTAGTGATTGGACCAAGAAATTGAGGAAAGATTCACTAGAAACTTAAAATTTCCAAAATCTGGAAAATGGTCTTAACATTCTGTCCGAATTTTTATCTATATGTTAGAGGCTGTTTTGGCCTTAGGTCAAAGAATAAAAGTTGTAGCGAATGACATTTTATAGGTGCCTACAAAATTTCAGCTCAAACGGAGCAACGCAGAACGTGAAAAGTCCAAAATACCCCTACTGTTTTAAGAATTTCCCAGCAGTCCGTTTCTTCAGTTCAGTCCAGTTTATCACGGTTTTTGACCAGGATCCATTCTGATTTAGCTCTGGGCCAAAACATAAAAGTTGTAGTGTTCTGAAGTAGCTTTAAAATGCCTCAAAGAAAACCTGATTCGGACTTGTGTGCACTGAGTTATGTCCATTACAGTGTTCTGCATTTAAACAGCCGGTGAATTGGTTTCTGGTTTAGTAATCTGAGATTTTGACTAAGTTACATTAGGAAATGGACTAAGTGACCTTCATGAATGTTGTAGCTTTGTGTCTTAGCTTCGAAACGGCATAGGTTTCGCCTTAATCCGATAAGCGTAGCCTCGGACAAGTTATTTCCGCTTTTATACATCAAATCTGTCTTGTGCCACATTGAATTTCTGCACTTGTACTTGATGCAATTCTTGTTGTTATGATATTGTGAGCCTAGGGAATGGCTCTTGGCTTGAATTGTTTTATGTGTGATGTTGGGTTGTTGTTGAGAAAACAATGAAGCCTAAATGTCTGGAAAATTAGGTAAACACAAAGGGCATGCTGCCCAAATTTACGCTCGAAGACTAGAGAACTACTTGCAACTTGAGTAAGGGTTAAGAGTGATTATTGCTTGAACCGTCTAGGGTACTTAAGTCTTCTTGTCCCAAGATATATAAATAAGGACTTGGCCGAACTTGTACCCTTGAGAAATGAAATAATGATTGCTCAAAGTACGTTTTCCTTGTACTTTCGACTCGCATGACCATTTCAAGTATAAATGTTACAAAGTTTTATCATTTAAAAAGTGAGCGAGTATTTCACGAGTATTCTCCAAGTGAATTTCCATTTCTTGATTCTTATTGAACGAAACGTATAAGTTTCGAATTCTAGTCATGTTTCAAAGTTCTCAAACTAAGTTTTATCGCAGATTTTGAACTCCGAACCCGGAGTATAACCTGAAAGTGACCAGTGAAGGCACTATATCTTTTGGTGAGTGCTTTCAAATACCGAATTGAACTTGATACTTGAACTTGATATGTGACCAATATGATTACCTGTTATATACGTGAATTGTTAGGGCAAGAGTGTACTTTATCGCACTTGCCCTTACATGATATACACTTGTTTATGGTTGCAATTGACTTGACATACTTGTTATGATGCGCGCACTCCCTGGAATTCCAGAAACCCTGTGGCGAGTTACTCTAGTTGAGCCGGCAAGGGCTTGGTCGATTGGGTAACGAACCCTGGGTCTCTTGTATTGTCGAGTGGAGTGATATCTCCTCGACTAATCGGTATACTCGAGTATTACCACCCATCTTTCTTGAGGATTTTGGGCCCAGCTGCGGGTTTGAACGGTGGACGGAGAGTCGTGTAAGTGGTGTTCTACTGGATTGGTTACTTACTTGAAAGTTGACGGAGTGTCAACTACTACGTGATCAAGCTTCTGGTAATGCAATGGGAATTTGGCTCCTGAGAGCCATCCGTATCCTTATACTTTGGAGTGATTATTGTTTATTGGATTATTGTTTCTTTTGAAAAACTTCTACACTCGCTCATTTTAAGATTGCTACTTGACGTGTTATTGCTCACATTTATGAACTCTTCGTGCTCGTTACTTTGCTATATCGAAAACTTGTACTTATAAATAATGGTCAATTTGCTATTTGGAACCTCACTGGGCTTTTAGCTCATACCACGTTATTTGTTTTCCTTACAGGGGTACGAGCGAGGCGTGAGATATGTAAAGACTAGCGTAGTCTAGTTGTTTGACTTTTGACTTTTGGTCTTGTACTCGTGCTATTCCTCGAATGGAACATGTTGTACTTGGATTGTATAGGTTTTGAACTAGTTTGGTGTATTGAGGCTTGTAGACACCAAATTTTTTATTTTTAACTTTATTTGTTTAATTAATTTAATTTTTGCTTTATTGTTTTCAATTCTAGAGTTTTTATTTTTATTTTATTTTATTTTTGTTCTAGTTCATTTTATTTTATTATCTATTTATTTTTGCCTTCATCCTAATTTTCAAAAAAAAAAAAAAAAAAAGAGGAAAATGAAAAATACAAAAATACAAAACAATGTGGAATAGGTGGAAGTGTGCATGTTGAACAAGTGTACAAAATGATCATTAGACGAGTGTCAAAGGAAGTATGAGACAAGTGTATAGGAGGTGGCATTTGGCAGCAGCCGAAAAAGAAAATCTAAGGGGGCTGAATGAAAAAACGGGGAAGAGGGCGGACGGCTAAAAAAAAAAAACAGAGAGAAGAAAATAGAGTGGCGGCTGAGGGGTTTGCGGGAGTCAACAACGAAAGAAAAGAAAAGGACGGCAGAGGGGATCGGCTAAAGAACAGAGGAAAAATCTGAAGTTGGGGGAGTTTTTCGGGAAGAGAAAGACGAGCGAGAGAGAGTGAAAACAACAAAAAGAAACAAAAGAAAACAGAGAAAGAACGGGCGGCGGACGGTGGTATAGCCGAAAAAGGAAAACAGAGGAGGAGCTGGGCCGGACAACAGAAGAGAGAAAAAGCAGGAAAAAACTTGAGAACTCGGGGGAAGCTTGGCGGCTGAAAAAAGAGAGCAAGAACAAAGGGAGGGGATTGAATCTGAAAATTTGGGGGAAATTTGCGAGAGACGGCTGAGTTTGGAGAGAGAGTTGAGAGAAACGCAAGGGAAACAAGCAGGAACAACAAAAATGAGAAAACAGGGGCGGCGGATAGAAATCCGGAAGGAAAGCCAGTGGAAGGAGGTCGGCTGGGAGGGATCAAAAGAAAAAAAACTATCGGGGAAGAAGGAAAAGAGAGTAACAAGAATTGAAAGGGCAGCGAGCTAAGCAACAAAAAAAAGCAAAAAAAAAAAAAAGGGCAAGAAAGATCCTACGGAGAACTAAGGGAAGTCGGCTAAGGGCCAGAGAAAAACAGAGGAGGGCAAATGAAGGCCGAGAGAGGGGAGTTTCGTCTTGAGAGCCAAAAGGAAAAACAGCAAGGACCGAGAGCATTTCGGTGGTGGGGATAGCAAAACGAAAAGAGGAAAAACTATGAGGCTGCGGCGGCAGGAGAGGCGATGGAGATAAAGAGGGATTCAGAAACGAGGCAGAAAGGGTGATGGGGAAATCTGGGCAACGGTTGCAGCTTGCGGCTGGAAAGGAAAACACAGAGCTGCCGCTGCTCATGCCGCTACCACCTCGCCGAACCCACCATTATCACCGGCAGATTTTCTCCAAGCAAGAACACAGTAAGCCATTTCCTTCCTTTTTGAATGTCAGTTTTCTTTCTTCGTCGAATGTAAACGCTGGAATCCCGAAATATGTCTTTTGTGAATTTGAAATTGCAATTTTTCTGTGGATTGTTTGTAATTTTTTAATTGCACATGCTTTATGGTTTAATTGGGCTGAAATCTGTTGTTGATTGAATAATTTTGGGGGCTGATTAACTTGAATTTGAGCGAGAATTAATGAAAGTTTTAATGCTCCTGACCTGTTCGATGAAATGCCCAACTAAGATTCTTAATTGAAAGATAACTTGTCTGCAATTTTTGCGTGAAGAAACTGGACATGCTAGCAGGTTCAATTCTTTGCATTTGAGAAACTCTGATGAATTGGTGTTTTGCATTTTCTGTTTTTCTGTTCTACTCCGAATTAATATTTGGAGATGAAGCTTTCGCTTGGGCGAATTCTGTTACATGTTGGGACTGATTGCAATTAAAACCAGATTTCCTGGTATGGCTGCCCAAAAAGGGAGCTAAAATGCTGAACTGATATCAAGCTCGTTGCAGAAGACAATCAATTGTCTAAAATTACATTCTCAGCCCCTCCGTTTTTGCTTCCACTGTGATATAACCCCAAAGTTGTTAGAACTTCAAAATTTGCCCCCCGAAACTATTGTAATTCCTTCAATTAGATCCCTGTTTTGTTGCATTTGAACCCCTCAAGTTCTCCCCTCATTCTGATATGACCCAAAGATTAGAAAGGTTGAACTTACCTCATCCTTTTGAATTTTAATCATCATCTCATTTTCTTAAGTAGCCTTTTGGGCTTGATTAGTTCTTGTTTATGGGTCATAATTGTGGCTTAATAATTTTAATTGATTTGTTCATCTTGTTGGGTTTAGTGAAATAAGTGTTGTGGATTAAGAGGTTATTTTGTTTGGGTTTTAGAAATGGGTTGTTGACTTGCTTTTTGGGTTTTGATTTCGGCCTAGAAGATTGACATCTAACACTTTTTTGATTGGGTTTTGATGGTGAATCTATCTGTTTTGATTTGGGTTTAGTTTATTATTCTTTTGGGCTTTGGTTTGGGTTAGAAGGGAGAAGTCCACCGTTTTTGTTGATTAATCTTTGTGTCAAAATAATAGACTGGCCCACTTCATTTACCCTGGGTTTTTCGGTTGGGCTTGGGAAGTCTTAGCCCACGGAAATAAATACAAAGGCCCAATGGTCTATCTGACTAAGAATCTGGTGACCATATTTGCAAATCAGTCCCTGAATTTCTCCTTAATTGTACTGTGGCCCTGGACATTTTCAACTTCTTTCAATTGGGTCCCTAAACTTAATTGCAAATAGGTCCCTGAACTTTATTTTTCTTTAATTTCGACCCCACAACTTTGTTAATGTTTGCAATCAAGTCTCTTATTCTTTTGACCTTTTGAATGTGGGTTGATTATATGATTTAATTGATTCAATTTCCTGTTTATTTTTTATCCTTTGTGATTATTTGTCAAATAAATTGGTACCTTGACCATTTTTTTATTTTTGGAGGATAAATAAGTTGACTTCACACTATTAGAGCTTCATTTCAAGGAAGGTATAATTTCTTTTATTTTTTTTCCGTCACTCTTATGTGAACCAACGTGCTACGTGAGAAATACATGTCTACTTTGCTTTCTTAGCCTTTCCTTAATTTCTTTTATTTATGTCATTTACTTTTGTTTTTTTATTTAAGTTATTCTTTATGGGGTATGTGTACACCTCTTGGCTTGTAATAGATAGGGCTTGGCGAGCTTTCTTGTCCAATTTCCCTTTCCCCCCCTTTGTTTTAGTTAGCAAATGTAATAAGTTCATTGCTTGCTTTCGTTGCTACGTGTTTAATCGCTTTATTAGGTCTTTGCATCTAGTCAAGCATGCTAAGTGTTATGTGCTACGTGTTTATAAGTGATTCGCATGTCTACTCGCTTTTATAGTCATGAATGAATGTGATGAATGAATGGACGTCACCACACTAGTCCAATGCTAGTTGTGGCCCCCTTTCTCGTCACCACACTAGTCCAACGCTAGTTGTGGTTCATTGTTCCGTTTCCACTAGTCCAATGCTAGTAGAAATCCATAGAAAGGGCTAGTCCAACGCTAGACCCAATAGGCTTTTTCCTTTCTTTTCATTAGTGCATCATTTGCTTGTTCACCACATATCACGCATTTTCTTTAGTTTTATCATTGGGCATGTTCCTCGAATCCCTTTCCCCTCACTTAAGGTTTTGCATCTCATGCTAGCTATAGGGTTCATTTTGCTTGAGTGTCCCCCTCCGATAAGGAAAACGAGCGAGTGTGGCTACTCAATAGGCTTAGCACGCTAGTTTTGCCTTCTAATCAAAGGGAAAATAGAAGTCGAAAAGTTAGGAGTCAACCCCCGTACCCGACTTGTTGCATTCCTCTAGGGTCATACTTTCATTTTTTATCACCCACATACTCTTTTAACCACATTTTTTCACATTTCTCAAACCATACTTTCTCACTACATTTTTCCTATCACGCGCTCATTTTCACCTCACAAATGGAATTCCACTTTACCTTATATATCTATTATTCTATTTTCACACAAACACTTAGATTTTTCATACAATTTCACACATGCACCTTTTCATACACTTGCACACAAACACTTGGATTTTTCATACAATTTCACACGTTCACCTTTTTATACACTTGCACACTTGCACTTTAGCCATCATTTGCATTAATCGACCTCTATAAGGTTTTCCTTTATTGGCCGCTACAATTCATGTGGTTGGGACCAAAAACCTTGCAAGAGACATTTTAGAATTTAGGTTTGCATTTTTTCTTCATTTTGCATTCATGTAGTGCATCCAAATGTAATAAATTCTTTGATTAAAACAAGAAAATCTTTGATTAAATCATGCAACTAGCCTTGGCTAGGTCAAAGGGGTGCCTTGGATTTTATCCTTGCCTTCCCCTTTGTCAAATGTGACTCCCGAACCTTTTTCTTTGGTTTACGTGGGCTAGGAGTCGTTTAAAAAGGGTTTCTCACTACTTTTTTCCTATTTTTCTTAAAAATTCATTTTTTGGTGACTTGGTACACCTTAACTCATTACCAAGTGGCGACTCCGTATTTTGTTTTCAAAAAAAAAAAAAAACCCTTTTTAAACTATAATTTTGGGTCAAATCGTCGCATTCTCAAACCCCCATTTAGACCCATTTTTCTTTTAAATCACAATTCATTTTCCAATCACAAATTCAATCACAAGAATACATTTTTAAAACCATTTATTTATTTCATCAAAAATGGGGCGCGACAGTTGGCGACTCCACTGGGGACTTGAGAGTCCGAGCAATCGATTTAGTCAATTCTTTTCTTCTTTTAACCTTTTCATTTATCACATTGGATGTTTAGGATTGCATTTTTCCTTTTTTTTAGGATTTTTGCATTTCGCGTATCAACTCACTTCCTCACACATTCGCCTACGATTGTTTGGATGGATGGATGATTTATTTATGTATGATTTCGCGCTATGCATTGCATTTGGGGGGGTGTGTGTCACCCTTAGAGCCTTGCGATTGGTTCTCGACCCCTTCCCTCAAAATAGGGAACACTTCATACGTGCACGTTTACTTATTGTTATCCCATTTTATTTTATTTTTTCGTGGGCGTTTCCCACACCGCCTTGTAGGATTAGGATCGATCGCCTTGGGTAGGCGGCTGGTGTGCGCTGCGCCCATAGCGCTACCTAAGGGATCACTCGAGCCACCGACCAAGGGCCCTGGGGGTGATGACCCTTCGCCTTTAGGTCTGAAGGCTTGGGAGCCGAAGCCTTATCGAGTCTAGTTGCATTAGTGAGCCCCAGCCTCATGCATCCATGTTAGACTCGCCTAGGGTAGAGTCAACCTTACCCTATTAAGCACATTAGGCACGAGGGAAGGGGTTCTACCCCTTTTACTTGCTTTATTATATTTCTTTTCTAAATTGCTCCCAATGTGTTATGTGTACTATCAATTGCACTAACCATTCTTTTGTTTTCTTGGCTTGCATTCATGTGCCTTAGCAATAAGAGGCCACTTTGGCACTCTTTTAGTGACCTACCCCATTAGATAACTCACATGTTTAAATTTCAGTCATTACACTTAATTTTCAATAAATACATTTCATTTTTAGACTTTTTCCCCCCCGATGCATTATTCATGTCCTTTAGGCCGTATTTGTCACATATTTACATCGTTTTAATAAATGGCATCATGCATAAACCATAGAAAGGGAATGCCACATAGGGAATCCCGTGTTTAGGAATAAACCACCTTGTGTCTCGGATACTTAATCCAACGAGACTTGCACGTTTACATTTTGTACCATCCAAAGGGGTAGTGCACAAGGTAAGGTAGGATCCGATCATTTTCATAGAGTGATTTTTGGAATATGAACGTCTAATAATCACTTTTTTTGGCCATTTTATCAAACTTGGTAAAATTCCCTTGCGTAAAGGACATTAATTTGAAGAAATTCACAAATGATTCCTCCTTTTGAGACGATAAATAAATTAAGGCCAAAATTTGATTTTTAGAAGGTCATAAACTAATGCACCTCAATGATCTTGAAATAACCAATGGCCGGACAATTCAACCAATCCATTTTGCCGATTCATTTCAATAAATCGTCAATTCATTTTGACCAGTTTACCCTTTTTAGGGTCACCTGGTCGATTTTGAATAAATCGTCAATTCATTTGACCAATTTACCCTTTTTAGGGTCACCTGGTCGATTTTGAATAAATCGTCAATTCATTTGACCAATTTACCCTTTTTAGGGTCATTTGACCAATTTACCCTTTTTAGGGTCATCCGGTCGATTTTGAATAAATCGTCGATTCATTTGACCAAATTACCCTTTTAGGGCGATCTGATCAATTTTGAATAAATTCTCAATTTCATTCAATTCATTTGACCAAGTTCCTTTTTTAGGATGATTCGGTCAATTTTGAGTAAGTTTTAAATTTCACTCAATTCATTTGACCCGTTTCTTTTTTTAGGGTAATCCGGTCGATTTTTAATTTGTCAATTTCATTTGACCAATTAGGGTTTTAATGTCGGATTTCAAAACTTAGTCGATTTTTGAGAAAATCATCCATTGCATCCAGCCATTTGATCAGTTAGGGTTTTGACCCGTGCTTCACTGAAAAATTTGGTCAACGAATTCCAATTTCTTCGATAGGAAGTTCGTTAAGGTCAAATCCGTGCGTTTTTGCAAGTTCTTGTATCGATCAAAAGTAATCAATCCCTTCGGACGAGATCCTCATTTTGACCAACGTCTTTTCTCATTCCAATGGGCCAAATTTTTCAAATTATTTTTCACTCAACAAGTTGATCGGATCCATCAGGTATGGTATAGTGCCTACCCTAGAGGATTGCATTTTCATGCTAGGCCTACCCTTGGCATAAAAGGGCTCCCCCATAGGACATGCATACCGATTTTGCAGTTTTGCCTACTAACTCGGGGTATTTTTCTTTTGTTTTCCCCTCCCCTGCATTCATAAAATGTTTCAATAAGGCGAAAACATTCTTCTATATCTGATGATAATTTTGGTCCAATAAAGTTTGAAGGTTACAAGTATTATTTGATTCTTGGGTAGATCTTGCCACGGAGACATGAAAGATTCATCTGAAGGCTCTAGGCCAAAATCTCTGAGAGGCTTTATAATTGTTTTTCAAAGGAAAATTCTGTTTATTTGATGTGTTAATACATTTTTGCTCTAAAAGAAAGGGAGACAAAAAAGTATATATGTGGAGCTCTTTAGAAGTTTTTTTCTTCTCATTTGTATCATAATTGAACGAGAAAATTTGTTTCAAATTTTTTCAGCAATAAAAATTTTTGGACAATTATTGTTTTTTTTATATTCATGTACATTTCATTCTTTATTCTTACTCATTGGAGAGTTCATGATGAATTTTGAGAAATAAAACCAAATTGAGATTTTTTCCAACCTCAGTCTGAGGATTCACAAGTGTATACTCTCTAAAATCTTCATGCATACCAGGTTGGTGATCCGAGCTGTACAATAAAAGTGCTCAAAAATAAGAGGGGTCCTTCAAAAGGCCCAATGAGATACCTTTTCTCCTTCGCTGAACAATTCATGTTTTGCCACTTCTATTGACCCCATTGGGGCAACCTTTACTTGGAAAAATGTCCATAGTGTCTAATTAGACTCAAATCACATCTAAGTGAAAGCGAAAGGGTGCATTATTCTTATTTGTTTTGAAAATTTGGAATGATACTTTGAGCATTCGACCCATACAGATTTTATCATTTGCTCTCCCGTTTGAGCCTTTAAAAGAATAACTTCGTTTCAAATAAGCGCCTTGATGATCACAACCCTACATGGGAAAAATTTTTGAATATCAAAAGGGGGAATGGATTCTCAATGAGCATTTCTTTACTTTGGTTTGTCATGAAGCGTAAGAATGATGCTTTGGCCATCGTTTCTACCATTTAAACACTGCTTTATCCCTTGCATCCTCATTTGAGCCAAAATTGCTGGTTCTTTTCAAAGCACTTATGATTGCCCCCCACACTGGGGAAGAAGATTGGAGAATTTTTCAAAAGAGAGAGAAAAGCCAAAATGCTAAGGCTAAAAGGGAGAGAACCGCAAATTGGAAATTTGATTCCACTTGGGTTCCAATGTTGAAAAAAGAAAAGGAAGAATTTCATCTGGCGGATCATCTATGCTTCACAGGCATCTTCCTCAGTCAATTAATTCAAATACATGCGAGAAATTTCGTCATTAATGAAAGTTTCCTTTCAGAGTTAATGTAAAGAACGGGATAAAGGTCAGGCCCTCTTCTTTTCCAAGCGAACATTCTATCCTTAGTTATCCCTTTTGAGCCTTCAGAATAAAATACTTCGTTTGGCAACCCCTGAGAATCGCAAACCCCACACTGGGGCAAGTTGGAGTTGAAAAGGAAAACTTCAAGAAATGAAAAAGTGAAAAGTCACCAAATCAGAAGCAAAAGAAGGAAAGAGAACCTCAGTTCAAAAATAAACTGGGGCAAATTTTTGTGAAAGTTTCAAAAAATGGCTGAAGGCCGAAAAATCGAAAGAAGAAAGAAAATGAAAAAGAAAAAGCCTCAATTGAGCATAAACTGGGGCAAATTCTGATTTAACCCTAAAATAGGGTTGGCACAACAATGCGATCTCAGATTCTTTAAACCATTCTTGAAATCTGCCTTCAAGCCTTAACTTTTCTAAACACCCCACCAGACCCCATTACAAAAGCTGAAAGTCCTGACTTCTGTTCTTTGCAATGGCCTGTCAAGAAAATTTCTGATGCCGGAAAATTTTAGCTGTATTTCTGAATTGCTTGAGTATGGGGATGACGCTACTCACCATGTGAAAACCCACCAAATTGAGGGAAAGGAAAAGAGGCAAAAAAGCAATGCAAGAAAAGTAAATGCAAGAAGATGCAGAAAAATTCGACGTAGAAGTCCTTGGGGAATGATGAGAAAATCCAAACAAATTCTGAGATCTTTGAGTTCAGAATAGGGGCAATTTTGAAAAAATGCGATCTTTGGTGCAATGTCCTTGAAAGTTTTATTCTTTAGCTATCGTTTTCAAGCCAAATTACAAGCTAATAAAGTCCATCGTTGACTTATTCTTTCATGACAATCCAAAATGAGGATCATGCTTATAAGAAATTCATCAAATCATTTGTGATCATGAGGCTATAACCTGTTTTCCACATGTTTAGCTATCACTTCTGCCCATACGTTGCATGCCTAGAAAGCTTGTATGTTGATTAAGTTTTCTTGAAAATAAGGGTGACAAACTCTTTGCTTTCACTAAGATGTGGCATTGAAGGAATTACAAATTTGGGCACAAGAACCAAACAAATCTCGTCTTCTCATTTCCCTTAACCCCCTCAAAAAAATCAGATCACTTGATTGGTCCTGACAGATGAACCAACAAGAAATAGTGACCCATTACCTAAAGCATTGATGCTAAAGTGGGGAAGAAATCTTTCGTAATTTGGCATTATTTTGAGAAATTCATCATGGAATGTGCTATATCAGTTTAAGCAAGACATTCAATTTTCTTCATGTTAGGAAAAGCAATTGCTTACCCTGTGCAAATAAATGGAAAAGCATCCAAACCAATTTTTACAATCAAATGGGCCCACACTGGGGAAAATTTTTATTCATGGGATTTCACAGAATAAGCCCACACTGGGGCAAAATTTTTATAGTTCATTTGAGGATTTCGTCCAAGAATCAAATAATGCATTTTTCAAATCAAACACGCTGTTTCTTTTCATGAAATTCAAGTGCATGTCATATTTTGGTAAGCCCCTGTGCAGGTATTCATAGTTGAAATCGACGAAGGAGCATCTGGCGATGTGGAAAGCCGACGCCGAAGAAAGAAAAGAAAGAAGGGAAAAAGGACCCTACACTGAGGGCAAATTATTTTGGAAAAGATTCTCTCGAAAAATCTGAAAAATTCAAAATTCAAAAAAATCAAAAATCAAGTTCAAATTCTTGTTTCTTGGAAAATCAAATTTCTTGTTTCTTGACAATCACACTTAATTTCTTGACCAATTGGAGGCAGGATTGGGTCTTATCCCACTGGCCATTCACAAATATCACATTGGGCCTGGATTTCGTGCCGCCAACCCTCCAAAAATCACGTCGGGCCTGGACTTTGTGCCGCCGACATCCTATTGAGTCTGAAACTTGTGCCGCCAGTGCAACCAAGGCAGGTTTGGGTGTAATCCCACTGATCAATTCATCATACTGGGGCAAATTATTTTGGGAGGTTTTTCAAAAATCAAAAAATCAAAAAATCAAAAAAAATCAAAAAAAATCAAAATAAAAAAAAATCAAAATAAAAAAAAATCAGAAAAAAATAAAAAAAATCAGAAAAAATCAGAAAGAAAAGAAAAGAAAAGAATCAAAATCAAAATCAAATCAAGTTTCATCACGGCAGGTTTGGGCTTAATCCCACTGACCGATTATCAAGGCATTTTCGGGTCAGTCCCATGATTCAAAGCATTTTCGGGTCAGTCCCATGATCAAAAGCTTATTCGGGTCAATCCCACGATTCAAAGTTTATTCGGGTCAGTCCCGCGATTCAGAGCCCACGATTCAAAGCTTATGCGGGCCAGTCCCACAATTCAAAGCCTGTTCGGGTCAGTCTTTCGGGTCAGTCCCAGTCGATTAAAGATCAGTTTTCGGGTCAGTCCCACGATCAAAAGCATTTTCGGGTCAGTCCCATGATCAAAAGCTTATTCGGGTCAATCCCACGATTCAAAGTTTATTCGGGTCAGTCCCGCGATTCAGAGCCTGTTCGGGTCAGTCCCGCGATTAAGATCTTATTCGGGTCAGTCCCACGATCAAAAGCATTTTCGGGTCAGTCCCATGATCAAAAGCTTATTCGGGTCAATCCCACGATTCAAAGTTTATTCGGGTCAGTCCCGCGATTAAAATCTTATTCGGGTCAGTCCCACGATCAAAAGCATTTTCGGGTCAGTCCCACGATTCAAAAGCTTATTCGGGTCAGTCCCGCAATTCAAAGTTTATTCGGGTCAGTCCCGCGATTCAAAGCTTATTCGAGTCAGTCCCGCAATTAAAGCTTGTTCGGGCCAGTCCCATGATTTGAATTTCCTTCTCTAGTCAGTCCCAATTTTAATTTTTCTGTTCGGATCAGTCCCGTTTTACATTTCTGTCTGGGTCTATCCCATTTAAATTTCAGTCCGGGTCTATCACACTTAAATTTCTGTCCATGATTTTACATTTCTATCCCATTTCTATCCCGTGGGTCTATCCCATGATTTTACATTTTGTTCGCATCAGTCCCATGATTTCAAATCCTGTTCGGGTCAGTCCCGTTTTTAAATTCCTGTTCGGGTCAGTCCCGTTTTAAATTTCCTGTCTGAGTCAATTCCATTTTAAGCTTTGTCAAAAGGGGTCAGTCCCCGTTTCTAAAACGTCCACCGTTCGTGACGTTCGCCACCAAATAAAGCAGGTAGGTATTTGGTGTCTACTTCTTTGTTTCAAGTTTTTCCAAAACTCAGACAAAGAGGGGCAAACTGTAGACACCAAATTTTTGATTTTTAACTTTATTTGTTTAATTAATTTAATTTTTGCTTTATTGTTTTCAATTCTAGAGTTTTTATTTTTATTTTATTTTATTTTTTGTTCTAGTTCATTTTATTTTATTATCTATTTATTTTTGCCTTCATCCTAATTTTCAAAAAAAAAAAAAAAAAAGAGGAAAATGAAAAATACAAAAATACAAAACAATGTGGAATAGGTGGAAGTGTGCATGTTGAACAAGTGTACAAAATGATCATTAGACGAGTGTCAAAGGAAGTATGAGACAAGTGTATAGGAGGTGGCATTTGGCAGCAGCCGAAAAAGAAAATCTAAGGGGGCTGAATGAAAAAACGGGGAAGAGGGCGGACGGCTAAAAAAAAAAACAGAGAGAAGAAAATAGAGTGGCGGCTGAGGGGTTTGCGGGAGTCAACAATGAAAGAAAAGAAAAGAACGGCAGAGGGGATCGGCTAAAGAACAGAGGAAAAATCTGAAGTTGGGGGAGTTTTTCGGGAAGAGAAAGACGAGCGAGAGAGAGTGAAAACAACAAAAAGAAACAAAAGAAAACAGAGAAAGAACGGGCGGCGGACGGTGGTATAGCCGAAAAAGGAAAACAGAGGAGGAGCTGGGCCGGACAACAGAAGAGAGAAAAAGCAGGAAAAAACTTGAGAACTCGGGGGAAGCTTGGCGGCTGAAAAAAGAGAGCAAGAACAAAGGGAGGGGATTGAATCTGAAAATTTGGGGGAAATTTGCGAGAGACGGCTGAGTTTGGAGAGAGAGTTGAGAGAAACGCAAGGGAAACAAGCAGGAACAACAAAAATGAGAAAACAGGGGCGGCGGATAGAAATCCGGAAGGAAAGCCAGTGGAAGGAGGTCGGCTGGGAGGGATCAAAAGAAAAAAAACTATCGGGGAAGAAGGAAAAGAGAGTAACAAGAATTGAAAGGGCAGCGAGCTAAGCAACAAAAAAAAGCAAAAAAAAAAAAAAGGGCAAGAAAGATCCTACGGAGAACTAAGGGAAGTCGGCTAAGGGCCAGAGAAAAACAGAGGAGGGCAAATGAAGGCCGAGAGAGGGGAGTTTCGTCTTGAGAGCCAAAAGGAAAAACAGCAAGGACCGAGAGCATTTCGGTGGTGGGGATGGCAAAACGAAAAGAGGAAAAACTATGAGGCTGCGGCGGCAGGAGAGGCGATGGAGATAAAGAGGGATTCAGAAACGAGGCAGAAAGGGTGATGGGGAAATCTGGGCAACGGTTGCAGCTTGCGGCTGGAAAGGAAAACACAGAGCTGCCGCTGCTCATGCCGCTACCACCTCGCCGAACCCACCATTATCACCGGCAGATTTTCTCCAAGCAAGAACACAGTAAGCCATTTCCTTCCTTTTTGAATGTCAGTTTTCTTTCTTCGTCGAATGTAAACGCTGGAATCCCGAAACATGTCTTTTGTGAATTTGAAATTGCAATTTTTCTGTGGATTGTTTGTAATTTTTTAATTGCACATGCTTTATGGTTTAATTGGGCTAAAATCTGTTGTTGATTGAATAATTTTGGGGGCTGATTAACTTGAATTTGAGCGAGAATTAATGAAAGTTTTAATGCTCCTGACCTGTTCGATGAAATGCCCAACTAAGATTCTTAATTGAAAGATAACTTGTCTGCAATTTTTGCGTGAAGAAACTGGACATGCTAGCAGGTTCAATTCTTTGCATTTGAGAAACTCTGATGAATTGGTGTTTTGCATTTTCTGTTTTTCTGTTCTACTCCGAATTAATATTTGGAGATGAAGCTTTCGCTTGGGCGAATTCTGTTACATGTTGGGACTGATTGCAATTAAAACCAGATTTCCTGGTATGGCTGCCCAAAAAGGGAGCTAAAATGC
This sequence comes from Coffea arabica, assembly GCF_036785885.1. Taxonomy (NCBI): domain Eukaryota; kingdom Viridiplantae; phylum Streptophyta; class Magnoliopsida; order Gentianales; family Rubiaceae; genus Coffea; species Coffea arabica. Next base: position 45,863,908 of record NC_092320.1, on the reverse strand, counting down.
TGAACTGATATCAAGCTCGTTGCAGAAGACAATCAATTGTCTAAAATTACATTCTCAGCCCCTCCGTTTTTGCTTCCACTGTGATATAACCCCAAAGTTGTTAGAACTTCAAAATTTGCCCCCCGAAACTATTGTAATTCCTTCAATTAGATCCCTGTTTTGTTGCATTTGAACCCCTCAAGTTCTCCCCTCATTCTGATATGACCCAAAGATTAGAAAGGTTGAACTTACCTCATCCTTTTGAATTTTAATCATCATCTCATTTTCTTAAGTAGCCTTTTGGGCTTGATTAGTTCTTGTTTATGGGTCATAATTGTGGCTTAATAATTTTAATTGATTTGTTCATCTTGTTGGGTTTAGTGAAATAAGTGTTGTGGATTAAGAGGTTATTTTGTTTGGGTTTTAGAAATGGGTTGTTGACTTGCTTTTTGGGTTTTGATTTGGGCCTAGAAGATTGACATCTAACACTTTTTTGATTGGGTTTTGATGGTGAGTCTATCTGTTTTGATTTGGGTTTAGTTTATTATTCTTTTGGGCTTTGGTTTGGGTTAGAAGGGAGAAGTCCACCGTTTTTGTTGATTAATCTTTGTGTCAAAATAATAGACTGGCCCACTTCATTTACCCTGGGTTTTTCGGTTGGGCTTGGGAAGTCTTAGCCCACGGAAATAAATACAAAGGCCCAATGGTCTATCTGACTAAGAATCTGGTGACCATATTTGCAAATCAGTCCCTGAATTTCTCCTTAATTGTACTGTGGCCCTGGACATTTTCAACTTCTTTCAATTGGGTCCCTAAACTTAATTGCAAATAGGTCCCTGAACTTTATTTTTCTTTAATTTCGACCCCACAACTTTGTTAATGTTTGCAATCAAGTCTCTTATTCTTTTGACCTTTTGAATGTGGGTTGATTATATGATTTAATTGATTCAATTTCCTGTTTATTTTTTATCCTTTGTGATTATTTGTCAAATAAATTGGTACTTTGACCATTTTTTTTATTTTTGGAGGATAAATAAGTTGACTTCACACTATTAGAGCTTCATTTCAAGGAAGGTATAATTTCTTTTATTTTTTTTCCGTCACTCTTATGTGAACCAACGTGCTACGTGAGAAATACATGTCTACTTTGCTTTCTTAGCCTTTCCTTAATTTCTTTTATTTATGTCATTTACTTTTGTTTTTTTATTTAAGTTATTCTTTATGGGGTATGTGTACACCTCTTGGCTTGTAATAGATAGGGCTTGGCGAGCTTTCTTGTCCAATTTCCCTTTCCCCCCCTTTGTTTTAGTTAGCAAATGTAATAAGTTCATTGCTTGCTTTCGTTGCTACGTGTTTAATCGCTTTATTAGGTCTTTGCATCTAGTCAAGCATGCTAAGTGTTATGTGCTACGTGTTTATAAGTGATTCGCATGTCTACTCGCTTTTTATAGTCATGAATGAATGTGATGAATGAATGGACGTCACCACACTAGTCCAATGCTAGTTGTGGCCCCCTTTCTCGTCACCACACTAGTCCAACGCTAGTTGTGGTTCATTGTTCCGTTTCCACTAGTCCAATGCTAGTAGAAATCCATAGAAAGGGCTAGTCCAACGCTAGACCCAATAGGCTTTTTCCTTTCTTTTCATTAGTGCATCATTTGCTTGTTCACCACATATCACGCATTTTCTTTAGTTTTATCATTGGGCATGTTCCTCGAATCCCTTTCCCCTCACTTAAGGTTTTGCATCTCATGCTAGCTATAGGGTTCATTTTGCTTGAGTGTCCCCCTCCGATAAGGAAAACGAGCGAGTGTGGCTACTCAATAGCCTTAGCACGCTAGTTTTGCCTTCTAATCAAAGGGAAAATAGAAGTCGAAAAGTTAGGAGTCAACCCCCGTACCCGACTTGTTGCATTCCTCTAGGGTCATACTTTCATTTTTTATCACCCACATACTCTTTTAACCACATTTTTTCACATTTCTCAAACCATACTTTCTCACTACATTTTTCCTATCACGCGCTCATTTTCACCTCACAAATGGAATTCCACTTTACCTTATATATCTATTATTCTATTTTCACACAAACACTTAGATTTTTCATACAATTTCACACATGCACCTTTTCATACACTTGCACACAAACACTTGGATTTTTCATACAATTTCACACGTTCACCTTTTTATACACTTGCACACTTGCACTTTAGCCATCATTTGCATTAATCGACCTCTATAAGGTTTTCCTTTATTGGCCGCTACAATTCATGTGGTTGGGACCAAAAACCTTGCAAGAGACATTTTAGAATTTAGGTTTGCATTTTTTCTTCATTTTGCATTCATGTAGTGCATCCAAATGTAATAAATTCTTTGATTAAAACAAGAAAATCTTTGATTAAATCATGCAACTAGCCTTGGCTAGGTCAAAGGGGTGCCTTGGATTTTATCCTTGCCTTCCCCTTTGTCAAATGTGACTCCCGAACCTTTTTCTTTGGTTTACGTGGGCTAGGAGTCGTTTAAAAAGGGTTTCTCACTACTTTTTTCCTATTTTTCTTAAAAATTCATTTTTTGGTGACTTGGTACACCTTAACTCATTACCAAGTGGCGACTCCGTATTTTGTTTTCAAAAAAAAAAAAAAACCCTTTTTAAACTATAATTTTGGGTCAAATCGTCGCATTCTCAAACCCCCATTTAGACCCATTTTTCTTTTAAATCACAATTCATTTTCCAATCACAAATTCAATCACAAGAATACATTTTTAAAACCATTTATTTATTTCATCAAAAATGGGGCGCGACAAGGCTTTGTACCTCGATTTCTATCAATGTAAATTATAAGCTTGAATTGCGGATATTATTTATGGTTCATGGATGTGTGTACATGACTCGATTGAGATAGTGAGTGAGTCCTGGCGAGAGCTGGGCAGGCGCTCCGCCGAACCCTTTGGTACGCCTTAGGGGGAGGTGGGGTCGTCACAGTGATTCTTGAAGGGGAGAGCTTGTGCTACTCTTGGTGACTTTTATTCAAGGTAAGAGAGTTTATCTCTCCAAGTTTTACTTCTAATCTTGTTATATTAAGCCTAGTAACTTGATTTTATGGTGAGATTATGGATGATGAGCATGTTTTAGTAGTTTTCCCCAATTTATTTGATGAACTAGGGTTCCTGATTTTCTGCTCAAGTTGATGTATGATGCATGAATGTTGCAATTAAAGTTATATAAGGTTGTTTAGTGGTGATTGGAACCAGAAATTTGAGGAAACTACACTTAGAGCTAAAAATTCCAGATTTCTGGAAAATTTCCCAAGCATTCTGTCCGAAATTGTATCTGTATTTTAGAGGCCGAATTGGCCTTTGGTCAAAGAAGGAAAGTTGTAGAGAATGGTGTTTTATAGGTGCCTACAAAATTTCAGCTCAATCGGAGCAACGCAGAACGTGAAAAGTCCAAAATACCCCTACTGCTTTAAGAATTTCCCAGTAGTCCGTTTCTTCAGTTCAGTCCAGTTTATTACGATTTTTGACCAGGATCCATTCTGATTTAGCTCTGGACCAAAACATGAAAGTTGTAGTGCTCTGAAGTATCTTTAAAATACCTCTAAGAACACCTGATTCGGACTTGTGTACACTGAGTTATGTCCGTTACAGTGTTCTGCATTTAAACAGCCGGTGAATTGATTTCTGGTTTGGTAATTGGAGAATTTGACCAATTTACATTAGAAACTGGACTAAGTGACCTTCATGAACATTGTAGCTCTGTGTCTTAGCTTCGAAACGGCATAGGTTACGCCTCAATCCGATAAGCGTAGCCTCGGATATGTCATTTCCGTATTTGTACGTCAAATCTGTTTTGTGCCACATTGAACTTCTGTACTTGCTACTGTTGTGAATCTTATTATTATGATATTGTGAGCCTATGGAACGGCTCTTGACATGAATGGCTGAGATGTATAATGTTGGGTTGTGTTTGAGAAAAACAATGAAGCCTAAAAGGCTGGAAAATTAGGTAAACACAAAGGGCATGCTGCCCAAATTTACGCTCGAAAACTAGAGAACTACTTGCAACTTGAGTAAGGGTTAAGAGTGATTACTGCTTGAACCATCTAGGGTACTTGAGTATTCTTGTTCCGAGGTATATAAGGAAGGACTTGGCCGAGCTTGTACCCTTGAGAAATGTAATAATGACTATTTGGAATATGTTTCTCTTGTACTTTCGACTCGTATGGCATTTTCAAGTATAAATGTTACAAAGTTTTACCGTTTAAAAAAGTGAGCAAGTGTTTCACGACTACTATCCGAGTGAATTTCAAATTCTTGATTTTATTGAACGAAACGTCTAAGTTTCGAACTCTAGTCATGTTTCAAAGTTCTCAAACTGAGTTTTATCGCAGATTTGGACTCCGAACTCGGAATATAACCTGAAAGTGACCAGTAAAGGCACTATATCTTTTGGTGAGTGCTTTCAAATACTGAATTGAACTTGATACTTGTACTTGATACGTGCCAATATGATTACATGCCACATGCGTGAATTGTTAGGGCAAGAGTGTACTTTATCACACTTGCCCTTACGTGATATACTTGTTTATTGTTGCAATTGACTTGATATACTTGTTTATGATGCGCGCACTTCCTGGAATTCCAGAAACCCTGTGGCGAGTTACTCTAGTCGAGCCGGCAAGGGCTTGGTCGATTGGGTAACGAACCCTGGGTCTCTTGTATTGTCGAGTGGAGTGATATCTCCTCGACTAATCGGTATACTCGAGTATTACCACCCGTGTTCTTGAGGATTTTGGGCCCAGTTGGGGGTTGAACGGTGGACGGAGAGTCGTTTAAGTGGTGTTCTACTGGATCGGTTTCTTTACTTGAAAGTTGACGGAGTGTCAACTACTACGTGATCAAGCTCCTGATGATGAATGGAAGTTGGCTCCTGAGAGCTATCCGTATCCTTATGCTTGAAATGATTATTGTTTATTGGATGATTGTTTCTTATGAAAAATTTTTATACTCGCTCATTTTGAGATTGCTACTTGAAGTGTTATTGCTCACTTTTATGAACTCTTCATGCTCGTTACCTTGCTAAATCGAAAACTTGTATTTATAAATAATGGTCAATTTGCTATTTGGAACCTCACTGGGCTTTTAGCTCATACCACGTTATTTGTTCTCCTTACAGGGGGTACGAGCGAGGCATAAGAGATGTAAAGGCTAGCGTAGTCTAGTTACTTTAGACTGTGTTTTGAATTTTGGTTTTGTACTCGCGCTATTCCTCGAATGGAACATTTGTACTTGGATTGTATATATTTTGAACTAGTTTAAGTATATCAAGACTTTGTACTTTGGTTTCTATCAATGTAAATTATAAGCTGGGATTGCGGATATTATTAATGGTGCTTGGGGTGTGTGCACATGATTTTAGTGAGTGAGTCCTGGCGAGAGCTGGGCAGGCGGTCCGCCAAACCCTCTGGTACGCCTTAGGGGGAGGTGGGGTCGTCACAGATGGTATCAGAGCTTAGGTTTCAGATCTCTATAGTGTATCCTAGACTTGAAGTTTAGGATGCCGGACTGTGGGTTTGGTTTGCAATAGTAGTGATTCTTGCGGGATGTCTTGACTTGATTGGTACAAGAGGGAATGTCGACGACGACATTCTTTTAAGGAGGGGAGATTGTGACGCCCCGGAAAAAAATGAGTTTGAGAACCCGAAAATTTTCTAATTTTCTAGGGTTTATTTATTTAATCGCCCGCCTTTTCTACATTTTCTTGATTAGAAAAATTCCCCAGATAAAGTTTATGAGCAAAGATAGTTTTAAAATGATTTTTCTAGTATCGGTTAGTTTTTGAGAAATTAAGAGCGTATTTTGAACGTGGGACCCGCAAGTGCGGTAAATGTAATATATTTTTGATAACTTGTTGGAGTTTTGTGCTAAGTGATATTTTTCTACAAGGTGTTAAGAGATATTTATGGATTGGTGTGAGAGGGAACAAAGAGATAGAGATTCATTATTTAAGTGACAAGTGTCGCTTGGCCATTGGGTGGAATTTTTGACTTTTATGCCATGTCTTACCATTTGACTTAATAAACTAAAACTTTACCAAAAATTTGCTCCATTTCCAAGCTTCATGGCCGAACCTCTCTCAAGAAAGGAAGAAAGGAAAGCTTTCATCTTACTTCTTCATTTCTTGCTTCAATCAAACAATTTAACCGATTAAACTTGGATTTGCTCCATAAAAACCTTTCTCTTGGTAGTATTAAGGTGTGTAGTGAAGTGGTTTGAGAAGCAAAGGTGCTAAGTTAGGTCTTTTCTTGGGTTTGTAAGGTAAGTGACTAAGGAACCTTTCCTTTGATCTTGATAATGTTCAATTAGTGATTGGTGGTGGTTGATGTAAGTCCCAAAGACAACCAAGAGGGGGGGTGAATTGGGTTGATTAAAATCCTAACCAAATTTATGCACTTTTTCTTTAATAAAAAATTTACCTTCTTTTCTAGTAATGATTAACCAAGTAGATTAGAAGACAGGAGCAATATTGATCAGAAAAATAAGTATAGAAAAGCAATGAGAATTTTATTAAACAGAAAAGTAAAATAGGGAATCAAACCAGGTGTCTACCAAGCTATCCTCAAACTTGAAGACCAAACACTAGGAAGAGCAACTTCTCTTTGATGAAAGAAGATCAACTAGATGTACAATGGAGGGAGCACTTCCTCCTCGCCCTAAGCCTCACTTAGTCAAGCTAGGAAGTTTTACAATCACTCAGAAAACCCTCAACAAAGCTACACTAAAGATCCTTTCAACCACAAAAGAAATGCTCAACAGAAATTCACACCACTTTAATACAAATCTGCTTTGGAGACTATTTTCTAGCTAAAATATCTCTTGAGAACTTGTAAACAAAGTGTGCAAAAGTTCCTACTTCGTTCAGACCAGTTTAATTTTAAAGGGAACCAGAAATGGGCTTCATCAATGCTTCCAACGGATAGAAGGCAGCTGAAGAGTCAACTAGCCGTTGGGGCTGTCGGACGTCCGACGATCGAATCATCGTCCGAACCAATCGTCCGATGATAGCCATGTTGAGGTTCGGACGTCCGATGAGTTTTTTGTCGTCCGACAGCACAGCGTCCGACCTTGGGCCGAGAGCTAGCAAGTTATCTTGGAATTTTTCGGACGTCCGATCTGGTTGATATGCGTCCGAGGTGTGCGTCCGATCCTTCCGGACGTCCGATGCTCCCATATGAGCGTCCGACAGAGCTTCCTTCCTGATGTTCTTCATCCTTTCGGACGTCCGACAGATTCCTTTCGGCCGTCCGACCTGATTGTCCTGTTTTTGCTTCACATTTTGGTTGTTTTGCTTTTGATGACATATTCGAACCTGATTCTTGGATAGACAAAAACACTTGTTTTCGAAGAAGGTTAGATAAACATTTCAAAGTGCCAAGAATGACACACAAGACACACTTAAAAGACAGTATCTTTGATCGGAACAAAACAATTACTAAATTCATTTATATTATTTCAATCTTGTTTGCCACATCCAAAGCATCGTAGACTGGAGTCAATCAGACATATGCTTTCCTTGTTCCATCAGGCCTGATCAAAGTGTTCACTTTCTTGGTCTGTATAAACGAACTTTTGTGATCATCAAAACCAAGAATAACATTCTCCCCCTTTTTGATGATGACAAAACAAAAGTTTGAAATGAAATTTGATGATTGCAATGAAAACTCCCCCTTTCAAAATAGACAAGAACTCCCCCTGCCTTAGTGAATCATAAAAAGTTTGAAAACCTCCCCCTCACTAGACTGCCCAACCGAGTTTAGACAATTATCCAAAAACATGACAATTAAGCAACTCACAACCAACATATCACCAATTCAATCCATCAGCAAAATCCAAATTTAATTAAACCATCAATCAATTCAACATATCCAACATCATCAAATCCTCATCAAATCCAACATATCAATCAATTAGTATATCATTTCCATTCTCCCCCTTTTTGTCATCACAAAGGGCAACCAATTACATCAACACATCAACACATCCACAAATACATTCATCAATGAAAACCAAAAAAAAAAATTCATTATATTCACACAATTAGAATAGACAAACAAACATCCATCAAGACAGTGCTTAAACATCCATCAAAACATAACTTAAACATTCATCAAAAACATACCAAAAGAAACTTAAAATATCCATTACATTACATATTCATTGTTGAATACCACAAACACATAAACGAGACAGACAACATGCAAATGTCCTAAATGATGAACTAAGTGGATCCAGGTGTCCTCCGAGAGAGCTGATATTGGTCAAGATCCTCCTCTTCAGTCTCTTCATCATCTTCAGCAGCCTCTTCAACTGGTGCCTTGCCTTTATCTAATGTAGAGGTGCCAAGAGGAGTCACAGGGGTTGAAGAACCAGGATCCGGAATTGATGAACTTGGATCAGTGGGGTGTGACTCTTTGTCATGGGAAACTTCCTCAACCACAGGTGGAGGAAAAAGAAGATTCTTTTTGTCAAGAAAGGCAGTTTGTTGCTCAGAAGACATGGTGAGCATTAGGCCATGTTCTAGAAGAAGAACATGCTGTTTGAGTTCATGAAGAAGCTCAATTACTTCATTACTTGAAGAGGAAGATGCTTTAGTGGCAGACTTCCTAGGGTGAATGGGAGTGAGTGAAATGGGTGAAGGATCATGTATAGTCTTAGACCTCTGTTCACTAGATGATGCCCCCTTATATGCCCACAGATTATCTTTAAAAACAAGATTTTTCCTTTCAAAATATGCTCTGGTAAAAGCATAAGAAGATGCTTCTTTGGGACAAACACCTAAAATTGGAACTTTGTAAAATTCAAAAATCTTTTGAAGAAACTTTCCATAGGATAGTTTTCTTCGAGAGTCAGTAGCATAGCGAAGTAAAAACTTGCACATGACAAAACCAAAATCAATCCGGATTTTTTCTCGAAAACAATAAAAGAGATACAACTCCATTTTGTTTGCATCAGTTCTGTGGCCATCAGTGGGCACAAGCAGGTTTGAAATGATAGAAAAGGCAATTAAATTCACAGGGGCCAGATCATTCAACTTAGCATCAGCAGGTGAGGAAAAACTTCTTTTGAAATAAGTTAACATTTTTGTCCCATCAAAATGATTTGCAGCAGTAGGGAGCTCTTCATAGGAAAAGAAATTAGCAACCTTATCTTTGCATAAACGTTCAATTGTAGTTTTTAAAATGGAATTCACAGTATCAGAATCAAAGATGAGGTCTACCCCATTTACCCTAGACATGATCTCAGTTTGGTCAGTTCCTTTCCTAAGGTTGGCAAAAAATTGATGCAGCATATCAGGATAGTAGACATTGGGCATGGAAATGAGATGTGACCATTTCTGGAAAGCAAATAGATTCAGAATGGATTCTAAACCTATGGAGCGAAATTCAGAGGGGTTTACAGTTCTTTGAGGGATGACACCCTTCTGGGATATCCAGGCGTATCTGTCTTTCGCAGCATCATCAAAGAATGGAGGGAGAGGGACTGATTTAGGAGGCGGTTGAGAAGAGGTCCCCTGTCCAGATTCTGGTTGAGAAGTGGGTTGTGGAGTAGGTCGTGATATCTGACCCTTGATAGCTCCCCTTTTGAAGCGCTTGGATGTCCGTTTGACAGTAGGAAGATCCTCATCCTCATCCCTGAGTGGATACTTGCGTCCGGCAGTAACTTTTCCTCCCCTTAGATTCACCATTTTTCTAAATGTGTGGAATGGAGGATGCAAATGATGCACACAGCAGTAGGGAAGTGAATCGCACAGAAATTTTGGGACAAAAACACCTTGAACGAGATTTGACAGAGCGGTTATGCAAGAGTAGGGTTGTGAGGAAAATTTGGGGATTTGCGAAATGTTATTCAGTTTGGTGAAATGATCAGGAGAAATGAAACGCAAACGATGGGGAAATGTTTTGGTTGAGTCAATTTGGGAATGGTAGCCACAAAATGGTACGAATTTGAGAGTGAGGGAAGAGAGAGTTTTCGTCCGAGAGGAAATAGGATGGGAAGAGTCTGAAGCAAATGCGGAAGAAAGTTGTTTTAAAAAATGAGCCGTTGCACTGTCGGACGGCCGAACGAAGTTGTGCGTCCGACAGTTGCGTCCGAACAGACGCAATCTGGAGAATGGCTGAAGAACATCATCGGACGTCCGTTCATCTTCTTTCGGACGTCCGAAGACCCAAAGAAAATTAAGATGATTTTTCGATTATTCCTAATTTTGATCTTAGATGAATGAACTGTTCTAATGGCAAAGCTTTCGTAAAAATATCAGCAAATTGATCTTTAGAACAAACATAATTTACACATATTTCACCTTTTTGAACAAGATCACGAATAAAGTGATGCTTTATATCTATGTGCTTTGTCCTAGAATGATGAATAGGATTTTTGGTCAAATTGATAGCACTAGTATTATCACAGAATACAGGCATGCAGTCATACAACAATCCAAAATCATTCAAAGTGTGCTTCATCCATAGAAGTTGAGCACAACATGCACTAGCGGCAATATATTCCGCCTCGGTGGTAGACAAAGAGATTGCACATTGTTTCTTGCTAAACCAAGAGACTAAACAATTTCCAAGAAAATGACAAGTTCCACTCGTACTCTTTCTATCCACATGACAACCTCCAAAATCAGCATCCGAATAACCATATAGAGCAAACTCATTAGATCTAGCATACCAAAGACCATAGTCTAATGTACCTTTCAAATACCTAAAAATTCTTTTTACAGCATTCAAATGTGATTCTTTTGGACAAGATTGAAATCTAGCACACAAGCAAACAGCAAACATAATATCAGGTCTACTTGCGGTTAAATAAAGTAGGCTTCCGATCATACCTCTATAATGCTTTTCATCCACATGATTACCTTCTTCATCTTTGTCAAGCTTTGTAGAAGTGCACATTGGAGTTCCAACTTGTTTTGAGTCCTCCATGCCAAACCTTTTCAGCAATTCCTTGGTATATTTTGCTTGATTTATAAAAATTCCCTCAAGAGCTTGATGTATTTGAAGTCCAAGGAAGAAATTTAATTCTCCCATCATACTCATTTCAAATTCACTTTGCATAGTGGTGGAAAACTCCTTACATAGATACTCATTAGTAGCACCAAAAATAATATCATCAACATATATTTGCACAATAAGAAGGTCATTCAACACATGCTTAGTAAACAGTGTGGTGTCCACAATACCTCTTTTGAAACCTTTTTCAATCAAGAACCCACTTAATCTTTCATACCAAGCTCTTGGAGCCTGCTTTAAACCATATAAAGCTTTAGAAAGTTTAAACACATGACTTGGAAATTTTGTATTTTCAAAACCGGGGGGTTGATCCACATACACTTCTTGATCAATAAAACCATTTAAAAAGGCACTTTTAACATCCATTTGAAACAATTTGAAACCTTTGAAGCAAGCAAAAGCAAGAAGCATTCTAATAGATTCTAATCTTGCTACGGGAGCAAATGTTTCATCAAAATCAATGCCTTCTTCTTGTGCATATCCTTTAGCAACTAATCTGGCTTTATTTCTTACTACAACACCTTTATCATCCAACTTATTTCTAAAAATCCACTTTGTGCCAATGATAGGTTGATTTTGAGGTCTATCAACAAGTGTCCAAACTTCATTTCTCTCAAATTGATTAAGTTCCTCTTGCATTGCCAAAATCCAGTTTTCATCCTTTAAAGCATCATTGACATTTTTGGGTTCATAAAGAGAAACTAAAGCAAAATTGTCAATCAATTTTCTAGATGAGGAACGAGTGTTTACCTTCTCGGATGGATCACCAATTATAAGCTCTTTTGGATGATTTTGGTTGAATTTCCAAGCCTTGGGAAGATCTTTGAGTGGATCATCATTTTTGTCTTCATCTTCCACTTCTTGATCATTATGAACTTCATTTTCCATTTCAGTTGCTGCTGGTTTAGAACTTCCTTCATTTCCAATTGATAGTTTTTCCATTCCTTCTCGAACACCTACATCATCATCCTCACACAAACTTTTGGAATTATCATCATTGGCTTCATCAAATGTTATATGTATAGCTTCTTCAATCACAAGTGTTCTTCTATTAAAAACTCTATATCCTCTTTTATTCTCACAATACCCCAAAAATATTCCTTCATCAGATTTTTTGTCAAACTTACCAAGATGTTCCTTTAGATTCAAAATAAAACATTTACAACCAAATGCTTTGAAGTAACCAACCGTAGGTTTCTTATCAAAAATCAGTTCATAAGAAGTTTTCTTCAAAATAGGTCTCAAGAGGATTCTGTTCATCACATAACATGCGGTGTTTACCGCTTCAGCCCAAAGATATTTAGGCAGCCTACATTCATTCAACATAGTTCTAGCAGCCTCTTGGAGAGTCCTATTTTTCCTTTCTACAACACCATTTTGCTGTGGAGTCCTTGCAATAGAAAACTCATGTGTTATACCATTATGATCACAAAATTCTGGAAAACCACAATACTTGAATTCTGTTCCATTATCACTTCTAATCCTAACAATTTTTAACCCAAGCAGATTTTGCACTTTAGCAAACATTGAAGTAAAATTCTTGAAGGCATCATCTTTATGAGCAAGAAATATCACCCAGGTGTATCTAGAATAATCATCAACAATTACAAAACAATATTTCTTACCTCCCAGGCTAGTGATTTGAGTGGGACCAAATAAATCAAGATGCAAGAGTTCCAAAGGTTTTGAAGTAGATACACACATTTTTGGTTTAAAAGAAATTTTAGTTTGCTTCCCAAATTGACATGCATCACATATTTTGTCCTTATCAAAACTAATTTTTGGCAAGCCTCTAACCAACTCCTTTTTCGAAATTTCCTTTAGTAAATCCATGTTAAAATGACAAAGTCTTCTATGCCACAACCAAGGATCTTCATTTGAAGCTTTGAGACATTTTAAGCTAGAAGAATCAACTTTATCGAGAATCACAATATATATGTCATTAAACCTCTTACCTTTGAACACAACATTATATTTGGAATCAAGTACAATGCATTCATGCTTTTTAAACAACACATACAAGTCTTTATCACACAATTGACTAACACTAAGCAAGTTATAACCTAAGTTATCAACCAAGAGCACATTATGAACAAAAGTTTCACCATCCTTACCAACATCACCTATTCCAATTGTCTTAGCTTTCACATCATCACCAAATGTTACCTTTCCACTTGATTTTGATTTCAGCTTTATGAACAAGGAAGGATCACCGGTCATGTGCCTTGAGCAACCGCTATCAATGAACCATTTGGACTTGTTTGAGCATTTTTCCTGAAAAGAAAAGGTGTTTGGTACCCTTTTTAATTTTTGGGTCCATAATAGTTAGCATTGTATCTAACTAACCACATGCACTTCATCCCTTTGTTCAGATTTCTTTTCACATAGCAATTACCTTTCAAATGCCCTCTTTGACAACAAAAACCACACATAATGGAAGAGTCCTTAACATGTACTGGTTTGATATATCTCAATCCACCTCTTCTATATGTTGTGAACCCATGTGCAATTTTGTTGTGTGCAAATGTTCTTTGAAAAGTAGTAGGATGGGTAAATAACATGTTCCTTTTGCTAAACTCCTGCTTTCTTGCTTTCAGAGTCTCATCCAAGTTGTCCATTCTTTTTTTCAAATCACCCTGTCTTTCCTTCAGCATTTCACAAATATTTGTCTTTCTATCAAGCTCATCTTGAACATTACATCCGGCTCTTACTAGACTTTCATTGTCGGTCTTTAGTTGTTTATTTTGTTGAAAAAGACTTGCATTTTCTTGAATGAGAAAAGCCATTTTCTGTTTTAACTGCTTGTTTTTATCATAAGATTCCTTCAAGGCATTATGCAGTTTTTCAACAAAGGATTCAAGATCATCATCTTCATCATTATCACTTTCAGATTGAGAGTGTGTGGAAGTTACCTCATTATTTCCAATAGCCATGAAGGCCATTTGAGCAGATTCTTCTTCTTCTTCAACTTCCCCTTCGGAGTTGCATTCATTCCAAGTAATCTGAAAATTGTTGAATCTTGGCTTTCGATCAGCTTTTCCATCTTTCATCTTCTTCATAGGGCATTCGTTTGCATAATGTCCAATCTGTCCACATTCGAAGCATTTGTCCAACTGTTTCTTGTTGAAATCTTGTTTACCTTTATACTTTGCGATAGATGGCTGATTCTGGAATTGATTGCTAGATCCTCCCCTTCTAAACTTTCTTTTATTCAAGATTCTTTTGAAGCCTCTGGTGATGAGAGCAAGATCATTATCGTCACCATCCGAGTCTTCATCATCCAGGTGAGCAGTATCATCTTCACCTTGAGTAGTCTTTAGAGCAATGTTTCTCTTTGCTCTAGCATCCTCTTCCTCCTGCACTTTAGATTTCAGTTTCAACTCATAAGAGGTTAGTGAGTTAATGATAGATTCAATAGGCACAGAACTTAAATCCTTGGCCTCCTCTATTGCAGTCACTTTATTTTCCCATTCTTTGCCCAAGGCATTGAGAATTTTCCTGTTCTTCTCTCCCAAGGTGTACTCTTTGCCCAACGCCTCGAGATCTTTGATCAAGTCAGTGAACCTGCAATACATTTTGTCAATATCCTCAAGAGGTTCAATTTTAAATGATTCATATTTCGTGACCAAGATGGCCTTTTTCTGTTCTTTCACATTGTCACCACCCTCATGGATTTCTCTTAGTTTATCCCACATTTCTTTAGCCGATTTGCAGCCTTTTACTCTGATTGATTCATTTGAATCTAGGGCACTATAAATAACATTCATGGCCTTGGCATTCAATGTGAGGTTAGTCCTATCTTGAGCATTCATTTCAACTCTTGTTTTTGGCCGAAGCAACCCTGTATCTGCATCAAGAAAGTTAGCTTCATGCGGTCCTTCACTCACAATAAACCATAATTCAATATCAATAGATTGCAGAAAGATAATCATTCGTTCTTTCCAGCTAACATAGTTGGAGCCACTGAACATGGGAGGCCTAGTAACAGATTGCCCCTCAACAAACATAGCATGACTGGTTGTCATCTTTACTCCAAGCCGTTAGAGCTTAATCTCAAGGAGACCAAGCTCTGATACCAATTGTAAGTCCCAAAGACAACCAAGAGGGGGGGTGAATTGGGTTGATTAAAATCCTAACCAAATTTATGCACTTTTTCTTTAATAAAAAATTTACCTTCTTTTCTAGTAATGATTAACCAAGTAGATTAGAAGACAGGAGCAATATTGATCAGAAAAATAAGTATAGAAAAGCAATGAGAATTTTATTAAACAGAAAAGTAAAATAGGGAATCAAACCAGGTGTCTACCAAGCTATCCTCAAACTTGAAGACCAAACACTAGGAAGAGCAACTTCTCTTTGATGAAAGAAGATCAACTAGATGTACAATGGAGGGAGCACTTCCTCCTCGCCCTAAGCCTCACTTAGTCAAGCTAGGAAGTTTTACAATCACTCAGAAAACCCTCAACAAAGCTACACTAAAGATCCTTTCAACCACAAAAGAAATGCTCAACAGAAATTCACACCACTTTAATACAAATCTGCTTTGGAGACTATTTTCTAGCTAAAATATCTCTTGAGAACTTGTAAACAAAGTGTGCAAAAGTTCCTACTTCGTTCAGACCAGTTTAATTTTAAAGGGAACCAGAAATGGGCTTCATCAATGCTTCCAACGGATAGAAGGCAGCTGAAGAGTCAACTAGCCGTTGGGGCTGTCGGACGTCCGACGATCGAATCATCGTCCGAACCAATCGTCCGATGATAGCCATGTTGAGGTTCGGACGTCCGATGAGTTTTTTGTCGTCCGACAATTACTAAATTCATTTATATTATTTCAATCTTGTTTGCCACATCCAAAGCATCGTAGACTGGAGTCAATCAGACATATGCTTTCCTTGTTCCATCAGGCCTGATCAAAGTGTTTACTTTCTTGGTCTGTATAAACGAACTTTTGTGATCATCAAAACCAAGAATAACAGAAAATTATTATTTATTAAAGCTCTACTATCCAATTGTTCAACTATAAGAGTAAATAAAGCTAGAAAATAAGGTTTTACACTTCGGTTTCAAGATTTGAGCAAAATTAGGGTTTTGTGATTTTTCCGCCGGATGAATTTTCGGTACTGGCCAAGAATCAATTTGATGATTAAAAGTGACTTTTAAGTGAGAAATAATATGTGAGTAGTAGCAATGAGGTAAGGTTAGTGAATGGAAAGTAAAAACTCTAGTACGGGTGTTTTTAAGAAAAACGGCGCGAACCGACGGGTCCCGCGCATTACCGATTGAACGCACCGCTTGACCACCATTTTTGCTTACCAAACAAATTTATTGAACTTGAACAAAATATCTTCCCCCTCATGATTATAGCTTGACCGAAATTGTGGCTCAAATACAAGGAAAGAAAGAGAAAAATTTTGTGGACAAGAATAGGCCAAGTGTTGGCCAAAAATTGTGGACACAATTACCCTTAACCTCTTACTTCCATATAAGACAAACCAAGCCTCATCTTCCTCCATATTTCCGCATAAGAACCGAGAGAGAGAGAGGGGAGGAACAACAAGAAGAAAAAAAAAACTCCTTCATTTCATCTTCAATCCAACAACTTAGGGAGAAATCAAACAAAACAAACCGATTAAACTTGTTCTTGAGTGACTAGCTAGTGAGTTGTGGTGTGATTCTTGAAGGGGAGAGCTTGTGCTACTCTTGGTGACTTTTATTCAAGGTAAGAGAGTTTATCTCTCCAAGTTTTACTTCTAATCTTGTTATATTAAGCCTAGTAACTTGATTTTATGGTGAGATTATGGATGATGAGCATGTTTTAGTAGTTTTCCCCAATTTATTTGATGAACTAGGGTTCATGATTTTCTGCTCAAGTTGATGTATGATGCATGAATGTTGCAATTAAAGTTATATAAGGTTGTTTAGTGGTGATTGGAACCAGAAATTTGAGGAAACTACACTTAGAGCTAAAAATTCCAGATTTCTGGAAAATTTCCCAAGCATTCTGTCCGAAATTGTATCTGTATTTTAGAGGCCTAATTGGCCTTTGGTCAAAGAAGGAAAGTTGTAGAGAATGGTGTTTTATAGGTTCCTACAAAATTTCAGCTCAATCGGAGCAACGCAGAACGTGAAAAGTCCAAAATACCCCTACTGCTTTAAGAATTTCCCAGTAGTCCGTTTCTTCAGTTCAGTCCAGTTTATTACGATTTTTGACCAGGATCCATTCTGATTTAGCTCTGGACCAAAACATGAAAGTTGTAGTGCTCTGAAGTAGCTTTAAAATACCTCTAAGAACACCTGATTCGGACTTGTGTACACTGAGTTATGTCCATTACAGTGTTCTGCATTTAAACAGCCGGTGAATTGATTTCTGGTTTGGTAATTGGAGAATTTGACCAATTTACATTAGAAACTGGACTAAGTGACCTTCATGAACATTGTAGCTCTGTGTCTTAGCTTCGAAACGGCATAGGTTACGCCTCAATCCGATAAGCGTAGCCTCGGATATGTTATTTCCGTATTTGTACGTCAAATCTGTTTTGTGCCACATTGAACTTCTGTACTTGCTACTGTTGTGAATCTTATTATTATGATATTGTGAGCCTATGGAACGGCTCTTGACATGAATGGCTGAGATGTATAATGTTGGGTTGTGTTTGAGAAAAACAATGAAGCCTAAAAGGCTGGAAAATTAGGTAAACACAAAGGGCATGCTGCCCAAATTTACGCTCGAAAACTAGAGAACTACTTGCAACTTGAGTAAGGGTTAAGAGTGATTACTGCTTGAACCATCTAGGGTACTTGAGTATTCTTGTTCCGAGGTATATAAGGAAGGACTTGGCCGAGCTTGTACCCTTGAGAAATGAAATAATGACTATTTGGAATATGTTTCTCTTGTACTTTCGACTCGCATGGCATTTTCAAGTATAAATGTTACAAAGTTTTACCGTTTAAAAAAGTGAGCAAGTGTTTCACGACTACTATTCGAGTGAAATTCAAATTCTTGATTTTATTGAATGAAACGTCTAAGTTTCGAACTCTAGTCATGTTTCAAAGTTCTCAAACTGAGTTTTATCGCAGATTTGGACTCCGAACTCGGAATATAACCTGAAAGTGACCAGTAAAGGCACTATATCTTTTGGTGAGTGCTTTCAAATACTGAATTGAACTTGATACTTGTACTTGATACGTGCCAATATGATTACATGCCACATGCGTGAATTGTTAGGGCAAGAGTGTACTTTATCGCACTTGCCCTTACGTGATATACTTGTTTATTGTTGCAATTGACTTGATATACTTGTTTATGATGCGCGCACTTCCTGGAATTCCAGAAACCCTGTGGCGAGTTACTCTAGTCGAGCCGGCAAGGGCTTGGTCGATTGGGTAACGAACCCTGGGTCTCTTGTATTGTCGAGTGGAGTGATATCTCCTCGACTAATCGGTATACTCGAGTATTACCACCCGTGTTCTTGAGGATTTTGTGTGACGGCCCCACCTCCCCCTAGGGCGTACCAAAGGGTTCGGCGGGTCGCCTGCCCAGCTCTTGCCGGGACTCAGTCGTTCACTACAGTCCTCAATTAAATTACAATATAAAAATCAAATATGTATCAAATTCTCCAAGAATTACATATCACGAACCCACTTAAGTCCAAACGTTCATACACTAAAAGCTCAGCGAGTAACCAATAAAATCGGTAAGCAAATCAGTTTCACAGTCGTTCATTTCAGTGATGTCATGATTCTAAGATCAAATGTACATTTATTGCTCTCGTGAGCCAGTGAAATCGTTGTACTTAAACACCCAACGCTCCAAACAAACATTTAACAGTAAACAGTCAGAGGGGGAGCCATTTGCTCCAGATGAACAGTACACAGAGGTGGAGACGTTGGTGTTCAGCACACGAATTCCAAGTACTCATTTAAGCCAAAACATGTCATGGGCCACATGCAAGCACTCATGATATGCAATCAAGTAAATAGTGCAAGAAACGGTTCATAAGTAACTTTGGAAAGAGTTTAGGGTCACTCACCTCCACGGCTCAGAAACTATCCATCATATATCATTACCTTGCCCGAGTCCAAGCTCTAAATCACAAACTCAAAGCAATCATACATTCTCAAAGTTCGGACAACATTTCCCCATAAATGCTTCATTTCCAACCTACAATATATTACCGATCACACATACGGTTAATAAGCAATAAAATATATCCAATTAGGCCACAATATCCCTCAATCAAAGCTAATTAGAAGCTTAAAAGCCACCACTAGAAAAACCCCCAATTAAACCCTAGAAACCGGAATTCATTCCCTCAAGCGTAAATTTGGGCAGCATGCCCTTTGTGTTTACCTAATTTCCAGCCATTTAGGCTTCATTATTTTTCCTCAACCAATCCCAAAGTCATATATATCATAAATGCAAGTCAATAGCCGTTCCATAGGCTCATAACAATACAAGGACAAAATTTAAGCTAACAACAAGTGTGGAAACGAAGTTTACAAAAGACAGTTTTGACGGGTTTTTGCGGAATGGGTACATCTGAGGCTACGCTTATCGGATTGAGGTGAAACTTATACCGTTTCGAAGCTAAGACACAAGGCTACAATGTTCATGAAGATCACTTAGTCCAGTTTCCAATGCAACCTAGTCAAATCCTCAATTTACAGAACCAAAATCTCACTCGTCGGCTGTCTAACCGCATTGTACTATAATGGTCATATCTCAGGTTACAAAAGTCCGATTCAGGTGTTCTTAGAGGCGTTTGAAAGCTAAGTAAGAATACTACAACTTTCATGTTTTGGTAAAAAACTAAATCAGTACGGATCCTAATGGAAAAACGTGATAAACTGGATAAACTGACCAAACGGACTGCTGGGGAAAAACTTAAAACAGTAAGGGTATTTTGGACTTTTCACTACCTACGTTGCTCCGATTGAGCTGAAATTTTGTAGGTACCTATAAAATACCATTATCTACAACTTTCATGCTTTGACCTAAGGCCAAATCGGCCTCTAACATAGGGCTACAAAACCGGACAGAACAGAGCTGAAAATTTCCAGAAACCTGGAATTTTTGGGATTCAATGAAACTTTCTTCATTTCTTGATTCAATCATCACTACAACCACTTATATAAGCTTAGATACAACATATATCATCCATATAGCAAGTATAGGCAGCAAATACCTCAACAAATGAAGCTTGCAAGAGTAATACTTCACCTCCTCTTGGAATTCTTGGTTCCCCTAGCTTCTCAAGCTCACAGCTCACACTTTAATCGGTTTAGAATTTTAATTCCTCACTTGGACGGCTCAACTCAAGAAGAAGGAAGTTGGTTTCTTGCTCTCTTTCTCTCCTCTCTTGTCTCAGCCAAGTAGCAGAAAAATGAAGAAGAAAGGTTGCCCAAGGTGATAAGAAGGTAAGACAAGTTGTCTTGGTCAAGGGCCCTTAGGTGGCCGACAAGTGTCCTCACCACCCTCCACTCATTTTTTTGTTTCTTTTCCTTGTTATTTTGGTCCATAATTTCGGTCAAAGCTAGCTGGAATTGAGGGGATATTTTGTTCAAATATTAATGAGCTCATGTGGTAAGAAAGTGGTGGTCAAGTGATGCGGTCAATCGGTAGTGATCGATACCCGTCGGTTTGCACCATTTTTCCTTAAATCACACATACTAGGGTTTTTACTTCCTATTCACTAACTTTATATCATTGCTTCTAATCACATATTATTTCTCACCCAAAAGTCACTCTTAAACACCAAATTTGATCCTCATTCGGTACCGAATAATTACACTACGGATACACGTGAAAACCCTAACTTGCTCCAACTTGAAAACGAAAAGTGAAACCCTACTTTCCAGGTTCATTTACACTTATCGTGGGGTGATTGAGTAGTAGGGTCATAGTAAAAGAATAATTTCCAAATAAAAGGTCATTTTTGAGAAAATATAAGGAATTTGCGAGTCCTCACACTCAACCTTTCGGGGCGTCACAAACTCCCCTCCTTAAAAGAATGTCGTCCTCGACATTCCATCTTGTACCAATCAAGTCAAGACATCCCGCAAGAATCACTAATATTTCAAACCAAACCCACAGTCCGGCATCCTAAACTTCAAGCCTAGGATACACTACAGAGATCTGAAGCCTAAGCTCTGATACCAACTGTGACGGCCCCACCTCCCCCTAGGGCGTACCAAAGGGTTCGGCGGATCGCCTGCCCAGCTCTTGCCGGGACTCAGTCGTTCACTACAGTCCTCAATTAAATTACAATATAAAAATCAAATATGTATCAAATTCTCCAAGAATTACATATCACGAACCCACTTAAGTCCAAACGTTCATACAATCCCTAATAACAACTATTACACAAGATGAAATCCAAAACTCAAACCATACATGAGATAATCCATCCGGTCACATGAATACGTGCTACAAGCACTTCCTTCGTCTCGAGCCCTGTGGAGGGGAATAAAACATTTTGGGGGTGAGCTAAAAGCTCAGCGAGTAACCAATAAAATCGGTAAGCAAATCAGTTTCACAGTCGTTCATT
Source organism: Coffea arabica (assembly GCF_036785885.1). Taxonomy (NCBI): domain Eukaryota; kingdom Viridiplantae; phylum Streptophyta; class Magnoliopsida; order Gentianales; family Rubiaceae; genus Coffea; species Coffea arabica. The sequence goes on along the minus strand of NC_092320.1, from coordinate 45,842,311 downwards.
TCAGTGATGTCATGATTCTAAGATCAAATGTACATTTATTGCTCTCGTGAGCCAGTGAAATCGTTGTACTTAAACACCCAACGCTCCAAACAAACATTTAACAGTAAACAGTCAGAGGGGGAGCCATTTGCTCCAGATGAACAGTACACAGAGGTGGAGACGTTGGTGTTCAGCACACGAATTCCAAGTACTCATTTAAGCCAAAACATGTCATGGGCCACATGCAAGCACTCATGATATGCAATCAAGTAAATAGTGCAAGAAACGGTTCATAAGTAACTTTGGAAAGAGTTTAGGGTCACTCACCTCCACGGCTCAGAAACTATCCATCATATATCATTACCTTGCCCGAGTCCAAGCTCTAAATCACAAACTCAAAGCAATCATACATTCTCAAAGTTCGGACAACATTTCCCCATAAATGCTTCATTTCCAACCTACAATATATTACCGATCACACATACGGTTAATAAGCAATAAAATATATCCAATTAGGCCACAATATCCCTCAATCAAAGCTAATTAGAAGCTTAAAAGCCACCACTAGAAAAACCCCCAATTAAACCCTAGAAACCGGAATTCATTCCCTCAAGCGTAAATTTGGGCAGCATGCCCTTTGTGTTTACCTAATTTCCAGCCATTTAGGCTTCATTATTTTTCCTCAACCAATCCCAAAGTCATATATATCATAAATGCAAGTCAATAGCCGTTCCATAGGCTCATAACAATACAAGGACAAAATTTAAGCTAACAACAAGTGTGGAAACGAAGTTTACAAAAGACAGTTTTGACGGGTTTTTGCGGAATGGGTACATCTGAGGCTACGCTTATCGGATTGAGGTGAAACTTATACCGTTTCGAAGCTAAGACACAAGGCTACAATGTTCATGAAGATCACTTAGTCCAGTTTCCAATGCAACCTAGTCAAATCCTCAATTTACAGAACCAAAATCTCACTCGTCGGCTGTCTAACCGCATTGTACTATAATGGTCATATCTCAGGTTACAAAAGTCCGATTCAGGTGTTCTTAGAGGCGTTTGAAAGCTAAGTAAGAATACTACAACTTTCATGTTTTGGTAAAAAACTAAATCAGTACGGATCCTAGTGGAAAAACGTGATAAACTGGATAAACTGACCAAACGGACTGCTGGGGAAAAACTTAAAACAGTAAGGGTATTTTGGACTTTTCACTACCTACGTTGCTCCGATTGAGCTGAAATTTTGTAGGTACCTATAAAATACCATTATCTACAACTTTCATGCTTTGACCTAAGGCCAAATCGGCCTCTAACATAGGGCTACAAAACCGGACAGAACAGAGCTGAAAATTTCCAGAAACCTGGAATTTTTGGGATTCAATGAAACTTTCTTCATTTCTTGATTCAATCATCACTACAACCACTTATATAAGCTTAGATACAACATATATCATCCATATAGCAAGTATAGGCAGCAAATACCTCAACAAATGAAGCTTGCAAGAGTAATACTTCACCTCCTCTTGGAATTCTTGGTTCCCCTAGCTTCTCAAGCTCACAGCTCACACTTTAATCGGTTTAGAATTTTAATTCCTCACTTGGACGGCTCAACTCAAGAAGAAGGAAGTTGGTTTCTTGCTCTCTTTCTCTCCTCTCTTGTCTCAGCCAAGTAGCAGAAAAATGAAGAAGAAAGGTTGCCCAAGGTGATAAGAAGGTAAGACAAGTTGTCTTGGTCAAGGGCCCTTAGGTGGCCGACAAGTGTCCTCACCACCCTCCACTCATTTTTTTGTTTCTTTTCCTTGTTATTTTGGTCCATAATTTCGGTCAAAGCTAGCTGGAATTGAGGGGATATTTTGTTCAAATATTAATGAGCTCATGTGGTAAGAAAGTGGTGGTCAAGTGATGCGGTCAATCGGTAGTGATCGATACCCGTCGGTTTGCACCATTTTTCCTTAAATCACACATACTAGGGTTTTTACTTCCTATTCACTAACTTTATATCATTGCTTCTAATCACATATTATTTCTCACCCAAAAGTCACTCTTAAACACCAAATTTGATCCTCATTCGGTACCGAATAATTACACTACGGATACACGTGAAAACCCTAACTTGCTCCAACTTGAAAACGAAAAGTGAAACCCTACTTTCCAGGTTCATTTACACTTATCGTGGGGTGATTGAGTAGTAGGGTCATAGTAAAAGAATAATTTCCAAATAAAAGGTCATTTTTGAGAAAATATAAGGAATTTGCGAGTCCTCACACTCAACCTTTCGGGGCGTCACATTTTGGGCCCAGCTGGGGGTTGAACGGTGGACGGAGAGTCGTTTAAGTGGTGTTCTACTGGATCGGTTTCTTTACTTGAAAGTTGACGGAGTGTCAACTACTACGTGATCAAGCTCCTGATGATGAATGGAAGTTGGCTCCTGAGAGCTATCCGTATCCTTATGCTTGAAATGATTATTGTTTATTGGATGATTGTTTCTTATGAAAAATTTTTATACTCGCTCATTTTGAGATTGCTACTTGAAGTGTTATTGCTCACTTTTATGAACTCTTCATGCTCGTTACCTTGCTAAATCGAAAACTTGTATTTATAAATAATGGTCAATTTGCTATTTGGAACCTCACTGGGCTTTTAGCTCATACCACGTTATTTGTTCTCCTTACAGGGGGTACGAGCGAGGCATAAGAGATGTAAAGGCTAGCGTAGTCTAGTTACTTTAGACTGTGTTTTGAATTTTGGTTTTGTACTCGCGCTATTCCTCGAATGGAACATTTGTACTTGGATTGTATATATTTTGAACTAGTTTAAGTATATCAAGACTTTGTACTTTGGTTTCTATCAATGTAAATTATAAGCTGGGATTGCGGATATTATTAATGGTGCTTGGGGTGTGTGCACATGATTTTAGTGAGTGAGTCCTGGCGAGAGCTGGGCAGGCGGTCCGCCAAACCCTCTGGTACACCTTAGGGGGAGGTGGGGTCGTCACAGTCGAGATGGGGGTAGAGGGCGAGGACAAGGAACCGAAGAGGTAAAAAATGAAAATGTAAATAGACAAGCCGAAACCCAAGTAGCTATAGCCATACAGCGAATAGCTAATTTGTTAGAACAAATGATTAACCAACAGGGTCAAAACCAGGTACAGCATCTTGGAAATCATGAGGGAGAGGACCGTGCCTTAGAACGGTTCCAAAAGTTCCTACCGCCTAAATTTTTGGGTGGACCTAACCCTGATATAACGGAGAGTTGGTTGGATCGAATGTTAGATATTTTCGTTGCATTAGGATACCCGGAGGAACGGTAGATAGATTTTGCTGTTTTTCAGTTTGAGGGGGTGGCTCGTGCCTGGTGGAATGTGATTCGAGCCAAATAGGATAGAGAGCAGACCCCCTGGACTTGGGTTAATTTCACTCGTGAGTTTAATGAGAAGTATTTACTGCTACTTGTTCAAGAAAGGCAAGAGGATGAGTTCATACGACTACGTCAAGGGACTATGAGTGTGGCGGAGTATGAGACACAGTTTACCAAATTCTCTCGTTTCGCTCTGGATTTAGTACCAACAGACCAAAAAAAAATTCGTCGGTCTGTCCAGGGCTTGAATGTGGAGATTCAAGAAGCACTGGCGGCTGCTCAATTGGAGACATATAGTCAAGCTATTGAAAAAGCACAAAGAATCGGGAATACTAAGAGTCAAGTAAAGGCTTTTCATAATAGGAAAAGAAGACAACCTAACACAAGTAATTATATTGAGGGACAGGGCTCAAGGAGCGAGCCACCATCTAAGATAGCTCGAGGAGTAGGTAGTCCACGACCAATAGGGATCCCGAATCAAGGAAATTTTGAGAAAAGTCAGGCAGGAAGGGAGACCCAGAGGGGTACCTCACGTGGAGGTCCGACATCAGGACCCAGAATGACATGTGGGTTTTGTGGGGCAGCTAACCACATGGAAGATAATTGTTGGAAGAAAGGGCAAGTTCGAAAATGCTACCGATGTGGTAGTGCTGAGCACCTGATTGCTTAGTGCCCTCACTTGCCAAAAGAAGGAAATTTGCTAAGGGCAGAAGGGAACACTTCTAAGCCGACCAATGCAGCGGGTAATCGACCGAAAGTGCCGGCAAGGACCTATGCAATAAGACATCAAGAGGTGACAAACCCATTGGCAATCATCGAAGGTACCCTCCCTACCTTCCATTGTGTTGAGGTTTCCTTCTATTCATTTTAAAAGATTACTACCATTAAGGCCGAGTACAATGGAATTATTATGTTGTTAAGATCTTATGGAATTCGATCTATGAGACGTTCAGCGTTCATTAAGAATGCGTAAAGACCATTGAGACTTTGAGATAAGGATTACACGGTTGGTTCTTGGATTGGAATACATAGAGTGACAAACTTTTGAGGTGAATTTTATTATCAATGATGAACTCGTTAATGCGGCATTAAAGTATTCTAACCCTTAGCTTGTGAAAAGATTAAGAAGATTTGACTTAAAGGTTGCAATTTCGAGGACGAAATTCTTTTAAGGAGGGGAGATTGTGATACACCAAATTTTTTTTTAGTCTCAAAGAGGATATTACGGTTTCTTTATTTTATTTTTGTTTTAAGGCATTGTTTTGTTTTAAAGACTAGAAACCCTACTTGTACTCAAAACCCTAGTTTTACTTGAGACCAACAGGTTTTTTTTTTAAATCTCTCATATTTTAATCGAAACCCTAATTTTAATCTATGGAGTTGTAAAATTCCTCTTATTTTTCTTAAAATTCCGTTTTACTTGGAATCCATTATCTTATAATAGCTATACTACTCATTTACATCCCCAATGGTTGGAATAAAGAATAGAATTACGAGTTTTCCCTTTTCATTCATCGTTAGGGTAAACTAAGGTTTTTACGTCTTTTCGTAGTGTGAGTAGTTGGTACGGAGTGTGTACTAAATTTGGTGATTAAGGGTGACTTTTAGATAAGAAAAAGTGTGTGATTAGAAGTAATAATAATAAGTTAGTGAATGGCAATTAAAACCCTAGTACGTGCTAGTTAAGGAAAAATGGTGTGTACCATTCACTACCGACTGAACACACCACTTGACCACCACTGTATTAACTTAGTATATATCATTGTTATTAGTGCTAAAATATCAGCCTTTTATCAGCTTTCGTTGGCCGAAAATATTGACCAAAATAAAAGGGAAAAGAAGAAAAATTTGAGATGGAATCTCACGGCGACACTTGGCGAAGATCAACCCAACTTTGGCCAAACTAAAATCCTACCTTCTTATCTCTATTTGAGCTTCATTTCATCCTCCTTTTCTATCATTGTGGCGAGAGCAAGAGAGAAAAAAAAGGCAAGAAACACTTCATTTCCATCTTGAGTTTTGGCATGATTTGAGTGAAATCTAAACTTCTAAACCAATTAAACTCTCCCTTTAGTACTTAGGCAGCTTTGTGTGGCAAAGTTTTGGAGGAAAGGTTGTTGTTCTCTCTTGCAAGCAGCCTTGGTGAGGTATTATGGTTTCCTATCCTTTTCTTGCACTTAATCTTGTTAAAGTTTAGTTAGAAGCTCTTAATCTTGCCTTATAACGGTTAATTGGTTAGTTTTGATTGATATGGTGGATTGTCGAACTAGGGTTTGAGTTGTTCAGTTGTGTTTAGTGTTGTTTATATAGCATATGATGTTGATACGCTTTGATAGGGACTTAGTGTGGTGATTTATGACATAAATGTGAATTTCAAGCATTGAATCTTCAATTCCAGAACTGTGAATCCAATCTATCCTGCTTTTGACCTGCTTCATTCGTCCATGTTAGAGGCTAAATCTGTGATGACCCCACCTCCTCCTAGGGCGTACCTTAGGGTTTAGCGGACCGCCTGGCCAACTCTCGACAGGACTCACTCACTTATTGATTGTGATACCCCGACTTTTAGGATAGTGTTTTTTTAGTCTCTAAGAGGTACCTGTGACGATCCCACCGTATCCAGAGGTGTACCAAAGGGCTTAGCGGATCGCCTACCTAGCTCGCGCTAGGATTTGATTCCAAAATGATAAAATAAATTTCACGCTAAAAGAAAATTCTATGTACACTATTACATCTTCAAAAGTTATGTAAACTATTACATCAAGCCATACATGCCACTAGTACTAGAAAGTAAACCCTAGAAAAAGCTGATAACTATAACCACCAGAACAAATATATACATCTTAAACAAAACAATGTCTTAAAATAAAAATAAACTAAAGAAACTGTAATATCTTCTTTGAGACTAAACAAAAATATTATCCTAAAAGTCGGGGTATTACAATGGTATCAGAGCCTTCCCCGCATCGGCCCCTGCTAAGGAAAACAAATAGAACGGGGTAAGCTATATACTTAGTGAATAATCAGGGGTAAAAATGTAAACTCATATCCAAATAAACAAGTAAAACAGGATATTTCACATCAATAACAGAAGGGTAACAGAATGGTAGGATAGGGGTGGCTCCAAAATCAGTTCAATTTCTCGAGCTTGAAAGCCGGTTGACACTCCGTCAACCAAAGTACTCATGGTCCGTAGACTCTGCTTACTTTTCCCGTTCACCTTATCAACTCTAGCTGGCCAGTTAACAGCACACAGTAGCTCGAGCGAAACAAAATCACTTAGCTTTAACAAAGAACGAAATCCCAAGGTTATCATGGAACTATCTTCGACCAAACCCTGGCTGGCTCGAATAGTTCGTCTATCCTTGGAATCGGGTTGGAACCAAGCCCTGAGATATCCAATCTCTCAATAGATGATATCTCTCAACAAAGTACTTACCCCAACAGCACACAGCAAAAAGGGGTTCAACTCATGTTATGTAATCACCCCCATCAGCACACAGCAAAAGGGTGATACTCAATATAACGCATGTATTCTTACATATGAAATCAAAACAAAGGATAGGGTTAGGTTGAATGAGATAAAGTACACCCTCGTCTAAGTACCCATTTAACATATACAAAGCACTTTAATAATTTCACATCAGTAAACTGTGAGGACCCGCAAATTTTCTACATTTTTTCCTCAAAAATGCCTTTTATTTGAAAATTATTATTTATTAAAGCTCTACTATCTAATTGTTCAACTATAAGTGCAGATGAACCTAGAAAATAGGGTTTTCCGCTTCGGTTTCATGACTTGAGCAAAATTAGGGTTTTTCGATTTTTCCGCCGGATGAATTTTCGGTACTGGCCGAGGATCAATTTGATGATTAAAAGTGACTTTTAAATGAGAAATAATATGTGAGTAGTAGCCATGAGATAAGGTTAGTAAATGGAAAGTAAAAACCCTAGTACGTGAGTTTTAAGAAAAACGGCGCGAACCGGCGGGTCCCGCGCACTACCGATTGAACCACCACTTGATCACCACTTTCTTGCCATACAAGTTTATCATTAATGGAGCAAAATATCTTCCCCCTCTTAGCCCTCCTATTGGCCGAAAATTAGAGGTTAGAAATGCAACAAGAGAGAGAAAAATTTGTGGTCAAGATTAGTCCAAGTGTTAGCCAAACTTGTGGCTAGAATTAATCCTTAGCTTTCCAACCTTCTTATAACACAAGCTTAGCTTAATTTCCTTCATTAATTCTGCATCTTGGCTGAAATAAGAGAGAGAGAGAGAGACAAAGAGAGTTCATCTCATTCTCCTTCATTTCTTCTCCAAATCTTGAAAAGTTTCTTCTATTCGCGCAAATCTACTCCGATTAAGTTGTTATCTAGCACAAAGGCTACCAACCGGTGTAATTTTCTTGAGGAACAAAGGCCTTGAACACTTGTTTCTAGTCTCCTTGGAAAGGTATACATGCTGGAACCTTGACTCTCCGATTAAATTCGCGATTAGTTGCTAAATATGTCACATATGGTTGAATTATTGAGGTATGTGGTGAAATAGAGGCTTGGGTCATGATTTTCCATTTTATTGGAATATTTTTCAGCTTTCCTATGATTTCTCTAGTGCTTAAAATTTGGGGCTTTGATGTTTAAAGTTTAATATGGGAAGTTAAGATGGTGAAGCAAGCCAAAAACAAAGAAGTTAGCAATTGATTATAAGAATTCCAGATTTCTGGAATTTCATGTTTCACTTCTGTCCGGTTTTGTAGCCTTATCTTAGAGGCCGAATTGGCCTTATGTCAAAGAAGGAAAGTTGTAGAGAATGGTGTTTTATAGGTGCCTATAAAATTTCAGCTCAATCGGAGCAACGTAGGATGTGAAAAGTCCAAAATACCCTCACTGTTTTAAAAATTTCCCAGCAGTCCGTTTCATCAGTTAAGTCCAGTTTATCACGTTTTTTGACTAGTATTCATTCTGATTTAGCTTTTTGCCAAAACATGAAAGTTGTATTATTCTGAATTATCTTTCAAATGCCTCTAAGAAAACCTGATTCGGACTTGTGTACTCTGAGATATGTCCATTACAGTGTAATGCATTTAAACAGCCGACGAATTGATTTCTAGTTTAGTAATTTGAGAATTTGACCAAGTTACATTAGAAACTGGACTAAGTGACCTTCATGAAAATTGTAGCCCTGTGTCTTAGCTTCGAAACGGCATAAGTTGCGTCTTAATCCGATAAGCGTAGCCTCGGATAAGTTATTTCCGCTTTCATACGTCAAATCTGTCTTTTGCTAAATTGAATTTCTGCACTTGTTATTTCTGTATTTCTTATTCTTATGATATTGTGAGCCTATGGAACGGCTCTTGACTTGAATTGCTTATGTGTGATGTTGGGTTGTGGTTGAGGAAAAATAATGAAACCAAAATGGCTGGAAAATTAGGTAAACACAAAGGGCATGCTGCCCAAATTTTCGCCCGAAAGCTAAGGTTTATTTGAACTTGTAAAATACTATGACCGTTTTTCCATCTTAAAAACATGATCCTTCTTCAATTGGAAACTCCAAATGTTTACTTACTCTTACCAAATAAAGAGGAGTAGTTTAGGATTTTCTTGAGTATTTTGTCCTCTCTTTTTCATGAATTTTATTAAGACAATTAGTCTATAATATCTACTTGAATATAAGATAAGTTTCAACCACATAAACGATTCCGAAAATGGTATTTCCTAGTCTATCTAGTTGGATTTTGATTTGTCTTTAGTTCAAGTGTTTCCATTAGAAAATTTTATAACCCTTTTGAGTTGGTTTTATGTGTGGTCTATGAAACCCTAGTTATTTTTATCCACGAGTCCAAATGTCCACGTTCCACTTTAAAGTCTTTTTATACGTTCTACTCATCATGCGACGAGTCTCTTTGATTGCACCTAATTGGTTGTGACAAATGAGTGGTAATATTCTTTTCATTTAATCTTAGGTTTTCTCGGAGACTAAAGATAATATCCGGAAGGATATTTTGCACGTTGTTGTGCGTAAATAGGTGAGTGTTCTATATACATTTTGTTCCTATGACTATGTGGATTGTTGGATCTATGTGGTTATTTGTGACTATTTGATTACATGTTACTTGTTTTCTATGATTTTTAAAATGAACTTTTGCTAGGTGAGTGTGTACTTTATCGCACTCGACCTAAATAAATATGAAATTTTCGGTGATTAAATGTTGAAATACTAGTTGCGCATGAATGTAAGCCTTTTGGCTGAACTGGGCCCTTGCCCTTGTTACCGGTCGTCTCGAGCCAGAAGCGGACTCGGTCGAGCGATTAGGAACCTGGGTGAATTTGGTATACTCGAGTATTACCTTGTAGACCGGCCATGTCCGGGTAGGTGGAGTCCGGCCAACGTCCGGATGGGTGGAGTCCGGCCAACGTCCGGAAAGGGATGAATGAACGAACGCAGGCACGAGGGTTTTACTTCTCAAAAAGGAAATTTTCAAATAATTGGAGGAATAAGGGGAAATGTCAGGGGAACGAACGAACGAACAAAGAGCTCCTTGGGAGCCCGTATCCTTTTAATGAATGCATTATCATTGCTTTATATTGGACATGTTTTCTGGATTAATTGTTATTACATGACTACTGTTCCTTGTTTAATTACTTGTTTATATATATAGAACCTCACTGGGCTTTTTAGCTCATACCACGTCAATTGTTTTCCTTAGCAGGGGAAGGCGAGCAAGGACGAGCGTTCGGTATAGTCTAGTTGATCTAATTCTTTGGCCTTGTAATGGTTCTCGCCCTAGTGCTTGGCACGGGCTGGTTGTATGAGGAATGAGAACCCTTGTATATTCGATGGTTGTACTTGAATGGTAAAAACTTTGAAGACTTTTGGTGTGTAGAAGTTTCTTATCTCTTACTTGAGCATCTATTGTCTATGGATGTATATACATGATTCGAGTTCCATAGTGAGTGAGTCCTGGCGAGAGCTGGGCAGGCGATCCGCCGAACCCTTTGGTACGCCTTAGGGGGAGGTGGGGTCGTCACATAAACAACCTAATTACTCACTCAAAATAGTGAGCACGCAAATCAAGGCACTTTATACGGGTCCACCGACTCCGTCCGGTCCGTCACTACCTCAATAAAAGGCTTGCAAAAGATATCCTTCATCTCTCCTTGTAAAATTTTAGCTCCCCAAGCTTCCTAAACTCTCCAATTAGAAGTTAATCGATTTAGTTTGCTTGATTCCTCACTCAAACAAACTGAGCTCAAGATGAAATGGAGTTTTCTTCTCTTGCTCTCTCTCTCCTTGAGGTTTGGCCAAGCTGATGGAATGGAGGAGAAAATGAAGCTTCAAGAAGGTTAATAAGATGGTAATTAGTTTAGGTCAAAGTTAGGAGAATGATCGCCAAGTGTCACCGCAAGATTCAATCTCAATTTTTTTCTTTTTCCTCCCTTTTCTTGATCAATATTTTCGGCCATCTTGAGCTGGATTAAGGGCTGATATTTTGCACTAATATCAATGATATTTTATGGTAAGAAAGTGATGGTCAAGTAGTGTGTTCAATCGGTAACAAATGGCACCCGTCGGTTCAACCCGATTTTTCTTATTTCGCACGTACTAGGGTTTTCACTTATCATTCACTAACTTATTATTATTACTTCTAATCACACACTTTATCTTATCTAGAACTCATTCTCAATCGCCAAATTTTGTGTGACGTAAAAAAAAAATTTTATTATTTTAAAATTCCATTTCCAGTTTATTTAAATATTTAATTGCTCATTTAATCCGAATATTATTTTTTAACCTCTTTAGACCTAATTACATGGATTTATAGTTTCGTTATATTTTTAAAGTGACTAGTTTCAAAATTTAATTTTTGGAAGCTCGTTAATTGAAAATAGTAAATACGCGATTGGAGTCAATAATCGATTCGAGAATACAATAAGCTTGGAAAATTAGAGGCTTGTAGGATGGACTTAAGATAGGTATTTTATGTTTAAATACTCAAGTGATAGTTATTAGTACTATCGTTATAAGAAATTCTTGGAGGTTTCGCTTTATCGCGCTTAATTTGGAGATACGCGTTTGTACACGCGCGATTTAATTGAGGGACTTTAGACCCTTATTTTGGAACAATTAAGAGTGAATAATATTAATATGAATATGAGTGCCTTAAAGGTTTAGTGCACTAGTGAAATAAACTCGAAAGGAATCGAGCACAAAACGCGCGCGTACGCGCACTATTGAAGAGTTGACTTTTGCACCAATTCTAGCCACACAAATAAAGCTTTCTTAGGAAGCCAAATTAGATCAAAACACTCTCTCTCTTCCTCACAAAGTGGCCGGTCATCAGATGCAAAAATAACCCAAGGAGTTCTTCATTTTTCATCCCAAAATCTTGTACAAATCATCTCCAATTCCTTTCAAATTTCACACACACATAGCTTAATACTTGGAGATCATCTTAAGCTACAAAAGGGGGGAGCTTTTCATGGTTTTCTTGAGCTAAGAGAGGGCCAAATTTCTGCCTTGTTCACCAACACAAGTAAGTGACGATCAATCCTCAAATTCTTGGCCTATGGAAGTTGATTTGCACTTATGAGCTTAGATATTCATGTGGGTGGCTTGTTATTGTTGGAAAATTTTGAATGTGGGCTCTATGAACTTCCACTCTCGGATTGATGGATGATGTGATGCTTGATGATGGATTTAATGTTGGTTTAGTGTTCAAATTGGTAGATTAATGGTGCATAGCTAGTATAAACTTCAAGGAGTGCATGGATGTAAAGTTTCCAATTTTGCCCCTGTTATAATCATGCCTCTTTTTGCGAATTCTTGAGGTTTTAATGGCTTGTATATGATTTTTATATGTTGTATAGATGGTGTATAAAGTTTCATCGAAAAATATTGAGGTTTGGTTGGTTCAAATGGATTAATCTCACAAAGCTAGCAAACCTGGAAAAATTTTCCCGTAATGCTCAAACAGCCTTCTTGTTTTGTCCATAACTCGTTGCTCCGACGTCGAAATCATGTGCTATCACTGGAATTTGAAACTAGACATTCCCAGCTTTCCAGCGGTATAAAATACAACCCCTAATTCCACCCGAGTATCCCGTATCAACCGTTTAAAGATGACTGTCCTGTTTCTCTGTTTTCCTGGAACGAAGTTCAGAAGCGGCAACTTGAGGCTCGAATTTGAGCTAGTTGTGTGCTGAATTTCAAAATGATTTCTTCTGTGAAATTATATTTTTGTGAATGTATTTTCCAACGCCATCAACCATGCTCAATTCCGAGTTGAATTGAGTTATTCGTAATCAAAATACGAAACCTGCCCTGTTCTTGAAAACCCTAAATTTTGGGCAGAATTGATGCTAGACTTGGTGTGGACTTGCCAATTGAATTTCTTGGAGTTAAAACACTTACCAAATGTACCATGAATATTCCTTAGGCTTTTTCTACACAAATAAACCATGTTTGAAGGATTTTCCTTGGCCAAATGTTTGGAATGGAAAACAAAAAAAAAGCTCAAGGTAGTTTTGCCTTAGGATTTTTTGAAACTTTGGTTGTTTGGTTGACTACATTCCCGAAGTTATTTTTTTATGAAATTTGATAGAGGGATACCCTTTATATAGGAATATTATATTGCTGAATTTGGTACCAATCCGAGTCCATTTCACTGCTCAACTAAATTACCAAAGTTCATGACTCGAGTTTGGAAAACCCTTGTTTCACAAGGAATTTTGGTAGCTTTGAGTTGCCGTATCTTAGTGCTCAAAACTCCGTTTCTCGTTTCGATTGTTTTGTTGTAAACTTGAATTTTAACTCTAATAGAGTTCCAAATTTGAGCAGCTAGTTCCAATCAAGTGAATTTTTCTGAATTTTCAAAATTGGCCAAAAACCAACTTAAATCTGCCTTATGAACCAAAACAGCGACTTTGAGCTCATTTTTGAATATTTTTCATTTGGAATATTAGAAAAGTGTATTCTAGGAACTTTTAGTACTTTGGAAGAAGTTTCCAACGGTACCAAGTTTTCCAATTTTTGACATGTGGAACATGAGATACGATTTTTCTAATGTATCGCATCGAAACTGAAAATTTCCGAATATCAAGGAAATGGAGTTTTTCGAGTACTCCTTATTCCTTCGATATTACTTGAACGTTTTATACTTGATTTCCAAGACGAAAACTAAATTTCTCTTGTAATTTGAAACCCCACTTGAGAGCCTTGATTTAGGATAAATAAGGCTCGTTTCACGAGACTTTCTAAGATTGTACTATGGTACGATCTTCTTTAATACCAGGGGTTTGTAAATGATAGTCTATTGTTAATTGCTCAGGCACACAAGAGGACTTTCAAGAGGATCCCATAGTAAACGCCTAAAGCTCCGAGGGACATTTCTTCCTCATTTCTTATATTGGTGAGTGTCAAGTGTATGAATACTTGATACAAATTTAATTGTTATGATTGTTTGGAGATTTTGAAAATGGAGGCGAGCGTGTACTTTACCGCACTCGTCCTCATTTGAAATGTATGACTCATGATTCAAATGAACCAAATGAATTATGACTTAATTGAATGAAATGAGATGATTGAATGATTGAATGAAATATAATGGTATGCTATGGCTGCATACGTCGTTGGAGTGAATCTCTTCGACTCTCAATTGTAAATGGGGACGCCCAAACTCATAGGTCGACCTTGGACTCGAGCTGGCATGGGCTTGGTCGGGAACCTTGGCGAGTCATGAGATAATGAAGCTCGACCTAATGAGAGGTTTTGTTTGGCATACTCGAGGAGTATCGCCTTATAAATGTCTAGCGGGTTCGGGAGGTGCACGGTGGACGGATGGAAGTAAGTGGTGATCTAAGGAATGGAAATACCGATCCGGTTGATGGAGTGTCATCGCGGGGAGGTATACGAATGACATTGGCAAAGCAAGTGGAAATTAGCTCCTAAGAGCTCCGATATCCTTGAATTGTTTCTACTTACTTTTCCGCTCGAATTGTTATTTATTGCAATATTGATACTTTATTTGTTAAATTGGGATTGCTACTTGAACAATGTGCTTGCATGTGTGTTCTTGGCCTCACGAGCGTTTTGCTCACCCTATAGATTTGTTTTCCTTAATAGGTTTGGGCTTGGAATGATGTTCGGAGGAATTTCTCTTTTGTGTACTCATGTAATAGGGTTCCAACTCTTTTATCTAGACTTTTGGATATTATATATTTTGGGTTGTATTATGGAAAACCGATATAAGAATTGGGTGATTGTTATAGATTGTTAAGCTTGAACGCTTTCACGCTATTTGTTTGTATATGTTTTAGTTATCGACTTCTAGTATCGTTATAAGTTTGAATAGAAATTGCTTGAGTCCTGGCGAGAGTTGCCCGCAGATAACCTTTGGTTCGCCTTAGGGAAAAGTGGGGGCGTCACAGTTGGTATCAGAGCGCTAGGTTAGAGATCTATATGGGAGACATATTAGATACTCTACCGTTAAGACCTGAGACCGGATAATTAAGTTATACCTTAAGAGGTATTTGGGGCATACTAGTGATTTGGTTAGGCATGCATAAACGACATCCGAACTAGATAGTGATTTAATTTCTAACTCGAAAAGTGCTATTATTTTGCAGGGATAGAAAACGGAAATAGAGTTCCGGCAGCTAACGGGAATGGCCATGCGAATGGTCATGTAGTGCCTCCTAAGCCTATTTACTATCGAGCGCTAGGTGGGGGAGCTCGAGTATGCTATTTCCCATCTGACAAACGTCCCCGATGTTCGTGTAGGTTGACCTTCGCCTACCCGAACCACCTCGTGCTTGCTTTGGACGACGAACGTCGTTAGTTAGTGGATCTTAACCGGGATTTACAGGCAGAGGTGGACGAGTTTAGACAAATGGTTAGCGCTTAGGGAGAGAGGATTGCTAAGCTCGAGGAGGTACTAGAGGGCGAGGTGGCCACATCTGCAGTGGTTCGTGAGGAGCTTTAGAGTGCTAGGGCTCGACTTACTAGGTTGAGAGAGGAGGTCCGTAGTCGGGCTTCCAACATCTTGACTGATGCTACTAGGCTAGTGGATGAGGCGATAGAGGGAGTCCAGAGCCCTGAGGAGGAGGAGGATCCTGAGGAGGAGATTCCACCCGGTAGTCCTACTGTGGACTAGGTCTAGATTGATTGACCTTTCTTTTGACCCTTTTAACTAGTACAGTTAGAATTAGCAGGGGTGATGCTAAGTGCTGAGGCCATTGTATTTTGTATGACTGTGTGGCTTACTTTTGAAGCACTTGCTTTTACTTTAGTCTTCTGTGACTAAAAGTACTGTTGTGGCACCTGTGTACTATATTTTTGTGACTACCCCATGACTTGCTAATTGTATGAACTTGATATGCTAATGAATGTAAATTATTGTTATTTTCAATATTTTCTTGATTGGTTCCTACTTTCTAATTTCCATTGTAGACACCAAAATTTTAGCTTTTATTTATTTAGGTGATTTTTGTTTATTTTATTATTATTATTATTATTTTGTTTTGTTTTGTTTTGTTTATTTTATCTTATTTTCATATTTTGTTAAGAAAATTGCTTTATTATTATTTAATTCATTGAAAGAAAAAAATCAAAGGGACAAGAACAAGACACATAAGCCTATTTTGGGGTTTGAAATCTTGGCCTTTCACTTAGGTTTAGTTTTTGGGGGGGCCTTTAAAATGCAAACAGTCGCAAGCCCAAGGGATGGAACAAAACCAAAAACGAAAATGGAGGATAATAGAGTTGGCGGCTAGGGTATTAGGAAAGAAGCCAAGCAAGAGAAAGAGAGCATCTAATGACGGCTGAAAAATCTGGAGAGAAAAAAGAACGGCTGACGGCGAAAAGGTGAGTGATAGGGAGGTGGTCGGAAAAGAAAAGAAAAGAAAAGACTAAGGGAGAGCCAAGGCAAGAGGAGAGGCTACGGGGACAAAACTAAAAAAGGGAAAAACAGAGAAGGCCGAGAGAGAAAAGGAGAAGAAGACAAGGAGAAACGGAGGAAAAAGAAAACGGAAGGGAAAAAAATGAGGGAGCGGCGGACGGATTGAAGACTGGAAAAGCTACGGGAAACTAAGGAAAAAGAATCAGAAAGAGGGGAGATTGGTGAAGAAAAAGACGGAGAGAAACAAAAAAAAAAGAGCAGAGAAAGGCAGGAAGCGGCTAGGGTTTGGTTTTGGCAGAAAGGCTTCGAGAGGGAAAAGGGTAACAACGAAGGGGGCTGAAGAGAAAGGAGGGGAGAGCTAGGGGGTGAAAGAAGGAGAGAGAGCTTCGGCAGTAGAAAAATTAGAGGGAAAAGAACAAAAACAGAGGAAAGAAACGGGCTATGGAAGGAGGGCTCTCGGCGAAAAGAAAAAACAAGCGGCCAGGAAAAAACAGAGCGAAGGAGGAAATGCTGGAATCCACCGCCTTTGCCTGCAAGAGCATTTCAGTCGACTTCAGCTGTGGGACGGCGAGCTCCGCCTCTGGAGCTTTCAATCTGGCACCACCTTGACCTTCATCATCAGTCCACCATGACCACGCCGACAGCCGCCAATCACCCTAAACCAAACCCTCCGATGCTCAGATCAACGGAACCGCCGCTGCTCATAGCCGCCACCACCGCGACCGGAGTCCACCGTCGCCGCCGCTCAAGCAAAAGCGCTGTGAGTTGTACTTTTTCTTTAAAAAAATTCAGTTCTAGTCAAGCTCTCAAAGCAGTCTACCGGGCCTTTATTTATTGCAATTTTTTCTGTCAATTGTTCATGATTTTGGATTGTGCGTGCTTTCTGTGTCAATTGGACCAGAGTCCTTTTTGTTTTGATAATTTTGGGGCCGGTTATAACATAAATTGAGTAAAGATTTGTTGGAATTTTTACATGCCCATTCCCTGTTTGTTAAAATGCCCAAGTGAAACTTCTACTTGAAGGATGATTGATTCGTATTTTGTGTGTAAGGAAAACAGATGTTTGGTCAGTTTAACGCTTGACAAAACCTGATAGTTGATGATCAGGGTAAAAAAAAAAAGAGAGTTTTGAGAATTCTTGATGTGTTGTTGTTTTTGTTTTGTATTCTTGCCAGTTTTCTTTTGCGTATAAACTTGAGCTGCATTGTGAGAGGAGGTTTGTGCGAGTTTATTCTTCTTTTGAGGATGATAGATAGTTGGATTTTTGATATTTTGTCCGAGAAAAAACTGAGATGATAACTGATGTAGAGCTCAGTGCAGAAGATGATTATTTTGTCCAAATTGCTGCTCGCGTTCTCGTTTTGCATCTTTTCGATGGTTTTCTGCAGTTTACATCTATGTTAAATTTTGGTGGTTAGAGTTGCAAGGCCTTGTTGTTTTGGTTTGGGTGTTCGATGTGTGATTGGATGTTGTTTGCATCTGGTGTGAATTTCATAAGAAGTATAGTTGCAGAAAACGTCTTGATGGCATGCTCTTCCATTTTTATTCTTTGATTGACATTCAAGTGTTGGTCTCCTACCTGTTGTGTTGCGTTTTGGAGCTTAATGGAATGGGTTAATGAATTTGATGATTTTGGTTTGAGATGGCCTAAGTTGCCTTGGTTGTACATGCTGTAAATTTGTAGAAATGAGTAATGAAGAAGAGTTTCTGTGAAGAAAAGGCTTTCTGCGAAGTATGAAGCATAATTTTTGAAAATTGTGATTTAACCCCTCAATTTCTGTCTAATTTTATTGTGGCCCAAAATCTGGAAAAATCGAATTAGTTTCGTCCTTTTAAGTTTAATCCTCTGTTTGCATGTTTTATGTGTGACTTGTTTTGATAGATTAATTTTGGAATTTAATGCATAATCAAAGCTTAGTAATTTTAGTTGGGTTTTTATCTTGTTGGGTTTAGTATTATGGTTTAGGTTGTGGGTCATAACATTTGTTTGGGTTTATAAAATGGGGTTTAATTCATTTTTGTTTGGGTTTCTGACTTAGGCTTAGGAGGTAACAGCCCATTCTTTTGGTTGGGTTTATTTTGTTGTACAGTATAGGCTAGCCCGTTTGTTTTGCTTGGGTCTCGGTTTGGGGCTAAGAGGGGTTTTGGCCCAAGAAATAAATGAAATGGCCCAATGGCCTATTTGGTTGAGAACCAGAAGATGAAATTGCAAATCAGTCCCTGCATTTTTAAATAATTATACTATGACTCTAAAAACTTTTAGGGTTAAATACTAAAAACCCCCCTGTGGTTTGCTTAATATTCACTTTACCTCCCTATGGTTTGGAAACCTACAATTTGACTCCCTGTCGTTTCAACTAAAGTGTATTTAACGGAATTTCTGTTAGATTTTCACTTTAGGTGAAACGACAGGGAGTTAAATTGTATATTTTCAAACCATAGGGAGGTAAAGTGTACATTTGACAAACCACAAGGGGGTTTTTGGTACTTAACCCAAAACCCTTATAGAGGGGCAATTTTGACATTTTCCTTTCAGACGTTAGTTTAGATGTTTTCCGTTGGACTTTTACTTTAGTTGAAATGACAGGGAGTCAAATTGTAGGTTTCCAAACCATAGGGAGGTAAAGTGAACATTAGGCAAACCATATGGGGGTTTTTGGTATTTAACCCAAACTTTTAATCTCTTTTGATTAGGTCCTTAATTTAATTACAAATGGGTCCCTAAACTTTATTTTTCTTTAATTTTGACCCCAAAACTTTGTTAATATTTGCAATCAAGTCTTTTATTCTTTTGACCTCTTGAATGTGGGTTGTTTATATGATTTAACTGATTCAATTTTACGATTCATTTTTATCTTTTATGATTGTTTGTTAATTAAAGTGGTGCCTTGACCATTTCTTTGTTTTTTGAGGGTAAATAAGAGAGTAATCTCATTTCATTAGGAGGTACACCCTAATCCCTTATTTCTTATTTTATTTGACTCTACGTGCCCTATGTGACTTTACATGTTTGATTGTATGCTTCTTGAATGTTTTTTATTCATTTCATTTATTTATTTATTTGCTTTGTATATTTACTTTAGTTCGATTTGATTATTTGAAAGGCAATTCAATGCCAAGGTTGTAACAGCCAGGTTATTAATTATTTTATTCCTTTTCCCCCTTATATTGTAGTAGGGCCTTCCTAATGTAATAGATAGGGCTTTCTTTGCTTTATTTGCCCTGTGTGATTTGCATGCTTACTTGCTATGTGTTACTGTTTCCCTAGGATTTAACATCTAGATATGCATGCCTATGTGTTATGTGAATTACGTGCTCACATGCTTACTTGCTTTAACTATGCCCATTTATTTGTGTGTATATGGTGAATGCAAATGTACGATATAACCGTGTCTAGTCCAATGCTAGTCATGGTTACTTATCCCCTCGAGCCCTCACAAGTCCAATGCTTGTGAGAGAGCGTTAGTAAAGGGCTAGTCCAATGCTAGACCCAATAGGGCCGCCCCTTCTCGCTAGTACATACTCGCATGCCTTCACTACATTTCATTCATTTTTCTTTTTAGTATTTCTCATTTTTACATGCTCCCCTAACCCTTTTCCTACACATTTAGGGTTGCATTCTCATTTTAGACTAGCTCATTTGCTTACATAGGTTAGGGAGTTACCCCTTGGATATGGGATATGGACGAGTTTGGCTTTTCTAACCTTAGCACGTTCGTATTCCCTCTATTAAAGGGAACATTGAAAGTCATGAGTGCAAGTCCCCCGCACCCATTATGATGCATTCCTTTAGGACATACACATTTATATATTATTATTTTCTTTACTTTTTCTTTCTTTCGAGTCTCATGACTTGCATTATTCGTGACTTCTTCGAAGAGTCCACATTGGGCATCACAATTAATGTGATTGGCATCAATTGAGTTTTGAAGAGAAATTTCGACCCCCGATACCCTCTTAGGTCTAGGGTTTACATTCATATAGTACATTCAAATGTGATAAATCTTTAAATTAAAATAAGAAAATCTTTGACTAAATCGCGCAACTAGCCTTGGTTAGGTTGGAAGGGTGCCTTGGATTTTTATCCTTGCCTTCCCTTTTTTCAAATGTGACTTCCGAATCTTTTTCTCTGATTTTCGTAGACTTGGAGTCGTTTAAAAAGGGTTTTTCTATTTTTTTCTTTAAAAATTCATTTTTAAGTGACTTGGTATACCTTAACTCTATACCAAGTGGCGACTCCATTTTTCATTTAAAAAAACCCTTTTCAAACTATATTTTGGGTCAAATCGTCGCATTTTCAAGTCCCATTTAGGCCCATGTTCTTCATTCTCTTTTCAAATCAAAAATTCATTTTCTAATCAAAAATTGAATCAAAAAGCCATTTTTCTAAATTCGTCTTTTATTTTTTCTTATTAAAAAATGGGGCGCGACATCCATTGCATAATTGATTTATTTCCTGCACTAGGCATGCTTAGGTTATGGAAGGACTAAGAAGTGGTCGAGGTCGTGGGTGAGGGCAGGCCCAACCTCAGAGTGATGACCAGGGATCGGCAACTGGACCGACCCAGGAACAGGAAAATATTGAGGGTAATCAAGTGGCTACTGCCATTAATAGGATGACTGATATCCTAGAGCGCTTAACTGATAGACAAGGTCTTGGACCGCTTAACCAACTTGGGGGTCAGGAAAGAGGAGAGGATAGAGCCTTAGAGAGGTTCTTAAAGTTCAATCCGCCTAAGTTTCTTGGAGAACCCGATCTGAAATAGCAGAGAATTGATTAGAGAGGATGACTAACATATTCACCGCCCTAGACTATACTGAGGATAGGCGAATAAATTTTGCTACTTTCCAATTTGAGGGAGTAGCTCGTGCTTGGTGGGATATGATAAAAGGAAAATGGGAGAGAGTTCAAACCCCTTGGACCTAGGAGAACTTCACGAGGGAATTTAATGAAAAGTTTCTTCCACCCTTGATTCAAGAAAAGAGAGAGGATGAATTTATCAAGTTGAAACAAGGAGTCCTTAGTGTGGCGGAGTATGAAGGGAAATTCACTAAACTTTCTAAGTACACTCCTGAACTAGTAGTCAATGAACGGAAGAGGATAACGCGGTTTATACAGGGGCTTAATGTGAAAATTCAGGAGGGTTTGGCCGCAACCCAAATTTTTACTTTTACTGAGGCTTTAGAGAAGGTACAAAGGGTTGAAAGTGCAAGACTGCAAGTGAGGGACTTTCACAATAGAAAGAGGAATTTTTCTAGCTCTACGTCTGGGCAGGCTAGTAAAAGTGCACAACCTTCTAAGACGGGAAGAGGAATGGGAGGAATAAGGACCACTGGAGCTTCTAGGGGAGTTTTATCCAAAGGAGGTCGCAGTGGACCGGCTCAAGCTAGAGGAGCGCCTTCTATTGGTTCGGCCGTGACTCTTTTAGTTTCTTGTGGGTAGTGTGGTAAATCCAACCACTGAAAATGACTGCTGGAGGAAATTGGGGAAATGTTTGTTTTGTGGTAGTGCTGAACATCAAGTCGCCAACTGTCCGAAATTACCAAAAACAGGAGGTAACCCTCAGAGACCAGAAAAGTCAAATTCTAAGCAGACTAGTGCAGGGGAAAGTCGACCAAAAGTACCGGCTAGGGTTTATGCACTGGATTATTAACAAATCCCTGAAGCGACTGAAGTGGTTGAAGGTACAATTCCAATCTTTCATCGTTTAGCTAGAGTTTTAATTGATCCAAGTGCAACACATTCTTTTGTAAACCCTAACTTCATGAGTGGGATAGAATTGAAGTCAGTTAAGTTACTGTATGATTTGGAGGTTAAAACACCTACTGGGGATCAAAGTTTAATTGCTAACCTGGTGTATAAAGACTGTGAAGTTTGTGTTGGGGAGAGGAAATTATTGGCCGACCTGATAAGTGTGACGGCCCCACCTCTCCCTAGGGCGTACCCCAGGGTTCGGTGGACCGCCTGCCCAGCTCTCGCTGGGACTCACTCACTCATAAAACTAGAAAATAGATTCACGCCAAAAGAAAATTCTGTCTGAACGATTACATCTTCAAAAGTTGCACAACCTAGTACATCAAGTCATGCATACCACGAGTACCAGAAAGTAGACCCTAGAAAAGCTGATAACTACAACCATCACGACAACTATATACACCTTACTTGTCAACCTATAACAAGTACAAGTTCAACTCGTCTATAATCAAAACACTAAACACCTTCCCGAGTGATCCCCGCGTCGGCCCCCTGATAAGGAAAACAAATGGAAAGGGGTAAGCTATATGCTTAGTGAATAATCAAGGGGAAAAATGTAAACTCACATAATTAAACAAGTAAATCAGGATATTTCACATCAATGACAAAAAGTAACATCACAATGGTAGGATATGGGTGGCTTCAAAGCCAGTTCAATTCCCCGAGCTTGAACGCCTGTTGACACTCCGTCAACCAAAGTACTCATGGTCCGTAGACTCCACTTAAACTTCCCCGTTCACCTTATCAACCCCCGCTGGCCAGTCAACAGCACACAGCAGCTCGAGCGAAACAAAATAACTTAGCTTTCGTCAAAGCTTTAACAAGGAACTAAATCTCAAGTTTAGCATGGAACTATCTTCGACCAAGCCCCAGCTGGCTCGAATAGTTCGTCTAACCCTTGGAATCGGGCTAGAACCAAGCCCTGAGATATCCGATCTCTCAACAAAGTACACAACAAAGTACTTACCCCAAACAGCATACAGCAAATGGGGTTTAATTCAAGTCATGTAAACACCCCCATCAGCACACAGCAAAAGGGTGATACTCAAGTCACGTATTCACCCTCCTCAGCACACAGCAAGAGGGTGATACTCAACATAAAGCATGTATTCTCACATAGAAAATCAAAACAAAGGATGGGCTTAGGTCGAGTGAGATAAAGTACACCCTCACCTAAGTACCCATTTAACATACACCAGGTACTTCAACAATTCCATATCAATAAACAACCCAATTACTCACTTGATAAAGCTTGGCACGAAAAACGATACAAGTTACTGAGCTTGACCGTCACTGTCAAAAGCCACACAGTCTGTATAGACAGATTATATACACACATAAGTGAAACGGCTATACAATAGCAGTTTATAACTTAAACGATTGAGAACGGTCGAAAACGGTCAAAAATAATCAAAAAAAATGGTACAAAACGGGTTACACGATTTTGATCATAACTGGAGCTGTGGTTATCGGATCAAAATGTACTAGATAGTGTCTCAATACTTAGACAAAAGGTTACAACTTTCATGAACACCTCGACCCAGATTTTAGGGTATTCAAGTTATATTTGCAAAATACAAAACTAAAACTCCTAAGGCTAGTTTCTCTTTCTCGTGAAAATTTGGCGGCATGCCCCTTGTGTTTACCCATTTTCCAGCCATTTATGGCTTCAATATTTTCTTCAAACAAACCCAAAGTTACACACAAAATAATCTCATTTCAATAGCCGTTCAATAGGCTCAAGACAATACAAGGACCAAAAATCAAGCTAATAACAAGTGCGGAAATGAAATTCACAAAAGACAGATTTGATGGGTTCTTGCGTAACGGACACATCCGAAGCTACGTGTATCGGATTGAGGTGCAACTTATATCGTTTCGAAGCTAAGGCAGAGAGGTACAACTTTGGTGAAGACCACCTAGTCTAATTCCCAGTGTAACCTAGTCAAAATCCCAATTCACAGAACCAAATTCCAACTAATCGGCTAATTAACCGTACTGCCTTCAAATGGCCATATCTCAAGCTACCAAAGTCCGTTTAAGGCATTCTTGGATGCGTTGAAAAGATAAGACAAAGTACTAAAACTTTTATGTTTTAGAAAATGGCTACAAAGTACTAAAACTTTTATGTTTTAGAAAATGGCTAAATCAGCATGGATCATAGTGAATAGACATGGTCAATTGGATGAACTGTCTAAAACGGATCGCTGGATGCATCCTAGGGCAGTGAGGGTATTTTGGTCTTTTCACAGGTTACGTTGCTCCGATTGGGCTGAAACTTTGTAGGTAACCTTAAAATGTCATTATATACAACTTTTATGTTTTGTGATAAGCCTGATTTGGCCTCTAACATGATGAAATAAAATCGAGCAGAACTGAAGCTAAATTTTCCAGAAATCTGGAATTTTTGTTATCTCAAGCTATAATTCATATTTTCACCTTGAAATCACCACTACTTTCACCTTCACAAGATCATATACCATATATATACATCATACAACACCCAACCCACAAGAAACCCTAACTCAAAATCATCCATCCAATCATCACAATCACTTGAAACAAGCTTCACAAGCACACTACTAACATTAATACTCAACTTAATCATGATTAATGGAAAAAGAATGGTTGATCAGCCTTTATACCTCAAGATACAAGCTTGCAAGGATGATCCTTCACCTCTCCTTGAAATTTTTTGGTTCCTCAAGCTTCCCAAACTTCCACCTAGTGATTAATCGGTTTAGTTTTCTTTGGTTGCACTCAAATGGTTGGATTCAAGATGGATTGAAGGTTTTTCTTTCTTGCTCTCTCTCTCTCTCTCCCTTGCTCAGCCAAAAACAGAAAGAAATGAAGGAAAATAAGCTGAAATGATGGATAAAAGAACAAGGAAAAAAAATAATCAAAGAGCCATAGGGTGGTGACACTTGTCACCACCAAAGCCATACAAATTTCTCTCTCTTTCCCTTGCATTTTTGGCCACCAATTTCGGTCACATGGCTGAAAATGAGAGAGATATTTTACAAAAATATCAAGGGTATGTGGTGGTAAGGAAGTGGTGGTCAAGTGGTGGGTTCAGTCGGTAGTGATCGATACCCGTCAGTTTGAGCCGATTTTTCTTAAATCGCGTATGCTAGGGTTTTTAACTTCTAATCACTAACTTATTATTATCACTTCTAATCATATAATATTTTCTCATCCAAAAATCACTTTTACCTACCAAATTTGATCCTCACTCCGTACCGAATAGTCATACGACGGAAAAACGCGAAAATCCTAATTCACTCTAACTTAAAAATGGACAACGAAAACCCTTACTTCTATATTTATTTACACTTATTGTGGTGTGATTGGGTAGTAGGGCTATTATAAAATCATAAGTTCCAAATAAAAGGGGATTTTTAAGAAAAACGTGAGGGATTTTTCAATTCCATAAATTGAATTTAGGGTTTCGGTTAAAATGTGAGAAATTTGAGAAAACGGTTAGTCACAAGTGAAACTAGGGTTTTGAGTAGACTTTTAGGGTTTCTAGTCTTTGAAAACAAACAAGGTTTTAAATCAAACCCAAAGAAATAACTTTAGTATCTTCGTTGAACAAAGTAATGTTTTAAAAATAAAAATAAACTAAAGAAACCGTAATATCCTCTTTGAGACTAATCAAAAGATGATCCTAAAAGTTGGGGTATCACAATAAGTTTAGCAATTTCGGTCACATGGCTGAAAATAAGAGAGATATTTTACAAAAATATCAAGGGTATGTGGTGGTAAGGAAGTGGTGGTCAAGTGGTGGGTTTAATCTGTGACGGCCCCACCTCCCCCTAAGGCGAACCAAAAGGTTTGGCGAGTCGCCTGCCCGACTCTCGCCGGGACTCAGTCGTTCCTTAATCAAATCCAGAATAAATTACAAGAATAAATAGGGCATCAATCCAAACTTAAAGCGGAATTTATAGACATTGCTATCTCAAAAGGAAGTACAGCCATCAAATGTACAAAGGTTCTCACTTCACCATACAACCAGCCCGTGCCAAGCACTAGGGCGAGAACCATTACAAAAGAAACAAAATACCTAGACTAAGCTAGTCTATGCTCTCATCCTGCTCGCCGTCCCCTGTTAAGGAAAACAAAACTAAAGGGGTGAGCTAAAAGCTCAGTAAGGTTCCGAACAGATAATCAAACAATCAATTCAATACATTAAACATGGAGTATCAATAATTCAAGAAACATTTACAATGGAAAGCAATAGTAACATTCATTAAAAGGATACAGGCTCACATGGAGCTATTCGTTCTTTCGTTCGTTCCCCTGACATTTCCCCTTATTCCTTCAATTATTTGAAAATTTCCTTTTTGAGAAATAAAACCCTCGTGCCTTTGTTCGTTCATTCATCCCTTTCCGGACATTGACCGGACTCCACCCATCCGGACGTTGACCGGACTCCACCCATCCGGACGTAGCCGAACTACAAGGTAATACTCGAGTATACCAAATTCACCCAGGGTCACCATATCGCCCGACCGAGTCCGCTTCTGGCTCGAGTCGATCGGTAACGAAGGGCAGGGCCCAATTCAGCCAAAAGGCTTACATCATGCGCAACTAATGTTTCCATCATTAAATCATTGAAAATTTCACGTTTCATTAAGGTCGAGCGCGATAAAGTACACGCTCGCCTAGAAAACTCGTTTTCGAAATCCTTGAAAGCACTTAACACATTATCAACAACAACAACAAGTCATGAAGTCAAGGAGAATATAACGAACAAGGAATACTCACCTAGTTATGCAAAATAACGTGCAAAATATCCTTTCGGATATTACCCTTAGTCACCAATGAAACCTAAGGTTGAACAAGAGAACATATTACAGTTTATCGAGCAAAACATTTAAGGGAAACAAAGAAACCCGACTAATTAGGAGTAAAACGTGTAAAGATGACTTTCAAGTAAGAAGAGGGTTGTTTGAACCCAAGGATGAAAAATCATGTTTTAAAATGGAAAGCCGGTCATGGTATTGGCCAAACAAAAGTATACAAGTTCAAATAGAAACCTAGCCTTCGAGCGAAAATTTGGGCAGCACGCCCTTTGTGTTTACCTAATTTTCCAGCCATTTTGGCTTCATTATTTTTCCTCAGCCACAACCCAAAGTCACACATATCATAATTCAAGTCAAAAGCCGTTCCATAGGCTCATAATATCATAAGAATAAGAATCAAAGTAATAACAAGTGCTGAAATACAATCTAGCACAAGACAGATTTGACGTATGGATGCGGAAATAACATATCCGAGGTTACGCTTATCGGATTGAGGCGTAACTTATGCCGTTTC
Source organism: Coffea arabica (assembly GCF_036785885.1). Taxonomy (NCBI): domain Eukaryota; kingdom Viridiplantae; phylum Streptophyta; class Magnoliopsida; order Gentianales; family Rubiaceae; genus Coffea; species Coffea arabica. The sequence goes on along the minus strand of NC_092320.1, from coordinate 45,815,005 downwards.
GAAGCTAAGACATAGGTCTACAATGTTCATGAAGGTCACTTAGTCCAGTTTCCAATGTAACTTAGTCAAATCCTCAATTTACAGAACTAAAATCTAACTCGTCGGCTGTCTAACTGCATTGTACTGTAATTGTCATATATCAGGTTAAAAAAGTCCGATTCAGGTGTTCTTAGAGGAGTTTGAAAGCTAAGTCAGAATACTACAACTTTTATGTTTTGGTAAAAAGCTAAATCAGTACGGATCCTAGTGGAAAAACGTGATAAACTGGATAAACTGACCAAACGGACTGCTGAGGAAAAACTTAAAATAGTAAGGGTATTTTGGACGTTTCACGACCTACGTTGCTCCGATTGAGTTGAAATTTTGTAGGAACCTATAAAATACCATTATCTACAACTTTCATGCTTTGACCTAAGTCCAATTCGGCCCCTAAAAAAGGGATACAAAACCGGACAGAAAGGAAGCAAAATTTTCCAGAAATCTGGAATTTTCAATTTTTCATGCAACCTTCCTCAAATTCTTACTTCAATCACTACCAAAACCCCTTATACAACCTTAATTACAACATATATGCATCATACATCAAATTGGCAGCAAGTCCTCAAACCCTAGTTCATCAAATCAAAAAGGGGAAAACCTCCAAAACATGATAACATCCATGATTCACCACGAATTAAGTTACTAAGCTTAATTTAAACAAGATTGAAAGTAAAACAATTAGAGAGATCATATTCCTTACCTTGATTAGAGTTCACCAAGTATATCCCTAGCTTTCCCTTTCCAAAATCTCACCAACAATCACTAACTAATCACTCAAAGGTAATTTTAATCGGTTTATTTCTTTTGTTTTCTCACTTAGTAGTTTGATTCAAGAAGAAATGGAGAGATTTCCCTTGGTGTTTTCTTCCTTCTTTCTCTCAGCCAAAGGGTGCAGAAATGAAGAGGAAAGTTGTGAAATTTTGGTAATAAATAGAAAGTCCTTGTCTTGGTCAAGAAGCCTGTCGCCACCACCACCTTTCATTTTTCTCTTTCTTTTCCTTGCATTTCTAGCCTTAGGATTTGGTCAAACCAGCTGCCAAGTAAGAAGATATTTTGCTCAAAAGTCAATAAGCTTGTTTGGTAAGAAAAATGGTGGTCAAGTGGTGCGTTCAATCGGTAGTGTGCGGGACCCGCCGGTTCGCGCCGTTTTTCTTAAAAACACCCGTACTAGGGTTTTTACTTCCCATTCACTAACCTTATATCATTGCTCCTAATCACATATTATTTCTCACTTAAAAGTCACTTTTAATCTCCAAATTTAATCCTTACTCTGTACCGAAAATTCATCCGGCGAAAATCGCGAAAACCCTAAATTCTCCAAACTTGAAACCGAAGCGTGAAACTCTACTTTCTAGGTTTATTTGCACTTATTGTGGAAAGATTGGGTGGTAGGGCTTTAATAAATAATAATTTCCAAATAAAAGGGGTATTTTTGAGAAAAAAAATACAAGAAATTTGCGAGTCCTCACACTCTCTCCCTCTTAAAAGAATTTCGACCTCGAAATTCATACCTTCCGTCGCCTCGGAGGACCCCAAAACTCGGTGCTGATCTACGGCATAAACTTGTGTCGATACTTTTGTTCGATTTCCTCTTTCATGAGTTTGTTTCAATTTGGTTCCTTCCACTTGTTGAGTACTACCCTCTCGTGGCTGTTTCTTCGGACAATTGCTAAGTTGATGATTGCTACTCCCACAAATCAAACATTTTCCCCTTTTCCGCCAGCAATCATTCTCAGTGTGATTTACCTTTCCACAGTATCCACAGGCCAATCGAGGAGCTACTGTTGGATCTTCTCGAGAAATGTCCTTTGATCCGATCTGACTTCCTTTCATAGACCTTTCATCTAATACTCTTAATGTCCAAGGTGGGCGAGGTGAATGGTTCACTTTTTGCACTTTGGAGGGCATTGTCTTTTCTCCGAATTCCTCAGGTGTGCTGCTGGATATATCTCTCTTCCGCGTTTGAAAGGCTTTTACTTGGGCTTTCACATCCTCAATTCTTTGGGCCTTCTCAAGAGCCTCTGTAAACGTATTAACTTGAACTGCCGCTAATGCCTCATGGATTTCCAAATTTAGTCCTTGTACAAATCGTCTTATTCTCCGTCGCTCTGTAACCACCAATTCGGAAGCGAATTTAGATAGTCTAGTAAATTTGGTCTCATATTCGGCCACACTTAGGGTTCCCTGACGCAACCCAATAAATTCATCCTCTCTCCTTTCTTGAACTAAAGGTGGGAGATACTTTTCGTTAAATTCCCTTACAAAGCGGAATAAATAGGGCATCAATCCAAACTTAAAGCGGAATTTATAGACATTGCTATCTCAAAAGGAAGTACAGCCATCAAATGTACAAAGGTTCTCACTTCACCATACAACCAGCCCGTGCCAAGCACTAGGGCGAGAACCATTACAAAAGAAACAAAATACCTAGACTAAGCTAGTCTATGCTCTCATCCTGCTCGCCGTCCCCTGTTAAGGAAAACAAAACTAAAGGGGTGAGCTAAAAGCTCAGTAAGGTTCCGAACAGATAATCAAACAATCAATTCAATACATTAAACATGGAGTATCAATAATTCAAGAAACATTTACAATGGAAAGCAATAGTAACATTCATTAAAAGGATACAGGCTCACATGGAGCTATTCGTTCTTTCGTTCGTTCCCCTGACATTTCCCCTTATTCCTTCAATTATTTGAAAATTTCCTTTTTGAGAAATAAAACCCTCGTGCCTTTGTTCGTTCATTCATCCCTTTCCGGACATTGACCGGACTCCACCCATCCGGACGTTGACCGGACTCCACCCATCCGGACGTAGCCGAACTACAAGGTAATACTCGAGTATACCAAATTCACCCAGGGTCACCATATCGCCCGACCGAGTCCGCTTCTGGCTCGAGTCGATCGGTAACGAAGGGCAGGGCCCAATTCAGCCAAAAGGCTTACATCATGCGCAACTAATGTTTCCATCATTAAATCATTGAAAATTTCACGTTTCATTAAGGTCGAGCGCGATAAAGTACACGCTCGCCTAGAAAACTCGTTTTCGAAATCCTTGAAAGCACTTAACACATTATCAACAACAACAACAAGTCATGAAGTCAAGGAGAATATAACGAACAAGGAATACTCACCTAGTTATGCAAAATAACGTGCAAAATATCCTTTCGGATATTACCCTTAGTCACCAATGAAACCTAAGGTTGAACAAGAGAACATATTACAGTTTATCGAGCAAAACATTTAAGGGAAACAAAGAAACCCGACTAATTAGGAGTAAAACGTGTAAAGATGACTTTCAAGTAAGAAGAGGGTTGTTTGAACCCAAGGATGAAAAATCATGTTTTAAAATGGAAAGCCGGTCATGGTATTGGCCAAACAAAAGTATACAAGTTCAAATAGAAACCTAGCCTTCGAGCGAAAATTTGGGCAGCACGCCCTTTGTGTTTACCTAATTTTCCAGCCATTTTGGCTTCATTATTTTTCCTCAGCCACAACCCAAAGTCACACATATCATAATTCAAGTCAAAAGCCGTTCCATAGGCTCATAATATCATAAGAATAAGAATCAAAGTAATAACAAGTGCTGAAATACAATCTAGCACAAGACAGATTTGACGTATGGATGCGGAAATAACATATCCGAGGTTACGCTTATCGGATTGAGGCGTAACTTATGCCGTTTCGAAGCTAAGACATAGGTCTACAATGTTCATGAAGGTCACTTAGTCCAGTTTCCAATGTAACTTAGTCAAATCCTCAATTTACAGAACTAAAATCTAACTCGTCGGCTGTCTAACTGCATTGTACTGTAATTGTCATATATCAGGTTAAAAAAGTCCGATTCAGGTGTTCTTAGAGGAGTTTGAAAGCTAAGTCAGAATACTACAACTTTTATGTTTTGGTAAAAAGCTAAATCAGTACGGATCCTAGTGGAAAAACGTGATAAACTGGATAAACTGACCAAACGGACTGCTGAGGAAAAACTTAAAATAGTAAGGGTATTTTGGACGTTTCACGACCTACGTTGCTCCGATTGAGTTGAAATTTTGTAGGAACCTATAAAATACCATTATCTACAACTTTCATGCTTTGACCTAAGTCCAATTCGGCCCCTAAAAAAGGGATACAAAACCGGACAGAAAGGAAGCAAAATTTTCCAGAAATCTGGAATTTTCAATTTTTCATGCAACCTTCCTCAAATTCTTACTTCAATCACTACCAAAACCCCTTATACAACCTTAATTACAACATATATGCATCATACATCAAATTGGCAGCAAGTCCTCAAACCCTAGTTCATCAAATCAAAAAGGGGAAAACCTCCAAAACATGATAACATCCATGATTCACCACGAATTAAGTTACTAAGCTTAATTTAAACAAGATTGAAAGTAAAACAATTAGAGAGATCATATTCCTTACCTTGATTAGAGTTCACCAAGTATATCCCTAGCTTTCCCTTTCCAAAATCTCACCAACAATCACTAACTAATCACTCAAAGGTAATTTTAATCGGTTTATTTCTTTTGTTTTCTCACTTAGTAGTTTGATTCAAGAAGAAATGGAGAGATTTCCCTTGGTGTTTTCTTCCTTCTTTCTCTCAGCCAAAGGGTGCAGAAATGAAGAGGAAAGTTGTGAAATTTTGGTAATAAATAGAAAGTCCTTGTCTTGGTCAAGAAGCCTGTCGCCACCACCACCTTTCATTTTTCTCTTTCTTTTCCTTGCATTTCTAGCCTTAGGATTTGGTCAAACCAGCTGCCAAGTAAGAAGATATTTTGCTCAAAAGTCAATAAGCTTGTTTGGTAAGAAAAATGGTGGTCAAGTGGTGCGTTCAATCGGTAGTGTGCGGGACCCGCCGGTTCGCGCCGTTTTTCTTAAAAACACCCGTACTAGGGTTTTTACTTCCCATTCACTAACCTTATATCATTGCTCCTAATCACATATTATTTCTCACTTAAAAGTCACTTTTAATCTCCAAATTTAATCCTTACTCTGTACCGAAAATTCATCCGGCGAAAATCGCGAAAACCCTAAATTCTCCAAACTTGAAACCGAAGCGTGAAACTCTACTTTCTAGGTTTATTTGCACTTATTGTGGAAAGATTGGGTGGTAGGGCTTTAATAAATAATAATTTCCAAATAAAAGGGGTATTTTTGAGAAAAAAAATACAAGAAATTTGCGAGTCCTCACACTCTCTCCCTCTTAAAAGAATTTCGACCTCGAAATTCATACCTTCCGTCGCCTCGGAGGACCCCAAAACTCGGTGCTGATCTACGGCATAAACTTGTGTCGATACTTTTGTTCGATTTCCTCTTTCATGAGTTTGTTTCAATTTGGTTCCTTCCACTTGTTGAGTACTACCCTCTCGTGGCTGTTTCTTCGGACAATTGCTAAGTTGATGATTGCTACTCCCACAAATCAAACATTTTCCCCTTTTCCGCCAGCAATCATTCTCAGTGTGATTTACCTTTCCACAGTATCCACAGGCCAATCGAGGAGCTACTGTTGGATCTTCTCGAGAAATGTCCTTTGATCCGATCTGACTTCCTTTCATAGACCTTTCATCTAATACTCTTAATGTCCAAGGTGGGCGAGGTGAATGGTTCACTTTTTGCACTTTGGAGGGCATTGTCTTTTCTCCGAATTCCTCAGGTGTGCTGCTGGATATATCTCTCTTCCGCGTTTGAAAGGCTTTTACTTGGGCTTTCACATCCTCAATTCTTTGGGCCTTCTCAAGAGCCTCTGTAAACGTATTAACTTGAACTGCCGCTAATGCCTCATGGATTTCCAAATTTAGTCCTTGTACAAATCGTCTTATTCTCCGTCGCTCTGTAACCACCAATTCGGAAGCGAATTTAGATAGTCTAGTAAATTTGGTCTCATATTCGGCCACACTTAGGGTTCCCTGACGCAACCCAATAAATTCATCCTCTCTCCTTTCTTGAACTAAAGGTGGGAGATACTTTTCGTTAAATTCCCTTACAAAGTTCGCCCATGTCCATACCATCTGTTCTCTTTCCCACTTGGCTTTAATTACATTCCACCACACGCGGGCTGGTCCTTCGAATTGAAATACAGCAAAATTTACTTGTCTTTGCTCCGTGTAATTCAAAGCCGCGAAGATATTAATCATTGCCTCCAACCACTGCTCAGTTATATCCGGATCAGGCCCTCCTTGAAATTTCGGAGGTAGAAACTTTTGGAATCTCTCAAGAGCCTTATCCTCTCCGATCTCAGGATTTCGGGGTTGATTCACTGGCATTTGACCCTGTTGATCTACCAGTCGTGCCAGGATATTTGTCATTTGTTGCATCGTCGTTGCCATTTGATCTCCAGTCTCAACCCTCGGTCCCTGTTCTTGCTCGACCACTGTTTCTCTTTCTTCTCTCGTTTCTTGAGCTTGCCTAGCTCTACGGCCACGACTAGCTCCACGTCCATGACTACGTCTCCCGTCCATATATATGTTTTCCCTCTCTCTTTTCTTTTATTTTCCCCAAAAAGGTAATTTAGTAAATAAACACAGTAAATTGACTACAGTAACAAATTCTAGCATTCCAAATACACCAATAAACATATACGCACATAACATGCCATATCAGGAAGACGGATAAGCAAATACACAAATACATATCAAGTTGGACAGATAACCATGTACACATGTATACTAACGTCATGTAGTAACAATATACAGGTAAATCAAAAGGAAAAGGTGAAGTCGTCCCAATATCAGCCCGTCCAGACCCTCACATCACTTACTATCCAAACTAGATGTCCCTGTCCTCTTGTGCTCATTCTAGTCAGACAAAGCCTGTTCATGTTCCCAAAATGCAAGTCTCAAGTACTTAGCAGCGCCTTAACTCTGGAGTACTCAAGCACAAGAATCCGAAATAAGATAATTCACATCTCGAGCTGCAGTCCCAAGAGTAAACTATCTACAATCGGAATTCGTACCTGACATACCTATCTATGATCCTCAGATACCATGAGAAAGATTTAAGGCCTATAACATTCGCAATTCATAGTTTCACTTAGTCCCTCATACTTATTCACCACTTAGTCCAGGGTCACTCCGCGCCGAGACCACGCGAAGCAGCTATAGGTTTTATCCCTCAATCGCTTAACTTTCAAGTCAAATCGAATCAAATCAAATCCCACAGTCCGGCATCCTAAACTTCAAGCCTAGGATACACTACAGGAATCTGAAGCCTAAGCTCTGATACCACTTGTGACGGCCCCACCTCCCCCTAAGGCGAACCAAGGGTATAAACTAGTTTCCTGCAAAATTTCAGCTTGATCCGACCACTGTAGCATGTGAAATGACCGAATTACCATTGACTGTCCATGAAACCTATTTCGCGCCCAGAATCCTATTTTCGCAATTCATAGTTTCACTTAGTCCCTCATACTTATTCACCACTTAGTCCAGGGTCACTCCGCGCCGAGACCACGCGAAGCAGCTATAGGTTTTATCCCTCAATCGCTTAACTTTCAAGTCAAATCGAATCAAATCAAATCCCACAGTCCGGCATCCTAAACTTCAAGCCTAGGATACACTACAGGAATCTGAAGCCTAAGCTCTGATACCACTTGTGACGGCCCCACCTCCCCCTAAGGCGAACCAAGGGTATAAACTAGTTTCCTGCAAAATTTCAGCTTGATCCGACCACTGTAGCATGTGAAATGACCGAATTACCATTGACTGTCCATGAAACCTATTTCGCGCCCAGAATTCTATTTTCGTGTAGTTTTTCCATTTTTGATCCTGAAAATACATGATTTGGCCTTGGGTTAAAACATGAAAGTTGTAGGTAATGATATTTTAGAGATGCCTACAAAATTTCAGGTCAATCGGAGCAACGTAGCTTGTGAAAAGACTGAATTACCCCTGCTGCCCTGTTTCTATCCGAATTTGATAATTGCATCGGTAATTGGTTATTTTGGTTGGGAATACTTCGGAATTGGTTGTTGAGGTCTTCTGATGAATTGTAGCCGTGTATCTTAGCTTTTGGATGGCTTTGGAATCACTTGATTTGGACTTGGATAGCCTGATTTATGATGTTTCCGCTAGAATGCGTTCTGTGAATCTGTTTTTGTGATTCTGGTGTAGTATCTTGCATTTTTGACCTGGTTACACTCGAAACTGGGTTGAGTGACCTTTTGTAATATTGTAGCCCTATCTCTTATCTTCGAAACGGTGTGTCTTGCACCTTCATCCGATAATCGTAGTGCCTTTGGTGCCGTTACCGCAAAATGATGTCAAAACCTGTTTTTCTGGTTTTGAGCTTAACTTTCATTTCCGGACTTTTCCCTATCTTGACTTGTACTTGTACTGCTGGGAGCTTGCTAAATGGTTATTGAATGAACTTATTTGTATGACTTTGGGACTGGCTGAGGAAATAATGAAGCCTTGACGGCTGGAAAAGTAAGCAAATTTAGTGGAAGTGCTGTCCGAACTTTGAAAGGGCTTGATTGCATTGAGTTTGTAATCTAAGACTTGAATTTGAGCAAGACAATGATATGTGATGGTTGGTTCCTGAGCCGTGGAGGTGAGTGACCCTAAACTGTTTCCAAAGTTACTTATGAACCGTTTCTTGCACTATTTACTTGATTGCATATCATGAGTGCTTGCATGTGGCCCATGACATGTTTTGGCTTAAATGAGTACTTGGAATTCGTGTGCTAAACACCAACGTCTCCAGCTCTGTGTACTGTTCATCTGGAGCAAATGGCTCCCCCTCGGACTATTTACTATTAAATGTTTGTTTGGAGCGTTGGGTGTTTAAGTACAACGATTTCACTGGCTCACGAGAGCAATAAATGTACATTTGATCTTGGAATCATGACATCACCGAAATGAACGACTGTGAAACTGATTTGCTTACTGATTTTATTGGTTACTCGCTAAGCTTTTAGCTCACCCCCAAAAATATTTTATTCCCCTCCACAGGGCTCCAGACGAAGGAAGTGCTTGTAGCACGTATTCATGTGACCGGATGAATTATCTCATGTATGGTTTGAGTTTTGGATTTCATCTTGTGTAATAGTTGTTATTAGGGATTGTATGAACGTTTGGACTTGAGTGGGTATGTGATATGTAATTCTTGGAGAATTTGATGCATATTTGATTTTTATATTGTAATTTAATTGACGACTGTAGTGAACGACTGAGTCCCGGCGAGAGCTGGGCAGGCGATTTGGATGGCCTATATTTTGTACAGTTTAGATTTGGAATTCCTCCTGTATAATAGCTGGTATCAAGGATCAGAGTGGCGCAGCGGAAGCGTGGATGCTTCGCTTATGATTTGTAAATTTGTAGAACATCTGATGTATATTTGAGATTTACATCATAATTTGTTTGAGGACTGTAGTGAGTGAGTGAGTCCCGGCGAGAGCTGGGCAGGCGACCCGCCGAACCCTGGGGTACACCCGCCCTAGGGGGAGGTGGGGCCGTCACACAATCGGTAGTGATCGATACCCGTCAGTTTGAGTCGATTTTTCTTAAATCGCGTATGCTAGGGTTTTTAACTTCTAATCACTAACTTATTATTATCACTTCTAATCATATAATATTTCCTCATCCAAAAATCACTCTTACCTACCAAATTTGATCCTCACTCCGTACCGAATAGTCATACGACGGAAAAACGCGAAAATCCTAATTCACTCTAACTTAAAAACGGACAACGAAAACCCTTACTTCTATATTTATTTACACTTATTGTGGTGTGATTGGGTAGTAGAGCTATTATAAAATCATAAGTTCCAAATAAAAGGGGATTTTTAAGAAAAACGTGAGGGATTTTTCAATTTCATAAATTGAATTTAGGGTTTCGGTTAAAATGTGAGAAATTTGAGAAAACGGTCAGTCACAAGTGAAACTAGGGTTTTGAGTAGACTTTTAGGGTTTCTAGTCTTTGAAAACAAACAAGGTTTTAAATCAAACCCAAAGAAATAACTTTAGTATCTTCGTTGAACAAAGTAATGTTTTAAAAATAAAAATAAACTAAAGAAACCGTAATATCCTCTTTGAGACTAATTAAAAGATGATCCTAAAAGTTGGGGTATCACAATAAGTTTAGCAATTAAGGGATATCATGTGATTTTAGGAATGGATTGGCTAGCCCGTTATAATGCCCAATTAAACTGCCGAACAAAAATTGTAGAATTGTACATTCCAGGGGAGGCAACCCTGAAGTTGGATGTAAGAGGTAAATTGGCTTCATCCGCACTTATCTCAGGGATTCGAGCTAGAAAATTATTAAGGAAAGGAACTAAAGGGTATTTGGCTTTTCTTATTAACACCCCAAGTGATAAGGTGAAATTGGAGGACGTGCCTGTAGTGAAAGACTTTCCAGATATTTTTCCTGAAGAGTTAGAGTCTTTACCTCTGGAACGAGAAATAACTTTTAAGATTGATGTAACTTCGGGAGTAGCACCTATCTCTAAGACACCATATTGAATGGCATCAGCGGAATTGAAGGAGTTGCAATTGTAACTGTAGGACTTGTTGGATAGGGGTTTTATAAAGAAGAGTGATTCTCCGTGGGGAGCCCCGGTTTTGTTCGTTAAGAAAAACGATAGGAGTTTAAAACTATGTATAGACTATAGAGGCTTGAATAATGTCACAATTAAGAATAAGTACCTGTTGCCCCATATTGATGAATTGTTTGACCAATTGCACGGGGCGGTAGTATTTTCGAAGTTGGATTTGAGACAGGGTTATTACCAATTGAGGATTTTGGAAAAGGACATACCCAAGACTGCTTTTAACTCGAGGTACGGGCACTTTGAATTTACAGTGATGCCATTTGGGTTAACTAATGCTCCTGCAGCTTTCATGGATTTAATACATAGGGTTTTTGAGTCTTATCTAGATCAATTTGTGGTGGTCTTCATTGATGACATTTTAGTGTATTCTAAGAATGTGAAAGATCATGAGAAACACTTGAGAATTGTTTTACAAATCCTGAGAGAACACCAGTTATATGCTAAGTTTAGTACGTGTGAGTTTTGGTTAAAAGAAGTGACTTTCTTGGGACACATAATTTCTAAGGATGGGATTAAAGTAGATCCAGCTAAAGTTGAAGCTGTTTCGAAGTGGAAACAATCGGAAAATCCTACTGAGGTTCGGAGTTTTATTGGATTCGCAGGGTATTATTGGAGATTTATCTAAGATTTTTCTAGAATTGCTGGACCAATGACCGAGCTAACCAAGAAGAGTTGGAAGTTTATTTGGAGCCCTAAGTACGAAGAGAGTTTCCAAGAATTGAAAAGACGTTTAACCAAAGCCCCAGTGTTAGCTCTACCCAATGGGAAGGATAGTTTTGTGGTTTACACAGATGCCTCTAGGGAAGGATTGGGATGTGTTTTGATGTAAAATGACAAGGTGATAGCGTATGTCCCTAGGAAATTGAAACCGTATGAAGGGAATTACCCGACCCATGACTTGGAATTGGCAGCGGTGGTATTTGCTTTAAAGAAGTGGAGACATTATCTGTATGGAGTGACATTTGAGGTTTTTACTGACCATAAAAGCCTTAAGTATCTGTTTTCTCAAAAGGAGCTGAATTTGAGGCAACGTAGATTGATAGAAATTTTGGAGGATTATGATTGCACTATAAAGTACCATCCAGGAAAGGCTAATGTAGTGACCGATGTTTTGAGTCGTCAAGTGCAAATGTGTAACAGTCCCACCTTCCTCTAAGGCGAACCAAAGGGGTTAGCGGACTGCCTGCCCAGCTCTCGCCAGGACTAACGGTGCAGATTAGAGCTATCTAATGCGTTCCGGAACTTACCAACGAGCGTAAGCAAGTCAAAATAGCAAAATAACCCACAATAAGAAAAATGAAATCCGGAGTCGGCCATGATAGTAACCGACCCGTCAGAACCCAACCGAAAGAGCACGCAAACATTCACATCTGAACTTTAGCGATTACAATCCAAAATGACATACAAAAGTTTTCAAAAGTTAATACATATACACGGTTTGCCAAATCAAAAGAGAAAACACCCCAAAAGTACACTTAGGGTTTTAATACATGAGCTATACAAAAGATATGTTCAACTAGCTCAATTTGGCAGCCATTTGTCAAATCCAAACCAAAAGGGTTTATTTTCCTGTAAGGAAAACAAAAGGGAACAGAAAGGGGTGAGCTTGCGCTCAATGAGGTACCAAACAGATAGCAATAAAATCATGGCATTTCACGTTTAGCAAATGAAGTACACATGCCAGATGTAAAGCAAAGGAACCAATGATTCAAATCAGAAGGATACGGGTGGCTCTCAGGAGCCAAATTTCCAGCGCAGTACTCGATCCAAACCAGTTGACTCTCCGTCAACGTATATAGAACCAACGCGTCCGTAGACCCCTCTTTACACCGAATTCCGTCCACCAAACACCCCTTTACCGGGCCCGCTCACCGTAACCGAACAGAAATGGTAATACTCGAGTATACCCGGAATCAAGGGTCTCAATACCCAAAATCCCCGAACAGACTACCGTGGTTCGTTATCTAATCGTCCAGGCCCTTGCCGGCCCGACTCGAATAACTTAGCCACAGGACTGAGCTTATAAGTCATAGAAATCCGAACAGATGCAGACACAGAAAACAGATTCAAATTTTGCATAGTAAATTGGCATATGAACAGACAAGAGAACGAGTGTGATAAAGTACACCCTCATCTCAAACAAATAAACAGATTGCAGAGCAGAAATAAAGTTAAACAGCAATGGAGGGGAGTGGTACACTCACCGGCTCAACTTCAAAAGTTTTCACTTCAGATTGGCCTTAATCGCCAAGAAACCCTAAAATAATCAAAGTAAACTAATTGAAGGTTTCATATCCAAAATCGAGTAAACGGAATGCACAAGTGAGGCTCGACTACACGTCGTACGCCTTGCCAAATAAATACTAATGCAAGGGTGGAAAACATGATTTTCTTGGAAACGAAAAGGTAACATGGAGACCTAGGCGCAAACAACCCAAAAGCCCTTTGCTCAAATCACAAGTAAATCCAACTAGCCTTCGAGTAAAATTTCAGCAGCATCTCCCTTGTTTTTACCTATTTTCCAGCCATCATGGCTTCATTATTTCCTCAAATCAGTCCCAACATCTCACACAAAATTCATCTTATTTCCCAAAAGCCGTTCACTAGGCTCAAAGTAGTACAAGTACAAAAGTTAGCTAGGAAATGACCGGAATAAGAGTAAGCCTTAAAACATGTAAACAAGTACAATGAGACTCGATAACTAATCATAAATCAATGCCAAATATGACCCCAATAGGGTTCCATAAGCATATACAATCATTAGAGAAAACCAGAAAATTCGGAAATGCAATTAGCTTTGGCCCTGAAAAAATAGTTTTTGACTTCTTTTTGCGGTAATGGCACCAAATGCCCTATGATTATCGGATGAAGGTGTAAGACCCACCATTTCTAAGCTAAAAGACAGGGCTACAACATCACAGAAGGTCACTCAACCCAGTTTTGAGTGCAAACAGGTTAAAAATGCAAGATACTACATCAAAATGTAAAACAGATTCACCAAAACGCATTCTAGCGGAAATATCATAACTCAGGCTCTACAAGTTCAAATCCAGAAATTCCAAAACCATTGGAAATATAAGGAATAGGGATAAATTCCATCAGAAGGTCTCAACAACCAATTCGGAAGCATTCCAGACCAAAACAACCAATTACAGTCGCAAATCCCAATTTCGGGTAAAACCAGAACAGCAATAGTAATTTCGACTGATCTCATTCTACACTACTCCGATTGACCTGAAATTTTGTAGACCCCTTTAAAATGTCATTCCCTACAACTTTCATGTTTTAAGCCAAGGCCAATTCGGCCTCTAACTAGGACCTAAAATTTCGGACAGAATGAAGAACAAGGAACCCTAGGTTTTTGAAATTTCTTCCAAACCAGAAATTGATTGCAATTACCTATCATTCACACCTACTAGAGTCATTATAGGCCATTGCCAATCATCATATAAGGCCACAACATCATGATCACATTAAACCAGAAAAATCACCATTAAATTGAAAACTTCACCAAGTCTTCCAAAAGCAAGAAATAAACCAGAAATTTCAGCACTTTAGCTACCACTAAGCACAACTTAAGCTTCATTAAGTGTAGGAGGAAGTTCATACACCACTTACCTAGAACACAAGAGAGGGAGAGTTGCTTGGCACCTTAGCTTCTCCAAACACTTCACCAATCAACTCACCACCACCAAAAGAAGGATTTTTATGGAGCAATTCTAAGTTTAATTGGTTGGAATGGAAGATTGAGCTAGTTGGAAGCTTGAAATTTGGAGAAGTTTTCTTTCTTTTCCTAGAGAGAGAGCCAGCCAAGAAGATGAAGACAAGAGTGAATTTTGTGTGATTTTTGAGATATTTAAGCAATTGGTCAAAAAAGTCAAGAAAATGAATAGTTGTCCTACAAGTGCCACCACTCACCAAGTGACACTTGTCACTACATTTAAAGCATTTCTATCCTTTAAGACATTCTCACATCAATCACATCTCAACCTCTACTTATCTCTTAACACCCGATAAATTTCAACCAGTATCCAAAACTTAACCTAATTAGCCGAATTTTTCCGAACTTTTCACACTAGCGGGTCCCACGTCCGATATACGCTCTTAATTTTTCAAAAACTCTCCAATGCAAGAAAAATCATCTAAAAACTATAATTACTCATAAAATTCACCAGGAAAATTTCCTAAGCCAGAAAATGCAGAAAACATGCCATTAAAGGGGATAAACCCTAGGAAAATTATTAAGAGGAATTTACGGGTTCTCACACTCTCTCCCCCTTAAAAGAATTTCGTCCTCGAAATTCCTTATCATTGACTACTCCGGGATTAAATTGAGCGTTATACTTAGCTAACCGATCTGTACCCCTTCACTGGCCAAGTTCAGTAAATTCTTACCTTCCATGAGTTTTACTTGGTCTAGGCAATAATACTAAACCAAAATAAGCACGATGCATGTGAGTAACACTCAAAACTTTTATAGTAACACACATTTATACATTCCAAACAAGATCAAAACATATATATACAAGCCGGTCAAAATTAAGCCACACACATATATACAGCCAGTTAAGTCTAGTACAAACATAAACGATCCACCGAGGAATGGCCTTTCTAGTTCACCAAATCCTTTCTAACCTAGGCCCTCATATCTTTCGTATCCGCGCGCAAGAATCCCATCTAAGATAATTCACAACTCGAGCCGGCCGGTCCCAAGAGTAAACCATCCTTATTAAAGATTCCTACCCGACATACATACCTAGCTTCCTCGAGTCCCATGATAATGATTCGCACACTTATCACATGCCCGGTTCATAACTTATGCTCAAACGAGCACTTAGACATATTCATGAAATTAGGACCACAACACCACTTGGCCCAGTCTCACTCCGCGCAGAGACCACGCGAAGTGGCTCTGATACCACTTGTAACAGTCCCACCTTCCTCTAAGGCGAACCAAAGGGGTTAGCGGACTGCCTGCCCAGCTCTCGCAAGGACTAACGGTGCAGATTAGAGCTATCTAATGCGTTCCGGAACTTACCAACGAGCGTAAGCAAGTCAAAATGGCAAAATAACCCACAATAAGAAAAATGAAATCCGGAGTCGGCCATGATAGTAACCGACCCGTCAGAACCCAACCGAAAGAGCACGCAAACATTCACATCTGAACTTTAGCGATTACAATCCAAAATGACATACAAAAGTTTTCAAAAGTTAATACATATACACGGTTTGCCAAATCAAAAGAGAAAACGCCCCAAAAGTACACTTAGGGTTTTAATACATGAGCTATACAAAAGATATGTTCAACTAGCTCAATTTGGCAGCCATTTGTCAAATCCAGACCAAAAGGGTTTATTTTCCTGTAAGGAAAATAAAAGGGAACAGAAAGGGGTGAGCTTGCGCTCAATGAGGTACCAAACAGATAGCAATAAAATCATGGCATTTCACGTTTAGCAAATCAAGTACACATGCCAGATGTAAAGCAAAGGAACCAATGATTCAAATCAGAAGGATACGGGTGGCTCTCAGGAGCCAAATTTCCAGCGCAGTACTCGATCCAAACCAGTTGACTCTCCGTCAACGTATATAGAACCAACGCGTCCGTAGACCCCTCTTTACACCGAATTCCGTCCACCAAACACCCCTTTACCGGGCCCGCTCACCGTAACCGAACAGAAATTGTAATACTCGAGTATACCCGGAATCAAGGGTCTCAATACCCAAAATCCCCGAACAGACTACCGTGGTTCGTTATCTAATCGTCCAGGCCCTTGTCGGCCCGACTCGAATAACTTAGCCACAGGACTGAGCTCATAAGTCATAGAAATCCGAACAGATGCAGACACAGAAAAAAGATTCAAATTTTGCATAGTAAATTGGCATATGAACAGACAAGAGAACGAGTGTGATAAAGTACACCCTCATCTCAAACAAATTTAACAGATTGCAGAGCAGAAATAAAGTTAAACAGCAATGGAGGGGAGTGGTACACTCACCGGCTCAACTTCAAAAGTTTTCACTTCAGATTGGCCTTAATCGCCAAGAAACCCTAAAATAATCAAAGTAAACTAATTGAAGGTTTCATATCCAAAATCGAGTACACGGAATGTACAAGTGAGGCTCGACTACACGTCGTACGCCTTGCCAAATAAATACTAATGCAAGGGTGGCAAACATGATTTTCTTGGAAACGAAAAGGTAACATGGAGACCTAGGCGCAAACAACCCAAAAGCCCTTTGCTCAAATCACAAGTAAATCCAACTAGCCTTCGAGTAAAATTTCAGCAGCATCTCCCTTGTTTTTACCTATTTTCCAGCCATCATGGCTTCATTATTTCCTCAAATCAGTCCCAACATCTCACACAAAATTCATTTCATTTCCCAAAAGCCGTTCACTAGGCTCAAAGTAGTACAAGTACAAAAGTTAGCTAGGAAATGACCGGAATAAGAGTAAGCCTTAAAACATGTAAACAAGTACACTGAGACTCGATAACTAATCATAAATCAATGCCAAATATGACCCCAATAGGGTTCCATAAGCATATACAATCATTAGAGAAAACCAGAAAATTCGGAAATGCAATTAGCTTTGGCCCTGAAAAAACAGTTTTTGACTTCTTTTTGCGGTAATGGCACCAAATGCCCTATGATTATCGGATGAAGGTGTAAGACCCACCATTTCGAAGCTAAAAGACAGGGCTACAACATCACAGAAGGTCACTCAACCCAGTTTTGAGTGCAAACAGGTTAAAAATGCAAGATACTACATCAAAATGTAAAACAGATTCACCAAAACGCATTCTAGCGGAAATATCATAACTCAGGCTCTACAAGTTCAAATCCAGAAATTCCAAAACCATTGGAAATATAAGGAATAGGGCTAAATTCCATCAGAAGGTCTCAACAACCAATTCGGAAGCATTCCAGACCAAAACAACCACTTACAGTCGCAAATCCCAATTTCGGGTAAAACCAGAACAGCAATAGTAATTTCGACTGATCTCATTCTACACTACTCCGATTGACCTGAAATTTTGTAGACCCCTTTAAAATGTCATTCCCTACAACTTTCATGTTTTAAGCCAAGGCCAATTTGGCCTCTAACTAGGACCTAAAATTTCAGACAGAATGAAGAACAAGGAACCCTAGGTTTTTGAAATTTCTTCCAAACTAGAAATTGATTGCAATTACCTATCATTCACACCTACTAGAGTCATTATAGGCCATTTCCAGTCATCATATAAGGCCACAACATCATGATCACATTAAACCAGAAAAATCACCATTAAATTGAAAACTTCACCAAGTCTTCCAAAAGCAAGAAATAAACCAGAAATTTCAGCACTTTAGCTACCACTAAGCACAACTTAAGCTTCATTAAGTGTAGCAGGAAGTTCATACACCACTTACCTAGAACACAAGAGAGGGAGAGTTGCTTGGCACCTTAGCTTCTCCAAACACTTCACCAATCAACTCACCACCACCAAAAGAAGGATTTTTATGGAGCAATTCTAAGTTTAATTGGTTGGAATGGAAGATTGAGCTAGTTGGAAGCTTGAAATTTGGAGAAGTTTTCTTTCTTTTCCTAGAGAGAGAGCCAGCCAAGAAGATGAAGACAAGAGTGAATTTTGTGTGATTTTTGAAATATTTAAGCAATTGGTCAAAATGGTCAAGAAAATGAATAGTTGTCCTACAAGTGCCACCACTCACCAAGTGACACTTGTCACTACATTTAAAGCATTTCTATCCTTTAAGACATTCTCACATCAATCACATCTCAACCTCTACTTATCTCTTAACACCCGATAAATTTCAACCAGTATCCAAAACTTAACCTAATTAGCCGAATTTTTCCGAACTTTTCGCACTAGCGGGTCCCACTGTGAGAACCCGTTTTGCCCTAATATTTTTCCTAGGGTTTATTTCCCCCTTAATTGCATGTTTTCTGCATTTTCGGGCCTAGGAATATTTTTCTGGTAGATTTTATGAGTAATTATAGTTTTTAGATGATTTTTCTAGTATTGGTGAGTTTTTAGAAAATTAAGAATATATTTTGGACGTGGGACTCACTAGTGCGAAAAGTACGGAAAAATTCGGCCAATAAGGTTAAGTTTCGGATACTGGTGGAAATTTATCGGGTGTTAAGAGATAAGTAGAGGGTGACATGGCATTGATGTGAGAGGAACCAAGTGATAGGAAGGCATTAAATGAAGTGCCAAGTGGCACTATGTGATTGGTCCACTTGTTGGACATTTTTGACTTTTCTTATCATGGATTAAATATCTCAAAAATTGACTAAAAATTCATTCTTTCTTACCTCTTGTTGGCCGATTCTCTCTCTTGGACAAGGAAGAAAAACTTCTTCAATTTACAAGCTTCAAACTATCTCAATCTTCCATTCCAACCAATTAAACTTAGATTTGCTCCATAAAATCACTCCATTAGGTGCTAGTAAGTGACTTGGTGAAGTTTTTGGAGAAGCTAAGGTGTTCCACCACAATCTTTCTCTTGTTTACTAGGTAAGTGGTACTTGAACTTCCTCCTACACTTAATGATGTTTAATTTGTGCCTAATGGGAGCTAAAGTGATGGATTATGTGATTTATTTCTTGGTTTGTGATGAATTGGTGAAGTTTTTATTTTTTTGAGGAATTTTCTGGTTTAATATGATCATGGTGTTGTGGTTGTTTATGATGGTTGATAATGAGGGGTAATGACTATGGTAGGTGTGAATGATAGATAATTGCAACCAATTTTGGATTTGGAAGGAAAAGTGAAAGTTAGGGTTCTATCATCCCCAATTTCTGTCCGGTTTTATATCATGTGGTTAGAGGCCGAATTAGACTTTACTCAAAACATGAAAGTTGTAGGTATTGATGTGTTTGAGGTGCCTGTAAAATTTCATGTCATTTGGATGAGTGTAGAGTGAGTTATGCCGTTTTTACTGTAGCTGTTCTGCTTTGATCAGAATGCGAAAACTGAGATAGTAATTGTCCCTTTTGACTGGAATTGGTTTGGATTTTGAAGTTGGTGTCTTCTGATGAAATGTATCTGAATGCCCTAGCTAACATATGCCTTTGGAATTTCGGCATTTGGACTTGTATGGACTGAGATATACCGATTACAGTTTTCTGTGTTTTGCAAACCTGTTTTGGGAATTCTGGGTTAGTATTTGGCATATTTGACCTAGTTGTGTTAGGAACTGGATTGAGTGGCCTTCGAAATTGTTGTAGCTCTGTTTCATAGCTTCGAAACGGTGCATCTTGCACCCCCATCCGATAACCGTAGTGAAAGTGGTGTCATTACCGCATTATGAGGTCAAATACGTTTTTTTTGTTAAGGCCTAAGTTAAAGCCATTTCTTAATTTCTGGTTACCTATGATACTTATTTATGCATATAAAACCCTAGTAGGGTTATAATTGGTATGGCTATATGACTCGTTATCGAGTCTCTTTTAGGGCTTGCTTTCATTTCGGTTGTTTCCTAGCTAACTTTTGTACTTGTACTGCTTTGAGCCTAGTGAACGGCTTTTGGGAAATGAGGTGACTCTTGTGTGAAATGTTGGGACTGATTTGAGGATATAGTGAAGCCTTAATGGCTGGGAAAAGTAAGAAATTTAGGGGAAGTGCTGCCCGATTTTCTAGGCCGTTTGGTTCCTTTAAGTTGGATTTGCCTTTTGGTGGAAATGAAAGGCTTTTGGGTTGTTTGCGCCTAAGTCTTCATGCTACCTTTTCGTTTCCAAGGGAATCATGTTTTTGCATTCTTGCATTAGTATTTATTTGGCAAGGCGTACGACGTGTAGTCGAGCCTCACATGTGCATTCTGTTTACTCGATTCTGGAAGTAAAACCTTCAATTGGTTTATTTTGATTATTTTAGGGTTTCTTGGCGATTAAGGCCAATCTGAAGTGAAACTTTTTGAAGTTGAATCGGTGAGTGTACCACTCCCCTCCATTGCTGTTTAACTTGATTTCTGCTCTGCAATCTGTTTATTTGTTCGAGACGGGGGTGTACTTTATCACACTCGTTCTCTAGTCTGTTCATATGCCAATTTACTATGCAAAATTTGAATCTGTTATCTGTTCGGATTTCTATGACCTATGAGCTCAATCCTGTGGCTAAGTTATTCGAGTCGGGCCGGCAAGGGCCTGGACGATTAGATAACGAACCACGGTAGTCTGTTCGGGGATTTTTGGGTATTGAGACCCTTGATTCCGATATACTCGAGTATTACCATTTCTGTTCGGTTACGGTGAGCGGGCCCCATAAAGGGGTGTTTGGTGGACCGAATTCGGTGTAAAGAGGGGTCTACGGACGTTTTGGTTCTATATACGTTGACGGAGAGTCAACCGGTTTGGATCAAGTACTGCGATGGGAAATTTGGCTCCTGAGAGCCACCCGTATCCTTCTGATTTGAATCATTGGTTCTTTTGCTTTACATCTGACATGTGTATCTGATTTGTTAAATGTGAAATGCCATGATTTTAATGCTATCTGTTTGGTACCTCATTGAGCGCAAGCTCACCCCTTTCCGTTCCTTTTGTTTTCCTTACAGGAGATTAAACCCTTTTGGTCTGCATTTGACAATCGGTTGCCGACTTGAGCTAGTTGAACATATCTTTTGTATAGCTCATGTATTAAAACCCTAAGTGTACTTTTGGGGCGTTTCTCTTTTGATTTGGCAAACAGTGTATATGTATTATCTTTTGAAAGCTTTTGTATGTCATTTTGATTTGTAAACGCTAAAGTTCAGATGTAAATGTTTGTTAGCTATTTCGGTTGGGTTCTGACGGGTCGGTTACTATTCATGGCCGACTCCGGATTTCATTTTTTTTGTTTTGGGTTATTTTACCATCTTGACTTGTTTACGCTCGTTTGTAAGTTCCGGATCGCTATTAATAGCTCTACTCTGATCCGTAGTCCTGGCGAGAGATGGGCAGGCAGTCCGCTAACCCCTTTGGTTCGCCTTAGGGGAAAGTGGGACTGTTACAAGTTGTATCAGAGCCACTTTGCGTGGTCTCTGCGCGGAGTGAGACTGGGCCAAGTGGTGTTGTGGTCCTAATTTCGTGAATATGTCTAAGTGCTCGTTTGAGCATAAGTTATGAACCGGGCATGTGATAAGTGTACGAATCATTATCATGGGACTCGAGGAAGCTAGGTATGTACGTCGGGTAGGAATCCTTAATAAAGATGGTTTACTCTTGGGACCGGCCGGCTCGAGTTGTGAATTATCTTAGATGGGATTCTTGCGCCCGGATACGAAAGATATGAGGGCCTAGGTTAGAAAGGATTTGGTGAACTAGAAAGGCCTTTCCTTGGTGGATCGTCTATGTTTGTACTTGACTTAACTGGCTGTATGTATGTGTGTGGCTTAATTTTGACCGGCTTGTATATACATGTTTTGATCTTGTTTGGAATGTATAAATGTGTGTTATCATAAAAGTTTTGAGTGTTACTTACATGCATCGTGCTTATTTTGGTTTAGTATTATTGCCTAGACCAAGTAAAACTCATGGAAGGTACACGAAGTGGACGGGGCCGTGGGCGTGGAAATAGGCAACCTACACCTGAAAGGGGTACTGGGGAAACCTCATCTGGACCAAACCCTGAACTTAGGGTTGACCCCAATGTCCAAATAGCTGCTGCCATGCAGCAAATGACTGCTTTGCTAGCCCAAGTGGTGCACCAACAAGGTCAAAACCTTAACCCTAACCCTGGGAATCCTGGTCATCACATGGAGGGTGATGATAGAGCCCTTGAGAGATTTCAGAAGTTCTCCCCACCCAAATTTCTTGGAGGCCCTGATCCTGACATAGCTGAGAAGTGGCTGGAGAAGATGATCGATATTTTCGCTGCCTTACACTATACCGAGGAGAGACAGGTGACATTTGCTGTCTTTCAACTAGAGGGAGCCGCCCGTTCCTGATGAAATGTCATTCGAATGAAATGGGAAAGAGAACAAACTCCGAGGACGTGGGCGAACTTTATGAGGGAATTTAATGCCAAGTTTTTCCCTCCTCTCATTCAAGAAAAGAAGGAAGATGAATTTATTCGGCTTCGCCAGGGAACACAAACCGTAGCCGAGTATGAGAGTCAATTCACTCGGTTGTCTAAGTTTGCGCCTGAACTGATCATAACCGAACAAAGACGGATAAGGCGTTTTATTCATGGGCTAAATGTTGAGATTCAAAAGGATTTGGCTGTAGCTCAACTTAGTACCTTAAGTGACGCTGTGGAGAAAGCTCAACAGGTTGAAGATGCGAGGCTACAAGTTAGAAACTTCCAAACCAAGAAAAGGGGCTTTCCTGGGAGCAGCTCGGAACAGGAAGATAAGAGCACACCCCCTAAGAGTGGAAAAGGGAACGGGAGAGTACGACAACCGGGGGTGGCCAGTGGTGTCTCATCGGGAGGATCGGGCACTGCTACTCGAGGTCCCTGTGGATACTGCGGAGGGCCAAAGCACACGGAGGCAAATTGTTGGAAGAAAGAAGGAAAATGCCTGCGCTGTGGTAGCGCCGAACATCGAATTGCTAACTGTCCAGCACGACTGCGCGAAGGGAGAGGAACTCCGCCACCAACCAAGACTAACTCTCAGCAACCAGCTAAGACCAACCCTGGACAGTCGAAAGGAGAAGGGATTGGAGCGAAAGTACCGGCTCGAGTATATTCCCTGGAGCATCATCAGGTCCCTGACTCGTCTGAGGACGTAGAAGGTACGATCCGTTGGGTACCTTAGATTTGATGGATTCCGCTGATAAGGAATTTCGAGGACGAAATTCTTTTAAGGGGGAGAGAGTGTGAGAACCCGTTTTGCCCTAATATTTTTCCTAGGGTTTATTTCCCCCTTAATTGCATGTTTTCTGCATTTTCGGGCCTAGGAATATTTTTCTGGTAGATTTTATGAGTAATTATAGTTTTTAGATGATTTTTCTAGTATTGGTGAGTTTTTAGAAAATTAAGAATATATTTTGGACGTGGGACCCACTAGTGCGAAAAGTACGGAAAAATTCGGCCAATAAGGTTAAGTTTCGGATACTGGTGGAAATTTATCGGGTGTTAAGAGATAAGTAGAGGGTGACATGGCATTGATGTGAGAGGAACCAAGTGATAGGAAGGCATTAAATGAAGTGCCAAGTGGCACTATGTGATTGGTCCACTTGTTGGACATTTTTTACTTTTCTTATCATGGATTAAATATCTCAAAAATTGACTAAAAATTCATTCTTTCTTACCTCTTGTTGGCCGATTCTCTCTCTTGGACAAGGAAGAAAAACTTCTTCAATTTACAAGCTTCAAACTATCTCAATCTTCCATTCCAACCAATTAAACTTAGATTTGCTCCATAAAATCACTCCATTAGGTGCTAGTAAGTGACTTGGTGAAGTTTTTGGAGAAGCTAAGGTGTTCCACCACAATCTTTCTCTTGTTTACTAGGTAAGTGGTACTTGAACTTCCTCCTACACTTAATGATGTTTAATTTGTGCCTAATGGGAGCTAAAGTGATGGATTATGTGATTTATTTCTTGGTTTGTGATGAATTGGTGAAGTTTTTATTTTTTTGAGGAATTTTCTGGTTTAATATGATCATGGTGTTGTGGTTGTTTATGATGGTTGATAATGAGGGGTAATGACTATGGTAGGTGTGAATGATAGATAATTGCAACCAATTTTGGATATGGAAGGAAAAGTGAAAGTTAGGGTTCTATCATCCCCAATTTCTGTCCGGTTTTATATCATGTGGTTAGAGGCCGAATTAGACTTTACTCAAAACATGAAAGTTGTAGGTATTGATGTGTTTGAGGTGCCTGTAAAATTTCATGTCATTTGGATAAGTGTAGAGTGAGTTATGCCGTTTTTACTGTAGCTGTTCTGCTTTGATCAGAATGCGAAAACTGAGATAGTAATTGTCCCTTTTGACTGGAATTGGTTTGGATTTTGAAGTTGGTGTCTTCTGATGAAATGTATCTGAATGCCCTAGCTAACATATGCCTTTGGAATTTCGGCATTTGGACTTGTATGGACTGAGATATACCGATTACAGTTTTCTGTGTTTTGCAAACCTGTTTTGGGAATTCTGGGTTAGTATTTGGCATATTTGACCTAGTTGTGTTAGGAACTGGATTGAGTGGCCTTCGAAATTGTTGTAGCTCTGTTTCATAGCTTCGAAACGGTGCATCTTGCACCCCCATCCGATAACCGTAGTGAAAGTGGTGTCATTACCGCATTATGAGGTCAAATACGTTTTTTTTGTTAAGGCCTAAGTTAAAGCCATTTCTTAATTTCTGGTTACCTATGATACTTATTTATGCATATAAAACCCTAGTAGGGTTATAATTGGTATGGCTATATGACTCGTTATCGAGTCTCTTTTAGGGCTTGCTTTCATTTCGGTTGTTTCCTAGCTAACTTTTGTACTTGTACTGCTTTGAGCCTAGTGAACGGCTTTTGGGAAATGAGGTGACTCTTGTGTGAAATGTTGGGACTGATTTGAGGATATAGTGAAGCCTTAATGGCTGGGAAAAGTAAGAAATTTAGGGGAAGTGCTGCCCGATTTTCTAGGCCGTTTGGTTCCTTTAAGTTGGATTTGCCTTTTGGTGGAAATGAAAGGCTTTTGGGTTGTTTGCGCCTAAGTCTTCATGCTACCTTTTCGTTTCCAAGGGAATCATGTTTTTGCATTCTTGCATTAGTATTTATTTGGCAAGGCGTACGACGTGTAGTCGAGCCTCACATGTGCATTCTGTTTACTCGATTCTGGAAGTAAAACCTTCAATTGGTTTATTTTGATTATTTTAGGGTTTCTTGGCGATTAAGGCCAATCTGAAGTGAAACTTTTTGAAGTTGAATCGGTGAGTGTACCACTCCCCTCCATTGCTGTTTAACTTGATTTCTGCTCTGCAATCTGTTTATTTGTTCGAGACGGGGGTGTACTTTATCACACTCGTTCTCTAGTCTGTTCATATGCCAATTTACTATGCAAAATTTGAATCTGTTATCTGTTCGGATTTCTATGACCTATGAGCTCAATCCTGTGGCTAAGTTATTCGAGTCGGGCCGGCAAGGGCCTGGACGATTAGATAACGAACCACGGTAGTCTGTTCGGGGATTTTTGGGTATTGAGACCCTTGATTCCGATATACTCGAGTATTACCATTTCTGTTCGGTTACGGTGAGCGGGCCCCATAAAGGGGTGTTTGGTGGACCGAATTCGGTGTAAAGAGGGGTCTACGGACGTTTTGGTTCTATATACGTTGACGGAGAGTCAACCGGTTTGGATCAAGTACTGCGCTGGGAAATTTGGCTCCTGAGAGCCACCCGTATCCTTCTGATTTGAATCATTGGTTCTTTTGCTTTACATCTGACATGTGTATCTGATTTGTTAAATGTGAAATGCCATGATTTTAATGCTATCTGTTTGGTACCTCATTGAGCGCAAGCTCACCCCTTTCCGTTCCTTTTGTTTTCCTTACAGGAGATTAAACCCTTTTGGTCTGCATTTGACAATCGGTTGCCGACTTGAGCTAGTTGAACATATCTTTTGTATAGCTCATGTATTAAAACCCTAAGTGTACTTTTGGGGCGTTTCTCTTTTGATTTGGCAAACAGTGTATATGTATTATCTTTTGAAAGCTTTTGTATGTCATTTTGATTTGTAAACGCTAAAGTTCAGATGTAAATGTTTGTTAGCTATTTCGGTTGGGTTCTGACGGGTCGGTTACTATTCATGGCCGACTCCGGATTTCATTTTTTTTGTTTTGGGTTATTTTACCATCTTGACTTGTTTACGCTCGTTTGTAAGTTCCGGATCGCTATTAATAGCTCTACTCTGATCCGTAGTCCTGGCGAGAGATGGGCAGGCAGTCCGCTAACCCCTTTGGTTCGCCTTAGGGGAAAGTGGGACTGTTACAAGTTGTATCAGAGCCACTTTGCGTGGTCTCTGCGCGGAGTGAGACTGGGCCAAGTGGTGTTGTGGTCCTAATTTCGTGAATATGTCTAAGTGCTCGTTTGAGCATAAGTTATGAACCGGGCATGTGATAAGTGTACGAATCATTATCATGGGACTCGAGGAAGCTAGGTATGTACGTCGGGTAGGAATCCTTAATAAAGATGGTTTACTCTTGGGACCGGCCGGCTCGAGTTGTGAATTATCTTAGATGGGATTCTTGCGCCCGGATACGAAAGATATGAGGGCCTAGGTTAGAAAGGATTTGGTGAACTAGAAAGGCCTTTCCTTGGTGGATCGTCTATGTTTGTACTTGACTTAACTGGCTGTATGTATGTGTGTGGCTTAATTTTGACCGGCTTGTATATACATGTTTTGATCTTGTTTGGAATGTATAAATGTGTGTTATCATAAAAGTTTTGAGTGTTACTTACATGCATCGTGCTTATTTTGGTTTAGTATTATTGCCTAGACCAAGTAAAACTCATGGAAGGTACACGAAGTGGACGGGGCCGTGGGCGTGGAAATAGGCAACCTACACCTGAAAGGGGTACTGGGGAAACCTCATCTGGACCAAACCCTGAACTTAGGGTTGACCCCAATGTCCAAATAGCTGCTGCCATGCAGCAAATGACTGCTTTGCTAGCCCAAGTGGTGCACCAACAAGGTCAAAACCTTAACCCTAACCCTGGGAATCCTGGTCATCACATGGAGGGTGATGATAGAGCCCTTGAGAGATTTCAGAAGTTCTCCCCACCCAAATTTCTTGGAGGCCCTGATCCTGACATAGCTGAGAAGTGGCTGGAGAAGATGATCGATATTTTCGCTGCCTTACACTATACCGAGGAGAGACAGGTGACATTTGCTGTCTTTCAACTAGAGGGAGCCGCCCGTTCCTGATGAAATGTCATTCGAATGAAATGGGAAAGAGAACAAACTCCGAGGACGTGGGCGAACTTTATGAGGGAATTTAATGCCAAGTTTTTCCCTCCTCTCATTCAAGAAAAGAAGGAAGATGAATTTATTCGGCTTCGCCAGGGAACACAAACCGTAGCCGAGTATGAGAGTCAATTCACTCGGTTGTCTAAGTTTGCGCCTGAACTGATCATAACCGAACAAAGACGGATAAGGCGTTTTATTCATGGGCTAAATGTTGAGATTCAAAAGGATTTGGCTGTAGCTCAACTTAGTACCTTAAGTGACGCTGTGGAGAAAGCTCAACAGGTTGAAGATGCGAGGCTACAAGTTAGAAACTTCCAAACCAAGAAAAGGGGCTTTCCTGGGAGCAGCTCGGAACAGGAAGATAAGAGCACACCCCCTAAGAGTGGAAAAGGGAACGGGAGAGTACGACAACCGGGGGTGGCCAGTGGTGTCTCATCGGGAGGATCGGGCACTGCTACTCGAGGTCCCTGTGGATACTGCGGAGGGCCAAAGCACACGGAGGCAAATTGTTGGAAGAAAGAAGGAAAATGCCTGCGCTGTGGTAGCGCCGAACATCGAATTGCTAACTGTCCAGCACGACTGCGCGAAGGGAGAGGAACTCCGCCACCAACCAAGACTAACTCTCAGCAACCAGCTAAGACCAACCCTGGACAGTCGAAAGGAGAAGGGATTGGAGCGAAAGTACCGGCTCGAGTATATTCCCTGGAGCATCATCAGGTCCCTGACTCGTCTGAGGACGTAGAAGGTACGATCCGTTGGGTACCTTAGATTTGATGGATTCCGCTGATAAGGAATTTCGAGGACGAAATTCTTTTAAGGGGGAGAGAGTGTGAGAACCCGTTTTGCCCTAATATTTTTCCTAGGGTTTATTTCCCCCTTAATTGCATGTTTTCTGCATTTTCGGGCCTAGGAATATTTTTCTGGTAGATTTTATGAGTAATTATAGTTTTTAGATGATTTTTCTAGTATTGGTGAGTTTTTAGAAAATTAAGAATATATTTTGGACGTGGGACCCACTAGTGCGAAAAGTACGGAAAAATTCGGCCAATAAGGTTAAGTTTCGGATACTGGTGGAAATTTATCGGGTGTTAAGAGATAAGTAGAGGGTGACATGGCATTGATGTGAGAGGAACCAAGTGATAGGAAGGCATTAAATGAAGTGCCAAGTGGCACTATGTGATTGGTCCACTTGTTGGACATTTTTTACTTTTCTTATCATGGATTAAATATCTCAAAAATTGACTAAAAATTCATTCTTTCTTACCTCTTGTTGGCCGATTCTCTCTCTTGGACAAGGAAGAAAAACTTCTTCAATTTACAAGCTTCAAACTATCTCAATCTTCCATTCCAACCAATTAAACTTAGATTTGCTCCATAAAATCACTCCATTAGGTGCTAGTAAGTGACTTGGTGAAGTTTTTGGAGAAGCTAAGGTGTTCCACCACAATCTTTCTCTTGTTTACTAGGTAAGTGGTACTTGAACTTCCTCCTACACTTAATGATGTTTAATTTGTGCCTAATGGGAGCTAAAGTGATGGATTATGTGATTTATTTCTTGGTTTGTGATGAATTGGTGAAGTTTTTATTTTTTTGAGGAATTTTCTGGTTTAATATGATCATGGTGTTGTGGTTGTTTATGATGGTTGATAATGAGGGGTAATGACTATGGTAGGTGTGAATGATAGATAATTGCAACCAATTTTGGATTTGGAAGGAAAAGTGAAAGTTAGGGTTCTATCATCCCCAATTTCTGTCCGGTTTTATATCATGTGGTTAGAGGCCGAATTAGACTTTACTCAAAACATGAAAGTTGTAGGTATTGATGTGTTTGAGGTGCCTGTAAAATTTCATGTCATTTGGATGAGTGTAGAGTGAGTTATGCCGTTTTTACTGTAGCTGTTCTGCTTTGATCAGAATGCGAAAACTGCGATAGTAATTGGCCCTTTTGACTGGAATTGGTTTGGATTTTGAAGTTGGTGTCTTCTGATGAAATGTAAGTGAATGTCCTAGCTAACATATGCCTTTGGAATTTCGGCATTTGGACTTGTATGGACTGAGATATACCGATTACAGTTTTCTGTGTTTTGCAAACCTGTTTTGGGAATTCTGGGTTAGTATTTGGCATATTTGACCTAGTTGTGTTAGGAACTGGATTGAGTGGCCTTCTACATTGTTGTAGCTCTGTTTCATAGCTTCGAAACGGTGCATCTTGCACCCCCATCCGATAACCGTAGTGAAAGTGGTGTCATTACCGCATTATGAGGTCAAATACGTTTTTTTTGTTAAGGCCTAAGTTAAAGCCATTTCTTAA
The DNA here is from genome assembly GCF_036785885.1 of Coffea arabica. Lineage (NCBI taxonomy): Eukaryota > Viridiplantae > Streptophyta > Magnoliopsida > Gentianales > Rubiaceae > Coffea > Coffea arabica. The sequence goes on along the minus strand of NC_092320.1, from coordinate 45,785,225 downwards.
TTTCTGGTTACCTATGATACTTATTTATGCATATAAAACCCTAGTAGAGTTATAATTGGTATGGCTATATGACTCGTTATCGAGTCTCTTTTAGGGCTTGCTTTCATTTCGGTTGTTTCCTAGCTAACTTTTGTACTTGTACTGCTTTGAGCCTAGTGAACGGCTTTTGGGAAATGAGGTGACTCTTGTGTGAAATGTTGGGACTGATTTGAGGATATAGTGAAGCCTTAATGGCTGGGAAAAGTAAGAAATTTAGGGGAAGTGCTGCCCGATTTTCTAGGCCGTTTGGTTCCTTTAAGTTGGATTTGCCTTTTGGTGGAAATGAAAGGCTTTTGGGTTGTTTGCGCCTAAGTCTTCATGCTACCTTTTCGTTTCCAAGGGAATCATGTTTTTGCATTCTTGCATTAGTATTTATTTGGCAAGGCATACGACGTGTAGTCGAGCCTCACATGTGCATTCTGTTTACTCGATTCTGGAAGTAAAACCTTCAATTGGTTTATTTTGATTATTTTAGGGTTTCTTGGCGATTAAGGCCAATCGGAAGTGAAACTTTTTGAAGTTGAATCGGTGAGTGTACCACTCCCCTCCATTGCTGTTTAACTTGATTTCTGCTCTGCAATCTGTTTATTTGTTCGAGACGGGGGTGTACTTTATCACACTCGTTCTCTAGTCTGTTCACATGCCAATTTACTATGCAAAATTTGAATCTGTTATCTGTTCGGATTTCTATGACCTATGAGCTCAATCCTGTGGCTAAATTATTCGAGTCGGGCCGGCAAGGGCCTGGACGATTACATAACGAACCACGGTAGTCTGTTCGGGGATTTTTGGGTATTGAGACCCTTGATTCCGGTATACTCGAGTATTACCATTTCTGTTCGGTTACGGTGAGCGGGCCCGGTAAAGGGGTGTTTGGTGGACCGAATTCGGTGTAAAGAGGGGTCTACGGACGTTTTGGTTCTATATACGTTGACGGAGAGTCAACCGGTTTGGATCAAGTACTGCGCTGGGAAATTTGGCTCCTGAGAGCCACCCGTATCCTTCTGATTTGAATCATTGGTTCTTTTGCTTTACATCTGACATGTGTATCTGATTTGTTAAATGTGAAATGCCATGATTTTAATGCTATCTGTTTGGTACCTCATTGAGCGCAAGCTCACCCCTTTCCGTTCCTTTTGTTTTCCTTACAGGAGATTAAACCCTTTTGGTCTGCATTTGACAATCGGTTGCCGACTTGAGCTAGTTGAACATATCTTTTGTATAGCTCATGTATTAAAACCCTAAGTGTACTTTTGGGGCGTTTCTCTTTTGATTTGGCAAACCGTGTATATGTATTATCTTTTGAAAGCTTTTGTATGTCATTTTGATTTGTAAACGCTAAAGTTCAGATGTAAATGTTTGTTAGCTATTTCGGTTGGGTTCTGACGGGTCGGTTACTATTCATGGCCGACTCCGGATTTCATTTTTTTTGTTTTGGGTTATTTTACCATCTTGACTTGTTTACGCTCGTTTGTAAGTTCCGGATCGCTATTAATAGCTTTACGCTGGGCAGGCAGTCCGCTAACCCCTTTGGTTCGCCTTAGGGGAAAGTGGGACTGTTACACCCACTTCCGATATACGCTCTTTGTAACAGCCCCACCTTCCCCTAGGGCGAACCAAAGGGGTTAGCGGACTGCCTGCCCAGCTCTCGCCAGGACTAACGGTTCAGTTTACGTCGATCTATTACGTTCCGGAACTTACCATTGCGCGCAAACAAGTCAAAATCACAAAAATTAAAAAAAATGAAAATCGAAGCCGAAACTTATCCAAACCACGGCCAAGCATATATATACATTAGAAATCAACATTTACAAGCCAAACGGCAAACCAAGATATTCGTCTAGTTCATACATGTACCAAAATCCATTTTCACACCAAACATTGGTGGAAACAAAACACTTGGGGTTTTTACCCACAAGGAGCTATTCAAAAATACATGTACAAGAGCTCAACTTGTCATCCAACTATCACAATCTTTTCCAAAAGTTTCATTTTCCTATAAGGAAAACAAATGACACGGAATGAGCTAAAGCCCAGTGAGCAACTATCACAATAGCAGGTAAAATCACATAAGCATAACCATTCAATTCAAGTATGCAATTTCGAAGTAAAGCAAATCAGTGAAGGATACGGTCGGCTCTCAAGAGCCCATTTCCACGCTTGCAATCTTGATCCAACCTCATTGACCCTCCGTCAATTTTAAAAGAATAACCAACCGTAGACAACTCTTTACTTCCATTCCTTCCACCCAACATTCCCCAACCGGGCCTGCACTGTAACAGCCCCACTTTCCCCTAAGGCGAACCAAAGGGGTTAGCGGACTGCCTGCCCAGCTCTCGCCAGGACTACGGATCAGATTAGAGCTATCTATAGCGATCCGGAACTTACAAACGAGCGTAAACGAGTCAAAATGGTAAAATAACCCAAAAAAAATGAAATCCGGAGTCGGCCATGAATAGTAACCGACCCGTCAGAATCCAACCGAAATAGCTAACAAACATTCACATCTGAACTTTAGCGGTTACAATCCAAAAGGACATACAAAAGTTTTCAAAAGTTGATACATATACACGGTTTGCCAAATCAGAAGAGAAAACGCCCCAAAAGTACACTTAGGGTTTTGATACATGAGCTATACAAAAGATATGTTCAACTAGCTCAATTTGGCAGCCATTTGTCAAATCCATACCAAAGGGGTTTATTTTCCTGTAAGGAAAACAAAAGGAACAGAAAGGGTGAGCTTGCGCTCAATGAGATACCAAACAGATAGCATTAAAATCATGGCATTTCACATTTAACAAATCAGGTACACATGTCAGAGGTAAAGCAAAAGAACCAATGATTCAAATCAGAAGGATACGGGTGGCTCTCAGGAGCCAAATTTCCCAGCGCAGTACTTGATCCAAACCAGTTGACTCTCCGTCAACGTATATAGAACCAACGCGTCCGTAGAACCCTCTTTACACCGAACTCCGTCCACCAAACACCCCTTTACCGGGCCCGCTCACCGTAACCGAACAGAAATGGTAATACTCGAATATACCCGGAATCAAGGGTCTCAATACCCAAAATCCCCGAACAGACTACCGTGGTTCGTTATCTAATCGTCCAGGCCCTTGCCGGCCCGACTCGAATAACTTAGCCACAGGATTGAGCTCATAGGTCATAGAAATCCGAACAGATGCAGACACAGATAACAGATTCAAATTTTACATAGTAGATTGGCATATGAACAGACTAGAGAACGAGTGTAATAAAGTACACCCTCGTCTCGAACAAATAAACAGATTGCAGAGCAGAAATCAAGTTAAACAGCAATGGAGGGGAGTGGTACACTCACAGGCTCAACTTCAAAAGTTTCACTTCAGATTGGCCTTAATCGCCAAGAAACCCTAAAATAAACAAAATAAACCAATTGAAGGTTTTACTTCCAGAATCGAGTAAATACAATGCACATGAGGCTCGACTACTAGTCGTATGCCTCGCCAAAATAATTACTAATGCAAGGGTACAAAACATGATTTTTCTTGGAAACGAAAAGGTAACATGAAGACTTAGGCGCAAACAACCCAAAAACCTTTCATTTCCACCAAAAGGCAAATTCAACTTAAAGGAACCAAACGGCCTAGAAAATCGGGCAGCACCTCCCCTATAATTCTTACTTTTCCAGCCATTAAGGCTTCATTATTTCCTCAAATCAGTCCCAACATTTCACACAACAGTCATCTCATTTCCCAAAAGCCGCTCACTAGGCTCAAAGTAGTACAAGTACAAAAGTTAGCTAGAAAATGACCGGAATGAGAGCGAGCCCTAAACATGTAAACAAGTACATGGAGACTCGATAACGAGTAATAAAGCCATACCAATTTTAATCCTAATAGGGTTTCATATGCATAAATAAGCATCATAGGCAACCAGAAATTAAGAAATGGCATTAGCTTAGGCCTTAACAAAAAAAACAGTTTTCGTCATACTTTTGCGGTAATGACACAAAATGCGCTACGCTTATCGGATGAGGGTGTAAGACCCACCATCTCGAAGCTAAAAGTCAGGGCTACAACAATGTAGAAGGCCACTCAGTCCAAATCCTAGCACAACTAGGTCAAAAATGTAGAATACCACAACCTGAACCGTAATTGCAGGTTTACAAATCACACAAAACTGTAATTAGTCTATTTCAGTCTACACAAGTCCAAATGCATTGATTCTAAAGGCATATGAAAGATAAGACATCAAGCTACATTTCATCAGAAGACACCATCATCAAAATCTAAAGAAATTCCAGTCAAAATAGACAATTACTATCGCAGTTCGCACATTCTGTTCACCCAGAACAGCAACAGTAAAACCGGCATAACTCACTCTACACTACTCCAAATGCCCTGAAATTTTGCAGACACTTCAAAATCATCAATATCTACAACTTTCATGTTTTGAGCAAAGTCCAATTCGGCCTCTATCTATGACCTAAAATTTCGGACAGAATGTTCAACCAAGAACCCTAATTTTCCAGAAATTCTTCCAAATTCAAAATTGATTGCAATTTCCTATCATACGCACCTACTAGAGCCAAAGCCCCTTATTACCAACCATCAAAAACAACCACACCATCAAGATCATATGAAACCAGAAAATTCCTCAAAAAATAAAAAACTCAACCAAATCACTTCAAACCAAGAAATAATCCACAATTTCTAGCACAATAGCCACCATTAGGCATAAAATAAGCATCATTAGATATAGGAGGGTGTTCATAGACCACTTACCAAGTAAACAAGAGAGAGGAAGATGTTGGACACCTTAAGTCTTCAAACAAACTTCACTAAACTACTTACTAGCACCCAAGGGAGGAATTTTATGGAGTGAAATCAAGATCAAATGGTTGGATGATCACATTCAAGCAAAATGGAAGCAAGAATCTTGAAGAATTTTCCTTTCTTCTTAGCTCAAGAAAGTAGGCCACAAGAAGGTAAGAAATGGTAAGTTTTTTTCAATTTTTGTGAGATATTTACTCAAATAGTCAAAAGGTCAAAAAATGAATAGTAACTCTTAAGTTACTTCCAATCCCATGGTGACACTTGGCACCTTAGTAAATGCAATTCAATCCTTTGGTCACCTCTCACATCAATCACCTCACACTCCTTTACTTATCCATTAACACCCGATAAATTTTTCACAGTATCCGGAACTTAACCTAATTAGCCGAATTTTTTCGAACTTTTTGCACTAGTGGGTCCCACGTCCTTTCTATATCCGTAATTTTTTTCAAAACTACCCAATGCTAGGAAAATCATCTAAAAACTATAATTACTCATAAAATCCACCAAGAAAAATATTCTAAGCCAGAAAATGCAAAAATTATGCAATTAAGGGGTAATAAACCCTAGGAAAAAAATATTAGGGTTTTACGGGTTCTCACACTCTTCCCCCCTTAAAAGAATTTCGTCCTCGAAATTTCTTATCAACGGAATCTATCAAATCTAAAGTACCCAACGGACCATACCTTCTCCATCCTCAGACGAGTCAGGGACCTGATGCTGCTCTAGAGAATATACTCGAGCTGGTGCTTTCGATCCCGTCCCTTCTCCTTTCGTCGGTCCAGGGTTGTTCTTGGCGGGTTGCTGAGAATTGGGCTTGGTTGGTGGCAGAGTCCCTCTCCGCTCGCGCAGGCGAGCTGGACAGTTAGCAATCCGATGTTCAGCGCTTCCACAGCGCAAGCATTTTCCTTCTTTCTTCCAGCAATTTGTTTCCGTATGACTTGGCCCTCCGCAATATCCACAGGGACCACGAGTAGCAGAGACCAGTCCTCCCTGAGGGACATCACGCGACACCCCTGGTTGCCGTACTTCCCCGTTTCCCTTGCGAACTTTAGAGATTGTACTATTATCCGCTTGTTCTGAGCTGCTCCCCGAAAAACCCCTTTTTCTTGCTTGGAAGTTTCTAACTTGTAACCCTGCAGTTTCAACGCGCTGGGCTTTTTCCACCGCATCACTAAAGGCATTAAGTTGGGCTACCGCCAGATCTTTTTGAATTTCTACATTCAAGCCCTGGACAAAACGCCTTATTCGCCGCTGCTCGGTCATGATGAGTTCGGGCGCAAATTTGGATAGGCGGGTAAATTGACTCTCATACTCCGCCACAGTTTGAGCTCCTTGGCGGAGTCGAATGAACTCGTCTTCCTTCCTCTCCTGAACTAGAGGAGGGAAAAACTTCGCATTGAACTCTCTGATAAAGTTCACCCAAGTCCTAGGTGTCTGTTTCCGCTCCCATTTCTGTCTAATTACGTTCCACCAGGAACGGGCAGCTCCCTCCAGTTGGAACACGGCAAAAGTGACCTGCCTTTCGTCAGGGTAGTGTAGGGCCGCGAATATATCAACCATTTTCTCAAGCCACTTCTCAGCAACGTCGGGGTCGGGTCCCCCAATAAACTTTGGCGGGGAAAACTTTTGAAAACGTTCGAGAGCTCTATCTTCGCTCTCGATATGATGGCCAGGGTTTCCGGGGTTTCCAGGGTTAAGGTTTGGGTTCTGGCCCTGTTGTTGTACTACTTGTGCTAGTAGGTTTGTCATTTGCTGCATAGCGGCAGCTATCTGCACATTGGGGTCTATTTGGGGTTCCGGATTGGGTCCAGTAGAGGTTTCCCCCGTTTCCCTAACCGGCGTGGGTTGTCTAGCTCCGCGCCCACGTCCCCGACCACTTCGTGTTCCTTCCATAAGTTTCACTCGGTCTAGGCAAGAATGCTAAACCAAAGCAGTATCAAAGCATGTAAGTAATACGCAAAACTTTCACATTAACATACATTTATACATTGCAAACACGATCACAACATATATATACAAGTCGGTCAAAATTAAGCCACACACATATATACAGCCAGTTAAGTCAGGTACAAACATAAACGATCCACCGAAGAATGGCCTTTCTAGTTCACCAAATCCTTTCTAACCTAGGCCCTCATATCTTTCGTATCCGGGCGCAAGAATCTCATCTAAGATAATTCACAACTCGAGCCGGCCGGTCCCAAGAGTAAACCATCTTTATTAAGGATTCCTACCCGACATACATACCTAGCTTCCTCGAGTCCCATGATAATGATTCGTACACTTATCACATGCCCGGTTCATAACTTATGCTCAAACGAGCACTTAGACATATTCATGAAATTAGGACCACAACACCACTTGGCCCAGTCTCACTCCGCGCAGAGACCACGCGAAGTGGCTCTGATACCACTTGTAACAGCCCCACTTTCCCCTAAGGCGAACCAAAAGGATTAGCGGACTGCCTGCCCAGCTCTCGCCAGGACTACGGATCAGATTAGAGCTATCTATAGCGATCCGGAACTTACAAACGAGCGTAAACGAGTCAAAATGGTAAAATAACCCAAAAAAATAATGAAATCCGGAGTCGGCCATGAATAGTAACCGACCCGTCAGAATCCAACCGAAATAGCTAACAAACATTCACATCTGAACTTTAGCGGTTACAATCCAAAAGGACATACAAAAGTTTTCAAAAGTAGATACATATACACGGTTTGCCAAATCAGAATAGAAAACGCCCCAAAAGTACACTTAGGGTTTTGATACATGAGCTATACAAAAGATATGTTCAACTAGCTCAATTTGGCAGCCATTTGTCAAATCCATACCAAAAGGGTTTATTTTCCTGTAAGGAAAACAAAAGGAACAGAAAGGGGTGAGCTTGCGCTCAATGAGATACCAAACAGATAGCATTAAAATCATGGCATTTCACATTTAACAAATCAGGTACACATGTCAGAGGTAAAGCAAAAGAACCAATGATTCAAATCAGAAGGATACGGGTGGCTCTCAGGAGCCAAATTTCCCAGCGCAGTACTTGATCCAAACCAGTTGACTCTCCGTCAACGTATATAGAACCAACGCGTCCGTAGAACCCTCTTTACACCGAACTCCGTCCACCAAACACCCCTTTACCGGGCCCGCTCACCGTAACCGAACAGAAATGGTAATACTCGAGTATACCCGGAATCAAGGGTCTCAATACCCAAAATCCCCGAACAGACTACCGTGGTTCGTTATCTAATCGTCCAGGCCCTTGCCGGCCCGACTCGAATAACTTAGCCACAGGATTGAGCTCATAGGTCATAGAAATCCGAACAGATGCAGACACAGATAACAGATTCAAATTTTACATAGTAGATTGGCATATGAACAGACTAGAGAACGAGTGTAATAAAGTACACCCTCGTCTCGAACAAATAAACAGATTGCAGAGCAGAAATCAAGTTAAACAGCAATGGAGGGGAGTGGTACACTCACAGGCTCAACTTCAAAAGTTTCACTTCAGATTGGCCTTAATCGCCAAGAAACCCTAAAATAAACAAAATAAACCAATTGAAGGTTTTACTTCCAGAATCGAGTAAATACAATGCACATGAGGCTCGACTACTAGTCGTATGCCTCGCCAAAATAATTACTAATGCAAGGGTACAAAACATGATTTTTCTTGGAAACGAAAAGGTAACATGAAGACTTAGGCGCAAACAACCCAAAAACCTTTCATTTCCACCAAAAGGCAAATTCAACTTAAAGGAACCAAACGGCCTAGAAAATCGGGCAGCACCTCCCCTATAATTCTTACTTTTCCAGCCATTAAGGCTTCATTATTTCCTCAAATCAGTCCCAACATTTCACACAACAGTCATCTCATTTCCCAAAAGCCGCTCACTAGGCTCAAAGTAGTACAAGTACAAAAGTTAGCTAGAAAATGACCGGAATGAGAGCGAGCCCTAAACATGTAAACAAGTACATGGAGACTCGATAACGAGTAATAAAGCCATACCAATTTTAATCCTAATAGGGTTTCATATGCATAAATAAGCATCATAGGCAACCAGAAATTAAGAAATGGCATTAGCTTAGGCCTTAACAAAAAAAACAGTTTTCGTCATACTTTTGCGGTAATGACACAAAATGCGCTACGCTTATCGGATGAGGGTGTAAGACCCACCATCTCGAAGCTAAAAGTCAGGGCTACAACAATGTAGAAGGCCACTCAGTCCAAATCCTAGCACAACTAGGTCAAAAATGTAGAATACCACAACCTGAACCGTAATTGCAGGTTTACAAATCACACAAAACTGTAATTAGTCTATTTCAGTCTACACAAGTCCAAATGCATTGATTCTAAAGGCATATGAAAGATAAGACATCAAGCTACATTTCATCAGAAGACACCATCATCAAAATCTAAAGAAATTCCAGTCAAAATAGACAATTACTATCGCAGTTCGCACATTCTGTTCACCCAGAACAGCAACAGTAAAACCGGCATAACTCACTCTACACTACTCCAAATGCCCTGAAATTTTGCAGACACTTCAAAATCATCAATATCTACAACTTTCATGTTTTGAGCAAAGTCCAATTCGGCCTCTATCTATGACCTAAAATTTCGGACAGAATGTTCAACCAAGAACCCTAATTTTCCAGAAATTCTTCCAAATTCAAAATTGATTGCAATTTCCTATCATACGCACCTACTAGAGCCAAAGCCCCTTATTACCAACCATCAAAAACAACCACACCATCAAGATCATATGAAACCAGAAAATTCCTCAAAAAATAAAAAACTCAACCAAATCACTTCAAACCAAGAAATAATCCACAATTTCTAGCACAATAGCCACCATTAGGCATAAAATAAGCATCATTAGATATAGGAGGGTGTTCATAGACCACTTACCAAGTAAACAAGAGAGAGGAAGATGTTGGACACCTTAAGTCTTCAAACAAACTTCACTAAACTACTTACTAGCACCCAAGGGAGGAATTTTATGGAGTGAAATCAAGATCAAATGGTTGGATGATCACATTCAAGCAAAATGGAAGCAAGAATCTTGAAGAATTTTCCTTTCTTCTTAGCTCAAGAAAGTAGGCCACAAGAAGGTAAGAAATGGTAAGTTTTTTTCAATTTTTGTGAGATATTTACTCAAATAGTCAAAAGGTCAAAAAATGAATAGTAACTCTTAAGTTACTTCCAATCCCATGGTGACACTTGGCACCTTAGTAAATGCAATTCAATCCTTTGGTCACCTCTCACATCAATCACCTCACACTCCTTTACTTATCCATTAACACCCGATAAATTTTTCACAGTATCCGGAACTTAACCTAATTAGCCGAATTTTTTCGAACTTTTTGCACTAGTGGGTCCCACGTCCTTTCTATATCCGTAATTTTTTTCAAAACTACCCAATGCTAGGAAAATCATCTAAAAACTATAATTACTCATAAAATCCACCAAGAAAAATATTCTAAGCCAGAAAATGCAAAAATTATGCAATTAAGGGGTAATAAACCCTAGGAAAAAAATATTAGGGTTTTACGGGTTCTCACACTCTTCCCCCCTTAAAAGAATTTCGTCCTCGAAATTTCTTATCAACGGAATCTATCAAATCTAAAGTACCCAACGGACCATACCTTCTCCATCCTCAGACGAGTCAGGGACCTGATGCTGCTCTAGAGAATATACTCGAGCTGGTGCTTTCGATCCCGTCCCTTCTCCTTTCGTCGGTCCAGGGTTGTTCTTGGCGGGTTGCTGAGAATTGGGCTTGGTTGGTGGCAGAGTCCCTCTCCGCTCGCGCAGGCGAGCTGGACAGTTAGCAATCCGATGTTCAGCGCTTCCACAGCGCAAGCATTTTCCTTCTTTCTTCCAGCAATTTGTTTCCGTATGACTTGGCCCTCCGCAATATCCACAGGGACCACGAGTAGCAGAGACCAGTCCTCCCTGAGGGACATCACGCGACACCCCTGGTTGCCGTACTTCCCCGTTTCCCTTGCGAACTTTAGAGATTGTACTATTATCCGCTTGTTCTGAGCTGCTCCCCGAAAAACCCCTTTTTCTTGCTTGGAAGTTTCTAACTTGTAACCCTGCAGTTTCAACGCGCTGGGCTTTTTCCACCGCATCACTAAAGGCATTAAGTTGGGCTACCGCCAGATCTTTTTGAATTTCTACATTCAAGCCCTGGACAAAACGCCTTATTCGCCGCTGCTCGGTCATGATGAGTTCGGGCGCAAATTTGGATAGGCGGGTAAATTGACTCTCATACTCCGCCACAGTTTGAGCTCCTTGGCGGAGTCGAATGAACTCGTCTTCCTTCCTCTCCTGAACTAGAGGAGGGAAAAACTTCGCATTGAACTCTCTGATAAAGTTCACCCAAGTCCTAGGTGTCTGTTTCCGCTCCCATTTCTGTCTAATTACGTTCCACCAGGAACGGGCAGCTCCCTCCAGTTGGAACACGGCAAAAGTGACCTGCCTTTCGTCAGGGTAGTGTAGGGCCGCGAATATATCAACCATTTTCTCAAGCCACTTCTCAGCAACGTCGGGGTCGGGTCCCCCAATAAACTTTGGCGGGGAAAACTTTTGAAAACGTTCGAGAGCTCTATCTTCGCTCTCGATATGATGGCCAGGGTTTCCGGGGTTTCCAGGGTTAAGGTTTGGGTTCTGGCCCTGTTGTTGTACTACTTGTGCTAGTAGGTTTGTCATTTGCTGCATAGCGGCAGCTATCTGCACATTGGGGTCTATTTGGGGTTCCGGATTGGGTCCAGTAGAGGTTTCCCCCGTTTCCCTAACCGGCGTGGGTTGTCTAGCTCCGCGCCCACGTCCCCGACCACTTCGTGTTCCTTCCATAAGTTTCACTCGGTCTAGGCAAGAATGCTAAACCAAAGCAGTATCAAAGCATGTAAGTAATACGCAAAACTTTCACATTAACATACATTTATACATTGCAAACACGATCACAACATATATATACAAGTCGGTCAAAATTAAGCCACACACATATATACAGCCAGTTAAGTCAGGTACAAACATAAACGATCCACCGAAGAATGGCCTTTCTAGTTCACCAAATCCTTTCTAACCTAGGCCCTCATATCTTTCGTATCCGGGCGCAAGAATCTCATCTAAGATAATTCACAACTCGAGCCGGCCGGTCCCAAGAGTAAACCATCTTTATTAAGGATTCCTACCCGACATACATACCTAGCTTCCTCGAGTCCCATGATAATGATTCGTACACTTATCACATGCCCGGTTCATAACTTATGCTCAAACGAGCACTTAGACATATTCATGAAATTAGGACCACAACACCACTTGGCCCAGTCTCACTCCGCGCAGAGACCACGCGAAGTGGCTCTGATACCACTTGTAACAGCCCCACTTTCCCCTAAGGCGAACCAAAAGGATTAGCGGACTGCCTGCCCAGCTCTCGCCAGGACTACGGATCAGATTAGAGCTATCTATAGCGATCCGGAACTTACAAACGAGCGTAAACGAGTCAAAATGGTAAAATAACCCAAAAAAATAATGAAATCCGGAGTCGGCCATGAATAGTAACCGACCCGTCAGAATCCAACCGAAATAGCTAACAAACATTCACATCTGAACTTTAGCGGTTACAATCCAAAAGGACATACAAAAGTTTTCAAAAGTAGATACATATACACGGTTTGCCAAATCAGAATAGAAAACGCCCCAAAAGTACACTTAGGGTTTTGATACATGAGCTATACAAAAGATATGTTCAACTAGCTCAATTTGGCAGCCATTTGTCAAATCCATACCAAAAGGGTTTATTTTCCTGTAAGGAAAACAAAAGGAACAGAAAGGGGTGAGCTTGCGCTCAATGAGATACCAAACAGATAGCATTAAAATCATGGCATTTCACATTTAACAAATCAGGTACACATGTCAGAGGTAAAGCAAAAGAACCAATGATTCAAATCAGAAGGATACGGGTGGCTCTCAGGAGCCAAATTTCCCAGCGCAGTACTTGATCCAAACCAGTTGACTCTCCGTCAACGTATATAGAACCAACGCGTCCGTAGAACCCTCTTTACACCGAACTCCGTCCACCAAACACCCCTTTACCGGGCCCGCTCACCGTAACCGAACAGAAATGGTAATACTCGAGTATACCCGGAATCAAGGGTCTCAATACCCAAAATCCCCGAACAGACTACCGTGGTTCGTTATCTAATCGTCCAGGCCCTTGCCGGCCCGACTCGAATAACTTAGCCACAGGATTGAGCTCATAGGTCATAGAAATCCGAACAGATGCAGACACAGATAACAGATTCAAATTTTACATAGTAGATTGGCATATGAACAGACTAGAGAACGAGTGTAATAAAGTACACCCTCGTCTCGAACAAATAAACAGATTGCAGAGCAGAAATCAAGTTAAACAGCAATGGAGGGGAGTGGTACACTCACAGGCTCAACTTCAAAAGTTTCACTTCAGATTGGCCTTAATCGCCAAGAAACCCTAAAATAAACAAAATAAACCAATTGAAGGTTTTACTTCCAGAATCGAGTAAATACAATGCACATGAGGCTCGACTACTAGTCGTATGCCTCGCCAAAATAATTACTAATGCAAGGGTACAAAACATGATTTTTCTTGGAAACGAAAAGGTAACATGAAGACTTAGGCGCAAACAACCCAAAAACCTTTCATTTCCACCAAAAGGCAAATTCAACTTAAAGGAACCAAACGGCCTAGAAAATCGGGCAGCACCTCCCCTATAATTCTTACTTTTCCAGCCATTAAGGCTTCATTATTTCCTCAAATCAGTCCCAACATTTCACACAACAGTCATCTCATTTCCCAAAAGCCGCTCACTAGGCTCAAAGTAGTACAAGTACAAAAGTTAGCTAGAAAATGACCGGAATGAGAGCGAGCCCTAAACATGTAAACAAGTACATGGAGACTCGATAACGAGTCATAAAGCCATACCAATTTTAATCCTAATAGGGTTTCATATGCATAAATAAGCATCATAGGCAACCAGAAATTAAGAAATGGCATTAGCTTAGGCCTTAACAAAAAAAACAGTTTTCGTCATACTTTTGCGGTAATGACACAAAATGCGCTACGCTTATCGGATGAGGGTGTAAGACCCACCATCTCGAAGCTAAAAGTCAGGGCTACAACAATGTAGAAGGCCACTCAGTCCAAATCCTAGCACAACTAGGTCAAAAATGTAGAATACCACAACCTGAACCGTAATTGCAGGTTTACAAATCACACAAAACTGTAATTAGTCTATTTCAGTCTACACAAGTCCAAATGCATTGATTCTAAAGGCATATGAAAGATAAGACATCAAGCTACATTTCATCAGAAGACACCATCATCAAAATCTAAAGAAATTCCAGTCAAAATAGACAATTACTATCGCAGTTCGCACATTCTGTTCACCCAGAACAGCAACAGTAAAACCGGCATAACTCACTCTACACTACTCCAAATGCCCTGAAATTTTGCAGACACTTCAAAATCATCAATATCTACAACTTTCATGTTTTGAGCAAAGTCCAATTCGGCCTCTATCTATGACCTAAAATTTCGGACAGAATGTTCAACCAAGAACCCTAATTTTCCAGAAATTCTTCCAAATTCAAAATTGATTGCAATTTCCTATCATACGCACCTACTAGAGCCAAAGCCCCTTATTACCAACCATCAAAAACAACCACACCATCAAGATCATATGAAACCAGAAAATTCCTCAAAAAATAAAAAACTCAACCAAATCACTTCAAACCAAGAAATAATCCACAATTTCTAGCACAATAGCCACCATTAGGCATAAAATAAGCATCATTAGATATAGGAGGGTGTTCATAGACCACTTACCAAGTAAACAAGAGAGAGGAAGATGTTGGACACCTTAAGTCTTCAAACAAACTTCACTAAACTACTTACTAGCACCCAAGGGAGGAATTTTATGGAGTGAAATCAAGATCAAATGGTTGGATGATCACATTCAAGCAAAATGGAAGCAAGAATCTTGAAGAATTTTCCTTTCTTCTTAGCTCAAGAAAGTAGGCCACAAGAAGGTAAGAAATGGTAAGTTTTTTTCAATTTTTGTGAGATATTTACTCAAATAGTCAAAAGGTCAAAAAATGAATAGTAACTCTTAAGTTACTTCCAATCCCATGGTGACACTTGGCACCTTAGTAAATGCAATTCAATCCTTTGGTCACCTCTCACATCAATCACCTCACACTCCTTTACTTATCCATTAACACCCGATAAATTTTTCACAGTATCCGGAACTTAACCTAATTAGCCGAATTTTTCCGAACTTTTTGCACTAGTGGGTCCCACGTCCTTTCTATATCCGTAATTTTTTTCAAAACTACCCAATGCTAGGAAAATCATCTAAAAACTATAATTACTCATAAAATCCACCAAGAAAAATATTCTAAGCCAGAAAATGCAAAAATTATGCAATTAAGGGGTAATAAACCCTAGGAAAAAAATATTAGGGTTTTACGGGTTCTCACACTCTTCCCCCCTTAAAAGAATTTCGTCCTCGAAATTTCTTATCAACGGAATCTATCAAATCTAAAGTACCCAACGGACCATACCTTCTCCATCCTCAGACGAGTCAGGGACCTGATGCTGCTCTAGAGAATATACTCGAGCTGGTGCTTTCGATCCCGTCCCTTCTCCTTTCGTCGGTCCAGGGTTGTTCTTGGCGGGTTGCTGAGAATTGGGCTTGGTTGGTGGCAGAGTCCCTCTCCGCTCGCGCAGGCGAGCTGGACAGTTAGCAATCCGATGTTCAGCGCTTCCACAGCGCAAGCATTTTCCTTCTTTCTTCCAGCAATTTGTTTCCGTATGACTTGGCCCTCCGCAATATCCACAGGGACCACGAGTAGCAGAGACCAGTCCTCCCTGAGGGACATCACGCGACACCCCTGGTTGCCGTACTTCCCCGTTTCCCTTGCGAACTTTAGAGATTGTACTATTATCCGCTTGTTCTGAGCTGCTCCCCGAAAAACCCCTTTTTCTTGCTTGGAAGTTTCTAACTTGTAACCCTGCAGTTTCAACGCGCTGGGCTTTTTCCACCGCATCACTAAAGGCATTAAGTTGGGCTACCGCCAGATCTTTTTGAATTTCTACATTCAAGCCCTGGACAAAACGCCTTATTCGCCGCTGCTCGGTCATGATGAGTTCGGGCGCAAATTTGGATAGGCGGGTAAATTGACTCTCATACTCCGCCACAGTTTGAGCTCCTTGGCGGAGTCGAATGAACTCGTCTTCCTTCCTCTCCTGAACTAGAGGAGGGAAAAACTTCGCATTGAACTCTCTGATAAAGTTCACCCAAGTCCTAGGTGTCTGTTTCCGCTCCCATTTCTGTCTAATTACGTTCCACCAGGAACGGGCAGCTCCCTCCAGTTGGAACACGGCAAAAGTGACCTGCCTTTCGTCAGGGTAGTGTAGGGCCGCGAATATATCAACCATTTTCTCAAGCCACTTCTCAGCAACGTCGGGGTCGGGTCCCCCAATAAACTTTGGCGGGGAAAACTTTTGAAAACGTTCGAGAGCTCTATCTTCGCTCTCGATATGATGGCCAGGGTTTCCGGGGTTTCCAGGGTTAAGGTTTGGGTTCTGGCCCTGTTGTTGTACTACTTGTGCTAGTAGGTTTGTCATTTGCTGCATAGCGGCAGCTATCTGCACATTGGGGTCTATTTGGGGTTCCGGATTGGGTCCAGTAGAGGTTTCCCCCGTTTCCCTAACCGGCGTGGGTTGTCTAGCTCCGCGCCCACGTCCCCGACCACTTCGTGTTCCTTCCATAAGTTTCACTCGGTCTAGGCAAGAATGCTAAACCAAAGCAGTATCAAAGCATGTAAGTAATACGCAAAACTTTCACATTAACATACATTTATACATTGCAAACACGATCACAACATATATATACAAGTCGGTCAAAATTAAGCCACACACATATATACAGCCAGTTAAGTCAGGTACAAACATAAACGATCCACCGAAGAATGGCCTTTCTAGTTCACCAAATCCTTTCTAACCTAGGCCCTCATATCTTTCGTATCCGGGCGCAAGAATCTCATCTAAGATAATTCACAACTCGAGCCGGCCGGTCCCAAGAGTAAACCATCTTTATTAAGGATTCCTACCCGACATACATACCTAGCTTCCTCGAGTCCCATGATAATGATTCGTACACTTATCACATGCCCGGTTCATAACTTATGCTCAAACGAGCACTTAGACATATTCATGAAATTAGGACCACAACACCACTTGGCCCAGTCTCACTCCGCGCAGAGACCACGCGAAGTGGCTCTGATACCACTTGTAACAGCCCCACTTTCCCCTAAGGCGAACCAAAAGGATTAGCGGACTGCCTGCCCAGCTCTCGCCAGGACTACGGATCAGATTAGAGCTATCTATAGCGATCCGGAACTTACAAACGAGCGTAAACGAGTCAAAATGGTAAAATAACCCAAAAAAATAATGAAATCCGGAGTCGGCCATGAATAGTAACCGACCCGTCAGAATCCAACCGAAATAGCTAACAAACATTCACATCTGAACTTTAGCGGTTACAATCCAAAAGGACATACAAAAGTTTTCAAAAGTAGATACATATACACGGTTTGCCAAATCAGAATAGAAAACGCCCCAAAAGTACACTTAGGGTTTTGATACATGAGCTATACAAAAGATATGTTCAACTAGCTCAATTTGGCAGCCATTTGTCAAATCCATACCAAAAGGGTTTATTTTCCTGTAAGGAAAACAAAAGGAACAGAAAGGGGTGAGCTTGCGCTCAATGAGATACCAAACAGATAGCATTAAAATCATGGCATTTCACATTTAACAAATCAGGTACACATGTCAGAGGTAAAGCAAAAGAACCAATGATTCAAATCAGAAGGATACGGGTGGCTCTCAGGAGCCAAATTTCCCAGCGCAGTACTTGATCCAAACCAGTTGACTCTCCGTCAACGTATATAGAACCAACGCGTCCGTAGAACCCTCTTTACACCGAACTCCGTCCACCAAACACCCCTTTACCGGGCCCGCTCACCGTAACCGAACAGAAATGGTAATACTCGAGTATACCCGGAATCAAGGGTCTCAATACCCAAAATCCCCGAACAGACTACCGTGGTTCGTTATCTAATCGTCCAGGCCCTTGCCGGCCCGACTCGAATAACTTAGCCACAGGATTGAGCTCATAGGTCATAGAAATCCGAACAGATGCAGACACAGATAACAGATTCAAATTTTGCATAGTAGATTGGCATATGAACAGACTAGAACGAGTGTGATAAAGTACACCCTCGTCTCGAACAAATAAACAGATTGCAGAGCAGAAATCAAGTTAAACAGCAATGGAGGGGAGTGGTACACTCACAGGCTCAACTTCAAAAGTTTCACATCAGATTGGCCTTAATCGCCAAGAAACCCTAAAATAAACAAAATAAACCAATTGAAGGTTTTACTTCCAGAATCGAGTAAATACAATGCACATGAGGCTCGACTACTAGTCGTATGCCTCGCCAAAATAATTACTAATGCAAGGGTACAAAACATGATTTTTCTTGGAAACGAAAAGGTAACATGAAGACTTAGGCGCAAACAACCCAAAAACCTTTCATTTCCACCAAAAGGCAAATTCAACTTAAAGGAACCAAACGGCCTAGAAAATCGGGCAGCACCTCCCCTATAATTCTTACTTTTCCAGCCATTAAGGCTTCATTATTTCCTCAAATCAGTCCCAACATTTCACACAACAGTCATCTCATTTCCCAAAAGCCGCTCACTAGGCTCAAAGTAGTACAAGTACAAAAGTTAGCTAGAAAATGACCGGAATGAGAGCGAGCCCTAAACATGTAAACAAGTACATGGAGACACGATAACGAGTCATAAAGCCATACCAATTTTAATCCTAATAGGGTTTCATATGCATAAATAAGCATCATAGGCAACCAGAAATTAAGAAATGGCATTAGCTTAGGCCTTAACAAAAAAAACAATTTTCGTCATACTTTTGCGGTAATGACACAAAATACGCTACGCTTATCGGATGAGGGTGTAAGACCCACCATCTCGAAGCTAAAAGTCAGGGCTACAACAATGTAGAAGGCCGCTCAGTCCAAATCCTAGCACAACTAGGTCAAAAATGCAAAATACCACAACCTGAACTGTAATTGCAGGTTTACAAATCACACAAAACTGTAATTAGTCTATTTCAGTGTACACAAGTCCAAATGCTTTGATTCCAAAGGCATATGAAAGCTAAGACATCAAGATACATTTCATCAGAAGACACCATCATCAAAATCCAAAGAAATTCCAGTCAAAATAGACAATTACTATCGCAGTTCGCACATTCTGTTCACCCAGAACAGCAACAGTAAAAACGGCATAACTCACTCTACACTACTCCAAATGCCCTGAAATTTTGCAGGCACTTCAAAATCATCAATATCTACAACTTTCATGTTTTGGGCAAAGTCCAATTCGGCCTCTATGTATGACCTAAAATTTCGGACAGAATGTTCAACCAAGAACCCTAATTTTCCAGAAATTCTTCCAAATTCAAAATTGATTGCAATTTCCTATCATATGCACCCACTAGAGCCAAAGCCCCTTATTACCAACCATCAAAAACAACCACACCATCAAGATCATATGAAACCAGAAAATTCCTCAAAAAATAAAAAACTCAACCAAATCACTTCAAACCAAGAAATAATCCACAATTTCTAGCACAATAGCCACCATTAGGCATAAAATAAGCATCATTAGATATAGGAGGGTGTTCATAGACCACTTACCAAGTAAACAAGAGAGAGGAAGATGTTGGACACCTTAAGTCTTCAAACAAACTTCACTAAACTACTTACTAGCACCCAAGGGAGGAATTTTATGGAGTGAAATCAAGATCAAATGGTTGGATGATCACATTCAAGCAAAATGGAAGCAAGAATCTTGAAGAATTTTCCTTTCTTCTTAGCTCAAGAAAGTCGGCCACAAGAAGGTAAGAAATGGTAAGTTTTTTTCAATTTTTGTGAGATATTTACTCAAATAGTCAAAAGGTCAAAAAATGAATAGTAACTCTTAAGTTTCTTCCAATCCCATGGTGACACTTGGCACCTTAGTAAATGCAATTCAATCCTTTGGTCACCTCTCACATCAATCACCTCACACTCCTTTACTTATCCATTAACACCCGATAAATTTTTCACAGTATCCGGAACTTAACCTAATTGGCCGAATTTTTCCGAACTTTTTGCACTAGTGGGTCCCACGTCCTTTCTATATCCGTAATTTTTTTCAAAACTACCCAATGCTAGGAAAATCATTTAAAAACTATAATTACTCATAAAATCCACCAAGAAAAATATTCTAAGCCAGAAAATGCAAAAATTATGCAATTAAGGGGTAATAAACCCTAGGAAAAAAATATTAGGGTTTTACGGGTTCTCACACTCTTCCCCCCTTAAAAGAATTTCGTCCTCGAAATTTCTTATCAACGGAATCTATCAAATCTAAAGTACCCAACGGACCATACCTTCTCCATCCTCAGACGAGTCAGGGACCTGATGCTGCTCTAGAGAATATACTCGAGCTGGTGCTTTCGATCCCGTCCCTTCTCCTTTCGTCGGTCCAGGGTTGTTCTTGGCGGGTTGCTGAGAATTGGGCTTGGTTGGTGGCAGAGTCCCTCTCCGCTCGCGCAGGCGAGCTGGACAGTTAGCAATCCGATGTTCAGCGCTTCCACAGCGCAAGCATTTTCCTTCTTTCTTCCAGCAATTTGTTTCCGTATGACTTGGCCCTCCGCAATATCCACAGGGACCACGAGTAGCAGAGACCAGTCCTCCCTGAGGGACATCACGCGACACCCCTGGTTGCCGTACTTCCCCGTTTCCCTTGCGAACTTTAGAGATTGTACTATTATCCGCTTGTTCTGAGCTGCTCCCCGAAAAACCCCTTTTTCTTGCTTGGAAGTTTCTAACTTGTAACCCTGCAGTTTCAACGCGCTGGGCTTTTTCCACCGCATCACTAAAGGCATTAAGTTGGGCTACCGCCAGATCTTTTTGAATTTCTACATTCAAGCCCTGGACAAAACGCCTTATTCGCCGCTGCTCGGTCATGATGAGTTCGGGCGCAAATTTGGATAGGCGGGTAAATTGACTCTCATACTCCGCCACAGTTTGAGCTCCTTGGCGGAGTCGAATGAACTCGTCTTCCTTCCTCTCCTGAACTAGAGGAGGGAAAAACTTCGCATTGAACTCTCTGATAAAGTTCACCCAAGTCCTAGGTGTCTGTTCCCGCTCCCATTTCTGTCTAATTACGTTCCACCAGGAACGGGCAGCTCCCTCCAGTTGGAACACGGCAAAAGTGACCTGCCTTTCGTCAGGGTAGTGTAGGGCCGCGAATATATCAACCATTTTCTCAAGCCACTTCTCAGCAACGTCGGGATCGGGTCCCCCAATAAACTTTGGCGGGGAAAACTTTTGAAAACGTTCGAGAGCTCTATCTTCGCTCTCGATATGATGGCCAGGGTTTCCGGGGTTTCCAGGGTTAAGGTTTGGGTTCTGGCCCTGTTGTTGTACTACTTGTGCTAGTAGGTTTGTCATTTGCTGCATAGCGGCAGCTATCTGCACATTGGGGTCTATTTGGGGTTCCGGATTGGGTCCAGTAGAGGTTTCCCCCGTTTCCCTAACCGGCGTGGGTTGTCTAGTTCCGCGCCCACGTCCCCGACCACTTCGTGTTCCTTCCATAAGTTTCACTCGGTCTAGGCAAGAATGCTAAACCAAAGCAGTATCAAAGCATGTAAGTAATACGCAAAACTTTCACCAAATCCTTTCTAACCTAGGCCCTCATATCTTTCGTATCCGGGCGCAAGAATCTCATCTAAGATAATTCACAACTCGAGTCGGTCGGTCCCAAGAGTAAACCATCTTTATTAAGGATTCCTACCCGACATACATACCTAGCTTCCTCGAGTCCCATGATAATGATTCGTACACTTATCACATGCCCGGTTCATAACTTATGCTCAAACGAGCACTTAGACATATTCATGAAATTAGGACCACAACACCACTTGGCCCAGTCTCACTCCGCGCAGAGACCACGCGAAGTGGCTCTGATACCACTTGTAACAGCCCCACTTTCCCCTAAGGCGAACCAAAAGGATTAGCGGATTGCCTGCCCAGCTCTCGCCAGGACTACGGATCAGATTAGAGCTATCTATAGCGATCCGGAACTTACAAACGAGCGTAAACGAGTCAAAATGGTAAAATAACCCAAAAAAAAATGAAATCCGGAGTCGGCCATGAATAGTAACCGACCCGTCAGAATCCAACCGAAATAGCTAACAAACATTCACATCTGAACTTTAGCGGTTACAATCCAAAAGGACATACAAAAGTTTTCAAAAGTTGATACATATACACGGTTTGCCAAATCAGAATAGAAAACGCCCCAAAAGTACACTTAGGGTTTTGATACATGAGCTATACAAAAGATATGTTCAACTAGCTCAATTTGGCAGCCATTTGTCAAATCCAGACCAAAAGGGTTTATTTTCCTGTAAGGAAAACAAAAGGAACAGAAAGGGGTGAGCTTGCGCTCAATGAGATACCAAACAGATAGCATTAAAATCATGGCATTTCACATTTAACAAATCAGGTACACATGTCAGAGGTAAAGCAAAAGAACCAATGATTCAAATCAGAAGGATACGGGTGGCTCTCAGGAGCCAAATTTCCCAGCGCAGTACTTGATCCAAACCGGTTGACTCTCCGTCAACGTATATAGAACCAACGCGTCCGTAGAACCCTCTTTACACCGAACTCCGTCCACCAAACACCCCTTTACCAGGCCCGCTCACCGTAACCGAACAGAAATGGTAATACTCGAGTATACCCGGAATCAAGGGTCTCAATACCCAAAATCCCCGAACAGACTACCGTGGTTCGTTATCTAATCGTCCAGGCCCTTGCCGGCCCGACCCGAATAACTTAGCCACAGGATTGAGCTCATAGGTCATAGAAATCCGAACAGATGCAGACACAGATAACAGATTCAAATTTTGCATAGTAGATTGGCATATGAACAGACTAGAACGAGTGTGATAAAGTACACCCTCGTCTCGAACAAATAAACAGATTGCAGAGCAGAAATCAAGTTAAACAGCAATGGAGGGGAGTGGTACACTCACAGGCTCAACTTCAAAAGTTTCACTTCAGATTGGCCTTAATCGCCAAGAAATCCTAAAATAAACAAAATAAACCAATTGAAGGTTTTACTTCCAGAATCGAGTAAATACAATGCACATGAGGCTCGACTACTAGTCGTATGCCTCGCCAAAATAATTACTAATGCAAGGGTACAAAACATGATTTTTCTTGGAAACGAAAAGGTAACATGAAGACTTAGGCGCAAACAACCCAAAAACCTTTCATTTCCACCAAAAGGCAAATTCAACTTAAAGGAACCAAACGGCCTAGAAAATCGGGCAACACCTCCCCTATAATTCTTACTTTTTCAGCCATTAAGGCTTCATTATTTCCTCAAATCAGTCCCAACATTTCACACAACAGTCATCTCATTTCCCAAAAGCCGCTCACTAGGCTCAAAGTAGTACAAGTACAAAAGTTAGCTAGAAAATGACCGGAATGAGAGCGAGCCCTAAACATGTAAACAAGTACATGGAGACTCGATAACGAGTCATAAAGCCATACCAATTTTAATCCTAATAGGGTTTCATATGCATAAATAAGCATCATAGGCAACCAGAAATTAAGAAATGGCATTAGCTTAGGCCTTAACAAAAAAAACAGTTTTCGTCATACTTTTGCGGTAATGACACAAAATGCGCTACGCTTATCGGATGAGGGTGTAAAACCCACCATCTCGAAGCTAAAAGTCAGGGCTACAACAATGTAGAATGTGACGACCCCACCTCCCCCTAAGGCGTACCAAAGGGTTCGGCGGACCGCCTGCCCAGCTCTCGCCAGGACTCACTCACTATCTTAATCGAGTCACGTACACACATCCATGAACCATAAATAACATTCCCAATTCAAGCTTATAATTTACATTAATAGAAATCGAGGTACAAAGTCTCAATACACCAAACTAGTTCAATACGTATACAATCCAAGTACAACATGTTCCATTCGAGGAATAGCGCGAGTACAAGACCAAAAAGTCAAAAGTCAAAACAAAAGGCTACGCTAGTCTTTTACAAGTCTCACGCGTCACTCGTACCCCTGAAAGGAAAACAAATGGAGTGGAATGAGCTAAAAGCCCAGTGAGGTTCCAAATAGCAAATTGACCATTATTTAGAAGTACAAGTTTTCGGTATAGCAAAGTAACAAGCATGAAGAGTTCATAAAGGTGAGCAATAACACGTCGAGTAGCAATCTTAAAATGAACGAATGTAGAAAATTTTTCAAAAGAAACAATAATCCAATAAACAATAATTACTCCAAAGTATAAGGATACGGATGACTCTCAGGAGCCAAATTCCCATTACATTACCAGAAGCTTGATCCCGTAGTAGTTGACACTCCGTCAACTTTCAAGTAAGTAACCAATCCAGTAGAACACCACTTAAACGACTCTCCGTCCACCGTTCAACCCCCAGCTGGGCCCAAAATCCTCAAGAACATGGGTGGTAATACTCGAGTATACCGATTAGTCGAGGAGATATCACTCCACTCGACAATACAAGAGACCCAGGGTTCGTTACCCAATCGACCAAGCCCTTGCCGGCTCGACTAGAGTAACTCGCCACAGGGTTTCTGGAATTCCAGGAAGTGCGCGCATCATAATCAAGTATATCAAGTCAATTGCAACAATAAACAAGTATATCACGTAAGGGCAAGTGCGATAAAGTACACTCTTGCCCTATCAATTCACGTATATAACATGTACTCATATTGGTCACGTATCAAGTTCAAGTATCTAGTGCAATTCGGTATTTGAAAGCACTCACCAAAAGATATAGTGCCTTTACTGGTCACTTTCAGGTTATACTCCGGGTTCGGAGTCCAAATCTGCGATAAAACTCAGTTTGAGAACTTTGACACATGACTAAGATTCGAAACTTAGACGTTTCGTTCAATAAAATCAAGAAATTGAAATTCACTCGGATGGTAGTCGTGAAACACTTGCTCGCTTTTTAAATGGTAAAACTTTGTAACATTTATACTTGAAAATGCCATGCAAGTCGAAAGTATAAGGAAAACATACTCCGAGCAATCATTATTTCCTTTCTCAAGGGTACAAGTTCGGCCAAGTCCTTCCTTATATACCCCGGAACAAAAATACTCAAGTACCCTAGATGGTTCAAGCACTATTCATATCAATTCGACCCAAGTCGCAAGTGTATTTATATAGTTCTCGAGCGTAAATTCGGGCAGCATGCCCTTTGTGTTTACCTAATTTTCCAGCCATTTAGGCTTCATTATTTTTCTCAACCACAACCCAACATCACATATGTCAACAATTCATGTCCAGAGCCGTTCCATAGGCTCACAATATCATAATAACAAGAATCACAACAATGACAAGTGCAGAAATTCAACTTAGCACAAGACAGATTTGACGTACGAATGCGGAAATAACATATCCGAGGCTACGCTTATTGGATTGAGGCGTAACCTATGCCGTTTCGAAGCTAAGATATAGGGCTGCAATATTCATGAAGGTCACTTAGTCCAGTTCCTAATGTAGCTTAGTCAAATCCTCAAATTACTAAACCAGAAACCAATTGTCGGCTATATAACCGCATTACCCTGTAATGGTCATATCTCAGAGTACAAAAGTCCAAATCAGGTGTTCTTGGAGGAATTTAAAAGCTGAGTCAGAATACTACAACTTTCATGTTTTGGCCCAGAGCTAAATCAGTACGGCTCCTAGTCAAAAAATGTGATAAACTGGACTTAACTGATGAAACGGACTGCTGGGAAATATTTGAAACAGTAAGGGTATTTCGGACTTTTCATAACCTACGTTGCTCCGATTGGGCTGAAATTTTACAGGCACCTACAAAATACCATTCTCTACAACTTTCCTTCTTTGACCCAAAGCCAATTCGGCCTCTAACACACAGATACAAATTCGGACAGAATGTAAGCTAGAATTTCCAGAAATCTGAAATTTGTAGTTTCTAGTGCAAGTTTCCCCAATTTCTCACCTCTCACACTACCAAAACATCTTATACAACATTAATTGTAACATACAAGCATCATACATCAAGTTGGGCAGAAATTCCACAGCCCTAGTTCATCAAATAAATTGGGGAAAAACTTCTACACATGCTAGCATCCATGAATCCACCACCAATCAAGCTACTAAGCTTACTTTAACCATGATTGAAAGAGAAAGTTAGAGAGATATCATCCTCTTACCTTGATTAGAGTTCACCAAGTGTAGCCCAAGCTTTCTCTTTCCAAAATTTCACCAACAATCACTAACTAATCACTCAAAGGTAAGTTTAATCGGTTTAAAAATTTAATTTGTCACTTGGTTGGTTAGAATCAAGAAGAAGGAATTGTTTCTTGCTCTCACTTTCTCTCTCCCTCTTGGTCGACCAGCTGCTGGAAAATGAAGAGGAAAGTGCAGAAAATTGGTTTAAGAAGGCTAGTTAATCACTTGGCCAAGAAACTCTAGGGTGGCGACACTTGTCGCCACCACCACCTTTCATTTTTCTCTTTCTTCCTTGCTATTTTCTAGCCTCAAATTTTCGGTCAAAGCAGCTGCCAAATAAGAAGATATTTTGCTCAAAAGTCAATAAGCTTGTATGGTAAGAAAGTGGTGGTCAAGTGGTACGTTCAACCGGTAGTGCGCGGGACCCGCCGGTTCGCGCCGTTTTTCTTAAAAACTCACGTCTACTGTTTTTTTTTTCTTCCCATACTCTAACCTTATATCATTGCTACTACTCACATATGATTTTTCACTTAAAAGTCACTTTTAATCACCGAATTGATCCTTGGTCAGTACCGAAAATTCATCCGGCGAAAAATCGCGAAAACCCTAATTTTGCTCAAATCTTGAAACCGAAGTGTAAAACCCTATTTCCAGGTTCATCTGCACTTATTGTTGAACAATTGGGTAGTAGGGCCTTAATAAATAATAATTTTCAAATAAAAGGAAATTTTTTAAGAAAACGTGAGGAATTTACAATTTCAATAATTAACATTAGAATCTCTAGTAAAATATGAAAGATTTAAGAAACCGTTTAGTCACAAGTAAACTAGGGTTTTTGATTAAAACGTTAGGGTTTCTAGTCGTTTAAAACGAAATAAGGTTTTAAATCAAACCCGAAGAAATATACTTTAATATTTTCTTCACAAACAACCTCCTAATATTCGGGATGTTACATAGAAGGCCACTCAGTCCAAATTGTGAGAACCCGCAAATTTTCTACATTTTTCCTCAAAAATGCCTTTTATTTGAAAATTATTATTTATTAAAGCTCTACTATCTAATTGTTCATCTATAAGTGCAGTTGAACCTAGAAAATAGGGTTTTCCGCTTCTGTTTCATGACTTGAGCAAAATTAGGGTTTTTCGATTTTTCCGCCGGATGAATTTTCGGTACTGGCCGAGGATCAATTTGATGATTAAAAGTGACTTTTAAATGAGAAATAATATGTGAGTAGTAGCCATGAGATAAGGTTAGTGAATGGAAAGTAAAAACCCTAGTACGTGAGTTTTAAGAAAAACGGCGCGAACCGGCGGGTCCCGCGCACTACCGTTTGAACGCACCACTTGACCATCACTTTCTTATTGTATAAGCTCATTATTAATTGAGCAAAATATCTTCCCCCTCATGATGATAGCTTGACCGAATGTGTAGCTCAAAGGCAAGGCAAGAGAGAGAAAATTCTTGTGGACAAGATTAGGCCAAGTGTTGGCCAAAAATTGTGGACACAATTACCCTTAATCCTCTTACTTCCATATAAGACAAACCAAGCTTCATCTTCCTTCATTATTTCTGCTAAGGGCCGAGAGAGAGAGAGAGGAAGAACAAGGGAGGAACTTCTTCATTTCTTCTTGATTTCTAGCAACCAAAGTGAGAAAACTAAAGAACTAAACCGATTAAACTTACCCTTGAGTGATTAGTTAGTGATTGGTGGTGAAATTTTTGGAAAGAGAAAGCTTGGGCTACACTTGGTGAACTCAAATCAAGGTAAGGAAGATGAACTCTCTAAGTTTTACTTTCAATTTTGTTGAATTAAGCTTAGTAACTTGATTTTATGGTGAAATCATGGATGATTAGCATGTCTTAGAGGTTTTCCCCAATTTATTTGATGAACTAGGGCTTGTGAAAATTCTGCCTAAATGGTTGTATGATGCTTATATGTTGCAATTAAGGTTTTATACGGTGTTTTGGTAGTGATTGGAACAAGGAATTGAAGAAAGTTCAATTGAAAACCAAAATTTCCAGATTTCTGGAATTTCATGTTTCACTTCTGTCCGGTTTTGTAGCCTTATCTTAGAGGCCGAATTGGCCTTAGGTCAAAGAAGGAAAGTTGTAGATAATGGTGTTTTTTAGGTTCCTATAAAATTTCAGCTCAATCGGAGCAACGTAGGATGTGAAAAGTCCAAAATACCCTCACTGTTTTAAAAATTTCCCGGCAGTCCGTTTCATCAGTTAAGTCCAGTTTATCACGTTTTTTGACTAGTATTCATTCTGATTTAGCTTTTTGCCAAAACATGAAAGTTGTAGTATTCTGAATTATCTTTCAAATGCCTCTAAGAAAACCTGATTCGGACTTGTGTACTCTGAGATATGTCCATTACAGTGTAATGCATTTAAACAGCCGATGAATTGATTTCTGGTTTAGTAATTTGAGCATTTGACCAAGTTACATTAGACACTGGACTAAGTGACCTTCATGAACATTGTAGCCCTGTGTCTTAGCTTCGAAACGGCATAAGTTTCGTCTTAATCCGATAAGCGTAGCCTCGGATAAGTTATTTCCGCTTTCATACGTCAAATCTGTCTTTTGCTAAATTGAATTTCTGCACTTGTTATTTCTGTATTTCTTATTCTTATGATATTGTGAGCCTATGGAACGGCTCTTGACTTGAATTGCTTATGTGTGATGTTGGGTTGTGGTTGAGGAAAAATAATGAAGCCAAAATGGCTGGAAAATTAGGTAAACACAAAGGGCATGCTGCCCAAATTTTCCCCCGAAAGCTAAGGTTTATTTGAACTTGTAAAATACTATGACCGTTCTTCCATCTTAAAAATATGATCCTTCTTCAATTGGAAACTCCAAATGTTTACTTACTCTTACCAAATAAAGAGGAGTAGTTTAGGATTTTCTTGAGTATTTTGTCCTCTCTTTTTCATGAATTTCATTAAGACAATTAGTCTATAATATCTACTTGAATATAAGATAAGTTTCAACCACATAAACGATTCCGAAAATGGTATTTCCTAGTCTATCTAGTTGGATTTTGATTTGTCTTTAGTTCAAGTGTTTCCATTAGAAAATTTTATAACCCTTTTGAGTTGGTTTTATGTGTGGTCTATGAAACCCTAGTTATTTTTATCCACGAGTCCAAATGTCCACGTTCCACTTTAAAGTCTTTTTATACGTTCTACTCATCATGCGACGAGTCTCTTTGATTGCACCTAATTGGTTGTGACAAATGAGTGGTAATATTCTTTTCATTTAATCTTAGGTTTTCTCGGTGACTAAAGATAATATCCGGAAGGATATTTTGCACGTTGTTGTGCGTAAATAGGTGAGTGTTCTATATACGTTTTGTTCCTATGACTATGTGGATTGTTGGATCTATGTGGTTATTTGTGACTATTTGATTACATGTTACTTGTTTTCTATGATTTTTAAAATGAACTTTTGCTAGGTGAGTGTGTACTTTATCGCACTCGACCTAAATAAATATGAAATTTTCGGTGATTAAATGTTGAAATACTAGTTGCGCATGAATGTAAGCCTTTTGGCTGAACTGGGCCCTTGCCCTTGTTACCGGTCGTCTCGAGCCAGAAGCGGACTCGGTCGAGCGATTAGGAACCTGGGTGAATTTGGTATACTCGAGTATTACCTTGTAGACCGGCCATGTCCGGGTAGGTGGAGTCCGGCCAACGTCCGGATGGGTGGAGTCCGGCCAACGTCCGGAAAGGGATGAATGAACGAACGCAGGCACGAGGGTTTTACTTCTCAAAAAGGAAATTTTCAAATAATTGGAGGAATAAGGGGAAATGTCAGGGGAACGAACGAACGAACAAAGAGCTCCTTGGGAGCCCGTATCCTTTTAATGAATGCATTATCATTGCTTTATATTGGACATGTTTTCTGGATTAATTGTTATTACATGACTACTGTTCCTTGTTTAATTACTTGTTTATATATATAGAACCTCACTGGGCTTTATAGCTCATACCACGTCAATTGTTTTCCTTAGCAGGGGAAGGCGAGCAAGGACGAGCGTTCGGTATAGTCTAGTTGATCTAGTTCTTTGGCCTTGTAATGGTTCTCGCCCTAGTGCTTGGCACGGGCTGGTTGTATGAGGAATGAGAACCCTTGTATATTCGATGGTTGTACTTGAATGGTAAAAACTTTGAAGACTTCTGGTGTGTAGAAGTTTCTTATCTTTTACTTGAGCATCTATTGTCTATGGATGCATATACATGATTCGAGTTCTATAGTGAGTGAGTCCTGGCGAGAGCTGGGCAGGCGATCCGCCGAACCCTTTGGTACGCCTTAGGGGGAGGTGGGGTCGTCACACAAATCCTAGCACAACTAGGTCAAAAATGCAGAATACCACAACCTGAACCGTAATTGCAGGTTTACAAATCACACAAAACTGTAATTAGTCTATTTCAGTGTACACAAGTCCAAATGCATTGATTCCAAAGGCATATGAAAGCTAAGACATCAAGCTACATTTCATCAGAAGACACCATCATCAAAATCCAAAGAAATTCCAGTCAAAATAGACAATTACTATCGCAGTTCGCACATTCTGTTCACCCAGAACAGCAACAGTAAAAACGGCATAACTCACTCTACACTACTCCAAATGCCCTGAAATTTTGCAGGCACTTCAAAATCATCAATATCTACAACTTTCATGTTTTGAGCAAAGTCCAATTCGGCCTCTATCTATGACCTAAAATTTCGGACAGAATGTTCAACCAAGAACCCTAATTTTCCAGAAATTCTTCCAAATTCAAAATTGATTGCAATTTCCTATCATATGCACCTACTAGAGCCAAAGCCCCTTATTACCAACCATCAAAAACAACCACACCATCAAGATCATATGAAACCAGAAAATTCCTCAAAAAATAAAAAACTCAACCAAATCACTTCAAACCAAGAAATAATCCACAATTTCTAGCACAATAGCCACCATTAGGCATAAAATAAGCATCATTAGATATAGGAGGGTGTTCATAGACCACTTACCAAGTAAACAAGAGAGAGGAAGATGTTGGACACCTTAAGTCTTCAAACAAACTTCACTAAACTACTTACTAGCACCCAAGGGAGGAATTTTATGGAGTGAAATCAAGATCAAATGGTTGGATGATCACATTCAAGCAAAATGGAAGCAAGAATCTTGAAGAATTTTCCTTTCTTCTTAGCTCAAGAAAGTCGGCCACAAGAAGGTAAGAAATGGTAAGTTTTTTTCACTTTTTGTGAGATATTTACTCAAATAGTCAAAAGGTCAAAAAATGAATAGTAACTCTTAAGTTACTTCCAATCCCATGGTGACACTTGGCACCTTAGTAAATGCAATTCAATCCTTTGGTCACCTCTCACATCAATCACCTCACACTCCTTTACTTATCCATTAACACCCGATAAATTTTTCACAGTATCCGGAACTTAACCTAATTGGCCGAATTTTTTCGAACTTTTTGCACTAGTGGGTCCCACGTCCTTTCTATATCCGTAATTTTTTTCAAAACTACCCAATGCTAGGAAAATCATCTAAAAACTATAATTACTCATAAAATCCACCAAGAAAAATATTCTAAGTCAGAAAATGCCAAAATTATGCAATTAAGGGGTAATAAACCCTAGGGAAAAAATATTAGGGTTTTACGGGTTCTCACACGCACTCCATTCAGTCATTTTGGTAATACTCGAGTTTACCGGAACCGAGAGTCTCATTACTACAAGGTTCCTCAGTACAGTCCCCGTGGCATGACAATTTTCACGACCAAGCCCTCGCCGGCTCGATCCAATTGACTACCAAACGGGGTTGAGCTCAGTAATACAGTAAGGCCGTTGGACAATCATCCCAAACGACACCAATTCAGTTTCCATACATGGAATTCAGTATCTCATATAACAAATGCAGTATTTCAGTAAAACGGTAAATAGCTATAAAGGAAATTACAAGGGGTGAGGGCGGTCAAGTACATAAGCCTTCAAGGCAACAATTCACATAGCACGAAGTCACATTGTAACAAATAAGTGAGTAGTATACTCACCAACCAAGTAAATGGTGTTTCATGCACCACGATCACCAAGACGTCGTGAGCTACCGTCACGCCCTAGAACATGTAACACATATAATAAGACTCCATACCGAGCCATAAACAACACCAATTCACAACCCCAATAGGGTTTTATAAACATATACAAGCATGATAGCAAACCAGAAATTAAGAGAGGGCTTTAACTTAAGCCTTGATAAGAAAATCGGATTTGACCTCATAATGCGGTAATGGTACAACTCTCACTACAATTATCGGATGGGGGTGTAAGACCCACCATTTCGAAGCCAAGAAACAGAGCTACAACAATGTAGAAGGTCACTCAATCCAGTTCCTAACAAAACTAGGTCAAATATGCAAAATACTATACCAGAATTCCCAAAACAGGTTTGCAAATCACACAAAACTGTAATTACTATAACTCAGTCTATACAAGTCCAAATGCCAAAATTCCAAAGGCATATGTTAGCTAAGACATCCTGCTACATTTCATCAGAAGACACCAACTTCAAAATCCAAACCAATTCCAGTCAAAATAGCCAAATACCAACGCAGTTTTCGCATTCTGACCAAAGCAGAACAGCTACAGTAATTCCGACATAACTCACTCTACACTAATCCAAATGACCTGAAATTTTGCAGGTACCTCGAACACATCAATACCTACAACTTTGATGTTTTGAGTAAAGTCCAATTCGGCCTCTAACCCTATGATCTAAAACCAGACAGAATTAGGGGATCATGAACCCTAACTTTTCACAATTCACTTCAAATCCAAAATTGGTTGCATTTATCCACAATTCACACCTACTAGAGTCATTATAGTCCATTGCCAATCATCAAAGATGGCTACAACATCCATTTCATATTAAACCAGAAAATTCATCATAAAATTAAAAACTTCACCAAATCAAGCCAAACCAAGAAATAAATCATATAATCCATCACTTTAGCCACTTCTAAGCCAAACATAAGCATCATTAGATGTAGTAGGGTGTTCAAGCATCACTTACCAAGAAATCAAGAGAGATAGGGCTTGTGGACACCTTAGCTCTTCAAATCAACTTCACTAATACACTTATTAACACTAGAAGAAAGGTTTTTATGGAGTGAAATCTAGTCTAAGCTCTTGTTTGTGGAAGATTGAGTGAGATGGAAGCTTGAAATTTGATGAACTTTCTTGCTTCTTGCAAGAGAGAGGGCCGGCCAACACAAGGTAAGAAAATGGTGAATTTTGTGAATTTTTGGAGATATTAACTAATTTTGGTCAAAAGTCAAAAATGTGAATAGTAAACCATAAAGTCCAACCAATCATATTGTGACACTTGTCACACACATTAATGCATTCTTATCTTTCTTTTTCCCTCTCACATCAATCACTTCACACATTCTACTTATCTCTTAACACCCGATAAATTTTACACAGTATCCGGAATTTAACCTAATTGGCCGAATTTTTCCGAACTTTTCGCACTAGTGGGTCCCACGACCACTATTTACTCTTAATTTTCTAAAAATTCTCCAATACTAGAAAAATCATCTAAAACTATAATTACTCCTAAAATCTACCAGAAAAATATTTCTAAGCCAGAAAATGCAAAAATTATGCAATTAAGGGGTAAATAAACCCTAGGAAAATAATTAGGGTTTTACGGGTTCTCACACTCTCTCCCCCTTAAAAGAATTTCATCCTCGAAATTTCAACTCATATACATCCAGTCAAGACATCGCTCAGAAACCAGTCAAACATTAGAATTCAATCTAATCTAGCTTGTATTCACCCAGTCCCATTAGTTCCCTCAAGGTTAGTCAAATACTAAGAATCATTCTAATCTCACTTATCGTATTTTCATGATCCAGTAAGACATGGCTTATCAAATAATCACTTATCAAGTTCAAGTACTAAATATCACGCCAATCCAACTTATCAAATAGTCATGATCCAATAGGGAGTTAATCGCGTAACCAGATAAAACAGGAAAAGGCTGGAAATCGGACGTAAAGTCCCAGGTATTTGGAAGAAATTCAGGATATAGCAAAGCTTTAGATCGAAAATTCATCCCTGGTGGTGCTGGACAACACAACAAGCTAGCACAACGGCTACGCTTCACCAAAGAATTTCAGTTCAGTAAGTTGGCCTGGTGGTGCTGGACAACACAACAAGCTAGCACAACGGCTATACTTCACCAAATGCCTCAGTTCAAGTATGTCTCTGGCGGTGCTGGACAACACAACAGGCAATGCCCCACCAGAGAGGTTCAGTTCAACCGCCACAGAAGAGTAGTAGCCGGTTTACAATTACACCAGTACGAATAAGTTCAAGAGTAGTGTCAAAGTAGAGCCAAATACTTCCGGTTCATGGTGCATGAGCACGAATAAGAGCATAAGTTCAAGTTCAAGTACAAGTTCAAGTTCAACTTCAAGGATCATGAGTACGAGTAAGAACACACTGGCCTAACCTCTGTCCAGCAATTCACATTCTTAAGCAGTCACAAATTCAAGTCCACATTAGATATGTAAGGCCACACTAGCCTAACAGGTTCAAGTCTCAAGTAAGCTCAGTCTAATCGGTTTCAGGCAGTTCAAGTTCTCTTACCAACCCAATGTAATACTTTCGGAGTTCAAACTTCCTAAGATTGAAATATTGGCACAGAACCAATCATAACATATGCTATGCACAAGAAAATCTCACCAAGTTTCCGACTAGGTTAATTCATTATACACTAGTAGATCTGATCTTCTGGTTTAATCTCGATTCATATTCAGTACTAGAGACCCATTAAATATATAAAACTGTCCACCAATTCGTCTCACGAGTACAAGGTTGTCTAAGCTCTCGGCCACGATCCCCTTTTCCCATTCCTGCTGCCCTACTTAATAAAAGTCTATAAGCACAGGAAAAGGCATAATTAAGCATAAAAGAGCTTAATGCATATACAAGGTATAAAAATTTTTTAGAATCAGAACATGGTTCTTTATAGATATCAAAATTATAGCACGAGTTGAAAGTCACAAAACAAGACCAAAATGTCCAATATTGCACATAGGCAATTAAGTGCCACAAAATATAGAAGTACATACAAGCAGGATACAGAGGACCTCATAGCGTGCACCACCCTTTCTAAGTCCATAGTTAAGCCAAAGGGTCCAGACATCACCAATTTCAATCAGGTCACATGCCTTTACAAAATTAGATCCAATCGACCCATAACACAAGCTGAAACCAAAGGTTATCCATTCGAAATTCAAAATCTTCAATAAGCAAGCCACCAACCAGAGCTCCCTCATCCTCAAAAATAACCAGGCTCCAAATTAAAGTCTCAAACTCCAAGTTCAAGCCCAAGAAATAGGTACAACTTGCTATCTGACGTCTCAAATGGAAATCCAGTCAATTCACACAACTTTCGTGCTCTTGAATGCAGTTACTCCATATCTCAAAGTTCCCTCAATTTGTACGCCTAAAGATAGGCTCACTCTTCTTAAAGACCAAGAATTTTAAAGCATAAGAGAAGTATCTAAAGTAACCAAAATCTTATCGAAGTCAAGATTTACATTATAAAACACAAGTTCGCCATTCTTTCGAAAACTCAAGATACAAACTCAAGTGCGAGATTTCACCAGTATCCAATCAAGAGGGACAACTTAGTAAAAAAACAACTTTAACCTTATATCGACCCATTATATACCAAATCCAACAACTCATCGGTTATTCATAAATTTTCAAATTAAAAATTCAAGCAAATTTCACATTTTTACCAAAATCGGAAAATTACTCTTACTTAAAGCGTAGATATCTTATTTCCAATCATCGCTTGCAAATTAAACTAGTACATCCTAGTTTTTCTTCCAAAATCCCAAAACAGAATTTCTTTAGAAGGTAGGTGGGCAGGAAAATGCATTCTATTCATTTGATATTCTTTTATCTTGGTTCAAAATCATCATACGTGGAGTTTGGCCGACAAATCTCGATCTCTTATCCCCCATAGCCAGTACTAATAAGTACTTCAACTCTTGCCATACTTAGAGGTATAAGGATAATTCAAATTCGTCAACTTTTTCACTACAAATCTCTCATCCCATATTTTCCTTCAATATAAATCCCAAGGAAGAAACTCCCAAATAATCAATTTCTTTAACACCTAAGATACCATAAATCCTCGTTCATATAATATTCAAATTAATCTCACAATCAGGCATCCTAATCTTTCACTCCAGAATACGCTACAGAGATCTGAAGCCTAAGCTCTGATACCACTTGTAACAGCCCCACCTTCCCCTAAGGCGAACCAAAGGGGTTAGCGGACTGCCTGCCCAGCTCTCGCCAGGACTAACGGTTCAGTTTACGTCGATCTATTACGTTCCGGAACTTACCATTGCGCGCAAACAAGTCAAAATCACAAAAATTAAAAAAAATGAAAATCGAAGCCGAAACTTATCCAAACCACGGCCAAGCATATATATACATTAGAAATCAACATTTACAAGCCAAACGGCAAACCAAGATATTCGTCTAGTTCATACATGTACCAAAATCCATTTTCACACCAAACATTGGTGGAAACAAAACACTTAGGGTTTTTACCCACAAGGAGCTATTCAAAAATACATGTATAAGAGCTCAACTTGTCATCCAACTATCACAATCTTTTCGAAAAGTTTCATTTTCCTGTAAGGAAAACAAATGACACGGAATGAGCTAAAGCCCAGTGAGCAACTATCACAATAGCAGGTAAAATCACATAAGCATAACCATTCAATTCAAGTATGCAATTTCGAAGTAAAGCAAATCAGTGAAAGGATACGGTTGGCTCTCAAGAGTCCATTTCCACGCTTGCAATCTTGATCCAACCTCATTGACCCTCCGTCAATTTTAAAAGAATAACCAACCGTAGACAATTCTTTACTTCCATTCCTTCCACCCAACATTCCCCAACCGGGCCCGCACTCCATTCAGTCATTTTGGTAATACTCGAGTTTACCGGAACCGAGAGTCTCATTACTACAAGGTTCCTCAGTACAGTCCCCGTGGCATGACAATTTTCACGACCAAGCCCTCGCCGGCTCGATCCAATTGACTACCAAACGGGGTTGAGCTCAGTAATACAGTAAGGCCGTTGGACAATCGTCCCAAACGACACCAATTCAGTTTCCATACATGGAATTCAGTATCTCATATAACAAATGCAGTATTTCAGTAAAACGGTAAATAGCTATAAAGGAAATTACAAGGGGTGAGGGCCGTCAAGTACACCCCCACCTCAATCATTTCCAATAACCAAATAAGCCTTCAAGGCAACAATTCACATAGCACGAAGTCACATTGTAACAAATAAGTGAGTAGTATACTCACCAACCAAGTAAATGGTGTTTCATGCACCACGATCACCAAGACGTCGTGAGCTACCGTCACGCCCTAGAACATGTAACACATATAATAAGACTCCATACCGAGCCATAAACAACACCAATTCACAACCCCAATAGGGTTTTATAAACATATACAAGCATGATAGCAAACCAGAAATTAAGAGAGGGCTTTAACTTAAGCCTTGATAAGAAAACCGGATTTGACCTCATAATGCGGTAATGGTACAACTCTCACTAAAATTATCGGATGGGGGTGTAAGACCCACCATTTCAAAGCCAAGAAACAGAGCTACAACAATGTAGAAGGTCACTCAATCCAGTTCCTAACAAAACTAGGTCAAATATGCAAAATACTATACCAGAATTCCCAAAACAGGTTTGCAAATCACACAAAACTGTAATTACTATAACTCAGTCTCTACAAGTCCAAATGCCAAAATTCCAAGGGCATATGTTAGCTAAGACATCCTGATACATTTCATCAGAAGACACCAACTTCAAAATCCAAATCAATTCCAGTCAAAATAGCCAAATACCAACGCAGTTTTCGCATTCTGATCAAAGCAGAACAGCTACAGTAATTCCGACATAACTCACTCTACACTAATCCAAATGACCTGAAATTTTGCAGGCACCTCAAACACATCAATACCTACAACTTTGATGTTTTGAGTAAAGTCCAATTCGGCCTCTAACCCTATGATCTAAAACCGGACAGAATTAGGGGATCATGAACCCTAACTTTTCACAATTCACTTCAAATCCAAAATTGGTTGCATTTATCCACAATTCACACCTACTAGAGTCATTATAGTCCATTGCCAATCATCAAAGATGGCTACAACATCCATTTCATATTAAACCAGAAAATTCATCATAAAATTAAAAACTTCACCAAATCAAGCCAAACCAAGAAATAAATCATATAATCCATCAGTTTAGCCACTTCTAAGCCAAACATAAGCATCATTAGATGTAGTAGGGTGTTCAAGCATCACTTACCAAGAAATCAAGAGAGATAGGGCTTGTGGAAACCTTAGCTCTTCAAATCAACTTCACTAATACACTTATTAACACTAGAAGAAAGGTTTTTATGGAGTGAAATCTAGTCTAAGCTCTTGTTTGTGGAAGATTGAGTGAGATGGAAGCTTGAAATTTGATGAACTTTCTTGCTTCTTGCAAGAGAGAGGGCCGGCCAACACAAGGTAAGAAAATGGTGAATTTTGTGAATTTTTGGAGATATTAACTAATTTTGGTCAAAAGTCAAAAATGTGAATAGTAAACCATAAAGTCCAACCAATCATATTGTGACACTTGTCACACTCATTAATGCATTCTTATCTTTCTTTTTCCCTCTCACATCAATCACTTCACACATTCTACTTATCTCTTAACACCCGATAAATTTTACACAGTATCCGAAATTTAACCTAATTGGCCGAATTTTTCCGAACTTTTCGCACTAGTGGGTCCCACGACCACTATTTACTCTTAATTTTCTAAAAATTCTCCAATACTAGAAAAATCATCTAAAACTATAATTACTCATAAAATCTACCAGAAAAATATTTCTAAGCCAGAAAATGCAAAAATTATGCAATTAAGGGGTAAATAAACCCTAGGAAAATAATTAGGGTTTTACGGGTTCTCACACTCTTAATTTTTCAAAAACTCTCCAATGCAAGAAAAATCATCTAAAAACTATAATTACTCATAAAATTCACCAGGAAAATTTCCTAAGCCAGAAAATGCAGAAAACATGCCATTAAAGGGGATAAACCCTAGGAAAATTATTAAGAGGAATTTACGGGTTCTCACAAAATGTGTGACGCCACGAAAGAATAAGAGTGAGAACCCGGAAATATTCTAATTTTCTAGGGTTTATTTTTTTTAATCGCCCGCCTTTTCTACATTTTCTTGATTAGAAAAATTCCCCAAATAAAGTTTATGAGCAAAGATAGTTTTAAAATGATTTTTCTAGTATTAGTTAGTTTTTGAGAAATTAAGAGCGTATTTTGGACGTGAGACCCGCTAGTGCGGTAAATGCATTATATTTTTGACAACTTGTTGAAATTTTGTATTAAGTGATATTATTTTACAAGGTGTTAAGATATTTGAATTAGAGAGACAAAAAGATAAGTTTTGAACCAAAAGGTGACAAGTGTCACCATAAGATTAAGTCTTGGACTTTGACTACACTATTCCCTACTTTACCAAATAAATCAAAAAATTGCCAAAAATCATCCTTATTTCTAAAGCTTCATAGCCGGCTCTCTCTCAAAGGAAAAGAAAGAAAAGCTATCAATTTCTTCCTTCTATTTCTTGCTCAATCTTCAAATCCAACCAATAAAACTCCAAATCATTCCATAAAATCTCTTTGCTAAGTGGTCTTGAGGTGTTTTGTGGAGTTGTTTGGAAAGCTAAGGTGGCTAGTTGCTCTATCTCTTGTTTTACTAAGGTGAGTAGTGGATGAACCCCTCTCCTCCCTTAATTGATGCTTAAATCATGATTAGTGGTGGTATGAGATGCAATATTATGGATTATTTCTTGATTTGTAGTTGAAGTGATGAAGTTTTATTATTTTTGGGGATTTTTCTGTTTTAATATGAACATGGTTGTGTGGTTATATATGATGATTGGAAATGATGTTTAAGGACTCTATGAGGTTGAAAAAGTGGTCAATTGCAATCAATTTCTGTTTTGGAAGAAATTTCAGAAAATTAGGTTTTGTGAAGGAACATTCTGCCCAAATTTTTAGCTCCTAGTTAGAGGCCGAATTGGCCTTGGGTTAAAACATGAAAGTTGTAGAGAATAATATTTTAGAGGTGCCTTGTGAGGCCCCAGTTCGTTCTACGTTGATATATTCATTAATTGGGCGGTAACGTTTGGTTTTGGGAGTATTTCGAAAACCCGAAGTAGGGATTAAGATTTAAACCCTAAGTTCCGGTTAAGATTGAAAACCCGTTTTTCTACATTTTCTTTATTAGAAAATTCCCCAGATAATTTTTACTGAGTAAATAGAGTTTTTAGATGATTTTTCTAGTATTAGTTAGTTTTTGAGAAATTAAGAACGTATATCGGACGTGGGACCCACTAGTGCGAAAAGTTCGGAAAATTTCGGCAGATTAGGTTAAGTTTCGGATACTGGGTTTAATTTACCGGGTGTTAAGAGATAAGTAGAGGTTGCAATTTGGATTGATATGAGAGAGAAACGTTAGATAGATATTTAAGAAAAGGTGACAAGTGTCACCATAAGATTTAATCTTACCATAAGACCACTATTCACCTTTTTCTATTTTGACCAAATAAATCACCAAAAATAACCAAAAAATTCCTCATTCTTTTCTCCCTCTTGGCCGACTCTCTCTCCAAGCAAAAGAAGAAAAACCTCTCTCAATTCCTTGCTCTAATCTTGCCCAAATCAACAACTTAACCGTTTAATCTTGAACTTACTCCATAAAACCTCTCCTATTAGTGTTAGTAAGTTGTTTGGTGGAGTGATTTGGAAAGCTAGGAGGACCTATAGCTCTCTCTCTCTTGTTTTTAAGGTAAGTTGTGTAGAATCACTCTCCTTCCTTAATTGATGCCTAAATCATGCTTAGTGGTTGTATGAGATGCAAT
Source organism: Coffea arabica (assembly GCF_036785885.1). NCBI lineage: Eukaryota > Viridiplantae > Streptophyta > Magnoliopsida > Gentianales > Rubiaceae > Coffea > Coffea arabica. The sequence goes on along the minus strand of NC_092320.1, from coordinate 45,743,875 downwards.
TTTATGGATTAAATCTTGAGTTTTGGTTGAATTGATGAAGTTTTATAATTTTTGGGGATTTTTCTGTTTTAATATGAGCATGATTGTGTGGCTATCTATGTTGATTGGAAATGGTATATAATGATTTTAGAAGGTGGAAAAAGTGGATAATTGCAACCAATTTCTGGTTTGGAAGAAAATTGAAAAAATTAGGGTTCTTATGGTTACATTCTGCCCGAATTTTTAGCTCCTAGTTAGAGGCCGAATTGGCCTTAGCTTAAAACATGAAAGTTGTAGGTAATGACATTTTAGAGGTGCCTACAAAAGTTCAGGTCAATCGGAGTAGCGTAGAATAAGAAAAGTCGAAATTACCCTTGCTGTTCTGGTTATGGCCGAATGTAAGAACTGCGATTGTAATTGGTTGTTTTGGTTGGGATTGCTTCTGAATTGGTTGTTATGGTCTTCTGATGAAATGTAGCCTTAAATCTTAGCTTTCATATGGCTTTGGAATTTCGGAATTTGGACTTAGGTAGCCTGTTTTATGATGTTTGTGCTAGAATACATTTTGTGAATCTGTTTTTGCGATGCTGGTGTAGTATCTTGCATTTTTGACCTAGTTACACTCGAAACTGGATTGAGTGGCCTTCTTCAACATTGTAGCCTCTTAGGTCCTGAATCTACTTGAAAAATTTCAGGTCAAACCGATTAGTTTATCCTGAGTTATGGACAAAACCATCAGGCCTGTTTTAGACGTTCGTTTGTGTACGTTTTGAATTTCAGTTTCTGACCGTGGGTTTTTCCGTATTGATCCCATTCGATCTGGGTGTCGACTCCTTCATAAGAAATTTAGATCTTGGTCTCAGCTTCGAAACGGTATAAATTATGTCAGAATCCGAGTTCCGTAGCTTCCGGTATGACCCAAACAATATCGATCGTCAGAACTGCCTTGTATCTGGACAGTTCTGACGGGTATTTTGGCACTCGATTTTTGTTCTATTCTGAGTGGATTCAGATCTTGGCCAAAACATCAAAGTTTTAGCCTTATGTCTCAGCTTTCTAACGCCTCTGGAATTTCTTGATTTCGATTTCTGAGCCGTGAGTTACGGCCTTACAAACAGGGCCTGTTTGGTAAACCACAATGAAACAGCTGGCACTGTTTCGTGCATTTTTGACCTATACCTATTGAGATCTGGGTTGAGATACCTAAATTAAAGTTGTAGCTCTTCCTTTTAGCTTCGAAACGGTGTCTCACCCACCTTGATCCGACACTCCTAGCCTAATTTGTGACCAAAACGGTTTGAGATGGCAGATTTGGCCGTCCCGTTTGCCGTTTCCGCACGCGTGCGTGTGCCCTATCCGCCGTTTCCGTACTTGCGTGTGCCGATGTTGCTGTTTTATTTGTTTTGGGCACATTAGTGGCCGTTTATGACATCATGTGATGCAATCTTCTATTTCAGATCGTGGTGAGTTAGGCGGAGCTGGTGGGCCCTACTAGCGAACACGCACGAAGTGATTTTCACTTTTGTACTACTTTTGTACTTTGTGTAAGTATTCAGGCGGCTCTTGTGTGTTATTTGTTTATGTGTTTTGATATACATAAAAAGGGTATTTAGGCGAGGGTGTACTTTATCGCACTCGACCTAAACCCGAAATTTGTGCACATATTTGTACATGACATATGTACATGAATCATTTTGAAACTAAAACCCTTGAGCTTGTGGCTCGGGGTGACTTTTGAATAATTTTGTGAAGTTTGTGTGTTTGTGGGGCGATCTTAATACCTAGATGGACTATTCGAGCCGGTTAGGGCTTGGTCGAAGTCAGTCCAACCTGGTTTGAGGTCACCAAGTTTGTGAACCCGGTTCACCGAGTATGTGGACCAATTTTGTGACCCGAGCTTGTGACTCAAGCTCAAGTTTGTGATTTCGTTCGCCTGGGCAAGTTTGTGAGGTGACTGGCCAGTGAGGGTGATAAGGTGTCGGTGGGTGTACAAGTGAAGTTCTACGGACCATTAATTGCGGTCGACGGAGGGTCGGCAGGAGTTCACGCATGGCACATGAATTGGCTTTGGAGCCACCCGTATCCTTATTATGTGATGTTATCTTTTTGTTTTGTGTTACTCTTACTGTGTAACTATTGTTATGTGACATTTACGCTTTCGCCCCTGTTTACTTACTAAGCATATAGCTTACCCCTTTCCTTTTGTTTTCCTTAGCAGGGGCCGACGCGGGGATTTTTGGCACGTGCACTAGTATAGTTAGGTTTGCTTGTAATAGTTGGACATCTAGTATGTTTGTTTTAGTTTTAGTTTTGGTGGTTTGTATAAGGACCCTCCTTAGGGTCTACATTGTGGTTTTGGTGGTAGTTATAAGAATGTAATAGTGTAAGCAGGTACTTTTGGAGAATGTAATTATAATTCTTTTGGGATTGTATATAGTACTCTTTTGGATTTTCTGGCTTTGATTGTTTTAAGTTTTGAGTCCTGGCGCGAGCTAGGCAGGCGGCCCGCCGATACCCTTGGGTTCGCCCTTGGGAGAAGTGGGGTCGTCACATGCCTGCAAAATTTTAGGTCAATCGGAGCAGCGTAGCTGGTGAAAAGATGGAATTCCCCTTGCTGTCCTGGTTTTACCCGAATTTGGGAATTGCTTCTGTAATTGGTTGTTTTGGTCAGTAATGCTTCCGAATTGGTTGTTGAGGTCTTCTGATTAAATGTATCCCTGTTTCTTAGCTTTTAGCTGGTTTTGGAATTTCTGGATTTGGACTTAGGTAGACGGATTTATGATGTTTCCGCTAGAATGCGTTCTGTGAATCTGTTTTTGTGATTCTAGTGTAGTATCTTGCATTTTTGACCTTGTTACACTCGAAACTGGGTTGAGTGACCTTCTGTAATATTGTAGCCCTATCTCTTAGTTTCGAAACGGTGTATCTTGCACCTTTATCTGACAATCGTAGTGCCTTTGATGCCATTACCGTAAAAGGATGTCAGAAGCTATTTTTCTGGTTTTGAGCTTAACTTTCATTTCCGAGCTTTTCCCTAGCTTGACTTGTACTAGTACTACTTGGAGCTTGCTGAATGGCTATTGGATGAACTTGTTGTGTGTGTACCTTTGGGACTGGCTGAAGAAATAATGAAGCCATGATGGCTGGGAAAGTAAGCAAATTTAGGGGAAGTGCTGTCCGAAGTTTTAAAGGGTTTGATTGCTTTGAGTTTGTGATCTAAGACTTGGATTTGAGCAAGGCAATGTTATATGATGGATGATTTCTGAGCCATGGAGGTGAGTGACCTCAAACTATTTCTGAAGTTATTTATGAACCGTTTCCTGCATTATTTACTTTTGAACTGTTTCCAAAGTTACTTTTGTACCGTTTTCTTGCATTATTTACCTTTAAACTGTTTCCAAAGTTACTTTTGAACTGTTTTCCTGCATATCATGCGTGCTTGCATGTGAGTGTTCCTTATTTGCTATATTTTCTTGACTTCATGACTTGTATTATTGATTGATAACGTGTTAAGTGCTTTGAATGATTTCCAAAACGAGCTTTCTAGGCGAGTGTGTACTTTATCGCACTTGACCTAAATAACTGTGCAATTTTCAAGGATTTAATTATTGAAATGCTAGTTGCGCATGATGTAAGCCTTTTGGACTAAACTGGCCATTGCCCATTGTTACCGGTCGTCTCGAGCCAGAAACGGTCTCGGTCGGGCGATTAGGGACTTGGGTGAACGTTTGGTATACTCGAGTATTACCTTTGTAGGTTGGTGGAGGTTGGTGGAGTCTGGTGAATGAAATGAATGACCAAATGAGCGAGGGGTTTATTTATAAAAGAAAAGAAAATGCATTTTTCAAAAGTTTGAAGGAAGGAGGAAATGTCAGGAGAACGAACGTATCTTTTTCATGAATGTTACTATCGCTTTCCATTGTAAATGTTTCTTGAATTATTGATACTCCATATTTACTGTTTTGCAAATGTTGTAGTTGTTTCTGGACTTATCATTTGATTTATGACATCATTGATATATGACATCATTGAAATGAACTATTGTGAAACCGATTTGATTACTGATTTTTCTGGTTACTCACTGAGCTTTTAGCTCACCCCAAAACTATTTTTATTTCCCCTCCATAGGGCTTGTGGCGAAGGAAGGCTTGTAGTACTTATTCACGTGGTTGGATGGCCTAAATTTTGTACAGTTTAGATTTGGAATTCCTCCGGTATAATAGCTGGTATCAAGGATCAGAGTGGCGCATTTTATGTATAGTTGGGAATTAGTTTCCGTTGCATTTGTGATATGTAATTCTTGGAGAATTTGATGTATATTTGAGATTTATATTATAATTTGTTTGAGGACTGTAGTGAGCGACTGAGTCCCGGCGAGAGCTGGGCAGGCGGTCCGCTAAAGCCTTTGGTTCGCCTTAGGGTGAGGTGGAGCCGTCACAAAATGGCTGGATTGATGATCAAGGAATTGCAATTGTTGGAAGAAGTTAGTTATTGAAATCCTCGACTGGGACCAAGGAAAGTAATTTTGGGAAATATTATAGTGAATTCCACCTTGTTGGAATGTATCAAAGAATCTCAAGAAAAGGACACTGAAGTGCAGAAATGGTCGGAAAAAGTTGAAAAAGGGGAAAAGTCGGATTTTAACCTGGGATTGAATGGTATTCTGATGTTTCGGAATCAGATAGTAGTGCCAAACGATGAGGAACTTAAGAAGGAGATTTTAGAAGAGGCACACCGATCGAAATTTACGGTACATCCTGGAGGGATAAAATGTACCAAGACTTGAAGAGTCTGTATTGGTGGGAGAATAAGAAGAAGGAAATTGCCCAATTTGTCCAGACATGCTTGGTTTGTCAACAAGTTAAGGCTGAACATCAGAAACCATCGGAACTTTTGCAACCCCTAGAGATACCTGAATGGAAATGGAAAAACATTACTATGGATTTTGTATCGGGTTTACCTAGGACACAAAGAGGCCATGATACTCTTTGCGTAATAGTGGATAGACTGACCAAATCGGCTCATTTTCTGCCGATTAATATGAAATACCCATTGGAGAAGCTAGCGAAGCTGTACATGAATGAAATCATCAGGTTACATGGAATTCCCGTGAGTATTGTGTCTGATAGAGACCCGAGATTTGTAACAAGGTTTTGGCAAAAGATGCAAGAGGTGTTAGGAACTAAATTGAATTTCAGTACCACTTATCATCCTCAGACTGATGGACAATCTGAGAGGATAATCCAAACTCTTGAGGATATGTTGAGGACTTGTGTTCTATATTTTGGGGAAAGTTGGAGTAATTTTTTGACTCTGGTGAAATTTGCCTATAATAATAGTTTTCACTCCTCTATACAAATGGCTCCGTATGAAGCGCTTTATGGTTGGAAATGTAGGTCTCCGATCTGTTGGGATGAAGTAGGTAAACGAAAGATTTTAGACCCGACTACAGTGTTTTGGATTGAGAAAACTAATGAAAAGGTAAAATTGGTATGCCATAGAATTCAAACCGCACAGAGCCGTCAAAAGAGCTATGCGGATAATCGGAGGAAAGATTTAGTGTTTCTTAAAATCACACCGCTGAAAGCGAGTTTGATGACTGGGAAAGGAAAGAAACTACAACCGAGATTTGTAGGACCTTATAAGATTATCCAGCGCGTGGGAAATGTGGCATACAAGTTGGAGTTGCCGCCGAGTTTATCCCGAATTCATAATGTATTCAATATATCTATGTTTAAGAAGTACCATCCAGACCCTTCTCACATTTTGCAACCGGAGAGTACTGAAATTGATGAAACCCTGACCTATGAGGAGAAACCAGTGAAACTTCTAGATAGGAAGATGAAAAAATTGAATAATAAACAGATATCGTTGGTGAAAGTTCTTTGGAGAAACCACGGTCTAGAGGAAACGACTTGGGAAGTCGAAGAAGCAATTCGAGAAAAGTATCCAGACCTGTTCATCAATCAAGACAAATTTCGAGGACGAAATTTTCTTAAGGGGGAGAGGATGTGATGTCTCACAAAATTTTTATTATTTTAAAATTACATTTCAAGTTTATTTAAATATTTAATTGTCCATTTAATCCGAATATTAATTTTTAACCTCTTTAGACCTAATTACATGGATCCATAGCTTCGTTATATTTTTAAAGTGAGTCGTTTCAAAATTTAATTTTTGGAAGCTCGTTAATTGAAAATAGTGAAAACGCGATTGGAGTCAATAATACATTCGACGGTACAATAAACTTGGAAAATTGGAGACTTGTACATTAGTCTTAAAATAGTTATTTTTATACTTAATTATTCAAGTATTACTTAGTGATACAATCATTATAAGAATTTCTTAAAAATTTCGCTTTGTCGCGCAAAAATCGGAAGTACGCTTTTTTACACGTGCGATTAATTGAGGGACTTTAGACCTTTATTGTTAGACTATTAAGAGTGAATAATAACAATATGAATGAAAGTGCATTAAAGGTTTAATGCACAAGTAAAATAAACTCGAGAGGAATCGAGCACAAAACGCGCGCGCGCGCGAGGGAGAGTTGACTTTTGCTCAATTTTGGACCACACATTAAAGCTTCTCTTGGAAGCTTCATTTTGATCAAAACTCTCTCTCTCTTCACTCCATTCCAGCCAGCCAAAGGAGAAGAAAAACAACCCCAAAGCTCTTCCAATTTCTTCTTCATTTCTTCATCAAATCTCCACCAAATCACACCAAAATTTAACCACACTTTGCTAAGTCTTTGGTGACCAGCTTAAGCTATCAAAAGAGCTTCATTTCCATGGCTTTTCTTCAGCATCTTTGGACCGAAATTTCTGCTTGAAGTCACCAACAAAAGTAAGTGATGATCAACCTTGAAAATCTTGATTGATGGAAGTTCTATTGCACATATAAGCTCATGCATGCATGTGGGTAGCTTTATTTATGTTGGAAAGTTGATGTGTGGGCTCTATGAACTCCCATTATGGTTGGATGGACTGATTTGATGAGTTATGATGTTATTAATGTTGGTTTAGTGCTTAATCTAGTGGAATAATGTTGTGTTGCTGGTGAAAAGTCAAATGATGTGAAGAGGGAAATTTTTCCATTTTTGCCCCTATCAGCCCCGTGACCTTTAGTGCATATTTTGGTGGTTCTAATGACTTCTTTCTGATGTATATTGTAATATAGGTTGTGTACGAAGTTTCATCAAAAAATTTCATGATTTCGTTGGCCAAATGGTGTGTTTTCGGAAATCAGCAAAAACTAGAAATTTTCCTGTAACTTCTCTGGCAGTATTTTTCTTTTGGCTATAACCTTTTGCTCCGAGGTCAAAATCAACTGCTATTTGTAGCACTAAAAACTAGACATTCCCAGATTTACAACGGTATAAAATTCACGTTCCGGTTCCACCTGAGTAGTCCATACCAATCGTTTGAACATGACTGTCCTGTTTCGCGTCTACACTAGGAGCTCTGTTTTGAGCAACGAATTGGTGCTCAAATATGAGCTAGCTATGGACAGATTTTGGAAATAATTTCTTCTAAGAAATTGTAGCTTTATGAATCTAGTGTTTAATTCCACTGACCATGCTCAATTGCAAATTAAATTGAGTGAGTTGTGGCCGAAATCCGAAACTGACTTAATGATTTGAAACCCTCTTTTTGGCTAGTAAATGTCTAAATCTTGATTGGGACTTGTTGTTTCGAAATTTTTGGTGTTAATCACCCTATCAAATGCATCTTGGATGTTTCTTAGACATTACCTACAAGAAGGGATCGTGTTTGAGACATTTTTATTGGTCAAACGTTTTGAAAACAGAAAGATCATGTACAAGGCAGATTTGCCTTGGAAATTTGGAAACTTTGGTGATCTGGTTAACGAACTTTCCGTGCATATTTTTCCATGAAAATTAATAGAGGAATAGCCCTCATATGGTAGTACAATACTGCCAAATTTGGTGCCATTCCGAGTTCATTTCGATGCTCAAACAAAGTCCCAAAATCTGTAAATTAAACCAGGAAATTTGCCTAACTGTCTCAATTTTTTAGTAACTTTGAGCCACCATATCTTGGTGCTCAAAATCCAATTCTTGTTCCACTTGTTTTTTTTTGAAACTTTGATTGCACTCTAATTCAGTTTCAAATCTGAGAGGCTAGTTCAAATTCTGTGAATTTTGCCGAATTTCCAAATGTAGCGAAAAACCAACCTCAAAACTGTCTCGCAAGTCTAAAACAGTAACTTTAAGCCAATTTTTGAATGCCTTCCACTGGGAATCATGGGAAAGTATATTCTAGGACTTTTAGCACTTCGGAAGAAGTTTCCAACGGTACCAAGTTTTCCAATTTTGCACTTGTAATGAGTGAGATACGATTTTTCAAAGATCTTGTATCCAAGTTGAAATTGTCGAAACTTAAGGAAATGGAGTTTCTCGATTTCCCTTCAATATCACATGATCGTTTTATACTTGAATTTAGAGATGAAAATCAGATTTCTCTTGTGCTTTAAAACTCTGCCTTTGAGCCTCGATTTATGAGTAAATAGGGCTCATTTTCATGAGATTTTCTAAGATTGTACTTTAGTACAATTTTTTTCAATAATTGGGGTTATGAGTGATAGATTATTATTAATTGTTTAGAGACTCAAGAGGACATTCAAGATGATCTCACAGGAGACGCCTAACTTATCGGTTGTACTTGCTACTTGAGTCACTCGGTGAGTGTCTAGTGTGTGAAAATGTGTTAATTGCTTTGATAATAGAATATTTTGAAAATGCTGAGTCGAGTGTGTAATTTATCACACTCGTTCTCATTTAAGTGAAATGTATTTGAATTTTGTGACATGAAATACTTGAATTGCTTGAAGTGACTTGTTAAGTGAATTTAAGTAAAGTGTTTAAGTGATTAATTATGCTATGGCTGCATAAGTCGATGGGAGTGAATCTCCCCGACTCTTAAGTGTTAAGTAGGGGACGCCCAAATCTTACTGGCTAACCATAGACTCGAGTTGGCGTGGGCTTGGTCGGGCTCCTTGGCGAACCATGAGAAAATAAAAGGTTGACCTATTAAGAGGTCTTGTTTGGCATACTCGAGCAGTATCGCCTCAAACAAAAGACAGGCGGGCCCGATACAGGGTATGTAAGGTGAAAGGGGACATGATAAGTGAAGTTCTACGGACTAAACCTACTCGATTGATGGAGTGTCAACTCGTGGAGGTTCGTGATCACGCAAGTGAAAAATAGCTCCTGAGAGCTCCTATATTTTTGAATTGTTTCTATTTACTTTTCTCGCTTGAATTGTTATTTATTGAAATATTATTGCTCTACTTGTTAAATTGGGATTGTTACTTGAACAACGTGCCTGCATGTGTGTTCTTGACCTCACGAGCATTTTGCTCACCCTGTAGTTTTGTTTTCCTTAACAGGAAAGGATCGGAAGTGAATCTCGGAGAAACCCTTTTAAATGTACTTTTGTATTAGGGTTTTCAATGTGCTTGGTTAGACTTTAGATTATTGCATATTTTGGGATTTGATGTAACCTTTGTGAACTTGATGTAAGGATTTGATACTTGATGTATTTTGGAATTCGTGATGTAAGTTTGAATGTTATTTATGGGAGTGACCTTCCTTTCTTACTTATATCATCGTGATGGCTGGTATTTTCATTAAACTTGAACAAGAATTGTCTTGAGTCCTGGCGAGAGTTGGACAGGCATCCCGCGGATACCCTTTGGCTCGTCTTAGGGAGAAGTGGGAGTGTCACAGTTGGTATCAGATCACTAGGTTAGAGATCTATATGGGAGACATACTAGATACTCTACTCTTAAGACCTGAAACCGGACGACTTAGTCATACCTTGAGTGATACTTGGGGTGAGTTAGTGACTAAGTTGGTCATGCATTAAGTGACATCCGAGCGAGCTAGTGATTAAGTTCTAACCCAAAAATTGTGATTGTTTTGCAGGGATGGAAAATGGAAATGGGACTCCGGCAGCTAATGGTAATGGCCATGCTAATGGTCACGCAGAGCCTCCTAAGTCTATTTACTACCGAGCTCTTGGTGGAGGAGCTCGTGTATGCTACTCGCCTGCTAATAGGTATCCTTAGTGTCCGTGTAGGTTGACCTTTGCCTACCCGAACCACCTAGTACTTGCTTTGGATGACGAGCGTCATCAGTTGGTGAATGCCAACCTAGAGTTACAGGCAGAGGTTGATGAGCTTAGGCAGATGATTAGTGCTCAGGGAGAGAGGATCGCTGAGCTTGAGGAGGTAGTGGAGGGCGAGGTGGCTACAACTGCAGTTGTTCGTGAGGAGCTCCAGAGTACTAGGGCTTGACTTACTAGATTAGGAGAGGAGGTCCATGATCGAGCTTCCGGGATTCTGGCTGATACTACTAGGCTGGTAGATGAGGTGATGGATGTAGTCCAGAGCCCTGATTAGGAGGAGGATCCTGAGAAGGAGATTCCCCCTGGTAGTCCTACTGTGGACTAGGCGCTAGTAATTGACCCTCTTGTGACTCTTTTGACTGGTACAGTTAGGATTAGCTAGGGTGACGCGAGTGTTGAGGCCATTGTATTTTGCATGACTGTGTAGCCTTCTTTTGAGACACTTGATTTTACTTTAGTCTTCTGTAGCTAAAAATACTCTTGTGGCACCTGTGTACTATATTTTTGTGTTTTTTCCCATGACTTTCTAATTGTATGGATCTTGACATGCTAATGAATGTAAATCATTGTATTTCCAATGTTTTCTTGATTGGTTCTTGTTTTCGACTTTTCTTGCATAATTGATTTATTTCTTACACTAGGCACGTCTAGAATAATGGAAGGACTAAGAGTTGGTCAAGACCGGGGGCGAGGGACTAGACAGGCCCAATCTCATGGGGATTACCAGGAATTGGCAACTAGACCGACCCAGAGACAAGAAAATATTGAGGGTAATCAAGTGGCTACTGTCATTAATAGGATAATTGACATCCTTGAATGCTTGGCTGATAGGCAAGGTCCTGGACCGCTTAACCAACCTGAGGGACAGGATAGAGGTGAGGATAGAGCCTTAGAGAGGTTCTTGAAGTTTAACCTACCTAAGTTCATTGGTGAACCCCGACCCTAAAGTAGCGGAGAATTGGTTAGAGAGGATGACCAACATATTTGCTGCTTTAGACTATACTGAGGATAGGCGAGTGAATTTTGTTACTTTCCAATTTGAGGGAGTAGCTCGTGCTTGGTGAGACATGATAAAAGGAAAATGGGAGAGTGTTCAAACCCCTTGGACTTGGGAGAATTTCACGAGGGAATTTAATAAAAAAATTTTTCCACCTTTGATCCAAGAAAAGAGGGAGGATGAATTTATCAAGTTGAAACAAAGGATCCTTAGTGTAGCAGAGTATGAAGGAAAATTTACTAAGCTTTCTAAGTATGCCCTTGAATTGGTGACCAATGAGCGGAAAAGGATAAAGTGGTTTGTACAAGGGCTTAATGTGAAAATCCAGGAGGGTTTGCCCGCAGCCCAAATCTCTACTTTTACTGAGACCCTCGAGAAAGCTCAAAGGGTTGAGAGTGCAAGAATGCAAGTAAGGGACTTTCACAATAGGAAGAGGAACTTTTCTAGTCATATTTTTGGACAGACTAGTAAGACTCCATAGCCTTCCAAAATTGGGAGAGGAATAGGAGGAATAAGGACTAGTAATGCTTCTAGGGGAGCTTCATCCAGAGGAGGTTATAGTGGACCGGTTCAAGCTAGGGGAGTGCCTTCTAGTGGTTCAGCCGTGACTCCTTAAGTTACTTGTAGGTACTGCAGTAAACCCAATCACTCTGAGAATAACTGCTAGAGGAAGTCGGGAAAATATCTGTTTTGTGGGAGTGCCGAACATTAACTTGCAAGTTGTCCAAAGGGACCAAAATTGGGAGGTAACCCTCAGAGGTCAGAAAAGTCAACTTCTGAGCAGACCGGTGCTGGAGGGAGCCGACCTAATGTATCGGCTAGGGTTTATGCACTGGATCATCAAGAGATGCCTGATGCGACTGAGGTGGTTGAAGGTACGATTCCTGTCTTCCACCGTTTAGCTAAGATTTTAATTGATCCGGGTGCGACACATTCTTTTGTAAACCCTAATTTCATGGACGGAATAGACTTGAAACCAATTAAGTTGCCTTATGACTTGGAGGTTAGAATGCCTACTGGGACCAAAGTCTAATTGTCAATTTGGTATATAGAAATTATGAGATCAGGGTTAGAGATCGTAAATTACTGGCCAATTTGATAGACTTAGCAATTAAGGGGTATGATGTGATTCTAAGAATGGACTGGTTAGCCCGTTACAATGTCCAGTTGAACTGTAAGACAAAAATAGTAGAATTGTGCATTCCGGGAGAGGTAACCTTGAAGTTGGATGTAAGGGGTATATTAGCCTCATCTGCACTTATTTCAGGAATCCGAGCTAGGAAAATGTGAAGTAAGGGAGCTCAGGGATATTTGACTTTTCTAATCAACACTCCTAGTGATAAAGTGGGATTGGAGGATATGCTTGTAGTAAAAGAGTTTTCGGATGTTTTTTCTGGAGAGTTAGAGTCTTTACTTCTGGAAAGGAACATAACTTTTAATATTGATGTGACTCCGGGAGTAGCACCTATCTCTAGGATACCACATCGGATGGCTCCAGTCGAACTGAAGGAATTGAAATTGCAACTGCAGGACTTGTTCGAACGGGGTTTTATAAAAGAGAGTGATTCACCGTGGGGAGCTCCAGTCTTATTCGTTAAGAAGAAAGATAGGAGTTTAAGATTGTGTATAGACTACCGAGACTTGAATGATGTTACTATTAAGAACAAGTACCTGTTGCCCCATATCGATGAATTGTTTGATCAATTGCAAGGGGCGGTAGTATTCTCGAAATTGGATTAGAGACAGGGTTACTATCAATTGAGGATTTTGGAGAAAGTTATACCCAAGACCGCTTTCAACTCAAGGTATAGACACTTTGAACTTGCCGTGATGCCATTTGGGTTAACAAATGCACCTGCTGCTTTTATGGATTTGATGCACAGGGTCTTTAAGTGTGACGACCCCACTTCTCCCAAGGGCGAACCCAAGGGTATCGGCGGGCAGCCTGCCTAGCTCACGCCAGGACTCAAAACTTAAAACAATCAAAGCCAGAAAATTCAAAAGAGTACTATATACAACCCCAAAAGAGTTATAATTACATTCTCCAAAAGTATCGAGTCAAACCACCAAAACAAAAACAAACATCCTAACTGTTCAACTATTACAAGCCAATCTTACTATACTAGTATACGAGCCAAAAGTCCCCGCGTCGGCCCCTGCTAAGGAAAACAAAAGGAATGGGGTAAGCTACATGCTTAGTAAGTAAACAGGGGCGAAAGCGTAAATTCATGTAGCAACAATTACACATTAAGAGTAAAGCAAAAGCAGAAAAGAACAACATCATATAATAAGGATACGGGTGGCTCCAAAGCCAATTCATGTGCCATGCATGATCTCCTGCCGACACTCCGTCGACCACAAATAATAGTCCGTAGAACTTCACTTGTACACCCACCGACACCTTATCACCCTCACTGGCCAGTCACCTCACAAACTTGCCCGGGCGAACGAAATCACAAACTTGAGCTTGAGTCACAAGCTCGGGTCACAAACTTGGTCACCTTCTCGGTGAACCGGATTCACAAAATTGGTTCATAACATGAACCTACAAACTTGGTGACCTCAGACTAAGTTGGACTGCCTTCGACCAAGACCTAACCGGCTCGAATAGTCCAACCAGGTCAAGAGTTCGCCCCAAACTCACAAACTTCACAAAATTATTCAAAATCACAAACTTTGCAAACTTCACAAACTTTATTCGAAAGTCGCCCCGAGCCACAAGCTCGAGGGTTTTGGTTCCAAAAGGTTCATATACATATGCCATGTACAGATATGTGCGCAAATTAGGGTCTAGGTCGAGTGCGATAAAGTACACCCTCGCCTAGGTACCCTCTTCATACAAATCGAAACACATAAGCAACGAACACACAAAAGCGGCCTGAATACTTACACAGAACTGAAATAGCAAAAGTACGAAGTCGGATCGAAATGAACAGCTAGTAGTGGGCCCCACCAGTTCCGCCCAGCTCACCTCCGTCTGAAATAGAAGATTGTGTCACATAATATCGCAAACGAATACTATCGTGCCTAAAACAAGCAAAACGGCAAAAACGGCACGCGCGCACGTAAATATGACGAACGGAAACGGAGACGGCCGTTAGCGGAAACGGCAGATTTGACACTCGTTTCTAGTTTACTCATAAGTTGAGCTACGAATATCGGATTAAGGCGTATGAGACGCCATATCGAAGCTTAAAGGATGAACAACAACTGTTATGAAGACATCCAGAACTGAAACTGGAGGATTTAGTCCCAAATGAACCAAACACAATCACTTACGAAATCTGGCTAATGCACAAATGGTCAGTTTTGAGTGCAAACTGTTTTCTATGCTACACATGGTCAAAAGAGCTGAAAATTGGCAGTTAGATAGTTCATTCCAAATGGAACAACTTTCATGAAGGTCGGCAATCCAAATTCGGAACGAAAATTGGTCATCAGGACCAAAACAGATTTCTGGTCATTTTCACGGGCAGGCCTTGTTTGCTCGGCTATATCTCAGGTTTTATAAATCCGATTCATGAAATTCCAAGGGCGTTAGAAAGCTCTGATATAGGGCTATAAGTTTGGTGTTTTGGTCGCAAGCCCAAACAGCTTGTAACCCAGTCAAATGTGAAGCCAAAGTTCCAGTCATAAACTGTCCAAAAACGTAACAGAATTTGACGGTCAAAACAGGTCTGAGTATTTCGTTTATAGCTCAGGATATACTAATCCGTTTAACCTGAAAATTTACAGGGATATCCAGGACTTAAGGGGATACAATTTTGAAGAAGGAAAATTTGTCCAATTTTGAATGTAACAAGGTCAAAAATGCAAGACACTATACCAGAATTGCAAAACAGGATCACAAACCGTATTTGACCTTAATATGCGGTAATGGCACCAAATTCATTACGGTTATTGGATGGGGGTGTAAGACCCACCGTTTCGAAGCTAAGAAACAGAGCTACAACAATGTAGAAGGTCACTCAATCCAGTTCCTAACACAACTAGGTCAAATATGCAAAATACTATACCACAATTCCCAAAACAGGTTTGCAAATCACACAAAACTGTAATTACTATAACTCAGTCTATACAAGTCCAAATGCCAAAATTCCAAAGGCATATGTTAGCTAAGACATCCTGCTACATTTCATCAGAAGACACCAACTTCAAAATCCAAACCAATTCCAGCCAAAATAGCCAAATACCAACGCCGTTTTCGCATTCTGATCAAAGCAGAACAGCTACAGTAATTTCGTCATAACTCACTCTACACTAATCCAAATGCCCTGAAATTTTACAGGCACCTTATACACATCAATACCTACAACTTTCATGTTTTGAGCAAAGTCCAATTCGGCCTCTAACCCTACGATCCAAAACCGGACAGAATTGGGATTTTATAAACCCTAACTTTCCATTTTTCCATCCAAATCCATAATTGATTGCATTTATCAACAATTCACACCTACTAGAGTTATTATAGTCCATTGCCAATCATCATACAAGGCCACAACATCCCATTCATTTTAAACCAGAAAATTCATCATAAAATGGAAAACTTCACCAAAACTCTTCAAATCAAGAAATAAATCATATATTCTAACACTTATGCCACCATTAAGCACAAAATAACCATCATTAAGTATAAGGAAGTAGTAAAACATCACTTACCTAGTATACAAGAGAAGAGGAGTTGTAGACAACCTTAGCTCTTCCAAACAAATCCACAAAACAACTCACAACCACCACTTGAAGATGTTTTATGGAGCAAAATCAAGGTTGGATGGTTGGTTTGATGATTTGGAACAAGATTGAAGTGTTTCTTCTTTGTACTTGGAGCAAGAGAGAGAGAAAGAGAGAGAGGAGAGAGCCGGCCACAAGGTGCAAGAAAAATGGTGATTTTTGAGCAATTTTTGGATATTTAATCTTTTGGTCAAAAAAGTCAAGAAAGTGAATAGTAATTCTTAAGTCTTCTCCAATGAAATGGTGACACTTGTCACCACCATTAATGCATTCCTATCCTTTCTTTTCTCTCTCACATCAATCATATCTCACTCTCTACTTATCTCTTAACACCCGATAAATTTTACACAGTATCCGGAATTTAACCTAATTGGCCGAATTTTTCCGAACTTTTTGCACTAGTGGGTCCCACGTCCGTTATACGTTCTTAATTTCTCAAAATCTAACCAATACCAGAAAAATCATCTAAAAACTATATTTACTCATAAAAATTATCTGGGGAATTTTCATATAAAGAAAATGTAGGAAAACGGGTTTTCAATCTTAACCGGAACTTAGGGTTTAAATCTTAATCCCTACTTAGGGTTTTCGAAATACTCCCAAAACCAAACGTTACCGCCCAATTAATGAATATATCAACGTAGAACGAACTGGAGCCTCACATTAAGCCTTATCTAAACCAATTTGTGGTGGTATTTATTGATGATATTTTGGTGTACTCTAAGAATGTGAAGATCACGAGAAACACTTGAGAATTGTTTTGCAGACTTTGAGGGAACACCAATTTTATGCTAAGTTTAGCAAGTGTGATTTTTGGTTAAAAGAAGTGACTTTCTTGGGACACATAATTTCTAAGGATGGGATTAAAGTAGATCCAAGTAAAGTTGAATCTGTTTCAAAGTGGAAACGACCAGAAAATCCTATTGAGGTTCGAAGTTTCATTGGACTAGTAGGGTATTACAGGAGGTTTATCCGAGATTTTTTTAGGATTGCTGGACCTATGACTGAGTTGACCAAGAAAAGTGGGAAGTTTATTTGGAGTTTCAAGTGTGAAGAGAGTTTCCAGGAATTGAAAAGACGTTTGACAAGAGCACCTATGTTAGCTTTACCGAATGGAAAAGATAGCTTTATGGTCTACACAGATGCTTCTAATGAAGGTTTAGGATGTTTTTTAATGCAAAATGATAAAGTGATAGCATATGTATCTAGGAAATTGAAACTGCATGAAGGAAATTATCCGACTCATGACTTGGACTTAGCAGCGGTGGTGTTTGCTTTAAAGAAATGGAGACATTATTTGTATGGAGTAACGTTTAAGGTTTTTACTGATCATAAAAGTCTTAAGTATTTGTTTTCTCAAAAGGAACTGAATTTGAGGCAACGTAGATGGATGGAATTTTTAGAGGACTATGATTGCACGATAAATCACCATCCAGGGAATGCCAATGTAGTGGCCGATGCTTTGAGTCATCAAGTACAAGTGGCCGGATTGATGATTAAGGAATTACACTTGCTAGAGGAAGTTAGTTATTGGAACCCCAGACTTGAGTCGAGAAAAGTGATTCTTGGGAATATTGTAGTGAATTCCACTTTATTGGAATGTATTAAAGAGATTGAAGAAAAGAACCCTAAAGTGCAAAAGTGGGTGAAGAATGTCAAAAGGGAAGAAAAGTCGGATTTTACCTTGGAATTGAATGGTATATTGAAGTTTCAAAATCAGATGGTAGTGCCAAAGGATGAAGGGCTTAAGAAGGAAATTTTAGCAGAGGCACACCGATCGAAGTTTACGGTACACCCGAGAGGGAATAAAATGTACCAAGACTTAAAGAGATTGTATTGGTGGGAAAGCATGAAGAAGGAAATTGCTCAATTTGTCCAGACTTGTTTGACTTGTCAACAAGTAAAAACCGAACATCAAAAACCATCGGGACTTTTGCAATTTTTGGAGATACCCGAGTGGAAATGAAAAAATATCACTATGGATTTTGTATCAGGTTTATCAAGGACATAAAAAAGGCCATGATGCTAGTGGATAGACTAACTAAATCGGCTCATTTTCTGCCCATCAATATGAAATATCCATTGGAGAAGTTAGCTAAGTTGTACTTGGATGAGATTATCAGGTTACATGTAATACCTGTAAGCATTGTGTCCGATAGAGATCCAAGATTTATTTCGAAGTTCTGGCAAAAGATGCAAGAGGTGTTGGGGACTAAATTGAACTTTAGTACCACATATCATCCTTAGACTGATGGACAGTCTGAGAGGACACTTCAAACCCTTGAGGATATGTTGAGAACTTGTGTTCTGGATTTTGGAAAAAGTTGGAGTAGTTTTTGATATTGATGGAATTTGCCTGTAACAATAGCTTTCACTCTTTTATTCAAATAGCTCCGTATGAAGCACTTTATGGTCAGAAGTGTAGATCTCCGATTTGTTGGAATAAAGTAGGTAAGCGAAAGATCTTAGACCCAACTACAGTGTTTTGGATCGATGAGGCTAATGAGAAAGTAAATTGGTACGCCAGAGGATTCAAACCACACAGAGTCGTCAAAAGAGTTATGCGGATAATCGGAGGAAGGACTTAGAATTTACGGTTGGAGATCTAGTATTTCTTAAGATTACACCTCTAAAAACAAGTTTAATGTCTGGGAAGAGAAAGAAGTTACAACCGAGATTTGTGGGACCTTATAAGGTTATCCAACACGTGGGGAATGTAGCATATAAGTTAGAATTGCCACCGAGTCTGTCTCGGATTCATAATGTGTTCCATGTGTCCATGTTTAAGAAATATCATCCAGACCCTTCTCATATTTTACAACCAGAAAGTATTGAAATTGATGAGACTTTAACCTATGAGGAGAAACCGGTAAAGTTTCTGGATAGGAAGGTGAAGTAATTGCGAAATAAGTAGATACCATTGGTAAAAGTTCTTTGGAGGAATCATGGAATAGAGGAAACAACCTGAGAAGTTGAAGAAGCAATTCGAAGAAAGTATCCAAACCTATTCGCAGAGCAAGGTAAATTTCGAGGACAAAATTTTCTTAAAGGGGAGAGGATGTGAAGACTCACAAAATTTATCTATTTTAAACTCCTAATTCTAGCTCATTTAATTATTTATTTGGCCAATTGCCCCGAATATTATTTTCTAACTTTTTTAAACCCAATTATATGGATCTATAGGTTAGTTATATTTTTAAAGTGACTTGTTTCAAAATTTAATTTTTGGAAGCTCGTTAAGTGAAAATAGTGAATATATGGGAGTCAATAATCGATTCGAGAATACAATAAGATTGAAAAATTGGAGACTTGTACATTAGTCTTAAAATAGGTATTTTTATGCTTAAGTATTCAAGTATTAGTTAGTGATACAATCGTTACAAGAATTTCTTGAAAAATTTTGCTTTATCACACAAAAATTGGAAGTATGCATTTTTACGTGCGTGATTTGATGAGTTATGATGCTATTAAAGTTGGTTTAGTGCTCAATCTAGTGGAATAATGTTGTGTTGTTGGTGGAAACTCAAAGGATGTGAAGAGGGAAAGTTTTCCATTTCTGCCCCTGTCATCCCCATGACCTTTAGTGCATTTTTGGTGGTTCTAATGACTTGTTTCTGATGTATATGTGTAATATAGGTTGTGTACGAAGTTTCATCAAAAAATTCATGATTTAGTTGGCCAAATGATGTGTTTTTGAAAATCAGCAAAAACTGGAATTTCGTGACATGAAATACTTGAATTGCTTGAAATGACTTGTTAAGTGAATTTAAGTAAAGTGTTTAAGTGATTAATTATGCTATAGCTACATAAATCGATGGGAGTGAATCTCCTCGACTCTTAAGTGTTAAGTGGGGGACGCCCAAATCTTACTGGCTAACCCTGGACTCGAGCCGGCGCGGGCTTGGTCGGGCTTCTTGGCGAACCATGAGAAAATAAAAGCTTGACCTATTAAGAGGTCTTGCTTGGCATACTCGAGCAGTATCGCCTTAAACAAAAGACAGGCGGGCCCGATACAAGGGTATGTAAGGTGAAAGGGGACATGATAAGTGAAGTTCTACGGACTAAACCTACCCGATTGACGGAGTGTCAACTCGTGGAGGTTCGTGATCGCGCAAGTGATAAATAGCTCCTGAGAGCTCCTATATCCTTGAATTGTTTCTGTTTACTTTTCTCGCTCGAATTGTTATTTTTTGAAATATTATTGCTCTACTTATTAAATTGGGATTGTTACTAAAACAACGTGCCTGCATGTGTGTTCTTGGCCTCACGAGCGTTTTGCTCACCCTGTAGTTTTGTTTTCCTTAACAGGAAAGGATCGGAAGTGAATCTCGGAGAAACCCTTTTGAATGTACTTTTGTGTTAGGGTTTTCAATGCACTTGGCTCGAATTGTTATTTTTTGAAATATTATTGCTCTACTTATTAAATTGGGATTGTTACTAAAACAACGTGCCTGCATGTGTGTTCTTGGCCTCACGAGCGTTTTGCTCACCCTGTAGTTTTGTTTTCCTTAACAGGAAAGGATCGGAAGTGAATCTCGGAGAAACCCTTTTGAATGTACTTTTGTGTTAGGGTTTTCAATGCACTTGGCTAGACTTTAGATTATTGCATATTTTGGGATTTGATGCAATCTTTGTGAACATGATATAAGGATTGGATACTTGATGTATTTTGGAACTCGTGATGTAAGTTTGAATGTTATTTATGGGAGTGACCTTCCTTTCTTACTTATATCATCGTGATGACTGGTTTTTTTATTTAAGCTTGAACGGCAATTGTCTTGAGTCCTGGCGAGAGTTGGGCAGGCGTCCCGTGGATACCATTTGGCTCGCCTTATGAAGAAGTGGGGACGTCACAGTTTTCCCTTGATTTTTGTGGTTCATTTGAGCCTTAATCATGTCTAAGCAACTTGGCTAGACATTGGATAAGCTCATGTGTGAGTTGGAATGAAATTTATGCAAGTAAAGTGTTTGTTTGGACCACTAGTGGACTGTTTTTGTTTCTCTTGATGACTAGACAGCTATGATCATTCTTAATCATGTTGATGTATTTCATTTTGAACTCCAATGGTACTAGGTGACCTAAATCCCTGTATATGAACATTAGAGGACCGATTTGGGTGAATTTGAACCAAAACGAATGAAGACACCACCAAGAACTAATGTAGTTTTACTTGAGGTTGGGGCTGATCCAGAGTTGGAAAATCAGCTGACTTGTTTGAGCTACTGGTATCGATAGGAGAAGAATCATATCCATAATTGGTGTCGTTGGAAAGCTCTTTGAGTCTAGTTTCCAACGCCACTGACAGCATCTAATTCTGACCTTCCTACAGTGAGATATGACCGTTTTCTCAAGACTGCGCGGGCACAACTATTTTACCCGCGAAGAACATTTTTAACTTGAATGAAACTTTTCTTTTGGTCAACTTTCTTGCAATTGTCAAACTTGTTTTGCCATGAAATTTTACTGCATTTTGGGCCTAACATGCATGTTGAATTGAGTAGATTTAACCACTCACTTGGTCACCTAATGAGCTCGCTTTTGGGTTAGAATTGAACCTAGTTTGTTAATGATTTCACTTGTTGCTCTAGGATTGGGGAATGGTGGTGAACGTAACCAAGGAACTTGATGTTTGAACTCTACATTGCTTGACAGGTTAGTGTTCCAAGTACATGAAAATATTTACGTGGAATGTCTCTTTGCTTGAATAACATGCTTACTTGGTTAAAGTAACTGCTCTTGAATTGATAACCTTTGGGACGAGGATGTATTTTATCATACTTGATCCTTTGTAGTTTACTTCGTGATATTGATATGAGATGAAATGTGTGACAGCCCCACCTTCCCCGAAGCCGTACCAAAGGAGTTAGCGGACTGCCTGCCCAGCTCTCGCCAGGACTACTAAAACGGTCAAACACTAACTCAAGTCGTTCGGGAAAATATTGGCGCGCTTAATCAACCCAATAAATGAGAAACGGGAAAACAAAAGGCAAAACGTAAAGCGAATAGTGGCTGCCACGTCACAATCCGCCAAGATCCCATTGATTACAAGAAATTTCCAACAATCACTGAAAAGAGTATATACAAGTCAAGTACAATCCATTGGATAGGAATACACCCTATTACAAACCACTTTTGTATGGTTACAAGCCAAAAGAAAGCATTTAAATCCAAGTACAACAAAGGTTCCAACTATTGAGGAGCTATACAAAATCTCTCGACTAGCTCCACTCAACTTACTCATCACAGTCAAAAGTCCAAAAGATAATTCCCTGTAAGGAAAACAAAATTTAACGGAGTGAGCTTTCGCCCAATGAGGTACTATCACGTACATATACCAAGATCACATAAACTCAAGAGCATTCAGTCCAAATACGTTCGTCAAGTAAGTAAAAGCAATAACACCCAAGTGTAAGGAATAAAAGGATACGGATGGCTCTCAGGAGCCCTTTTCCTCTTTTGCCATACTTGATCTCATCTCATTGACTCTCCGTCAATGTATACCAGGTAATCATGACCGTAGACCCCTCTTTACTCCAATTATCCGTCCACCTCACTTTCCCCTTACCGGGCCCGAACACCACACAGTACAGAATTGGTATTACTCGAGTAAACCGGAATCTAGGGTCTCATACCCAAAGATTCTCAAATACAGTTCCCATGGCTTGTCAAATGTCCCCGACCAAGTCCTTACTGGCTCGAGTCCATTGACTTCCAATGAGGTAGAGCTCAAAGTAAACAGTACAGATCCAGAGTTACATTAAGGATCGGCATCCAAGCGACACCAAATCAAACACAGTCAAGAGTATTCAAGTTATATCATAACCAAACAAGTAGGCCAGAGAGTACGAGAGTGGTAAAGTACACCCTCGCCTCACCTAGTCCAAACAATCATCACAACTAGTCCAAAACACAGAATTCAAGTACAAGAAAGCCACGGAATAACAAATATGTGAGTAGTACACTCACCAAGTCAAACAAAGTAATTTCACAAGTTTTCGCCCGACGTGAGCCTCGGATCACCGGCACGCCCTATAATAATCAAGAAAGTACAATTAAGACTCAAACACGAGTCGAATACCTTTTAATAGGAACTATTAAGGTAAAACCCAAATATAGCTTGGAAATGAAAAATACATAATATTTAGGGTTAAAAGTAGAAACAACCCTAAAATTATTCATTTCTAGTCAATCTCAACCCAACTCACAAGGATCCAATGCCCTAGACACTCGGACAGCATTTCCCCTAAAATTTCAGCTTTTCCAACCTACAAGACACCAATAAAAACCATCCAACACAACCACAAGCACCCAAACACTTCATAAGGCATTCAATATACTTCATTAGGGTCACAATACCCCTCAATACTAGCCAATTAGAAGCTCAACAATCAACCATAGCAAAGCCCCAATTGAAACCCTAAATCTGAAATTTTCCGCATAAGCGGCAATTTTCCGCAATTAACTACAATTAACGCACAAGTGAGCTATAAAACACCATTTGGAACCACCAAATCAAACCCAATCATATCCATCATATGAAACCAGAAAAATTCCAAGAAAAATCAGAAAATTAGGAAACTTCACTCCAATCCACCAAATCTTCCGTACAATCACGTATATAGCTACTATAAGGCACCACTTGGCCAAAATTAGAAACAAAAGATGAGTTCCAAGCAATATACCTTAGTTCTTCAAGAAAGGTTGAAGCTTAGAGAGTTTTCTTCCAAAACAACACCACCAAGGTCTTCAAACCCTCCTAGCAAGATGATTCTACGGACTAATTCAAGAAACAATCGGTTGATTTTCAAGATTGAGCAAGGATTTGGAGATGAAAGGTTGAAGAATGTTTTTCCTTCTTGGCTGGAGAGGTTCGGCTATGAGGAGGTGAAGAATGAAGAGGTTTTGGTCAAATTTGGACTTTTATGTAATGACAAAGAAAGTTAGGCAAAGTTAGGTAAGCTTGGTCCAACCACATTTGGACACGTGGCACCTTGTTTTGTTTAGTGTTATCCTCTTGTCCCTCCAGAGTTAATCCATCTAGGTAACCTCTAATCATCTCCTAACACCTAGTAATGAAATCCCTTTATGAACAATTTAACCGAATTGGTCGAATTTCTCTCACTAAATGCACTAGCGGGTCCCACGTCCAAAATACGTTCCAAATTTCTCACGAACTACCTTATACTAGAAAAATGATTTAAAAACTATATTTACTGATAAAATGTTAATAAAAGTAATATAATAAAGAAAATACAAGAAAACGGTGCACAGGAATAAAATAATAAATAAATAAATAATAAATTTTTTTTTTTTTTCTGGGTTCTCACATCCTCTCCCCCTAAAAAAAATTTCGCCCTCGAAATTGCTCACCTGGGTTACTAAACAGCTCAGGGTATTTCTTTTGCATCTCTTCCTCCAATTCCCAAGTTGCCTCCTCTAAACCATGATTCCTCCACATAACCTTCACTAATGGGATTTGCTTATTCCTCAGTTCCTTAATCCTTCGATCGAGTACTTGTACAGGTCTCTCTTCGTAGGTGAGTGCCTCATCTAACTCAATCTCTTCTGGTCGCACAACGTGGGTTGGATCAGGATAGTACTTTTTCAGCATTGAAACATGGAAAACGTCATGAATCCGAGATAAACTTGGCGGCAACTCGAGTCGGTACGCTACTTTCCCAATTCGTTGGAGAATTTTGTATGGCCCCACGAACCGTGGTTGAAGTTTCTTTCCTCTACCCGCAGTGACACTTCGTAGTGGCGTGATCTTAAGGAAGACACGGTCTCCAACTTCGAACTCCAAATCTTTCCTTCGGTTATCTGCGTAGCTCTTTTGTCGGCTTTGAGCTGTTTGGAGTCTTTGACGGATCAATTTAACCTTTTCTTGCGCATCCTCCATCCAAGGAATGGTTGTTGGATCTAGAACTTTCTTTTCCCCCACTTCATCCCAATAAATGGGCGAACGACACCTTCGTCCGTAGAGAGCTTCGTATGGTGCCATTTGAATGGACGAATGGAAACTATTATTATAGGCAAACTCTACTAAAGTCATATGTTGGCCCCAATTACCCCCAAAATCTAGAATACACGTTCGTAACATATCCTCGAGGGTTTGAATTGTTCGCTCCGACTGTCCATCCGTCTGGGGGTGATAAGTTGTACTAAGGTTAATTTTGGTCCCTAAGTGCTCCTGAAATTTTTGCCAAAACCTTGATACAAAACGAGGATCTCGGTCTGAAACTATACTCACTGGAACCCCATGTAACCTCACAATTTCATTCAGGTACAACCGAGCCAGTTTATCCAGGGAATCTTTCACATTCACAGGTAAGAAATGGGCCGATTTGGTCAACCGATCAACGATCACCCAAACGGCATCATGTCCTTTTTGAGTTCTTGGCAATCCAGAAACAAAGTCCATCGTGATATTTTCCCACTTCCATTCAGGTATCTCAAGAGGTTGTAACAGTCCAGAGGGTTTTTGGTGTTCAGCCTTAACTTGCTGGCAAATCAGACAGGTTTGGATATATTGAGCAATCTCCCTCTTCATTTTATCCCACCAGTACAACCGTCGCAAATCATGGTACATCTTATTACTACCAGGATGGATCGTGTATTTTGATCGATGGGCTTCCTCCAAAATTTCTCTTTTCAGGTTTTCATCATTGGCCACCACTACTCGATTCTTATATCTTAAAATCCCTTCGGGACCCAAATTGAAATCAGGTAATGCTTCCTTTTCTACTTTTTCCTTCCACTTTTGTACCATCGGATCCTTCTCTTGGGCTTCTTTAATTCGATCAAGAATAGTAGAGGTTACCCGAATATTCCCAAAAGTTATTTTCTTACATCCCAATCTAGGGTTCCACTCACTAGCTGCTCCTAACATCTCCCACTCCTTGACCATCAACCCGGCTACTTGAGCCTTCCGACTTAGGGCGTCCGCTACTACGTTAGCCTTACCAGGATGGTAGTTGATCGTGCAGTCATAATCCTCTAAGAGTTCCATCCACCGACGTTGCCGCATATTCAACTCTTTTTGGGAGAACAGGTACTTAAGACTCTTATGGTCTGAATAAACCTCAAAGGTAATCCCGTAAAGATAGTGTCTCCACTTCTTCAAAGCAAAGACCACAGCAGCTAACTCCAAGTCATGGGTAGGGTAGTTTTGTTCATGGGTTTTTAGTTTCCTAGAGGCAAAGGCAATCACGTTCTGGTTTTGCATTAACACGCATCCCAAACCTTCCTTCGAAGCATCGGTATATACTGTGAAACTGTCCTTTCCATTAGGCAAGGCCAAAACAGGAGCTCTGGTTAACCTTCGCTTCAACTCCTGAAAACTGGTTTCACACCTAGTATCCCACACAAAACGACCGTTTTTCTTCGTCAGGTCTGTTAAAGGACCGGCCAATTTGGAAAAGTCTTTAATAAAGCGTCTATAGTATCCAGCCAACCCTAAGAAACTGCGAATTTCAGTGGGATTTTCTGGCCTCTTCCATTCAGCCACCGCCTCTACTTTCGCGGGGTCTACTGTAATACCTTCTTTTGAAATCACATGTCCTAAGAAAGAGATTTTCTCCAGCCAAAATTCACACTTACTAAATTTGGCGTATAGCTGATGATCTCTCAGGGTTTGTAACACTAACTTCAAATGTTGCTCATGTTCCTCACGGGTTTTAGAATAGACCAAAATGTCGTCAATGAACACGACAACGAATCGGTCCAGGTAGGGTTTGAAAACTCGATGCATCAAATCCATAAAGGCGGCAGGGGCATTGGTCAACCCGAAAGGCATGACCGCAAACTCAAAATGCCCATATCTAGAATTGAAAGCAGTTTTGGGTACATCTTCTTGCTTAATTAGCAACTGGTAGTAACCCTGTCGGAGATCTAACTTTGAAAAGACCACTGCGCCTTGTAGCTGGTCGAACAGTTCATCGATGTGGGGAAGTGGGTATTTGTTCTTAATGGTCATGTTGTTTAGTCCCCGATAGTCGATACACAGTCTTAACGTTCCATCCTTCTTCTTAACAAATAGTACCGGAGCCCCCCAAGGAGATCCACTCTCACGAATAAACCCACGCTCCAACAGGTCTTGCAACTGCAACTTCAGCTCCTTGAGTTCAGCAGGTGCCATTCGATAGGGGGTCTTAGAGATAGGTGACGCTCCTGGCAATAGGTCAATCTTAAACTCTATCTCTCTCTCCGGAGGTAAAGTTACTAATTCATCAGGAAACACATCCGGATATTCACTTACAATAGGCACATCTTCAACCCTCAGCTTATCAGTGGGAGTATTTATAAGAAAAGCTAGAAACCCTTGGGCCCCTCTATACAAAAATTTTCTGGCCCGAATACCCGAAATCAATGCAGATGAGGCTAAACTACCTCTTACATCTAGCCTTAAGGTCGCCTCCCCCGGTATACGAAATTCCACTACCTTTCTCTTACAATCGAGCTGTGCATCGTACTTAGCTAGCCAGTCCATACCCAATATAACGTCGTACCCCTTAATGGCCAAACTTATAAGATTCCCTAAAAGCTTTCTCTCTCCTACCCATATTTCACAATTCGCATACATCAAACCAGTAATCAAATGTTGGTTCCCCGTAGGAGTACTAACCTCTAAGTCATAAGGCAAGCTAACGGGTTTTATATCAATACCGCACATAAAATCGGGGTTAACAAAGGAATGGGTAGCACCAGGGTCTATCAAAATCCTAGCTAGACGATGGAAAACAGGGATCGTACCTTCTACAACCCCAGAGGAATCAGGGACTTGTTGTTGCTCAAGGGAGTAAACCCGAGCTGGCACCTTTGGCTTTGTCCCTTCTACCTTGGACTGTCCCGAGTTGGCCTTCGACGACTGAGTGGTTGCTCTCGTCTCCCGAGGTAACACTGGGCAGTTAGCTATTTGATGCTCTGCACTCCCGCAGCGCAAGCATCTTCTCTCCTTCCTCCAACAGTTGTCCTCAGTGTGGTTTGGTTTTCCACAAAATCCACAAGGTCCACGTGCAACTGAGGCCGAACTTCCTTGTGAGGTGCTCTTCTGCGGGCCCCGTCCATTGTGACCACCCCTTGGCGGAGTCCCTCGCGTCATTCCCGGTTGCCTTCCTCCACCGGCTCCTCTTCCAAACTTGGGAGGGGTCCCTTTATCCCCTTGGGTCGAGCTACTCGCAGAGAACCCCCGTTTTTTCACCTGAAAGTTCCTTACTTGAAGCCTTGCATTTTCAACTCGCAAAGCTTTCTCCACGGCGTCACTAAAAGTGTGGATCTGGGCTACCGCCAGATCCTTTTGAATTTCCACATTGAGCCCCTGAGTAAAACGCCGAACTCTCCTTTGCTCCGTCAGAATGAGTTCAGGGGCAAACTTGGATAAACGAGTAAACTGGCTCTCGTACTCAGCCACTGATTGAGTCCCTTGGCGGAGCCTAATAAACTCGTCCTCCCTTTTTTCTTGGACTAGAGGGGGAAAGTATTTTGCGTTGAAGTCCCTCACAAAATTTACCCATGTTCTTGGGGTTTGTTCCCGGTCCCATTTCATGCGTATCACATTCCACCAAGAACGCGCGGCTCCTTCCAATTGAAAGACAGCGAAAGTAACCTGTCTCTCCTCTGAGTAGTGTAGGGCGGCAAAAATATCTATCATTTTCTCTAACCACTTTTCGGCCACGTCCGGATCTGGCCCGCCTAGAAATTTTGGCGGAGAGAACTTCTGAAATCTCTCCAGGGCCCGATCTTCACTTTCCACTACATGGCCAGGGTTCCCAGGTTGCTGGATAGGAGGTTGGCCCTGCTGTTGCACTACGTGGGCTAACAGGTCAGTCATTTGCTGCATAGCAGCGGCTATCTGGGCATTAGGGTCAACCCTAGGTTCAGGGTTTGGTTCAGTTGAGGTATCCCTAATACCCTCGTCAGTTGTGGGTTGCCTAACCCCGCGGCCACGGCCTCGTCCACTACGAGTGCCTTCCATTCTCTAGGTCACTCTAAAATCGAGGCACAAACTAATATCAAAAGGCATATCAATATAGTCATATAAGCATGAACAAAATTAAAAGTAAACACCACATAAGGCACGTATACACATAGCACATTTATACATGGAACACATAACTGTGTCAAACAGTCATACATAAGCAGTCAAGCAAATATATACAAAGTACTCCCGTGAAGCCAAAAGAGGGTCTGCCAAAATACACTGTACAACCTAGGTCTCAGAAGTACAAAACAACTAACCAAAAGCTTTTCCTAGGTATCCCTCACACGGGATCAAAACTAGGCCCAAAACCCTAATCTAGTCCTCGACGGAGCCAACCGACTCCCCCCCAGAGCTAGAGCTAGGGCTAGGGGCGCCTCCCTGACCTGGAGCTCCGCCACCTGGAGCTCCCCCTGGCGCATTGGCGCCAATCACCTCCTGGATCAGCGCCCCACACTCATCGATAATCGCGCCGGATCGGTCTCTCACCTCCCGGACTACTCGAATAAGGCGGTCGTTAACCGCCTGCAACTGCTCTCTCAGAGCGTCCGTCCTCTCCTGCTCCATGGCCACGTCCCCCCGGAGCTCTCCGATCCTATCGGCCTGCATCCGCATGATGCCCCTAAGCCTAAGGGTCTCAGTACGCTCCCTGGCGGCGTCACATCTAAGCCTCTGTCGCTCGGCAAGTACCGCCACCACCACGTGGTCCGCGTAGGAGTAAAACTGGCAACGCCTACAGCGGCGGGTCCGGCTAGCGGTATGCCATAGCCGGATCGGACCTCCCGGTCTCTCCTGGTAGTCGACAACCCGTGGGCGCCTCTGAGGTGGCTCGCCTCCACCTGCTCCACTAGTACCGGCCATACCCTACAAAGATAGCAAAGGTTTATAGCTTAGACAATATATTCACACTTAATAGCATCTAATCACAATCCCAAAAGTTCTAAGAAACAGGTTTCAAGTTCGCCCAGGTTATTTCTAGCCTAGGCTCTGATACCACTTGTGACAGCCCCACCTTCCCCTAAGCCGTACCAAAGGAGTTAGCGGACTGCCTGCCCAGCTCTCGCCAGGACTACTAAAACGGTCAAACACTAACTCAAGTCGTTCGGGAAAATATTGGCGCGCTTAATCAACCCAATAAATGAGAAACGGGAAAACAAAAGGCAAAACGTAAAGCGAATAGTGGCTGCCACGTCACAATCCGCCAAGATCCCATTGATTACAAGAAATTTCCAACAATCACTGAAAAGAGTATATACAAGTCAAGTACAATCCATTGGATAGGAATACACCCTATTACAAACCACTTTTGTATGGTTACAAGCCAAAAGAAAGCATTTAAATCCAAGTACAACAAAGGTTCCAACTATTGAGGAGCTATACAAAATCTCTCGACTAGCTCCACTCAACTTACTCATCACAGTCAAAAGTCCAAAAGATAATTCCCTGTAAGGAAAACAAAATTTAACGGAGTGAGCTTTCGCCCAATGAGGTACTATCACGTACATATACCAAGATCACATAAACTCAAGAGCATTCAGTCCAAATACGTTCGTCAAGTAAGTAAAAGCAATAACACCCAAGTGTAAGGAATAAAAGGATACGGATGGCTCTCAGGAGCCCTTTTCCTCTTTTGCCATACTTGATCTCATCTCATTGACTCTCCGTCAATGTATACCAGGTAATCATGACCGTAGACCCCTCTTTACTCCAATTATCCGTCCACCTCACTTTCCCCTTACCGGGCCCGAACACCACACAGTACAGAATTGGTATTACTCGAGTAAACCGGAATCTAGGGTCTCATACCCAAAGATTCTCAAATACAGTTCCCATGGCTTGTCAAATGTCCCCGACCAAGTCCTTACTGGCTCGAGTCCATTGACTTCCAATGAGGTAGAGCTCAAAGTAAACAGTACAGATCCAGAGTTACATTAAGGATCGGCATCCAAGCGACACCAAATCAAACACAGTCAAGAGTATTCAAGTTATATCATAACCAAACAAGTAGGCCAGAGAGTACGAGAGTGGTAAAGTACACCCTCGCCTCACCTAGTCCAAACAATCATCACAACTAGTCCAAAACACAGAATTCAAGTACAAGAAAGCCACGGAATAACAAATATGTGAGTAGTACACTCACCAAGTCAAACAAAGTAATTTCACAAGTTTTCGCCCGACGTGAGCCTCGGATCACCGGCACGCCCTATAATAATCAAGAAAGTACAATTAAGACTCAAACACGAGTCGAATACCTTTTAATAGGAACTATTAAGGTAAAACCCAAATATAGCTTGGAAATGAAAAATACATAATATTTAGGGTTAAAAGTAGAAACAACCCTAAAATTATTCATTTCTAGTCAATCTCAACCCAACTCACAAGGATCCAATGCCCTAGACACTCGGACAGCATTTCCCCTAAAATTTCAGCTTTTCCAACCTACAAGACACCAATAAAAACCATCCAACACAACCACAAGCACCCAAACACTTCATAAGGCATTCAATATACTTCATTAGGGTCACAATACCCCTCAATACTAGCCAATTAGAAGCTCAACAATCAACCATAGCAAAGCCCCAATTGAAACCCTAAATCTGAAATTTTCCGCATAAGCGGCAATTTTCCGCAATTAACTACAATTAACGCACAAGTGAGCTATAAAACACCATTTGGAACCACCAAATCAAACCCAATCATATCCATCATATGAAACCAGAAAAATTCCAAGAAAAATCAGAAAATTAGGAAACTTCACTCCAATCCACCAAATCTTCCGTACAATCACGTATATAGCTACTATAAGGCACCACTTGGCCAAAATTAGAAACAAAAGATGAGTTCCAAGCAATATACCTTAGTTCTTCAAGAAAGGTTGAAGCTTAGAGAGTTTTCTTCCAAAACAACACCACCAAGGTCTTCAAACCCTCCTAGCAAGATGATTCTACGGACTAATTCAAGAAACAATCGGTTGATTTTCAAGATTGAGCAAGGATTTGGAGATGAAAGGTTGAAGAATGTTTTTCCTTCTTGGCTGGAGAGGTTCGGCTATGAGGAGGTGAAGAATGAAGAGGTTTTGGTCAAATTTGGACTTTTATGTAATGACAAAGAAAGTTAGGCAAAGTTAGGTAAGCTTGGTCCAACCACATTTGGACACGTGGCACCTTGTTTTGTTTAGTGTTATCCTCTTGTCCCTCCAGAGTTAATCCATCTAGGTAACCTCTAATCATCTCCTAACACCTAGTAATGAAATCCCTTTATGAACAATTTAACCGAATTGGTCGAATTTCTCTCACTAAATGCACTAGCGGGTCCCACGTCCAAAATACGTTCCAAATTTCTCACGAACTACCTTATACTAGAAAAATGATTTAAAAACTATATTTACTGATAAAATGTTAATAAAAGTAATATAATAAAGAAAATACAAGAAAACGGTGCACAGGAATAAAATAATAAATAAATAAATAATAAAATTTTTTTTTTTTTTTCTGGGTTCTCACAAAACTGATGTAAAGTGGGGATCTACGGACGTTATACTTTCGTAGTTAATGGAGAATCAACGGATCTTGATCAAGCTACTATGGAACTTGCTCCTGAGAGCAACCTATATCCTTTGACATGAATGTGTTCCTTACTATACTCTTTTGCATGTTTTATCTTGCTATTTGCTCAATTATATACTGAATTATGACCTCATCGAAGTTGACTTGTTTCTTGATGTCTGAATATGCTATCTTGTCTCGTATGTTACCTACTTAATTACTTGGAACCTCACTGGGCTTCTAGCTCATTCCACGCCATTTGTTTTCCTTACAGGGATGAGAACGTGAGAGGTTGAATTGAGGAAGGCCTCGTTTTCTTCTAAGTTTGTTAGTTGCTGGTGTGGGCACTGTATAGGTGTCTAGCCGATTTGTTTGGTTTGATTTTTGGCAAGTCTGACTCTTTGGTTGTAAAAATTTTGTTTTCTCTTGAGGGTCTATTTGTAAATCTTTATGTTATTTGACTGAGTCCTGGCGAGAGTTGGGCAGGCGATTTGCCAAACCCTTGGGTACGCCCTAGGGTTAGGTGGGGCTATCACAGGTGGTATCAGTGCCATTTCGCGTGGTCTCTGCGCGAGGTGAGCTTGGGGCCTAGTGGTGTTATGGTCCCGATTAGGTGAATAAGTGGAAAGGACTAGATATTCTTATTGGGGTAAGCTATGAATAGTGACTGTTATAAGCATAAATTCTTTTTCATGATACTTGGAGAAGATAGATATGTACGTCAGGTAGGAATCTCTAATATGGGTGATTTACTCCTGGGACCGGCCAGCTCGAGTTGTGAATTATCTTATTTTGGATTCTTGTATCTGAGTACCAAAGTGGATAGCACTAGAATAAGGGTCTGTATCTTGTTTGCTCTTAAGGTAGGTTTTGATGGCAAAGGTCAAGGCGCGGAAGATTCTAAGATTTGACCTAGTAATTGGACTGATCAAGGGAATGGATCTTGGAAGGTTATCATGGACTAATCTAGTAATAGTTTGACTAGGGTTTCTATAGACGGTGACCAGATTGTTGTGTACGTCGAGAAATTTACATCGAAGACCTGTTTCTTTCTCCTATAACTGTGAGGATGTGATAAGTGTTTCTTGGATTTTGAGGCGGTTTAACTGTAACTATATAGGCATTTCTATATCTCTTGTAATATCTGATACCTGTAGCTTGGTCTTCAATGAACTACCCTTGCCTATACTTCCTTGACACCTATCCACTAATGCCAAAGTATGGACGTGGCTTAATTATTACTGTGTTGAGATCGAGAGCTTTGGAATTATGTATAGGATTTGAGAAAAAGAGTTGGCTCCTATACCTGTATGCAAAAGCTTGACATAGGGTGTGGAACTTTTGAGATACGAAGTACACTTTAGGATTTCATTATGTACATAAGTGATAAGAATACTCCTTATGTTAAACTCCTGGAATAAGAATAAGTGGCATAATATTTTGAGATATTGCCCTACCTGTATTCTACTTCCTTGTCTATCTCATTTGAGAATAGAGAAGTTTAATTCCTCGTGGTTGGATTGGAAGTGAATGAACTTAAAAGTTATATGACTAGAGGTTTCCAATTGTAATTAGTTACTTATTCTGCTCCTTTTATTTGCCTGGTAAGCTATCATCGAGTTAAGTGAATCGGCAAGATAACAAATGTGACTGATCTGCATAAGAAAATAGAGATTTTTCAAAAGGAAGTAGAGTTCCAAAAGAGATTAGCTGAGCACTGAGAAGGATGATGGGAACAAGAATATTTGGAGAAAATTGAACTACTGCACCAGAACATAGAATTGAAAAAGAAATACAAAGGGATTCTAGAAGAGATACGGAATAAGTTTGAATTAGTGGCTTTGCTTAGTCGAATAGCGTCTTAAGACATTCCTAGTCAAAGTTAGCCATTAGTGAGGTTTTGCCTGAAATAGTTGTAATCATTGGACTATGAATACTGAAATTTTTATGTAGTAAGTTGTATTCTCGTTAGAAACAGTGGACTTGGTCCCTGCTATTTTAATAGGTGCTATTAAATATTGGTAGTTTAGGGTTTCAATTTTTGGTAGTTTCATGAGAAAATCTCGTGATTTGAAGTTGTGATGTGAAATTTTCAGTTTTTATGGTAATTTTCTGCCCACACATGATGCTTAAGTGTTGGCCATGGTTTGGTAGCTTTTCTATGTGAAATATCTAGCTTTTATATGTTAGTTTGACTTGCCTAAAGAAAATTCCAGCTTGTGATTAGGAATTTCAGCTTAGGGTTTCATTTTCTAACTTGAGTAGGTGATGGTTAGATGCTTGATTTAGTGAGTTGTTGGCTTGGCATATATATGCTTGAGTTGAAACTATTTTGTGAGAAGGATGAAGCCTTGTATTGGCTGGAGAAATTAGTAAAAACAAAAGAAGTGCCGCTAAATATTTTATACGCAGGGAACCTTGGGCAGTTTTAGGAAATCTGTTATATCTTGATGTAGAAAAGTTAGAATTGAGTTCCATTTGTGAGTTTGAAACTAGATTTAGAGTACTATCAATTGTGAAAATGTCAGCATTGTTCTCAATTTCCATGAACATCTGTGATTTTTCAAATTCGACTGAAATTGCATATCTATTCTATCTCTTATTGGGTGAAGCAGCAGCTTTAGGTTGGAATTTGACTGATTTATGGATTGGATCTTGTAACAGCCCCACTTTCCCCTAAGGCGAACCAAAGGGGTTAGCGGACTGCCTGCCCAGTTCTCGCCAGGAGTATGGATCAGATTAGAGCTATCTGCTTCACTCCGGAACTTACAAACGCGCGTAAACAAGTCAAAATGGTAAAATAACCCAAAATAAAAAAAAATGAAATCCGGAGCCGGCCATGTATAGTAACCGACCCGTCAGAACCCAACCGAAATAGCTAACAAACATTCACATCTGAACTTTAGCGTTTACAAATAAAAAACATACAAAAGCTTTCAAAAGTTAATACATATACACGGTTTACCAAATCAAAAGAGAAAACGCCCCAAAAGTACACTTAGGGTTTTGATACATGAGCTATACAAAAGATATGTTCATCTAGCTCAATTTGGCAGCCATTGGTCAAATCCAGACCAAAAGGGTTTATTTTCCTGTAAGGAAAACAAAAGGAACGGAAAGGGGTGAGCTTGCGCTCAATGAGGTACCAAACAAATAGCATTAAAATCATGGCATTTCACATTTAACAAATCAGATACACATGTCAGATGTAAAGCACAGAAACCAATGATTCAAATCAGAAGGATACGGGTGGCTCTCAGGAGCCAAATTTCCAGCGCAGTACTTGATCCAAACCGGTTGACTCTCCGTCAACGTATATAGAACCAATGCGTCCGTGGACCCCTCTTTACTCCGAATTCCGTCCACCAAACACCCCTTTACC
The DNA here is from genome assembly GCF_036785885.1 of Coffea arabica. Taxonomy (NCBI): domain Eukaryota; kingdom Viridiplantae; phylum Streptophyta; class Magnoliopsida; order Gentianales; family Rubiaceae; genus Coffea; species Coffea arabica. The sequence goes on along the minus strand of NC_092320.1, from coordinate 45,708,116 downwards.
GGGCCCGCTCACCGTAACCGAATAGAAATGGTAATACTCGAGTATACCCGGAATCAAGGGTCTCAATACCCAAAATCCCAGAACAGACTACCGTGGTTCGTTATCTAATCGTCCAGGCCCTTGCCGGCCCGAGTCGAATAACTTAGCCACAGGATTGAGCTCATAGGTCATAGAAATCCGAACAGATGCAGACACAGATAACAGATTCAGATACATATACAGGATAGCAGATTCAGACGGCAGATTCAGATAGGCACTCAAAATTGGCATATGAACAGATAGAAGAACGAGTGTGATAAAGTACACCCTCGCCTCCATTTTATCAAAACAGTATTTGGCTTCAATAGTCATAAATCAAGTATTCAGATATTCAGATTTTTCACATAATGGGTAGCAGGTAGTGGAACACTCACCGGCTCAACTTCAAAAGTTTTCACTTCAGATTGGCCTTAATCGCCAAGAAACCCTAAAATAATCAAAATAAACCAATTGAAGGTTTTACTTCCAGAATCGAGTAAACAGAATGCACATGTGAGGCTCGACTACTAGTCGTATGCCTCGCCAAATAATTACTAATGCAAGGGTGGAAAACATGATTTTCTTGGAAACGAAAAGGTAGCATGAAGTCCTAGACGCAAACAACCCAAAAGCCCTTCATTCTACCAAAAGGCAAATCCAACTTAAAGGAACCAAACGGCCTAGAAAATCGGGCAGCACTTCCCCTAAATTTCTTACTTTTCCAGCCATGAAGGCTTCATTATATCCTCAAATCAGTCCCAACATCTCACACAAAATTCATCTCATTTCCCAAAAGCCGTTCGCTAGGCTCAAAGTGGTACAAGTACAAAAGTTAGCTAGGAAACAACCGAAATGAAAGCAAGCCCTAAAAGAGACTCGATAACGAGTCATATAGCCATACCAATTATAACCCTAATAGGGTTTCATATGCATAAATAAGCATCATAGGTAACCAGAAATTAAGAAAAGGCTTTAACTTAGGCCTTAACAAAAAAAACGTATTTGACCTCATAATGCGGTAATGACACCACTTTCACTACGGTTATCGGATGGGGGTACAAGACCCACCGTTTCGAACCTATGAAACAGGGCTACAACAATGTAGAAGGCCACTCAGTCCAAATCTTAGTAAAACTAGGTCGAAAATGCAGAATACCACAACCTGAACCGTAATTGCAGGTTGACAAATCACACAAAACTGTAATCAGTACAACTCGGTCTATACAGGTCCAAATGCATTGATTCCAAAGGAATATGGTAGCTAAGACATTCAGATACATTTCATCAGAAGACACCAATAACAAAATCCAAACCAATTCCAGTCAAAATGGCCAATTACTAGTGCAGTTTTCGCATTCTGATCAACCCAGAACAGCAACAGTAAAAACGCCATATCTCACTCTACACTAATCCAAATGACCTGAAATTTTACAGACACCTCAAAAACATCAATACCTACAACTTTCATGTTTTAGGCCAAAGCCAATTCGGCCTCTATCTAGGAGGAAAAAAACGGGCAGAATGTTCCAACCAAAAACCCTAACTTGCTGAAATTCTTCCAAACCAGAAATTGATTGCAATTGTTCACCTTTCCCACCTCCTATAGTCATTATACATCATTTCCAACCATCATACATGACCACATAATCATATTCATATGAAAACAGAAAAATCCCCAAAAAATATAAAACTTCATCAACTCAACCACAAATCAAGAATTAATCCATAAATTTGCATCTTATGCTACCACTAAGCATGATTTAAGCATCAATTAAAGGAGGAGGGTGGTTCTTCACCACTTACCTTAAGAACAAGAGAGAGAGAGCTATTGGTCACCTTACTTTCCACAAAAATTCACACAACAACTCACAACCACTACTTGAAGGTGTTTTATGAAGAAAAATCAAGGTTGGATGGTTGGTTTTGCTGATTTGGAGCAAGATTGAAGTGTTTTCTTCCTTGTACTTGGAGTAAGAGAGAGAGAAAGAGAGAGAGAGAGAGCCGGCTGTTCTTGAGGATTTTTTGAAGATTTTTGGGTCATTTTTGGTTATTTAAGTCAATGGTAAGAAAGTCTTAAGGTTCAACCACTTAAATGGTGACACTTGTCACCTCATTTAATGCAAGTCTATCACTTTGTTTCCTCTCACATCAATCCAAATTACAACCTCTACTTATCTCTTAGCACCCGATAAATTAAATCCAGTATCCAAAACTTAACCTAGTTGGCCGAATTTTTCCGAACTTTTCGCACTAGTGGGTCCCACGTCCGGTATACGTTCTTAATTTCTCAAAATCTATTCGATACTAGAAAAATCATCTAAAACTATATTTACTCACAAAATTATCTAGAAAATTTTCCGGATACAGAAAGTGCAGAAAACAAGCCATAGAAAATAAGAAAGCCTAGAAAAATAATAAAACCTAACAAATGGAAAAGTTACGGGTTCTCACACTCTCTCCCCCTTAAAGAAATTTCGCCCTCGAAATTTTCTTATCAACGGAATCTATCAAATCTAAAGTACCCAACGGACCATACCTTCTCCATCCTCAGACGAGTCAGGGACCTGATGCTGCTCTAGAGAATATACTCGAGCTGGTGCCTTCGATCCCGTCCCTTCTCCTTTCGTCTGTCCAGGGTTGTTCTTGGCGGGTTGCTGAGAATTGGGCTTGGTCGGTGGCAGAGTCCCTCTCCGTTCGCGCAGGCAAGCTGGACAGTTAGCTATCCGATGTTCAGCGCTTCCACAGCGCAAGCATTTTCCTTCTTTCTTCCAGCAATTTGTTTCCGTATGACTTGGCCCTCCGCAATATCCACAGGGACCACGAGTAGCAGAGACCAGTCCTCCCTGAGGGACATCACGCGACACCCCCGGTTGCCGTACTTCCCCGTTTCCCTTGCGAACTTTAGAGATTGTACTATTATCCGCTTGTTCTGAGCTGCTCCCCGGAAAACCCCTTTTTCTTGCTTGGAAGTTTCTAACTTGTAACCCTGCAGTTTCAACACGTTGGGCTTTTTCCACCGCATCACTAAAGGCATTAAGTTGGGCTACCGCCAGATCTTTTTGAATTTCTACGTTCAAGCCCTGGATAAAACGCCTTATTCGCCGCTGCTCGGTCATGATGAGTTCGGGCGCAAATTTGGATAGGCGGGTGAATTGGCTCTCATATTCCGCCACAGTTTGAGCTCCTTGGTGGAGTCGAATGAACTCGTCTTCCTTCCTCTCCTGAACTAGAGGAGGGAAAAACTTCGCATTGAACTCTCTGATGAAGTTCACCCAAGTCCTAGGTGTCTGTTCTCGTTCCCACTTCTGCCGAATTACGTTCCAACAGGAACGGGCTGCCCCCTCAAGCTGGAACACAGCAAAGGTTACCTGCCGTTCGTCAGGGTAGTGTAGGTGTGAGGCCCCAGTTCGTTCTACGTTGATATATTCATTAATTGGGCGGTAACGTTTGGTTTTGGGAGTATTTCGAAAACCCTAAGTAGGGATTGAGATTTAAACCCTAAGTTCCGGTTAAGATTGAAAACCCGTTTTTTCTACATTTTCTTTATTAGAAAATTCCCCAGATAATTTTTATGAGTAAATATAGTTTTTAGATGATTTTTCTAGTATTGGTTAGATTTTGAGAAATTGAGAACGTATATCGGACGTGGGACCCACTAGTGCGAAAAATTCGGAAAAATTCGGCCAATTAGGTTAAATTCCGGATACTGTGTAAAATTTATCGGGTGTTAAGAGATAAGTGGAGTGTGTGAAATGATTGATGTGAGAGAGAAAAGAAAGGATAGGAATGCATTAATGGTGGTGACAAGTGTCACCATTTCATTGGAGAAGACTTATGAATTACTATTTCATTTTTTTGACTTTTGACCAAATTGGTTAAATATCTAAAAAAATTAGCCAAAAATCACCATTTTCTTGCACCTTGTGGCCGGCTCTCTCCTCTCTCTCTTTCTCTCTCTCTTGCTCCAAGTACAAAGAAGAAACACTTCAATCTTGTTCCAAATCATCAAACCAACCATCCAACCTTGATTTTGCTCCATAAAACATCTTCAAGTGGTGGTTGTGAGTTGTTTTGTGGATTTGTTTGGAAGAGCTAAGGTGGTCTACAACTCCTCTTCTCTTGTATACTAGGTAAGTGATGATTTAGCATACTCTTGCACTTAATGAAGCTTAAGTTATGCTTATTAGTGATTAAAGTGCTGAAATTTCTGGTTTTTATCTTGGTTTGGAGTGATTTGGTGAAGTTTTCCATTTTATGATGAATTTTCTGGTTTAATATGAATGGGATGTTGTGGCCTTGTATGATGAATGGTAATGGTTTAAAATGACTCTAGTGGGTGTGAATTGTTGCTAAATGCAACCAATTTTGGATTTGGAGTGAATTGAGAAAAGTTAGGGTTCATAATCCCCTAATTCTGTCCGGTTTTGGATCATAGGGTTAGAGGCCGAATTGGACTTTGCTCAAAACATGAAAGTTTTAGGTATTGATGTGTTTGAGGTGTCTGTAAAATTTCAGGTCATTTGGATTAGTGTAGAGTGAGATATGACGAAATTACTGTAGCTGTTCTGCTTTGGTCAGAATGCGAAAACTGCGTTGGTATTTGGCTATTTTGGCTGGAATTGGTTTGGATTTTGAAGTTGGTGTCTTCTGATGAAATGTATCTGGATGTCTTATCTAACATATGCCTTTGGAATTTCGGCATTTGGACTTGTATAGACTAAGTTATAGTCATTACAGTTTTATGTGATTTGCAAACCTGTTTTGGTAATTCTGGATTTGTATTTTTCATATTTGACCTAGTTGTGCTAGGATTTGGCCTGAGTGGCCTTCTACATTGTTGTACTCCTGTTTCTTAGCTTCGAAACGGTGGGTCTTACACCCCATCCGATAACCGTAGTGAATTTGGTGCCATTACCGCATATTGAGGTCAAATACGGTTTCTGATTCTGGTACGTTTTTGGAAAGTTTATGGCTGGAACTTTGGCTTCACATTTGACTGAGTTACAAGCTGTTTGGGCTCCCGACCAAAACACCAAACTTATAGCCCTATATCAGAGCTTTCTAACGCCCTTGGAATTTCATGAATCGGATTTATAAAACCTGAGATATAGCCGAGCAAACAAGGCCTGCCCGTGAAAATGACCAGAAATCTGTTTTGGTCCTGATGACCAATTTCCGTTCCGAATTTGGATTACCGACCTTCATGAAAGTTGTTCCATTTGGAATGAACTATCTAACTGCCAATTTTCAGCTCTTTTGACCATGTGTAGCATAGAAAACAGTTTGCACTCAAAACTGACCATTTGTGCATTGACCAGATTTCGTAAGTGATTGTGTTTGGTTCATTTGGGACTAAAGCCTCCAGTTTCAGTTCTGGATGTCTTCATAACAGTTGTTGTTCATCCTTTAAGCTTCGATATGGCATCTCATACGCCTTAATCCGATATTCGTAGCTCGACTTATGAGTAAACTAGAAACGAGTGTCAAATCTGCCGTTTCCGCTAACGGCCGTCTCCGTTTCCGTTCGTCATATTTACGTGCGCGCGTGCCGTTTTTGCCGTTTTGCTTGTTTTAGGCACGATAGTAGTCGTTTGCGATATTATGTGACACAATCTTCTATTTCAGACGGTGGTGAGCTGGGCGGAACTGGTGGGGCCCACTACTAGCTGTTCATTTCGATCCGACTTCGTACTTTTGCTATTTCAGTTTCTGGGTAAGTATTCAGGCCGCTTTTGTATGTTAATTGCTTATGTGTTTCGATATGTATGAAGAGGGTACTTAGACGAGGGTGTACTTTATCGCACTCGCTCTAAACCCTAATTTGCACACATATTTGTACATGGCTTATGTATATGAGCAATTTTGGAACTAAAACCCTTGAGCTGGTGGCTCAGGGTGACTTTTGAATAATTTTGTGAATTTTTGTGAGTTTGAGGTTGAACTCAATACCTAGATGGACTATTCGAGCCGGTTAGGGCTTGGTCGAAGTCAGTCCAACTTGGTTTGAGGTCACCAAGTTTGTGAACCCGGTTCGCTGAGTATGTGAACCAATTTTGTGACCCGAGCTTGTGACTCAAGCTCAAGTTTGTGATTTCGTTCGCCTGGGCAAGTTTGTGAGGTGACTGGCCAGTGAGGGTGATAAGGTGTTCGGTGGGTGTACAAGTGGAGTTCTACGGACCTTATGTATGGTCGACGGAGTGTCGACAGGAGGTCACGCATGGCAACGACTTGGCTTTGGAGCCACCTGTATCCTTATTATGTGATGTTACTTTTCTGCTTTTGCTTTACTCTTATTGAGTAACTGTGGTTACGTGACATTTACGCTTTTGCCCCTGTTTACTTACTAAGCATATAGCTTACCCCGTTCCTTTTGTTTTCCTTAGCAGGGGCCGACGCGGGGACTTATGGGCACTTACACTAGTATTGGTTTGTCATAGTTGGACAATTAGGATGTTTGTTTTTATTGTGGTGGTTTGTATAAGGACCCTCCTTAGGGTCTACCTTTTAGTTTTGGTTGTAATTATAAGGGTGTAATAGTTTGAGCAGGTACTTTTGGAGAATGTAATTATAACCTTTTTGGGATTTGTATATAGTATGTAAGGTACTCTTTTGGATTTTCTGGTTTTTATCGCTTTAAGGTTTGAGTCCTGGCGCGAGTTAGGCAGGCGGCCCGCCGATACCCTTGGGTTCGCCCTTGGGAGAAGTGGGGTCGTCACAGTTGGTATCAGAGCTTAGGCTTCAGATCTCTGTAGTGTATCCTAGGCTTGAAGTTTAGGATGTCGGACTGTGGGATTTGATTTGATATGAAAGTTAAGTAATTGAGGGATAAAATATATAGCTGCTTCGCGTGGTCTCTGCGCGGAGTGAGCCTGGACTAAGTGGTGAATAAATATGAAGGACTAAGTGCTCGTTCGAGCATAAGCTGTGAATTGCAAATGTTATGGGCCTTTAATCTTTTCCGTGGTATTTGAGGATCATAAATAGGTACGTCGGGTAGGAATTTCGATTGTAGATAGTTTACTCTTGGGACTGGCCAGCTCGAGATGTGAATTATCTTATTTCGGATTCTCGTGCCCGAGTACTCTAAAGTTGAGGCAGCGTTATGTACTTGAAATTTCATTTTGGAAACATGAACAGGCTTTGTCTGACTAGAATGAGCACAAGAGGTCAATGGACGTCTAGTTTGGATAGAAAGTAACGTGATAGATCGGACGGGGTTATTTATTTGAGACTGGGACGATTTCACCTTTTCTTTTGACTCGCCCGTATATAGTTACTACATGGTGTTAGTATGTTTGTGTGTGTACATGGTTATCTGTCCAATTTGATATGTATTTGTGTAATTGATTATCTGTCTCCTTAATATGGCGTGTTATGTGCGTATAAGTTTATTTGCGTATTTCATTTATTAAAGTACCCTTTGGAAGAAAAAAAAACATAGAGGGAAGACGTAGTCGCGGACATGGTCGTGGCCGTGGAGCCAAGCGGGGCCAAGAGTCAAGAAAAAGGGGAAACAACCACTGAACAAAACATGGACCGAGAATGCCACTTGTGTTAAAGAATTGATTATGACCCATTGTTTTGCCCGACAGGCTACCATCTGAGTTCCAGCAATTTTGTGAGATGGCACATTGGGTTGAGATGTATAAGGAAATTGCGGTTCTTCGAGACGAAATAGAAGTCCAAAAGAAACTAGTCGCATACTGGGAAGGGCGATGGAAGCACGAGTATTCAGAGAAAATTGAGCTCTTGCACAAGAACTTAGAGCTAAAAAGGAAATACGAAGGGATTTCCGGGGAGGCCTTAGCAATGGCACAGAGCACTACTTCTATGGGGGTTCCAGAGAAAACTCAAAGGACAGAAATTTCAAGGCCGCAAGTGAAGACCTTTCATGCAAAGAAAAGGAGCGCATCTCTTGAGAATCAAAGGCCAGAACCGAGTAAGCGAGGTAGGTCATCTGCTAAGAAGGGTCGTGGAGCGGGTGGTGTGACAATTTGTGGTTATTGTAGAAAATCCAATCACATTGAAGTGAATTGTTGGAGAAAGGGGAGGAGATGTCTGCGCTGTGGGAGCGCCAAGCATCAAATTGCTAATTGCCCGGGTTTATTGCACGAAAAGAAAGGAACTCAGCAACTAACCCAGACCGACCCTGGACCGTCAACTAGAGAAGGGACTGGAATGAAGAGCCTCGTTTCTTTTAAGAACGTGGAAGGTACAGGCTACTGGTTACTTTAGATTTGATAGATTCCGTTCATAGAAATTTCGAGGACGAAATTGTCCTAAGTGGGGGAGATTGTGAGGCCCCAGTTCGTTCTACGTTGATATATTCATTAATTGGGCGGTAACGTTTGGTTTTGGGAGTATTTCGAAAACCCTAAGTAGGGATTGAGATTTAAACCCTAAGTTTGGTTCCGGTTAAGATTGAAAACCCGTTTTTTCTACATTTTCTTTATTAGAAAATTCCCCAGATAATTTTTATGAGTAAATATAGTTTTTAGATGATTTTTCTAGTATTGGTTAGATTTTGAGAAATTAAGAACGTATATCGGACGTGGGACCCACTAGTGCGAAAAATTCGGAAAAATTCGGCCAATTAGGTTAAATTCCGGATACTGTGTAAAATTTATCGGGTGTTAAGAGATAAGTGGAGTGTGTGAAATGATTGATGTGAGAGAGAAAAGAAAGGATAGGAATGCATTAATGGTGGTGACAAGTGTCACCATTTCATTGGAGAAGACTTATGAATTACTATTTCATTTTTTTGACTTTTGACCAAATTGGTTAAATATCTAAAAAAATTAGCCAAAAATCACCATTTTCTTGCACCTTGTGGCCGGCTCTCTCCTCTCTCTCTTTCTCTCTCTCTTGCTCCAAGTACAAAGAAGAAACACTTCAATCTTGTTCCAAATCATCAAACCAACCATCCAACCTTGATTTTGCTCCATAAAACATCTTCAAGTGGTGGTTGTGAGTTGTTTTGTGGATTTGTTTGGAAGAGCTAAGGTGGTCTACAACTCCTCTTCTCTTGTATACTAGGTAAGTGATGATTTAACATACTCTTGCACTTAATGAAGCTTAAGTTATGCTTATTAGTGATTAAAGTGCTGAAATTTCTGGTTTTTATCTTGGTTTGGAGTGATTTGGTGAAGTTTTCCATTTTATGATGAATTTTCTGGTTTAATATGAATGGGATGTTGTGGCCTTGTATGATGAATGGTAATGGTTTAAAATGACTCTAGTGGGTGTGAATTGTTGCTAAATGCAACCAATTTTGGATTTGGAGTGAATTGAGAAAAGTTAGGGTTCATAATCCCCTAATTCTGTCCGGTTTTGGATCATAGGGTTAGAGGCCGAATTGGACTTTGCTCAAAACATGAAAGTTTTAGGTATTGATGTGTTTGAGGTGTCTGTAAAATTTCAGGTCATTTGGATTAGTGTAGAGTGAGATATGACGAAATTACTGTAGCTGTTCTGCTTTGGTCAGAATGCGAAAACTGCGTTGGTATTTGGCTATTTTGGCTGGAATTGGTTTGGATTTTGAAGTTGGTGTCTTCTGATGAAATGTAGCTGGATGTCTTATCTAACATATGCCTTTGGAATTTCGGCATTTGGACTTGTATAGACTAAGTTATAGTCATTACAGTTTTATGTGATTTGCAAACCTGTTTTGGTAATTCTGGATTTGTATTTTTCATATTTGACCTAGTTGTGCTAGGATTTGGCCTGAGTGGCCTTCTACATTGTTGTACTCCTGTTTCTTAGCTTCGAAACGGTGGGTCTTACACCCCATCCGATAACCGTAGTGAATTTGGTGCCATTACCGCATATTGAGGTCAAATACGGTTTCTGATTCTGGTACGTTTTTGGAAAGTTTATGGCTGGAACTTTGGCTTCACATTTGACTGAGTTACAAGCTGTTTGGGCTCCCGACCAAAACACCAAACTTATAGCCCTATATCAGAGCTTTCTAACGCCCTTGGAATTTCATGAATCGGATTTATAAAACCTGAGATATAGCCGAGCAAACAAGGCCTGCCCGTGAAAATGACCAGAAATCTGTTTTGGTCCTGATGACCAATTTCCGTTCCGAATTTGGATTACCGACCTTCATGAAAGTTGTTCCATTTGGAATGAACTATCTAACTGCCAATTTTCAGCTCTTTTGACCATGTGTAGCATAGAAAACAGTTTGCACTCAAAACTGACCATTTGTGCATTGACCAGATTTCGTAAGTGATTGTGTTTGGTTCATTTGGGACTAAAGCCTCCAGTTTCAGTTCTGGATGTCTTCATAACAGTTGTTGTTCATCCTTTAAGCTTCGATATGGCGTCTCATACGCCTTAATCCGATATTCGTAGCTCGACTTATGAGTAAACTAGAAACGAGTGTCAAATCTGCCGTTTCCGCTAACGGCCGTCTCCGTTTCCGTTCGTCATATTTACGTGCGCGCGTGCCGTTTTTGCCGTTTTGCTTGTTTTAGGCACGATAGTAGTCGTTTGCGATATTATGTGACACAATCTTCTATTTCAGACGGTGGTGAGCTGGGCGGAACTGGTGGGGCCCACTACTAGCTGTTCATTTCGATCCGACTTCGTACTTTTGCTATTTCAGTTTCTGGGTAAGTATTCAGGCCGCTTTTGTATGTTAATTGCTTATGTGTTTCGATATGTATGAAGAGGGTACTTAGACGAGGGTGTACTTTATCGCACTCGCTCTAAACCCTAATTTGCACACATATTTGTACATGGCTTATGTATATGAGCAATTTTGGAACTAAAACCCTTGAGCTGGTGGCTCAGGGTGACTTTTGAATAATTTTGTGAATTTTTGTGAGTTTGAGGTTGAACTCAATACCTAGATGGACTATTCGAGCCGGTTAGGGCTTGGTCGAAGTCAGTCCAACTTGGTTTGAGGTCACCAAGTTTGTGAACCCGGTTCGCTGAGTATGTGAACCAATTTTGTGACCCGAGCTTGTGACTCAAGCTCAAGTTTGTGATTTCGTTCGCCTGGGCAAGTTTGTGAGGTGACTGGCCAGTGAGGGTGATAAGGTGTTCGGTGGGTGTACAAGTGGAGTTCTACGGACCTTATGTATGGTCGACGGAGTGTCGACAGGAGGTCACGCATGGCAACGACTTGGCTTTGGAGCCACCTGTATCCTTATTATGTGATGTTACTTTTCTGCTTTTGCTTTACTCTTATTGAGTAACTGTGGTTACGTGACATTTACGCTTTTGCCCCTGTTTACTTACTAAGCATATAGCTTACCCCGTTCCTTTTGTTTTCCTTAGCAGGGGCCGACGCGGGGACTTATGGGCACTTACACTAGTATTGGTTTGTCATAGTTGGACAATTAGGATGTTTGTTTTTATTGTGGTGGTTTGTATAAGGACCCTCCTTAGGGTCTACCTTTTAGTTTTGGTTGTAATTATAAGGGTGTAATAGTTTGAGCAGGTACTTTTGGAGAATGTAATTATAACCTTTTTGGGATTTGTATATAGTATGTAAGGTACTCTTTTGGATTTTCTGGTTTTTATCGCTTTAAGGTTTGAGTCCTGGCGCGAGTTAGGCAGGCGGCCCGCCGATACCCTTGGGTTCGCCCTTGGGAGAAGTGGGGTCGTCACAGTAGGGCTGCAAATATGTCAACCATCTTTTCAAGCCACCTCTCGGCAACGTCCGGGTCGGGTCCCCCAACAAACTTTGGCGGAGCGAACTTTTGAAAACGTTCGAGAGCTCTATCTTCGCTCTCGATATGATGGCCAGGGTTTCCGGGGTTTCCAGGGTTAATGTTTGGGTTCCGGGCTTGTTGCTGCACTACTTGTGCTAGCAGGTCTGTTATTTGCTGCATAGCAGCAGTTATTTGCACATTAGGGTTTACTTGCGGTTCCAGATTGGGTCCAGTAGAGGTTTCCCCCGTACCCCTAACCGGTGTGGGTTGTCTAGTTCCGCGCCCACGTCCCCGACCACTCCGTGTACCTTCCATGAGTTTTACTTGGTCTAGGCAATAATACTAAACCAAAAAGCACAATGCACGTAAGTAACACTCAAAACTTTTATGATGACACACATTTATACATTCCAAACAAGATCAAAACATATATATACAAGCCGGTCAAAATTAAGCCACACACATACATACAGCCAGTTAAGTCAAGTACAAACATAGACGATCCACCGAGGAATGGCCTTTCTAGTTCATCAAATCCTTTCTAACCTAGGCCCTTATATCTTTCGTATCCGGGCGCAAGAATCCCATCTAAGATAATTCGCAACTCGAGCCGGCCGGTCCCAAGAGTAAACCATCTTTATTAAGGATTCCTACCCGACATACATACCTAGCTTTCTCGAGTCCCATGATAATGATTCGTACACTTATCACATGCCCGGTTCATAACTTATGCTCAAACGAGCACTTAGACATATTCATGAAATTAGGACCACAACACCACTTGGCCCAGTCTCACTCCGCGCAGAGACCACGCGAAGTGGCTCTGATACCACTTGTAACAGCCCCACTTTCCCCTAAGGCGAATCAAAGGGGTTAGCGGACTGCCTGCCCAGCTCTCGCCAGGACTATGGATCAGATTAGAGCTATCTGCTTCACTCCGGAACTTACAAACGCGCGTAAACAAGTCAAAATGGTAAAATAACCCAAAATAAAAAAAAAATGAAATCCGGAGCCGGCCATGTATAGTAACCGACACGTCAGAACCCAACTGAAATAGCTAACAAACATTCACATCTGAACTTTAGCGTTTACAAATCAAAAACATACAAAAGCTTTCAAAAGTTAATACATATACACGGTTTACCAAATCAAAAGAGAAAACGCCCCAAAAGTACACTTAGGGTTTTGATACATGAGCTATACAAAAGATATGTTCATCTAGCTCAATTTGGCAGCCATTGGTCAAATCCAGACCAAAAGGGTTTATTTTCCTGTAAGGAAAACAAAAGGAACGGAAAGGGGTGAGCTTGCGCTCAATGAGGTACCAAACAAATAGCATTAAAATCATGGCATTTCACATTTAACAAATCAGATACACATGTCAGATGTAAAGCACAGAAACCAATGATTCAAATCAGAAGGATACGGGTGGCTCTCAGGAGCCAAATTTCCAGCGCAGTACTTGATCCAAACCGGTTGACTCTCCGTCAACGTATATAGAACCAATGCGTCCGTAGACCCCTCTTTACTCCGAATTCCGTCCACCAAACACCCCTTTACCGGGCCCGCTCACCGTAACCGAATAGAAATGGTAATACTCGAGTATACCCGGAATCAAGGGTCTCAATACCCAAAATCCCCGAACAGACTACCGTGGTTCGTTATCTAATCGTCCAGGCCCTTGCCGGCCCGAGTCGAATAACTTAGCCACAGGATTGAGCTCATAGGTGTGAGGACTCGCAAATTCCTTGTATTTTTCCTCAAAAATACCCTTTTATTTGAAAATTAGTATTTACCAAAGGCCACTACCCAAATATTTCACATTAAGTGTAGATAAACCTAGAAAATAGGGTTTTACGCTTCGGTTTCAAGTTTGGAGCAAAATTAGGGTTTTCGCGATTTTTCGCCGGATGAATTTTCGGTACAGAGTAAGGATTAAATTTGAGGATTAAAAGTGACTTTTAAGTGAGAAATAATATGTGATTGGTAGCAATGATATAAGGTTAGTGAATGGGAAGTAAAAACCCTAGTACATGAGTTTTTAAGAAAAACGGCCCGAACCGGCGGGTCCCGCGCACTACCGTTTGAACGCACCACTTGACCACCATTTTTGCTTACCAAACAAATTTATTGAACTTGAGCAAAATATCTTTTCTCTTGGCAGCAAGCTTGACCGAAATTTGTGGCTCATAAGCAAGGGAAAGAAAGAGAAAAATTAGTGGCCAAGTGTTGGGCAATTTGTGGACACCATTAGTTCTAATCCTTTTGGCTTTAATATAGGACAACTTAGCTTCATACCTCTTCATATTTCTGCCAAGGGAGCTGAGAGAGAGAGAGGAGAAGAACAAGAGTGAACTTTCTTCATTTCTTCTTGATTCAAGCTACAAAGTGAGAAATCAAAAGAACTAAACCGATTAAACTTCTCCTTGAGTGATTAGCTAGTGTTTGGTGGTGAAATTTTGGAAAGAGAAGGCTTGGGCTACACTTGGAGAACTCATATTAAGGTAAGGAAGATGATATCTCTCTAAATTTTTCTTTCAATCTTGGTTAAATTAAGTCTAGTAACTTGAGTAGTAGTGGAATCATGGATGCTAGCATGTTTGGAAGTTTTTCCCCTCTTTATATGATGAACTAGGGTTTGGGAAATTCTGCCCAACTTGTTGTATGATGCTTCTATGTTACAATTAATGTTGTATAAGATGTTTTGGTAGTGTGAGAAGTGAGAAATTGGGGAAAGTTGCACTAGAAACTACAAATTTCAGATTTCTGGAAATTCTAGCTTCCATTCTGTCCGGTTTGGTAACTGCATGCTAGAGGCCGAATTGGCCTTGGGTCAAAGAAGGAAAGTTGTATAGAATGGTATTTTGTAGGTGCCTGTAAAATTTCAGCTCAATCGGAGCAACGTAGGTCATGAAAAGTCCGAAATACCCTTACTATTTTAAGTATTTCCCAAGCAGTCCGTGTGATCAGTTAAGTCCAGCTTATCACGTTTTTCGACTAGGATCCATTCTGATTTAGCTTTTTGCCAAAACATGAAAGTTGTAGTATTCGGAATTAGCTTTCAAATTCCTCTAAGAACACCTGATTCGGACTTGTGTACTCTGAGATATGTCCATTACAGTGTTCTGTGTTTAAACAGCCGACGAATTGGTTTCTGGTTTGGTAATTTGAGAATTTGACTAAGTTACATTAGGAACTGGACTAAGTGACCTTCATGAATGTTGTAGCTCTGTGTCTTAGCTTCGAAACGGCATAGGTTTCGTCTCAATCTGATAAGCGTAGCTTCGGATATGTTATTTCCGCATTCGTACGTCAAATCTGTCTTGTGCTAAGTTGAATTTCTGCACTTGTGATTGTTGTAATTCTTATTCTTATGATATTGTGAGCCTATGGAACGGCTCTTGACTTGAATTGCTTATGTGTGATATTGGGTTGTGGTTGAGGAAAAATAATGAAGCCAAAATGGCTGGAAAATTAGGTAAACACAAAGGGCGTGCTGCCCAAATTTTCGCTCGAGGGCTAGGTTTCTATTTGAACTTGTATACTTTTGTTTGGCCAATACCATGACCGGTTTTCCATTTTAAAACATGATTGTTCATCCTGGGGTTCAAACAACCCTCTTCTTACTTGAAAGTCATCTTTACACGTTTTACTCCCAATTAGTCGGGTTTCTTTGTTTCCCTTAAATGTTTTGCTCGATAAACTGTAATATGTTCTCTTGTTCAACCTTAGGTTTCATTGGTGACTAAGGGTAATATCCGGAAGGATATTTTGCACGTTATTTTGTATATCTAGGTGAGTGTTCCTTATTTGACTTTATGGCTTGTTGTTATCATTTGCAAATGTGTTAATTGCTTTTAATGATTTCCAAAACGAGTTTTCTAGGCGAGTGTGTACTTTATCGCACTCGACCTAAATAACTGTGTAATTTTCAAGGATTTAATGATTGAAATGTTACTTGCGCATGAATGTAAGCCTTTTGGGCTGAACTGGCCATTGCCCCTTGTTACCGGTCGTCTCGAGCCAGAAGCGGACTCGGTCGGGCGATTAGGGACTTGGGTGAACGTTTGGTATACTCGAGTATTACCGTGTAGGTTGGTGGAGACTGGCCAACGGCCAGGACGGGGGTGAATGAATGAACGAACGAACGAACGAACGAGCGTTTATTGATAAACGAAAAATGCATTTTCTAATGATTGGAGGAATAAGGGAAAATGTCAGGAGAACGAATGAACGAAATAACGAATTGCTCCTTGTGAGCCGTATCCTTTTAATGAATGTGTTACTATCGCTTTCCATTGTAAATGTTTCTTGAATTATTGATACTCCATGTTTAATGTATTGGATTGATTATCTGATTATGTGTTCGGAACCTCACTGGGCTTTTAGCTCATTCCTTTAGTTTTGTTTTCCTTACAGGGGAAGGCGAGCGAGGACGTGAGCTTGAGATAGACTAGCCAATCTAGTTTTGTTTCTTTTGTTTCTTTTGTTTCTTTTGTAGCGGTTCTCGCCTAGTGCTTGGCACGGGCTGGACGTATGAAGGATTGAGAACCCTTGTATATTTGATGTTTATATTCTCTTTTGGGTTGGCAATGTATATAAGTTCCGCTTTAAGTTTGGATCAATGCCCTATTTATTCTAGTGATTTATTTCAATTTTTAATTGAGAACTGTAGCGAACGACTGAGTCCCGGCGAGAGCTGGACAGGCGGCCCGCCGAACCCTCTGGTACGCCTCAGGGGGAGGTGGGGTCGTTACAAGTGGTATCAGAGCTTAGGCTTCAGATCTCTGTAGTGTATCCTAGATTAAAGATTAGGATACCGGACTGTGGGATTTGATTGGACTTGAAAGTTAAGCGATTGAGGGATAAAATTTATAGTTGCTTCGTGTGGTTTCTACGTGGAGTGACCCTGGACTAAGTGGTGAATAAGTATGAGGGACTAAGTGAAGCTATGAATTGCGAATGTTATAGGCCTTAAATCTTTCTAATGGTATCTGAGGACCATAGATAGGTATGTCAGGTAGGAATTCCGATTGTAGATCGTTTACTCTTGGGACTGCAGCTCGAGATGTGAATTATCTTATTTCGGATTCTCGTGCCTGAGTACTCTATAGTTGAGGTGCTGCTAAATACTTGAGACTTGTATTTTGGGAACATGAACAGGCTTTGTCTGACTAGAATGAGCACAAGAGGTCAGGGACATCTAGTTTGGATAGTAAGTGACGTGAGAGACCGAACGGGCTGATACTGGGACGACTTCACCTTTTCCTTTTGATTTACCTGTATATTGTTACTACATGACGTTAGTATACCTGTATGTACATGGTTATCTATCCTACTTGATATGTATTTGTGTATTTGCTTATCCGTCATCTTGGTATGGCGTGTTATGTGGGTATATGTTTATTTGAATATTTGGTGCCCTCAATAGTTACTTTAGTAACCTTATCGTGTTTATTTACTAAATTACCTTTTGGGGGAAAAGAAAAGAGAGGGAAAACATATATATGGACGGGAGACGTAGCCGTGGACGTGGACGTGGACGTGGCCGTGGGAATGAACGAGCTCAAGAGCCAAGAGAGGAAAGAGAAACAACATCTGCACAAGAGCAAGGGACGAGGGTTGAAGCCGAAGACCAAATGGCAACGGTAATGCAACAAATGACAGATATCTTGGCAAGACTGGTGGATCAACAAGGCCAAATGGCCGTGAATCAACCCCGGAACCCTGAAATCGGAGAAGATAAGGCTCTTGAGAGGTTTCAGAAGTTTACTCCTCCGAAATTTCTTGGAGGATCTGATCCGGATATAGCCGAACAATGGTTAGAGGCCATGATTAATATTTTCACCGTCTTGAACTACACCGAGCAAAGACAAGTAAACTTTGCGGTGTTCCAATTTGAAGGATCGGCCCGAGCGTGGTGGAACGTTATTAAAGCAAAATGGGAAAGAGAACAGACCGTATGGACATGGACGAATTTCATAAGAGAATTTAACGAGAAATACCTCCCTCCTTTAGTTCAAGAGAGGAGAGAGGAAGAGTTTATTGGACTACGCCAGGGAATGCTAAGTGTGGCCGAATATGAAACAAAATTTACGAAACTATCCAAGTTTGCTTCTGAATTGGTGGCCACAGAGCGGCGAAGAGTAAGACGATTTATACAGGGATTAAATTTGGAACTCCAAGAAGCATTAGCGGCAGTACAAGTGAATACGTTTACGGAGGCCCTTGAGAAATCTCAAAGAGTCGAGACTGCAAAGGCACAGATAAAAGCTTCCCAGACCCAGAAAATGAGTGCATCGAGTTGTGTAGCGGAGGAATTAAGTGAAGCGAGAGTCCCTTCCAAAGTGCAAAAAGTGAACTTTTTGTCCCACCCACCATGGACATTAGGGGCGATAGGTGAAGGATCTACAAAAGAAAGCCAAATCAGATTTGGGAAAAGTTTTCAAGAAAGCCAAAAGATGGCTTCTCACGTGGTCTGTGGGTACTGTGGAAAGGCAAATCATGTCGAAAGCGATTGTTGGAGAAAGGGGCGGAAATGTTTAATCTGCGGAAGTGGCGATCATCAAGTTAGCAACTGTCCGAGGAGACAGTCACGTGAAAGCAATACTCTGCAACTGGATGGAGCTAAATCACAAGTGAATGAAGGAGGGAAACGAACTAGCGGACCGGCAAAGGTTTATGCTTTAGACAACCGACAAGTTCCAGACTCGTTTGAGGCAACTGAAGGTAAAATTTCGAGGACGAAATTTTTTTAAGGGGGAGAGAATGTGAGGACTCGCAAATTCCTTGTATTTTTCCTCAAAAATACCCTTTTATTTGAAAATTAGTATTTACCAAAGGCCACTACCCAAATATTTCACATTAAGTGTAGATAAACCTAGAAAATAGGGTTTTACGCTTCGGTTTCAAGTTTGGAGCAAAATTAGGGTTTTCGCGATTTTTCGCCGGATGAATTTTCGGTACAGAGTAAGGATTAAATTTGAGGATTAAAAGTGACTTTTAAGTGAGAAATAATATGTGATTGGTAGCAATGATATAAGGTTAGTGAATGGGAAGTAAAAACCCTAGTACATGAGTTTTTAAGAAAAACGGCCCGAACCGGCGGGTCCCGCGCACTACCGTTTGAACGCACCACTTGACCACCATTTTTGCTTACCAAACAAATTTATTGAACTTGAGCAAAATATCTTTTCTCTTGGCAGCAAGCTTGACCGAAATTTGTGGCTCATAAGCAAGGGAAAGAAAGAGAAAAATTAGTGGCCAAGTGTTGGGCAATTTGTGGACACCATTAGTTCTAATCCTTTTGGCTTTAATATAGGACAACTTAGCTTCATACCTCTTCATATTTCTGCCAAGGGAGCTGAGAGAGAGAGAGGAGAAGAACAAGAGTGAACTTTCTTCATTTCTTCTTGATTCAAGCTACAAAGTGAGAAATCAAAAGAACTAAACCGATTAAACTTCTCCTTGAGTGATTAGCTAGTGTTTGGTGGTGAAATTTTGGAAAGAGAAGGCTTGGGCTACACTTGGAGAACTCATATTAAGGTAAGGAAGATGATATCTCTCTAAATTTTTCTTTCAATCTTGGTTAAATTAAGTCTAGTAACTTGAGTAGTAGTGGAATCATGGATGCTAGCATGTTTGGAAGTTTTTCCCCTCTTTATATGATGAACTAGGGTTTGGGAAATTCTGCCCAACTTGTTGTATGATGCTTCTATGTTACAATTAATGTTGTATAAGATGTTTTGGTAGTGTGAGAAGTGAGAAATTGGGGAAAGTTGCACTAGAAACTACAAATTTCAGATTTCTGGAAATTCTAGCTTCCATTCTGTCCGGTTTGGTAACTGCATGCTAGAGGCCGAATTGGCCTTGGGTCAAAGAAGGAAAGTTGTATAGAATGGTATTTTGTAGGTGCCTGTAAAATTTCAGCTCAATCGGAGTAACGTAGGTCATGAAAAGTCCGAAATACCCTTACTATTTTAAGTATTTCCCAAGCAGTCCGTGTGATCAGTTAAGTCCAGCTTATCACGTTTTTCGACTAGGATCCATTCTGATTTAGCTTTTTGCCAAAACATGAAAGTTGTAGTATTCGGAATTAGCTTTCAAATTCCTCTAAGAACACCTGATTCGGACTTGTGTACTCTGAGATATGTCCATTACAGTGTTCTGTGTTTAAACAGCCGACGAATTGGTTTCTGGTTTGGTAATTTGAGAATTTGACTAAGTTACATTAGGAACTGGACTAAGTGACCTTCATGAATGTTGTAGCTCTGTGTCTTAGCTTCGAAACGGCATAGGTTTCGTCTCAATCTGATAAGCGTAGCTTCGGATATGTTATTTCCGCATTCGTACGTCAAATCTGTCTTGTGCTAAGTTGAATTTCTGCACTTGTGATTGTTGTAATTCTTATTCTTATGATATTGTGAGCCTATGGAACGGCTCTTGACTTGAATTGCTTATGTGTGATATTGGGTTGTGGTTGAGGAAAAATAATGAAGCCAAAATGGCTGGAAAATTAGGTAAACACAAAGGGCGTGCTGCCCAAATTTTCGCTCGAGGGCTAGGTTTCTATTTGAACTTGTATACTTTTGTTTGGCCAATACCATGACCGGTTTTCCATTTTAAAACATGATTGTTCATCCTGGGGTTCAAACAACCCTCTTCTTACTTGAAAGTCATCTTTACACGTTTTACTCCCAATTAGTCGGGTTTCTTTGTTTCCCTTAAATGTTTTGCTCGATAAACTGTAATATGTTCTCTTGTTCAACCTTAGGTTTCATTGGTGACTAAGGGTAATATCCGGAAGGATATTTTGCACGTTATTTTGTATATCTAGGTGAGTGTTCCTTATTTGACTTTATGGCTTGTTGTTATCATTTGCTAATGTGTTAATTGCTTTTAATGATTTCCAAAACGAGTTTTCTAGGCGAGTGTGTACTTTATCGCACTCGACCTAAATAACTGTGTAATTTTCAAGGATTTAATGATTGAAATGTTACTTGCGCATGAATGTAAGCCTTTTGGGCTGAACTGGCCATTGCCCCTTGTTACCGGTCGTCTCGAGCCAGAAGCGGACTCGGTCGGGCGATTAGGGACTTGGGTGAACGTTTGGTATACTCGAGTATTACCGTGTAGGTTGGTGGAGACTGGCCAACGGCCAGGACGGGGGTGAATGAATGAATGAACGAACGAACGAACGAGCGTTTATTGATAAACGAAAAATGCATTTTCTAATTATTGGAGGAATAAGGGGAAATGTCAGGAGAACGAATGAACGAAATAACGAAATGCTCCTTGTGAGCCGTATCCTTTTAATGAATGTGTTACTATCGCTTTCCATTGTAAATGTTTCTTGAATTATTGATACTCCATGTTTAATGTATTGGATTGATTATCTGATTATGTGTTCGGAACCTCACTGGGCTTTTAGCTCATTCCTTTAGTTTTATTTTCCTTACAGGGGAAGGCGAGCGAGGACGTGAGCTTGAGATAGACTAGCCAATCTAGTTTTGTTTCTTTTGTTTCTTTTGTTTCTTTTGTAGCGGTTCTCGCCTAGTGCTTGGCACGGGCTGGACGTATGAAGGATTGAGAACCCTTGTATATTTGATGTTTATATTCTCTTTTGGGTTGGCAATGTATATAAGTTCCGCTTTAAGTTTGGATCAATGCCCTATTTATTCTAGTGATTTATTTCAATTTTTAATTGAGAACTGTAGCGAACGACTGAGTCCCGGCGAGAGCTGGACAGGCGGCCCGCCGAACCCTCTGGTACGCCTCAGGGGGAGGTGGGGTCGTTACAATAGGTCATAGAAATCCGAACAGATGCAGACACAGATAACAGATTCAGATACAGATACAGGATAGCAGATTCAGATAGCAGATTCAGACGGCAGATTCAGATAGGCACTCAAAATTGGCATATGAACAGATAGAAGAACGAGTGTGATAAAGTACACCCTCGCCTCCATTTTATCAAAACAGTATTTGGCTTCAATAGTCATAAATCAAGTATTCAGATATTCAGATTTTTCACATAATGGGTAGCAGGTAGTGGACCACTCACCGGCTCAACTTCAAAAGTTTTCACTTCAGATTGGCCTTAATCGCCAAGAAACCCTAAAATAATCAAAATAAACCAATTGAAGGTTTTACTTCCAGAATCGAGTAAACAGAATGCACATGTGAGGCTCGACTACTAGTCGTATGCCTCGCCAAATAATTACTAATGCAAGGGTGGAAAACATGATTTTCTTGGAAACGAAAAGGTAGCATGAAGTCCTAGGCGCAAACAACCCAAAAGCCTTTCATTCTACCAAAAGGCAAATCCAACTTAAAGGAACCAAACGGCCTAGAAAATCGGGCAGCACTTCCCCTAAATTTCTTACTTTTCCAGCCATGAAGGCTTCATTATATCCTCAAATCAGTCCCAACATCTCACACAAAATTCATCTCATTTCCCAAAAGCCGTTCGCTAGGCTCAAAGTGGTACAAGTACAAAAGTTAGCTAGGAAACAACCGAAATGAAAGCAACCCCTAAAAGAGACTCGATAACGAGTCATATAGCCATACCAATTATAACCCTAATAGGGTTTCATATGCATAAATAAGCATCATAGGTAACCAGAAATTAAGAAAAGGCTTTAACTTAGGCCTTAACAAAAAAAACGTATTTGACCTCATAATGCGGTAATGACACCACTTTCACTACGGTTATCGGATGGGGGTGCAAGACCCACCGTTTCGAAGCTATGAAACAGGGCTACAACAATGTAGAAGGCCACTCAGTCCAAATCTTAGCACAACTAGGTCGAAAATGCAGAATACCACAACCTGAACCGTAATTGCAGGTTGACAAATCACACAAAACTGTAATCAGTACAACTCGGTCTATACAGGTCCAAATGCATTGATTCCAAAGGCATATGGTAGCTAAGACATTCAGCTACATTTCATCCGAAGATACCAACAACAAAATCCAAACCAATTCTGTAACAGCCCCACCTTCCCCTAAGGCGAACCAAAGGGGTTAGCGGACTGCCTGCCCAGCTCTCGCCAGGACTAACGGTGCAGTACAAAGCGATCTATCACGTTTTGAAACTTATAATGCGCGCAACAAGGCAAAAGGGCAAAATAACCCAAAATAAAAGAAACGAAATCCAGAGTCGGCCACGAATAGTAACCGACCCGTCCGAAACCCAACCAAACCTCGAAAACATATACAACATAACATTAACCATTTACAAGCCACAATGGCCTTTAAAAGTGATACAAAAGTCACTACATATGTGGGTTGCCAAAACAAAAGTGAAAACGGCCCTAATGAAACATTTAGGGTCCCATTTTATATACAATACAAAAGAGGCATTCATCTAGTTCATTCGGCAACCATTTAACCAAAATTCATTCCAAAAGAGTCATATTCCTGTAAGGAAAACAAAAGAAATGGGGTGAGCTATATGCCCAGTGAGAATACAACCACCATAGCAGCTAAGATCACATAAGCACAATCGTTCAGTTCAAGTATGCAAATAAGCAATAAATCACATCAGTGAAAGGATACGGACGGCTCTCAAGAGCCCATTTCCACGCTTATGTCTTGATCCAACCTCATTGACCCTCCGTCAATGTTAAATAATAACCAACCGTAGACAACTCTTTACTTCCATTCCTTCCACCCAACATTCCCCAACCGGGCCCGCACTCCAATTCAGTAGCTTTTGGTAATACTCGAGTATACCGGAACCAAGGGTCTCAATACCACAAGGTTCCCCAGTACAGTCCCCGTGGCAATTCAATCTTCACGACCAAGCCCTCGCCGGCTCGATCCAATTGACTACCAAACGGGGTTGAGCTCAGTAATACAGTAAGGTCGTTGGACATCGTCCAAACAACACCAAATCAGTTTCCATAAAATGAATTGCAATAACTCATATATCAAGTTCAGTAAGACAGTGAAACAGTGGACAATCAGTGATACTATCAAAAGGGGTGAGGGCGGTCAAGTACACCCTCACCTTAATCAATTCCAATATCCAAGTAAGCCTTCAAGGCATCACATATACATTTAGCAAAGCCACATAATAACATTTAAGTGAGTAGTATACTCACCAATCAATTAAGTGCTATTTCATGCACTTCCGTCAGGAGAATGTCGTGAACCACCGTCACGCCCTAGAACACGTAAACAAATGCAATGAGACTCGATAACGAGTCACATAACAATGCTGAACACAACCCCAATAGGGTTACATATGCATATACAAGCATTATAGCAAACCAGAAATTCAAACAATGGCATTAGCCTTGGCCCCCAATAGAAAACTGTTTTGCCCTTATTATGCGGTAATGGCGTCAAATTCACTACGGTTATCGGATGGGGGTGTAAGACCCACCGTTTCGAAGCTATGGAACAGGGCTACAATAATGTAGAAGACCACTCAATCCAGTTCCTAACACAACTTAGTCAAAAGTGCCAAATACTAAACCAGAATCACCAAAACAGGTTTGCAAAACACAGAAAACTGTAATCAGTATATCTCAGTCCATACAAGTCCAAATGCCGAAATTCCAAAGGCATATGTTAGCTAAGACATTCAGCTACATTTCATCAGAAGACACCAACTTCAAAATCCAAACCAATTCCAGTCAAAAGGGCCAATTACTAACGCAGTTTTCGCATTCTGATCAAAACAGAACAGCTACAGTAAAAACGGCATAACTCACTCTACACTCATCCAAATGACCTGAAATTTTACAGGCACCTCAAACACATCAATACCTACAACTTTCATGTTTTGAACAAAGTCCAATTCGGCCTCTAACCCTATGATCCAAAACCGGACAGAATTGGGGTTTTATGAACCCTAACTTTTCAATTTTCACACCAAATCCAAAATTGGTTGCATTTTCTTATCCAATACACCTCATAGAGTCATTATCAGCCATAACCATTAATCATACAAGGCCACAACCTTCCATTCATATTAAACCAGAAAAATTCCCAATAAAATAAAAACTTCACCAAAACTCATCAAATCAAGAAATAAATCATATATTTCATCACTCAAGCCACCATTAAGCATCATATAACCATCATTAAGTATAGGGAAGAGGTTGAAGCATCACTCACCTAATAACAAGAGAGAGGAAGATGATGGACACCTTAACTCTTCCAAAAAGCTTCAATAAACCAACCAATATCACCAAAAGGAAAGATTGTATGGAGTAAAACTAACTTAAACTTTTGTTTGTGGAAGATTGAAGCATATGGAAGCTTGAAGTTGAAGATTTTTCCTTCTTCTTTGAGCTAAGAGGGCCGGCCATAAGAGGTAAGAAAATGGTGATTTTTGAGCAATTTTTAGATATTTAATCCTTTGGTCAAAAAAGTCAAAAATGTGAATAGTAACTCTTAAAGTCCAACCAATAAGAGGATGACATGTGGCATCTCCATAAATGCATTCCTATCTTTCTTTTCTCTCTCACATCAATCATTTCACACACTCTACTTATCTCTTAACACCCGATAAATTTTACACAGTATCCGAAACTTAACCTTATTGGCCGAATTTTTCCGAACTTTTCGCACTAATGGGTCCCACATCCAATATATATTCTTAATTTTCTAAAAATTCACCAATGCTAGAAAAACCATCTTAAAACTATAATTGCGCATAAAATCCACCAAGAAAATATTTCTAAGCCAGAAAATGCAGAAAACATGCAATTTAAGGGACTAAAACCCTAGGAAAAATTTAGGGTTTTTACGGGTCCTCACACTCTCTCCCCCTTAAAAGAATTTCGTCCTCGAAATTCCCTATCATTGACTACTCTGGGATTAAATTGAGCATTATACTTGGCTAACAGATCTGTGCCCATTCACTGGCCAGGTTCAGTAAATTCTTACCTTCCACGTCCTCTAATGGGTCAAAGACTTGATGTTGTTCTAAGGAGTACACCCGAGAGGACACTTTTGATCCATCCTTGTCTCCCTTCAACTGGTCAGGGTGGGTTGTAGCTGGTGGCAGAGTTCCTTCCCGCTCGCGCAGGCGAGCTGGACAGTTAGCAATTTGGTGTTCGGCACTCCCACAGAGCAAGCATTTTCCTCCTTTCCTCCAGCAATTGTCCTCCGAGTGGTTTAGTTTCCCGCAATACCCGCAGGGTCCACGTGCTGCAGAAGCTAAGCCTCCTCTTGACGGCCTCTCTGGTGACACTCCCGGCATCCTCACTCCTCCCGTTCCTCGTTCAAACTTGGGAGGGATACTTTCATCCTCCAGTCCCGAATTGTTTCCAGGAAATCCTCTCTTTTTTGTCTGGAAATTTTTCACCTGGAGCCTAGCATTCTTTACTCGTTGGGCTTTTTCCATTGCCTCGCTAAACGTGGTGATTTGAGCCGCCGCGAGGTCTTTCTGGATCTCAACGTTCAAACCCTGAATGAAGCGCCTGACCCGTCTTTGCTCAGTCATGATTAGCTCAGGCGCGAATTTGGACAGGCGGGTAAATTGACTCTCGTACTCCGCCACAGTCTGAGCCCCTTGCCGGAGCCGGATAAACTCGTCCTCCTTCCTTTCCTGGACTAGAGGAGGGAAAAACTTGGCATTAAATTCCCGGATGAAGTTCACCCACGTCCTCGGTGTCTGCTCCCGTTCCCATTTCTGCCTAATTACGTTCCACCAGGAACGGGCTGCCCCCTCAAGCTGGAACACGGCAAAAGTCACCTGCCGTTCGTCAGAGTAGTGTAAGGCTGCAAATATGTCAACCATCTTTTCAAGCCACCTCTCGGCAACGTTCGGGTCGGGTCCCCCAACAAACTTTGGCGGAGCGAACTTTTGAAAACGTTCGAGAGCTCTATCTTCGCTCTCGATATGATGGCCAGGGTTTCCGGGGTTTCCAGGGTTAAGGTTTGGGTTCTGGGCTTGTTGCTGCACTACTTGTGCTAGCAGGTTTGTCATTTGCTGCATAGCAGCAGCTATTTGCACATTAGGGTTTACTTGCGGTTCCAAATTGGGTCCAGTAGAGGTTTCCCCCGTACCCCTAACCGGTGTGGGTTGCCTACCCCTGCGTCCACGGCCTCGACCACTTCGGGTGCCTTCCATCAAATCTAAGTCAATCTAGGTCATCAAATAAATACACTGTTAAAGGGCACCTAACCCTCCTTTCCGTAGCACCAGACAGGAACAAGGAAACAAGAATAAACAACTCAAACATTTACCGCGAAGAGTATTTAAACACATAACACATATACATAGATCACATAACCAGGTTAAGCAATCATACGGAACAGTCAGTCAAGTACATACGAAGTCATTCCATGAACCAAAAGGTCATCCAAAAGTACTTTGAACAACTAGGTCACAAGTGCAAAAGAACTCACGAAAAGCTTTTTCCCTTCTAGGGCTTCGTCCAAATATTTATATCTTAATCAAGGTCGATCACGCTTAACCACACCCGAACAAACCACACGAAGTTCCATAGAATCGCCTTTCTGGTTCACCAAATCCTTTCTAACCTAGGTCTTCATATCTTTCGTATCCGGGCGCAAGAATCTCGTTTAAGATAATTCACATCTCGAGCCGGCCGGTCCCAAGGGTAAACCATCCTTATTTAAGATTCCTACCCGACATACATACCTAACTTCCTCGAGTCCCATAATAATGATTCATACACTTATCACATGCCCGGTTATAACTTACGCTCAAACGAGCACTTAGACATATTCATGAAATTAGGACCACAACACCACTTGGCCCAGTCTCACTCCGCGCAGAGACCACGCGATGTGGCTCTGATACCACTTGTAACAGCCCCACCTTCCCCTAAGGCGAACCAAAGGGGTTAGCGGACTGCCTGCCCAGCTCTCGCCAGGACTAACGGTGCAGTACAAAGCGATCTATCACGTTTTGAAACTTATAATGCGCGCAACAAGGCAAAAGGGCAAAATAATCCAAAATAAAAGAAACGAAATCCAGAGTCGGCCACGAATAGTAACCGACCCGTCCGAAACCCAACCAAACCTCGAAAACATATACAACATAACATTAACCATTTACAAGCCACAATGGCCTTTAAAAGTGATACAAAAGTCACTACATATGTGGGTTGCCAAAACAAAAGTGAAAACGGCCCTAATGAAACATTTAGGGTCCCATTTTATATACAATACAAAAGAGGCATTCATCTAGTTCATTCGGCAACCATTTAACCAAAATTCATTCCAAAAGAGTCATATTCCTGTAAGGAAAACAAAAGAAATGGGGTGAGCTATATGCCCAGTGAGAATACAACCACCATAGCAGCTAAGATCACATAAGCACAATCGTTCAGTTCAAGTATGCAAATAAGCAATAAATTACATCAGTGAAAGGATACGGACGGCTCTCAAGAGCCCATTTCCACGCTTATGTCTTGATCCAACCTCATTGACCCTCCGTCAATGTTAAATAATAACCAACCGTAGACAACTCTTTACTTCCATTCCTTCCACCCAACATTCCCCAACCGGGCCCGCACTCCAATTCAGTAGCTTTTGGTAATACTCGAGTATACCGGAACCAAGGGTCTCAATACCACAAGGTTCCCCAGTACAGTCCCCGTGGCAATTCAATCTTCACGACCAAGCCCTCGCCGGCTCGATCCAATTGACTACCAAACGGGGTTGAGCTCAGTAATACAGTAAGGTCGTTGGACATCGTCCAAACAACACCAAATCAGTTTCCATAAAATGAATTGCAATAACTCATATATCAAGTTCAGTAAGACAGTGAAACAGTGGACAATCAGTGATACTATCAAAAGGGGTGAGGGCGGTCAAGTACACCCTCACCTTAATCAATTCCAATATCCAAGTAAGCCTTCAAGGCATCACATATACATTTAGCAAAGCCACATAATAACATTTAAGTGAGTAGTATACTCACCAATCAATTAAGTGCTATTTCATGCACTTCCGTCAGGAGAATGTCGTGAACCACCGTCACGCCCTAGAACACGTAAACAAATGCAATGAGACTCGATAACGAGTCACATAACAATGCTGAACACAACCCCAATAGGGTTACATATGCATATACAAGCATTATAGCAAACCAGAAATTCAAACAATGGCATTAGCCTTGGCCCCCAATAGAAAACTGTTTTGCCCTTATTATGCGGTAATGGCGTCAAATTCACTACGGTTATCGGATGGGGGTGTAAGACCCACCGTTTCGAAGCTATGGAACAGGGCTACAATAATGTAGAAGACCACTCAATCCAGTTCCTAACACAACTTAGTCAAAAGTGCCAAATACTAAACCAGAATCACCAAAACAGGTTTGCAAAACACAGAAAACTGTAATCAGTATATCTCAGTCCATACAAGTCCAAATGCCGAAATTCCAAAGGCATATGTTAGCTAAGACATTCAGCTACATTTCATCAGAAGACACCAACTTCAAAATCCAAACCAATTCCAGTCAAAAGGGCCAATTACTAACGCAGTTTTCGCATTCTGATCAAAACAGAACAGCTACAGTAAAAACGGCATAACTCACTCTACACTCATCCAAATGACCTGAAATTTTACAGGCACCTCAAACACATCAATACCTACAACTTTCATGTTTTGAACAAAGTCCAATTCGGCCTCTAACCCTATGATCCAAAACCGGACAGAATTGGGGTTTTATGAACCCTAACTTTTCAATTTTCACACCAAATCCAAAATTGGTTGCATTTTCTTATCCAATACACCTCATAGAGTCATTATCAGCCATAACCATTAATCATACAAGGCCACAACCTTCCATTCATATTAAACCAGAAAAATTCCCAATAAAATAAAAACTTCACCAAAACTCATCAAATCAAGAAATAAATCATATATTTCATCACTCAAGCCACCATTAAGCATCATATAACCATCATTAAGTATAGGGAAGAGGTTGAAGCATCACTCACCTAATAACAAGAGAGAGGAAGATGATGGACACCTTAACTCTTCCAAAAAGCTTCAATAAACCAACCAATATCACCAAAAGGAAAGATTGTATGGAGTAAAACTAACTTAAACTTTTGTTTGTGGAAGATTGAAGCATATGGAAGCTTGAAGTTGAAGATTTTTCCTTCTTCTTTGAGCTAAGAGGGCCGGCCATAAGAGGTAAGAAAATGGTGATTTTTGAGCAATTTTTAGATATTTAATCCTTTGGTCAAAAAAGTCAAAAATGTGAATAGTAACTCTTAAAGTCCAACCAATAAGAGGATGACATGTGGCATCTCCATAAATGCATTCCTATCTTTCTTTTCTCTCTCACATCAATCATTTCACACACTCTACTTATCTCTTAACACCCGATAAATTTTACACAGTATCCGAAACTTAACCTTATTGGCCGAATTTTTCCGAACTTTTCGCACTAATGGGTCCCACATCCAATATATATTCTTAATTTTCTAAAAATTCACCAATGCTAGAAAAACCATCTTAAAACTATAATTGCGCATAAAATCCACCAAGAAAATATTTCTAAGCCAGAAAATGCAGAAAACATGCAATTTAAGGGACTAAAACCCTAGGAAAAATTTAGGGTTTTTACGGGTCCTCACAAATTCCAGTCAAAATGGCCAATTACTAGTGCAGTTTTCGCATTCTGATCAACCCAGAACAGCAACAGTAAAAACGCCATATCTCACTCTACACTAATCCAAATGACCTGAAATTTTACAGACACCTCAAAAACATCAATACCTACAACTTTCATGTTTTAGGCCAAGGCCAATTCGGCCTCTATCTAGGAGGAAAAAAAACGGGCAGAATGTTCCAACCAAAAACCCTAACTTGCTGAAATTCTTCCAAACCAGAAATTGATTGCAATTGTTCACCTTTCCCACCTCCTATAGTCATTATACATCATTTCCAACCATCATACATGACCACATAATCATATTCATATGAAAACAGAAAAATTCCCAAAAAATATAAAACTTCATCAACTCAACCACAAATCAAGAATTAATCCATAAATTTGCATCTTATGCTACCACTAAGCATGATTTAAGCATCAATTAAAGGAGGAGGGTGGTTCTTCACCACTTACCTTAAGAACAAGAGAGAGAGAGCTATTGGTCACCTTACTTTCCACAAAAATTCACACAACAACTCACAACCACTACTTGAAGGTGTTTTATGGAGAAAAATCAAGGTTGGATGGTTGGTTTTGCTGATTTGGAGCAAGATTGAAGTGTTTTCTTCCTTGTACTTGGAGTAAGAGAGAGAGAAAGAGAGAGAGAGAGAGCCGGCTGTTCTTGAGGATTTTTTGAAGATTTTTGGGTCATTTTTGGTTATTTAAGTCAATGGTAAGAAAGTCTTAAGGTTCAACCACTTAAATGGTGACACTTGTCACCTCATTTAATGCAAGTCTATCACTTTGTTTCCTCTCACATCAATCCAAATTACAACCTCTACTTATCTCTTAGCACCCGATAAATTAAATCCAGTATCCAAAACTTAACCTAGTTGGCCGAATTTTTCCGAACTTTTCGCACTAGTGGGTCCCACGTCCGGTATACGTTCTTAATTTCTCAAAATCTATTCGATACTAGAAAAATCATCTAAAACTATATTTACTCACAAAATTATCTAGAAAATTTTCCGGATACAGAAAGTGCAGAAAACAAGCCATAGAAAATAAGAAAGCCTAGAAAAATAATAAAACCTAACAAATGGAAAAGTTACGGGCTCTCACAGATCTTACAATGGTACCTTCTAGAAAGTTGTAACCCTTTGAATCTATTTTCTGACGATATAAAGTCTATAAATTTTGGGCTTAAGAAACTTGAGATATGACTTTTCAACTGGTATCGCGCAAAACTAGAAAATTTCTGTTTTCCTAGAACTGTTCCTCCTTTCATTTCCAACTTTAGGATTGGAGTTGGTAAACTATTTTGAGGTTAGCTTATGAGTGGAATTGAGGTTTAAATGAAAGGAAATGAGTTTCTTCAAATCATTTTAGGTCGGACAATTTCCAACTTTGTATTTTGAATGCCTTTTCTAATTTCTCCAAACGTTTGACTATAAGTGATACTCTTGTGCTCTAAACGACTTTTGGCAATATTGATTTGTAAGTACATGAGGATTACTCCTCGATTGGAACAAGCAAATATTATATTTTGATAAGTTATATGGGTATAAAATTTGTAAATTGATTCATATTCTAAATAAAGTTTTGGAACCTCAATTTCTTCCTAAATTTTGGCTTTGTATCGCTAGTCTTTTACTATAGTATGTGATCACAGGACTCGAGAGAGTTCAAGTGGACATTTGTGCAAAATATCCTGAGCTATTCAGTGATCAAGATGAGAATTTCGAGGACGAAATTCTTTTAAGGGGGAGAGAGTGTGAGAACTCTCACTTTAAAATGCAATTCTCCTAAACTACATGCCTTGCTCTAAGATTTAAACCACTTATAATATGCCCTTGCATTGCATTCTACATGTATTATAACAATTCCCTTGCATTGCATTTCATTTTCTTTTACTTGAATGGAAACATTTTCTTTGAGTTAGTTTTATTTTATTTCACCACTTACATTTTTACCAAATATTATTTTATTGTGGTTGGGACTTTATATGAGAGTTTAGAGATGTTACATAGATATTGGGACATTTGGAAGGGTTGGAACATCATTAGTCAAAGGATTAAGAGAAGTTATGGACAAGAAGTGGGCTATGTGGCAAAACCCTAGCCAAGTATTTTATTTGACCAAAGATTAGAAGATAATTTAAACTAGCCTTAGCCATTTTTCTCCTCCTTATGGCCGGCCCTCTTGGAGCTTAGAGAGGAAGAGAGAAACTGAATTTTTCCTTGCTTTCTAACCCTAGTAGATCAAGAGCAAAAAACAAAAGAGAAAGATCTTGAGTTAGTTGAGAAACTTTCCTCCAACCCTAGTGCTTGTTTCAAGCTTGAAGCTTTCTTTTGGGTGGATTGATTTGGTGGTTCAAGCTTCTTATAAGAGAGGTAAATAATCTTTAAATGATAGTTTTATGGTGTTATATCATGTACTTTAAGTTTTAATGGCAAACTACAACTTGTTTTGGTTAAGATTTGGGGTTAATCTCTTGAATTAAACAAGTAGTGGTTGAGTTAGTTAGTATGCCTACCATGTGTTTGATGAAATGTTTAAGCTTTGTTCATGGTTGTTTATGAAGTATTAACATGTTTTAGACCTCTTTTGAGTTAGATTTAACACTTGATATGTTGTTTAAGTGAAAATCATGAGAGGATGAAGATTGGATAAATAAATGAACTTGTGGACTGTTTTCTTTTTCCTTGGCTGACCGGTATTGGAAGGAAGGGTTTTTGTGAAGACTCACAAAATTTATCTATTTTAAACTCCTAATTCTAGCTCATTTAATTATTTATTTGGCCAATTGCTCCGAATATTATTTTCTAAGCTTTTTAGACCTAATTATATGGATCTATAGCTTAGTTATATTTTTAAAGTGACTCTTTTCAAAATTTAATTTTTGGAAGCTCGTTAAGTGAAAATAGTGAATACGCGATTGGAGTCAATAATCGATTCGAGAATACAATAAACTTGGAAAATTGGAGGCTTATACATTAGTCTTAAAATAGGTATTTTTATACTTAAGTATTTAAGTATTAGTTAGCGATACAATCGTTATAAGAATTTCTTGAAAATTTCATTTTATCACGCAAAAATCGGAAGTACTCGTTTTTACGCGCGCGATTAATTGAGGGACTTTGGACCTTTATTGCTAGACTATTAAGAGTGAATAATAATAATATGAATGAAAGTGCATTAAAGGTTTAGTGCACAAGTGAAATAAACTCGAGAGGAATCGAATACAAAACGTACGCGTGCGCAAGTGAGGGAGAGTTAACTTTTGCTCAATTTTGGACCACACATTAAAGCTTCTCTTGGAAGCTTCATTTTGATCAAAACTCTCTCTCTCTCTTCACTCCATTCCAGCCAGCCAAAGGAGAAGAAAAACAACCCCAAAGCTCTTCCAATTTCTTCATCAAATCTCCACCAAATCACACCAAAATTTAACCACACTTTGCTAAGTACTTGGTGATCATCTTAAGCTACCAAAAGAGCTTCATTTCCATGGATTTTCTTGAGTATCTTTGGACCGAAATTTCTGCTTGAAGTCACCAACAAAAGTAAGTGACGATCAACCTTGAAAATCTTGATTTATGGAAGTTCTATTGCACATATAAGCTCATGCATGCATGTGGGTAGCTTTATTTATGTTGGAAAGTTGATGTGTGGGATCTATGAACTCCCACTATGGTTGGATGGACTGATTTGATGAGTTATGATGTTATTAAAGTTGGTTTAGTGCTTAATCTAGTGGAATAATGTTGTGTTGTTGGTGGAAACTCAAAGGATGTGAAGAGGGAAAATTTTCCATTTTTGCCCCTGTCATCCCCGTGACCTTTAGTGCATTTTTTGGTGGTTCTAATGACTTGTTTCTGATGTATATGTGCAATATAGGTTGTGTACGAAGTTTCATCAAAAAGCTTTCATGATTTGGTTGGCCAAATGATGTGTTTTCGGAAATCAGCAAAAACTGGAAATTTTCCCGTAACTGCTCTGGCAGTGTTTTTGTTTTGGCTATAACCTTTGCTCTGACATCAAAATCAAGTGCCGTTTGTGGCACTGGAAACTAGACATTCCTAGATTTCCAACGGTATAAAATTCACATCTTGGTTCCACCTGAGTAGTCCATACCAATCGTTTGAACATGATTGTCCTGTTTCGTATCTATACTGGGAGCTCTGTTTTGAGCAGCGAATTGGTCCCAAATATGAGCTAGCCATGGATAGATTTCATCCATGATTTCTTCTAAGAAATTGTAGCTTTATGAATCTAGTTTTCAACGCCACCGACCACGCTCAATTCCAAGTTGAATTGAGTGAGTTGTGGCTGAAATCTGAAACTGACTCAATGATTTGAAACCCTCTTTTTGGCTAGTAAATGTCTAAATCTTGATTGGGACTTGTTGTTTCGAAATTTTTGGTGTTAATCACCCTACCAAATGTATTTTGGATGTTTCTTAGGCATTACCTACACAAAGGGACCATGTTTGAGGCATTTTTGTTGGCCAAACGTTTTGAAAACGGAAACCTCATGTACAAGACAGATTTGCCTTGAAAATTTGGAAACTTTGGTGATCTGGTTAACCAACTTTCCGTACGTGTTTTTCCATGAAAATTAATAGAGAAATAGCCCTTATATGGTATTCTAATACAGCCAAATTTGATGCCATTCCGAGTTCATTTCAATGCTCAAACAAAGTCCCAAATTTTGTAAATTAAACCTGGAAATATGCCTGTCTCAATTTTTCAGCAATGTTTGAAACTTTGATTGCAACTCTAATTGAGTTTCAAATCTGAGTGGCTAGTTCAAATTCTGTGAATTTTGCCGAATTTCCAAAATTAGCGAAAAACCAACCTCAAAACTGTATTCTAGGAAATCATGGAAAAGTGTATTCTAGGAACTTTTAGTACTTCCAATGGAGCAAGGTTTCCAATTTTGGACTTGTAATGAGTGAGATACGATTTTTCAAAGATCTTGTATCCAAGCTGAAATTCTCGAAACTTAAGGAAATGGAGTTTTTCGAATTCTCCTTTTCCCTTCAATATCACATGATCGTTTTACACTTGAATTTAGAGATGAAAACTAGATTTCTCTTGTGCTTTAAAACCCCGCCTTTGAGCCTTGATTTACGAATAAATAGGGCTCATTTTCATGAGATTTTCTTAGATTGTACTCTAGTACAATCTTCTTCGATAATTGGGGTTATGAGTGATAGATTATTATTAATTGTTCAAGCACTCAAGAGGACCTTCAAGAGGATCTCACAGGAGACGCCTAACTTATCGCTTGAACTTGCTACTTGAGTCACTTGGTGAGTGTCAAGTGTGTGAAAACGTGTTAATTGCTTTGATAATAGAATATTTTGAAAATACTGAGTCGAGTGCATAGTTTATCACACACATTCTCATTTCAGATAAGTGTATTTAAATTTCGTGACATGAAATACTTGAATTGCTTGAAATGACTTGTTAAGTGAATTTAAGTAAAGTGTTTAAGTGATTAATTATGCTATAGCTACATAAGTCGATGGGAGTGAATCTCCCTGACTCTTAAGTGTTAAGTGGGGGACGCCCAAATCTCACTGGCTAACCCTGGACTCGAGCCGGCGTGGGCTTGGTCGGGCTCCTTGGCGAACCATTAGAAAATAAAAGCTTGACCTATTTAAGAGGTCTTGCTTGGCATACTCGAGCAGTATCGCCTCAAACAAAAGACAGGCGGGCCCGATACAGGGGTATGTAAGATGAAAGGGGACATGATGAGTGAAGTTCTACGGACTAAACCTACCCGATTGACGGAGTGTCAACTCGTGGAGGTTCGTGATCGCGCAAGTGAAAAATAGCTCCTGAGAGCTCTTATATCCTTGAATTGTTTATGTTTACTTTTGTCGCTTGAATTGTTATTTATTGAAATATTATTGCTCTACTTGTTAAAGTGGGATTGTTACTTGAACAATGTGCCTGCATGTGTGTTCTTGGCCTCACGAGCATTTTGCTCACCCTGTAGTTTTGTTTTCCTTAACAGGAAAGGATCGAAAGTGAATCTCGGAGAAACCCTTTTGAATGTAGTTTTGTGTTAGGGTTTTTAATGTACTTGGCTAGACTTTAGATTATTGCATATTTTGGGATTTGATGCAATCTTTGTGAACATGATATAAGGATTGGATACTTGATGTATTTTGGAACTCGTGATGTAAGTTTGAATGTTATTTATAGGAGTGACCTTCCTTTCTTACTTATATCATCGTGATGACTGGTTTTTTATTTAAGCTTGAACGGCAATTGTCTTGAGTCCTGACGAGAGTTGGACAGGCGTCCCGTGGATACCCTTTGGCTCGCCTTATGAAGAAGTGGGGACGTCACAGTTTTCCCTTGATTTTTGTGGTTCATTTGAGCCTTAATCATGTCTAAGCAACTTGGCTAGACATTGGATAAGCTCATGTGTGAGTTGGAATGAAATTTATGCAAGTAAAGTGTTTGTTTGGACCACTAGTGGACTGTTTTTGTTTCTCTTGATGACTAGACAGCTATGATCATCCTTAATCATGTTGATGTATTTCATTTTGAACTCCAATGGTACTAGGTGACCTAAATCCCTGTATATGAACATTAGAGGACCGATTTGGGTGAATTTGAACCAAAACGAATGAAGACACCACCAAGAACTAATGTAGTTTTACTTGAGGTTGGGGTTGATCCAGAGTTGGAAAATCAGCTGACTTGTTTGAGCTACTGGTATCGATAGGAGAAGAATCATATCCATAATTGATGTCGTTGGAAAGCTCTTTGAGTCTAGTTTCCAACGCCACTGACAGCATCAAATTCTGACCTTCCTACAGTGAGATATGACCGTTTTCTCAAGACTGCGCGGGCACAACTATTTTACCCGCGAAGAACATTTTTAACTTGAATGAAACTTTTCTTTTGGCCAACTTTCTTGCACTTGTCAAACTTGTTTTGCCATGAACTTTTACTGCATTTTGGGCCTAATTTTCATGTTGAATTGAGTATATTTAACCACTTACTTGGTCGCCTAATGAGCTCGCTTTTGGGTTAGAATTGAACCTAGTTTGTTAATGATTTCACTCGTTGCCCTAAGATTGGGGAACGGTGGTGAATGTAACCAAGGAACTTGATGTTTGAACTCTACATTGCTTGACAGGTGAGTGTTCCAAGTACATGAAAATATTTACGTGGAATGTCTCCTTGCTTGAATAACATGCTTACTTGGTTAAAGTAACTGCTCTTGAATTGATAACCTTTGGGACGAGGATGTACTTTATCATACTTGATCCTTTGTAGTTCACTTCGTGATATTGATATGAGATGAAATGCTTTGTTGCACTTGACTTGTTGGTTATTCGTGTGGTTATCCCACCGACTTACGTGTTACATGCTCATAATTGTTAGACAATGCTAGGTACTTGATTTTTTGCCTCATAGATAAGTGTGTACTTTATTGCACTTGACCTCGCAAGACTAAACTTTGATATTTTGTTAAAATATGTACTGATCGTTTTGTTATAACTGTATCTAACCGGACTTGCTAAAGAGATTTCTAATTTTCTCCAGTTCTTCTTATTTGATCAAGTTTCGTAACCATCTGATTTAAAATTGTTTGGACTTGAAATACTTGAATTGCTTAAAACATGATATGTTGAACTTAATTGTGACTTGAACCTATTTAGGCGAGTGTGCTCTTATTTATGCTCAATTGACCAGACTTGACTAGACACTTGATATCTCCTTCACGCATGAACAAGTAACTTGATTTGTATATTGACTTGAAATATTTCAAATACTTGAAAATATGAATTACTGGACATTATTTGAGAATATGAATTTACTGGACACTACTTGAGAGTATGAATTACTAGACAGTACTAGAATATTTGAGAATATGAATTATTGGACATTACTTGTGACTTGATTTTGGCTAGGCGAGTGTGTCATTATCACACTTGGCCTCTCTTTCTTGAATGATCTTGTACTCACTCGAACTTGATTAACCTGTACTTGTGTTTGTACTTGTATTTGACTTGCAAGTGCTCAGCGGCCGTATGTACCACACTCCATCCGGGTGGGAGGTACCTCTTATCCCGTCTTAGTACTTTTATTCCGATTAAGTCGATTGGAGAGTTATCTCATTGACACTAGGGCTAAGCGGTCGTATGTACCACACTCCATTCGAGTGGGAGGTACCTCTCATCCCGTCTCAGTACCTCTATCCTGTTTTGTCGAGTAGAGTGTTATCTCCTCGACTAATTAGTATGCTCGAATATTACCACCACTATTTATTTCTGAATACGTAGCATTGAGTGATAGCTAATGTCTTCAAGCTTTATTGTGTGAGCGTTGGATAATTGCCAACGACTCCAATCTTGATTACTGAATACTTGGGGGCTATAAGCCATATCCTGAATTACTGTATATCTGGGACAATAATGGCTTGGTCAAGAAGATTAACGAACCTTGGGTACTTCTTGGATGTTCGGGCCTGGTAGGGGGTGATCGGTGAAAGGAAACTAGTGTAAAGTGGGGATCTACGGACGTTATACTTTCGTAGTTGATGAAGAGTCAACGGATCTTGATCAAGCTACTGTGGAATTTGCTCCTGAGAGCAACCTATATCTTTTGACATGAATGTGTTCCTTACTGCACTCTTTTGCATGTTTTATCTAGCTATTTGCTCAATTATATACTGAATTATGATCTCATCAAAGTTGACTTGTTTTTTGATGTCTGAATATGCTATCTTGTCTCGTATGTTACCTACTTAATTACTTAGAACCTCACTAGGCTTCTAGCTCGTTCCACGCCATTTGTTTTCCTTACAGGGATGAGAACTTGAGAGGTTGAATTGAGAAAGGTCTCGTTTTCTTCTAAGTTTGTTAGTTGCTGGTGTGAGCACTGCATAGGTGTCTAGCCGACTTGTTTGGTTTGATTTTTGGCTAGTTCGACTCTTTGGTTGTAAAAATTTCATTTTCTCTTGAGGGTCTATTTGTAAATCTTCATGTTATTTGACTGAGTCCTGGCGAGAGTTGGGTAGGTGGTCTGCCAAATCCTTGGGTACGCCCTAGAGTTACGTGGGGCTATCACATAGGTAGCCATGGTACCTTCCAAAGGTCCCTTGTAAGTGAGATACACACCACTTTCTTCCAAAAATTTTTCCACACAAAGCTTGCCAAACACCCCAAGGTAAGTTTAATCGATTTAGGTTTTGAGATTTCACTCAAACTTTTCTCTCTTGGTTTTTCTTCTCCCTCAAGCTCGGCCACAAGATGCAGAAATGAAGAAGAAATGAAGTAAAGTTGGTGATAAAAATGAAGGAAATTGGTTGGTCAAACAACCCTTGGATGTTTGCCACTTGTCACCCCAAGATGACATCTTGAATTTTTCTTCTTTTCCTTTCTTTTTGGAGCAATATTTTCGGCTCTTTGGAGGAGATATTTAGGGCCAATTTTGCTACAATAAAAGTGAGAAGATTAAGGTAATAAAGTGGTGGTTAAGTGGTGCACTCAATCGGTAACGAACGGTACACATCGGTTCAACCCAATTTTCCTTATTTCACACGTACTAGGGTTTTAACTTATAATTTACTAACTTATTATTATGGAAAACAACTTATAGCCATAGAAAGGAACTAGAATAATAATTTCCAAGCTTAAAGTATACATTAATACTTAAATCTAGCTCCAAGGCTCATACATGCCCAAAAATATTAAAATCTTTACAATCCAAGTTCATCCAACCCTAGTCTAGCACTAGCACGAGAACAATCGCAAAAATTCAAAAATTAGACTAAGCTAGCCTGTACCAGTCTCACGCCTTGCTTGCACTCCTGTAAGGAAAACAAATGACGTGGAATGAGCTAAAAGCCCAGTGAGGTTCCAAATAACAAGTTGATCATTTTTAGAAGTACAAATATCAGCACAGCGAATTAGTGAGCATAACAAATCAAGAAAATGAGCAATAATGCCTCAAGTAGCAAATCTCAAAATGAACGAGTGTAAAGTGTTTTGTTTTTCAAAAGAAACATGAATCCAATAAGTAATAATCATTTCAAAGTATAAGGATACGGATAGCTCTCAGGAGCCAAGCTCCCATTGCTTCATCAGAGCTTGATCAAATAGTAGTTGACACTCTGTCAACTTTCAAGTAAATTAACTCAGTCCAGTATCCAGTAGAGCACCACTTAACTCCATTCTCCATCCACCAACCAAACCCCTTACCGGGCCTGAATTCCACAATAAACATTCGTGCTAATACTCGAGTATACCGATTAGTCAAGAAGATAACACTCCACTCGATATCACTAACTACCCATAGTTCGTTATCTAATCGACCAAGCCCTTGCCTGCTCGACTCGATTAATTAGCCAGTTGGGTTTGGGTCCCCAAGATGTCGATGAGATAACATCTCCAATCGACTGAATCAAAATAAAAGTACGGAGACGGGAATGAGAGGCACCTTCCACTCGGATTGAGTGTGGTATATACTGCCGCTCCGCACTTATAACTCAAGTACAAGTATATCAAGTTAATTGCAACAATAAACAAGTATATACCATATTAGGACAAGTGCGTCAAAGTACACTCTTGCCCGATCAAACAAATCATATATCATTTATTTACATTGATCAAGCATTGAAAACAAGTATCCAGTTCAACCAGGTATTTGGAAGCACTCACCAAAATGTAGTACTTTTCAAAAATCACGTTCAGGTCCAACTCCTTGGTTGGAGTCCAACTCTGCAATAAAATATCATTTACGAATGTAAAACTCTCTAGAGTTCGAAACATAGGAGTTTTGCTTCAAGAAAATCAAGTAAATACAACTCGTTTAAGTAGTATTCAAGATACTTATCAAATCTCGAAAAATTTATACTCGTTCGTTTAGTTTCGGTAAGGAAGCGGTTAAAACTTTAGAACTCCTATTGGAGTCGAAAGAACGAGGAAAATGTATTTCTATTGATTATTACTTTCATTTTCCAAGGGTACGAGTTTCCGGCAAAATTTTAACTTATATACCTTGACTAAAGAACATTTAAATACCATAGGCGATCTATGCCCAACTTGACCTCAAATCGTCGTTCAAGTCACGGGTACCTATGCCTAACTCTCGAGTGAAAATTTGGGCGGCACGTCCTTTGTGTTTATTTATTTTTCAGCCATTTATGGCTTCATTATTTTCCTCAAATCAGCCTCAATGTCACACATAGGCAATGTCACCACAATAGCCCTTCAACTAGGCTCAAAATAATCCAATTACAACACAAGTCTTAACAAGGCAACCGGAAATCAAGTTTAAAGACAAATAGCCAAATGGCAGATTCAATGTCTCTTAGAGTATCGGTCACAACCGAAGCTATGCTTATCCAATTTGGGTACACTTTATACCATTTTGAAGCTAAGACAAAGGGCTACAACTTTGATGAAGACCACTCAACCCAGTTCAAAGTGTATCCAGGTCAAAGTTAGAGATTACAGAACCAGAATTTCACCATCAGGCTGGTTAACAGCACTATGTTCAAATGACAATAACTCGGCTATAAAAGTCCGATCGAGGCATTTTTAGGTGCGTTGGAAAGATAGAACATAGCACTAAAGCTTTTGTGTTTTGGTCAAATGCTAATTTGATACGGATCAAGGTGAAAAAATGTGGCCAGAATGATGAAATGTCAAAACTGTCCACAGAACTCTACCTATGGCAGTCAAGAGAATTTTTGTCATTTCACATTATACAGTGCTCAGATTGAGCTAAAATTTTACATGCAGATATAAAACATCATTTCCTACAACTATCATGTTTTGAGCTAAGCCTAATTCGGCCTCCATCATGGCCAAATAGAACCGGTAAGAACAGGGTAACATAAAAACTCAAATCTAGAATTTAGTGAATTCAAAGTGTAAACTTCACAATTCTAACTTAAACCACTACTACTGTGACAGCCCCACCTCTCCCAAGGGCGAACCCTAGGGTATCAGCGGA
The DNA here is from genome assembly GCF_036785885.1 of Coffea arabica. Lineage (NCBI taxonomy): Eukaryota > Viridiplantae > Streptophyta > Magnoliopsida > Gentianales > Rubiaceae > Coffea > Coffea arabica. Next base: position 45,665,846 of record NC_092320.1, on the reverse strand, counting down.
CCGCCTGCCCAGCTCTCGCCAGGACTCAGTCGTTCAAAGAACTAATATCATCAATAAAACGCATAGAACATCATCCAAAACAGGGAATTAAAACCCTAACTAAAACATAATCACTATTTCGACGTTTCAGCTTAGTATATGCATCATCACCTGTCAGCTTACTACTCCATGCTCAAAATTTACATAACATAAGTCATACTCGAAAATTTAAGCTTACAAGTCTGCTTAAACAATAGTTACAACCTTAAAACACAAGTACGAGCAAAAGAAAGCTAGAAAGCTCTTGATCAAGTCTCTTCCCGATCTGCTAAGGAAAACAAAGGGAGTGGGGTGAGCTAACGCCCAATGAGGTTCCAAATAAACAAGTAAATACATAGCCATATAAGGCAACAAAATAACCAAATAAACACCGTACAGTAAAATAACAGTTTAATCACAGTTCAATTCAAGGATACAGGTGGCTTACAAAAGCCAAAAATCCACTTGAGCTTGATCATTACCGGTTCCGTTGACACTCCGTCAATGTTTGCATTCATAGGATATAAAGTCCGTAAAACACCGCTTTCACCAGTCTCCGTCCACCAGTCAACCCCCCCACCGGGCCCGCACTCCATAAACAGTAGTTTGGTAATACTCGAGTATACTGATTTCCAGTGTACAGTAAGCAGTTCTCAAGGTTTATCGGCCTTCTTGACCAAGCCCTTGCTGGCTCGATACGACCGACTCACCTATGAGGTTGGGTACCCAAACAGTAACTATAGTTGATGGAATGTCATCCAAGCAACTTAAGAACAGTCATGTATAGCAATTTCTCATTTCATGTTAACTTATTCAGTAAGTAGAGCCTCAGTGGAAACAAGGAAGGTCGAGTGCGATAAAGTACACACTCGTCTCGATTTTAAATAAAACAGTGTTTGGCTCAAACAATAGCAAATCAACGATTCCAAGTGTGCAAGTATTCCACATAACAAGTAGCAGGTAGTGGAACACTCACCTGTCAAACAAAAGTAGCAATCGGCATCAAACGTCTCAGTTACGATCACCTTCGTTGCCCAAACCTAGGTCAACGAGCGAAACCATTAACAATTGGATTCGTTCCTTACTAAAGTATAGGTTCATTAAGAGACCAAGTGAGTAGCCTAAGCTACTTAATCTATCATGTAAATGAGGTCCAAAGTATAGTAAAAGTTCATGAAAATACATGTTTAGTGTTCATATGATTGCTTGGTAAGGAAAGGTTTCATTTAAATTCAAAGGTTTCATTTTCGGTTTGAACAGTGTCGGCCGGCCAGTCTCGGGAAAATGGTCACCGCTCATTGTAGGAGAGTTGGAATTAGGTTTCGTCAGTTGCGTTGGAAACTAGGTTTATAAGGCTAAATTTGTATAGAAGAAATCATTTTCAAAATCCCAACATAAGTGGCTCCAAATTAAGAAACCAAATGAAATTTCTGGACTGCCACGGATGAACAGTACCGCCCAGGCAGCCAACTTCCTCGACTCGCCACGGATCGTTCAAGGCGAACCAGAAAATGAGCTTGGTACCGTTTTAAAAATCTAAGAGTCTACTTTCAAATGCCACAAATGGCACTCAATTCCGATCAGTGAGTAAAACGTTATGGCCTTTACAAGATTGCTGGACAGAAAATTCTGGACCTTGTCCAGTTTTGCTCCTTTGCTTGTAACTCAAAATTTACTCAACCAAATTGGCTACTTTTTTTTTGTAGACAACCTACACACACATAACCCAACATATATCACTCACTTTTGTAGCCAAAATATGCATGAAACATCAAGGCAAAAACCGGACAGCAACCCCAAAAATTTCGGTCTGCACACGTGAAATCTTCCAACTTTCACTCTTCTCATTATTTTCACCTTTTGCACATATCAAGTATTAAATCTAACTAAATAGGACTTTAAAACATATCAATACTTCATAATACACATGAATAAGGGCTGGACATTTCATCAAACACTTGGTGTGCATAATAACAATTCATCCACTACTTGTTTAATTCAAGGGGTTAACTTCCAATTCCAACCACAACAACTTGTATTACATCATTTAAGCTTAAAGTAGATGATATAACATCATAAACCTTAATTCTAGAGATTACAATACCTTACTTACAAGTTGCTTGGGTCACCAAACAAACCACCACAATGGAAGCTTTAAGCTTGAGATAACCTCAAAGATTGAAGGAAATTTCTCACAAACTCTAGCTCTTTCTCCTTTGGATTTTTGTTCTTGGTTTGCTAGGGTTCAAAGCAAGTATAAGGAGCTTACTCTCTCTCCCTTTTCTATGCTAAGAAAGTCGGCCAAGCTTAGGAAATAAAAGAACCAAATTTGGTTTTTAAAATGTCTTCTAATCTTTAGTCAAACAAGCCCATGGCTATGGTTTTGCCACATGGCTCTTTTCTTGACCAAACCTTGCTTAATCTTTGACTAATGACCTTCTTCCCTTTCCACATGCACCAATAATTATCTAACATCTCTAATCACTCACATAAAGTCTCTACCACTAAAACAAGAGCACTTGGACCATTACAAGTGGTGAATTATCTACAACCTAGCTCAAGGCAATATTCTACTTCAAGTAAAATGATTTGAAATGAAATGCATGGAATTTATTATAACAACTAGAAAATAATTTGTAAGGGCAGATATTAAATAGGCTAAATCTTATATTAAGGCATGTAAATAAGAAAATTGTGTTTTAAAGTGAGGGTCAATATAAGGGATTTGTTGTAACACATTGTAAAATATAATACTCGGGCATATAAAAGGTGGTTTAAATCTTGGTGCAAGGCATGTAGTTTGGGGAAATTGTATTGGAAGAATGAGGGTTCTCTCACTCTCTCCCCCTTAATGAATTTCGCCCTCGAAATTCTCAGCTTGATTACTGAGTAGCTCAAAATTTTTCGGTGAATATCCTTTTTAACTCTCTCGAGTCCTGTGAACACATGCTTTAGTAAAAGACCAGCAATACAAAGCCACATTATGTAGGAATTGAGGCTCCAAATCTTTATTTAGAACATGTATCAATTTACAAGTTTCATACTCGTATAACCTATCAAAATATAATACTAGCTTGGTCCAATCGAGGAATAATCCTCATGTCCTTACTAATCAATGTTGCAAAAGTCATTTAGAGCAGAAAAGTATCACTTATAGTCAAACGTTTGGGGAAAGTAGAAAAGACGTTCAAAATGCAAAGTTGTAAACTGTCTGACCTAAAATGATTTGAAGAACTCATTTTCCTTTTATTTAATCCTCAATCCACTCATAAACCAACCTCAAAATAGTTTACCAACTCCAATCTTAAAGTTGGAAATGTAAGTAGGAATAATCCTAGGAAAATAGGAATTTTCCAGTTTTACGTGATCTCATCTGAGAATCATATCTCGAGATTCTTATGTCCAAAACTTATAAACTTTATACCGTCGGAATATAGATTCCAATTGTTACAACTTTCTAGAAGGTACCATTGCAAGATCCAAGCCACGAGTCGGTCAAATTCCAACCTAAAGTTGCTGCTTCACCCAGTAACAGACAGAACAGGTATACAGTTTCAGTCAACTTTGAAAAATCGTAGATATTCATTCAAACATAATAAATGAAACTCAATTTTGACTTTTCTATATCAAGATATAACAAATTCCGTAAAACTTTCCAAGGTTCCCTGCGGAAAAATTTTTAGCGGCACATCCTTTGTGTTTACTAACTTTTCCTAGCCCATTCAAGGCTTTATTCTTCCCATGAAATAGCTTCAACTCAAGCATATAAATATCAAGCTCACAACTCACTACATCAAACATATAACTATCACCTATTCAGGTTAGAAGAGAACCCTAAGTTGAAATTCTTAATCACAAGCTGGAAATTTCTTTAGGCAAGTCAACTAGCATATAAAAGCTAGATATTTCACATAGCAAGGCTACCAAACCATGGCCAGCACTTAAGTGTCATGTGTGGATAGAAAAGTACCATAAAGCTGAAAATTTCACAACACAACTTCAACCATGATATTTTCTCATAAAACCACCAAAATGGACACCCTAACCCTCCAGTTTGCATATATTTTAAAGTAAAGGAAAGTTTGTTGCTAAAGTTACCCTGTAACCTTCAGAAAGATGAAAACTTAGAGTTTCTTCCTCCAAAATCACTCCACCAACACCTTGAAATCTACCTTAGTTATCATTTCTATAGAGTAGTTTGCAAATTAGTTGGTTGAAACTCAAAATTCAAGTACAAATTTGAGGTTAGAGTTGAAGGTCTCTCTTTGGTTTTTCTTCTCTATTTGTTCGGCCAAGCAAGAGGAAAATGAAAACAATTTGGTCAACTTTTTGATTTAGTCGAGGTGAAGAATGTGGCATAAACTTTAATCTTGATAAAAGCAGAGTTAAAACTTGGCTACTATTCTTGCTAGCTCTCGAACCCATACACTATCCATTGAATAATTTCTTCCTTTCGAATGACAAACGAAAAATTTTCGCTTAACTTAAAGACTAAAATATAGGGATAGATTCATGGGCAAGGATCCAATACCGCCCAACCACCAATTTTTAATAGCACTCATTAAAATAGCAGGTACCAAGTTCACTGTTCTAACGAGAATACAACTTACTATATAAAAATTTCACTACGCCCAGTTCAATGATTACAACTATTTCAGGCAAAATCTCACTAATGGCTAACTTTTACTAGGAATGTCTTAAGATGCTATTCGATTAGGCAAATGCACTAATTCAAACTCATTCCACACCTTTTCTAGAATCCCTTCGTGTTTCTTGTTCAATTCTATGTTCTGGTGCAGTGGTTCAATTTTTTCTCCAAGTATTCTTGTTCCCATCATCCTTCCCGGTACTTAGCTAATCTCTTTTGGAACTCTACTTCCATTTGAATAATCTCTATTTTCTTATGCAGATCAGTCATATTTGTCATCTCACCGATTCACTTAACTCGATGATAGCTTGCCAGGCAAATCAAAGGAGCAGAATAAGTAACTATTTACAATTGGAAACTCTAGTCATATATCTTTTGAGCTCATTCACTTCCAATCTAACCACGAGGAATTAAACTTAACTATTCTCAATTGAGATAGACAAGGAAGTAGAATACAGGTAGGGCAATATCTCAAAATATTATGCCACTTATTCTTCTTTGGGGAGTTTAACACAAGGAGTATTCTTATCACTTATGTACATAATGAAATCCTAAAGTGTACTTCGTATCTCAAAAGTTTCACACCCTATCTCAAGCTTTTGCACACAGGTATAGAATCCAATTCTTTTCTCAAATCCCCATGCATAATTCCAAAACTCACGATCTCGCCACGATAATAATCGAGTCAAGTCCATACTTAGACATTAGTGGATAGTTGTTAAGGAAGTATAGGAAAGAATATCACAAGAGGGGTAGAAATATCCATATAGTTGCAATCAAACCACTTCATATTCAAAATAAACACTTATCAAGTCTTCACAATCATAGGAGAAGGAGATAGGTCTTCAGTGCAAATTTCTCGACGTACATTATAATCTAGCCATTGTCTATAGAAACCCTAACAGACTATTTCTAGATTAGTCCATGATAACTTCCGAGATCCATTCCCTCAATCAGTCCAACAACTAGGTCAAGTGTCAAAATCTTCCGCGCCTTGACTTTTGCCATTAAAACTTATCTCAAGTACCATCAAGATACAGACTCTTATTCTAGTGCTCTTCTCTTTTTGGTACTCAAGTACAAGAATCCACAATAAGGTAATTCACAACTCGAGCCGGCCGGTCCCAAGAGTAAATCACCCATATTAGAGATTCCTACACGACATACATATCTATTTCTCCCAAGTATCCTGATAAAGGGTTTATGCTTATAACAGTCATGATTCATAGCTTACGCCCCAGAAGGGCACCAAGTCCTTACCACTTACCCACATAATCGGACAATAACACCACTTGACCGCAAGCTCACTCCGCGCAGGGCCACTCGAAGCAGCAAAATATCTTCCATTCTTTCAATGTAGCTACCTGGACTCCTTCTCCACATTCAGATCCTTGGTTCTAATTGACTACAGACCTTTATTTCTCCTCTTATTCTTGGACCTACCTAGATCCACACCCATGGCCCCTACTATACTGTCATCTAGTCTTCATTATTACTCACTAGTCTAGGGCCCCAAGTATTATAACTAATGGGTGAGTATGCGTCGATACATAACAGATACTTATTCATTCAAAAAACAGAACTAAATAAAAGAGAAATCCGAGTCACTATAGGCGAGTAAAATGCAAAGTAATTTGAATGCGATGCCAAAATAAAGTCATAGCCAAAAGTCAACAGTCAAGTCAAAGGTCAAAAGTCAAAGTCAATTATCAAAGTCAAAAGTCAAAGTCAATAGACCTAAGTCAAAAATCAACAGTCAACAGTCAACAATCAAGTATTATACATTCAAAGGCTCATAGCAGTCATTTACAAGATAACAAGACCAAAAGTAGTAAGTACGAGCCTCAAAAGTACAGATATAGTCGTATAGTCATATTAAGCAAAAACCTAGTGCATGTAATCAAAAGAAAGCTGTACAACCACCAAGTCACTACATCCCCTATCCTTTCTATGTATAGTAGTCAAAATCACCCAAAATAATAGCCTAGAAGTGAAGGCTTAATCCACCGCGAGACTAGCTCCCCTCAGTCTGGGCAGGTTCTGCTCTTGCCTCGCCTCTAATGTGGGAAGCCTCATCGTACACATCTCCAAGTAAGTCATTGCAAATGTTTAGAATCAATTCAACTCTATTCCTCACTTTCATTGCCCCCTTAACCATATGCTCCTGAGTTTCTCCAAACTACGCACACAGATCATCAATCCTTTCATGGCCTTCAACCATATCATACTCGTGCTCCTTAATTCGATCGGCTCGCATTTTAATAGTTTCCTTCAGTTGATTCACTTCAGATTCAAGCCTAGCGTTGTCCCTTATGGCAACCTTCCGCCCCTTCACCACGACCAACACTGCTTGATTAGGGTAGATATAAGTATGATGGCACTTGTGTGACGCCCCACATCTCCCTAAGGCGGACCAAAGGGTATCCGCGGACGCCTGCCCGGCTCACGCAAGGACTCAAGCAATTCCATTCAATTTAAAATCGAACTAAACACTTCGATGAGATCAACACGAATACAATAATGCGGAAGCGTTCAAGCTTAACAAGTCACTTAATGTATCACCAGTACATCGGGTAGTCGTGAAACGACTTAAATTCAAAGTACACATCAGGGCCCAAACTCTTCAAGTTTACAATTTCCACGAGTACAACCCAAACCAGGGCCTAGTCAAAATATATAACAGGAGTCTTAACAAAATTACAACGGATGGTTTCTCCATATTTCTCCAAGAGTCGGTCCTGTTAAGGAAAACAAAACTATAGGGTGAGCTAACGCTCGTGAGGCCAAGAACACACATGCAAGCACGTAATCAAATAACAATCCCAACTTTAATAAGTAAAGCCATGTCTTTTCAATAATCAATCTATCAAACAGGAAAAAGTAATCAGAAACAATTCAAGGATATAGTAGCTCTCAGGAGCTAAGTTCCACTCGATCTGTCGATGTCATTCGTATACTTTCCCGCATTGACCCTCCTGTCAACCGGGTCGGTATTTCCATTTCCGTAGATCACCACTTACTTCCCTCCGTCCACCGTACACCTCAAGGGCCCACAAGTCTATTATTGGGCGATACTCTACAAGTATGCCAAGCAAGACCTCTTATTAGGTCGAGCTTATAATCTCATGGCTCGCCCAAGTTCCCGACCAAGCCCATTGCCGGCTCGAGTCTAAGGACGGCCTATGAGTTTGGGCGTCCCCCATTCATTTGGTAGTCGAGGAGATTCACTCCAACGACACAAGCATTCATGACATGACATTGCATTTCATTCATTCATTCAATACATTTCATTCATTCATTCATTCATTTGAAATTAGAACGAGTGCGATAAAGTACGCACCCGCCCTTATTTTTAAAACTCCCAACAAGTATCACAAATAAGCAAGTATCAAATTCATACACTTGACACTCACCGAGCAATTCAATAAGAATTATTTTCTGGGAGTTCAAGTGTCCGCGGTGAGATCCTCTTGAAGGTCTCCTTGCGCGCCTGGCAATTTAATAGCGAATAATCATACAATTAACCCACTTATCAAGAAGATTGTACATTAGTACAATCTAAGGATTATTTCGCAAAAAGGAACCTCAATTACACGTAAATCGAGGTTCAACTTGCCTTTTATCATGTACAATATTATTTGAGTTTTGATCATGAAAATCATAAACAAAACGTTTAAGAACATCAAAAGAATAAAGAGTTTTCGAAAAACTCTATTTCTTTGAAATTGGAAAATTTTCCAGTTTTATGATGAATCTTTGAAAAATCATAACTCGCTCGGTATAAGTCGAGAATTGGAAAACTTTATACCGTTAGAAACCTCTTAGAGAGTACTATAAGTTCCTAGAAGACACTTTTCCAGGAATCGAAGTGGAAAGTGATCAAAAATGGGTTTGAAGACGCAGCTTCAGTTTACAAGGCAGAATTGAGTTGGATTTCGGCCAACTTTGAAAATTCGGCACGATTCGCACGTTGCAAACCGGCCTCTGAAATTTTCAGCTCAATTAGTGTTGCAAGTGAAGTGTATGACAAAACAAGCGGATCAAGAATCGGAGTTTCGAGTACCGAGATACGGTAGCCCGAAGTTGGGGAAATTCAAGACTGGATGAGAATTTTCCAGATTTGAACCTCTAACTCGAGTAATTCAATTGGGTATCGAAACGAACTTGAATCGGCACCAAAATTGGTAGTATTTCAATAATATATGGAAAGTATCTCTCTATCGAATTTCGGGGAAAAATACCTTCGGCAAGGTAGTTAATGAGCCAACCGAAGTTCAAGAAAATTCCTAAGGCATTCTGCCTTTGACTTTCATTTCCCAAATTTCCAAACGTTTAACCAAGCAAGTTATCCAACCATGGTTCATTTGTGAAATAAGGGTCTAAGATATACCCATGATACCTTTGGTAAGTGTTTAATATCAAAAACATCAACTAACAAGTTCACTCCAAGATTTGGTTCCAAACCAGTCCCAACATTAGGGTTTTCCAAAACAGAGCAGTTCACTTGATTCAGTCACAACTCAGTCATTATAGCTCGAAATCGAGCATGGCTTATGCCGTTGGAAAATACATTCATAGAGTTAAAATATCACAGAAGAAATCGTTTCCAAATTCGGCACCCATCTGGTTCAAATTTGGGCATCAAGTTGCTGCCTGAACACTTCATTCCAGATGAACAGAGCAACAGGACAGCGAACTTAAAACATTTGGTTCGGCTTGCTCACAAGGAATCAGAACGTGCATTATATACCAAATTAAAGCTAGGAATGTCTAGTTTCAAACGCCACTGACGGCACATGATTTCGACATCCGAGGACAGAGTTATAGCCAAAACACTACTGCTGGTCAGAGACATACGCGAGTCAGTTTCCAGGTTTGCTGGTTTCGAACAAAAATTCATTTGCCCATTCAAACCTCATTATTTTCCAATGAAATTTTTCACACATCAAATACATCCTATAAACATCCAATCCAAGCCATTAAACCATTAAAATTTGGCCTGGAAATGGCCGAACATAGCAGGGGCAAAATCGGAAGTTTTAGCCTCTTACACCCAAAGGAGTTTCCACTAATTACCCATCACTAATGCATCATTATAATCACTAAACCAACAATATAATCACCATTAATCATCACATCAGCAACAACAACCCAAGTGTGGGAATTCCAAGAGCCCACAATCACATTTTTACACCATAATCAAGTAACTAAGTGCATGCATGAGCTTAATCTTGCTATATAACCTCCAAAAGACAAGAATTCATGGGTTGATCATTACCTCTTCCTTGGGTGTGCAAGACCAGAAAATTTCGGCCCTCTTGAAGCTCCAAGAAACCGTGAAGATGCAGCCTTTTGTTAGCTAAATCCACCCTCCAAGAGATTTGCTAAGTGGTCTCCAAGTTTGGTGTGATTTGGAGGTGATTTGGGGTGGTTTTGAGTGAGGTTAGTGTGCAGAATTTTTGTTGCAAATGAGTTAGAGAGAGGGAGGAGCTTGGCCGGCTGTGAGGAGAGAGAAGAGAGAGTGTAATTCTGATCTAAGTTAGCTTCTCCAAGAAGATTAAATGTGTGGTGAAAAATTGCTCCAAAGTCAACTCTTGTGAGGCTCGTTTGGCACGTTTTTAGGCTCGATTTTCTCGCGCGTTTGGTTCACTAGTGCACTAAACCTCTAATGCACTCATGTTAATATAAATATTATTCACTCTTAATTGTCTCGAAACAAGGGTCTAAAGTCCTTCAATTGAAGTCGCGCGTGTGAAAACGCGTACCGCCCATTTTACCGCTATAACGCGAAACTTTCGAAAAAATTCTTATAACGATTGCACTACTGACTATCACTTGAATATTTATGCTTAAAATTACCTATTTTAGGACCATGGTACAAGTCTCCAATATTCCAAGCTTATTGTGCTAATACGCGGATAAAATCTCCAAGTACTATTCACTATTTTTACTAAACGCGCTCTAGGAAATTAATTTTCGAAACTAATCATTTTAAAAATATAACGAAGTTATATTACCATGTATTTAGGTCTAATAAGACTAGAAAATATTCCTTGGAAATAAAATCCAATTAAATAATTTATTAAGCCATAAATTAGGCATAAAATAATAGTTTTTACGAGTCCTCACATCCTCTCCCCCTTAAGAAAATTTCGTCCTCGAAATTTACCTTGGTCGATGAACAAGTCTGGATGCTTCTCCCTGATTGTTTCTTCAACTTCCCATGTTGCTTCCTCTACTCCATGGTTCTTCCATAAAACTTTCACTAGTGGTATCTGCTTGTTCCTCAATTCCTTCACCTTTCGATCCAGAAGTTTTACCGGTCTCTCCTCATAGGTCAGGGTTTCATCAATCTCAATATTCTCCGGTTGTAAAACATGAGAGGGGTCTGGATGATACTTCTTAAGCATGGACACATGAAACACGTTATGGATACGAGATAAACTCGGTGATAATTCCAGCTTATAGGCTACATTCCCAACTCGCTGAATAATCTTATAAGGCCCTACAAACCTTGGTTGTAGTTTCTTCCCTTTTCCGGACATCAAACTTGCTTTTAAAGGCGTAATCTTGAGAAATACCATATCTCCAACAGTGAACTCCAAATCCTTCCTCCGATTATCGGCATAACTCTTTTGTCTACTCTGAGCGGTTTGAATTCTTTGCCGTATCAATTTCACCTTCTCATTAGCCTCCTCAATCCAAGATACAGTAGTCGTGTCTAAGATTTTCCGTTCACCTACTTCGTGCATCTTTTGCCAAAACCTCGAAACAAATCTTGGATCCCTATCCGACACAATACTCACAGGTATACCATGTAGTCTGATGATCTCATCCAAGTACAATCTGGCCAACTTCTCCAATGGATATTTCATATTAATCGGCAGAAAATGAGCCGATTTAGTCAATCTATCCACTATCACCCAAATGGCATCATGGCCTCTCTGTGTCCTTGGTAAACCTGATACAAAGTCCATGGTAACATTTTCCCATTTCCACTCAGGTATTTCTAGAGGTTGCAAAAGCCCAGATGGTTTCTGATGTTCGGCTTTAACCTGTTGACAAACCAAGCATGTTTGAACAAATTGGGCAATTTCCTTCTTCATATTTTTCCACCAATATAGACTCTTCAAGTCTTGGTACATTTTATTCCCTCCTGGATGTACTGTAAACTTTGATCGGTGGGCTTCTTCCAAATTTTCTTTTCTAAGCCCTTCGTCCTTTGGCATAACCACCCGATTTCGAAATCTTAATATTCCATCTGATCCCAAAGTGAAATCGGTCTGGTCTCCCATCTTGACTTTCTCCACCAACTTTTGCATTTCAGGGTCCTTTTCCTGAGATTCCTTAATACGTTCCAATAAAGTGGAGGTTATCACAATATTCCCCAAAATCACTTTCCTTGGTTCCAATCGAGGATTCCAATAACTAACTTCCTCCAACAATTGAAATTCCTTAACCATCAATCCAGCCATTTGTACCTGACGGCTCAAAGCATCGGCCACTACATTGGCCTTTCCAGGATGGTACTTAATCGTGCAGTCATAATCTTCCAAAAATTCCATCCATCTACGTTGCCTTAAATTCAGCTCCTTCTGAGAAAATAAGTACTTAAGGCTTTTGTGATCTGTAAAAACCTCAAATGTCACTCCGTATAAATAGTGTCTCCATTTCTTCAAAGCAAAGACCACAGCCGCTAACTCCAAATCATGGGTCGGATAGTTCCCTTCATGCGGCTTCAATTTTCTAGAGGCATAAGCTATCACTTTATCATTTTGCATCAAAACACATCCCAAACCTTCCTTAGATGCATCTGTGTAAACCACAAAACTATCATGTCCATTTGGTAGGGCTAGAACAGGCGCTCTAGTCAGCCGTCTTTTCAACTCCTGAAAACTTCCTTCACACTTAGAACTCCAAATAAACTTTCCATTTTTCTTGGTCAACTCAGTCATAGGTCCAGCAATTTTCGAAAAATCCTGGATGAATCTCCGGTAATATCCTGCCAATCCTATAAAACTCCAAACTTCCGTTGGGTTTTCCGGTCGTTTCCATTTCGAAACAGCTTCCACTTTAGCTGGATCCACTTTAATCCCATCCTTAGAAATTATATGCCCTAGGAAAGTCACTTCCTTCAGCCAGAATTCACACTTGCTAAACTTAGCATATAACTGATGTTCCCTCAAGATTTGTAAAACAATTCTCAAATGTTTCTCGTGATCTTTCACATTCTTAGAATACACTAAAATGTCATCAATGAAAATCACCACAAATTGATCCAAGTAAGGCTTAAAAACCCTATGCATTAAATCCATGAAAGCGGCAGGTGCATTGGTTAACCCAAAAGGCATCACTGCAAACTCGAAGTGCCCATACCTCGAGTTGAAAGCAGTCTTAGGTATGTCCTTTTCCAAAATCCTCAATTGATAGTAACCTTGCCTTAGATCCAACTTTGAAAACACTACCGCCCCTTGCAATTGATCAAACAGTTCATCGATGTGGGGTAGTGGGTATTTATTCTTAATCGTAACATCATTTAAACCTCGATAATCTATACATACCCTCAAACTCCCATCTTTCTTCTTTACAAACAAAACTGGGGCTCCCCACGGAGAATCACTCTCTCGTATAAAACCTCGTTCCAACAAATCCTGTAATTGTAACTTCAACTCCTTCAACTCAGCGGGAGCCATCCTGTATGGTGTCCTTGATATAGGTGCTGTTCCCGGAGTTAAATCAATTTTAAAAGCTATTTCCCGTTCCGGAGGTAGAGACTCCAATTCTTCAGGAAAAACATCAGAAAATTCTTTTACTACCAGTGTGTCCTCCAGATTCACCTTATCGCTAGGAGTATTAATAAGAAAAGCCAAATACCCTTGAGCTCCTTTACTTAACAACTTTCTAGCCCGAATTCCCGAAATAAGTGCAGACGAGGCTAACTTACCTCTTACATCCAGTAGAGCATGGCTTATATAATAATCACTTATCAGGTTCAAGTATTACATATCACACCAATCCAACCTATCAAATAGTCATGGTCCAATATGGAATTAGTCGCGTAATCAGATAAAACAGGCAAAAGGCTTGAAGTCGGACGTAGAGTCCCAGACATTTGGAAGAAATTCAGGATATAGCGAAGTTTCAAATCAAAAGTTCATCCCTGGGGGTGCTGGACAACACAACAAGCAATGCCCCACCAGAGAGGTTCAGTTCAACCGCTACAGAAGAGTAGTAGCCGGTCTACAACCACACCAGTACGAATAAGTTCAAGAGTAGGGTCAAAGCGGAGCCAAATACTTCAGGTTCATGGTGCATGAGTACGAACAAAAGTATAAGTTCAAGTTCAAGTGCAAGTTCAAGTTCAAATTCAAGGGTCATGAGTACGAGTAAGAACACACTGGTCTAACCTCTGTCCAGCAATTCACATTCTTAAACAGTCACAAAATTCAAGTCCACATTCCATATATTCAGTCAAATTAGGTCCATTGAGGATACGCAAGAGCACACTAGCCTAAACAGGTTCAAGTCTCAAGTAAGCTCAGTCTAATCGGTTTCAGGTAGTTCGAGTTCTCTTACCAACCCACTGCAATACTTTCGGAGTTCAAACTTCCTAAGATTGAAATACTGGCACAGAACCAATCATAACATATGTTGCGCACAAGAAAAGCTCACCAAGTTTCTAGCTAGGTTAATCTATTATACACTAGTAGATCGGATCTTCGGGTTTATGTTCGATTCATATTCGGTACTAGGGACCTATTAAATTATATGAAACTGTCTATCAATTTGTCTCACAAGTACAGGGTTGTCTAAGCCCTCGGTCACGGTCCCCTTTTCTCGTTCCTGCTACCCTACTTAAGAAAAGTCTATAAGCACAGGAAAAGGCATAACTAAGCATAAAGAGCGTAACGCGTATACAAGTTGCAAAAACATTTAAAATCAGGTCATGATTCATTACATGTATCAAAAGTTATAGCACGGTTAGAAGTTACAAAACAAGACCAATATGTCCAATATTGCACATAGGCAATTAAGTGCCACAAAAATATAGAAGTACATACAAGCAGGATACAAAAGGCCTCACAGCGTGCACTACCCCTTTCTAAGTCCATAGTTAAACCAAAGGGTCCAGACATCACTAATTTCAATCAGATCACACGCCTTTACGAAATTAAATCCCATAAAGCCATAACGCAAGCTAAAACCAAGATTATCCATTCGAAGCTCAAAATCTTTAATAACCAGCCACCAGTCGGAACACCATCATCTCCAAAAATAACCAGTCTTAGGGTTTTGTAATTAAAGTTTCAAGCTCCAAGTTCAAACCCAAGAATAAGTACAACTTGCTACCTTACGTGTCAAATGGAAACCAAATCAATTCACACTAACTTGTACTCTTGAATGCAGTTGCTCTATATCTCAAAGTTGCCTCAGTCCGTACATTTAAAATTGGCTCACTCTTCTTGAAAGTCAAAAATTTTAAAACATAAGAAGAGTATTTCAAGTAATCAGAAATCTTATCAAGTTCAGGATTCACATTATTAAACATAAGCTTGCCATTCTTTCAAAAACTCAGGATATATATATATATTTTTCTTCGTGTAAAGCATGGACAAATTTAAGTGTGAGATTACACCAGTATACAATCAAGGGGGAAAACTTAGTTTAGAAAATGTTAATCTTGTATTAACCCATCATATACAAAGTTCAACAACTCATTAGTTATTCACAAATTTTCAAATGTGAAATTCAAGTAAAACTCACCCTTTTACTAAAATCGGAAAATTACACATATTTAAAACATATATATCTTACTTCCACTCATCGCTTACAAATAAAACTAGTACATCCTAGTTTTTCTTTAAATTTTCAAAGCAGAATATCTTTAGAAGATATGTGGGCGGAAAATACATTTTATTCCTTTGTACTTTTATCTTGGTTCAAAATCATCACACATGGAGTTTGACTATCAAATCTCGGTCTCTTACCCTCCATAGCCAGTACTAATAATTATCTCAATTCTTTCCACACTTACAAATATAATGATAATTCAAATTCATCCAATCTTTCACTACAAATCTCTCATCCCATATCTTCCTTCAATATAACATCACCTAATTCCTCAGTTTCTTCTGCAAGTCCCAAATAATAAATTTCTTTAACCCCTAAGATACAATAGATCCTTGTCACATAATATCCAAATTAATCCCACAGTCAGGCATCCTAAACTTTAAGCCTAGGATACGCTACAGAGATCTGAAGCCTAAGCTCTGATACCAACTGTGACGCCCCACATCTCCCTAAGGCGGACCAAAGGGTATCCGCGGACGCCTGCCCGGCTCACGCCAGGACTCAAGCAATTCCATTCAATTTAAAATCGAACTAAACACTTCGATGAGATCAACACGAATACAATAATGCGGAAGCGTTCAAGCTTAACAAGTCACTTAATGTATCACCAGTACATCGGGTAGTCGTGAAACGACTTAAATTCAAAGTACACATCAGGGCCCAAACTCTTCAAGTTTACAATTTCCACGAGTACAACCCAAACCAGGGCCTAGTCAAAATATATAACAGGAGTCTTAACAAAATTACAACGGATGGTTTCTCCATATTTCTCCAAGAGTCGGTCCTGTTAAGGAAAACAAAACTATAGGGTGAGCTAACGCTCGTGAGGCCAAGAACACACATGCAAGCACGTAATCAAATAACAATCCCAACTTTAATAAGTAAAGCCATGTCTTTTCAATAATCAATCTATCAAACAGGAAAAAGTAATCAGAAACAATTCAAGGATATAGTAGCTCTCAGGAGCTAAGTTCCACTCGATCTGTCGATGTCATTCGTATACTTTCCCGCATTGACCCTCCTGTCAACCGGGTCGGTATTTCCATTTCCGTAGATCACCACTTACTTCCCTCCGTCCACCGTACACCTCAAGGGCCCACAAGTCTATTATTGGGCGATACTCTACAAGTATGCCAAGCAAGACCTCTTATTAGGTCGAGCTTATAATCTCATGGCTCGCCCAAGTTCCCGACCAAGCCCATTGCCGGCTCGAGTCTAAGGACGGCCTATGAGTTTGGGCGTCCCCCATTCATTTGGTAGTCGAGGAGATTCACTCCAACGACACAAGCATTCATGACATGACATTGCATTTCATTCATTCATTCAATACATTTCATTCATTCATTCATTCATTTGAAATTAGAACGAGTGCGATAAAGTACGCACCCGCCCTTATTTTTAAAACTCCCAACAAGTATCACAAATAAGCAAGTATCAAATTCATACACTTGACACTCACCGAGCAATTCAATAAGAATTATTTTCTGGGAGTTCAAGTGTCCGCGGTGAGATCCTCTTGAAGGTCTCCTTGCGCGCCTGGCAATTTAATAGCGAATAATCATACAATTAACCCACTTATCAAGAAGATTGTACATTAGTACAATCTAAGGATTATTTCGCAAAAAGGAACCTCAATTACACGTAAATCGAGGTTCAACTTGCCTTTTATCATGTACAATATTATTTGAGTTTTGATCATGAAAATCATAAACAAAACGTTTAAGAACATCAAAAGAATAAAGAGTTTTCGAAAAACTCTATTTCTTTGAAATTGGAAAATTTTCCAGTTTTATGATGAATCTTTGAAAAATCATAACTCGCTCGGTATAAGTCGAGAATTGGAAAACTTTATACCGTTAGAAACCTCTTAGAGAGTACTATAAGTTCCTAGAAGACACTTTTCCAGGAATCGAAGTGGAAAGTGATCAAAAATGGGTTTGAAGACGCAGCTTCAGTTTACAAGGCAGAATTGAGTTGGATTTCGGCCAACTTTGAAAATTCGGCACGATTCGCACGTTGCAAACCGGCCTCTGAAATTTTCAGCTCAATTAGTGTTGCAAGTGAAGTGTATGAAAAAACAAGCGGATCAAGAATCGGAGTTTCGAGTACCGAGATACGGTAGCCCGAAGTTGGGGAAATTCAAGACTGGATGAGAATTTTCCAGATTTGAACCTCTAACTCGAGTAATTCAATTGGGTATCGAAACGAACTTGAATCGGCACCAAAATTGGTAGTATTTCAATAATATATGGAAAGTATCTCTCTATCGAATTTCGGGGAAAAATACCTTCGGCAAGGTAGTTAATGAGCCAACCGAAGTTCAAGAAAATTCCTAAGGCATTCTGCCTTTGACTTTCATTTCCCAAATTTCCAAACGTTTAACCAAGCAAGTTATCCAACCATGGTTCATTTGTGAAATAAGGGTCTAAGATATACCCATGATACCTTTGGTAAGTGTTTAATATCAAAAACATCAACTAACAAGTTCACTCCAAGATTTGGTTCCAAACCAGTCCCAACATTAGGGTTTTCCAAAACAGAGCAGTTCACTTGATTCAGTCACAACTCAGTCATTATAGCTCGAAATCGAGCATGGCTTATGCCGTTGGAAAATACATTCATAGAGTTAAAATATCACAGAAGAAATCGTTACCAAATTCGGCACCCATCTGGTTCAAATTTGGGCATCAAGTTGCTGCCTGAACACTTTATTCCAGATGAACAGAGCAACAGGACAGCGAACTTAAAACATTTGGTTCGGCTTGCTCACAAGGAATCAGAACGTGCATTATATACCAAATTAAAGCTAGGAATGTCTAGTTTCAAACGCCACTGACGGCACATGATTTCGACATCCGAGGACAGAGTTATAGCCAAAACACTACTGCTGGTCAGAGACATACGCGAGTCAGTTTCCAGGTTTGCTGGTTTCGAACAAAAATTCATTTGCCCATTCAAACCTCATTATTTTCCAATGAAATTTTTCACACATCAAATACATCCTATAAACATCCAATCCAAGCCATTAAACCATTAAAATTTGGCCTGGAAATGGCCGAACATAGCAGGGGCAAAATCGGAAGTTTTAGCCTCTTACACCCAAAGGAGTTTCCACTAATTACCCATCACTAATGCATCATTATAATCACTAAACCAACAATATAATCACCATTAATCATCACATCAGCAACAACAACCCAAGTGTGGGAATTCCAAGAGCCCACAATCACATTTTTACACCATAATCAAGTAACTAAGTGCATGCATGAGCTTAATCTTGCTATATAACCTCCAAAAGACAAGAATTCATGGGTTGATCATTACCTCTTCCTTGGGTGTGCAAGACCAGAAAATTTCGGCCCTCTTGAAGCTCCAAGAAACCGTGAAGATGCAGCCTTTTGTTAGCTAAATCCACCCTCCAAGAGATTTGCTAAGTGGTCTCCAAGTTTGGTGTGATTTGGAGGTGATTTGGGGTGGTTTTGAGTGAGGTTAGTGTGCAGAATTTTTGTTGCAAATGAGTTAGAGAGAGGGAGGAGCTTGGCCGGCTGTGAGGAGAGAGAAGAGAGAGTGTAATTCTGATCTAAGTTAGCTTCTCCAAGAAGATTAAATGTGTGGTGAAAAATTGCTCCAAAGTCAACTCTTGTGAGGCTCGTTTGGCACGTTTTTAGGCTCGATTTTCTCGCGCGTTTGGTTCACTAGTGCACTAAACCTCTAATGCACTCATGTTAATATAAATATTATTCACTCTTAATTGTCTCGAAACAAGGGTCTAAAGTCCTTCAATTGAAGTCGCGCGTGTGAAAACGCGTACCGCCCATTTTACCGCTATAACGCGAAACTTTCGAAAAAATTCTTATAACGATTGCACTACTAACTATCACTTGAATATTTATGCTTAAAATTACCTATTTTAGGACCATGGTACAAGTCTCCAATATTCCAAGCTTATTGTGCTAATACGCGGATAAAATCTCCAAGTACTATTCACTATTTTTACTAAACGCGCTCTAGGAAATTAATTTTCGAAACTAATCATTTTAAAAATATAACGAAGTTATATTACCATGTATTTAGGTCTAATAAGACTAGAAAATATTCCTTGGAAATAAAATCCAATTAAATAATTTATTAAGCCATAAATTAGGCATAAAATAATAGTTTTTACGAGTCCTCACATCCTCTCCCCCTTAAGAAAATTTCGTCCTCGAAATTTACCTTGGTCGATGAACAAGTCTGGATGCTTCTCCCTGATTGTTTCTTCAACTTCCCATGTTGCTTCCTCTACTCCATGGTTCTTCCATAAAACTTTCACTAGTGGTATCTGCTTGTTCCTCAATTCCTTCACCTTTCGATCCAGAAGTTTTACCGGTCTCTCCTCATAGGTCAGGGTTTCATCAATCTCAATATTCTCCGGTTGTAAAACATGAGAGGGGTCTGGATGATACTTCTTAAGCATGGACACATGAAACACGTTATGGATACGAGATAAACTCGGTGATAATTCCAGCTTATAGGCTACATTCCCAACTCGCTGAATAATCTTATAAGGCCCTACAAACCTTGGTTGTAGTTTCTTCCCTTTTCCGGACATCAAACTTGCTTTTAAAGGCGTAATCTTGAGAAATACCATATCTCCAACAGTGAACTCCAAATCCTTCCTCCGATTATCGGCATAACTCTTTTGTCTACTCTGAGCGGTTTGAATTCTTTGCCGTATCAATTTCACCTTCTCATTAGCCTCCTCAATCCAAGATACAGTAGTCGTGTCTAAGATTTTCCGTTCACCTACTTCGTGCATCTTTTGCCAAAACCTCGAAACAAATCTTGGATCCCTATCCGACACAATACTCACAGGTATACCATGTAGTCTGATGATCTCATCCAAGTACAATCTGGCCAACTTCTCCAATGGATATTTCATATTAATCGGCAGAAAATGAGCCGATTTAGTCAATCTATCCACTATCACCCAAATGGCATCATGGCCTCTCTGTGTCCTTGGTAAACCTGATACAAAGTCCATGGTAACATTTTCCCATTTCCACTCAGGTATTTCTAGAGGTTGCAAAAGCCCAGATGGTTTCTGATGTTCGGCTTTAACCTGTTGACAAACCAAGCATGTTTGAACAAATTGGGCAATTTCCTTCTTCATATTTTTCCACCAATATAGACTCTTCAAGTCTTGGTACATTTTATTCCCTCCTGGATGTACTGTAAACTTTGATCGGTGGGCTTCTTCCAAATTTTCTTTTCTAAGCCCTTCGTCCTTTGGCATAACCACCCGATTTCGAAATCTTAATATTCCATCTGATCCCAAAGTGAAATCGGTCTGGTCTCCCATCTTGACTTTCTCCACCAACTTTTGCATTTCAGGGTCCTTTTCCTGAGATTCCTTAATACGTTCCAATAAAGTGGAGGTTATCACAATATTCCCCAAAATCACTTTCCTTGGTTCCAATCGAGGATTCCAATAACTAACTTCCTCCAACAATTGAAATTCCTTAACCATCAATCCAGCCATTTGTACCTGACGGCTCAAAGCATCGGCCACTACATTGGCCTTTCCAGGATGGTACTTAATCGTGCAGTCATAATCTTCCAAAAATTCCATCCATCTACGTTGCCTTAAATTCAGCTCCTTCTGAGAAAATAAGTACTTAAGGCTTTTGTGATCTGTAAAAACCTCAAATGTCACTCCGTATAAATAGTGTCTCCATTTCTTCAAAGCAAAGACCACAGCCGCTAACTCCAAATCATGGGTCGGATAGTTCCCTTCATGCGGCTTCAATTTTCTAGAGGCATAAGCTATCACTTTATCATTTTGCATCAAAACACATCCCAAACCTTCCTTAGATGCATCTGTGTAAACCACAAAACTATCATGTCCATTTGGTAGGGCTAGAACAGGCGCTCTAGTCAGCCGTCTTTTCAACTCCTGAAAACTTCCTTCACACTTAGAACTCCAAATAAACTTTCCATTTTTCTTGGTCAACTCAGTCATAGGTCCAGCAATTTTCGAAAAATCCTGGATGAATCTCCGGTAATATCCTGCCAATCCTATAAAACTCCAAACTTCCGTTGGGTTTTCCGGTCGTTTCCATTTCGAAACAGCTTCCACTTTAGCTGGATCCACTTTAATCCCATCCTTAGAAATTATATGCCCTAGGAAAGTCACTTCCTTCAGCCAGAATTCACACTTGCTAAACTTAGCATATAACTGATGTTCCCTCAAGATTTGTAAAACAATTCTCAAATGTTTCTCGTGATCTTTCACATTCTTAGAATACACTAAAATGTCATCAATGAAAATCACCACAAATTGATCCAAGTAAGGCTTAAAAACCCTATGCATTAAATCCATGAAAGCGGCAGGTGCATTGGTTAACCCAAAAGGCATCACTGCAAACTCGAAGTGCCCATACCTCGAGTTGAAAGCAGTCTTAGGTATGTCCTTTTCCAAAATCCTCAATTGATAGTAACCTTGCCTTAGATCCAACTTTGAAAACACTACCGCCCCTTGCAATTGATCAAACAGTTCATCGATGTGGGGTAGTGGGTATTTATTCTTAATCGTAACATCATTTAAACCTCGATAATCTATACATACCCTCAAACTCCCATCTTTCTTCTTTACAAACAAAACTGGGGCTCCCCACGGAGAATCACTCTCTCGTATAAAACCTCGTTCCAACAAATCCTGTAATTGTAACTTCAACTCCTTCAACTCAGCGGGAGCCATCCTGTATGGTGTCCTTGATATAGGTGCTGTTCCCGGAGTTAAATCAATTTTAAAAGCTATTTCCCGTTCCGGAGGTAGAGACTCCAATTCTTCAGGAAAAACATCAGAAAATTCTTTTACTACCAGTGTGTCCTCCAGATTCACCTTATCGCTAGGAGTATTAATAAGAAAAGCCAAATACCCTTGAGCTCCTTTACTTAACAACTTTCTAGCCCGAATTCCCGAAATAAGTGCAGACGAGGCTAACTTACCTCTTACATCCAGTAGAGCATGGCTTATATAATAATCACTTATCAGGTTCAAGTATTACATATCACACCAATCCAACCTATCAAATAGTCATGGTCCAATATGGAATTAGTCGCGTAATCAGATAAAACAGGCAAAAGGCTTGAAGTCGGACGTAGAGTCCCAGACATTTGGAAGAAATTCAGGATATAGCGAAGTTTCAAATCAAAAGTTCATCCCTGGGGGTGCTGGACAACACAACAAGCAATGCCCCACCAGAGAGGTTCAGTTCAACCGCTACAGAAGAGTAGTAGCCGGTCTACAACCACACCAGTACGAATAAGTTCAAGAGTAGGGTCAAAGCGGAGCCAAATACTTCAGGTTCATGGTGCATGAGTACGAACAAAAGTATAAGTTCAAGTTCAAGTGCAAGTTCAAGTTCAAATTCAAGGGTCATGAGTACGAGTAAGAACACACTGGTCTAACCTCTGTCCAGCAATTCACATTCTTAAACAGTCACAAAATTCAAGTCCACATTCCATATATTCAGTCAAATTAGGTCCATTGAGGATACGCAAGAGCACACTAGCCTAAACAGGTTCAAGTCTCAAGTAAGCTCAGTCTAATCGGTTTCAGGTAGTTCGAGTTCTCTTACCAACCCACTGCAATACTTTCGGAGTTCAAACTTCCTAAGATTGAAATACTGGCACAGAACCAATCATAACATATGTTGCGCACAAGAAAAGCTCACCAAGTTTCTAGCTAGGTTAATCTATTATACACTAGTAGATCGGATCTTCGGGTTTATGTTCGATTCATATTCGGTACTAGGGACCTATTAAATTATATGAAACTGTCTATCAATTTGTCTCACAAGTACAGGGTTGTCTAAGCCCTCGGTCACGGTCCCCTTTTCTCGTTCCTGCTACCCTACTTAAGAAAAGTCTATAAGCACAGGAAAAGGCATAACTAAGCATAAAGAGCGTAACGCGTATACAAGTTGCAAAAACATTTAAAATCAGGTCATGATTCATTACATGTATCAAAAGTTATAGCACGGTTAGAAGTTACAAAACAAGACCAATATGTCCAATATTGCACATAGGCAATTAAGTGCCACAAAAATATAGAAGTACATACAAGCAGGATACAAAAGGCCTCACAGCGTGCACTACCCCTTTCTAAGTCCATAGTTAAACCAAAGGGTCCAGACATCACTAATTTCAATCAGATCACACGCCTTTACGAAATTAAATCCCATAAAGCCATAACGCAAGCTAAAACCAAGATTATCCATTCGAAGCTCAAAATCTTTAATAACCAGCCACCAGTCGGAACACCATCATCTCCAAAAATAACCAGTCTTAGGGTTTTGTAATTAAAGTTTCAAGCTCCAAGTTCAAACCCAAGAATAAGTACAACTTGCTACCTTACGTGTCAAATGGAAACCAAATCAATTCACACTAACTTGTACTCTTGAATGCAGTTGCTCTATATCTCAAAGTTGCCTCAGTCCGTACATTTAAAATTGGCTCACTCTTCTTGAAAGTCAAAAATTTTAAAACATAAGAAGAGTATTTCAAGTAATCAGAAATCTTATCAAGTTCGGGATTCACATTATTAAACATAAGCTTGCCATTCTTTCAAAAACTCAGGATATATATATATATTTTTCTTCGTGTAAAGCATGGACAAATTTAAGTGTGAGATTACACCAGTATACAATCAAGGGGGAAAACTTAGTTTAGAAAATGTTAATCTTGTATTAACCCATCATATACAAAGTTCAACAACTCATTAGTTATTCACAAATTTTCAAATGTGAAATTCAAGTAAAACTCACCCTTTTACTAAAATCGGAAAATTACACATATTTAAAACATATATATCTTACTTCCACTCATCGCTTACAAATAAAACTAGTACATCCTAGTTTTTCTTTAAATTTTCAAAGCAGAATATCTTTAGAAGATATGTGGGCGGAAAATACATTTTATTCCTTTGTACTTTTATCTTGGTTCAAAATCATCACACATGGAGTTTGACTATCAAATCTCGGTCTCTTACCCTCCATAGCCAGTACTAATAATTATCTCAATTCTTTCCACACTTACAAATATAATGATAATTCAAATTCATCCAATCTTTCACTACAAATCTCTCATCCCATATCTTCCTTCAATATAACATCACCTAATTCCTCAGTTTCTTCTGCAAGTCCCAAATAATAAATTTCTTTAACCCCTAAGATACAATAGATCCTTGTCACATAATATCCAAATTAATCCCACAGTCAGGCATCCTAAACTTTAAGCCTAGGATACGCTACAGAGATCTGAAGCCTAAGCTCTGATACCAACTGTGACGCCCCACATCTCCCTAAGGCGGACCAAAGGGTATCCGCGGACGCCTGCCCGGCTCACGCCAGGACTCAAGCAATTCCATTCAATTTAAAATCGAACTAAACACTTCGATGAGATCAACACGAATACAATAATGCGGAAGCGTTCAAGCTTAACAAGTCACTTAATGTATCACCAGTACATCGGGTAGTCGTGAAACGACTTAAATTCAAAGTACACATCAGGGCCCAAACTCTTCAAGTTTACAATTTCCACGAGTACAACCCAAACCAGGGCCTAGTCAAAATATATAACAGGAGTCTTAACAAAATTACAACGGATGGTTTCTCCATATTTCTCCAAGAGTCGGTCCTGTTAAGGAAAACAAAACTATAGGGTGAGCTAACGCTCGTGAGGCCAAGAACACACATGCAAGCACGTAATCAAATAACAATCCCAACTTTAATAAGTAAAGCCATGTCTTTTCAATAATCAATCTATCAAACAGGAAAAAGTAATCAGAAACAATTCAAGGATATAGTAGCTCTCAGGAGCTAAGTTCCACTCGATCTGTCGATGTCATTCGTATACTTTCCCGCATTGACCCTCCTGTCAACTGGGTCGGTATTTCCATTTCCGTAGATCACCACTTACTTCCCTCCGTCCACCGTACACCTCAAGGGCCCACAAGTCTATTATTGGGCGATACTCTACAAGTATGCCAAGCAAGACCTCTTATTAGGTCGAGCTTATAATCTCATGGCTCGCCCAAGTTCCCGACCAAGCCCATTGCCGGCTCGAGTCTAAGGACGGCCTATGAGTTTGGGCGTCCCCCATTCATTTGGTAGTCGAGGAGATTCACTCCAACGACACAAGCATTCATGACATGACATTGCATTTCATTCATTCATTCAATACATTTCATTCATTCATTCATTCATTTGAAATTAGAACGAGTGCGATAAAGTACGCACCCGCCCTTATTTTTAAAACTCCCAACAAGTATCACAAATAAGCAAGTATCAAATTCATACACTTGACACTCACCGAGCAATTCAATAAGAATTATTTTCTGGGAGTTCAAGTGTCCGCGGTGAGATCCTCTTGAAGGTCTCCTTGCGCGCCTGGCAATTTAATAGCGAATAATCATACAATTAACCCACTTATCAAGAAGATTGTACATTAGTACAATCTAAGGATTATTTCGCAAAAAGGAACCTCAATTACACGTAAATCGAGGTTCAACTTGCCTTTTATCATGTACAATATTATTTGAGTTTTGATCATGAAAATCATAAACAAAACGTTTAAGAACATCAAAAGAATAAAGAGTTTTCGAAAAACTCTATTTCTTTGAAATTGGAAAATTTTCCAGTTTTATGATGAATCTTTGAAAAATCATAACTCGCTCGGTATAAGTCGAGAATTGGAAAACTTTATACCGTTAGAAACCTCTTAGAGAGTACTATAAGTTCCTAGAAGACACTTTTCCAGGAATCGAAGTGGAAAGTGATCAAAAATGGGTTTGAAGACGCAGCTTCAGTTTACAAGGCAGAATTGAGTTGGATTTCGGCCAACTTTGAAAATTCGGCACGATTCGCACGTTGCAAACCGGCCTCTGAAATTTTCAGCTCAATTAGTGTTGCAAGTGAAGTGTATGACAAAACAAGCGGATCAAGAATCGGAGTTTCGAGTACCGAGATACGGTAGCCCGAAGTTGGGGAAATTCAAGACTGGATGAGAATTTTCCAGATTTGAACCTCTAACTCGAGTAATTCAATTGGGTATCGAAACGAACTTGAATCGGCACCAAAATTGGTAGTATTTCAATAATATATGGAAAGTATCTCTCTATCGAATTTCGGGGAAAAATACCTTCGGCAAGGTAGTTAATGAGCCAACCGAAGTTCAAGAAAATTCCTAAGGCATTCTGCCTTTGACTTTCATTTCCCAAATTTCCAAACGTTTAACCAAGCAAGTTATCCAACCATGGTTCATTTGTGAAATAAGGGTCTAAGATATACCCATGATACCTTTGGTAAGTGTTTAATATCAAAAACATCAACTAACAAGTTCACTCCAAGATTTGGTTCCAAACCAGTCCCAACATTAGGGTTTTCCAAAACAGAGCAGTTCACTTGATTCAGTCACAACTCAGTCATTATAGCTCGAAATAGAGCATGGCTTACGCCGTTGGAAAATACATTCATAGAGTTAAAATATCACAGAAGAAATCGTTTCCAAATTCGGCACCCATCTGGTTCAAATTTGGGCATCAAGTTGCTGCCTGAACACTTCATTCCAGATGAACAGAGCAACAGGACAGCGAACTTAAAACATTTGGTTCGGCTTGCTCACAAGGAATCAGAACGTGCATTATATACCAAATTAAAGCTAGGAATGTCTAGTTTCAAACGCCACTGACGGCACATGATTTCGACATCCGAGGACAGAGTTATAGCCAAAACACTACTGCTGGTCAGAGACATACGCGAGTCAGTTTCCAGGTTTGCTGGTTTCGAACAAAAATTCATTTGCCCATTCAAACCTCATTATTTTCCAATGAAATTTTTCACACATCAAATACATCCTATAAACATCCAATCCAAGCCATTAAACCATTAAAATTTGGCCTGGAAATGGCCGAACATAGCAGGGGCAAAATCGGAAGTTTTAGCCTCTTACACCCAAAGGAGTTTCCACTAATTACCCATCACTAATGCATCATTATAATCACTAAACCAACAATATAATCACCATTAATCATCACATCAGCAACAACAACCCAAGTGTGGGAATTCCAAGAGCCCACAATCACATTTTTACACCATAATCAAGTAACTAAGTGCATGCATGAGCTTAATCTTGCTATATAACCTCCAAAAGACAAGAATTCATGGGTTGATCATTACCTCTTCCTTGGGTGTGCAAGACCAGAAAATTTCGGCCCTCTTGAAGCTCCAAGAAACCGTGAAGATGCAGCCTTTTGTTAGCTAAATCCACCCTCCAAGAGATTTGCTAAGTGGTCTCCAAGTTTGGTGTGATTTGGAGGTGATTTGGGGTGGTTTTGAGTGAGGTTAGTGTGCAGAATTTTTGTTGCAAATGAGTTAGAGAGAGGGAGGAGCTTGGCCGGCTGTGAGGAGAGAGAAGAGAGAGTGTAATTCTGATCTAAGTTAGCTTCTCCAAGAAGATTAAATGTGTGGTGAAAAATTGCTCCAAAGTCAACTCTTGTGAGGCTCGTTTGGCACGTTTTTAGGCTCGATTTTCTCGCGCGTTTGGTTCACTAGTGCACTAAACCTCTAATGCACTCATGTTAATATAAATATTATTCACTCTTAATTGTCTCGAAACAAGGGTCTAAAGTCCTTCAATTGAAGTCGCGCGTGTGAAAACGCGTACCGCCCATTTTACCGCTATAACGCGAAACTTTCGAAAAAATTCTTATAACGATTGCACTACTAACTATCACTTGAATATTTATGCTTAAAATTACCTATTTTAGGACCATGGTACAAGTCTCCAATATTCCAAGCTTATTGTGCTAATACGCGGATAAAATCTCCAAGTACTATTCACTATTTTTACTAAACGCGCTCTAGGAAATTAATTTTCGAAACTAATCATTTTAAAAATATAACGAAGTTATATTACCATGTATTTAGGTCTAATAAGACTAGAAAATATTCCTTGGAAATAAAATCCAATTAAATAATTTATTAAGCCATAAATTAGGCATAAAATAATAGTTTTTACGAGTCCTCACAACTTGCAACGCCTGTAGCGGTTAGATGAGCTTTAATAGGCTCTAGCTTTTCCGGGCCTGATTTGATACTTAATCATCGGTAAATCCCTACAGGACGGCTCGCTAACCGGTCTATTGCTAAGGTCACTAGATCCGTCCACTCTACATGAAGTGTAGAGGAAACTTAAATACTCTTAAGGGGAAATAGTCATGCACTCCGCCCAATTCAAACCTAGGCCCTAATTTTTTTTCCTACCAGCAGTCACTCAACTTTCAAACCAATCACATAGTCCGGCATCCTAAACATTTAAGTCTAGGATACACTACAAAGATCTAAAGCCTAAGCTCTGATACCAACTGTGACAGCCCCACCTCTCCCAAGGGCGAACCCTACGGTATCAGCGGACCGCCTGTCCAGCTCTCGCCAGGACTCAGTCGTTCAAAGAACTAATATCATCAATAAAACGCATAGAACATCATCCAAAACAGGGAATTAAAACCCTAACTAAAACATAATCACTATTTCGACGTTTCAGCTTAGTATATGCATCATCACCTATCAGCTTACTACTCCATGCTCAAAATTTACATAACATAAGTCATACTCGAAAATTTAAGCTTACAAGTCTGCTTAAACTATAGTTACAACCTTAAAACACAAGTACGAGCAAAAGAAAGCTAGAAAGCTCTTGATCAAGTCTCTTCCCGATCTGCTAAGGAAAACAAAGGGAGTGGGGTGAGCTAACGCCCAATGAGGTTCCAAATAAACAAGTAAATACATAGCCATATAAGGCAACAAAATAACCAAATAAACACCGTACAGTAAAATAACAGTTTAATCACAGTTCAATTCAAGGATACAGGTGGCTTACAAAAGCCAAAAATCCACTTGAGCTTGATCATTACCGGTTCCGTTGACACTCCGTCAATGTTTGCATTCATAGGATATAAAGTCCGTAAAACACCGCTTTCACCAGTCTCCGTCCACCAGTCAACCCCCCCACCGGGCCCGCACTCCATAAACAGTAGTTTGGTAATACTCGAGTATACCGATTTCCAGTGTACAGTAAGCAGTCCTCAAGGTTTATCGGCCTTCTTGACCAAGCCCTTGCTGGCTCGATACGACCGACTCACCTATGAGGTTGGGTACCCAAACAGTAACAGTAGTTGATGGAATGTCATCCAAGCAACTTAAGCACAGTCATGTATAGCAATTTCTCATTTCATGTTAACTTATTCAGTAAGTAGAGCCTCAGTGGAAACAAGGAAGGTCGAGTGCGATAAAGTACACACTCGTCTCGATTTTAAATAAAACAGTGTTTGGCTCAAACAATAGCAAATCAACGATTCCAAGTGTGCAAGTATTCCACATAACAAGTAGCAGGTAGTGGAACACTCACCTGTCAAACAAAAGTAGCAATCGGCATCAAACGTCTCAGTTACGATCACCTTCGTTGCCGAAACCTAGGTCAACGAGCGAAACCATTAACAATTGGATTCGTTCCTTACTAAAGTATAGGTTCATTAAGAGACCAAGTGAGTAGCCTAAGCTACTTAATCTGTAACAGCGCCACTTTCCCCTAAGGCGAACCAAAGGGGTTAGCGGACTGCTGCCCAGCTCTCGCCAGGACTACGGATCAATTCACGTCGATCAAATACGTTCCGGAACATACCCACGCGCGTAACCACGTCCAAATCACAAAATAAAAAAAATGAAAAAATCGAAGCCGACGATGAACAGTACCGTCCACGTCAGAATCCAGTTACTAGGCCGAGAGTAGCCAAAATTTTCTTTTGCCGTTTGAAATACGAGTTGATCCGAAATTCAACCAAACATCATCCAAACATATGTACATTGAAATACAACGTTTGCAAGCCAAACGGCATACCAAAATATCCAACTAGTCCATACATGTGCAAATAGCCAATTACAAACCAACCATTGGTGGGAAACAAAACACTTAGGGTTTTCACTCTCAAGGAGCTATTCAAAAATACCTTTACATGCTCAACTTGGCAACCAACTAGCACAACCTTTCCCAAAATAGTCATTTTCTTGTAAGGAAAACAAATGGAACGGAATGAGCTTAAGCCCAGTGAGGATACGGATGGCTCTCAAGAGCCCATTTCCACGCTTACATTCTTGATCCAATCTCATTGACCCTCCGTCAATGTTTAAGAATAACCGACCGTAGACCTCACTTCACTCCATTCCTTCCACCAAACATACCCCAACCGGGCCCGCACTCCAATCAGTCATTTTGGTAATACTCGAGTATACCGGAACCAAGAGTCTCATTACTACAAGATTCCCCAGTACAGTCCCCGTGGCACGTCAATATTCACGACCAAGCCCTCGCCGGCTCGATCCAATTGACTACCTACGGGGTTGAGATCAGTAATACAGTAAGGCCGTTGAACATTCGTCCAAACGACACCAAATCAATTTTCCATGAATGGAATTCAATATCTCATATAGCAAGTGCAGTATTTCAGTAAAACGGTAAACAGTCCTGAATGGAATCACAAGGGGGTGAAAACGGTCAAGTACACCCTCAACTCAATCATTTTCAATAGCCATATTAGCCGTCAAGGCATCAAATTCACATATACCAAAGCCACATTGTAACATTTAAGTGAGTAGTATACTCACCAATCAATTAAGTGCTATATCATGCACTTCCGTCAGGAGAATGTCGTGAACCACCGTCACACCCTAGAACACGAAAGCAAGTACAATGAGACTCGATAACGAGTCATATAGCCATGCCAGTTATAACCCTAATAGGGTTTCATATGCATAAATAAGCATCATAGGTAACCAGAAATTAAGAAATGGCATTAGCTTAGGCCTTAACAAAAAAACAGTTTTCGTCATACTTTTGCGGTAATGGCACAAAATGCGCTACGCTTATCGGATGAGGGTGTAAGACCCACCATCTCGAAGCTAAAAGACAGGGATACAACAATGTAGAAGGCCACTCAGTCCAAATCCTAGCACAACTAGGTCAAAAATGCAGAATACCACAACCTGAACCGTAATTGCAGGTTTACAAATCACACAAAACTGTAATCAGTATAACTTGGTCTATACAGGTCCAAATGCATTGATTCCAAAGGCATATGGTAGCTAAGACATTCAGCTACATTTCATAAGAAGACACCAACATCCAAATCCAAAGTAATTCCAGTCAAAATGGCCAATTACAAGTGCCATTTTCGCATTCTGATCGACCCAGAACAGCAACAGTAAAATCGACATATCTCACTCTACAGTAATCCAAATGACCTGAACTTTTGCAGGCACTTCGAACACATCAATACCTACAACTTTCATGTTTTGAGTAAAGTCCAATTCGGCCTCTAACCCTATGATCCAAAACCGGACAGAATTAGGGGTTTATGAACCCTAACTTTTCATTTTTCAATCCAAATCCAAAATTGATTGCAATTATCAACAATTCACACCTACTAGTGTCATTATAGGCCATTGCCAATCATCATAAACAACCACACCATCATAATCCAATTAAACCAGAAAAATCCTCAATAAAATAAAAACTTCACCAAATCACTTCAAACCAAGATAAAAACCAGAAATTTCAGCACTTTAATCACTAATAAGCATAACTTAAGCTTCATAAGATATACGAGGGTAGTTAATCACCACTTACCAAGTAAACAAGAGAGAGGAAGATGTTGGACACCTTAGCTCTTCAAAAAAACTTCACTAACCCACTCACTAGCACCAAATGGAATGATTTTATGGAGTAGAATCTAGTTCAAGCAATTATTCTTGGAAGATTGAGCCAAATGGAAGCTAAAATGGTGAAGAATCTCTTTCTTCTTTGCTCAAGGAAGGGCCGGCCATCAAGGAGAAGAAATGGTGAATTTTTGAGCAATTTTTAAGATATTTACCTTTTGATCAAAAAAGTCAAAAATTGGAATAGTAAATCTTAACTTGGAACCACTAAGAGGGTGACACTTGTCACCTCTTAAATGCAATCTTATCTTTTCTTTTCTCTCTCACATCAATCATTTCTCACTCTCTACTTATCTCTTAATACCCGATAAATTTTACACAGTATCCGGAATTTAACCTAATTGGCCGAATTTTTTCGAACTTTTCGCACTAGTGGGTCCCACGTCTGTTATTTATCCTTAATTTTTCAAAAACTCTCCAATACTAGAAAAATTATCTAAAAACTATAATTGCTCATAAAATCCACTAAGAAAATATTTCTAAGACAGAAAATGCAGAAAACATGTCTTTAAAGAGGAAAAACCCTAGGAGAATTATTAGGGAATTTACGGGTTCTCACACTCTCTCCCCCTTAAAAGAATTTCGTCCTCAAAATTTCTACTCATATACATCCAGTCAAGACATCGCTCAGAAACCAGTCAAGCATTAGAATTCAATCTAATCCAGCTTGTATTCACCCAGTCCCATTAGTTTCCTCAAGGTCAGTCAAATACTAAGAATCATTCTAATCTCACTTATCGTATTTTCATGATCCAGTAAGACATGGCTTATCAAATAATCACTTATCAAGTTCAAGTACTAAATATCACGCCAATCCAACTTATCAAATAGTCATGATCCAATAGGGAGTTAATCGCGTAACCAGATAAAACAAGCAAAAGGCTGGAAATCGGACGTAAAGTCCCAGGTATTTGGAAGAAATTCAGGATATAGCAAAGCTTTAGATCGAAAATTCATCCCTGGTGGTGCTGGACAACACAACAAGCTAGCACAACGGCTACGCTTCACCAAAGAATTTCAGTTCAGTAAGTTGGCCCTGGTGGTGCTGGACAACACAACAAGCTAGCACAACGGCTATACTTCACCAAATGCCTCAGTTCAAGTATGTCCCTGGCGGTGCTGGACAACACAACAGGCAATGCCCCACCAGAGAGGTTCAATTCAACCGCCACAGAAGAGTAGTAGCCGGTTTACAATTACACCAGTACGAATAAGTTCAAGAGTAGGGTCAAAGTAGAGCCAAATACTTCCGGTTCACGGTGCATGAGCACGAATAAGAGCATAAGTTCAAGTTCAAGTACAAGTTCAAGTTCAACTTCAAGGATCATGAGTACGAGTAAGAACACACTGGCCTAACCTCTGTCCAGCAATTCACATTCTTAAGCAGTCACAAATTCAAGTCCACATTAGATATGTAAGGCCACACTAGCCTAAACAGGTTCAAGTCTCAAGTAAGCTCAGTCTAATCGGTTTCAGGCAGTTCAAGTTCTCTTACCAACCCAATGCAATACTTTCGGAGTTCAAACTTCCTAAGATTGAAATATCGGCACAGAACCAATCATAACATATGTTACGCACAAGAAAATCTCACCAAGTTTCTGACTAGGTTAATTCATTATACACTAGTAGATCTGATCTTCTGGTTTAATCTCGATTCATATTCAGTACTAGAGACCCATTAAATATATAAAACTGTCCACCAATTCGTCTCACGAGTACAGGGTTGTCTAAGCTCTCGGCCACGATCCCCTTTTCCCATTCCTGCTGCCCTACTTAATAAAAGTCTATAAGCACAGGAAAAGGCATAATTAAGCATAAAAGAGCTTAATGCATATACAAGGTATAAAAATTTTTAGAATCAGAACATGGTTCTTTATAGATATCAAAATTATAGCACGAGTTGAAAGTCACAAAACAAGACCAAAATGTCCAATATTGCACATAGGCAATTAAGTGCCACAAATTTTTCCTAATATTTTTCTTGTGAGAACCCGTAAAACCCTAATATTTTTCCTAGGGTTTGTTACCTCTTAATTGCATGTTTTCTGCATTTTCTGGCTTAGAAATATTTTCTTAGTGGATTTTATGAGCAATTATAGTTTTAAGATGATTTTCCTAGCATTGGAGAAATTTTAGAAAATTAAGAGTAAATAGTGGACGTGGGACCCACTAGTGCGAAAAGTTCGGAAAAATTCGGCCAATAAGGTTAAGTTTCGGATACTGTGTAAAATTTATCGGGTGTTAAGAGATAAGTAGTGTGTATGAAGTGATTGATGTGAGAGAGAAAAGAAAGATAGGAATGCATTTAATGAGTGTGACAAGTGTCACAATCTCATTGGTTGGACTTTAAGAATTACTATTCACTTTCTTGACTTTTTTGACCAAAGGATTAAATATCAAAAATTCACAAAATTTCCTCATTTTTCTTTCTCCTTGGCCGGCTCTCTCTCACTCTTTTGCAAGAAGAAGAACTCTTCAATCTTCAAGCTTTCTACTAGCAAATCATCTAAATCAACCAAATAAACAAGATTCCACTCCATAAAATCCTATCTTCTAGTGCTAGTAAGGGTTGTAGTGAAGTTGTTTTGAAGAGCAAAGGTGTCCACAATCTCTCTTTCCCTTGTTTCTTGGTAAGTGATGCTACAACCTCTCCCCTAAACCTAATGATGGTTATATTATGCTTAATGGTGGCATGAGTGAAGGAATATATGATTTATTTCTTGATTTGAAGAGTTTTGGTGAATTTTTTATTTTATTGGGAATTTTTCTGGTTTAATATGAATGGGATGTTGTGGCCTTGTATGATGAATGGTAATGGCTGATAATGGCTCTATGAGGTGTATTGGATAAGAAAATGTAATCAATTTTGGATTTGGATGGAAAATGAAAAGTTAGGGTTCATATTTTTCCCAATTCTGTCCGGTTTTAGATCATAGGGTTAAAGGCCGAATTGGACTTTGCTCAAAACATGAAAGTTGTAGGTATTGATGAGTAGGAGGTGCCTGCAAATTTTCAGGGCATTTGGATGAGTGTAGAGTGAGTTATGACGAAATTACAGTAGCTGTTCTGCTTTGGTCAGAATGCGAAAACTGCGATAGTAATTAGTTTTTTTGACTGGAATCACTTTGGATTTTGATGTTGGTGTCTTCTGATGAAATGTTACTGGATGTCTTAGCTA
Source organism: Coffea arabica (assembly GCF_036785885.1). Classification (NCBI taxonomy): domain Eukaryota; kingdom Viridiplantae; phylum Streptophyta; class Magnoliopsida; order Gentianales; family Rubiaceae; genus Coffea; species Coffea arabica. The sequence continues at coordinate 45,630,337 of NC_092320.1, read as the reverse complement.
TCATATGCCTTTGGAATTTTGGCATTTGGACTTGTATAGACTGAGTTATAGTAATTACAGTTTTGTGTGATTTGCAAACCTGTTTTGGGAATTCTGGTATAGTATTTTGCATATTTGACCTAGTTGTGTTAGGAACTGGATTGAGTGACCTTCTACATTGTTGTAGCTCTGTTTCTTGGCTTCGAAACGGTGGGTCTTACACCCCCATCCGATAATCGTAGTGACATTGACGCCATTACCGCAAAATAAGGGCAAAACAGTTTTTCTATTCGGGGCCAAGACTAATGCTATTTCTAATTTCTGGTTTGCTATCATGCTTATCTATGCATATGAGACCCTATTGGGGTTGTGTTCAGCATTGTTTTATGACTCGTCGTCGAGTCTCTCTTAGGGCTTGCTTTCATATTGGTTGTTTCCTAGCTAACTTTTGTACTTGTACCACTTTGAGCCTAGCGAACGGCTTTTGGGAAAGGAGATGAATTTTGTGTGAGATGTTGGGACTGATTTGAGGATATAATGAAGCCTTAATGGCTGGAAAAGTAAGAAATTTAGGGGAAGTGCTGGCCGATTTTCTAGGCCGTTTGGTTCCTTTAAGTTGGATTTGCCTTTTGGTAGAATGAAAGGCTTTTGGGTTGTTTGCGTCTAGGTCTTCATGCTACCTTTTCGTTTCCAAGGGAATCATGTTTTTGCATTCTTGCATTAGTATTTATTTGGCAAGGCGTACGACGTGTAGTCGAGCCTCACATGTGCATTCTGTTTACTCGATTCTGGAAGTAAAACCTTCAATTGGTTTATTTTGATTATTTTAGGGATTCTTGGCGATTAAGGCCAATCTGAAGTGAAAACTTTTGAAGTTGAGCCGGTGAGTGTTCCACTACCTGCTACCCATTATGTGAAATATCTGAATATCTGAATACTTGATTTATGAATATTGAAGCCAAATACTGTTTTGATAAAATGAAGGCGAGGGTGTACTTTATCACACTCGTTCTTCTATCTGTTCATATGCCAATTTTGAGTGCCTATCTGAATCTGCCGTCTGAATCTGCTATCTGAATCTGCTATTCTGTATCTGTATCTGAATCTGTTATCTGTGTCTGCATCTGTTCGGATTTCTATGACCTATGAGCTCAATCCTGTGGCTAAGTTATTCGAGTCGGGCCGGCAAGGGCCTGGACGATTAGATAACGAACCACGGTAGTCTGTTCGGGGATTTTTGGGTATTGAGACCCTTGATTCCGGTATACTCGAGTATTACCATTTCTGTTCGGTTACGGTGAGCGGGCCCGGTAAAGGGGTGTTTGGTGGACGGAATTCGGTGTAAAGAGGGGTCTACGGACGTTTTGGTTCTATATACGTTGACGGAGAGTCAACCAATTTGGATCAAGTACTGCGCTGGAAATTTGGCTCCTGAGAGCCACCCGTATCCTTTTGATTTGAATCATTGGTTCCTTTGCTTTACATCTGACATGTGTATCTGATTTGAAAAATGTGAAATGCCATGATTTTTCTGCTATCTGTTTGGTACCTCATTGAGCGCAAGCTCACCCCGTTCTGTCCCTTTTGTTTTCCTTACAGGAAAATAAATACTTTTGGACTGGACTTGATAATCGGTTGCCGACTTGAGCTAGTTGAACATATCTTTTGTATAGCTCATGTATTAAAACCCTAAGTGTACTTTTGGGGCGTTTCTCTTTTGATTTGGCAAACCGTGTATATGTATTATCTTTTGAAAGCTTTTGTATGTCATTTTGATTTGTAAACGCTAAAGTTCAGATGTAAATGGTTGTTAGCTATTTCGGTTGGGTTCTGACGGGTCGGTTACTATTCATGGCCGGCTCCGGATTTCTTTCATTTTATCTTGGGTTGTTTTACTATTTTGATTTGTTTACGCGAGTTTGTAAGTTCCGGATTGAAGCGGATAGCTCTAATCTGATCCGTAGTCCTGGCGAGAGCTGGGCAGGCAGTCCGCTAACCCCTTTGGTTCGCCTTAGGGGAAAGTGGGGCTGTTACAGTTCTCACAACTACAACTTCCTATACAAGATTATATACACCATATACCATCTAAAAAACAAGGAATATAAGTGAACAATTCAAAACCTTAACTCAAAATTCCATCACCACAATCATTAAAATCACTTAAATTAGGTATCACAAGGCAAGAATACAAGTTGCTCCATAACTTAAACAAGACCAAGGGAAAGGGAGAAGATGGACAGCCATAATACCTCAATAAAAGGCTTGCAAGGGATATCCTTCACCTCTCCTTGTAAAATTTTAGCTCCCCAAGCTTCCTAAACTCTCAAATTAGAAGTTAATTGGTTTAGTTTTCTTGATTTCTCATTCAATCAAGCTAAGCTCAAGGTGGAATTGAAGTTTTCTTCCTCTTGTTTTTCTCTCCAGGCTCACGGCTGGAATGGCTGCAAATGAAGAGCAATTTGAGTGATTTTTGGTGATAAATATGGAAGAAATTGGTTGGTTAATAACCTTTGGATGACCGCCACTTGTTGCCATGAGATTAACTCTCAATTTTTTCTTTTCCTTGGCTTTTTCTAGTCAATAATTTTGGCCAAGATGAGCTGAGTAAGGGGCTGATATTTTGCACTAATATCAATGATATTTTATAGTAATAAAGTAGTGGTCAAGTGGTGTGTTCAATCGGTAGTGAACAATACCCGTCGGTTCAAGTCGATTTTCCTTAAATCGCGTATACTAGGGTTTTAACTTATAATTCACTAATTTCTTATTATCACTTCTAATCACACACTTAATATCATCTAAAACTCACTCTTAATTACCAAATTTGATCCACACTCCGTACCGATTAGTTACACTACGAAAAGGCGTAAAAACCATAATTTACGATAACTTGAAAACAAAAGGGAAAACCCTTGATTCAATGTTCATTTGCACTTTTTTGTAGGGTGATTGGGTAGTAAGGCTATTATAAAGTAATAATTTCCAAATAAAAGGGAAATTTAAGAAACATATAAGGAAATTTTCCAATCCTCACAGAATCAGGCTTAGGTTAAAGTATGAAAGTTGTAGGAAATGGTGTTATATAGTTTCCTGTAAAATTTCAATTCAATCGGAGCACTGTATCATGTAAAATGACCAAAATACCCTTGACTGCCAAAAGTACTATTTTGCGAACAGTTTTCTGTTTTCCTCTGAGATGCCACATTTTGATATTGAAAATGCACAAATTGGTTGTTGATGTCTTCATGAGACTTGTAGTTCTCTGTCTTAGTTTACCCCAAACCGATAGGCGTAGCTTTAGTTGTGACCGAAACCCCAAGAGACGTCAAATCTGCCATTTAGCTATTTGCCTTTAAACTTGATTTTCAGTTGCCTTGTTAAGACTTGTGTTGTAATTGGATTATTTTGAGCCTAGTTGAAGGGTTATTGTGGTAACATTGCCTATGTGTGACATTGGGGCTGATTTGAGGAAAATAATGAAGCCATAAATTGCTGAAAAATAGGTAAACACAAGGGGCATGCCGCCCAAATTTTCACTAGAGGTATAAACCAGCCTTTGGAGTTCTGGTTCTATAATCTGCAAATTCGACATGGATCCACTAAAAACTGGGTTGAATTATTTTCATGAAAGTTGTAACCCTTTATCTTAGCTTCGAGACACTACCTATTGCACCTTGATTCGATAACCACAGCTTTGGTTATGGTCAAAACCGTGTAACCTATTTTTATATCGTTTTCATTTCCGCGCACGCGCATATGTATTTCTTTGCTTTTTTGCCGTTTTGCCCGTTTTAGTCCTTATTTCCATTTGTGATGGTCGATTAACTAATACCTGAGTATAATCTTCTGTCACGGGCAGTGACGAATCGGACGAAATCAGTGGACCCATATAAAGTGCCTTGATTTACGTGTTAACTATTTTAAGTGAATAATTGGGTTTGTTTATGTGAAAAATTGGCAAAGTGCTTTGTATATGTTAAATGGATATTTAGGCGAGGGTGTACTTTATCTCACTCGTTCTAAGCCCATTCTTTGTTCCTGATTTAATATGTGAGAATACATGCCTTCTGTTGAGTATCCCTTTTGCAGTGTGCTATTGAGGTGATTACATGACTTGAGTTGAACTCCTTGTGCTGTGTGCTATTGGGGTGATTAAATGACATGAGTACTTTGTTGAAAGATATCCTCTATTGAGAAACTGGATATCTCAGGGCTTGGTTCCAAGGGTAGACGAACTATTCGAGCCAGCCGGGGTTTGGTCGAAGTTAGTTCCATACTAACCTTGGGATTTTGTTCTTTGTTAAAACTTTGATTAAAGCTAAGTGATTTTGTTTTACTTGAGTTGTTGTGTGTTGTTGACTGGCCAGCGGGGATTGATAAGGTAAACGGGGAAAGTGAAGTGGAGTCTACGGACTATGAGTATTTTGGTTGACAGAGTGTCAACAGGTGATCAAGCTCGGGGAATTGAACTGGCTTTGAAGCCACCTATATGCTACCGTTGTGATGTTACATTTCTGTTATTGATGTAAAATATCCTGGTTTACATGCTTATTTGGATGTGATTTTACATTTTTACCCCCGATTATTCACTAAGCACATAGTTTACCCCATTCCATTTGTTTTCCTCAGTATGGGCCGACGCGGGGAAAGCTCGGGAAGGTGTATAGACTTTTGGTTATAGAATAGTTGATTTTGCCTTAGTACTTGTTATAAGTTGACTAGTAAGATGTATATATTTATTGTGGTGGTTATAGTAAGTAGCTTTTCTAGGATTTACTTTCTTGTACTAGTGGTATGTATGGCTTGAAGTAATAGTTTATGCAACTTTTGAAGATGTAATAGTGTATATAGAACTTTCTTGTAGTGTGAAATCTATCTTCTCGTTTAGAGTATCGAGTCCTGGCGTGAGTTAGGCAGGCGATCTGCTAAGTCCTTTGGTACGCCTCTGGGTATGGTGGGGTCGTCACAGGCTATCAGTACCCTGGTGGGTTGTCCACAACTGATGGGACGGGGGGAGAAGAGTTCGAGTGTACGGGAGCCCAAGAGGATAGGAGTGGCTTGGAGCGTGGGTGCGACGAGTCATCTCCGCTGCTGCCTATTGAGAGGCCGGTTGTGGTGCATCCGTCTGCGTTGGAGGGGGAGGGGGATGGTGATCTGCTATGAGGTGCTAGGAATTTGTTCCCAAGGATGCGCACACTGCCTGGATGACCAGAGGATTCTTTGCTGCTGACCATTAATGTTGATCAGGCCGTGGAGGTGGAGGAGGGGTTTGCGCAGGTGAAGTCGAAAGGATTGCGTGCTAAATTCCATTGGTGAAGGTTTTGTGGAGGAATCATGGAATAGAAGAGGCAACTTGGGAGGTGGAGGAAGAGATGCAAAAGAGACACCCTAAGTTGTTTAGTAACCCAGGTGAGCAATTTCGAGGACGAAATTCTTTAAGGGGGAGAGAATGTGAGAACTCGGAAAAAATTCTTTATTTTTGGCATTATTTTATTCCTTTGCACCCGTTTTCTATATTTTCTTTATTATATTAATTTTATAGATATTTTTATAAGTGAATATAGTTGTTAAATCATTTTTCTAGTATAAGTTAGTTCATGAGAAATTCGGAGTGTATATTGGACACGGGACCCGCTAGTGCGTTAAGTGAGAGAAATTCAGCCAATTAGATTAAGTTTTGCATAAATGGATTAAATTACTAGGTGTTAGGAGATAATTAGAGTGTACTTAGATGGTTTAATCTTGGAGAGACAAAAGGATAAGTTTAAACTCAGATGGTGCCAAGTGTCACTTTCTTATTTAAACTTGGACTTTGACCATCTTACTCTACCTTTACATATCAAAATTGACCCAAAATTCATCTTCATTTTCACTATCTTGGCTGAGCTTCATAGGGAGGAAAAAGAAGAGAAAGTTTCAACTACTTCTTCCATTTCTTGCACAAATCTTGTGATTCAACCACCAAAACTTTAAATCAGTCCATAAAAATCCTTTGTTAGGTAGGATTAAAGAAGGTGGTGGAGTTGTTTTGGAAGAGGGAACCCTAAGCTACTACCTTTCTTGAGGTGTCAAGGTATGTTGTGTAGAAACTCATTGTTTGTTCCTAATAATGATTTATTAGTGACTTGTGGTAGTTAAATAAATTGTTTTGTAGAAGATTTCATGGATTAAAGTGGAGTTAGATAAATTTCTGACTTTTTTGGGGATTTTTCTGTTTTCATATGATGGTTATGGTTGGCCTTGGATTGATAGCTCTAAATTGTGTTAAATGGAGCCTTGTGCATTAATTGCGGTTGTTTACGAAAAATTTCAGTTTTGTGTGGAAAATTTCAGTTTTAGGGCTTCTAATTAGGGCTTTATTATGGTTGGTTGTTGAGCTTCTAATTGGCTAAGAATGAGGGGTATTGTAACCCTAATGAGATGTGTTGGATAGCCTATGATTTGTATGTGTACTTGTGGTTGTGTTTGATGAATTTAAATGGTTGTTTGTAGGGTGGAAAATCTTAAATTTTAGGGGAAATGCTGTTCAAATGTTGAGGATATTGGATTCTTGTGACTTTAGGTTGAGATTGGATAGAAATGAAAGGTTTTGGGGTTTGTATCTAGTTTTAGCCTAAATGTTATGTATTTTTCATTCCAAACTATATTTGGCTTTGCCTTAATAGTTCATTTAAGAGGTATTCGACTCGTGTCTGAGTCTCAATTGTGCTTTCTTGATTGTTATAGGGCGTGCCGGTGATCCGAGGCTTACGTCAGGCGAAAACTTGTGAAATTGCTTTGTTTGACTTGGTGAGTGTACTACTCACATGATTGTTATTCCGTGGCTTTATTGTACTTGAAATCTGTGATTGGACTACTTGTGATTATTGTTTATGCTAGATGAGACGAGGGTGTACTTTACCACTCTCGTACTCTATGGCTTATTTGACTGTTTATTATATCACTTGGAATTCTCTTGATTGTACTTCATTTGGTGTCATTTGGATGTGTATCCAATGACCTTTACTATTAACTCTGAACTCAACCTCACTGGTAGTCAATTGATTCGAGCCAGCAAGGGCTTGGTCAAGGGAAATTGACAAGCCATGGGGACTGTTTTGGGGATCTTTGGGTATGAGACTCTTGATTTCGGTATACTCAAGTATTACTATTTCTGTTCTGATTGGTGTTCGGGTCCGGTAAGGGGTATGTGTGGTGGACGGAAATCGGAGTAAAGTGGGGTCTGTGAGGACTCGCAAATTTCTTATATTTTTCTCAAAAATGCCTTTTTATTTAGAAATTATTCCTTTATTATAGCCCTACTACCCAATCATTCTCCAATAAGTGCAAATGAATCTAGAAAGTAGGGTTTCACTCTTCGTTTTCAAAATTGGAGCAAATTAGGGTTTTCACGATTTTCGCCGGATCATTTTTCGGTACGGAGCGAGGATCAAATTTGGTGATTAAAAGTGACTTTTAAGTGAGAAATAATATGTGATTAGGAGCAATGATATAAGGTTAGTGAATAGGAAGTAAAAACCCTAGTACAGGTGTTTTAAAGAAAAACGGTGTGAACCGACGTGTACCGCACACTACCGATTGAACATACCACTGGACCACCACTTTCTTACCACATGAGCTCATTGATATTTGAGCAAAATATCCCTTCATTTCCAGCTGCCTTTGACCGAAATTTGTTGCCAAAAATGTAAGGGAGAGAGAGAAAAATTTGCATGGCTTTGGTGGCGCCAAGTGTCACCACCTCATGGCTCCTTAAATAATTTTTTTTTTCTTGCCTTTTTATCCTTCACTTCAGCCATCTTTCTTCTTCATTTTTTCTGGTCTTAGCCAAGCAAGAGAGAGAGAAAGGGAGAGCAAGAGAAAACAAATTCCTTCTTGATTTACACCAACCAAGTGCTAAAATCGAATTCTAAACCGATTGATTGTAAGTTTGGAAGCTTGGGAAGCTAAGGGAACCAAAAACTTCAAGAAATAGTGGAGGATCACTCTTGCAAGCCTTCTTTTTGAGGTATAAAATCTGATCTATGGCTTTGATCCTTTTATTCTTGTTTAAGATGTTAAATAGTCCATGTTTTGGGTTTGATTACAAGTGATGCAAGTTGTTGTGGTGATTTTTGGATGAAATATGTAAGTTAGAGTTTGATTAATTTCTGCCTAAACTTGTTGTATAGTTAGTATATGTTGTATATAAGGTTATATAGGGGGTTTTGGTAGCAATTGTAGCAAGAAATTAAGAAAACTATCATTGAAACCAAAAGATTTCAGATTTCTGGAAATTTTCATCCTATTCTGTCCGAATTTGAATCCCTATGTTAGAGGCCGAATTGGCCTTAGGTCAAAGAAGGAAAGTTGTAGAGAATGGTATTCTATAGGTTCCTACAAAATTTCAGCTCAATCGGAGCAACGTAAGACGTGAAACGTCCAAAATACCCTTACTGTTTTAAGTATTTCCCAAGCAGTCCGTGTGATCAGTTAAGTCCAGTTTATCACGTTTTTCGACTAGGATCCATTCTGATTTAGCTTTTTGCCAAAACATGAAAGTTGTAGTATTCTGAATTGGCTTTCAAATGCCTCTAATAACACCTGATTCGGACTTGTGTACTCTGAGATATGTCCATTACAGTGTTCTGTGTTTAAACAGCCGACGAATTGGTTTCTTGTTTAGTAATTTGAGAATTTGACTAAGTTACATTAGGAACTGTGTAACAGCCCCACCTTCCCCTAAGGCGAACCAAAGGGGTTAGCGGACTGCCTGCCCAGCTCTCGCCAGGACTACGGAGCGGTTACACGCGTTCTAAAACGTTTCGGAAATGCAAAAGTGCGCTCGGACAAGCCACAAGAACCAAAATAACAAAATAATAAGCAAAAGGAAAACGATGAATAGTGTCTGGAATAGGGGAAAACCGAGAACCCACCAAACAGTAATACATAGCAATTCAACATTTACAACCACACTTGGCATGTCAAAACTATACATATGGTATACACATATTCGGTTTGCCATTCAGAAGATGAACCCAATACACATTAGGGTTTCATGAGATGAGTTATTCAAAATAGACATATACATGGCTCAATTTGGCAACCAACACGTATGAGCTCCCAAAAGTGATTATTTTCCTGTAAGGAAAACAAAAGGGAACAGAAAGGGGTGAGCTTGCGCTCAATGAGGTACCAAACAGATAGCAATAAAATCATGGCATTTCATGTTTAACAAATCAGATACACATGCCAGATATAAAGCAACGGAACCACTGATTCAAATCAGAAGGATACGGGTGGCTCTCAGGAGCCAAATTTCCAGCTCAGTACTTGATCCAGACCGGTTGACCCTCCGTCAACGTATATAGAACCAAAGCGTCCGTAGACCCCTCTTCACTCCAAATTCCGTCCACCAAACACCCCTTTACCGGGCCTGCTCACCGTATCAGTAACAGAAATGGTAATACTCGAGTATACCGGAACCCAAGGGTCTCAATACCCAAAGATCCCCGAACAGACTACCGTGGTTCGTTATCTAATCGTCCAGGCCCTTGCCGGCCCGACTTGAATAACTTAGCCACAGGATTTGAGCTCATAGGTCACAGAAAGGTCGTTGGACACAAGCTTCCAAACGACGTCAGAACAGATACAGTTTCAGATACAGATACAGATAACAGATTCAGATAGACGTTCAGAATTGGAATATGAACAGACCAGAGAACGAGTGTGATAAAGTACACCCTCGCCTCCACTTTATCAAAGCAGTACTTGGCTTCAATAGTCATAAGTCAAGTATTCAGATATTCAGATATTTCACATAAAGGGTAGCAGGCAGTGGTACACTCACCGATTCAACTTCAAAAGTTTCACTTCAGATTGGCCTTAATCGCCAAGAAACCCTAAAATAATCAAAATAAACCAATTGAAGGTTTCATATCTAAAATCGAATAAACGGAATGCACAAGTGAGACATACTAATGCAAGGGTGCAAAAACATGATTTTCTTGAAAACAAAAAGATAACATCAAGACCTAGGCGCAAACAACCCAAAAGCCCTTCATTTCCATCAAAAGGCAAATCCAACTTAAAGAACCAAACGGCCTAGAAAATCGGGCAGCACTTCCCCTAAATTTCTTACTTTTCCAGCCATTAAGGCTTCATTATTTCCTCAAATCAGTCCCAACACCTCACACAAAAGTCATCTCATTCCCAAAAGCCGTTCACTAGGCTCAAAGTAGTACAAGTACAAAAGTTAGCTAGAAAATGACCGGAATAAGAGTAAGCCTTAAAACCATGCCAACCAATAGGGTTTCATAAAGCCATGCGAATCACAACCCCAATAGGGTTTCATATACATATATAAGCATAATAGCAAACCAGAAATTAGAAAATGGCCTTAGTCTTGGCCCCAAATAGAAAACTGTTTTACACTCATTATGCGGTAATGGCGTAAAATTCTCTACGGTTATCGGATGGGGGTGCAAGACCCACCGTTTCGAAGCTATGAAACAGGGCTACAACAATGTAGAAGGCCACGCAATCCAGTTCCTGGCCCAACTAGGTCAAAAATACGAAATACTATACCAGAATTCCCAAAACAGGTTTGCAAAACGCAGAAAACTGTAATCGGTATATCTCAGTCCATACTAGTCCAAATGCCGAAATTCCAAAGGAATATGTTAGCTAAGACATTCAGCTACATTTCATCAGAAGACACCAACTTCAAAATCCAAACCAAAACCAGTCAAAATGGCCAATTACTATCGCAGTTTTCGCATTCTGTCCAAAGCAGAATAGCTACAGTAATTTCGTCATAACTCATTCTACATTAATCCAAATGCCCTGAAATTTTACAGGCGCCTTAACCACATCAATACCTACAACTTTCATGTTTTGAGCAAAGTCTAATTCGGCCTCTAACCCAGTGATCTAAAACCCGACAGAATTGGGAATAATAAGAACCCTAACTTTCCATTTTCCATCCAAATCCAAAATTGATTGCAAATACTTATCAAACATACCTACTAGAGCCATTATAGTCCATTGCCAATCATCAAAGATGGCCACAACATTCATTTCATATTACACCAGAAAATTCATCACAAAATGGAAAACTTCACCAAAACTCTTCAAATCAAGAAATAAATCATATATTCCAACACTTATGCCACCCTTAAGCACAAAATAACCATCATTAAGTATAAGGAAGTAGTAAAACATCACTTACCTAAGAACAAGAGGTGTAGAGAGGTTGGCCACCTTAGAGCTTCAAACAAACTTCACTACAACCCTTACTAGCACTAGAAGATAGGATTTTATGGAGTGAAATCTAGTCTAAGCTTTTGTTTATGGAAGATTGAACCAAATGGAAGCTTGCAAAATGATGAAGTTCTCTTCCTTCTTGAGGTAAGAGGGCCGGCCATCCAAGGTGAGAAAATGGGGATTTTTTGTGAAATTTTTAGATATTTAACCAATTTTGGTCAAAAGTCAAAAAAAGTGAATAGTGTTCCATAAGCTTCAACCCATAAGATGGTGACACTTGTCACACCATTAATGCAATCCTATCCTTTCTTTTCTCTCTCACATCAATCATTTCACACACTCTACTTATCTCTTAACACCCGATAAATTTTACACAGTATCCAAAACTTAACCGAACTGGCCGAATTTTTCCGAACTTTTCGCACTAGTGGGTCCCACGTCCGATATACACTCTTAAATTCTTAAAAACTAATCGATACTAGAAAAATCATTTTAAAAATTATATTTACTCATAAAATTTATCTTGAAAATTTTCCGGATACAAAAAGTGCAGAAAACAAACCATTGAAAATAAGAAAACCTGGAAATATAATAAAACCTAGAAAATAAAGAAATTACGGGTTCTCACACTCTCTCCCCCTTAAAGAAATTTCGCCCTCGAAATTTTACCTTCAAAATTTAAAGTAACCAGACCTAGTCCCAGACCCAATTAAAATAACCCCGTCCGATCCCTCACGTCACTTACTATGCAAACTAGATATCCAATAACCTCTTGGACTCATTCCAGCCGAACAAAGCCCATTCATGTTCCCAAAATGCAAATCTCACATACTTAACACCGCCTCAACTCTGGAGTACTCAGGGACAAGAATCCGAAATAAGACAATTCACCTCTCGAGCTGGCCAGTCCCAAGAGTAAACCATCTACAATCGAAATTCCTGCCAGACGTACCTATCTATGGTCCTCAATTACCACGGAAAAGTTTTAAGGCCTATAACGTTCACAATTCAGAGCTTAGGCTCAAACAAGCACTTATTCCTTCATACCTATTCACCACTTAGTCCAGACTCACTCCGCGCAGAGACCACGCGAAGCAGGCTCTGATACCACCTGTAACAGCCCCACCTTCCCCTAAGGCGAACCAAAGGGGTTAGCGGACTGCCTGCCCAGCTCTCGCCAGGACTACGGAGCGGTTACACGCGTTCTAAAACGTTTCGGAAATGCAAAAGTGCGCTCGGACAAGCCACAAGAACCAAAATAACAAAATAATAAGCAAAAGGAAAACGATGAATAGTGTCTGGAATAGGGGAAAACCGAGAACCCACCAAACAGTAATACATAGCAATTCAACATTTACAACCACACTTGGCATGTCAAAACTATACATATGGTATACACATATTCGGTTTGCCATTCAGAAGATGAACCCAATACACATTAGGGTTTCATGAGATGAGTTATTCAAAATAGACATATACATGGCTCAATTTGGCAACCAACACGTATGAGCTCCCAAAAGTGATTATTTTCCTGTAAGGAAAACAAAAGGGAACAGAAAGGGGTGAGCTTGCGCTCAATGAGGTACCAAACAGATAGCAATAAAATCATGGCATTTCATGTTTAACAAATCAGATACACATGCCAGATATAAAGCAACAGAACCACTGATTCAAATCAGAAGGATACGGGTGGCTCTCAGGAGCCAAATTTCCAGCTCAGTACTTGATCCAGACCGGTTGACCCTCCGTCAACGTATATAGAACCAAAGCGTCCGTAGACCCCTCTTCACTCCAAATTCCGTCCACCAAACACCCCTTTACCGGGCCCGCTCACCGTATCAGTAACAGAAATGGTAATACTCGAGTATACCGGAACCCAAGGGTCTCAATACCCAAAGATCCCCGAACAGACTACCGTGGTTCGTTATCTAATCGTCCAGGCCCTTGCCGGCCCGACTTGAATAACTTAGCCACAGGATTTGAGCTCATAGGTCACAGAAAGGTCGTTGGACACAAGCTTCCAAACGACGTCAGAACAGATACAGTTTCAGATACAGATAACAGATTCAGTACAGTTTCAGATACAGATACAGATAACAGATTCAGATAGACGTTCAGAATTGGAATATGAACAGACCAGAGAACGAGTGTGATAAAGTACACCCTCGCCTCCACTTTATCAAAGCAGTACTTGGCTTCAATAGTCATAAGTCAAGTATTCAGATATTCAGATATTTCACATAAAGGGTAGCAGGCAGTGGTACACTCACCGATTCAACTTCAAAAGTTTCACTTCAGATTGGCCTTAATCGCCAAGAAACCCTAAAATAATCAAAATAAACCAATTGAAGGTTTCATATCTAAAATTGAATAAACGGAATGCACAAGTGAGACATACTAATGCAAGGGTGCAAAAACATGATTTTCTTGAAAACAAAAAGATAACATCAAGACCTAGGCGCAAACAACCCAAAAGCCCTTCATTTCCATCAAAAGGCAAATCCAACTTAAAGAACCAAACGGCCTAGAAAATCGGGCAGCACTTCCCCTAAATTTCTTACTTTTCCAGCCATTAAGGCTTCATTATTTCCTCAAATCAGTCCCAACACCTCACACAAAAGTCATCTCATTCCCAAAAGCCGTTCACTAGGCTCAAAGTAGTACAAGTACAAAAGTTAGCTAGAAAATGACCGGAATAAGAGTAAGCCTTAAAACCATGCCAACCAATAGGGTTTCATAAAGCCATGCCAATCACAACCCCAATAGGGTTTCATATACATATATAAGCATAATAGCAAACCAGAAATTAGAAAATGGCCTTAGTCTTGGCCCCAAATAGAAAACTATTTTACACTCATTATGCGGTAATGGCGTAAAATTCTCTACGGTTATCGGATGGGGGTGCAAGACCCACCGTTTCGAAGCTATGAAACAGGGCTACAACAATGTAGAAGGCCACTCAATCCAGTTCCTGGCCCAACTAGGTCAAAAATACGAAATACTATACCAGAATTCCCAAAACAGGTTTGCAAAACGCAGAAAACTGTAATCGGTATATCTCAGTCCATACTAGTCCAAATGCCGAAATTCCAAAGGCATATGTTAGCTAAGACATTCCGCTACATTTCATCAGAAGACACCAACTTCAAATTCCAAACCAAAACCAGTCAAAATGGCCAATTACTATCGCAGTTTTCGCATTCTGTCCAAAGCAGAACAGCTACAGTAATTTCGTCATAACTCATTCTACATTAATCCAAATGCCCTGAAATTTTACAGGCACCTTAACCACATCAATACCTACAACTTTCATGTTTTGAGCAAAGTCTAATTCGGCCTCTAACCCAGTGATCTAAAACCGGACAGAATTGGGAATAATAAGAACCCTAACTTTCCATTTTCCATCCAAATCCAAAATTGATTGCAAATACTTATCAAACATACCTACTAGAGCCATGATAGTCCATTGCCAATCATCAAAGATGGCCACAACATTCATTTCATATTACACCAGAAAATTCATCACAAAATGGAAAACTTCACCAAAACTCTTCAAATCAAGAAATAAATCATATATTCCAACACTTATGCCACCCTTAAGCACAAAATAACCATCATTAAGTATAAGGAAGTAGTAAAACATCACTTACCTAAGAACAAGAGGTGTAGAGAGGTTGGCCACCTTAGAGCTTCAAACAAACTTCACTACAACCCTTACTAGCACTAGAAGATAGGATTTTATGGAGTGAAATCTAGTCTAAGCTTTTGTTTATGGAAGATTGAACCAAATGGAAGCTTGCAAAATGATGAAGTTCTCTTCCTTCTTGAGGTAAGAGGGCCGGCCATCCAAGGTGAGAAAATGGGGATTTTTTGTGAAATTTTTAGATATTTAACCAATTTTGGTCAAAAGTCAAAAAAAGTGAATAGTGTTCCATAAGCTTCAACCCATAAGATGGTGACACTTGTCACACCATTAATGCAATCCTATCCTTTCTTTTCTCTCTCACATCAATCATTTCACACACTCTACTTATCTCTTAACACCCGATAAATTTTACACAGTATCCAAAACTTAACCGAACTGGCCGAATTTTTCCGAACTTTTCGCACTAGTGGGTCCCACGTCCGATATACACTCTTAAATTCTTAAAAACTAATCGATACTAGAAAAATCATTTTAAAAATTATATTTACTCATAAAATTTATCTTGAAAATTTTCCGGATACAAAAAGTGCAGAAAACAAACCATTGAAAATAAGAAAACCTGGAAATATAATAAAACCTAGAAAATAAAGAAATTACGGGTTCTCACAAACTGGACTAAGTGACCTTCATGAATGTTGTAACTCTGTGTCTTAGCTTCGAAACGGCATAGGTTTTGTCTCAATCCGATAAGCGTAACTTCGGATATGTTATTTCCGCATTCGTACGTCAAATCTGTCTTGTGCTAAGTTGAATTTCTGCACTTGTGATTGTGGTAATTCTTATTCTTATGATATTGTGAGCCTATGGAACGGCTCTTGACTTGAATTGCTTATGAGTGATGTTGGGTTGTGGTTGAGGAAAAATAATGAAGCCAAAATGGCTGGAAAATTAGGTAAACACAAAGGGCGTGCTGCCCAAATTTTCGCTCGAGGGCTAGGTTTCTATTTGAACTTGTATACTTTTGTTTGGCCAATACCATGACCGGTTTTCCATTTTAAAACATGATTTTTCATCCTGGGGTTCAAACAACCCTCTTCTTACTTGAAAGTCATTTTTACACGTTTTACTCCTAATTAGTCGGGTTTCTTTGTTTCCCTTAAATGTTTTGCTCGATAAACTGTAATATGTTCTCTTGTTCAACCTTAGGTTTCATTGGTGACTAAGGGCAATATTCGGAAGGATATTTTGCACGTTATTTTGCATATCTAGGTGAGTGTTCCTTGTTTGTTATATTCTCCCGGACTTCATGACTTGTTGTTGTTGTTTGATAATGTGTTAAGTGCTTTCAAGGATTTCTAAAACGAGTTTTCTAGGCGAGCGTGTACTTTATCGTGCTCGACCTTAATGAAACGTGAAATTTTCAATGATTTAATGATGGAAACATTAGTTGCGCATGATGTAAGCCTTTTGGCTGAATTGGGCCCTGCCCTTCGTTACCGATCGACTCGAGCCAGAAGCGGACTCGGTCGGGCGATATGGTGACCCTGGGTGAATTTGGTATACTCGAGTATTACCTTGTAGTCCGGCTACGTCCGGATGGGTGGAGTCTGGCCAATGTCCGGATGGGTGGAGTCCGGTCAACGTCCGGAAAAGGGGATGAACGAACAAAAGGATGAACGAGGGATTCTACTTACAAAAAATGTATTTTCAAATGATTGGAGGAATAAGGGGAAATGTCAGGGGGAACGACCGAACAAACGAATAGCTCCATGTGAGCCCGTATCCTTTTAATGAATGTTACTATCGCTTTCCATTGTAAATGTTTCTTGAATTATTAATACTCCATGTTTAATGTATTGAATTGATTGTTGATTATCTGTTCGGAACCTCACTGAGCTTTTAGCTCACCCCTTTAGTTTTGTTTTCCTTAACAGGGGACGGCGAGCAGGATGAGAGCATAGACTAGCCTAGTCTAGGTATTTTGTTTCTTTTGTAATGGTTCTCGCCCTAGTGCTTGGCACGGGCTGGTTGTATGGTGAAGTGAGAAACTTTGTACATTTGATGGCTGTACTTCCTTTTGAGATAGCAATATATATAAGTTCCGCTTTAAGTTTGGATTGCTGCCCTATTTATTCTTGTGATTTATTCTGGATTTGATTAAGGAACGACTGAGTCCCGGCGAGAGCCGGGCAGGCGACTCGCCAAACCCTTTGGTTCGCCTTAGGGGGAGGTGGGGCCGTTACAAGTGGTATCAGAGCTTAGGTTTCAGATTCCTGTAGTGTATCCTAGGCTTGAAGTTTAGGATGCCGGACTGTGGGATTTGATTTGATTCGATTTGACTTGAGAGTTAAGCGATTGAGGGATAAAACCTATAGCTGCTTCGCGTGGTTTCGGCACGGAGTGACCCTGGACTAAGTGGTGAATAAGTATGAGGGACTAAGTGAAGCTATGAATTGCGAATGTTATAGGCCTTAAATCTTTCTCATGGTATCTGAGGATCATAGATAGGTATGTTAGGTAGGAATTCCGATTGTAGATAGTTTACTCTTAGGACTGCAGCTCGAGATGTGGATTATCTTATTTCGGATTCTTGTGCCTGAGTACTCCAGAGTTGAGGCGCTGCTAAGTACTTGAGACTTGCATTTTGGGAACATGAACAGGCTTTGTCTGACTAGAATGAGCGCAAGACGTTAGTAAGTGACGTGAGGGATATCTAGTTTGGATAGTAAGTGATGTGAGGGACTGGACGGGCTGATACTGGGACGACTTCGCCTTTTCCTTTTGATTTACCTGTATATTGTTACTACATGACGTTAGTATACATGTGTGTACATGGTTATCTGTCCAACTTGATATGTATTTGTGTATTTGCTTATCCGTCTTCTTGATATGGCATGTTATGTGCGTATATGTTTATTGATGTATTTGGAATGCTAGAATTTGTTACTGTAGTCAATTTACCGTGTTTATTTACTAAATTACCTTTTTGGGGAAAAGAAAAGAAAAGAAAGAGGGAAAACATATATATGGACGGGAGACGTAGTCGTGGACGTGGAACTAGTCGTGGTCGTAGAGCTAGGCAAGCTCAAGAACCGAGAGAAGAAAGAGAAACAGTGGCCGAGCAAGAACAGGGACCGAGGGTTGAGGCTGGAGATCAAATGGCAACGGCGATGCAACAAATGACAAATATCCTGGCACGACTGGTAGATCAACAGAGTCAAATGCCAGTGAATCAACCCCGAAATCCTGAGATCGGAGAGGATAAGGCTCTTGAGAGATTCCAAAAGTTTCTACCTCCGAAATTTCAAGGAGGGCCTGATCCGGATATAGCTGAGCAGTGGTTGGAGGCAATGATTAATATCTTCGCGGCTTTGAATTACATGGAGCAAAGACAAGTAAATTTTGCTGTATTTCAATTCGAAGGACCAGCCCGCGCGTGGTGGAATGTAATTAAAGCCAAGTGGGAAAGAGAACAGACGGTATGGACATGGGCGAACTTTGTAAGGGAATTTAACGAAAAGTATCTCCCACCTTTAGTCCAAGAAAGGAGAGAGGACGAATTTATTGGGTTGCGTCAGGGAACCCTAAGTGTGGCCGAATATGAGACCAAATTTACTAGACTGTCTAAATTCGCTTCCGAATTGGTGGTTACGGAGCGACGGAGAATAAGACGATTTATACAGGGACTAAATTTGGAAATCCAGGAGGCATTAGCGGCAGTTCAAGTTAATACGTTTACAGAGGCTCTTGAGAAGGCCCAAAGAATTGAGAATGTGAAAGCCCAAGTAAAAGCCTGTCAAACGCGAAAAAGAGATACATCCAACAGCACACCTGAGGAATCCAGAGAAAAGACAATGCTCTCCAAAGTGCAAAAAGTGAACCATTCACCTCGCCCACCTTGGACATTAAGAGTATTAGATGAAAGGTCTATGAAAGGAAGTCAGATCGGATCAAAGGACATTTCTCGAGAAGATCCAACAGTAGCTCCTCGATTGGCCTGTGGATACTGTGGAAAGGCAAATCACACTGAGAATGATTGCTGGCGGAAAAGGGGAAAATGTTTGATTTGTGGGAGTAGCAATCATCAACTTAGCAATTGCCCGAAGAAACAGCCACGAGAGGGTAGTACTCAACAAGTGGAAGGAACCAAACTGAAACAACCTCATGAAAGAGGAAATCGAACAAAAGTATCAACACAAGTTTATGCCGTAGATCAGCAACAAGTTCTGGGGTCCTCCGAGGCGACGGAAGGTATGAATTTCGAGGTCGAAATTCTTTTAAGGGGGAGAGAGTGTGAGGACTCGCAAATTTCTTATATTTTTCTCAAAAATGCCTTTTTATTTAGAAATTATTCCTTTATTATAGCCCTACTACCCAATCATTCTCCAATAAGTGCAAATGAATCTAGAAAGTAGGGTTTCACTCTTCGTTTTCAAAATTGGAGCAAATTAGGGTTTTCACGATTTTCGCCGGATCATTTTTCGGTACGGAGCGAGGATCAAATTTGGTGATTAAAAGTGACTTTTAAGTGAGAAATAATATGTGATTAGGAGCAATGATATAAGGTTAGTGAATAGGAAGTAAAAACCCTAGTACGGGTGTTTTAAAGAAAAACGGTGTGAACCGACGTGTACCGCACACTACCGATTGAACACACCACTGGACCACCACTTTCTTACCACATGAGCTCATTGATATTTGAGCAAAATATCCCTTCATTTCCAGCTGCCTTTGACCGAAATTTGTTGCCAAAAATGTAAGGGAGAGAGAGAAAAATTTGCATGGCTTTGGTGGCGCCAAGTGTCACCACTTCATGGCTCCTTAAATAATTTTTTTTTTCTTGCCTTTTTATCCTTCACTTCAGCCATCTTTCTTCTTCATTTTTTCTGGTCTTGGCCAAGCAAGAGAGAGAGAAAGGGAGAGCAAGAGAAAACAAATTCCTTCTTGATTTACACCAACCAAGTGCTAAAATCGAATTCTAAACCGATTGATTGTAAGTTTGGAAGCTTGGGAAGCTAAGGGAACCAAAAACTTCAAGAAATAGTGGAGGATCACTCTTGCAAGCCTTCTTTTTGAGGTATAAAATCTGATCTATGGCTTTGATCCTTTTATTCTTGTTTAAGATGTTAAATAGTCCATGTTTTGGGTTTGATTACAAGTGATGCAAGTTGTTGTGGTGATTTTTGGATGAAATATGTAAGTTAGAGTTTGATTAATTTCTGCCTAAACTTGTTGTATAGTTGTATATGTTGTATGTAAGGTTATATAGGGGGTTTTGGTAGCAATTGTAGCAAGAAATTAAGAAAACTATCATTGAAACCAAAAGATTTCAGATTTCTGGAAATTTTCATCCTATTCTGTCCGAATTTGAATCCCTATGTTAGAGGCCGAATTGGCCTTAGGTCAAAGAAGGAAAGTTGTAGAGAATGGTATTCTATAGGTTCCTACAAAATTTCAGCTCAATCGAAGCAACGTAAGACGTGAAAAGTCCAAAATACCCTTACTGTTTTAAGTATTTCCCAAGCAGTCCGTGTGATCAGTTAAGTCCAGTTTATCACGTTTTTCGACTAGGATCCATTCTGATTTAGCTTTTTGCCAAAACATGAAAGTTGTAGTATTCTGAATTGGCTTTCAAATGCCTCTAATAACACCTGATTCGGACTTGTGTACTCTGAGATATGTCCATTACAGTGTTCTGTGTTTAAACAGCCGACGAATTGGTTTCTGGTTTAGTAATTTGAGAATTTGACTAAGTTACATTAGGAACTGGACTAAGTGACCTTCATGAATGTTGTAACTCTGTGTCTTAGCTTCGAAACGGCATAGGTTTTGTCTCAATCCGATAAGCGTAACTTCGGATATGTTATTTCCGCATTCGTACGTCAAATCTGTCTTGTGCTAAGTTGAATTTCTGCACTTGTGATTGTGGTAATTCTTATTCTTATGATATTGTGAGCCTATGGAACGGCTCTTGACTTGAATTGCTTATGAGTGATGTTGGGTTGTGGTTGAGGAAAAATAATGAAGCCAAAATGGCTGGAAAATTAGGTAAACACAAAGGGCGTGCTGCCCAAATTTTCGCTCGAGGGCTAGGTTTCTATTTGAACTTGTATACTTTTGTTTGGCCAATACCATGACCGGTTTTCCATTTTAAAACATGATTTTTCATCCTGGGGTTCAAACAACCCTCTTCTTACTTGAAAGTCATTTTTACACGTTTTACTCCTAATTAGTCGGGTTTCTTTGTTTCCCTTAAATGTTTTGCTCGATAAACTGTAATATGTTCTCTTGTTCAACCTTAGGTTTCATTGGTGACTAAGGGCAATATTCGGAAGGATATTTTGCACGTTATTTTGCATATCTAGGTGAGTGTTCCTTGTTTGTTATATTCTCCCGGACTTCATGACTTGTTGTTGTTGTTTGATAATGTGTTAAGTGCTTTCAAGGATTTCTAAAACGAGTTTTCTAGGCGAGCGTGTACTTTATCGTGCTCGACCTTAATGAAACGTGAAATTTTCAATGATTTAATGATGGAAACATTAGTTGCGCATGATGTAAGCCTTTTGGCTGAATTGGGCCCTGCCCTTCGTTACCGATCGACTCGAGCCAGAAGCGGACTCGGTCGGGCGATATGGTGACCCTGGGTGAATTTGGTATACTCAAGTATTACCTTGTAGTCCGGCTACGTCCGGATGGGTGGAGTCCGGCCAATGTCCGGATGGGTGGAGTCCGGTCAACGTCCGGAAAAGGGGATGAACGAACAAAAGGATGAACGAGGGATTCTACTTACAAAAAATGTATTTTCAAATGATTGGAGGAATAAGGGGAAATGTCAGGGGGAACGACCGAACAAACGAATAGCTCCATGTGAGCCCGTATCCTTTTAATGAATGTTACTATCGCTTTCCATTGTAAATGTTTCTTGAATTATTAATACTCCATGTTTAATGTATTGAATTGATTGTTGATTATCTGTTCGGAACCTCACTGAGCTTTTAGCTCACCCCTTTAGTTTTGTTTTCCTTAACAGGGGACGGCGAGCAGGATGAGAGCATAGACTAGCCTAGTCTAGGTATTTTGTTTCTTTTGTAATGGTTCTCGCCCTAGTGCTTGGCACGGGCTGGTTGTATGGTGAAGTGAGAACCTTTGTACATTTGATGGCTGTACTTCCTTTTGAGATAGCAATATATATAAGTTCCGCTTTAAGTTTGGATTGCTGCCCTATTTATTCTTGTGATTTATTCTGGATTTGATTAAGGAACGACTGAGTCCCGGCGAGAGCCGGGCAGGCGACTCGCCAAACCCTTTGGTTCGCCTTAGGGGGAGGTGGGGCCGTTACAGGGTCTACGGTAATGGTTACTATTAAGCGTTGACAGAGAGTCAACGAGGTGAGATCAAGTACGACAAAAGAGGAAGAGGGCTCTTGAGAGCCGTCCGTATCCTTTTACTCTCTAAATGATGTATGATGGTTGTTCCTGCTCATTTGATGATTGTATTTGACATAAGTAGCATTGTATTTTGGTGATCCTTGAATGCTTGAGTGATGGTACCTCATTGGGCGAAAGCTCACCCCGTTAACTTTGTTTTCCTTACAGGGAACCATCTTTTGGACCAATGATCATTTTGAAGAATGAATTGAGCTAGTATAAATACTCTTTTGTATAGCTCCTCAGGAGTTGGAAAACCCTAAATGTACCTTGATCCAAATATTTCCCTTTTGATTTGTAAATTACAAACGTATGTATATAAAACTATTTAATCATGTTCATGTATTATATTTGGTTTAGAAATGTTCATTCTCTAGAGTTATATAACATTATCTGTATTCGATTGGGTTCCGGCTAGATTGTGACGTGACAGTCACTATTCATTTTCAGTTTCGATTATCATTTTTCATTTTGTGATTGTTGAATCGTTCAGGAGCACTAATATATATATATATATATTTCAGAACGTTTTAGTTTGTGTATTACCTTCTTAATAATCCTAGCGAGAGTTGAGCAGGCAGTTCGCTAATCTCTTTGGTATGCCTTAGGGGAATGTGGGGTTGTCACAGTTAGTATCAGAGCCTAGGTTAGAAATAACTTGGGCGAACCCGAAACCTGATTCTTAGAACTTTTGGGGATTATGTTGGGCTGTGTTTAAGTGTGATTACTCTGTCTAAGTTGTAAACTGTGGATATCCTTATAGGTCATAGACGGAGCTAGTGGGAGTGGAGGTGAGCCGCCTCGAAGGCGTTTTCGTGTCGTCAATTACGAGGAGAGGCACGAAGGACCGATTTGACGCTAGAGCACGGCCAGTCCGACTAGGCGTTGTAGTCATTGCCAGCATTACTCCTACGCTGACCATGTGGTCGTGGCTGTATTAGATGAGAGGAGGAGGCTCAGGCGTGCTACCGCTAAAGATCACACTGAGCTGCAGCGTGTGAGGGGCATCATGAGAATGCAGGCGGATCGAATTCGGGAGCTCCAGGGGGACATAGTCATGGAGCAAGAGCGGACGAATGCTCTTAGAGAACAGTTACACGTAGCCAATGGCCGTCTCACTAGGGTGGTCCGAGAGGTTAGAGACCAGTCTGGTGATATTATTAACGAGTGTGAGGCGCTAATCTAGGGAGTGATTAGTGCTAATGTGCCAAGGGGAGTTTTAGGCGATGGAGCTCCAAGCGCGAGAGGTGCCCCTAGTTCTAGTTCTGGAAAGGAGTCGGTTGATTCAGTTGAAAACTAGGTTAGAGTTCCCTGGGCCGTGTTTTGATCCCGTATGAGGGGTACCTAGAACAAGCTCTCCGTTAGTGGTTTTGTATTTTGGCCTAGGTTGTATGTTGTATTTTGGAAGACCCCTTTAGTTTCACGGGATTCCTTTTGTATGTGCTTGACTGATTGCTCTTGTATGACTGTTTGAACAGTTATGTGTTCTATGTATAAATACTCTATGTGTATACATGCCTTATGTGGTGCTTACTTCTGGTTATTTGCTCATGTTTCTGTGTTTACATTTATATGTCTCTTTAACATTATATGTGTGCATCTGTGAGAACCCGTATTTTTCATTTTCTAGGTTATATATTTTTCATGACTTGTTTTCTGCATTTTCGTGATTAGAAAAATTTCTAGATGAATTTAAGGAGCAGATACAAATTTTAGATGTTATTTTCTAGTATCGAATGGATTTTGAGAAATTAAGAGCGTATACCGGACGTGAGACCCATTAGTGTGAAAAGTTCGGAAAAATTCGACCAACTAGGTTAAGTTTCGGATACTGGGTTTAATTTACCGGGTGTTAAGAGATAATTAGAGGAAGCTATTTGGATTGATGTGAGAGGGAACAAAGTGATAGACTTGCATTAAATAAGTGACAGGTGTCACCATTTGATTGGAGGAACTTGTAAGACAACTATTCATTTTCTTACCATTGACCAAATAAATCAAAAATTCACCAAAAATTCCTCATTTTTGTCTTCCTCTTGGCCGAACCTCTTCCTACAAGAAAAGAAAGAAAAGCTTCCAAGTTTCTTGCTCCAATCTTGCCCAATCTCACAAACTAACCGTTTCATCTTGAATTCCTTCCATAAAACCTCTTCAATTAGTGTTAGTGAGTTGATTTGTGGAGTTATTTGGAAAGCTAAGAGGACCTATTGCTCTCTTTCTCTTGTTTCTAAGGTGAGTTGTGAAGAACCACCCTCCTCCCTTAATTGATGCTTAAATCATGATTAGTGGTAGTATGAGATGCAAGTTTATGGATTAATTCTTGATTTGTGGTTGTAGTGATGAAGTTTTATTATTTTTGGGGATTTTTCTGTTTTAATATAAGCATGATTGTGTGGCTAGATATGATGATTGGAATTGGTATATAATGACTCTAGGAGGTGGAAAAAGTGATTAATTGCAACCAATTTCTGGTTTGGAAGAAATTTCAGAAAATTAGGGTTCTTGAGGGAGCATTCTGTCCGAATTTTTAGCTCCTAGTTAGAGGCCGAATTGGCCTTGGCTTAAAACATGAAAGTTGTAGGAAATGACATTTTAGAGGTGCCTACAAAATTTCAGGTCAATCGGAGTAGTGTAGAATGAGAAAAGTCGAAATTACTATTGCTGTTCTGGTTTTACTCGAATGTAAGAATTGCTCCTGTAATTGGTTGTGTTGGCTAGAATTGCTTCCGAATTGGTTGTTGAGGCCTTCTGATGAAATTTAGCCGTGTTTCTTAGCTTTCATATGGTTTTAGAATTTCTGGATTTGGACTTGTAGAGCCTGAGTTATGATGTTTCCGCTACAATGCGTTTTGGTGAATCTGTTTTACGTTTTTGATGTAGTATCTTGCATTTTTGACCTGTTTTCACTCAAAACTGGGTTGAGTGACCTTCTGTGATGTTGTAGCCCTGTCTCTTAGCTTCGAAATGGTGGGTCTTGTACCCTCATCTGATAATCGTAGTGAAATTGGTACCATTACCGCAAAATGAAAACACAAACTGTTTTTTTTTTCAGGGCCAAAGCTAGTTACATTTCCGAAATTTCTGGTTTCCTTTAATGTTTGTATATGCTTATGGAACCCTATTGGGATCATGTTTGGCCTTGGTTTATGACTCGTTATCGAGTCTCATGGTATTTGTTTGCATGTTTTAGGACGTGACCGTGGTGCACAACGTTCTTTTGACGGAAGTGCATGAAACCACATTTGCGAGCTGTGAGTGTTCTATATACGTTTTGTTTCTATAACTATGTGGATTGTTGTGACTATGTGGTTAGTTGTGAACATTTGATTAAATGTTAATTGTTTTCTACGATTTCTAAAATGAACTTTTGCTAGGTGAGTGTGTACTTTATCGCACTCGACCTAAATGAATATGAGATTTTTGGTGTTTAAATGTTGAAATATTAGTTTCGCATGAATGTAAGCCTTTTGGCTGAACTGGGCCCTTGCCTTTGTTACCGATCGACTCGAGCCAGAAGCGGACTCGGTCGGGCGATTTGGTGACCTGGGTGCACATTTGGTATACTCGAGTATTACCTTGTAGTCCGGTCAACGTCCAGATGGGTGGAGTCCGGTCAACGTCCGGATGGGGGGGAAAGCCTGGCCAACGTCCAGGAGGAGGTAAACAAGAATGAACAAACGAACGTCAAAAAAAAGAACGAGGGGTTGTACTTACAAAGATGCAATTTTAAATAATTGGAGGAATAAGAAAATGAATGGGAAACAAACAACGAATTGCTCCTTGTGAGCCTGTATCCTTTTAATGAATGTATTATGATTGCTTTATATTGGACATGTTTTCTGGATTATTTGTTATTACATGATTAATGTCCTTGTTCAATTACTTGTTTTTGTATATAGAATCTCACTGAGCTTTTAGCTCACCCCTTTAGTTTGTTTTCCTTAACAGGGGAAGGCGAGCAAGGACGAGAGCTCAGTTTAGACTAGCCTAGACTAGTTTTTGGTTTTGTAATGGTTCTCGCCCTAGTGCTTGGCACGGGCTGGATGTGTGGTGAACTGAGAACCTTTGTATATTCGATGTTTGTACTCCCTTTTGAGATAGTAATGTACATAAGTTTTGCGTTAAGTTTTGGATCGTCGTTATATTTATTCTCGTGATTTATTTCGATTTTTAATTGAGGATTGAAGTGAACGAGTGAGTCCTGGCAAGAGCTGGGCAGACGACCCGCCGAACCCTTTGGTACGCCCTAGGGGGAAGTGGGGCCATTACAGCATCGGCCCTAGATTGAATTAAATCAATGGAGGGTACTCGTAGTGACGAGGCCGGGGGCGCGGTACTAGGCAACCCACAACTGAAGGGGGTACTAAGGACACCACGTCTGAACCAAACCCTGAACCTAGGGTTGATCCTAATGTCCGAATAGCTGCTGTTATATAGCAAATGACTGACTTGTTGTGACGCCCCCACTTCTCCCTAAGGCGAACCAGAGGGTATCCGCGGGACGCCTGCCTAGCTCTCGCCAGGACTCAAGCAATTCAATTCAAGCTTATTATCTACCTACACAACACACGTGTATAACTTAAATACAACAAATGCGGAAGCGTTCAAGTTTAACAATAGTTACTCATTATCCAACTCGCATGTCGGGTGTTCGAAGTACATCATAATTCCCAAATATACATCACGTCCCAAAAGTTACATTTCAATTCTAAAAGTACAACCCAAAGCCAAGGCATAGCCAAAAATATAATAGAGTCCTAAACAAAAGCCCATCAGGAGGGTTTCTCCAGTACACCTCCGAGTTCCAACCTGTTAAGGAAAACAAATCTATAGGGTGAGCAAAACGCTCGTCAGGCCAAGAACACACATGCAAGCATATTGTTCAAGTAGCAATCCCAAATTTATTGCATAAAACCGTGATGTTTCAATAATTAACCATTCGAACAGGAAAAGTAATCAGAAACAATTCAAGGATATAGTAGCTCTCAGGAGCTAAGTTCCACTCGATCTGCCGATGTCATTCGTATACCTTCCCGCATTGACCCTCCTGTCAACCGGGTCGGTATTTCCATTTCCGTAGATCACCACTTACTTCCCTCCGTCCACCGTACACCCCAAGGGCCCACAAGTCTATTGTTGGGCGATACTCTACGAGTATGCCAAGCAAGACCTCTTATTAGGTCGAGCTTATATGTATCTTGTAACACCCCGAATATTAGGAGATTGTTTGTAAAGAAGATATTAAAGAGTATTTCTTCGGGTTTGATTTAAAACCTTATTTTATTTTAAAAGACTAGAAACCCTAAATGTTTAATCAAAAACCCTAGTTTACTTGTGACTAACCGGTTTTATTAAATGTCTCACATTTTAATAGAAACCCTAATTTTAATTTCTGAAATTGTAAAACCCTCACGTTTTCTTAAAAATGCTCTTTTATTTGGAAATTGTTATTTATTAAAGCACTACCATCTAATTATTCCATAATAAGTGCAAATGAATCTAGAAAGTGGGGTTTTACTCTTTGTTTTCAAGATTTGAGCAAATTAGGGTTTTAGCGATTTTTCCGCCGGATGAATTTTTGGTACTGGCCAAGGATCAATTTGATGATTAAAAGTGACTTTTAAGTGAGAAATAATATGTGAATAGGAGCAATTATATAAGGTTAGTGAATGGGAAGTAAAAACCCTAGTACGGGTGTTTTTAAGAAAAACGGCGCGAACCGGCGGGTCCCGCGCACTACCGATTGAACGCACCACTGGACCACCACTTTCTTACCACATGAGCTCATTGATATTTGAGCAAAATATCTTCTTAATTTCCAGCTAAGTCTGACCAAAATTAGAGGCTAAAATAACAAGGATAGGAAAGAGAAAAATGAAAGGTGGTGTCGCCACCCTAGAGTTTCTTGGCCAAGTGATTAACTAACCTTATTAAACCAATTTTCTGGACTTTCCCCTTCATTTCTCCTGCTGTTGGTCGACCAAAAGAGAGAGAGAAAGGGAGAGCAAAAGAAAAAAATTCTTTCTTCTTGAATCTTAGCCAAACCAAGTGAGAAAATCCAATTTTAAACCGATTAAAGTGGAGGTTGTGAGTTGGGAAGCTTGAGGAACTAAGAAATTTCTAAGGGGGTGAAGAATCACTCTTCCAAGACTTGCTTTTGAGGTATAAACATCTGATCATGATCCTTGTTGCTTTAATCTTGCTTTAAGATGTTTTTTTTAGCTTAAGTTTTGGCTTGATTTCATGATTATCCAAGTGGTTGTGATGAATTTTGGGATGAATAAGCAAGCTAGGGTTTCAGAGTTTCTGCCTAAACTTGTTGTGTGGTTGTAAATGTTGTAAATAAGGTTATATAAGGTTGTTTGGTAGTGATTAGAACAAGAAATTTGAGAAAATTCCATTAAAATACCAAAAATTCCAGAATCTGGAAAATTTTCCCCAACTTTCTGTCCGGTTTTGTAACCCTATGTTAGAGGCCGAATTGGCCTTAGGTCAAAACATGAAAGTTGTAGAGAATGGTATTTTATAGGTGCCTGTAAAATTTCAGCTCAATCGGAGCAACGTACCATGTGAAAAGACAAAAATACCCTTGCTGTTTTAGGTTACCTTCCAGAATGCCGCGTGGACAGTTCAGTCTATTTGATGGTATTTATTCGCTGTAATCCGTTCAGTTTTAGTCTTGGCCCAAAACATGAAAGTTTTATTTCCCTGTCTCAGATTTCTAACGCCTCAAAGAACACCTTAATCGGACCTTGGTAACCTGAGATATGACCATTCCAGTGCAGTGTGGTTAAATAGCCGACTAGTTGGGTTTTGGTTCTGTAAATTGAGGATTTGACTAGGTTGCATTGGAAACTGGACTAAGAGATCTTCATGAACATTGTAGCCCTGAGTCTTAGCTTCGAAACGGCATAAGTTTCGCCTCAATCCAATAAGCGTAGCCTCGGATGTGTTATTTCCTCTTTCATACGTCAAATCTGTCTTTTGCTAAATTGAATTTCTGCACTTGTTATTACTGTATTTCTTATTCTTATGATATTGTGAGCCTATGGAACGGCTCTTGACTTGAATTGCTTATGTGTGATGTTGGGTTGTGGTTGAGGAAAAATAATGAAGCCGAAATGGCTGGAAAATTTGGTAAACACAAAGGGCGTGCTGCCCAAATTTTCGCTCGAGGGCTAGGTTTCTATTTGAACTTGTATACTTTTGTTTAGCCAATACCATGACCGGTTTTCCATTTTAAAACATGATTTTTCATCCTTGGGTTCAAACAACCCTCTTCTTACTTGAAAGTGATCTTTACACGTTTCATTCCTAATTAGTCGGGTTTCTTTGTTTCCCTTAAATGTTTTGCTCGATAAACTGTAATATGCTCTCTTGTTCAACCATAGGTTTCATTGGTGACTAAGGGTAATATCCGGAAGGATATTTTGCACGTTATTGTGCGTAAATAGGTGAGTGTTCTATATACGTTTTGTTTCTATGACTATGTGGATTGTTGGGTCTATGTGATTATTTGTGACTATTTGATTAAATGTTACTTGTTTTCTATGATTTCTAAAATGAACTTTTGCTAGGCGAGTGTGTACTTTATCGCACTCGACCTAAATAAATATGAAATTTTCAATGATTTAATGATGGAAACATTAGTTGCGCATGATGTAAGCCTTTTGGCTGAATTGGGCCCTGCCCTTCGTTACCGATCGACTCGAGCCAGAAGCGGACTCGGTCGGGCGATATGGTGACCCTGGGTGAATTTGGTATACTCGAGTATTACCTTGTAGTCCGCCTACGTCCGGATGGGTGGAGTCCGGCCAATGTCCGGATGGGTGGAGTCCGGTCAACGTCCGGAAAAGGGGATGAACGAACAAAAGGATGAACGAGGGATTCTACTTACAAAAAGATGTATTTTCAAACGATTGGAGGAATAAGGGGAAATGTCAGGGGAACGAACGAACAAACAAATAGCTCCTCGTGAGCCTGTATCCTTTTAATGAATGTATTATCATTGCTTTATATTGAACATGTTTTCTGGATTAAATGTTCCTTGTTTAATTACTTGTATATATGTATAGAACCTCACTGGGCTTTTTAGCTCATACCACGTCAATTGTTTTCCTTAGCAGGGGAAGGCGAGCAAGGACGAGCGTTCTGTATAGTCTAGTTGATCTAGTTCTTTGGCCTTGTAATGGTTCTCGCCCTAGTGCTTGGCACGGGCTGGTTGTATGAGGAATGAGAACCCTTGTATATTCGATGTTTGTACTTGAATGGTAAAAAAAAACTTTGAAGACTTCTGGTGTGTAGAAGTTTCTTATCTTTTACTTGAGCATCTATTGTCTATGGATGTATATACATGATTCGAGTTCCATAGTGTGTGAGTCCTGGCGAGAGCTGGGCAGGCGACCCGCTGAACCCTGGGGTACGCCCTAGGGGGAAGTGGGGCCGTCACATATCTCATGGCTCGCCCAAGTCCCCGACCAAGCCCATTGCTGGCTCGAGTCCAAGGTCGGCCTATGAGTTTGGGCGTCCCTCATTCATTTGAAAGTCGAGGAGGTTCACTCCAATGACATAAGCATTCATGACATAACATTACATTTCATTCATTCATTCAATACATTTCATTCATTCATTTGAAATTAGAACGAGTGCGATAAAGTACGCACCCGCCCTTATTTTTAAAACTTCCAACAATTACCACAAATAAGCAAGTATCAAATTCATACACTTGACACTCACCGAGCAATTCAATAGGGATTATTCTTTGGAGATTCAAGTGTCCACAGTGAGATCCTCTTGAAGGTCTCCTTGTGCGCCTGGCAATTAATAGCGGATAATCACACAAATAACCCACTTAACAAGGAAGATTGTACTCTAGTACAATCTAAAGATTATTTCGCAAAAAGGAACCTCAATTACACGTAAATCGAGGTTCAACTTGCCTTTTATTATGTACAATATTATTTGAGTTTTTATCATGAAAATCGAGGGCAAAACGTTTAAGAATATCAAAAGGTTAAAGAGTTCTTGAAAAACTCTATTTCTTTGAAATTGGAAAATTTTCAGTTTTATTATGAATTTTTGAAAAATCATAACTCGCTCGGTATAAGTCAAAAATTGGAAAACTTTATACCGTTGGAAACCTCTTAGAAAGTACTATAAGTTCATAGAAGACACTTTTCCATGAATCGAAGTGGAAAGTGTTCAAAAATGAGCTTGAAGATGCAGGGTTGGTTTACATGGCAGAATTAAGTTGGATTTCGGCCAACTTTGGAAATTCGGCACGATTCACACGTTGCAAACCGGCCTCTGAAATTGGCAGCTCAATTAGTGTTACAAGTGAGGTTTATAACAAAACAAGCGGATCAAGAATCGGAGTTTCGAGTACCGAGATACGGTAGCCCGAAGTTGGGGAAATTCAAGACTGGAGAAGAATTTCCAGATTGAACCTCCAACATTAGAAATTCAATTAGGTATCGAAACGAACTTGGATTGGTACCAAATTTGGCAGTATTTTACTCCCATATGAAAGGTACCACTCTATCAAATTTCAGGGAAAAATACCTTCGGTAAGATAGTTAATTAGTCAACCAAAGTTCAGGAAAATTATAAGGCAATCTGCCTTGAGACTTTCATTACCCATTTCAAAACGTTTAATCAAGCAAACTATCCAATCATGGTTCATTTGTGAAATAAAGGCCTAAGAAACATCCATAATGCCTTTGGTAAGTGTTTAGCACCAAAATTTCAATTAATAAGATCACTCCCAAGTTTTTGTCCCAAATCAGTCCAAATATTACGTTTTTCCAAAACAGGGCAGTCCTCTTGTTTTAGTCACAACTCAATCAATTTAACTCGGAATCGAGCATGGCTTACGCCGTTGGAAAATACATTTATAGGGCTAAAATACCACAGAGGAAATCGTTTCCAAATTCGGCACCCATCTGGTTCAAAATCGGGCATCAAGTTGCTGCCTGAACACTCCATTCCAGATGAACAGAGCAACAGGACAGCGAGCTTAAAACATTTGGTTTGGCTTGCTCACAAAGAATCAGAACGTGCATTATATACCAAATTAAATCCAGGAATGTCTAGTTTCCAACGCCACCAACGGCACATGATTTCGACATCCGAGGACAGAGTTATCGCCAAAATACTACCACTGGTCAGAATCATACGCGAACAGTTTTCCAGATTTGCTAGTTTCTCAAGAAAAATTCATTTGCTCAATCAAACCTCAATATTTTCCAATGAAATTTTTCACACATCTAATACATCCTATAAAAATCCAATTCAAGCCATTATACCATTAAAAATTGGCCTGGAAATGGCCGAACATTGCAGGGGCAAAATCGGAAATTTTAGCTTCTTACACCCAATGAAGTTTCTACTAATTTCACACCATTAATCCATCATTTTAACCACTAAACCAACAATATAACCACCATCAATCATCAAATAAGCAACAACCCAAGTGTGGGAATCCATAGAGCCTACTTTTCAAATTTTCCAACAATATCAAGACACCCATACACATGCAATAGCTTAAAGATGCATTTCTACTATCATAATCCAAGTTTAAGGTGTAGGATGAGGTTATACCTCCTTGTTGCTTTAAACCAGAAATTTCGGTCCTCAAGATGCTCCAAGAAACCGTGAGAAACTCCTCCTTTTACTAGCTAGATGATCTCTCCAAGTGACAAGCTAAGTGTAGTTCAAATTTGGTGTGAATCCATGAAGTTTTTGTGCAAGATTTGAAGATGAAAATGACATCTTGGTGTTGTTTTTTTGTTGCTGATAATTCGACCAAGAGAGAGACTAAGAGAGAGAGTGTTTGGTCCAAATTTAGCTTCTTAAGGAAGACACAATGTGTGGTGCAAAAATCATCCCCAAAGTCAACTCTCACTAGGGTGCGTTTGGGCGCGTTTCGGCTCGATTTTCTCGCGCGTTTGGTTCACTAGTGCACTAAACCTCTAAGGCATTTATATTCATGTAAGTATTATTCACTCTTAATTGTCCCGAAATATGGGTCTAAAGTCCCTCAAATGAAGTCGCGCGTGTGAAAACGCGTACCGTCAAATTTAACGCTATAACGCGAACCTTCCGAGAATTTCTTATAACGATTGCACTACTAACTATCACTTGAGTATTTGTTCATAAGACTACCTACTTTAGGACCATAGTACAAGTCTCCAATATTCCCAACTTATTGTGCTACTACGCGGATAAAATCTCCAAGTACTATTCACTATTTTTACTAAACACGCTCCGGAAAATTAATTCTTGAAACAAGTCACTTTAAAAATATAACGAAGCTATATTTCCACGTAATTAGGTTCAATAGGTCTAGAAAATAATACTCGGAATAAATGAACAAGTAAATAATTAAATAAACTCAAATTAGGGTTTTAATAGGAGTTTTACGAGTCCTCACATGAGTCGAGTATTAACTCCTCAAATCTCCAATAAATTTGTATCCATGCGTCTTTTGGAAAACTATCCACGCGTGAGTAGTACATGCTCACTTAGATCTTATTCACCTTTAATTCTCGATTAACTTTTCTTAATCTGCTATTGTCCGTTCTTAATTTTCCCGGGATAATCATACTCTCGAATACAATATCACCTTGAAACACTCGTGTTCATTATTTCTCACTCAAACAATCCTCCGAAAATTGAAGTTGTTAACGGGACGTTTTAAAAGTATAATGAAGACATTATTCCATACGAATGGATTTAAAATGGTCGTAATAAATTATTTGGGAAAAACAGGTGGGTAAATACTTAATTCAACCATTAATATTCGATAAAAATAAGAAATTTTTCGGGTCCTCACATCCTCCCCTCCTTACAGAATTTCGTCCTCGAAATTCACACCTGAGAAAATATCATTCCCTTCATGGTTAAGTCTATCTGATCGATCACCAACTTACGTTTTTCGAACTTACTCTTGACAATTTCCATTCATTCGACTAGCAGTCAAACCTTGACTTCTTTTTTTTTTTTCAATAGGTATTTTAACTTCCAAGTCATAGAGCAACTTAATCGGCCTCCTGTCTACCTCATATAGGCAATATCTTCACTTCTTTAAGGCAAATATTGTAGTTATTTACTCCCAAATCAGGAGGTGGCTACTTCCTCTCGTAATATTTAACTTCCTAGAGGCATATACAATCACCTTATCATATTTTATTAATATACATTCTAAACCATCCTTTGAATCATCTGTGTAAATCACAAAATTACCTCCTACACATGTACACCGATTAACATTCTGCATCTCAAGATTTTACCTTACATATAGAACCTCAAATGGTTTGCCAAGTCTTGCACTCTTGCAAAAGTCCTTGATAACCAAAGGAAGCATTCGGCTAATTCCGAGAATTCCAAACTTCAATATGCTTTTCTGGTCGTTTCCTCTTATACAATCTTTCATTTTAGTTGAGTCAATAATAATTCCTTCCTTAGATACTGTATAACCTAGAAAGGCTATTTCTTCCAATCGAACTCACAGTTATTGAACTTAACAAAAGTTGGCATTCTCTCGAGATTCGTAAAACTACCATCAAGTGTCTTTCATGACCTTCTCAAACACTAGAGTATATCGTTATATCATCAATAAATGTCTCCACCGATTTGTCAAAATACGGTTTAACTCCGATACCTTGGGTCCGTAAATGCTTCTAGTGCATCTGTCAACTCGAAGGGTGTATCGAAAATTTTAGAGTGTCCATGTCTTCATTTGAAAGCGGTATTAACCACATTAGTTCCTAGGGTTTCCAAAGGGGTAATATCTCTACTTTAAATCCAATTTAGATAGGATCACACCTCCTTACAAATTATCGAATTCTTATCCATATAAGACAAAAAGGTAGTTGTTCTTAATGGTCACATCGCTCCAAACTCCATAATCTATAAATACATAGCTTCTAGCCTTCATTCCAAATACGATATCTAGTCCTTAATCGTTAGGCACATTGAATCCATTAATGATTTCCTTTCACTAGCTCAAATCCACCGATTTTAATATCTCAAATTGGCATTTCAAATATTGAATCCCATTTCAACGCTAAGTCCTCACTTCGGTCCCGATCTCTAGTCACTATCAAGACCTCAGGTGGTCTATATTCTCAAGCAAAATCTCGATCACATCCAATACCATTCGTGTCTTATAATAATTCTAAGGATGTGGGGCAGGATTTAAACATACGTGTAAGTCATAAAAATAATTAAAAACGAAGTAAATTTTCATGAGTCATAAAAATCATAATAATTACATCCAGTTGGAAGAGGTTTATCAAATCCTCTCAAAAGGAAAAGGAGAAACGACAGGATTGTAGCAAAACATGTCAAGTTGCCAGGATACAAAACAACAAAAGACTTTTCTCTTTTCAAAAGATCACAACCCCCAAGGGTGCTAGCATAGTTTAGGGTAAAACTACAACCTCTATTTCTCGAGTGAAGTCAAACCATCTCAATTTGTGAAACCTTCACTACTAGGACCCCGTTCATAGCCATTAGTATTAATTACTCCCATCTGACACTTGATCGCTCTGCGGTGGACCTAGTTGGCTATTGAGTACTTCCTCTTTTTAAAAGCTCTAAGGCAATCCGAAATCTTATGCTTGGTACTACCGCACCCTAGACACTTTCCTTGCTTCATTCAGCACTCGGCCTCAACGTGGTTAACCTTGCCGCAGTATCCACAATTTGCATGAGAAGTGGCGACTTGACCAGTTCGAGAATTTTCTTTGCATTTCTTCTCTAATTCTACATTCTGGCGTAATAATTCAATTTTCTTTGCATTTTCTTGTTTCCACCGTCCTTCCCGGTAGTCAGCCAATTTCTTTTGAAATTCTACCTCATTTCGAAAAAGGTCCAATTCCTTACGCATTTCTTCCAAAATTGTCATTTTACTAGTTGGCTTAAGTCAAATGCTAACCTACCAAGCAAATCCAAGGATCAAAAGAGTAGCTATGCATAATGGAAGTTCGAGCCAGATTACTCTTTCATTCTTTTGTTTATAGGTCACCCCGAAATATAAATCTTAGCTATTCTCTGCCGAACATGGATGAGTTCTTAAGTCTCCATAAAATCACTACCATTAATTCAAATTACAACCAGATACGGGGACTTTATTCCTTGATATAAAATTTTCCATGTCTTACTTCAATCTTCGATACTTGTCTATGAAGTGGTTTGAAAAGGGATCAAAATCCCGTAGTCCCATTAGTGCCTTATAGTATCCTTTCAAATCAATCTTACTGTTTCAAGGTTAGGTCCCTCGGGAAACCAAGATAGACGACCTTCAAGAATTATTTCATTTTCACACCTCTCCTGGTTCTTAGGTTGGCTTATTGGTCCAGAGCTTTGGTACTTAACCAACCGTTCTAGGATATCAATCGTATGGTCAATGGTGGGAGCTATGTAGGGGTTTTCCTTCATTTCTAGGGTTTCGGTTCAATCCAGCAATCATTCCCTAATTATCCCCTGGAGCTTGGGTGGCATAATCCTTCGCACTCGGCTCTTTTTTTTTTTTTTTTTTTGGCCACTCATAACTTTAACAGTCATCTAAACATGGCACAAAATGAATACACATAAACGAAGTTTGAAAAGTGAGACTTTGATCACGCTAAACAAATACGAGAATAAAAGGGAAGACGTTAAGATAATCGCAAATACGTACAACCCCCAATCATGGATTTGAAATCGTAAAACAGTAAAGTCAAACATGCGTGAGAAATGTTTAATTGCTTCAAAAGGTAGGAAACATATTGAAACAAGACACAAAATACAACGGCCTTTAAGCGAGCGTCACCCTGTCTATCTTTGGCAAAAACTATCAAAATAGTTTAAATCACTAAATTTGTGATTGGCGGAATCCAAAAGTCTTCACTACCTCCGTAGGATCAATTTCATTTTCAGCACTAGGAGTTTTAGATCCCATGTCCCTTATCGAATATCTTGTCATTCTCCACTCATTCGACCAAGGTAACACACCCAACCACCGACTCATCCATCCTGTCTTTAATTTCGAGCACTACTCTAACAAGTTGGGTTTTTTTTTTTTTTTTTAGCTTTTGAAGCTTCTCACTAGGAGCCTTTGTCTTCCTCGCTCCTTAAATATCTCAATCTCCACTTCAGGAATCCTAGTAGTCTAGACATCCGCAATCGCCATCGGTTCTCGATTCTCCCCTTGAATCACCCTGTTTTCCTCAAATAGCCACTTCCGATGATCGCCCACTATAAACACTCCATTACTTGGGCACGAGTAAGTCCTTTGGAAATAACATATCGTACTAGTTCGGCGAGTTGGATTACACTTCCAACGAGTCCTCCCCTAGGCCCTTCACGGCCATGGTCACCATAATGCGTCTCCAAGACGGTGCAATGCCACCATTACTTTCCGCAACTTACAATTAAGATTAAAAGCTTAAATGGGACCAAATACATCAAATAAACTGGATTTGATCATCCCATACTATCCCACATGTATCACACAAGATCAAGACTGCTTATCATCGACTAATCCAAACCTAAGCTCTAGTTTTCATTCCCACGAGCAGTCACTTAACTTTCCAATCAGTTCCACAGTCCGGCATCCTAAACG
This sequence comes from Coffea arabica, assembly GCF_036785885.1. Classification (NCBI taxonomy): domain Eukaryota; kingdom Viridiplantae; phylum Streptophyta; class Magnoliopsida; order Gentianales; family Rubiaceae; genus Coffea; species Coffea arabica. The sequence continues at coordinate 45,592,434 of NC_092320.1, read as the reverse complement.
TTTAAGCCTAGGATACACTACAGAGATCTAAAGCCTAAGCTCTGATACCAACTGTGACGCCCCCACTTCTCCCTAAGGCGAACCAGAGGGTATCCGCGGGACGCCTGCCTAGCTCTCGCCAGGACTCAAGCAATTCAATTCAAGCTTATTATCTACCTACACAACACACGTGTATAACTTAAATACAACAAATGCGGAAGCGTTCAAGTTTAACAATAATTACTCATTATCCAGCTCGCATGTCGGGTGTTCGAAGTACATCATAATTCCCAAATATACATCACGTCCCAAAAGTTACATTTCAATTCTAAAAGTACAACCCAAAGCCAAGGCATAGCCAAAAATATAATAGAGTCCTAAACAAAAGCCCATCAGGAGGGTTTCTCCAGTACACCTCCGAGTTCCAACCTGTTAAGGAAAACAAATCTATAGGGTGAGCAAAACGCTCGTCAGGCCAAGAACACACATGCAAGCACATTGTTCAAGTAGCAATCCCAAATTTATTGCATAAAACCGTGATGTTTCAATAATTAACCATTCGAACAGGAAAAGTAATCAGAAACAATTCAAGGATATAGTAGCTCTCAGGAGCTAAGTTCCACTCGATCTGCCGATGTCATTCGTATACCTTCCCGCATTGACCCTCCTGTCAACTGGGTCGGTATTTCCATTTCCGTCGATCACCACTTACTTCCCTCCGTCCACCGTACACCCCAAGGGCCCACAAGTCTATTGTTGGGCGATACTCTACGAGTATGCCAAGCAAGACCTCTTATTAGGTCGAGCTTATATGTATCTCATGGCTCGCCCAAGTCCCCGACCAAACCCATTGCTGGCTCGAGTCCAAGGTCGGCCTATGAGTTTGGGCGTCCCCCATTCATTTGAAAGTCGAGGAGGTTCACTCCAACGACATAAGCATTCATGACATAACATTGCATTTCATTCATTCATTCAATACATTTCATTCATTCATTTGAAATTAGAACGAGTGCGATAATGTACGCACCCGCCCTTATTTTTAAAACTTCCAACAATTACCACAAATAAGCAAGTATCAAATTCATACACTTGACACTCACCGAGCAATTCAATAGGGATTATTCTTTGGAGATTCAAGTGTCCACAGTGAGATCCTCTTGAAGGTCTCCTTGTGCGCCTGGCAATTAATAGCGGATAATCACACAAATAACCCACTTAACAAGGAAGATTGTACTCTAGTACAATCTAAAGATTATTTCGCAAAAAGGAACCTCAATTACACGTAAATCGAGGTTCAACTTGCCTTTCATTATGTACAATATTATTTGAGTTTTTATCATGAAAATCGAGGGCAAAATGTTTAAGAATATCAAAAGGTTAAAGAGTTCTTGAAAAACTCTATTTCTTTGAAATTGGAAAATTTTCAGTTTTATTATGAATCTTTGAAAAATCGTAACTCGCTCGGCATAAGTCAAAAATTGGAAAACTTTATACCGTTGGAAACCTCTTAGAAAGTACTATAAGTTCCTAGAAGACACTTTTCCATGAATCGAAGTGGAAAGTGTTCAAAAATGAGCTTGAAGATGCAGGGTTGGTTTACATGGCAGAATTAAGTTGGATTTCGGCCAACTTTGGAAATTCGGCACGATTCACACGTTGCAAACCGGCCTCTGAAATTTGCAGCTCAATTAGTGTTACAAGTGCGGTTTATAACAAAACAAGCGGATCAAGAATCGGAGTTTCGAGTACCGAGATACGGTAGCCCGAAGTTGGGGAAATTCAAGACTGGAGAAGAATTTCCAGATTGAACCTCCAACATTAGAAATTCAATTAGGTATCGAAACGAACTTGGATTGGTACCAAATTTGGCAGTATTTTACTCCCATATGAAAGGTACCACTCTATCAAATTTCAGGGAAAAATACCTTCGGTAAGATAGTTAATTAGTCAACCAAAGTTCAGGAAAATTATAAGGCAATCTGCCTTGAGACTTTCATTACCCATTTCAAAACGTTTAATCAAGCAAACTATCCAATCATGGTTCATTTGTGAAATAAAGGCCTAAGAAACATCCATAATGCCTTTGGTAAGTGTTTAGCACCAAAATTTCAATTAATAAGATCACTCCCAAGTTTTTGTCCCAAATCAGTCCAAATATTACGTTTTTCCAAAACAGGGCAGTCCTCTTGTTTTAGTCACAACTCAATCAATTTAACTCGGAATCGAGCATGGCTTATGCCGTTGGAAAATACATTTATAGGGCTAAAATACCACAGAGGAAATCGTTTCCAAATTCGGCACCCATCTGGTTCAAAATCGGGCATCAAGTTGCTGCCTGAACACTCCATTCCAGATGAACAGAGCAACAGGACAGCGAGCTTAAAACATTTGGTTTGGCTTGCTCACAAAGAATCAGAACGTGCATTATATACCAAATTAAATCCAGGAATGTCTAGTTTCCAACGCCACCAACGGCACATGATTTCGACATCCGAGGACAGAGTTATAGCCAACATACTACCACTGGTCAGAATCATACGCGAACAGTTTTCCAGATTTGCTAGTTTCTCAAGAAAAATTCATTTGCTCAATCAAACCTCAATATTTTCCAATGAAATTTTTCACACATCTAATACATCCTATAAAAATCCAATTCAAGCCATTAGACCATTAAAAATTGGCCTGGAAATGGCCGAACATGGCAGGGGCAAAATCGGAAATTTTAGCTTCTTACACCCAATGAAGTTTCTACTAATTTCACACCATTAATCCATCATTTTAACCACTAAACCAACAATATAACCACCATCAATCATCAAATCAGCAACAACCCAAGTGTGGGAATCCATAGAGCCTACTTTTCAAATTTTCCAACAATATCAAGACTCCCATACACATGCAATAGCTTAAAGATGCATTTCTACTATCATAATCCAAGTTTAAGGTGTAGGATGAGGTTATACCTCCTTGTTGCTTTAAACCAGAAATTTCGGTCCTCAAGATGCTCCAAGAAACCGTGAGAAACTCCTCCTTTTACTAGCTAGATGATCTCTCCAAGTGACAAGCTAAGTGTAGTTCAAATTTGGTGTGAATCCATGAAGTTTTTGTGCAAGAATTGAAGATGAAAATGACATCTTGGTGTTGTTTTTTTGTTGCTGATAATTCGGCCAAGAGAGAGACTAAGAGAGAGAGTGTTTGGTCCAAATTTAGCTTCTTAAGGAAGACACAATGTGTGGTGCAAAAATCATCCCCAAAGTCAACTCTCACTAGGGTGCGTTTGGGCGCGTTTCGGCTCGATTTTCTCGCGCGTTTGGTTCACTAGTGCACTAAACCTCTAAGGCATTTATATTCATGTAAGTATTATTCACTCTTAATTGTCCCGAAATAAGGGTCTAAAGTCCCTCAAATGAAGTCGCGCGTGTGAAAACGCGTACCGTCAAATTTAACGCTATAACGCGAACCTTCCAAGAATTTCTTATAACGATTGCACTACTAACTATCACTTGAGTATTTGTTCATAAGACTACCTACTTTAGGACCATAATACAAGTCTCCAATATTCTCAACTTATTGTGCTACTACGCGGATAAAATCTCCAAGTACTATTCACTATTTTTACTAAACGTGCTCCGGAAAATTAATTCTTGAAACAAGTCACTTTAAAAATATAACGAAGCTATATTTCCACGTAATTAGGTTCAATTGGTCTAGAAAATAATACTCGGAATAAATGAACAAGTAAATAATTAAATAAGCTCAAATTAGGGTTTTAATAGGAGTTTTACGAGTCCTCACATGAGTCGAGTATTAACTCCTCAAATCTCCAATAAATTTGTATCCATGCGTCTTTTGGAAAACTATCCACGCATGAGTAGTACATGCTCACTTAGATCTTATTCACCTTTAATTCTCGATTAACTTTTCTTAATCTACTATTGTCCGTTCTTAATTTTCCCGGGATAATCATACTCTCGAATACAATATCACCTTGAAACACTCGTGTTCATTATTTCTCACTCAAACAATCCTCCGAAAATTGAAGTTGTTAATGGGACGTTTTAAAAGCATAATGAAGACATTATTCCATACGAATGGATTTAAAATGGTCGTAATAAATTATTTGGGAAAAACAGGTGGGTAAATACTTAATTCAACCATTAATATTCGATAAAAATAAGAAATTTTTCGGGTCCTCACACTTGTTAGCCCACGTAGTGCAACACCAGGGCCAACATCCTGTCCAGCAACCTGGGAACCCTGGCAATCCAATAGAGGGTGAAGATCGGGCCTTCGAGAGATTTCAAAAATTCACTCCACCAAAATTTCTGGGAGGGCCAGATCTGGACGTGGCCGAAAGGTGGTTGGAGAAAAAGATAGGCATTTTTGCCACCCTATACTATTTAGAGGAAAGACATGTTACTTTTGCTGTCTTCTAGTTGGAAGGGGCTGCTCGTTCTTGGTGGAATGTGATACAAATGAAGTGGGACCGGGAGCAAATACCAAGAATGTGACGCCCTCGCTTCTCCCAAGGGCGAACCCTAGGGTATCGGCGGGACGCCTGCCTAGCTCGCGCCAAGACTCAAAATTTCAAAACAATAAAACTAGATAAACCCAAAAGCATACTATTCGCAATATATCCAACGCCAAAAGAGTTCTATTTACATTCTCAAAAGCAGCTATTTAAACCACCATGTTACATTATAATAACAACCAGCAGAAAATGGACCCTAAGGTGGGTCCTTATACAAACCACCAAAACAAAAAGGAACATCTTAGTTGACCAACTATTACAAATTAAGCCTCGCTATACTAGTGCTAGTGTCAAAAGTTTTCCCGTGTCGGCCCCTGTTAAGGAAAACAAAGGAAAGGGGTAAGCTAGAATCTTAGTAAGTAAACAGGGGTAAACACGTAAATTTCACATTAAAATAAACAATTATGTTACAAAATGCCAAATTAACAGATATAAGTAACAACACGAGTAAGGATACAGGTTGGCTTCAAAGCCAAGTCGTTCGCCAGGCGTGACCTCCTGTCGACACTCCGTCGACCATATATAAGGGTCCGTAGAACTCCACTTGTACTCCCATCTAACACCTTATAACCCTCACTGGCCAGTCACCTCACAAACTTGCTCGAGCGAACGAAATCACAAACTTGAGCTTGAGTCACAAGCTTAGGTCACAAACTAAGTTCACAACTGGAACCTACGAACTTGGTGACCTCAAAACTAGGTTGGACTAGCTTCGACCTGTCGCGCCCCATTTTTTTTGATGAGTGAATGAATGTGTGTGATGATGTGAGATGTGAAGTGTGGTGTGAATGTGTGCAAAATTAAAAGTAAAAGGCCATGGGACTTTGGAAAGCGACGATTTGGCCAAATGAAATTTAAAAAGGGTTTTTTAAATATGGAAAACGGAGTCGCCACTTGGTATAGATTTGGGGTGTACCAAGTCACCCAAAAAGTGTTTTTAAAGACAAAGTAGTAAAACCCTTTTTAAAACGACTCCTAGTCCACGTAAGCCAAAGAAAAAGGTTCGGGGGTCACGTTTGACAAAGGGGAAGGCAAGTGATAGAATCCAAGGCACCCCTTTGACCTAGCCAAGGCTAGTTGCGCGACTTAACCTTACCTTTCCTAATTTTCTACCCAATATATGTTCGCACGTTGGATATGACTATATGAATGCAAAACGGAAAGAAAAATGCAAACCTAAATTCTACGATGTCTCTTGTGAGGCTTTTGGTCCCAAACCACATGAATTGTGGCGGCCAACAAAGGAAAACCTCATAGAGGTCGATTAATGCAAATGAGATTCAAGCGTGCAAGTGTGAAAGTGTATGAAAGATGCAAGAAATGCAAGTGCAAGTGTGCGAAATTGTATAAAGGTGCTTGTGTGAAATTGTAAAACAAATTCAAGTGTTTTCGTGTGCAAGTGTATGAAAATAGAATAATAGATATATAAGGTAAAGTGGAATTTCATTTGTGAAGTGAAAATAAGCAAGTGATAGGTAAAATGTAGTAAAAAGTATGGTTTGAGAAATGTGGAGAAATGTGGTTAAGAGAGTATGTAGGTGATAAAAATGAAAGTATGACCCTAGAGGAATGCAACAAGTCGGGTACGGGGGTGGACTCCTAACTTTTCGACTTGATTTTCCCTTTGATTAGAAGGCAAAACTAGCGTGCTAAGGCTATCGAGTAGCCACACTCGCTCGTTTCCCTTATCAGAAGGGGACACTCAAGCAAAATGAACCCTATAACTAGCATGAAATGCAAAAATCCTAAAATGGAGGGAAAACGGGTTCGAGGATCATGCCAAATGATAAAACTAAGGAAAATGCGTGATATGTGGTGAACAAGCAAATGATATGCTAATGAGGGGAAATCCCTAAGGGTCTAGCGTTGGACTAGCCCATTCTATGAATTCCGACTAGCGTTGGACTAGTGGAAACGATAAAAGAAGTCACAACTAGCGTTGGACTAGTGTGGTGACGTACATTCATCCATTCCATTCATTCATGGTTATGAAAACAAGTAGACATGCCAAAACGCTCGTAAACACGTAACACGTAGCACTTAGCATGCTCGACTAGATGCAAGAGCCTAATAAAGCAATTTAACATGTAACAACAAAAGCAAGCAACCAAGGGGAAAGGGAAATGGACCAGATGCTCTCCGAGCACTATCTATTACAAGCCAAGAGGTGTACACATATCCCATGAAAGCATAAAGGGGAAGGGGAAATGGACAAGATGCTCTCCGAGCCCTATCTATTACAAGCCAAGAGGTGTACACATACCCCATAAAACTTAAATAAAAGTAAAAGCAAGTAAATGCATGCAAGAAGGTAAGGAAAGCGAAGTAGGCATGCATATTCACATAACACGTAGGAGCACGTAGGGTCAAATGAAGTGCAAATGGAGAATAGAGTGTACCTCCCTTGAAGCGACGCCCTAACGTAGTGAAATTACTAACTTACCCTCCAAAATAATAAAGAGGTCAAGGTACCACTTAAATAATCACAAAAGATAAAAATAAGCATGAATTTGAATCAATTAAATCATGTCAACAATCCACATCTAAGAAATCAAAAGAAGAAAGGACCTGATTGCAAAGATTGACAAAATTTTGGGACCAAAATTAAAGTAAAATAAAGTTCAGGGACCTATTTGCAATTAAACTAAGGATCCAATTGAAAGAAGTTGAAAATATCCAAGGCCACAGCACAGTTAAGGAGAAATTCAGGGACTGATTTACGAAATTGTTTCCTGGCTTCTTAATGGACCAAACCATTGGGCCATTTCCTTTATTTGTTTGGGCCAAAGCTTCCAAGCCCAATCGGAAATCCCAAAACAAAAGGGAATGGGCCATTGTCACCCTTCTTGGGCCAAGATCACTTGGCCCAATCGGAAGTCCAAGGAAAAAACGAGTGGGCTAGTATTATTTTGGCCCAAAAATTAGCCAACCAAAACACATGGACCATGACCCTCTAGCCCAAGCCAAAAACCCAAAAATGAATTAAACCCTCTTACACAAACCCAACTAAATATCATTAGCCAAACATAAATCTAAGCCCAACAAGACAACAAACCAACTAAAATTATTTAAGCCACAATTATGATCTAAAACCCAAAATAAATGTATCCCAAAAAGTCACATAAAATAGGCAAACATAGGATTAAGCTCAAGAAAGGCAAAATGGATTTGATTTTTCCAAACTTTGAGGCCACGGTGAACAAGGGGACTTGAGTGATTAAAATGCAACAAAAGCAAGGACCTAAAGTGAGACCTCCAATCAAATGATAAAATTCACAAGAAATGAATAAGAACCCCATCTTACAATAGAATGGCAAAATTCAACATTCCACTAAAGTTTCAAATCAAAGCTATAAGTCTATAAAGGTTATTAAAATCTACAAAATCATTCTAAACTCACTAAAAGTTTTACCCAAAATCATATCAAAGCATGTCAAGAACAATTAAAATTCTAGAATGACACAATTGATTAAATTACTCAACTAATTGGACCATAACAAGACAAGAGGGAACTTAGGGGGTTAAAGTGCAAGTGTTTTAGGACCTAATTGTAAGAACAAACACCTAATCGGGCCATAGTAGGACAAAGGGGGATTTGAGGGGTTGGAATGCAATTTTTGAAATTATTTTCATGCAAAAACATGCAAATTTCACGAGGTAGACAACAGAAAGGAAATGCTTGCTGCAACTTTAAATTCCAAACGCAAATTTCAATCCCCACGCTCAATTTTGATCTAAATCTTACCCACCAAACATCAAAACTCTAGATTAAACAACCGAATATAGAACTTCAACATCTAAACAAGCAAAACGTAAGATGAAACTCATACAAAAGACACAACGAAACTCATGCATTCGGCTGATTTCTTTCTGTTGCAACTAACATGCGCATGAAGCATTTCATGAGTTCCAATGAATATGTAGATTCATCACCCAATCCTACAAAACTCCAAACCAACAAGAGACCATGCAATAAAGCAAGATCATTATGCTTGAACATCAAAAAAACTCATACAAAAGATCATGCCATCATCGAAACAGCAACCTGTATTTTTAGCTACAGTTAACTACGCTTGTGATGTTCATCAGGTGCCAACCTTCATTCAACACAGACAGCTTCTCAACCAAACAGCCAAGGACTGATATTGAGCATTCACAATCACAGAAATTGAACATTCAAGCACACAAAACCTCTGCAAGAAAATTCTGCCACTTTTTTCTGTTTTTTTAGTAAGTTCGCAGCTCCCGCTCGTGAACAATGTACAAAACAAAAAAAAAAAGAAAGAAAAACCTGATTATCTACCAACTTAACTCACGGACTTCACCAATCACCAAGCTCGACACTGATAAAACATGGTTCATCTTGACCTCAACAGATTCAGCAAAAGGCATCCAAGTCAAACAAAATGACAAAGCTGAAGCGAAATCTGAAAATTTATTTACTATTTTGTTTCGTGACTTTGCTATGTTACTCCATCAGCCTCATAAATCATGCAAACCATCTTCAAACTAATCAATACCATGCAACCAAACACTAAATAAAGCACAATCAATAGCAATAGGAGACAGAACTGCGTAGCTTTGCTGGGTTTTCAATCTAGCGACAAGCACAACTTAGCCTTTTCCTTCAAAACTCATGCCCACGACACATAGAACAGGAGGAAAAAGAAAATAAACGCAAGAGAGACAACAAAGGGTAAATAAGCTCAATAAACCAGCGGCAAACAGGTTTGACAACTCAGGCATCTTATTAGCAGAGATCTGGTTTCCTATACTGCAATTAATGGGCTTCATACCAAAATCCAAGCAAATACCAAATTTCCACCCCAAGGCAACAATCAAAATCGAATCTTGAAGTTTGGAATCACAAAAATTCCCAGGTCAAACCTACGCACACAGAGGAGGACCAAAGATGCAACCTTTAGTTCAATGGATTACCTGATAGAGATTTTTGACAGGGCTGAAGTCAGAAGGAATGAGCCGGCATCAAACTTCTATGGAACTTCTGGAAAAACAAGCCTCCTAGTCTCTTCCTCACGTCGGTCTTCCTCCTACGGATGCAGCCGCAACTCCTGCTCCTCCTTTCAATTCCCTCTCTTCCCCTTTCTGTCTATAATCGTCACTCCCTGTAAAATTCCCTCCTGATTTTTAGCTGTGTCCCTCACTCAGACCTCTCCAGTTTTTTTAGCCGTGAAAACCCTTGCTCAGTTTTTTCCTTTCAGCTTGTCGATGCTCTCCCAAAAAAAACCCCCTGTTCGGCTACTACTTTCTTCTCCCTTTATATCAACTAAACACCCCCAAAACCCTATGTTCAATGGTTGGAAATCATCCCCCTTAAACCCTCTTTTCCCTGGCCATCCGATGGCTCCTATGTGTGCCTTTTGCACGCTGCAAAAAATTGCAGCGTGCATGCCGTGCAAATTTTTTTTTTTTTTTTTTTGTTTAAAACAAAAACAAAGTAAAATTTAAGTAATAAACAAAATATAATTAAGTAAAACAAAAATATAAAGAACAAGATGATAAAAAAACAAAAATATCAAACAAAAATAAACGAATGAAGTTGCAATTTTTCTCTTCCCATTTTTCATTTTTTCACTCTTTTCATTAATTTCTTCTTTTCTCCTTTTTATGATTTTGTATTTTCATTTTTCTTTCAAGAAAGCATTGAATAAAAACAAAATGACTAAAATGATTTTTCTTTTCTTTCTAAAAACTCTATAAACTTAAAAACTAAAAAAACTAAAAACTAAAAACTAAAAACTAAAAACTAAAATCTAAAACTTAAAAGTGATTAAAAACCTAAAATGACAAAACAAAAATGAATAGACAAACTGAAAGGGCAAAATGACTAAAACTAAAATAAAAAAAACAACTAGAAATGCAAAACACACAATAATGAACTAAATGCAAGCGATCTAAAAAAAAAACAAAATCATGAAGTAGATGCCACATACAAATTATTCAAAATTTGGTGTCTACAGTTTGCCCCTCTTTGTCTGAGTTTTGAAAAAACTTGAGACAAAGAAGTGGACACCAAATACTTACCTGTGTTATTGGGCTGCAAAAGATTCCAACGAGCAGGAATTCTACTACGGGACTGACCCGAACATGAAAAATAAGACGGGACTGACCCGAACAGGAGTTTAGACGGGACTGACCCGAACAGAAATTTAAACGGGACTGACCCGAACAGAAATTAAACGGGACTGACCCGAACAGAATTTAAACGGGACTGACCCGAACAAGAGTTTAAACGGGACTGACCCGAACAAGAATTTAAACGGGACTGACCCGAACAGAATTTAAACGGGACTGACCCGAACAGAATTTTAAACGGGACTGACCCGAACAGGAATTTAAACAGGACTGACCCGAACAAGAGTTTAAACGGGGCTGACCCGAACAGAAATTTAAACGGGACTGACCCGAACAGAATTTGAAAGGGACTGACCCGAACAGAAATTTAAACGGGACTGACCCGAACAGAATTTGAATGACCCGAACAGAAATTAAACGGGACTGACCCGAACAAGAGTTTAAACGGGATTGACCCGAACAGAAATTTAAACGGGACTGACCCGAACAGAATTTGGGACTGACCCGAACATGGGGACTGACCCGAACAGAAATTTAAACGGGACTGACCCGAACAAGAGTTTAAACGGGACTGACCCGAACAGAAAATTAAACGGGACTGACCCGAACAGGAATTTTAAACGGGACTGACCCGAACATGAAAAATAAAACGGGACTGACCCGAACAGAAATTTAAACGGGACTGACCCGAACAAGAGTTTAAACGGGATTGACCCGAACAAGAATTTAAACGGGACTGACCCGAACAGGAATTTAAACGGGACTGACCCGAACAAAAATTTAAACGGGACTCACTGGGGAAGTTTGAGACACTGAATTGAATTTTTACCTGAGAGTAGTTCAAATGTTTGTACCTAGAGGGAGATTGGATCTCTGTAGTTGAAGCGATGGCTGGTGTTGGTCCTTATAATCCAACTTTGCAAATAACATTGCTTTAGGTTTGAAAAAGAGAATGATCGCTGTCATTTGTGAACGCAGTGTTCCTGCAAGAAAAGAATAAATAATAATGGATTTGCCACCATTATTTGATCCGGTTTGCCTTGAGAATCGTGTAAACATGAGTCTTGTACTATTTTTGCCTCTGTTCCGCGGCATCCGTCTTGGTCGAACTTGTGACTTTGCAAATTCTAAGACTGATAAAATACGGATTGACCACGTCACCCAATCCAGGTGGTAGCTTTGTTGCATGTTACTCCCTGTATCTGATGATTGAATCCCCTATTTTTGCTCAAACCTTTGGGTTTATCACTCATTTGAATTCAATGGTAAAAGAATGATGCGTGAAAACTTGTCATATAACGATCAATGTACATGCAAGATTATCTCCTATGTCGGGCAAAGATGAGCATGCGAAAGAATGTAGACAATCATAAGCAGTCATACACAAATAATTGAAAACAACCAAAAGATTCATAAAGATACATTTTGCAAAAGAATATTTGTAAAGAACAATACAAGTTTAGCCAACGAATATCATATTCAAGACTTTGGATATTTTGCTTCGGAATCCGATACTGACAAAAGTATCACAAATATGAGGAAAAGTCCAAATGAACCAGGTCACCAGCTGTTCCTCCCCGCGCTTGTCTGTTGTGAAAGACCCGCCTTGGCGCCCTTTCGGGTTTTCACCAAGGTTGCCCCTACCCTTTTTGTTTTTGCTCTTTCTTTTTCTTTTTGATTTTTTTTTTTTTTTTTTTACAAGGCGCCCTTTCGGGTTTTCACCTAAAGAATAAAGACACGTCTCGACCATGATCGACTCAGAAATATGAGTTAAAGGTTTCAGGCATCAGTAAAATGCACTTCCCTTGTAGATTAGGCGAAGGCATTACGGACATCACTTGCCAGTTGATTATCAAATTTTGCTAATAGAAATGCGACAAATGACGGAAGCCAGGACTTTGGGTTTTGTAATGAGGTCAGGTGGGGTGTTTTTCCAGAAAGGTTAAGGCTTGAAAGCAAATTCGATGCCAGGGGTAAAATAAACTGAGATTGCTCTATTCTGAAATCATTTCCGATTTTGAACGAAACCGGGGAAAATTTGCCCCAGTTTGATCGGATTTTCACTCTTTGCATTTTCTTCATTGCATTTCCCTCACTTTTGCATTTTTCTTTGAAAACTAAATTTGCCCCAGTGTAAGGGTTCTTTCTTCTCTTTTTTTTTTCGAAATAAATTTGCCCCAGTGTGGGGTTTGCAATTTTCAAGGGTTATCAAACGAAAATTTTGTCAATTCTGATGGCTCAAAGGGGACAAGTAGGGATAAAATATTTTAAGTGTAAAAGAAGATGGCCTGACTTGCATTTCGCCATTTGCATGAATTTCTGAAGAAAATTTGCATTATCAAATGAAAAACTTTTTGCACATATCTGAGTTGATGGGTTGAGGGAATGCTCGTCCATCCATTTCTGCTAAAATAAGGGCTCCGCCAGGTAATACCTTTTGGACAATGAACGGCCCTTGCCAATTCGGAGCAAATTTGCCTTTAGCTTCATCTTGCATCGACAAAATTCGCTTTAGCACTTTGTCACCTTCTTCAAATGCACGCCGATGGACCTTTTTGTTGTAAGCTCGGGCCACCCGTTTCTGATAGCACTGACCATGACAGATAGCGTTGAATCGCCTTTCATCGATCAACGTCAATTGCTCATGGCGCTGCTTTATCCAGTCAGCCTCCTCCAATTTAGCCTCCATAAGGATTCGCAACGAAGGAATTTCAACTTCGGCTGGTAATACAGCTTCCATTCCATACATCAGTAAATATGGCGTTGCCCCAGTCGATGTCCGGATAGAAGTCCGATACGCCATTAGTGCATAAGGCAACTTGTCATGCCAATCGCGATGCCTTTCAGTCATTTTGCGGATAATCTTCTTCAAATTCTTATTCGCGGCTTCTACAGCTCCGTTCATCTGAGGCCTATAAATGGCGGAGTTGCGGTGTCTGATCTTGAACTGCTCGCATAGTCCATCCACCATGTCATTGTTCAGATTCTTGGCATTGTCAGTGATAAGCGTTTCAGGCACCCCAAATCGACAGATGATGTGATCTCTCAAGAAATTGGCAACTACTTTCTTCGTCACATGTTTAAATGATTCCGCCTCAACCCATTTGGTAAAGTACTCAATCGCCACCAATATAAATCGATGCCCATTTGAAGCGGGAGGATCGATTGTCCCAATCACGTCCATACCCCACATTGAACAGGGCCACGGGGCGGTCATGCTATGCAACTCAGTGGGTGGAGCGCGTATAATGTCACCGTGCATTTGGCATTTTATACATCTCCGGACAAAGTCTATACAATCATGCTCCATAGTAAGCCAGAAGTATCCGGTTCTCATGATTTTCTTCGCTAGCAGATGGCCATTCATGTGAGGTCCACAAACGCCACTATGCACTTCTTTCATCATATATTGAGCTTCATCTTCATCAACGCACCTTAAAAGGTTCAAATCCGGGGTTCTTTTGTACAACACTTCACCATTTAAGAAAAATTTGGAAGCCATTCTACGCAGAAAACTTTTGTCCTTGGTACTAGCATGCTGGGGGTAAGATCCAGTTTTGAGAAATTCCTTAAGATCATTATACCAAGGAACTTTGTCGGAGGACTTGTCTACAACCCAACAGTGAGCAGGTTTATCTTGAAGTTGAATCTGGATCGGTTCAATTTTCAATTCATCTGGATACTGAATCATAGAAGCTAAGGTGGCCAAAGCATCGGCAAATGCATTTCGGGCTCGTGGGAGGTGTCTGAACTCCAATTTTTGAAATTGTTTGGCCAGAGTGAGCAAACTACAATGGTAGGGCAGAATTTTTGAATCTTTGGTTATCCACTGCTTCAAGGTTTGGTGCACGAGTAAATCTGAGTCACTGAAAGCTACCAACTCCTTGATCTCCATTTCCAAAGCCACTTTGAGACCAAAAATGCAAGCTTCATATTCAGCCATGTTGTTGGTACAAGCAAATTGCAACTTGGCAGCGGCAGGGTAGTGTTTTCCTTCGGGCGAAACCAGAACAGCTCCAATTCCAGCTCCTAGAGAATTTGAAGCTCCGTCGAAGAAAAGCCTCCATTCAGGGCACTGCTCACTTATATCGTCCGTGGCGCCTACAAATAAGATCTTTTCATCAGGGAAATAGGTGTGAAGTGGCTGATAATCATCGTCCCTTGGGTTTTCCGCCAGATGATCAGCTATAGCTTGCCCCTTGACGGCCTTCTGTGAAGTGAAAATAATGTCGAACTCTGAGAGGATTATCTGCCACTTAGCTAGACGTCCAGTTAGCATTGGCTTTTCCAAGAGATACTTCAAAGGATCAGATCTGGAAATAAGATAAGTGGTATGGCTCAACAGGTAATGTCTCAGCTTTTGAGCCGCCCAGGCCAACGCACAGCAGCTCTTCTCAATGAACGAATAATTAGCCTCGTACTGCGTGAACTTCTTGCTTAGATAATAAATGGCTTGTTCTTTCCTTCCCGAGTCATCGTGTTGCCCGAGAACGCAACCAACTGCTCCGTCGAGCACAGATAGGTACATGATCAGCGGTCGGCCCGGTTTGGGTGGCACTAGGACCGGAGGCTGCAGCAAATAATCTTTAATCTTGTCGAAAGCTTGTTGGCACTCCTCATTCCAGTACAACGGCACATTCTTTCTTAATAATTTGAACAACGGCTCACATGTGGCCGTTAACTGGGCAATGAATCTCCCAATAAAATTGATCTTCCCTAAAAAGCTTTTCACGTCCTTCTGAGTTTTCGGCACTGGCATCTCTCGAATGGCTTTGATTTTTGCTGGATCTATCTCTATGCCTCTCTTGCTCACGATGAAACCCAACAATTTACCAGCTGGTGCCCCAAAGGCGCATTTCGCAGGATTTAACTTCAAATTGTATTTTCGCAGCCTTTCAAATAGCTTCCTCAAATCATCCAAGTGATCCTCCGTCCTTTTAGACTTGATTATGATGTCATCCACGTAGACCTCCATCTCCCGGTGGATCATATCATGAAATAGGGTTGTCATGGTCCTCTGATACGTTGCTCCAGCATTCTTTAAACCAAAAGGCATGACTCGGTAGCAAAAGGTACCCCAAGGGGTAATGAAAGCAGTTTTCTCCCTATCTTCTTCTGCCATCAAAATTTGGTGGTAGCCAGCAAAACAATCGCAAAAGGATTCAATCTCATGTCCGGCAGTATTGTCTAAGAGAATGTGAATATTTGGTAGAGGAAAATCATCTTTAGGACTGGCTTTATTAAGGTCCCTATAGTCAACACAAACTCTCACCTCTCCACTCTTTTTTGGAACAGGGACTGGGTTTGAAAGCCAAATTGGGTAATGGGAAACAATGATAATGTTGGTTTTGAGTTGTTTTTCAATTTGCTCTTTTATTTTGAGGCTCATATCTGGTTTGAATTTTCGGGGTTTTTGCTTTACGGGTGGAAAAGAAGGGTCTGTGGGTAACCTGTGCACTACCACGTCAGTCGAAATACCAGTCATATCATCATAGGACCACGCAAATACATCCTGGAACATAGTCAAGAACTCGAGCATCTCCTTTTTCTGGCTCTTATTCAGATGAATACTAATCTGCACCTCCTTAACTTCATCCTCTTTTCCAATGTTAATCTTTTCTGTTTCTTCCAGGTTCGGTTTCGGTTTTTCCTCATATTGTTCAAGATCCTTTGCAAACGAATCGGATACTTCCTCATTATCACTCTCGCTTTGGAGTTCGGATTCACAAACCTCCAAGTCGTGAGTGATATGGAGATTGCCATTATCGAATTCCAGAATTGTGATATCCAAAGGATCAAATAATTTTATTTTTGGCCATCTGAAAGAATTAACGAATGTGGGACAATAAGCAAATAAATAAACAACAAACAAATAAACAAACAATATGAATATAAACACAACAATGACAAGAACAACTTGTGCACTTTCATAAAAACCTTTGATTGAAAGCAAATTGAAACGAAAACTTAACAATATTTACATGCGCAAATGTTAGTCAAAAAGTAAATTGTTTTCATTGGCTATTTACAAATGCAAAGGTGAATTCACATGAATGATAAACCCCTTTCATTTTACCGAAACTCCTTCCGAACGGGCAGGGACTCGGCTGTCCAATTGGGAATTGATCCTTCAGGGATGTCAGGAAATTCAGCCTCATCTGGAAAACCATCTTCAAATGTTGCCCCTACGAACAATTGGTCCAAACTAGCTTCCATTTCTTCAACTGGATTAACCTTTGATGTGATAACCTCTGTTGGTCGTGGAAAAGTATACCGCAGTGGTGGAATGTCAAAAACCCTTTGCCTGCCCTCCTTCTCTGCTCTTTTGCGCTCTTTCATCTCTTTGATGTCCTTGGCGGTTGGTTGGAAACCCAAACCGAATGTATCCCTTTTTTCCATAATCACCACTGGCTTCAGGATCCCTTGCAGTTCACGCCCCAATCCTCTGTCTAATTTGTATCCTCCACGAATCATTTCCTTAGCCATCATTACACTTGCTTTTGAGAGAGCTTGTTCCTCCGTTGTGATCCAACTTACGGAGACTATATCGGATGTGCTATGAGGGGACATGGTGGCACTTCGACTTCCCTCCTCTTTAGATCCAGAATCGGTGATTACCAGGCAGTCCTCTTCGGCAAAGATAGTGATTAGCTTGTCATTTACTACGAATTTCAGCAATTGATGCAACGAAGATGGCACAGCCCCAGACTTATGAATCCATGGCCTTCCAAGTAAAATATTGTAAATGCTCGGGAAATGCATTACTTGGCAAGTTATTTGAAATTGGGCGGGCCCCATCTCGATTACTAAATCTGCCTCTCCTATCGGCTCCCTTTGAGCTCCATCAAACCCTCGAACGATAGTCCCCGAAGGCCTCAGCTTAATGTCTTGCAATCCTAGTTTCTCTAAGGTACTCCAAGGACAGATATTAAGCGCGGACCCGTTGTCAATTAGCACCTTCGGCAGCATTTTCCCGTTGCACCTCACTGTTATGTACAACGCCCTATTATGTCCAATGCCCTCTGTCGGCAATTCATCGTCAGAAAAAGCAATTTGTTTGTTGAATAATACGCTCCCAACCACGTTTGAAAAATTATCAACAGAAATGTCCTTCGGAATTTGAGCTCTTGTTAATACGTCGATCAATGCATCCCTATGCACGTCCGAAGAGAAAAGTAGGTCCAACATGGTTATCTGGGCAGGTGATTTGCTTAGCTTTTCCACTATGTTGTATTCACTCCTCTGGAGTCGTTTAAGGAAATCCACGGCTTCTTTCTCGGTGATTGTTGGTTTGATGGGTAGCTCAGAACTATTGGCTTGAATTGGAGTAGTAGTCTCAAATGGATTTACAGTCTTCCCCGATCTGGTAACTACTGACACTTCCTTCTTTGCGGTTGAATTCTCCCCGATCTGTATGCTAGGCTCATCGTAATTCCACGGCACTTGTTGCAGACTTAATACGGGCTCCTGCTTCGGGAATTCGATGACTACTGGTTTCAAAGCTTCATTCTCCGCTGGCGTGAGATCTAAGACAAAAGGCTTGTTATCTTCTTCGAATGGCAACTCTATGACAAACGGTTGGTCCGTGACACCAAACACTTCAGCTTCTATTGCCAATTTCTTGATTTGTTCCTCGTACTCCGCATCATTCATAATAACCCCAACATGCTCTGGTAAGGGGTTTTGATTTACGTTTGGCCCTTGTGGCTCCCTTTTTCTGATCACGATTTCTCCAGACTCAACCATATCCTGAACTTTATGCTTAAGCGCCTTGCAATCCAAAGTTGCATGTCCGGGGGCCCCAGAATGATAAGCACAGACGGCTTGCGGGTTATACCAGGCGGGCATGCCATATGGATAGGTAGGAGGGGGTACCATACCAATTTTCCCGGCGGCCTTTAACTGTTCATATAATTGGTCTAAAGGCCTACCTAAATTGGTAAATGCACGGCTAGGGGGTCGATTGTAAAGTTCAGAAGGTTGAGGTTGGTTGTAAGCAGGTCTATTTGGAGGCGGAAATCTTGGGTTATATGGAAGGCGTGGTCGGTTTTGGGGTGGATTTGGTTGAGAAATTTGAAAAGGGGTTGAAGGTGGGTTAGGATAGCTTGGGCGAGGTCTAGGGTGCTGGATATTAGTGGCATATACAGGGTACGGGTTTGGATAATAAGGGTAATGGGTTTGGTAGATTGGGCTGTGTTGGTATCGAGGTCTGGGTGAAGGATTTTGGTTCCAAACAAATGTTGTATCCCCCTCCTTCTTTTTGAACGGTGGCTTTTTCACATTGCTTCCTTGACCTTGTAAAGCATCCAACTGAGATTTAAGGGCGGAAACATTGACAATCTTCCCAGCCCTCACAAAGTCATCGAACTCCTCAAGTTTATTTACAATTGCAGCAAACGAACATCCGGTCATACGGAAAATCTCTTCGAAGTACGGCGGATCGTGGGCTTTGATGAATGTGCGAATAATTTCATCCTCAGTCATCGGTGGTTCCACCTTCGCAGCTACTTTTCTCCACCTCTTGGCATAGGTCTTGTGGTCCTCAGAAGGCTTCCTTTTCGTTCCTTCCAGAGTAGTCCGGGTCGGCGCTAGCTCGCAGTTGTACTCATATTGTCGAATGAAGGCATTGGACAGATCGAGCCAGGTCTTCACTTCCTCTGGCTTCAGGTTGGAGTACCAATCGAGAGCATCCCCTTCTAAGCTTTCTGGAAATAGTCGCAACGGCAAATTCTCGTCATCCACTGGCTTGCCCAACTTGTTAGCAAACAAGCGCAAGTGCGTCTTTGGGTTGCCCGTGCCATCATATTTGTTGAACTTCGGAGTCTTGAACCCCTCCGGCAGTTGTACGTTTGGAAATAGGCACAAATCATCGTAGTCCAGCACCCCTTGCTTGCTTAAACCTTGGCTTTTCCGGATAAATTCATCAAAACGATCCAAGCGTTTAAGTAACTTCATATCAATCTGGGCAGACGAATCTCCCATTTCTGGCTTATTTTGAAAAACGTGCTCCGGCACAACGGGCTCTGCGGTAGTCTGAAAGAAAGTCGGTGGAGTTACATGCATGTTTGGATCACCCTGAGGCTGGAATCCTTGCCCATAAGGGGGATAAAAAGGAGGATTTTGAGTATAAGCATATTGCGGATTGAAAGTTCCCTCAAACGTGGTTTGAAATGAAGGAATAACAAATGGTTCGGATTGTGGTTGTGTAGCGGGTACAGGTTCAGGTCGCACTCCGCTACTAACGAGCTCGTCAATCAACTTCTTCTGAGCGGCCATTTCTGATGCCATTTCCCCAAATTTAGTGAGTAACTCGGTCAACTGAACCCCAGGACTTGCGGCTTCCGGCTGGGTAGTTGCAACGAACTTTTCGGATGATTCTGGTTGAGTACTCATGTCTACACGATTCCTTTGGGCTCTACTTCGGGATCGCGTAATAATGGGGCTTTTTCGAAAAGCTATTTTGAAACTTTACCTGAGAATGCAAAAGACTTCTTTAGATAAACCAATCGTTATTAGATTTCTGCAATTTATTCAAAAGGGAAAAAGAAAAAGGCATGAGTTAGTAATTATTTAAGCAACTCGGATGCATGTCCTACGGGGGGACCCTTTTTGTGCCAAGGGTAGGCCTAGCATGATGCAACCTTCGGGGTAAAATCCCATTTTCAAACCTGTAAGTGAATATAGAAGCGGAATTTCTCATTAAAATATGGATAAACTCAATCCTTCTTTACAATGTCATTGATGGTTTGACCAACCATTCTTACAAAGTCCTCATGTCTAGCTAGTTTGGTATGTTGGGATTCCCTAGAACTCCCGATACTAAGTTTTCGAATTTCATCTTGAATTTTATCAAATGCACTCAATGCCTTTTCCAATTTCTCTGTCTTCTTTGCCTCTTTCCTCAATTGTGAGCGGGCGTCCTCCAATGCTTGATCGGCCACCATGATCTGCAACTGATGATCCTCCAGCTCTTTCCTTAGCTTCCCATTCTGTTCCTCGAGACTAACGGCAATCAACGGTGTCCTTTCTCTCCCTTGTTCTATCATTGATTTGATCCATTCGTTGTACTCTAAGATGACCCTAGGCTCTACTTTGTTCACTTGGTCCAAATGCAGGTTGTCCAAACTACACAGATTCCCCCAGCCTTCTAACACCATAGTCCGGCACTCAGTGACTGTATTAAGCTCGATACTTCCCATTTCTTGTATGGTCGGCACTCTCTGCGGGTACCCGAACTGTCTCATAACTCGTTGTGGAATGTACACAATCAACCCACTGGTACTTGCTAATGGAATGAAGTCAAATTGTGTAGTCTTGAAAGCTGGATCCCTTACTTTCGTCCAATCGAGAACCCACTGTATCTTATCCGAAGTCAGAGCATTGAATTCCTGAATAAACAAGCTTGGAGACGCTATTCGATAGTATCTGCTAACCCTCTCTCGGTGCGACTCGACCCAGTTTGCTGTTGGAAGACAGGACCCCAATGGATTTAGCGCTCTTTTTGACAGATGTTCCATGGCCCACATTTGGAGCACCAGGTTGGATGCATAGAAAAACCCCCTCTTCTTTTGGCATTCAGTAACGGCAGTGAAGATATCAGCAATGATGATAGGCACCAAAGTAGGGGTCTTCTCCTTAATTCCTAGAAACACGCTTTGCATCATGTTGATTGTTGAAAAGGTAACCTTCCCATGCTTTTGCGGGAATAAAAGTAGACTAGTCAAGGCTAGTCCAAAGACTTGGACTCGCTTTCCTTCCCACTCCTCTTTGCTAATGAAGAAGTCGTCATGGTGTTGATCATAAGAGTCCCTTCTCCCAAATCGTTCGTACAAGAACTCCAGTGGACATGATTTTGCGTCCGGGTGCTGGTTCATGCTAGCTCGTCCCAATCCTAGAAACTTGCAAAACTGCTCTCTAGTGCCACTAGTTGGGTACACCATAGGGCTTCCTTTCCCAGGCATTTGCAACAAGCCTTCTATCTCTTCCAGAGTGAGTGTTAACTCGCATTCCCCAAATCGAAAGACGGAGCCTTTAGGATCCCAATACTCAAGCAGTGCTTCAATGATTGCTATGTTTGGGGCTATGTTCAAAAGACTTGGTAGATGCCCTATGTATCGGAACAATCGGTTCACCTCATGCGCCATGTTGTTCTTCCAATCTATCAGCTCACGAGGTATACGGTTTAACATTCGGCATGGAGCCATCTGAGGAAGAATTCACTTTTTAGTACCTTACCTTGGGATTTTACCCCGAAGGCCAAACAAAATTGTAAACATGCAAGTCTCGTTGGATTAAGTATCCGAGACACAAGGCGGTTTATTCCTAACCACGGGATTCCCTATGTGGCATTCCCTTTCTATGGTTTATGCATGATGCCATTTATTAAAACGACGTAAATATGTGACAAATATTATCTAAAGGACATAAATAATGCATCGGGGGGAAAAAGGTCTAAAATGAAATGTACTTATTGAAAATTAAGTGCAATAACTGAAATTTAAACATGTGAGCTATCTAACGGGTGAGTCACTAAAAGAGCGCCAAAAAGGCCTCTTATTGCTAAGGCACATGAATGCAATCCAAGAAAACAAAAGAATGGTTAGTGCAATTAATAGTACACATAACACATTGGGAGTAATTAAGAAAAGAAATACAATAAAGCAGGTAAAAAGGGTGGAACCCCTTCCCTCGTGCCTAATGTGCTGAAAATAGGGTGAGGCCGACTCTACCCTAGGTCATTCTAATATGGATGCATGAGGCTGGGGTTCACTAATGCCTAGACTCGATAAGCTTCGGTTCCCAAGCCTTCAGACCTAAAGGCGAAGGGTCATCACTCCCAGGGCCTTTGGTCGGTGGCTCGAGTGATCCCTTAGGTAGCGCTATGGGCGCAGAGCACACCATCCGCCTACCCAAGGCAATCGGTCCTAGTCCTACAAGGCGGTGTGGGATGGCGCCCACGAAAATAAAAATAAAATGGGATAAAGCAAGTAAACATGCACGTATGAAGTGTTCCCCTATTTGAGGGAAGGGGTGAGAACCACGCGAGGCTCTAAAGGTGACACACACCCCCCCAAATGCAATGCAAGCGCGAGATAACAAGTAAACATTCATTCAAACATACATTCATAAGTCGAGGAATTGGTTTGATTACGTACATAAGACAAAAGGTCCTAAAAATGAAAAATGCAATCCTAATATCCAAATGCAATGCATAAAAAGGGTAGAAAAAGGAAACGAATGGCTAAGTCAAATGCTTGGACCCACTTAGGAAGTCCCCAGTGGAGTCGCCAACTGTCGCGCCCCATTTTTTTTGATGAGTGAATGAATGTGTGTGATGATGTGAGATGTGAAGTGTGGTGTGAATGTGTGCAAAATTAAAAGTAAAAGGCCATGGGACTTTGGAAAGCGACGATTTGGCCAAATGAAATTTAAAAAGGGTTTTTTAAATATGGAAAACGGAGTCGCCACTTGGTATAGATTTGGGGTGTACCAAGTCACCCAAAAAGTGTTTTTAAAGACAAAGTAGTAAAACCCTTTTTAAAACGACTCCTAGTCCACGTAAGCCAAAGAAAAAGGTTCGGGGGTCACGTTTGACAAAGGGGAAGGCAAGTGATAGAATCCAAGGCACCCCTTTGACCTAGCCAAGGCTAGTTGCGCGACTTAACCTTACCTTTCCTAATTTTCTACCCAATATATGTTCGCACGTTGGATATGACTATATGAATGCAAAACGGAAAG
Source organism: Coffea arabica (assembly GCF_036785885.1). Classification (NCBI taxonomy): domain Eukaryota; kingdom Viridiplantae; phylum Streptophyta; class Magnoliopsida; order Gentianales; family Rubiaceae; genus Coffea; species Coffea arabica. The sequence continues at coordinate 45,569,090 of NC_092320.1, read as the reverse complement.
AAAAATGCAAACCTAAATTCTACGATGTCTCTTGTGAGGCTTTTGGTCCCAAACCACATGAATTGTGGCGGCCAACAAAGGAAAACCTCATAGAGGTCGATTAATGCAAATGAGATTCAAGCGTGCAAGTGTGAAAGTGTATGAAAGATGCAAGAAATGCAAGTGCAAGTGTGCGAAATTGTATAAAGGTGCTTGTGTGAAATTGTAAAACAAATTCAAGTGTTTTCGTGTGCAAGTGTATGAAAATAGAATAATAGATATATAAGGTAAAGTGGAATTTCATTTGTGAAGTGAAAATAAGCAAGTGATAGGTAAAATGTAGTAAAAAGTATGGTTTGAGAAATGTGGAGAAATGTGGTTAAGAGAGTATGTAGGTGATAAAAATGAAAGTATGACTCTAGAGGAATGCAACAAGTCGGGTACGGGGGTGGACTCCTAACTTTTCGACTTGATTTTCCCTTTGATTAGAAAGCAAAACTAGCGTGCTAAGGCTATCGAGTAGCCACACTCGCTCGTTTCCCTTATCAGAAGGGGACACTCAAGCAAAATGAACCCTATAACTAGCATGAAATGCAAAAATCCTAAAATGGAGGGAAAACGGGTTCGAGGATCATGCCAAATGATAAAACTAAGGAAAATGCGTGATATGTGGTGAACAAGCAAATGATATGCTAATGAGGGGAAATCCCTAAGGGTCTAGCGTTGGACTAGCCCATTCTATGAATTCCGACTAGCGTTGGACTAGTGGAAACGATAAAAGAAGTCACAACTAGCGTTGGACTAGTGTGGTGACGTACATTCATCCATTCCATTCATTCATGGTTATGAAAACAAGTAGACATGCCAAAACGCTCGTAAACACGTAACACGTAGCACTTAGCATGCTCGACTAGATGCAAGAGCCTAATAAAGCAATTTAACATGTAACAACAAAAGCAAGCAACCAAGGGGAAAGGGAAATGGACCAGATGCTCTCCGAGCACTATCTATTACAAGCCAAGAGGTGTACACATATCCCATGAAAGCATAAAGGGGAAGGGGAAATGGACAAGATGCTCTCCGAGCCCTATCTATTACAAGCCAAGAGGTGTACACATACCCCATAAAACTTAAATAAAAGTAAAAGCAAGTAAATGCATGCAAGAAGGTAAGGAAAGCGAAGTAGGCATGCATATTCACATAACACGTAGGAGCACGTAGGGTCAAATGAAGTGCAAATGGAGAATAGAGTGTACCTCCCTTGAAGCGACGCCCTAACGTAGTGAAATTACTAACTTACCCTCCAAAATAATAAAGAGGTCAAGGTACCACTTAAATAATCACAAAAGATAAAAATAAGCATGAATTTGAATCAATTAAATCATGTCAACAATCCACATCTAAGAAATCAAAAGAAGAAAGGACCTGATTGCAAAGATTGACAAAATTTTGGGACCAAAATTAAAGTAAAATAAAGTTCAGGGACCTATTTGCAATTAAACTAAGGATCCAATTGAAAGAAGTTGAAAATATCCAAGGCCACAGCACAGTTAAGGAGAAATTCAGGGACTGATTTACGAAATTGTTTCCTGGCTTCTTAATGGACCAAACCATTGGGCCATTTCCTTTATTTGTTTGGGCCAAAGCTTCCAAGCCCAATCGGAAATCCCAAAACAAAAGGGAATGGGCCATTGTCACCCTTCTTGGGCCAAGATCACTTGGCCCAATCGGAAGTCCAAGGAAAAAACGAGTGGGCTAGTATTATTTTGGCCCAAAAATTAGCCAACCAAAACACATGGACCATGACCCTCTAGCCCAAGCCAAAAACCCAAAAATGAATTAAACCCTCTTACACAAACCCAACTAAATATCATTAGCCAAACATAAATCTAAGCCCAACAAGACAACAAACCAACTAAAATTATTTAAGCCACAATTATGATCTAAAACCCAAAATAAATGTATCCCAAAAAGTCACATAAAATAGGCAAACATAGGATTAAGCTCAAGAAAGGCAAAATGGATTTGATTTTTCCAAACTTTGAGGCCACGGTGAACAAGGGGACTTGAGTGATTAAAATGCAACAAAAGCAAGGACCTAAAGTGAGACCTCCAATCAAATGATAAAATTCACAAGAAATGAATAAGAACCCCATCTTACAATAGAATGGCAAAATTCAACATTCCACTAAAGTTTCAAATCAAATCTATAAGTCTATAAAGGTTATTAAAATCTACAAAATCATTCTAAACTCACTAAAAGTTTTACCCAAAATCATATCAAAGCATGTCAAGAACAATTAAAATTCTAGAATGACACAATTGATTAAATTACTCAACTAATTGGACCATAACAAGACAAGAGGGAACTTAGGGGGTTAAAGTGCAAGTGTTTTAGGACCTAATTGTAAGAACAAACACCTAATCGGGCCATAGTAGGACAAAGGGGGATTTGAGGGGTTGGAATGCAATTTTTGAAATTATTTTCATGCAAAAACATGCAAATTTCACGAGGTAGTCAACAGAAAGGAAATGCTTGCTGCAACTTTAAATTCCAAACGCAAATTTCAATCCCCACGCTCAATTTTGATCTAAATCTTACCCACCAAACATCAAAACTCTAGATTAAACAACCGAATATAGAACTTCAACATCTAAACAAGCAAAACGTAAGATGAAACTCATACAAAAGACACAACGAAACTCATGCATTCGGCTGATTTCTTTCTGTTGCAACTAACATGCGCATGAAGCATTTCATGAGTTCCAATGAATATGTAGATTCATCACCCAATCCTACAAAACTCCAAACCAACAAGAGACCATGCAATAAAGCAAGATCATTATGCTTGAACATCAAAAAAACTCATACAAAAGATCATGCCATCATCGAAACAGCAACCTGTATTTTTAGCTACAGTTAACTACGCTTGTGATGTTCATCAGGTGCCAACCTTCATTCAACACAGACAGCTTCTCAACCAAACAGCCAAGGACTGATATTGAGCATTCACAATCACAGAAATTGAACATTCAAGCACACAAAACCTCTGCAAGAAAATTCTGCCACTTTTTTCTGTTTTTTTAGTAAGTTCGCAGCTCCCGCTCGTGAACAATGTACAAAACAAAAAAAAAAAGAAAGAAAAACCTGATTATCTACCAACTTAACCCACGGACTTCACCAATCACCAAGCTCGACACTGATAAAACATGGTTCATCTTGACCTCAACAGATTCAGCAAAAGGCATCCAAGTCAAACAAAATGACAAAGCTGAAGCAAAATCTGAAAATTTATTTACTATTTTGTTTCGTGACTTTGCTATGTTACTCCATCAGCCTCATAAATCATGCAAACCATCTTCAAACTAATCAATACCATGCAACCAAACACTAAATAAAGCACAATCAATAGCAATAGGAAACAGAACCGCGTAGCTTTGCTGGGTTTTCAATCTAGCGACAAGCACAACTTAGCCTTTTCCTTCAAAACTCATGCCCACGACACATAGAACAGGAGGAAAAAGAAAATAAACGCAAGAGAGACAACAAAGGGTAAATAAGCTCAATAAACCAGCGGCAAACAGGTTTGACAACTCAGGCATCTTATTAGCAGAGATCTGGTTTCCTATACTGCAATTAATGGGCTTCATACCAAAATCCAAGCAAATACCAAATTTCCACCCCAAGGCAACAATCAAAATCGAATCTTGAAGTTTGGAATCACAAAAATTCCCAGGTCAAACCTACGCACACAGAGGAGGACCAAAGATGCAACCTTTAGTTCAATGGATTACCTGATAGAGATTTTTGACAGGGCTGAAGTCAGAAGGAATGAGCCGGCATCAAACTTCTATGGAACTTCTGGAAAAACAAGCCTCCTAGTCTCTTCCTCACGTCGGTCTTCCTCCTACGGATGCAGCCGCAACTCCTGCTCCTCCTTTCAATTCCCTCTCTTCCCCTTTCTGTCTATAATCGTCACTCCCTGTAAAATTCCCTCCTGATTTTTAGCTGTGTCCCTCACTCAGACCTCTCCAGTTTTTTTAGCCGTGAAAACCCTTGCTCAGTTTTTTCTTTCAGCTTGTCGATGCTCTCCCAAAAAAAACCCCCTGTTCGGCTACTACTTTCTTCTCCCTTTATATCAACTAAACACCCCCAAAACCCTATGTTCAATGGTTGGAAATCATCCCCCTTAAACCCTCTTTTCCCTGGCCATCCGATGGCTCCTATGTGTGCCTTTTGCACGCTGCAAAAAATTGCAGCGTGCATGCCGTGCAAAAAAATTTTTTTTTTTTTTTTTTTGTTTAAAACAAAAACAAAGTAAAATTTAAGTAATAAACAAAATATAATTAAGTAAAACAAAAATATAAAGAACAAGATGATAAAAAAACAAAAATATCAAACAAAAATAAACGAATGAAGTTGCAATTTTTCTCTTCCCATTTTTCATTTTTTCACTCTTTTCATTAATTTCTTCTTTTCTCCTTTTTATGATTTTGTATTTTCATTTTTCTTTCAAGAAAGCATTGAATAAAAACAAAATGACTAAAATGATTTTTCTTTTCTTTCTAAAAACTCTATAAACTTAAAAACTAAAAAAACTAAAAACTAAAAACTAAAAACTAAAATCTAAAACTTAAAAGTGATTAAAAACCTAAAATGACAAAACAAAAATGAATAGACAAACTGAAAGGGCAAAATGACTAAAACTAAAATAAAAAAAACAACTAGAAATGCAAAACACACAATAATGAACTAAATGCAAGCGATCTAAAAAAAAAAAAAAAAAAACAAAATCATGAAGTAGATGCCACATACAAATTATTCAAAATTTGGTGTCTACACGACCAAGCCCCGACTGGCTCGAATAGTCCGTCTAGGTCTTGAGATCTGGCCCACAACTTCATCATATTTCATAAATTCATGAAAGTCACCCCGAGTTCCAAGCTCAAGGGGTTCAGCACCAAGAGAGTTCATGTATACACATCTCATGAAGAAACATAGGTACAAACTAGGGTTTAGCTCGAGTGTGATAAAGTACACTCTCGCCTAAGTCCCCCTTTTATTCACATCAAAACACATAAGCAGTTTATACACATAAACGGCCTGAATGCTTACTCCATAGGTATGTATAGCAAAATGCAAGGACCACGTCACGTGTACAGCTAGTAGGCCCCATCGGCACCGTCTAGCCCGTCACCGTCAGAAATAGAAGATTGCATCACAATATATCACAAACGGCCACTAACAAGCATAACTCAAGTAAAACGGCAAAATTGGCACATGCAAGTGTGGAAACAGCACACGGAAATGGAGACGGGCACGGAAACGGAAACAGCCAGATTTGTCATTCCAAACCGTTTTGATCAAAAGTTAGGCTAGGAATGTCGGATCAAGGTGGGTGAGACACCGTTTTGAAGCTATGAGGAAGGGCTACAACATTTATTTAGACACTTCAACCCAGATCTGAATTAAAGCAGGTCGAAATCATGGAAAACAGTACCAGAAGTTTGCATTTTAGGATGACAGACAGGGTCTGTTTGCTGGATCATAACTCCCAATGGCATTAGAAAGCTATGTCATAAGGTTAAAACTTTTATGTTTTGGACAAAACCTGAATCAATACGGAGCATGGGGAAAAAGGGGTTCAAAGTTCCTGTCAGAACTGTCCAAATTCGAAGGCAGTTCTGACAACCGATCTTGTTTTGGTGATAACTGGAGCTCCGGAACTCGGATTTGGATGCACTTCATACCGTTTCGAAGCTAAGACCAAGATCTACATTTATTATGAAGGGATAAACACCCAGTTGGCACGTTATCAAGACAGACAAATCATGGTCAGAGGCAAAACCCAGAAACGTAGCAAAATCCTGGGTTTAGAACAGAAGTGAAGGTTTTGGCCATAACTCAGGATCTACTAATCGGATTGGGCTGAGATTTTGTAGGCACAACAAGAACTTAATGGGCTACAATTTTCCTGTTTTGAACGCCCCCTGAATCCATGCGTAACATCAACAAAAATGGAGCTGAAGTTCAGATGCTGAACTGCCCAGGTTATCCGTTTTGCCGGTTTCAAATGTCGCAAATGCAAGATTCATTTCTATGGTTCTTATGCAAGGTTTCCAACCAAATTCATAACAATTAAGCACAAATATACTAACTTCTAAATGACCTACAAATGGTCCGAAGTTTTCCCTCCATGCCACTACAAAATTGCCAAAACTAACCATGATCCTTAAACTAACTTTATTTGCATTACCAAACTTAATCTAACAACTTACTAACCAAACCCTAACTAACTAAACATTAGCCAAGCTGAACTAACTTAGGGAATCCTAGGGCTTCATAATCCAAATCAGTTTTTACCATTCATTCACCAACCCAATGAAACCAATCATCAAACACAACCACTACAAGTTCAATAACACAAGATTAGAGCTAACCAACATGTTTAGCATGAAACCCTAATTAGGGTTCATATGGCCGAACCTCAAGGCCTCATTTTTCACCAAATTAATCCATAAAATCAAGTGATAAACATAAGGGACACCATAATCAATCACAACTAACAGCCATTATCATCATTTCCACTATCCCAAGCATCATAAACCACACTTAGCTTTGCATAGGAACTTTCTTACCTCAAGATAAAGATTATATGATGACTAATGAACTCAACCCAACTCCAAGATGGATTCTTTATGCTTCAACATGAAGATCTATAACAGAAATTTCGTTGAACTTTACAAACTTCCCTTGGTTTTTTCCTTTCAAGGTGGCCGGCCCTCTCTCTCTCTTTGTTCTTTTTTATTTTGTTTTGTTTTTTATGGAAATCCTATGATATATACAAGATGGTCAAAGCCTTGGAAGATATTTCTTATGGCTAACCAATCACATAAAAGTACCGTATTTGCTTCTTAACCCTTGCACTTCAACTTAGCTTTTGTTCCACTCTTGCCCTTAAACATTTGATAATCTTTCAATTAACTCCATAGGTTATAACTTAATCTAATCTAAAACACTCAACCACACTTAATTACTTCACTAATCACCTTCCTATCTTAATCACCTATACTTAATCACACTTAATCGTACATAAAAGCAATTAAACCACAACCTTTTTGTCATGGGTAGTATTAAGGGTTTTAAAACCAACTTAGAATTCTAACAAATCATATCACTAGAAACTTTTCTAGTTTAGGGTTTTCCTAACTTTTAATGTCACTTAACCTATTTAAAATGGATCAAATCCTATACTTACCCGTACTAAAACACACACTAGCATAACTAACATTAATCACCACTCGAACTTATAATTAATGCAGAACTAGGGTTTCAATACTAACCCAACTTAGGGTTTTCGAATTAGTCCCAAAACCAAATGTTACCACACAAATAATGAATATAACCTAATATCAAATTTAAGGACTGACCGGGGTCTCACAACCTTCCCCACTTAGAATAATTTCGTTCTCGAAATTGATACCATTGTTCGTGAACCATAATTACAGGGTTTACAAGAATACGTGTCGTCAGGGTCCATTAAACACTTGCGGCGCGCCGATAAGAAAGGGCGTACCTTCGATGCCCGCCGAAGGGTCTAACACCTCTTGTTGACCTATTGCATATACTCTAACTGGTCCTTTGGGTCGATTTTCCCCTATATTTGACGGTTTAGCCGTGGTCCCTTCCGTCAGCGGTTTAAGTCTCTCTTTTTGCATCTTAGGGCATTGGGCAATCAAATGCTCTGTACTACCACATTTATAGCATTTTCGGATCGAAATGTTCTTCCAACAGTTTTCGTCGGTGTGATTGGCCTCACAGAAGCTACAGGTTGGCCTAGTTCCTGCAGTCAATATTCCACGCTGAGCACCCCTCTGGGGTCCTTGCCCTACTCGACCTCTCCCAAAATTACCCTGGTTTAGGGTTCCTGCGGGTCGGGGACCATCTGTTGCTTGACCCCTCTTAAAAGGTGGCTCACTTTTCGAATTCTGTCCGGTCACCAAATTACTCGAGTCGGGTTGTCTCCTTTTCCGATCATGAAAGGCTTTTACCTGCCCCCTAGCTGCCTCAATCCGCTGTGCTTTTTCTAGCGCCTGACTAAACGTATCCAACTGAGCAGCTGCTAGTGCCTCCTGGATCTCCACATTTAAACCTTGGACAAAGCGGCGAATTCGCTTTTGCTCCGTTAGCACCAATTCCGGAGCGAAGCAAGAGAGTTTTGTAAATTGAGTTTCATACTCCGCCACACTGGATGCCCCTTGGCGCAGGCGGATAAAGTCATCCTCACGTCTCTCTTGTACAATGGGAGGTAAATATTTTTTATTAAATTCCCGAGTAAAATTAACCCATGTTCAGGGAGTCTGTTCCCGCTCCCACTTGGCCCTAATTACATTCCACCAGGCTCGGGCGGCCCCTTCAAATTGAAAAGCAGCAAAAGATATCTGCAGCTCCTCCGAATACCTAAGCGCGGCAAATATATCTAACATACGGTCTATCCAACCCTTTGCTAGGTCAGGATTAGGTCCACCTATAAACGTGGGAGGTGCAAATTTTTGGAACCGTTCTAAAGCACGGTCCTCTCCTTCGTGATTGTCTGGATTATTCCCAGGGTTTCCTGTAGTATTCCCATGGCCCTGACCCTGTTGGTCAACCATACGTTCTAACAGGTCAGCCATCCGTTGGATAGCTGTAGCCACTTGATCTGGCTCATGTTCAGGTTCCCTTTCAGGGCTTCGTCCTCGCCCTCTACCTCTACCTCGAGTACCGGAGGCCATTTAAGTGCAAGAGTCTATAAATCCAAACATAACGTGTGCTTAGTATTCAAACTAGAAACCAAATAAAAACACAGAGAAAATGCACAAAAGGCATGCAAAGGATAAGTGCAAAAGATGATACACAAATATACACATTTATTTACAAAGCCACACCAAAAGATATACAAGTTATCCGACATCCGGTCGATACAAAGCCCTTTAAATACATGAGCATTCGAGCTCCAAAATCTAGTTAGCCAGCAGATAACCAAGGAACCAGCTATACTGGTTAGAACAAAAACATATCAGATGGGCAAAAGAGAATCCAAATAACGGCCCTACGCGCCTCCCCTAGGGCCCCAATCTCCAACGAAACCTAGGGTATCTACCTCGCCTATCTGCTTTGGGCCAGTAGCTCGTGGTGGTGCCTCCACGGCCATATCTAGTAGGACCTCGCAGTCCAACGTAATACTCCGGGCCCTCTCCCTAAGCTGCCTCTTCATAGCGAAAATGTGCTGGTGTGCATCTCGGACGCCCCGCTCCAAGTTCCTATTAGCGGCTATGTGATGCCCCGAAAGAATGAGTGCGAGAACCCGAAAATTTTCTAAGCTTCTAGGGTTTCTTTTATTAATCGCCCGCCTTTTCTACATTTTCTTTCTTAGAAAATTCCCCAGATAATTTTATTGAGTAAATATAGTTTTTAGATGATTTTCCTAGTATCGGATAGCTTTGGAGAAATTAAGAGCGTATACCGGACGTGGGATCCGCTAGTGCGAAAAGTTCAGAAAAATTCGGCCAATTAGGTTAAGTTTTGGATACTGAGTTTAATTTACCAAGTGTTATGAGATATTTAGAGGTTGCCAAGTGGATTGGTGTAATAGGGACAAAAAAGTTAGGCAAGTAATTAAGGAAAGTGACATGTGTCACTTAGAGATTAATTCCTACTTTTGACTTACTATTCATGCTTTTACCATTTACCATAATAACTTCAAAAATTGACCAAAATATCTTCATTTCTAAGCTTCATATGGCCGGCCACCTTCAAGCAACAAGGGAAGAAAAGCTCTCCAATTTCTTTGCTCCAAGCTTGCTCAATCTTCACTTTTAACCGTTTAATTTTAGTTTTACTCCATAAAACCACTTAAGGAGGTGTTGGTGAGTTGTTGTGTGAAGTTATTTGGAAAGTTAAGGTGTCCAATAGCTCTCTCTCTCTTGTTTTAAGGTAAGTTGTGAAGAACCACCCTCCTCCCTTAATTGATGCTTAAATCATGCTTAGTGGTAGTATGAGATGCAAGTTTATGGGTTATTTCTTGATTTGTGGTTGAAGTGATGAAGTTTTATTATTTTTGGGGATTTTTTCTGTTTTAATATAAGCATGATTGTGTGGCTATCTATGATGATTAGAAATGGTATATAATGACTCTAGGAGGTGGAAAAAGTGATTAATTGCAACCAATTTCTGGTTTGGAAGAAATTTCAGAAAATTAGGGTTCTTGAGGGAGCATTCTGCCTGAATTTTTAGCTCCTAGTTAGAGGCCGAATTGGCCTTATCTTAAAACATAAAAGTTGTATGGAATGACATTTTAGAGGTGCCTACAAAATTTCAGGTCAATCGAAGTAGTGTAGAATGAGAAACGTCGAAATTACTATTGCTGTTCTGGTTTTACCCGAATGTAAAAATTGCGCCTGTAATTGGTTGTTTTGGCTGGAATTGCTTCCGAATTGGTTGTTGAGACTTTCTGATGAAGTTTATCCCTGTTTCTTAGCTTTCATCTGGTTTTGGAATTTCTAGATTTGGACTTGGAGAACCTGAGTTATGAGGTTTCCGCTAGAATGCGTTTTGGTGAATCTGTTTTACGTTTTTGATGTAGTATCTTGCATTTTTGACCTATTTACACTCAAAACTGAGTTGAGTGACCTTCTGTGATGTTGTAGCCCTGTATTTTAGCTTCGAAATGGTGGGTCTTTTACCTTCATCCGATAATCGTAGTGCCTTTGGTGCCATTACCGTAAAATGAGGTCAAAAACTGTTTTTTTCAGGGCTAAAGCTAATTCCATTTCTGGATTTTCCTGGTTTACTCTAGTGTTTATATCTTCTTGTGGAACCTTCTTTTGGTGGTATGTGGACTTGGTTATGATATGTAATCGAGTTTTATTGTGCTTGTTTGAATATTTTAGGGCTTGACGGTGATTAAAGACGTTCTTTGGGCGAAAGTTTATGAAATTTCACTTGCTTGTCTGGTGAGTGTTCTTGTTTGTTATGTTTCTTGACTATATAACTTATATGAATGATTGATGACATGTTACATGCTCTTAATGATTGCCAAAATGAGTTTTCTAGGCGAGTGTGTACTTTATCGCACTCGACCTAAATGGTTGTGACATTTTCAATGATTGAACGATTTGAAATATTATTTGTGCATGGATGTAAGCCTGTGGGCTGAATTGGCCACTGCCCCTTGTTACCGGTCGACTCGAGCCAGAAGCGAACTCAGTCGGGCGATTTGGTGACCTGGGTGAACGTTTTGGTATACTCGACTATTACCTTGAAGTCTAGTGGAGCCTGGCCAATGGCCGGGAAAGGGGTGAATGAATGAATGAACGAGGGTTTTACTTATACAAAAATGTATTTTCAAATGATTGAAGGTATAAGGGATCAAAAGGAGAATGAATGAACGAACGAATGAACGAATGGCTCCTTGTGAGCCCGTATCCTTTTAATGAATGTGTTTATCGCTTTATCTTATATTTGTATCTTGAATTATTGCCTACATGTAATGAATGCAATGCACTTCTTGTTTGCTTATGTGCTCGGAACCTCATTGGGCTTTTAGCTCATCCCTTTAGTTTTGTTTTCCTTAACAGGGGAAGGCACGCAAGGATGAGAGCTTGTTATAGACTAGTTTGGGCTAGTTTTGTTTTTCTTTTGTAAGGGCTCTCGCCCTAGTGCTTGGCACGGGTTGGTTGTATGGTGAATTGAGAACCTTTGTATATTCAACGTTTGTACTTCCTTTTGAGATAGCAATGTATATAAGTTTCTTTTTTTTAAAATTTTCATTTGTGCTATATGAATTCTTGTGGTTTTATTTCGGATTTGTTTGAGTGAATGACTGAGTCCCGGCGAGAGCTGGGCAAGCGGTCCGCTGAACCCTTTGGTTCGCCTTAGGGTTAGGTGGGGCTGTCACAGGCTAGCTTTCCCATGGGCAATCTCTCGAGTCTCCTCTAACTGTCGAGCCAAGCGATCGCAAGCCTGCCTCAGGTGGCATCGCTTGTTGTCCACTGCCAAGACGACCTCATCAGGGTAGTCGTACGTATACCAACACTCACTGGGTCGGCGTGACACCTGACCAAAGGGGGAATACAAAATGTAGGGCTCCCCAAGCCTCCTCCGATATCGGATCACCCGCTTACGCAACACCCGGTCCTCCGGGCCCCTCGCACTCGGAGGTCTCGGTCCCACGCCGTTAGGTCCAACACCACTAGAAATGCCCGGATCCATACCTACAAACATTAATTCGTTAGTTAACCGGCATTTCAGCTTAAAATATATCATTCATCTTAAAAGAATCAAATATGCCTAGTGCCTATCACGTATGTCCCACTTGCCCAAGTCCTCTAACCTAGATGCTCTGATACCACCTGTGACGCCTCCGCTTCTCCCAAGGGCAAACCCTAGTGTATCGATGGGACGCCTGCCTAACTCGTGCCAGGACTCAAAATTTCAAAACAATAAAACTAGATAAATCCAAAAGCGTACCATTCACAATATATCCAATGCCAAAAGAGTTCTATTTACATTCCCAAAAGCAGCTATTTAAACCACCATGTTACATTATAATAACAACCAGCAGAAAATGGACCCTAAGGTGGGTCCTTATACAAACCACCAAAACAAAAAGGAACATCTTAGTTGACCAACTATTACAAACTAAGCCTCGCTATACTAGTGCTAGTGCCAAAAGTTTCCCCGTGTCGGCCCCTGTTAAGGAAAACAAAGGAAGGGGTAAGCTAGAAGCTTAGTAAGTAAGCAGGGGTAAACACGTAAATTTCACATAAAAATAAACAATTATGTTACAAAGTGTCAAATTAATAGATATAAGTAACAACACAAGTAAGGATACAGGTTGGCTCCAAAGCCAAGTCGTTCGCCAGACGTGACCTCCTGTAGACACTCCGTCGACCACATATAAGGGTCCGTAGAACTCTACTTGTGCTCGTACCTCACACCTTATAACCCTCACTGGCCAGTCACCTCACAAACTTGCTCGAGCGAACGAAATCATAAACTTGAGCTTGAGTCACAAGCTCGAGTCACAAACTTGGTTCACAACTGGAACCTACGAACTTGGTGACCTCAAGACCAGGTTGGACTAGCTTCGACCAAGCCCCGGCCGGCTCGAATAGTCCGTCTAGGTCTTGAGATCGGGCCCACAACTTCATCGTATTTCACAAATTCATGAGAGTCACCCCGAGCTCCAAGCTCAAGGGGTTCAACACCATGAGAGTTCATGTATACACATCTCATGAAGAAACATAGGTACAAACTAGGGTTTAGCTCGAGTGTGATAAAGTAAACTCTGGCATAAGTCCCCCTTTTATTCACATCAAAACACATAAGCAGTTTATACACATAAACGGACCGAATACTTACTCCAAAGGTACGTTTAGCAAAATGCAAGGATCACGTCACGTATACAGCAAGTAGGCCCCACCGGCACCATCTAGCCTGTCACCATCAGAAATAGAAGATTGCATCACAATATATCACAAACGGCCACTAACATGCATAACTCAAGTAAAACGGCAAAATTTGTACATGCAAGTGTGGAAACGGCACACGGAAATGGAGACGGGCACGGAAACGGAAACGGCCAGATTTGTCATCCCAAACCGTTTTGATCAAACGTTAGGCTAGGAATGTCGGATCAAGGTGGGTGAGACACCGTTTTGAAGCTACGAGAAAGGGATACAACATTTATTTAGACATCTCAACCCTGATCTGAATGAAAGCAGGTCGAAATCATGGAAAACAGTACCAGAAGTTTGCATTTTAGGATGACAGACAGGGTCTGTTTACTAGACCATAACTCCCAGCTCACAAATCCAAATTAAGAAATTCCAATGGCGTTAGAAAGCTATGTCATAAGGCTAAAACTTTTATTTTTTGGACAAACCTGAATCAATACGGAGCATGGGGAAAAAGGGGTTCAAAGTTCCTGTCAGAACTGTCCAAATTCGAAGGCAGTTCTGACAACCGATCTTGTTTTGGTCATAACTGGAGCTACGGAACTCGGATTTGGATACACTTCAAACCGTTTCGAAGCTAAGACCAAGATCTACATTTCTTATGAAGGGATCAACACCCAGTTCACACGTTATCAAGACAGACAAAACATGGTCTGAGGCAAAACCCAGAAACATAGCAAAATCCTGGGTTTAGAATTGAAGTGAAGTTTTTGGCCATAACTCAGGATCTACTGATCGAATTCGGCTGAAATTTTTCAGCCACAACAAGGACTTAATGGGCTACAACTTTCTTGTTTTGAGTACCCCCTGAATCTATACGTAACATCAAGAAAAATGGAGCTGAAGTTCAGATGCTGAACTGCCCTGGTTACCCGTTTTGCCGGTTTCAAATGTCGCAAACGCATGGTTCATTTCTATGGTTCTTATGCAAGGTTTCCAACCAAATTCATACCAATTAAGCACACATATACTATCTTCTAAATGACCTACAAATGGTCCGAAGTTTTCCCTCCAAGCCACTACAAAATTGTCCAAACTAACCATGATCCTTAAACTAACTTTATTTGCATTACCAAACTTAATCTAACAACTTACTAACCAAACCCTAACTAACTAAACATTAGCCAAGCTGAACTAACTTAGGAAAACCTAGGGTTTCATAATCCAAATCAGTTTTTAACATTTACTCACCAACCCAATGAAACCAATCATCAAACACAACCACTACAAGTTCAATAACACAAGATTCGAGCTAACCGACATGTTTAGCATGAAACCCTAATTAGGGTTCATATGGCCGAACCTCAAAGCCTCATTTTTCATGAAATTAATCCATAAAATCAAGTGATAAACATAAGGGACACCATAATCAATCACAACTAACAACCATTATCATCATTTCCACTATCCCAAGCATCATAAACCACACTTAACTTTGCAAAGGAACTTTCTTACCTCAAGATGAAGATTATATGATGACTAATGAACTCAACCCAACTCTAAGATGGATTCTTTATGCTTCAAGATGAAGATCTATAACAGAAATTTCGTTGAACTTTACAAACTTCCCTTGGTTTTTTCCCTTCAAGGTGGCCGGCCCTCTCTCTCTCTTTGTTCTTTCTTATTTTATTTTGTTTTGTTTTTTATGGAAATCCTATGATATATACAAGATGGTCAAAGCCTTGGAAGATATTTCTTATGGCTAACCAATCACATAAAAGTACCTTATTTGCTTCTTAACCCTTGCACTTCAACTTAGCTTTTGTTCCACTCTTGCCCTTAAACATTTGATAATCTTTCAATTAACTCCATAGGTTATAACTTAATCTAATCTAAAACACTCAACCACACTTAATTACTTCACTAATCACCTTCCTATCTTAATCACCTATACTTAATCATACTTAATCCCACATAAAAGCAATTAAACCACAACCTTTTTGTCATGGGTAGTATTAAGGGTTTGAAACCCAACTTAGAATTCTAACAAATCATATCACTAGAAACTTTTCTAGTTTAGGGTTTTCCTAACTTTTAATCTCACTTAACCTATCTAAAATGGATCAAATCCTATACTTACCTGCACTAAAACACACACTAGCATAACTAACTTTAATCACCACTCGAACTTATAATTAATGCAAAACTAGGGTTCCAATACTAACCCAACTTAGGGTTTTCGAATTAGTCCCAAAACCTAATGTTTCCACACAAATAATGAATATAACCTAATATCAAACTTAAGGACTGACCGGGGTCTCACAAAGAACATAGGTGAACTTCATGAGGAACTTCAACGCAAAATACTTTCCACCTCTAGTCTAGGAAAAGAAGGAGGACGAGTTCATTAGGCTCCGTCAGGGGACTCAAACGGTGGCTGAGTTCGAAAACCAGTTTACTCGATTATCCAAGTTCGCCCCTAAACTCATTCTGACAGAGCAAAGGAGAGTTCGGTATTTTATTCAGGGGCTAAATGTGAAAATTCGAAAGGATCTGGTGGTAGCCTAGATCAATACCTTTTGTGAAGCCGTGGATAAAATTTTGCGAGTTGAAAATAAAAGGTTTCAAGTTAGGAACTTCCAAGTGAAAAAACGGGGATTCTCTGCGAATAGTTCGACTCAAGGGGATAAAAGTACCCCTTCCAAGTTTGGAAGGGGAGCCGGAGGAGGAAAGCTACCGGGAATGGCACGAGGGACTCCGCCAAGAGGTGGTTAAATTGGACGAGACCAATAGAGAAGTGCGTCACAGGGAAGTTCGGCCTCAATTTCTCGTGGGCCTTGTGGATTTTGTGGGAAACCAAACCACACCGAGGACAATTGTTAGAGGAAGGAAAGAAAATGCTTACGCTGTGGGAGTGCGGAGCATCAAATAGCCAATTGCCCAGTGTTGCCTCGGGAGGTGAAAGTAATCACCCAATCATCGAAGGCCAACTCGGGACAGTCCAAGGCTGAAAGGACAAAGCCGAAGGTGCCAGCTCGGGTATACTCCTTTGAGCAACATCAAGTCCCTGATTCATTTGGGGTCGTAGAAGGTACGATCCCTCTCTTCCATCGTCTAGCAAAGATTTTGATAGACCCCGGTGCTACCCATTCCTTTGTTAACCCCAATTTTATGTGCGAAATTGATATAAAACCTATTAGCTTGCCTTATGACTTGGAAGTTAGTACTCCTACGGGGGATCAATGTTTGATTACTAGTATGATGTATGCTAATTGTGAAATTTGGGTAGGAGAGAGGAAGATTTTGGAGAATCTTATAAGTTTAGCTATTAAGGGGTACGACGTTATACTGGGTATGGACTGGTTAGCTAAATACGATGCACAACTTGACTGTAACAGGAAAGTAGTGGAATTTCGTATATCGGGGAAAGCGACTTCAAGGCTAGATGTAAGGGGTAGTTTAGCCTCATCTGCATTAACTTCGGGTATTCGGGCTAGGAAACTACTGAATAAAGGGGCACAAGAGTTCCTAGCTTTTCTTATAAACACCCCCACTGATAAGTCGAGGGTAGAGGATGCACTTATCATGGGTGAATATCCGGATGTATTCCCTGATGAATTAGTAACTTTACCTCCGGAGAGAGAGATAGAATTCAAGATTGACCTGTTACCGGGGACGTCACCTATCTTTAAGACCCCCTATCGAATGGCACCTGCTGAACTCAAGGAATTGAAGTTAAAGTTGCAAGACCTGCTGGAGCGAGGGTTTATTCGTGAGAGTGGATCTCCTTGGGGGGAACCTGTGCTATTTGTTAAGAAGAAGGATGGAACTTTGAGATTGTGTATCGACTATCGAGGATTAAACAATGTGACCATTAAGAATAAATACCCACTATCCCATATCGATGAGCTATTTGACCAGTTGCAAGGTGCAGTGGTCTTTTCAAAGTTAGATCTCTGACAGGGGTATTATCAGTTGTTAATTAAGAGACAAAATGTACCAAAAACTACCTTCAATTCTAGATATGGGCATTTTTAGTTTGCAGTCATGCCCTTTGGGTTGACCAATACCCCTGTCGCCTTTATGGATTTGATGCATCGGGTTTTCAAACCCTATTTGGACCGATTTGTTGTAGTGTTTATGTGACAGCCCCACCTCCCCCTAAGGCAAATCAAAGGGTTCGGCGGTCCGCCTATCCAGCTCTCGCCGGGACTCAGTCGTTCGCTTCAGTTCTCAATTGAAGCACAATATAAATCTCAAATATTACATCCAAAGATCCATAAATCTAATTGTACTTCAAACTAAACCACAAGAGATACAAACAATACCAATTTTTCGAATAAGACAAAGGCCCTCAATTCTCACATAAGTACAAGTACAAGTACAATCTCAATCTCAAATATTACACAAGATAAAACTAGAAATCCAACTGTATAGGAGATCATCCAACCATTCACACAGAGAACTTTAATACAAATGCTTCCTTCACCTCGAGACCTGTAGAGGGGATACGTCGGACGGAAATTTGTGAACTTGTTTTATTTGAACAAGTAAGTGTACCATTGTATGATTTGATGCTTACATGGTTGTTGAACTTGAATCTTTGGACTGAATGACGGTGAATTACATTTTTGAGACGAGAGTGTACTTTAGCACTCCCGTTCTCTTATTTGTATAACTGTTTACTATAACGAGCCCACCTCTCCCTAGGGCATACCCTAGGGTTTAGCGAGTCACCTACCCAACTCTCGCCAGAACTCACTCACTCGTATTTCAAGCATACATCCATAGATGATACATAACATTGCAATTCAAACTTATAATATACAAGGATGCACAAACCAAGGTACAAAGCTTCTATACACCCAAATACTTCAAAGTGTATACAATTCGAGTACAAATCGCTCTAGTCGAGTGATAGTGCGAGTACAAGTCAAAATTCAAAACAACTAAACTATGCTAGTCTGTACACGTCTCATGCCTCGCTCGTACCCCTGTAAGGAAAACAAAACTAATGGAGTGAGCTAAAGCTCAGTGATGTTCCAAATATCAAATTGTCCATCAAATAAAGTAAAAGTAGCATGATAGTGAAATATAGAGCAAAACAAGTCAAGAAATGAGTAATAACACTTCATATAGCCAAACAATAAATATTTTGCATTTCACATATAAGGATACAGTTGCTCATATATCGGCTCCACCATAGCTTGATCGATAGGTAGTTGACACTCCGTCAACTTTCAAGTAAGACAACTAGTCCAGTAGAACACCACTTAACTCCAATCTCCGTCCACCGGCCAAACCCCTTACCGGGTCCGAACTCCACAATAAACACTAGTGGTAATACTCGAGTATACTGATTAGTCGAGGAGATAACACTCCGCTCGACATCACTAATTACCTAGGGTTCGTTATCTAATTGACCAGGCCCTTGCCAGCTCGACTCGACTAACTAGCCACAGGGTTTCTGAAATTCCAGGCAAGATACTATTCATATGCATGTATATCAAGTCAATTGAAATTGATGAACAAGGATAAATCACATTAGGGGAAGTGCAATAAAGTACACTCTTGCCCTATCAATTCACTTATGTATCATGTAATCACATTGGTCAAGGCCACAAATGTCAAGTTCAATCAGATATTTGGAAGCACTCACCAAAATGTAGTGCTTCTAGTGATCACGTCTAGGTTGTACTCCTGGTTTGGAGTCCAAATCTGCGATAAAATATTGTTTAAACACTTTGGAAATCGACTAAGATTCGAAACTTAAACGTTTCATTTAACAAGAATCAAGTAATTGAAATTCATTTAGAGAATATTCGTAAAACGCTTGCTCGCTTTTCAAACGGTGAGACTTGGTAGCAATTATACCTGGAAATACCATTTGAGTCAAAAGAACGAGGAAAAACGTATTTCTATTAGTCGTTATTTCCATTTTCCCAAAGGTACAAGGTCAGCCAAGTTCTAACTTATATACCTCGATAAAAGAAGACGCAAATGTGAGCCCCGAAAGAATAAGAGTGAGAACCAGGAAATTTTCTAATTTTCTAGGATTTATTTTATTTAATCGCCCGCCTTTTCTACATTTTCTTTATTAGAAAAGTTCCCCAAATAAAGTTTATGAGCAAAGATAGTTTTAAAATGATTTTTCTAGTATCGGTTAGTTTTTGAGAAATTAAGAGCGTATTTTGAACGTGGGACCCGCAAGTGCGGTAAATGCGATATATTTTTGATAACTTGTTGGAGTTTTGTGCTAAGTGATATTTTTCTACAAGGTGTTAAGAGATAATTATGGATTGATATGAGAGAGACAAAAAAAGATAAGTTTTAAACCTAAAGGTGACAAGTGTCACTTTCTTACTCAAGGGTGGACTTTGACCATTTTACTACCTTTACTAATTGATTAAAATCTTGACCCAAAATTCATCTTCTTCATAAGCTCCTTGGCCGAACCTCTTGGAGACAAAAAGAGAGAAAAGCTTCCAATTTCTTCCTTCTATTTCTTGCCCAATCTCACAAACCAACCGTTAAAACCGTGATTTGCTCCATAAAAACCTTTCTCTTGGTGGTATTAAGGTGTGTGGTGAAGTGGTTTGAGAAGCAAAGGTGCTAAGTTGGGTCTTTCCTTGGGTTTGCATGGTAAGTGACTAAGGAACCTTTCCTTTGATCTTGATAATGTTCAATTAGTGATTGGTGGTGGTTGAATAAGTGATTTTATGGATGATTTCATGATTTTGGTTGAAATTAGTGAAGTTTTATATTTAATTAGGATTTTTCTGTTTTCATATGATTGTTATTATGTGGTTATGTATGATGATTGGAAATGATAGTTGAGGAAGCTAGGAGGTGGAAAAAGTGATTAATTGCAAGAAATTTCTGTTTTGGAAGGAAATTGAAAAAACTAGGGTTCCTTGTTCTTCATTCTGTCCGGTTTTATTGCACCATGTTAGAGGCCGAATTGGCCTTGACCTAAAACATACAAGTTGTAGGGAATGACATTTTAGAGGTGCCTGCAAAATTTTAGGTCAATCGGAGTAGCGTAGCTTGAGAAAAGTTGAAATTACCCTTGCTGTCCTGGTTTACCCAGAATTGGAGAATTGCGTCTGTAATTGATTATTTTGGTTAGGAATGCTTCAGAATTGGTTGTTGAGGTCTTCTGATGAAATGTATCTCTGTTTCTAAGCTTTCGGATGACTTTAGAATTACTGGATTTGGACTTCGGTAGCCTGATTTATGATGTTTACGCCGGAATGCGTTTTGTAAACCTGTTTTTGCGATTCTGGTGTAGTATATTGCCTTTTTGACCTGGTTGTACTCGAAACTGGGCTGAGTGACCTTCTATAATATTGTAGCCCTGTTTATTATCTTCGAAACGGTGGGTCTTGCACCTTCATCCGATAATCGTAGTGCCTTTGGTGCCGTTACCGCAAAATGATCTCAAAACCTGTTTTTCTGGTTTTGAGCTTAACTTTCATTTCCGGACTTTTTCCTAGCTTGACTTGTCTTTGTACTACTTGGAGCTTGCTGAATGACTATTGGATGAACTTGTTGTTGTGTGTGTACCTTTGGGACTGGCTGAGGAAATAATGAAGCCATGATGACTGGAAAAGTAAGCAAATTTAGGGGAAGTGCTGTCCGAACTTTTAAAGGACTTGTTTGCATTGAGTTTGTGATCTAAGACTTGGATTTGAGCAAGGCAATGATATATGATGGATGGTTTCTGAGCCATGGAGGTGAGTGACCTCAAACTATTTCTAAAGTTATTTATGAACCGTTTCCTGCATTATTTACTTTTGAACTGTTTCCACAGTTACTTTTGAACCGTTTTCTTGCATTATTTACCTTTAAACTGTTTCCAAAGTTACTTTTGAACTGTTTTCTTGCATATCATGCGTGCTTGCATATGAGTGTTCCTTGTTGCTTTATTCCTTGATTTATTGGCCTGTTATTATTGATTGATAATGTGTTAAGTGCTTTCAATGATTGTTAAAACGAGTTTTCTAGGCGAGTGTGTACTTTATCGCACTCGACCTAAATAAATATGAAATTTTCAATGATTAATGATTAAATGCTAGTTGCACATGAATGTAAGCCGTTTGGCTGAACTGGCCACTGCCCTTTGTTACCGATCGACTCGAGCCAGAAGCAGACTCGGTCGGGCGATAAGGTGACCCTGGGTGAATTTGGTATACTCGAGTGTTACCTTGTAGTCCGGCTACGTCCGAATGGGTGGAGTCCGGCCAATGGTCGGATGGGTGGAGTCCGGTCAACGTCCGGAAAAGGGGATGAACGAACAAAAGGATGAACGAGGGATTCTACTTACAAAAAATGTATTTTCAAACGATTGGAGGAATAAGGGGAAATGTCAGGGGAACGAACGAACAAACGAATAGCTCCATGTGAGCCCGTATCCTTTTAATGAATGTTACTATCGCTTTCCATTGTAAATGTTCCTTGAATTATTGATACTCCATTTTAATGTATTGTAAATGTTGTAATTGTTTCTGGACTTATCATTTGATTTATGACATCATTGAAATGAACTATTGTGAAACCGATTTGATTACTGATTTTAATGGTTACTCGCTGAGCTTCTAGCTCACCCCAAAACTATTTTATTCCCCTCCACAGGGCTCGTGGCGAAGGAAGGCTTGTTGTGATTTTATTGTTGTGGAATTCCTCTTGTATAAGAATTGGGATCATGGATCAGAGTGGCGCAGTAGAAGCGTGGACGCTTCGCTTTTGATATGTAAATGTTGGAACATTTGAATTATATTTGAGATTTATCTTGTATTTATTTGAGGACTGTAGTGAACGACTGAGTCCCGGCGAGAGCTGGGCAGGCGACCCGCCGAACCCTGGGGTACGCCCTAGGGGGAGGTGGGGCCGTCACAGCAAACATCCTAGATGGTTCAAGTGGTATTCGTTCTCAAATCCTTACGCAAATTGCAAGTATATCTACCCAGCCCTCGAGGGCAAATTTGGGCAGCATGCCCTTTGTATTTACCTATTTTCCAGCTATTTACGGCTTCATTCTTTTCCTCAATCAGTCCCAAAATCACACGCAAAAAGTCTCATTACAATAGCCTTTCAATAGGCTCAACGTCATACAATTACAAAACCATGCTACGGAATGATCGGAAATAAGGTTTAAGGCAAAAAGTAAAAGACAGGTTCGATGTCTCTTAGTATATCGGTCACAACTAAAGCTACGCTTATCGGATTGGGGTGACATTTATACCATTTTGAAGCTAAGGCAACGGGCTACAACTTTGATGAATACCACTCAATCCAGTTCAGTGTATCCAAGTCAAATTCATCATTTATAGAACCAGAATTTCACCATCAGGCTGGTTAACAGCACTGCGTTCAACTGACAATAACTCGGACTAAAAATGTCTGATTGAGGCATTTTAAGAGGCGTTGGAAAGCTAAAACATAGCACTACAACTTTCACGTTTTGGAAAAATGCTAATTCAATACGGATCAAGGTGAAAAAAATGCGGCCAGAATGGTGAAATGTCAAAACTGTCCACAGAGTTCTACCTATGGCAGTCAAGGGTATTTTTGTCTTTTCACATGTTACAGTACTCAGATTGAGCTGAAGGTTCATAGTCAGCTATAAAACATCATTTCCTACAACTTTCATGGTTTGAGCTAAGCCTAATTCGGCCTCCATCATGGCCAAATAGAAACCGGTCAAAACAGGGTAAAATGAAAACCCAAATCTAGAATTTAGTGATTTTAAAGTGTAAACTTCACCTTTGTAGCTTAAACCACTACTAAAAATTCCTATACAAGATTATATACACCACATACCATCCAAACAACAAGAAATATAAGTGAATCATTCAAAACCCTAACTCAAAATTTCAGCACCACAAGCATCAAAACCCTAACAAGGCAAGAATACAAGTTACTACATAACTTCAACAAGACTAAGGGAAAGGAGGAAGATGAACAGCCATAATACCTCAATAAAAGGCTTGCAAGAGATATCCTTCACCTCTCCTTGAAAAATTTAGCTCCCCAAGCTTCCTAAGCTCCTAATTGAGAAGTTAATCAGTTTAGTTTCCTTGATTTCTCACTCAAATGGATTAAGCTCAAGATGAAATGGAGTTTTATTTCTCTTGCTTTCTCCCTCAAAGCTCACGGCTGGAATGCTGAAATGAGGAGCAATGTGAGTGATTTTTGGTGATAAATATGGAAGAAATTGGTTGGTCAACAACCTTTAGATAACCGCCACTTGTCGCCATGAGATTAACTCTCAAATTTTTTTTTCTTTTCCTTGTGTTTTTCTAGTCAATAATTTCGGTCACTATGAACTAAGAAAGGGGCTGATATTTTGCACTAATTTCAATGATGTTTCATGGTAAGAAAGTGGTGGTCAAGTGGTGTGTTCAATTGGTAGTGAACGATACCCGTCCGTTCGAGTCGATTTTCCTTAAATAGCATATACTAGGGTTTTATCTTATAATTGCTAACTTATTATTATCACTTCTAATCACACACTTAATATCATCTAAAACTCACTCTTAATCACTAAATTTGATACACACTCCATACCGAATAGTCACACTACGAAAAGGCGTAAAAATCCTAATTTACGATAACTTGAAAACGAAAGGGAAAACCCTTAATTTTATATTCATTTGCACTTATTGTAGGGTGATTGGGTAGTAAGGCTATTATAAAGTAATAATTTCCAAATAAAAGGACTTTTTAAGGAAAATATCAGGAATTTTACAAGTCCTCGCACTCTCTCCCCCTTAAGAAAATTTCGACCTCAAAATTCATACCTTTAGTTGTAAACAATTCGGGGTACTTCTCTTGCATGTCTTTCTCCAGCTCCCAGGTTGCTTCCTCCCCGTCATGATGTCTCCATAGAACCTTAACTAGTGGAATCTGCTTGTTTCTCAAGTCCTTCACCTTCCTATCCAGTATTCGAATGGGTCGTTCCTCATAGGTTAAAGACTCATCAAGTTCAATATCCTTTGGTGGCAAAATATGAGTCGGATCCGGATGGTATTTCTTAAGCAAAGAAACATGAAACACATCATGAATTCGAGACAAACTAGCTGGTAACTCTAGTTGATAAGCCACCTTCCCTATCCGCTGAAGTATGTTATAAGGTCCTATGTATCTCGGTTGCAACTTTTTCCCTTTTCCTACCTTAATCTTTCCTTTCAAGGGAGTAATCCTAAGAAACACTTTATCTCCTCTTTCAAATTCCAAATCCTTTCTCCGATGATCGGCATAACTCTTTTGTCGGCTTTGGGCTGTTTGAAGCCTCTCTCCTACTTCATCCCAATGGATTGGCGATTGACACTTTCATCCATACAATGCCTCATATGGGGCCATTTGTATAGAAGAGTGATAGCTATTGTTATACGTGAATTCAACCAGGGTTAAATACTGGCTCCAACTCCCTTCAAAATCTACAATACAGCCTTTCAGCATATCTTCAAAAGTTTGAATAGTCCTCTCAGATTGTCCATCGGTTTGAGGATGATACGCTGTACTATAGTTCAACTTAGTTTCTAGAGTCTCTTGCAACTTTTGCCAGAATCGAGACACAAACATGGGGTCTCTATCGGATACGATACTCACTGGTACCCCGTGTAGTCTCACCACTTCATCCATATAAAGTTTGGCAAGTTTCTCCAAGGAATATTTTATATTAACTGGCAGGAAATGTTCGGTCTTAGTCAATCAGTCTACTATTACCCAGATCGCATCATGACCTTTTTGAGTTCGTGGTAACTCTGATACGAAATTCATCGTTATATGCTCCCACTTCCATTTAGGGATCTCTAAAGGCTGTAACAGACCCGACAGTCTTTGATGCTCAGCTTTCACTTGTTGGCACGTAAGACATTTTTATACAAACTGGGCAATCTCCGCTTTATATTATCCCACCAATACAGACTTTTGAGATCTTGGTACATTTTACCACTACCTGGATGCACCGTATACCTAGAACGGTGGGGTTCTTCCAAAATCTCCCTCTTTAATTCTTCCTCCCTAGGCACAACGACGCGATTTCAAAACCTTAAGGTCCATGTAGATACTTTTATTTTTCTTAACCCGACACCAATCATACCCCTGTCCCGGGCCCGCACACCAAATAAGAAAGCGGTAATACTCGAGTATACCCTTTGGATAAACTAGTCGAGGGATTCACCCAACGACGTCACAACACTTTCAGACTAGTTGAGGGATTCACCCAACGACTTCACAACTAGTCGAGGGATTCACCCAACGACGTCACAACACTTGAGATATTCACGAAAATATTTCACACAAGTCACCACTCGAAAGGCTAGTGTGATAAAGTACACACTGCTCACTTCGATGGATCAAAAACCACTTTGCAATTATCATATATCAAGTCAAGAAAGCACTTTTAATCAAATAGTCATAAAACAAGCAGGGACACTCACCAAGAGTGAAGTTCAGATCTCAAGTTGGAAATCGAAATCCATGTCCTCGCTAAATCCTAGAAAACCAAGTTTTAAAAACTATAAGTTTTCTATTCAAGTTCTAGGTTTATAACTATAAAGGGTTATCTAGTATATAACTAGTTTATCGATTCATAAGTAATTCAACAATTTCCTTTAGATTAAAACTAGTAAAAGTGTTAAAATGCTTCGGGGAATTTCCTTTTTACAAATAGAATACTTTTCTTTTTTAAAGATGTAACTTTACTGGAATACGTTATCTTGCCGAGCAAGTTTTCCTCTAGCACAACTAGCCTGGGACAAATTTTAAGGAAAGAAAAGGAAATAAAATAAAACTTAAGGTTTGAAAACTAGTGAGATCGTTTTCTAAAATACTAAGGCTAGTTTAAGCTAAAGGAAGAAATATCAATTTGGCACAATTTAGAAAATCCCTACAGAAGAATTTCTAACGTAACGTACAAAACTAAATTTTAACGTTCAATACTAGGGCAAAGATCTATTTGAATAGCTTGCGTAAAACTTTCTCAAGTTCACAGGACCAAAACAGATTTCTTACGATTCCGATTCACAAGCACATAATATTTTAGATTTGTCGATATGGCAAACTCATATTTCAAATAGAAATCTCACTAGGGCATCGTCAATCATTAGCCCTAGGTTTCAACAGATTCATTTCTAATCAAAAATGAAACAAATGACCAAGGCTTCGTCAATCATTAGCTCTTGGTTTCCAACATTCTCATAACGGATCACAATTGAACAAAATAGATGCAAGGCCTCCAAGTAATTCCAGCAGTTAATTTCATCAAAACCGTAATGCTCGTAAAATTTACTCAAATAGCCAAGGGCTTCATTAATCATTAGCCCTTAGCATCCAACAATCATTTCTTATTGTAATATAGCCAACCATTCAAATGTTTCACTACTAAGTATCTTACAAGACTTAAAACAACATTTTTCAAGCATATCCAACCATTATATTCCAAGAAAAAGAAAAATCCAGAAACAACTACAAATTTCAGTTTCATTCCCTCGGCAATTCACAAGATTTTCCAGCACTTTGCCTCACCATTTTCAACCAAGTTATCAATTGTATCAAAAGTTTCACATCTATGCAGCTTACTAGGCTTAAAAACGCACATTTCTCATGCATTTCTAAACCATTTAATTCCAAGGAAGAATTTCCAGAAGCAAGTGAAAATTTCCAGCTCCTCCTCTCGGTTTCCAAAATTTTCCAACAACTCATTAATCTTATGTCCAATTTTCCTTCGGCTAAAACAGGGTATTAGGTACTCAAATTTGACATGTAAATTCTTAACTAACCCATTAACATTTCCAGTTCAAAATCATATGCAAACAACAACTATAATCATCTAAAATTTCCAACTCAGGTCTCTCGGATTACCAAAGAAAATTTCCAGCAGCTCATTAGTCTTAGGTCCAATTTTTCCTCGGCTAAATTAGTGTGTTAAGTACTTAAATCTGACATGCAAACACTTAGCTACCTAGTTAACATTTTTGGCTCAAAATCGGATTCGATTAACAACTACAAATATCCCCAAAAATCCAGAAATTTGTCCAACTAGCCTCGGATGAACATGCATGTAGCAGATTTCTGTTTCATTTTATTTTTCTGATTTAAACCAATTAATTAACTACATGCATAGGTTAATTATCTTGTTATTAACTAGCTAATCATGGTTATAAGCTCAAAACAACAAAATTAAACCAAGTAAAGTTGCATTATTCAAATCAAGTTCTCAGCAAATCCTATTTCCTTCCGAATCAGATTTCCTTAAGTTTTTAATCTCTTCATCCGATCGTATAACTCAACATGCAATTCTTAATCATCTTATTATTAGCTTAGATAATCACGATTGCATGCTCAGATTATCGAAATTTATTAAAGTACAACTGAAATTTCTAATCAAACGCTCGGCAAAACCATTTCCTGCGCACAACAGATTTTTTTCCCTTCCTAAATTCATCATCCGAATACTTAAGCATCACATGCAAGCTCCTTAACATCTTCACCTACTTATATTTAGTCAGTCTAAGACCAAGATTTACCTCGGTTTGTAGCTTAGCTCACGCACGAGAAAAACTGAAAATTCTCTCCCTCTCTCACTCTCGGCTTGCTGTCGCGCTTGGAGGTTGGTTCTGGTTGGTGTTGCAGCTGCGGGGTGTTGAAGTAGAAGGATGATCGTTGCTGGTGGGGGTTGAAGGTGCAGTATGAAATGGTCAGCTCGTGGTTGGGATGAGGAAAGTGGTGCAGCTCACTCCCTCGGTCAGAACTGAAATGTTGCAGCTCGCGGATTGCAGCTCTCTTTTCTTGCTCAAGTGTCTGATCAGGAAAGGAAATGGAAGCTCGGCTCTCTCTCTCTCTCACTTGGTCGATGATCACGAGGTGAGATGGTGGAGTGTTTGTGGTGTGGGGTAGTGGTGAGATAATGGAGAGAAAATGGGGCGCGGTTGAGGTAAAGTGTTGGTGAGGAGAAGAAGAAATGTGCTTCGGCAGAAATGGAAGTGTTAGTGTTTTATAGAGTTGGCCGAGAGTGTTTTGGGTGGTTGCATGGTAATTTTCAAAAATAGTGGAGGGGTATTTGTGAGAGCCCGTAAATTTTTTTATTTTCTAGGCGTTACTTTATTTAATTGCACGCCTTTTATGCATTTTCTTTATTAGGAAAATTTTCTAGATAATTTTTATGAGCAGTTATAGTTTTTGGATGATTTTTCTAGTATCAAATAGGTTTTGAGAAATTAAGAGTGTATACCGGATGTGGGACCCACTAGGGCGAAAAGTTCGGAAAAATTCGGCCAACTAGATTAAGTTTTGGATACTGGAATTAATTTACCGGGTGTTAAGAGATAAGTAGAGGATGCTAAGTGGATTGGTATAAGAGAGACAAAAGTTAGGCAAATCATTAAATGAGGTGACAAGTGTCACCATAGGATTGCTTCTTACATAAGACCACTATTCACCTTTTCTATTTGACCAAATAAATCACAAAATTAACCAAAAATTTCACCATTTTGCTCTTCATCTTGGCCGGCCCTCTCTCTCAAAAAGAAAGGAAGAAACTCTCCAAGTTCTTGATTCCATCTTGCTCCAAATCAACAAAACAACCATTTAATCTTACTTTTGTTCCATAGAAAACCTTAAGTGAGTGTTAGTGAGGTGTTGTGTGGAGTTATTTGGAAAGCTAAGAGGACCAATTGCTCTCTCTCTCTTGTTTCTAAGGTGAGTTGTGAAGAACCACTCTCCTTCCTCTAATGATGCTTAAATCATGATTAGTGGTGGTATAAGATGCAATATTATGGATTACATCTTGATTTGTGGTTGAATTAGTGAAGTTTTATATTTATTGGTGGTTTTTCTGTTTTAATATGAACATGATTGTGTGGCTATCTATGATGATTGGAAATGATGTTTAATGACTCTAGGAGGTGGAAAAAGTGATTAATTGCAACCAATTTCTGGTTTGGAAGAAATTTTAGAAAGTTAGGGTTTTATTGGGAACATTCTGCCAGGTTTTGTAGCTCATGGTTAGAGGCCGAATTGGCCTCGGCTTAAACATGAAAGTTGTAGGGAATGATATTTTAGAGGTGCCTACAAAATTTTAGGTCAATCGGAGTAGAGTAGCCTGAGAAAAGTCGAAATTATCCTTGCTGTCCTGGTTTTACCCGAATGTAAGAATTGCGCCTGTAATTGGGTGTTTTGGTTGGCATTGCTTCGGAATTTGTTGTTGGGGTCTTCTGATTAAATGTATCCCTGTTTCTAAGCTTTCAGGTGGCTTTGGAATTTCTGGATTTGGACTTAAGTAGGCTGAGTTATGCTGTTTACAGCAGAATGTGGTTTGTGAATCTATTTTTGCGGTTCTAGTGTAGTATTTTGCATTTTGACCTGTTTTCACTCGGAACTGGGCTGAGTGACCTTCTGTAATATTGTAGCCCTGTTTCTTAGCTTCGAAATGGTGGGTCTTGTACCTTCATCCGATAATCTTAGTGCCTTTGGTACCATTACCGCAAAATGATGTCAAAAACTGTTTTTCTGGTTTTGAGCTTAACTTTCATTTCCAGACTTTTTCCTAGCTTGAATTGTACTTGTACTACTTGGAGCTTACTGAATGGCTATTGAATGAACTTATTTTGTGTGTGCCTTTGGGAGTGATTGAGGAAAACAAAAGAAGCCTTGATGGCTGGAAAAGTAAAGAGAGACAAGGGGAAGTGCTGTCCAAATGTTTGTAGGAGCTTCGGTGAAGTCTCAGGAGATATGCTATATCATGATGTAGAAATGTCGGAATTGAGTTTCATTTGTTGCGTTTTAAACTAGATTCATAGGGCTATAAACTGTGTGAATTTCAGATCCTGTTTCTGTTTGTCCAATTTATGGTGATTTTTCAAAGTTGACTGAAATCTTGTACCTGTTCTGTCCTCCACTGGATAAAGCAGCAACTTGCGACTTGAATTCGACTGACTTACGTTCTGAATCTTACAATAGTATTTTCTGGAAAGTTATAGCCCTTTGAATTTATTTTTCAACGGTATAACTTTTATTAATTTTGGACTTACAAAACTTGAGATATGATTTTTCATATAAGGTCGCGCAGAACTGGAAAAAAATCTGTTTTCCTAGTATTGATCTTGCTTTCATTATCTACTTCAAATTTGGATTTGGTCAGTCATTGTAGGAAGGCCTTTGAGGTTGTTCATGCTTTTAAGACTAATTGTTACCTTTTCACTCCGAGGTCACCTCTTTGCTTTGCATTAATGGTTCTTTTGACTAGGCATATGGCTCGTAACCGAATCTCACTTGCGAATTCCATACTCGGTCTTGGAGTCGAGTCTTAAGTGTTTGCCTTGATTGTTCTAGGAGGTAACGACGAGTGAAGCCACACTTGGGAAGGAAACTTTTGAAATTATCCTAGTTTGATCAGGTGAGTGTATCACTCCCCTGAGTTATTGTTAAACTGGTTTTCTGTACTTGCAACTTGCTACTTGAATATCTTTCCTGACCGTTTATCTTGTATGAGATGAGGGTGTACTTTATCACACTCGTTCTCTTGCCTGTACTAAACAAACTGGAATCTATTACTGGTACTTGTTATGCACTTGAACTTGTTACTTGCACTTGTATTCGATCGTTTGGAAGTGTGTCCACGATCGTCCTGTTAAACTTGATCCTCCTTGTTAAACCTGAGCTCAACCTCATGGGGAGTTAATTAAATCGAGCCATGCAAGGGCTTGGTCGAGAAAATTGACAATCCGTGGGTGCCTGTTTTTATGGAATCTTTGAGTATTGAGACTCTTGATTCCGGTATACTCGAGTATTACCATTCCTGTTTCTATTTGGCGTTCGGGCCCGGTAAGGGGGTATGAATGGTGAACGGGATTCGGCGTTAAAGCGGTGTTCTACTGGACTGGTTTTCTTTAGTTGGAAGTTGACGGAGGGTCAACGTAGTCGGATCAAGTACTGCAACGGGAAATTGGCTCCTGAGAGCCATCTGTATCCTTTCTATCTAAGTTGTTTACATATTTCCTTATTTGGTACACCTATGTGATTAATTGAGCATGAAGTTCCTTGGTCCTTGACTGTTATTATTTTCGTACCTCATTGAGCTTATAGCTCACCCCGTTTTGTTATCCTTGTTTTCCTTATAGGAAAATCTTTTGGGAACAATGATGTTTGGAAGCATGAGTTGAGCTAGATATATATTCTTTTGTATAGCTCCTCAATAGATAGAAACCTTGAATGTATTTCGATCCAACAACTCCCTTTTGATTTGTAAATTTGCAATCATGTATTTATATATATATGTATATAAGTGTTTAATCAGGTACATGTGTTACCCCGCTCGAACGTGTTCATTCTTTATGGATACCTGGAGTTTAATGAAATTAATGAGGTTTCGGACGAGTGTAGTATCCAAGTGTGAAAAGGAAAAAAATTAATAAATAAATAAATAAATCTGGCAGGGATTTTTTTTTTTTACAATATTATGGGTTGGAAAGTTACATTTAACTTGGAGGTTTCCCAATCATTCGTTTTCTTTGGTTTCTTTCACGCGTGCTATAGAAGTGGGAGTGATTCGACCCCGTAGTCCGGGCGAGAGCTGGGCAGGCGGTCCGCTAAGCCCTTTGGTTCGCCTTAAGGGGAGGTGGGGCTGTCACAGTATTTCGGTCTTTGCACATCTCCTCCTAATTTCTACTCAAGTCCTCAATTCTAACTTAATTCCAAAAATTATCCCAAATGTGATTTTAAACGCCTAATTATATACTAACCTTGCGAAAATTTAATCATTGGGAATTTTCACGTCCTAAGTGTACTTAGTATACTTGTGTCGGTTTTGTCTAAAATTTTATCGGCTCTATCTTAATGCTAAGGTTCCTATTAACACTTAACATTATTAATGATTAAAACTAGTTATCGAGATTCAAAGGTTTAATATTAAGGCAATAAAATTATTCTAACTCAAGCAACATTAATTTATCTTGACAAGAACCAAGTAATTTAATATTTTAGCACAATTAAGTTGTTTGTAACATAAAACTACTTTTACATACTTATTTAAGAACAAGTAAAAATAAAAATGAAGTTTATTAACAATCTAAAAGGCAGGTGCAATACATATATTTTATATGTTATATATTTTTTTTCCCATGCTTGTTTGAGAACGAATAAGGTTAAGAGTAGAATTTATTACAAGTCCAAGATGCAAAGGCAATACATAAGTTCACCTTTATATTTTATACGTATATATATATATATATGTAGGCATTTTTTCGAGGTTCTCACATCTCCTCCTCACAAAATTCGTTTAGTTCGGAATAACAAGTACACGTTTTCAAGGCTATACTTGAATCAGGAGTGTATTAATATTGGAGAATTAATAATGATCAATAGTAGATTAAGAAAGGTTAATTGAGGAATTAATACTAGACTCCTGTGAGGACTCGCAAAATTTATTATTTTAAATTCCTATTTCGAGTTTGAATATTTAATTGCCCATTTATTTTGAATATTATTTTCTAACCTCTTTAGACCTAACTAAATGGGTCTATAGCTTCGTTATATTTTTAAAGTGACTTCTGTCAAAATTTAATTTTTGGGAACTCGTTAAGTGAAAATAGTGAATACACGTTTGGAGATTATAGTTGATTTGGGGTGTAATAAGCTTGGAAAAATTAGAGGCCTGTACAATGGTTTTAAAATAGGTGTTTTTATGTTTAAATATTCAAGTGATAATTATTAGTACCATCGTTATAAGAAATTCTTGGAAGTTTCGCTTTATCACGCTTAATTTGGAAATACGCGTTTTCACACGTGCGATTTAATTGAGGGACTTTAGACTCTTATTTTGGGACAATTAAGAGTGAATAATATTAATATGAATACAAGTGCATGAGAGGTTTAGTGCACTGGTGAAACAAATGCAAGAGGAATTGAGCACGAAACGCGCGCATGCGCGCGCGAGAGAGAGTTTTGACTTTTGCACTAATTCTAGCCACACAAATGAAGCTTCCTTAGGAAGCCAAATTTAGACCAAAACACTCTCTCTCCTCCTCACAAAGCAGCTGGCCATCCTTGTGCAAAAATAACTCAAGTTCTTCAAAATTTTCCTTCACAAAATCTTCATCAATCTTCATCCAATTCCTTCCAAATTTCACACACACTTAGCCTAATACTTGGAGATCACATTAAGCTACAAAGGAGAGCTGCAATCCACGGTTTTCTTGGACAAGGAGGGAGCTGAAATTCTGCCTTTGTTCATCACACAAGTAGGTGATGATCCAACCTTCAAATCTTGGTTTTCGGAAGTAGAATTTCACGTATAAACTCTCGTATGCATGTGGGTAGTCTTGTTTATGGTGGATTTTTATTGTGTGGGCTCTATGAACTCCCAATTTTGATGGAAGGACTGATTTTATGATTGATGATGAAATTAATGGTGGTTTAGTGCTTAAATTAGTGGATTAATGTTGTATTGTTGGTAGAAAATCAAAAGAGGTGCTTGGAGCAAAAGTGACCGTTTTACCCCTGCCTTGTCTGACCACTTTTGTGCCAACTTTTGAGGTTATAATGGTTTTTTAATGTTTTTTACATGTTATATTGGTTGTGTAAAAAGTTTCATTGAAAAATAACTTGATTTGGTCACTCAAATGTTGAAATTTCGAAAGGTTAGAAAACTGAAATTTTGTTCCCGGATTGCCCAGGCAGTCTTCTTGTTTCGGCCATAACTTGTTGCTCTGATGTCAAAATCGAGTGCCATTTGTGGTATTGGAAACTAGACATTCCCAGCTTTCCGTTGGTATAAAATGCATGTCCTGGTTCCACTTGATCAAGCCAAACCATTCGTTTGAAATCCACAGTCCTGTTTCGTTGCTTCCTGGAAGGCAGCACATGAGTTGCAACTTAGTGCTCACAAATGAGCTGGTTATGGACAGATTTTGAAAACGGTTTCTACTGAGAAATTATAGCCTTATGAGTCTATTTTCTAACTCCACCAATTACACTCAATTCTGAGTTGAATTGAGTGATTTATGATCAAAATTCAAAACTGACTTTGTGAACGAAAACAGTGTTTTGGACAGATTTGAAACTAACTATGGTTTGGGACTTGTTATCCGAAGCTTCTTAGTGTAAATCATCTATCGAATGTACCTTGAACATATTTTGGATATTACCTACTGGAATGAACCATGTTTGAGATGTTCCTTGACCAAATGTTTGGAAATGGCAAAACGGAAATTCAAAGGTAGTTTAGCCTTAGAATTTCTTGGAATTTCAACGGTTTTGTTAACCCACTTTCTGTGCTTATTTATCCATGAAATTTGGTAGAGGAACAACCCTTATATGGTAGTATTATACTACTAATTTTGGTGTTATTCTGGTGCCATTTCGTTACTCAACTAAACTTCCAAAGTTCATGACTTGATTTTGGAAAACCCTTGTTTAACAAGGAAATTTGGGTAATTTTGAGCAACCATATCTTGGTGCTCAAAACTTCAATTCTCATTCCACTTGTTCCATTCTAAACTTGGATTATAACTCTAATAATGTTCCAAATTTCAAAGGCTAGTTCAAATTGAGTGAATTTTGCCGAATTTTCCAAGTTGGCCGAAAATCAACTTCAATCTGTCTTGATAACACACGTTATCTACTTCAATTCAAAATTTGAATACCATTCACTTGGATTTATGGAAATGTGACTTCTAGAAACTTTTAGTACTTTGAAAAATGTTTCCAACGGTACCAAATTTTCCAATTTTGGATAATCAGGGAGTGAGTTATGATTTTTCAAAGATTATACCAAAAATAAAAAATTGAGACCATTTGAAAGAAATCCGTTCGGGAAACCGTTCACCAAAATCCGGCTTTGAATCTGGCCATTTCTTGGCCGGATAGTCGGCCGGATTGGTGATGGAATTTGAAAAAAAATGGAGGTTGCTCTCTGCCTCCAATCCGGCCAGAATCCAGCTGGATTGTGACGTGGCCTGTTTTCTTCCTACTTCGGTCGTTTGTTTTGAGATCTATTTGTTTGCACTTGTTACCGTCCAATGATTTTATGGATGATGATTCGTTGACTCGAGTTTTGTAACTCTTTTGAGCTTGATTTTCAAAAGAAAACTAGGCCGATCTTCGAGATATTTTCTAAGTTCGTACTAGTGTACGACCTTCCTCATTGTTTGAGGATTATCAGTAATAGTCCATTGTTAATTGCTCAGGCACACAAGGGACATTTCTTCCTCATTACTTATATTGGTGAGTGAAGTGTATGAATACTTGATACAAATTTAATTGTTATGATTGTTTGGAGATTTTGAAAATAGAGGCGAGTGTGTACTTTACCGCACTCGTTCTTATTTGAAATAAATGACTCATGATTCAAATGTACCAAAAGAATTACGAATGACTTAATTGAATGAAATGAGATGATTGAATGTTGAATGAAATGAAATGGTATGGTATGGTATGGCTGCATACGTCGTTGGAGTGAATCTCCTTGACTCTCAAATGTAAATGGGGGACGCCCAAACTCATAGGTTGACCTTGGACTCGAGCCGGCATGGGCTTGGTCGGGAACCTTGGCGAGCCATAAGATAATTAAGCTTGACCTAATAAGAGGTCTTGCTTGGTATACTCATAGAGTATCGCCTTATAAATGTCTTGCGGGCTCGGGAGGTGTACGGTGGACGGAGGGAAGTAAGTGGTGATCTACGGAATGGAAATACCGACCCGGTTGACGGAGGGTCATCGCGAGAAGGTATACGAATGACATCGGCAGAGCAAGTGGAACTTAGCTCCTGAGAGCTACCATATCCATGAATTGTTTCTGTTTACATTTCATTGGAATTGTCAATTACTTGTACTTTATCTTTTGATCTGTTATTTGAACTTGTTATTTGGACTATGTGCTTGCATGTGTGTACTTGGTCTCACGAGCGTTTTGCTCACCCTATAGATTTGTTTTCCTTAACAGGATTTACCTTACCCTAAGGCGAACCAGAGGGCTTGGCGGACCTCTTGCCCAGCTCTTGCCGGAACTCAATCATACCTCAATCAATTCCGAAATAAAACCACAAGAATTCGTATAACCATAATCCAAAACTTAAAGCAAAACTCATATACATTGCTATCTCAAAAGGAAGTACAATCATCGAATATACAAAAGTTCTCAATTCTTCATACGTCCAGCTCGTGCCAAGCACTAGGGCGAGAACCATTACAAAAAACCAAGAAACTAGTCTAGGCTAGTCTATACAAAACTCCCGTCCTGGCTCCCCTTCCCTGTTAAGGAAAACAAAACTAAAGGGATGAGTTAAAAGCTCAGTGAGGTTCCAAACACATAATCAAACAATCAATTCAATACATTAAACATAGATTATCAATAATTCATAAAACATTTACAATGGAAAGCGATAATAACACATTCATTAAAAGGATACGGGCTCACAGGGAGCCATTTTTTCGTTCGTTCATTCGTTCTCCTGTCATTCCCCTTATTATTCCAATCATTTGAAAATGCATTTTTGTAAGTAAAACCCCTCATTTTCATTGACATTCATTCGTTCATTTCATTCACCCCCTCCAGGACGTTGGTCAGGCTCCATCCGACAACAAGGTAATACTCGAATATACCAAACGTTCACCCAGGGTACCAAATCGCCCGACCGAGTCCGCTTCTGGATCGAGTCGACAGGTAACAAAGGGCAAGGGCCTAGTTCAGCCAAACGGCTTACATTCATGCGCAACTAGCATTTAATCATGTAACGACCCCACCTCCCCCTTAGGTGTGCCAGAGGGTTCGGCGGGCCGCCTGCCCAGCTCTCGCCGGGACTCAGTCATTCTTTAATCCAATCCAGAACAAATCACAAGAATAAATAGGGCAGCAATCCAAACTTAAAGTGAAACTTATATACATTGCTATCTCAAAAGGAAGTACAACCATCAAATGTACAAAGGTTCCCACTTCACCATACAACTAGCCAGTGCCAAGCACTAGGGCGAGAACCATTACAAAAGAAACAAAAGACCTAGACTAGGCTAGTCTATGCTCTCATCCTGCTCGCCGTCTCCTGTTAAGGAAAACAAAACTAAAGGGGTGAGCTAAAAGCTCAGTGAGATTCCAAACAGATAATCAAACAATCAAACAATCAATTCAATACATTAAACATGGAGTATCAATAATTCAAGAAACATTTACAATGGAAAGCAATAGTAACATTCATTAAAAGGATACGGCTCACAAGGAGCAATTTGTTCATTCGTTCTCCTGACATTTCCCCTTATTCCTCCAATCATTTGAAAATGCATTTTTCGTTTATCAATAAACCCTCGTTCGTTCGTTCGTTCGTTCATTCATTCATTCACCCCCGTCCTGGCCGTTGGCCAGTCTCCACCAACCTACAGGGTAATACTCGAGTATACCAAACGTTCACCCAAATCCCTAATCGCCCGACCAAGTCCGCTTCTGGCTCGAGACGACCGGTAACAAGGGGCAATGGCCAGTTCAGCCCCAAAAGGCTTACATTCATGCGCAAGTAACATTTCAATCAATAAATCCTTGAAAATTGTACAGTTATTTAGGTCGAGTTCGATAAAGTACACACTCGCCTAGAAGCTCGTTTTGGACATCATTCAAAGCAATTAACACATTAGCAAATGATAACAACAAGCCATAAAGTCAAATAAGGAACACTCACCTAGATATGCAAAATAACGTGCAAAATATCCTTCCGGATATTGCCCTTAGTCACCAATGAAACCTAAGGTTGATCAAGAGAACATATTACAGTTTATCGAGCAAAACATTTAAGGGAAACAAAGAAACCCGACTAATTAGGAGTAAAACGTGTAAAGATGACTTTCAAGTAAGAAGAGAGTTGTTTGAACCCCAGGATGAAAAATCATGTTTTTTTTAAAATGGAAAACCGGTCATGGTATTGGCCAAACAAAAGTATACAAGTTCCAATAGAAACCTTGCCCTCGAGCGAAAATTTGGGCAGCACGCCCTTTGTGTTTACCTAATTTTTCAGCCATTTTGGCTTCATTATTTTTCCTCAACCACAACCCAACATCACACATAAGCAATTCAAGCCAAGAGCCGTTCCATAGGCTCACAATATCATAAGTAGAAATTCAACTTAGCAAAAGACAGATTCAATGTACGAATGCGGAAATAACATATCCGAAGCTACGCTTATCGGATTGAGACAAAACCTATGCCGTTTTGAAGCTAAGACACAGAGCTACAACATTCATGAAGGTCATTTAGTCCAGTTCCTAATGTAACTTAGTCAAATTCTCAAATTACTAAACCAGAACCCAATTCGTCG
This sequence comes from Coffea arabica, assembly GCF_036785885.1. Taxonomy (NCBI): domain Eukaryota; kingdom Viridiplantae; phylum Streptophyta; class Magnoliopsida; order Gentianales; family Rubiaceae; genus Coffea; species Coffea arabica. Next base: position 45,530,370 of record NC_092320.1, on the reverse strand, counting down.
GCTGTTTAAACGCAGAACACTGTAATGGACATAACTCAGAGTACACAAGTCCGAATCAGGTGTTCTTAGAGGCATTTGAAAGCTAATTCAGAATTCTACAACTTTCACGTTTTGGAAAAACACTAAATCAGAATGGATCCTAGTCAAAAAATGGGATAAACTGGACTTAACTGATCACACGGACTGCTTAGGAAATACTTAAAACAGTAAGGGTATTTTGGACTTTTCACATCCTACGTTGCTCCGATTGAGCTGAAATTTTGTAGGAACCTATAAAATACCATTCTATACAACTTTTCTTCTTTGACCTAAGGCCAATTCGGCCTCTAACATAGGGATTCAAATTCGGACAGAATGTTGGGAAAACATTTCCAGATTCTGGAATTCCTAGTTTTTAGTGGAACTTTCCTTAATTTCTTGGTCTAATCACTACCAAAGCCTCTCTTATAACCTTAATTTCAACATATATACTTCATACAACAAATTGGGCAGAAATTCATCAAGCCCTAGTTCATCATATAAATTGGGGAAAACTTCCAAAACAAGATAATATCCATGATTCCACCACAAAATCAAGTTGCTAAGCTTAATTTAACAAGATTGAAAGTAAAACTTGGAGAGATAAGCTTTCTTACCTTGACTAGAGTTCACTAAGAGTAGCCCAAGCTTTCTCTTTCAAAAATCACACCACAAGTCACTAACTAATCACTCAAGGACAAGTTTAATCGGTTTGTTTTGTTTGATTTCTCACTTGGTTGTTGGATTGAAGATGAAATGGAATGTTTTCCCTTGTTGTTTTTCTTCTTGCTCCTCTCGGCCAGCAGCAACAAAATGAAGAAGAAAGTTGCTAAGTTTTGGTGTTTAAATAGATGGTCTTGGTCTTAATTAAGAAGCTCTATGGTGGCGACAAGTGTCGCCACCACCACCTTTCTTTTTTTTTCTCTTTCTTTCCTTGCCATTTTAGCCACTAATTTTCGGTCAACCTTGCTGCCAAGAGAGAAGATATTTTGCTCAAGTTCAATAAATTTGTTTGGTGAGAAAAATGGTGGTCAAGTGGTGCGTTCAATCGGTAGTGCGCGGGACCCGCTGGTTCGCGTAGGGTTTTTACTTCCCATTCACTAACCTTATATCATTGCTACCAATCACATATTATTTCTCACTTAAAAGTCACTTTTAATCCTCAAATTTAATCCTTACTCTGTACCGAAAATTCATCCGGCGAAAATCGCGAAAACCCTAATTTTGCTCCAAACTTGAAACCGAAGCGTAAAACCCAAATTTCTAGGTTTACTTACACTTATTGTGAAATAATTGGGTAGTGGGCTTTGATAAATAATAATTTTCAAATAAAAGGGTATTTTTGAGAAAAATACAAGAAATTTGCGAGTCCTCACAAATCATTTAATTATTGAAAATTTCACATTTATTTAGGTCGAGTGCGATAAAGTACACACTCGCCTAGTAAAATTCGTTTTAACAGTCATTGATAACATGGAACATGTAATCATACATCCACCACAAGCCATAGAGTCAAGAACAAGCCATATAGTCAATGAAAATATGACAAACAAGGAACACTCACCTCTTTACGTAAAATAACGTCCAAAGGGTTCTTCCGGGTATTACCCTCAATCACCAAGGAACCCTAATAGTAATCAAAGAACACATTATGCTTCTACCATAAAAACCTAAGTGATTCAAAGAGAATCCAAATACGTACTAGTGCAATACATAAATATGGGTTTTAAGGTGAAAGTGTATATTTAGATTAGAGGACATTAGTAACTAAACGTTTTCTCAAATCAAACACAAAACCATACCAAAAAGGTTTTTAGAAAATTCCATTGAAAATAAATTAATAGCGCCACTTCAAAATAAGGCCAGATATAAAAAGACAGTTGTTCAAATTTTCGTAAAGCTCTTCGTTTGGTCCGAAACTAACTCATATGCAAAGAAATAATGTATAACAAGTGTCTTGGGTAAAATCATATGAAAAGTAAGCTAAACAAACCAATAATAACCAAGAGAAAATATTACAGGTAAATCCTCAAAGCTTAGGTGAACCAAGAAAATCCGAATATTTATTTGTACAAAGTATAAATATAGTTTTGGAAGTGAAAAGAGTACATTGAAACCAAAGGACATAAGTAAGATATTTGTAAAACTTATGCTCACTCGTAAAACTTTAAAATCTCCATTCTTTTCCTCAATCAATCCCAAAGTCACACATAAAATACTCTTATTTCAATAGCCATTCCATAGGCTCAAAGTCATACAAGTACAAAATCAAACTAGGAAAATGTCCGGAAATGAAGTTAAAGTGATAAATCAAAAGACAGATTTGACGTCGCTTAGCGGAACAGACACAACCGGAGATACACTTATCGGATTGGGGTGTAATTTATACCGTTTCGAGGCTAAGGTAAAGGGCTACAACTTCGATGAAGACCACTCAATCCAGTTCGTAGTGTATCTAGGTCAAAATTTCGAATTACAAAACCAAAATCTCACACTCGGGCTAGTTAACCGCAATATACGTAAATGACAATAACTTAGGCTACCGAAGTCCGATTGAGGTGTTCTTGTGACGGCCCCACCTCCCCCTAAGGCGAACCAGAGGGTTCGGCGGGCCACCTGCCCAGCTCTCGCCGGGACTCAGTCGTTCACTAAAGTCCTCAAATGAATTACAAGAATAAACCTCAAATATACATCACATGGTCCACAAATATAAATCCAAGTCTCCTATAATTACATGTCACAAATGCAGCGGAAACTAATTCCCAACTATACATCAAATGATTCCAAATCCAAAACTGTACAAGATATAGGCCATCCATTCACGTGAATAAGCACAACAAGTCCGGCCTTCGCCTTGAGCCCTGTGGAGGGGAATAAAATAGTTGTGGGGTGAGCTAGAAGCTCAGCGAGTAACCAGTAAAATCAGAAATCAAATATATTTCACAATAATGCATTTTGATCATTTCGATGATGTCATGATTCAGAGATCAAATGTCCGTTTATTGCTCTCGTGAGCCGGTGAAATCATTGCACTTGAACACCCATTGCTCAAATAGATCAGTTAACATTAACATTGAGAGGGAGCCCCTTTTTGAGCTCCAGATAAACATGAACATGAACCATAAACAAGGTGGAGACGTTGGTGTCCAGCACTAGACTTTCCCAGAACTCATTGAAGCCAAATCATGTCATGAATCCACATGCAAGCACGCATGATATGCAATCGAATAAATAATGCAAGAAGCATTTCACAAGTACTTTGGAAATAGTTTAGGGTCACTCACCTCCACGGCTCAGGAACCATCCATCATATATCATTGCCTTGCTCAAATCCAAGTCTTAGATCACAAACTCAATGCAAACAAGTCCTTTAAAAGTTCGGACAGCACTTCCCCTAAATTTGCTTACTTTTCCAGCCATCATGGCTTCATTATTTCCTCAGCTAGTCCCAAAGGTACACACACAACAACAAGTTCATCCAATAGCCATTCAGCAAGCTCCAAGTAGTACAAAGACAAGTCAAGCTAGGAAAAAGTCTGGAAATGAAAGTTAAGCTCAAAACCAGAAAAATAGGTTTTGACGTCATTTTGCGGTAATGGTACCAAAGGCACTACGATTGTCGGATGAAGGTACAAGATAAACTGTTTCGAAGCTAAGAGATAGGGTTACAATATTACAGAAGGTCACTCAACCCAGTTTCGAGTGTAACCAGGTCAAAAATGCAAGATACCATACCAGAATCACAAAAACAGATTCACAAAACGCATTCTAGCGGAAACATCATAAATCAGGCTATTCAAGTCCAAATCCAGAAATTCCAAAACCACCTGAAAGCTAAGAAACAGGGCTAAATTTCATCCAAAGGTCTCAACAACCAATTCGGAAGCATTCCTGACCAAAACAACCAATTACAGGCGCAATTCCCAATTTCGGGTAAACCAGAACAGCAATAGTAATTTCGACTTTTCTCACTCTACGCTACTCTGATTGGCCTGAAATTTTGTAGGCACTTCTAAAATGTCATTCCCTACAACTTACATGTTTTAATAAAAGGCCAATTCGGCCTCTATCTAGGACCTAAAAATTCGGACAGAATGTTCATCACAAAACCCTGATTTTCTGAAATTTCTTCCAAAACAGAAATTGATTGCAATTAATCACTTTTTCCACCTCATAGAGTCCTTAAACATCATTTTCAATCATCATACATGACCCCATAATCATATCCATATGAAAACAGAAAAATCCCCAAAAATTATAAAACTTCATCACTTCAACCACAAATCAAGAAATAATCCATAATATTGCATCTCATACCACCACCAATCATGATTTAAGCATCAATTAAGGGAGGAAAGAGATCCTTCACCACTCACCTTGGTAACCAAAGAGATGGAGCAACCTTGCACTTAAATCTTCCAAATCACTCCAATAAACACCTCACAAACACTCACTTAATGTTTTCTATGGAGCAAAAACAAGATTCAATGGTTGATTTGGTAGATTGGAGTAAGATTGAAGCTAGAAAGTGGAGTAGAAAATGAAGTTTTTCTCTCTTATTTTGCTCCTCTTAACAGCCGGCCATGACAAGAAAAATGGGAGAAAAATTGGTCCAAATTGGTTTTAGTAAAGTTAGAAAAGTCTTGGTCAAAAGTCAAGGTCCAATGGTTTTGTGACAAATGGTCCTTTAGGGTTTTAATCGTATTTTTTTGTCTCTCCAATACAAATATCTTAACACATTGTAAAATAATATCACTTAATACAAAATTCCAACAAGTTGTCAAAAATATAATGCATTAACCGCACTTGCGGGTCCCACGTTCAAAATACACTCTTAATTTCTCAAAAACTAACTGATACTAGAAAAATCATTTTAAAACTATCTTTGCTCATAAAGTTTATCTGGGGAATTTTTCTAATCAAGAAAATGTAGAAAAGGCGGGCGATTAAATAAAATAAACCCTAGAAATTTAGAAAATTTCCGGGTTCTCAAACTCATTTTTTTTTTCGGGGCGTCACAGTTCTCAATGGTGTTGGAAACCTAAAACATAAGGCTAAAAGTTTCATGTTTTGGCAAAGACTGTTTTGGTACGGATCAAGGTGAAAAATGCAGCCAACATGAGGAAATGTCAAAACTGTCTGCTGGACTCTACCTAGGGCAGTCTCAGGGATAATTTTGTCTTTTCATGAGATACGATACTCCGATTGAGCTGAAATTTTATAGGAAACAATAAAACATCATTCCCTAAAACTTTCATATTTTGTGCTAAGGCTGATTCAGTCTCTAACATACTCAAACAGAAACGGGCAGAACTGAACCATAAGAAATCTCAATTCTGGAATTTCAAGAATTTAATGTGCAACTTCACATTTCTAGCTTAAAACCACTACTACTACCTCCTATACAAGCCTACATACACCATATACCATCCAAACAACCATCATTCCAATAACCAAAGCTGAATTTGTTTACACTATAAAGTTGGAATTTACCAAAACTAATACTAAAACCATGAAAGTTACCTAACAAGCCATATCTTTCACTTCTAAACCAATAAGTAGCACAACCATGAAATAATACCATCCTTACCTAGAATTGGAGATGCACAACAGCCCCTAGGAAGCTTGAACCACCAAAACTCTCCACTCCAAGATGATAATCCACCCTCCTAAGCAACTTCTATGGATTATTTGGTGAATCTATCTGTTAGTTTGCAAGATTGAGCAAGAAAGCAAGCTTGAATGAAGTGGTTTCTTTCTGTGAGGACCCGTAATTTTCTTAATTTCTAGGTTTTAATTTCTTTTAATTACACGTTTTTCCGCCTTTTCTTTATTCGAAAAATTGTGCAAATAAATTTTATGAGTAAATATAGTTTTTAAATGATTTTTCTAGTATCGAATAGTTTTGAGAAATTAAGAGCGTATATCGGATGTGGGACCCGCTAGTACGAAAAGTTCGGAAAAATTCGGCCAACTAGGTTAAGTTTTGAATACTGGAATTAATTGACCGGGTGTTAAGAGATAATTAGAGGTTGATATGTGGATTGATGTGAGAGGGAACAAAAGGATATGTATGCATTTAATGAGGTGACAAGTGTCACCATTTGGTTGGTGGAACTTTATGAACACTATTCGTGGTCTTACCAATTGACCAAATAAATCAAAAAATTACCAAAATTCACTTCATTTTCCAAGCTATTGAAGCCGGCTCTCTCAAGCAAGAAAGAAAGAAAATCCCTCCAAATTCCTAGCTCTAATCTTGCTCAAATTCAACAATCCAACCGTTTAATCTTGCAATTACTCCATAAAACCTCTTCACTTATTGTTTGTAAGGTGTTTGGAAAGCTAAGGTGGTTAATTGCTCTCTCTCTTGTTTTACCAAGGTGAGTGGTGAAGGACTCCTTTCCTCCCTCTAATAATGTTTAATTCATGCTTGGTGATAGTATGAGATGCAAGTTTATGGATTAATCTTGATTTTTGGTTGAATTGGTGAAGTTTTATAATTATGGGTGATTTTTCTGATTTAATATGAATATGATTATGTGGGCATGTATGGTGATTGGAATTGGTATGTAATGAAGCTAGGATGTGGGAAAAGTGGTTAATTGCAAGCAATTTCTGTTTTGGAAGAAAATTGAAAAACTAGGGTTTCAAAGTTATACATTCTGCCCGGTTTTGTAGCTCATGGTTAGAGGCCGAATTTGTGACGCCCCACATCTCCCTAAGGCGAACCAAAGGGTATCCGCGGACGCCTGCCCAGCTCTCGCCAGGACTCAAGCAATTCCATTCAATTTAAAACCGGACTAAACACTTCGAAGAGAGCAACATGAATACAATAATGCGGAAGCGTTCAAGCTTATAAAGTCACTTAACATGTAACCATTACACCGGTAATCATAAAACAACTTAAATTCAAAATACACGTCAAGGCCCAAACTTTCAAATTTACAATTTCCAAAGATACAACCCAAACCAGGGCCTAGTCAAAATATAGCAGGAGTCTTAACAAAAGTATAACGAATGGTTTCTCCATACTTCTCCAAGATTCAGTCCTGTTAAGGAAAACAAAACTATAGGGTGAGCTAAACGCTCGTGAGGCCAAGAACACACATGCAAGCACTTTGGTCAAATAGCAATCCCAAATTTAATAAATAAAACCATGTCCTTTCAATAATTAATCATTCGAACAGGAAAAGTAATCAGAAACAATTCAAGGATGTAGTAGCTCTCAGGAGCTAAGTTCCACTCGATCTGCCGATGTCATTCGTATACCTTCCCGCGTTGACCCTCCTGTCAACCGGGTCGGTATTTCCATTTCCGTAGATCACCACTTACTTCCCTCCGTCCACCGTACACCTCAAGGGCCCACAAGTCATTTATAAGGCGATACTCCACGAGTATGCCAAGCAAGACCTCTCATTAGGTCGAGCTTATATATATCTCATGGCTCGCCCCAGTCCCCGACCAAGCCCATTGCCGGCTCGAGTCCAAGGTCGGCCTATGAGTTTGGACGTCCCCCATTCATTTGAAAGTCGAGGAGATTCACTCCAACGACTTATGTAATCATAACATAACATTGCATTTCATTCATTCATTCAATACATTTCAATCATTCAGTTGAAATTAGAACGAGTGCGATAAAGTACGCACCCGCCCTTATTTTTTTTTAAACTTCCAACAATTACCACAAATAAGCAAGTATCAAAGATTCACACACTTGACACTCACCGAGCAATTCAATAAGAATTGTTTTCTGGGAGTTCAAGTGTCCACAGTGAGATCCTCTTGAAGGTCTCCTTGTGCGCCTGGCAATTAATAGCGGACAATCATTCAAATAACCCACTTGTCAAGGAAGATTGTACACTAGTACAAGGAACCTCAATTACACGCAAATCTAGGTTCAACTTGCCTTTTATTATGTACAATATTATTTGAGTTTTTATCATGAAAAGCGAGGGCAAAACGTTTGAATAATACCAAGAGAATTAAGAGTTTTGGAAAAACTCCTTTGCCTTGAAATTTGAGAAATTTCAGTTTTATCCTAAATCTTTGAAAATTCGTATCTATCTCGATATAAGTCCAAAACTGGAAAATTTTATACCGTTGGAAACCTTTTGGAAAGTGTTAAAAGTTCTTAGAAGACACCTTTCCACGAATCTAAGTGGAAAGTACTCAAAAATGAGCTTGAAGATGCAGGATTGGTTTACAAGGCAGAATTAAGTTGGATTTCGGCCAACTTTGAAAATTCGGCACGATTCACACGTTGCAAACCAGCCTCTGAAATTTGTCACTCAAGTAGTGTTGCAAGTGAGGTTTATAACAAAACAAGAGGATCAAGAATCGGAGTTTCGAGTACCGAGATACGGTAGCCCGAAGTTGGGGAAATTTAAGACTGGAGAAGAATTTCCAGATTTGAACCTCCAACACTAGAAATTTAATTGGGTATCGAAACGAACTTGGATTGGTACCAAAATTGGTAGTATTTTACTACCATATTAAAGGTACCACTCTATCAAATTTCAGGGAAAAATACCTTCGGAAAGATAGTTAATTAGTCAACCAAAGTTCAGGAAAAATTCTAAGGCAATCTGCCTTTTGACTTCCATTTCCAAATTCAAATCGTTTAACCATGAAAACTATCCAACCATGGTTCATTTATGAAATAAAGGTCTAAGATACATCCATGATACCTTTGGTAAGTGATGAGCATCAAGAACTTCAATTAATAAAATCATTCCCAAGTTTTGCCCCAAATCAGTCCAAATACTACGTTTTTCCAAAACAGGGCAGTCCTCTTGTTTTAGTCACAACTCAATCAATTTAACTCGGAATGAGGTATGGTTTATGGAGTTAGAAAATTCATTCATAGGACTAAAATTTCACAGAAGGAAATGTTCTGAAATTCGGCAAGCAACCAGCTCGAAATTGAGCCTCAAGTTGCTGCCTCTACAAACCATTCCAGCAAATCCGAGAGACAGGACAGCTATCTTAAAACGAATGGTTCGGCTCACTCACAAGGAATCAGAATGTGAATTTTATCTCAAATTAAAGCCAGGAATGTCTAGTTTCAAACGCCACCGACCGCTGGACAGGGTTACCCGAAAATGATTTTCCAGCTTGCCTAGTTCACGAATAAATTCATTTGCCCATCCAAACGTTAATGTTTTCCAACGAAAATTTTTACACATATAGTATAACATATAAACATCAGGTTCATGCCAATAAATCACCAAAAATTAGCCTTATAGGGGCCGAACAAAACAGGGGCAGTTTCGGAAATTTCTTGTCATGACCTCTACTTTGAGTTTCCAACAATAATACTCCATGGATCCATCATTATAACCATTAAACTACCATTAAATCCAACATTAATCCTCTAATCAGCAACAACAACCCAAGTGTGGGAATACAAAGAGCCCACTTTCACATTTTACAACCATATCAAGCTAACCAAATGCATGCATGAACTTAACAAGGTAAGATAGCTTCCAAACTTCAAGTTTCCAAGAGTGGATCATCACTTACTTTGGTTTAATGTTCAAGCAGAATTTTCAGCCCTCTTTTACCCCAGAAAAACCGTGATTTTCAGCCCTTGTTTGCAGCTCAAAATGATCCTCAAGTATTAAACTAAGTGTGGTGCAAGTTTGGTTGAATTTGGAGATGATTTGGGGGTGGTTTGAGTGAGATTTGTGAGGTGAAATTTTGAAGCAATGGAGTTAGAGAGAGGGGAGGGCTGGTCGGCAATGAGGAGAGAGAAGAGAGAGTGTGATTTGATCCAAGTTAGCTTCCAAGAGAAGGTGAAATGAGTGGTGTAAATTCACCCAAAAGTCAACTCTCATTAGGGGTCGTTTGGCGCGATTACGGCTCGATTTTCTCGCGCGTTTGGTTCACTAGTGCACTAAACCTCCAATGCATATATATTCATGTAAATATTCTTCACTCTTAATTGTCCCGAAATAAGGGTCTAAAGTCCCTCAAGTAAAGTCGCGCGTGTGAAAACGCGTACCGTCAATTTTAACGCTATAATGCGAAACTTCCAATAAATTCTTATAACGATTGCACTACTAACTATCACTTGAGTATTTATTCATAAGATTACCTATTTTAGGACCATAGTACAAGTCTCCAATATTCCAAGGTTATTGTGCTCCTACGCGGATAAAATCTCCAAGCACTATTCACTATTTTTACTAAACGCACTCCAGGAAATTAATTTTTGAAACGAATCATTTTAAAAATATAACGAAGTTATATTACCATGTATTTAGGTCTAATAAGACTAGAAAATATTCCTTGGAAATAAAATCCAATTAAATAATTTATTAAGCCATAAATTTAGGTTTAAAATTAATAGTTTTTACGAGTCCTCACAGAATTGGTTTTGGGTTAAAACATGAAAGTTGTATGGAATGCCATTTTAGGGGTACCTACAAAATTTCAGGTCAATCGGAGTAGCGTGGCTTGAGAAAAGTCGAAATTACCCTTGCTGTCCTGATTTTACCCGAATTTGGGAATTGCTTCTGTAATGGGTTATTTTGGTTGGGAATGCTTTGGAATTGGTTATTGAGGTCTTCTGGTGTATTTTATTCCTGTTTCTTAGCTTTCGGATGGCTTTGGAATTACTGGATTTGGACTTAGGTAGGCTGACTTATGATGTTTGAACCAGAATGCGTTCTGTGAATCTGTTTTTCCGGTTCTGGTGTAGTATCGTGCATTTTTGGCCTGGTTACACTCAAAACTGGGCTGAGTGACCTTCTGTAATATTGTAACCCTATCTCTTAGCTTTAAAACGGTGGGTCTTGCACCTTCATCCGATAATCGTAGTGCCATTGGTACCAAAACCGCATAATGACGTCAAAAACTATTTTTTTTTCGGGTTAACGCTTAACTACATTTCCGGATTTTTCTGGTTTCCTCTAATGCTTATGTATGCTTATGGAGCCCTATTTTGGTGGTATTTGAACTTGGTTTATGAATTGTAATTGAGTCTTATTGTGCTTATTTGAATAGTTTTAGGGCTTGACTTTTGTTTCCGGTCATTTTCCTAGCTAAATTTTGTACTTGAATGACTTTAAGCTTAGTAAACGGCTTTTGGAAATGAAATTATTTTTGGTATGAGATATTGGAACTGATTTGAGGAAATAATGAAGTCATTAATGGCTGGAAAATAGGTAAACACAAGGGACTTGCTGCCGAAATTTTGCTTGAAGTCTAGTTGGATTTACTTGTGACTTGAGCGAAGGGTTTTAGGGTTGTTCATGTTTTTGATACCAACCGCTACCTTTTTCTCCAATTTCATTGTTATTTCTCTGCACTGGTAGCTAATGTGATCAGGCACACGACTTATAGTTAAGTCTTAGTTATGCATTTCGTGTACTGGATTCGTGAAAGTGGGAACCATAATTGTTTCACCTTGGTTATTTTAGGGTTTCTTGGTGACTAAAGCCCAAACTTTTGAGGTATCTGTACTGACACCGGTGAGTGTTCCACTACCTGCTACCCGTTATGTGAAATATCTGAATATCTGAAATACTTGATTTATGACTGTTGGAACCAAATACTGTTTTGATAAAATGGAGACGATGGTGTACTTTATCACACTCGTTCTCTTGTCTATTCATATGCCAATTTTAAGTGCGTATCTGAATCTACTATCTATATCTGTATCTGTATCTGTATCTATTCTGACGTCGTTTGGAACCTTGTATCCAACGACCTTTCTGTGACCTTTGAGTTCAACCCCTGTGGCTAGTTATTCGAGTCGGGCCGGCAAGGGCCTGGTCGATTAGATAACAAACCACGGTAGTCTGTTTTGGGATCTTTGGGTATTGAGACCCTTGATTCCGGTATACTCGAGTATTACCAATTCTGATCTGATTGGATTTCGGGCCCGGCGGGGGTATGTGAGGTGGAAGGAAGAGAAGAAAGTGGAGTCTACGGTATTGGTTACTTCTGTAACGTTGACGGAGTGTCAACTGTTATTTCGATCAAGTTTCGGTGAAGCAAATGAGAATTTGGCTCCTGAGAGCCACCTGTATCCTTCCTATTTGAATCATGGGTTCTTTTACTTTACATCTGGCACGTGTACCTGATTTGTTAAATGTGAAATGCCATAATTTTACTGCTATATGTCTGGTACCTCATTGAGCGCAAGCTCACCCCTTTCTGTTCCTTTTGTTTTCCTTACAGGAAAATAAATCCTTTTGGATTGGATTTGATAGTTGGTTGCCGAATTGAGCTAGATGGACAAATCTTTTGTATAGCTCATTGATTGAAACCCTAAGTGTACTTTTGGGTCCGTTTCTCTTTTGATTTGGCAAACCGTACATGTATCAACTTTTGAATACTTTTGTATGCCACTTTGGATTGTATATGCTTAATTTCAAGATGTATATATTTGATTGATGCTTGGTTGGATTTTGACGTGTCGGTTACTATTCATGGCCGACCCCGTTTTCATTTTTTATATTTTGTGATTTTGACTTATTTATGCGCGCGGTTGTAACTTCCGGAACGTATTAGATCGCTCTAAACTGAACCGTTAGTCCTGGCGAGAGCTGGGCAGGCAGTCCGCTAACCCCTTTGGTTTGCCTTAGGGGAAGGTGGGGCTGTCACACTTTCTCTCTTTTTCCTCTCTAAATTTCATGCACAATGAATCTTATAAGACAGAAATTGAGCTCCAAGAAAGGGATAAGAAGCTTAGACTTGAGTTGGTCAACCCGTTTTTTCGTATTTCGCACGTACTAGGGTTTTCACTTATAATTCACTATCTTATGGTTATTACTTCTATTCACACACTTAATATCATTTAAAACTTATCCTTAATCACCAAATTTAGTACACATTCCGTACCGGTTACTCATACTACGAAAAGACGAAAAACCCTAATTCATGCTGACTTAAAACACGAAAAGTGAAACCCTACTTTCTAGGTTCATTTGCACTTATTGTGGGGTGATTGAGTAGTAGAGCTATTATAAAGTAATAATTTCAAAATAAAAGAGGATTTTAAGAAAAATATAAGGAAATTTTTCCAGTCGTCACACTCTCTCCCTCTTAAAGAAATTTCGTCCTCGAAATTTTTTTTTTTCAAAAGGTGATTTGGTATGTAACACAATAAATTGACTAAAACAACAAGATATAACAACCTAAATACACAAGGAGACATATACACAATATAAGGCACCATATACACCAAGAGACATTTCAAGTTAGACAAAGTCAAGTGCAGCAAGTACTATATATGTAGGTATTAACATACCACAAGTAAATGACATGTAGGAACAATGCAAGGGCAAAACGAAAGAAAACGCGACTTGTCGTCCCACACTCAGTGAAAATCACCCGTCCGGTTTCTTACTCCACTTCCCAAGGTGCCCGTTGATCTCTTGTACTCACTCTAGCCAAACAAAACCTGTTCATGTTCCCAAAATGCAAGTCTCAAGTATTTAGCAGCGCCTCAACTCTGGAGTACTCGGGCACGAGAATTCGAAATAAGATAATTCACATCTCGAGCTGGCCAGTCCCAAGAGTAAACTATTTACAATCGAAATTCCTACCTGATGTACCTATCTATGGTCCTCAAATACCATGAGAAAGATTTAAGGCCTATAACATTTATGATTCTTAGCTTATGCTTGAACGAGCACTTAGTCCTTCATACTTATTCACCACTTAGCCCAAGCTCACTCCGCGCAGAGACCACGCGAACGTGGCTTTGATACCAACTGTGACAGCCCCACCTTACCCTAAGGTGAACCAAAGGGCTCGGCGGACCGCCTGCCCAGTTCTCGCCGGGACTCAGTCATACCTCAATCAATTCCGAAATAAAACCACAAGAATTCGTATAACCATAATCCAAAACTTAAAGCAAAACTCATATACATTGCTATCTCAAAAGGAAGTACAATCATCAAATATACAAAGGTTCTCAATTCTTCACACATCCAGCCCGTGCCAAGCACTAGGGCGAGAACCATTACAAAAAACCAAGAAACTAGTCTAGGCTAGTCTATACAAAACTCCCGTCCTGGCTCGCCTTCCCTGTTAAGGAAAACAAAACTAAAGGGATGAGCTAAAAGCTCAGTGAGGTTCCAAACACATAATCAAACAATCAATTCAATACATTAAACATAGAGTATCAATAATTCAAGAAACATTTACAATGGAAAGCGATAATAACACATTCATTAAAAGGTTACGGGCTCACAGGGAGCCATTTATTCGTTCGTTCAATCGTTCTCCTGTCATTCCCCTTATTCCTCCAATCATTTGAAAATGCAATTTTGAAAATAAAACCCCTCATTTTCATTGATATTCATTCGTTCATTTCATTCACCCCCTCCAGGACGTTGGCCAGGCTTCACTCGACAACAAGGTAATACTCGAGTATACCAAACGCTCACCCAGGGTCACCAAATCGCCCGACCGAGTCCGCTTCTGGCTCGAGTCGACAGGTAACAATGGGCAATGGCCCAGTTCAACCAAACGGCTTGCATTCATGCGCAACTAGCATTTAATCATTTAATCATTGAAATTTTCACATTTATTTAGGTCGAGTGCGATAAAGTACACACTCGCCTAGTAAAATTCGATTTAACAGTCATTGATAACATGGAACATGTAATCATACATCCACCACAAGCCATAGAGTCAAGAACAAGCCATACAGTCAATGAAAATATGACAAACAAGGAACACTCACCTCTTTACGCAAAATAACGTCCAAAGGGTTCTTCCGGGTATTACCCTCAATCACCAAAGAACCCTAATAGTAATCAAAGAACACGTTATGCTTCTATCATAAAAACCTAAGTGATTCAGTGAGAATCCAAATACGTACTAGTGCAATACATAAATATGGGTTTTAAGGTCAAAAGTGTATATTTAGATTAGAGGACATTAGTAACTAAGAGTTTTCCCAAATCAAACACAAAACCATACCAAAAAGGTTTTTAGAAAATTCCATTGAAAATAAATTAATTGCGCCACTTCAAAATACGGCCAGATATAAAAAGACAGTTGTTCAAATTTTCGTAAAGCTCTTCGTTTGGTCCGAAACTAACTCATATGCAAAGAAATTACGTATAACAAGTGTCTTGGGTAAAATCATATGAAAAGGAAGCTAAACAAACCAATAATAACCAAGAGAAAATGCTACAGGTAAATCCTCAAAGCTTAGGTGAACCAAGAAAATCCGAATATTTACTTGTACAAAGTATAAATATAGTTTTGGAAGTGAAAAGAGTACATTGAAACCAAAGGACATAAGTAAGATATTTGTAAAACTTATGCTCACTCGTAAAACTTTAAAATCTCCATTCTTTTCCTCAATCAATCCCAAAGTCACACATAAAATACTCTTATTTCAATAGCCATTCCATAGGCTCAAAGTCATACAAGTACAAAATCAAACTAGGAAAATGTCCGGAAATGAAGTTTAAGTGATAAATCAAAAGACATATTTGACGTCGCTTAGCGGAACAGACACAACCGGAGATACACTTATCGGATTGGGGTGTAATTTATACCGTTTCGAGGCTAAGGTAAAGGGCTACAACTTCGATGAAGACCACTCAATCCAGTTCGTAGTGTATCTAGGTCAAAATTTCGAATTACAGAACCAAAATCTTACACTTGGGCTAGTTAACCGTAATATACGTAAACCACAATAACTCAGGCTACCGAAGTCCGATTGAGGTGTTCTCAATGGTGTTGGAAAGCTAAAACATAAGGCTAAAAGTTTCATGTTTTGGCAAAGACTGGTTTGGTACAAATCAAGGTGAAAAATGCAGCCAACATGAGGAAATGTCAAAACTGTCTGCTGGACTCTGCCTAGGGCAGTGTCAGGGGTAATTTTGTCTTTTCATGAGATACGGTGCTCCGATTGAGCTGAAATTTTGTAGGAAACTATAAAACATCATTCCCTAAATCTTTAATATTTTGTGCTAAGGCTGATTCAGTCTCTAACATACTCAAACAGAAACAGGTAGAACTGAACCATAAGAAATCTCAATTCTGGAATTTCAAGAATTTAATGTGCAACTTCACATTTCTAGCTTAAAACCACTACTACTACCTCCTATACAATCCTACATACATGATATACCAGCCAAACAACCATCATTCCAACAACCAAAGCTGAATTTGTTTACACTATAGAGTTGGAATTTACCAAAACTAATACTAAAACCATGAAAGTTACCTAACAAGCCATATCTTTCACTTCTAAACCAATAAGTAGCACAACCATGAAATAATACCATCCTTACCTAGAATTGGAGAAGCACAACAGCCCCTAGGAAGCTTGAACCACCAAAACTCTCCACTCCAAGATGATAATCCACTCACCTAAGCAACTTCTATGGATTATTTGGTGAATCTATCGGTTAGTTTGCAAGATTGAGCAAGAAAGCAAGCTTGAATGAAGTGGTTTCTTTATCTCTTTTTCCTCTCTAAATTTCGTGCACAATGAAGCTTATAAGACAGAAATTGAGCTCCAAGAAAGGGATAAGAAGCTTACACTTGAGTTGGTCAAAAATGGGTGGATGCTTGCCAAGTGTCATCACAAGATTACATCTCACTTTTTTTTTCTTCCTTCCTTTTCTTTAGTCAACAAAGATGGCTGGATTAAGGGGTAATTTAGGGTTAATTAGTCAAGTAAACATAAAGGGATTAAGGTAATAAAGTGATGGTCAAGTGGTGTATTCCATCGGTAACAAACGGTACCCGTCGGTTCAACCCGGTTTTTCATATTTCGCACGTACTAGGGTTTTCACTTATAATTCACTATCTTCGGGTTATTACTTCTATTCACACACTTAATATCATCTAAAACTTACCCTTAATCACCAAATTTAGTACACATTCCGTACCGGTTACTCATACTACGAAAAGACGAAAAACCCTAATTCATGCTGACTTAAAACACAAAAAGTGAAACCCTACTTTCTAGGTTCATGTGCACTTATTGTGGGGTGATTGAGCAGTGGGGCTTGTAGACACCAAATTTTGAATAATTTTATGTAGCATCTATTTCATGATTTTCATTTTAGATTGCTTGCATTTTAGTTCGTTATTGTGTGTTTTGCACTATTAGTTGTTATGATATTTTAGTTTTATTCATTTCCGCCCTTTTAGTTGACCTATTTCATTTGCTATTTATTCTTATTTACTTTTAGTTTTAGTTTTTAGTTTTAGCTTTTAAGTTTAAAATTAGCATAGAGTTTTTAGAAAAAAGAAAAGGAAAACATCAAAAATATGTTTTAGTCATTTTGTTTTTATTCAATGCTTTCTTGAAAGAAAAATGAAAATGAAAAATCATAAAAAAGGAGAAAAGAGAAAATTAAAGAAAAAGAGGAAAAGGAAGAAAAAATTCAAAAAAAAAAATAGGCTTTAGTTGGATTGGAAAAATGAAAAAAAGAGAAAAAGAGAAAAAAAAAAAAAGGAAAATTTGTTCACAAAATATGTTTATTCAATCTTTGGGCACTTTAGTTATTTTTATTAAGTTATTTTGAGAAAAAGAAAATGATGAAAAATGAAATTTTGAAAAATTAAAAAATGGCCATTGTTGTTTAGTTTTTGTTTAAAATTATTTTTTGTTTTGTTATTATTATTATTACCTGCTTTGTGTATTTTGTTATTATTATTATTTATATTTTATTTTATCATTTCTGTAATTATCAAGTTGTGTTAAAAAAATAAAAATAAAAAAACCGCAGCATGCACGCTGCAATTTTTTGCAGCGTGCAAGGTACAACTTCAATAGCCATCGGATGGCTGGATGGAAAGGGAAGGACAAGCCTTCATCCTCACCATTGAGAGCAGGTTTAGGAGATTGGGAGATGGTATAAAAGGCAACAAGAAGTAGCAGCCGCAGAAGGAGGTTGGAAAGGGAGAAAGGAACGGCTGAAAATTCTGGGAAGAGAAGAGAGTAAAGTTGTCGGCTGGCATTTAAAAAGAACAAACCTGTGGGGATTGAGAGTGGGGGGCTAGAAGGATTGAGAGTAAAAGGGGGAGGGCTGAGTGAAAAGCTGAGATTAGAGAAAGACTTGGGCTGGAGGAAACTGCAAAGGAGTCTCGGCTGTGTGGGTGAAGGAACCAGAGGAGGAAGAACGTTGGCAACTGGGAAGATTCAGCTTCTTGGGCTGTGCAAGGACACTTTGTTCATCCTCCAAGATTCTGTTCTTTTTTCCTCTGGAAAAGGATAAAGGTAATGCCTTTCGCTTGTCTTCTGCCGTTAGATTGTAAAATCATGTCTGAAATGTTGAAGCTTTGCTGCGATGCTGGTTGTGTTTTGCCGTGAGTTCTGCTTTCTTTGTCTGCATTTCTGTGATTGGCCATATGATTAGGTCCTCTGGATTTGAAGCAATATGATTGTGGATGGGCTGTTGTGAAGCTTGTCTGGATTTTCTTTTCCATCTTCGCATGAGCAGATTGGGTTTGGGATTGAAGTAATTGCAGAAAAACTTGCGGCACTTTGTTTCTTTCTTCCTATCGTTGTTTTTGCTGTTTACTTTCATGTTTTGTTGGTTAGCTTCATTTTTCTGTTTTCGATCTTGCTACAAAGTTGCGTGTTAGTTGATGATGGATAGGTAGAATTCTGGTTCCTTGTTGAATCTGTTTGCATGATAAACTAGAAATTCTGGACACAAGTCGCGGCTGAAAACTGCAGCAAAGCTTCTGTTTTTCCAGATTTGGGTGATAGCTTTCTTGAGTTTTTTGTTTCTTTGTTTGGGCTTGCGGTTTGGCTAGCTGTTGTTTAATCTAAAGCCTTTGATGCTTGGTTAAAAATCCTGATTCATTATGGGTTGTCGAAAGCTTCCTAGCTTTGCAGAAATTCTTGCGGCATGCTGTCTTGTTGTTTTTCTTTATCTTGGGCGGTCATCAACTTAGATTTGCCATCTTAATCCTGCAAGCAAAACTTCATGTTTTGAACATGATTTGGGACAATAATTTCTGGTTTGATGAACTTGTGTGTATGATGAAATGGGTGTGTTTTGCTGGAAATCCCAGGTCATAGTTTAGCAGACCTTGAGTTTATTTTGCTGTACTGTCTTGCCAAGAGTTTCATCAATTGCCGAAGTCTGGCTGCAGAATCTTGTTAATTTTTGTAGCTTGCGTGACATGCCTCCAAGATTGCATTTGTTAGTAAATGTTGAGTTGTGTGAAGTTAACTTCAGTTGGTGCGAACCTTTGTTTGCTGAAAGTTGCATCGAATTACCGAAGTTGTATTCTGAAAATGCAGAATTTCTTTTGCTATCTTTGGATGTTGAACTCTGTTTTTCTTACTCGAATTTGTTGTTTGATGTTGGATTGGGATGTTGGGCTATGTTCGGATGAAGATTACATGTTGTTTCACTTAAGACAATGAATTGAAAAGCAAGCTATGGCTGGAATAGTGCAAAAGACTTTAGAAATGGTTTTTGCAGAAGTTTAAGCTTCATAACCGTGCATGGCTTGCATGGAAATTTTTCTGAAAATTTGTCTTTTAACCCTCCAAGTTCCCCATTGACTCACTATGGCCCAAATATACTGAAAAATCCTCAAAGTGATCCCTCAATCTTTCTTTTCCCTTTCAATTTAATCCTAATTTTGTGAATCACTAGTTGTGTAATTGCTTAAATGTTTTTAATGGATCAAATTCATGTAATTAATGGTCAATTTGAGATGCCTTGACTCCTCATGTTCCTTCTCCCTTCCAATTAGATCCTAAGATGTTTGCATTTGAATCATTAATTGATCTTTATTATTTTGGGGACCTTTGAAGCTCTTTGATGATTCATTTTGACGTTGATTGTGATTGATTAGTGGTCATTATTGGGTCCTAGAAATGCAAGTTTAAACCATTCATGGACCTTCACTCACTCTTGGATTCTTGAGATATGATGTTTGCTTGAACTTTATTTTTACTTGGGGACCTTTGAGTTTTTAAATGCTTCAATTAGGTTCAAATGATTGAGTAGTGCTAGCTTTTGGGTCTTTAGTAGATGTTATGCTTGGGGATTGGATGATCATGCCTTTGCCTTGGTCTTTAAGTAGTTTTGACTTCATTGAGTTGCAATTGAGGGAAAGTTTGATGTTTTGGTGGATCCAAATTGTTTAGTTTATATCTTATCACTAAATTGGTGCATTAATCTTTTGTTTTTGGTGATTTTAGCCTAAGCTAGTCTTTTCTTGGGTGACTCTAGCCAAGTTGAATTTGTTTACTTCCTTAGTATCACCAACGGGGAGGTATAATCTCTTTTACCCCTTTTGTTTCTCTCCTATGTGGACTAATGTGCTATTTGAAATTTGCATGTCTACTTGCTTTCCTAGCCGCTTCTTATTTCCTTTCATTTATTTCATTTACTTTTGATTTTTATTAATGGGGTATGTGTACACCTCTTGGCTTGTAATAGATAGGGCGTAGCAAGTAATTTGGTCCATTTTCCCTTTCCCCTTTGTTTTAGTTAGCAAATGTAATGGTTGCATGCCTATGTGTTATATGTTAAATGCTTTATTAGGATTTTGCATCTAGTCAAGCATGCTAAGTGTTATGTGCTACGTGTTTATAAGTGATTCGCATGTCTACTCGCTTTTTGTAGTATAGATGAATAGAATGGATGAATGTACGTCACCACACTAGTCCAACGCTAGTTGTGGCTTCTTTTATCGTTTCCACTAGTCCAACGCTAGTCGGAATTCATAGAATGGGCTAGTCCAATGCTAGACCCAATAGGTTCTTTTTTCCTTTTCTCATTAAGTGCATGATCACCACATATCACGCATTTTTCCTTAGTTTGTCATTTGGTATGTTCCTCAAACCCCTTCCCCTTCATTTTAGGACTTGCATCTCATGCTAGTTAGGGTTCATTTGTGTGAAAATCCCTTCCGATAAGGGAAACGAGCGAGTGTGGCTACTCGATAGCCTTAGCACGCTAGTTTCGCCTTCTAATCAAAGGGAAAATCGAAGTCGAAAAGTTAGGAGTCAATCCCCGTACCCGACTTGTTGCATTCCTCTAGGGTCATACTTTCATTTTTATCACCTACATACTTTTAACCACAATTTTTCACATTTCTCAAAACCATACTTTCTCACTACATTTTTCCTATCACGTGCTCATTTCCACCTCACAAATGGAATTCCACTTTACCTTATATATCTATTATTCTATTTTCACACACTTGCACACAAAAAACACTTGAATTTTATGCCATTTCATACATGAATCTTTTCATACACTTGCACCCTTGCACTTGAGTCACCATTTGCATCAATCGACCTCTATGAGGTTTCCCTTTATTGGCCGCCACAATTTATGTGGTCTGGGACCAAAAACCTCACGAGAGACATCGTAGAATTTAGGATTGCATTTTTCCGTTTTTGCATTCATATAGGCATAATCCAACATGCAATACATACCCTGGGTAGAAAGTTAGGAAAGTTAGGGTTAAGTCACGCAATTAGCCTTGGCTAGGTCAAAGGGGTGCCTTGGATTCTATCCTTGCCTTCCCCTTTGTCAAACGTGACTCCCGAACCTTTTTCTTTGGCTTACGTGGACTAGGAGTCATTTTAAAAAGGGTTTATTACTACTTGGCTTTAAATCTCATTTTTTAGGTGACTTGGTACACCTTAAATCATTACCAAGTGGCGACTCCAAACTTTTCTTTTCAAACCCTTTTTAAAACTATTTTTTGGGTCAAATCGTCGCTTTCCAAGTCCCATTGAGACCCATGTCTTTTCAACTCACAAAAATCATTTTCCAATCACAATTGAATTAAAAACATCTTTCTCAAACCATTTATTTTTTCTTATCAAAAAATGGGGCGCGACAGGGCTATTATAAAGTAATAATTTCCAAATAAAACGGGATTTTAAGAAAAAATATAGGGAAATTTTTCCAGTCGTCACACTCTCTCCCTCTTAAAGAAATTTCTTCCTCGAAATTTTTTTTTCAAAAGGTGATTTGGTATGTAACACTGTAAATTGACTAAAACAACAAGATATAACAACCTTAATACACAAGGAGACATATACACAATATAAGGCACCATATACACCAAGAGACATTTCAAGTTAGACAAAGTCAAGTGCAGCAAGTACTATATATGTAGGTATTAACATACCACAAGTAAATGACATGTAGGAACAATGCAAGGGCAAAACGAAAGAAAACGCGACTTGTCGTCCCACACTCAGTGAAAATCACCCCCGTCCGGTTTCTTACTCCACTTCCCAAGGTGCCCGTTGATCTCTTGTACTCACTCTAGCCAAACAAAACCTGTTCATGTTCCCAAAATGCAAGTCTCAAGTATTTAGCAGCGCCTCAACTCTGGAGTACTCGGGCACGAGAATTCGAAATAAGATAATTCACATCTCGAGCTGGCCAGTCCCAAGAGTAAACTATCTACAATCGAAATTCCTACCTGATGTACCTATCTATGGTCCTCAGATACCATGAGAAAGATTTAAGGCCTATAACATTTATGATTCTTAGCTTATGCTCGAACGAGCACTTAGTCCTTCATACTTGTTCACCACTTAGCCCAAGCTCACTCCGCGCAGAGACCACGCGAACGTGGCTTTGATACCAACTGTGACAGCCCCACCTTACGCTAAGGCGAACCAAAGGGCTCAGCGGACCGCCTACCCAGTTCTCGCCGGGACTCAGTCATACCTCAATCAATTCTGAAATAAAACCACAAGAATTCGTATAACCATAATCCAAAACTTAAAGCAAAACTCATATACATTGCTATCTCAAATGGAAGTACAATCATCGAATATACAAAGGTTCTCAATTCTTCATACATCCAGCTCATGCCAAGTACTAGGGCGAGAACCATTACAAAAAACCAAGAAACTAGTCTAGGCTAGTCTATACAAAACTCCCGTCCTGGCTCACCTTCCCTGTTAAGGAAAACAAAACTAAAGGGATGAGCTAAAAGCTCAGTGAGGTTCCAAACACATAATCAAACAATCAATTCAATACATTAAACATAGAGTATCAATAATTCATGAAACATTTACAATGGAAAGCGATAATAACACATTCATTAAAAGGATACAGGCTCACAGGGAGCCATTTATTCGTTCGTTCATTCGTTCTCCTGTCATTCCCCTTATTACTCCAATCATTTGAAAATGCATTTTTGTAAGTAAAACCCCTCATTTTCATTGACATTTGTTCGTTCATTTCATTCATGTGAGAACCCGTTAATTTCTCAATTTCTAGGCCTTATTTTATTTGTTTGCATGCCTTTTATGCATTTTCTTTATTAGGAAAATTTTCTAAATAATTTTTATGAGTAAATATAGTTTTTAGATGATTTTTATAGTATCGGTTAGATTTTGAGAAATGAAGAACGTATATCGGACGTGGGACCCGCTAGTGCGGAAAGTTCGGTAAAATGCGGCCAATTAGGTTAAGTTTGGGATACTGGGATTAATTTACTAGGTGCTAAGAGATAATTAGAGGTTGGTATATGGATGAGAGTGGAGAGACAAAAGGATAACCATGCATTTACTAAAAGTGACAAGTGTCATTTGGAGATTAATTTTACTTTTTGACTACTATTCACCCTTTTACCAAATAAATCAAAAATTGACCCAAAAATCCCTCAAAAATTCAAACTCATGGCCGGCTCTCTCTAGAGAGAAAAGAAGAAAAATCTCTTCAATTTCTTACTTCTAATCTTGCTCAATCTTTCATTCCAACCGGTTAATCTTCAAATTACTCCATAAAACCTCTTAGTTTAGTGGTATTAAGCTTGGTTGTGAAGTGGTTTGGAGGAGCAAGGTGCTAAATTGGGTCTTTTCTTGGGTTTGCAAGGTATGTGACCAATGAACCTTCCCTTGATCCTAATAATGTCCAATTGGTACCTTATGTGAGTTAAAGAGATAATTTTTGGTGTTATTTTGTGACTTTTGGTTGAAATTGGTGAAGTTTTATATTTATTTGGGATTTTTCTGTTTTCATATGATTAATATTGTGTGGCCATGGATAATGGTTGGGAATGATCTAGAATGAAGCTAAAAGGTGTAAATTGTGGTTAATTGCAGGAAATTTCCGCATTGAAAGGAAATTGTGGAAGTTAGGGTTTCATTTCCCCTCATTCTGCCTGGCACTGTTCCTCATAGTTAGAGGGTGAATTATGTGAGAACCCGTATTTTTCATTTTCTAGGTTTTATTATTTTTCATGGCTTGTTTTCTGTATTTTCGTGCTTAGGAAAAATTTCTAGATATTTTTAATGAGCAGATATAGTTTTTAGATGATTTTTCTAGTATCGAATAGTTTTTGAGAAATTAAGAGCGTATACCGGACGTGGGACCCACTAGTGCGAAAAGTTCGGAAAAATTCGGCCAACTAGGTTAAGTTTTGGATACTGGAAGTAATTTACCGGGTGTGAAGAGATAATTAGAGGATGCTAAGTGGATTGGTATAAGAGAGACAAGTTAGGTAAGCATTTAATAAAAGGTGACAAGTGTCACCATTTGAGTGGGTTTACCTTAAGACCACTATTCATGGTCTTACCAATTGACTAAATAAATCAAAAAACTACCAAAATTTCTCCATTTTCTCTTCTCTTGTGGCCGGCTTTCTCTCTCAAAAAGAAAGAAAGAAACTCTTCAAGTTTTGCTTCCATTTAGCTCAAATCCATCCAACCAACCATTGAAACTTGAAATTTCTCCATAAAACCTCTTCAATTAGTGTTAGTGAGTTGATTTGTGGGGTTATTTGGAAAGTTAAGAGGACCTATTGCTCCCTCTCTCTTGTTTCTAAGGTGATTTGTGAAGAACCACTTTCCTTCCTCTAATGATGCTTAATTTGTGATTAGTGGTAGTATAAGGTGCAATATTATGGATTACATCTTGATTTGTGGTTGAATTAGTGAAGTTTTCTATTTATTGGTGATTTTTCTGTTTTAATATGAACATAATTGTGTGGCTATCTATGATGATTGGAAATGGTATGTCATGACTCTAGGAGGTGGAAAAAGTGATTAATTGCAACCAATTTCTGTTTGGAAGAAAAATTGACAAGTTAGGGTTTTTGTGAAGAACATTCTGTCCGGTTTTGTAGCTCCTAGTTATAGGACGAATTGGCCTTAGCTTAAAACATGAAAATTTTAGGTAATGACATTTTAGAGGTGCCTACAAAATTTCAGGTCAATCGGAGTAGTGTAGAATGAGAAAAGTCGAAATTACCCTTTCTGTCCTGGTTTTATCCGAATGTAAGAATTGCGCCTGCAATTGGTTGTTTTGGCTGGAATTGCTTTGGAATTGGTTATTGAGGTCTTCTGATGAAATGTAACACTGTTTATAAGCTTTTGAGTGGCTTTGGAATTTCTGGATTTGGACTTGTGTAGGCTGGGTTATGATGTTTACACCATAATGCATTTTGTGAATCTGTTTTTACGGTTTTGATGTAGTATCTTGCATTTTTGCCCTGGTTTCACTCAAAACTGGGTTGAGTAACCTTCTGTAATGTTGTATCCCTGTCTTTTAGCTTCGAAACGGTGTATCATACACCTTCATCCGGTAATCGTGGTGCCTTTGGTGCCATTCCCGTAAAAAGAGGTCAAAAACTGTTTTTTTCAGGGCCAAAGCTAATTGCATTTCCGAATTTTCTGGTTTCCTCTAATGTGTGTGTATGCTTATGGAACCCTATTGGGGTCATATTTGGCATTGGATTATGACTCTTTATCGAGTCTCATTGTACTTGTTTGCATGTTTTAGGGCGTGACGGTGGTTCACGACATTCTTGTGACGGAAGTGCATGAAACCGCATTTGCAAGCTTGGTGAGTGTACTACTTACTTGTGTGTTAATATATGGCTTTGATACTTGAACTTGGTGCTTTGAATGTTAATTGCTTGAAGTGAAAGTGTACTTTATCACTCTCACTTATTGTTTATCATGTTATTGGAATGTTATATGAAATGCTACATGAAATGAAAGTACATGGCTTGGTGTCGTTTGGACGAGCATCCAACGACTACAATTGTTATCCTTGAGCTCAACCCCATGGGTCGTTGATTGAATTGAGCCGGCGAGGGCTTGGTCGTGCCAATTAATGTGCCTTGGGGAAGTGTTATGTGGAATCTTGTAGTATGAGAGACTCTCGATTCCGGTTTACTCGAGTAATACCATAATGCAAGTGTTTGGATTTTGGGCCCGGTAGGGGAATGTTAGGTGGAAGGAATGGAAGTAAAGTGGAGTCTACGGTTGGTTATTTTTGAACATTGACGGAGAGTCAATGACGTCCGATCAAGAAATGCAAACGAGGAAAAAGGGCTCTTGAGAGCCATCCATATCCTTTTATCACCACCATTAATGTGTGCCTTTGTTTACTTTTGGTGAATTGAAATGAAAAGCTTTATGTTTACATGAACTTGGTTGCTTAAGTGATAGTATCTCACCGGGCAATTAGCTCACACCGTTCCTTTTGTTTTCCTTACAGGAATATGACTCTTTTTGGAATGAATCTTGATAGATGGTTGCTGAATGAACTAGATGAATATCTCTTTTGTATTGTATATGAAGTGGGACCCTAAATGTATCTTTAGGGCCGTTTTCACTTTAATTTGGAAAACCAAACATGTAGTAACTTTTGGATTACTTTTGTATGCCATTGTGGCTTG
Source organism: Coffea arabica (assembly GCF_036785885.1). Lineage (NCBI taxonomy): Eukaryota > Viridiplantae > Streptophyta > Magnoliopsida > Gentianales > Rubiaceae > Coffea > Coffea arabica. Next base: position 45,503,727 of record NC_092320.1, on the reverse strand, counting down.
TAATTGCAAAATGTCAAGTGTATATGTGTTTTTAATGTTTGGTTGGGTTCTGACGGGTCGGTTACTATTCATGACCGACTTCGGATTTCATTTTTTTTATTTTGGATTATTTTACCATTTTGACTTGATTACGCGCGTTTGTAAGTTCCGGAACGCAATAGATCGCTCGAAACTGCACCGTTAGTCCTGGCGAGAGCTGGGCAGGCAGTCCGCTAACCCCTTTGGTTCGCCTTTGGGGAAGGTGGGGCTGTCACAAATTAGCCTTGGGTTAAAACATGAAAGTTGTAGGGAAGGATATTTTAGAGATGCCTACAAAGTTTCAGCTCAATTGGAGCAACGTAGCTTGTGAAAAGACCGCAATACCCCTGCTGCCCTGTTTTTACCCGAACATGCTAATCAGCTTCTGTAATTGGTTGCTTTGACCAGGAATGCTACTGATTTGATTGTTGATGTCTTCTTAAGACTTATAGCCTTGTGTCTTAGCTTTCGGATGGCTTTGGAATCACTTGAATTGGACTTTAGTAGCCTAAATTATGGTTATTTAACCAGAATGCGGTTTGTTAACCTGTTTTTGCGGCTTTGGTTCAGTACATTGAATTTTTGACCTAGTTGCACTACAAACTGGACTGAGTGGCCTTCTTCAACATTGTAGGCCTTTCTTTTAGCTTTGAAACGGTGTATATTGTACCTCCATCCAACAATCATAGTGCCAATGGTGCCAAAACCGCTAAATGATATCAAAAAAACTGTTTTTAGGGTTTAGAGCTTAACTTCATTTCCGGACTTTCCCTAGTCTACTCTAGTACTTATACGTTCTTATGGAGCCCTATTTTGGTAGTATGTGGAATTGGTTTATACCTTGTAATCGAGTCTTATTGTGCTTATTTGAATGTTTTAGGACGTGACGGTGACTAAAGACGCTCTTTGGGCGAAAGTTTACGAAATTCCACTTGCTTACTTGGTGAGTGTACTACTCACTTGTTTGTTACTGTATGGCTTTGTTATATTTGAACTTGATGCCTTGAATGCTTATTTGTACCGTTGAAACTAATTAAAGTGAGGGTGTACTTGATTGCTCTCACCCCTTTTGTATTATATATGACTGTCCACTGTTTCATTGTGGTACTTGAATGGTACATGAAATACTGGGTTTGGTGTCGTTTGGATGAGTATCCAACGGCTATTACTGTCACTTCTGAGCTCAACCCCATTGGTAGTTGATTGAATCGAGCCAGCGAGGGCTTGGTCGTGAAAATTGACGAGCCATGGGGACTATTATATGGAATCTTGTAGTAGTGAGACTCTTGATTCCGGTATACTCGAGTATTACCAAATTTCTACTGTTTGGAGTTCGGGCCCGGTAGGGGTATGTTGGGTGGAAGGAATGGAAGTAAAGTGGAGCCTACGGTTGGTTACTCTTAAACATTGACAGAGGGTCAATGAAGTCCGATCAAGAATGCAAGCGAGGAAAGCGGCTCTTGAGAGCCGCCCGTATCCTTTTATCAACTCTATTGATGTGTGCTATTGGCTTACTTTTGATGAATTGGAATGAAAAGCTTTATGCTTATATGAACTTTGCTGCTTGAGTGGTAGTATCTCACTGGGCGTAAGCTCACTCTATTCCTTTTATTTTCCTTACAGGAATTTGAATACTTTTGGAAAGGCTATGAATGTTGGTTGCCGAGTTGAGCTTATGTGAATGTAATTTGAATAGCTCCTTTTGGGCAAAACCCTAAATGTATTTTGATCTAATTATCTCCCTTTTGTTTTGTAAATTTACAAACGGATGTGTATAACACTGTTTAACCCCGTTTATGTGTCCTATTTAGTTTGGGAATGTTTTTTCGAGTTATATGACATGGCACCCACTATTCACCGACGGTTTAGTTTGCGTTTGGTTATTTTGCGATTTCGGCTTGTGTGAGCGCGTGTTATTTTCCCGAAACGTCTTAGATCGTGTTTGCCTGCACCGTTAGTCCTGGCGAAAGTTGGGCAGGCAGTCCGCTAACCTCTTTGGTTCGCCTTAGGGGGAAGGTGGGGCTGTCACAATTCACCCCCTCCTGGACGTTGGCCAGGCTCCACCCAACAACAAGGTAATACTCGAGTATACCAAACGTTCACCCAGGGTCACCAAATCGCCCGACCAAGTCCGCTTCTGGCTCGAGTCGACAGGTAACAAAGGGCAAGGGCCTAATTCAGCCAAACGGCTTACATTCATGTGCAACTAGCATTTAATCATTTAATCATTGAAAATTTCACATTTATTTAGGTCGAGTGCGATAAAGTACACACTCACCTAGTAAAATTCGTTTTAACAGTCATTGATAACATGGAACATGTAATCATGTGAGTTCGATTGGAAGAAAATTCTGAGGACTCGCAAATTTCTTGTATTTTTCTCAAAAATACCCTTTTATTTAAAAATTATTATTTATCAAAGCCCACTACCCAATTATTTCACAATAAGTGTAAGTAAACCTAGAAAATAGGGTTTTACGCTTCGGTTTCAAGTTTGGAGCAAAATTAGAGTTTTCGCGATTTTTCGCCGGATGAATTTTCGGTACAGAGTAAGGATTAAATTTGAGGATTAAAAGTGACTTTTAAGTGAGAAATAATATGAGATTGGTAGCAATGAGATAAGGTTAGTAAATGGGAAGTAAAAACCCTAGTACGGGTGTTTTTAAGAAAAACGGCGCGAACCGGCGGGTCCCGCGCATTACCGGTTGAACGCACCACTTGACCACCACTTTCTTACCCTACAAGTTCATTGATACTTGAGCAAAATATCTTCTTATATTACAGCTAAGGCTGACCAAAACTAGTGGTTAGGAAAGAAGGAAAAGAAAGAGAAAAAAAGAAAGGTGGTGGTGGCGACAAGTGTCGCCACCTAAGAGCATCTTGACCAAGACACGTTGGCTTCTTACTTAACCAATTTTTTTTCACCTTTCCTCTCCATATTTCTGCTGCTGGCCGAACCAAAGAGTGTGAGAAAGTGAGAGCAAGAAAAAACATTCCATCTTCTTGATTTGCTACAACTAAGTGAGGAATTCCAATTCCAAACCGATTAAAGTGGAGGTTGTGAGTTGGGAAGCTTGAGGAACCAAGAAATTTCAAAGGGAGTGAACTATCACTCATCCAAGTCTTGCTTTAGAGGTACAAATCTGGTCATGATCCTTGTTGCTTAAATTTTGGGTTTAAGATAATTTTTAGCTTAAGTTTTGGCTTAATTTCATGATTATGCAAGTGGTTGTGATGAATTTTGGGATGAATAAGCAGGCTAGGGTTTCATAGCTCTCTGCCTAAACTTGTTGTATGATTGTAAATGTTGTAATTAAGGTTATATAAGGTTGTTTGGTGGTGAATAGAACCAGAAATTTGAGAAAATTCCACTAGAAACTGAAAATTCCAGAATCTGGAAAATTTTCCCTAACTTTCTGTCCGGTTTTGTAACCCTATGTTAGAGGCCGAATTGGCCTTAGGTCAAATAAGGAATGTTGTATAGAATGGTATTTTATAGGTGCCTACAAAATTTCAGCTCAATCGGAGCAACGTAGGATGTGAAAAGTCCAAAATACCCTTACTGTTTTAAGTATTTCCCAAGCAGTCCGTGTGATCAGTTAAGTCCAGTTTATCACGTTTTTCGACTAGGATCCATTATGATTTAGCTTTTTGCCAAAACATGAAAGTTGTAGTATTCTGAATTATCTTTCAAATGCCTCTAAGAACACCTGATTCGGACTTGTGTACTCTGAGATATGTCCATTACAGTGTTCTGCGTTTAAACAGCCGACGAATTGGTTTCTGGTTTAGTAATTTGAGAATTTGACTAAGTTACATTTAGAACTGGACTAAGTGACCTTCATGAATGTTGTAGCTCTGTGTCTTAGCTTCGAAACGACATAGGTTTCGTCTCAATCCGATAAGCGTAGCTTCGGATATGTTATTTCCGCATTCGTACGTCAAATCTGTCTTGTGCTAAGTTGAATTTCTGCACTTGTGATTGTTGTAATTCTTATTCTTATGATATTGTGAGCCTATGGAACGGCTCTTGACTTGAATTGCTTATGTGTGATGTTGGGTTGTGGTTGAGGAAAAATAATGAAGCCAAAATGGCTGGAAAATTAGGTAAACACAAAGGGCGTGCTGCCCAAATTTTCGCTCGAGGGTTAGGTTTCTATTTGAACTTGTATACTTTTGTTTGGCCAATACCATGACCGGTTTTCCATTTTAAAACATGATTTTTCATCCTGGGGTTCAAACAACCCTCTTCTTACTTGAAAGTCATCTTTACACGTTTTACTCCTAATTAGTCGGGTTTCTTTGTTTCCCTTAAATGTTTTGCTCGATAAACTGTAATTTGTTCTCTTGTTCAACCTTAGGTTTCATTGGTGACTAAGGGTAATATCCGGAAGGATATTTTGCACGTTATTTTGCATATCTAGGTGAGTGTTCCTTATTTGACTTTATGGCTTGTTGTTATCATTTGCTAATGTGTTAATTGCTTTTAATGATTTCCAAAACGAGCTTTCTAGGCGAGTGTGTACTTTATCGCACTCGACCTAAATAACTGTGCAATTTTCAAGGATTTAATGATTGAAATGTTACTTGCGCATGAATGTAAGCCTTTTGGGCTGAACTGGCCATTGCCCCTTGTTACCGGTCGTCTCGAGCCAGAAGCGGACTCGGTCGGGCGATTAGGGACTTGGGTGAACGTTTGGTATACTCGAGTATTACCCTGTAGGTTGGTGGAGACTGGCCAACGGCCAGGACGGGGGTGAATGAATGAATGAACGAACGAACGAACGAACGAACGAGGGTTTATTGATAAACGAAAAATGCATTTTCAAATGATTGGAGGAATAAGGGGAAATGTCAGGAGAACGAATGAACGAATTGCTCCTTGTGAGCCGTATCCTTTTAATGAATGTTACTATTGCTTTCCATTGTAAATGTTTCTTGAATTATTGATACTCCATGTTTAATGTATTGAATTGATTGTTTGATTGTTTGATTATCTGTTTGGAACCTCACTGAGCTTTTAGCTCACCCCTTTAGTTTTGTTTTCCTTAACAGGGGACGGCGAGCAGGATGAGAGCATAGACTAGCCTAGTCTAGGTCTTTTGTTTCTTTTGTAATGGTTCTCGCCCTAGTGTTTGGCACGGGCTAGTTGTATGGTGAAGTGAGAACCTTTGTACATTTGATGGTTGTACTTCCTTTTGAGATAGCAATGTATATAAGTTCCACTTTAAGTTTGGATTGCTGCCCTATTTATTCTTGTGATTTGTTCTGGATTTGATTAAAGAATGACTGAGTCCCGGCGAGAGCTGGGCAGGCGGCCCGCCGAACCCTCTGGTACGCTTTAGGGGGAGGTGGGGTCGTTACAGAAATAGCCTTTCTAGGTTATACAATATCTAAGGAAGGAATTGTTATTGACTAAACTACAGTGGAAGTTGTTTAAGAGGAAACGACTAGAAAATCCTACCGAAATTTGGAGTTCTTGGAGGTAGTTGAACCTTTCCTTTGGTTTGATCAAGGAATTTTCTAAGAGTGCAAGACTTGGCAAGTTATTTGGGATTTTAAATGTGAGGAAGAATTTTAAAAGTGAAAGGTGTTTAACCGATACTCTTGTGTTAACCCTACCGAGCGGAGGAGGTAGAGTTGTGATTTATCCAGATGCTTTAAAAGATAGATTAGAATGTATACTAACGATACAGGATGAAGCGATTGTGTATGTCTCTAGAAAGTTAATATATCATGAGAGAAAGTAGCCAACTCATGATTTGGAATTAGTGGCGGTAATAGTAGCATTAAGAGTGAAGACATTACCTATGTTGGGTAGACATAAGGTCGATTATGTTGCCCCATGACCTGGAAATTAAAATATCTAATGAGGAAAAAAAATCAAGGTTTGATTGCTAGTTGAATGAATAGAAATTGTGTAGCATGGGTTGGAAAACGTAAGTTAGTGATTGATCTGGTAGACTTAACCATTACGAGAATGATATTGCCCTAGGTGTAAATTTCGAGGACGAAATTCCTTTTAAGGAGGGGAGGATGTGAGGATCCAAAAATTTTCTTATTTATCGGATATTACAAGTTTACTTAAATATTTATTTACTCATTTTCTCCAAATTATTTATTTTGACCATTTAAAAATCCATTTATATGGAACAACGCCTCTTTTATATTTTAAAGCGTTTTGTTGGAAAATCCACTTTTCAAAAAATTCGTTTAGTTCGGAATAACAAGTACACGTTTTCAAGGCTATACTTGAATCAGGAGTGTATTAATATTGGAGAATTAAGAATGATCAATAGTAGATTAAGAAAGGTTAATTGAGGAATTAATACTAGACTTCTGTGAGGACTCGCAAAATTTATTATTTTAAATTCCTATTTCGAGTTTGAATATTTAATTGCCCATTTATTTCGAATATTATTTTCTAACCTCTTTAGACCTAACTAAATGGGTCTATAGTTTCGTTATATTTTTAAAGTGACTTCTGTCAAAATTTAATTTTTGGGAACTCGTTAAGTGAAAATAGTGAATACACGTTTGGAGATTATAGTTGATTTGGGGTGTAATAAGCTTGGAAAAATTAGAGGCCTGTACAATGGTTTTAAAATAGGTGTTTCTATGTTTAAATATTCAAGTGATAATTATTAGTACCATCGTTATAAGAAATTCTTGGAAGTTTCGCTTTATTGCGCTTAATTTGGAAATACGCGTTTTCACACGCGCGATTTAATTGAGGGACTTTAGACCCTTATTTTGGGACAATTAAGAGTGAATAATATTAATATGAATACAAGTGCATGAGAGGTTTAGTGCACTGGTGAAACAAATGCAAGAGGAATTGAGCACGAAACGCGCGCGTGCGCGTGCGAGAGAGAGTTTTGACTTTTGCACTAATTCTAGCCACACAAATGAAGCTTCCTTAGGAAGCCAAATTTAGACCAAAACACTCTCTCTCCTCCTCACAAAGCAGCTGGCCATCCTTGTGCAAAAACAACTCAAGTTCTTCAAAATTTTCCTTCACAAAATCTTCATCAATCTTCATCCAATTTCTTCCAAATTTCACACACACTTAGCCTAATACTTGGAATCACATTAAGCTACAAAGGAGAGCTGCAATCCACGATTTTCTTGGACAAGGAGGGAGCCGAAATTCTGCCTTTGTTCATCACACAAGTAGGTGATGATCCAACCTTCAAATCTTGGTTTTTGGAAGTAGAATTTCACGTATAAACTCTCGTATGCATGTGGGTAGTCTTGTTTATGGTGGATTTTTATTGTGTGGGCTCTATGAACTCCCAATTTTGATGGAAGGACTGATTTGATGATTGATGATGAAATTAATGGTGGTTTAGTGCTTAAATTAGTGGATTAATGTTGTATTGTTGGTAGAAAATCAAAAGAGGTGCTTGGAGCAAAAGTGACCGTTTTACCCCTACCTTGTCCGACCACTTTTGTGCAAAATTTTGAGGTTCTAATGGCTTGTTTATGATTTTTACATTTTATATTGGTTGTGTAAATGTTTCATTGAAAAATAACTTGATTTGGTCACTCAAATGTTGAAATTTTGAAAGGTTAGAAAACTGGAATTTTGTTCCCGGATTGCCCAGGCAGTCTTCTTGTTTCGGCCATAACTTGTTGCTCCAATGTCAAATTCGAGTGCTATTTGTGGTATTGGAAACTAGACATTCCTAAATTTCTGTTGGTATAAAATTCATGTCCTGGTCCCACTTGAGCAAGCCAAACCATTTGTTTGAATCCACGGTCCTGTTTCGTTGCTTCCTGGAAGGCAGCACATGAGTTGCAACTTGGTGCTCACAAATGAGCTGGTTATGGATAGATTTTAAAAATAGTTTCTTCTGATAAAATATAGCCTTATGAGTCTATTTTCTAACACCATCAACCATGCTCAATTCTGAGTTTAATTGAGTGATTTATGATCGAAATTCAAAACTGACTTTGTGAATGAAAACAGTGTTTTGGACAGATTTGAAACTAACTATGGTTTGGGACTTGTTATCCGAAGCTTCTTAGTGTAAATCATCTATCGAATGTACCTTGAAAATATTTTGGATATTACCTACTGGAATGAACCATGTTTGAGATGTTCCTTGACCAAATGTTTGGAAACGGCAAAACGGAAGTTCAAAGGCAGTTTAGCCTTAGAATTTCTTGAAATTTTAACGGTTTGGTTAACCCACTTTCTGTGCTTATTTATCCATGAAATTTGGTAGAGGAACAACCCTTATATGGTAGTATTATACTGCTAATTTTGGTGTTATTCTGATGCCGTTTCGTTACTCAACTAAACTTCCAAAGTTCATGACTTGATTTTGGAAAACCATTGTTTAACAAGGAAATTTGGGTAATTTTGAGTAACCATATCTTGGTGCTCAAAACTTCAATTCTCATTCCGCTTGTTCCATTTTAAACTTGGATTACAACTCTAATAATGTTCCAAATTTCAAAGGCTAGTTCAAATTGAGTGAATTTTGCCGAATTTTCAAAGTTGGCCGAAAATCAACTTCAATCTGTCTTGATAACACACGTTATCTACTTCAAGCCAAAATTTGAATACCTTTCACTTGGATTCATGAAAAGGTGACTTCTAGAAACTTTTAGTACTTTGAAAGATGTTTCCAACGGTACCAAAGTTTCCAATTTTAGACAATCAGGGAGTGAGTTATGATTTTTCAAAATTATACCAAAAATCAAAAATTGAGACCATTTGAAAAAAATCCATTCGGGAAACTGTTCACCAGAATCCGGCCAGTTCTTGGCCGGATAGTCGGCTGGATTGGTGATGGAATTTCAAAAAAAAAATGGAGGTTGCTCTCTGCCTCCAATCCGGCCAAAATCCAGCCGGATTGTGACGTGGCCTGTTTTCTTCCGACTTCAGTCGTTCGTTTTGAGATCTATTTGCTTGACTTGTTTCCGTCCAATGATTTTATGGATGATGATTCGTTGACTCAAGTTTTACAACTCTTTTGAGCTTGATTTTCAAAAGAAAACTAGGCCGATTTTCGAGATATTTCTAAGTTCGTAGTAGTGTACAACCTTCCTCATTTTTTGAGGATTATCAGTAATAGTTCATTGTTAATTGCTCAGGCACACAAGAGGACCTTCAAGAGGATCCCACAGTGAACGCCTAAAGCTCCGAGGGACATTTCTTTCTCATTACTTACATTGGTGAGTGTCAAGTGTATGAATACTTGATACAAATTTAATTGTTATGATTGTTTGGAGATTTTGAAAATAGAGGCGAGTGTGTACTTTACAGCACTCGTTTTTATTTGAAATAAATGACTCATGATTCAAATGTACCAAATGAATTATGAATGACTTAATTGAATGAAATGAGATGATTGAATGTTGAATGAAATGAAATGGTATGCTATAGCTGCATACGTCGTTGGAGTGAATCTTGTGAGAACCCGTAACTTTTCCATTTGTTAGGTTTTATAATCTTTCTAGGCTTTCTTATTTTCAATGGCTTGTTTTCTACACTTTCTGTATCCGGAAAATTTTCTAGATTATTTTTACGAGTAAATATAGTTTTTAGATGATTTTTCTAGTATCGAATAGATTTTGAGAAATTAAGAACGTATATCGGACGTGGGACCCACTAGTGCGAAAAGTTCGGAAAAATTCGGCCAATTAGGTTAAATTCCGGATACTGTGTAAAATTTATCGGGTGTTAAGAGATAAGTAGAGTGTGTGAAATGATTGATGTGAGAGAAAAAAAAAAGTGATAAGATTGCATTAATGGAGTGACAAGTGTCACACAACCATTGGTTGGACTTTGTTGGCAACTATTCACACTTTTGACTTTTGACCAAATTGAGTAAATATCTTGAAAAAATTGCTCAAAAATCACCATTTTCTTCTCCTCCATGGCCGGTTCTTCCTTGAGTAAAGAAGAAAGAAATTCTTCAACTTTCTAGCTTCCATTTCACTCAATCTTCCAAAACCAACCACCTAAATTAGATTCCACTCCATAAAATTCCTCCCTTGGGTGCTAGTAAGTAGTTTAGTGAAGTTTGTTTGAAGAGCTAAGGTGTCCAACATCTCCCTCTCTCTTGTTTACTTGGTAAGTGGTATATGAACTCCCTCCTATACTTAATGATGGTTCATTTGTGCCTAATGTGAGCTAAAGTGATGGATTATGTGAATTATTTCTTGATTTGAAGAGTTTTGGTGAAGTTTTTATTTTATTGGGGATTTTTCTGGTTTAATATGAATGGGATGTTGTGGCCATCTTTGATGATTGGAAATGGACTATAATGACTCTAGTAGGTGTGAATTGTTGATAATTGCAACCAATTTTGGATTTGGAGTGAATTGTGAAAAGTTAGGGTTTGATAACCCCTAATTCTGTCCGGTTTTGGATCATAGGGTTAGAGGCCGAATTGGACTTTTCTCAAAACATGAAAGTTGTAGGTATTGATGTGTTTGAGGTGCCTGCAAAATTTCAGGTCATTTGGATTATTGTCAAAACACAAAGTTGTAGATATGGCGTTTTTACTGTTGCTGTTCTGGGTTGATCAGAATGCGAAAACTGCACTAGTAATTGGCCATTTTGACTGGAATTGGTTTGGATTTTGTTGTTGGTGTCTTCTGATGAAATGTAACGGAATGTCGTAGCTACCATATGCCTTTGGAATCAATGCATTTGGACCTGTATAGACCGAGTTGTACTGATTACAGTTTTGTGTGATTTGTAAACCTGTAATTACGGTTCAGGTTGTGGTATTCTGCATTTTCGACCTAGTTGTGCTAGGATTTGGACTGAGTGGCCTTCTACATTGTTGTATCCCTGTTTCATAGCTTCGAAACGGTGGGTCTTACACCCTCATCCGATAAGCGTAGCGCATTTTGTGTCATTACCGCAAAAGTATGACGAAAACTGTTTTTTTGTTAAGGCCTAAGCTAATGCCATTTCTTAATTTCTGGTTACCTATGATGCTTATTCATGCATATAAACCCTATTAGGGTTAAAATTGGTATGGTTTTATGACTCGTTATCGAGTCTCCATGTACTTGCTTACATGTTTTAAGACTTACTCTTATTCCGGTCATTTCCTAGCTAACTTTTGTACTTGTACTGCTTTGAGCCTAGTGAACGGCTTTTGGTAAATGAGATGACTTTTGTGTGAAATGTTGGGACTGATTTGAGGATATAATGAAGCCTTAATGGCTGGAAAAGTAAGAAATTTAGGGGAGGTGCTGCCCGATTTTATAGGCCGTTTGGTTCCTTTAAGTTGGATTTGCATTTTTGTGGAAATGAAAGGCTTTTGGGTTGTTTGCGCCTAAGTCTTCATGTTACCTTTTCGTTTCTAAGAAAATCATGTTTTGTACCCTTGCATTAGTAATTATTTTGGCGAGGCATACGACTAGTAGTCGAGCCTCATGTGCATTGTGTTTACTCGATTCTGGAAGTAAAACCTTCAATTGGTTTATTTTGATTATTTTAGGGTTTCTTGGCGATTAAGGCCAATCTGAAGTGAAAACTTTTGAAGTTGAGCCGGTGAGTGTTCCACTACCTGCTACCCATTATGTGAAATATCTGAATATCTGAATACTTGATTTATGACTATTGAAGCCAAATACTGTTTTGATAAAATGGAGGCGAGGGTGTACTTTATCACACTCGTTCTTCTATCTGTTCATATGCCAATTTTGAGTGCCTATCTGAATCTGCCGTCTGAATCTGCTATCTGAATCTGCTATTCTGTATCTGTATCTGAATCTGTTATCTGTGTCTGCATCTGTTCGGATTTCTATGACCTATGAGCTCAATCCTGTGGCTAAGTTATTCGAGTCGGGCCGGCAAGGGCCTGGACGATTAGATAACGAACCACGGTAGTCTGTTCGGGGATTTTTGGGTATTGAGACCCATGATTCCGGTATACTCGAGTATTACCATTTCTGTTCGGTTGAGGTGAGTGGGCCCGGTAAAGGGGTGTTTGGTGGACGGAATTCGGTGTAAAGAGGGGTCTACGGACGCGTTGGTTCTATATGCGTTGACGGAGAGTCAACTGGTTTAGATCAAGTACTGCGCTGGAAATTTGGCTCCTGAGAGCCACCCGTATCCTTCTGATTTGAATCATTGGTTCCTTTGCTTTACATCTGACATGTGTGTCTGATTTGTTAAATGTGAAATGCCATGATTTTAATGCTATCTGTTTGTTACCTCATTGAGCGCAAGCTCACCCCTTTCTGTTACTTTTGTTTTCCTTACAGGAAAATAAACCCTTTTGGTCTGGATTTGACAAATGGCTGCCAAATTGAGCTAGTTGAACATATCTTTTGTATAGCTCATGTATTAAAACCCTAAGTGTACTTTTGGGGCGTTTCCTTTTTTGATTTGGCAAACCGTACATGTATCCACTTTTGAACCACTTTGGTGTGCCCCTTTTGGGTTGTATATGCTAACTTGTGAGATGTAAATATTTGCTCAACGTTTGGTTGGGTTTTGACGTGTCGGTTCCTCTTCATGGCCGACTCAGACTTTGTTTTTTTTATTTATTTTTTTGTGGGTTCGACTTGTTTACACGCGGTTGTATGACCCGAAAAGTATTAGATCGCTCTAATCTGATCCGTAGTCCTGGCGAGAGCTGGGCAGGCAGTCCGCTAACCCCTTTGGTTCGCCTTAGGGGAAAGTGGGGCTGTTACAAATCTCCTTGGCTCTCAAATGTAAATGGGGGACGCCCAAACTCATAGGCCGACCTTGGACTCGAGCCGGCATGGGTTTGGTTGGGAACCTTGGCGAGCCATGAGATAATTAAGTTTGACCTAATGATAGGTCTTGCTTGGCATACTCGTGGAGTATCACCTTATAAATGTCTTGCGGGCCCGGGAGGTGTATGGTGGACGGAGGGAAGTAAGTGGTGATCTACGGAATGGAAATACCGACCCGGTTGACGGAGGTTCATCGCGAGAAAGTATACGAATGACATCGGCAGAGCAAGTGGAACTTAGCTCCTGAGAGCTACCATATCCTTGAATTGTTTCTATTTACATTTCATTGGAATTGTTAATTACTTGTACTTTATCTTTTGACCTGTTATTTGAGCTTGTTATTTGGACTATGTGCTTGCATGTGTGTTCTTGGCCTCACGAGCGTTTTGCTCACCCTGTAGATTTGTTTTCCTTAACAGGATTTGGGTTTGGAATGAGATTTGGAGGAAATTCTCTTTTGTGTACTCTGGTAATAGGGTTACAATACTTTTGACTAGACTTTTGGTTATTGTATAATTTGAGCTGTATTATGGAAAATCGATGTAAGGATTTGGGTAATTGTGAAATATTGTTAAGTTTGAACGTTTCCGCACTATTTGTATTTATATTATCTGGTTGTTGATATCTAGCACCGCTATAAGTTTGAACAGAACTTGCTTGAGTCCTGGCGAGAGTTGGACAGGCGTTCCGCGGATACCCTTTGGTTCTCCTTAGGGAGAAGTGGGAGCGTCACACTCCAGCTTAACCTTTTCTCCTGGGGCGTTAACTAGAAAAGCTAAATAATCGCGTACCTCATGACTAAGCAATTTCCTAGCCCTTAATCCTGAAATGAGCGCAGATGAGGCTAACATACCCCTCACGTCTAGCTTTAAAGTTGCCTCACCTGGTATGTAAAACTCGACCACCTTCATCCTACAATCTACCCGAGTATGATAATGAGCTAGCCAATCCATGTCTTGAATAACATCGTACCCCTTAATGGCTAGACTTATAAGGTCGACTACTAATTTCCGCTTACCAATCCAAATATCGCAATTTCTATACACTTCATTCGCAAGTAAAGTTTAGTTACCCGTAGGTGTTCTTACTTCTAAGTCATAAGGTAACCTTTCAAATTTCATGTCAATTCCAAGTATAAATGTAGGGCTAACAAAAGAATAAGTGGCACCAAGGTGTATCAAAATTTTGGCTAAATGATGAAAAACAGGAATCGTTATCGCGCCCCATTTTTTTAATAAGAAAAAATAAAGACGAGTTTAGAAAAATGGCTTTTGATTCAATTTTTGATTGGAAAATGAATTTTTGATTTAAAAGAAAATGAAGAACATGGGTCTAAATGGGACTTGAAAATGCGACGATTTGACCCAAAATATAGTTTAAAAGGGGTTTTTTGAATGGAGAATGTAGTCGCCACTTGGTATAGAGTTAAGGGGTACCAAGTCACTTAAAAATGAATTTTTAAAGAAAAAGTAGAAAAACCCTTTTCAAACGATTCCAAGTCTACGAAAATCAGAGAAAAAGATTCGGGAGTCACATTTGAAGAAAGGGAAGGCAAGGATAAAAATCCAAGACACCCTTTCAACCTAGTTAAGGCTAGTTGCGCGATTTAGTCAAAGATTTTCTTATTTTAACCTAAAGATTTATCACATTTGGATGTACTATATGAATGGAAACCCTAGACCTAAAAGGGTATCGGGGGGTCGAAATTTCTCTTCAAAAGTCAATTGGTGCCAATCATGTAACGACCCCACCTCCCCCTAAGGCGTACCAGAGGGTTCGGCGGGCCGCCTGCCCAGCTCTCGCCGGGACTCAGTCGTTCGCTACAGTCCTCAATTAAAAATTGAAATAAATCACAAGAATAAATAGGACATTGATCCGAACTTAAAGCGGAACTTATATACATTGCCAACCCAAAAGAGAATATAAACATCAAATATACAAGGGTTCTCAATCCTTCATACGTCCAGCCCGTGCCAAGCACTAGGCGAGAACCACTACAAAAGAAACAAAAGAAACAAAACTAGATTGGCTAGTCTATCTCAAGCTCACGTCCTCGCTCGCCTTCCCCTGTAAGGAAAACAAAACTAAAGGAATGAGCTAAAAGCCCAGTGAGGTTCCGAACACATAATCAGATAATCAATCCAATACATTAAACATGGAGTATCAATAATTCAAGTAACATTTACAATAGAAAGCGATAGTAACAAATTCATTAAAAGGATACGGCTAACAAGGAGCAATTCGTTATTTCGTTCATTCGTTCTCCTGACATTTCCCCTTATTCCTCCAATCATTTGAAAATGCATTTTTCGTTTATCAATAAACCCTCGTTCGTTCGTTCGTTCATTCATTCACCCCCGTCCTGGCCATTGGCCAGTCTCCACCAACCTACAGGGTAATACTCGAGTATACCAAACGTTCACCCAAGTCCCTAATCGCCCGACCGAGTCCGCTTCTGGCTCGAGACGACCGGTAACAAGGGGCAATGGCCAGTTCAGCCCAAAAGGCTTACATTCATGCGCAAGTAACATTTCAATCATTAAATCCTTGAAAATTGCACAGTTATTTAGGTCGAGTGCGATAAAGTACACACTCGCCTAGAAAGCTCGTTTTTGGAAATCATTAAAAGCACTTAACACATTAGCAAATGATAACAACAAGCCATAGAATCAAATAAGGAACACTCACCTAGAAATGCAAAATATCGTGCAAAATATCCTTCCGGATATTACCCTTAATCACCAATGAAACCTAAGGTTGAACAAGAGAACATTATTATAGTTTATCGAGCAAAACATTTAAGGGAAACAAAGAAACCCGACTAATTAAGAGTAAAACGTGTAAAGATGACTTTCAAGTAAGAAGAGGGTTGTTTGAACCCAAGGATGAAAAATCATGTTTTAAAATGGAGAACCGGTCATGGTATTGGCCTAACAAAAGTATACAAGTTCAAATAGAAACCTAGCCCTCGGGCGAAAATTTGGGCAGCACGCCCTTTGTGTTTACCTAATTTTTCAGCCATTTTGGCTTCATTATTTTTCCTCAACCACAACCCAACATCACATATGTCAAAAATTCATGTCAAGAGCCATTCCATAGGCTCACAATATCATAATAATAGGATTCACAACAATCACAAGTGCAGAAATTCAACTTAGCACAAGACAGATTTGACGTACGAATGTGGAAATAACATATCCGAAGCTACGCTTATCTTATTGAGACAAAACCTATGCCGTTTCGAAGCTAAGACACAGAGCTACAACATTCATGAAGGTCACTTAGTGCAGTTCCTAATGTAACTTAGTCAAATTCTCAAATTACTAAACCAGAAACCAATTCGTCGGCTGTTTAAATGCAGAACACTGTAATGGACATATCTCAGAGTACACAAGTCTGAATCAGGTGTTCTTAGAGGAATTTGAAAACTAATTCAGAATGCTACAACTTTCATGTTTTGGCAAAACACTAAATAAGAATGGATCCTAGTCGAAAAACGTGATAAACTGGACTTAACTGATCACACGGACTGCTTGGGAAATACTTAAAACAGTAAGGGTATTTTGGACTTTTCACGTCCTACGTTGCTCCGATTGAACTGAAACTTTGTAGGCACCTATAAAATTCCATTCTATACAACTTTTCTTCTTTTACCCAAGGCCAAATTGACCTCTAACATACAGATATAAATTCGGACAGAAAGTTGGGGAAATTTTCCAGATTCTGGAATTTTGAGTTTCTAGTGCAACTTCCCTTAATTTCTTGGTCTAATCCCTACCACAACACCTTATAACACTTCTATTACAACATATAAGCATCATACAACAAATTGGGCAGAATTTCCCCAAACCCTAGTTCATGAAATAAAAAGGGGAAAACTACTAAAACATGATAATCATCCATGATTCCACCACAAAATCAAGTTGCTAAGCTTAATTTCACAAGATTGAAAGTAAAACTTGGAGAGATAAGCTCTCTTACCTTGACTAGAGGTCACTAAGAGTAGCCCAAGCTTTCTCCTTCAAAAACTCACCACAACTCACTAACTAGTCACTCAAGAACAAGTTTAATCGGTTTATTTTGTTTGATTTCTTCCTAAGTTGTTGGATTGAAGATGAAATGAAATGTTTTCCTTTGGTGTTTTCCCTCTTCTCTCTCTCAGCCAGCAGCAGCAGAAATAAGGGGTAAAATGCTGAATTTTGGTGCTTAAATGGATGATAATTGTCTTGGGTCAAGAAGCCTTAAGGTGGCGACAAGTGTCGCCACCACCACCTTTCTTTCTTTTCTCTTTCTCTTGTTATTTCCTAGCCTCACATTCGGTCAAGCTTGTTGCCAAGAGAGAAGATATTTTGCTCAAGTTCAATAAATTTGTTTGGTAAGGAAAAATGGTGGTCAAGCAGTGCGTTCAATCGGTAGTGCGCGGGACTCGCCGGTTCGCGCCGTTTTTCTTAAAAACTCACGTACTAGGGTTTTTACTTCCCATTCACTAACCTTATATCATTGCCACTAGTCACATATTATTTCTCACTTAAAAGTCACTTTTAATCCCCAAATTAACTCTTACTCTGTACCGAAAATTCATCCGGCGGAAAATCGCGAAAACCCTAATTTCGCCCCAAACTTGAAACCGAAGCGTAAAACCCTATTTTCTAGGTTTATCTACACTTAATGTGAAATATTTGGGTAGTGGCCTTTGATAAATACTAATTTTCAAATAAAAGGGTATTTTTGAGGAAAAATACAAGGAATTTGCGAGTCTTCACAAATCACATTAATTGTGATGCCCAATGTAAATTCTTTGGAGAGGTCACGAATAATGCAAAAATATGAGACTCTAAGAAAAGAAAAGGAAAATAAAATAATTATACAAATATGAGTGACCTAAAGGAATGCATCGTGTCGGGTGCGGGGAACTAATGTTCGTGACTCAATTTTCCCTTTTATAGAGGGAATACGAGCGTGGTAAGGTTAGAAAGCCAAACTCGTCCATATCCCATATTCAAGGGAGTTTTTCCTAGTCTAATAAAGCAAATGTACTAACCTAGGTCTAATGCTTAGATGAAATGCAGGTCTAATGTCATGTTTCATACAAAGGAGTAAGTAATATACATATAAGGGAAAATATGGGGGAAGGGATATACGTATAAGGAGGGATGTCATGCAAAAAATGATAAAAGACCCTAAAAAGTGAAAATATGCATGAGATGAAGTGATTTTATCACACAATCATGATCTAACGTGCGGATGGTTCCTAAGGGTCTAGCGTTGGACTAACCCATAACTAACGTTCTCTCATAAGCATTGGACTTGTAAGAGCTCGAAAGGAAGACCATGACTGGCATTGGACTAGCCACGGTAACGTACATTCCATCCACATAATCAGATATAATACTAAAAGCAAATAGACATGCAAAACACATAGTTTCACATAGCACGTAACACATAAGCATGCTTGTCTAGATGCAGAGTCCTAGGGAAAGCGATTAAACACATAGGCATATAGGCACACACAAACACATAGCACACAAGCCCTATCTATTACAAAAAGGGGATGCCTACTACAATCTATAGGGGGAAGACTTATAAAAGTAAATCCTAACTATTACATTGGCTAGCTAAGACATGTCTTCAAGAGAGGCGCCAAAACCTAGCTATTACAAATTGGGGTTCAAGTGCCCTCAAATGACTTGCCAATTAAAGAAGGCGAAATAAAAAGAAAGCGAAACAGGCAATTAAACATTAATATAATGAAAAGCGAATTAAAGCATGCAGATTCACACAAAACATGTAGAAGCACGTAGGAGAAATAAAA
The DNA here is from genome assembly GCF_036785885.1 of Coffea arabica. Taxonomy (NCBI): domain Eukaryota; kingdom Viridiplantae; phylum Streptophyta; class Magnoliopsida; order Gentianales; family Rubiaceae; genus Coffea; species Coffea arabica. The sequence continues at coordinate 45,485,159 of NC_092320.1, read as the reverse complement.
TCAAGGAGATAGAGTGTGAAAGCCTCACCTCTCCCTATGGCAAACCCTAGGGTATCAGCGGACTGCCTACCCAACTCTCGTCAGGACTCAGTCGTTCAAAGTACTAATATCATCAATGAAACGAATGTAACATTTGACAATGCAGGGGATTGAAACCCTAACTCAAACATAATCACTAATCCAACAATTCAGCTTAGTACATATATCATCGCATGCCAACTTACCACGCTTCACTCAAAATTACATAATATAAATCATCCTTAAGAATTTAAGCTTACAAGTCTGCTTAAACGAAAGTTACAACCTCAAAACGCAAGAACGGCAAAATAAAGCTAAGGAAGCCTGTGGCGACCCCACTTCCCCCTAAGGCGAACCAAAGGGTTGGCGGGCCGTCTGCCCAACTCTCGCCAGGACTCACGCAAGCATTCTAACCCAAATCCTTTCAAAGGATAACTTAATCTGTGATAAAACAAATCTTCCCGAATAAGATCATCCTTACATCCACATTAACTTCAGAGATAGCAGAGATAAATTAGCCAGTCAAGGCTCTTAAACGTCCCACGTACTGCATACCAAAGTATAAAGTCGTACCAATCCGGATAGATAAATACATAAATCTCTATTACAAATTTTCAGGCCAAGTAATCGAATTAGGGTTTACCCATTTTCCAGTTTCAAGTGGCAATCCAGAATGAAAATACATTATCCCAAATAACATATTACAGCCCACAGAATAAGTTATAGTACTCAAATACAATCCAAAAGGAAAACTTAAGTAAGCATCCAACTTTCAGTTTCCAGAACCTGTTAAGGAAAACAATAAACGTGGGGTGAGCTAAAGCTCAGTGGTGCCCCAAAACATGCAATCACATAAATCAAACAACGGATAACAATTTAAACAATTTCAATCAATTAGGAAAGCGTATAGCAGCACAAGGTAGGATACAGGGGCTCTCAGGAGCCATTCTCCTCGCTTGATCAGATACCCTCGTAGTTGACCCTCCGTCAACTTTCACTACTTATAGTCCATGTAGATCCACTTATTTTAATCCTAACCCGTCACCGTTGATACCTCTGCTTCGGGCCCGAACTTCGCCTACCGACGCAGTATACTCGAGATATACCCGTATAAAATTAGTCGAGGGATTCACCCAACGACGTTATGGTAGTTGGATTCACGAGTCGAGGGATTCACCCAACGACGCAACTACATTTAGATTCACGGATTCATTAGAAAATGTTTCACACACGTCACCACTCGAACGGCTAGTGCGATAAAGTACACACTGCTCACTTCGATGGATCAGAAACCATTTATTTCATTTTGACAATTATCACATAGCGAGTTGAGAAAGCGCTTAACCACATAAGCATAAAACAAGCAGAGACACTCACCAAAAGTGAAGTTCAGAGTTCAAGCTGGGATTCAAAATTCCACGTCCTCGCTATACCCTAGAAATCCAAAATTTAAAACTATAAGTGTTGTTGTACGGTTCTTGGTTTATAAATACAAAGTTATCTGGTATATAACTAGTTTATCTACTCCAAATAAATTAACAATTTCCCTAGAGTTAAACTAGTGAAAGTGATGAAATACTTCATAGGATTTCTTTCTTTCTAGAGGTGCAAACCAGAACCAATTTGCTTTGAATAAGGTTTCTTGCCAAACAAGTTTTCTGCGTAAATTATTAAAATCAAGTTTGACCTTTAAAGTACAAATATAACATTTTCAATTTCTATTCAAGTTCTAGGTTTATAAGTATAAAAGATTCTCTAGTTTATAAATGGTTTATTCTCTCGAAATAATTCGACAATCCACTAAGGATTAAGGGTTAGTAAAAGTAGGAAATGTTTTACATGGCTTTCCTTTAAATACTTTTCTTTATAAGAGTGCGGCTAGTATTATTTTATTTAAAGTAAGTTTTCTTGCCGAGTAAGTTTCTGCTGGTTTTAGTTAAAGTCACCAAAATCTTGTATTTTTCAAAATGTTCCTCTAAACAACTAGCCAGGGCCTATTTAAAGGAAATGAAATAAATCAAGACTTAGGTCTTAGGAACTAGTGAAATCATTTTCTAAAAGTAATAAGGCTAGTTTAAATGGCTTGCTTAAAATTTTCTCAAGTTTACCAGACCAAAACGGATTCCTTACCATTCCGATTCACACACACATGTAATATTTTCAGATTCGTCAATATATCAAACTCACATTTCAAATAGAAGTCTCACTAGGGCTTCATCAATCATTAGCCCTAGGTTTCAGCAGATTCATTTCAGATTAAGACTAAATTAAACGACCAAGGCTTCGTCAATCATTAGCACTTGGTTTTTGGCAAATCTCAAATCACATCTCACTTAATTACAATAACGTAAGGTCTTCAAGCAATTCCAGCAATTTAATTTCCTCACTTTAACATTTATATAAAAATCATTCAAATGGTCAAGGGCTTCGTCAATCATTAGCCCTTAGCACCCAACAAGTAATTCTTATAGCAACAAGGCTAACATTTCAAATGTTTAAATTTACTAACAGGTATTTAAAGTCAAGGACCAAATTTTCAACAGCTTCATACTCAAGTAATTGTTCCACAGCCAGGAAATTCCAACCATACTATCACCTTGTCACCCCAAAGTTCAAATACATGACCATTTCAAGGTATTATAAAGTGAATTCAACAATAATATAATTTTTCACAGCCCCAAAATCTATAAGGAAATCAATAAGAAATTCTTTATCAGACTTGACTAAGGCTGGAAAATTTTTCCCAGCTTATATCCACAGCCACACTTCACTATCTCCAATTTAATCTCCCAAGATATCGAGAGTTTCACATCCATATATCTTATAAACTTTTAAAACAACTTGTTCCAAGTATTTCAGCCTTTATGTCTTCAAAGAATAATTTCACATTCAAACTGGCAATTCTTACTCAACTTTGGCAACCACAAGGAAAATTTCCAGCATTCGTATACCAACGTTTTTGGTTAAATCATTCGCGATATCAAATGTTTCATTGTTAAACAACATGTATATCTCAAAATACACCCTTTTCCTGTGTTTCGAAACCATTTTATGCCAAGGAAAATATTCAACCATCAACTAGTGAAATCCGGAAACAATTCAATATTTTCTGCTCAAACGTTTGGTTAGCTAAATTTTCCAGCAACCATTTATCTTGTATAAAATTCTTCCTTGGCTTATTCAGGGATTTAAATACTCAAATTCGGCATACGGATACTTAATTAACCGAGTAACATTTCCAGTTCAAAAATTTGGTTTGATTAACAACACAAGCCATCAAATTTCCCAGATAGAATCTCCAGCTAGCCTCGGTTTGAGCTGCACAAAATCTGGTTGCATCTTATTTTTATTTTCAGTTCTAACTCAACTAATTAACTGCATGCGAAGCTAAAATTTCTCGTTACTTACTAGTTAATCAAAGTTAGAGGCTCCAAAACAGAAAACTATACCAAATGAAGCTACATTAACAAGACAATCTCTCGGCAGCAACTTTTCATCAAAACAGAATTTTCCAGGTTCTTGATTCCATCATCCAATCACATAACTCAACACGCATGTCCTTAAACATTTTATCTTCACTCGGATAGTTAGGATTATAACCTCAAGTTGTCAGAATTAAACAAATTAAGTACAGCATCTCTTAATCAGTCTCGGCAGCTAAATGATGCGCATATCAGAAAATTTTTCTTTCTTTTTTTTTTTTATCCGATGGTTCAAAAATCAACAAGCAAAGCTGGAACTAACTTATTCATCTTGTCTTAAGTTAGGGAGACACATCTTAAAGTTCAGATTGTCACAGGGAAGCAAAAATAAAGCTACATTTCAATTCAGCTCCTCGGCTGAACCGTTTACTTCCAAGCAGATTTTTCTAAAACTCTGATTTCATCATCCGACTGTACCATAATACATGCATGCCCCTAGATGGTTCAATCTACCTCTGATAACTCCTAAAATGATCCAGAAATTACCTCACAGCAAGCTAAGCTCTCGCACAGAAAGTCTGAAAAATTTTTCTTCCTCTCGGCTCTCACACACGCGACAGTGGTTGTGGTTGTCGGTGGAGCTGGTGGTGTTGCAATCGTGAAGTTGGGTGCAAATGGAGGTGCAGAATGTGTGGAACTTGCTCACGGTTTCTCCCTGCCTTTACTCCATCTCACGGACAGAACCAGAAACATTCAACCTGCGGTTTCTTTTCTTTCTCTCGGCTGCAGAGTGCAGCTCGGCCTCTCTCTCTCTCTCTCTCTCGGTTTTGCAGAGTGCGACTCTCCCTCACTGTCTCCCTTTGCCGACAATAGCAAAGCAGAGTAGAGATGCAGTGATGGTTTGGAATATGGAATGAAGAGGAAGGGGTATGGTGCCGTGGTTTTTAATAGAGGTTGAGTGTGCAAGAGGGTGGAGTGTGAAAGCGGTGAAGGAAATGTATTGGCCGGTTGGGGTGGTGACTGATCAAGCTGTCAGAGGAGTTGTTTGGGTTTGCATGAAAATGTTATGGTTGAGTGGTGATTTTGTGAAATTGTGAAGGGTAGTTTAGTCTCTTCACATTCCTTCTAATGAACACTTAAGTCCTTGATTCTAGTTTGATCCCACAAATTAATCCCAAGTATAATTTGATCGCCTAATAATATGCTAATCTTGCAAGGCTTTAATTATCGAATTTTTCACACCTTAATTATGTTTAGTATACTTGTATCATGTTTATCTAAAATTTATTGGCTTTGTCTTATAGTGAACATTCTTATTAGTATTTAACATTATTCACTAATTTAGAATTAGTTATAGGAATTTAAGAAATTTTATATACTTAATCTACTCAGGTAGCATTAATTTTCAACATTAAGAAAACTAAGTATTTTAGTATTTTATTTTAAGGCAGTAAATTAATCTAACTCAAGAAATATTAATTTAATATAACAAAACCGAATAATTCAATATTGGCACAATTATATTATTTATTACTTAAAAATTATCTCTACACTTTTATTTCAAAACAATTAATTACCATTCTAGAATTCGAAGAAATTAATGATTAGATCAATGAAATAGTTTACCATTGAAATATGAAGTTAATGTAACAAAACCAAGAAGTTTAGTAGTTTAGCAAAATTCTTTTATTTTGCACATAACGTTTATTCCTACGCACTTATCTAAAAACAATTAGACTTAGTGCTAAAATTTATTAAGGAATTAAAATGCAAATAAAATATGCACTGATATTTATATGTCTATTTTCAGGGTTCTCATAAAGCCCTCGATCAAATCCCTTCCCGATCTGTTAAGGAAAACAAAGGGAATAGGGTGAGCTAAAACCCAGTGAGGTTCCAGGTAAAACAAGTAAACACATAGCCACATAAAATCACAAAATAGCCACTAAACACCGTACAGTAAAATAATAGTTTAATCACAGTTCAATTCAAGGATACGGGTGGCTTTCAGAAGCCAAAGGTCCACTTGAGCTTGATCATAATTGCCTCCTGTTGACACTCTGTCAACACTTGTAACAGTATATAGGTCCGTAGAACACCACTTTCACCAGTCTCCGTCCACCAAACAACCCCCCACCGGGCCCGCACTCCATAAACAGTAGTTTGGTAATACTAGAGTATACCAGGAATCCGAGTTTCCAATGCTCAAGGATTCCAATGAAACAGTATCAAGCTGAGGATCTTATCACTGGTGGTGCTGGACAACACAACAAGCAAGCACAACGGCTATGCTTCACCAGGGACCACCAAGCAAGATTCAATTTCCAGTGAACAGTAAACAGTCCTCGAGGTTTATCGGCCTTCTCGACCAAGCCCTTGGTGGCTCGATACAACCGACTCACCTATGAGGTTGGGTACCCAAACAGTAACAGTAGTTGATGGAATGTCATCCATGCAACTTAAGCACAGTCATGTATAGCAATATCTCATTTCATGTTGTGACGGCCCCACCTCCCTCTAAGGCGAACCAGAGGGTTTGGCGGGTCGCCTGCCCAACTCTCGCCAGGACTAACGATGCCGACTAGAACTATCTATAGCGATCCGGAACTTACAAACGAGCATAAACAAGTCAAAATGGTAAAATAACCCAAAATAAAGAAAATGAAATTCGGAGTCGGCCATGAATAGTAACCGACCCGTCAGAACCCAACCGAAATAGCTAACAAACATTCACATCTGAACTTTAGCGTTTACAAATCAAAATGACATACAAAAGCTTTCAAAAGTTAATACATATACACGGTTTGCCAAATCAAAAGGGAAAACGCCCCAAAAGTACACTTAGGGTTTTAATACATGAGCTATACAAAAGATATGTTCAACTAGCTCAATTTGGCAGCCATTTGTCAAACCCAGACCAAAACGGTTTATTTTCCTGTAAGGAAAACAAAAGGAACAGAAAGGGGTGAGCTTGCACTCAATGAGGTACCAAACAGATAGCATTAAAATCATGGCATTTCACATTTAACAAATCAGATACACATGTCAGATGTAAAGCAAAGGAACCAATGATTCAAATCAGAAGGATACGGGTGGCTCTCAGGAGCCAAATTTCCAGCGCAGTACTTGATCCAAACCGGTTGACTCTCCGTCAACGTATATAGAACCAACGCGTCCGTAGACCCCTCTTAACACCGAATTCCATCCACCAAACACCCCTTTACCGGGCCCGCTCACCTCAAACGAACAAAATGGTAATACTCGAGTATACCCGGAATCAAGGGTCTCAATACCCAAAATCCCCGAACAGACTACCGTGGTTCGTTATCTAATCGTCCAGGCCCTTGCCGGCCCGACTCGAATAACTTAGCCACAGGATTGAGCTCATAGGTCATAGAAATCCGAACAGATGCAGACACAGATAACAGATTCAAATTTTGCATAGTAAATTGGCATATGAACAGACTAGAGAACGAGTGTGATAAAGTACACCCTCGTCTCGAACAAATAAACAGATTGCAGAGCAGAAATCAAGTTAAACAGCAATGGAGGGGAGTGGTACACTCACCGGCTCAACTTCAAAAGTTTTTACTTCAGATTGGCCTTAATCGCCAAGAAACCCTAAAATAATCAAAATAAACCAATTGAAGGTTTCACATCCATAATCGAATAAACGGAATGCACAAATGAGGCTCGGCTACACGTCGTACGCCTTGCCAAAGAAATACTAATGCAAGGGTGGAAAACATGATTTTCTTGGAAACGAAAAGGTAACATGAGGACTTAGGCGCAAACAACCCAAAAGCCTTTCATTTCCACCAAAAGGCAAATCCAACTTAAAGGAACCAAACGGCCTAGAAAATCGGGCAGCACCTCCCCTAAAATTCTTACTTTTCCAGCCATTAAGGCTTCATTATTTCCTCAAATCAGTCCCAACATTTCACACAAAAGTCATCTCATTTACCAAAAGCCGTTCCCTAGGCTCAAAGTAGTACAAGTACAAAAGTTAGCTAGGAAATGACCGGAATGAGAGCGAGCCCTAAAACATGCAAACAAGTACATGGAGACTCGATAACGAGTCATAAACCAATGCCAATTATGACCCCAATAGGGTTCCATGAACATATACAAACATTAGAGAAAACCAGAAAATTCGGAAGTGCAATTAGCTTTGGCCTTGAAAAACAGTTTTTGACCGCTTTTTGCGGTAATGGTACCAAATGCCCTATGATTATCGGATGAAGGTGTAAGACCCACCATTTCGAAGCTAAAAGACAGGGCTACAATATCACAGAAGGTCACTCAACCCAGGTTTGAGTGAAAACAGGTCAAAAATACAAGATACTACATCGAAAACGTAAAACAGATTCACCAAAACGCATTCTAGCGGAAACATCATAACTCAGGCTCTACAAGTCCAAATCCAAAAATTCCAAAATCAGATGAAAGCTAAGAAACAGGAATAAATTTCTTCAGAAGGCCTCAACAACTAATTCGGAAGCAATCCAGACCAAAACAACCAGTAACAGTCGCAAATCCCAATTTCGGGTAAAACCAGAATAGCAATAGTAATTTCGACTTATCTCATTCTACACTACTCCGATTGACCTAACATTTTGTAGGCACATCTAAAATGTCATTCCCTACAACTTTCATGTTTTGAGCTAAGGCCAATTCGGCCTCTATCTATGACCTAAAATTTCGGACAGAATGCTCCACTTAAGAACCCTAGGTTTTCAATTTTCTTCCAAAACAGAAATTGGTTGCAATTAATCACTTTTCCCACCTCCTTAAGTCATTAGAGACCATTTCTAATCATCCTAGATAGCCACACAATCATGCTTATATTTAAAACAGAAAAATCCCCAAAAATAATAAAACTTCATCATTTCAACCACAAATCAAGAAATAATCCATAAACTTGCAACTTCTACTTTCATTAATCATGATTTAAGCATCAATTAAAGGAGGGGGGTGGTTCTTCACAACTTACCTTTAAAACAAGAGAGAGAGAGCTATGGGTCACCTTAACCTTCCAAATAACTTCACACAACAACTCACCACCACTACTTGAAGGTGTTTTATGGAGAAAAATCAAGGTTGGATGGTTGGTTTTGATGATTGAAGCAAGATTGAAGCCAAAACTTGAAGAGGTTTTCTTTCTTCCTTTGAGAGAGAGGGCCGGCACTTGAGAGGAAAGAATGGTGCAATTTTTGGTTAATTTTGTGATTTATTTGGTCAATGGTAAGACATGGAATAGTAGTCTTAAAGGTAACCCAATCAAATGGTGACACTTGTCACCTAATTTAATGCAAGTCTATCACTTTGTTTCCTCTCACATCAATCCAAATTTACAACCTCTAAATATCTCATAACACCCGATAAATTAATTCCAGTATCCAAAACTTAATTCAGTTGGCCGAATTTTTCCGAACTTTTCGCACTAGTGGGTCCCACGTCCGGTATTCACTCTTAATTTCTCAAAACCTATTCAATACTAGAAAAATCATCTAAAAATTATATTTACTCATAAAATTTATCTAGAAAATTTTCCGGATACAGAAAGTGCAGAAAACAAATCATTGAAAATAAGAAAACCTAGAAATATAATAAAACCTAGAAATTGGAAAAATTACGGGTTCTCACACTCTCTCCCCCTTAAAGAAATTTCGCCCTCGAAATTTTCTCTTCAAAATTTAAAGTAACCAATGGCCTGTACCTTCTTCGTCTTCAGAGTCAGAAGAAACGAGATTCTGCATTCCAGTCCCTTTTCCACTTGACGGTCCAGGGTCAGTCTTGGTTGGTTGCTGGGTTCCTTTCTTTTCACGCGCTTTACTCGGGCATTGAGCAATTCGATGCACGGCGCTCCCACAGCACAGACATCTCCCTCCTCTTTTCCAACAATTTTCTTCAAAATGATTGGATTTTCTACAATAGCCACAATATGGGAGAGGAATTGGGGTCTGATCTCCTTGTGAGATATCCCTCAGTGGTCCTTTTCCCCTTGAGTTTCCTCCCAGCGTATCCTCCTTAAGTGTCTCCAGAATTGTCACACCCCTCGCTCCACGACCCTTCTTCGCCAAGGGCCGACCTTGCTCACCCTGTTCTGGCAATTTACCCCTTTTCTTGCCCCTTTTCTTGGCATGGAAGATCGTCCCCTGTGGCCTTACAATTCCTGCCCTTTGAGCTTCCTCTGGAGCCCCCATAGCAGCAGTGCTTTGTGCCATTGCTAAAGCCTCTTCGGAACTCCCTTCGTATTCCCTTTTTAGCTCTAAGTTCTGGTGCAAGAGCTCAATCTTTTTCGGAATACTCGTGCCTCCATCGCCCTTCCCAGTATTCGGCTAGTCTTTTTTGAACCTCTATTTCGTCACGAAGTACCACGATCTCCTGATACATATTAACCCAATGTGCCATTTCACGGAGTCGCTGGAACTCAAATAATAGCCTGCCAGGCAAATCAATGGGTCATAATAAATTCTTAAGTAGGTGTGGTACTCTCGGTCCTGGTCTTTGTTCAACGGTTATTTCCCCTTTCTGCTCTTAATTCTTGACCTCGCTCAATTCCACGGCCACCACCATGACCACGACTACATCTTCCTTTCATATTATATATATATATTATTTTATTTTATTATATATATATATATTTTCTCTCTTTTCTTTTTCCCCCTTTTCCCAAGTTAATTCAACGCATAACTACAGTGAAGTGACAAAAGTAATCAAATTCTAGCACACCAATTACACCAATGACATATGCACATATAACACACCATGTATCACGAAAACGGTTAATCAAATACACCAATACATGCCAAATTAGACAGATAATCCAATGCACAATACTCGAACCACTGTTATGTCATAGCGGTATCAAAGCAAATCAAGAGTAAAGGCGATATAGTCCCAGACCCAATTAAGATAACCCCGTCCGATCCCTTACATCACCTACTATGCAAACTAGATATCCAATAACCTCTTGGACTCATTCCAGCCGAACAAAGCCCATTCATGTTCCAAAAATGCAAATCTCACATACTTAACACCGCCTCAACTCTGAAGTACTCAGGCACAAGAATCCGAAATAAGACAATTCACCTCTCGAGCTGGCCAGTCCCAAGAGAAAACTATCTACAATCGAAATTCCCACCAGACGTACCGATCTATGATCCTCAGATACCACAAGAAAAGTTAAGGCCTATAACATTCACAATTCATAACTTATGCTCAAGTGAACACCTAGTCCTTGATACTCATTCACCACCTAGTCCAGGCTCACTCCGCGCAGAGACCACGCGAAGCAGGCTCTGATACCACTTGTGACGGCCCCACCTCCCCCTAAGGCGAACCTGAGGGTTTGGCGGGTCGCCTGCCCAGCTCTCGCCAGGACTAACGATGCCGACTAGAACTATCTATAGCGATCCGGAACTTACAAACGAGCGTAAACAAGTCAAAATGGTAAAATAACCCAAAATAAAGAAAATGAAATTCGGAGTCGGCCATGAATAGTAACCGACCCGTCAGAACCCAACCGAAATACCTAACAAACATTCACATCTGAACTTTAGCGTTTACAAATCAAAATGACATACAAAAGCTTTCAAAAGTTAATACATATACACGGTTTGCCAAATCAAAAGGGAAAACGCCCCAAAAGTACACTTAGGGTTTTAATACATGAGCTATACAAAAGATATGTTCAACTAGCTCAATTTGGCAGCCATTTGTCAAACCCAAACCAAAACGGTTTATTTTCCTGTAAGGAAAACAAAAGGAACAGAAAGGGGTGAGCTTGCGCTCAATGAGGTACCAAACAGATAGCATTAAAATCATGGCATTTCACATTTAACAAATCAGATACACATGTCAGATGTAAAGCAAAGGAACCAATGATTCAAATCAGAAGGATACGGGTGGCTCTCAGGAGCCAAATTTCCAGCGCAGTACTTGATCCAAACCGGTTGACTCTCCGTCAACGTATATAGAACCAACGCGTCCGTAGACCCCTCTTAACACCGAATTCCGTCCACCAAACACCCCTTTACCGGGCCCGCTCACCTCAAACGAACAAAATGGTAATACTCGAGTATACCCGGAATCAAGGGTCTCAATACCCAAAATCCCCGAACAGACTACCGTGGTTCGTTATCTAATCGTCCAGGCCCTTGCCGGCCCGACTCGAATAACTTAGCCACAGGATTGAGCTCATAGGTCATAGAAATCCGAACAGATGCAGACACAGATAACAGATTCAAATTTTGCATAGTAAATTGGCATATGAACAGACTAGAGAACGAGTGTGATAAAGTACACCCTCGTCTCGAACAAATAAACAGATTGCAGAGCAGAAATCAAGTTAAACAGCAATGGAGGGGAGTGGTACACTCACCGGCTCAACTTCAAAAGTTTTTACTTCAGATTGGCCTTAATCGCCAAGAAACCCTAAAATAATCAAAATAAACCAATTGAAGGTTTCACATCCATAATCGAATAAACGGAATGCACAAATGAGGCTCGGCTACACGTCGTACGCCTTGCCAAAGAAATACTAATGCAAGGGTGGAAAACATGATTTTCTTGGAAACGAAAAGGTAACATGAGGACTTAGGCGCAAACAACCCAAAAGCCTTTCATTTCCACCAAAAGGCAAATCCAACTTAAAGGAACCAAACGGCCTAGAAAATCGGGCAGCACCTCCCCTAAAATTCTTACTTTTCCAGCCATTAAGGCTTCATTATTTCCTCAAATCAGTCCCAACATTTCACACAAAAGTCATCTCATTTACCAAAAGCCGTTCCCTAGGCTCAAAGTAGTACAAGTACAAAAGTTAGCTAGGAAATGACCGGAATGAGAGCGAGCCCTAAAACATGCAAACAAGTACATGGAGACTCGATAACGAGTCATAAACCAATGCCAATTATGACCCCAATAGGGTTCCATGAACATATACAAACATTAGAGAAAACCAGAAAATTCGGAAGTGCAATTAGCTTTGGCCTTGAAAAACAGTTTTTGACCTCTTTTTGCGGTAATGGTACCAAATGCCCTATGATTATCGGATGAAGGTGTAAGACCCACAATTTCGAAGCTAAAAGACAGGGCTACAACATCACAGAAGGTCACTCAACCCAGTTTTGAGTGAAAACAGGTCAAAAATACAAGATACTACATCGAAAACGTAAAACAGATTCACCAAAACGTATTCTAGCGGAAACATCATAACTCAGGCTCTACAAGTCTAAATCCAGAAATTCCAAAACCAGCTGAAATCTAAGAAACAGGACTAAATTTCTTCAGAAGGCCTCAACAACTAATTCGGAAGCAATCCAGACCAAAACAACCAGTAACAGTCGCAAATCCCAATTTCGGGTAAAACCAGAACAGCAATAGTAATTTCGACTTATCTCATTCTACACTACTCCGATTGACCTGAAATTTTTTAGGCACCTCTAAAATGTCATTCCATACAACTTTCATGTTTTGAGCTAAGGCCAATTCGGCCTCTATCTATGACCTAAAATTTCGGACAGAATGCTCCACTTAAGAACCCTAGGTTTTCAATTTTCTTCCAAAACAGAAATTGGTTGCAATTAATCACTTTTCCCATCTCCTTAAGTCATTAGAGACCATTTCTAATCATCCTAGATAGCCACACAATCATGCTTATATTTAAAACAGAAAAATCCCCAAAAATAATAAAACTTCATCATTTCAACCACAAATCAAGAAATAATCCATAAACTTGCAACTTCTACTTTCATTAATCATGATTTAAGCATCAATTAAAGGAGGGGGGTGGTTCTTCACAACTTACCTTTAAAACAAGAGAGAGAGAGCTATGGGTCACCTTAACCTTCCAAATAACTTCACACAACAACTCACCACCACTACTTGAAGGTGTTTTATGGAGAAAAATCAAGGTTGGATGGTTGGTTTTGATGATTGAAGCAAGATTGAAGCCAAAACTTGAAGAGGTTTTCTTTCTTCCTTTGAGAGAGAGGGCCGGCACTTGAGAGGAAAGAATGGTGCAATTTTTGGTTAATTTTGTGATTTATTTGGTCAATGGTAAGACATGGAATAGTAGTCTTAAAGGTAACCCAATCAAATGGTGACACTTGTCACCTAATTTAATGCAAGTCTATCACTTTGTTTCCTCTCACATCAATCCAAATTTGCAACCTCTAAATATCTCATAACACCCGATAAATTAATTCCAGTATCCAAAACTTAATTCAGTTGGCCGAATTTTTCCGAACTTTTCGCACTAGTGGGTCCCACGTCCGGTATTCACTCTTAATTTCTCAAAACCTATTCAATACTAGAAAAATCATCTAAAAATTATATTTACTCATAAAATTTATCTAGAAAATTTTCCGGATACAGAAAGTGCAGAAAACAAATCATTGAAAATAAGAAAACCTAGAAATTGGAAAAATTACGGGTTCTCACACATGTTAATTCATTCAGTAAGTAGAGCCTCAGTGAAAAGAAAAAAAACAAGGAAGGTTGAGTGCGAAAAAGTACACACTCGCCTCAATTTTAATTAAAACATTGTTTGGCTCAAACAATAACAATTCAATACTTTCAAGTACACAAATATTTCACATAACAAGTAGCAGGTAGTGGAACACTCACCTGTCAAGCAAAACTAATAATCGACGTCAAACGTCTCAGTTACGATCACCATCGTTGCCCAAACCTAGGTCAACGAGTGAAAACATTAATAATTGGATTCGTTCCCTACTAATGCATAGGTTCATTAAGAGGCCAAGTGAGTAGCTTAAACTACTTAATCCGGCATGAAAATAGGGTCTAAACCACGGTGAAAGTTCATGGAAAACAAGTCAAGTATGTACATGAAAGTTTGGCAAAAGAAAAGTTTCACTAAAGCTCAAAGGCTTCATTACGGGTTAAACTGTCTCGCCCGGCCAGCCTCGGGAAAACGGTCATTGCTCATTGTGGAAAAGTCAGAATTAGATTCCGTCAGTTGCGTTGGAAACTAGGTTCATAAGGCTAACCATTTCCAAAATCCCAACATATGTGGCTCAAAATTAAGAAACCAAATGAAATTTCTGGACTGTCTCGGATGAACAGTACCACCCGGACAGCCAACTTTCCAAACTCGCCACGGATCGGTCGGGATGAACCAGAAAATGAGCTTTGTACTGTTTTAAAGCTCTATGAGTCGAATTTCAATTGCCACAAACGGCACTCAATTCTGATCAGTGAGTAACACGTTATGACCTTAACAAGATTGCTGGACAGAAAATATCTGGACCTAGTCCAGTTTTCCTCCTTTGTTTATAACTCAAAATTGGCTAATTTTTTGTAGACAACCTCCACACACATAACCCAACATATAACACTCACATTTGTAGCCAAAATGTGCATGAAAATATCAAGGAAAAACCGGGCAGCAAGCTTAAAAAGTTTCGGTCAGCACACTTTAAAAATTTCTAACTTCTACTCTTCTTGTTATTTTCATTCCTTGCACATAACAAGTATTAGATCCAACTAAATAGGGGTTTAAAACATATCAATACTTCATAAACACACATGGATAAGGGTTAGACATTTCATCAAACACTTGGTATGCATATTAGTAAACCTAACCATTACTTGATTAACTCAAGAAACTAACCCCAAATTCAACCATAACAAGTTGTTTTTCACCATTTCAACCTCAAGTAGATGATATAACATCATAAACCCAAATTTTAAAGATTACATACCTTACTTACAAGTTGCTTTGGTCACCAAACAAACCACCACAATAGAAGCTTTAGGCTTGAAACAACCTCAAAGATTGAAGGAAATTTTCTCACAAACTCTAGATCTTTCTTCTTTGGATTTTTGTTCTTGGTTTTTTTTTTCTAGGGTTCAAGGTAAGTATATGGAGCTCTCTCTCTTCCCCCTTTTTGTGCTAAGAAATTCGGCCAACAAGGGTTAAGAAGGAACCAATTTTAGTCTTTAAATTGTTTTCTAATTCCTTAGTCAAACAAACCCATGGCTAGGGTTTTGCCACATGGCTCCATTAGTAACCTAGACTTTCTTAATCTTTGACTAATGGTTCTCTTAACTTTCCAAGTGTACCAATAATTGTTTAACAACTCTAATCTCACACAAAAATCTCTACTACTTAAGAAAAGAACACTTGGTCAATTTCAAGTGGTGCATTAATTTAAACAAACTCAAGAAAATATTTTTCTTCAATTACAATGAAATGGAATGTTATACATGGAAATTACTATAACATATAGAAAATATATTGTAAGGGCATAGAATAAGTAATTTAAATCCTAGGGTAAGGCACTTGGTACAATGTATGTGGTGGAAAAAGAAACTAACTCAACAAAATTGTTTTAGCTAAAAGTAAGGATATGAAATGTAATGCATGGAAATTGTTTTAATACATGTAGAATCCTATGCAAGGGTATATTATAAGTGGTGAAATAGTTACAACTAACTCAAGCAAAACGTTTTAATTTCTTAGTGTATACGATAACACATAGCGGATACAATGCTAGGGCTTATAATCCGTGGTTTCATTCTTAGAGTAAGGCATGTAGTTTAGAAAATGGGTAAACCCTAATTCGATTACTTGGCCTGTAAATTTGTAATAGAGATTTATGTATTTATCTACCCGGATTGGTACGACTTTATATTTTGGTACGTAGCACGTGGGATGTTTAAGAGCCTCGACTGGCTAATTTATCTCTGCTATCTCTGAAGTTAAGTTGGATGTAAGGATGATCTTATTCGGGAAAATTTGTTTTGTAACAGAGTAGTTTATTACTCCAAGGTTTTAGGTTAGAATGCTTGCATGAGTCCTGGCGAGAGCTGGGCAGACGGCCCGCCAACCCTTTGGTTCGCCTTAGGGGAAAGTGGGGTCGCCACAAAAAGAGCACGACCATAGTCATAGCGGCAGAAATTTTAATGTTTTTCTGATATAAAATCCCATAACTCATGAACGAAAGTGATGGAAGGATTACCTTTAACCCTCTGTTGAATGGTCGAACGACGTCTGAACAGCGGAGAAATGGACTCCAGCAAGAACCAGCTTCTTCTTCCTCTGCCTCTCCTTTGTTCTCCGTAGCCTATTCGCTTGCTTTTCCTCTCGATGCAGATTTGCAACGAATGACAGTACGATGAAGATGATGACAGCTTCCTCTCTCACTCTCACTCTCAGTTCTCCCTCGCCCTCTTCAGTTTTCTCAACCACCGCCGCAACTCCAGCTCTCTGGTTTCTTCGTTACCTAGCCGTCAAAATCTCTCAGCCCCTTTTTTTTTCTTTCTTTCTCAGTCTCCGCTCTTTCTATCTCACCCAGCTCTCTTTTCCTCAAAACCTCGCCGTCCTTCTCTCTATCAGACTCTCCCTGGCCGTCAACCTCACTCTTAGCTCACTCCAAACCCTCCTCCCTCCTTTCTTGGCTGCGGCTCTCCTTTTATATGCCCACTCAAATCCTTAAACCCTCACATCAATGGTGTTGATGAAAGATCAGTTTCTTGGGGATCTTTTGAGCCTTAGATCAAACCAAGTGGCTTGTTGTTCGAATGATCGAAAGGAAGAGAAAAAATGGAGCTCCAAATTTTGTATCTGCGTCTTTTGCAGATGAAAATGTAGAGGAGTTTTGATTGTATGCTTCTCGGGTGCATGAGTTCTTTTTTTTTTTAGTGATGATTTTCCTTTTTCTTTTTTTTTCTTTTAATTAAATAACAACGAACTTGAATCTAAAATAACTAGAGCAAATTTTTGTGAATGATTTTCTTTTTTTTCGATAAACTCTATGCTAAAATGACTTAAAAATAAAAATAAAAATAAAAGACTAAAAGTAAATAAAAACTAACATAAAAAATAAAAATAATAGTAAATAAAACTACACTAAAAATTTGGTGTCTACAGTTTGCCCCTCTTTGTCTGAGTTTTGGAAAAACTTGAGACAAAGAATTAGACACCAAATACTCACCTGTGTTATTTGGCTGCGAACGACTCGAACGAAGGACGCTTTAGAAATGGGGACTGACCTCTTTTGACAAAATTTTAAAATGGGACTGACTCGAACAAGAAATTTAAAATCGGGACTGACCCGAAACAGGAAATTCAAAATCGGAACTGACCCATGACAAGAAAATTGAAAATCGGGAGTGACCTGAAACAGGAAATTGAAAATCGGGACTGACCCGAACAAGAAATTTAACCGAACAAGAAATTTAAAATCGGGACTGACCCGAAACAAGAAATTTAAAATCGAGACTGACCCAAATAGAAATTTAAAATCGGGACAGACCCAAAACAGTAAATTTAAAATCAGGACTAACCCGAGACAAGGAAATTTAAAATTGAGACTGAACCGAAACAGGAAATTTAAAATCGGGACTGACCCGAAACAGAAAATTTAAAATCGGTACTGACCCGAGACAGGAAATTTAAAATCGGGACTAACCCGAGACAAGGAAATTTAAAATTGAAACTGAACCGAAACAGGAAATTTAAAATCGGTACTGACCCGAAACAGGAAATTTAAAATCGGGACTGACCCGAAACAGGAAATTTAAAATCAGAAAATTCCAATATACTTACCTGAAATAGCCCAAAATTTTCAGTAGAGGTTAAGTTCTTGCCTCTGAGCCGATGGTTGATTCTGCATTGCCATGTTGTTGTACCTTTTGATCAAATTTGCTTGCAACATTTTCGATCCGCCTTTGTTCACTGGAGCAATCTTTCCGACACCGATTCCAGTGCGAGGTGTGATTGCTTTCATCTGTGAATGCAATTTTCTGCAAAAGAGAAAATACAAAGAAATTGCCACCATCATTTGATCCGTTTTCCTTTGAGAATCGTGTAATCATGAGTTTTTTCTCTTTTTCCTTTTCCTTCTTTGCCAACTTTCGCTGCGGCATCCAATTGAATTGGATTTCTCACTCCAAAACTTTTCCGATTTTCAAACTGACCAGGTATGTGTTTTGCCATATTGTGAAGTCTGTGTAGCTGGCTTTGTTGAATTTCAACCGTTTCCGAAAGATGACTGAATCCAAGCATGCTTTTGAAATAAACCACGGGGATTGTTATTCACCAAAATTCAATGATTAAAAAAAATGAGGTATGCAAGATAATTCACATGTCATGCTGGAATGAATATGCACAAGAATGCAAACACAACCATTTGTGCTTAAAACCTACAAAATGTCATGAATGCAAGCAATTTTGGAAAAAAAATGAGCTTCCTAAGAATGTATTTGCAAAGGAATATATATATTTTTACAAAATGACACAGCTTTTGGCCAACAAATGTCATATTCGAATCTCCGGATATATTTGTTCTGGAATTAAACATTGGTAGAAGTATTACAAAATGAGGAGAAATCCAAATGAACCAAGTCACTAGCTATTCCTCCTCGTGCTTGCTTACTGCAAAATCTACCTTGGCGCCTTTTCGGGTTTTCACTAAGGTTGCCCCCACCTCTTTTGTTTTGTTTTTCTTTTATTTTATTTTCTTTACTTTTGTTTTTCTCTTTTCCTTTCTCTTTTTTTTGTTGGTTTTTTTTGTTTGTTGTTTTTTTTTGAGGTGCCCTTTTGGGTTTTCACCTAAGGAACAACGGACAATCTCGACCATGATCGACTCAAGAATATGAGTTGAAGATTGCTAGCATCAGTAAAATGCGCTTCCCTTATAAGCTTAGGCGAAGGCATTGTGGACATCACTTGTCAGTTGATTAGCAAACTTCCTAATAGAAATACAGCAAGTGATGAAAGCCAAGACTTTGGGCTTTTGTAATGAGGTCAGGTGGGGTGTTTTCAAGAAAGTTGAAGCTTGAAAGCAAAAAATTTTTAATGAAAAGTGTGAAATAACCTGAGATTGCATCATTTTGAAATCATCTCCAATTTGAACGAAACTGAGGAAAATTTGCCCCAGTTTGATTGGATTTTCTCTCTTTACATTTTTCATTGCATTTTCCTCACTTTTGCATTTTTCTTTTAAAAACTAAATTTGCCCCAGTGTGGGGTTCTTTCTTCTTTTTCTTTTCCATCTCTCTTTCAAAATAAATTTGCCCCAGTGTGGGGTTTTCCTTTTCTCTCTGATCATCTATTTTCAAAATAAAATTGCCCCCAGTATGGGGCTTTTCTTTTCCTTTTCCTCCTTTGGATCATCTTTTTTTCAAAATAACTTTGCCCCAGTATGGGGTTTGCAATTCTCAGGGGCTGTTAAACGAAAATTATTGTTCTGATAGCTCAAAGGGGATGACTAGGGATGAAATGTTTTAATTGAAAGGAAGATGGCCTAACTTTTGTCTCGTCACTTGCGTGACTTCTAAAAGAAATTTGCATAATCAAATAAAGAACTTCTTACACATGTCTGAGTTGATAGGTTGAGGGAATGTCTGTCCATCCATCTCTGCCAAAATGAGTGTTCCGCCAGGTAACACCCTTTGAATAATGATTGGCCCTTGCCAATTTGGAGCAAATTTTCCTTTGGCCTCATCCTGTACTGGCAAAATTCGTTTTAGCACTTTGTCGCCTTCCTCAAATGTATGCAAATGGACTTTCTTGTTGTAGGCCTGGGCCATGCATTTTTGGTAACATTGGCCATGACAAATAGCATTAAGCCATTTTTCATCAATCAAGGACAGTTGTTCATAACGCTGCTTTATCCAATCAGCCTCTTCCAACTTGGTCTCCATTAGAATACGCAATGAAGGGATTTCGACCTCGGTAGGTAGCACAGCTTCCATTCCATACATGAATGAGTAGGGGGTTGCCCCAGTTGATATTCGGATAGAAGTCCGATATGCCATTAGTGCATAAGGGAGCTTTTCATGCCAGTCATCTTGCGAATGATCTTCTTCAAATTCTTGTTTGCGACCTCCACGGCTCCGTTCATCTGCGGTCTATAGATGGCAGAGTTGTGATGTCTGATTTTGAACTGTTCGCATAGCCCGTCCACCATATCATTGTTGAGATTCTTGGCATTGTCTGTAATCAATGTTTCTGGCACCCCAAATCGGCATATCATGCTATCTCTTAAGAAATTTGCCACCACTTTCTTTGTCACATGCTTGAATGATTCTGCTTCGACCCATTTGGTGAAGTATTCAATTGCCACCAATATAAATCAATGTCCATTTGAAACAGGAGGGTCAATTGTGCCAATCACATCCATACCCCACATTGAGCAGGGCCATGGAGCAATCATACAATGCAATTCGGTGGGAGGAGCACGTATAACATCGCCATGTATTTGACATTTAATACATCTCCGGACAAAGTCTATGCAATCACGTTCCATAGTGAGCCAAAAATACCCGGTTCTCATGATTTTCTAAACTAACAAACGTCCATTCATGTGAGGTCCACAAACACCGATATGCACCTCTTTCATCATATATTGAGCTTCATCTTCATCGATGCACCTTAAAAGGTTCAAATCTAAGGTCCTTTTGTACAATACCTCTCCATTTAGAAAAAACTTCGAGGCCATTCTGCGCAGGAAACCTTTGTCATTTGCACTAGCTTTTGGAGGGTAAGACCTGGTTTTGATGAATTCCTTAATATCATTGTACCAAGGGCTATTGCTAGAAGATTTGTCTATGACCCAACAATGAGCAGGCTTGTCTTGGAGTTGAATCCGGATAGGCTCGATTTTTAATTCGTCCGGATATTGTATCATAGAAGATAAAGTGGCCAAGGCATCGACAAATACATTTCGGGCTCGTGGAAGATGTCTGAATTCCAAACTTTGAAATTGTCTAGGCAAATTAAGCAAATTACAATGGTATGGCAAGATCTTTGAATCTTTGGTTATCCATTGCTTCAACGTTTGGTGCACAAGTAAATCTGAATCACTGAAGGCTATCAACTCTTTAACTTCCATTTCCAAAGCCATTTTAAGACCAAAAATACAGGCTTCATACTCGGCCATATTGTTTGTGCAGGCAAATTGCAATTTAGCAGTTCCAGGGTAATGCTTTCCTTCTGGGGATACAAGAACTGCTCCTATTCCGGCACCGAAAGAGTTAGCCACACCATCAAAAAATAACCTCCATTCAGGGCATCGCTCGCTCATATCTTCTGCAGCACCAACAAGTAAAACCTCCTCATCGGGGAAATAAGTATGGAGCGGTTGATAGTCATCGTCGTTTGGATTTTCTGCCAAATGATTGGCTATAGCTTGTCCCTTGATAGCCTTTTACGAAGTGAAAACAATGTCAAATTGTGAGGCCCCAGTCAGTTCGTAAGTTGATATTAGGGTCATTTATTATTCGGCGTGGTGAAATTAGGGTTAGGGCTAAGAAGAAAACCCTAACTTTGCTTATGAGTAAACCTTAGTTTAGGTATTATTATTCGTAGGTTCGAGCTATAATTTATATTCGGTGTTCTAGTGTGTGTTTTGGTATAAGTAAATATAGGATTCGTTTTAGTTTACAAAGGTTTAGCAGGTTTGAAATGGTTAGCAAACTCTAGATGAGCAAACCTCTAGTGTTACAATTTATTAGAAAGTTTAAGTGGAGTTTTATTTATCGCCCGCCTTTTCTATATTTTCTTTATTAGAAAATTTCTCCAGATAATTTTTATGAGTAAATATAGGTTTTTGATGATTTTTCTAGTATCGGTTAGTTTTTGAGAAATTAAGAACGTATATCGGACGTGGGACCCACTAGTGCGGTAAGTTCGAAAAAAATCGGCCAGTTAGGTTAAGTTTTGGATACTGGGTTTAATTTACCGGGTGTTGTGAGATATTTAGAGGTACTAAGTGGATAGGTGTGAGAGAGACAAAAGTTAGGCAAGCATTTAATGAGGTGACAAGTGTCACCATTTGAGTGGGTCAACTTTATGACCACTATTCATGGTCTTACCAATTGACCAAATAAACCAAAAAATTACCAAAAACATCTTCATTTCAAGCTCTTCTTGGTCGGCTCTTCTCAAGGAAAAGAAAGGAAAAGCTCTCAATTTTCTAGCCTCTAATCTTGCTCAATCTTTCATTCCAACCGGTTAATCTTCAAATTACTCCATAGAAAACCTTAAGTGAGTGTTTGTGTGGGGTTTGGTGGAGTTGTTTGGAAAGATAAGAGGACTTGTTGCTCTATCTCTCTTGTTTCTAAGGTGAGTTATGAAGAACCACTCTCCTCCCTCTAATGATGCTTAATTTATGCTTAGTGATGGTATAAGATGCAATTTTATGGATTATATTGTGATTTTTGGTTGAATTGATGAAGTTTTGTAATTATTTGGGATTTTTCTGTTTTAATATGAATATGATTGTGTGGTTATGTATGATGATTGGAAATGGCATGTAAGGGATCTAGGAGGTGGGAAAAGTGGATAATTGCAAGAAATTTCTGTTTTGGAAGAAAAATTGGAAATTAGGGTTTCATTGTTCTTCATTCTGTCCGGTTTTATAGCTCCTAGTTAGAGGCCTAATTGGCCTTGGATTAAAACATGAAAGTTTTAGGGAATGATAATTTAGAGGTGCCTACAAAATTTTAGGTCAATCGGAGTAGCGTAGAATGAGAAAAGTTGAAATTACCCTTGCTGTCCTGGTTTTACCCGAATGTAAGAATTGTGCCTGTAATTGGTTGTTTTGGCTGGAATTGCTTAGGAATTGGTTGTTAAGGTCTTCTGATGAAATGTAACCCTATTTCTAAGATTTCGGATGGCTTTGGAATTTCTGGATTTGGACTTAAGTAGGCTGAGTTATGCTGTTTGCATCAGAATGCATTTTGTGAATCTGTTTTTCCGGTTCTGGTATAGTATCTTGCATTTTTGATCTTGTTACACTCAAAACTGGACAAAGTTACCTTCTTCAACATTGTATCCCCTTAAGTCCTGAATATGCCTGTAAAATTTTAGGTCAAACGGATTAGTGTATCCTGAGTTATAGACAAAACACTCAGGCCTGTTTTAGACATTAGTTTGTGCTGCGTTTTGAAATCAACCTCTGACCGTGCATTTTTCCGTTTTGATCCCGTATGATCTGGGTGTCAACTCTTTTATAAGAAATGTAGATCTTGGTTTTGGCTTCGAAACAGTATAAAGTACGTCAAAATCCGAGTTCCGTAGCTCCTGTTATGACCAAAACAAGATCGATCGTCAGAACTGCCTTGTATCTGGACAGTTCTGACAGGTACTTTGACACTCAAATTTTGTTCTGTTCTGAGTGGATTCAGGTCTTGGCCAAAACATCAAAGTTTTAACCTTATGTCTCAGCTTTCTAATGCCTTTAGAATTTCCTGATTTGGATTTGTGAGCTGGGAGTTACGGTCCAGCAAACATACCCTGTTCGTTACTCTAGAGTGCGAATTCCTGGAACGGTTTTCTGTACTTTCGACCTATTTCCGTTTAGATCTGGATTGAGGTGTCTGCATTAAAATTGTAACCCTTCCTCTTAGCTTCGTAACGGTGCCTCATGTACCTTGATCCGACACTCGTAGCCTTAATTAGACTCAAAACAGTTTTGACGGCAAAGCGATTAGGTTATCATTTCCGATTTCCGTATGCCGTTTCCGCACTCGTATGTGCCGATTTTGCCATTTTGCTTGTTTTAAGTATGTTAGTAGCCGTTTATTATATTATGTGACGCAATCTTCTATTTCAGACGGTGGTGAGTGTGACGGCCCCACCTCCCCCTAAGGCGAACCAGAGGGTTCGGCGGGCCGCCTGCCCAGCTCTCGCCGGGACTCAATCATTCACTACAATCCTCAAATATATTACAATATAACTCTCAAAATTACATCAAATTCTCCAATAATTACATATCACAAATGCAGCGGAAACTAATTCCAATCGTGGGATGTATACTTACATCCGTTTCAATTCCAAATATTGATACAAGCCCAACTCGTACATAAAATAAATCCAAATTTAAACTGTACACGATATAAGCCATCCAGTCACGTGAATAAGCACTCCAAGCTTTTCTTCGCCTTGAGCCCTGTGGGGGGGAAATAAAACATTTTTGGGGTGAGCTAGAAGCTCAGCGAGTAACCATTAAAATCAGTAATCAATTCAGTTTCACAGTCGTTCATTTCAGTGATGTCATGATTTCAAGATCAAAGGTACATTTATTGCTCTCGTGAGCCAGCGAAATCGTTGTACTTAAACACCCAACGCTCCAAACAAACATTAAACAGTAAACAGTCAGTGGGGGAGCCATTTGCTCCAGATGAACAGTACACAGAGGTGGAGACGTTGGTGTTCAGCACACGAATTCCAAGCACTCATTTAAGCCAAAACATGTCATGGGCCACATGCAAGCACTCATGATATGCAATCAAGTAAATAGTGCAATAAACGGTTCATAAGTAATTTTGGAAACAGTTTAGGGTCACTCACCTCCACAGCTCAGAAACCATCCATCATGTATCATTGCCTTGCTCAACTCCAAGCCTTAGATCACAAACCCAATGCAAACAAGTCCCTTCAAAGTTCGGACAGCACTTCCCCTACATTTGCTAACTTTTCCAGCCATCATGGCTTCATTATTACTCCAGCCAGTCCCTAAGTCACACAAATAAGTTCATCTAATATCCATTCAGCAAGCTCCAAGTAGTACAAAGACAAGTCAAGCTAGGGAAAAGTCCGGAAATGAAGGTTAAGCTCAAAACCAGAAAAACAGTTTTGACGTCATAATGCGGTAATGGCACAACTCTCACTACAATTATCGGTTGGGGGTGTAAGACCCACCGTTTCGAAGCTATAAAACAGGGCTACAACAATGTAGAAGGTCACTCAATCCAGTTCCTAGCTTACCTAGGTCGAAAATGCCAAATACTATACCAGAATTACCAAAACAGGTTTGCAAATCACATAAAACTGTAATCGGTATATCTCAGTCCATACAAGTCCAAATGCCGAAATTCCAAAGGCATAAGTTAGATAAGACATCCAGCTACATTTCATCAGAAGACACCAACTCCAAAATCCAAACTAATGCCAGTCAAAAAGGCCAATTACTATCGCAGTTTTCGCATTCTGATCAAAGCAGAACAGCTACAGTAATTTCGTCATAACTCATTCTACATTAATCCAAATGACCTGAAATTTTGTAGGCATCTCAATCATATCAATACCTACAACTTTCATGTTTTGAGAAAAGTCAAATTCGGCCTCTAACCCTATGATCCAAAACCGGACAGAATTGGGGATTTAAGAACCCTAACTTTTCAATTTTCACACCAAATCCAAAATTGGTTGCATTTATCCACCTTTCACACCCACTAGAGTCATTTTAGTCCATTGCCAATCATCACCAACAACCACACCATCATAATCCAATTAAACCAGAAAAATCATCATAAAATGGAAAACTTCACCAAAACAAACCAAATCAAGAAACAAATCATATATTCCTTCTCTCATGCCCCCATTAAGCACAAAATAAGTATCATTAGAGGTAGTAAGGTGTTTCAAGCTTCACTTACCAAGAACCAAGAGAGAGGAGGATGTTGGGCACCTTAATCCTTCAAACAAAGTTCACCTCTACACTCACTAACACTAGAAGATAGGATTTTATGGAGTGAAATGGATGGAAGCAAATGTTTTTGGTTGATTTGCACCAAGTAGAAGCTTGAAAATTGAAGAAATCTCCTTCCTTTCTTGCTCAAGGTGGCCGGCCAACAAGGAGAGAAAAATGGTGATTTTTTTGGTGAATTTTGGATATTTAATCCCTTGGTCAAATAAGTCAAGACAATGAATAATAATTCTTAAAAGTTCAACCAATAAGAAAGTGACATGTGTCACTCTATTAAATGCATCCTTATCATTCTTTTCTCTCTCACATCAATCACTTCACACACCCTACTTATCTCTTAATACCCGATAAACTTTTAACAGTATCCGAAACTTAACCTTATTGGCCGAATTTTTCTGAACTTTTCGCACTAGTGGGTCCCACGTCCAATATTTATTCTTAATTTTCTAAAAACTCACCAATGCTAGAAAAATCATCTTAAAACTATAATTGCTCATAAAATCCACCCAGATAATATTTCTAAGCCAGAAATGCAAAAATTATGCAATTAAAGGAACTAAAACCCTAGGAAAATATTAGGGTTTTTACGGGTTCTCACACTCTTTTTTTTCGGGGCGTCACAATCTCCCCTCCTTAAAGGAATGTCGTCCTCGACATTCCATCTTGTACTAATCAAGTCAAGTCAACCCGCAAGAATCACTAATATTTCAAACCAAACCCACAGTCCGGAATCCTAAACTTCAACTCTAGGATACACTACAGAGATCTGAAACCTAAGCTCTGATACCAACTGTGACGGCCCCACCTCCCCCTAAGGCGAACCAGAGGGTTCGGCGGGCCGCCTGCCCAGCTCTCGCCGGGACTCAATCATTCACTACAATCCTCAAATATATTACAATATAACTCTCAAAATTACATCAAATTCTCCAATAATTACATATCACAAATGCAGCGGAAACTAATTCCAATCGTGGGATGTATACTTACATCCGTTTCAATTCCAAATATTGATACAAGCCCAACTCGTACATAAAATAAATCCAAATTTAAACTGTACACGATATAAGCCATCCAGTCACGTGAATAAGCACTCCAAGCTTTTCTTCGCCTTGAGCCCTGTGGGGGGGAAATAAAACATTTTTGGGGTGAGCTAGAAGCTCAGCGAGTAACCATTAAAATCAGTAATCAATTCAGTTTCACAGTCGTTCATTTCAGTGATGTCATGATTTCAAGATCAAAGGTACATTTATTGCTCTCGTGAGCCAGCGAAATCGTTGTACTTAAACACCCAACGCTCCAAACAAACATTAAACAGTAAACAGTCAGTGGGGGAGCCATTTGCTCCAGATGAACAGTACACAGAGGTGGAGACGTTGGTGTTCAGCACACGAATTCCAAGCACTCATTTAAGCCAAAACATGTCATGGGCCACATGCAAGCACTCATGATATGCAATCAAGTAAATAGTGCAATAAACGGTTCATAAGTAATTTTGGAAACAGTTTAGGGTCACTCACCTCCACAGCTCAGAAACCATCCATCATGTATCATTGCCTTGCTCAACTCCAAGCCTTAGATCACAAACCCAATGCAAACAAGTCCCTTCAAAGTTCGGACAGCACTTCCCCTACATTTGCTAACTTTTCCAGCCATCATGGCTTCATTATTACTCCAGCCAGTCCCTAAGTCACACAAATAAGTTCATCTAATATCCATTCAGCAAGCTCCAAGTAGTACAAAGACAAGTCAAGCTAGGGAAAAGTCCGGAAATGAAGGTTAAGCTCAAAACCAGAAAAACAGTTTTGACGTCATAATGCGGTAATGGCACAACTCTCACTACAATTATCGGTTGGGGGTGTAAGACCCACCGTTTCGAAGCTATAAAACAGGGCTACAACAATGTAGAAGGTCACTCAATCCAGTTCCTAGCTTACCTAGGTCGAAAATGCCAAATACTATACCAGAATTACCAAAACAGGTTTGCAAATCACATAAAACTGTAATCGGTATATCTCAGTCCATACAAGTCCAAATGCCGAAATTCCAAAGGCATAAGTTAGATAAGACATCCAGCTACATTTCATCAGAAGACACCAACTCCAAAATCCAAACTAATGCCAGTCAAAAAGGCCAATTACTATCGCAGTTTTCGCATTCTGATCAAAGCAGAACAGCTACAGTAATTTCGTCATAACTCATTCTACATTAATCCAAATGACCTGAAATTTTGTAGGCATCTCAATCATATCAATACCTACAACTTTCATGTTTTGAGAAAAGTCAAATTCGGCCTCTAACCCTATGATCCAAAACCGGACAGAATTGGGGATTTAAGAACCCTAACTTTTCAATTTTCACACCAAATCCAAAATTGGTTGCATTTATCCACCTTTCACACCCACTAGAGTCATTTTAGTTCATTGCCAATCATCACCAACAACCACACCATCATAATCCAATTAAACCAGAAAAATCATCATAAAATGGAAAACTTCACCAAAACAAACCAAATCAAGAAACAAATCATATATTCCTTCTCTCATGCCCCCATTAAGCACAAAATAAGTATCATTAGAGGTAGTAAGGTGTTTCAAGCTTCACTTACCAAGAACCAAGAGAGAGGAGGATGTTGGGCACCTTAATCCTTCAAACAAAGTTCACCTCTACACTCACTAACACTAGAAGATAGGATTTTATGGAGTGAAATGGATGGAAGCAAATGTTTTTGGTTGATTTGCACCAAGTAGAAGCTTGAAAATTGAAGAAATCTCCTTCCTTTCTTGCTCAAGGTGGCCGGCCAACAAGGAGAGAAAAATGGTGATTTTTTTGGTGAATTTTGGATATTTAATCCCTTGGTCAAATAAGTCAAGACAATGAATAATAATTCTTAAAAGTTCAACCAATAAGAAAGTGACATGTGTCACTCTATTAAATGCATCCTTATCATTCTTTTCTCTCTCACATCAATCACTTCACACACCCTACTTATCTCTTAATACCCGATAAACTTTTAACAGTATCCGAAACTTAACCTTATTGGCCGAATTTTTCTGAACTTTTCGCACTAGTGGGTCCCACGTCCAATATTTATTCTTAATTTTCTAAAAACTCACCAATGCTAGAAAAATCATCTTAAAACTATAATTGCTCATAAAATCCACCCAGATAATATTTCTAAGCCAGAAATGCAAAAATTATGCAATTAAAGGAACTAAAACCCTAGGAAAATATTAGGGTTTTTACGGGTTCTCACACTCTTTTTTTTCGGGGCGTCACAATCTCCCCTCCTTAAAGGAATGTCGTCCTCGACATTCCATCTTGTACTAATCAAGTCAAGTCAACCCGCAAGAATCACTAATATTTCAAACCAAACCCACAGTCCGGAATCCTAAACTTCAACTCTAGGATACACTACAGAGATCTGAAACCTAAGCTCTGATACCAACTGTGACGGCCCCACCTCCCCCTAAGGCGAACCAGAGGGTTCGGCGGGCCGCCTGCCCAGCTCTCGCCGGGACTCAATCATTCACTACAATCCTCAAATATATTACAATATAACTCTCAAAATTACATCAAATTCTCCAATAATTACATATCACAAATGCAGCGGAAACTAATTCCAATCGTGGGATGTATACTTACATCCGTTTCAATTCCAAATATTGATACAAGCCCAACTCGTACATAAAATAAATCCAAATTTAAACTGTACACGATATAAGCCATCCAGTCACTTGAATAAGCACTCCAAGCTTTTCTTCGCCTTGAGCCCTGTGGGGGGGAAATAAAACATTTTTGGGGTGAGTTAGAAGCTCAGCGAGTAACCATTAAAATTAGTAATCAATTCAGTTTCACAGTCGTTCATTTCAGTGATGTCATGATTTCAAGATCAAAGGTACATTTATTGCTCTCGTGAGCCAGCGAAATCGTTGTACTTAAACATCCAACGCTCCAAACAAACATTAAACAGTAAACAGTCAGTGGGGGAGCCATTTGCTCCAGATGAACAGTACACAGAGGTGGAGATGTTGGTGTTCAGCACACGAATTCCAAGCACTCATTTAAGCCAAAACATGTCATGGGCCACATGCAAGCACTCATGATATGCAATCAAGTAAATAGTGCAATAAACGGTTCATAAGTAATTTTGGAAACAGTTTAGGGTCACTCACCTCCACGGCTTAGAAACCATCTATCATGTATCATTGTCTTGCTCAACTCCAAGCCTTAGATCACAAACCCAATGCAAACAAGTCCCTTCAAAGTTTGGACAGCACTTCCCCTACATTTGCTAACTTTTCCAGCCATCATGGCTTCATTATTACTCCAGCCAGTCCCAAAGTCACACAAATAAGTTCATCTAATATCCATTCAGCAAGCTCCAAGTAGTACAAAGACAAGTCAAGCTAGGGAAAAGTCCGGAAATGAAGGTTAAGCTCAAAACCAGAAAAACAGTTTTGACGTCATAATGCGGTAATGGCACAACTCTCACTACAATTATCGGTTAGGGGTGTAAGACCCACCGTTTCGAAGCTATGAAACAGGGCTACAACAATGTAGAAGGTCACTCAATCCAGTTCCTAGCTTAACTAGGTCGAAAATGCCAAATACTATACCAGAATTACCAAAACAGGTTTGCAAATCACATAAAACTGTAATCGGTATATCTCAGTCCATACAAGTCCAAATGCCGAAATTCCAAAGGCATAGGTTAGCTAAGACATCCAGCTACATTTCATCAGAAGACACCAACTCCAAAATCCAAACCAATTCCAGTCAAAAAGGCCAATTACTATCGCAGTTTTCGCATTCTGATCAAAGCAGAACAGCTACAGTATTTTCGTCATAACTCATTCTACATTAATTCAAATGACCTGAAATTTTGTAGGCATCTCAATCATATCAATACCTACAACTTTCATGTTTTGAGTAAAGTCAAATTCGGCCTCTAACCCTATGATCCAAAACCGGACAGAATTGGGGATTTAAGAACCCTAACTTTTCAATTTTCACACCAAATCCAAAATTGGTTGCATTTATCCACCTTTCACACCCACTAGAGTCATTTTAGTCCATTGCCAATCATCACCAACAACCACACCATCATAATCCAATTAAACCAGAAAAATCATCATAAAATGGAAAACTTCACCAAAACAAACCAAATCAAGAAACAAATCATATATTCCTTCTCTCATGCCCCCATTAAGCACAAAATAAGTATCATTAGAGGTAGTAAGGTGTTTCAAGCTTCACTTACCAAGAACCAAGAGAGAGGAGGATGTTGGGCACCTTAATCGTTCAAACAAAGTTCACCTCTACACTCACTAACACTAGAAGATAGGATTTTATAGAGTGAAATGGATGGAAGCAAATGTTTTTGGTTGATTTGCACCAAGTAGAAGCTTGAAAATTGAAGAAATCTCCTTCCTTTCTTGCTCAAGGTGGCCGGCCAACAAGGAGAGAAAAATGGTGATTTTTTTGGTGAATTTTGGATATTTAATCCCTTGGTCAAATAAGTCAAGACAATGAATAGTAATTCTTAAAAGTTCAACCAATAAGAAAGTGACATGTGTCACTCTATTAAATGCATCCTTATCATTCTTTTCTCTCTCACATCAATCACTTCACACACCCTACTTATCTCTTAATGCCCGATAAACTTTTAACAGTATCCGAAACTTAACCTTATTGGCCGAATTTTTCCGAACTTTTCGCACTAGTGGGTCCCACGTCCAATATTTATTCTTAATTTTCTAAAAACTCACCAATGCTAGAAAAATCATCTTAAAACTATAATTGCTCATAAAATCCACCCAGATAATATTTCTAAGCCAGAAATGCCAAAATTATGCAATTAAAGGAACTAAAACCCTAGGAAAATATTAGGGTTTTTACGGGTTCTCACACTCTTTTTTTTCGGGGCGTCACAGTGAGCTAGGTGGAGCCGGTGGGGCCTACTAGCTACTCTTCGCGACGTGAATTTTGTCCTTTTGTTATCCTTGTTCGTTAAGTAAGTATTCAGGCCGCTCTTATGTGTTAGTTGCTTATGTGTTTCGATATGTATGAAAGGGTACCTAGGCGAGAGTGTACTTTATCGCACTCGACCTAAACCCTAATTTACGTTGTACATGGCATATGTATATGAATCATTTTGGAACTAAACCCCTTGAGCTTGTGGTTCGGGGTGACTTTTGAGAAATTTTGTGAAGTTTGTGAGTTTGGGGCCCGATCTCATGACCTAGATGGACTATTCAAGCCGGTTAGGGATTGGTCGAAGTCAGTCCAACCTGGTTTGAGGTCACTAAGTTTGTGAATCCGGTTCACCGATTATGTGGACCAAGTTTGTGACCCGATGTGACGGCCCTTCCTCCCCCTAAGGCGAACCAGAGGGTTCGGCGGGCCGCCTGCCCAGCTCTCGCCGGGACTCAGTCGCTCACTACAGTCCTCAAATAAATTGCAAGATATAAATCTCAAATATTACTCAAATGTTCCAACATTTACATATCAAAAGCGAAGCGTCCACGCTTCCACTGCGCCACTCTGATCCATGATCCCAATTCTTATACAAGAGAAATTCCACAACAATAAAATCACAACAAGCCTTCCTTCGCCACGAGCCCTGTGGAGGGGAATAAAATAGTTTTGGGGTGAGCTAGAAGCTCAGCGAGTAACCATTAAAATCAGTAATCAAATCGGTTTCACAATAATTCATTTCAATGATGTCATAAATCAAATGATAAGTCCAGAAACAATTACAACATTTACAATACATTAAAATGGAGTATCAATAATTCAAGGAACATTTACAATGGAAAGCGATAGTAACATTCATTAAAAGGATACGGGCTCACATGGAGCTATTTGTTTGTTCGTTCGTTCCCCTGACATTCCCCCTTATACCTCCAATCGTTTGAAAATACATTTTTTGTAAGTAGAATCCCTCGTTCATCCCCTTTTCGGGACGTTGACCGGATTCTACCCATCCGACCATTGGCCGGACTCCACCCATCCGGACGTAGCCGGACTACAAGGTAATACTCAAGTATACCAAATTCACCCAGGGTCACCATATCGCCCGACCGAGTCCGCTTCTGGATTGAGTCGATCGGTAACAAAGGGCAGTGGCCAGTTCAGCCAAACGGCTTACATTCATGCGCAACTAGCATTGAATCATTAATCATTGAAAATTTCGTATTTATTTAGGTCGAGTGCGATAAAGTACACACTCGCCTAGAAAACTCGTTTTAACAATCATTGAAAGCACTTAACACATTATCTATCAATAATAACAAGCCAATAAATCAAGGAATACAGCAACAAGGAACACTCATATGCAAGCACGCATGATATGCAAGAAAACAGTTCAAAAGTAACTTTGGAAACAGTTTAAAGGTAA
The DNA here is from genome assembly GCF_036785885.1 of Coffea arabica. NCBI lineage: Eukaryota > Viridiplantae > Streptophyta > Magnoliopsida > Gentianales > Rubiaceae > Coffea > Coffea arabica. The sequence goes on along the minus strand of NC_092320.1, from coordinate 45,451,854 downwards.
CTAATGCAAGAAAACGGTTCAAAAGTAACTGTGGAAACAGTTCAAAAGTAAATAATGCAGGAAACGGTTCATAAATAACTTTAGAAATAGTTTGAGGTCACTCACCTCTATGGCTCAGAAACCATCCATCATATATCATTGCCTTGCTCAAATCCACGTCTTAGATCACAAACTCAAAGCAATCAAACCCTTTAAAACTTCGGACAGCACTTCCCCTAAATTTGCTTACTTTCCCAGCCATCAAGGCTTCATTATTTCCTCAGCCAGTCCCAAAGGTACACACACAACAAAAAGTTCATCCAATAGTCATTCAGCAAGCTCCAAGTAGTACTAGTACAAGTCAAGCTAGGGAAAAGTCCGGAAATGAAAGTTAAGCTCAAAACCAGAAAAACAGTTTTGACGTCATTTTGCGGTAATGGTACCAAAGGCTCTTCGATTGTCGGATGAAGGTACAAGACCCACCGTTTCGAAGCTAAGAGACAGGGCTACAATATTGTAGAAGGTCACTCAACCCAGTTTCGAGTGTAACCAGGTCAAAAATGCAAGAAACGACACCAGAACCGGAAAAATAGATTTACAGAACGTATTCTAGCGGAAACATCATAAATCAGGCTATCCAAGTCCAAATCCAGAAATTCCAAAACCAGATGAAAGATAAGAAACAGGGCTAAATTTTATCAGAAGGCCTCAACAACCAATTCGGAAGCAATTCCAGCCAAAACAACCAATTACAGGCGCAATTCTTACATTCGGGTAAAACCAGAACAGCAATAGTAATTTCGACTTATCTCATTTTACGCTACTCCGATTGACCTGAAATTTTGTAAACACCTATAAAATATCATTACCTACAACTTTCATGTTTTAAGCCAAGGCCAATTCGGCCTCTATATAGGACCTAAAATTTCGGACAGAATGCTCCCTCAAGAACCCTAGTTTTCTGAAATTTCTTCCAAACCAGAAATTGGTTGCAATTAATCATTTTTCCCACCTCCTTAAGTCATTATAGACCATTTTCAATCATCATAGATAGCCACACAATCATGCTTATATTAAAACAGAAAAATCCCCAAAATAATAAAACTTGATCATTTCAACCACAAATCAAGAATTAATCCATAAACTTGCATCTTCTACTACCACTAAGCATGATTTAAGCATCAATTAAAGGAGGAGAGGGGTTCATCCACTACTCACCTTAGCAATACAAGAGATAGAGCAACTAGTCACCTTAACTTTTCAAACAACTTCACAACCAAGCTCAACTCCACCAAACTAAGAGGTTTTATGGAGTAAATTCAAGTTTAATCGGTTAGAATTGAAGATTGAGTGAGATGAGAAGCAAGAAAGTTGAGAGATTTTTCTTCTTTTCCTTTGAGAGAGAGCCGGCTATGAAGCTTAGAAATAAGAATGATTTTTGGGTCAAAATTGAGTATTAGTAAAGGTAAGAAATAATGGTCAAAGTCCAAGATTAAATCACAAGGTGACACTTGTCACCTTTTTGGTTTAAAACTTATCTTTTTGTCTCTCCAATACAAATATCTTAACACTTTGTAAAATAATATCACTTAATACAAAATTCCAACAAGTTGTCAAAAATATAATGCATTTACCGCACTAGCGGGTCCCACGTTCAAAATACGCTCTTAATTTCTCAAAAACTAACCGATACTAGAAAAATCATTTTAAAACTATCTTTGCTCATAAACTTTATCTGGGGAATTTTTCTAATCAAGAAAATGTAGAAAAGGCGGGCGATTAAAAAAAATAAACCCTAGAAAATTAGAAAATTTCCGGGTTCTCACTCTTATTCTTTCGGGGCGTCACACCCGAGCTTGTGAACCAAGCTCAATTTCATTCACTCGAGCAAGTTTGTGAGGTGTCTGGCCAGAGAGGGTGATAAGGTGTACGGTGGGAGTACAAGTGAAGTTCTACGGACCATTATTTGTGGTCGACGGAGTGTCGGTAGGAGGTCACGCGTGGCCAACGATCTGGCTTTGGAGCCACCTGTATCCTTATTATGTGATGCTACTTTTCTGCTTTTGCTTTACTCTTACTGTGTAGCTGTTGTTACGTGAAATTTACGCTTTCGCCCCTGTTTACTTACTAAGCATATAGCTTACCCCTTTCCTTTTGTTTTCCTTAGCAAGGGCCAACGCGGGGACTTTTGGCACATACTCTAGTATAGTTAGGTTTGATTGTAATAGTCGGACAGTTAGTATGTTTGTTTTTATTTTGGTGGTTTTTATAAGGACCCTCCTCAGGGTCTACCTTCTGCTGCTTGTGGTTATAGTGTATTAGAGTGGTTTGACTCGATACTTTTGAAAATGTAAATAGAACTTTTGGCGGTTGTACATATTATGAATAGTTCTCTTGTGATTTAATATAGTTTTATTAGCTTTGTGTTTCGAGTCCTGGCGCGAGCTAGGCAGGCGTTCCGCCGATACCCTAGGGTTCGCCCTTGGGAGAAGCGGGGGCGTCACACAAATTCCGAAAGAATCATCTGCCATTTGACCAGACGCCAAGTTGGCATCGGCTTCTCCAAGAGGTATTTCAGAGGATCAGAGCGGGATATGAGATATGTGGTGTGACTTAGCAGGTAGTGCCTCAGCTTTTGAGCTGCCCAAGCCAATGCACAACAGCTTTTCTCAATAAATGAATAATTAGCCTCATATTGGGTGAATTTCTTGCTAAGATAGTAGATGGCTTGTTCCTTCCTTCCGGAATCATCGTGTTGCCCCAGAACACAACCTACTGCTCCGTCGAGCACGGATAAGTACATGATCAAAGGCCGGCCCGGTTTGGGTGGCACTAGGATTGGAGGGTGCAGCAAATAATCCTTAATCTTGTCAAAAGCTTGTTGGCACTCTTCATTCCAATGCAATGGCACATTCTTTTTTAACAACTTGAATAGTGGCTCGCACGTAGCGGTTAATTGGGCAATGAATCTTCCAATGAAATTAATCTTCCCCAAGAAACTTTTCACATCTTTCTGCGTTTTTGGCACTGGCATGTCTCGAATTGCCTTGATCTTTGTCGGGTCTATCTCTATGCCCTTTTTGCTGACAATGAATCCCAATAGTTTACCAGCTGGTGCTCCAAAGGCGCATTTCGCAGGATTTAGCTTCAAATTGTACTTTTGCAACCTTTCAAACAACTTTCTTAGATCAATCAAATGGTCTTCTGCTTTCTTGGACTTGATTATAATGTCATCCACGTAAACCTCCATCTCCTTGTGGATCATATCGTGAAACAAAGTAGTCATAGTCCTTTGGTAAGTAGCTCTGGCATTCTTTAAACCAAATGGCATTACTCGATAGCAAAATGTGCCCCAAGGGGTGATAAAAGCAGTTTTTTCTCTATCCTCTTCGGCCATTAAGATCTGATGGTATCCAGCGAAACAATAACAAAAAGATTCAATTTCATGTCCGGCAGTGTTGTTTAGAATGATGTGGATGTTTGGCAAAGGAAAGTCATCTTTAGGACTGGCTTTATTAAGGTCTCTATAATCAACACAAACTCGCACTTCTCCACTCTTCTTTGGAACAGGGACTGGATTTGAGAGCCAAACAGGGTAATGAGATACAATGATAATATTAGTCTTAAGCTGCTTTTTCAATTTGCTCTTTTATTTTGAGGCTCATGTGTGGTTTGAATTTACGGGGCCTTTGCTTCACTAGTGGGAAAGTTGGGTCTGTAGGCAATCTGTGCACCACTATATCGGTCGAAATGCCAGTCATGTCATCATAAGACCATGCAAATACGTCTTGAAACATAGACAAAAACTTGATCATCTCCTTTTTCTGCTTTTCGTTCAAATGAATGCTAATTTGTATCTCCTTAACCTCAGTTTCAGTGCCAATGTCAACAACTTCTATTTCTTCTAGGTTCGGTTTAGGTTTCTCCTCATATTGTTCGAGATCTTTTGAGAAAAAAATCATATACCTCCTCATTATCACTCTCGTCTTGCAATTCAGATTGCATAATTTCCAAGTCGTGAGTTATATAGAGATTGTCATCATTGGATTCCAGAACAGTGATATCCATAAGGTCAAATAATTTTATTTTTGGCCATCTGAAAGAATTAAGAAATTCAAGGCAATAAGCAAATAAAATACGCAAATAAACAAGCAAACGAACAATTGTGATAAAAACTACTTGTGCATTTTCATAAAGCTTCAAATCAAAGTGAAACAAGACAAAAGTCTAATTGCTAAAGATGCTTTCATTAAACTATTTACACATGCAAGAAACAGTTTTCATGAACTTTGGTAAATGACAATCCCCTGTAGATTTACCGACACTCATTTTGCACGGGAAAGTACTCGGCGGTCCAGTTGTGGATGGTTCCTTGAGGATTGTCTGGGAATTCGGCATCATCTGACGGACCATCTTCGGATATTGCTCCCACAAAAAAATGAGTCAGGCTTGTCTCCATTTCGTCAATTGGGCTAAATTCAGATGTAATGACTTCAGCCGGCTTTGGAAAGGTATAGCGTAGTGGTGGAATGTCTAAAGCACCTAACTTGCCTTCCTTTTCTACCCTCTTGCATGCTTTCATCTCTTTTACATCTCTGGCAGTCGGACGGAATCCCAAACCAAATAGGTCATTCTTTTCGATGAGTTCCACGGACTTCAGAATGCCTTGTAGATTGCGTCCCAATCCCTTATCAAATTTATATCCTCTGCGAATCATCTCCTTGGCCATCATAACACTGGCCGCTGGCAAAACCATTTCGTCTTTTGAATCCTCACTTGTTATCCAACTCACGGAGACAATATCAACTGTACGGTAAGAAGACACTGAAGCATTTCGGTTACCATCCTCCTCAGGCTCGGAATCGGCAATTACAATGCAATCTTCTTCAGCAAAAATGGTTATCAGCTGGTCATTCACTATAAATTTCAATACTCGATGCAAGGAAGAGGGTACAGCGCCAGAGCTATGAATCCACGGCCGCCCGAGTAAAACATTATAGACACTAGGAAAGTGCATAACTTGGCAGGCTATCTGAAATTGAGCGGGCCCTATTTCGACCACCAAATTTACTTCTCCTATGGACTCCCTTTGGGCTCCATCGAATCCTCGGACTACGGTCTCTGAGGGTCTTAATTTGACATCTTGCAGCCCTAACTTCACCAAAGTGCTCCAGGGACAAATATTGAGGGCAGACCCATTGTCAGTCAGTACTTTAGGCAACATTTTCCCATTGCACCTCACAACTACATATAAGGCTTTGTTATGACCAGTTCCTTTCGCAGGCAGCTCTTCATTGGAAAAAGTGATTTGCTTGGCAGTCAATACATTTCCAACTATGTGCGAGAAATTGTCGACCGAAATATCTTTGGGAATCTGAGCCTTAGTCAAAACTTCCAGTAGTGCATCCCTATGCAAGTTTGAGGAGAAAAACAAGTCCAATATGGAAATTTGGGCAGACATTTTGTTCAACTGTTCGACCACATTGTACTCACTTCTCTTAAGCATTTTAAGAAAATCCCATGCTTCTTTTTCGGTAACGGCGGGTTTGGTAATTGGCTCGCGATTGCTTACTTGGACTGGGGCGCTAGCAGTGGATGAACTTGCAATCTTTCCTGACCTCGTAACAACAGACACTTCTTCATTCAAAATTTGTTTACCCCCGATTTGTAAAACGGGTTCATTATAATTCCACGGCACTTGTCGTAAACTTAAAACTGGCACTTGTTCCGGGAATTCAATTACCACAGGTTCTAAAACCGCACTTTCAGATGGAGTTAGATCTAAAATGAAGGGTTTTTTTATCTTCCTCATACAATGCTTCCTCTATTACAAAAGGTTGATCCATTATCCCGAACACTTCTGTTTCATTTGACATGCTTCAGACAAGCTCCTCAAATTCCTTATCATCCATAATAACTCCGACAGTATTAGTGTGTTCTGGCAAAGGATTCTTGCTTACGTTCGGGCTTTGTTCTTCTCTCTTCCTAATCACGATTTCTCCTGCTTCAAGCATGTCTTGAATTTTATGTTTGAGGAGTCGACAATTGGCCGTGGAGTGACCAGGTGCTCCTGAATGATAAGCACAAATAGCATATGGATTGTACCTAGCCGGCATGCCATAAGGATAAGATGGAGGGGAAATCACGCCTATTTTGGTGGCAGTCTTCAATTGCTCATACAATTGGTCCAAAGGCCTGCCTAGGTTGGTGAATGTTCGGGTATGGTTTTGATTGTGGGTGTTAGTGGGTTGGGAATAGTTATAGATGGGTCTGTTTGGTGGGGGAAATCTTAGATTGTAAGTATGACGTGGACGAGTTTGTTGAAAATTTGATTGAGATATTTGAAAAGGAGCCGTAGGCGGGTTGGCATAATTTGGACGAGGTCGGGGGCGGATGATATTGGTATTGTAGACAGAGTGAGGATTTGGATAGTAGGGATAATGTGGTGAATATGTTGGGTTGCGTTGAAATCTAGGTCTTGATGTAGGGTTTTGGTCCCAGATAAAGGCAGCTTCCCCCTCTTTCTTTCTAAATTGCGTCTTTTTCCCACTACTCCCTTGTCCTTGCAAAGCATCCAACTGCGTTTTGAGGGCAGAGACATTAACGATCTTCCCAGCTCTTACAAAGTCATCGTACTCTTCAAGCTTATTGACAATACCGGCAAACGAGTATCCAGTCATGCTGAAAATTTCTTCAAAGTACGGCGGATCATGTGCCTTAATGAAAGTGCGGATAATTTCGTCCTCAGTCATTGGTGGGTAGACTTTTGCAGCTATTTTCCTCCATCTCTTAGCATAAGTCTTGTGGTCCTCAGAGGGTTTTCTCTTTGTTCCTTCCAGTGTGGTTCGTGTCGGAGCCAGCTCGCAGTTATACTCGTACTGCCTCACAAAAGCATTGGACAAGTCAAACCAGGTCTTTACTTCTTCGGGTTTTAGATTGGAATACCAGTCAAGTGCATCCCATACCAGACTTTCCGGGAACAGCCTTAGAGGCAGATTCTCGTCATCTATGTGCCTTCCTAACTTGTTAGCAAACAGACGGAGGTGCGTTTTGGGATTGCCCGTTCCATCGTACTTGTTAAATTTTGGGGTCTTAAACCCCACAGGCAATTGCACATTTGGGAAAAGACAAAGTTCATCATAGTCCAGCACTCATTGCTTGTTTAACCCTTGACTTTTCCTCATAAATTCATCGAAATGATCTAGGCGCTTGAGCAGCTTCATATCAACGGGAGCAGAAGATTCTCCCATCTCTGGTTTGGTTTGAACAGTATGGTCTGGCAGGAAGGGCTCAGCAGCAGTGTGATAAAAGGTATGTGGCTCAGGTGGTATATTTGAAGTGACTTGGGGTTGTGGACCTCGCATATGAGTAGGAACAAATGAAGGATTAGGAGGGTAAGTGTATGGCAAATTTGTGGTGGCATAGGTGAAAGTTTCTTCGGGTGGAATAGTTTGTGACGCCCCGAAAGGATGAGTGTGAGAACCTGAAAATTTTTGTATATTTTCGAGACATTATTTTGTTTCCTTGTCTACAATTTTATGTCTTTCTTCAATATATTAATTTCTTATACATTTTTATAAGGGAATATAGTTTAAATTAGTCCATGTTAATTTTGAAGTGTATTATCAACGTGGGACCCGCTAATGCGGTAAATACGATAAATTTTGACAACTTGTTGGAGTTTTGTATTAAGTAATATTATTTTACAAGGTGCTAAGAGATAATTAGATGTTACCTATATGGATTAGTATTAGAGAGACAAACAGATAAGTTTTAAACCAAAAGGTGACATGTGTCACCTTCTTATTCAAAGTTGGACTTTTGACCATCTTACCTTAATTTTACTAAAAATTAAAATTTGACCAAAAAACAAGCCATTTCTTCCTTCTCATGGCCGAAACTTGGAGAGCAAGAGAGAGAGAAAAACCTTCATCTTTCACTCCAATTTCTTACTTCAATCTTGAGTTTTAACCGATGGAATTGCAAATCACTCCACAAAAGTTGGTTACTAAGGAGATTCCAAGGTTTTGGTGGAGTTATTTTAGAGAAGGAACCACCAAGCTACTATTTTTTGTGAGGTATCAAAGTACGGTGTGTAAAGATTCATTGTTTGTTTCCAATAATGGTGAATTCATGACTTGTGATGGCTAGATATGTCATTTTATGGATTAGAGTGAAGTTAGCTAAATTTCTGATTTTATGGAGATTTTTCTGATTTTATATGATGATCATGGTTTAACCATGGTATGACGGCTTGTAATGGTGTAAAATGAAGCTTGTATATGTTAGTTGAAGTTGGTTGCGGAAAATTTCTGGTTTGATACGAAATTCTAGGTTTAGGGTTTACATTTGCCCTGTTCTGACTGGATTTATTTGAGCATGTTATAGGTCCAATCAGGCTTAGGTTAAAACATAAAAGTTGTAGCAAATGATGCTAACTAGCTACCTATAAAATTTCAGCTCGATCCGAGCACTGTAACCTGTGAAATGATCGAAATACCCAGATATCTATTTATGTGGCGTTTTCCATTTTTGACCATGAAATTGCATGATTTGGCTTTGGAGGTCTTCATAAGAAATGTAGGTTTATGTCTTGGCTTCGAAAGGCCATAAGATTCGTTTCAATCCAATAAGTGTAGCTTCAGTTATGGATATTGTGCTGAAAGGTGTATTTGATAGTTTATGATGTGTATGTGGTTAATTTGAGATGAATTGGTAATATATTGTAGGTTGGAAATGAAGCATTTATGGGGAAATGCTGTCTGAACTTTGAGAATGTATGATTGCTTTGAGTTGAGATTTAGGGCTTGGACTCGGGCAAGGTAATGATATATGATGGATGGTTTCTGAGCCGTGGAGGTGAGTGACCCTAAACTGTTTCCAAAGTTACTTACGAAGTGTTTATTGCATTATTTACTCATTTGCATATCATGTGTGCCGGCATGTGAGTCCATGAAATGATTTAGCTTAAATGAGTTCTTGGGGAGTCTTGTGCTGAACACCAACGTCTCCTCTACTATTTACCTGGAGCCAACGTCTCCACCACTTTTGTGAGTTCGTGACATGATCTGGAGCACCAACGTTGCTCCCCCTTATTGTTTAACGTTAAGTAATCTTTTTGAGCATTGGGTGTTTAAGTGCCATGATTTCATTGGCTCACGAGAGCAATAAACGTACATTTGATCTCTAAATCATGACATCATTGAAATGCTTTATTTTGAAATATATTTGAGTACTGATTTTGCTGGTTGCTCACTGAGCTTTTAGCTCACCCCAAAACTATTTTATTCCCCTCCACAGGGCTCGTGGCGAAGGAAAGGCTTGTAGTACTTATTCACGTGACTGGATGGCATATATCTTGTACAGTTTGAATTTGGAATCATTTTATATATAGTTGGGAATTGTTTCCGCTTCGCTTATGACATGTAATTAGTGGAGAATTTGATGTATATTTGAGATTTATATTATAATCTATTTGAGGACTGTAGTGAACGTTTGAGTCCCGGCGAGAGTTGGGCAGGCGGTCCGCCGAACCCTCTGATTCGCCTTAGGGGGAGGTGGGGCTGTCACAAAATAGGGAATGATGGAGTAAAGGTAGCTTGAGTCGGAGGTATGACAAATGGTTCTTGCTTAGGTTGTCTGACAGGTACGGGCTCGGGTTGAACTCCGCTGCTGATAAGCTCATCAATCAATTTCCTTCGGGCCGCCATTTCGGTAGCCATCTCACCAAACTTAGTAAGCATCTCGGTTAGCTGAACCCCTAAACTCGTAGTCTCAAGTTGAGCTGTAGTAGCAAACCTATCCGATGGTTCCGGTTGTGAACTCATGTTTACACGACTCCTCTGGGTTTGACTACGGGATCGTGTTATGATGGGGTTTCGACGAGAAGCTATGTTTAAATATTACCTGAAAATATGAAATGGCTTGCCTTTAGATTTTAGTCCTGGCTTAGCTTTCCCAGCAAAAATAAAATAAAGAAAAAGAAAAAGACAAGAGTTAGTAAATATCCAAAAAAATTCGGATGCATGTCCTATTGGGGAGCCCTTTTTGTGCCAAGGGTGGGCCTAACATAATGCTATACCTTCGGGGTAAAATCCCAATTTCAAACCTGTAAGTGAATATAAAAGCAGGAATTCTCATTAAATATGGATAAACTCAATCCTTCTTTACAATCTCATTGATGGTTCGACTGACCATTTTTACAAAATCTTCATGTCTAGCTAGTTTAGTGTGTTGGGATTTCCTAGAACTCCCGATACTAAGTTTCCGAATCTCATCTTGGATTTTATCAAATGCATCCAATGCCTTTTCCAATTTCTCAGTTTTTCTTGCCTCTTTCTTCAATTGTGATCGGACGTCTTCCAATGCTTGATCGGCCACCACAATCTGCAACTGATGATCCTCCAATTTTTTCCTGAATTTCTCATTCTGCTCTTCAAGACTAACGGAGACCAACGGTACCCTTTCTCTTCCTTGTTCCATTATTGATTTGATCCAGTCGTTGTACTCCAAGATGACCTTAGGCTCTACTTTATTCACTTGGTCCAAATGTAGGTTGTCCAAACTACACAGATTCCCCCAAGCTTCTAGCACCATACTCCGGCACACAGTGATTGTATTGAGTTCGATGCTTCCCACTCCGTGTATGTTCTGCTGTAACAGCCCCACTTTCCCCTAAGGCGAACCAAAGGGGTTAGCGAACTGCCTGCCCAGCTCTCGCCAGGACTACGGATCAGTTCACGTCGATCTAATACGTTCCGGAACATACCCACACGCGTAAACAAGTCAAAATCACAAATTAAAAAAAACGAAAATCGAAGCCGATGATGAACAGTACCGGCCACGTCAGAATCCAGATACTAGACTGAGAGTAGCCAAAATTTTTCTTTTGCCGTTTGAAATACGAGTTGATCCGAAATTCAACCAAATATCAACCAAACATACATACATTGAAATGTAACATTTTCAAGCCAAAGCGGCATATCAAAAACCATTCATTACGAATATACATGTTCGGTTTGCCAATCAAAAGAAAGTGAACCCAATACACATTAGGGTTTCATTCGAAGAGCTATCCAAAAGATACATTTACATGAGCTCAACTTGACAACCAACAAGTATAACCTTTCCAAAAGTGGTCATTTTCCTGTAAGGAAAACAAATGGAACGGAATGAGCTTAAGCCCAGTGAGTTACTACTACATAAGCAACAAAGATCACATAAGCATAATCTTTCATTTCAAGTACACAATTAAGAAGTAAAACAAGTCGGTAAAAGGATACGGACGGCTCTCAAGAGCCCATTTCCACGCTTACATTCTTGATCCAATCTCATTGACTCTCCGTCAACGTTTAAGAGTACCAACCGTAGAACCCACTTCACTCCCATCCCTTCCACCAAACATACCCCAACCGGGCCCGCACTCCAATCAGTAACTTTTGGTAATACTCGAGTTTACCGGAATCAAGAGTCTCATTACTACAAGATTCCCCAGTACAGTCCCCGTGGCATGTCAATTTTCACGACCAAGCCCTCGCCGGCTCGATTCAATTGACTACCAACGGGGTTGAGCTCAGTAGTACAGTAAGGCCGTTGGATACTCGTCCAAACGACACCAAATCAGTTTTTCATGAAGTGAATTCAATATCTCATATAGCAAGTGCAGTATATCAGTGAAGCGGTAAACAGTCATTAACGGTATCACAAGGGGTGAGGGCGGTCAAGTACACCCTCACCTCTATCAATTCCAATAGCCAAATAAGCCTTCAAGGCATCAAAATCACATATAGCAAAGCCACATTGTAACATTCAAGTGAGTAGTATACTCACTTATCAATTAAGTGTTGTTTCATGCACTTCCGTCAAGAGAATGTCGTGAACCACCGTCACGCCCTAGAACACGTAAACAAGTACAATGAGACTCGATAACGAGTCATAAAGCAATGCCAATCACAACCCCAATAGGGTTTCATATGCATATACAAGTATCATAGGTAACCAGAAAATCCGGAAATGCAATTAACTTTGGCCCTGAAAAAAACAGTTTTTGTCCTCATTTTGCGGTAATGGTACCAATTCCACTACGATTATCGGATGAGGGTGCAAGACCCACCATCTCGAAGCTAAAAGACAGGGCTACAACATTACAGAAGGTCACTCAACCCAGTTTTGAGTGCAAACAGGTCAAAAATGCAAGATACTATATCAAAAACGTAAAACAGATTCACCAAAACGCATTCTAGCGGAAACAACATAACTCAGGCTCTACAAGTCCAAATCTAGAAATTTCAAAACCAGCTGAAAGCTAAGAAACAGGGATACAATAATGTAGAAGATCACTCAGTCCAATTCCTAGCACAACCAGGTCAAATATGCAAGAAACTAAACCAGAACCGTAATAACAGGTTTGCAAACTACATTCTGCTGTAATCAGTACAACTCAGTCTATACAGGTCCAAATTCCGAAATTCCAAAGGCATATGGTAGCTAGGACATCAAGCTACATTTCATCAGAAGACCTCAAAGGCCAAATCGTGCATTTTCATGGTCGAAAATGGAAGACTACACGAAAACAGAAATGTAGGTTTCGAAAACAGGTTTCGAAAACAGTCAAGGGTATTTCGGTCATTCCACATACTACAGTGGTCGGATGAAGCTGAAAATTTACAGGAAACTATTTTATAGCCTTGGCTACAAATTTCATGTTTTGGCCAAAATCTAATTCGGTGAGGATCAGGGTGAAAAGTCACGGTCAAATTGAGTGAAAAGGCAACCCTGTTCGCAGCACCCCTTCCTAGACCAGTCTCAGTATTTTTGACTTATCTCATTCGACACTACTCCAATTGATCTGAAATTTTACAGGCACCTTTATAACATCAATACCTACAATTTTTATGTTTTAAGCCAAGGCCAATTAGTCCTCTAACCATGAGATACAAAACCGGACAGAATTGGGGATATAAAACCCTAACTTTCTCAAATTCCTTCCAAACCAGAAATTGGTTACCATTGTCTATCATATGCACCTACTAGAGTCATTAACCATCATTTCCAACCATCCTAGATAGCCACAACATCATGATCATATTAAACGAGAAAATTCATCAATAAATTGAAAACTTCATCAATTCATCCCAAACCAAGAAATAAACCACAAATTTCAGCACTTTAGCTACCACTAAGCACAACTTAAGCTTCATTAAGTCTAGGAGGAAGTTCAACCACCACTCACCTAGTAAACAAGAGAGGAAGAGTTGCTTGGCACCTTAGCTTCTCCAAACACTTCACCAAACCACTAAACAACACCAAATGAAGAGGTTTCATGGAGTAGAAACAAGTTTAAGGGATTGCTTGGGATGATTTGAGCTAGATGGATGCCAACCTTTGAAGAGTTTTCTTCCTTCCTTTGCTAGAGAGAGAGAGCCGACCAACAAGGAGAAGAAAAAAGTGAACTTTTTCCAATTTTTGAGATATTTAACCACATGGTCAAAAGGTCAAAAAAAATGAATAGTAAGTCATAAGTTACCACCAACCTTATAGTGACACATGTCACCTCCTTAAAAGCATTCTTATCCTTCTTTTTTCCTCTCACATCAATCACATCTCATCCTCTACTTATCTCTTAACACCCGATAAATTTCAACCAGTATCCAAAACTTAACCTAATTGGCCGAATTTTTCCGAACTTTTCGCACTAGTGGGTCCCACGTCCGATATATATCCTTAATTTTTCAAAAACTCTCCAATACTAGAAAAATCATCTAAAAACATAATTACTCATAAAATTCACCAGGAAAATTTTTTTCCTAAGCCAGAAAATGCAGAAAACATGCCATTAAAGGGGATAAACCCTAGGAAAATTATTAAGAAGAATTTACGGGTTCTCACACTCACTCTTTGCGGATACCCAAACTGTCTCATTACTCGTTGTGGCACATACACAATCAATCCACTGGTGCTCGCTAACGGGATGAAGCCAAATTGTGTAGTCTTGAAAGCTGGATCCCTTACTTTCGTCCAATCGAGAACCCATTGTATCTTATCCGAAGCTAAAACATTGAATTCCTGAATAAACAAACTTGGAGACGCTATTCGATAATATTTTCTAACCCTTTCTCGGTGCGACTCAACCCAATTTGCTGTTGGAAGGCATGATCCCAATGGATTTAGCGCTCTTTTTGACAGATGTTCAATTGCCCACATTTGAAGCACCAGGTTGGATGCATAGAAAAACCCCCTCTTCTTTTGGCATTCGGTAACAGTGGTAAAGATATCAACGATGATGATAGGCACCAAAGTAGGGTCTTTTCCTTGATTCCTGGAAACACACTTTGAATCATGTTGACTGTTGAGAAAGTAACCTCTCCATGCTTTTACGGGAATAATAGTAAACTGGTCAAGGCTAGTCCAAAGGCTTGTACTCCCTTTTCTTCCCACTGCTCTCTGCTAATGAAGAAGTCATCATGGTGTCGGTCATAAGAATCCTTTTCCCCAAATCATTTGTACAAGAACTCCAATGGACATGATTTTGCGTCCGGGTGCTGGTCCATGCTAACTTGTCTTAACCCTAGAAATTTGCAAAACTGCTCTCTAGTTCCACTAGTTGGATACACCATAGGGCAACCTTTCCCAGGCATTTGCAATAGTCCTTCTGTGACAGCCCCACCTTACCCTAAGGCGAACCAAAGGGTTCAGCAGACCGCCTGCCCAGCTCTCGCCGGGACTCAGTCATACCTCAATCAAAATTGGAATAAAACCACAAGAATTTGTGTAACAAAATCCAAAACTTAAAACGAAACTTATTTACATTTCTATCTCAAAAGGGAGTTCAACCATTGAATATACAAAGGTTCTCAATTCCTCATACATCCAGCCCATGCCAAGCGCTACGGCGAGAACCATTACAAAAGAAATGAAAGAACTAGACCAAGCTAGTCTGTACCGAGCTCTCGTCCTTGCCCGCCTTCTCCTGTTAAGGAAAACAAAACTAAAGGGATGAGCTAAAAGCTCAGTGAGGTTCCGAACACATAACCAAACAATCAATCCAATATGTTAAACATAGAGTATCAATAATTCAAGAAACATTTACAATGGAAAGCGATAATAACATATTCATTAAAAGGATACGGGCTCACAAGGAGCCAAGCTTTCGTTCGTTCATTCGTTCTCCTGATATTTCCCCTTATTCCTCCAATCGTTTGAAAATGCATTTTTTTGTAAATAAAACCCTCGTTAATTCGTTCATTTCATTTCATTTACCTCCTCCTGGACGTTAGCCAGGCTCCACCAACCTATAAGGTAATACTCGAGTATACCAACGTTCACACCCAGGGTCACCATATCGCCCGACCGAGTCCGCTTCTGGCTTGAGTCGATCGGTAACGAAGGGCAGGGCCCAATTCAGCCAAACGGCTTACATTCATGCGCAACTAGCATTTAATCATTTAATCATTGAAATTTTCACATTTATTTAGGTCGAGTGCGATAAAGTACACACTCGTCTAGAAAACTCGTTTTAACAATCATTGAAAGCACTTAACACATTATCAATCAATAATAACAAGCCAATAAGTCAAGGAAATATAACAAACAAGGAACACTCACCTATATACGCAAAACAACGTGCAAAATATCTTTCAGGATATAATCTTTAGTCACCAAGAAAACCTAAGATTAAACAAGAAAGAATATTACAGCTCATCTAACACAAACAATTAGGTGAAATCAAAGAACTCGACAATTGATGAGTAGAACGTATAAAAGACTTTAAAGTGAAACGAGGACATTTGGACCCGTGAACAAAAATAACTAGGGTTTCATAGTCGAAACGTAAAATCCAACTCAAAAGGGTTATAAGATTTTCCAATGGAAACACTTGAACCAAAGACAAGTCGGAATCCAACTAGATAGGCTAAGAAATATTGTTTTCGGGATCGTTTATATGGTTCAAAATCATCTCATATTCAAGTAGATATTATAGACTAAATGTCTTAATGAAATTCATGTAAAAGGGAGGACAAAATACCCAAGAAAACCCTAAACCACTCCTTTTTATTTGGTAAGCGTAAGTAAACATTTGGAGCTTTCAATTGAAGAAGAATCATGTTTTAAGATGGAAAACGGTCATAGTATTTGCCAAACGAAAATATACAAATTCAAATAGAAACTTAGCCCTCGAGCGAAAATTTGGGCAGCACGCCCTTTGTATTTACCTATTTTTCCAGCCATTTATGGCTTCATTGTTTTCCTCAATCAATCCAAAGTCACACACAATATCATCTCATTTCAATTGCAATTCCATAGGCTCAAAGTCATATAAGTACAAAAATCAAGCTAACAACATGTGCGGAAATGAAGTTTAACAAAAGACAGATTTGATGGGTTTTGCGTAACGGACACATCCGAAGCTACGCTTATCAGATTGGGATGTAATTTATACCGTTTTGAAGCTAAGATAGAGGGATACAATTTTGATGAAGACCACTTAGTCCAAATTCCAGTGTAACCTAGTCAAATTCCCAATTCTCATAACCAAGTTCCAACTATTCGGCTAATTAACCGTACTACCTTTATATGGCCATATCGCAGGCTACCAAAGTCCATTTTAGGCATTCTTGGAGGCGTTGAAAAGCTAAGACAAAGACCTACAACTTTTATGAAGACCACTCAGTCCAGTTCTCACCCTAACTAGGTCAAATTTACCAAAACAACTCCAGATTTTCCAGTTCGAAATTCACTGCAGAAATCAACTAGCAGTCCTGCTTTATTCACTCTTATCTCAGTACACACAACTCCAATTTAGGTAATTCCAAAGCCATTTGAAAGATAAGATACAAGGATATAATTCTTAAGAAGACATCATCAACCAATTTGGTAATATTCCTGGTCAAACTAACCACTTACTGAGGCTGATTTTCATTTTCGGACAGAAACAGGGTAACAGGGGTATTTCGGTCTTTTCACAGGATATGTTACTCCGATTGAGTTGAAATTTTGTAGGAAACTATAAAACATCATTCTCTACAACTTTTATATTTTGTGATAAGGCTATTTCGGCCTCTAAAAAGGTGAAATAGAACCAGGCAGAAGCAGGGCAGGTTATCATCCAAGCTGGAATTCATGCATTCAAGTGCTAATCTTCCACAAAACAACATCTAAAGCAACTAAAAACCACTAATAAGCAATTAATTGAAGTAAAGAAGAGATTCTTGGCAAAATACCTTATCTCCCTATGAAAGATGGTAGCTTAGGCTTTGTCCTCCAAAAGTAACTCCACAAACACCTTGGAAACTACTTGGAAAGTAAGTTTTATGGAGTAGTTTGCAAATTAATCGGTTGAAACTCAAGATTTGGGCAAGAAATTGAAGTGGAAGATGAAGAACTCTCTTGGTTTCTCTCACACTAATTTCAGCCAAAGGAGACAAGAAAATGAATGAATTTTGGTCAAAAATCTGATTTTAGTAAAGTTACCAACCTTGGTCAAAAGTCCAACTTCTAATAGCATAGTGACACTTGGCTCCTTTTAGGGTTTTAAGTTTATCTCTTTATCTCTCTAATACTAATCCATATAGGTAACTTCTAATTATCTCTTAGCACCTTGTAAAATAATATCACTTAATACAAAACTCCAATAAGTTGCCAAAATATATCGCATTTACCACACTAGCGGGTCCCACGTCCAAAATACACTTCAAACTCAATGTACACTAACTCATACTAGGAAGATGATTTTAAAACTGTACTTACTTGTAAAAATGCATAGAAAATTTAATATTTTCAAGGAAAGAATAAAATATAGTCAAAGAAATAAAATAATGCTGAGAAAATGTGAAAATTTTTGGGTCCTTACACCTTCTATTTCCTCCAGAGTAGGTGTTAACTCACATTCCCCAAATCGAAAAACGGAACCATCGGGATCCCAATACTCGAGTAGTGCTTGAATGATTGCTATGTTTGGGGTTATATTCAAGAGACTCGGTAGATGCCCTATATACGGGAACAATCGGTTCACTTCATGCATCATGTTGTTCTTCCAATCCATCAGCTCA
This sequence comes from Coffea arabica, assembly GCF_036785885.1. Lineage (NCBI taxonomy): Eukaryota > Viridiplantae > Streptophyta > Magnoliopsida > Gentianales > Rubiaceae > Coffea > Coffea arabica. Next base: position 45,433,828 of record NC_092320.1, on the reverse strand, counting down.
CGAGGTATATAGTTTAACATTCGGCACGGAGCCATCTGGGGAAGGATTTCACTGTTTAGTACCTTACCTTGGAATTTTACCCCTTTGGCCAAACAAAATTGTAAACATGCAAGTCTCGTTGGATTAAATATCCGAGACATGGGCTAGCTTAATCCTAACATGGGATTCCCTAAATGTCATTCCCTTCTAAGGTGGATGCATGATGCCAGTTTATCAAAGCGACTAAATATGCAGTACACCAATGAAACATGACCTAAAGGAACCCCTTTTCGTATGCTGGGGTGAGCCTAAAATGATATGTTATTATGCTACCAACGCAAAGCAATGAATTTAAACGTGTCCAATCAAATAGGGTAGGCCCCTAGAGAGTACCATGTCAGGACTCTTATTTTCTAGGGTTTATGAATGCAATGGAGACAAAAACCAAGAAAAGTTAGTTCAATCAGATAAATACACATAACATATTGTAGCAAAGCAATACAAATAGATAAAACAAAAAAAGGAAAAGAGGGGTTGGATCCCTCCCCTCGTGGATACTGTCTCTAATAAGGTGAGGCAGACTCTACACTAGGTAAACTATTAGGAAAACATGAGGTATTGGCTCACTAATGCATCTAGACTTGATAAGGCTTCGGCTCCCAAGCCTTCAGACCTAAAGGTGAAGGGTCATCACTCCCAAGACCTTTGGTCGGTGGCTCGAGTGATCCCTTAGGCATCGCTATGGGCGCAGTGCACACCATCTGCCTATCTAAGGAAATCAATCCTAATCCTACAGGGAGATGTGGGATAGTGCCCACGATAAAGAAAAAATAGGGTAAATAAAACTATGCATGCACGTATGAGGTGCTCCGTTTGGAGGGGAGGGATCGAGAACCAACGCGAGGCTCTAGGGTAATATTCCCCCACCAAAATGCAATGCAAAGCGCGGGATCACATAAATAAACCATTCATCCATCAAATCAATCGTACACAAATGTGTGACGGAGTGAGTTGATACGCGCGAAATGCAAAATCCTAAAAAAGGAAAAATGCAACCCTAAACATCCAAATGTGATATATGAAAAGGTTAAAAGAAGAAAAAGATTGACTAAATCAAATTTGCTCGGACTCTCTAAATTCCCAGTGGAGTCGCCAACTGTCGCGCCCCATTTTTTTAATAAAAATAAATAAAAGATGAGTTTAAAAAAATGGCTTTTGATTCAATTTTTGATTGGAAAATGAATTTTTGATTTAAAAGAAAATGAAGAACATGGGTCTAAATGGGACTTGAAAATGCGACGATTTGACCCAAAATATAGTTTAAAAAGGGGTTTTTGAATGGAAAATGGAGTCACCACTTGGTATAGAGTTAAGGGGTACCAAGTCGCCAAAAATTGAATTTTTAAAGAAAAATTAGAAAAACCCTTTTTAAACGACTCCAAGTCTACGAAAATCAGAGAAAAAGATTCGGGAGTCACATTTGAAGAAAGGGAAGGCAAGGATAAAAATCCAAGGCGCCCTTTCAACCTAGCTAAGGCTAGTTGCACGATTTAATCAAAGATTTTCTTATTTTAACCTAAAGATTTATCACATTTGGATGTACTATATGAATGCAAACCCTAAACCTAAGAGAGTATTGGGGGGTCGAAATTTCTCTTCAAAACTCAATTGATGCCAATCACATTAATTGTGATGCCTAATGTAGACTCTTTGGAGAGGTCACGAATAATGCAAAAATATGAGACTCTAAGAAAAGAAAAGGAAAATAAAATAATTATACAAATATGAGTGACCTAAAGGAATGCATCGTGTCAGATGCGGGAAACTAATGTTCGTGACTCAATTTTCCCTTTTATAGAGGGAATACGAGCGTGCTAAGGCTATAAAGCCAAACTCGTCCATATCCCATATTCAAGGGGGTTTTTCCTAGTCTAATCAAGCAAATGTACTAACCTAGGTCTAATGCTTAGATGAAATGCAGGTCTAATGTCATGTTTCATACAAAGGGGTAAGTAATATACATATAAGGGAAAATATGAGGGAAGGGATATACGTATAAGGAGGGATGTCATGCAAAAAATGATAAAAGACCCTAAAAAGTGAAAATATGCATGAGATGAAGTGATTTTATCACACAATCATGATCTAACGTGCGGATGGTTCCTAAGGGTCTAGCGTTGGACTGGCCCTTAACTAACGTTCTCTCACAAGCATTGGACTTGTAAGAGCTCGAAGGGAAGACCATAACTAGCATTGGACTAGCCACGGTAACGTACATTCCATCCACATAATCAGATATAATACTAAAAGCAAATAGGCATACAAAACACATAGTTTCACATAGCACGTAACACATAAGCATGCTTGTTTAGATGCAGAGTCCTAGGGAAAGCGATTAAACATATAGGCATATAGGCACACACAAACACATAGCACACAAGCCCTATCTATTACAAAAAGGAGATGCCTACTACAATCTACAGGGGGAAGACTTATAAAAGTAAATCCTAACTATTACATTGACTAGCTAAGACATGTCTTCAAGAGAGGCGTCAAAACCTAGCTATTACAAATTGGGGTTCAAATGCCCTCAAATGACTTGCCAATTAAAGAAGGCGAAGTAAAAAGAAAGCGAAACAGGTAATTAAACATTAATATAATGAAAAGCGAATTAAAGCATGCAGATTCACACAAAACATGTAAGAGCACGTAGGAGAAATAAAATCAAGGAGATAGAGGTTACCTCCCTTGCAATGGTAATGAAATGAAGGAAATATTAGTTTCAAAACAATAAAAGGGTCAAGGCACCAATTAAATAGTAAAGTATAAACAAAACCAACAAATCCCTCCCAATTGCAACTTAAATGAAATCACATAATGCATAATTTTCAAGAAAGTAAATTATCGATCAAATTTCTAAAATAGAAAAAAACTACCAAGGACCCAATTGCAAACAGAACCAATCACTCAAGTCCAATTAAACATTTTGGGGACTTCAAGGGTCCAAGAGCAAAGAAAGGGCCAAGTAATGGTTCAAATTGCAATTACTCTAGGACCTAATTGCAAGAAATGAGAACATAATTGGGCCTTTGTAAGACAAAGGGAAGCTTAGGGGGTTAAGAAACAAATTTTGAAAGCTATTTTTTTGCATGCAAAACCGCCGTGCATCGACTATGAACCAATCAAGTAAGCTTCTGCAAGTTTTCCAACCAATCATCCTTTTTGCAACCTTTTCATTTAACCTAAACATACTCACGCACAGCAAACCCCACGATTCAACAATTCAGTTTAAAATGCAACAACCTGGGACAAGAGGAAAAGAAGAAAAGAAAATCCACAATGGAGTGCCAGGATCGTTTGCTAAAAACTTCAACCAAATTTGCCAGAAAACAAACCCAAAACAAGATAAATAAACCCAGAAACTGATGGCTTCAACAACTCCAAACTCTCTTAATGCCAACCAAACCCAAAAATCCTTCAAAACAAGCTATTGAGCAAGACTCCACAGAGGTGTAAGAAAACAGCTACTTAAGCAAACTAAACGAACAATAGGAAACAAAATGGAGGCAGCACAAACAAAAGGCAGCAGGTCTGCGTTACCACTGATTGCTGTTTTAAACGCAGCAGTCCCATACATGATTTACTATCAAACATCAAACAAAGCAACAATGAAATCCCAGCCATTCCTGAAACTGCAGCAACCCAAAAGATCAGAATTTTATTTGCTTCAGCAAGGTAGAGGACTCTAACTTTATTGTAACGTCTCTCGGCGCCTCATAATAGTCCCAAACCTACTTAAACATGCATTGACTCAAAGCACCTAGGCCTCAAAACTGTCATACAAAAACACTGGTTTCTTTTCTGCAAATTCTTTCTGGGTATACTCATAAGTATATAAATTTAACTAACAAAAACCCACCCTCGGCCTAAAACACGACTACCAAGCCTACTCTCTACGCAAAATCTCAACAAAAAATCTTAACCGAACCATTTAATCACTCTCACAGGAAACGAACAACAAAGGAAGCAATAAACTGTCACGAGAGATGTATTGGAACAACTTTGGTCGATTTTCACAGCAAAGAAAACACAAAACAACATGGGTCAACTCATTCCCCGCCCTATCGAATCCACAACTAGCAAGTTTTTAAAGAAAGAAGACAGCAAAAGAGCACGGCCACAATCATAGCGGCAGAAATTTTAATGTTTTTCTGATATAAAATCCCATAATTCATGAACGAAAGTGATGGAAGGATTACCTTTAACCCTCTGTTGAATGGTCGAACGACGTCTGAACAGCGGAGAAATGGACTCCAGCAAGAACCAGCTTCTTCTTCCTCTGCCTCTCCTTTGTTCTCTATAGCCTATATTCCCTTGCTTTTCCTCTCGATGCAGATTTGCAACGAATGACAGCACGATGAAGATGATGACAGCTTCCTCTCTCACTCTCATTCTCAGTTCTCCCTCGCCCTCTTCAGTTTTCTTAACCACCGCCGCAACTCCAGCTCTCTGGTTTCTTCCTTACCTAGCCATCAAAATCTCTCAGCCTCTTTTTTTTTCTTTCTTTCTCAGCCTCCGCTCTTTCTATCTCACCCAGCTCTCTTTTCCTCAAAACCTCGCCGTCCTCCTCTCTATCAGAATCTCCCTAGCCGTCAACCTCACTCTTAGCTCACTCCAAACCCTCCTCCCTCCTTTCTTGGCTGCGGCTCTCCTTTTATATGCCCACTCAAATCCTTAAGTCCTCACATCAATGGTGTTGATGAAAGATTAGTTTCTTGGGGATCTTTTGAGCCTTAGATCAAACCAAGTGGCTTGTTGTTCGAATGATCGAACGGAAGAGAAAAAATAGAGCTCCAAATTTTGTATCTGCATTTTTTGCAGATGAAAATGTAGAGGAGTTTTGATTGTATGCTTCTCGGGTATATGAGCTCTTTTTTTTCTTTTTAGTGATGATTTTCCTTTTTCTTTTTTTTTTAATTAAATAACAACGAACTTGAATCTAAAATAACTAAAGCATAATTTTGTGAATGATTTTCTTTTTTTCCAATAAATTCTATGCTAAAATAACTTAAAAATAAAAATAAAATAAAAGACTAAAAGTAAATAAAAACTAACAGAAAAAATAAAAATAATAGTAAATAAAACTACACTAAAAATTTCGTGTCTACAATCGTACATTCCACTACCTCTGTTGGCTCAGGTACCGATTGCTGGTCTAACAAATACACCCTGATTGGTACCCTTGACATAGTCCCTCCTACATTGGTCGGTTTCGGATTCGATTTGCCAGCCGACTGAGTATCGCTGATTAGCGATCTGGTGCTCCGTACTTCCACACCTTAGGCACTTCTGAGCCTTTTTTCAGCAATTATCCTCGGTATGGTTTGATTTCCCACAATATCCACACGTCACTCGGGGATGTAAGGATCGAAAACAACCAAGTGAAAGAGATAAACAATGTAAAGATCACAAACGTAACAATAAGTAAATAAAATGGAAAGAATTGCAAACCAATTAACTACCCAACTCCTCTTAAGCTTGTAGATTAATTCAAACAAGTTTCTTCAAATTGATGAATTACAATCACTCTTGTGTCACAAAGGAAGGTTCACCTTCTCCTTACCCGAACTCCACTCGGTCAAGTTAGGACGTTTTACTATCCCTCAAGACAACCCTCGCAGAACTACACTCACGAAGTATTCACTCACAAATGAAAAAATTACAATGAACCTCACACCACTAAAACTACAAATCTTCCTTGGAGAGTATTTTCTCACTAAAATCACTCTAGATCTTTTGTATTTTCAGTGTGCAAAAGTTATTTTGAAGATTCTGACCATGCTCTATTTATAGGAGATCAAGAAAGTGCTTCATTAATACTTCCAATGGATAGAAAGTAGCTGAATAGTCAACTAGCCATTGGAGTATTGGACGTCCAGTACTACCCAAGTATGCGTCCGACAGCAAGCAATGAGTTTACAACAATATTCTTCAATTCTATCGGATGTCCCGTATTGTCTTTGTGAGCGTCCGACAGGTTTCATCGAGTTTAAACGATCCTATCGGACGTCCGATGCTTGCGTTCGGTTGAGGTCAGTGAGTCTGTGGGAATGTCTTATTTCCTTCGGACGTCCGGTGGTGGAGTTGTTCATACGTCCGAAGTTGCGCAATGATTATCGGACGTCTGATCCAAGCGTCCGACAGCTTTCAACAGCCTTTGTCCCTTTCAATTGTACTTGATCTTTGAATCTGATTTACTACACAACTGAAAATATTTCTTGAAGAGATATTAGTATTATCCATTTTTTGTAAACATCAAAAGTTAGGGACCAAGGTCAACATTTTCTCCCTTTTTGATGATGACAAAACAATGGATGGAAGAAGGAAAAAAATTGAGCATATGAGTATAAGCTCCTCCTCACTCATTACATCTAAACTTATAATCTCAGAAAAACTCCCCCTTACACATAACATCCATTTCTCCCCCTTTTTGTCATCAATCTCATACCGTAATCCAGCAACAATAACAGAGAATCCAATATTCTAAACAAAAATAGAGAAATGATACCAGAATTCAGCAATCACCAATATACCAACATATCACAGAGACTTGATACCAAAAGAAGTACCAACATATCACAGAGAGTTTAACAAAGCAAATCATTATTAGATCAGAATTGTTCTTTTTTCTCCCTTTTTGACATCGTACAAATTCAGTAATATTTAAAAATATCAAGAAAAACTCAGTTCAAAGTATCAGAAACCTCAAAAGAGAATTACAAAAAAAAGCATTATGAAGAAGAATTACAAAAATGTCATTATAAACAAAAAAATAATTACAAAAAAATAATTACAAAAGAGAATTACAAAAAAAAAGCATTATGAACAAGAATGTCATTAATCTTACCAAAATCTCCTACTTGTTAGAGTTAATATCATGTCTAACTATCCACATGTATTTCATGCCTCTTCTCATATTTTTTCTCACATAACAATCACTTTTCATGTGACCTTTTTGACAACAAAAATTACACATAATCAAAGGATTATTTACATGTACAGATTTAACAAATCTAACTTGCCTTCTTTTGTAAATGGTAAATTCATTTGCACTAGAATTCAATATTTTTCCATGCATGTCAAAATGAGGTTTTGTATCAATCCTTTGAAAGGAGTTTTGTTTCTTATGTTGAAACAACTGATTAAGATCACCCATTCTTCTTTTCAAGTCACCTTGTTCTTTTTTGAGTGTTTCACAAAGACTTGTTTTTCTATCAAACTCAAAGTGTAAAATAGTCTCACTCTTTTTTTAAGAAATCACTTTCAGTTTTTAGTTTTTTATTTTCTTGAAAAAGATGTGCATTGTCCTGAAGAAGAAAACTAATTTTATGTTTTAATTCTTTGTTTCTAGCATAAAATTCTTTCAAACTATCATGCAATTTTATAATGAAAGATTCAAGATCATCATCACTTTTAAATTGAGAGTTAGAAGATGTTATCTCATCATCTCCAATGGCCATAAAAGCCAATTGAGCAGATTCTTCTTCCTCTTTAATTTCACCATCGGAGTTGCACTCATTCCATGTGAATTGAAAGTTGTTGAATGTTGATTTTCTTTCTTTTTTCTTCTTCATCATTGGACACTCACCCACGTAGTGTCCAAGTTGGTCGTATTTAAAATATTTATCAGTTTGTTTTTTATTGTACTCTTGCTTCCCTTTGTTTCTTGTGTTGCTGAACTGATTTGGGAATGAGTTACTGTTTCCTTCTTTTCTGAACCTTCATTTGTTGAGCATTCTCTTGAAACTTTTTGCGATGAAAGCTAGATCACTATCATCAGCTTCTGCATCTTCTTCATCTAGGGAGACAGAATCATATGCATCTTAAGATGCCTTTAGAGCAATGCTCCTTCTTACTTTCGCATCCTCTTAAGATGCCTTTAGAGCAATGCTCCTTCTTACTTTCGCATCCTCTTCCTCTTGCACTTTGGACTTAACTTTCAACTCATAAGAGATTAAAGAATTAATAAGAGATTCAATAGGCAAGAAATTTAGATCTCTAGCTTCTTCAATAGCAGTCACTTTACTCTCCCAATCCTTTGATAAAGCATTCAGAATTTTTCTGTTTTTCTCACCCAAAGAGTATTCTTTTTCCAGCACCTCTAAGTCCTTAATGAGGTCGTTGAATCTATAGTACATCTCATCAATATTTTCATGAGGTTCCATCTTGAACGATTCATACTTGGTAACCAGAATAGATTTCTTTTGTTCTCTCACATTCTCACTTCCTTCATGGATTTCTCTAAGTTTGTCCCAGATTTCTTTAGTGGACTTACAACCCTTGACTCTAATAGATTCATTTGAGTCTAAAGCACAATATAACACATTTATGGCTTTTGCATTTAAGGTGAGATGAGTTCTATCCATAGCAATCAGTTCACTTCTTATTTTTGGTCTAAATTTATGCGTATTTTCATCTATAAGAGAGGCATCATATAGACCTTCACTAATAATAAACTACAATTCAATATCAATTGATTGCAAAAAGATAATCATTTTTTCTTTCGAACTCACATAATTTAAACCATTAAACATAGGTGGTCTAATGACAGAATGTCCTTCAAAAAATATGGCATTATTGGTTGTGTGACAGCCCCACCTTCCCCTAAGGCGAACCAAAGGGGTTAGCGGACTGCCTGTCCAGCTCTCGCCAGGACTAACGGTCCAGTCTACGTCAATCTATTACGTTCCGGAACATACCATTGCGCGAAAACAAGTCAAAAACACAAAATAAAAAAAAATGAAAATTCAAAGCCGAAATGAATAGTGCAGGCCATGTCAGAATCCGGCCAAATATTTTCCTTTTCCGTTTGAAAACGTAGTGATTCTGAAATCCAACTAAACATCATCCAAACATATATATATATATACATTGAATTTCAGCATTTACAACCATAGTGGCATGCCACAAACATTCATTAAGGAAGTACATATTCGGTTTGCCTATCAAAAGGAAATGAACCTGTTACACATTAGGGCTTCATCTCAAGAGCTATACAAAAGACATTTACAGGCTCAATCTTGGCAATTGACTATCCAATCCATTCTCAAAAGTAATATATATCCCTGTAAGGAAAACAAATAACACGGAATGGGCTAAAGCCCAGTGGTATACTACTACATAAGCAACCAAAGTCACATAAGGATGAACTTTCATTTAAAGTGCACAAATAAGCAGTGAAACAAAACGGTAAAAGGATACGGTCGACTCTCAAGAGCCCAATTCCACGCTTGCCGTCTTGATCCAACCTCATTGACCCTCCGTCAATGTTAAGAGTACCAAACCGTAGACCTCACTATACTTCCATTCCTTCCACCCAACATACCCCAACCGGGCCCGCTCTCCAATTCAGTAGTTTTTGGTAATACTCGAGTTTACCGGAACCAAGGGTCTCATTACCACAAGGTTCCCCAGTACAGTCCCCGTGGCAATTCAATCTTCACGACCAAGCCCTCGCCGGCTCGATTCAATTGACTACCGAACGGGGTTGAACTCAGTAATAAAGTAAAGCAGTTGGACAATCGTCCAAACTACACCAATTCAGTTTCCATGAAATGGAATTCACTAACTCGTATAACAAGTTCAATAATGCAGTAAAACGGTAGACATTCAGTGGTACTATCCATAGGGGTGAGGGCGGTCAAGTACACCCTCACCTTAACCAATTCCAATATCCAAATAAGCCTTCAAGGCATCACATTTACATTTAGCAAAGCCACATAGTAACAAGTAAGTGAGTAGCATACTCACCAAGCAAGAAAGTGGTGTTTCATACACCGTGGTCACCAAGACGTCGTGAGCTACCGTCACGTCCTAACACATGTAACACATTCAATGAGACTCGATACCGAGCCATATAGCCATGCCAATTACAACCCCAATAGGGTTTTATAAACATATACAAGCATGATAGCAAACCAGAAATTACAAAATGGCCTTAGCTTAAGCCTTGATAGGAAAACCGTGTTTGACCTTAAAATGCGGTAATGGCACAACTCTCACTACAATTATCGGTTGGGGGTGTAAGACCCACCGTTTCGAAGCCAAGAAACAGGGTTACAACATTGTAGAAGGTCATTCAATCCAGTTCCTAACACAACTAGGTCAAATATACGAAATACTATACCGGAATTCCCAAAACAGGTTTGCAAAACGCAGAAAACTGTAATCGGTATATCTCAGTCCATACAAGTCCAAATGCCAAAATTCCAAAGGCATATGTTAGCTAAGACATTCAGCTACATTTCATCAGAAGACACCAACTTCAAAATCCAAACCAATTCCAGTCAAAATAGACAAATACAAACTCAGTTTTCGCATTCTGATCAAAGCAGAACAGCTACAGTAATTTCGTCATAACTCACTCTACACTCATCCAAATGCCCTGAAATTTTTCAGGCACCTCCTACTCATCAATACCTACAACTTTCATGTTTTGAGCAAAGTCCAATTCGGCCTCTAACCCTATGATCAAAAACCGGACAGAATTGGGAAAAATATGAACCCTAACTTTTCATTTTCCATCCAAATCCAAAATTGATTACATTTTCTTATCCAATACACCTCATAGAGCCATTATCCGCCATTACCATTCATCATACAAGGCCACAACATCCCATTCATATTAAACCAGAAAATTCCCAATAAAATAAAAAAAATTCACCAAAACTCTTCAAATCAAGAAATAAATCATATATTCCTTCACTCATGCCACCATTAAGCATAATATAACCATCATTAGGTTTAGGGGAGAGGTTGTAGCATCACTTACCAAGAAACAAGGGAAAGAGAGATTGTGGACACCTTTGCTCTTCAAAACAACTTCACTACAACCCTTACTAGCACTAGAAGATAGGATTTTATGGAGTGGAATCTTGTTTATTTGGTTGATTTAGATGATTTGCTAGTAGAAAGCTTGAAGATTGAAGAGTTCTTCTTCTTGCAAAAGAGTGAGAGAGAGCCGGCCAAGGAGAAAGAAAAATGAGGAAATTTTGTGAATTTTTGATATTTAATCCTTTGGTCAAAAAAGTCAAGAAAGTGAATAGTAATTCTTAAAGTCCAACCAATGAGATTGTGACACTTGTCACACTCATTAAATGCATTCCTATCTTTCTTTTCTCTCTCACATCAATCACTTCACACACACTACTTATCTCTTAACACCCGATAAATTTTTCACAGTATCCGAAACTTAACCTTATTGGCCGAATTTTTCCGAACTTTTCGCACTAGTGGGTCCCACGTCCAATATAGATTCTTAATTTTCTAAAAATTCACCAATGCTAGAAAAATCATCTTAAAACTATAACTGCTCATAAAATCCACTAAGAAAATATTTCTAAGCCAGAAAATGCAGAAAACATGCAATTAAGGGGAAATAAACCCTAGGAAAATAATTAGGGTTTTACGGGTTCTCACTGGTTGTCATATTTACTCCTAAGCCGATTGAGTTTAATCTCAAGGAGACCAAGTTCTGATACTAATTGTAAGGATCGAATGTGAGAATCCGTAAATTCCTCTTAATAATTTTCCTAGGGTTTATCCCCTTTAATGGCATGTTTTCTGCATTTTTTGGCTTAGGAAAAAATTTTCCTGGTGAATTTTATGAGTAATTATAGTTTTTAAATGATTTTTCTTGCATTGGAGAGTTTTTGAAAAATTAAGAGCGTATATCGGACGTGGGACCCACTAGTACGAAAAGTTCGGAAAAATTCGGTCAATTAGGTTAAGTTTTGGATACTGGTTGAAATTTATCGGGTGTTAAGAGATAAGTAGAGGTTGAGATGTGATTGATGTGAGAGAGACTTAAAGGATAGAAATGCTTTAAATGTAGTGACAAGTGTCACTTGGTGAGTGGTGGCACTTGTAGGACAACTATTCATTTTCTTGACTTTTTTGACCAATTGCTTAAATATCTCAAAAATCACACAAAATTCACTCTTGTATTCATCTTCTTGGATGGCTCTCTCTCTAGGAAAAGAAAGAAAACTTCTCCAAATTTCAAGCTTCCAACTAGCACAATCTTCCATTCCAACCAATTAAACTTAGAATTGCTCCATAAAAATCCTTCTTTTGGTGGTGGTGAGTTGATTATTGAAGTGTTTGGAGAAGCTAAGGTGTCCAACAACTCTTCCTCTCTTGTTTACTAGGTGAGTGGTGAATGAACTTTCTCCTACACTTAATGAAGCTTAAGTTGTGCTTAGTGGTAGCTAAAGTGCTGAAATTTCTGGTTTATTTCTTGCTTTTGGATGACTTGGTGAAGTTTTCAATTTATTGGTGATTTTTCTGGTTTAATGTGATCATGATGTTGTGGCCTTATATGATGATTGGCAATGGCCTATAATGACTCTAGTAGGTGTGAATGATAGATAATTGCAATCAATTTCTGTTTTGGAAGAAATCTGGAAAATTAGGGTTCTTTGGTTCTTCATTCTGTCCGAAATTTTAGGTCCTAGATAGAGGCCGAATTGGCCTTAGCTCAAAACATGAAAGTTGTAGGGAATAACATTTTATAGGTGGTTACAAAATTTCAGGTCAATCAGAGTAGTGTAGAATGAGATAAGTCGAAATTACTATTGCTGTTCTGGTTTTACCCGAAATCGAGATTTGCGACTGTAATTGGGTGTTTTGGTCTGAATTGCTTCCGAATTGGTTGTTGAGGCCTTCTGATGAAATTTAGCCCTGTTTCTTAGCTTTCAGCTGGTTTTGGAATTTCTGGATTTGGACTTGTAGAGCCTGAGTTATGATGTTTCCGCTAGAATGCATTTTGGTGAATCTGTTTTACGTTTTTGATGTGGTATCTTGCATTTTTGACCTGTTTGCACTCAAAACTGGGTTGAGTGACCTTCTGTGATGTTGTAGCCCTGTATTTAAGCTTCGAAATGGTGTGTCTTACACCTTCATCCGATAATTCTAGGGCAGTTGGTGCCATTACCGCAAAAAGAGGTCAAAAACTGTTTTTTCAAGGCCAAAGCTAATTGCATTTCCGAATTTTCTGGTTTTCTCTAATGTTTGTATATGTTTATGGAACCCTATTGGGGTCATATTTGGCATTGATTTATGATTCGTTATCGAGTCTCATTGTACTTGTTTACATGTTTTAAGGCTTACTCTTATTCCGGTCATTTCCTAGCTAACTTTTGTACTTGTACTACTTTGAGCCTAGTGAACGGCTTTTGGGAAATGAGATGAATTTTGTGTGAGATGTTGGGACTGATTTGAGGAAATAATGAAGCCATGATGGCTGGAAAATAGGTAAAAACAAGGGATATGCTGCCGAAATTTTACTTGAAGGCTAGTTGGATTTACTTGTGATTTGAGCAAAGGGCTTTTGGGTTGTTTGCGCCTAGGTCTCCATGTTACCTTTTCGTTTCCAAGAAAATCATGTTTTCCACCCTTGCATTAGTATTTATTTGGCAAGGCGTACGACGTGTAGTCGAGTCTCACTTGTGCATTCCGTTTACTCGATTTTGGATATGAAACCTTCAATTAGTTTACTTTGATTATTTTAGGGTTTCTTGGCGATTAAGGCCAATCTGAAGTGAAAACTTTTGAAGTTGAACCGGTGAGTGTACCACTCCCCTCCATTGCTGTTTAACTTGATTTCTGCTCTGCAATCTGTTTATTTGTTTGAGACGAGGGTGTACTTTATCACACTCGTTCTCTTGTATGTTCATATGCCAATTTACTATGCAAAATTTGAATCTGTTATCTGTGTCTGCATCTGTTCGGATTTCTATGACCTATGAGTTCAGTCCTGTGGCTAAGTTATTCGAGTCGGGCCGGCAAAGGCCTGGACGATTAGATAACGAACCACGGTAGTCTGTTCGGGGATTTTGGGTATTGAGACCCTTGATTCCGGGTATACTCGAGTATTACCATTTTGTTCGTTTGAGGTGAGCGGGCCCGGTAAAGGGGTGTTTGGTGGACGGAATTCGGTGCGAAGTGGGTCTACGGGCGCGTTGGTTCTATATACGTTGACGGAGAGTCAACCGGTTTGGATCAAGTACTGCGCTGGAAATTTGGCTCCTGAGAGCCACCTGTATCCTTCCTATGTGAATCATTAGTTGCTTTACTTTACATCTGGCATGTGTATCTGATTTGTTAAATATGAAATGCCATGATTTTCTGCTATATGTTTGGTACCTCATTGAGCGCAAGCTCACCCCTTTCTGTTCCTTTTGTTTTCCTTACAGGAAAATAAACTCTTTTGGTCTGGATTTGACAAATGGCTGCCAAATTGAGCTAGTTGAACATATCTTTTGTATAGCTCATGTGTTAAAATCCTAAGTGTACTTTTGGGGCGTTTTCTCTTTTGATTTGGCAAACCGTGTATATGTATTAACTTTTGAATACTTTTGTATGCCACTTTGGCTTGTAAATGCTAAGTTTCAAGATGGGAATGTTTGCTTGGTATTTGGTTGGGTTCTGACGGGTCAGTTACTGTTCATAGCCGACTTCGATTTTATTTATTATTATTTTTTTTACCCGCGTTGGTAAGTTTCGGGATGTATTAGCTCGTTCTATACCGAACCGTTAGTCCTGGCGAGAGCTGGGCAGGCGGTCCGCCGAACCCTTTGGTTCGCCTTAGGGTATTGTGGGGCTGTCTCATCGAAGACAACCAAGTGGAAGAAATAAACAATGTAAAGATCACAAGCGTAACAATAAGTAAATAAAAAGGAAAGAATTGCAAACCAATTAACTACCCAACTCCTCTTGAGCTTGTAGATTAATTCAAACAAGTTTCTTCAAGTTGATGAATTACAATCACTCTTGTGTACAAAGGAAGGTTCACCTCCTCCTTGCCCCGAACTCCACTCAGTCAAGTTAGGACGTTTTATTATCCCTCAAGACAACCCTCGCAGAGCTACACTCATGAAGTATTTACTCACAAATGAAAAGATTACAATGAACCTCACACCACTAAAACTACAAATCTTTCTTGGAGAGTATTTTCTCACTAAAATCACTCTAGATCTTTTGTATCTTCAGTGTGCAAAAGTTATTTGAAAATTCTGACCATGCTCTATTTATAGGAAACCAAGAAAGTGCTTCATTAATGCTTCTAATGGATAGAAAGCAGTTGAACAGTCAACTAACCGTTGGAGTATCGGACGTCCGGTACTGCCCAAGTATGCGACCGACAGCAGGCAATGAGTTTACAAAATATTCTTCAATTCTATCAGACGTCTGGTATTATCTTTGTGAGCGTCCGACAGGTTTCGTCGAGTTTGAATGATCCTATTAGACGTCCGATACTTGCGTCCGATCGAGGTCAGTGAGTCAGTGGGAATGTCTTATTTCCTTCAGACGTCCGGTGGTGGAGTTCTTCATGCGTCCGAAGTTACGCAATAATTATCGGACGTCCGATCCAAGCGTCCAACAACTTTCAACAGCCTTTGTCTCTTTCAATTGCACTTGATCTTTGAATCTGATTTGCTACACAACTGAAAATATTTCTTGAAGAGATATTAGTATTATCCATTGTTTGTAAACATCAAAAGTTAAGGACCAAGGTCAACAGGGGAGTGGAGGTCTGGCCCCCCTGTAGACCACCTCTCTCCTGTCCTCTTCCACTTTGGCCTCCCCTCGGCGTACCCGTAAACCTTCCACCCCCAGCTCCACGACCGACTTTAGGGGATGGTATGCTTTGATCACTCTGTGCCGGCCTTTGACTTCCACCAGATGCTCCTTTTCGTTTTACGTGAAAATTTCTCACTTGTGCCCTGGCAATCTCGATTCTCTGGGCCTTCTCCAAAACCTCAGTGAAAGTATTGATCTGGGCCACCACTAAGGCCTCCTGTATTTCTACATTGAGCCTTTGCACAAACCTCCTTATCCTCCTTTGCTCCGTAGTTATCAATTCAGGAGCAAATTTTGATAACTTCGTAAACTGGCTCTCATACTCAGCTGCACTCAAAGTTCCCTGCCGAAACTTAATAAAATCATCATCTCTCTTCTCCTGGACGATAGGTGGGAGGTATTTTTCGTTAAACTCCCGCACAAAATTCAACCAGGTCTATGCGGTTCCCTCTCTCTCCCACTTAGCTTTAACTACATTCCACCAAGTTTTGGCCGGACTTTCGAACTGAAAAGCAGCAAATTGCACTTGCCTATTGTGAGAACTTGTAAATTCCTTATATATTTCTTGAAAATTCCTTTTTATTTGAAAATTATTTGGCAATTATTATTTTATACTATCCCTACTCAATCACCTTAGAAAAGTGCCAATGATCATAGGAAATTAGGGTTTTCCTTTCCGATTTCAATTCGAAGTGAAATAGGATTTTTTGTGTATCCGTAGTGTAATTGTCCGGTACGGAGTAAGGATCAAATTTGGTGCTTAAGAGTGACTTTTAGGTGAGAAATGATATGTGATTATAAGCAATGATAAAAAGTTAGTGCATAGGAAGTAAAAACCCTAGTACGTGTGATTTCAGGAAAAACGGTACGAACCGACGTGTACCGTGCACTACCGATTGAACACACCACTTGGTCACCAATTTCTTACCATATAAGCTCATTAATATTTGAGCAAAATATCCCCTCATTCTCAGCTAGCTTTTGCCGAAAATGTTAACCAAATTTGCAAGGAAAAAAAACAAAAAAATGAGTGGAAATTGGTGATGCCACTTGTTGGCCATCTAGGGCCTTGACCAAGACCAAATTGTCTTGCCTTCTTATCACCATTTAGCTTCCTTTCTTCCTTATTTTCTGCTTGCTTTGGCCGAGAGAGAGGTGTCGCGCCCCATTTTTTGATAAATAAATAAAATGGTTTGAGAAAGATGTTTTTAATTCAATTGTGATTGGAAAATGATTTTTGTGAGTTGAAAAGACATGGGTCTCAATGGGACTTGGAAAGCGACGATTTGACCCAAAAAATAGTTTTAAAAAGGGTTTGAAAAGAAAAGTTTGGAGTCGCCACTTGGTAATGATTTAAGGTGTACCAAGTCACCTAAAAAATGAGATTTAAAGCCAAGTAGTAATAAACCCTTTTTAAAATGACTCCTAGTCCACGTAAGCCAAAGAAAAAGGTTCGGGAGTCACGTTTGACAAAGGGGAAGGCAAGGATAGAATCCAAGGCACCCCTTTGACCTAGCCAAGGCTAGTTGCGTGACTTAACCCTAACTTTCCTAACTTTCTACCCAGGGTATGTATTGCATGTTGGATTATGCCTATATGAATGCAAAAACGGAAAAATGCAATCCTAAATTCTACGATGTCTCTCGTGAGGTTTTTGGTCCCAGACCACATAAATTGTGGCGGCCAATAAAGGGAAACCTCATAGAGGTCGATTGATGCAAATGGTGACTCAAGTGCAAGGGTGCAAGTGTATGAAAAGATTCATGTATGAAATGGCATAAAATTCAAGTGTTTTTTGTTTGCAAGTGTGTGAAAATAGAATAATAGATATATAAGGTAAAGTGGAATTCCATTTGTGAGGTGGAAATGAGCACGTGATAGGAAAAATGTAGTGAGAAAGTATGGTTTTGAGAAATGTGAAAAATTGTGGTTAAAAGTATGTAGGTGATAAAAATGAAAGTATGACCCTAGAGGAATGCAACAAGTCGGGTACGGGGATTGACTCCTAACTTTTCGACTTCGATTTTCCCTTTGATTAGAAGGCGAAACTAGCGTGCTAAGGCTATCGAGTAGCCACACTCGCTCGTTTCCCTTATCGGAAGGGATTTTCACACAAATGAACCCTAACTAGCATGAGATGCAAGTCCTAAAATGAAGGGGAAGGGGTTTGAGGAACATACCAAATGACAAACTAAGGAAAAATGCGTGATATGTGGTGATCATGCACTTAATGAGAAAAGGAAAAAAGAACCTATTGGGTCTAGCATTGGACTAGCCCATTCTATGAATTCCGACTAGCGTTGGACTAGTGGAAACGATAAAAGAAGCCACAACTAGCGTTGGACTAGTGTGGTGACGTACATTCATCCATTCCATTCATCTATACTACAAAAAGCGAGTAGACATGCGAATCACTTATAAACACGTAGCACATAACACTTAGCATGCTTGACTAGATGCAAAATCCTAATAAAGCATTTAACATATAACACATAGGCATGCAACCATTACATTTGCTAACTAAAACAAAGGGGAAAGGGAAAATGGACCAAATTACTTGCTACGCCCTATCTATTACAAGCCAAGAGGTGTACACATACCCCATTAATAAAAATCAAAAGTAAATGAAATAAATGAAAGGAAATAAGGAGCGGCTAGGAAAGCAAGTAGACATGCAAATTTCAAATAGCACATTAGTCCACATAGGAGAGAAACAAAAGGGGTAAAAGAGATTATACCTCCCCGTTGGTGATACTAAGGAAGTAAACAAATTCAACTTGGCTAGAGTCACCCAAGAAAACACTAGCTTAGGCTAAAATCACCAAAAACAAAAGATTAATGCACCAATTTAGTGATAAGATATAAACTAAACAATTTGGATCCACCAAAACATCAAACTTTCCCTCAATTGCAACTCAATGAAGTCAAAACTACTTAAAGACCAAGGCAAAGGCATGATCATCCAATCCCCAAGCATAACATCTACTAAAGACCCAATAGCTAGCACTACTCAATCATTTGAACCTAATTGAAGCATTTAAAAACTCAAAGGTCCCCAAGTAAAAATAAAGTTCAAGCAAACATCATATCTCAAGAATCCAAGAGTGAGTGAAGGTCCATGAATGGTTTAAACTTGCATTTCTAGGACCCAATAATGACCACTAATCAATCACAATCAACGTCAAAATGAATCATCAAAGAGCTTCAAAGGTCCCCAAAATAATAAAGATCAATTAATGATTCAAATGCAAACATCTTAGGATCTAATTGGAAGGGAGAAGGAACATGAGGAGTCAAGGCATCTCAAATTGACCATTAATTACATGAATTTGATCCATTGAAAACATTTAAGCAATTACACAACTAGTGATTCACAAAATTAGGATTAAATTGAAAGGGAAAAGAAAGATTGAGGGATCACTTTGAGGATTTTTCAGTATATTTGGGCCATAGTGAGTCAATGGGGAACTTGGAGGGTTAAAAGACAAATTTTCAGAAAAATTTCCATGCAAGCCATGCACGGTTATGAAGCTTAAACTTCTGCAAAAACCATTTCTAAAGTCTTTTGCACTATTCCAGCCATAGCTTGCTTTTCAATTCATTGTCTTAAGTGAAACAACATGTAATCTTCATCCGAACATAGCCCAACATCCCAATCCAACATCAAACAACAAATTCGAGTAAGAAAAACAGAGTTCAACATCCAAAGATAGCAAAAGAAATTCTGCATTTTCAGCATACAACTTCGGTAATTCGATGCAACTTTCAGCAAACAAAGGTTCGCACCAACTGAAGTTAACTTCACACAACTCAACATTTACTAACAAATGCAATCTTGGAGGCATGTCACGCAAGCTACAAAAATTAACAAGATTCTGCAGCCAGACTTCGGCAATTGATGAAACTCTTGGCAAGACAGTACAGCAAAATAAACTCAAGGTCTGCTAAACTATGACCTGGGATTTCCAGCAAAACACACCCATTTCATCATACACACAAGTTCATCAAACCAGAAATTATTGTCCCAAATCATGTTCAAAACATGAAGTTTTGCTTGCAGGATTAAGATGGCAAATCTAAGTTGATGACCGCCCAAGATAAAGAAAAACAACAAGACAGCATGCCGCAAGAATTTCTGCAAAGCTAGGAAGCTTTCGACAACCCATAATGAATCAGGATTTTTAACCAAGCATCAAAGGCTTTAGATTAAACAACAGCTAGCCAAACCGCAAGCCCAAACAAAGAAACAAAAAACTCAAGAAAGCTATCACCCAAATCTGGAAAAACAGAAGCTTTGCTGCAGTTTTCAGCCGCGACTTGTGTCCAGAATTTCTAGTTTATCATGCAAACAGATTCAACAAGGAACCAGAATTCTACCTATCCATCATCAACTAACACGCAACTTTGTAGCAAGATCGAAAACAGAAAAATGAAGCTAACCAACAAAACATGAAAGTAAACAGCAAAAACAACGATAGGAAGAAAGAAACAAAGTGCCGCAAGTTTTTCTGCAATTACTTCAATCCCAAACCCAATCTGCTCATGCGAAGATGGAAAAGAAAATCCAGACAAGCTTCACAACAGCCCATCCACAATCATATTGCTTCAAATCCAGAGGACCTAATCATATGGCCAATCACAGAAATGCAGACAAAGAAAGCAGAACTCACGGCAAAACACAACCAGCATCGCAGCAAAGCTTCAACATTTCAGACATGATTTTACAATCTAACGGCAGAAGACAAGCGAAAGGCATTACCTTTATCCTTTTCCAGAGGAAAAAAGAACAGAATCTTGGAGGATGAACAAAGTGTCCTTGCACAGCCCAAGAAGCTGAATCTTCCCAGTTGCCAACGTTCTTCCTCCTCTGGTTCCTTCACCCACACAGCCGAGACTCCTTTGCAGTTTCCTCCAGCCCAAGTCTTTCTCTAATCTCAGCTTTTCACTCAGCCCTCCCCCTTTTACTCTCAATCCTTCTAGCCCCCCACTCTCAATCCCCACAGGTTTGTTCTTTTTAAATGCCAGCCGACAACTTTACTCTCTTCTCTTCCCAGAATTTTCAGCCGTTCCTTTCTCCCTTTCCAACCTCCTTCTGCGGCTGCTACTTCTTGTTGCCTTTTATACCATCTCCCAATCTCCTAAACCTGCTCTCAATGGTGAGGATGAAGGCTTGTCCTTCCCTTTCCATCCAGCCATCCGATGGCTATTGAAGTTGTACCTTGCACGCTGCAAAAAATTGCAGCGTGCATGCTGCGGTTTTTTTTTTTTTTTTTTTAACACAACTTGATAATTACAGAAATGATAAAATAAAATATCAATAATAATAATAACAAAATACACAAAGCAGGTAATAATAATAATAACAAAACAAAAAATAATTTTAAACAAAAACTAAACAACAATGGCCATTTTTTAATTTTTCAAAATTTCATTTTTCATCATTTTCTTTTTCTCAAAATAACTTAATAAAAATAACTAAAGTGCCCAAAGATTGAATAAACATATTTTGTGAACAAATTTTCCTTTTTTTTTTTTTCTCTTTTTCTCTTTTTTTCATTTTTCCAATCCAACTAAAGCCTATTTTTTTTTTTGAATTTTTTCTTCCTTTTCCTCTTTTTCTTTAATTTTCTCTTTTCTCCTTTTTTATGATTTTTCATTTTCATTTTTCTTTCAAGAAAGCATTGAATAAAAACAAAATGACTAAAACATATTTTTGATGTTTTCCTTTTCTTTTTTCTAAAAATTCTATGCTAATTTTAAACTTAAAAGCTAAAACTAAAAACTAAAACTAAAAGTAAATAAGAATAAATAGCAAAATGAAATAGGTCAACTAAAAGGGCGGAAATGAATAAAACTAAAATATCATAACAACTAATAGTGCAAAACACACAATAACGAACTAAAATGCAAGCAATCTAAAATGAAAATCATGAAATAGATGCTACATAAAATTATTCAAAATTTGGTGTCTACAGTTTGCCCCTCTTTGTCTGAGTTTTGAAAAAACTTGAGACAAATAAGTAGACACCAAATATTTACCTGTGTTATTGGGCTGCAAAAGATTCCAACGAACAGGAATTCTAATACGGGACTGACCCGAACATAAAAATAAAACGGGACTGACCCGAACCAGAATTGAAAACGGGACTGACCCGAACAGAAATTTAAAACGGGACTAACCCGAACAGAATTTAAACGGGACTGACCCGAACATGAATTTAAACGGGACTGACCCGAAAATAAAACGGGACTGACCTGAACAAGAATTGAAAACGGGACTGACCCGAACAAGAATTGGAAAACGGGACTGACCCGAACAGAAATTTAAAACGGGACTGACCCGAACAGAATTTTAAAACGGGACTGACCCGAACAGAATTTAAACGGGACTGACCCGAACAGGAATTTAAAACGGGACTGACCCGAACAGAATTTAAACGGGACTGACCCGAACAAGAATTTAAACGGGACTGACCCGAACAGGAATTTAAAACGGGACTGACCCGAACAGAATTTAAACGGGACTGACCCGAACAGGAATTTAAACGGGACTGACCCGAACAGGAATTTAAAACGGGACTGACCCGAACAGAATTTAAACGGGACTGACCCGAACAGGAATTTAAACGGGACTGCACTGGGAAAGTTTAAACAATGAATTGAGTTTTTTTTTATCAAGAGGGAAATTTGGATTTTTGTGATTGAAGCGAGAGCTGATGTTGTTTCTTATGATCGAGTTTCGCCAATAACTTCGATCCTTGCTTACTGGGAAGCTTTGTCTGTCATTGATTTAGGCGCCCAAAGAGAGCGGCTGCTTTTGTTTGTAAATGCAACATTCCTGCAAGAAAAGAAGAAATAATGGACTTGCCACCATTATTCGATCCGGTTTGCCTTGAGAATCGTGTAAACATGAGTCTTGTGATGCTTTTACTTCCGCTCTGCGACGTTTGCCTTAATCGAGCTTGAAACCTTTCAATTTCTGAGACTGATAAAATACGGATTTACCACGTCATTCAATCCAGGTGGTAGCTTTGTTGCATGTTACTCTCTGTAGCTGATGATTGAATCCCTTATCTTTGCCCAAACCTTAGAGTTTATCATTCATTTGAATTCAATGGTGAAAGAATGATGCGTGAAAATTTATCACATAACAATCAATGTATATGCAAGATTATTTCCTATGTCAGGCAAAGATGAACATGCAAAAGAATGCAGACAACCATAAGCAGTTATACACAAATAATTGAGAACAACTACAAGGTTTATAAAGATACACTTTGCAAAGAATATTTGTAAAAAAAACAATACAAGTTTAGCCAACGAATATCATATTCAAAACTTTGGATATTTTCTCTTCGGAATCCGATACTGGCAGAAGTATCACAATTATGCGGAGAACCCTAATGAACCAGGTCACCAGCTGTTCCTTCCTGAGCTCGACTGTTAAGAACACCTACCTTGGCGCCCTTTCGGGTTTTCACCAAGATTGCCCCCACCCTTTTTGTTTTTGTTTTTCTTTTTTTTCTTTCTTTTTTTTTTCTTTCTCTTTCTCTTTTTCTTTTTCTTTTTCGAGGCGCCCTTTCGGGTTTTCACCTAAATATCTCGACCATGATCGGCTCAGAAACATGAATTAAAGATTTCTGGCATCAGTAAAAATGTACTTCCCTTGTAAAATTAGGCGAAGACATTACGGACATCACCTGCCAGTTGATTAACAAATTTTCTAATAGAAATGCAGCAAATGACGAAAGCCAGGACTTTGGGCTTTTATAATAAGGTCCGGTAGGGTGCTTTGAAAAAAGTTGAAGCTTGAAAGCAGATTTGATACGAGGGGTGAAATAACTTGAGATTGCACTTTTTTTTTTTGAAAACAACTCCAAAACTGAGGAAAATTTGCCCCGGTTTGATCGAATTTTCTCTCTTTGCATTTTTCATCACTAAATTTGCCCCAGTGTAGGGTTTTCTCTTCCCTTTTTTTTTTTTTTTTTTTTTTTTTTTGCCCCAGTGTGGGGTTTGCAATTCTCAAGGGTTATCAAACGAAATTTGTCAATTCTGATAGCTCAAAGGGGACAAGTAGAGATAAAATGTTTTTAGTGTAAAAGAAGATGGCCTGACTTGCATTTCGCCATTTGCATGAATTTCTTAAAGAAAATTTGCATGATCAAATGAAAAACCTTTTGCACATATCTGAGTTGATGGGTTGAGGGAATGCCCGTCCATCCATTTCTGCCAAGATGAGCGCTCCGCCAGGTAATACCTTTTGGACAATGAACGGCCCTTGCCAATTTGGAGCGAACTTGCCTTTAGCTTCATCTTGCATTGATAGAATCCGCTTTAGTACTTTGTCACCTTCTTCAAATGTCCGCTGATGGACCTTTTTGTTATAAGCCCGGGCCACACGTTTCTGATAGCACTGACCATGACAGATGGCGTTGAATCGCTTTTCATCTATCAAAGTCAATTGCTCATGGCGCTGCTTGATCCAATTAGCTTCTTCCAGTTTAGCTTCCATAAGGATTCGTAGCGACGGAATTTCAACCTCAGCTGGTAATACAGCTTCCATCCCATACATAAGTGAATACGGCGTTGCCCCAGTCGATGTTCGGATAGAAGTCCGGTACGCCATTAATGCATAGGGCAACTTTTCATGCCAATCGCGGTGCCTTTCTGTCATTTTGCGGATAATCTTCTTCAAATTCTTATTTGCGGCTTCTACAGCTCCATTCATTTGTGGCCTATAAATGGCAGAATTGCGGTGTCTGATTTTGAATTGCTCGCATAGTCCATCTACCATGTCATTGTTCAGATTCTTGGCATTGTCTGTGATAAGCGTTTCGGGTATTCCAAAGCGACAAATGATATGATCTCTCAAGAAACTGGCAACTACTTTCTTCGTTACATGTTTAAATGATTCAGCTTCAACCCATTTGGTAAAGTACTCGATCGCCACCAATATAAATCGATGTCCATTTGAAGCAGGAGGATCGATTGTCCCAATCACGTCCATACCCCACATTGAACAGGGCCACGGGGCGGTCATGCTATGCAATTCAGTGGGTGGAGCGCGTATAATGTCACCGTGCATTTGGCATTTTATACATCTCCGGACAAAGTCTATACAATCATGCTCCATAGTAAGCCAGAAGTATCCGGTTCTCATGATTTTCTTCGCTAGCAAATGGCCATTCATGTGAGATCCACAAACGCCACTATGCACTTCTTTCATCATATATTGAGCTTCATCTTCATCAATGCACCTTAAAAGGTTCAAATCTGAGGTTCTTTTGTATAACACTTCTCCATTTAAGAAAAATTTTGAAGCCATTCTACGCAGAAAACTCTTGTCTTTTGTACCAGCATGCTGAGGGTAGGACCCAGTTTTGAGAAACTCCTTAATATCCTTATACCAAGGCATATTATCAGAGGACTCGTCTGCAACCCAACAGTGGGCAGGCTTGTCTTGAAGTTGAATCTGGATTGGTTCAATTTTCAATTCATCTGGATACTGGATCATAGAGGCTAGAGTGGCCAAAGCGTCGGCAAATGCATTTCGGGCTCTCGGGAGATGTCTGAATTCCAAATTTTGAAATTGCTTGGCCAGAGTGAGCAGACTACCATGGTAGGGGAGAATTTTTGAATCTTTGGTTATCCACTGCTTCAAGGTTTGGTGCACGAGCAAATCTGAATCACTGAAAGCTATCAACTCTTTGATTTCCATTTCTAAAGCCATTTTGAGACCAAAAATGCAGGCTTCATATTCAGCCATATTATTCGTGCAAGCGAATTGCAATTTGGCAGCGGCAGGGTAGTGCTTCCCTTCGGGTGACACCAAAACAGCTCCAATTCCAGCTCCGAGAGAATTCGAAGCTCCATCGAAGAAAAGCCTCCATTCAGGACTTTGTTCACTTATATTATCTGCAGCGCCTACAAATAAGACCCTCTCGTCAGGGAAATAAGTACGGAGTGGTTGATAATCATCATCTCTTGGATTTTCCGCCAAATGATCAGCTATAGCTTGTCCCTTGACCGCCTTTTGCGAGGTGAACACAATGTCGAACTCTGATAGAATTATCTGCCATTTCGCCAGACGCCCAGTCAACATCGGCTTCTCCAAAAGATACTTCAAAGGATCAGATCGGGAAATAAGATACGTGGTATGGCTCAACAGATAGTGTCTAAGCTTTTGGGCTGCCCAGGCCAATGCACAGCAGCTTTTCTCAATTGAATGAATAATTAGCCTCGTACTGCGTGAACTTCTTGCTTAGGTAGTAAATGGCTTGTTCTTTCCTTCCAGAGTCATCATGTTGACCTAGAACACACCCAACTGCTCCTTCAAGCACGGATAGGTACATGATTAATGGTCGACCGGGCTTCGGTGGTACCAAGACTGGCGGATGTAACAAATAATCTTTAATCTTGTCGAAAACCCGTTGACACTCCTCATTCCAATACAACGGTACATTCTTTCTCAACAATTTGAACAATGGCTCACAGGTGGCAGTTAATTGGCCAATGAACCTCCCGATAAAATTGATCTTCCCTAAAAAGCTTTTCACGTCCTTCTGAGTTTTTGGCACTGGCATATCTCGAATTGCTTTGATTTTTGCTGGATCTATCTCTATGCCTCTCTTACTGACAATAAATCCCAACAGCTTACCCGCAGGTGCTCCGAAGGCGCATTTTGCAGGATTTAACTTCAAATTGTACTTCCGTAGTCTCTCGAACAATTTCTTCAGATCAACCAAGTGGTCCTCTGCCCTTTTAGACTTGATTATAATGTCATCCACGTAGACCTCCATTTCTCGGTGGATCATATCATGAAATAGGGTTGTCATGGTCCTCTGATGTGTTGCTCCGGCATTTTTTAAACCGAAAGGCATCACTCGGTAGCAAAATGTGCCCCAAGGGGTAATGAAAGCAGTCTTCTCCCTATCCTCTTCTGCCATCAAAATTTGGTGGTAGCCAGCAAAACAATCGCAAAAGGTTTCAATCTCATGTCCGGCAGTATTGTCTAAGAGAATGTGAATATTTGGTAGAGGGAAATCATCTTTAGGACTGGCTTTATTAAGGTCTCTATAGTCAACACAAACTCTCACCTCTCCACTCTTTTTTGGAACAGGGACTGGATTTGAAAGTCAAATTGGGTAATGGGAAACAATGATAATGTTGGTTTTGAGTTGTTTTTCAATTTGCTCTTTTATTTTGAGGCTCATATCTGGTTTGAATTTTCGGGATTTTTGTTTTACGGGTGGAAAAGAAGGGTCTGTGGGTAACCTATGCACCACCACATCAGTTGAAATGCCAGTCATATCATCATAGGACCACGCAAATACATCCTGGAACATGGTCAAGAATTCAAGCATCTCCTTTCTCTGCCTTTCATTCAAATGAATACTTATCTGCACCTCCTTAACTTCATCCTCAATGCCAATGTTAACCTTTTCTGTTTCTTCCAGGTTCGGTTTTGGTTTTTCCTCATATTGTTCAAGGTCCTTTGCAAAAGAATCGAATACCTCCTCATTATCACTCTCACTTTGGAGTTCGGATTCACAGACCTCCAAGTCGTGAGTGATATAGAGATTGCCATTATCGTATTCCAGAACTGTGATATCCAAAGGGTCAAATAATTTTATTTTTGGCCATCTGAAAGAATTAACGAATGTGGGATAATAAGCAAATAAGCATACAACAAACAAATGAACAAACAATATGAATATAAACAAGCGAATAAACAACAATGACAAGAACAACTTGTGCATTTTCATAAAACCTTTGATTGAAAGCAAATGGAAATGAAAACTTAACAATATTTACATGCACAAACGTTAGTCAAAAAGGAAAATTGTTTTCATTGGCTATTTACAGATGCAAAAGTATTTTCATGAATTCACATGAATGATAAACCCCTTTCAGTTTACCGAAACTCCTTCCGAACGGGCAGGGACTCGGCTGTCCAATTAGAAATTGACCCTTCAGGGATGTCAGGAAAGTCAGCTTCATCGGGAAAACTATCTTCGAATGTTGCCCCTACGAACAATTGGGCCAAACTAGCTTCAATTTCTTCAACTGGATTAACCTCTGATGTGATAACCTCTATTGGTCGTGGAAAAGTATACCGCAGTGGTGGAATGTCGAAAACCCTTTGCCTGCCCTCTTTCTCTGCTCTTTTGCGCTCTTTCATCTCTTTGATGTCCTTGGCGGTTGGTTGGAAACCCAAACCGAATGTATCCCTTTTTTCCATAATCTCCACTGGCTTTAGGATCCCTTGCAGTTCACGCCCCAATCCTCTGTCTAATTTGTATCCCCCACGAATCATTTCCTTAGCCATCATTACACTAGCCTTTGAGAGAGTTTGTTCCTCCATTGTGATTCAACTTACGGAGACTATATCGGATGTGCTGTGAGGGGACATGGTAACACTTTGACTACCCTCCTCTTTAACTCCAGAATCGGTGATCACCAGGCAGTCCTCTTCAGCAAAGATAGTGATTAGTTTGTCATTTACCACGAACTTGAGCAATTGATGCAACGAAGACGGCACAGCCCCTGACTTGTGAATCCATGGCCTTCCAAGTAAGATATTGTAAATGCTCGGGAAGTTCATGACTTGGCAAGTTATTTGAAATTGGGCCGGCCCCATCTCGATTACTAAATCTGCCTCTCCTATTGGCTCCCTCTGCGCTCCATCAAACCCTCTAACGATAGTCCCTGAAGGCCTCAGCTTGATGTCTTGCAATCCTAGCTTCTCCAAGGTACTCCAAGGACAGATATTAAGTGCGGACCCGTTGTCAATTAGCACCTTCGGCAGCATTTTTCCGTTGCACCTCACTGTTATGTACAACGCCTTATTATGTCCAATGCCCTCCGTCGGCAATTCATCATCAGAAAAGGCAATTTGTTTGTTGAATAATACGCTCCCAACCACGTTTGAAAAATTATCAACAGAAATGTCCCTCGGAATTTGAGCTCTTGTTAATACGTCGATCAATGCATCCCTATGCACGTCCGAAGAGAAAAGTAGGTCCAACATGGTTATCTGGGCAGGTGATTTGCTTAGCTTTTCCACTATGTTGTATTCACTTCTCTGGAGTCGTTTAAGGAAATCCACAGCTTCTTTCTCGGTGATTGTTGGTTTGATGGGTGGCTCAGAACTATTGGCTTGAATTGGAGTAGTAGTCTCAAATGGATTTACAGTCTTCCCCGATCTGGTAACTACTGAGACTTCCTTCTTTGCAGTTGAATTTTCCCCGATCTGTATGCTAGGCTCATCGTAATTCCACGGCACTTGTTGCAGACTTAATACGGGCTCCTGCTTCGGGAATTCGATGACTACTGGTTTCAAAGCTTCACTCTCCGCTGGCGTGAGATCTAAGACAAAAGGCTTGTTATCTTTTTCGAATGGCAACTCTATGACAAATGGTTGGTCCGTGACCCTAAACACTTCAGCTCCTATTGCCAATTTCTTGATTTGTTCCTCGTACTCCGCATCGTCCATAATGACCCCGACGTGCTCTGGCAAGGGGTTTTGATTTACGTTCGACCCTTGTGCCTCCCTTTTTCTGATCACGATTTCTCCAGACTCAACCATATCCTGAACTTTATGCTTAAGCGCCTTGCAATCCAAAGTTGCATGCCCAGGTGCCCCCGAATGATACGCGCAAACAGCTTGCGGGTTATACTAAACGGGCATGCCATACAGGTAGGTAGGAGGTGGTACTGTACCAATTTTTCCAGAGGCCCTTAACTGGTCTACAGTTGGTCTAAAGGCCTACCTAAATTGGTAAAAGTACGGCTTGGGGGTCGGTTGTAAGGTTCATGAGGTTGAGGATGATTGTAAACAGGTCTATTTGAAGGAGGAAATCTTGGGTTATATGGTGGACGATGTCGGTTTTGGGGTGGATTTGGTTGGGAAATTTGGAAAGGGGCTGAAGGTGGGTTAGTATAGTTTGGGCGAGGTCGAGGGTGGTGGATATTGGTAGTATATACAGGGTGTGGGTTTGAGTAGTAAGGGTAAGGTTGTTGGTAGGTTGGGTTGTGTTGGTATCGGGGTCGGGGTGAAGGGTTGTGGTTCCAAACAAAGGTTGTATCTCCTTCTTTCTTTTTGAATTGTGGTTTCTTTTCACTGCTTCATCGCCCTTGCAAAGCTTCTACTTGCGATTTCAGGGCAGATACATTAACAATTTTCCCAGCTCTTACAAAGTCGTCAAATTCTTCAAGTTTATTTACAATTGCCGCGAATGAACATCCAGTCATACGGAAAATTTCTTCAAAATATGGAGGATCATGGGCCTTGATGAAAATACGGATGATTTCTTCCTCGGTCATTGGAGGCTCCGCCTTGGCAGCTATTTTCCTCCACCTCTTGGCATAAGTCTTGTGATCTTCGGAGGGTTTTCTTTTGGTTCCTTCCAAGGTGGTTCTAGTCGGTGCCAACTCACAATTATACTCATATTGCCTTACGAAAGCCTTGGACAAGTCAATCCAGGTTCTTACGCCTTCAGGTTTCAGATTTGAATACCAGTCAAGTGCGTCCCCTTCCAGACTTTCAGGGAACAACCTTAGAGGCAAGTTTTCATCGTCCACAGGCTTTCCCAATTTGTTTGCAAATAGTCGGAGGTGCGTCTTGGGATTACCCGTCCCATCGTACTTGTTAAACTTAGGAGTTTTGAACCCCTCAGGCAGTTGCACATTCGGAAAGAGACACAGCTCATCGTAATCCAAAACTCCTTGCTTGTTCAGCACCTGACTCTTCCTCATGAATTCATCGAAACGGTCCAGGCGCTTTAATAACTTCACATCAATGGGAGCAGAGGATCCTCCCACCTCTGGTTTGGTTTGAATAAAATGGTCTGGCAGATAAGGCTCAGTGGTGGGGTAATAAAAAGCTTGTGTCTCAGGTGGTATATTTGCAGTGACTTGAGGTTGTGGGCCTTGCATAGGAGTAGGAAAAAATGAAGGATTAGGAGGGTAAGTGTATGGCAGATGAACGGTGGGGTAGGTGAAAGTCCCTTCGGGTGGACCTTGCATGGGAACAGTAGTTTGAACTGTAGGAATAACAAAGGGTTCAGATTGCAGTTGTATTACGTGCGGAAGCTCCGGCTGTACCCCGCTACTGACAAGCTCGTCTATTATCTTCTTTTGGGCAACCATCTCAGAGGCCATCTCCCCAAACTTAGCAAGTAACTCGGCCAACTGAACTCCAGGACTCGGGACTTCTGGTTGAGAAGCAGCAGCGGTCTTGTCGGACGATTCAGGTTGATTACTCATGTTTACACGATTCCTTTGGGCTCTACTTCGGGATCGCGTAATAATGGGGCTTTTCCGAAAAGCTATTTTGAAAAATTTTACCTGAGAACGCAAAAGACTGCTTTAGATAAACCAATCGTTATTGAATTTCTGCAATTTATTCAAAAGAGAAAAAGAAAAAGAAAAAGACATGAGTTAGTAACTATTTGAACAATTCGGATGCATGTCCTATTTGGGGGGCCCTTTTGTGCCAAGGGTAGGCCTAGCATGATGCAAGCCTTCGGGGTAAAATCCCATTTTCAAACCTGTAAGTGAATATAAAAGCAGGAATTCTCATTAAAATATGGATAAGCTCAGTCCTTCTTTACAACTTCATTGATGGTTCGACTGACCATTCTTACAAAATCTTCATGCCTGGCTAGTCTAGTGTGTTGGGATTCCCTAGAACTCCCAATACTAAGCTTTCGAATTTCATCTTGGATTTTATCAAATGCACTCAATGCCTTTTGCAACTTCTCGGTCTTCCTTGCCTCTTTCCTCAATTGCGCACGGGCCGCTTCCAATGTTTGGTCAGCCACCATGATCTGCAGCTGATGGTCTTCAAATTCTCTCCTCAATTTCTCATTCTGCTCTTCTAAAGTAATAGCGACTGACGGTACCCTTTCTCTTCCTTGTTCTATTATTGATTTGATCCAGTCGTTGTACTCCAAGACGACCCTAGGCTCTTCTTTATTCACTTGGTCCAAATGCAGGTTGTCCAAACTACACAGATTCCCCCAAGCTTCCAACACCATACTTCGGCATTCAGCAACTGTATTGATTTCGATACGTCCCATTCCTTGTATGGTTGGCACTCTCTGCGGGTACCCGAACTGCCTCATAACTCGTTGTGGAATGTACATAACCAACCCACTAGTGCTTGCTAACGGAATGAAGTCAAATTGTGTAGTCTTGAAGGCTGGATCCCTTACTTTCGTCCAATCGAGAACCCACTGTATTTTATCTGAAGTTAATGCATTGAATTCCTGAATAAACACACTAGGAGATGCGACTCGATAGTATCTTATAACTCTTTCTCGGTGCGATTCAACCCAGTTTGCTGTTGGAAGACATGACCCCAATGGATTCAGTGTTCTCTTTGACAGATGTTCCATCGCCCACATTTGAAGCACTAAGTTGGATGCATAGAAAAACCCCCTCTTCTTTTGGCATTCGGTAACAGCGGTGAAGATATCAGCAATAATGATAGGCACCAAAGTAGGGGTCTTTTCCTTGATTCCTAGAAACACACTTTGAATCATGTTAACTGTTGAGAAGGTAACCTTTCCATGTTTTTGCGGGAATAGTAGTAAACTGATCAAGGCTAATCCTAAGGCTTGTACTCGTTTTCCTTCCCATTGTTCTCTGCTAATGAAAAAATCGTCGTGGTGTCGGTCGTAAGAATCCCTTTCCCCAAATTGTTTGTACAAGAATTCGAGTGGGCATGATTTTGCATCCGGGTGTTGATCCATGCTATCTTGCTTCAAACCTAGAAACTTGCAAAATTGCTCTCTAGTTCCATTAGTTGGGTATACCATAGGGCTACCTTTCCCAGTCATTTGCAATAACCCTTCTATCTCCTCTAGAGTGGGTGTTAACTCACATTCCCTAAATCGAAAAATGGAGCCATTGGGATCCCAGTACTCGAGCAGTGCTTGAATGATTGCTGTGTTCGGGGTTATATTCAAAAGATTTGGTAGATGACCTATGTACGGGAACAGTCGGTTCATTTCATGTCCCATGTTGTTCTTCCAATCAATCAGCTCACGAGGTATATGGTCTAACATTCGACATGGAGCCATCTGAAGGAGAAATTCACTTTTTAGTACCTTACCTTGGGATTTACCCCTTAGGTTAAATTGCAAAAAATAGACGTGCAAAATCCCCAAAGGTCGGGTTAAATACCCATGGGATTAGGGTTGGCTTCCCTAACATGGAAATTGCCTAATTGGCGTTCCTTCTAAGGTTTAATGCATGATGGCATTTATTAAAGCGATGTAAATATGTGACAAATATGGCCTAAAGGACATGAATAATGCATCGGGGGAAAAAGGTCTAAAAATGAAATGTACTTATTGAGAATCAAATGTAACAACTGAAATTTAAACATGTGAGCTATCTAATGGGTAAGTCGCTAAAGAGTGCCTAAGGGGCCTCTTATTACTAGGGCATATGAATGTAAGACAAGAAAACAATGAAATGGTTAGCACAATTGATAGTACACATAACACATTAGGAGCAAATAAGAAAAGAAATACAAATACAAACAAGTAAAAGGGGTGGAACCCCTTCCCTCGTGCCTAATGTGCTTATAAGAGGGTAAGGCTGACTCTAACCCTAGGAAGATTCTAACATGGATGCATGAGGTTGGGGTTCACTAATGCGACTAGACTCGATAAGGTTTAAAAGGTCCCCAAGCCTTCAGACCTAAAGGCCAAAGGTCATCACTCCCAAGGCCTTCGATCGGTGGCTCGAGTGATCCCTTAGGTAGTGCTATGGGCGCAGGGCACACCATCCACCTACCCAAGGCAATCGATCCTAATCCTACAAGGCGGTGTGGGATAGCGCCCACGAAAAATAAAATAAAATGGGATAACAATAAATAAACGTGCACGTATGAAGTGTTCCCTATTTTGAGGGAAGGGGTTGAGAACCACGCGAGGCTCTAAAGGTGACACACACCCCCCCAAATGCAATGCAAGCGCGAGATAACAAGTAAACATTCATTCAAACATACATTCGTGAGTCGAGGGATTGGTTTGATTACGTACATAAGACAAAAGGTCCTAAAAATAAAAAATGCAATCCTAATATCCACATGCTATACATAGAAAGGGTAGAAAAAGGAAACGAATGGTTAAGTCAAAATGCTTGGACTCACTTAGGAAGTCCCCAGTGGAGTCGCCAACTGTCGCGCCCCATTTTTTGATAAGAAAAAATAAAATGGTTTGAGAAAGATGTTTTTAATTCAATTGTGATTGGAAAATGATTTTTGTGAGTTGAAAAGACATGGCTCTCAATGGGACTTGGAAAGCGACGATTTGACCCAAAAAATAGTTTTAAAAAGGGTTTGAAAAGAAAAGTTTGGAGTCGCCACTTGGTAATGATTTAAGGTGTACCAAGTCACCTAAAAAATGAGATTTAAAGCCAAGTAGTAATAAACCCTTTTTAAAATGACTCCTAGTCCACGTAAGCCAAAGAAAAAGGTTCGGGAGTCACGTTTGACAAAGGGGAAGGCAAGGATAGAATCCAAGGCACCCCTTTGACCTAGCCAAGGCTAGTTGCATGACTTAACCCTAACTTTCCTAACTTTCTACCCAGGGTATGTATTGCATGTTGGATTATGCCTATATGAATGCAAAAACGGAAAAATGCAATCCTAAATTCTACGATGTCTCTCGTGAGGTTTTTGGTCCCAGACCACATAAATTGTGGCGGCCAATAAAGGGAAACCTCATAGAGGTCGATTGATGCAAATGGTGACTCAAGTGCAAGGGTGCAAGTGTATGAAAAGATTCATGTATGAAATGGCATAAAATTCAAGTGTTTTTTGTGTGCAAGTGTGTGAAAATAGAATAATAGATATATAAGGTAAAGTGGAATTCCATTTGTGAGGTGGAAATGAGCACGTGATAGGAAAAATGTAGTGAGAAAGTATGGTTTTGAGAAATGTGAAAAATTGTGGTTAAAAGTATGTAGGTGATAAAAATGAAAGTATGACCCTAGAGGAATGCAACAAGTCGGGTACGGGGATTGACTCCTAACTTTTCGACTTCGATTTTCCCTTTGATTAGAAGGCGAAACTAGCGTGCTAAGGCTATCGAGTAGCCACACTCGCTCGTTTCCCTTATCGGAAGGGATTTTCACACAAATGAACCCTAACTAGCATGAGATGCAAGTCCTAAAATGAAGGGGAAGGGGTTTGAGGAACATACCAAATGACAAACTAAGGAAAAATGCGTGATATGTGGTGATCATGCACTTAATGAGAAAAGGAAAAAAGAACCTATTGGGTCTAGCATTGGACTAGCCCATTCTATGAATTCCGACTAGCGTTGGACTAGTGGAAACGATAAAAGAAGCCACAACTAGCGTTGGACTAGTGTGGTGACGTACATTCATCCATTCCATTCATCTATACTACAAAAAGCGAGTAGACATGCGAATCACTTATAAACACGTAGCACATAACACTTAGCATGCTTGACTAGATGCAAAATCCTAATAAAGCATTTAACATATAACACATAGGCATGCAACCATTACATTTGCTAACTAAAACAAAGGGGAAAGGGAAAATGGACCAAATTACTTGCTACGCCCTATCTATTACAAGCCAAGAGGTGTACACATACCCCATTAATAAAAATCAAAAGTAAATGAAATAAATGAAAGGAAATAAGGAGCGGCTAGGAAAGCAAGTAGACATGCAAATTTCAAATAGCACATTAGTCCACATAGGAGAGAAACAAAAGGGGTAAAAGAGATTATACCTCCCCGTTGGTGATACTAAGGAAGTAAACAAATTCAACTTGGCTAGAGTCACCCAAGAAAAGACTAGCTTAGGCTAAAATCACCAAAAACAAAAGATTAATGCACCAATTTAGTGATAAGATATAAACTAAACAATTTGGATCCACCAAAACATCAAACTTTCCCTCAATTGCAACTCAATGAAGTCAAAACTACTTAAAGACCAAGGCAAAGGCATGATCATCCAATCCCCAAGCATAACATCTACTAAAGACCCAAAAGCTAGCACTACTCAATCATTTGAACCTAATTGAAGCATTTAAAAACTCAAAGGTCCCCAAGTAAAAATAAAGTTCAAGCAAACATCATATCTCAAGAATCCAAGAGTGAGTGAAGGTCCATGAATGGTTTAAACTTGCATTTCTAGGACCCAATAATGACCACTAATCAATCACAATCAACGTCAAAATGAATCATCAAAGAGCTTCAAAGGTCCCCAAAATAATAAAGATCAATTAATGATTCAAATGCAAACATCTTAGGATCTAATTGGAAGGGAGAAGGAACATGAGGAGTCAAGGCATCTCAAATTGACCATTAATTACATGAATTTGATCCATTGAAAACATTTAAGCAATTACACAACTAGTGATTCACAAAATTAGGATTAAATTGAAAGGGAAAAGAAAGATTGAGGGATCACTTTGAGGATTTTTCAGTATATTTGGGCCATAGTGAGTCAATGGGGAACTTGGAGGGTTAAAAGACAAATTTTCAGAAAAATTTCCATGCAAGCCATGCACGGTTATGAAGCTTAAACTTCTGCAAAAACCATTTCTAAAGTCTTTTGCACTATTCCAGCCATAGCTTGCTTTTCAATTCATTGTCTTAAGTGAAACAACATGTAATCTTCATCCGAACATAGCCCAACATCCCAATCCAACATCAAACAACAAATTCGAGTAAGAAAAACAGAGTTCAACATCCAAAGATAGCAAAAGAAATTCTGCATTTTCAGCATACAACTTCGGTAATTCGATGCAACTTTCAGCAAACAAAGGTTCGCACCAACTGAAGTTAACTTCACACAACTCAACATTTACTAACAAATGCAATCTTGGAGGCATGTCACGCAAGCTACAAAAATTAACAAGATTCTGCAGCCAGACTTCGGCAATTGATGAAACTCTTGGCAAGACAGTACAGCAAAATAAACTCAAGGTCTGCTAAACTATGACCTGGGATTTCCAGCAAAACACACCCATTTCATCATACACACAAGTTCATCAAACCAGAAATTATTGTCCCAAATCATGTTCAAAACATGAAGTTTTGCTTGCAGGATTAAGATGGCAAATCTAAGTTGATGACCGCCCAAGATAAAGAAAAACAACAAGACAGCATGCTGCAAGAATTTCTGCAAAGCTAGGAAGCTTTCGACAACCCATAATGAATCAGGATTTTTAACCAAGCATCAAAGGCTTTAGATTAAACAACAGCTAGCCAAACCGCAAGCCCAAACAAAGAAACAAAAAACTCAAGAAAGCTATCACCCAAATCTGGAAAAACAGAAGCTTTGCTGCAGTTTTCAGCCGCGACTTGTGTCCAGAATTTCTAGTTTATCATGCAAACAGATTCAACAAGGAACCAGAATTCTACCTATCCATCATCAACTAACACGCAACTTTGTAGCAAGATCGAAAACAGAAAAATGAAGCTAACCAACAAAACATGAAAGTAAACAGCAAAAACAACGATAGGAAGAAAGAAACAAAGTGCCGCAAGTTTTTCTGCAATTACTTCAATCCCAAACCCAATCTGCTCATGCGAAGATGGAAAAGAAAATCCAGACAAGCTTCACAACAGCCCATCCACAATCATATTGCTTCAAATCCAGAGGACCTAATCATATGGCCAATCACAGAAATGCAGACAAAGAAAGCAGAACTCACGGCAAAACACAACCAGCATCGCAGCAAAGCTTCAACATTTCAGACATGATTTTACAATCTAACGGCAGAAGACAAGCGAAAGGCATTACCTTTATCCTTTTCCAGAGGAAAAAAGAACAGAATCTTGGAGGATGAACAAAGTGTCCTTGCACAGCCCAAGAAGCTGAATCTTCCCAGTTGCCAACGTTCTTCCTCCTCTGGTTCCTTCACCCACACAGCCGAGACTCCTTTGCAGTTTCCTCCAGCCCAAGTCTTTCTCTAATCTCAGCTTTTCACTCAGCCCTCCCCCTTTTACTCTCAATCCTTCTAGCCCCCCACTCTCAATCCCCACAGGTTTGTTCTTTTTAAATGCCAGCCGACAACTTTACTCTCTTCTCTTCCCAGAATTTTCAGCCGTTCCTTTCTCCCTTTCCAACCTCCTTCTGCGGCTGCTACTTCTTGTTGCCTTTTATACCATCTCCCAATCTCCTAAACCTGCTCTCAATGGTGAGGATGAAGGCTTGTCCTTCCCTTTCCATCCAGCCATCCGATGGCTATTGAAGTTGTACCTTGCACGCTGCAAAAAATTGCAGCGTGCATGCTGCGGTTTTTTTTTTTTTTTTTAACACAACTTGATAATTACAGAAATGATAAAATAAAATATCAATAATAATAATAACAAAATACACAAAGCAGGTAATAATAATAATAACAAAACAAAAAATAATTTTAAACAAAAACTAAACAACAATGGCCATTTTTTAATTTTTCAAAATTTCATTTTTCATCATTTTCTTTTTCTCAAAATAACTTAATAAAAATAACTAAAGTGCCCAAAGATTGAA
The DNA here is from genome assembly GCF_036785885.1 of Coffea arabica. Lineage (NCBI taxonomy): Eukaryota > Viridiplantae > Streptophyta > Magnoliopsida > Gentianales > Rubiaceae > Coffea > Coffea arabica. Next base: position 45,395,673 of record NC_092320.1, on the reverse strand, counting down.
TAAACATATTTTGTGAACAAATTTTCCTTTTTTTTTTTTCTCTTTTTCTCTTTTTTTCATTTTTCCAATCCAACTAAAGCCTATTTTTTTTTTGAATTTTTTCTTCCTTTTCCTCTTTTTCTTTAATTTTCTCTTTTCTCCTTTTTTATGATTTTTCATTTTCATTTTTCTTTCAAGAAAGCATTGAATAAAAACAAAATGACTAAAACATATTTTTGATGTTTTCCTTTTCTTTTTTCTAAAAACTCTATGCTAATTTTAAACTTAAAAGCTAAAACTAAAAACTAAAACTAAAAGTAAATAAGAATAAATAGCAAAATGAAATAGGTCAACTAAAAGGGCGGAAATGAATAAAACTAAAATATCATAACAACTAATAGTGCAAAACACACAATAACGAACTAAAATGCAAGCAATCTAAAATGAAAATCATGAAATAGATGCTACATAAAATTATTCAAAATTTGGTGTCTACAAGAGGGAGAGATACACCAATCCATCTTGATTTTGAGTTATCTAAGTGAGGAAACAAGAAACTAATCCGATTAAAACTTTCTTTGAGTATTTAGCTAGTGGTGTGTTGGTGAAATTTTGGAAGGAAAAGCTAGGGCTGCTCTTGGTAGTAACTTTAGTAAGGTAATAATGCTGATTTACCATTTATTACTCTTAATCTTACTTAACTTGGCATAGCACCTTAAATTTGTGGTAGATGATAGCTATTATAATGATTTGGATGGATATAGTGTATGTTCTTGAGTTATATGAGTTAGGGTTTGAAGGATTTTCTGCCTATACTTGCTGTATGGATAGTATATGTTGTATCTAAGCTTATATAAGTGGTTGTGGTAGTGATTGAAGCAAGAAATGAAGAAAGTTTCCTTTGAAACCGTAAAATTTCAGATTTCTGGAAAATTGTAGCTCAGTTCTGTCCGGTTCCAGTTCATGATTTTAGAGGCCGAATTAGGCTTAGCATAAAACATGCAAGTTGTAGAGAATGATGTTTTATAGTTGCCTGCAAAATTCAGCCCAATCGGAGCAACGTAGCCTGTGAAAAGACCAAAATACCCTCACTGCCCTAGGATGCATCCAGTGATCCGTTTTAGACAGTTCGTCCAATTGACCGTGACTATTCACTATGATCCGTGCTGATTTAGCCATTTGCCAAAACATGAAAGTTTTAGTACGTTGTCTTAGCTTTTCAACTCCTCCAAGAACGTCTTAAACGGACTTTGGTAGCCTGAGATATGACCATTTAAATGTAGTACGATTAACTAGCCAGTTAGTTGGATTTTGGTTCTGTGAAGTGGGAATTTGACTAGGTTACACTGGAATTTGGACTAAGTAGTCTTCATAAAAATGGTAGCCCTGTGTCTTAGCTTCTAAACGGTACAAATTTCATCCCAATCCGATAAGCGTAGCTTCGGTTGTGCCCATTACGCAAAAACATGTCAAATCTGTCTTTTGCTAAACCTCATTTCCGCACTTGTTGTTAGCTTGATTTTTGTCCTTGTATTGTCTTGAGCCTATTGAATGGCTATTGAAATGAATTTGTGTTGTGTGTAACTTTGGGTTTGATTGAGGAAAAGAATGACGCCATAAATGGCTGGAAATAGGAAAATACAAAGGGCGTGTTGCCCAAATTTACGCTCAAAGACTAGGTAGACATACTTGCAACTTGAGTAAGGGTTAAGAATGATTACTACTTGAGCCATCTAGGATTCTTGCATCTTCTTGTTCCGAGGTATATAAGTAAGGACTTAGCTGAACTTGTACCCTTGGGAAATAAAGTATGACTGCTCGAAGTATGTTTTCCTTGTACTTTCGAATCAAATGGCATTTCCAAGTATAAATGTTACAAATTTTTATAGTTTAAAAAGCGAGCAAGTGTTTCACGACTACTCTCCAAGTGAATTTCAATTTCTTGATTCTTATTGAACAAAACGTCTAAGTTTCGAACCTTAGTCGATTTTCAAAGTTCTTAAATCAAGTTTTATCGCAGATTTGGACTCTAAACCCAGAGTACCACCCAGACGCGAACCCTAGAGACACTACTTTTGGTGAGTGCTTCCAAATATCTGATTGAACTTGATATTTGTGATTTATCTTTGACCAATGTGATTACATGATATATAAGTGATTTGATCGGGCAAGGGTGTACTTTATCGCACTTGCCCTAACGAGAATTGTTCTTGTTTATCGATTTCACTTGACTTGCTCTACATGCATATGAATGGTATCTTGCCTGGAATTCCAAAAACCCTGTGGCTAGTTAATCGAGTCGAGCCGGCAAGGGCCTGGTCGATTAGATAACGAACCCTGGGTAACTAGTAATGTCGAGTGGAGTGTTATCTCCTCGCTAATCGGTATACTCGAGTATTACCACCCGTGTTTCGTGTGGCGTGCGGGCCCGAAAAAGAGGGTTGATCGGTGGACGGAGACTGGCGTGAAGTGGAGTTTTCATTCTGGACTAGTTTATTACTTGAAAGTTGACGGAGTGTCAACTACCAATCGATCAAGTTGGGATGGAGCCGAGATATGAGCCACTGTATCCTTACCTATGAATATGATCCATATATTTCTCGACTATCTGAAGTGTTATCTCTCTTATTTGACTTGTTTGCTCGCTATTTCACTATTACACTGTTATTACTTTGTTTGATGGCCAATTTGATATTTGGAACTTCACTGAGGTTTTCACTCTGTTAGTTTTGTTTTCCTTACAGGGGTACGAGCGAGGCGTGAGATGTATAAAGACTAGCGTAGTCTAACTGTTTTGACTTTTGACTTGTACTCGCGCTATTACTCGAATAGAATGTTTTGTATTTGGATTGTATACACTTTGAACCAGTTTGGGTATCTAGAGGTTTTGTACCTTGATTTTGCATCGTTGTAACTTATAAGTTGAATTGCGATGTTAATTATTATCTATGGATGTAAGCACGTGATACGAGTGAGTGAGTCCTAGCGAGAGTTGGGCAGGCGGTCCGCCGAACCCTTTGGTACGCCTTAGGGGGAGGTGGGCTCGTCACAGGTGGTATCAGAGCCTAGGTTGTGAATTGATCTGGATAGATTGAGTGCTTGATACGATAGGTTAGGATTTTATTCTTGAGATTGGCCTTTAGCCTTGTTTTCTATGTGTTGTGTACTTACTTTTGCAATGTTACTTGCAAACATAGTGATGACGGGTACTGACGTTTCTGGGGGTGCGGGGCAGTCTCAGTCCGTACCTACTGACATATCTACTGACGCTCTAACTGACGAGCCATATCTGGAGGGGCCCGTCTGTCGCGTGATCACGTACCAGGAGAGCCCCGGTAGGCCAGTGCAGCGGTGGTCCCCAGCGCGCAAGATCCGATGCTGCAATTGCTGGAAGACCTACTCCTACCCCGATCGGGTAGTGCTCGCCGTGGATGATGAACGGAGATGATTGGATAGCGCCAATTGTAGGTGCTAGGTGGAGATAGAACGTCTCCAGGCTACTCTCCGAGGCTAAGGAGCTAGGATCCGAGAGCTGCAGGCCTCGATTTTGGAGGAGCAGCAGCGGACTGATGCTTTCCGCGAGCAAGCTCAGGCGACTACTGGACGCCTCATGCAAGTGGTTAAGGACATCCGAGACCGGACCGGCCATATCCTAACTGAGTGCGAGGCACTGGTAGAGGATGTGATACAGGACTTGGCCGAGGAGGGTCAAGTGCCTGTAGTCCCTGAGGTTCCTGGTGCTCTTGAGGAGGATCCGGAGGAGGATCCTGAGGAGGACCTGGAGGAGGAGCCGAGTGCATCCTCGGAGTCAGTTGGGTCGGCGCCTAGCCGGCGACTTGTTAGGATTGAGGATTGAGAAGATTTTTGTGGGGTAGTAGGAACATAGTAGGACGACACGTTTTCTTTTGTTTTTGACTTTGACGTATCACGGTAGATGTAAATAGGGTTTCTTTTGTTCTATGTTCCTTGGCTAGTATAGCCTTTGACTTGCCTAGGTTGGCATATATATGTGACTTGTTTACTATGTATATAAAGTACTTGTTTATTATGCGTTTTATTGCCTGTATTTATCCTTTTGCAACGTGCTATACGAGCCATACCTTACTTTGATTATATGTCCATAGTTGGTTAAATCCAAAACATGGAGGGTAGAAGAAGTCAAGTCAGGGGAACTAACCGAAGACGCGGTCCTAGTCATGGCCGCGGGGGTAAACAAGTACAAGAACCGGTGCAAGAACCAAGAGAGGAGAGAGAGGCAACGATTGAGCCACAACCTGTGTGACGCCCCGAAAGGATGAGTGTGAGAACCCGAAAATTTTTATATATTTTCGAGACATTATTTTGTTTCCTTGTCTACAATTTTATGCATTTCTTCAATATATTCATTTCTTATACATTTTTATAAGGGAATATAGTTTTCAAATCATTTCCTTGATACAAGTTAGTCCACGTTGAGTTCGAAGTGTATTATCAAAGCGGGACCCGCTAGTGCAGTAAATGCGATAAATTTTTGACAACTTGTTGGAGTTTTATATTAAGTGATATTATTTTACAAGGTGCTAAGAGATAATTAGATGTTACCTATATGGATTAGTATTTGAGAGACAAAAAGATAAGTTTTAAACCAAAAGGTGACATGTGTCACCTTCTTATTCAAAGTTGGACTTTTGACCATCTTACCTTAACTTTACTAAAACCAAAATTTGACCAAAAATCAAGCCATTTCTTCTTTCTCATGGCCGAAACTTGGAGAGCAAGAGAGAGAGAAAAACCTTCATCTTTCACTCCAATTTCTTACTTCAATCTCGAGTTTTAACCGATGGAATTGCAAATCACTCCATAAAAGTTGGTTAGTAAGGAGATTCCAAGGTCTTGGGAGAGTTATTTTGGAGAAGGAACCACTAAGCTACTACCTTTTGTGAGGTATCAAGGTACGGTGTGTAAAGATTCATTGTTTGTTTCCAATAATGGTGAATTCATGACTTGTGGTGGCTAGATATGTGATTTTATGGATTAGAGTGAAGTTAGCTAAATTTCTGATTTTATGCAGATTTTTCTGATTTTATATGATGATCATGGTTTAATCATGGTATGATGGCTTGTAATGGTGTAAAATGAAGCTTGTATATGTTAGTTGAAGTTGGTTGCGGAAAATTTCTGGTTTGATAAAGAATTCCAGGTTTAGGGTTTACATTTGCCCTGTTCTGACTGGATTTATTTGAGTATGATAGAGCCCGAATCAGGCTTAGGTTAAAACATGAAAGTTGTAGTAAATGGTGTTAACTAGCTGTCTGTAAAATTTCACCTCGATCCGAGCACTGTAGTCTATGAAATGACCGAAATACCCTTGACTGTGCATGAAACCTGTTTCGCGCCCAGATTTAATTTTTCGTGGAGTTTTCCATTTTTGACCATGAAAATGCACGATTTGGCTTTGGAGGTCTTCATAAGGAATGTAGCTTTATGTCTTGGCTTCGAAATTCCATAAGACTCGTTTCAATCCGATAAGGGTAGCTTCAGTTATGGATAGTGTGCCGAAAGGTGTTAAACGGAACTTTTTACGTTAACTGAGATCGTTGCGGAAAATTTATGCTTGAGGGAATGAATTCCGGTTTCTAGGTTTTAATTGGGGGTTTTTCTAATGGTGGCTCTTAAGCTTCTAATTAGCTTTGATTAAGGGATATTGTGGCCTAATTGGATATATTTTATTGCTTATTAACCGTATGTGTGATTGGTAATATATTGTAGGTTGGAAATGAAGCACTGATGGGGAAATGCTGTCCGAACTTTGAGAATGTATGACTGCTTTGAATTTGTGATTTAGGGCTTGGACTCGTGGAGGTGAGTGACCCTAAACTGTTTCCAAAGTTACTTATGAAGTGTTTCTTGCATTATTTACTCGTTTGCATATCATGTGTGCCGGCATGTGACTCCATGAAATGATTGAGCTTAAATGAGTTCTTGGGGAGTCTTGTGCTGAACACCAACGTCTCCTCTACTATTTACCTGGAGCCAACGTCTCCACCACTTTTGTAAGTTCGTGACATGATTTGCAGCACCAACGTTGCTCCCCCTTATTGTTTAACGTTAAATAATCTTTTTGAGCGTTGGGTGTTTAAGTACAATGATTTCACTGGCTCATGAGAGCAATAAATGTACATTTGATTACTGATTCATGACATCATTGAAATGAACGATTGTGAAATATATTTGATTACTGATTTTATTGGTTACTCACTGAGCTTTTAGCTCACCCCAAAACTATTTTATTCCCCTCCACAAGGCTCGTGGCGAAGGAAAGGCTTGTAGTATTTATTTACGTGACTGGATGGCTTATATCTTGTACAGTTTAGATTTGGAATTGAAGTGGATGTTTGTGTACTTTCAATTTTGAACTTCCTCCTATATAATAGTTGGTATTAAGGATCGCATGGATGTATGAAGCGGAAACTAATTCTAAGCGTGGATGCTTCGCTTATGACATGTAATTATTGGAGAATTTGATGTAAATTTGAGATATATCTTGTAATCTATTTGAGGATTGTAGTGAATTACTGAGTCCCGGCGAGAGTTGGGCAGGCGGTCCGCCGAACCCTTTGGTTCGCCTTAGGGTGAGGTGGGGCCGTCACAGTTGGTATCAGAGTTTAGGCTTCTGATCTCTGTAGTATATCCTAGGCTTGAAGTTTAGGATGCCGGACTGTGGGTTTGGTTTGAAATATCAGAGATTCTTGCAGGATGTCTTGACTTGATTGGTACAAGATGGAATGTCGAGGACGACATTCTTTTAAGGAGGGGAGTTTGTGATGCCTCGAAATGATGAGTGTGAGAACCCGAAAATTTTTATATATTTTCGAGACATTATTTTGTTTCCTTGTCTACAATTTTATGCCTTTCTTCAATATATTCATTTCTTATAAATTTTTATAAGGGAATATAGTTTTCAAATCATTTCCTTGATACAAGTTAGTGCACGTTGAGTTTGAAGTGTATTATCAACGTGGGACCCGCTAGTGCGGTAAATGCGATAAATTTTTGACAACTTGTTGGAGTTTTGTATTAAGTGATATTATTTTACATGGTGCTAAGAGATAATTAGATGTTACCTATATGGATTAGTATTGGAGAGACAAAAAGATAAGTTTTAAACCAAAAGGTGACATGTGTCACCTTCAACTTTTGACCATCTTACCTTAATTTTACTAAAATCAAAATTTGAACAAAAATCAAGCCATTTCTTCCTTCTCATGGCCGAAACTTGGAGAGCAAGAGAGAGAGAAAAACCTTCATCTTTCACTCCAATTTCTTACTTCAATCTCGAGTTTTAACCGATGGAATTGCAAATCACTCCATAAAAGTTGGTTAGTAAGGAGATTCCAAGGTCTTGGGAGAGTTATTTTGGAGAAGGAACCACTAAGCTACTACCTTTTGTGAGGTATCAAGGTACGGTGTGTAAAGATTCATTGTTTGTTTCCAATAATGGTGAATTCATGACTTGTGGTGGCTAGATATGTGATTTTATGGATTAGAGTGAAGTTAGCTAAATTTCTGATTTTATGCAGATTTTTCTGATTTTATATGATGATCATGGTTTAATCATGGTATGATGGCTTGTAATGGTGTAAAATGAAGCTTGTATATGTTAGTTGAAGTTGGTTGCGGAAAATTTCTGGTTTGATAAAGAATTCCAGGTTTAGGGTTTACATTTGCCCTGTTCTGACTGGATTTATTTAAGCATGTTAGAGCCTGAATCAGGCTCAGGTTAAAACATAAAGGTTGTAGCAAATAGTGTTAACTAGCTGTCTGTAAAATTTCAACTCAATCCGAGCACTGTATCCTATGAAATGACCGAAATACCTTTGACTACCCATGAACCCTGTTTCGCGCCTAGATTTCTTTTTTCGTGGAGTTTTCCATTTTTGACCATGAAAATTCATGATTTGGCTTTGGAGGTCTTCATAAGGACTGTAGCTTTATGTCTTGGCTTCGAAATTCCATAAGATTCGTTTCAATCCGATAAGGGTAGCTTTAGTTATGGATAGTGTGCCAAAAGGTGTCAAACGGAACTTTTTACGTTAACTGCGATCGTTGCAGAAAATTTACGCTTGAGGGAATGAATTCCGGTTTCTAGGGTTTAATTGGGGGTTTTTCTAATGGTGGCTCTTAAGCTTCTAATTAGCTTTGATTGAGGGATATTGTGGCCTAATTGGATATATTTTATTGCTTATTAACCGTAAGTGTGATTGGTAATATATTGTGGTTGGAAATGAAGCATTTATGGGGAAATGCTGTCCGAACTTTGAGAATGTATGATTGCTTTGAATTTGTGATTTAGGGCTTGGACTCGGGCAAGGTAATGATATATGATGGATGGTTTCTGAGCCGTGGAGGTGAGTGACCCAAAACTGTTTTCAAAGTTACTTACGAAGTGTTTTTTGCATTATTTACTCGTTTGCATATCATGTGTGCCGGCATGTGAGTCCATGAAATGATTTAGCTTAAATGAGTTCTTGGGGAATCTTGTGCTGAACACCAACGTCTCCTCTACTATTTACCTGGAGCCAACGTCTCCACCACTTTTGTGAGTTCGTGACATGATCTGGAGCACCAACGTTGCTCCACCTTATTGTTTAACGTTAAGTAATCTTTTTGAGCGTTGGGTGTTTAAGTACAACGATTTCACTGGCTCATGAGAGCAATAAACGTACATTTGATTATTGATTCATGACATCATTGAAATGAACGATTGTGACATATATTTGATTACTGATTTTATTGGTTACTCACTGAGCTTTTAGGTCTCCCCAAAACTATTTTATTCCCCTCCACAGGGCTCGTGGCGAAGGAAAGGCTTGTAGTACTTATTCACGTGGCTGGATGGCCTATATCTTGTACAGTTTAGATTTGGAATTGAAGTGGATGTTTGTGTACTTTCAATTTTGAACTTCCTCCTGTATAATAGTTGGTATTAAGGATCGCTTCGATGTATGAAGCGGAAACTAATTCTAAGCGTGGATGCTTCGCTTATGACATGTAATTATTGGAGAATTTGATTTAAATTTGAGATGTATCTTGTAATCTATTTGAGGATTGTAGTGAACAACTGAGTCCCGGCGAGAGCTGGGCAGGCGGTCCGCCGAACCCTTTGGTTCGCCTTAGGGTGAGGTGAGGCCGTCACAGTTGGTATCAGAGTTTAGGCTTCCGATTTCTGTAGTGTATCCTAGACTTGAAGTTTAGGATGCCGGACTGTGGGTTTGGTTTGAAATATCAGAGATTCTTGCAGGATGTCTTGACTTGATTGGTACAAGATGGAATGTCGAGGACGACATTCTTTTAAGGAGGGGAGTTTGTGACGCCCCAAAAGGATGAGTGTGAGAACCCGAAAATTTTTATATATTTTCATGACATTATTTTGTTTCCTTGTCTACAATTTTATAAGGGAATATAGTTTTCAAATCATTTCCTTGATACAAGTTAGTCCACGTTGAGTTTGAAGTGTATTATCAACGTGGGACCCGCTAGTGCGGTAAATGCGATAAATTTTTGACAACTTGTTGGAGTTTTGTATTAAGTGATATTATTTTACATGGTGCTAAGAGATAATTAGATGTTACCTATATGGATTAGTATTGGAGAGACAAAAAGATAAGTTTTAAACCAAAAGGTGACATGTGTCACCTTCTTATTCAAAGTTGGACTTTTGACCATCTTACCTTAACTTTATTAAAATCAAAATTTGAACAAAAATCAAGCCATTTATTCCTTCTCATGGCCGAAACTTGGAGAGCAAGAGAGAGAGAAAAACCTTCATCTTTCACTCCAATTTCTTACTTCAATCTTGAGTTTTAACCGATGGAATTGCAAATCACTCCATAAAAGTTGGTTAGTAAGGAGATTCCAAGGTCTTGGGGGAGTTATTTTGGAGAAGGAACCATTAAGCTACTACCTTTTGTGAGGTATCAAGGTACGGTGTGTAAAGATTCATTGTTTGTTTCCAATAATGGTGAATTCATGACTTGTGGTGGCTACATATGTGATTTTATGGATTAGGGTGAAGTTAGCTAAATTTCTGATTTTATGGAGATTTTTCTGATTTTATATGATGATCATGGTTTAATCATGGTATGATGGCTTGTAATGGTGTAAAATGAAGCTTGTATATGTTAGTTGAAGTTGGTTGCGGAAAATTTCTGGTTTGATACGGAATTCCAGGTTTAGGGTTTACATTTGCCCTGTTCTGACCGGATTTATTTGAGTATAATAGAGCCCGAATCAGGCTTAGGTTAAAACATCAAAGTTGTAGTAAATGGTGTTAACTATCTGTCTGTAAAATTTCACCTCGATCCGAGCACTGTAGTCTATGAAATGACCGAAATACCCTTGACTGTGCATGAAACCTGTTTCGCGCCCAGATTTAATTTTTCGTGGAGTTTTCCGTTTTTGACCATGAAAATGCACGATTTGGCTTTGGAGGTCTTCATAAGGAATGTAGCTTTATGTCTTGGCTTCGAAACGCCATAAGATTCGTTTCAATCCGATAAGGGTAGCTTCAGTTATGGATAGTGTACCGAAAGGTGTTAAACGGAACTTTTTATGTTAACTGCGACCGTTGCGGAAAGTTTACGCTTGAGGGAACGAATTTCGGTTTCTAGGGTTTAATTGGGGGTTTTTCTAATGGTGGCTCTTAAGCTTCTAATTAGCTTTGATTGAGGGATATTGTGGCCTAATTGGATATATTTTATTGCTTTTTAACCGTATGTGTGATTGGTAATATATTGTAGATTGAAAATGAAGCATTTATGGGGAAATGCTGTCCGAACTTTAAGAATGTATGATTGCTTTGAGTTTGTCATTTAGGGCTTGGACTCGGGCAAGGTAATGATATATGATGGATGGTTTCTGAGCCGTGGTGGTGAGTGACCCTAAACTATTTCCAAAGTTACTTACGAAGTGTTTCTTGCATTATTTACTCGTTTGCATATCATGTGTGCCGGCATGTGAGTCCATGAAATGATTTAGCTTAATGAGTTCTTGGGGAGTCTTGTGCTGAACACCAGCGTCTGATTTACTATTTACCTAGAGTCAACGTCTCCACCACTTTTGTGAGTTCGTGACATGATCTGGAGCACCAACGTTGCTCCCCCTTATTGTTTAACGTTAAATAATCTTTTTGAGCGTTGGGTGTTTAAGTACAATGATTTCACTGGCTCATGAGAGCAATAAACGTACATTTGATTACTGATTCATGACATCATTGAAATGAACGATTGTGAAATATATTTGATTACTGATTTTATTGGTTACTCACTGAGCTTTGAGCTCACCCCAAAACTATTTTATTCCCCTCCACAGGAATCGTGGCGAAGGAAAGGCTTGTAGTACTTATTCACGTGGTTAGATGGCTTATATCTTGTACAATTTAGATTTGGAATTGAAGTGGATGTTTGTGTACTTTGAATTTTGAACTTCCTCCTGTATAATAGTTGGTATTAAGGATCGCATGGATGTATGAAGCGGAAACTAATTCTAAGCGTGGGTGCTTCACTTATGACATGTAATTATTGGAGAATTTGATGTAAATTTGAGATATATCTTGTAATCTATTTGAGGATTGTAGTGAATGACTGAGTCCCGGCAAGAGCTGGGCAGGCGGTCCGCCGAACCCTTTGGTTTGCCTTAGGGTAAGGTGGGGCCGTCACAACCTGAACCCCAGGCTGCAGGGGGAGATCAAGTGGCAACTGCCATCCAGCAAATGACCAATATTCTGGCCCGTTTAGTGGAACAACTGGGTTAAGCTCCTGTAAATCAATCTAGGGACCCCGATAATGGGCAAGATAGGGCCTTAGAGAGATTCCAGAAGTTCTCTCCACCTAAATTCTTGGGAGGACCAAACCCGAATGGAGTCGAGAAATGGCTGGAGGCCATGATTAACATCTTTGCCGTTTTAAACTATACAGAGAAGAGGCAAGTACAATTCGCTGTTTTCCAGTTCGAGGGTCCAGCCAGGGCATGGTGGAATGTAATTAGGGCCAAATGGGAGAGAGAGGGAACAGCATGGACCTAGTTAAACTTTGCACGGGAGTTTAACGAGAAATACCTTCCACCTATCGTCCAGGAAAAGAGAGAGGATGATTTTATTAAGCTCCGATAGGGAACTTTTAGTGTAGCTGAGTATGAGACTCAGTTTACGAAACTGTCAAAATTTGCTCCTGAACTGATAAATAAGGAGCAAAGAAAAGTACGGAGATTTGTGCAAGGGCTCAATGTGGAGATACAAGAGGCCTTGGCGGCGGCTCTAATTAATACGTTTACGGATGTTCTGGAGAAGGCCCAAAGGATAGAGACTGTCAGGGCACAAGTGAAAAATTTTCACGCAAAACGGAAAATGGTACCTAGTGGAGCCCAAGGATCAGTGCGGAGTGATCGGAATATGCCACTTGCTAAATCCGGTCATGGGGCTAGAGGTGGACGATTTTCGAGTGCATCTAGGGGAGGTGCTCAGAGAGGAGGTGCCCAGAGGGGAGGCCAAAGTGGTAGGGACAAGGTAGAGGAATTCCACAAGGAGGCCAGACCTCCACTCCCCGAGTAACATGCGGATATTGTGAAAAACCGAACCATACAGAGGATGAATGCTGGAGAAAGGCTCGGAAGTGCCTAAGGTGTGGCAGTACGGAACACCAGATAGTCAATTGCCCGTTGATCAGTGATACTCAGTCGACTGCTAAATCAAACCCAAAGCTGACCAATGTCGGAGGGACCAGGTCGAGGGTACCGGCAAGAGTGTATTCGCTGGACCAACAATCCGTACCTGAACCAACGGAGGTAGTAGAAGGTACGATCCCTGTTTTTCACCGGTTAGCCAGAATTTTGATAGACTCCGGTGCCACTCATTCTTTTGTTAACCCTACATTTATGCTTGGAATTGACATGAAAGTTGAAAGTCCACCTTATGACTTAGAAGTAAGAACACCTACGGGTAATCAAATTTTACTTGCAAATGAGGTGTACAGATATTGTGATATTTAGGTTGGCGAACAGAAATTGGTAGTCGACCTCATTAGTCTAGCCATTAAGGGGTACGATGTCATTTTAGGTATGGATTGGCTAGCTCATTACCATGCTCGGGTAGATTGTAGGATGAAGGTGGTAGAGTTTTGCATACCAGGTGAGGCAACTTTGAAGTTAGACGTGAGGGGTATGTTAACCTCATCTGCGCTCATTTTGGGAATAAGGGCTAGGAAATTGCTTAGTAGTGGGGCACACGGTTACTTAGCTTTTCTAATTAACACTCCGGGAGAAAAGATTAAGTTGGAAGATATGCCAGTAATCAGTGAATACCCGGACGTATTTTCGGAGGAGTTGGGGTCACTGCCACCCGAAAGAGAAATTGAATTTAAGGTTGACCTAGTACCCGGAACTACTCTCATTTCGAAAACCCCTTATCGAATGGCACCTGCTGAGCTTAAGGAGTTAAAGGTGCAATTGCAAGACTTGCTAGAAGGGGGTACATACATGAGAACGAGTCACCATGGGGAGCTCCAGTGCTATTTGTTAAAAAGAAGGACGGAAGTTTAAGGTTATGCATTGATGGTTGAACGCAGTAACTGTTAAGAATAAATATCCTCTACCTGTGACAGCCCCACCTCACCCTAAGGCGAACCAAACGGTTCAGCGGACCGCCTGCCCAACTCTTGCCATAACTACGGAGTCAATTCACACAAACCCAATATAGTCCGCACGAGAACCCAACGAAAACGAACAATTGAAAACCACCAACAGTTAAAACAGAGCTTACCAAACCATACGGAAGTACGGAACGTCGGTTAAACACTTATACATATTATCACATTGGAGTCTTGAACAAGTGAACCAAAATACAAGCCAAAGTATTCATGCTACACAAAATACAATTAGGGTTTCGGTTACAAAGGAGCTTAACAAAATAACGTATACATTAGCTCGACCCCTTTTCGTCCAAAATCGTGGTTTCAAAGTTTGTCCCCTGTAAGGAAAACAAAGATAACGGGAAGGGGGTGAGCTTACGTTCAATGAGGTATCAAAATAATAGCAAGTAAGAAACGTGGAACTTCATATTCAATTAATCACATATGCGAATCAAATAAAAAAATGAACAAACACCATAGATAGAAAGGATATGGGTGGCTCTCAGGAGACAAATTCCCATTTGCTTTACCGAAGCTTGATCGAAATAATAGTTGACACTCCGTCAATGCTAAAGGAGTAACCAATACCGTAGACTCCACTTTCTCCGATTCCTTCCACCTCACATACCCCTACCGGGCCCGAGCTCCAATCAGTTCAGAAATGGTAATACTCGAGTATACCATAATCAAGGGTCTCAATACCCAAAGATCCCAAAACAGACTACTGTGGTTCGTTATCTAATCGACCAGGCCCTTGCCGGCCCGACTCGAGTAACTAGCCACAGGTGTTGAGCTCAGAGGTCACAGAAAGGTCGTTGGATACAAATCTCCAAACGACGTTAGAACAAATACAGATAACAGATTCAGATTCAGATTCGCACCAAAAATTGGCATATGAACAGACAAGAGAACGAGTGTGATAAAGTACACCCTCGTCTCAAACAAAATAAACAGATAGTTCGGTCGTTCATATCACAGATTGCATGTGCAGAAACCGAGTTAAACAACAAGTGGGGGGAGTGGTACACTCACCGGTTCAAGTACGAATACTTCAAAAGTTTTCACTTCAAACTGGCTTTAATCGCCAAGAAACCCTAAAATCATCAAAGTAAAACAATTGAAGGTTTCACATCCAAAATCGAGTGAATGGAATGTACAAGTGAGGCTCGACTACATGTTGTACGTCTTTCCAGGTTAAGTACTAGTACAAAAGAATAAAATATGACTTTTGAGCAAAAGATAACAGTTGGTCCTATGGTTACAAACAACCCTCAAAACCCTTCATTTTTACTAAGATCAACTCAAACTTAAAGGAACCAAACGGCCTAGAAAATTGGACAGCATTCCCCCTAAATTTGCTTACTTTTCCAGCCATCATGGCTTCATTGTCTTTCCTTAAGTCAGTCCAATTCAACACATAAGAAATCTCAATACAATAGCCCTTCAACTAGGCTCAAGTTCATCCAAACACAAAGCAAGCCTAGGAATGCAACTAGAAATTGAGTTTTTAAAGACAAAAGCTAAATAGCAGGTTTGATGTCTCTTAGCGGAACAGACACAACTGTAGCTACACTTATCGGATTGGGGTACAATTTATACTGTTTCAAAGCTAAGACAAAGAGCTAAAACTTTGATGAAGAATACTCAGTCCAGTTTGTAGTGTATCTAAGTTAAAATTGCCATTTACAGAACCAGAATCTCACATTCGGGCTGGTTAACCGCCTTATGCGTAAACGACAATAACTCAGGCTACCGAAGTTGAAACAAGGTGATTCTAGAGCTGTTGGAAAGCTAAGACATATAGATACATTTCTTATGAAGACTCCAAAGCCAAATCATGCATTTTCATGGTCAAAAATCGAAAACTACATAAAAATAGAAATCTGGGGGCGAAACAGGGTTCATGGACAGTCAAGGGTATTTCAGTCATTTCACAAGCTACAATACTATGATCGAACTGAAATTTTGTAGGCAACTAGTTTATACCATTGGCTACAACTTTTGTGTTTTGTCCAAAATCTAATTCGGTAAGGATCAGGGTGAAAAGTCACGGTCAGATTGGGTGGAATGACAACCCTGTTCGCTGAACTCCTACCTAGGCCAGTTTGGGTATTTCTGACTTTTCACAAGTTACCGAGCTCAGATTGGGCTGAAATTTTGTAGGCAACAAAAAAAATCATTCTCTACAAATTTCATGTTTTAACCTAAGGCTAATTCTGTGACGCACCCACTTCTCCCTAAGGCGAACCAAAGGGTATCCGCGGGACGCCTGCCCAGCTCTCGCCAGGACTCACTACAATCCATCATTCAAAAGCTCGAAATACTTTAAGTAACTTCAATACATAATTAAAGTACTTCAAATATCACACACTTACAATTATGAAGCTTTCAAGCTTAAATACAACCCAACGGAAAAGGGTACAATAGCCATCCGTTATAATATAATTTAAAGTCTTCAAAAGAAAACAATCTAGTACTACTCACGAGCACCCTTGGTCTCTAACCCTGAAAAAGAAAACCACAACGTGGGATGAGCTACACAGCCCAGTGAGGTTCCAAGACAGTCTAACAGTTCAAATAAATCAAGTAAGTTGGGGATATCATATGAATGGTTCAAGGTTACACAATGGCATGTTATCATGAGGTGATATTCATTGTACGGGTAATTTGAGACATGTATCATGGTATGAGACATTTATCATGAGGCAGTTATCATAGTTCAAGACATTGGCATGTATAGTTCACGAGTGATTGGAGCTTATTACAGGTGTGAGTAGTTAAGCATGTTACAGGTATGGAGCATTAACATGAAACAGGTATCATGATATGAGTACATTGGACAGGTAACAGGTATGGAGCATATCACAGGCATAGCTCAGGATTTCATGTTGGCATTTTAGCATGAAACAATTATCATGATACAAGGTAAACATGCACTGTAGGATACGGTGTTCCAGTGGAACTCTGTCGGTCATCTGCACCTTATGACTTTCGGATCCCCTCGGTTTGACTGGCCATCACCTTATCCCTCCAGTGGTAATACTCGAGTATACCGAAACGGTGGCCCAGGGTTCCAACCTACCCAACTGAGCCCAGTCTTGGCTCGAGTAGGTCAGTAACCAAGGGCAGGGCCCAAGTTCAATTTAGAGCTTACAACATGCACAGGTAACCAAGTAATTCGACAAAAGGTAGAATACATCATTTGAGTAGGTCGAGTGAGGTAAAGTACACACTTGCCTAACAATGATGGACAGCTTCATGTAACATGTGATTCATGATAATCAAGTAATCAAGTGGATACTTAGCACGTAAGCACGTAAGCAATACAAGTTGATTTCATGGGAGCATGTAATTCACGGATATCGAATAGTCATGTAGATTGGAAATCATGTGAGCAAATAGTCAAGTAATCAGGTAGTCATGTGGGTTGGTAAACGGTTCACGATTAACGGTTAACGGTTGACGGTTAACGGTTGAGTAGTGACGGTTATTTAACAGGCATTTGCCATATTAATAGGCCATCATTGGCCGTTATCCCATTTTTACCATGTGAGAGTCGAGGAGATTCACTCCAACGACGTATGCAACCATAGCATACCAAGTCATGTTATTCGAGCATTTCCAAGCATGAGTTATTCATCTCAAAAGAGAACGAGTGCAATAAAGTACACACTCGACTCCATTTTTTTCAAAACCGAGTAGGCTAAGCAAGCAATCTAGCAAGTTAAGCATGTATCAAGTTCGTTCGGTCATTTGATATAGTTAATCATTTAACCAATTCATGAAAATATGCAATTCAAGTATACATTTCTTAAATAGGCATGAGTATGGTAAATACTTAACACATAGTACATAACACTTAATAATCATGAAATAAGTATGTCCTAAACTTATTCAATTACGTATTCCTATATGGAACACTCACCTAGTCAAAACAAGCGAGTAGTTCTCAAACAAGCATTTTAGGTGTCCGCTCTGAGATTCTCTTGAAGATTCCCTCAAGTGCCTGAGCAAACAATAATCAAGTACCACTCAATATCACTACAAATCTCTAATTATCGAGGAAGATTGTACGCTAGTGCAATCTAAGGAAATCTTATGAAAATGAACCTCAATTACTCATAAATCGAGGTTCAAGAGGAGTTTCTTAAAGTACATGAGCAATCGAGTTTTCATTTTGGAAATCAAGTATAAAATGTTCGAGTAATATCGAAGGAATAAGGACTATTTGAAAACTCCCTTCCCTTGGAATTCGGAAAATTTTCAGGTTTGAAACGATACTTTGAAAAATCGTATCTCACATTCTACATGTCAAAAATTGGAAAACTTGGTACCATTGGAAACCTCTTTGAATGTACTAAAAGTTCTTAGAAGACACTTTTCCATGAATGTAAGTGAAAGGCACTCAAATTTTGGCTCAAAGTTGGTAACTTGAATTACCAAGACAGATTTAAGTTGGTTTTTGGCCAACTTTGGAAATTCGGCAAAATTCACTTGTTTTGAACTAACCTTTGAAATTTGGAAATCGATTATTGTTGCAATCCAAGAGTATAACAAAACAAGCAGAACAAGAAACGGAGTTTCGAGCACCAAGATATAGTAGCTCCAAGTTGCTGAAAAAGTTAAGACTGTTGGGCTATTTTCCAGGTTTGAAGACTAGATTCGAAGTATCATTTGGTCATCGAGTTGGTATTGGAAATACATCAAACTTGGTACACTAAATCCTCCATGTGTGAACAACATTTATACCAAGTTTCATACAAAAACTCTCACGGTAAGGCAGTCATTAAAACAACCAAAGTTTATGACGAGTTTCAAGGCTAAACTACCTTCTCACTTTTCTTTTGTTTACAAACTTTTTGTACCATGAAATCTGTTCCAAATCTCTCCATTATTGAAACCAAGAGTTCATAAACATCCACTGAGCAATTTAAAGACCATTGACATCCAAATTTTTGAAATAAAACTCCCCAAATCAAATTTGACCATTTGGCTAAGAGAAAATGAAAAGTTTTCCAGATTCTATGAGCGAATCTTGTGACACCATTTGCATAACAAAATGGCCTTAGAATATTACCAAATTTCGTAAAATTAAACCTCCATATGAGGATTACTCTTCTATCAAATTTCATTTGAAAATTCACACAGGAAGGTAGTTAACTAAACCATCAAAGTTCAAGAAATTTCCCCAAGGTAAAACTGTCTTCTAGCTCCTCTTTCCTTTTTAAACATTTTGTCCAAAGTAACCCATCCAAATCTGGTTTATTTGTGAAACAAAGTCCAAGGAACATCTAATATAAAGTTTGGTAGATGTTGGAGATCAAAGTTTCCAAAACAACAAGTCCCGAATCAAGCTAGGCTATTTAACTAGTCAAAAGAGGATTTTTACTCTCTGCATCAGTTTTGAAATATGGCCACAACTCAGTCAATTCAACTTGGAATTGAGAATGGTTGGTGGCGTTGGAAAACACATTCATAAATATGAATTTTATCAGAAGAAACCATTTTCAAATTCTATCCACAAACAGCTCATTTTTTAGCATCAAGATACAAGTCCTGTCCTGTCTCCTGGAGAGAAACGAAACAGGACGGTGATTTTCAATCAAATGGTGTGGCTCACTCAAGCATAACCAGAACATGAAATTGGTACCAATGGAAAGCTGAGAATGTCTAGTTTCCAATTCCACAAACCGCACTTGATTTCGACATCGGAGCAAAGAGTTATGGCCGATACAAAATGACTGCCTGGGCAATACAGGATTCATTTTCCAGTTTTGCTAACTTTGGAAATCAACTCATTTGACCAACCAAACCTCAATATTTTTCAATGAAACTTTCTACACAACTCATATAACATGTATATATCATAAACAAGTCATTATAACCTCAAAATGTTACACAAAAATGGTCGGACAAGGCAGGGGTAAAACGGTCACTTTTGCTCCAAGCACCTCTTATGATTTTCTACGAACAATACAACATTAATCTACCATTTTGAGCACTAATCCAACATTAAATCCATCATCAATCATCACATCAGCCATCAAGACAAGGGTGGGAGTTCATAGAGCTCACCCATTTCATTTTACACCATAAACAAGCTAACCGACAAGCATACAAGAGTTTATACGCGCAATTGAACCTCCATAAAACAAGATTTCGGTAGTTGATCGTTACCTACTAGTGTGGTGAACCAAGTCAGAATTTTTGGCCTTCCTTAGCACAAGAAAAACTGTGAATTTTAGCTCCTTTTTGTAGCTCAATGTGGTGTCCAAGAGTGGATCTAAGTGTGTATGAAATTTGGTAGGATTTGGATGAAGATTGGTGAGGTTTTTGTGAGAAGAAATTTTGAAACTTGGAGGTTGAGAGAGAGAGAGAGAGCTGGCCGGCTGTTTGGAGCTCAAGAGAGAGAGAGAGTGATCAGATTTTAGCTTCCAAGAGAAGCTTCAAGTGTGTGGCCCATTTGTGCAAAAGTCAACTCTACTACCGCTCGCACTCGTACGTGTTTCGTGCTCGATTCCTCTCGCGTTTGTTTCACTAGTGCACTAAACCTCTAATGCACTTGTATTCATATAAATATTATTCACTCTCAATTGTCCCAAAATAAGGGTCTAAAGTTCCTAAATTTAAATCGCACGTGTGAAAGCGTGTATCTCCAATTTAAGCGCGATAACGCGAAACTTCCGAGAAATTCTTATAACGATAGTACTAATAACTATCACTTGAGTATTTAAACTTTAAAATATCTAATTTAGGTCCATTGTACATGTCTCCAATATTCCAAACTTATTGTACTCTCAATCGGTCAAGATTTCCAAAGACGTGTTCACTATTTTCACTAAACGAGCTTCCGAAAATTAATTTTTGAAACAAGTCATTTTAAAAATATAATGAAACTATATTTCCATGTAATTTGGTCTCAAGAGCTTAGAAAATAATATTCGGAGTAAAAGACCAAATAAATAATTAAATAAGTTAGAAAGAGGAGATTAAATAAGTAATTTTTCCGAGTCCTCACAAATTCAGCCTCTAACATGGTCAAAAAAAATCCGGATAGAACAGGCCTGTTTGGAACCCTAATCTGGAATTTTAGTTTCAAACCAACAATTTTTTCACAACCAATCATTTCCACCACATACCAACTCCATCTTACACTATAACAAACCATTAATCCATGACTAAACAATAATTTATATATTAAAACAGAAAATCCTCAATAAATAGGAAAATTTGCACATCTCAACCATAAGTCATGAAATAATCCACAAACTAACATATTCAACCTTTGTAAACCTCCAATTCCACATTATTAAGAACAAAAGAGAATTTTCTTGACAACTTACCTTTGTAACTCCAAGAAGCAAGACAACTAGAGCTTGTTCTTCACAAATGGCTCCACTCAACACCTTAAACTAGCTTAGCAACTCACTTTTGTGGAGAAATTTGGAATTTAACCGGTAGGTTTGCAAGATTCAAGCTAGAAATGAAGGAAAATTGAAGAAGCTCTCTCTCTCTTTTCTCTCCTCAATGGGCGGCCAAGATGAGCAAATGAAGATGATGTTTTGGGTCAATTTTAGTATTTAGTAAAGTTAGTGAATAGTGATCAAATCCAAAGTAGAATCATAAAGTGACACATGTCACCTTTTTGAGTTACACTTATTCTTTTGTCTCTCCAACTCTCATCCAATTGAGTAACCTCTAATCATCTCTTAACACCTAGTAAATTAATCCCTGAATACCAAACTTAACCTAATCGGGCAAATTTTACCGAACTTTTCGCACTAGAGGGTCCCACGTGTGACAGCCCCACCTTCCCCTAAGGCGAACCAAAGGGGTTAGCGGACCGCCTGCCCAGCTCTCGCCAGGACTACGGATCAGTTTACTTCAATCTATTACGTCCCGGAACATACCAACGCGCGCAAACACGTCAAAATCACAAAATAAAAAAAACGAAAATTCACTCCGATGATGAATAGTGGCGGACACGTCAGAATCCGGCCGAAATCTGGCCGGATACAAGGCCGAGAGCAGCCAGATTTTTTTTCAAATTCTTCATCCAATCCGGCCGACAATCCGGCCAGTTTCTGGCCGGATTCCTGGCCTGATTCGGTCCTGTTCATTCCCGCCAGAAATTTTTCTTTTCCGTTTGAAATGCATATCAATCCGAAATCCAACCAAACATCGTCCCAACAAATATATACATTGAAATCCAACATTTACAATCAAATAGCCATGCCAAAGCTATTTATCATGAATATACATATTCGGTTTGCCAACACAAAAGAAAGTGAACCCAATACACATTAGGGTTTCATTCATAGAGCTATTCAAAAGATACATATACAAGAGCTCAATTTGGCAGTACAACCTTTCCAAAAGTGATCATTTTCCTGTAAGGAAAACAAATGGAACGGAATGAGCTTAAACCCAGTGAGTTACTACCACAATAGCAACTAAGATCACATAAGCATAACCGTTCAGTTCAAGTATGCAAATAAGAAGTAAATCAAATCAGTGAAAGGATACGGACGGCTCTCAAGAGCCCATTTCCTCGCTTATATTCTTGATCCAACCTCATTGACCCTCCGTCAATGTTAAAAGTACCAAACCGTAGACCTCACTTTACTTCCATTCCTTCCACCCAACATACCCCAACCGGGCCCCCACTCCAAGCAGTAACTTTTGGTAATACTCGAGTTTACCGGAATCAAGAGTCTCATTACTACAAGATTCCCCAGTACAGTCCCCGAGGCATGTCAATTTTCACGACCAAGCCCTCGCCGGCTCGATTCAATTGATTACCAACGGGGTTGAGCTCAGTAATGCAGTAAGGCCGTTGGATACTCGTCCAAACGACACTAAATCAGTTTTCCATGAATGGAATGCATTATCTCATATATCAAGTGCAGTATTTCCATAAAACAGTAAACAGTCATGAATGGTACCACAAGGGGTGAGGGCGGTCAAGTACACCCTCACCTCAATCAATTTCAATAGCCAAATAAGCCTTCAAGGCATCAATTCACATATAGCAAAGCCACATTGTAACATTTAAGTGAGTAGTATACTCACCACTCAAGTAAGTGATGTTTCATGCACCGTCGTTAAACGAACGTCGTGCACCACCGTTACCTCCTAAAACAAGCAAACAAGTGCAATGAGACTCGATAACGAGTCATAAAGCAATGCCAATCACAACCCCAATAGGGTTTCATATGCATATACAAGCATCATAGCAAACCAGAAAATCAGGAAATGTAACTCATTTGGCCCTAACAACAAAACAGTTTTGTCCTCATTATGCGGTAATGGCACCAATTTCACTACGATTATCGGATGAGGGTGTAAGACCCACCATCTCGAAGCTAAAAGACAGGGCTACAACAATGTAGAAGGCCACTCAGTCCAAATCCTAGGACACCTAGGTCACAAATGCATAATACCAAACCAGAACCGTAATTTGCAGGTTTACAAATCACACTATGCTGTAATTAGTCCAACTCAGTCTATACAGGTCCAACTTCAGAAATTCCAAAGGCACATGGTAGCTAAGACATCAAGCTACATTTCATCAGAAGACACCAACATCCAAATCCAAAGCAATTCCAGTCAAAACAGACGATTACAAGTATAGTTCGCACATTCTGATCAACCGACAACAGCAACAGTAAAATTGACATATCTCACTCTACACTACTCCAAATGACCTGAAATTTTACAGGAACCTCAAACACATCAATACCTACAACTTTCATGTTTTAAGAAAAGGCCAATTCGGCCTCTAACCATAAGATACAAAACCAGACAGAAAAGGGAATTATGAAACCCTAGCTTTTCACATTTCAATCCAAACCCAAAATTGGTTGCAATTATCAATAATTCACACCTACTAGAGTCATTACCCCTCATTACCAACCATCATACATATCCACAACATCATGATCACATTAAACCAGCAAATTCATCAATAAAATGAAAACTTCACCAATTCATCTCAAACCAAGAAATAAACCACATCATCACTTTAGCTTCCACTAGGCACAAATTAAGCATCATTAGGTGTAGGGAAAAGTTCAAGCACCACTTACCTAGTAAACAAGAGAAGAGGAGTTGTAGAACACCTTAGCTTCCTTGAACACTTCCACAAAAACACTTACTAGCACCAAAGGGAGGGATTTTATGGAGTAGAAACAAGATCAAGCACTTGGTTTGGATGATTTGAGCTAGGTAGTTGCCAAGATTTTGAAGAGTTTTTCTTCCTTTCTTAGCTCAAGAGGGCCGGCCACAAGGAGGTAAGAAATGAGTGAATTTTGGTTAATTTTAAGATATTTAACCAATTGGTCAAAAGTCAAAAAAAACATGAATAGTTGTCACCAAGTCCAACCAATAAAATGGTGACACTTGTCACTCCATTAAATGCATTCCTATCCCTTTCTTTTCTCTCACATCAATCACTTCACATCCTCTACTTATCTCTTAACACCCGATAAATTTCACACAGTATCCGGAATTTAACCTAATTGGCCGAATTTTTCCGAACTTTTCGCACTAGTGGGTCCCACGTCCATTATATACTCTTAATTTTTCAAAAACTCTCCAATACTAGAAAAATCATCTAAAAACTATAATTACTCATAAAATTCACCAGAAGAATTTTCCTAAGCCAGAAAATGCAGAAAACAAACCATTAAAGGAAATAAACCTAGGAAAATTATTAAGGGATTTACGGGTTCTCACACTCTCTCCCCCTTAAAAGAATTTCGTCCTCGAAATTTCTCACCTTAATTCCTGAAAAGGTTTGGGTACTTTTTCTGCATTTCTTCTTCCACTTCCCAAGTAGCTTCCTCTACTCCATGGTTTCTCCATAGCACCTTTACTAACGGAATCTTCTTGTTGCGGAGCTCTTTGACTTTCCGATCAAGCACTTGAACCGATTTTTCTTCATAAGCAAGTGATTCGTCTACTTCAATCTCCTCCGGTTGTAAGACATGGGATGGATCAGGATGATACTTCTTTAGCATCGAGACGTGAAACACATCGTGGATTCGAGAGAGACTGGATGGCAGTTCCAATCGATACGCGACCGCTCCTACCCTCTGAAGGATCTTATAGGGTCCAACGTACCGCGGTTGAAGTTTCTTTCCTTTGCCTGCTGTGATACTTCGTAAGGGTGTGATCTTAAGAAATACGTGATCCCCAACTTCAAACTCCAAGTCTTTTCTTCGATTATCCGCGTAGCTCTTTTGTCGGTTTTGAGCTGTTTGGATTCGTTGCCGTATCAACTTGACCTTCTCTTGAGCCTCTTCCATCCATGGAATAGTTGCTGGGTCTAGTGCTTTCTTTTCGCCAACTTCATCCCAGTAAATCGGCGACCGGCATTTGCGTCCGTAGAGAGCCTTGTACGGAGCCATTTGAATCGACGAATGGAAGCTATTGTTGTACGCAAACTCTACCAAGGTCATATGTTGACCCCAGTTACCTCCAAAGTCCAAAATGCAAGTTCGTAGCATGTCCTCGAGAGTTTGAATTGTCCGTTCTGACTGGCCATCCGTCTGAGGATGAAAGGTCGTACTCAAATTGAGTTTCGTCCCTAGGGTTTCTTGAAACTTCTGCCAAAACCGAGATACGAACCGTGGATCCCGATCGGAGACGATGCTCACAGGAACACCGTGTAGCCTTACTATCTCGTCCATGTACAGTCGGGCCAACTTGTCCATTGAATACTTCATGTTCACCGGCAAGAAATGGGCCGATTTGGTTAATCGATCCACGATCACCCAAACGGCATCATGTCCTCCTTGCGTGCTCGGTAAACCTGAAACGAAGTCCATTGTGATGTTTTCCCACTTCCATTCGGGTATCTCCAAGGGTTGTAACAAACCCGATGGTTTTTGATGCTCTGCTTTCACCTGTTGGCAAATGAGACATTTCTGCACGTACTGAGCGATTTCCTTCTTCATATTGCCCCACCAATAAGTTCCTTTCAGGTCTTGATACATCTTTCTGCTGCCCGGATGGATTGTATACTTGGACCGATGGGCTTCCTCCAGAATCTCCACTTTCATTGACTCTTCCTTCGGTACCACTATTCAGTTTCGATATTTCAAAATGCCCTCAGGACTCAAATTGAAGTCCGTAGTTTCTCCTTTTTCCACTTTCTCTCTCCACTTCCGTACCATCAAATCTTCGCCTTGCGCCCCTTTTATGCGTTCCAATAGAGCGGAGGTCACCCTAACATTGCCAAATATCACCTTATGGCTCCAAAAACAGGGTCTCCACTCGTACACGGATTCTAATAAATCCCACTGCTTAATCATCAACCCTGCTACTTGCACCTTACGGCTCAAAGCATCAGCTACCACATTTGCCTTTCTCGGATGGTAATTGATTGTGCAGTCGTAATCTTCCAGGAATTCCATCCACCTTCGTTGCCTCATGTTCAATTCCTTCTGGGAGAAAAGGTATCTAAGACTTTTATGATCCGAGTACACTTCGAAGGTCATCCCGTATAGGTAATGCCTCCACTTTTTCAAAACAAACACAACCGCGGCTAGTTCCAGATCATGGGTCGGGTAATTCTGCTCGTGAAGCTTCAACTTTCTAGAAGCAAAAGAGATCACATTACGGTTCTGCATCAACACGCACCCCAGACCTTCTCGCGACGCGTCTGCATACACCGCGAACCCGTCCACTCCATTTGGCAAAACCAGTACCGTAGCCGTGGTCAATCTTCTCTTTAGTTCCTGGAAACTTGTATCGCAACGGGCGTTCCAGATAAACTGACCATGCTTCTTCGTCAGGTCAGTTAAAGGTCCAGCTAGTTTGGAAAAATCTTTAATGAACCTTCGGTAGTACCCGGCTAGCCCTAGAAAGCTGCGAATTTCTGTGGGGTTTTCTGGTCTCTTCCAATTTGTCACAGCTTCTACCTTTGCCGGATCCACCGAAATACCTTCGTGGAAAATTACGTGCCCTAGGAATGCCAACTTCTCCAACCAGAACTCGCACTTAGTAAACTTGGCATACAACTGATGCTCCCTTAAGGTTTGCAACACCACCCTCAAATGCTCCTCATTCTCCTCGCGTGACTTAGAGTAGACCAAAATGTCATCGATGAACACAACAACAAATCGGTCTAGATAGGGTTTAAAAACCCTATGCATTAGGTCCATAAAGGCGGCGGGAGCATTGGTCAGTCCAAAGGGCATAACGGCGAACTCGTAATGCCCATATCTCGAGTTGAAGGCGGTTTTCGGAATGTCCTCCTTCCTAATTAACAACTGATAATATCCTTGTCGGAGGTCCAACTTTGAGAAGACCACTGCTCCTTGCAGCTGGTCGAACAACTCGTCAATGTGGGGCAGTGGATATTTATTCTTGATCGTAACGTTGTTCAAGCCCCGGTAGTCAATGCACATCCTCAAGGTTCTGTCCTTTTTCTTCACAAATAGGACAGGAGCTCCCCAAGGAGACCTACTCTCGTGAATGAATCCCCGCTCCAAAAGATCTTGTAATTGCAGCTTAAGCTCCTTAAGTTCTGCAGGCGCCATTCGGTAAGGGGTTTTTGAGATAGGTGAGGTTCCAGGTAACAGGTCTATTCGAAATTCTATCTCCCTTTCCAACGGTAAGGCTACTAACTCATCAGGGAATACATCCGGAAATTCCCTTACTATGGCCACGTCTTCCACTTTTAACTTATCCGTAGGGGTGTTAATCAAAAAAGGCCAAAAATCCTTGCGCCCCTCTACTTATCAGTTTCCTAGCTCGAATGCCTGAAAGCAAAGCAGATGAGGCTAACCTACCCCTTATATCCAACCTTAAGGTTGCCTCGCCAGGAATGCGAAATTCTACTACTTTTGTTTTACAATCCAGTTGGGCGTTATATTTGGCTAACTAGTCCATACCCTGAATCACATCGTACCCCTTAATGGACAAGCTAATCAGGTCTCCTAAAAATCTTCTTTCACCTACCCATACATCACAATTCCTATAAACCATACTAGTCACCAAACGTTGATTTCCCGTAGGTGTACTAACTTCCAAGTCATAAGGTAAACTAGCAGGTTTTATATCGATGCCACACATGAAATCAGGGTTAACAAACGAATGAGTGGCACCAGGATCAATTAAAACTTTGGCAAAACGGTGGAAAATAGGGATCGTACCTTCTACGACCTCCGAAGACTCTGGGACCTGATGGGGCTCTAAGGAATACACCCTAGCTGGAACTTTAGGTTTGGACCCATCTCCTTTTGCTGGTCCAGTATTGGTCCTTGGCGGTGGTTGGATTCCTTTTCCATCTTGTTTCAGAACTGAGCAAGTGGCCAATTGGTGGTCTGCGCTTCCACATCGCAGACATTTACCCTGTTTCCTCCAGCAGTTGTCTTCGTTGTGGTTTGACTTCCCGCAATGCCCGCAGGGACCGCGAGATGCTGAAGCCGAGCCACTCTGAGCATTTCCCCTTTGTCCACGCCCAGCTTGACCACCCCTGAATGGAGTCCCTCTGCCTGAACCAGATTGTCGACCACCACCCATTCCTCGTCCATATTTAGGGGGAGTACTCTTCTCACCCTGTCCGGAACTACTCCCAGGAAAGCCACGCTTCTTCGCCTGGAAGTTCCAGACTTGCAACCGAGCACTTTCAACTCGTTGGGCCTTTTCCACAGCCTCGCTAAACGCAGTGATTTGAGCCGCCGCGAGGTCTTTCTGAATTTCAACATTCAAACCCTGAATAAAGCGCCGAATCCGTCGTTGTTCAATCATGATTAACTCAGGCGCAAACTTGGACAGGCGGGTGAATTGACTCTCATATTCCGCCACAGTTTGAGCCCCTTGGCGGAGCCTAATAAACTCGTCCTCCTTCCTCTCCTGGACTAGAGGAGGGAAGAACTTCGCATTAAACTCTCGAATAAAGTTCACCCAAGTCCTGGGTGTCTGCTCCCTTTCCCATTTCTGTCTAATTACGTTTCACCAGGAACGGGCTGCTCCTTCAAGTTGAAACACGGCAAAAGTCACCTGCCGATCATCAGGGTAGTGTAGGGCGGCAAATATGTCAACCATCTTTTCAAGCCATTTCTCAGCAACGTCAGGGTCGGGTCCCCCAACAAACTTTGGCGGCGCAAATTTTTGAAAGCGTACGAGAGCCCTATCTTCGCTCTCGGTATGGTTACCAGGGTTCCCGGGGTTAGGGTTTGGGTTCTGGCCCTGTTGTTGCACTACTTGTGCTAGTAGGTTTGTCATTTGCTGCATAGCAGCAGCTATTTGCACATTCGGGTCTATTTGTGGTTCAGGATTGGGTCCAGTAGAGGTTTCCCCCGTACCCGTAACCGGTGTGCTTTGTCTAGTTCCGCGCCCACGTCTCCGACCACTTCGTGTACCTTCCATAAGTTTCACTCGGCTAGGCAAAAGTACTAAACCAAAGTAGTAACAAGGCATGTAAGTAATACTCAAAACTTTCACAATAACACATATTGATACACTGCAAACATGATCACAAACACATATATACATGCCAAACAAGTTCAAGCCACACATATATATACAATCAATCAAGTCAAGTACGGCCAAGGCACGTACGAACATAAACGATCCCTGTGACGCCCCGAAAAAAAAATGAGTTTGAGAACCCGGAAATTTTGTAATTTTCTAGGGTTTATTTTTTTAATCGCCCGTTTTTCTACATTTTCTTGATTAGAAAAATTCCCCAGATAAAGTTTATGAGCAAAAATAGTTTTAAAATGATTTTCCTAGTATTGGAGAGTTTTTAGAAAATTAAGAATATATAACGGACGTGGGACCCACAAGTGCGAAAAGTTCGGAAAAATTCGGCCAATTAGGTTAAATTCCGGATACTGTGTAAAATTTATCGGGTGTTAAGGGATAAGTAGAGGATGTGAATTGATTGATGTGAGAGGAAAAAGAAAAGATAAGATTGCATTTATGGAGGTGACAAGTGTCACCATTGTATTGGAAATAGCTTATGACTTACTATTCATTTTCTTGACTTTTTGACCAATTGCTTAAATATCTTAAAAATCACACAAAATTCATTCTTGTCTTCAACCTCTTGGCTGATTCTCTCTCTAGCAAAGAAGGAAGAAAAAACCTCTTCAAAGTTTGGCAATTATCTAGCTCAAATCCTCCAAAACACTTGCTTGATCTAGTTTCTACTCCATAAAACCTCTTCTTTTAGTGATAGTGAGTTGTTTGGTGAAGTTGTTTGGAAGCTTAAGGTGACAAGTAGCTCTCCCTCTTGTTTTGCTAAGGTAAGTGGTGGATGAACACCTCTCCTTCCTCTAATGATGTTCAATTCATGATTAGTGGTGTTATAAGATGCAATTTCATGGATTATTTCTTGAGTTTGGTTGAATTGGTGAAGTTTTATTATTTTTGGGGATTTTTCTATTTTCATAGGGATATGATTGGGTGGTCATGTATGATGATTGGAAATGATGTTTAATGACTCTAGGAGGTGGGAAAAGTGATTAAGTGCAATCAATTTCTGTTTTGGAAGAAATTTCAGAAAATTAGGTTTTGTAGTTCTTCATTCTGCCCGAATTTATTGCACCATGTTAAAGGCCGAATTGGACTTTGCTCAAAACATAAAAGTTGTAGGTATTGATGAGTTTGAAGTGCCTGTAAAATTTCAGGTCATTTGGATTAGTGTAGAGTGAGATATGCAGATTTTACTGTTGCTGTTCTGGGTTGATCAGAATGCGAAAATTGCACTTGTAATTGGCCATTTTGACTGGAATTGCTTTGGATTTAGGTGTTGGTGTCTTCTGATGAAATGTATCTGGATGTCTTAGCTACCATATGCCTTTGGAATTTCGGCATTTGGACCTGTATAGACTGAGTTATAGTAATTACAGCATTATGTGATTTGTAAACCTGTTTTTGGTGTTTCCGGTTGAGTATTTGGCACATTTGACCTAGTTGTGCTAGGATTTGGACTGAGTGGCCTTCTACATTGTTGTAGACCTATCTCTTATCTTCGAAACGGTGGGTCTTGCACCTTCTTCCGACAATCATAACGCCTTTGGTACCATTACCGCAAAATGACGTCAAAACTGTTTTTCTGGTTTTGAGCTTAAGTTTCATTTCCGGATTTTTTTTCCCCTAGCTTGACTTGCACTAGTATTACTTGGAGCTTGCTGAATGACTATGGATGAACTTGTTGTTGTGTGTGTACCTTTGGGACTGGCTGAGGAAATAATGAAGCCATGATGGCTGGAAAAGTTAGCAAATGTAGGGGAAGTGCTGTCCGAACTTTTAAAGGATTTGTTTGCATTGAGTTTGTGATCTAAGACTTGGGTTTGAGCAAGGCAATGATACATGATGGATGATTTCTGAGCCATTGAGGTGAGTGACCCTAAACTGTTTCCAAAATTACTTATGAACTGTTTATTGCACTATTTACTTGATTGCATATCATGAGTGCTTGCATGTGGCCCATGACATGTTTTGGCTTAAATGAGTGCTTGGAATTCGTGTGCTGAACACCAACGTCTCCACCTCTGTGTACTGTTCATCTGGAGCAAATGGCTCCCCCACTGACTGTTTACTGTTTAATGTTTGTTTGGAGCGTTGGGTGTTTAAGTACAACGATTTCGCTGGCTCACGAGAGCAATAAATGTACCTTTGATCTTGAAATCATGACATCACTGAAATGAACGACTGTGAAACTGAATTGATTACTGATTTTAATGGTTACTCGCTGAGCTTCTAGCTCACCCCAAAAATGTTTTATTTCCCCCCCCACAGGGCTCAAGGCGAAGAAAAGCTTGGAGTGCTTATTCACGTGACTGGATGGCTTATATCGTGTACAGTTTAAATTTGGATTTATTTTATGTACGAGTTGGGCTTGTATCAATATTTGAAATTGATATGGATGTAAGTATACATTCCACGATTGGAATCAGTTTCCGCTGCATTTGTGACATTAATTATTGGAGACTTGGATGTATGTTTGTGGACCATATGATGTATATTTGAGATTTATATTGTAATTCATTTGAGGATTGTAGTGAACGACTGAGTCTCGGCGAGAGTTGGGCAGGCGGCCCGCCGAACCCTCTGGTTCGCCTTAGGGGGAGGTGGGGCCGTCACAATCCCCCCGAGGAAAGGCCTTCTCAAAATACATTTACACGTAGCTAATCCACATCCAAAACGATTAGCTAAGGCTCTATCCCTATCCCTATATACATACAAAACCACCAAACTATCCCAAAAGAAGCCTAGAAGTCAAGGCCTAGTCAGTTGCTGGGGTCTGGGATCCAGGAGACGGGGTAGACTCCTCCCCCGCCTCAGCCCCCGCACACGAAGCCTCATCGCTATCCTCCTCGAGCCCGTCATCACACAGATTAAGGATCGCCTCAGCACGACCCCTGACTTTGCGCGCTCGCTTGAGCTCGCGCTCTCGTGCCTCCCTCAGTTGGTCGCATAGGTCATCAACTCTGTTCTCGACCTCGAGCACGTCATATTCTAGCTCTTTAATACGTGCAGCTTGCTTCTCGTTGGTTGCCCTAACCTGGGTCACCTCAGCTTCCAACTTAGCATTATCATCCGCTAGCTCCTTACGCTCCATAGCCACAGCCAATACTAGAGCGTTCGGATAGGCGTAGGTGTTACGGCACTCACACTGTCGGAGGCGATTGGCCGGGCTCCAACGAACTACGGCCCCCTTTTGCCTGATCTGGTACTTAATCGGCGGTAGCCCGCCACGTGGAGGACCTCCCGCCGGACGATCACTCGGGTCACCACTTGCGTCCATCCTATATCAAAGGAAGAAATAAGGTAAAAACACTTAAAGGCCATAAACAAAGGAACCCTCAAGTCGAGCACTACTATTACACCCAGGCTAATTCAAACCTAGGCTCTGATACCACCTGTGACAGCCCCACCTTCCCCTAAGACGAACCAAAGGGGTTAGCGGACCGCTTGCCCAGCTCTCGGCAGGACTACGGATCAGTTTACTTCAATCTATTACGTCCCGGAACATACCAACACGCGCAAAGACGTCAAAATCACAAAATAAAAAAAATGAAAATTCGCGCTGATGATGAACAGTGGCGGACACGTCAGAATCCGGCCAGATACAAGGCCGAGAGCAGCCAGATTTTTTTTCAAATTCTTCATCCAATCCGGCCGACAATCCGGCCAGTTTCTAGCCGGATTCCTGGCCAGATTCAGTCCTGTTCATTCCCGCCAGAAATTTTTCTTTTCCATTTGAAATGCGTATCAATCCGAAATCCAACCAAACATCGTCCCAACAAATATATACATTGAAATCCAACATTTACAATCAAATAGCCATGCCAAAGCTATTTATCATGAATATACATATTCGGTTTGCCAACACAAAAGAAAGTGAACCCAATACACATTAGGGTTTCATTCATAGAGCTATTCAAAAGATACATATACAAGAGCTCAATTTGGCAGTACAACCTTTCCAAAAGTGATCATTTTCCTGTAAGGAAAACAAATGGAACGGAATGAGCTTAAGCCCAGTGAGTTACTACCACAATAGCAACTAAGATCACATAAGCATAACCGTTCAGTTCAAGTATGCAAATAAGAAGTAAATCAAATCAGTGAAAGGATACGGACGGCTCTCAAGAGCCCATTTCCTCGCTTATATTCTTGATCCAACCTCATTGACCCTCCGTCAATGTTAAAAGTACCAAACCGTAGACCTCACTTTACTTCCATTCCTTCCACCCAACATACCCCAACCGGGCCCCCACTCCAAGCAGTAACTTTTGGTAATACTCGAGTTTACCGGAATCAAGAGTCTCATTACTACAAGATTCCCCAGTACAGTCCCCGAGGCATGTCAATTTTCACGACCAAGCCCTCGCCGGCTCGATTCAATTGATTACCAACGGGGTTGAGCTCAGTAATGCAGTAAGGCCGTTGGATACTCGTCCAAACGACACTAAATCAGTTTTCCATGAATGGAATGCATTATCTCATATATCAAGTGCAGTATTTCCATAAAACAGTAAACAGTCATGAATGGTACCACAAGGGGTGAGGGCGGTCAAGTACACCCTCACCTCAATCAATTTCAATAGCCAAATAAGCCTTCAAGGCATCAATTCACATATAGCAAAGCCACATTGTAACATTTAAGTGAGTAGTATACTCACCACTCAAGTAAGTGATGTTTCATGCACCGTCGTTAAACGAACGTCGTGCACCACCGTTACCTCCTAAAACAAGCAAACAAGTGCAATGAGACTCGATAACGAGTCATAAAGCAATGCCAATCACAGCCCCAATAGGGTTTCATATGCATATACAAGCATCATAGCAAACCAGAAAATCAGGAAATGTAACTCATTTGGCCCTAACAACAAAACAGTTTTGTCCTCATTATGCGGTAATGGCACCAATTTCACTACGATTATCGGATGAGGGTGTAAGACCCACCATCTCGAAGCTAAAAGACAGGGCTACAACAATGTAGAAGGCCACTCAGTCCAAATCCTAGGACAACTAGGTCACAAATGCAGAATACCAAACCAGAACCGTAATTTGCAGGTTTACAAATCACACTATGCTGTAATTAGTCCAACTCAGTCTATACAGGTCCAACTTCAGAAATTCCAAAGGCACATGGTAGCTAAGACATCAAGCTACATTTCATCAGAAGACACCAACATCCAAATCCAAAGCAATTCCAGTCAAAACAGACGATTACAAGCACAGTTCGCACATTCTGATCAACCCACAACAGCAACAGTAAAATTGACATATCTCACTCTACACTACTCCAAATGACCTGAAATTTTACAGGAACCTCAAACACATCAATACCTACAACTTTCATGTTTTAATAAAAGGCCAATTCGGCCTCTAACCATAAGATACAAAACCGAACAGAAAAGGGAATTATGAAACCCTAGCTTTTCACATTTCAATCCAAAACCAAAATTGGTTGCAATTATCAATAATTCACACCTACTAGAGTCATTACCCCTCATTACCAACCATCATACATATCCACAACATCATGATCACATTAAACCAGCAAATTCATCAATAAAATGAAAACTTCACCAATTCATCTCAAACCAAGAAATAAACCACAAATATCATCACTTTAGCTTCCACTAGGCACAAATTAAGCATCATTAGGTGTAGGGAAAGGTTCAAGCACCACTTACCTAGTAAACAAGAGAAGAGGAGTTGTAGAACACCTTAGCTTCCTTGAACACTTCCACAAAAACACTTACTAGCACCAAAGGGAGGGATTTTATGGAGTAGAAACAAGATCAAGCACTTGGTTTGGATGATTTGAGCTAGGTAGTTGCCAAGATTTTGAAGAGTTTTTCTTCCTTTCTTAGCTCAAGAGGGCCGGCCACAAGGAGGTAAGAAATGAGTGAATTTTGGTTAATTTTAAGATATTTAACCAATTGGTCAAAAGTCAAAAAAAACATGAATAGTTGTCACCAAGTCCAACCAATAAAATGGTGACACTTGTCACTCCATTAAATGCATTCCTATCCCTTTCTTTTCTCTCACATCAATCACTTCACATCCTCTACTTATCTCTTAACACCCGATAAATTTCACACAGTATCCGGAATTTAACCTAATTGGCCGAATTTTTCCGAACTTTTCGCACTAGTGGGTCCCACGTCCATTATATACTCTTAATTTTTCAAAAACTCTCCAATACTAGAAAAATCATCTAAAAACTATAATTACTCATAAAATTCACCAGGAGAATTTTCCTAAGCCAGAAAATGCAGAAAACAAGCCATTAAAGGAAATAAACCTAGGAAAATTATTAAGGGATTTACGGGTTCTCACACCACGTCCGATATACGCTCTTAATTCCTCAAAAACTAACCGATACTAGAAAAATAATTTAAAAACTATATTTACTCATAAAAATTATTTTTAAAATTTTTCGTATAAATAAAATATAGAAAAACGTGCAATTAAAAGAAAATAAAACCTAGCAATTAAGAAAATTACGAGTTCTCACACTCTCTCTCCCTTAAAGAAATTTCGTTCTTGAAATTTTCTTAACTACGGGATCTATCAAAATCTAAGGTAACCAACGGATCGTACCTTCTACGTCCTCAGACGAGCCAGGAACCTGATGGGGTTCTAAAGAGTATGCCTGAGCCGGTATCTTCGTTCCAGTCTCTTTCCCTTTCGATTGGCTAGGGTTAGTTTTAGTTGGTTGCTGGGTCCTTTTCCCTTCGCGTAGAACAACTGGGCAGTTAGCAACCCGGTGATTGGCGCCCCCACAACGCAGGCATTTTCCCCTTCTTTTCCAACAATTCGCCTCAGTATGGTTGAGTTTTCCGCAATAGCCACAAGATAGGTGAGAGATTGAGATTTGATCCCCTTGTGAGGCTTCTCTCGGAGTATCGTCTTTCGGTGTCCCCAAAATTCTTACACCACCGGCTCCTCTACCTACCTTAGCGAGTGGCCTACCCGGATTACCTTGTTCCTGCCTTTGAATCTCACTAAGTGCACCCCTTTTCTTTGCATGGAAAGCCTTCACCTGTGCACCTGAAATTTCTATCCTTTGGATTTTCTCGGGGACTTTCGGAAAAGTATTAATCTGTGTCCTTGCTGAAATCTCTGCTGGAATCCCTTCGCATTGTCTCTTCAGTTCTATGTTCTCATACAATAGCTCAATTTTCTCCGAGTGTTCACATTTCCACCGCTCTTCCCAATACTCAGCTAATCTCTTTTGAACCTCAACCTCATTTCGAAGGATCTCGATTTCCTTATACATACCAATCAAGTGTGCCATCTCACGGATTCGATGGGACTCAAGTGATAGCCTGCCAGGCAAGTTAATGAATCATAATAAGTAACTTGGTACAAGTGGCAATCTAACCATATAACTGTTAAGTTCCTTTGCTCCCAATTCAACCACGGAAGATTAAACTTAGATATGTTCAAATGAAATAGGCAAAAAGTAGAACATAGTTAAGGCAATATCTTAAGATACTAGGCCACATATCACGTATATACATATTGAAACCTTAAAGCATGCTTTGTATATCAAGAGTTTCATACCTTATGCCACGTCTTTGTTTTCAAAATCTCTCTACCTACTTCCAAAACTCTCAATCTCGGTACGCTAATAGTCAAACCAAGTTCATACGGGAACATTAGTGGTTAGGTATCAAGGAATTACAGGCAAGGTAGTTCGTCGAGGACCAAGCTACAGGTATTAGATATTCAAAGCAAGGTTTTATCATTGCAGTCAAGCCATCTCAGATCAAATAAATGCTTACCAAGTCCTCACGGTCATAGTAAAAGAAAACAGGTCTTAGGGGTGAATTTCTCAATGTACCCTATAATCTAGTCACCCTCCAGAAAACCCTAGCCAGACGAGTATGAGATCCGTCCACGATAACACTTCCATATCCAATCCTCTCAATCGGTCTAATTACTAGGTCAAATGTAAAGACTTTCCGTACCTTGACCTTTGCCATCAAGACCTGCCTCAAATTCAATCAAGATACCGACTCTTATTCCAGCGCCCTCCACCCTTTGGTACTCAAGTCCAAGAATCTAAAATAAGATAATTCACAACTCGAACCGGCCGGTCCCAAGCGTAAATCATCCATATTAAAGATTCCTACCCTACATACTTATCTATCTTCCTCAAGTTCCATGATAGAGATTTTACACTTATAACATACACGGTTCATAGCTTATGCTCAAAAGAGCACTTAACCCTTTAAACACCTTCACCAAAAGCAGGACCATAACACCACTTGGCCCAACCTCACTCCGTGCAGAGACCACGCGAAGCAGGCTCTGATACCACCTGTGACAGCCCCACCTCACCCTAAGGCGAACCAAAGGGTTCAGCAGACCGCCTGCCCAACTCTCGCCAGGACTATGGAGTCAATTCACACAAACCCAATATAGTCCGCGCGAGAACCCAATGAAAACGAACAATTGAAGACCACCAACAGTTAAAACAGAGCTTACCAAACCATACGGAAGTACGGAACGTCGGTAAAACACTCATACATATTTTTACATCGGAGTCTTGAACAAGTGAACCAAAATACAAGCCAAAGTATTCATGCTACACAAAATATAATTAGGGTTTCGGTTACAAAGGAGCTTAACAAAATAACATATACATTAGCTCGACCCCTTTTCGTCCAAAATCGTGGTTTCAAAGTTTGTCCCCGGTAAGGAAAACAAAGATAACGGGAAGGGGGTGAGCTTACGCTCAATGAGGTACCAAAATAATAGCAAGTAAGAAACGTGGAACTTCATATTCAATTAATCACATATGCGAATCAAATAAAGAAATGAACAAACACCATAGATAGAAAGGATACGGGTGGCTCTCAGGAGCCAAATTCCCATTTGTTTCACCGAAACTTGATCGAAATAATAGTTGACACTCCGTCAACGCTAAAGAAGTAACCAATACCGTAGACTCCACTTTCTCCGATTCCTTCCACCTCACATACCCCTACCGGGCCCGAGCTCCAATCAGTTCAGAAATGGTAATACTCGAGTATACCAGAATCAATGGTCTCAATACCCAAAGATCCCAAAACATACTACCGTGGTTCGTTATCTAATCGACCAGGCCCTTGCCGGCCCGACTCGAGTAACTAGCCACAGGTGTTGAGCTCAGAGGTCACAGAAAGGTTGTTGGATACAAGTCTCCAAACGACGTCAGAACAGATACAGATAACAGATTCGGATTCGCACCAAAAATTGGCATCTGAACACACAAGAGAACGAGTGTGATAAAGTACACCCTCGTCTCAAACAAAATAAACAGATAGTTTGGTCGTTCATATCACAGATTGCATGTACAGAAACCGAGTTAAACAACAAATGGGGGAGTGGTACACTCACCGGTTCAAGTACGGATACTTCAAAAGTTTTCACAACCGAAGGAAAGATTTGGAGTTTGAAGTTGGAGACCGTGTTTTCCTTAAGATTACACTACTACGAAGTGTTACTTCAGGTAGAGAAAAGAAACTTCAACCAAGATTTGTAGGACCTTTCACGATTCTCCAACGAGTTGGGAAAGTGGCGTACCGACTCGAATTACTGCCAAATTTGTCCCGTATACACGACGTCTTTCACATGTCCATGCTCAAGAAATACTATCCTGACCCAACCCACATTGTGCAACCGGAGGAGATGGAGACAGATGAAACACTTACCTATGAGGAGAAACCTGTACAGTTACTCGACTGAAAGGTTAAGGAGCTGAGAAACAAGCAAATTCCATTAGTAAAAATCTTGTGGAAAAACCACGGGATAGAAGAGGCAACCTGGGAGGTAGAAGAAGAGATGCAAAAGAAATAACCTGAGTAATTTGTGAATCAAGGTAAGAAATTTCGAGGAAGAAATTCTTTAAGGGGGAGAGAGTGTGAGAACCCGAAACTTTCCTTCATTTCTTGGCATTATTTTATTTCTTTGCGCGCATTTTCTATATTTTCTTTTACTATATAAATTTTCTAGATATTTTTATCAGTAAATATAGTTTTTAAAATATTTTTCTAGTATAAGTTAGTTTTCGAAATATTAGGAGTGTATATTGGACGTGGGACCCGCTAGTGCGTTAAGTGCGATACATTTGGCCAATTAGCTTAAGTTTTGCATACAGAGATTTTCTTACTAGGTATTATGAGATAATTGAAGGTTATCTAGATTAACTTGTATTTGGAGATAAGAGGGATGAGATAAACATAAAAGAGGCTAGGTGGCGCGCTATGGTTGGAGGGTGGACTTTGACTAATCTTTCCTCACCTTTCCTAAATCAATTTTGACCCAAAATCCTCTTCATTTTAACCCTTCTTGGCCGAGCTTCTTGAGCGAAAAGAAGAGGGAAACCTTCAACTTTTGCCTTCCATTCCTTGCTAAATCTTGTTTTCCAACTATCCAAACTTCAAATTCCTCCATAAAAATCCCTTGCTAGGAGGACTCCAAGAAGGTGGTGGAGTGATTTTTGAAAGGGAAGCCCTAAGTTGCTAGCTTTCTTGAGTTTTGAGGTAAGTTGTTAAGGAAGTTCCTTCTTTGCTTTAATAATGGTTAATTAGTGGGTTGTAGTGGTTAAATAGGTTATTTTGTGGAAGATTTTATGGTTTAAAGTAGAGTTTGATAAATTTTAGAATTTTTGGTGATTTTTCTGATTTTATATGATGATTATTGTTGGGACATGAAATGATAGATTGAGATCGTGTAAAATGATGCTTGTGTATGTTAGTTGCGATTGTTTGCGGAAAATTTCCGGTTGTAGAGTAAATTTCGATTTTAGGGTTCAAAATTAGGGTTTCCTATGGTTGGTTATTGAACTCATGATTGATTGTGATTGAAGGGTATTGTGACCCTAAGAAAATGTATTCACTAACCTATAATGTGTAGTTGCACTTGCGGTTGTTTTGGATGAAGTTTGGTGGTTGTTGGTAGGTTGGAAAAGTATGACATTTAGGGGAAATGCTGTCCAAAGTTGGGGATATTGAGTTCCTTTGAATTTGAATTGAAATTGGGTAGAAATGAAATGTTTTGGGGTTGTTTACGCTTTTAGCACCAAATGTTCCTTAATTTCCCTTTCTAGTTATTTTGGTCTTGCTTTAGTAGTTCCTTGAATAGGTATTCGACTCATGTTCGGGTCTCAATTGTTATTTCTTACTTGTTTATAGGACGTGCCGGTAATCCGAGGCATACGTCGGACGGAAATTTGTGAACTTGCTTTATTTGAACGGGTGAGTGTGCCATTGTATGATTTGATGCTTACATGGTTGTGGTGCTTGAATCTTTGGACTGAATGACTGTGAATTACGTTTTTGAGACGAGAGTGTACTTTATCACTCCCACTCTCTTATTTGTATAAATGTTTACTATATAACTGTGCAAATGTACCTATACATGGTTTGGTGTCGTTTGGAGCATGTGTCCAACGACTTTACTTGTGATATCTGAGCTCAAACCTCATTGGTCGTTAATCGAGTCGAGCCAGTAAGGGCCTGATCGATGAGATAACGTACCATGGGGTACTGTTCATCGAGTGGAGTGTTATCTCCTCGACTTTATGATATACTCGAGTATTATCCTTTTTGATTCTGTGAGCTGTTTGAGCCCGGTAAAAGGGGAATGTATGGTGGAAGGTAATTGGTGCAAAGTGAAGTCTACGGTCATGCTCGTTTCTTCGAATGTTGGCGAAGTGTCAACAAGTTGAGATCAAGTAATGCAAAGATGGGAAATTGGCACTTGAGTGCCATCCGTATCCTTTAAATGTGATGTTCCTTGGTATTTAAGTAAGGCTTATTTGATTGTTCAAGTGTACTTCTGTGATTCGTGACTATATAACTTGTTGGTACCTCACGAGCGTAAGCTCATCCTCGTTATCTTTGTTTTCCTTACAGGAATAACTTTTAGAAACCATGATTTCGGAAGTGAGTTGAGCTAGTTGATATTTTTTTGCTCTTTTGCATAGCTCCTCGAAAGTTGGAACCCTAACTGTATCCCATTTCAATGACACTTTTGATTTGTAAACGTATCCACGTCTGTATATATATAAAAGCGTTTCTTCATGTGGTATGGCATATAGACTTGTGAATGTATGATCTCTAGTGACTAGATAAAGTTTATATGTTTCGGTAGGGTTTCGGACGTATTTGGATTTTAAATGAAGAAAAAAAAAATTTTGGCGGCCACTGTTCACTAATCCGGCCGAGAATCCAGCCAGTTTTTGGCCGGATATGTAGGGGAAATTTTTGAAATTTTCGAGTTGGCCACTGCCTCCAATCCGGCCAAAAATCCGGCCGGATTGTGACATGGCAGGCACTATTCATCTTCAGTTTTGATTTTCATTTTCCGTTTCGGGGTTGTTGAATCGTTTAAGAGCGCTAATATATTTCGGAACGTTTTAGTTTGTGTATAACCATCTTAGTAGTCCTGGCGAGAGTTGGGCAGGCAGTTCGCTAACCCCTTTGGTACGTCTTAGAGGAAGGTGGGGCTGTCACAACTTGCAAGTCCATTCTTCAAGTTGCAATGACTCTTCAAGAGGTATAAAGGTTTCAGCAAGAGTGTCGAACATTGGATTGTTGACATATACCAATAGGCTCTGTGGTTGAGATCCTCCTTGTTCATCTATCAATAAAATATGTTGCAATGATGTGGCATAACCCTCAATTTACATGGCTACTAAGATTTTGTACAAAAAGAACTTTTTAGTCAATAAAAAGAAATTCAAGTAAAGAACTTTTAGTTGAAGATCAACTTTAAATCAACATTATGAGCATATTTCTCCTCCAAAAATATCTATAAATACCCTCCTGTATCTCATTGATTTGAGCATATTGTAGCATGAACAAATAGATGAAATAGAATAGAAGTAGAGGTAAGAAGTAGTTTTAACTCTAGCTTCATATTGTAAATTTCTATGTTTGTTTAAGAGGTTTGAGAAGAAAGTGAGGGCACTCTTGTACTAAGCACATTTGAGAGATCAACTTGTGAAAGAATTGAAGGATTCAACCTTCAAGACATTGAATACGAATTTTGCTTCCTAAACTTTGTCCCATGTTATTATTTGTCATGCTTTATTACAAGTTTATTTCATACTTAGATGTTCTTAATATGATATCTAAATAAGCTTTTCACCTCTTAGGGTGAAGACAAACTTGTAGTTAGGGAATGATTATACTTTTTCATGATTTGTTAGTTTGAGAACTTGCATTTAATACTTTATAGTTGTTTCACCCTCAACTATGAATGATTTGATAATTTTTTAGCAATGAAATTTGCTTTCAAATAAATCTAAATTCTTAAACACTAACCTTATTCTTACAAAAGTAGTGAGTAATGGTTGGTTGGATTCATACGATAACTTCATTGAAATTATTTAATTTATTTCTTCCCTTTTCTTTATGAAAATAGGTAAAGGATGATTCAAGAAATTAAAAAATTGTGAAAGCAATTTTTAGAGGAACTAGTCAAGGCAGTTTCTCTTAAAAATGTTCATTGGCGAAAGCTGTGACATGCAATTGGAAGTTGTTCCTTGACAAATCATGGATGCATAAGCATAATCACCTTAACAAAGTTCTAATCTTGACGTAAGAGATTCTAATCCCTAGAACCCTCTCACTAAATTTTAAAGCAATCCTAATCTAACTTGCTTTTTACTTGTATTTTTTTCTTGTAAATTACCACCTACATAGTTGGTTCTACCACCCAATGGCTAGTTTTATATTTATTGCTTATGTTATATGGTTGGTTGTACCGCCTAAACTCTGTTTTCATGACCTGTTTTACCACCTAACTAACTTCTAATTTTTATGGATGATTGTACTGCCTACCTAACTTTCTTTGTCTTTACTTTCTTAAACTTTTATTGTCTAGATAATAGAACAAGTAATTAAGCTCAAATGATTATCACATCCTAAATTCCTGTGAAATTGACACCCTTTTTTAAATAGTTAAACCTTGTCCACAAGGTGGAGATGCCAACCCCTAATTTATTCCAACTAATAATAACTTTACACCACTTTGAGGGGGATCAAACTTGATCTAAAAACAAAGCCTGGAAGCCAATATCTAATTTTTGTCTACCATAGTCCTCGCAAATGGTACATTCCTAGCATCTAGAGACACAACACTTCTAATTGTTGAAGAAAGACATAAAGCATTATCAAAAATCTTATCCCAATGCAAATAAAGAGATGCCAACTTATCTGCAGATGAATTAACCTCATGAAAAACATGCACAAGAGAAGCTGTAAAAAACATCAATAAACTCGGTATCTTCCTTATAACATTGCATAAATGCCATTTAGCTAATAAACTTGACGCAACCAATTGCACAAGTACTTGAGAATTCACTTCCACCTATGAGGGACCACCAGCTTTCTCTTTGCATAATTTAAGACTATACAACAATGCATAAACTTCGGCTAAGAGCACATTGCAATCTCCAACTCCTTATAATATGCAAATACTATTTTTCCTTCATGATTCCTTACCAAACCACCACCTAAAGCCAACCCTTGCAAAACACTTTGTGAGAGCCCGTAAAATTTTTCTTAATTTATACCATTTAATTCTATTCCTTTTCATGCATTTTCCTTATTTTATTTTACTACATTAATTTTCTGGACACTTTATAAGTGAATATAGTTTTTCCAACCATTTTTCTAGTATAAGTTAGTTCGGGTTAAATTTGAAGTGCGTTATGGACGTGGGACTCGCTAGTGCGATAAAATTTTGGTGATTAAGTGATTTTTGTGCAAAGTATTATTATTTTACAAGGTGCTAGGAGACAATTGAAAGTTAGCTAGATAAATTACCATTGGTAGACAAAAGGATAAGCTTAAAACCCTAAAAGGAGCCAAGTGTCACTATGCTATTAGAAGTTAGACTTTTGACCAAGATTGGTAACTTTACTAAAATCAGATTTTTGACCAAAATTCATTCATTTTCTTGTCTCCTTTGGCTGAAATTAGTGAGAGAGAAACCAAGAGAGTTCTTCATCTTCCACTTCAATTACTTGTCCAAATCTTGAGTTTCAACCGATTAATTTGCAAACTACTCTATAAAACTTACTTTCCAAGTAGTTTCCAAGGTGTTTGTGGAGTTATTTTTGGAGGACAAAGCTTAAGCTACCATCTTTCATAGGGAGATAAGGTATTTTGCCAAGAACCTCTTCTTTACTTCAATTAATTGCTAATTAGTGGTTTAAAGTTGTAGTTTTGGTAGTTTATGAGCATATTTCATGGTTGGAAGTAGTATTATGGAAATTCCAGGTTAGGGTTTTGAATGACCCTGTTTCTGTTGCCCAAAGGGCGTGCTGCCCAAATTTTCACTGGAGGGCTAAGTTTCTATTTGAATTTGTATATTTTCATTTGGCAAATACTATGACTGTTTTCCATCTTAAAACATGATCCTTCTTCAATTGGAAACTCC
Organism: Coffea arabica; assembly: GCF_036785885.1. Taxonomy (NCBI): domain Eukaryota; kingdom Viridiplantae; phylum Streptophyta; class Magnoliopsida; order Gentianales; family Rubiaceae; genus Coffea; species Coffea arabica. The sequence goes on along the minus strand of NC_092320.1, from coordinate 45,351,109 downwards.
AAATGTTTACTTACGCTTACCAAATAAAAAGGAGTGGTTTAGGGTTTTTTTGGGTATTTTGTCCTCCTTTTTTCATGGATTTCATTAAAACATTTAGTCTATAATATCTACTTAGCTATGAGATGATTTTGAACCATATAAACGATCCCAAAAATAGTATTTCTTAGCCTACCTAGCTGGATTCCGACTTACCTTTGGTTTAAGTGTTTCCATTGGAAAATTTTATAACCCTTTTGAGTTGGGTTTTACGTTTGGACTATGAAACCCTAGTTATTTTTGTCCATGGGTCCAAATGTCCTCGTTTCACTTTAAAGTCTTTTTATACGTTCCACTCATCATTTGTCGAGTTTCTTTGATTTCACCTAATTGTTCGCGCTAGATGAGCTGTAATATTTTTTCTCGTTTAATCTTAGGTTTTCTCGGTGACTGAGGATAATATCCGGAAGGATATTTTGCACGTTGTTTTGCGTACATAGGTGAGTGTTCCTTGTTTGTTATATTCTCCTTGACTTCATGACTTGTTGTTGTTGTTTGATAATGTGTTAAGTGTTTTCAACGATTTTCAAAACGAATTTTCTAGGCGAGCGTGTACTTTATCGCGCTCGACGTAAATGAAACGTGAAATTTTAAATGATTTAATGATTAATACATTAGTTGTGCATGATGTAAGCCTTTTGGCTGAACTGGGCCCTACTCTTCGTTACCGATCGACTCGAGCCAGAAGCGGACTCGGTCGGGCGATATGGTGACCCTGGGTGTGAACATTGGTATACTCGAGTATTACCTTGTAGGTTGGTGGAGCCTGGCCAACGTCCAGGAGGGGGTGAATGAAATGAACAAACGAATGAACGAGGGGTTTTATGTGAGGACTCGCAAATTTCTTATATTTTTCTCCCAAAAAAAATGCCCTTTTATTTGGAATTATTATTTATTAAAGCCCTACTACCCAATCATTCTCCAATAAGTGCAAATGAATCTAGAAAGTAGGGTTTCACTCTTCGTTTTCAAAATTGGAGCAAATTAGCGTTTTCGCGATTTTCGCCGGATGATTTTTCGGTACGGAGCAAGGATCAAATTTGGTGATTAAAAGTGACTTTTAAGTGAGAAATAATATGTGATTAGGAGCAATGATATAAGGTTAGTGAATAGGAAGTAAAAACCCTAGTACGGGTGTTTTAAAGAAAAACGGTGTGAACCGACGTGTACCGCACACTACCGATTGAACACACCACTGGACCACCACTTTCTTACCACATGAGCTTATTGATATTTGAGCAAAATATTCCTTCATTTCCAGCTGCCTTTGACCGAAATTTGTGGCCAAAAATGTAAGGGAGAGAGAGAAAAATTTGCATGGCTTTGGTGGCGCCAAGTGTCACCACCTCATGGCTCCTTAATTAATTTTTTTTTCTTGCCTTTTTATCCTTCACTTCAGCCATCTTTCTTCTTCATTTTTTCTGGTCTTGGCCAAGCAAGAGAGAGAGAAAGGGAGAGCAAGAGAAAACAAATTCCTTCTTGATTTACACCAACCAAGTGCTAAAATCGAATTCTAAACCGATTGATTGTAAGTTTGGAAGCTTGGGAAGCTAAGGGAACCAAAAACTTCAAGAAATAGTGGAGGATCACTCTTGCAAGCCTTCTTTTTTAGGTATAAAATCTGATCTATGGCTTTGATCCTTTTATTCTTGTTTAAGATGTTAAATAGTCCATGTTTTGGGTTTGATTACAAGTGATGCAAGTTGTTGTGGTGATTTTTGGATGAAATATGTAAGTTAGAGTTTGATTAATTTCTGCCTAAACTTGTTGTATAGTTAGTATATGCTGTATATAAGGTTATATAGGGGGTTTTGGTAGCAAGTGTAGCAAGAAATTAAGAAAACTATCATTGAAACCAAAAGATTTCAGATTTCTGGAAATTTTCATCCTATTCTGCCCGTTTTTGTTACACCATGTTAGAGGCTGAATTGGGCTTGTCATAAAACATGAAAGTTGTATAGAATGGTATTTTATAGGTACCTACAAAATTTCAACTCAATCAGAGCAACGTAGCCTGTGAAACGACCAAAATACCCTCACTATTTTAAGGTTTTTCCCAGTAGTCCGTTTGGTCAGTTTATCCAGTTTATCATGTTTATTCACTAGGATCCGTACTGAGTTAGCTTTTTTCCAAAACATGAAAGTTTTATTTCTCTTCCTTAGCTTTTAAACGCATCCAAGAACACCTTAAACAGACCTTGGTAGCCTGAGATATGACCATTCTAGTCTAGTGCGGTTAATTAGCCGTCAAGTTGGAAGTTGGTTCTGTAACTTGGGAATATGACCAGGTTACCCTGGAAATCTGACTAAGTGACCTTCATGGAAGTTGTAGGACTTCGTCTTAGCTTCGAAACGGTATAAGTTACATACCAATCCGATAAGCGTAGCCTCAGATGTTTTCTTTCCGCAACCACACGTCAAATCTATCTTTCGCTAGGTTACATTTCCGCACTTGTTATCACTTAATTTTGTTCTTGTATTGTATTGAGCCTATGGAATGGCTATGGAACTGAATTTGTGTCATGGACAACTTTGGGTTGGATTGAGAAAAATAATGAAGCCAAAATGGCTGGAAAATTTGGTAAACACAAAGGGTATGCTGCCCAAATTTACGCTCGAGGACTAGAAAACTATACTTACGCTTGGTATTAGTAGTTATTTGAATTTTCTTTGGTCCACTTAACCTTTGGAGGGGTTTAACTATAATATTTTCTCTTGGCTATTATTAGGGTTTCTTGGCGATTGAGAGTGTTATCCGGGAGGATACTTTGGACATTATTTTGCTTAAATAGGTGAGTGTTCTATATACGTTTTGTTTCTATGACTAAGTGGATTGTTGGGTCTATGTGATTATTCGTGACTATTTGATTAAATGTTACTTGTTTTCTATGATTTCTAAAATGAACTTTTGCTAGGTGAGTGTGTACTTTATCGCACTCGACCTAAATAAATATGAAATTTTCGGTGATTAAATGTTGAAATACTAGTTGCGCATGAATGTAAGCCTTTTGGCTGAACTGGGCCCTTGCTCTTGTTACCGATCGACTCGAGCCAGAAGCGGACTCGGTCGGGCGATATGGTGACTTGGGTGAACATTTGGTATACTCGAGTATTACCTTGTAGTCCGGCCATGTCCGGATGGGTGGAGTCCGGCCAACGTCCGGATGGGTGGAGTCTGGCCAACGTCCGGAAAGGGATGTGTGACGACCCCACTTCTCCCAAGGGCGAACCCAAGGGTATCGGCGGGCCGCCTGCCTAGCTCGCGCCAGGACTCAAAACTTAAAGTTTGAAAGAGCACTAAATACAATATATACAATCCCAAAAGAGTTATAATTACATTCTCCAAAAGTATCGAGTCAAACCACCAAAACAAAAATAAACATCCTAACTGTTCAACTATTACAAGCCAATCTAACTATACTAGTATACGAGCCAAAAGTCCCCGCGTCGGCCCCTGCTAAGGAAAACAAAAGGAATGGGGTAAGCTATATGCTTAGTAAGTAAACAGGGGCGAAAGCATAAATTTCACGTAACAGTTACACAATAAGAGTAAAGCAAAAGCAGAAAAGAACAACATCATATAATAAGGATACGGGTGGCTCCAAAGCCAATTCATGTGCCATGCATGATCTCCTGCCGACACTCCGTCGACCACAAATAATAGTCCGTAGAACTTCACTTGTGCACCCACCGACACCTTATCACCCTCACTGGCCAGTCACCTCACAAACTTGCCCGGGCGAACGAAATCACAAACTTGAGCTTGAGTCACAAGCTCGGGTCACAAACTTGGTCACCTTCTCGGTGAACCGGATTCACAAAATTGGTTCATAACATGAACCTACAAACTTGGTGACCTCAGACTAAGTTGGACTGCCTTCGACCAAGCCCTAACCGGCTCGAATAGTCCAACCAGGTCAAGAGTTCGCCCCAAACTCACAAACTTCACAAAATTATTCAAAATCACAAACTTTGCAAACTTCACAAACTTTATTCGAAAGTCGCCCCGAGCCACAAGCTCAAGGGTTTTGGTTCCAAAAGGTTCATATACATATGCCAAGTACAATTATACATTCAAATTAGGGTTTAGGTCGAGTGCGATAAAGTACACCCTCGCCTAAGTGCCCTTTTCACATATCTCAAACACATAGCAAAGAAAACACACCAAACTGGCCTGAATACTTACCCAAAATACAAAAGTAGTACTAAAGCAAAATCGCTTCGCGCGTGTTCGCTAGTAGTGGGCCCCACCGGCTCCGCCTAACTCACCATTGTCTGAAATAGAAGATTGTGTCATAATATATCACAAACGGCCACTAACGTACTTAAAACAAGCAAAACGGCAAAATTGGCACGCGCCAGTGCGGAAACGGCAAACGGGACGGCCAGATCTGCCATCTCAAACCGTTTTGGTCAAAAGTTAGGCTAGGAGTGTCGGATCAAGGTGGGTGAGACACCGTTTCGAAGCTAAAAGGAAGAGCTACAACTTTAATTTAGGTATCTCAACCCAGATCTCAATAGGTATAGGTCAAAAATGCACGAAACAGTGCCAGCTGTTTCATTGCGGTTTACCAAACAGGCCCTGTTTGCAAGGCCGTAACTCACGGCTCAGAAATCAAAATCAAGAAATTTCAGAGGCGTTAGAAAGCTGAAACATAAGGCTAAAACTTTGATGTTTTGGCCAAGATCTGAATCCACTCAGAATAGAACGAAAATCGAGTGCCAAAATACCCGTCAGAACTGTCCAGATACAAGGCAGTTCTGACGATCTATATTGTTTGGGTCATAACAGAAGCTACGGAACTCGGATTCCGACGTACTTTATACCGTTTCGAAGCTGAGACCAAGATCTAAATTTCTAATGAAGGAGTCGATACCCAGATCGAATGGGATCAATACGGAAAAACCCACGGTCAGAAACTGAAATTCAAAACGTACACAAACGAACGTCTAAAACAGGCCTGATGGTTTTGTCCATAACTCAGGATACACTAATCCGTTTGACCTGAAATTTTACAAGTAGATTCAGGACCTAATTTACCGGGTGTTAAGAGATAAGTAGAGGTTGTAATTTGGATTGATATGAGAGAGAAAAGTTAGGTAGATATTTAATAAAAGGTGACAAGTGTCACCATAAGATTTAATCTTACCATAAGACCACTATTCACCTTTTTCTATTTTGACCAAATAAATCACCAAAAATAACAAAAAAATTCCTCATTCTTTTCTCCCTCTTGGCTGACTCTCTCTCCAAGCAAAAGAAGAAAAACCTCTCTCAATTCCTTGCTCTAATCTTGCCCAAATCAACAACTTAACCGTTTAATCTTGAACTTACTCCATAAAACCTCTCCTATTAGTGTTAGTAAGTTGTTAGTGAAGCTTTTTGGAAGAGCTAAGGTGACCAACATCTTCCTCTCTCTTGTTTCTTGGTAAGTGAGGCTTGAACCACCCTACTACACCTAATGATGCTTATGTTATGCTTATTGGTGATTCAAGTGCTGAAATTTCTGGTTTTTATCTTGGTTTGGAGTGATTTGGTGAAGTTTTCTATTTTATGATGATTTTTCTGGTTTAATTGGATTATGATGGTGTGGTTGTTTATGATGATTGGAAATGGTATATAATGATTCTAGAGGGTGGAAAAAGTGGAAGATTTCAAGTAATTTCTGTTTTGGAAGAAATCTGGAAAAATTAGGGTTCTTGGTTCTTCATTCTGTCCGAAAATTTTGGTCATAGATAGAGGCCGAATTGGCCTTGTCTTAAAACATGAAAGTTGTAGGTAATGACATTTTATAGGTGGCTGTAAAATTTCAGGTCAATCGGAGTAGCGTAGAGTGAGAAAAGTCGAATTTACCCTTGCTGTTCTGGTTTTGGCCGAATGTAAGAACTGCGATTGTAATTGGTTGTTTTGGTTGGGATTGCTTCTGAATTGGTTGTTATGGTCTTCTGATGAAATGTAGCCTTAAATCTTAGCTTTCATATGGATTTGGAATCTCGGAATTTGGACTTAGGTAGCCTGTTTTATGATGTTTGTGCTAGAATACATTTTGTGAATCTGTTTTTGCGATGCTGGTGTAGTATCTTGCATTTTTGACCTAGTTACACTCGAAAATGGATTGAGTGGCCTTCTTCAACATTGTAAACCCAGTATCCGAAACTTAACCTAATCGGCCGAATTTTTCCGAACTTTTCGCACTAGTGGGTCCCACGTCCGATATACGTTCTTAATTTCTCAAAAACTAACTAATACTAGAAAAATCATCTAAAAACTCTAGTTACTCAATAAAAATTATCTGGGGAATTTTCTAATAAAGAAAATGTAGGAAAACGGGTTTTCAATCTTAACCGGAACTGAGGGTTTAAATCTTAATCCCTACTTAGGGTTTTCGAAATACTCCCAAAACCAAACGTTACCGCTCAATTAATGAATATATCAACGTAGAACGAACTGGGGCCTCACAGGATGAATGAACGAACGCAGGCACGAGGGTTTTACTTCTCAAAAAAGGAAATTTTCAAATAATTGGAGTAATAAGGGGAAATGTCAAGGGAACGAACGAACGAACAAATAGCTCCTTGTGAGCCCGTATCCTTTTAATGAATGCATTATCATTGCTTTATATTGGACATGTTTTCTGGATTATTTGTTATTACATGATTAATGTCCTTGTTCAATTACTTGTTTTTGTATATAGAATCTCACTGAGCTTTTAGCTCACCCCTTTAGTTTGTTTTCCTTAACAGGGGAAGGCGAGTAAAGACGAGAGCTCAGTTTAGACTAGCCTAGACTAGTTTTTGGTTTTGTAATGGTTCTCGCCCTAGTGCTTGGCACGGGCTGGATGTGTGGTGAACCGAGAACCTTTGTATATTCGATGTTTGTACTCCCTTTTGAGATAGTAATGTACATAAGTTTTGCGTTAAGTTTTGGATCGTCATTATATTTATTCCCGTGATTTATTTCGATTTTAATTGAGGATTGAAGTGAACGAGTGAGTCCTGGCGAGAGCTGGGCAGGCGACCCGCCGAACCCTTTGGTACGCCCTAGGGGGAAGTGGGGCCGTCACATTTTACTTATAAAATTTCATTTTCAAACGATCGGAGGAATAAGGGGAAAGGTCAGGAGAACGAATGAACGAACGAACAAATGGCTCCTTATGAGCCCGTATCCTTTTAATGTATGTGTTAATATCGCTTTCCATGGTAAATGCCTCTTGAATTATTGATGCTCTATGTTTAATGTATTGGATTGATTATTTGATTATGTGTTCGGAACCTCACTGATCTTTTAGCTCATCCCTTTAGTTTTGTTTTCCTTAACAGGGGAAGGCACGCAAGGATGAGAGCTTGCTATAGACTAGCTTGGTCCAGCTCTTTGTTTTGGTAATGGTTCTCGCCCTAGTGCTTGGCACGGGCTGGTTGTATGGTGAATTGAGAACCTTTGTATATTCGATAGTTGTACTTCCTTTTGAGATAGCAACGTATATAAGTTTCGCTTTAAGTTTTCGATTTTAGCTATATGAATTCTTGTGGTTTTATTTCGGATTTGTTTGAGTGAACGACTGAGTCCCGGCGAGAGCTGGGCAGGCGGCCCGCCGAACCCTTTGGTTCGCCTTACGGGGAAGTGGGGCTGTCACACATTTATATCAGAATTTAACTTAAACTACCCCCAATGGCAGTTTCACCCAAGAAATTGGGATATGACATACCTTCTTAATCGAAGAATTTGATACCAAAGTAGCACACAAACTTTATCCATTTCATGAAAACCCTTGATACACCCAGTAGCTCTATAAACTGGTCAATCTGGCAAATAACATTCATAGGATCACAAGAAATAATTCGAAAATAAGTATTATTTCTTTCTAACCACAAAAACCAACATATAATCACTGGAAAAAAAAACTTGTATGTAATTCTTTGAAGCCAGCAGAGTAGAGTAAAACCACATTAAACAAAATAGAGGACAAACTTCGACAACCAGGCATTGACATCCCAAATCTTCTAGTGAAATGAGACCACACCGCGATTGCTATCAGTCCGAACAAAAAGAGATGCAAACCTATCTCTTCCGCCTCGTTACAACAATGGCACCTTGATGGAAGACATAATCCATGCCTTTGAAGATTAACATCCAATGGCAAAAAATTGAGAACCAATGACGTGTGCATGAATAGTGAGATGGATGGCGGGCTTGACTGATGTGTGCACGGATGGCGAGATGGATGGCAGCCTTGACTCAAGGCTTTCATAGAGACATTGAAGGCTTGAAGTTGTCTACACATTGATCCAAGTCAATGAAGCATCAAGTAATGTTAGTCATTGGTTTCGTTAGTTGAGTTGGCTGTTATAGTGTCATGTTTTAATTAGTTGGTCAGTTAACTAGTGGAGTTAAGTAATTTGGCCCAACTTATGTTAAGTATGGACCGAACTACTCTTGCTAGTGGTAGGAAGACGGGCCGCAAAATCCTTGTCTATAAAGGATTAGGCCCCTAGGTCTCTAGCCTATAAAAAGGCTCCTTTTGTACAAATAAAGGGTTACGTACTTTGTTAATAAAATTTCAGTTTTGTTTCTCTTCCATTATTGAGAGATTCGAATCCTTTTACTTGCTTTGGCAAGGGTTCTTGAGCAATCTCGCGATTGTCCTTGATTGTTCGTCCGGCCTATCTACTTGAGTAACCACCTCTATTGGAGTCGCCGTTCTACCGCCTTGAATCAAGTCATGTTGTCCGTCTTGGTTTTGGGTTTCGTAAACCAAATGTAGGACAACCTTGCTAGATCCTTGGGCAAACGTGCTACGTGTCTCGAAATGCGTTGATCGAGAGGGGTATCAACCAATCTCCAAGCAAAAAAAAAGGAGAATTTCAATGGTAAAACAAAGTTCCACAATATCGAGTCCACCATCAAAATATTCACCTGTCATCGTAATCCCTCTAATGCAGACCTAATAGTGAAAGAACCAGTAGTAGATTGTAACCACACCAATGCATCTTTTGTTGAAATTTGAAAATAAACATCCTTGATCAGCCAAACAACACTCATTGGTGTGAGGACTTGTAAAATCCCTTATATTTTTCTTAAAATTTCCTTTTATTTGGCATTTATTCCTTTCTAATAGCTTTACTACTCATTTACACCCTTAGTAATTGCAATTAACCATAGAATCAAGGGTTTTCTCTTTAGGTTCTTAGTTCGGGTAAATTAGGGCTTTGCGTATTTTGACCGTGTGATCACTTGGTGAGATGTGTGCACTAAATTCGGTGATTAAGGGTGAGTTTAGATAATATTAAGTATGTGATTAGAAGTAAGAATCATAAGTTAGTGAATTATAAGTTAAAACCCTAGTATATGCAATTTAAGAAAAAATGGGTTGAACCGACGGATACCGTTTGTTACCGAGTGAGTACACCACTTGAACACTACTTTATTACCTTAATCTCCTTGCTATTAATTGATTAAAATCAGCCCCCAAAATATCCTCAAGGCAGCCAAAATAATGGACCAAAAATAAGAGAGAAAAGAACAAAAATTGACTTCCAATCAAAGTGTGACACTTGTCAACTTTGACCCAAATTAATTCCTATCATTTTAACCTTCTTGAAGCTTCATTTGAGCCTTCATTTTCAGCCTTCCAGCCATGAGTTTGAGAGGAAAAAAGAGAGAGGAAACCATCTCAATCCATCTTGAGCTTAGCTTGTTTGAGTGAGAAATCAAGAAAACTAAATCGATTAACTTCTAATTTGAGAGCTTAGGAAGTTTGGGGAGCTAAATTTTGCAAGGAAAGGTGAAGGATATCTCTTGCAAACCTTTTATTGAGGTAGTATGGCTGACCATCTTCTTCCTTCCCCTTAGTCTTGTTTAAGTTATGTAGCAACTTGTATTCATGCATTGTGATACCTATTTAAGTGATTTTGATGATTGTGGTAGTGGAATTGTGAGTTAGGGTTTTGAATTGTTCACTTATATTTCTTGTTGTTTAGATGGTACATGGTGACTATAACCTTGTATAGGAAGTTGAGGTAGTGGTTCAAGCTAGAAATGTGAAGTTTGCACCTTAAACTCATTGAATTCCAGATTTGAAGCTCTTCATTGCCCTGTTCTGACCGGTTCTGTTTGGCCATGATGGAAGCCAAATTAGACTTAGATCAAATCATGAAAGTTGTAGGAAATGATTTTTTGTAGCTTCCTGTAAAATTTCAACTCAATCCAACCACTGTAGCACATGAAATTACAAAATTACCCTTGCTGCCATAGGTATAATTTTGTGGACAGTTTTGTCATTTCCTCATTCTGGCTGCATTTTTTCACCTTGATCCGTATCAAATTAGCCTTTGGCCAAAACACAAAACTTTTACCCTATGTTTTAGCTTTCCAACGCAACTGAAAACACCTCAATCGGACTTTTGTAGCCTGAGTTATTGTCATTTGAACACAATGCTGTTAACCAGCCTAATGGTGAAATTCTGGTTCTGTAATCTGTAAATTTGACCTAGATAAACCATGAACTGGGTTGAGTTGTCTTCATTAAAGTTGTAGTTCTTTGTCTTAGCTTCAAAATGGTATAAATTTTACCCCAATCGGATAAGCGTACTTTCAGTTGTGACCGATACGCTTAGAGACATCGAATCTGCCATTTAGCCTTTTGCCTTCAAACTTGATTTCCGATTAGATAGTTGTACTTGTGTTATACTTATGTTGTACTTGGATTATTGTGGAGCCTAATTGAATGGCTATTGGAATGACATTACCTATGTGTGACATTGGGGCTAATTTGAGGAAAATAATGAAGCCATAAATGGCTGGAAAATAGGTAAACACAAGGGGTATGCTGCCCACATCTTCACTCGCAGGCTAGTTGGATGCACTTATGACTTGAGCGAAAGGGTTTTAGGGTTGTTTAGGTTTTAAGACCAACTGCTACCTTTTTACTCCAACGTCACATTGTTATTTCTTCGCACTAGTAGTTCACTTGGCTGGACATACAACTTATAGTCGAGCTTCATTGTGCATTTCGTTTCCTGGGTTAGTGGATGGGAGAAACCATAATTGTTCTATCTTGGTTGTTGATAGGACGTGACAGTAATCAAAACCATCCTTTGGGAGAAAACTTTTGAAGGTAGCTTTGCTTGAGCTGGTGAGTGTACCACTCCCCTATTGTGTTGCTTCTCTGGTTTATTTGTATTTGCAACTTGCAATCTGATTATCTGTGACTTTTGTATGCTCTGTATGAAACGAATGTGTACTTTATCACATTCATTTCTCTCATCTGTCTGTTCTGGTTCCAGTATATGTTTTAATTTGTTATCTATATCTGTATCTGTATCTGTTTGATGTGTTTGGAGGTTTGTATCCAACGACCCTTCTGTGACCTCTGAGCTCAAAACCTATGGCTAGTTATTCGAGTCGAGCCGGCAAGGGCCTGGTCGATTAGATAACGAACCACTGTAGTCTGTTTCTGGGAAATCCTTGGGTATTGGAGACTCTAGATTTTCGGTATACTCGAGTATTACCACCTCTGTTCTATATATGGTGTTCGGGCCCAGCAAGGGGTATGTTCGGTGGACGGAATTTGTTGACAAGTGGGGTCTACGGTCATGTATGTTCTCTAAACGTTGATGGAGAGTCAACGAGGGTGGATCAAGTACTGCAACGGGAATTTGGCTCCTGAGAGCCACCTGTATCCTTTCTATCTGAGGTGTTTGTTCATTTCCTTATATGTTGTGTATATGTGCCTTAAAAGTGAAATGCCATGATTCTTTACTACTTGTACTTGTAGTACCTCATTGAGCATAAGCTCACCCCATTCCCGTTATCTTTGTCTTCCTTACAGGGTTCAATATTTTGAGAGCTATGATTTTGAAGATAAGCGTTGAGCCAATTCTAGACGTTTCCTTTGATTAGGCTCTTATATACTGGCAAACCCTAAATGTAGTTTATATAAGTATGACTACTATGGTTTGTACTTCAAGTTAACTGATTGAAAACTCCGATGTACATATGTAAATAAGTGTTTGATCAAGTGTTTCACGCGTATTCATTTGAGATTGTACGTTTCTATAGCTATGTGAATTTTCTTGTATCCATTGGGAAAAACGAGCGAGTGTGAAGCTTGAACGAGGAAGAAAAAAATTTTGTCAAATTTTGACGCAACCGCGGTCCTTAGCTCTCTCCGATGATTTGATCCGTAGTCCTGGCGAGAGTTAGGCAGGTGGTCCGCCGACCCTTTGGTTCGCCTTAGGAGAAGGTGGGGCCGTCACAATTGGCACCCACTATAATAACCTCTCTTCATTCCATGCCTCCATTTCATAAAATTCAGTACCAAGAAATAGGGTAGCAAGTCAACTCCCAAGTATGAAGCCAACAGTTCACTAAACAACCACCTATCCTACCAAAAGTTAACCATACCCTCACCTAGAACCCATCTTATATTACTTTCTACAAAGTCACGCGTCTCCACCAACCTTCGCCACAAAGTAGATGGTTGACTTTAAGAAACCAAAGCTAGATGCTGACCTTTAATATATTTGTCATGCATGCAAGAAGGCCAAAAAGAATTATTACATTGCAACCTCTGCCAAAGCTTACATTCAAAAGATTTAGCCATATTATCAATCGATCTAAACCCAAGCCTCCCTTCCTCCACTGGAAAACATAATTTATCCTAACTAGACTAATGGATTCGCTGAGCATCAGCACCTTGATCCCACAAAAATGAGTTACACACTCTGCCTTACCAATGCAACACTACCTTTGGTCGGTTCACCACTTGTAACAGATACATCGGAATAGAAGAGAAAACACGACGTAATAAAATCATTCTGCCCCCTATTGACCATATTTTTTACTCCAATGAAATAATTTACTACACATTTTTGCCAATATACCATCAAATAAAATACACCCCAGTGAACCTCTATAAATAGGAGCTCCTAAGTAAGTAAAGGGAAAATCTTGTAGCCGAAACCCCAAAATAGAAGAAACCAACTATTTTTTATCCTTAGATGCATGAGAAGAAATAAAAAAAGACACTCTTATGAACATTCACCTTTTGTCTAGAGTATGCCTAATATCTATAAACAAACTCTTTAATTGCCAATAAACATTCCTGAGAAGCCTTAGAAAACACCATAATATTATCTACAAAGGCCAAGTAAAACACATGCAACCCAGCTAAAACATAAAAATGAATTTTATCATCCAAAAACACTGTAAGGATCGAAGACAATCTAAGAGGGGGTGAATTAGGTTGATTAAAAAGCTAATCAACTTATGGGCACTTTTTTGCTCAAAATGAAATTTACCCTCTTTTCTAAGTGATCACACAATGTAGCAATTAGTAAGAAAGTACGATTGCTTGGGAGTAGAAGAGATGAGCAATTAAAAGATCACAATATAACAATAAGTAAATAAGAAGGGAAGAATTGCAAACCAATTGACTACCAAACTCCTCTTGAACTTGTAGATCAATTTATAGAACAAGCTTCTTCAAGTTGATGAAGCACAACCAATCTTGTGTACAAAGGAAGGTTCACTTCCTCCTTACCCCAAGCTCTACTCAGTCAAGTAAGGAAGCTTCACTATCCCTCAAGACAACCCTCACAGAACTACACTATTGAATTATTCACTCACAAATAAAAAGTTTACAATGAACTTCACACCACCAAGACTACAAATCTTCTTTGGAGAGTGTTTTCTCACTAAAACTACTCTAGATCTTTTGTATCTTTAATGTACAAAAGTTATTTGAAGTTTTTGACGGTACTTTATTTATAGGAGACCAAAAAAGTGCTTCATTAATGCTTCCAATGGATAGAAAGTAGCTAAAGAGTCAACTAGCTGTTGGAGTATCAGATGTCTGGTAGTCTGGTTTCTTGCGTCCGACAACAGGCAGTGAGTTTAAGAGATTTTCTTCAATTCTATCGGACGTCTGGTACTTGCGTCCGAAAGCAGACAATGAATTAGAAAGAATATCTCAATTCTATCGGACGTCCGGTATTGTCTTTGTGAATGTCCGACAGCTTTCGTCGAGTTTGAAAGATCCTATTGGACATCCGATGCTTGCATCTAATCGAGGTCAGTGAGATAGGGGGAATGTCTTATTTCCTTCAGACATCCGGTGATGGAGTTTTTTATGCGTCCGAAGTTGCGCAATGATTATCGGACATCCGATGCTGTCTTCACAAGCGTCTGACAGCTTTCAGCATTCTTTGTCTCTTTCAATTGTACTTAATCTTTGAATCTGATTTGCTTCATTGCTGAAAAGATCTTTAAGAAGATATTAGTACTATCCATTTGTTTTGTAAACATCAAAAGATCAGGATCAAAATCAACATTCTCCCCCATTTTGATGATGAAAAAACAATGAATGGAAGAAAGAAAAAGATTGAGCATAAGTTCCCCCTCATTTATTGGAGCCAAAATTTTTAAGGGACAAATATATAATCTCAGAAAAACTCCCCATTACACATAGCATACATTTCTCCCCTTTTTTGTCATCATAAGATAAAGGTAAAAATCAGTAACCATAATCCAGCAACAATAATAGAGAATCCAATATTCCAAACAAAAACAGAAAATTGATACCAGAATTCAGCAATCATCGCCAAAAAATTGATACCAAACAGAGAAATAACAATCAAATAATTATCAAAGTAAACTATCATTAGATTAGCATCATTAGATCAGCATTATTCTTTTCTTCCCATTTTTTATCATCGTAAAAATTCAGTAATATCCAAAAATATCAAGGAAAACTCAGTTCAAAACATCAGAAACATCAAAAGAAAATTGCAAAAGAACATTATGAACAAGAATCTCACCGATCTTACCAATATCTCCTACTCCAATTGCTTTAGTTTTCATGTCATTTCCACATGTCACTTTGCCACTAGACTTTGGCTTGAGTGTGATGGATCATCGGTCATGTGTCTTGAGCAATCACTATCTATGAACCACTTTGATTCTTTATTGATGTTCACCAGATTCACCTACTCAAGAGTTCAAGAACTAATATTTGGTACTCATTAATTTTTGGGTCCTTGAGAGTTAGTATCATGTCTAACTATCCACATGCATTTCATGCCTCTTCTCATGTTTTTCCTCACATAGTAATCACTTTTCATATGACCTTTTGACAACAAAAATTGTATATAACCAAAGAATCATTTGCAAAATCAGGTTTAATAAATCTTACAAAATCATTTGCACCAGAATTTAATTTCTTCTCATGAGTTCCAAAATGAGTTTTTCTTCCATTTTCTTGAAAACAGTTTTATTTTTTATGTTGGAGCCACTCATTTAAATTATTCATTTTTCTTTTCAAATCACCTTGCTCCTTTTTGAACATTTCACAAAGCCTTGTTTTTCTATCAAACTTATTTTGTAAATCAATCTTATTCTATTTCAAGAAATCATTTTCAGTTTTCAATTTCTTGTTTTCTTGAAAAAGTCGTGTGTTGTCCTGAAGAAGAAAACTTATTTTGTGTTTCAATTTCTTGTTTTTAACATAAGATTCTTTCAAACTATCATGCAATTTTTTAATAAAAGATTCAAGGTCATCATTTGTTTCATCATCATTATCAAATTGAGAGTTACAAGTTGTTATTTCATCATCTCCAATGACCATGAAAGCCAATTGAGCAGATTCTTCTTCCTCTTCAATTTCACCATCAGAGTTGCACTCATTCTATGTGAATTGGAAGTTGTTGAATCTTGGTTTTCTTTCAGCTTTCCTCTTCTTCATTGGACACTCACTCATGTAGTGTCCAAATTGGCCGCATTCATAGCATTTGTCATCTTGTTTTTTCTTGGCCTCATACTTTCCTTTGTTTCTTGCTTTGATGAATTAATTAGAATCTGAATTACTAGATCCTCCTCTTCTAAATCTCCTTTTGTTGAAGATCCTCTTGAAACTTTTTGTTATGAGAGCAAAATCACTGTCATCAACTTCCACATCTTCTCCATCCAAGGAGGCCGAATCATTTTTATCTTTAGTTGCTTTTAGAGCAATGCTCCTTCTTACCTTTGCATTTTTTTCCTCTTGTACCTTAGTCTTAAGTTTCAGCTCATAAGAGGTCAGAGAATTAATAAGTGATTCAATAGGCATAGTATTCAAATCTTTAACCTCTTCAATAGCAGTCACTTTACTTTCCCAATCTTTGGACACGGCATTCAAGATTTTTCTATTTTTCTCACCTAGAGAGTATTCTTTTTCCAACACTTCTAAATCCTTAATGAGATCATTGAATCTACAATACATTTGATCAATATTTTCATAAGACTCCATCTTAAACGACTCATATTTAGTAACTAAGATAGATTTCTTTTGTTCTCTAACATTCGCACTACCTTCATGAATTTCTTTCAATTTGTCCCAAATTTCTTTAGCTGACTTGCAACCCTTGACTCTAATAGATTCATTTGAGTCTAAAGCACAATATAACACATTCATGGCTTTTGTATTTAAGATGAGATGAGCTCTATCTACAGCAGTCAGTTCACTTCTTGTTTTTGGTCTTGATCTATGAGTATTTTCATCTATAAGAGAGGCATCATATGAATCTTCACTAATAATAAACCACAATTCAATATCAATTGATTGCAAAAAGATAATCATTCTTTCTTTCTAACTCACATAATTTGACCCATTAAACATAGGTGGTCTAATGACAGAATGTGACAGCCCCACCTCCCCCTAAGGCATACCAAAGGGTTCGGCGGACCGCCTGCCCAACTCTCGCCGAGACTCAGAGGCAAAAGCAAATAAAAGCTATTCACACGGCAAAAGAGTACTATTCATATTATATACATCGGCAAAAGATTTCTATTTACATCCCCAAAAGCAACTACTCAGACCATTACATCCTTATTATTATAACCAAAACCAAAGAGTGGACCCTAAGAAGGGTCCTTACACGGATCACTATAATAGGGAAAAACATTTTAACTATTCGGAGATTACAAACGAAGCCAAACTATACTAGTGATGGTGCCAAAATTTCCCATCGTCGGCCCTACTAAGGAAAACAAAAGAAAAGGTGTGACGCCCCGAAAGAATGAGTACGCGAATCCAAAAAATTTTCTAATTTTCTAGGGTTTATTTTATTTAATCGCCCGCCTTTTCTACATTTTCTTTATTAGAAAAATTTCCCAGATAAAGTTTATGAGCAAAGATAGTTTTAAAATGATTTTTCTAGTATCGGTTAGTTTTTGAGAAATTAAGAGCGTATTTTGAACGTGTGACCCGCAAGTGCGGTAAATGCATTATATTTTTGACAACTTGTTGGAATTTTGTATTAAGTGATATTATTTTACAAAGTGTTAAGATATTTGAATTAGAGAGACAAAAAGATAAGTTTTAAACCTAAAGGGTGACAAGTGTCACCTTCCTATTCAACCTTGACTTTGACCATTATTTCTTACCTTTACTAATACTCAATTTTGACCCAAAAAGCACCTAAATTTCTGCAAGCTTGGCCGAACCTCTTGGAGCAAAAATACAAGAAGAAAGCCTTCAACTCCAACTCCATTTCTTGCTCAATCTTGTGAATCAACCGTTAAACTTTCAAATTCCTCCACAAAAGTCACTTGTTTAGAAAGATTGAAGGTAGTGGTGGAGTGATTAGAGAAGGCAAAGGACTAACCCATCAACTTTCTTGATATTTCAAGGTTCATGTCTAGCAATCCTTTCATTGTTCTTGATTATGCTAAATTAGTGACTTGTGATGGCTAAAGAGATGGTTTGATGGATTATATCTTGATTTTGGTTGAATTGGTGAAGTTTTATCATTATTGGGGATTTTTCTGTTTTCATATGGATATGATTATGGGGTCATGTATAATGATTGGAAATGATGTTTAAGGACTCTATGAGGTGGAAAAAGTGGTCAATTGCAATCAATTTCTGTTTTGGAAGAAATTTCAGAAAATTAGGTTTTGTGAAGGAACATTCTGCCCGAATTTGTAGCTCATAGATAAAGGCCGAATTGGCCTTGGATTAAAACATAAAAGTTGTAGGGAATGACATTTTAGAGGTTTCTACAAAATTTCAGGTCAATCGGAGTAGTGTAGAATGAGAAAAGTTGAAATTACTATTGCTGTTCTGGTTTTACCCGAATGTAAGAATTGCGCCTGTAATTGGTTGTTTTGGCTGGAATTGCTTCCGAATTGGTTGTTGAGGCCTTCTGATGAAATTTAACCCTGTTTCTTAGCTTTCAGCTGGTTTTAGAATTTCTGGATTTGGACTTGGATAGCCTGATTTATGATGTTTCCGCTAGACTGCGATCTGTGAATCTGTTTTTCCGGTTCTGGTGTAGTTTATTGCATTTTTGACCTAGTTACACTCGAAACTGCGTTGAGTGACCTTCTGTAATATTGTAGCCCTGTCTCTTAGCTTCGAAACGGTGGGTCTTGAACCTTCATCCGACAATCGTAGCGCCTTTGGTACCATTACCGTAAAATGACGTCAAAACTGTTTTTCTGATTTTGAGCTTAACTTTCATTTCTGGACTTTTCCCTAGCTTGACTTGTACTAGTACTACTTGGAGCTTGCTGAATGGCTATTGGATGAACTTATTTGTGTGACTTTGGGACTGGTTGAGGAAATAATGAAGCCTTGACGGCTGGAAAAGTAAGCAAATTTAGTGGAAGTGCTGTCTGAACTTTGAAAGGACTTGATTGCATTGAGTTTGTGATTTAAGACTTGGATTTGAGCAAGGCAATGATATTTGATGGATGATTTCTGAGCCATGGAGGTGAGTGACCCTAAATTATTTCCAAAGTACTTGTGAAACGTTTCTTGCATTATTTACTTTTGAACTGTTTCCAAAGTTACTTTTGAACTGTTTTCTTGCATATCATGCGTGCTTATATGAGAGTGTTCCTTGTTTGATATATTTCCTTGACTTATTGGCTTGTTATTATTGATTGATAACGTGTTAAGTGCTTTGAATGATTTCCAAAACGAGCTTTTCTAGGCGAGTGTGTACTTTATCGCACTCGACCTAAATAACTGTGCAATTTTCAAGGATTTAATTATTGAAATGCTAGTTGCGCATGATGTAAGCCTTTTGGGCTGAACTGGCCATTGCCCCTTGTTACCGGTCGTCTCGAGCCAGAAACGGTCTCGGTCGGGCGATTAGGGACTTGGGTGAACGTTTGGTATACTCGAGTATTACCTTTGTAGGTTGGTGGAGGTTGGTGGAGTCTGGTGAATGAAATGAATGACCAAATGAGCGAGCGGTTTATTCATAAAAGAAAAGAAAATGCATTTTTCAAAAGTTTGAAGGAAGGAGGAAATGTCAGGAGAACGAACGTATCTTTTCATGAATGTTACTATCGCTTTCCATTGTAAATGTTTCTTGAATTATTGATACTCCATATTTACTGTTTTGCAAATGTTGTAGTTGTTTCTGGACTTATCATTTGATTTATGACATCATTGATATATGACATCATTGAAATGAACTATTGTGAAACCGATTTGATTACTGATTTTACTGGTTACTCGCTGAGTTTTTAGCTCACCCCAAAACTATTTTTATTCCCCTCCACAGGGCTCGTGGCGAAGGAAGGCTTGTAGTACTTGTGCACGTGTCTGGATGGCCTATATCTTGTACAATTTGGATGTTGGAATCATTTTATGTATAGTTAGGAATTAGTTTCCGCTGCATTTGTGATATGTAATTCTTGGAGAATTTGATGTATATTTGAGATTTATATTATAATTTGTTTGAGAACTGTAGTGAACGACTGAGTCCCGGCGAAAGCTGGGCAGGCGGTCCGCCGAACCCTCTGGTTCGCCTTAGGGGGAGGTGGGTGTGAGGCCCCAGTTCGTTCTACGTTGATATATTCATTAATTGGGCAGTAACGTTTGGTTTTGGGAGTATTTCGAAAACCCTAAGTAGGGATTAAGATTTAAACCCTCAGTTCCGGTTAAGATTGAAAACCCGTTTTCCTACATTTTCTTTATTAGAAAATTTCCCAGATAATTTTTATTGAGTAACTAGAGTTTTTAGATGATTTTTCTAGTATTAGTTAGTTTTTGAGAAATTAAGAACGTATATCGGACGTGGGACCCACTAGTGCGAAAAGTTCGAAAAAATTCGGCCGATTAGGTTAAGTTTCGGATACTGGGTTTAATTTACCGGGTGTTAAGAGATAAGTAGAGGTTGCAATTTGGATTGATATGAGAGAGAAAAGTTAGGTAGATATTTAATAAAAGGTGACAAGTGTCACCATAAGATTTAATCTTACCATAAGACCACTATTCACCTTTTTCTATTTTGACCAAATAAATCACCAAAAATAACCAAAAATTCCTCATTCTTTTCTCCCTCTTGGCCGACTCTCTCTCTAAGCAAAAGAAGAAAAACCTCTCTCAATTCCTTGCTCTAATCTTGCCCAAATCAACAACTTAACCGTTTAATCTTGAACTTACTCCATAAAACCTCTCCTATTAGTGTTAGTAAGTTGTTTAGTGAAGCTTTTTGGAAGAGCTAAGGTGACCAACATCTTCCTCTCTCTTGTTTCTTGGTAAGTGAGGCTTGAAACACCCTACTACACCTAATGATGCTTATGTTATGCTTATTGGTGATTCAAGTGCTGAAATTTCTGGTTTTTATCTTGGTTTGGAGTGATTTGGTGAAGTTTTCTATTTTATGATGATTTTTCTGGTTTAATTGGATTATGATGGTGTGGTTGTTTATGATGATTGGAAATGGTATATAATGATTCTAGAGGGTGGAAAAAGTGGAAGATTTCAAGTAATTTCTGTTTTGTAGGGTTCTTGGTTCTTCATTCTGTCCGAAAATTTTGGTCATAGATAGAGGCCGAATTGGCCTTGGCTTAAAACATGAAAGTTGTAGGTAATGACATTTTATAGGTGCCTGTAAAATTTCAGGTGAATCGGAGTAGTGTAGAGTGAGAAAAGTCGAATTTACCCTTGCTGTTCTGGTTTTGGCTGAATGTAAGAACTGCGATTGTAATTGGTTGTTTTGGTTGGGATTGCTTCTGAATTGGTTGTTATGGTCTTCCGATGAAATGTAGCCTTAAATCTTAGCTTTCATATGGCTTTGGAATCTCGGAATTTGGACTTAGGTAGCCTGTTTTATGATGTTTGTGCTAGAATACATTTTGTGAATCTGTTTTTGCGATGCTGGTGTAGTATCTTGCATTTTTGACCTAGTTACACTCAAAACTGGATTGAGTGGCCTTCTTCAACATTGTAGCCTCTTAGGTCCTGAATCTACTTGTAAAATTTCAGGTCAAACGGATTAGTGTATCCTGAGTTATGGACAAAACTATCAGGCCTGTTTTAGACGTTCGTTTGTGTACGTTTTGAATTTCAGTTTCTGACCGTGGGTTTTTCCGTATTGATCCCATTCGATCTGGGTGTCGACTCCTTCATAAGAAATTTAGATCTTGGTCTCAGCTTCGAAACGGTATAAAGTACGTCGGAATCCGAGTTCCGTAGCTTCTGTTATGACCCAAACAATATAGATCGTCAGAACTGCCTTGTATCTGGACAGTTCTGACGGGTATTTTGGCACTCGATTTTCGTTCTATTCTGAGTGGATTCAGATCTTGGCCAAAACATCAAAGTTTTAGCCTTATGTTTCAGCTTTCTAACGCCTCTGGAATTTCTTGATTTTGATTTCTGAGCCGTGAGTTACGGCCTTGCAAACAGGGCCTGTTTGGTAAACCGCAATGAAACAGCTGGCACTGTTTCGTGCATTTTTTACCTATACCTATTGAGATCTGGGTTGAGATACCTAAATTAAAGTTGTAGCTCTTCCTTTTAGCTTCGAAACGGTGTCTCACCCACCTTGATCCGACACTCCTAGCCTAACTTTTGACCAAAACGGTTTGAGATGGCAGATCTGGCCGTCCCGTTTGCCGTTTCCGCACTGGCGGGTGCCAATTTTGCCGTTTTGCTTGTTTTAAGTACGTTAGTGGCCGTTTGTGATATATTATGACACAATCTTCTATTTTAGACAGTGGTGAGCTAGGCGGAGCCGGTGGGGCCCACTACTAGCGAACACGCGCGAAGCGATTTTGCTTTAGTACTACTTTTGTATTTTGGGTAAGTATTCAGGCCAGTTTGGTGTGTTTTCTTTGCTATGTGTTTGAGATATGTGAAAAGGGCACTTAGGCGAGGGTGTACTTTATCGCACTCGACCTAAACCCTAATTTGAATGTATAATTGTACTTGGCATATGTATATGAACCTTTTGGAACCAAAACCCTTGAGCTTGTGGCTCGGGGCGAGTTTCGAATAAAGTTTGTGAAGTTTGCAAAGTTTGTGATTTTGAATAATTTTGTGAAGTTTGTGAGTTTGGGGCGAACTCTTGACCTGGTTGGACTATTCGAGCCGGTTAGGGCTTGGTCGAAGTCAGTCCAACTTAGTCTGAGGTCACCAAGTTTGTAGGTTCATGTTATGAACCAATTTTGTGAATCCGGTTCACCGAGAAGGTGACCAAGTTTGTGACCCGAGCTTGTGACTCAAGCTCAAGTTTGTGATTTCGTTCGCCCGGGCAAGTTTGTGAGGTGACTGGCCAGTGAGGGTGATAAGGTGTCGGTGGGTGTACAAGTGAAGTTCTACGGACTATTATTTGCGGTCGACGGAGTGTCGGCAGGAGATCATGCATGGCACATGAATTGGCTTTGGAGCCACCCGTATCCTTATTATATGATGTTGTTCTTTTCTGCTTTTGCTTTACTCTTATTGTGTAATTGTTGCTACATGAATTTACGCTTTCGCCCCTGTTTACTTACTAAGCATATAGCTTACCCCATTCCTTTTGTTTTCCTTAGCAGGGGCCGACGCGGGGACTTTTGGCTCGTATACTAGTATAGTTAGATTGGCTTGTAATAGTTGAACAGTTAGGATGTTTATTTTTGTTTTCGTGGTCTGACTCGATACTTTTGGAGAATGTAATTATAACTCTTTTGGGGTTGTATATAGTACTCTTTTGAATTTTCTGGCTTTGATTGTTTTAAGTTTTGAGTCCTGGCGCGAGCTAGGCAGGCGGCCCGCCGATACCCTTGGGTTCGCCCTTGGGAGAAGTGGGGTCGTCACAGTGGGGCTGTCACAAAAGGGGTAAGCTAGAAGCTTAGTGACTAACCAGGGGTAAAAATATAATTTTTACATGTCAACATTTCCACAGTGAGAGCAAAGCAAAAGCAGAAAAGTAACATCACATGGTAAGGATACGGGTGGCTCCCAAGCCAACTCATTTGTCAAGCTTGATCACTGGTTGACCCTTGAGATCCTGAGCCACACAACTCGCTTCTCTTAAAGGATCCCAGATAAAGAGACCATGAGCCTCAGCTCAAGTCACGAGCAATACATGCTCAAAATATTTTTCAGGCAATAAATGCTCTAAAATCGTAGTTCAAGCAATAAATGCTTTGGTTCAAGCAATAAATGCTTTGGTTCAAGCAATAAATGCTTTAGTTCAAGCAATAAATGCTCTAGTTCAAGCAATAAATGCTCTCAAATTGCGTCACAAGCAATAAATGCTCAACAAATGTTTCACAAGCAATAAATGCTCCATAACAAATCACAAAAAATCATATTTCACAGGTATCAAGAGCAACTAATGGGTCTTATATCGAGTGCGATAAAGTACACCCTCGCCTAAGTAATCCATTTTTCATAGTAAACTCATTTTAGTATTGAGTTACACAGATATCCTGATTACTCACCTAAAGAGCAAGTATAACAAGAGAAAGTATGGAAATGAATTCAAGTTGCCAGCTAGTGGGCCCCACCGGCTCCGTCTAGCCCTTCACTGCTTGTAGCAGAAGGTTGAGCCATATTATCACACAAACAACTACTAAAGTGCACAAATTAAGCAAAACGGCAAAATTGGCACATGCATGTGCGGAAACGGCAAACGAAAACATAAACGGCCGGCAACGGAAACGGTAGATTTGGCACCTAGAACCGTTTTGATCAAATTTCAGGCTACGGTTATCGGATCAAAGCTCATTAGGTACTGCTACGAAGCTAAGAAGAAGGGCTATAATTTTCATGAAGACACCTTAATCTAGATCTGAATGGAAGCAGGTCAAAATTATGGAAAATAGTACCAGAAATTTGCATTTTAGGGTGACGGACAGGGTTTGTTTGCTGGACCATAACTCACAGCTCACAAATCCAAATCAAGAAATTCCAAAGGCGTTGGAAAGCTAAGAAATAAGGCTATAACTTTTATATTTTGACACAAAACTGAATCAGTACGAAGCATAGGGAAAAAGGGGTTCAAAGTTCCTGTCAGAACTGTCCAAATTCGAAGGCAGTTCTGACAACCGATCTTATTCTGGTCATAACTGAAGCTACGGAACTCGGATTTGGATGCAATTTATACCGTTTCGAAGCTAAGAGCAAGATCTACATTTATTATGAAGGAGTCAACAACACCCAATTCACACGTTGTCAAAACGGACAGAGTATGGTCAGAAGCAAAATTAAAAAGAGTAACACAATCCAGTGTACAAAATAGGTGCAAGTGTTTTTTGCTATAACTCGGGCTACACTGATCCGTTTGACCTGAAAGTTTGCAGGCACATCAAAAACTTAAGAAGATACAACTTTCATGAAGACCACTCAGTCCAGTTCTCACCCTAACTAGGTCAAATTTACCAAAACAACTCCATATTTTCTAGTTCAAAATTCACTGCAGAAATCAACTAGCAGTCCTGCTTTATTCACTCATATCTCAGCACACACAACTCCAATTCAGGTAATTCCTAAGCCATTTCAAAGCTAGGATACAAGGCTATAAGTCTTAATAAGACATCAACAACCAAATCAGTAGTATTACTGGTCAAAACAATCAATTACAGAAGCTGATTAGCATGTTCGGATAGAAACAGGGCAGCAGGGGTATTTCAGTTTTTTCATAGGCTACGTTGCTCCGATTGAGCTAAAATTTTGTAGGCACCTATAAATCATCATTCTCTAAAACTTTCATGTTTTGTGATAAGCCTAATTCGGTCTCTAACATGGAGCACTAAAACCAGACAGAATAGGGCTACAATTTTCCAGAAATCTGGAATTCATGCATTCAAGTGCTAATCTTCCACAAAACAACATCTAAAACCACTAAAACCACTAATAAGCAATTAATTGAAGTAAAGAGGATGTTCTTGGCAAAATACCTTAAAACTACAAGAAAGGTAGTAGCTT
This sequence comes from Coffea arabica, assembly GCF_036785885.1. Taxonomy (NCBI): domain Eukaryota; kingdom Viridiplantae; phylum Streptophyta; class Magnoliopsida; order Gentianales; family Rubiaceae; genus Coffea; species Coffea arabica. Next base: position 45,325,883 of record NC_092320.1, on the reverse strand, counting down.
GGAGCTTGTCCCTTCAAAATCACTCCACTCAATCCTTTAATCTACCTTAGTAACCAACTTTTATGGAGTGATTTGCAATTCTATCGGTTAAAACTCAAGATTGAAGTAAGAAATTGGAGTGAAAGATCAAGGTTTTTCTCTCTCTCTCTTTAGTTTTTGATTTGGTTTATGTCTTGTGTTCTCTTGGAGGTTCTAGAATTAATACTTAGTCAAGACCATTAGTAGATATTTTCCACCAACCAATCACATAAAAGATGATTATTCACTTCCTAGTCCTTGCAACTTCCTTTTTGTTTTCTCACACTCTTGCCCACAAATGTTTAGAACTCTTGCACTTAACTCCATAGGATACAACTTATTCTAATCCAACATACTTTGTCACACTTAATCATTTCACTAATCACCTTATTATCTTAACCTCCCACTTAATCATACTTTCTCCATAATAAAAACAATAAAACAACCATTATAACATTGGCGAAATTAGGGTTTTAATAAAATTCCAAATTAAGGTTTTTCGATTCTAAAAGCAAAATCACATGTAAAGAATTACCATCATCCTTAAAATTAAATTTTATAGAAAAATTTAGCACAAATAATCCTTATTCAAAATTAAGGACGAATCGGGATCTCTGTAACGACCCCACCTCCCCCTAAGGCGTACCAGAGGGTTCGGCGGGCCGCCTGCCCAGCTCTCGCCGGGACTCAGTCGTTCGCTACAGTCCTCAATTAAAAATTGAAATAAATCACTAGAATAAATAGGGCATTGATCCAAACTTAAAGCGGAACTTATATACATTGCCAACCCAAAAGAGAATATAAACATCAAATATACAAGGGTTCTCAATCCTTCATACGTCCAGCCCGTGCCAAGCACTAGGCGAGAACCACTACAAAAGAAACAAAAGAAACAAAACTAGATTGGCTAGTCTATCTCAAGCTCACGTCCTCGCTCGCCTTCCCCTGTAAGGAAAACAAAACTAAAGGAATGAGCTAAAAGCCCAGTGAGGTTCCGAACACATAATCAGATAATCAATCCAATACATTAAACATGGAGTATCAATAATTCAAGAAACATTTACAATGGAAAGCGATAGTAACACATTCATTAAAAGGATACGGCTCACAAGAAGCAATTCGTTATTTCGTTCATTCGATCTCCTGACATTACCCCTTATTCCTCCAATCATTTGAAAATGCATTTTTCATTTATCAATAAACCCTCGTTCGTTCGTTCGTTCATTCATTCATTCATTCACCCCCGTCCTGGCCGTTGGCCAGTCTCCACCAACCTACAGGGTAATACTCGAGTATACCAAACGTTCACCCAAGTCCCTAATCGCCCGACCGAGTCCGCTTCTGGCTCGAGACGACCGGTAACAAGGGGCAATGGCCAGTTCAGCCCAAAAGGCTTACATTCATGCGCAAGTAACATTTCAATCATTAAATCCTTGAAAATTGCACAGTTATTTAGGTCGAGTGCGATAAAGTACACACTCGCCTAAAAAGCTCGTTTTGGAAATCATTAAAAACACTTAACACATTAGCAAATGATAACAACAAGCCATAGAATCAAATAAGGAACACTCACCTAGAAATGCAAAATATCGTGCAAAATATACTTCCGGATATTACCCTTAATCACCAATGAAACCTAAGGTTGAACAAGAGAACATTATTATAGTTTATCGAGCCAAACATTTAAGGGAAACAAAGAAACCCGACTAATTAAGAGTAAAACGTGTAAAGATGACTTTCAGGTAAGAAGAGGGTTGTTTAAACCCAAGGATGAAAAATCATGTTTTATAATGGAAAACCGGTCATGGTATTGGCCAAACAAAAGTATACAAGTTCCAATAGAAACCTAGCCCTCGAGCGAAAATTTGGGCAGCACGCCCTTTGTGTTTACCTAATTTTCCAGCCATTTTGGCTTCATTATTTTTCCTCAACCACAGCCCAACATCACACATAAACAATTCAAGTCAAGAGCCGTTCCATAGGCTCACAATATCATAAGAATAAGAATTACAACAATCACAAGTGCAGACATTCAACTTAGCACAAGACAGATTTGACGTACGAATGCGGAAATAACATATCCGAAGCTACGCTTATCGGATTGAGACGAAACCTATGCCGTTTCGAAGCTAAGACACAGATCTACAACATTCATGAAGGTCACTTAGTCCAGTTCCTAATGTAACTTAGTCAAATTCTCAAATTACTAAACCAGAACCCAATTCGTCGGCTGTTTAAACGCAGAACACTGTAATGGACATAACTCAGAGTACACAAGTCCGAATCAGGTGTTCTTAGAGGCATTTAAAAGCTAATTCAGAATTATACAACTTTCAGGTTTTGGAAAAACACTAAATCAGAATGGATCCTAGTCAAAAAATGGGATAAACTGGACTTAACTGATCACACGGACTGCTTAGGAAATACTTAAAACAGTAAGGGTATTTTGGACTTTTCACATCCTACGTTGCTCCGATTGAGCTGAAATTTTGTAGGAACCTATAAAATACCATTCTATACAACTTTTCTTCTTTGACCTAAGGCCAATTCGGCCTCTAACATAGGGATTCAAATTCGGACAGAATGTTGGGAAAACATTTCCAGATTCTGGAATTCCTAGTTTTTAGTGGAACTTTCCTTAATTTCTTGGTCTAATCACTACCAAAGCCTCTCTTATAACCTTAATTTCAACATATATACTTCATACAACAAATTGGGCAGAAATTCATCAAGCCCTAGTTCATCATATAAATTGGGGAAAACTTCCAAAACAAGATAATATCCATGATTCCACCACAAAATCAAGTTGCTAAGCTTAATTTAACAAGATTGAAAGTAAAACTTGGAGAGATAAGCTTTCTTACCTTGACTAGAGTTCACTAAGAGTAGCCCAAGCTTTCTCTTTCAAAAATCACACCACAAGTCACTAACTAATCACTCAAGGACAAGTTTAATCGGTTTGTTTTGTTTGATTTCTCACTTGGTTGATCAAACTCAAGATGAAATGGTTGTTTTTCTTGTTTTTCTTGCTCTCCCTTTTCTCTCTTTCTCTCGGCTGTGATGGTGCAGAAATGAAGAGCTTTGGAGTTGGTTTTAGGGATAAATATGATGGAAATTCATTAGTCAACCAACCAAGGAAAGTCTACCACTTGTCGCTTCAAGATTGGTTCTTAATTTTTTTCTTTTTCCTTGTTGTTTTTGGTCAAAAATTTCGGCCAGCTTGCTCAGCTTTATAGCTGATGTTTGGCTCTAATATTAAAGAGATTAAGTATATAAAAAATGATGGTCAAGTGGTGCGTTCAAACGGTAGTGCGCGGGACCCGCCGGTTCGCGCCGTTTTTCTTAAAAACTCACGTACTAGGGTTTTTACTTCCCATTCACTAACCTTATATCATTGCCACTAGTCACATATTATTTCTCACTTAAAAGTCACTTTTAATCCCCAAATTAATTCTTACTCTGTACCGAAAATTCATCCGGCGGAAAATCGCGAAAACCCTAATTTCGCTCCAAACTTGAAACCGAAGCGTAAAACCCTATTTTCTAGGTTTATCTACACTTAATGTGAAATATTTGGGTAGTGGCCTTTGATAAATACTAATTTTCAAATAAAAGGGTATTTTTGAGGAAAAATACAAGGAATTTGCGAGTCCTCACATTCTCTCCCCCTTAAAAAATTTCGTCCTCGAAATTTTACCTTCAGTTGCCTCAGACGAGTCCGGAACTTGTCGGTTGTCTAAAGCATAAACCTTTGCCGGTCCGCTAGTTCGTTTCCCTCCTTCATTCACTTGTGATTTAGCTCCATCCAGTTGCAGAGTATTGCTTTCACGTGACTGTCTCCTCGGACAGTTGCTAACTTGATGATCGCCACTTCCGCAGATTAAACATTTCCGCCTCTTTCTCCAACAATCGCTTTCGACATGATTTGCCTTTCCACAGTACCCACAGACCACGTGAGAAGCCATCTTTTGGCTTTCTTGAAAACTTTTCCCAAATCTGATTTGGCTTTCTTTTGTAGATCCTTCACCTATCGCCCCTAATGTCCATGGTGGGTGGGATAAAAAGTTCACTTTTTGCACTTTGGAGGGGACTCTCGCTTCACTTAATTCCTCCGCTACACTACTCGATGCACTCCTTTTCTGGGTCTGGGAAGCTTTTATCTGTGCCTTTGCAGTCTCGATTCTTTGAGTTTTCTCAAGGGCCTCCGTAAATGTATTCACTTGTACTGCCGCTAATGCTTCTTGGAGTTCCAAATTTAATCCCTGTATAAACCATCTTACTCTTCGCCGCTCTGTGGCCACCAATTCAGAAGCAAACTTGGATAGTTTCGTAAATTTTGTTTCATATTCGGCCACACTTAGCGTTCCCTGGCGTAGTCCAATAAACTCTTCCTCTCTCCTCTCTTGAACTAAAGGAGGGAGGTATTTCTCGTTAAATTCCCTTATGAAATTCGTCCATGTCCATACGGTCTGTTCTCTTTCCCATTTTGCTTTAATAACGTTCCACCACGCTCGGGCCGATCCTTCAAATTGGAACACCGCAAAGTTTACTTGTCTTTGCTCGGTGTAGTTCAAGACGGTGAAAATATTAATCATGGCCTCTAACCATTGTTCGGCTATATCCGGATCAGATCCTCCAAGGAATTTCGGAGGAGTAAATTTCTGAAACCGCTCAAGAGCCTTATCTTCTCCGATTTCAGGGTTCCGGGGTTGATTCACGGCCATTTGGCCTTGTTGATCCACCAGTCTTGCCAAGATATCTGTCATTTGTTGCATTACCGTTGCCATTTGGTCTTCGGCTTCATCCCTCATTCCTTGCTCTTGTGCAGCTGTTGTTTCTCTTTCCTCTCTTGGCTCTTGAGCTCGTTCATTCCCACGTCCACGTCCACGTCCACGGCTACGTCTCCCGTCCATATATATGTGTTTTCCCTCTCTTTTCTTTTCCCCCAAAAGGTAATTTAGTAAATAAACACGATAAGGTTACTAAAGTAACTATTGAGGGCACCAAATATTCAAATAAACATATACCCACATAACACGCCATACCAAAAAGACGGATAAGCAAATACACAAATACATATCAAGTTGGACAGATAACCATGTACATACAGGTATACTAACGTCATGTAGTAACAATATACAGGTAAATCAAAAGGAAAAGGTGAAGTCGCCCCAGTATCAGCCCGTCTGGTCTCTCACGTCATTTACTATCCAAACTAGACGTCCCTGACCTCTTGTGCTCATTCTAGTCAGACAAAGCCTGTTCATGTTCCCAAAATACAAGTCTCAAGTATTTAGCAGCACCTCAACTATAGAGTACTCAGGCACGAGAATCCGAAAGAAGATAATTCACATCTCGAGCTGCAGTCTCAAGAGTAAACTATCTACAATCGGAATTCCTACCTGACATACCTATCTATGGTCTTCAGATACCATGAGAAAGATTTAAGGCCTATAACATTCGCAATTCATAGCTTCACTTAGTCCCTCATACTTTTTCACCACTTAGTCCAGGGTCACTCCACGTAGAAACCACGCGAAGCAGCTATAAGTTTTATCCCTCAATCGCTTAACTTTCAAGTCCAATCAAATCCCACAGTCCGGTATCCTAATCTTTAATCTAGGATACACTACAGAGATCTGAAGCCTAAGCTCTGATACCACTTGTAACGACCCCACCTCCCCCTAAGGCGTACCAGAGGGTTCGGCGGGCCGCCTGCCCAGCTCTCGCCGGGACTCAGTCGTTCGCTACAGTTCTCAATTAAAAATTGAAATAAATCACTAGAATAAATAGGGCATTGATCCAAACTTAAAGCGGAACTTATATACATTGCCAACCCAAAAGAGAATATAAACATCAAATATACAAGGGTTCTCAATCCTTCATACGTCCAGCCCGTGCCAAGCACTAGGCGAGAACCACTACAAAAGAAACAAAAGAAACAAAACTAGATTGGCTAGTCTATCTCAAGCTCACGTCCTCGCTCGCCTTCCCCTGTAAGGAAAACAAAACTAAAGGAATGAGCTAAAAGCCCAGTTAGGTTCCGAACACATAATCAGATAATCAATCCAATACATTAAACATGGAGTATCAATAATTCAAGAAACATTTACAATGGAAAGCGATAGTAACACATTCATTAAAAGGATACGGCTCACAAGGAACAATTCGTTATTTCGTTCATTCGATCTCCTGACATTACCCCTTATTCCTCCAATCATTTGAAAATGCATTTTTCGTTTATCAATAAACCCTCGTTCGTTCGTTCGTTCATTCATTCATTCATTCACCCCCGTCCTGGCCGTTGGCCAGTCTCCACCAACCTACAGGGTAATACTCGAGTATACCAAACGTTCACCCAAGTCCCTAATCGCCCGACCGAGTCCGCTTCTGGCTCGAGACGACCGGTAACAAGGGGCAATGGCCAGTTCCGCCCAAAAGGCTTACATTCATGCGCAAGTAACATTTCAATCATTAAATCCTTGAAAATTGCACAGTTATTTAGGTCGAGTGCGATAAAGTACACACTCGCCTAAAAAGCTCGTTTTGGAAATCATTAAAAACACTTAACACATTAGCAAATGATAACAACAAGCCATAGAATCAAATAAGGAACACTCACCTAGAAATGCAAAATATCGTGCAAAATATCCTTCCGGATATTACCCTTAATCACCAATGAAACCTAAGGTTGAACAAGAGAACATTATTATAGTTTATCGAGCAAAACATTTAAGGGAAACAAAGAAACCCGACTAATTAAGAGTAAAACGTGTAAAGATGACTTTCAGGTAAGAAGAGGGTTGTTTGAACCCAAGGATGAAAAATCATGTTTTATAATGGAAAACCGGTCATGGTATTGGCCAAACAAAAGTATACAAGTTCCAATAGAAACCTAGCCCTCGAGCGAAAATTTGGGCAGCACACCCTTTGTGTTTACCTAATTTTCCAGCCATTTTGGCTTCATTATTTTTCCTCAACCACAGCCCAACATCACACATAAACAATTCAAGTCAAGAGCCGTTCCATAGGCTCACAATATCATAAGAATAAGAATTACAAGAATCACAAGTGCAGACATTCAACTTAGCACAAGACAGATTTGACGTACGAATGCGGAAATAACATATCCGAAGCTACGCTTATCGGATTGAGACGAAACCTATGCCGTTTCGAAGATAAGACACAGATATACAACATTCATGAAGGTCACTTAGTCCAGTTACTAATGTAACTTAGTCAAATTCTCAAATTACTAAACCAGAACCCAATTCGTCGGCTGTTTAAACGCAGAACACTGTAATGGACATAACTCAGAGTACACAAGTCCGAATCAGGTGTTCTTAGAGGCATTTGAAAGATAATTCAGAATTCTACAACTTTCATGTTTTGGAAAAACACTAAATCAGAATGGATCCTAGTCAAAAAATGGGATAAACTGGACTTAACTGATCACACGGACTGCTTAGGAAATACTTAAAACAGTAAGGGTATTTTGGACTTTTCACATCCTACGTTGATCCGATTGAGCTGAAATTTTGTAGGAACCTATAAAATACCATTCTATACAACTTTCCTTCTTTGACCTAAGGCCAATTCGGCCTCTAACATAGGGATTCAAATTCGGACAGAATGTTGGGAAAACATTTCCAGATTCTGGAATTCCTAGTTTTTAGTGGAACTTTCCTTAATTTCTTGGTCTAATCACTACCAAAGCCTCTCTTATAACCTTAATTTCAACATATATACTTCATACAACAAATTGGGCAGAAATTCATCAAGCCCTAGTTCATCATATAAATTGGGGAAAACTTCCAAAACAAGATAATATCCATGATTCCACCACAAAATCAAGTTGCTAAGCTTAATTTAACAAGATTGAAAGTAAAACTTGGAGAGATAAGCTTTCTTACCTTGACTAGAGTTCACTAAGAGTAGCCCAAGCTTTCTCTTTCAAAAATCACACCACAAGTCACTAACTAATCACTCAAGGACAAGTTTAATCGGTTTGTTTTGTTTGATTTCTCACTTGGTTGATCAAACTCAAGATGAAATGGTTGTTTTTCTTGTTTTTCTTGCTCTCCCTTTTCTCTCTTTCTCTCGGCTGTGATGGTGCAGAAATGAAGAGCTTTGGAGTTGGTTTTAGGGATAAATATGATGGAAATTCATTAGTCAACCAACCAAGGAAAGTCTACCACTTGTTGCTTCAAGATTGGTTCTTAATTTTTTTCTTTTTCCTTGTTGTTTTTGGTCAAAAATTTCGGCCAGCTTGCTCAGCTTTATAGCTGATGTTTGGCTCTAATATTAAAGAGATTAAGTATATAAAAAATGATGGTCAAGTGGTGCGTTCAAACGGTAGTGCGCGGGACCCGCCGGTTCGCACCGTTTTTCTTAAAAACTCACGTACTAGGGTTTTTACTTCCCATTCACTAACCTTATATCATTGCCACTAGTCACATATTATTTCTCACTTAAAAGTCACTTTTAATCCCCAAATTAATTCTTACTCTGTACCGAAAATTCATCCGGCGGAAAATCGCGAAAACCCTAATTTCGCTCCAAACTTGAAACCGAAGCGTAAAACCCTATTTTCTAGGTTTATCTACACTTAATGTGAAATATTTGGGTAATGGCCTTTGATAAATACTAATTTTCAAATAAAAGGGTATTTTTGAGGAAAAATACAAGGAATTTGCGAGTCCTCACATTCTCTCCCCCTTAAAAAATTTCGTCCTCGAAATTTTACCTTCAGTTGCCTCAGACGAGTCCGGAACTTGTCGGTTGTCTAAAGCATAAACCTTTGCCGGTCCGCTAGTTCGTTTTCCTCCTTCATTCACTTGTGATTTAGCTCCATCCAGTTGCAGAGTATTGCTTTCACGTGACTGTCTCCTCGGACAGTTGCTAACTTGATGATCGCCACTTCCGCAGATTAAACATTTCCGCCTCTTTCTCCAACAATCGCTTTCGACATGATTTGCCTTTCCACAGTACCCACAGACCACGTGAGAAGCCATCTTTTGGCTTTCTTGAAAACTTTTCCCAAATCTGATTTGGCTTTCTTTTGTAGATCCTTCACCTATCGCCCCTAATGTCCATGGTGGGTGGGATAAAAAGTTCACTTTTTGCACTTTGGAGGGGACTCTCGCTTCACTTAATTCCTCCGCTACACTACTCGATGCACTCCTTTTCTGGGTCTGGGAAGCTTTTATCTGTGCCTTTGCAGTCTCGATTCTTTGAGTTTTCTCAAGGGCCTCCGTAAATGTATTCACTTGTACTGCCGCTAATGCTTCTTGGAGTTCCAAATTTAATCCCTGTATAAACCGTCTTACTCTTCGCCGCTCTGTGGCCACCAATTCAGAAGCAAACTTGGATAGTTTCGTAAATTTTGTTTCATATTCGGCCACACTTAGCGTTCCCTGGCGTAGTCCAATAAACTCTTCCTCTCTCCTCTCTTGAACTAAAGGAGGGAGGTATTTCTCGTTAAATTCCCTTATGAAATTCGTCCATGTCCATACGGTCTGTTCTCTTTCCCATTTTGCTTTAATAACGTTCCACCACGCTCGGGCCGATCCTTCAAATTGGAACACCGCAAAGTTTACTTGTCTTTGCTCGGTGTAGTTCAAGACGGTGAAAATATTAATCATGGCCTCTAACCATTGTTCGGCTATATCCGGATCAGATCCTCCAAGGAATTTCGGAGGAGTAAATTTCTGAAACCGCTCAAGAGCCTTATCTTCTCCGATTTCAGGGTTCCGGGGTTGATTCACGGCCATTTGGCCTTGTTGATCCACCAGTCTTGCCAAGATATCTGTCATTTGTTGCATTACCGTTGCCATTTGGTCTTCGGCTTCATCCCTCATTCCTTGCTCTTGTGCAGCTGTTGTTTCTCTTTCCTCTCTTGGCTCTTGAGCTCGTTCATTCCCACGTCCACGTCCACGTCCACGGCTACGTCTCCCGTCCATATATATGTGTTTTCCCTCTCTTTTCTTTTCCCCCAAAAGGTAATTTAGTAAATAAACACGATAAGGTTACTAAAGTAACTATTGAGGGCACCAAATATTCAAATAAACATATACCCACATAACACGCCATACCAAAAAGACGGATAAGCAAATACACAAATACATATCAAGTTGGACAGATAACCATGTACATACAGGTATACTAACGTCATGTAGTAACAATATACAGGTAAATCAAAAGGAAAAGGTGAAGTCGCCCCAGTATCAGCCCGTCTGGTCTCTCACGTCATTTACTATCCAAACTAGACGTCCCTGACCTCTTGTGCTCATTCTAGTCAGACAAAGCCTGTTCATGTTCCCAAAATACAAGTCTCAAGTATTTAGCAGCACCTCAACTATAGAGTACTCAGGCACGAGAATCCGAAAGAAGATAATTCACATCTCGAGCTGCAGTCTCAAGAGTAAACTATCTACAATCGGAATTCCTACCTGACATACCTATCTATGGTCTTCAGATACCATGAGAAAGATTTAAGGCCTATAACATTCGCAATTCATAGCTTCACTTAGTCCCTCATACTTTTTCACCACTTAGTCCAGGGTCACTCCACGTAGAAACCACGCGAAGCAGCTATAAGTTTTATCCCTCAATCGCTTAACTTTCAAGTCCAATCAAATCCCACAGTCCGGTATCCTAATCTTTAATCTAGGATACACTACAGAGATCTGAAGCCTAAGCTCTGATACCACTTGTAACGACCCCACCTCCCCGTAAGGCGTACCAGAGGGTTCGGCGGGCCGCCTGCCCAGCTCTCGCCGGGACTCAGTCGTTCGCTACAGTCCTCAATTAAAAATTGAAATAAATCACTAGAATAAATAGGGCATTGATCCAAACTTAAAGTGGAACTTATATACATTGCCAACCCACGTACTAGGGTTTTTACTTCCCATTCACTAACCTTATATCATTGCCACTAGTCACATATTATTTCTCACTTAAAAGTCACTTTTAATCCCCAAATTAATTCTTACTCTGTACCGAAAATTCATCCGGCGAAAAATCGCGAAAACCCTAATTTCGCTCCAAACTTGAAACCAAAGCGTAAAACCCTATTTTCTTGGTTTATCTACACTTAATGTGAAATATTTGGGTAGTGGCCTTTGATAAATACTAATTTTCAAATAAAAGGGTATTTTTGAGGAAAAATACAAGGAATTTGCGAATCCTCACAATCTCACACAGAATGTCCTTCAAAAAACATGGCATTATTGGTTGTCATTTTTACTCCTAAGCCGATTGAACTTAATCTCAAGGAGACCAAGCTCTGATAACAATTGTAAGGATCAAAGACAATCTAAGAGGGGGTGAATTAGGTTGATTAAAAAGCTAATCAAGTTATGGGCACTTTTTTGCTCAAAGTGAAATTTACCCTCTTTTCTAAGTGACCACACAATGTAGCAATTAGTAAGAAAGCACGATTGCTTGGGAGTAGAAGAGATAAGCAATTAAAAGATCACAATATAACAATAAGTAAATAAGAAGGGAAGAATTGCAAACCAATTGACTACCAAACTCCTCTTGAACTTGTAGATCAATTTATAGAACAAGTTTCTTCAAGTTGATGAAGTACAACCAATCTTGTGTACAAAGGAAGGTTCACTTCCTCCTTACCCCAAGCTCTACTAGGTCAAGCAAGGAAGTTTCACTATCCCTTAGGACAACCCTCATAGAGCTACACTATTGAAGTATTCACTCATAAATGAAAAGGTTACAATGAACTTCACACCACCAAAACTACAAATCTTCTTTAGAGAGTGTTTTCTCATTAAAACTACTCTAAATCTTTTGTATCTTCAATGTGCAAAGGTTATTTGAAGTTTTTGACCATGTTCTATTTATAGGAAACCAAAAAAGTGCTTCATTAATGTTTCCAATGGATAGAAAGTAGCTGAAGAGTCAACTAGCCGTTGGAGTATCAGACGTCTGATAGTCTGGTTTCTTGCGCATGATAGCAAGCAGTGAGTTTAAGAGATTTTCTTCAATTCTATCGGACGTCCGATATTGTCTTTGTGAGCGTCTGATAGCGTTCGTCGAGTTTGAAGGATCTTATCGGACGTCCGATGCTTGCGTTCGATCGAGGTCAGTGAGCTAGGGGGAATATCTAATTTCCTTTGGACGTTCGATGATGGAGTTTTTTATGCGTCCGAAGTTGTGCAATGATTATCGAACGTTCGATCCTATCTTCACAAGCATCCGACAGCTATCAGCATTCTTTGTCTCTTTCAATTGTACTTAATCTTTGAATCTGATTTGCTTCATTTGTGATACCCCGAAAATTAGGAGGTTGTTTATAAAGAAAATACTAAAGTGTATTTCTTTGGGTTTGATTTAAAACCTTATTTTGTTTCAAAAGATTAGAAACCCTAAGATTTTACTCAAAAACCCTAATTTACTTGTGACTAACCGGTTTTCTTAAACCTCTCATATTTTAATTGAAACCCTAATTTTAATCACTGAAATTGTAAAATCCCTCACGTTTCACTTAAAAACTTCTTTTTATTTGGAACTTATGATTTTATTATAGCCCTACTACCCAATCATTCCACACTAAGTGCAAACGAACCTAAAAAGTAGGGTTTCACTTTTCGTTTTCAAGTTGGAGCAAGTTAGGGTTTTCACATGTATCCGTAGTGTAATTATCAGGTACGGAGTGAGGATCAAATTTGATAGGCAAAAGTGACTTTTGGCTGAGAAAAATAATGAAGCCATAAATGGCTGGAAAATTTGGTAAAAACAAAGGGCGTACTGCCCAAATTTACGCTCGAGAACTAGAGAACTACACTTGCAACTTGAGTAAAAATTAAGAGTGAATATCACTTGAACTATCTAGGATATTTGCATCTTCTTTTACCGAGGTATATAAGTAATGACTTGGCCGAACTTATACCCTTGAGAAATAAAATAATGACTGCTCGGAGTACGTTTTCTTTGTCACTTCAACTTAAATGGAGATTTCAAAGTTTTACGAGCAAGCATAAGTTTTACAAATATTTTACTCATAGCCTTTGGTTTAAATGTACTCTTTTCACTTCCAAAACTATACTTATACTTTATACTAGTAGTTATTCGGATTTTCTTTGGTTCACTTGTAGACACCAAATTTTTGATTTTTTAATTTTATTGGTTTAATTAATTTAATTTTTTGCTTTATTTGTTTCAATTCTAGGGTTTTTATTTTATTTTATTATCCATTTTGCTCATTAGTCTTTTAACTTTTATTTTTTAGTTTTTAGTATTAAACTTTATCGAAAAAAAGAAAAAAAAAGAAAAAAGAGAAAATATGCAAAAATATAATAAGGGAAATGTGTAAAATAGGTGGAAATTTGCATGCTAGACAAGTGAAGAAGATACAATAGGATAAGTGTCCCTTTTATATTGGGACAACACATCACTTAGGGTGGGGGAGATGGAGACACTCGTAGGTTGTTGATTTGAAAAAGAAAGGGGCAGGAAAAAAAAGACGGAAAAAAGAAGAGAAACAGGCGGCGGATGGAGAGCCAAAAGGAGAGGAGGCCGAAAGAGTTGAGGGAAAAAAACAGAGCAAAGGAGAAGGGCTTGATCGAAGAAAAAATGAAAGGAGAGAGTTGGGATGGCTAGGGAAAGCAAGGGGTTGGCGGCTGGGTTAAGTAGAAAGGCCGAGAGAAAGAAAAGGGAAACAGAGGGAAAGGCAAGTGAGATAGAGAGAGAGCTGGGGGTTTGACAGAGGGCAGAAGAAAAAGAACGAGAGAGGTAGAAGAGGCAGGAAAAGCATGTGTTGGCGGCGGAAAGGAAAGAGAGAGCATAGAATCTAGATGACGGCTAGGTTTAGAAAAAGCAACAAAAGACTGGATGGCTGATGAAAAATAAAAGGGGGGCGGCTGAGTTGGAGAGATAGAGGGAGCTTGAGAGGATCCGGAGAGGAGCGTGCGACGGCTGAAAGAGTGAGAGTGAGTGAGAAAGAGACCGAGAGGAAGATGGAACCAGCGGGAGTTTTGGAGAAAGAACAACCAAGAATCGAAGGACTCAGCGATGGGTTACTGATGCCGCTGCTGCCACCAGAATCCCCCACCACCACCTGCAAATCCTCACCGCAAAAAGCTTGAAAGAAAGCATTGTGAGCTACCCTTTTCCCTTTAAATTCAAGTTTCCTCTTAAAAGTTCAGATTTTTGAAGCCTTCTAAGCGTGGATTCCCTGAATCTGTTTCAGATGTCTGTTTTCGTTGCTTAATATCTCTTCACTTCTGTTTTATGTTCATCGGGAATCTGCCTTTTTGTTGGTGAAAAACCTAGGAACTAAAAGCTATGTTTTGGAATCCGTATGGCCGAAAACTTGTGAACCAAAAGCTATTAACTTTCGTGTGGTTTTCCTGTCATGAAACTGAATGCGTATGATTCGTGTGCGATGAGTTGTGTTCTGAATAGAGTAGTAATTTTCATGGTTTGAGCTTAGTTGTATGTTTCACTAAATGGTAGCGTTCATTTGTTGCGCTATAGCATGGCAGATTCATTACAATAGCAGAATGTTTGCATTTGTTTTTGAGAAAAACTTCAGCTGTTGCTCTAAATGAAGTTTCAGCTGAGTTTATGTTCCTGTCCAGATGATCAGTTGCTTCTTTTCTCTATTTTGGGTTAGTTAATGAATCGGTTAATGTGTTAAGGTTTGTTTCATTTCATGGGAATATGCATCGGCTAAGTGAAGGTGACATGAGCATTTGCTTCGGATGAGTTTCTTTGCTGCATTTTTGTTCTTGTTTGCGATAGCCAGAGATAGGCAACCAGGGCAAAAAGCTGCTGCATTTTCTTCGTTGCTGTCTTCTCCGCAGCTACTCACCAAATTTTGAATCTTTTTGCTAGTTAAATCTTGTGCCTAAGTGTTTAATGATGAGGTTGTATGTTTTGGTCGAAGCTATAAAGGTTTTTGTGTGAACCTAAGATGAGTTGCGGCTGCTAAAGTTGCAGCAAGTGCACTTTCGGTTGCTGAATTTTTTTTTTATAGGCAATGATCCCAATTTTCATTTGTTATTTGGAGTGTTAAATGTTTTCAATTGGAGATGGGTCGAAGATTTTGTATATACTTTGTTTGCCAAAGGTTCGTGAATGAAGTTTGCGAATGAGAATCTGCAGAGAAAGTTCTTGCTGCATTTCTTTTTTCCTTTTGCTGTTTAGTTCTTTTCGCCCCTGATGGTTATCTCGAATGCTTTGCTGCATTCCTATAACAAGTTTCATGTGCGCTGGAGTCAGTATTTGATAGCTAGAATCCGGCTGATTGGCGAGCCTTTTGGTATGATTAAATAGAGAAAGCCACGGCTGGAATATTGCAGAAAATAGAGAAAGCTTGGTTCGTTGGTTTGCCTGAAGCATTTGCATGTTTCTTTGCATGAAAATAGTTTTCGATAATTGCACCTTGGCCCCATGATTTTAAATAATTATGATATGGCCCAAATAATTGGAAAAAATCAATCAAATTGACCCTTCAAATTTCTGTAGTTTTTGCAATCAAGTCACTGCTTGTTTTAATTTTTACATGGGGTGTTCACCTTCCTTTAAATGCCTTGGATTGATTCAATTTCATGCTCATCCCCATTTCATGTGATTATTTCTTGATTAAAGTGATGCCTTTGACTCTTTATTATTTTGGAGGGCAAATAAGTGATTTCACTCCATTAGAGCTCCATCTCCAGGAGGTACATTCTATCCCTTATTTCTTACTTCATTTGACTCTACGTGCCCTATGTGACTTTACATGTTTGATTGTATGCCTCTTGAATGTTTTTTTTATTTATTCATTTCATTTATTTATCTATTTGCTTTATTGGCTTCATATATTTATTTTAGCTCAATTTGATTATTTGAAAGGCAATTTAATGCCAAGGTTGTAATAGTTAGGTTATTATTTTACTTATTTATTTCTTTCCCCCCTAGATTGTAGTAGGGCCTCCCTAATGTAATAGATAAGGCTTTCTTTGCTTTATTTGCCCTATGTGATTTGCATGCTTACTTGCTATGTGTTCCCGCTTTCCCTAGGCTTTTGGCATCTAGATAAGCATGCCTATATGCTACGTGCTATGTGTGAAACTATGTGCTTTGCATGTCTATTTGCTTTAGTATTATATTTGATCATGTGGATGAATGCACGTCACCGTGGCTAGTCCAATGCTAGTCATGGCCTTTCCCTCGAGCTCTCACAAGTCCAATGCTTGTAAATGAGCATTAGTAAAGGGTTAGTCCAACGCTAGACCCAATAGGACCGTCCCTCTTTTCCGCTAGTGTCATATCTGCATACCTTCATTACATTTTATTCATTTTTTCTTTTAGTATTTCTCATTTTGCATGCTCCCCTAACCTTTTCCCTACATATTTAGGGCTGTATTCTCATTTTAGACTAGCTCATTTGCATGCTAGATTAGGAAAACCCCTTGGATATGGGATATGGACGAGTTTGGCTTCTCTAGCCTTAGCACGCTCGTATTCCCTCTATTAAAGGGAACATTGAAAGCCAACGAACATTAGTCCCCCGTACCCGACATGATGCATTCCTTTAGGTCATACACATTTGTATATTATTATTTTCTTTACTTTTTCTTTCTTTCGAGTTTCATGACTTGCATTATTCGTGACTTTTTCGAAGAGTCTTTATTGGGCGTCACAAGTAATGTGATTGGTACCAAGTAAGCTTTAAAGATACATTTCGACCCCCCGACACCCTCCTAGGTCTAGGGTATGCATTCATATAGTACATCCAAATGTGATAAATCTTAAGGGTAAAATAAGAAAATCTTTGACTAAATCGCGCAACTAGCCTTGGCTAGGTTGAAAGGGTGCCTTGGATTCGTATCCTTGCCTTCCCTTTCTTCAAATGTGACTCCCGAATCTTTTTCTCTGATTTTTGTAGACTTTGACTCGTTTAAAAAGGGTTTTTCTACTTTTCCTTTAAAAATTCATTTTTTTTTTGGTGACTTGGTACACCTTAACTCTATAACAAGTGGCGACTCCATTTTTTTAAAAAACTCTTTTTAAACTATATTTTGGGTCAAATCGTCGCATTTTCAAGTCCCATTTAGACCCATGTTTCATTTTCTTTTTTAAATCAAAATTCATTTTTTAATCAAAAATTGCATTAAAAGCCATTTTTCTAAACTCGTCTTTTATTTTTCTCTTAAAAAAATGGGCCGCGACAGTTGGTGACTCCACTGGGGACTTAGAGAGTCCGAGCAAATTTGATTTAGTCAATCTTTTTCTTCTTTTAACCTTTTCATATATCGCATTTGGATGTTTAGGGGTTGCATTTTTCCTTTTCTAGGATTTTTTGCATTTCGCGCGTATCAACTCACTCCCTCACACATTTGCGTATGATTGATTTGATGGATGAATGGTTTATTTATGTGATGTGATCTCGCGCCTTGCATTGCATTTGGGTGGGGGGATATTTCCCTTGAGCCTCGCATTGGTTCTCGATCCCTCCCCTCCAAACGAGTACTAGCATACGTGCATACGCTTTATTTTTTATCCCTCATTTATTTTTCTTTTAGTGGCTTGTCACGCCACTCCACCCTATTAGGAACCTTGGGAGTGATGACCTTTGGTTTCCAAATCTGAAGGATCGGGGACCTAAAACCTATCGAGTCTAGATGCATTAGTGAGCCCCAGTCTCATGCATCCATGATAGTTTACCTAGGGTAGAGTCGGCCTTACCCTATTAGGGACACTATTCACGAGGGGAGGGATCCAATCCCTCTTTTCCTTTTATTGCTTTATCTCTTTGTATTGTGTTGCTACAAATGTGTTATGTGTATAACTTTTCTTGGTTTTTGTCTCCATTGCATTCATAAGCCCTAGAAAATAAGAGTTCTGGCATGATACTCTCTAGAAGCCTACCTTATTTGATATGACATGTTTAAATTCATTGTTTCGCATTTACAGCATGAATACATTTCATTTTAGGCTCACCCCGGCATACAAAAAGAGGTTCCTTTAGGACACATTTCATTGGTGTACTGCATATTTAGTGGCTTTGATAAACTGGCATCATGCATCCACCTTAGAAGGGAATGCCATCTAGGGAATCCCGTGTTAGGAACAAGCCTCCCAGTGTCTCGGATATATAATCCAATGAAACTTGCACGTTTATATTTCCTGTACCATCCAAAAGGGTAGTGTACGAGGTAAGGTAGGATCCGATCTTTTCAAAGACGGTAAAGCAATTTTGCACATTAGAATATGGGCATCTAACAATCATCTTTTGGCCATTTTAAACAAAATTGGTAAAAATTCCCTTGCTTAAAGGACATTAATTTGAAGAAATTCACAAATAATTCCTCACTATTGAGACAATAAATAAATTGAAGCCAAAATTTGATTTTTAGAAGGCTCATAGACTAATGCATCGCAATAAATTTTCAAGCTACCAATGGATAGATTGATTACATCTACTTACTAGCTAGGAGTGCCACATCCTGAAAGAGTGCTAAACAGTCTCATTTATCTCTTCTACTATGGTTGCAGAATTCATAACTTGTTATGAGGCATCCAATCATTAAATTTGACTACAAAATTTTGTCACGAGATTATATGTGTTGGATGGTATCGAAAGATCATTCAAATTATTTTGTAACAATAAGTTAGCAATTCAATATTCCAATAATCGAAACTCAACAAAATCTAAACATATAGATATCAAATTCTTGACTATTAAAAAATGAGTACAGAGTGGATAGTTGTTTATAGAGTATATCAAAACAAACTCTATGGTTGCGGATCCGCTTACTGAGAGATTGCCACCCAAAGTATTTCATGAGCAAACTGCTCATATGAGTGTCATGTCATTAAATGATGTTCAATTTTAGTGAGAATTTGTTATTTTAAATTTTGTTACGATATTGATATTTTTTTGTTACTAATATTTTAAGGATATTTTTATGCATAAATAAAGTTTGAATTTATGTACAGTACTATTTTGGTATAATTTGATCTCACAAAATTTTAAGGTGGATCAATCAAAAATAGACATGTTAAGATCACATTGCATGAAATTTTCATACTACACATCCACATCATGATTCATGTCATTCAATTGTGCCTGCATACGTGACCATTGACGGGTTTAGTTACAAAATTATAACAAAGGCCACTTTGATCCTATGTTGGCGTAATTGATGGACCAAATTTGTTGTAGATATATCTTGGTAATGATAGTAAATTTGAACCTATACGGTTAATTGCAAAACATAATTACAGAATTACAAATATAATGTAAGTAGGAGATTGTTGAATCCTTAATCCAATGTTAGACTCATATGTGAATAATTATACATTGTAGACTGTCAAATAGGATTAAATTCAATTAAAATAATCAATTATGATTTGAAATTTAATGTATCTAATAGGATGTAAACATTTAATGTGTAGAGATTTAAGAGTAATTTCTATTTCTATGATGGACTGAAATAGGAATCCAAAAGATAATAAAAAGTTATCTATAAGTAGGGTTATGATTCCCGAGTTACACGTATTTCTATTGTCATATTTTAGTATTACAAAATAGTTCTTTCTTGGGCCCATCATCAAGAAGGATACAAGAAAGAAACTAAAACCTTGTGTCAAGAGATCAATGAATAAGTGTTGATCGGAAAGGCTAAACCAAGATGACACTTTTCTTTCTTATGATGTGGTGTCCAGGTAATCATAGCTAAACAAGTTAAGGAAGCTCTAAAAGATGAGAATTTTTGGATGTACCTTGAAACTTTCCCCCAGTAAGATTTGCTAGTTGAATTTGTAAAGTTATTCTGGGCTTCTTGTTGCATACGTCTGAATTGGTTAAAGAACAATAGATTTGATGTCTGTAATCCACGAGTAGTGCTGTTTTATGCAGACTATGTGTTTGTTATATTGTAAAAGTGGGACTGTGCATGCTGTTTTCTCTCTTTCCTTAATGTAATGAGGGCTTTTGCATATCTTACATCTAACTTTATGTTGAATTTGCAGAACAATATACATACTTTTATTTTGATGAAATAAATGTCTAAATTCATGAAGGGATCCTTATAAGTGACATTTATATAATGTACAGAATCAAGCACATCTTATCCTTATAGGAAATACTACACATGCACAAGCACGTGAAAATTTAGCTTAGCTCCATGGGTTGATATTTTTGGTACTACTCGTAGTATTTTTCAAGTTGAAGTGGATTATTCTGTGCAATTGAAGACATTTGAGATTGTTGTAAGCTTCAATGCCTGACACCTATTTTGACCACATTCTTATTAATTTTGTTGTGGTCCATGACTCTATGTATTGAACTGCAATGCTTATGATTTGACAAGTTTTATAGGTTAATTTGTGAATGCTAGTTTGCTACTCTCTTTATTTTTACTAAATTGTTTACTAACAGCTAAAGCGCAAGTATTACATTCAATTGGTGATGACTTGGAGATGATATTGTGAACTTAGAGAGGACATTGGCTAACATCTGAATAAAGTTGACTGCTAGTTGCGTCATTGTAAAGTTAAAGGTCTTGAATTATGCAGCAGCATTTACAATTTAGAAATGATACTTAAAACAAAATTTGAATATATAAAACAAATGGAGAATTTGTAAATTTACAAGGCACACATGACTACCTATTCGCTTCAATCTCAATGTGAAGTTAAATTTGCAGCTTGGACTCCATATACTTGTCTACTAGATTGTAGGAATTCAATGTGTCATCTCTATAGGCATGTACTGTATATGATCCCATACTGGGTAAGCAGAGGTTTGGTCTTACCATCCATTTTGGTTGCCTCCCTAATTTTCTGCCCTTCAAACTTCTCAACTATACAGTCAGTTGCAACTTCTCCTCATTGTTCATTATCTTTAGTTAACTTTCTTTTGGTTCTAACCATGATATTTTTTGCTTGTAGTTGCACTATGGATTTTAGTTCACTACTGTAACTTTTTGTCATGCCCCGAGCCCGCACGTGCCCGTCACATGACATCCGCCGTACTCCCAAGTCCCACTCAGGAATACAAGGCTACATTACTAATTTAACTTGACCATACTAAATAATTTAAACAAATAAATTGCGGTTCGAATTACATATAAAAGGAAGTCTACGAATATTCAAGGCGTTCGTACATTTATTCTCCAATTGAAACAGCGGAAACAAAAGTAAATAGGATAACACAAGAAGTAGCTAGCCTGCCAACTTCTATGCACCTAAACTAATAAAAATCATCCTCAGGGTCTTCTATGTAAACCAATTCATACTCTTCCGAATCTGCAAAAGTGGTAAGAAGTGGGTTGAGTGACACATCGCTCAGTAAGTAATATTTACCCCTCTGTTGAACCATGCACTCTTAATTTTATAGGTACACAAATATATAAGTACAACTCAAATCGTTATTATAACGGTATTTATAAAGCAATCAGCAGTAAAGAATGACAAGCAATTTGAAAGCATCTTATTGATAGTTGTATATAAGAAATCGTAAAGCCATAACTCATTTCGTCTCAAGTCACAAATCTCTTCATATCCACTCATAAATCAATTCATTTCAGTTCATAAGTTTCATTTCAAATCAGTTCATAAATTCATTTCATATCGGCTCATAAATCATTCTTTCAGATCAGCTCATAACAAGTACATGTAATGACCGGCTACTGAGTACTCAGCCTAGAGATTAAACCCCTACTAGGTGGGCGACCAATAAGTTTCATGACTATCGATTGGTCTCATTCATATTTGGGTCAATCGGCCGGACTCTATACCAGGCTACCATGACCTTACCAATCGGCCGGACTCTATACCAGGCTACCATGGCAATTAGACAGGACTATAGCCCCTACCGGCTATTCCACAACTGCTCTGAGCTTTACTTGTCAAAATTCAGTTCATATATCGTGTATATAAATTTTTGCTTTCATAAAAAATTCAGCTCATTTTGTATATAAGAAGGAAATCAACACATTTCAAATAAGTCGCATGGTCCATTTTTGTATAATAAAATATAACTCTCATAAATCTCCAAGCAAAACATTTAATCAAACCCCTTTCGAGTCAACACAACAAAATAGCATTGAAACCAAAAATTTCACTTTGCACATTTGAAATCTTAGAAGGGTAAGTACCACCTACCTCTGTTTGGCTGCTCGAGTGGAACTACCTTAGATCCTTGTATTGCACCTATCAAATGCATAGGTTCCCTAATTAGTTGCTACTTCCTATAAATGCATAAATATACAACCTCTAAGTAAGTACAAGATTCATACCTAAACCATTATATGGACCCTAATAGCATTTCCCTCAAATTAGGTGATTTCTATTTTTGGAAAGTTTCTATTTTTAGAAAGTTTCTTAATTTGGAAAGTGTTCATTTTCTAAGGTTTCCTAATTTGAAAGAAAATACTTATCCATAATTCTATTTACTATCTTATTATATCTATTTATAATTTATAATTATTCATTATTATTATTATCGTCCTCGTCGTTGCTAATTTTACTTTATTACCACTTATTTATATTCGTTAATTGGTTACTATTACCTTTCATTTTATTCTACTTTTATGCGTGTGTAGATGTTATTATTATTTTTGTATACGTGTACCTATGTGTATATAAATTGGCTTATTATAGTTATTGTCTTAGTTTGTTCCACTCGTATTTATATTTTTATTTTCGTTTGTATCCTTAATTTATTTCCTCCATGTCCATATTGTTATTGTTCTTATGATAATTGTTTAATTTACAATTATTATTATTATTCTTATTCTTATTCTTATTCTTATTCTTATTATTATCCTTAGTGTGATCGTCAACATTATTATTATTATTATTATTATTATTATTATTATTATTATTATTATTATTATTATTATTATTAGTAACATTATTATTATGATTTTAAGCATTTCGTTTCACAATTTAGAACTTATCTTACATTATCTAAATTGACTTAATAAGGCTAGATTAAGATGTTTTAGATTTCCATTTAAGCATCTTAGACGTAATTAATTAGGTAACATTTTACATGACTTACCCTTCAATTCTAACAATTGCTTTAAATTGGGTCTTGCATTTTAATATTCACAATATACTATAAAAAATGAACTAGTTATATTTAAAATTTATTTATTAAACACTTACTAAATTTTTATACTATAGTTTGGTCCAAGTTTAAATTGCTTCCCTTTTTACTTATTTATTTTTGCGTATAATTATTATTATTATATATTTTTATTTTATTTTATTTTATCTAGGGTGGAGCCCATGGTTGGCCTTTGGCCAACTTGCTGGCGACATCATCTCATTCTTTTTTTTTTTTTAAGTCTTGGCCAACCCTTGGAATTCTTTCTTGTGGCGTTGCTTCTGCAACGCCTGGCCGAAACAGAGCAGCGGCAGCCGCTGCTGCTCTTCCCTTTCCCTTTTTTTTCTCTCTTTTTTTTTCCTTTAAACAGATTTAAACACCTTATAATCTCAGGATTAAAATCAACCTCCCCTATTTCTATTAATCTAGATACGGATCTTATCAAAGCATACATATCTAAACCTATATAGTAACAATACATGTCCATAGAATTTCCTAGAACAATTAATACACCTACTAAACTTAAAAGAAAAGTTTTCTTGCATGAACTCGAGACTTACAAGTTTAGGTGCCTAGTCATCGGATCGATTGACGATGTCGCCTGCTTCTCCTTCTCTCCCCTCTGACGGCTCTTGCTCTAAGGAGGCAGACGAAAGAAAAATAAGGTTGGGCTTTTTCTTTTCTGTCTAGGGTTTCAATAAAACCCTAAACCTAGCACTAATTATATTAGTACCCCTTAATTAACCATTTAACCTAACCTGCAATTATTTTTACTATTACCAACGGTAAATTACCATTTAATTTAATTGGGCAAGATAACAAATATGGGCCAAAAATCGTGGGTTTTACACTTTTTCATTCCTGTATTGTAGTTTTTGACTTTGTAACCTCAGTCTGATATATATTGGTGGCTTAATAACTATTCTAATGTATTGGTTAGGTACTAAAACATTCATTTTAGGACATTTTCCCAAAATAGATAACATATAAATAATAATATTCGGATTCTTTTACTATCTTGATGGCTATATGCTAATTGCATTAGCATTTAGCTGTTAATATGAAAAAAATGCATAAAGAATGAATCTGTAGAATGAGCCACAGACCTTTCCTTTACTCCTTAACCAGCATTTATTCCCAAAACCTTTGCAGACTATGCAATTGTTAAAAAGCCCATATTACCTGGACCATTTTAACCCCCATGCTACATGTGTTTGCTGTTATATGAGGCTTTAGTTTAACATCATTTGATCTTGCTGTGCAACTTAAGAGAGCAGCATGATTATTTGTTGATTAAAAATCGTGAGTTCGGTGAAGTCGTGAAAATCATGAAGTACTATACCTTTACGGAAAAAGGGAACCGCATTTTTAAAGTCACTCTTTTGTGATCATTTTCTTGCCCCGTGAATTGGTTCTTAAGTCATTTCAACTTTGGCTTTAATTTATTTTTGCTTCATTGATAACTGAGTGTGCTAATTATAACTAGAACATTCTATTGTAGGTTATGAAGAACAATAATGAGAAGTGAAAGAAACTTGACGATGGTCTTTTTGTTCAGAGGTGCATCTGGGTTGCAGCTTGTAGCAGTAGAATTTTTTTCATTTTGTTGATTCAAAAATGTCAGTAATAGATATATTCTTGTTAAGAATTTAAATGTTCTGTAAAGTATTTGATAATGGATATCTTTCTTACTGTTAAATAGTACCATTTTGTAACAATTGGTATTTTATTTTTGGAAACCATTATAGCCTTGAAATCATTGCCTATCTTTTGTTAATTTTTTTCATTTGAATGTATTAGAACAAATTGTTCTTCCATTAAAGGATTTTTCTAACGAGTGCCCTTAAAACACTCGTTAACATACCTAGTACTCACCCAACATACCATACATATATATATATATATAGATACTAACAATTGTCATCTTCTCTTCCATTTATATACTTTTTTTATTTAATCTTGCTTACCATTCCTCGTAGTTATTTACTTTTTCTAATTAATCTTATATTTTCAAAAATATAACACTTGAAATATATCTTACCCACTAGACAAACCGTCCAAGATGCAGAATCAGAGCTGAATGGGCGCTTGTGGACAGAAGCTCACATATGGGACATCCAAGATGCAGCTGTAGTAGTGCGTCTCACACTTATCAAAGCAGCTCACCTCAGTTGGCAAAGGATCAAAGTCATAAATGGCAATAAACAACTTATTGGCATGCTGAAAACTGGGAAGGGAAACAACCTGAATATTGCTACGTTGGTGGAAGACATACTTGTTCTTGCAAATCTGTTTCACATGTACTTTTTTTAAGAAGGAAAAGCTACTAATATGGCTCTATGTAAAACAATTAGTTCTTATGCTTTAAGCATAGTTATGGATGATGAGAGATTTGTTGTATCTCCTTAGTGTCATTGTACACTTTGTATAGGTAGTTGAGCCGTTGCTCAAATATTGTAAAGTCTTGGTTGTTATAAAATCCATGTATCGTTTCTGAAAAAAAAAAACTAGACAAACCGTCTGTTATATTAGGGTGTAGCAGAAAATGTTTTCAACAATGCTGAACTGGGGATGTAATTCTGTGCAAAAAGTATTGGCAACAGTCTTGAATTGTGTTAAAAAAGCTGTGATAAAAAGTGGAATGCATAAATTACACTTCTTTTGTGACAAAGCTGAAACCATGGTAAATCTGTGGGAAATATTAGTATTTGCCACCGACCCAACGGCTGTATAACGGAGACCTCAAAATTCGTGATAAATTCGCAGTAAAAACTATTTTCCACAGTTTAAGAGGCGTTTAACCTCGCTTTTGAAATTTGGCAAAAAAAATATTTTTATTTGTCCCCACTCTTCTTGAATCACGTAAGTAACTATAACATCCCATGCAAGGCTTGAAAAATTACTAATGGAAATTTGAGTTTGTCAGTGAAATTCGCATATATGTTCATGATCGCGTGAGGTAACCACATAATCACGCATACACATACACAGGCATACTAATCAAACATTCAAAACAATTCATTTGCGTATTTTTCTTAGACTTGAATTACGTGAATAAACCTTCTATGATCTAGTTTCCACACATAAAATAGAATTCCAACGAGCATGCAATTAGCTAAAAAAAAATTTTTTTTTTGCATGAAACCAAGTTATTTAGAAAAAAAAAAGTTTTGGAAAACACAAAGGGGATGAAGCCGTTTACCTTGCGTACAGTCTCTTGATTCATTCGGCTAATGTTTCTAGTTTTTTTTTTTTTTTTTGCTTCTAGTATGGAAGACGGTGGATATAAGAAACAGAGGGGACCCATTAGACCAAGTTCTCCTCGACAGTGATCATGTGTCTCACCGGATACGGGGCAGGGACGGTCATCAGAATGACCGTCCCTGCACGGTCCCCTTACAAACACAACCTTGAGGACTAGAAATAACCACGTCAGAAAGGCTAAAAAAGGATGGGTGCTTCAAAAAACAAATTACACTAGCCCAAACGGTAACAGACGGAGCAAACGGAAGAGTTGAAATTTTGAAAGTTGAAATTTTGAAATAGCCGCACAAAACAAAATCGACCGAAAAGGATGTTCTCCGAGTCCCTAATAGCAGAAGCAAACGACTGAACCAAGGAAGCAAATGACTGGAGAGTAGTTGCCCGACTGAACTGTTTGCTAACAGAGGAAGCAAAGAGAGAGGAAACTGAAGCAAACTTGTTGAAAGTGAAGGTCGTGAAGCAAACTATTATGAAGTAATCTGAAGGTCGTGAAGCAAAGTATTATGAAGCAAACTGAAACAAACTATTAGAAGCAAACAGGAAGCAAAGTGAAGGTAGAAGCAAACAGAGGAAATTCATCATCTCACGAACTTGGTTCAGTCATGCAACTTAATAGCAGAAGTAACTGCGCTCTCCGAGTTCGGTGAAACATAAAGCGTATTAGCATACCAAGGTAACGTAACTGAACCATCGTCTTCAACTGTGGCCAATTATTTGTCACCTAATGCACATCAGTTTAGGGTTTAGGGATGAAATTAGAGTCACTAAAAACATAATATTGGTTGTGAAGAATAGTGAATTTGTACCATATGTGTGTGCATATGAGCATTCAACTTTTCAGTGATGGACTATAATGAGATAGTAGTTATCCGAAAATTCAAGGGTATGTATTGAAGTAAAACATCGAGCGAAATTGGGGAAAGATGAGAGAAACAAAGTCACATGTAACAAGTGAATGAATGTACATCTTGTTGTAAATAAGTTACAGGTTATAGCCACCATATTACAATTGGTATGAATCATTGTGCATCTAATAGTTGGTCCATGCTCATTATACAATCTT
Organism: Coffea arabica; assembly: GCF_036785885.1. Taxonomy (NCBI): domain Eukaryota; kingdom Viridiplantae; phylum Streptophyta; class Magnoliopsida; order Gentianales; family Rubiaceae; genus Coffea; species Coffea arabica. The sequence continues at coordinate 45,298,470 of NC_092320.1, read as the reverse complement.
AGTTTACCCTTCTTCGGACCATGCAGTGTATATAAAATAGAGGTATAGAGTTTAATGAGGTGAAACAGAGAAAAAGAGGCAAATAGATGTGAATAACAAATGGGTGTACCTAGTGTTGTAAATAAATTACATGATGTAAGAAATATATTACAATGAGTAGAAAATACTTGTTTGGCCCTCAAAATGTAGAAATAGTATAAAATGCGAAATTGGCTTAGACTTATATAATTAACGAATGACATAAGGTTCAGTGAGTTAAGGAACCTAGAATCTAAATATAATCACCAGAGTGGATATACATACAGTTAAAAAAGACTTACATCGTGTGACCAACATATTACAGTCCGTATAACTTAGTGTACATGGAGTTGTATTTGTACATAAATAATACCGTTGTCTTAGAGTCAAAGTAAAGTGATGTGAATCATTAATCATATTCATAAGTATAATAATAGGATTTGGTATACGAGTAATGTGTGATTTATAACACATTATGAATGGTAATATACATTTATACTGTTGTTTATGTACATACTATTCATGAAGTATTGCAAATTAGGGTATTTGATGCATAATTAGTAGGAGCAAAAATAATGGATTGCAGCAAATTGGCAGAAGATAGAACCCTTGAGTTAGGAATAGAGTTCAACAGTGAAGAGGATGTGTACAAGTTTTACAACAAATATGCCTCTAAAATGGATTTTAGTGTACGCAAAGACTATTTAAATAAAGACAAAAACGGAGTGACCACATCTAGGAGATATAGTTGCTGCAAGAAAGGTGTGAAGTGCAAGTACAAAGGTGATGTGATGCCAAAGAGGGCACGAGCGCCGACGAAAATAGGGTGTAGAGCTAAAATGGTTATCGTATTATTTAGAGGGACAATGAAGTACCATATGCATGACCTTGTCTTAGAGCATAACTATGAGTTGCACATTGAAACTGGATCACGACCTTGTGTAGTTGTTTAAACATTTCAATCGAGTGGTTGATGATAAGAGACATAATGAACTCATCGTAAAATATGAAATAAGGCAAAAATTGTTCATGATTGGGTTGAGGCAAACACATATACTTGTGCATGCAGCAGAGACGTATTCATTAACAGTATTTGATGCATTTCAAAATGAATACGACGAGTCAACAACAATGATTATATTAAGACAACAAGATGCAGGGATGTTTGTAGAGTTTGCGATCATGACGTATGATGGAGGATCTGAAAGAATGGTATTCAATCGGAATGATCTAAATGTACGTTGTAGTTGCAAAAAATATGAGAATGAAAGAATTTTGTATAGGCACGCGTTGAAGGTGCTTGATACCGTGGGTATAAAGACAATTCCTTCTGAATATGTTAAGAGGTGATGGCCATGGCTTTAACTTTTATTTAAATGTTTCTAACGGTATAATTAGTTACATGGATGTTACATTATGTGATAATTTTGTTACACCTGACATACCTATTTGGTCTGTCTTATACAATGTAGGAGCCATTCAAAACTCGTAGACGCATTCAAGGAGCCAATCAGTGAATGATCATCCAAACGCCGTTGCTCCCGAAATCAAAAAAAGTGAAATGGTATGCATACATTTAGTTGAAAAAATAAAGATATTGTTCGTATCGTAAAACTACTTTTCTGATTATTATAATGGTGGACACCTGAACGCTTCAACGCATGTATATTATGTAGTTAACGTATACTCGCTTCTATGACATATTATTTTATATTATCCGAAGGTCCACCGTTTGGTTAATCAGGAGCCTCCTGCGACAGTCCCTCAAGAATAGATGCACCCAAATTTTTTATTTTTTTCAAACATAACTCCATCAGAGATATCTTAATGGTTTGATATATATATATTTTTTATAATGTCTAGTCTAATTTAGCTTTTGAAGTGAGCAATATAGGCACTGGTAATGATTTATTGACAGTTGAATAGTTATATTATATAATATAGGAGGAGCGTGCGACAATTTCAACACGCTATGATATTAATGCATATCATATATTTTCACCATCACCGCGGGTGACAAACTTTTATCGTTATATCACATATTTATGTAGTATTGTTAATTGGATGTCTTGGACATCGTATATTATTAACCGTATGTTTCATTACGTGTATTTAATTTCGATTATCCATTCACCAAGTTGACCTCATTTATTGATGTTAGTACTTCTCTGTTGAAGACATTGTTCAGTTTCAATCGTTTCCCTATTATCAGTTTCTTTTAATCTACAATGTTGAAATGAATTAGTGCATGTTGACTGTAACTGACTAGATTTTTTTTAATTTTCATACATTAGTTATCTTGAACGAGATTTGCGGTGTTTTTCGGAGAGCATTTGTTATTGGACCTCCATGTCGGCCTGATTGGGAATGCTGCATATCTACGTTACAAGCAGTTAAAAAGATATTACAAGTTATTCATGTGCCTGGATAGGCACTTTCAATATTTCACTCTATTCAAACTTAGACAAGTGGGTTACAATTGTAATCATATCCAGTATTAGTAGTCATCAATTGTTCTGTAATGGGTTGTATAAAGTTGTTAAGAAATTATAAAGTTGACTGAAAATTAACATTTTTACAATACCATTGAACGTGCTTCTTTATGATTATGGTATTTTTTCATAGAATACCACAACAAATGACTGTCGTGATATATGCCTTCGTGATATGTCGTGATATATGCGCTCGTGATATACCACAAAATGGTCCCGCTTGCTTCAACAAAAAAAGGGTATACATTCGTAATAAAAGTAATATTTAGAAGCAAATATTATGTAAAGAAGGGTGTTGTATTAAAAGAGTAGGTGTCCTAAAATCTAAACTTAAATTTTGAACGGAGTTACCACGTAATTATAAATATTCACCAAACATTCAACTTAATTGGCTTCAACGTTTGGGGTAATGGTCATGGTAAAAGGTCAATTTAGAAACAAATAACAATTATAATTACTCAGTTTGCATTAAAAAGTAGTCATTGACTTTTTTATAACAAATCATGGCCATTCATTCATGGCCACTCTATTTTCTCGAGTGATAATATGAGGCGTTAGAAGATGTAAACTAACAACTAATATTGGCTATAAAAATGAGTACGTATGAAATTCCAGTCGATTTTATTGTTAAAGATACAGAAATGCCAGCGTAACTAAGGCCACATATATTTTGATCTCTACTATGATAATAATACAAACAAATTTTATAGAGCTATGTTTATTAGTCGACATGTTTGGATCGATGTTGTATAACAATGCACGTGTATTGACTTTATATGTGCTCTGTGTAACAAATTTTGAACTACGAAAGCTATTCTTGGGTCCAAACGTGAAATGTATGAACCCCATACTGGGTCCAAATTTATATGTGGTCTGCTTGTGTTCTGTTGTATGGATCACACTGTAACTGCTAAAATAACTATTTTGTAACCGTTTTCAAACATACTGTGACTTTTTAATAACTATTTTGTAACAACCTACAAACACACTGTAACATGCAATCATCAAATATGGAGTTTTATATTAATTTTCAATCTCTAACTTCCCAATTAAGTATTTTGTAACAGTTTTCAATAACATTCAACTTTTTAATAACTATTTTGTAACTTACAAACACTTCGTAACTAACAGTTTTCAAATATGGAGTTTTATATTAATTTTCAAACTGTAACATCCCAGATAACTATTTTGTAATAGTTTTCGAACACACTGCAACTTTCTAATAACTATTTTGTAACAACCTACAAACACACTATCAACAAATAGTCAAATACGGAGTTTTGTATTAATTTTTAATCTGTAACTTCCCAAATAATTTTTTGATAACAGTTTTCAAACACACTGTAACTTTTCAATAACTATTTTGTAATAGTTTTTAAATATAATGTAACTAACAATTTTTCAAACACACTGTAACTTTCTAATTGGCTTAACATGGCATTAGGCTTATCTGGATGTAACTTGAATAAAGTCACACTTAATTATTATACTCAATTCAGTTTGTCAGATCTGCTTCATATGCAGCTGACATTGGTGTATTATGGCAGTATGCCTACTAACAACAATGTTATACGACTCATTTAGCTCAGCCTGCAGTTACATGACGACATTACCAATCCATAAATGAGCCACATGTTCTCCAGAATGGAATATAATACACGCATATACAATAATACATCTAAGTGAAAGTTACAAATTGAACATTTGTACTGTTGGCATAGGTTCTATAATTGTAAGTTCTATGGCAATAAATAAAATGGTCACCGCAAAATTTGAATTTTCATTTATTTATAATATGATTATCCAAAAGATCACTACATTTATGTATTTACATGCATGTGATTTAATTCAAGATAACTTATTTATTCAATGTAATATTGGGATTGATTTCATATATTAACTGTAACTGTATGTAGTTACAAGTTGATAAACCTATCAATGACCCATAATGTTGACAATAATATGCAGTAATTACGTCAAACCAAACAATAAATTTCATTAACCATGGAACAGGCCCATTTACACCGATATCGCCATGCCCGCTGTTCATCATCATCCCTACCAAATCAGGGGGTAGTTCAGTACGCCACGCACCATATTATTCTCGTCCGGATCATGTCGTCCAACCTTTAACATCAAATTAAACCAACCATTTCAATAGCAAAGCCACATAATACATACACTAATACTTTTTATATGAAATGAGGTAAACAATAAATAACATGTTACCAACTTTCCTTTTCCATAAGCCCCAAGATTCTTAATCTCCAATGCATCCCTTTCAGAAATCAGAGCATCTGTCCATTTAAACTGGAGTTTTACACAGACAATTGCACTTCAGTTCCATTTTGCTTTCCCCATTTATTCTTAATGCATTACAAAGTAATAATATAAATAATATATCACTTTCAAATCTTAGTAACAATAGTTATGAAAACTTGTAACTTATTTTTCACACTCTGTTTGTCAAAATTAACAGTAGGTTAATTATTCTGTCTCATCAATTCCACTTACAATCTACTCTCACTCATTTATCAAGTTTGATGGGATTAACTTCTTCTTCTATTTCTTGTCCTACTCTATAAATATGAGTTAATGTAACAATTAGGAGGTACCAATTTCACAGTTATATTCATGAAATTTTACAAAGCAGTTCTTATATTGTAATTCCTAACTCAGTGTATGTTACAATTATTCAACTTCATGTCCACGCACACTAGCAAAGTAAAACTTGTAACCTTTTCCCACATTGAGTGTGCCAAGTTAAAAACTATGTTATTCATTTTGCCTACCCTGTTCAGATTGTCATCTGCTGTCCTAACTATCAAGTTTCAAACAATTAACCTCTTCTTCTATTTATCCTGTGATTATGCAAATACGAGTTAACTAACAAATAATAGGTAGCAATTTTACAGTATGCTTACGCAATATTACATATCAGTTCTTCTACTGTAACTGTTGACTAACAGCATGTAACAGTTATTCAACATGGTGTCCAACCCCACTAGCTAAAAAAACTTATAACTTTTTTCTCTGCAATGCGTCTACCAATCTGAGTGTCATGTTATTTTATTCCGCATAATAATTTTACTCCGTGTATTTATTTAATCATGTGAAATGTCTCTTATATAACATGCTGTAAGAGGCATTTTTAAGGAAATTATCTTTGTAATGCTTTTTCTTTCGCTTTGTATGTTGCCATGAATAGTAGGTACAAACTACATAAAGTATAATCTGCACGCAGGCACTACTAATCAACAAAATCTATAAGAAATTCATAAAAACAATCAGTACCCTTGTTATATTATTACCCAAGCAATTTTTCATCCCATTCACACGATTTTGCAAACACTTGGCGCACTAAATTTTCCTCACCTATCCTCCCCTATGTTGGCCACCAAAATACCTACGTTCTTCTAATCCAGACTAGGAGACTAGTGAACAGTTTGTTCCATCAAAACCATTAAAAATCAATTGACCTATTCATTCACAACATTGTCCAACAATGACAACTACTCACATCACTCCATGACCTTGTCAAATTTTGAAAATTATGTGATACCATTATTGTTTTGTTACCTGGATATTTCCTGTTTTATCTCTTCTCCGGATGCGAAACTCTACTCTTCTGTCGCTACTTCTTCCTTTTTCTCGCTGTAATATACCTTAGTGCAATTGTATTTTCCCTGCTTTCCTTTATACCTAGTCTGCCTTCAACCACTTTCTTATTTTGCCTCCAGCCACTTTCTTGTATTCTCTGTTTGCTTCCATTTTCTGATGTTATGGATGAATGAAAATTGGCAATTATTGTGGAGGGAAAGCAAATGAACTTTTTGTTTGATGATTCATTTGAGCGGGATTTTGTGGAACGGAGCTAATGCTTCATGACGAGGTCCGTCAGAAGCGTCAAAGTTTTTTTCCATTACTAATTTATGTGACGTCATTTTTTCACCTTCCCAAAACTAGCCGACGTGGTTATTTCTAGTCCTCACGGTTGAGTTTGTGAGGGGACCGTTCAGGGACGGTCATCACCTAACTTACAATTTACTTAACCCCCCCTTAAGTAGGTTTTCTTGGAAAATCACTATAAAATTTCTTAAGCAACAGCACTTATTTATTTTTTGACAAGCCCCATACATGGAGGAGGGATGCTATTCCTAAATTTTAGTGAAATCTATGAGAAAACAAAGAGGGATATAAACTTTATCTTCAAAATTACATGAGGAAAAAAGTAATAAATCAAGAGTACTGTTCCCTAACAAAAAGCCTATGAAAAGCGTAAGATACAAATAACAATATTTGAAAAAGAAGGTTCGCACCTCTTGCCAGTCTTGGAAGTTCTGATTGAGCAACAAGACTTAAAACATGAGATAAACTTACTGAAGTAACTTTTATCATAATTTGAGGATTTTAAAAAGGGATAATTTCACAAACCTCCCCTGAGATTTCTGACACTTGCACTGAGACCCCTCCAAGTTTTAAAAATTTCACCTAGCTCCCTTGCTTTTCAAATTTTGGTAACAATTCAGTCCAATTAGGATTAAAATATTACTATCATGATAGAGATGACATTTATATTTCATGAATACCCTCTTCCTCCCTATATTACTACAAGATTGCTTGTTATTAAAAAGGTGGAGATGATTATCAAAGTTGAAGGGGTAAAAATGCAATTCAGGAATATTTTTTCTGTTACATGGAGACATCTTCAGTAGCTGATAGGAATAGCCAACGGCAACCTGCAATCTTCCAACGGCAAAAAATTTGGAAACCTCTAACTGCATATAAACATCTGGAAAGCACATTTTATCCTCAAGCCAAAGGATTGTGAGGAGCATTAACAGAAGGCTATAGTGAAAACATTTAACAGATTCAATGTCCTCTTCAAGCCAACCAGCAGAATCCTGGAATTCACCCACAACTTTCACTATTAAAAACAGATATTACTACATCAATCGCAAGGCCACAGTGAAGATATCAGAGAGCAAAAAGAATCCGGACAAATTGTATTTCTCCTGCTCAAAATCATTTTATTCAGGATGGGATGGGATGGGATGGGATGGGTGTGTTGGAACTTTTGCGTCCATGGGTAACTCTCATTTTGCCAGGGACTGTAAAATAGATGTCTTCCTCCTCAAATCACAATTAAATGCTATCAGAGATTCGATACAGGATATAGGTATCATGGATATCGCAACTGCAAAACTTAGCGGACCAGTAGAATGTGAATCAAGACGTCAAAGAATTTCTGCTACCCACAAAAAAAAAAAAAAAGCATTAGAACAAGCAAGAAAAAGCACAAGTGTTGTGTAGTCTTGTTGATTAAAGATCAAATGAGGGCAGCATCTTTTCCCCATGAAACTAGAACACTATATGTGCGAAACAAGTCAGTCACACCATCTATATGTCTAATTCGAAGTCATACAAATGAATGCACGGTCTCTGTTAGGTCTGCCTTTTTACAAATATTATGCTCAGGTCAGGGAAGCAGATTTATGTAGGCGGCCATTGTGGCCCGAGCTGGAAACGGCATTGACAAGTGTTAGCAGATGACACCGGGTGTGAAGCAAAGCATAGACCGAGAGCCGAGGAGTTAGGAGCCTTTGATGAAGGAGAGGAAGCATTGGAAGCCGAAGATGAGAATCCTGATGATGCTGCAGTTGAAAAAACTGTCACTGGGGTAGCACTTAACTTACTTTGCATTTGCCACGCCCATTTTTGGGGTCCCTGTGAAGAACCAACTTCGAACCTATTCTCAATTACTCTTTCCTGCCAAATCAGTTGTAACTGTTATATTGCTGATGGATTCAAAGGAGGTTGGTTCATAAACCACAAATAAAAAACAAATATCACGGGAAAAATTAATCAGCTCCACAGTCTATTAACTATCTCTGCAATCAGTATACAGCTAGCTAAAATGGTGCATGCATTTTGAGGTTTTTGAGGTTAATATGCACGATAAGAAGGAAAAATACAATTCTGCGGACAAATTGGTCATTTCAGCGCTTTGCATGTCAGCAATGGACCCCAATACTCTATCAGGGGAGTTAGGTGAAATTTTTAAAACCTAGAGGGGTCTCAGTACAAGTGTCAGAAACCTTAAGAGAGATTTGTAAAATTATCCCTTTAAAAAAAACTATTCACAAAGAGTAGTTGACTTTTTGAAAAATAAAGCAACTTTGTGACGAGTAAAATTAGTAGTTTTTCTTCTTAATAATTCACTCAACATGTGATCTTTTAAAACTCAGATTAGTCATAATAATATGGGAAAATTTGTCAAATTGATCCCTAATATTTTCATAAAAAACTTTTTTAGTCCCTAAAATTTAAAATCAGTTAGAATAGTTCCTAATATATAAATTATGAGCTAGTTTGGTCCTAATGCTTATATTTACTCTTTTCTGACTAAAAATAGCACACTGGCGTAATTTCAAAGGCAAAATTGAAAACAATAGTTAATCCATAATTTTCCACCATTCTCTTTCTTTCTGATGGCAGATCCCTCCGCTGATTGGGAATTTGGCAAAGCTCCGAACTTTGGCCCTCTCTTACAATGGTCTAAGTGGTCCAATACCAGAAAGCATTGGTAAGCTATCGAAACTTGAGGAAGTGCATCTAAATTCTAACAACTTCTCTAGCTCTCTTCCTTCCGGCCTTGGAGATCTCAGCAGTCTTGGAACAATGGATCTTACTTCAAACCATTTTTCGGGTTCTATACCTCATGCTATTGGAAATTTGATGAATCCGGTGAACTTGTATCTAGAGAATAACTTACTAACAGGCTTTATACCAAAAAGTATTGGTAACTTGCAGGCACTCCAAGATCTTAAGCTATCAAACAATCTGTTGACTGGGGGAATTCCGTTTTCCATTGACAAGTTAAGTTCTTTGCGCTCTATTTTACCGGGTAATAATCATCTTGCAGGAAGGATTCCTTCTTTTTTTGGGCAACTGAAGTCACTCGTTACACTGTCCCTTGAGAATAACCAGCTTGAGGGGCCAGTCCCATCCAACTTAGGCCAGTTACAATCATTGGCAGAGTTAAATCTTGGTGGGAACAGATTATCTGGTAGACTACTAAAAACTATTGGCCTGCTCCCACTTTTCACCTTATGCATCTCGAACAACATGATTGAAGGACCACTACCTGTGGAGATGTCTTCTCTCACGAATCTTTCAAGACTCTATCTATCATTCAATCCGCTGAATCTCTCGTCAATTCCAACTTGGCTTGTGGATATGCCATCGATAAACGCGATTCACTTGGCTGGATGTGGAATAGAAGGTGAAATTCCAAGGCACCTACAAAGTGCTGCAAGCAGACGGGCGGAATTGGACTTGTGAAAAATTATGGATTAACGAATGTTTCCAATTTTACCCTTGAAATTAGCGGGAAAAAAGAGCAGATATGAATATTAGGACCAAACTGGTTCATAATTTATATGTTAAGAACTATTCTGACTGATTTTAAGTGTTAGGCACTAAAAAAGTTTTTTGTGAAAATGTTAAGGATCAATTTGGCAAATTTCCCTAATAATATGAAACTTTTCACCGAAGCTATACATCAAAGTGGTTTCGTGTCTAAAAAGCCAAAAACTAGTTAGGTCTAGCTAAAACATTAATTTTTCGTTTGGAAAAATAACTTTTGTGTTTGAATTGTTTTGACTTAAATTTCAATTCATTCTGCTTAAACCAAATTGGTGGGATAATTATTAAATTAAACTGGTAGCCAATTGGGTTCACTAAGAATTTTTTTTTTTTTTTAAATGTTGGGCCTAGTTCACAAAAGATTTGATGGTCTAACTCTTTTATTTTGATGTCACAATTGTCATTTGATGAGTGCATTCAAAATTGGCAGGCTCCTTTACAAGATGGCTTCGCATGTAGAAGACAAGGTAAAAAAGGGAGGAGAGGCACCAAAAGAAGCCTGCTCCTACATTCGTAGGGTAATTATTTCCTAAGCCTTGAATGTTCATTGAGTTGCCTCTGACGTATCAAAATCTAAGGTTGTCCTATGATCAAAATGGCTCAACTTCTCAATGAGTCTTATTTAGTTATTTTTGGAAATTTTTTATAGAAACTTGATAGTGTGTTATATACACTGTCAGTGTAATCTTAGATAACCCTAGATTAGTTTTAGAGTAAATTTTATATATACTATCAGTGTATACACTATCACGATTGGATGGATAACACATGAGCAAATTTTGAATTTCAAATTTAAATTTAAATTAATCTTTTCTACACTGACAGTATATACACTGTCACCATTGAATGAATGATATGAAATTTGAATTTGAAATTCAACTTTTGTACATATGTCATGAATCAATTATTTGTAATAGTGTATACACTGTCAGTGTATATAAGATTTACTCTTTAAATTTTGCACATGTGTCATATATTTAATGGTGATAGTATATACACTGGCAGTGTATATAAGATTAATTCTAAATTTTATTCCATGTGACAAATAAATAGTTTTTAGCAGTTTCTATTTATTTGGATAGTAGTCAGGAATTTCTTATTTGTACGTGTCTAGAAACTCTCAAAACTATTGTTTTCTATTAGAGTAAATATTATTTACATTGACAATATATATACTATTATCATTGGATTCATGACATATATGCAAAAGTTGAATTTCAAATTCAAATTTCGCATAGTTGTCATTTATCCAATGCTTAGAAAAGATTAATCCTTCCTATTATTATATATGTTAATCGAGTAATGTGTTCTTGTTGAATCACGTTAAATCTTATGTGTCACTTCTATATATCTCCTATGACTTGTATTTCATTGCATTCTTGATTTCTTAATAGTGGTTTATTTCGCATTTGGATCCCAACACGTAAGATATAAGCAAAGTGACTAGATGAGCAAGAAAAGTTTCAAAAATAGATCACACCTCTACCTTAGTTTTGTTACCGTGACAAGTTATGGTAGTAGCTCTTCAAGCATGTGGCATACCTACGGTACATTTAGCAATTGTTATTAAACCCAATCCGGCCCGGAGGTTCAACCGATCAACTTGGTGAACTGGCCATGAAACCGGGTTGGGTTGCTAATTGAATCATTTGAGCAAATTAACGGACCGACGGTTCGACCGATTAACTTGGCTGAACTAAACAGTTTTGTTGGAACCCGGGTTGTTGTGCGAAAATTTTTTAGAAGATGTTGAAGTGATGATTCAAACTTGAAACTCCAGTATAGAAATAAAGTGCAATCACCACTATACCAACAACCCATGTGTTGCAATCACCACTGTCCAGTTCGACCGATCAACTCGGCTGAACTGGACAGTTTTGCAAGGAACTCGTGTTGTGCGAAAAAATTTTAATAGATGTTGAAGTGATGATTCAAACTTGAAACCTCTGGTATAGAAATAAAATGCAATCACCACTAGACCAACAACCATGTGTTGCTTGTTTGGTCCTTCTTATATTATATATTAAACTTTTATTCTAATTTTATTTCTCCAAAACAAAATTTTCTTGGAATCTTTTAATAATTTATTATTCCCCAAATTCTATAAGTTATGAAATGGATTTAAAAAATAACATATTACACAATTCATTTAAAAGGCAAATATCATTCTTAATAATCTTTTGCACTTAAAATTCGTAAATAAACTAGATAATTATACTTAGATAAAATTTTATATTTGAAGTTTGGTGAATTACTAATTAAATTTAGCTTTTATTAATTCTTACAAGAATTAATGATTCTATAATAAATTAGACTAACTGAGCATTTACTATGGCATAGTTTATTATAGTTTCAACCATATCAAAAATTATGAGACATAATATTTAAGTATATTTAGTGACCCATTGGTTGGGCTACTCACCCACTGGTTGAACTAATAACCCGTTGACCTGTCTCTTTCGCCGGGTCCCTTCCCAAACCGGATTTAATAACTGTGCATTTAGCTCAAGGAGACGGTTCGCCTGTGACATATTTGACAATTGTTGGTTAACTAGTTTTTGGTCGGATTCTGTTGCTGTGAGTATTACTACATGTTGCATTCATATTAGTAATTAAGATTTTAGTATACTAAAAATGTGCCAAGTTGTTCAAAAGTACCAAGCTGCGTTATTTTTTTAAGGTTTTTTCCATTAGAGAATGGCAAATGTGACTGTTTTTGGCCAAGTGAATTAGGAGTGTGAAAATGATTCTAGCTGTTTAGCAGAATTTCAATGGTCTATGCACGCAATAAAGAATCTCGTAGGGTGTCAAATGATTGGATTGTATGAACAGGGAACTTTGGTTAGAATGGTGGCATAGATGGAACCAGAAAATATATATTGAGAGGAGTGTTTTAGCTTATCTAAATCTGGATTCAAATTCCCTTTTCATTCCCTGTTTCTTAAAGTTCCACCCCTGCTTTGTTTTTAAAAAAAAAATTTTAAAAAGTAAAAAAAAAAAAACTTATCTACATCTAAATATATAATTTTAAAAGTTTAGAGTTTTTTTCAGGAGCAAAAGTTCAATATTTAAAACTTTTGAAATTTTTATAGGAGTAAAATTGAATTTTTTTCAAACCTTGGGAGGACGTTGTCCCCTGTCTAGGTGCACCCTTGAATGATGGCACATGGAGATTGGAGAGGGAATTTTGGTTAAAATGATGGCATTCGCGTAATTCCAGACCGAAGTGGCTGGCTAAAATTCCCGATTGTGGCTATCATTTCTCCAAAGAAGCCACGGGGCTGAAAAACTGCTTAAATTTTTTTTGTTTTTTAGTTTAACTTCTAAAATCATCCTAAATATGATACTCAATCGCTTTGCTCTAATTACTAAGGTTAAATATTTACTAGGGAGGATTAATTTTTCCTACAATATATATATACATATATTCATGCATTTAGATACATGTCACATCATTTCAATTTAAATTTAAACACTAAATTTAACATATGTAACATATATCTAAACCCACTAACGTACACCGACAATACATGAAAGATTTTACCCAAATATAGCATGATTTAAAGTTACATTTTAATGTTCCACATCCACTAGGTCAGGGATTTCTTGGATGGAACTTTTGTAAAAGTTCTACTCAAACTTTTGACTATAGAATCTATATTTATACATGTTTGTGGGATGCAAAGGTATTTACAGAATGCGTCTAAACAATAATTGTCTTAAATTTACCACCCAAAATCAGCCTTGCTTTGCATTAGAAAACTACACAGCATCTAGAGATTGGAAAAAGGACCCCAGAGGAGCAAAGGAGATTCCTCTCTCTAAGTAGAGGTGTTTCTCACTCTTAGTAGAAGTGCTCTCTCTTGGGATAAGAGCCACTTCCCCCTTGGTGGGAAAGTTAGCAAAATCAAACATTTTCAAACTACCACATTCCCGCAATTTCTGAGATATCCCCATTTCCAAACTGGACTGGAATTAAGGCTAAAGAATGCAGCACAATCACTCGGTGAATGTTGCATGAAAAGCAGAAGCTCAAGCGTCAGAAGGAATAACTCTATGGTAAGCATTTGCCAGACGTATTGAGGTGCTGTGTCTTTCATTTCTTTGTCTTGTTTTTAGAGGTGCTTGCGACCAGAGTTTGCTTGCGCATTTCAATCTTCACTTTCCTCTCTAATCAGTAGCCTCATCTCTTTATCAAATAGTTTTATTAGTTCGCCTTTCTTATATTTTTACCTGCTCCAACTCTGCTACAACTAGTGTTTTCCTGGGTGTGGAGTGGTAATACAGTCCAGAAGTGTCTGACATTATCTATGGAGGGAGACTTGTCAAAGTTGTTAAAAAAGTTTTCACTGGAGAGAAATGAGCTGTTAGATGCCACCTTGGAACTGGAAGACCTCCATCAGGGAGTAAGAGCTTGTGAGGGTAGTCTTATAGGAAGAGTTATAGGGGAAAAAATAGCTAAGTTCACAGGGGTAAAAAATTTTGCTTCGGCTACTTGGGGATATCCTAGAAATATGACTGTGATGGAGCTCGGACCCAATGTGTTTCAGTTTAACATCCTTAGTGATGATGATAAGGAAAGAATTATCGAGGGGGGTCCTTGGGTGATGGATAACCAAATGTTAGTTTTGAACAAGTAGAAGGAAGGGATAGAAGAGGATTACCGTGCTTTTATGACTGCACCCCTTTGGGTGCAACTTTGGAATCTGCCAGTGCACTGGCTTTCTAAGGAGGTAGGAAAAAAGATAGGGGTAGTATTTAAGGAAGTAAGAGAGGTGTTAATACCTCAGAATGGAGGGAAAGAAGGCAGGCATCTGAATATTTTAGCTTTAGTTGACTAGACAAAACCCCTGCTCAGAGGAACTGTGGTGAAAGTTGTAGGATCACTTAAGTAGGTAGCTTTTAAATATGAAAGGTGCCCTGATTTTTGCTATAGCTGTGGGATAGTAGGCCATAGTGAGAGATCCTACAAAGAGAAGAGAGTCTTAGGGGGAAACAAGGGGGAAAATCAGTATGGACCCTGGTTGAGAGCTGGAAACACTAGAAGCCCACCTCTGAAACATTCTACTATGACTGAAGGGTCAAGTGACAAAAGATATTGGAGATTTCAGGAAGGAGAACTGGTTGAACAATAGCGAAATAGGAAGCAACTGAACCAAAGGCTTGTGGAATCTCTATTGTCTACTGACAAAGAAAGAAACAGCACTCAGGAAGTGAGGGAAGATAGGGAGGTATCAAGGACTATTCAGGAAAAGGAAGCCTTACGAAATGTACTGGGAAACACGGAAGCTATCCCTGGCTGTAGTGAGGACCTCATGAACCTAGAAAAGGAAAGACTTGCCGTCCCACTAGTGACACAAGTTGAGGAAAGGAATCAAACCCCTATTGCAGTTGAAGAAATGGAGGAGGAACAAGAGATAGAACAGCACAACCAAAACCAAGAATATGAGGTCAATGCGAACACTACAGGAGTGCTAGTGATCCACCAAGAACCCCATAGGACTGAGAAGGTTCAGGAGGCTATTAACAAGCAGGCCAAGAGGACATTTAGAAGGTTAACGTCCCCAACCAGAAATAGAAGACCTTTGAGGGAAGTAAACGGCAATGAAGTTAGTCAGTTGCATGGTGGGAAGAGAAAGGTCTTGATCAGGGATGAAGAGATGGAGGAAGCTAATACTGAGTTAATTCAGTGGAAAAAGACCAAACCAATGAATGAAATCTATTCTGCTGAAGTTAAGGGAGAGGTGACGGGGTCTTTCCTGAAAGGGACCCCACAAGGTTCATGAGAGTTTTGGTGTGGAACTGTCAAGGTGTGGGGAGCCCCTTGACTGTTCCCCATCTAAAGGAGGTGAATAATCTCTCCTCTGCAAATCTGATTTTTTTATGTGAGACCAAGAATAGAAAACAGGTGATACGACAGAGTTGCTAGAGGAATAAGGTGTGACTGCAATGTAATAGTTGAGGCAATGCATAAAGCAGGTGGCATGGCTTTGCTTTGGCCTCAGGAAACTAACATCTTGGAGGTGTATAAAACTGCCTTCACAATAGAAGCCAAGATAGAAGACCCTGCCTCTCAGGCTTTTTGGTGGTTCATTGGAGTTTACACTAGCTGTGACCCTAGGATCAGAAAGGAGCAATAGAGGGTACTAAGCAATAGGAAGTGTCTTTGGGGAACTAGATACATAATAGCTGGGGATTTTAATGATATCCTATCCAATGATGAAAAGTGGGGAGAAGCAATAAGGGATGAGAGAAGCTTCAAGGATTTTAGAGATTTCATAGATCAAAATAGTTTGCTAGATATTGGTTTTGAAGGACATCCTTGGATGTGGAGCAACCATTGGGATAATGAAGGAGAGATTAGGCAAAGGTTGGACCGATGCCTGTGCAATACTAAATGGTTCCAAGATTTTGAGAGGGCTAGATGTCAACATATTGACTCCTTTGCTTCTGATCATTACATGCTTTTGCTTGATACTGACCCTGGACAAGAAAGGAAAAAAAAAGAGGTTCTATTTTGATAAGAGATGGCTCCAAAGGGAGGGAGTCCAACAGGTGATAGAGAAAGCTTGGAGTAAGGAAGAACAGGTTCCAAAATGTTCAAAGTCACTAAAAAGATTAAAAATTACAGAATTGAGCTTCTGAAATGGAGGAACATTTTCTAGGCTAACTCTAGGAATAAAATAACTGTTCTGAGAAAGGAACTCGAGAGAGTAAGGGACTCTAGCATTGAGAACAGGAAAAGGCATTTTAGACGATATTAAGAACCAATTGAAAGAAGCTTACAAGGAGGAAGAAAAATTCTGGAGCCAAAAAGCTAGGATCAACTGGCTCAGGGAGGGTGATAAGAATACTAGGTACTTCCACTGTGATGGCCCCACCTCCCCCTAAGGCGAACCAAAGGGTTCGGCGGGTCGCCTGTCCAGCTCTCGCCGGGACTCAGTCGTTCACTACAGTCCTCAAATAAATACAAGATAAATCGCAAATATAACTCAAATGTTCCAACATTTACATATCAAAAGCGAAGCGTCCACGCTTCCACTGCGCCACTCTGATCCATGATCCCAATTCTTATACAAGAGGAATTCCACAACAATAAAATCACAACAAGCCTTCCTTCGCCACGAGCCCTGTGGAGGGAAATAAAATAGTTTTGGAGTGAGCTAAAAGCTCAGCGAGTAACCAGAAAAATCAGTAATCAAATCGATTTCACAATAGTTCATTTCAATGATGTCATAAATCAAATGATAAGTCCAAAAACAATTACAACATTTACAATACATTAAAATGGAATATCAATAATTCAAGGAACATTTACAATGGAAAGCGATAGTAACATTCATTAAAAGGATACGGGCTCACATGGAGCTATTGGTTTGTTCATTCGTTCCCCTGACATTCCCCCTTATACCTCCAATCGTTTGAAAATACATTTTTTTGTATGTAGAATCTCTCGTTCATCCTTTTGTTCGTTCATCCCCTTTTCCGGACGTTGACCGGACTCCACCCATCCGACCATTGGCCGGACTCCACCCATCCGGACGTAGCCGGACTACAAGGTAATACTCGAGTATACCAAATTCACCCAGGATCACCCTATCGCCCGACCGAGTCCGGTTCTGGCTCGAGTCGATCAGTAACAAAGGGCAGTGGCCAGTTCAGCCAAACGGCTTACATTCATGCGCAACTAGCATTTAATCATTAATCATTGAAAATTTTATATTTATTTAGGTCGAGTGCGATAAAGTACACACTCGCCTAGAAAACTCGTTTTAACAATCATTGAAAGCACTTAACACATTATCAATCAATAATAACAAGCCAATAAATCAAGGAATACAGCAACAAGGAACACTCATATGCAAGCACGCATGATATGCAAGAAAACAGTTCAAAAGTAATTTTGAAAACAGTTTAAAGGTAAATAATGTAAGAAAACGGTTCAAAAGTAACTGTGGAAACATTTCAAAAGTAAATAATGCAGGAAACGGTTCATAAATAACTTTAGAAATAGTTTGAGGTCACTCACCTCCATGGCTCAGAAATCATCCATCAAATATCATTGCCTTGCTCAAATCCAAGTCTTAAATCACAAACTCAATGCAAACAAGTCCTTTCAAAGTTCGGACAGCACTTCCACTAAATTTGCTTACTTTTCCAGCCGTCAAGGCTTCATTATTTCCTCAGCCAGTCCCAAAGTCACACAAATAAGTTCATCCAATAGCCATTCAGCAAGCTCCAAGTAGTACAAAGACAAGTCAAGCTAGGAAAAAGTCCGGAAATGAAAGTTAAGCTCAAAACCAGAAAAACAGATTTTGACGTCATTTTGCGGTAATGGTACCAAAGGTGCTACGATTGTCGGATGAAGGTTCAAGACCCACCATTTCGAAGCTAAGAGACAGGGCTACAATATTTTAGAAGGTCACTCAACCCAGTTTTGAGTGCAAACAGGTCAAAAATGCAAGATACCACATCAAAAACGTAAAACAGATTCACCAAAACGCATTCTAGCGGAAACATCATAACTCAGGCTCTACAAGTCCAAATCCAGAAATTCCAAAACCAGCTGAAAGCTAAGAAACAGGGATAAATTTCATCAGAAGGCCTCAACAACCAATTCGGAAGCAATACCAGCCAAAACAACCAATTACAGGCGCAATTCTTACATTCGGGTAAAACCAGAACAGCAATAGTAATTTCGACTTTTCTCATTCTACACTACTCCGATTGACCTAAAATTTTGTAGGCACCTCTAAAATGGCATTCCCTACAACTTTCATGTTTTAAGCCAAGGCCAATTCAGCCTCTATCTATGAGCTACAAATTCGGGCAGAATGTTCCTTCACAAAACCTAATTTTCTGAAATTTCTTCCAAAACAGAAATTGATTGCAATTGACCACTTTTTCCACCTCATAGAATCCTTAAACATCATTTCCAATCATCATATATAACCACACAACCATGTTCATATTAAAAAAGAAAAATCCCCAAAAATTATAAAACTTCATCAAGTCAACCACAACTCAAGATATAATCCATCAAACCATCTCTTTAGCCATCACAAGTTACTAATTTAGCATAATCAAGAACAAAGAAAGGATTGCTAGACATGAACCTTGAAATATCAAGAAAGTTGATGGCTTAGTCCTTTGCCTTCTCTAATCACTCCACCACTACCTTCAATCTTCCTAAACAAGTGACTTTTGTGGAGGAATTTGAAAGTTTAACGGTTGATTCACAAGATTGAGCAAGAAATGGAGTTGGAGTTGAAGGCTTTCTTCTTGTATTTTTGCTCCAAGAGGTTCGGCCAAGCTTGCAGAAATTTAGGTGCTTTTTGGGTCAAAATTGAGTATTAGTAAAGGTAAGAAATAATGGTCAAAGTCAAGGTTGAATAGGAAGGTGACACTTGTCACCCTTAGGTTTAAAACTTATCTTTTTGTCTCTCCAATACAAATATCTTAACACTTTGTAAAATAATATCACTTAATACAAAATTCCAACAAGTTGTCAAAAATATAATGCATTTACCGCACTTGCGGGTCCCACGTTCAAAATACGCTCTTAATTTCTCAAAAACTAACCGATACTAGAAAAATCATTTTAAAACTATCTTTGCTCATAAACTTTATCTGAGAAATTTTTCTAATCAAGAAAATGTAGAAAAGGCGGGCGATTAAAAAAAAATAAACCCTAGAAAATTAGAAAATTTCTGAGTTCTCAAACTCATCATTTTTTTTTCGGGGCGTCACATCCACACCTGTGTCAAGGGTAGGAGAGTGAGAAATACAATTAGGACATTGCAGAGAGGAAATGGGTCATGGACAGCAAATGAGGAGGAGAATGTGACTAAGATTTCAGATTTCTTTAAGGATTTGTTAAAAAGTGGGAGGAGGGGAGATATGTCAGAAATTATAGATGGTATTCCTCACTCCATTACCCAGGAGATGAATGAAAAACTAACTAAAGCTATGGAGGAATGGGAAATTCATGAACCACTTTTTTCTATGAATCTTGAAAAAGCCCCAAGACAAGATGGGATGACCCCATTATCCAAAGGTTCTGGAGTACCATTAAGAGTGACATTATCCCAGCAATCAAAGCCTTCTTTAACTCAGGATTCATGCTTAAATAAGTAAACCATACTGTCATTTCCCTCATCCCCAAAATCATGCACCCAACCAACTTGAAAAACTATAGGCCTATCAGTCTTTGTAGTGTGCTTTACAAAATCATTTCAAAAATTCTAGCAAACCATCTGAAATCTGTTCTGGACAAATGCATTAGCAAAACTCAATCTGCCTTAATTCCAGATAGACAGATTTTAGACAATGTGATTGTTGCACACAAATATATGCACTACCTCAAAAACAAAAGACAATGCAATGATGGATACATAGCAATCAAGCTAGACATGGCAAAAGCTTACGATAGGGTAGAGTGGCATTTTCTACAGGTTATGATGGAAAAAATGGATTTTTGCTCTACATGGATCAACTAGATCAATAGATGCTTGAAGACTGTAACTTATTCATTCAACTGCAATGGTGAAACCCAAGGATTCATGACTCTAGAGAGAGGAATATGACAAGGGGACCCTTTGTCTCCTTATTTATTTTTCATCTGTTCTGAAGGACTCTCCAGTTTGCTGAGGAAAGCTGAAGATAGTAAAGAGATCATGTGACAGCCCCACCTCTCCTTAGGGCGAACCCTAGGGTATCAGCGGACTATCTGCCCAACTCTCGCCAGGACTCAGTCGTTCAAAGAACTACTATCATTAATGAAGCAACGTAACATCATCCACTCACGGAAATTGAAACCCTGATTCAAGCATAATCCCTAATCCAACATTTCAGCTTAGCACATATAACATCATGTCAACTTAACACACTTTACTCCAATTTACATAATAAAACCATACTTAAGAAATTAAGCTTACAAGTCTGCTTAAAAGGAAGTCACAACCTCAAAACGCAAAACGGCAAAATAAAGCTAAGTATGCCCTTGATCAAAAGCCTTCCCGCTCTGTTAAGGAAAACAAAGGGAATGGGGTGAGCTAAAACTCAGTGAGGTTCCAAGTAAAACAAGTAAGTACATAGCCAAATAAGAGTACAGAAATAATCAAATAAATATCACACAGTAGGATAACAGTTTAATCACAGTTCAATTCAAGGATACGGGTGGCTTTCAAAAGCCAAAGGTCCACTTGAGCTTGATCATAATTGCCTCCTGTTGACACTCCGTCAACACTTGTAACAGTATATAGGTCCGTAGAACACCACTTTCACCAGTTTCCGTCCACCAAACAACCCCCCACCGGGCCCGCACTCCATAAACAGTAGTTTGGTAATACTCGAGTATACCAGGAATCCGAGTTTCCAATGCTCAAGGATTCCAATGAAATAGTATCAAGCCGAGGATTTTATCACTGGTGGTGCTGGACAACACAACAAGCAAGCACAACGGCTATGCTTCACCAGGGACCTCCAAGCAAGATTCGATTTCCAGTGAACAGTAAACAGTCCTCAAGGTTTATCGGCCTTCTCGACCAAGCCCTTGCTGGCTCGATACAACCGACTCACCTATGAGGTTGGGTACCCAAACAGTAACAGTAGTTGGTGGAATGTCATCCACGCATCTTAAGCACAGTCATGTATAGCAATATCTCATTTCATGTTAATTCATCCAGCAAGTAGAGCCTCAGTGAAAAGAAAAATAACCAGGAAGGTCGAGTGCGATAAAGTACACACTCGCCTCAATTTTAATTAAAACAGTGTTTGGCTCAATCAATAACAATTCAATACTTTCAAGAACACAAAATTTTCACATAACAAGTAGCAGGTAGTGGAACACTCACCTGTCAGCAAAAGTAATAATCGACGTCAAACGTCTCAGTTACGATCACCGTCGTTGCCCAAACCTAGGTCAACGAGTGAAAACATTAATGATTGGATTCGTTCCCTAGTAAAGTATAGGTTCAGTAAGAGGCCAAGTGAGTAGCTTAAGTTACTTAATCCGGCATGCAAATAGGGTCTAAACCACGGTGAAAGTTCATGGAAAACAAGTTTAGTATGTAAATAAAAGTTTGGCAAGAGAAAAGTTTCACTAAAGCTCAAAGACTTCATTACGGGTTAAACTATCTTGCCCGGTCAGCCTCGGGAAAATGGTCATTTCTCATTGTGGGAAAGTTGGAATTAGGTTCCGTCAGTTGCATTGGAAACTAGGTTCATAAGGCTAAATTTGTCTAGAAGAAACCATTTCCAAAATCCCAACATAAGTGGCTCAAAATTAAGAAACCAGAAAAAATTTCTGGACTGCCTTGGATGAACAGTACCCACGGGCAGCCGACTTCCACGACTTGTCACGAATTGCTCAGGACGAACCAGAACATGAGCCAGGTACCATTTTAAAGCTCTAAGAGTCTATTTTCCAATGCCACAAACGGCACTCAATTCGGATCAGTGAGTAAAACGTTATAGCCTTTACAACATGGCTGGATAGAAAGTTTCTGGACCTAGTCCAGTTTTGTCCCTTTGCTTGCAACTCAAAATTTACTCAACCAAATTGGCTAATTTTTTGTAGACAACCTCTACACACATAACCCAAAATATATCACTCACATTTGTAGCCAAAAAATTCATGAAACATCAGGGCAAAATTCGGACAGCAAGCTGGACAAATTTCGGTCAGCACACTTAATTCTTTCCCAACTTTCATTCTTCTCATTATTTTCACTTTTTGCATATCCCAAGTATTACATCTGACCATATAGGGTTTTAAAGCATATCAATACCTCATAAACATAGATGAATAAGGATTAGACATTTCATCAAACACTTGGTATGCATATTAGTAAACCTAACCATTACTTGATTAACTCAAGAAACTAAACCCCAAATTCAACCATAACAAGTTGTTTTTCACCATTTCATCCTCAAGTAGATAATATAACATCATAAACCCAAATTGTAAAGATTACATACCTTACTTACAAGTTGCTTTGGTCACCAAACAAACCACCACAATAGAAGCTTTAGGCTTGAAACAACCTCAAAGATTGAAGGAAATTTTCTCACAAACTCTAGATCTTTCTCTTTTGGTTTTTGTTCAAGATCAAACTAAGGTTGTCATAGCAAGAAGATGGAGTTTTCTTCCTTCCCTTGGAAGCCCTTAAGGTGGACGAAATTTTGAAGGAAAATGAAGCAAAGTTGGTTTAAAATTCCTCTAATCCTTTGGTCAAACAAGATACATGGCTAAGGTTTTGCCACATGTCCACTTACTTGTCCCATTCTTTCTTAATCTTTGACTAATGGTGTCTTAACCTTTCCAAGTGCACCAATCATTCTTTAACACCTCTAACTAACCTTTCCAAGTGCACCAATCATTCTTTAACACCTCTAATCCTACATGTAAGATCTCTACCACTAATATAAAGACACTTGGTAAAATGCAAGTGGTGTATAATTAAAAATCAACTCAAGAAAAATGTTTTACTTCAAGTAAAAAGGAATGAAGTGTAATGCATGAAAATTATTGTAACACCTAGAAAATATAATGTAAGGACATATAATATATGATTTAAATCCTATGATAAGGCTAATAATTTGAGGAAATTGTATTTTAAAGTGAGAGTCAATACAAGGGATTTGTTGTAACACATTGTAAAATATAATGCTAGGGCATATAAGAGGTGGTTTAAATCTTGGTGCAAGGCATGTAGTTTGGGAAAATTGTATTTTAAAAATGAGGGTTCTCACAGATCAAAGGGTTGAAAATCAGCAGGAATGGATGTGACGGCCCCACCTCCCCCTAAGGCGAACCAAAGGGTTTGGCGAGTCGCCTGCCCGGCTCTCGCCGGGACTCAGTCGTTCCTTAATCAAATCCAGAATAAATCACAAGAATAAATAGGGCAGCAATCCAAACTTAAAGCGGAACTTATATATATTGCTATCTCAAAAGGAAGTACAGCCATCAAATGTACAAAGGTTCTCACTTCACCATACAACCAGCCCGTGCCAAGCACTAGGGCGAGAACCATTACAAAAGAAACAAAATACCTAGACTAGGCTAGTCTATGCTCTCAACCTGCTCGCCGTCCCCTGTTAAGGAAAACAAAACTAAAGGGGTGAGCTAAAAGCTCAGTGAGGTTCCGAACAGATAATCAACAATCAATTCAATACATTAAACATGGAGTATTAATAATTCAAGGAACATTTACAATGGAAAGCGATAGTAACATTCATTAAAAGGATACGGGCTCACATGGAGCTATTCGTTTGTTCGGTCGTTCCCCTGACATTTCCCCTTATTCCTCCAATCGTTTGAAAATACATTTTTTGTAAGTAGAATCCCTCATTCATCCTTTTGTTCGTTTATCCCCTTTTCCGGACGTTGACCGGACTCCACCCATCCGACCATTGGCCGGACTCCACCCATCCGGACGTAGCCGGACTACAAGGTAATACTCGAGTATACCAAATTCACCCAGGGTCACCATATCGCCCGACCGAGTCCGCTTCTGGCTCGAGTCGATCGGTAACGAAGGGCAGGGCCCAATTCAGCCAAAAGGCTTACATCATGCGCAACTAATGTTTCCATCATTAAATCATTGAAAATTTCACGTTTCATTAAGGTCGAGCGCGATAAAGTACACGCTCGCCTAGAAAACTCGTTTTAGAAATCCTTGAAAGCACTTAACACATTATCAAACAACAACAACAAGTCATGAAGTCCGGGAGAATATAACAAACAAGGAACACTCACCTAGATATGCAAAATAACGTGCAAAATATCCTTCCGGATATTACCCTTAGTCACCAATGAAACCTAAGGTTGAACAAGAGAACATATTACAGTTTATCGAGCAAAACATTTAAGGGAAACAAAGAAACCCGACTAATTAGGAGTAAAACGTGTAAAGATGACTTTCAAGTAAGAAGAGGGTTGTTTGAACCCCAGGATGAAAAATCATGTTTTAAAATGGAAAACCGGTCATGGTATTGGCCAAACAAAAGTATACAAGTTCAAATAGAAACCTAGCCCTCGAGTGAAAATTTGGGCACCACGCCCTTTGTGTTTACCTAATTTTCCAGCCATTTTGGCTTCATTATTTTTCCTCAACCACAACCCAACATCACTCATAAGCAATTCAAGTCAAGAGCCGTTCCATAGGCTCACAATATCATAAGAATAAGAATTACAACAATCACAAGTGCAGAAATTCAACTTAGCACAAGACAGATTTGACGTACGAATGCGGAAATAACATATCCGAAGTTACGCTTATCGGATTGAGACAAAACCTATGCTGTTTCGAAGCTAATACACAGAGTTACAACATTCATGAAGGTCACTTAGTCCAGTTCCTAATGTAACTTAGTCAAATTCTCAAATTACTAAACCAGAAACCAATTCGTCGGCTGTTTAAATGCAGAACACTGTAATGGACATATCTCAGAGTACACAAGTCCGAATCAGGTGTTATTAGAGGCATTTGAAAGCTAATTCAGAATACTACAACTTTCATGTTTTGGCAAAAAGCTAAATCAGAATGGATCCTAGTCAAAAAACGTGATAAACTGGACTTAACTGATCACACGGACTGCTTGGGAAATACTTAAAACAGTAAGGGTATTTTGGACTTTTCACGTCCTACATTACTCCGATTGAGCTGAAATTTTTTAGACACCTATAAAATACCATTCTCTACAACTTTCATTCTTTGTCCTAAGGCCAATTCGGCCTCTAACATAGGGTTACAAATTCGGACAGAATGATGGGGAAAATTTCCAGATTCTGGAATTTTTTTGTAATCAATGGAACTTTCTCAATTTTCTTGTTCTAATCACTACCAAAACACCTTATACAACCTTAATTGCAACATACAAGCATCATACAACAAATTGGGCAGAAATTCCTCAAGCCCTAGTTCATCATATAAAAGGGGAAAACCTCCAAATTCATCACACCCACTTGCCTAATCATGAAATCAAGCCAAAACTTAAGCTAAAACACATCTTAAAGCAAGATTCAAAGCAACAAACATCATGATCAAATGTTGGTACCTCAAAAGCAAGGCTTGGTAGAGTGATCCTTCACCCCCTTTGATATTTCTTGGTTCCTCAAGCTTCCCAACTCACACCCTCCACTTTAATCGGTTTAGAATTGGATTTTCTCACTTGGTTAGCTAAGATCAAGAAGAAAATGGTTGTTCTTGTTCTCTCTTTTCTCTCTCCCTTGTGGTCGACCAAGCTGCTGAAAATGAAGAGAAAGGGTGCAAAATTTGGTTAAGTAAGAAGACAAAGTGTCTTGGTCAAGAAGCCTTAAGGTGGCGACAAGTGTCGCCACCACTACCTTCCATTTTTCTCTTTCTTTCCCTTACATTTCTAGCCTCATAATTTCGGTCAAACCAGCTGCAAATTAGGAAGATATTTTGTGCAAAAGTCAATAAGCTTGTATAGTAAGAAAAATGGTGGTCAAGTGGTGCGTTTAATCGGTAATGCGCGGGACCCGCCGGTTCGCGCCGTTTTTCTTAAAAACTCACGTACTAGGGTTTTTACTTCCCATTCGCTAACCTTATCTCATTGCTCCTAATCACATATTATTTCTCACTTAAAAGTCACTCTTAATCACCAAATTTGATCCTTGCTCCATACCGAAATTTCATCCGGCGAAAAATCGCGAAAACCCTAATTTGCTCCAATTTTGAAAACGAAGAGTGAAACCCTACTTTCTAGGTTCATTTGCACTTATTGGAGAATGATTGGGTAGTAGGGCCATAATAAAGGAATAATTTCTAAATAAAAGGCATATTTGAGAAAAATATAAGAAATTTGCGAGTCCTCACAATGGACCTGTCATTACTCATCTCTTCTTTGCAGATGATTCCCTCATCTTCTGCAAAGCTGAGAAGCAACAGGCTGCTGAGATTATGAAAATCCTTAAAATCTATGAAGAAGCATCAGGACAACTAGTCAACTTGGACAAATCTGCAGTCTTTTTCAGCAGAAACATGCAAAGTGAGCAAAGGGAAGAGGTGTGCCAAGCACTGGGAGGGATGACCGAGGCTAAGCAAGGAAAATACTTAGGCCTTCCAATGGTGATCTCAAGAACTAAAGATCAGATATTTGGCTTTGTAAGAGAAAACATCAAAAGAAGACTTCAAAACTGGAAAAACAAATTCCTTTTAGCAGGGAAAGAGGTAATGCTGAAGGCAGTTGCAATGGCCATGCCAACGTACGTCATGTCATGTTTTAAGCTGCCAAGAAAGCTTTGTAAAGATATTACTGCTATGATGGCCAACTTCTTGTGGAGAGAAACAAATGGCAGGAATAAAATGCACTGGACTTCTTGGGAAAAAGTGACACGGAAAAGAAATGAGGGAGGACTTGGATTCAAGGATCTTGAAACCTCAATAAAGCACTGTTAGGAAAGCAGATATGGAGGATTTTTACAAATCCAAACCTTCTTGTTAGTAAGGTGTTGAAAGCTAAATACTTCCCTAAGGAGTCTATTCTACATTGTAACCCCCCATCCCCCAAAATGCATCCTGGATTTGGCAAGGATTCATGGGAGCAAGAAGTGTACTGGATAAGGGCCTGATCAGGAGAGTTGGGAATGGAAGGAGTACACGAATCTGGGATCATAAATGGATACCACAGACAGTCACGGGCATGCCTACTACAATTAGACCAAGTAATTGCGAACTGGAAAGGGTGGATGAGCTCATTTGCCACAACAGATGGAACAAGAACATCATCTTTAGAGTCTTCAACAGATATGATGCTAAGAAGATCCTAAGTATTCCCTTAAGTCTGTCAGGGAGGGAAGACAGCTATTTTTGGCAACCACAGGCTGGTGGGTGGTACACGGTCAGCTCAGGCTACAAAATCCAGATGGAGGATCACAGGAATGCAAGGAAGAAGAGCTTAAGATGAAGCTGGCTCAAGTTATGCAGATGGAAGCCAACAAGTGACACAGATGTGGAATACTCTTTAGAGGCTCAACATCAAACAAAAACTCAAGTTCTTCATCTGAAAATGTATACAAGGAGCCTTGCCAGTTAGAGAAACAGGAATGGGAAATCCTATTTGCAGAATCTGTGAAGAGACACAGGAAACAGTTGAACATTTATTGCTAGCATGCCCATACACTATGGAAATCTGGAAGGCAGCTCCTATTCAATGGGAGGGAGCTAAGGATCAGCAGGGAAATTTTAGAAAACTACACAGCGTCTAGAGATTGGAAAAAAAAATGTACAGAAAATCATTCACGTCCACCGAGTCGCGGACTGTTTGGCTGGCTATTTTTTATAAGTAGGCCTCACGAAAAATCACGTCCACCCAATATGTTTGTCAGATATGAAGATTTTGGAAGAATGTGACTGACGAGACGAGCCATTTTCTAGAAACTCATAGCCCAAATTAAGCCTTACTTCGCATAGAAGACTAGTTGACAAAACTGACTATTAAAAACCTTACAACATTTAGAGATTAAAAACCAACAAAAAAAAAAGAGTAAAAGCATTGTGAAGAATTTGCAAGAACAGGGCACCAGACACAAATTTCAAATCTGTTATTGTTCCTACCCAAACACTTAGCTTTCATGATCTAAGGAAGATAGCCAAATTGTTCACCAGATAACAGTAGTACAAAAAAAATTTTCAGCTCTCGGATTTTCTCCATCCTGCTCGAGTTAAATTGGAAGGCATTACTTACAGGACAATTGAATAGAAATGGCAAACAAGAAACAAATGTTTTGACTTGAAATGAAATTTCCAATATGACAGGGACCACACAGGACGAAATCTTCGCGGACAGCCTCAGCATGCGCAAAATTTGGCAATAACAAAATCAACATTTATGTGGTTCATTAGCCTAAAATCTCTGGTTCTTGACTCTTAAGCAAGATCAGATCTTCCGTTAGATTCTTCAGGAGATCTCAAGTACCATCGCTGAAGACGGTTTTTAGCTCTAATAACCTGTAAAGCAAAACATCATGCATCAGATAATGAACTAAAACCCTTTGTTTTCAGTTTTATTCCCTAATATCTTAACACATCAGGTTGTTCATTTTTTGTGCTGCTTCCAACTCGCACACCAATATGATGATATTCATGCATTTCATTCGTTCTGTTTTTGTGATTTGTGCTTAAAGCATGTTCCTAGCTAACCTACATTAACATGACCTGCTAAACACAACAGAACAAATGTTTCAAAAGATGTGAGCTGAACATGATGATCAAACGTGTTATATGTAGAACTCAAATGCCGAGCACAAAGCCTTAAAAATAGTACTATGTGGAGATTGCTACTAAACATCAGAAGAAAAGCAGAATTTGCCCCATTTTTTAAAGTGATTTTCCTTCAGAGGTTTACCTCTACATCCCAATCTGTCCTCCATGTCATGAAGCAAATTGCAATAGTCTGAGTAATCACCCCACAAAGCATACCAATCCATATGCCCTATCAAACCAAGATGAAGTTTAGAACAGAATCAAGTTATGCTGCTGTTACATCAACTGATACAGTTTTTGATGAATCAAGAATTACAACATAGTGGTCAACAGTATTTCAAGCTATGAGAAATGTCTCAATCAAGAAAGCATCATTTACCTTAACTTGAAGATGAGCAGCATATCCAAGCAAAGCTCCAATTGGAATTCCAATTAGGTAGAAGCAACAAAGATTGATAATTGCAACTGTGCTCTGTAGACCTGCTCCTACTGCCACCCCTGAAAGCAAAATCTAAATGTTAGGATGAAAGGTTTGAAGATATTGCTAAAGACGCATCACACGCATATTTTGGGTATTTTCAAAGTATAAGATAATTGTTCAAAACTTCATAAATTGCCAAAATATCAGATGGTATATTATCTTTGTTGTTCAATCAGGACGAGAATAGAAACAACATCATGACTTACCTGACAGAACTGGGTAGATACTATTGAGCAACACCGAGAAAGCTAATAGAAGAGAAAGGTCAGATACACTTTCTGCAACTTCCTTCTCCTCCGAAAATAAGTATCCAATTTTACTACCAAAGACCAAGCAAAGCACCCAAAAAAATATTCCTATAACAATTGAAGTGCTCAGAAGGACTTTAATGGAAAACTTTGTAGCTTTAGCATCTCCTCTCCCTAATTCATTAGCAATCCGAACACTGCACAAAGAAGCAAGAGAAGCCAGGTCAAAAAGACAAATAGTGCTTCATTGGAGGAAGGGGTGGCAATGATTGAACTCATTCTTAACATACCAAGCAGCACCAAGGAAGCCAAGGCTTATCATGAACTCCCACCCATTGATATTGAGGCTGTTAAAAATCATTGTCATCAATAAAAACCTTAATTGAGTAGGAGAATACTGAATAACTGAGTCAATCATCCTTACCAAATGGAGAAGGCAGATATTGCAACCTCAGCATTTTTCATGTATCCGGCCAGTAATACAAGGACAGCATTGTACCACAACTCTAAGCTATAAGCCAAACAACAGAATTAGAAACAGATGTCAAGTTCAACCAGCAGCAAGTAATTATAGAAAATTCTAAATAAAAAATATAAATCTTTTATTATGTCTTGCTATTTTGGACTTTTTGAGGGACAAAGTCTCCCATTGGTTTCCAAAAATTTTTGAAACAAGTTATAAGCATCTTGAGCCACTTCAGCAATTGTCTATTCAATTTGAGTTGGGATCCCGTGATCTTCCATTTTGGTAACTTGTCTCAAAAGTGGTTTCCACACAGGACTCTGCTACGAAAGATCACAAGGTTCCAGGAATTTATTTATTCATACCTCAAGTTCTTTCCTCTTATGGCTTTGTTAACTTGCACCTCAATGAGCTGCAATAACCTCTTTGAATTTCATTCAGTTTCATGTGTCCTTATCAATCTTAAGTTTCATGTGAGAGAGGTTCAATGACAAGTCTGACATTGGTTTTTCTAAGGATTTCCAAACAAGTAAATAAAGATCTTGGGCACTCCACTCACTGCTAATTGGTATTGAGTTGGCTGTCCAAATGTGTTCATAGGATACCTAGGGAATGCATGAGATGTGATCAGAAGTTCCTCTTTCATTTCCTATATGACAAAAAATATTGGAGACTAGAAAAAAATCCATGATCAAATAGTATGGGCCAGGCATGAATTTCAATGTAGTTCTCTTCCAAATCAAATTAATTTTAATCTAAGTACACAGTTCTACGGTGAGAATGTATACTAGCAGAGATAATTTGAAGAACTAAAGAAGTTTCAGCACACCTACATGGAGCATCTGATTAAATATTCAATTGACATTTGGTTTACTAGAGCAAATATAAATACTACATAAAAGTATGTGTTTACATTTGGTTTAGCATGGTGAGTACTTGTTAATCGAGCGATGTCATTGAGCTGCACTTGAATTTAATTCAGGACCTTTTCACACGCCTTGTAAATTAACCACATTACCGCTTCACATTTCACATTATTTGTGACATCCTAGGCCTATGAAATGTACTAGTGCTTTAACAAGACTTTGGTCCTAACTTATGAAAGATATACTCCATTCGTCTCATTCAATGTCGCATGCATTTTATTTTTGTCCATTTCAAAATACTTGTCATAATTTTAAAAGTCAAAGGAAAAGCCACTGTTTTCAATCTCGTTTCCATACAAATTCCAAGGTAAGAACAGTCAGAAATATATATCCAAGTAAAATTTGGATGGAAGGTAGATCTGGAAACTTTATTTTGTCAGTTCAATGTGTCAAGGACAAAAATTCAATTCTCTTTAACTGTATGCAGCTCTGATCATGACACCTAAAGTAGATGGGAGGAATACTTATGATTGTAGCAAGCTAATTAATTCACATGATTACAAGCAATTTGGAAATATTTGAGCATCAGAATGAGGGACAAGTTTGGGGTCTGAAATCGTCTCTCATAGAAATACTTGTTTATAACATTTTTTTAAAAAAATTAGCTATTTTGGGACCCCAAACTTTTATTTGTGTAGCAGTATCCTACTAAACGCATTAATTTACAGAACACAAACATGGTTCTCTAATGCTTGACACAAAATTAACCTGAAGAAAGTTAGGAAAAAAAAGGCAACTGCTTATTCTGATTATGCTAGATGAGGGCAAATCAAAAAGTAACATCGTATCCTGATTGTGTTAAATGTACAGATAACGTCGATTAATAATAACAGCGATTTCCAAACTCAGGTATCTTTTACTATAGTTCTTTTTTTACTGCATCCTGTTATATGACTATTTCTTATTCTCTCTGCATTACCGTGATAATATTTTCTTTAAAACAAATGGTTAGTCCTTTAAAACAAATAACTAAAAAGAAAAGGATGAAAAAACTTACCAAACCATCACACCAGAAGCTATTGAGAGCTTCACTACGGGCCATATATCCTTAAATGCAGCTGTAGTAAATCCTTTCCATGAGTCAGGGCACCAACCACCAAAGATGTAAGCAAACTCACCAAACACCACAAACCATGAAGAGATACTAAGTGCACCCATTGCACCACCAACTCCCCAGTCTAGCTGGTAGACAAAAAGCCAAGACAAAGGAATATGGATAATGAACTGCAAGATGGATAGCCAAGCGATGACCATGTTCTTTTGCTGTGCTTGTAGATACATTTGGATTGTCAAACTGAAAACAAAGTTGTAGATAAAGGGGATGAACCATAGAGAGGTGTACCCAGCAGCTTGTGCTATATCATCTTTTTCACCAAGCAATCTAAAGATGGATGTTCCAAAGATGAAAACCGGTAGCAAGATACTTAGAGTAATAAAATCAACAATCCATGATCTCTGCAGGTAAATACCCATCATATGTAGCTGTCCTGCACCAAATGCTTGCCCACAAAGAGTTTCTGTCGCACTGGACATTCCAATCTGCAACAACAGCACAATGAAGAAAACTGAAGCAGAACATATGAAGTTTGAGAGGACATAAGATGAGGTATGACTGAAATTGCATTCAAGTGGTTAGCTTCATCAAGTTTAGCACTCATGTAAGACAACCAAAAGAATCACAGTCAAAGCAAAAAGGTTGATTGAAAATCAATGTATGCCTGAGCAATAAAGTTGGATTATGAATCTTCCATTTTGTCACATAACATGAACTCAATGCCATGGGTGCTATCAAAGCTGAGTTCAGCAACTGATAATCATTTAGTGGCACAGCATTGAGAAATACGATGAGGCAAACATGCAGATGATATGAAGCCACACAAACATTATTCATTTTACATGATGCAATATGGAATAATTGTACAAGACGGAAAAAGCAGAGTTCCAATTTAATATCTGTTCATGAATAGTTTTTTGAGCCTGTTCATGAATAGCTAGCAGAGAAAGAGACCTCGGGGTCTAAAATTACATAAAAATGCCCAACCATTTTAAACAAAAAGAAATATCAAAACCAGACACGTACATAATCCACTCAGAAATATCTAAAGGCTCAATACGAAGTATACTTCACCTTCAATAATATTTCCACAGACTACCACCAGTCATACTTTTTCAGGGAAGAATAATCACTCCAGCAAATAGCATCATTAAAGATCAATCCAGCAAATAGCATCATTAAAGATCAATCCAGCAAATAGCATCATTAAAGATCAAAGTGATAACCGCCTGAGAGGAAAATAACTATATAGGACTTTTATTAGTTTCTTTACTCCATTAGGCAAATACACACACGTAAATGCAAACTTCACTGAAAGCTTTTGGATTGAATGCCATATTTGTTAGAAAGAATGCAGCTCAATCTTCAGTTAGAATCATTATTAAGTCTTCTTCTGTCTTTGCCAGATTTCTATGCAAGAACTTTTGCACCCTGTAAGTTCCTTAACAGCCCTATTAAGTGCTTGACAAGATTAAATAAGCAATCTAATTGCTTCCCATCTGCTTCAAAATTGTAACTATTGGTGTTTCCTAGCACTAATCAGTAACTTAATCCTGAAGTAATTACGTTTGGATTACCTGTTTTTAGGGGTGTTTTTGAAAAATTTTACTATAGCAAAGTTTTTATAGTATATTTTGGGATATTTTTAGAAAATATTTTGGAATATTTAAGAGTAGAAGAGTTTTTACAATATATTTTGGGATTTTTTTAAACATTAAAAAAATTTTACACTACTTTTTAGAGTACTTTTTAAAAATTTTATTTTGAAAAACTAATTTTTCAAAAACTCTTGAATCCAAACAGAGCACATGCCTTGTGATTTTTATAACACTATCTCATAGTCCCTCCTAAATTCCCTTAAACTGGTCAATTAACGATTTTCTTTCAAAACATCTCAAAATTATGCCAGCTAAAATTATTTCGGAAACATTTCTAAAAGCCAAGATATTCTTGATTGTTTGCCTCTACGTTTCGATTCAGTTCAAGTTTTTTTTTTCAAATTTTAATGCATTAATCTTAACTGAAATCTTCTTGATTTATTTTCCATTTAATAGGCAATAACAATAAACCATGTTACAAAATGGTTTCCTTGACCAATTGTACCTCCATAGAGCTCTAGTGTCTTCAATGTTTGGTTTGTCAATTATCCGTCAATGTGTATTGTCGCAATTATGTAGTCATTCCTTCAATATACTTGATTATGAGCTTTATATGCAGCAACTCCAACCAAAGACCAGTGTTCTTAGACTCCAACTAGATCAACCGATCAAGCTGGTCGAAAGCCGATCCGAATCAAATCAAATACTCAGAAATAATGAATGAATTCGGTCAAATCTGGGTTTTATTTGACCAGTGAACCAATAGAACTCGATTAAACCCGGTTTTTCCCCTACCCCCTTTTTTGCCTAATTTTTTAAAAAAAACTTTAACACTTGAGTTTGTCTTGACCCATGGACTGCCGATTAAACAACCAAAAAAGACCAAAAAATCTGGAAAAATTAAACAAACCCAACAAAGTGAATAAACGAATCTCCTCTTTTTCATTTTTAAGAACCTTAACCCTAGCTCCTCCACTGCTGCTTCCCAACAGGATTCTCCATCGCCACCACTCCCCAATAGGGCCGCCGCCGCACCTCTGATAATTTTCGGACTTCAAGCATCTACCACCAGCAGCTCCTTCGGACTTCAAGCTCAAGGCTCAAGCCAACATTTCAAATTGGTAATTTTCACCATTTTTCTTACACGGGGACCGGTATTTGATTGCAGCTTTTCCTTTTTTTCTATAATTTTTTTCTTACGACTGGAATTGATATGAACTTAAAATATTTTGTCTATTCTATTTTCACAGCTAAGGTAATTTTTTGCTTTCACTATCAATTTTGATACAGTAGTATTTAATAGTAATTGATACCCGATGATTTCCATACTTAGGGTGCGTTTGAAAAATTGAAGTTTGAAAACTGAAAGTCCAAAATCTGAATCCATTAACTTATTAAATTGTTAAGTACCAAATTTGATACATTTGAGTATATATCACATTAAGTGATAAGTGAATAGGTTATCATTTATTTTTTAAAGTAAATTTTGCCCAAGAAATTCAGTGTTACTTAATTAATTCAGATGTTCAAGTTTTAGTTATCAAGCACGTCTAAACATGTTAAAATCTAAACCCATTAACTTTAAGCGCTGAATTGGGTTATCAAATAAAGCCTTAAACACAGTTACTAGAACCTTTACTTGAATATTGAGATTTTGATTACCAAATTTATTGTGCTGTTTTTCTTTCATTCTGTCTTCTAATGCTTAACATTAATGCTTGCAAATGACAAAACCTCTATGTATATTCATTGTTTTGGGTTGTTGTATGCTTTCATTGTTCTTTGATTATAGGATGCTTACCGTTGTGTGTAGCATTTACACTAAAGGTATAGAAAAATCCACCATTTTCTTTACCACAACAAGTTATTATGTAGAAGAAAGGCAAACCAGCAGGGCAATTAGAAGTATGACAGTGGAATTGAGACATGAACTTGTAGAAAAGGTACTCTTACTTCTCAGTCAATTTCAGCTCTTGGGAAATTGTTCTTTAGTATCATAAAACTGTTGTACATGAATGTGTCATGGCAAAAATTTTATGAAAAATTAACAGAATATATCTCATAAATTCATAATAAGTATTCTGGATGCAATATAGAAAACATCACATTTTTATTTGGATTTATATTTGTCAAAGATTGAACATGTATGAGATTTCTATTTTATGAATTTAGTGAATTGGATATGGATTTGGATTTTTAGATTCTTGGTTATATTTTGTAAATTTGATTTGTAGGAAAAATGAATGTGTGTGTATGTGTGTGTGGCGTATTTATGATGTCATCCAATTTGACCATGGGTCGAATCCATTGATCCCTAACCCTTGAACTCAATCGAGTCAATACCTAGCCCGAGTCGGAAATTATAGACAAAAACCATGCCTCCAGATGGCTAATAATTTCTACAAGAATAGGCATAACAGCAAAAGCATCGGAACTATGAACATATTGTGGATGCCTACGGTAAAATGGCAGTTACATTTGGGTTTGTATTTCATACTCCTCTTTCATATGCTCCATCTACTGAATTCTCAATTTCTTATCACGCTACATACAAAGAGGGAAATACTGAACAAATAATGTCTTGCTAATTGATTGCTAACTTTCAGAAGAAATGAAATGAAAGCATATTCAAACTGCCACCAAATGCAAGACCAGTAATCAATTAGTTTTGATGAGATTACTTGTCCTTTGGTGGAAGGAAGAATAAAATTCGAAATCTGATGAGTTCCAGTTAGTGATACCCTATTGCTCTTTTTCCTTCAGACTGTGTGACAGGAGATCTAAGGAATTCTCAAAGTGAAACATTTTGAAGATGCTGGAAACACTATATGTTTGTGCTTGTTTATTAGCATGTACATTTGTAAGTATATAGATTACAGAACACATGACAAGTTTATAACATTGAACCATTCATTCTGTGTGTACATAACAATTCGTTGCAGCTGGTTTATTTGTCTTAGTTACAGTTTATATTCACCTTTCACACCTTGCAAAACTTCTTAATCAAGATGAAGCAATCACTTGGTGCATAGAGTTCAGGTATTAGCAATCTTGAGAATTTACAACCCAGAGAAACTTTTAATGGTCAAAATCCAACATATATAACAACTGCAAGGAGTTGGTGAACATACCAGTATTCCATTTACAAACCGCACGCTGAGAGTTTGTACAAGAGCATAACCAGCAAGATCCAATTCACTAATGTGTCCGACAAATGATTGTGTCACCACTATGCACCCAAATGAAGACACTCGTGCGAGAATACCAGGCAATGCAACCTTCCATATCTTCTTGGATTCATCAGCAATCCGTCCTTTCAAATTAACAACCTCTTCTTTTCCTGAGCTAAGCAGCCTCTCTTGTAGCCCATTGTCCATGGCTCTGTAAGCAAGATGGTATTAAAGAAGCAAATTAATCATCTTGTACTATTGATGACAAAGATCTAAGTTCGGACATATAATTCACAGTTTTCACTCGCAATGGAAATTTGATTGCGCACCCACGATCATAACAGTTTGGAACTTAAGAAGCAAGCACATAATGATTTGACTAGTCATTGTCAACAAATACTAATTAGAAGATTTCCAAGGAATGGTTCCACATTATCAGCTAACCAAGTTTGGCTACCTTGTCTGTAATTTCACCAATCTAAGACACCCCGTCAATCATCTTCTTTCCGGTCTAAATACCATTATCAAAGAAACATATTTCTGAGTTGTTTTCAGATGTTGCATTCAAGTATTTTAAACCACTAACAGCACCAAAATTGCTATGCAGCCTCCAAACTCAAGTATGTAAAGGCTGCTACTCCTTTTTGAATAGGCTAAACTGGAAGCATAAAATTCTGATAGAAAGATCTAATACAGCATATTTTTAGAGGGATGCACGTGCTAGAAATATGAACTCTTTGAGTAGTAGATAAATAGATTCCTGGCAATTATGAAACATTTATCTCCGAAACAATTTGGAAGCACAAAAAATTGAAAGGAATGGCTGTCGAAAAATGATTCCTATCTAGTCACTGGATAATGTCTTTTTAAGAAAAGTAAAAAGGGAAACGCAAAAGAGAACTCCAAGCTAACCACCATAAAAAGTTGCTGCACATGGAAAAGAAGAAAAATATATTGAAAAAGCACAATGACAAAAGTGTGTGTTAGTGTTGCTTACACATTCCTTTAATTATCAAAATCTATTTAAAAAACCTTACATACTTAGATTCAATATTTCACTTTTACCTTTTTCTTTTTTTCTTCTTTTTTTAAGGCTTAAATATAGACCATTGCATATAATACTTAATTATCATCAGTTTATTATAAGAAATTGAAAATTATATATTTAGTAAACTTACATAATTTCTTTTTTACCAACAATTGATGCATTTATAACATTTAATTAACAATTATGCATACTAAGAAATTATTAATTAGAAATAAAATACTTAATATTTTTAGTAAAATATATTCATTTCATTATTGTCCAAATTCGTATATAGTAATAGGAAAGAAGGATGAGGAAAACAAATCTAAAAATTTAAAAAATTTTAAAAAAAAAAAAAAAAAAGTGCATTGGACTCTTAATCATTGAGCGTAATTTGTATGTGTTGCCAATACAAGGAATAATTTGCTGCTAACACTTAATTAGAAAAGTCAAATTGTAATTAAACCTTAAAAAATTAGAAATATAAATAGTATTGGCAAACTTTGAGTCTTATATTCGCTTTTCTTAAGATGTTATTTACCTCTACCATAATCTGCTTAAAAAAAAAATTACCTCTACCTTAGTCAAATTAGCCATGGGATAGCATCATTAACGATTTACAAGTATGATTAAGGAATAAAGTTTTCTTAGCTCAGAACCACTTTTGATTTTTTGCCATCCATGCTATACTTTTAGTAGAAATAATAACGAAGATTTAAAAAATAAAACAAAGGTGCACCTACACTGCCCAAAGGCAGAGGAATATAGATGGGCCCAGCAAATTTATTGCCAAAACGATGGTCTATGCTAGAATGAATAGACTCTGGCCCAGAGCAGTCTCAATCATCATTCAGGAAAATTCAAAAGTAATAATTATTACGTCTCCAGACAGCAAAGACAGCAAAAGGATGAGATAATTCATGACCAATTGCCCGATGCAAAATGTTCAAAGAAAAGAAATTCTTTCAAAAAATGAAGATGCTATGGACTAAAAAAATTTTATATCATTTCAGAATAATTATTTGACAGGTCTAATAATTATTCTAAAATCGATAAAAGAGTTCGAACATACAAGAATTAATAGAAGAGCTCGAACTTTTCTATTAATCCTGTACTAATTATTAAACATGTCAAGTAATTATTCTTCACCAATATAAAATTTCCCGACGTACCAAGAGACTTGTGCCCTTCTACATAATATAATAATATAGTGGCCGTCCATTCCCATTTATTGCATAGACAGGTCACGTTACATCTAGCCAACTGTCACCCAAGCTTTTAACCCAACCCCTTTATGTAGGATTCTAGCTGGATATGCACATTTTTCTGGGTGGTTAGGTAAGTGAATTATGTGGAATGTGCAAACAGAATATGAGAATAGTATAAAAGCTCAACTGAGCCATCTGAACATTGAGCAGCAAATTCCTTCAGTTTATTTATTTAGACATTGTTTTCAAAAAGGGATTAAAAACTCAATAGGTCCCACGATGTGAATGAGCACGTGGAGAACTGATGCCATTCTAATAATTGTTCATATTTTGTATCAAATTGTTGATTAAGGTATAGTATTGTGTGCAAACAATAAAAATGTACGATTATTACCAAACACCATTGCAATTGAAATCGGTTTTATAGCTAAATTATGCAAATGGGTATTTTTTGGATAGCTACATATAGTTATGCGTAGTTACTGACATAACTTAAAAATTCTAATTAAAATGTACCCAAATAGGTTTCGAATAAAAATTAAAAAGAAGAAACTTTTTTTTTTTTTTTGAAAATGATAGAATTATTTTACCCCTTATTATGAAAGTGAAAAAGGTATTTCACGAAATATACAATTTAACAATATAAACTTCCTTAGACTTTATATAAAAAGAATAATATGGATATAGACATACCGATATTTTAGGTTGTTTTCTTCGATATTTTTTAGTACAACATTTACAATCTGAGAAAAATGAGAAAACAGAAATTAAGCAATCATGAGACTTGAAAATATCTTCCAAGTATAAATTTGATTCAAGAGAGCAATTAATATTGTAGGACGAACAAAAAAGTAAGATAATTATTACAACTTATCACAAAGCAAAAATTAGCACATCAAATCAAATGGAAAAGGGCTAGAATAAAAGCGGAATCCAATGGAAAAGGGCTAGAATATCAACATTTATAGGGTACAAAATAATTGAACCCAGCAAAAATAATTTATGAAGTGAAAAAAAAAAAGAAAAAGAAAATGGCACGATTAAATTTGCCAATGCCTGCAGGACTGTTAGAATTCATCTACCTAACTTCAGTGGTAACACAAAAGAATAAGCCAACCAAACTTTGATCGCTAACGTCCAAGACAGGGGCGGAGCCAGAAAAAAATCTTAGTGGAGGCAAAAATAACACTAAAATTTTTTATCTACTCTTTTTCTAATTTTTTAAGCAAAAAAAAAAAAAGTCTCATGCATAAAATCACAATTTCACAAGTTAAAATATTTATCAAATAACTCATTTATTAGTTATTACATTAACTAATCAATTTTCAAATTTCTTTAAAATAGTAATAGTCTCATGCTTTAGAAATATATTTGCAAACAAACTTAAAATAATAATAATAAGAAGCAATTGTACGTTTAGAACATGATTTTGACGGTCTCCTAAAGTTGGTGGAAAGAGCTACAAAATGTGGCGGACCCAAGTCCTAGAAGATCAATTGATTCTTGCAATCTCTAAATAGGATGAAGTGATCAAGAGAAAGAGTAACAAACTTTGGTTGTGGAAAAAAAAATGGCTCTCGTATGTATGTTGGGGAGTGGGGACAACCAAGAGCCAGATGAGGAAAGGGAAATTGGGGAATGTGGACAAAGGAAGTAAATAATAATTGGATGAAATGATAAAAAGAAAAAGTAGTTGGCTTGAATGTGGAAGAAGAGGAACCGGGTGTGAAAGGAAATGGGGGACCACAGGAGTAAAGGGATGACTGATATAATTGGTACTTGACCCTGTTGGTGGAAAAATGGGAACTAGAGGAGGAAAGTGAATTATATAAATTTTATGACCCATTCTTTCATATTTTTTCTAAAAAAAATTCTAGAGGCACCTTTAAAATTATGTTAAAATTGTAGATGTATTATAGGAATTTAAGAGGGGCAGTGGGGGCCGTGCCCCAGTGCCTCCACTCTAAATCCGCCCCTGGTCCAAGATGCCAATGTTGAACTACATTTCTGGATTCATGAAGGCCACGTCTCTCTCATCAATGCACGTGAGACACGACCATAAATCTACACAATACAAAATTGCTAGTTGGCAAGAAATGATTACTGAACCACTGAACTTCGTCTCAGTAAGTAACCACAATCCTTCTCTAACTGTAGATCCAGACTTCGAACCCATTTACAATAAAATAAAATAAATTTAAATAAAGTGTCAAAGCACCTTTTGATCTAGTAGATCTTATACAGCCTAAAGATAGATCCTTTTATACCAAAAATAGATTAGGTTATGCAGGGGAAAAAATGGTATAATATTGCTACCGTCAATTTAACTCGTAACAAACCAAATCAATTCGGTCGACACAATTGTTCCTTCTGAAAAAGTGCGAAACCTACACGTAATTGATTAAGCAATGCATACGTCCATTATAGGAAACTTTTGTCAGCAAATTTGAGGACCTGGTTCCTCTGCGGCGGCTGGCAAAGAAAAACCGCAGAGGAATTGCATTGGGCTATGGACGGTTGGAATTCGGGTCGTAACAATTTTGCTCGATCTCAACCACTCATTTGAAAATAAATAGATTTTCAATAAACGATTGAGATTGAACCAGATAAAATTATGATTTATCAACATTTTCATTCATTTGTCGTGAAGGATTCCGTGGTACAAAAAATCAAAAATGACAGCTCCTTTAAACTTTTCTTGACTTCCTACTTTTCCAACTTTTAACTTGTAGAAAATTTTGTTTTTCTTCCTCATCTTCTCTCAAATTCTTTTATTGTAATTAAAAAAGCACACAAAAGAATATTAAAAAGCCAAAATTTGTCGGAGTCCATTTTCAGGTGAATTGAAATTTAATTTTATAAAATTTCGGAGGATACAAATTTAATTATCAGCTTGTTCAAGAAACTCAGATGATTTCTTCCCGGTCATCCTCTAAGACCAGTAAATAGGCCCAATAAAGCAGAAAAGAGAAAGAAACATAAAATCAAAGAGCTTTTGTTGAAGCCAGAAGTAGATAAAGAAATGTTATCCAAGAAACATGCAAAGAAAACTCAAAAAAGGAAAAAAAAAAAAAAAAAAAAAAAAAAAAAAAAAAAGGTATGCGCAGGCTCTAAACACAGCAAAATATTGGAATAAACGCCATCAGAGAAAAGAAAGAGAGAAACTTACTTGAGTCTTTGTAGTGGTATCTACTATCCACTTGATCAGCTGCTTCAACAACCCCTAAAGCTGCTGCTTGGGAGAAGAAGAAGAAGAAGAAGAAGCAGAGGAAGAAGGAGAGAGTTGGGAGACTCTAAGTCTCTAACACAGTTCAAAAGAGGTAGTAGTAATACTGAATATGTAGAAACTAGTACAAGAAATAGACGAGAAGCAGGACAGGTGGTTTTGGTGGTAATAGGGCAGCTGGTGGCACGTTTTGTACGGGTTTCGCAGGGACACGTGGAAGCTTACTGTCAACAACTACCATGGGGAGGGAGGGAGTGATTGACCGCGAAGACCAAAATACAGCCACCAAAGGTAGGTGACAAAAAGGGGGAAAAAATAAAAAGGTAAGTGAAATTGAGCAAGGCACAAAGGTTAATTAGATTTACCTCCCCCGATGTTTAATCAAACTACCGGGTGAGACGCACCCAATACGTGTGCAACTATCGGACGAGTAGTGTTA
Source organism: Coffea arabica (assembly GCF_036785885.1). Taxonomy (NCBI): domain Eukaryota; kingdom Viridiplantae; phylum Streptophyta; class Magnoliopsida; order Gentianales; family Rubiaceae; genus Coffea; species Coffea arabica. The sequence goes on along the minus strand of NC_092320.1, from coordinate 45,255,460 downwards.
TTTTTTGTGGAAAAGTAGTAAAAAAAATAGCTCAGCTGTTTTAAAAGCGGTAGTTTTTAAACTAGGAAAGTGATAATTAATTCAAAAGAAGCAGAGTGGTGATAGACAGGTGGATAGTTAAAAGGGATAATTTCAGAAACCTTCTTTGAGTTTTTGAATATTTCACTAGTTTCTCTTCAAATTTTAAAAATTATACTAATTACTTTTGAAATTAATTATCTTATAACATTTAGATTCAACTAGTAATTAAAAAGCAATATTAAGAGAGAGAAAATAATATGATTTCATCATTGCCCCTAATCTACTACATTATTTAGTTAATTTAATATTAGGGGTGGCAATTCGGGTCCAAATCAGGTTGGCGGGTCGGGTTCTGACCTGACTTGTTAGAAAATCTGTTGACCCGAACCCGACTCGCCAACCCGTGACGGGTCAGATATGCTGACCCGAACCCGAAAATTTCAGGTTGGCGGGTCAACCCGAAATGACCCAAAACTTAATTTTAATTTATTAATTTATAACTGTAATTTCTAATAAAATCAATTTCTCACAAAACTAATTACATAATCAAGTAATAAAAATTTAAATAAATAATTCCAAACCAAATCTAAAATAAATTAAATACCGTAAAAGTGTTTTATCCCAAACAAAATATAAAATAAATTAAAACGATATAAAAGTAAAAAATAATATAATATATTATTTGTCCAAATATAATAATTTCAACTTCACACAAATTAAATAAATTCATTTAGGATTAAGTAATTAATGCCTTTGAAAAAAAGAATAACTTAGTTTAGTTAGATAAAATTATTTTTATGTTTATTAAATTATTTTTAATTTGTAAACGGATCATATCAGGTCACCACGGCTTGACCCGAAATCGACCTGTTTTTTTTTTCGAATTCATCGGGTTCAACCCGATTCTGACCCGAATTCCCGAAATCTCAACTAAAACCCATTAATTTCGTGTTAGATTCGTGTCGTGTTTTCAGGTCGTATCGAAAATTGCCACCCCTATTTAATACCAACACACACATTAAAGAAAAACACTAAGTTTGTGGTTTATCGTTAGGGATCAAATCACATATAATATCAAAAAATAATATATCATTCTATATTTTTTACTTAATGTAAGATCCAAATTATTTTTTTAAGTTATAAATCCATTGTCAAACATGATCAACAACAAATAATAATAAAAATTTGCAATTGAGACATTACAAAGAGTGAACTTTAACATCATAAATATCTTTGTCAACATATTAAGATTAGTTGCTGAAAATTTTTATGATCTTAAAGCTTGCCTTTGTAATGTTTTGGTTGCAGATTTTTTGATCATTTGTTACTGGTCATGATTGACAATAGGTATGTAATTGAAAAGTGTAATTTGAATCTTATATTAAGGAAAATGTATAGAATGATATACTTATTTTTTGATGTTATATGTGATTTGATTCCTAATAATAAACAGCAAATTCTAGCTTTTTTCTTAATGTGTACGCTGGTATTAGATTAAATAAATAATACAGTAAATGAGGGACGATAGTGGAATCATATTATCTTATCTCTCCTAATATCACTTTTTAATTGTTGGTTAGATCTAAATGTTATAAGATAATAAACCTTGAAGGGTGTAGAGAAGGATGAGATGTTAAAAAAATGATGTAATTGATTTTAGAAATAAGTAATAATAGTAGATTAGATGATACACAAAATGACACAATTTGTTTACATCAAACCCTTCCTTCCTGGTTTATATATAATAAGATTATTAAATATACTTTTGTGGTTTAAGTAAGGGTGTGCTTGGATAGGAAGATTAGTTAAAATATTATTTAAAATAATTACTATTGTACTTTTTGTAATGTGATGCATGTGAGATAAAATATGATAAAAAATGTGTATTAGAAAATGTATTTGCGGTGCAAGCAATTAATTTTTGACAAATAATCCTTATACAAACACACCCTAAAGTACATCTACCCTTGATGGTAGCCATGATGGAAGCCATGAAATGACAAAAATGCAATTTTCCGTAGAGGGTTTTTTAACTGAATATAGGATTCCGAAGCTTGAAAAATAAACAATCTAGTCTTTGAGTTGCTAATTGTTTATAAAAGCCATCCATTAAAATTCATCCAGAAAATCTTGAACAAAATTTAAATGAAAACAGTCAACTGGTAACACCGTTAGAAAACGAAAAAACAACACGAAATGGCAAAAAAAAAAAAAAAACAAGTAAAACTCTCCCTCTCATCTACATTTCTTTGATTTTGCCTTATTTCAACTCTGCATACTTTCTCAACCGACATTTTCAGTAAAAAATCAACCATTATATCCAGATTTAGAATTGAATATAGAACAAGAAAATTTAGCAAGATTATGCGTAACAATAGGACTTGGTATTTTGATTCAAAGATGGTCTCTTTTGAAATTTGAATTTTTATGTTAATTTGAACATTTTATTAAAAATTTTTGTGGACATAAGTTCGACTTGATATAGAGAAGGTCTATTTGATAATTGTCTGAGTATTCAAAACGTAAGACCGTAATAAGACGCTCCATCCTTTGATTTACTTTATTTAATAAAAGTTGGGTTGGCACCCAACCTCTTGTCAGGCTTGCTAATTAAAAAAAAAACGTAAGATTGTGATTCAACAAACCACAAGATTTATTTTCTAATTTTTATAAACTTCAAAGGTGATAAATGTAATTGACTTAAATTGCAAAAGAGTACTATGGGGTTTTAAAACATGCTAGTGGGTTGGGCACACATTATGTGTGTGCTTATTTTAGAAAAAAGAAAATAATAAAAAAGATATCGAATAAAAAATTAGTTAGAGGGATTTTTGGGAGGTGATGCAATGTTCATAAGTGGAGTAATTAATTAGGGACTGCTTGGTTAAAGGGTTTGGAAATCATAGAATGAAATAAATCCCTTATTTGTTGCTTGGGTTAAGCCTATTGGAATGCAATCTTTGGAATCATTTCTAAAAAAATCGGACTTATCCCATTCCCGAACAAATTGGGAGGTTTTAGACAAAACGCTCAACTGATTCCCTCAGACAATATTTATGACGGGTCTACCTTTTTTTTTCTCCATCATACGCAGCACCTTCTGTTCTTTTTCTTCATCAGATTTCCTATCTCTTCTTCTTCATTTCTTATCCAAAATTTCTTCTCCTTTGCCTCTGCAATTTTCTTCTCCGTATGCAAGCTTTTCTCTTCCTTCTTCTCTGTTTTTTCAGGTTACTCACTGGCTAGCTAAAAATAAAAAAGAAAAAAAGGGAATCTGACACAATAACACTAACTGGACCAAAATGCTATGCTTTGGACCCATCACCTTCTCACTTTTATTCCACTCACGCTACTCACTGTGTTTTCTTGAATTACGCATTCAATGGAAGCTCAGAAACAAAGAGTCAATCGATTCTTGATATTTTGATTATTTGATCTGTGAATACTGGTATAGTTTGGGTGGGCTTCTGGTTACCTTGTACCTATTTGTAAAATTGTTTGCCTGAATACCTTTCAGTTTCATAGTTATGGGCATTAAATACAAAACCTGCCAGTTTCCCATAAAGAGCTGGTATGTTATGGGCAATTTCTTTTTTTTTTTTTTAACTTTCACATATTTAATTTATGTTAAATACAAAACATACTAGTTTTCCTTTGGGCGCTATTTAACCAATTTTTCCCATAAAGATTTGGTATGTTTTCCATAAAAAACTAGTACAAAACATACTATAAAACCTGCCAGTTTCCCATAAAGAGCTAGTATGTTGTGCGCTATTTAACCAATTTTTCATATTTAAACAAATTTATGAAAATTAAAATAACGTATTTGAAAGTGACGTTTTTATTTGGAAGAACGCATTCCTTGGATGCATTTTTCACCCTTTGGGAAGAGACTCAAAAATTGCCACCCTTTGGGAAGTTAATTTAAAAACTCCCTCTTTTTGGAAAATTTACTCCTTGTTAATGCACCCACTATATTTATTTTCTGGTATTAATTTTTTTTATGGTTTATGATTTTCTTATGTTTTATCAAAAAGTTAATAACTATTGTAGTTACAATTATGGAGATATTAATTTGTCGTATGTGTAATTCTTTTGTTTTTATAGGGGTAAATTTGGAATTCAATTGCATTTCATTCCGAAACACTCATCAAACCAAACATCAGGAATTAGAATGATGCTAATTCCAATGTATGAATCAAGCTAGATATTGGAATGAAAAGTTTAATTCAAAAACCAGAGCCTATGATTCCATTTCCATTTTCGATTCCAATATATGAAACAAGCACCCCCTTAGTTAATCGAGAAGTGTAATGATAATTATGTAGCGGTAGTTATGTAAGAGTGTGCACTTTTTCAAATACGACGTGGATAGATAATCATAAATATTGAAAGAATATTTTTGGAAGGATAAATATTAACACTTTTTGTTATACATCAAGCCCTACTCATGCTTTATTATATAGTAAGATAGTAAGATATTACGCTTACTTAAGCCAACTTTTGTGGCAATAGGTTGACGTGAGAAGCCTATATGTTGGCATTCGAGGGGTTTATTGCAATTCTGTTAAACCATTGGCTAGTTTTGTAATATGGTCAAATCTTAAGAAAGATAAGTGTACTTAACCGGAAATAAAATCAGTGCGTCCTACTAATTTTGTGTACAGTGTGACGATTGAATGGAAATAATGGTTCTAATATTTTGTCCTATGACATTAAAAGAAAAATGTTATTGGAAAATGAAACAATACAAATAATAAATGCTTGAAAGCTTTTTATAGAAGGACTAAAAACTGGTTGCTTTTTTTCGGTTATATACTTCCATAGTTAGTTATCAATTGTCGGTTTGCAAGACTAAATCGGGATATCCCTTAAAAAAATAGCCTAAAGTAGGATATATTTCTCAATTTGAAGTATCAACTTGGAATGAGTTCTTAAATTTTGGAAGATCAAGTAGGAAGAGTTTTTTAGTTTGATGAACCAATTTATAATTTGGCTATCCAACCATTTTAATTTGATGGTACACAATTTACTTTTTAAAGAAGTAATAGTAATTTTTTCACAATGAAATATATTTTCTTCTAGAAGAATAAAACAGATAGGAGTATAATTTTTCAAGAGACTTTGTGAGTAGAATAAAATATTTATTTTCAAAGTGTGGGTAATGTTTCACTTCAGATATGTTTTGTAAATTAAAGCTCAAAATAGGAACAAGGGTCAATTACAATTTATCCTCTGAGGTATACCTTAATTCTCACTTTACCTCCCTAACCTTTATTTTGTGTCACTTAACCTTCTAAGTGACAAAAATATCCCTCTACTATGTTGATTTTTTTTTTCCTTTGTAGGTATTTCTTTTCTTTTTTTTATTCCAAATTATTTTTTTAAAACTTTTATTTTTAAGTAAATAAAAATTTTTTCTAAGAAAAAATTTATGATGTACATTGTCTAATTTGTAAAATTGAAGAAACTATGTATATTTTTTATAAATCAATTTAATCTATTCTCCACTTTAAGGAATTAAAAAAAATTGTATTCTATTGTCTTATAACTAGACAATTCAAAGTCAATTACTCATTTTCACAATCGCATATTTACATGTCAAATGTTGGACTCTCTTGTTGTTGCTTTTCCTCTAATGAATTATTGCTTATTAGGATCTTTTCTTTGTCCTTTTTTTTTTGAAACTACTCAATTTCTAGGGTATTCCTTAATATATGGACTAATTTTATATGAAACATTACCACTACCAATTAGAGTGGTCGAAATCAATCCATAGGTAAAAAATTCAATGTTTAAAAGGAGTAGAAAATTTGAAATAAAACTTAGGATAATATATGGGCATTTTTGTCTCTTATGGGATTAAATAATAAAAATAAAGATTAAAATAAAAATCAAGGTATACTCTAGGGTAATTAACCCTAGAAACAATTTAAACACGCAGCACAGATTTAGCCTTGTGCCGAATCCTTTAGCTTAGAAGTCCTTTTCATGACTCGTAAAACGCTAGTTTTAGTGATTGCACAATCTTATTACAGTCAATAATAAATTAAATCACGTGATTTGCCTGGTTTGTTAACTGTAGCTCCTACTACAAGCTATGAAGGTCCTTATCGGTAAGTTTCTTCCCTTGTGGTTTAGAAAACGATGCATACCCATAAGTTGTTGTTCCTTTTATTTCTTTGAGGAGCAACTTGTTTCTTCTTAAACACCAGAAAAAAACAAAGTACAAACAAAAAAAATTATTTTGAGGTTGTGTGACACAGCAGCTTCCTACTTTGAAGATGAGGAGAAGGAAAATAAAATTGAAAACAGAGTTAATGACAAAAGGCAAAGCATATGCATGTATAATTTTGAGATAATATTAGAAACCTCCTTGAGCTTTCTTACAATATAACTCAGTACCCTTAAACTTTTAAAAATATCAGTGACCTCCCCTATTTTTAAGTTCTTGTAACATTTTAAACCCAATTTAAAATGTATGAGTAAATACTCATTTTGAAGGAGGGAAGATAATTCTTTCCATGCTTTCTCTTTGTTGTCCCACTATTTCGCAAAATTGTAAGCATATTCATCAAAGACAAAAAGTGTGAAGGTGTAACTCTGAAGAGACAAAATACGGCAACAGTAATCATAAGCACTATATTTATTTAAAGTACAAACAAACAACTAAAACTTTACTAAAGATGTTTTCAATCTGCAAAAGAAATTTTTTCCTCTAGGATTCATTTAGTTGGTAGTTTAATGGCGCACAATAAAGAATGGACCCAGTATTGTTTTTTTTTTAAGATGGGGTAAGTTAAAAGTGGTGAGTTACAACAAAGGGTAGATGTAGAAGTGCCGGAACTCAGAGGGTAAGTGGTGAGTTAAAACTTCAATATTGGACCCAACTTTATTTTTATTGTGTATCCTTAGGGCACCAGATAGGAAAAGAAATTAAAAATTAATGTAAAGGTGTTTTGGATGAATTTAGGAGTTTCGTAAATTATTTAAAAATCTTAAAACTTTTGTTCTCCAGATAGACGGCTTGAGTATCACAAAAAGACAAAGTGCTTAAAATTATAATATCCATAAAGGGTGTTTTCAAGGATGTATTTGAAAAACAACACTGTAGTATTGTATTTTAAAAACTTTTTACTTTAGATGGGTCCGTATGTATTAAATACCTTTGAAAATGTATTTTAGGATTTTATTTAAATTTAAAATTTTATTAGGGTATTGTTAAAATTTTATTCATTTTTCACCACTATCCACCATTGTCCCTCCCTGCCTTCCTCCTCCTCTCTCCTTTCTCTTCATCTTCGTCTACTCCTCTTCTTTCTTCTCCTCCCTCTCTAGGCATAGAGAGGGGAAGGGAGGGGAAAAAAGACCAGAGGAGTGAGGAGGTGGAAGGAGGGAGGGAAGGCCGAGAAAGAGGGGGGAGGAAGAAGGAATGAGAAGGATGAAAAGAAAGAGAAGAAATAAAGAAGGGAGAGGGGCGGTGTTGGCAATGGAGGAGGAAGAAAGGGAAGGGTGGTGGCGGTATTGTATTCTGGAAACAATATGTTGAAACCTACTACACCGGATTATATTCCATGGGGGTACAAATCATCTTAAAGAGAGTGACTTATTATGCGCCTCAACCTATGCCAAATATACTTTAACGGTACAAATTCTTTGTATTTTTTCCATGCAATATTGAGTTAAAGAGAATCTTGTTTGTTCTTTTAATTAAATATAATTTAATTTGGGAAATTGTTCGAGTTAATGTATATATTTTGACATAGAAGCAACCATATATATTTGTTTGTTATCAAAATTAAAGGACCACGAGAAAAGCGCAATTTTGGAAGAATATTATCTTCTCTCTCTCAAAATGAATATTTTAATTATGCATTATGAAATAAGTTTAGAATGTTACAAAAAGCTAAATCTAGGGAAGGCTAGTGATATTTTTGAAAATTCAAGAATGTTAAGTGATATTGTCTCAATATTCTCGTTTTTGTATATTTGACTCCGTGAGCAAGGTGGTGAAATACCAATTAAAAGCCCATTTATACCCGTTGCACATTTTTTTATCTGACATTATGACTGAAGGTGCATGAAGTTTAATCAAAGATATGCCATAAAATGTCAATTTTCTCAGTGTGTTTAATTTAAAGGGGCAAAGTGGGTGGGTGTGCAAACCAAAGTTGTAATATGTCCATACTTGAAATTTCAGGGAGCAAAGTGAAATTTGAAAAGAATTTACGGGATGCAAAGTGGAATTAGTAAGTTCATATTTTGGAATTGTGGTTTGTCATTTATGTGATGGCTCTAGAATTTGTCTACCCATGACATAAGATTAAAGAACATATTCAATAATATTTCTTTAATTGTTCTGTTCTAACCATTAGCTCATTACTCACTAGTGGGCTCAAGTGCTAGACCTGAGACAGAACTGGCTTGAGTTTTCATAGCAGAAGTCGAAACAACAAAAATGGTCAGTGCAGAGGCCCCACTCTGAGCCTAGACCATAGTTATTAAACCCGGCCCGGAGGGGAACCCGGCGAAAGAGGTGGGTGAACGGGTTACTGGTTCAACCAGTGGGTGAGTGGTTCAACCGGTGGGTCACGAAATATATTTAAATATTATATTTTATAATTTTTGATATGATTAAAACTATAATAAATTATGTCATAGTAAATGCTCAATTAGTCTAATTTATTATAGCATCATTAATTCTTATAAGAATTAACAAAATCTAAATTAAATTAGTAATCCATCAAATTTCAAGAATAAAATTTTATCTAAGTATAATTATCTAGTTTATTTATGAATTTTAAATGCAAAAAATTATTAGGAACGATATTTGCCTTTAGAATGAATTATGTGATATGTTATTTTTTAAAATCATTTCATAATTTATAGAGTCAGGAGAGTAATAACATTTATTAAAAGATTCCAAATAAATTAGGTTTTGGAAAATTAAAATAAGAATAAGTCTAATATATAATAAAAAAAGACTAAATGTTAAACAAGTGAGCTGTTGGTGTAGCGGTTGTTGCATTTCTTTAAATACAGAAGGTCGTTGGTTCGAAGCGTCACTACAACATCTTCCAAATATTTTTAACACGCAAACCCGACGGATTCCTACAAAACCGGACGGTTCTCCGGGTTTGACCGGTTGAACCGCCGGTCCGTTGAAAAGTCAACGGGTCAATTGTCAAAACGATCTAATTAGCGAACCGGCCCGGCTCAATGGCCGGTTCACCGGGTTGACCGGTCGAACCGCCGGACCGGGCCGGGTTTAATAACTATGGCCTAGACACGTGGCAGCCAAGGCGTGGCCGAGCCGGGCCTCGGCCCCAGGCCCCTGGCAGCCGCCCTGAGCCGCGCTGATGCTAGGGCTCCAGGAGGACCTGAGGGGCCATCCCGCAGAGGTCGGGGGGAATCCCCTTGGGTGCGGGATGTGGACTATTCCGGGCAGGTCCCGAAACGTACGGAGGTGGAACTTTCTCGCAAGTATAAATGATAGCACACATCAACTGTACAAGGTACGCTCACTATTGGCAAACTACTCCCGGTTGTCTCTACTTCCCGTGAACCCTATTTATCGGAAAGCTAACTTGACCGTCGGAGTGCCCTCGGGGACAACCCTCGGGCCCCCCTTGCCGGCTCATTCTTGTTTGTTTTGCAGGTTTGGAACCAGCTCTTCCGTCAGCACACCGAGCTCCTCAATTCAGTTCGGTTCGGGGAAGCTCAGCGCTTCTTCAGTTGGCGCCGTCTGTGGGAAACGTAAGGTAATCAAGATTGTGTTGATGGTAAGGACGCGATCCAAGCGAACAATAGAGAGCACCGGCCCTGGAGGCGGTGAGGGGTCCCACGAAGGGAGGCTGAGGTGTTCCGGGGCGCCGGGGGCTCAGCCCTTTTAGGAGAAAGGAGGCAGCAGATTTTCCAGTTCGTGACGGAGAACCTCCCTATGCTGGAAGACATCATACGACAGGCGAAGGAGGAGGAGGGGGCTGGAGGCGCGCAGACCTCGAAAGCGAAGGGGAAAGAGAAAGAGCCACTTCCCGACCCCTCGGAGGATGAGTCACGCGACCAACCCCCCAGAAGGAAACAGCCACGGACTCCACCTCGCCCGCGAGCCTCGATAGTCGGAGACAGCGAGAGGTACTCCCGCTACAGGTCCGCGGGGAGCAGGCCGAGGGACCCCTCCCCGAGGAAGCCTGTGCGGAACGGGCTTGACCACTCTCCCGCCCGGTCTGCTAAGAGCCGACCGCGCGACCCCCTTCACTTGAAGCCTGTCCAAGACGAACTCGAGCAGATCTTGCAGCCGCGGTTGTACGAGAACAGCTACTCCACCTCGCCCTTCCCCCGGGAGATAGAGGATTATCCCCTACCCCGGAGGTTCAAGATTCCGAGCATTGAGATATATGATGCTTCCACTGACCCGGAAGGCCACCTCTCGGTCTTCCTGACGAACATGTGTCTGCAAACAGCTGCGGACGAGATCCGCTGCAAGACCTTCCCCATGTTCTTAAAGGGAAAGGCTCGGCTCTGGTTCCAGGGCCTGGCCCCAAGGTCTATCCGGAATTTCCCCGAACTGGCCAGGCAGTTCGTAGCCCGATTCGTTTCCTCGAAAACTTACTCGAAAAATGCGACCCACCTAATGGCTATCAGGCAGAGGCCTGACGAGTCCTTGAGGAATTTCATGACTCGTTTCAACACGGAAAGTTTACAAGTCAGGGACAAAGACGAAAAGGTGGTCATGGCCGCCTTCGTGAATGGGCTCAGGATAGAGGAGTTCTTCTACAAATTGGCCGAGGAGCCACCTGAAAACCTGGAAGAGCTCCTGAGCAGGGCGCACGTAGCCGCTAATGCGGAGGAGGCAGGCCGCCTGAAGAAAAAATCAGATCGGGAGCTCGGAGATCGGAAGGGACGGACAAACCCCCCAGAGGGCAAGGACGTTCCGGCCAAGAAAAACGTCTTTGACCGGCTCTCGAGGGAGAAAGCCCTTGCTCCGCCGCCACTCCCGGAGAAAGGCTGCACCCCTCTGACACGGCCTAGAGTCCAGATCTTGGCTGTTATGGAGGCGGAAGGGCAGGGAGATCGGCGGCCCAAGATGGGGACACCTCGGAACAAAAGGAATCAGGACCGGTACTGCGCCTTTCATCGCGACGTGGGACACGACACGGAGGGATACTGGGCCCTGCGGAAGGAGATCGAAGATCTGATCCAACGCGATTTTCTCGGGCGGTTTGTGCGGCAAGGTCGTTCCGGTCAGGAGGCCGGGCGCATCTACCGCGGGGATCGGGGTGAAAGCCAACGGCGCGATCGACCTGAGCGGCGTGACGAGCGTCGGGGCCCCTCCCCCGACCAGAACACCCAAAACCTAGCTGGAGTGATAAACACCATCGTTGGGGGCCCTACTGGGGGAGACAGCCACACAGCTCGGAAGAACAGGCGACCTTCCCCTGAGGGGGATGACTCCCTGAAGCGGATGCGTATGGACGAGGAAATCACTTTCGAGCCAAGGGACGCAGTTCCCCTAGCGTCTGGGAACCATGAGGCCATCGTGATAGACATTATCACCAACAATTATCGCGTGAAAAAGGTGTACGTCGACCAGGGTAGCGCGGTGGACATCATGTTCTATCGGGTGTTCAAGGAGCTCGGCTTGGAGGACGGGCAGCTGACAGTTCGGACACCACTGATGGGCTTCACCGGACCGCCTATCAATCCGGAGGGAATGATTACCCTGATGGTCACGGTAGGGCAGGCCCCCAAATGCCGGACCATCCCTGTCAACTTCGCGGTGGTCAAGCAACAGTCCCCGTACAACGTGTTCCTGGGCCGGCCTGCTTTGAACGCTCTCCGAGCTATCCCCTCGACGCTCCACCTCAGCGTCAAATTCCCCACTCCGAGAGGGATAGCCGAGGTGCGTGGTGACCCCGACGTGGCCAGGGCTTGCTACTTGGCCATGCTTCAGAAACAGGAGAAGGTGGTCGCCCAGACGACCTGTCTGGAGCCCTACATCCCGAGGGACGAAACCCGGCAGCCGGGCACCCAGGACGAAATCGAGGAGTTCCCCTTGAGAGAAGACCGGCCCGACCAGGTGATCCGCATAGGCGTGCTGCTGCCCCCCGAGAAGAAGGAGGGCTTGAAGGGCCTGTTGAGGGAATACTCCCAGGTCTTCGCCTGGTCAGTTGATGACATGCCCGGGATCCCGACCGACCTGGCAGTCCACCACCTAGACGTGGATTCCCGCTTCAAGCCAGTAAAACAGAAGAAGAGGAGTTTCGTCCCAAAAAGGAATGAGGTGATCAAGAAGGAGGTCGGGAAACTACTGGAATCCCAGATAATTCTAGAGGTCTACTATCCGACCCGGTTAGCCAACCCGGTACTGGTAAAGAAGGAGGACCAGACCTGAAGGATCTGCGTGGATTTCACGGATCTCAACAAAGCTTGCCCAAAGGACTGCTTCCCTTTACCGCGGATCGACAGGTTAGTAGATTTTACTGTGGGATTTGACGTTTTGTACTTTCTGGATGCCTTTAAGGGGTACCACCAGATAGAGATGTCTGAGGAGGATCGGAAAAAGACCTCCTTCATCACGGAGGAGGGAACCTACTGCTACCGGACTATGCCGTTTAGCTTGAAGAACGCGGGAGCGACGTACCCGCGTTTGGTCAACAAACTGTTCCAGAATCAGATCGGCAGAAGCATGGAGGTCTACGTGGATGACCTGATCGTCAAGAGCCGGACTGATCAGCGGCTCGCCCCCGACCTCAGGAAAATCTTGGGCATCCTGCGGGAAAGCCGGATGCGGCTGAATCCAAAGATGTGTATCTTCGGGGTCAGGTCGGGAAGGTTCCTGGGATTCCTGCTGTCTCGCGATAGGATCCGGGCCAACCCGGATAAGCTCCAAGCTATCATGGACATGGCCCCCCCAAGGAGCGTGAAGGAGGTCCAGGGCTCACAGGAAGGATGGCCGTCCTGAATAGGTTCCTCTCGCGCTCCGCGGTCTGGGGGTTGCCCTTCTTCCGGATCCTGAAAGCCCCCAAGGACTTTCAATGGACTGAAGAGTGCCAGAGAGTCTTTGCCGACCTGAAGACCTACCTGGCTGAGCTGCCCATCCTGACCGCCCCTGAGCAAGGGGAGACATTGTTGCTGTACCTGTCTGCTTGCAATGAGGCCGTCAGCACGGTCTTGGTGCGGGAAGACGGGGGGGTTTAGAGGCCGATATACTATATCAGCCGTACTTTACAGGGGCCGAAGACGCGGTACACGCCGGTTGAAAAGCTGGTTCTTGCCTTGGTGCACGCGGCACGGAAACTCCGACCTTACTTCCAGTACCACAGCATCGTCGTCATGACCGACCAGCCTCTACGCAAAATACTCACCAAACCCAAGGTCTCGAGAAGGATGACCAAATGGGCCGTCGAGCTGGCCGAGCACGACATCGGCTATCGGCCCCGTACTGCCATTAAGGCTCAGGCCTTGGCAGACTTCCTCGCCGAGGGGGCTAGCCTGTCCATGACCAAGCAAAACTCTCCGCCCAGTGGGGAGCGGTCAAGAGAGCCTTGGATCCTGTTCGTGGACAGGGCCTCCAGCAAGGAAGGAAGTGGAGCAGGTCTGCTACTCATCTCGCCAACCGGGGAAGAACTGACCTATACTCTCCGATTTGACTTCCCCGCATCTAACAATGAGGCTGAGTATGAGACCTTGTTGATGGGGTTGCGGATAGCCCACCAGATGGGTATAACAGCGATCAAAGTCCGGAGCGACTCTCAACTCGTCGTCATTCAAGTTCGCGGGGAATACGAGATCAAGGAGGAGGTCATGAAGAAATATCTAGCCAAGGTGCAGGAGGCAACAGCCTTATTTGATGCCTTTGAGATCGAGCGGGTGCCGAGATCGCAAAACAAGCGTGCAGATGCCCTGTCAAAGCTGGCATCCTCCTCGTTCGCCACTTAAACAAAGAAGTTTTGGTAGAGGTAGTAAAGCAGAAAAGTATCGACCAGGTCCAGGTCCTGACTATAGACAGCTCGGCCACCTGGATGACCTCCCTCATAAACTTCCTCAGTTCGGGTGCCCTCCCTGAGAACAAAACCGAGGCTCGCCGGATCGAATTCAGAGCTGCCAAATACGCCTACGCGGGGGGGACTCTCTACAGGAGGTCCTACTTATCTCCCTGGTTAAAGTGTGTGACTCCCGAGAAAGGTAATTACGTCCTTCGCGAAATCCATGAAGGAATATGTGCTGCACATGTGAGGTCCCGGGTGTTGGCCAAAAGTGCCTTCTCTTGGGCTAATATTGGCCCTCCGTCTTCCACGATGCCGCAAAGCTGGTACAGAAATGCCGAGCTTGCCAGGTGCACGCCCCGCTGCGCCACCAGCCAGTTCGGGAAATAATTCCCATCCACATTCCCTGGCACTTCGCTCAATGGGGGATAGACCTTCTGGGTCCCTTCCCCCGAGCCCCGGGAAGATATGAACATCTCGTGGTGGTCATAAATTACTTCACGAAGTGGATGGAGGCAGAGCCCCTGGTCTCTATCTCTGGGAGGGCAATTCAGAAGTTTTTCTGGAAAAACATAGTCTGCCGCTTCGGGATTCCGCATGTCTTAATATCAGACAACGGGCGCCAATTCGTGGATAACCCCTTCAAGACCTGGTGCGCCGAGCTCGGGATCAGTCAACACTTCACGTCGGTCGGCCATCCTCAGGCCAACGGCCAGGTGAAAAATGCCAACCGAACCATCCTCCAAGGACTGAGAACAAGGCTGGAACTGGCCCAATCTAACTGGCTGGATGAGCTCCCTAGTGTCCTCTGGGCTTACCGTACTACGCCCAGGACGGCCACCCACGAGACTCCGTTCTCCCTGACCTACGGAGCGGAGGCGGTGATACCCGCAGAGATTGGTCTCCCCTCACCCCGGACACAGAACTTTGTGGCGTCATCCAACGAGGAGGAGCTACGGTGCAACTTGGACATGCTGGAGGCTAAGCGTGAGGAAGCGGCAGTACGGATGGTTAAGTACAAAAGCCAGCTCGCCCGCTATCATAACGCCAGAGTGAGGACCATACAGTACCAGCCGGGGGACCTTGTCCTAAGGAAGAACTCGGTTAGCCGAACTCACGGCTCCAACAAGCTCGACCCAAACTGGGAGGGCGCATACAAGGTCCTTGAAGTGAGCCGAGCTGGCTACTGCAGGCTCGCGACAGTAGATGGGTCAGAGTTACCCCGCATTTGGCACTTCTCCAATCTGCGACTGTTTGTAGCGTAGGTTAGACCGGGGTGTTCAGTTGTCTGTTCTCTGGAATCCGAATTTCTGTTTCATCATTCAAGACTTTCAAGTTTTAATTTCATTTGTACTTGTTTTCCTTTTAAATTTGCATCTTACACCAGCACACTCAGCATTCCCTCACTAAGTGTCCTAGTGGGGGGCTAAGGGTTAGTCAGGAATGCGGAAACGTTCGGCCCCCAGAGGCCGGGCATAAATTAAAACTTCCAGGCGATGCTCGACCCCGAGAGGTCGGCACGACTGGAAAAAACGTGAAAACTTGGAAGGATTCTGAAAATTCCACGCTCGACCCAGAAGGTCGGCGGGCGCCCTTGCGAGATGCGATGCTCGACCCCAAGAGGTCGGCACTGACTAAAACTCCCAAGTGACTGCTCGACCCCTGGAGGTCGGCAGGGCTTAGAGCTCAGGAATCTGGAGGTTCAACCCTCGGCCCAGGAGGTCGGCAAAGAGGCCTTTAAAGCCTGATGCTCGACCCCAAGAGGTCGGCACGGGTTGTAGCTCCGAAGTAAAAGCTCGACCCCAAGGGGCTCTAAGCATTAGAATCTGAGGGCTCCGCGTTCGACCTCGGAGGTCGGCAGAAATACTCTTAAAGTTTGGTGCTCAGCCCCAAGAGACTGGCACATCCCCTTGATGGGTCTATTTGGTGCTCGACCTGAGAGGCCGGTACATGATTTTAATAGTCTGATTGCCTTTGGGCAATTCCACTGCTGGGTTAAAAAGGTGACGTATTCGATGCTCAACCCAGGAGGTCGGCACATGGCGTTGCGCGCAGGCGAGAATTGCAAGGAAATTTCCTTCGATTCGTATATGCATTCAAAGTCTATCTATTACAAAGCTTCCGAGCCGCCTATCTATTACAAATATTCCGAGCCGCCTATCTGTTACAAAGTGTGCCGAGCCACAAAAAGGAGACAGCTCGGACCCTCTTCTTCTTGCTGGTAATCCGCTTGGAGCAGGAGCTGAAGATACATCTTAAGCATGTTGAGGGGCGTAGGGTGAAAGCTATTCAGAAACCTAGGAGCAGGGGGGCTTTCCGTCTCAGATGGACCTTCAAGAGCATTTTCAACTGGAGCATGGTCACATCCTTATGAGGAGACGGAAAGGGTTTTTGGAGTGGTCGCCGCCCTAGACCATCGGCTCCTTCCCGGAAGCTCTGCCGGGAGACTCACCTTCCTCCAAGGGAACGTCCGCCAGCTCGGCTCCAACGTCGGTTCGGCCTACCAGCTCCTTCAGGGCATGCCCCTTGCGGTACCCGTCGAAGATCCAGTCCAGCCTCTCCTCGGCCGCGGGATTGTAGCCCTTAAAATCCGCCAAGTTGAAGCCAGGAAGGTTGAGACTCTTTACCTAATTCAGGGCCCGCGTAGAGCCGACTTGGAGGATGGGCAGGTTAAGGAGGGTGATGTCCTCTTCAAACTGCTTGGAGAGATGAACTCGCGGACAGCCTTCTTCCGCTCCCGGCTGACGGTGCCGGAGAGCTCGACGGCATAGTCCTCCTTCAACTTGGCCACACCAGCCTTCTCCTGGTCGAGCTCCGACCTAGTAGAGGCGAGTTGGACCTGAGCTGTGTCCAGCTCTTTCTCGGCCTTGCCCAGTTTGGCTTAAGGGAGTCTGCCTCCTTAAGGGCCTGGGTAAGTCTCTGCTCTGTCTCCCGATTCTTCTTCCGCAATTTCTCCAAATCGGGAGACAACTCGGAGAAGCGGGTCGCCAGGGCGGCACCAGCGGCGTTGGCCTGAAAAGGAGAGGAACAGGTCAGCACGTTACGCTATGTAACCAAAATACGGGGGCACAACTGGTCCACGGGCTAGAAGGCTTACTTGAGTTTGGGCGGTGTAATACGCGTCCAGGAGCTCGGGGGGGTTGGCTAGCTCCATCTACCTCCTATCGCGGGGGAGGACCGGACCCACCATCAGCTCGAGAGCCACCTCTGGAAACTGGGCTCGGTCGTTGATGGAGAACTCCCAGGACAGACAGAAGCGGCGGGGGTCGTGTATGGTGGGGGCCTGGCCCGGCTTCAGGGGAGTTATGTGGCGAAAGTGCCACAAGCTCGGGGGATGCGACTCCCGGGCATGCTCCTCGGCAGAGCCAACGCCCAAGTGGACTGGCCCCCCCGACACTAGCGTAAGAGGAGGAGGCTGTGCGGGACCAGCGCGAGTTTCTTCTCGGGTTGGGAGGGCTCGTCCCCTCGACCCCTCTTCTACCCGGCCGCCTTTTTCTTGTGATTGGCGGCTTTCTTGGAGGGGTAGGAGGTGTCCTGCGTTTCCTTCTGGGGGGTTTGGCCGCCCCCCAGGGTCGAGGTAGCCCCAGGGGCCTCCTTGGCAGCTTCTGACTGGGGAGTGGCGGTAGTCGCCTCAGTAGGTGCTCCTAGCAGCTGGGAAAGCTTCCTCACTGCAAAAAGCATCGCTGAATCAGTCAAAACAGGACGGTAAGAGAATATGCATATATGCAAATGCAATAAACTACTGGGTCGGGGTCAGAGTTACAGGCGTCGAGATCCGCAGAGGAGGCCACCACCTCGCCAGGGGACCCGGACAATGTCCCCATCAGCCCGGGCGCAGAGATCTGTTTGCTGGAGAACTTAGTGGCAGTGAGTTTTACCTTAGAACTCAACAGCTGGATGAGGATTTCAGAGTCCAGGTCCTCCGGGTAGGGGTCAGTCTTGACCTCCCCGACCTTCCACGCGGTGGCGTCAAAACCGGTGGATTTGACAAAGAAGAAGTCCCCTTTCCAGTTCTTGATGGAAGTGAAAAATTTATAGAACAAGTCCTGGCAGCCCTTGTCCCGTCGACCTTGGCTTCCGGTCCGGCGGGAGAAGTAGTACCACCCAAGAATGGCTGCCTTGAGGACGAAAGCAGCTCGGAAGAGGGAGAGAGAGTAAGGAATGGAGCAGAGTTTGCAATAGATCAGAAACCCTATGATGATTCTGATCGAGTTAGGGTGGACTTGGGTGATCCTGAGCTCCCAATAGCTCAGAATCTCGGCCAGGGCCGAAGGAATCGGTAGGCGGAGCCCCCCGATCAGCTGCTCCTTGTAGATGGCTACGGAGCCGGGGGGAGGTCGGCTGGCCCGGTCGCTGGGCCCGGCAGCCCTAGGCTCGAAGGCCGGGGGGATAGAGTAGGACTTGACTAGCTCGGCCACCGCCTCAGCGGAGATGGTGACCTTCTCGTGGTCAGGGTAGCCGTAGCTAAATTCGGGATCATCCCCCTGCTTAGGGCCAGGGGTCCCCTCGGAGGAGTCTCTATCCTCTCCAGCTCCTCCCTGGGCCCCGCCAGGAGAGTCACGGGGAGACCTGGGGGAGGGAGTGGAGCCGGCCCGCCGCTCGAGGTAGGCATCGAGCTCGGCTGTCTCCTCCAACTCCCGGGCTGAAGGGGAACGGGCAGAAGGAGAACGGTCGGGAGAAAAGCTCATAACGTTTATGGGATCAAGCAGGTCCGGGTTAGAGGCAGAAGAAGAAGGAGGAGGAGAAGGTGAAGACGAGGATGAAGAAAAAATGAAGATCCTGGTGGCTCTACGACGGGCCGAACTCTGGAACGCGGTGGAGGTAACGTCGGAGTAACCCGACATAAAAAGCAGGAGGAGGCAGAAGGGGGAAGAGACATTGTGAAAGGAGGGAAAAAGGAAAGGGAATCGCAAAAGGACTTACTGATGATCGAAGCAGGGAGAGGGTGGACGAATCGCCGGAATCTGGGTACGAAAATCCGGAGGTTGCTGGAAAATGGAAATGCAAATGCACAAGGGGAAGAAGAAGTGACAAATAGAGCGGATGGAAATCTGGCGACCCCTATTTATAAGGGGAAAAATGGGGGGGAAAACGGTTGCTCGAAATCGAACCGTCCCATGTGAACGCATTTAATGCTGGTACGAAAACCGAAGAGGCGTGACAACTGAAGGGACGCGGGCACAGCGCCCCTGTGACAGTACTGTACCAGAGGTGATCTTGGCAGAGTAGTGCGCGGCGCTGGCCTCCCACGTAGCAGGGGTAGATTAGGTCTGCCTGACAACCCTACCTAATCTAGGGGGCTAGTGCAGAGGCCCCACCCTGAGTCTAGACACGTGGCAGCCCAGGCGTGGCCGAGCCGGGCCTCGGCCCCAGGCCCCTGGCAGCCGCCCTGGGCCGCGCTGATGCTAGGGTTCCAGGAGGACCTGGGGGCCATCCCGCAGAGGTTGGGGGGAATCCCCCTGGGTGCGGGATGTGGACTATTCCGGACAGGTCCCGAAACGTACGGAGGTGGAACTTCCTCGCAAGTATAAATGATAGCACACATCAATTATACAAGGTACGCTCACTATTGGCAAACTACTCCCGGTTGTCTCTACTTCCCGTGAACTCTATTCACCGGAAAGCTAACTTGACCGTCGGAGTGCCCTCGGGGACAACCCTCGGGCCCCCCTTGCCGGCTCATTCTTGTTTGTTTTGCAGGTTTGGAACCAGCTCTTCCGTCAGCACACCAAACTACTCAATTCAGTTCGGTCCGGGGAAGCTCAGCGCTACTTCAGTCAACATAAACTATGAAAAAGAATTGATAAAAAAAATCAATCCGTGGTATTTTCTTTCGGCAAACAAATTTTCAGGGGCGTGAAACGCCAGACAATATTCTCTTAGCACAAGGACTTGTTCAATCAATTGACAAGGTACCACAACAATTTATTTTGAAATTGGATATGATGAAGGCTTTTGATCGTGCACCATCGTGGTCTTGCCTCTCATTGCTACTTAAAAATATTGGATTTCATCCCAGATTTGTGGCTTTAATTACTCGATTCACAATACTTGTTGGTTCTAGACTCAAATAATCATATAAGTAATAGTAATTTCTTTGATAAAATTTAACAAAGAAATTAACAAAAATCTCATGCCTCAATATTGTATTAATAAATACAAATAATTTGTACCATCAAAAGTTAATTTGGCATGAGTTAATGCGCAGACTAGATCTTAGAATTATTGAAAGAGAGTACACGAACAACTTCTGATTTTCAATCCAACCATCTTAAATCCGATAGCTACTAAAAAGTTCGGTAGGGTTGAAGTATAGAACGCTCTCTTTAAGACGATATGCGCCTCTATGATATTTTTTTAACCGATGCAGAAGGTCTAGCGTGCCTGCCGCCTTCAGCATACAACAACCCGACTCTATAGTTGTTGCTTCCCTTTGATCTGCGTGACCAAAAGAAGCAGAAGCTTCCTAATATCTTACTTTGCCCAAAGTAAACAGAATGAGGGAGAAAGAAATGAGTGTGAGAAAAATAGTATTTAGAATGATCTTTTGTTGAGAGAAGTGTGTTTATAATTTTCTAAAGAATTTCACTATTTATAGGTTACAAAAACCTTTAGAAAAAGGGTTGAAAGTCCAATGTATAACGATTTTTCCATATTAAATTGTAGTTAATTGATAGAATTTGTAACCTAAAAATTGATTCACATTTGAATGGTTTATAAAGACTCAATAATTCTTCATTTGACTAAATAATTCATTTGTAACTCTTATTCAAATAATTGTATAATAACTCCATTCAAAATGCATTGTAACTCCCAACATTATAATTCTCATAACTTCCAAATAAATTATTATAATTCCTTGTAAAGATTTGGTCAAGGCAAAAAATTAAGATTTTATTAAAATACACCAACAATACTTAAGCCACATCACAGTTCACACGAGCTTTTCTTTCCAAGAAGTCTATTGAAAAAAATGTCTCCATTGTTACGTGGAGATTTATCGGCTTTCATATGGTTTCCAAATGTCCGTTTTGTGATAGCATTAATCATGCTTTTGCTCTTTGTAACAGGTTGCAAGATGTGTGGCTGAATTTGAAAATTTTATGGATATTCCTTCTACAAGAGGCCTTGATGCTTGTCTTAAACTTCAAAGGGGGTGGAGTTTTTCGCATCTCGTCTACTCATGAAGAAGTTGTTAAAAAATATAGCGGCTTTATCATCTTTTTATGGACATTGCACTAATATGGAGGCAGAAGCTAAAGCATTACTTGAAGGCTTCAATTGTGCGTGTCTTGGGGCTTTGCTCGATTGATTGTTGAGATGGACTCGCAGGTGCTATTATCTTCTATTGCTTCACACAAGGTTCCCTGGAGGATTCATCAGTACATAGTGCAAATAAAGGCTCCAAGTTTCTCAAAGAGAGTTTGTTTTCAGGCATGCTTACGGAGAAAGTTAACAAGGTAGCGGATCATTTGCAAAACAAGCTGTGTTGACAAAAATATATGTATGTGTTTCCTCTTCAAATGTTCCTTTTTGAAGTTAATGGCTTTCTTAGATTAGATAGAATGAGTATTCCTTGTATTGGCCTTGTAAAGGAGCAGTACTGCTCATTTATAATTTTCATATATTTGTACTTACTTAATGTGCATGTGCCCCTCCCTTAATTCTAATAAAAATGTACCCAAAAGGATTTCTAATAAAAACTAAAAGGATAATTTTTGAAAAAGATAGAACTGTTTTACCCCTTATTGTGAAAGTCAAAAAGTGGTTCAAGAAATATAAAACTTAATGCTATAAACTTCATTACATTTTATATATATAAAGAATAATTTAGATATTGATATACCAATATTTTAGACTATTTTCTTTCATTTTTTTTATGTACAACATTTACATTCTAAGAAAAATGAAAAAAAAATAGAAATTAAGCATTTGAGACTTGAAACTCGGAAAATATCTTCCAAGCAGAAATTTGATTCAAGAAAGCAGTTGATATCCTAAAAGTATGGCAATTATTACAACTTATCACAAAGTAACAATAATTAGCTTACCAAATTAAATGGAAAAGGGCTAGAATATTGAAATTTACAATGGACAAAATAATTGAAACTAGGAAAATTATTTACAAAGTGGAGAAACTTAAACAAAAATGGCACGATTAATGTTGCCAATCCCCTACAGGACTGTCACATTTATTTCGAGTTTGGGGAGGGAATTGCAGCGCAACAATTCTTGGAAGGTTTATGGTCAGGATTGACCAAGGAAACAAAATATATGGCTCAAATTATGAGCAATAAATCATTTTTGTTATGAAATAACTAAAAGTGTGGATGTCCCTTTGTATTCCCAAGAGAATTAATTCTTGATTTATAACTACATTATGTATAGAAGTTACAATCTATTCATGTAGTAGAGGAACTGTTTCATAGGGTTTTTCATATTCTTATAGTAATAGGTGTTTAATATGATTGATGTATCTCCTAATCTTGTAGTACCTAAATATAGAGGTACATTGACACCTTTTGTGAGGACTTTTTTGTATTAGTTGGAATATAAGAAAATCATTTTCCATTCCTCTACTCTTTTTCCCTAATATTTCAATTCCTATTATAATATTTCATTTTATTAGTTTTACAACACGTTATCAGCACGAGTATCTACTTTTGAGCAAAATGTGAAAACAGAGGCTCTACCTTGAACAAAAGTGAAACACAAGATTTTGCCGAAATTCTGCCCATATTTCTTCAAGTAAATTCTGAGGTAAATTTCTTACTCAAAAACTTATTTTAATTTCTTATAGCTAATCTTACAAAACAAGAGTTCGTTCCTCTTGATATTTTTGGAAAAAATTATTTATCATGTATATTAGATGTTGAAATTTATCTTCAAGCAATGGGTCTTGGTAATACTATTATTGAAAAAAATAAATTATCAAACCAAGACCGTGCCAAAATTATGATTTTCCTTCATCATCATTTAGATGAAAGATTAAAAATAAAATCTTACTATCAAAGATCCTCTTGTCCTTTGATAAAATTTGAAAGAAAGATTCGACCACTTGAAGTTGGTCGTTCTTCCAAAAGCCCGATATGATTGGCTTCACTTACGGCTACAAAATTTCAAATCTGTCAACGAATATAATTCAACAATGTTCAGAATTACTTCTCAATTATTATTATGTGGTGAAAAAATCACCGATGAAGATATGTTAGAAAAGACATTTTCTACTTTTCATGTCTCTAACATGCTCCTATAACAGCAATATCGAGAGAAGGGATTTAAAAAATATTTTGAACTTATCATGTGTCTTCTCTTGGTTGAACAAAATAATGAATTATTGTTCAAAAATCATGAATCCCGACCAACTAGTGGAAGTCCATTCCCTGAAACGAATACAACTCAATTTCAAAATTCTGGTCGGGGTCGTGGACGTGGCTGTAAAGGTGGCTGTGGAGGAAGCCGTGGACGTGAACGTAGCCTTAGACGTGATCATAGTAGATTTGTGCCCCGTGAAAATTATAACTGTGGCAAACAACAAAATATTTTTCAAAAGAGGGAAAATAATTACGATCAGAAAAATGGAGAAAAGAAAGTTTATAAAGAAAAAAAGTTACCGGTGTGGTATGAAAGGTCATTGGTTCCGTACCTGTCGTACTGTTGAACATCTTGTTGACTTCTATCAAGCATCATTGAAAAAGAAAGACAAAGGTGTTGAGACAAATTTCATTGATCAAAAGAATGATGATAGTGATAATATTGATATGACACACTTCGATGTAGCCGATTTTTTTGAACATCCTGAAAATGTCAACAAATACTCCATGATTATTTAGATATTTTATGATATTTATATCTTTCATGTAATTTTCTTTCTATTTAATATTTATTTTTGCATCTTCATTAATATTTATTTTTGTTTGAAATTTTCTTCCCGAAAAAGAAATGGATACTAAATATTTGGAATTAAATAATTGTGATGATGACATTTGTCTCATTGATAGTGCTACTACATACACCATATTGAAAAATAAAAAAATATTTTTTTTGTTTAAAAATGAGAGAAACAAATGTTAATACCGTCAATGATAGTGCAAAATTGATTGAGAGCTCCGGAAGAACTACTCTATTTCTTCTTGAAGGGACTAAAATTGTCGTAAATAATGCACTACTCTTTTCCAAGTGTTGGAGAAATTTATTGAGTTTTAAAGATATCCGCAAAAATGGATATCATATCGAGACAATGACTGAGACAAATGGTGAATTTTTATTAATCACAAGTATCATTTCTGAGAAAAAATGTATAGTAGAAAAATTATCTTCTATTTCTTCTGACTTATATTATGCACAAATTAGTACAATTAAAATTCATCACCTAGCAGATCAGAAGTTTACTCATCCTAATGATTTTATGGTTTGGCATGATCGTTTCGAACATCTCGGATCTATAATGATGAGACAAATAATTGAGAATTCACATGATCACTCATTGAAAATTAAAAGGTATTAAAAATCAATGAATTTTCTTGTGTTGCTTGATCTCAAGGAAAATTAATTATTAGACCATTACAAGTTAAAGTTGGGACTGAATCCCCTACATTTCTAGAACGAATTCATGGTGATATATGTGGGATTTTAGATCCACCATGTGGACCATTTCGATGTTTTAAGGTGCTAATTGATGCATCAATTAGATGGTCACATGTATGTTTATTATCTACTCGCAACCTGGCGTTTGCGAGATTGCTTGCTCAAATAATTAAATTGCGAGTATAATTTCCAGATTATCCAATCAAGAAAATTCGTTTAGATAATGCTGGTGAATATTTGTTACATGCTTTTGACGATTATTATATGTTCATTAAATATCTGTTGAACATCCTATATCTTATGTTCACACACAAAATGGTCTAACCGAATCATTTATTAAACGGTTACAATTAATTGTTAGACCATTGTTAATGAGGTCTAAACTTCCTTCATCTGCTTGGAGACATGCTATATTACATGCAACAATACTTGTGAGAATTTGACTGACAAGTTATCATACTTATTCCCCATACAATTAACTTTGGTTATGAACCCAATATTTCTTATTTACGAATATTTGGTTGTGCGGTTTATGTTCCAATTGTACCGCCCCAACGTCGTAAATTGGGCTCCCAAAGAATATTAGAGATATATGTCGATTATGAATCATCTTCAATCATCAAGTATATGGAACCATTGACAGGTGATTTATTTATTGCAAGATTTACAGATTGTCATTTTGATGAATCGCATTTTCCGACATTAGGGGGAAATAAAAATCAATCAAAAAAGGAAATCATTTCAAAAATATTATTGGATTTCCATGATTCTCGTACTAAAGAATGTGAATTAGAAGTTCAAAAAATTATACATTTGTAAAAAATTATAAATCAATTACCGGATGCATTTAATGACTTCAAAAGAGTTACTAAATCACATATTCCTATTGAAAATACTTCGATTAAAATCGATGTTCTTAAAGGACAAATTACAAGTGTTAATGAATTTAAAACACACTTGAAACGTGGGAGACCTTTTGGTTACAAAGATAAAAATTCTCCAAAGAAAAGAAGAGTAGATGAATCAACAATTAGTAACAAAATTTAATCACCTGAAGAGGATGTTCCTAAAGAACCAATTCTTGAAGAGAATGAAATTATAGAAAATTCAATAAATTTTGTTACTTTAAGAAAAAAGTTGGAATCGAAAAGAAATAATTATTAATGGTATTTTGCATATAATGTAGCACTTGATATTATGGCAGAAGACGAGAATTATGAGTTTAAATCGGTTGATGAATATCGATGTAGAAATAATTGGCCAAAATGGAAAGATGCGATCCAATCTGAATTAGACTTATTGGTTAAAAGAAAAATTTTTGGACTTGTAGTCCAAATACCTGAAGGTGTAAAGCTAGTAGGATATAAATAGGTATTTGTGAGAAAAATGAAATTGTGAGGTATAACACAAGACTTATAACCCAAGAATTTTTACAAAGGCCTGAATTTGATTATGATGAAACGTATTCACCTGTAGTGGATGCTATCACATTTAGATATCTTGTGAGTTTTACAGTACATGAAAAACTAGATATGCGTCTAATGGACGTTGTTACTGCATATTTATATGAAATCTTGAAAATGATATTTATATGAGAATCCCCGAAGGATTCAATATGTTTGAAGCATGCAAATCAAATTCTAAAGATATTTATTCTATTAAATTACAAAAATCTTTGTATTGGTTCAAACAATTTGGACGTATATGGTATAACCGTTTCAGTGAATGTTTAACTAAAGAAAGTTATACTAATGACCCATTATGTCCATGTGTTTTTATCAAGAAAAATGGGTCAAACTTTGTGATAGTTATTGTATATGTTGATGATTTTAATTTAATTGGAACTCCTGAAAAGATTCAAAATGCTGTTGAATATGTGAAAAAGGAATTTAAGATCAAAAATTTTGGAGAGACAAAAATTTGCCTTGGTTTACAAATTGAGTATTTGAAAAGTGAAATTTTTATCTACCAAACTGCTTATACCTAAAAGGTATTAAATCGATTTTATGTGGAAAAACACATACATTGAGTACTCCAATGGTCGTCAGATTACTAGATTCTAATAAGGATCCTTTTAGACCACGAGAGAAAAATGATGAGATATTTGGTCCTGAAATACCATATCTCAATGTAATTTGTGCACTCATGTATCTTACTAATTGTACAAAACCTGATATATCATTTGCAGTGAATTTATTAGTAAAATTTAGTTTCTCGCCCACAAAACGACATTGGAATGGTATTAAACATATTTTTTGCTATCTCCAAGAAACAATTGATCTTCGTTTATTTTATTCAAATAAATTTAAATCTGAATTGGTGGGTTATACTGATGTTGCGTATTTATCTGACTGACCCGTATAAAGCAAGATCTCAGACTGGTTATTTATTTACATATGGAAGTACATCCATTTCTTGACAATCTACAAAATAATCATTAGCCGTCATTTCATCGAATCATACTGAAATAATAGCAATTCATAAGGCCAGTCGAAAATGTGTTTGGTTAAGATCAATGATCCACTACATCCGGAAGAGTTGTAGGTTATTCTCCGAAAAAAAAAATCTTCCAACTATATTATATGAAGATAATACAGCTTGTATAGCCTAATTGAAAGGAGAATATATTAAAGGAGATAGGATGAAACACATTTCACCAAAATTCTTTTTTACTCATGATTTGCAAAAGAATGGTGAAATTGATGTGTAACAAATCCAATTAGATAATAATTTGATGGATTTATTTACCAAGGCATTGCCAACTGCAACATTTGAGAAATCGGTGAAGATATTAGAATGCGACAATTAAAAGATTTCAAATGATGTTTGCATCAGGGGGAGAAATTAATACACAGGAATAGTATATTCTTTTTCCTTCACTAGGATTTTTGTCCTGATGGGTTTTTTCCTAATAAAGTTTTAACTAGGTATATTCTTTGAATAATGGACATCCAAGGGGGAGTGTTATGAAACAACTAAAAGTGTGGATGTTTCTTTGTATTCCCAAGAGAATTAATTCTTAATTTATTGCTACATTATGTATAGAAATTACAATCTATTCATGTAGTGGAGGAACCGTTTCATAGGATTTTTCATATTCTTGTAGTAATGGGTGTTTAATAGGATTGATGTACCCTTTAATCTTGTAGTACCTATATATAGAGGTATATTGACATCTTTTGTGAGGACTTTTTTGTATTAGTTGGAATATAAGAAAATTATTTTCCATTCCTCTACTCTTTTTCCCTGGTATTTCAATTCCTATTATAGTATTTCATTTTATTAATTTTACAACATTTTTAATAATATGTATGGATCCTATGAGAATATATACTAAACTAATACTATACTTAAAATGATTTACATTTTGAACAAATGTATTTACATCTTGTTAAAATCTTTACAATAATAAAACTTGTGTAGGTAGTTAACTTGGTATTTATTTTGTGTGTTTTCAAATTTACCCTTATCTCTATTATCCATTATCCTTATCTCTATTATCCATTAACGTTTATCCCTATTATCAATCTCTATGATCCGTTAAACATCTTTTGTCACTTTTTAAACTTTCATTTTTATCCTCACAAAAACTAAAGTTTATCCTAACTATCCGATTTTATATAACCAACATAATTTTTGTTACAACTACCAATAGATTTAACTATTCAAACTTTTTATTATGAAAAGAGTTTAATTATCAAGATAACTACCAATTGACATAACTATCAAGATAACAATCAATTTATTAAAAAAATTTCATAAAAATTAATTTATTCTTAAATTACACACACATGGGTGTGGCTTTAGCATTAGCATACATAATGGCTGAGAAACAGTCACCAATGTAACTGTTCCGGCCCCTAATTCATATTATTCCACGCAACATTAATAGTCACACAAAGAACAAGCCATCCAAACTTCAACGCTAGCCTCCAAGGCGCCAATGTTGAACAAATATTTCTGGACTCGTAAAGGCCGCGTTCATATCATTAAAGCACGCGAGATTCAACCATAGATCTAGAAAGCACAAAATACAACACCTAATTGACAAGGAACACTTGCGCTCTTATTGTACTGCTACTGTCAATTCAGTTCAATACCAAACCAAATAAACTACGTCAATACAATTGTCTTTTTCGAAAAGTCCCAATCCCACGCGTAATTGATGCGCATATCGCCATTACAAAATTAAAAAACTCAATGTTTGGTACATTTTGTCTGCAAAGTGCAAACGCTTGAATTTCCATCGTTATAGGAGTGAATAATAACGTTAAAATTTTATAGTGAACCCACCTCCTTTTTTGGTGTATTTATTAATGTACAACGTTAAGTCCCTTTCAATTGGTTCCGTAGTTTGGAAGTTACCAGTACATTTTATGATTGACTCTCATACGCTACTTTACTGTATTCTAGAATTGCAACCTGTGCTATGCACGAATTTACGTTTAATATAATAATAATAGCAAATGAATTATTTATATTAGTTACATAATAAAGGTTAAAAAATCAAAAGAGTGCTATTTTAGTATCCAACTTATATTGTATTTATGTACCTTATCTAAAACCTTAATGTATATTAAAAAAATATGAACAAAGGTTACAAAAATATTTAAAAAAATACTAAAAGCACATCAACTATAAATTGTTACCCGACACCTTCCATGTTTTATTTTTTGTGCCACTTCTTGTTAACATTTCCTTGTTCTTTGTCACCTTTCTAACCCAAACTTCCTACATCTTTCCAACTCTTCTCTCTACCACATCACTATATTTCCTTCGACCTACCCTGCTTCTGTCAAATTGTGTAATCTCTTATCTAATTTCGCAATTTATTTACCTCCTATACATTACTCTTTTCACCCATATATAGTTGTAAATAATGATCAATTTTTTAACTGTTCTTCAACAAATGAGTATGTGTATGCAATTTTTTTACTTCAAATGGGTAACCCAATTAAACTCATTAATTAGTGGCTATTAAATTGATAGATTGGAACTACCAATTCAGACCTAATTAAATTAGATGTAGATTCAAATTCATTAATAAGTAATTTAAGTCACTAAAAATTCAATAATTATATTCTAATTTTTGTAAAAGCATATTTAATGCTCTTTTCCTGTTCTTTAATTTTTCTTTTAATTTTGTTAAATTTTATCCTACTTTCTCTCTTCTTCCATCAAAGTTTTAATTAACTCATTAAGGGTTAATTGATTTCTTGCACGCAAACCTAAATTATTTTGAGATTCTTGTAGAGTGACAAATTTGAAACTCTTTATGATCACCACTATCGGTTCTTCTATGTAATCTTTTTTATTTTTTAGGTAAAAATTTATTTATTAATGCAATGTGTTTTTATTTTTGTTGATTACAATGATATCTTATTTTGTTGCTCAAAGAAAATGGGAGAACAAATAAATAAAATTTTGTAGTGGATTGTAAATGGGTAAGATAATCAAAATTATGTAAAACTATATCCATTTAGGGTCCATTTGTTTCGGGTGAAAATGTTTTCCAAGAAAATATTTTCCTAATTTCCCGTGTTTGGTTGCACAAAAATTACTGAAAACATTTTCCTATGTAAAATATTTTCACTCATCTTATGGAAAACAACTTCCCTTTCAAACTTACTGAAGTTGTTTTCCGAAATGCATGCATCCCGCCTGTAGTATGTTCCAAATTTACTGAAAACATCTTGTAGTATGTTTTTTTTTTTTTTTTAGTGTAAACAGGAGAACTTGAACCTAAGACCTCTCTTCCTTACACTCCCTCCCCCGTATCACCCAACCCAACCCAACCCTCCCCCTAGTATATTCAAAATAAAAAAAAAAACATCATCTTGCTCATCCTATGCTAGTAATTAATTATGTATAATACGGACATTCTTTTCTAGAGAAACTTTCAGCAGTGAGAGTGCAAGATATATATCACAATAAGCATTGCATGTGATTGATATTTGACACTAAATGGTCAGCAATTTGTTTATTGATTAAGGAGATATTTTTTATTCATATATACATTTCTCCAAGATTTTTTAAAGTTAAACAATGAGATAAATTTTCTTATTTTGCATGAGAAGAAGTATGTAGTTATAATGTGTAGAAAGTAAAGATAGAAATAAAAGTGAAAATATTTCAAAAGTTAAACAAACACCAGAAAAATGAAGTAAGAAAATATTTTCAATAAACTAACCAAACACCTGAAAATGATGAAAGGGAAATGATTTTCATGGAAAATTACTTCCATGGAAAATATTTTTCCAAGGAAAACATTTTACTTCCAATCAAACAGACCCTTAATCCACATAAATTACTCATTTTGATAGTTTCATCGTAACCCACAACTACATCTCCCTTGACTTTACCTTCCCCAAACCTATGCTCTTATCTTTATCCTCATTTTATTATGTAGGATTCATTATCTTATTTTTACCCTTCCCAACCCTACACTCCAATTTTTCTATTCCTTTTATGATTTAAGATTCATTACCTCACTTTTCAAGTTTTTTTTTTCAAATAAAGAGTTAGAATTATGTTCATTAAGGAAAAGTATTTGGGTATAATTTTGGTGAAATACTATTATTTTTTGTGATGATCACCCAAGATCACCCAAGATAATTGTTTAAACAAATATTTATTTTAAAATTTTTTATAAAACTAAAAAAAACTACCATCTAAATGCCCCTTTTATTAATTTAAAATTCATATAAAATTTTTGTTTAATGTGCACTTTTTTATGTATGTGTTATATGCAAAATTATCCAAATAAAATTTTGTACATGTCAAAAATTATTTAGATGACATTGTATGTCAGAATGTTTATTTCATTGGTTGGAATAATCGTCTAATAAGATAAGTTTAAGGCCAAAAAAATTAATTTAGTTGCAATAGGTAAAATGGTTAAAGAATAGTTATAATTGGATATGTTATTTGAATGTTTGACAAATATATATATATATGTATATACCTGGAAGGAAAGTGCTAAAAATATTACTATATAAATGATTAAAAAATAGGACTAATCACATTATTGCTCAAATTTGACAAATCAATCTTTATTAATCAAGGAATAAAATGGGCTAAAGTGATAAAATTGGAATGGGGTGACTGATTTTAATATGGGACTAGTCAAATTATTCAAATTTATTTTCTTTACTTATGGAAGGAAAAAGGGTTTAAATTTTGATAACAAACTATAAACGATTTATTAAGCACTCATTTGAAGTGGGAAAGATAGTTTTAAATTTTAAATTTGAATTGTCATAGGATTATTTATAAATCACTATTTCAACTTTTTAATTGAATTTATGTATTAAAATAAATGAAAAATCTAGAAAAAAAAATATGGGAGATTTGCAAGTCATCGAGGAGGCCTCCACTAAAACTTCTCCTACAATACATATAGACTAGCATTTTGACCCGTGCTATGCACGGATTTATATTTCAATTCAAAACAATACTTATTTATTAAAATATAGGATGAGGTATATTAAAAAGGCAAAAAAGTTCAAAGAAGTGCAGGCTTAACATGTTAAAAAAAAGTTTATTTTGTAAGTAGAAAATGGACTTTCTAAATTTTAATATTTTAAATAAGTTGAAACCAAATTTTGTTAACCTATTGTCTGCCAATATATGATAACAATTTGAATAAAATAATTTAATTTATAACAATTTACATGATAGAGCAAGTGTAAACTTATTTATCAATATATCGTGTTATACCCATATATCCAAATTTTTAACATTAAAAATATAAAGTATAACTAATTCATTTTCCTCAATTTTAGAAAATTTTTCTTTCATCTTGTAATCCTAAAATTTTTGAGTGCTTATAGAATAATGGTCTTCATAAATTTTAATATAGATTTAAAATAATCTTTGTAAGATGTGTTCTTAAAATTTTCAAAATTATTCAAAACTATTACCCTTTCCATTGTCTTTTACTTACTAACTGATTATCCACTGCCTTCTATGACTTTCAAACCTCTTACCATGGTGTCATCCTTGTTGTCATATCCCTACAATCGCATTCTTTCTTTTCCCTTCTTTTCGTCCAATCTTGTAGTAGTTTACCTTTCTTTTTTGACTTTTTCCACTACTCTTTAATTCCTTACTATTTTCTTTCTCTCACCTATAGTTAGGCTCTAACTTTTTGTCTTTGCCACCTAATTTCCAATTCTTTTTCCTTCACCATTCTCCCAAATCCTTTAAATTCATAATTTGTTTTTTTAGGCTAGTAGTACTTTGTTTTCTATTTAGTGACTTCATAATTTAGGATTCACAAATGGTACCATTATTGATATTTTAAATCCACGATCAATAAATACTATTTTCTGTTTGTTTTCTATATAATTTGCCTCTTTAGTTAGGATTACTAAATTGAAAAGTAAAATATTGTTATTTACTGTTTTACTTTTAGTAGGGTTAGTGATTTTCCTTTTTATTCACCCTCACATTAATAGATTTCAAATCAAATTTCTATATAAGTGGGCCACTTCTTATTTTTAAATT
The DNA here is from genome assembly GCF_036785885.1 of Coffea arabica. Lineage (NCBI taxonomy): Eukaryota > Viridiplantae > Streptophyta > Magnoliopsida > Gentianales > Rubiaceae > Coffea > Coffea arabica. The sequence continues at coordinate 45,222,356 of NC_092320.1, read as the reverse complement.
CAAAAGACATGAAATGATATATAACAATTTAAAAAGTTTAAAACCCTATAAAACAAAGAATGAGAAGTTATAAGCATTTTGATTTAACCATCATAAAAATCCTCCCTACAATACATATAGATATAGATTCTTGGGACAAGACTCTATACAGTCTTAAGGAATTAGACTGGGCGAAAGATTGGGATACCCCTAAGTGAAAAAAAAAATTAATATACAACGTTAAACTATAAAAATTCAAATATTTTTTTAGAATACCCTTATAATCATATGCTTTTCTAAAATTTCTTAGTAAAAAAGAAAATGTAAAATGAAACCCCAAAAAAAAAAGTTAGAAAAACATAAAAGCAGAACCGTAATAATTGACATACATATATATATATATATATATATATATATATATATATATATATATATATATATATATATATATATATATATATGTATGTACGCCATAGACAAGGGGTACGGACGGTTGCACCTGCAACCGTCCTGAACGATTTTGGTCATTTTCAACTGTGCGTAACTTTCTTTGTACATCGCGTAACTTTTTTTGCACATCGCGTAATTTTAGAGCAAATTTTTATGGGACTCACATATGGCGTGAAAATCGAGTTACAATTTGTAATTTCAACCGCATAAATTTTTGAGACCAGATCATGGCCATTAATCGTTCAGAGACGGTTATACTGATGACTGTCCCTGCCCCGTTTCTGTAGGCCACAGCATAAAGGTTGCGGTATCCAGGATGGACGCTGATGACATGACTTGTCACCATGTTGATTTGTTTGTCCTGAATGGTTCTTTGGTTCCCAAAAAAAAAAAAGGACAGCTCCTTTTATCTTTTCTTGACTTTCTACTTTTCCAACGTTTTACTTGTTGGAAAAAAAAAAGCCTTTTCTTCCTTATCTTCTCTCAGTTTCTTTTACTCTAATTAAAAAAAAGGCACACAAAAGAAAATTAAAAATCCGGTAGATTAAGAAAAATGTATATATGAACAAAGGGCTAATTACATTCACCTCCCCTGAGGTTCAATCAAATTGCCAAACAAACCTTATGGTTTATGGTTTAACGAAATAACAACAAACCCCCTTAAATGTCCAAACATTTATCACACAACCCCCCTTGCCGTTATCAAATGTTAGAAATGACGATGACATTACGACTTGAGAAGTTTCAAGGCCCAAAATGTCCTCGTATCAGAAACGCAATTCTTCTTAATCCTCGACCTTATTTGGAAATCTATTTATCTTTAAAAAATTTTTATTTTTTTCATAAACACATTTTTCAATCACCTTTTTCTCAAATATATTAAATCGTTATAATATATTTTTTTCTATAAAAATTTCAGCAAATAGCAATCAAAATAGGACCAAATCCCAAAAAAGTACAGTTTTATTCTTCCTCATCAGTCATTAACCCGACCTTATTAATTCACCCGCTATCCTCCAGCACCCACCTTCACCAACATCAACCAAAAATTTTGCAACCCATAAAGGAAAAACAGCGGAAATAGCAACCGTTACATCCTCAACCCATCTCCTCCCACTATAATAAGCATTACTTTTTTTGATCCTAAACCCACTTCCACCTACATTTGCGTTCTGTTCGGTGAATTGCCATAAAAGGTGATCTTTTGGTTTATAGTTGGGATTAGTGAGATGGGGTTTTCTGGAATTATTATTACGTGGTTTCTTGAAATGGGATTTCTTGTAATTCTTGCAATTCTACTAGAGTACTAGTATTTGGGCTAAGAGGATCTTGTTCCATGAATTTTCAACCATGAAGACTGCATTGTTTTCTCTATTTCTTTTCTCCTGAAATTGGAATCTGGAGTTGAATTGTTGAGCATGTGGGCTATGGACCTTCACATTCAAGTTGGATTTGGTGTACTATTCCATGATGAGAGATGAACCTATGCATGGTACATTTGGAAGTTGACGAAAGTCATACTATTTTTTTTATCCAACATTGGTTACTCATCTGGAGCAAGTCCTGTGAGAGTTGTTATAATTTTTGTACATAGTTAACTCTAAATTGGTGGAGAAGCTAGATAAATTGGACTTAGCCCGGAGGTAGAAGAGACGGTAGTGGTATGGCGGCGGCGGCAGTGGCTAGGGAGAAGGATGATGCGGCAAATTGTGGGTTAGCGTATCTGTTTGGATTATAAATTATTTGAGATATTTTTACTGCAACACTTTTTATGATGTGATGTATGTGAAATAAAAAGGTAATTAGGAGAATAAAAAGGTGTGTTGAAAATTGTAATGATGACGTAAACAAATAAATTTTGACAAATAATCCTTTATCCAAACAAAGGGAGCTAGTCTAGGAGCATAGGATAGAAAAGAAAAGAAGAGAAAAGTTACAAAAGAAAAGAAAAGAATAGAAGTGATTTTGATGTTATTTGGGAGCTTAAGAAATAAATACTGCAGTAATGATTTTGGAGATATATATATATATATATATATCATTAAAATTTTGTTTCAAATTTGTATTTCAAAAAAAATTTGTAGGCGAAACTTTCCGTCCCAATCAGTCCATAACCATAGGCGGGAAGAAAAGTTTTCCAACGGTAGCGGCAAAAGGTATCCCTCCAAATCAGGCTAAATTCTTTGTTTTTTATCATGAGTAAAGTCCAGACGAAAGAAAAATATTCCTTCCTCCTACTTTCTTTTCTTTTCCTATCAAATCCAATCTCCCAAATGAAGTGTTAAATTTTCCGGACTTTTGCATGTTTATCTCGACTCCTAATTCCCGGATATTCTAAGTGGTAATATTGACTTTTCATTAGTTCCGTTAAATTAAATTAACATAAGTTACTGTTAGGGGTATTTGTTATTTCGCCAAATCACAAGACTTGTTTGGTAATATGATTAAACCTTAAGGGAAGTAAACGTAATTAACCCTGAAAAAAAAAAAGGTACGGATGGGTCTGCCGTGGCACCATACTGGTGGATGTAGGAGTTGAGAGTTATGGGGACAAAATTTATGTGAGTCCATTTTCAGGGGAACTTAAATGTAATTTTATAAAATATTGATTTAGAATGATGCAGAGATTAAAAAAAGGTGAAAATATATTTTTGGTATACTAGCATACACAAGGACACAAACTGGCACTGCAGAACGTGGACAGGAGGAGTAGGAATACTAGCTTTTATCGCAACGGATTTTCTGTCCCATATCCTGTGCCACTCTCTGTCCCACTTTTTATTATATTGCTATTTCTTATTCATAAACATCATATTTTAATTCTTTTTTGCTTCTTTAAGATCTAATAATTATTAATTAAGTAAAAAATAAATATAATAGCTTCAAAAAAGTAATATATAATAGAAAATTAAAAAATATAGTAAAAAATTCATAAAAAATCTCATTTTTTATGCATTTTAATTTTTTGAGTTTGTTAAATTTTGTATATTGTTCAATTAATAGTTATTGGATTTTAAGGAAGCAAAAAAGAATTAAAATATGATATTTATGAATGAGAAATAGCAATATAATAAAAAGTGGGACAGAGAATGACAAAAAATGTGGGACAGAAGATCTGTTGCGAGCTTTTATGGTGGTATGTGGGGAAGTAGTTTTGTCGCGGGGCGCAAGGATGCGTGGCAGTTTATTTTCAACAACCGCCGGAAGGGTTTGGTTGAGCATGTAGACCGTGAGACAGCCACCAAGGTAGGCGAAACAAAGGGCAAAAATGGTGAGTGAAATTTGACCAAAAGTAAAGGATTAATTAGATTTGCCTCCCTGAAATTTAACCAAATTGTCAAATGAACTTTTCAGTTTAATTAAATTACACTTAACCCCTGATGGTGTGCGAGATGGAAGCTGTGAAATGATAAAAATGCCCTTTTCCCAGAGTTGCATGCAAATGACGAGGGATTCTATAGCTTGAAAATATGCGATATTCTAAGCCTTTGAGTTGCTTATTGTTTGTTGAAATAAAACATCCATTAACACTCATCCAGGAAAATATTGAACAAAAGCTAAACGAATCCAAGTGATAACACTACTAAAAACGAAAAACAAAAGGAAATTGAAAAAAAAGTAAGAAAGCTCTTCCTCTCATCTCTGTTTTTGTGCCCCTTTTTTTGGGTTTATTTCAACTGCTACCATCCTTTATTGTACATAAAACCATTATCTTTCGATGTACAGAACAAATATAATGGTGAGATAGATAATGCTTTGTACATTGAAAGGGTATTATTGTGTAATGGTTAGACTTGGTATTTTGATTTAAAAATGCTCTTTTTTAATTTTAAGTTGAATTATTGAGATTATTTCAAGCATGTTCTTAAAATTTTTGTGGAGATAAATTCAATTTAAAATGGAGAAGGTTTCTTTGAAAATTGTTTGGCTATTCAAAGCGTAAGATCGTGATCTACGCAAACCATATGACTAACTTTGTAATTTGTACAAACATCATTTGTGGTAAATGTAATTCTACCAAAGGGTATTGTGTGGCTCTCAATGCATTCTCATACTATATAATAATGAGTTTTAGTCAAACTTATCTTTGAATTTCAACTGAATTAAGGGTTATCTTGTCTTAACCTTGAAATACAAATAATGGAAGCATGAAATTTTGTTAACTTGACTATATTATCTTTCTTGTGCTTTGAATGTGTGGTTATGCATGTGACAATTAATTAATTATTACACTATTTATGTGTGAAATTACTGCTTTGCCATTTGACGTGGCAATTAACACTCAAAGGTTCTACAACTTTGTGGATTTTTTGTCATTTCAAATTGGTAATTAAATTTGCAATATCCTAGTCATTGTTTGAAGTAAAGGTACAACGGTTAAGGGAAACTAGAATCTCTCTAATTATCATATAATTACCTCTTAATAACATTACTATAATATGCGATGGTTTTTCTTCCTCTTTTATTTCTTTTTGTTATTGCATAATAGTTGTTGCCTTTGGGTTTTGATAATCGGGCATTCTTTATTCCAGGAATGACTAATTGTTTTCTTTTTTGTGAAAAAAATCTCCCTCTTTTGACATGCTTATTGATTTTGATTTTGAGGAAAGATCCCGCTACATAATCCTGTGATCCTTGGATTTGAACATAGCATGAATAAGAAAGAATTTTGTTCAACATACCATTATTTCAAGTTTCTAATGGACTCGTCATTATTGTCTCAACCCCCACTATATCGGACCTAATCAATAAATTTCAACTAATCAAAATTCTTTCTTTTTGTCTTCCATAACGTACAATCAATTGAATTAATTATTATCTAAGTAACATCTGTTTCTAATTATCCACACATTCATCCATTTGCTTCTTGCTCTTCCATTTTACCCCAACATTTACGAATGTAGGATTTTTCTTCTTTCTAACCTTAAATTGCGCCAGTTATGTATACCACTCTATAAAATTAAGATCAGTTTCTTGCCATTTCCAATTTTGTTCTAAATTCATATATTTCTTAGTGTTTCTTATAAGGGTGAAAAAACCAATTGGGAAGAAAGAAATAAAGGTAAAATTAATGCAAATTATTATGAAACTTATGTTGGATGATCATTATCACAAACACGGCCAGCTTGTTCCAATTCATCTTCTTTATTTCCAATTTAATTGTATCAAAGCTGTGAAGCTTATAAATTAGAATTTTGTTGATTTAACTACTCCCTTCAGTTTAGTACAACCTTCCAAAGAGGTATTTTCTATTCCACCAAATTTTCATTTGCTTGCTTTCACTGAACTCTATGTATGATTGTTTTCCACTAGCATAATTTCATTATTCATATGGAATGAAACATAGCGTGAATGTTTGATCATCATTGCAAGGTTGGTACTGAAAATACCACATCTGCAAGCAAATATTGGGAAATATCATTAACCACTTTTTACTTATGGCTTCCAACTCCAATTCAGGTGTGCAATTTCTTCTCATTTTGGCTTTATGAGGGTTTGTTCTACCAAATAAGCTCTTTTCACATAAGGGGTGTTTTTCTATGGTATTTCACCATTACGATTGAGATGTGTTATCAAATAAAAAACAAATATTCACATTTTCCTATAGTGTGAATCTTTCAAGAGAGTGTGAAGGGCATTCTCTTTAGAGCTAAATTGTGACAACGGGTCACTTATTCCTTTCAAGAATGCTTTATGAAATAGACACCTTGAGCTCCCAAAGAAGTTTTACTCATTTTTGTTTGTCCAATGCAACAAATTTGGTGTCAACATTACCGATTGCTTTAGGAGAGGCAAAAGTGCAAAAATTATCCTCAATAAGTTCTATGAGCCAACTCTTAATTTCAAGTTATTAGTTCTCAATGGATTTCCATCAATATGAACCTATAAATTTATTTCCTTCTAAAAATCCTGCTTTTGGAGGATCATGTTATCTTTTGTTTTTCTATTGATCAAAACAATTATAAATTCTATGCTCCAATCCACATCATGCTTGACAGATTGCTTGACGAGGCCAAAAATATATTAGGCATCAACTTGCTTGGGTTTTGGATTCTATGTGCACAAAAACTTAGGGACTTCCTCGATCATAGTTAAGATGGATTGTTTGATACTTCCAAATTATTTGTGTGATACTTTTGAGTTTTTCATAATATATTTACAAGATTGATTCTTTCTTTTTGAGTGTCAAGTTTGTCAAAATTGATGTGAATGAGATAAAACTAGCTAAGAACAAAGCTGAAGGTTAAATTTTTTAAATCTTGTAATGAGCTGTAGTATAAGGATGGGAATTATCTATTTGACAGTAAAAAAAAAGTCCTCATTTGTTATGTTGATGTTGAATAATAAAAATTAATATATTATAACTTCAACTTTGGATGTTTTCTTATTATGTTATTCAGTTAGCCTTTTTGACATTTCCTTCTAGGTTCTTAATTAACATATGTAGAAGAAATACTATGTGCACTTAAAAATTGACCTTATTTTTATGTAGGGTGTGAAAGGATTTGTTTATGGGTAATTCTACTTCAATTGAGTTGATACTTACTTTATATATATATATATATATATATATATATATTTAATAACTTATATCTGTAATACTTTCTGTTTTCTCAATCATATTGTATTTTTTTAAAAAAATTATGTCAAAAATTTTAAATAGAGGCACTAAACACCTACGCGTTGTGCGGGTTTTCATCCTCTAGTATTATGTTTATGTAAGTCATATTGTGATGACAGTTGTTGACATTCAAGGGGTTGAGTGCATTTTGGTCAAACTATTGATAGTTTTTTCAATTTGGTCAAACCTCAAGAAAGATAAATGAAGTTAATCTAAAATTAAATTAGTGAATCCTACCATTCTTTTTTACAGTTTGACGATGGCATGGAAAGATTTGTATTATTAATTGTAATACGTTGTCCTATGATATATGTAAAAAAATGTTAATGGAAAATCAAACAATACAAAGAAGTTTTATATTCTTCAACGTAATAATACTTCTTGATGAATTTTTGTTCTTATTTCCAGAATTTCATTAAGAATTTTTTTATCATTACCTCAATTGAATAATGGAGGGGGTTTCTTTGTCAATTGTTTGGCATTCAAAATGTTATACATTATACAATTGATTTTGTAATTTGAACAAATCTTAGGAGAGGTAAGTATAATTAACTTAAGGGAAAATGGCCATTTTCGTCCCTAAACTTTTTTTTCCCGTCGATTTAGTCCCTAACTTTTATTTTTGGCCAATTTAATACATGAATTTAATTTTTGGATTCAATTAAGTCCTTCTGCGGCGACGCCACCACCTTTAGCTCCTAATTTAACATTAAACAAGGGCATTTTGGAAAATGCAAATTATCTCTTCTCTGCTACTGACCTCTGCCACCAACAACCCATCTCTCACCACCGGAATAACTACTCCTCTTCCCAGCAAGTGAGCTGCCATCCCTCAAGTATCTCCCACGACAATAGGCTATCAGGAAGGAAGCATTTGGTCGCTGTCTAATTAACTTCTACTATACCTGGTTCAGAAATGCAAGGAGCAAATGCTTGAAGTTAGCTACAGTGACAGGCGTTCTGGCCTTGTTGGTATGATCTGTGCTTCTGCACTTACATTAGCCAGTTGTTTTGTGGACTTCCATTTTTTTTTTCTTTTTGTTTCTGGGTCTTGCATCTTTGTTTAAACTTTCCTGTTGATTTAAATCAATTCATTGTTTGTTTAAAATTGGCAAGTCAGCCCAGCAGCCTGCATTTTATTAAAAAATTTTTTTGCAAAGGCTGCAATAAAAAAGGGAATTAGCTCCAATATTCCTTGTGAGGAAAAGATGTGCCTTTTCGGCTAAACCAATGAGATTTTAAATTTGACTCAACCGGAGAAACAACTTACTACAAAATAGGAACTGAAAAGATTGCTTAAAAACAAAAAAAAAAGGGCAGGCGATAAAGAAAAGAAAAGAAAAGGAAAGTACAAATTTTTTTTTTGAGATAATCTTGATGGTTTCAAACTGGGATGCTATTTGGTTGTGATAAAATGTGAGCACCTGATTGTTGTTTCAAACTGGGAAGTGATCTTTGCAAGAAACGAGCATTCATCTTCCGATTATTTTCAACATTTTCTGTTTTTATATGTCAACTCACTTTAGGCTAAAAGTTGTAGCGCCCATCCCACCGGCAAAGGCAAAAGGCAGCAGCAGATGGGTCATGCCAAAAGCATGAGGGAAATTACCAAATATTAATATTTTTCTTTTTGGGCTTTTTCTTTCTGTTGATGGGAGTTCCGATGGGATTTCACCGGAGATGCCGTTGCTGGAGAGATAGAGGAGCTTGAGGTTGACGCAGCGGGTGAGAGGGATGAGGGTGCCGTTAAGACAGTTGTCGTGGAGGTTGAGGAGGCGGAGCTGGTCAAGGGAGGAGAGGGAGTCGATGGGGCCTCGGAGTTACCATCGGAAATACCCGAAATACCCCTGCTTAAGTGTTCAATTAGAAGCTTGATCGGAATTACAAGGCGCCGCTGCCGCGGTGTTCCTTAATTGGAACCGATAAGTAAGTATAGGGATTAAATTGGCCAAAAAAATTAAGTAGAGATCAAATTGACAATAAAAAAAAGTTTGAGGACTAAATTGGCCATTTTCCCTTAACTTAAACTTCGGAAGGTATTTTTCGGGTTTTATGGATATAGGGAAAATGGCCAATTTAGTCCCTAAACTTTTTTTGTCCGTCGATTTAGTCCTTATATATTATTTATAGCCAATTTAACCCTTAAACTTATATTTCGATTCCAATTAAGGAACTCAGCGGCGGAGCCACCGCACCATTTCTTTCAAGTTCCTAATTGAGCAACCCAAAAAGGGTATTTTTGGAATTTCAATGGTGGGGCGGTAACAAAAATTAAAAAAAAGTGACATTAAACAAGAATTATACACAAAATGTTGATTACTAAAACAGCAGTAATTCTTCTCCTCCTCCTCATCGTCCCCTTCAACAATGCTGCTGCCACCTCCAATTCCACCGCTAAGCAGCAGACTCTGCCAATCACAGTCGGTCTCCTAGTTCAACCCAAAGCTTGCCCCTAAGTCCCTCTTCGCCTCCAAGAAATTTGAGGGCTCCTCCGACTTGGTCGACCTTCGCTACCACATGGGCCTCGTCCTCTCCTCCCCGATCAACATCTACCTCATCTGGTAAGGCTGGTGGGCCGCCTCCTACCAGCTCCTCATCAAGGACTTCCTCTTCTCCATCTACACCTCCGATCGCCGCGCCACTCCTTCCCTCTCCGTCTCCCAGTGGTGGCGCACCGTCTCCTTCTACACCGACCAGACTGGCGCCAACATCTCTAGCTCCGTTCTCATCGTCGGGGAGTACTCCGAACCCCGCTGCTCCTAGGGCACCCACCTCACTCGTCTCTCCATGCAGCAGGTCATCGCCACCGCAGTTCGATTGAAGCGCTTCTCCATCGACCACAAGAACGGCATCTACCTCATCCTTACCTCCGGGGATGTCACCGTCCAAGATTTCTGCTGAGCTGTTTGCGGCTTCCACTACTTCACCTTCTCGTCCGTGGTGGGCTACACGCTACCTGTGCGAGGGGAGACAAATATTTCACAGAACCTGTGAAAGGGCATTCTCCAATATTGGGGATTTTGGAATTAATGGTTGATCTGTTCAAAGCCTTTTTTGTTCTTCCCCTTGCGTTCCTCGGTACCTTTGCCAGGACACCCATCAACCAAGTCCAAAAGAATGGCTTCTCCCTTGGCATAAGAAATCCCTTCGGCAGCATTCAATTTGGTTTTGGAGGCCAAGATGGCAGTAACTTTGATGGCTTCCAGCAACCTCCTGATGACACCCAGCAGCCCTCCGACAAGAAACTCGAATTCCGTACAAATTTCCGAGGTCATTGGAAGATTCATTCTGAAAATGCTGGAGTTTCAGCCATGTAGTTCCAGTTGCTGCCTAACAACAAAGCCGTGTGGTTTGACACCACCAACCTTTGCCCTTGCGGAATTCAGTTTGATCATCCATATTGTCACGAAAAGAGAAGGATAAAAGGAGGAGGAGGAGGTGGGTGGTTGGTGGCGGAGATTGGTAGTGGAGAGAAGATAATTTAAAATTCCTAAAATGCCCTTGTTTGATGTTAAATTAGGGGCTAAATTGCTTTTAGATGGCGGCGCCGCCGTAGAAGGCCTTAATTGGACTCGAAAATTAAGTTCATGTATTAAATTGGCCAGAAATAAAAGTTAGGGATTAAATCGACAGAAAAAAAAAATTTAGGGACGAAAATGGCCATTTTCCCATGGATATATTGTGCTAGCATAAGCCACTTTTGTGATGTTGATTAATGTGAGGCTGGTATTAGTTAAATTTAACAATAGGAGTTGACTGTATTTTGATCAAAGCAGAGGGTAGATTTTCTAATTCGGCTTTGAATGTAAATGTAGTTAACCAAAATCAAATTAGTGGATGCCATCAAATTTGGTTTGCAGGTCCGCTTGGATTGAAGATCATATGGGATTTAAGGCAGTGGCGAAGTCAGAAAAAAATTTTAGTGGGGGCAAAAATAACACTAAAATTTTTTATCTACTCTTTTTATAGTTTTTAAGCAAAAAAAAAAATAAATTCACTAACAAGTACAAATGATACGTACATTTCATGAAAAACATAAAAAGACAAACTCAAAATTATTAATGTAATAATAATTTTATTTCAAAAACAAATTAAACTATTTACAATTGCTCAAGATGAGTTTTCATATTTTGATAACGATTTATAACTTTCTCATTTTGAACTTCACAAAATATATTTTTCTCAATATAAGTAACTAAACTAAATTTTGTGACCCTTTCTTTCACATTTTTTCTAAAACAACTCTTGGGGGGCACATTTAAAATTATGTCAAAATTATATAAGTATTATAGGAATTTAAAGGGGTACTGAGGGCTTGTGCCCCCAACTTAAATCCACCCCTATTTTAAGGCCAGAATTAGAGGTATCGAATTAAAATGCTCCTGCCTTCTCTTTGTTTCTTAATTTTCATTCTTCCCCAATTGAAAAAAAATTTTAAAAAAAGATCGTATGGGAAAATTTTTCTATGGTTTTAATATTACATTTTTTGTGATATATTATATGTGAAATAAAAAGATTATTGAAAAAAAGGAATAATAGAGAAAATTTTTGTAACTACTTAGTGATGAATCGTTTGCAAAATCACTAACTATAAAAGAGTATGAATTAATATTTCCTATATTTTCAATTTAAAATAAATTGTACATTCGCAGGATTAGATGCATATCACATGTACAAAAAGATAATTTAAAAATTAGATACAAGTTATGTATCATGCATTAAGATCCATTATTATCAGTCTAAGAAACATTAACCCAAAGAGCAACATAAGAAGTATTACTATTACCACATGAAAAGGAAACTTTGAAATCTAAACGTGAACTAATAATACTTGTGTTCGTGTTAAACCATTGGGCAAAATGCTTTAGTGAATCTCAAACTATTACAAAGTTCAACTTTTGACTCTTCAATTATTAAATGGGTACTTTTAGCCATCTAGCTAATTAAAACTCATATTCATAACTCTTCCATCAACTTGAATAATTATGTTCAATGGTAGATGTGATTCTTGACACTTTTGGTACTATTTTTGTTAGATATAATGACTCAAATTGACGAAAAGACTATGAGTATATGTTTTAATTAGTTGAAGGGTTAAAATTACCCATTTAATAGTTGAAGGGTCAAAAGCTAAAATTTGTTATAATTTGAGAGCCATTGGAACATTTTATTTTATTTTTTTCTTGGGCGAAGGGGTAAGGGGCAAAGGGAGTAACCGTAATTACCACTGTCTTTGCTACAATGTGGCGGCCCTGGTTTTGAGCCATTTTTTGGGGCTATTTTGACCAGATTTATTTAAAATGCAAAGAAATTAATTATTCGGTTAATAAAAGAATTAGTATGAAAGAGTTTTGTTGTTTCAATTTGAACATCACTGCTCTTATTTAGATTTTAGTTTTCATAAAAATTTAATCCAATTTAAAATTCATTGTTCAAAAAATGAAGGCATAGAAAATAACAGCTCAATAATTGATGAAAATCTCAATTACGTCATTTCATATTTTTGTCTAAACCATACAAGTAATTGTTCCAATAAGAAATTAGAAATAAACATATCAAAAATATGGAGACTTTATAATTTGAAATATACCTACTCAAATCACTGCATTTTTTATGTTCATTTTCACCTTAAATTTACTCTTTAAAATGAGGGGAAATACTCTTTTCTTTTCTTTTTTTTATGGTAAATAGGGAAAAGATACGACAAAAACCTGTAGGAATACTTTCTCTTTAGATTTTTTCTTCAAATTGCCTTAGGAACTAACATGTATGCTTAATGTTTCTATCTAGTAATAATATAACAACACTCTTTAAATAGTGCACGTTTAAATGTGTCTAACGATCTAAAATTGCCAAAAATAATAATTAGTAAAACTAATTTTCATAGGTCCCAGCTAAACTAAAATATTATGCAGGTCTAGACTGTAAATTGCACGGCCAGACTCTCCTAATTTTGGTGACGAATGTTTAATAGCGCCCATCGCTCCATAAATAGTATGTATTGCTGCATTAATGATCTAAATTATTAAATTTCAGCTACCACACTGCAACTCCTATGGTTGGCCTAAAGTGTTTCTACAATATATCAATATACATTTATTCATAAAAGGTAGTATAGTTTTTAACACATACTTAAAAGTAATTAATTTATTCAATCAGAGTAATTTCACCGATGTGAAACTACTTAGACGAGCTCAAAAAATTGCATCGGGTTATTAGACAATTTTGCATTTCCATACAGTGAAGAGTGAATGGCCAAAATTATCACAAAACTATTCAAAATTATATTAATTGGTCGTTTAACTTTTTTATTTTTTATTTTTTTTTTTTTTTACAAAAAGGTCACATAATTCCTAAAACAAGCCTTGAGAATCTCTTTCTGCTAGAAATTTTAAAGGATAAAATGTCTAAATAATGCCACCTCACTCTTTTCTCCATCCCAATCATAGGAGTATCCTTTACTACCTTCCTATCACAACCTCCTCTTCTCTTTCCCCTCCACCACCACCCTTATCACTTCCTTCTCTCGTCCACTTTTTACTACTCTCGCCACTGACTTCTCTCCTCTCCTCCTCCACCACCACTCCCCCAGCACCGTCGCTCCCCTCTTTCTCTTCCTCCCCTCATTCCTCCCTCCCTCCCTCCCTCTTGTCCCTCTTGTCCCTCCCCTCCCCTCCTTCCCTCACATTCCTTCCCCTTCGCTACCCTTCTTTCCCTATGACCAAATCTGGTCACAAGGTCCTCCACTACCCTTCTTCCCCCATGACCAAATCTGGTCACAAGGTTGAGGGGAAGGAGGGGCGGGGAGGGGAAGGGGTGTGAGGAAAAGCAAGGGAAAGGAGGGGAGGATGAGCAAGGTAAAGAAAGGGAGGATAGAGTGTGCAGCAGTGAGGTTGTGCAATAGTGACGGTGGGTGGGTAGTGGTAGAGAAGGAGGAAGAGGATGATGTTGTTAGTGTTTTGTTGTTATTGTTTTGGTTCATTGCATTTACCTCTTATGAAGTATGGCCAAAATACGGACTAACCCCTAAAGTTTGATTTTTCTTTAGGGTTAAATGCAGAAAACCCCATGAGCTTTCATGGCCGTTGCACAGTACACTCCGAAATATATTTATAGGCATTTTACACCCAAACTCTACTGAAAAGTAACGGATCTTTACACACCGTTTATTTTACAATATAAATGACAACTTTATCCTCAAATAATAACTGAACGGACAAAAGCATTTTTCGTCCCAATCAAACCCATTATGTCGGGCGGAAAGTACAAGGCAAAGAGATCTTGACATAAGTGGTAGCCTCCTCATTGTAGATCTTGGAGAAACTGAATTCCACAAGCTTCATCTTGAACCTGGGATCCATGACCACAGCAATTGCTAAAATAAAGCAGCAAATCTTCCAATACTTATCAAATTTCTCTTGCATGGATTTGGTGAGGCTGCTAATGAAGGGATCCTCGCTTCCTACTGCGCGTCCAAGCTCCAACTGAATCTTCCAAGCTTCGTGGAAGAATGTGTTTGTAGTCAGGACGGTTGGGGCTGTCAGGAGGTTAGCCGTCTCAAAAAGGGGTTTCAGGTACGTGCACAGGGTCTCCACCTGCTTCCAGTCTTCCAGTGACGGTGCCTCCTTGTAATCAGTGTCTGAAGTATCCAGACACGAGAAAACTTCTTTCAGTTCAGATGGAGCCAACAGCATTTCATATGTTGTGTTCCATTTAGTTAGGTCGTCAATGGCTAGAACTTTTGTGCTAGGCACTTGAAGTTGCTGCTTGAGCTCAAGAAACTTCTCCTCGTGGGATTCTGAAGTTTTCGCATACTTCACACTGTCTCTAACCTTCTTAACCGTTCCGAACACAGACGTTAATGCATCTTGGGCAATGCTACTCAGACTTCTAGCGAGACAATTGCCCAGCAAGAGCAGACCATTGAGACCAAGAGGGTTCTAAACAGAGAGTAGAGCTCTTAAATTATCAACCGCTGCATCACTCAAGGACTGATTTATGGTGACAGAGAATAACTTTCCCTCCATGCTCCAATCTGATAAACAAGCAGCAACTGCATGGCTGAAAGCAGCATCTGAATCTGGATAAGGTTCCATGATGACGTTGAGAAGCTTCCTGTGCATTTTCCACTCACTATCAATAAAATGCCCACTTAGAAAGACGTAGCCTAGTCCTCGGCAGGAAGACCACATATCCAGGGTGAGGCAAATATGTCCTGGCATTGCTTCAATCACCTTTTGAATGGACTGTTTTTCCTTGAGGTAGGTTGCAACACAATCCCCCTAGGACAGCGTTGAAACTCACCATATCAAATAGAGGCTGAAGATTCTGAACAAAAGCAACAAAGCCAGGATGCTCAACAATGTTAAGTGGGTAATCATGCATGATTATCATCCTAGAAATCTCATCGCGGCAGCGGTCAGGATCAAATGAAACGTAAGGTGCTGCAGTAGTTCTGTAACGACGTCTTGGAGTATCAGTGCCTGCCCCATATCCACCAACCTTTAAAGGTGCACTAAATGGGCTGGACTAATTTTTCTCCTGATTACGAAGGACAACTGGGCTGCTTCCTTTAGCAATATGGCATTTAAGATGACTAGTGCCTGCTACTTTTGAGCCCGTACTGTATGCGAATAATTGCTTGCATTGCTTACAACATGCCTTTCGACATCCAGCACCAACTGTTTCAATGGTGAAGTGTTCCCAAACTATAGACTTCTTCTTTCTACGCTCATTAGGTTGAGTTTCTGGGTTGCTTGGTGGCACTACAACAAAAATTGCCTTTCCTCACATTCCTATAAGGACACTTGCTAGTTTGTGTCATTATAGCACTCCTATCATGATACTTATTACCAACTCAATGATATATACTCTATTTTTTTTTTAATTTTATCAGATATAAAAATAATAATGTGCCTTTAGACTACCTAACATGACACTTGAGAAAATGTGAGATGTACAAAAAAAAAAGAAAGACACAAAACGGCATCGTTTGATTTTGGCGGAAGATTCATTTGCTTAAAATACTCAAAATTTTCATTCTATCGGCCAAAACACTTAATCAAAACACTTGCTCAAAATTTTCATTTTCCGGCTCCACCATTTCCAGCCCCCCCTCCCCCTCTTTCTGTCTCTGTTGTCAGATTCCAACATAGTTGGTGGGAAAAATGGGTAGCAGCCAGGCAGCAGTTTCGTTCCGACGTAGTTGGTTTGGGTATCGGCGCCACCGTCCTCAACTCCTCCCTCTACATTGTTGACGGAGGGCAGCGGGCTGTCCTCTTCGACCAGTTCCATGGTGTCATCGATGACACCATTGGAGAGGGTACTCACTTCCTCATCCCCTGGCTCCAGAAGCCCTTCATCTTTGACATCCGTACCCGTCCCCACACGATTCTGATTACGATTAGCCCCACCTTCATCTTCATCATTAGGATCTTCCAAGCATCGAAGCTTGTGATTGGAGCTCCGATTTCCATAAAGCTTCAACCGTCGCTCCCTCAGGCAGCCAATAGTAGCATCAGCAACAAAATCTCTCTCGAAGGAAACCCACTTCCGGGTCATCATCTTCTTCTTCTTCGAATTCGGCTCAACAAATTTCTCCCCTGACTCGAATAGTTTATCGAGATTCGTCTTCCAAGTCCGATCTCAGTTTGCTTTTTTTGGCAAACTACCTGGTTCATTGGCTTACTTTTACTAATGGCAATCTCGTTTTTCGGTCTCGCCATTTTCCTTTTTCTTACCTTTGACTCCGATTTCACCTCTTCCCCCGTCTCTGTCGCTTCCGAAGGCGTCCAGGTAAACTGAAAGCCCACTCACTACTTCAAATTCGTGGTTTTTGCGTTCTTGTAGTTGCACAGATATGCGGTGCATCTTTGTGTGTGTGCTTTTCCCCCTATTTGTTGAAATTGTACGCGGAAAGTTGTTTTATAGTTATTTTTTGTTCAAAATTTTGACCAAGTTTGTGGTATTATAGGCCTGTGATGGTTATAAATTCTAGTGTTTCAGAGGTTTCTAAGCTAAAAAAGGACAGGGAAAGAGGAAATGGAGTTGTTTGTGTAGAATTAGTAATAGCCTTCGACATGTTTGATGAAATGCCTCGATAATCTTTGTTAAAAATCTAGATGGGTTTCAGTTAAAAATTGCAATTTGGATTTTTTAAAGAGCTGATTTATGAATTAAATTTGATTTTTTTTCCTGTTTTATAGTTTGAGCTTTCTGTTGTGTGGCGAAAATAAAAAATGGTGTATGATGCTTTGAGTTCTAATAGTTGTATAATGGGGCTTTGTGCTAAGTCATTCTTATTTTGTTCGGCATATGTGATTTTGGTAGATTACTTATGGGTCAATGATCAAGTTGATGCATGAGAGAACAAAGTTTAGGCTACATTCACATGATGTATCATATGGCTCTGGTAGTGGGCAGCAGTCCGTCACTAGTTTTCCCAACGTTGATGACTCAAACAGCTATTGGGTATGTTTCTTTTTCTAGTATCTATTTTTTTCTAGATCATCATAATTTTCTAAGGTTAGGTATGATTGAACTTGGCTTGCAGATTGTTAGACCTGTATCAGATACCAATGCCCAACAAGGGGATACAATCAAAGGTGGTACCATCATCAGGCTGCAACACATGAGGACCAGAAAATGGTTACATAGCCACTTGCTAAATGTAAGTTTTACTATGATGCCTATTGCTGTTATGCCTTATGCAATTAATCTTCTTATCAGTAAATAGCATGTAATGGGTAAAAATCACTATGCCTTATGAACTTATGTTGATAGTTACTAGGCCGCTCACAGTTTGTCTATCAGCTTCTAAAACCGTGATACTTCTCTTTCTTGTGACAGATTCATAACTGGTTCGACAATAATGTACTTCCTTGGTTTTGGATAAGCATTCTGGTTTGTGTTTTCTTGATAGTGCTCAACATTTGTGTAGATGACAGTAGATTGTTAGAAGAAAAATTTCTTTCCTGATAGGGTCCTTGAGACTCATTTGCATTAAAAACCATGAAAACATTATTGATTGTTCCGTATATACTCCTTTATCTTTCCATTTCCTTGGTCCTGCAGTCTTGTGTTGTCAAAATCATGCTTATATCTTGTTCTTCCTCTGTTTTGCAGTAGCATTTGATAGAAGAACTTTCAGCCTACAAGATACAAGTGAGCTGTTGAGAGTCGATTGACTTTCTTGATGTGCAACTCATGTCGTGTAAATGAACGCTAGTTACACTTTTAGCTCCTTCTCATTAGCTTACCATTTGTCAGGCATGTCTGGACATCTGTATGGACTCCTTGTGGCCATTAACCTTACTAGTCATGTGCTCATCTGTTATATATGAATCATTCCTGTGAATCTTTTGATGTATGAAACATGATGACAAATCTCCTCTTGCTTATGGGAGTTGGCATTTTTAGTTCTTATAATCACGGTGCTGCTCAAGTTTGATGTTTCTAGATTTTTGCATCATAGCATATTTTCTTATATGCATTTCGTTCTTTGGGATAATTTTACAAATCCTTTGGGTTTCTAATTGATGGAATGTATAGCAGAGAGCACTACCTGCAGGTTGCTTCTACATCAAAAAAAAAAAAAAAAACTCCTGACAATTAAAAGTGTCGGCATAGAATTCAATATCCTAGTGTTGTACTATAGCTATCCTGACACTTTCAATTATCAAGAAAAGGAATTTTTGTTGGCAGATGAGATGTTATAACAGCACTGTTTTCCTGACACGTTTGAATATATGAGCCTATCTCCATATTGGAAGGAACAACACTCGTCTGAGGTGTGAGGAAAGGTAAAGTGTCATATTAGATTATTTATACTGACACCTTCAAATGCCGTTCAAGGTCATTTTTGTTGTAGTGTGGTGTTTCCATAGTGTTGGGCTGTGGCTCAACTGGGACAATCTCATTGTTTGTAGCAGCAGCAGGAATCTCAACATCAGTGGCGATGTCAGGGCAATTCTGTCAGCAAATTCAATAGAGAGAAAGTGCAAGCCACGTGCTTTGTTTCACCGTGAAATGTGTAAACGGTCGTTTTCTAAGGGTGCAAAGTACCTATAAACATATTTCGGGGTGTATTGTGCAACAGCCATGAAATATGTGAACTATGTGAATATTTCGGGCTGTATTGTCCACGTAATTTTATATATAACATAACCTCCTAAAGTTTGAAATATTCACATAGTTCTATTGTGTTTTTATGTAAAGTAAAAATGAATACAATGTACCTTCGATTATCGTGGTTGATCCAAACATGTTTTGAAAATGGGTATATGATAAAATATCCGCTTAACTCTCTTATGATTTTATATAAATATCCATTTAATCCCGATATACAGTATAGTTTTACACAGCGGAGCCACGTGCAAGCAAGTGGGGTCAATTGACCCCACTTAATTTTGAAAAATTAGTTTTTAGGCACAGGTAATTTAAAAAATTTTAAAGTTGATCTTAGTTGACCCCACTAAATTTTACCAAATTCTCTTTTCTTATATACATGGGATAATTGCATAAACCTCCATTGAGGTTTCTGACACTTGCACTGACTTCCCTTGTGATTTGAAAAATTGCACTGACCTCCCCTGAACTTACTAATCTTTTGCAAATTCAGTCCAAAGTCCAAACGATTAAAATATTGTTTTAGGAAGTGAAATTAGAATTTTGTACCAGATTTGCCTTTTGTGCTACATGTCCAATGAATGACAAAGTACTACAAATCAATTAATAATTAATAAACTTTAAGGGGTGTAGTATAAATATTTGATTGTACTAGTAGGGTGTAGTACAAGTCAATTAACAATTAATATTTGAGAGTAAACTGGTAGGGTGTAGTATAAATATTTGATTGTACTCTCAAATATTTAATTTTTGTTAAATATAAGACCTACCAGTTTTCCTTTTGTAAAAATATTAATGTAACACTTTTTCAATTTTAGTTACAAACATTTATGTATTTAACATAAATTAAATGATTCAGAATAAAATGTCCATAAAGAGCCAATACTTTACTCATCTAATGGATGAAAGCCATAGAGAATTAATACTTTATGGGCTGTTTCTTTTTTTTTTTTTAAATATTTAATTATATTAAATAGATAACCTACCGATTTCTTTTTTGTAAGAATATTACTGTAACACTTTTTGAATTTTATTTACAAACATTGATATATTTATCATAAATTAAATGTTTGAAAGTAAAATATCCATAAAGGACCGATACTTTAAATGGGAAATACGTATTTGCCCATAAACTACACCCCTTAAAGTTTATTAATTGTTAATTGATTTGTAGTACTTTGTTATTTATTGGACATGTAGCACAAAGGGCAAATCTGGTACAAAATTCTAATTTCACTTCCTAAAACAATATTTTAATCATTTGGACTGAATTTGCAAAGGATTAGTAAGTTTAGGGGAGGTCAGTGCAATTTTTCAAACCACATGGGAGATCAGTGCAAGTGTCAGAAACCTCAGGGGAGGTTTCTGCAATTATCCCTATATACATTGACCCCAAACAATTGAATAATTCTTACCATCACCATAATTTTGAATTTATTTCAAGTTATTTATAGAAGTTAGTTCAAGAATAAATTCATCCAAAGTTTCCAAAAACAAAGGGTGAACTTTCTTGAATTGAGTGAGAAAATCAAATTTTCAAATTTTAAAGTTTCAAAAAACAAGAATTTTTCAAGTGGACGATAAACTTTTTTATTTGTAATACAAAATCAAGTTACTATTAGTTATAACACGGCAAAGATAAATTTCTTAAAAGAAACCCGTACAAGATCAAGTTGATGGTAATGCACAAATTATTTTAAAAAAATCAAGAGGTTCATTTAGTTACATTGAAAAAGATGTATTTAACAAATTCATAATGAATTGATTTTGTAACATCTTAAAAAAATGAGTACTCGTATGGTACAATTTGAACTTATATGTAAGCTAGTAATTATTTTTTTTAAAAATAAATTTTATTGTACTAAAATTTGACCCACTTAATGTGGAGTCTTAGCTCCGCCCCTGGTTTTACATCCTCCAAATAATCATTCTGTTGTAAGGTGGTTTGATTCTTGTTCTATACAGTGTTTAAGTAAGACGAATGCTAGCATTCCAACTACAATGTTAGGGATGTTATTTTTCATTAAATTTTCACACTGAAGTTGTGTACATATATTAAACTGTTAGGAGGAATGTATTATAATATACAAAATGATAAGGGGTTAATAGTGATTTCTTCAATGCAAGAGGCCTTGCATCTCTCCATGAAATTAACACTCACCCGATCAAGGTCATCTGGAACTAGAATATTCTATTCAGATGCCTCAAGCTCAATTCTCAGTTTGCCGACGCAGCGTGCGCATTTCCACCAGACCAAATGCTCACACCCGTCATCTATATATCTGCTCTTTTGCTACACAGAGATTGCAAAGTGCTGCTCCCTCTGTCCTAATATTAGAGCTATTTTTTGAGAATTCAATTTTTTCATAGAGATATGGTAATCATTATATATAGATGGGATGATATTGGTGAATTTATATATGTATTATTTGAATTCAAAATATTCTTCTGATATATATATATATATATATATATTGAGATTTCAAAAAATTACTTTTTCAAATGGTAAGATTAAAAAGTACATGTTTAATTTAAAATGATAATTTTTATTTTAAAATATTAATAAAATAAAAACATGATAATCATAATAGGACGGAGGATCAGTATATACTCCACTACTGGATATATTAAATTAATTAATGGAGCGTGTAATAGAAAAAGAAAAGGTCAATGGATATTTCTTGAAAGAAGTCTCCTTTAGAGAACCAGTAGTACGTGTACTTGACGACATTACCTGGAGAGATGACAAAGTTTTTTTTTTTTTTTTTTTTTGAAGTCTCAATGGCAAAAGCGTTTCACATTTGGTCCAAAGACTGCAAGCAACAGAGCATTAGACAATGCCAACTCTTTTCCATGCGTTTTATGTCCTTTTGATAATAACTAATACAACAAGCACATGGTGGTCCAACTTTTTCATGTGAACTGATCAGGGACACCATTGATTAACAAATGACAGAGAGAAAAGCAAATTGATCAGGTTACAACATGACAAATTTTATAATTTCACATCAAGACATGACATTTCCAAATGAAAAGGGTAAATTACTAAAAATCCCATATAGTTTTGTATATTATTACATAACCTCTTAAAATTCAAAGTATTCACATAACTCTATTGTGTTTCTATGTAAAGTGGAAGATGGATAGAAAGTACCTTCAATTATTCCGGTTGACTCAAACATGTTTCAAAATTGCGTGTGATCAAATTATAATAACCACTTAACTCTCTTTTAATTTTGTATAAATATCCACTTAATTCTAATATAGTTTTGCATCCCTCCAAATAATCTTCTTGTTGCAAGGTAGTTAGATTCTTGTTCTGTCGATGTGCTTAAGGAAGACGGATGCTGGTATATCAATTAGCAATGTTAGGAATGTTATTTTCCATCAAATTCTTACTTTGGAGTTGTGTAGAAATATCAAAATGTTAGCAGGATCATGTCATAATATACAAAATCATAAGGGGTTAACAGTACTGATTTCTTCAATGCAAGAGACCTTGGATCTTTTGATGAAACTAACACTCACCCGACCTAGGTCATCTAGAACTAGAATATTCCATTCAGATGCCTCAAGCTCAATTCTCAGTCTCCACAAAACCAAATGCTTTCACACTCGGCATTTATAGAGAATTTAATACTTGCATTGAAGGTTAAACTTCGGTTTCGTACTGCCAATCACTGTGTATTTTCCTTCTTTAGGCTGAGGAAGGAAATTGAAAGTACTTGTTGCTAAAAATTAAGGGTAAAAAATAGAAAAACCCCGCGATAAACCTAATATACAGAAAAGTATCCCGTAGTTTCAAAACATACAACACGACATCTCATGTTTTGAAATTTGATACCTCTCTCAAGCAATTTAAATTTAAAAAAAGATTTGTATTTTACCTCTATTCACGTGATATGGTCTCAAAATCTGAAACCTCTATTTAAATTTGCATTTACTTTCACATATTTAATTTTTGTTAAATACAAAACCTACTAGTTTTCTTTTCGTAAAAATATTAGTATAACACTTTTTCAATTTTAGTTACAAACATTTATGTATTTAACATAAATTAAATTATTAATAATAAAATGCCCATAAAGAGCTAATAATTTGTTTATGTAATGGAAGAAAGCCATAAAGAACTAATACTTTATGGCCCATTTCTTTTTTAAAAATATTTAATTTATATTAAATAGATAACCTACTGGTTTCTTTTTTGTAAGAATATTACTGTAATATTTTTTGAATTTTACTTACAAACATTGATGTATTTATCATAAATTAAATATTTGAAAGTAAAATGTCCATATATAAAGATTTGGTACTTTGAATAGATAATGCCTATTTGCCCATAAACTGCACCTCTTAAAGTTTATTAATTGTTAATTTATTTGTAGTACTTTGTCATTTCTTTACTAATACTACTTGGTATGCAACACAAAGACCAAATATGACACAAATTTCTCATTTCATTCCATAAAATAATAATTTAATCACCTGGACTGAATATGCAAAGAATCAGTAAGTTCAAGGGAGGTCAGTGCTATTTCTCAAACCACACGGAAGATAAGTGCAAGTGTCAGAAACCTTAGGGGAGGTTTCTGCAATTTCCCATATTCCAATATATATATATATATATCTATATCTATATGTATTCAGGAAGGGGTTTTTAGCAAAAACCCTTTCAATGACTTCTAAATTTCTCATTCTTTTTTCTAGATTTTTGTATTTATTTTAATACATAAAATGTAGTGGGTTATAACCCACCTTATCACCCATCAATATTCCCACTATCTCACTCCCACTATCCCACTATCTTAACTCATCCTACAACTACTCCTACAAATTCTCTATTCCCACTATCTCACTCCCACTCTCTCTTAGTTTCTTATTTGTTTTTGGTTCTCTATTCATTTTGTAAATGTATTGATTTTGTTTCTTTTATGAGCAGTAGTGGAAGATATTATGTGCAGAGACTTTAGCAGAACTCAACTTTCTTGTGAAGAATTGGAAGTATATTCTTGCCGGCTTAATTTTTCAGGTCGGTCCCCTTTGCCTTTTAAGTATGTTTTGCTTTTGCTTTGCTTTTTGTCATGAATGATATTGCATTGATTTTCTGATCATCCATTATTTCTGAAAATTTTTTACAAAATCCTATGAACGGTTGTTTGCTTATTATTACACTGTAAAGCAAAGATAGTCAATGGTAGGATAAAGTATAAATACAAAATCACAATCACATTTCTACATAAGGTATTGCTTGTTTATATAATTGCGGATGGTATAGGTTCATGATTGAGGGTTTTACTATTTCTAACATAAATTGTATATTATAAAAATTTATTTGTTTGTATTACTGAAAATTTTTTAATTATTTTTTATTGCACATTTATCACATAAAAAAGGTGTTACGATAGTTATTTTCATAATTTTATTACAAAAATGATCGTGCATGAAATAAAAAAATATTTTTTGATAATAAAAAATAATAAAAAATGGTTTATAATTAGAAAAAAACAATTCAGATACTACTAATAACTAAGGCACTATACGCCCATTATTAAAATTGGATTAATTTTTAATTTCGTCAGAAATCCTTTTGGCAAAATTGCATTCTAGCCTTTTTTTTTTTTTATCATTTTCTCTCTGCATTGACTGCAAAAATTTTCATTTCACTTTTAATGGGTGGGCTTTCAAAATTGGTAGAAAGAGAGTTTATTAGCATTCAAATAACTGTTCTGTGTTGCATCTTTTTGAGATGCTAAAGAAGGCATGAAATTTCTTGAAGGATGGTATCCTACTTTTTAGAGTTTGAATCACAATATTACCTTCATTTTTTTGTATTTTTGTATTTTTGCATCCACTGGATTAGAAAAAACGCGTCCTTCTAAGCTTGGATTATGTTCAGCAGTGATGCCAAAGACTTAACGATATCTATATGAAAAAAAAACCCAAGGGACATAATTATATATCATACCAGATATCAGGAAACTAATTGCATAAAGAAAATAATCCTGACTCATATTTCGGCGCTCTACCTGACTTAAGACGGTGATTTTTTAAAAAAATCTGGTTTCTCTTGGTATTTGAAAATTTTCGAATTCTAACTGAACTTAAACCAAAAGAATAAATTAAAAATTATAGAGGTTGCCAAATTAAAAGATAATATTGAATTGGATATAACATAGTAGGGACTACGAACCAAAATCTTTGAAAAACAATTCTGTATCCAAAAAATAAAAAAAAAACCTACAAGAACAAACTCATTTTACCCAAAAAAAGAAAAGAAAAGAAAAGAAACCTATAAGAACATACGCCCTTTTCCAAATTTAATAATTTATCTACATTATGAACATATTATAAACTAATACATTCCTTTTTATTTAATATTAAAAATTGATTTTAATATACAAGTGATAGCAGAGGGAATGAAGCAGTTAGCGACATGTGAAAAAATCGAAAAGGACAAAAGCAATTAGAGGGATAATGTCGCACAAAATTCGTGGGTTAAAATGCAATTTGAGGTATAGATGGGAGGCATTTTAGTGCATTTATTGGTTTGTTTTCAATAAGTGATGGTTGGTTTTGCAGGGTTTGGGGGGTCTACATGTACCAAAATATATTTATATAGGGATTACTTCATTAACTATGGGTGCTAATAATAATTCTATTGGTGCGTAATTTTCATTTGATTACAACACAATTGTATTAAATTCTATTGATGCTACTTCTATATTAACTATTGTATTTTTTTGTTAACAATTCTCATACAATGTATCACTTACTACACATAAAATAAATACAAAAACTATTTATTTTTGATTTAATATATATATTTTTTCTAGATCAGAGAAATGAAAATATTGCC
This sequence comes from Coffea arabica, assembly GCF_036785885.1. Lineage (NCBI taxonomy): Eukaryota > Viridiplantae > Streptophyta > Magnoliopsida > Gentianales > Rubiaceae > Coffea > Coffea arabica. The sequence continues at coordinate 45,196,323 of NC_092320.1, read as the reverse complement.
TCTCTTCAAGTTCGACAGCCATCCGCATCACCAATACTTTTGCGTGATCATGGTAAATATGCAGTTTTTTATATCGTCAAAGATCGTGCATTTTCATTTGTAGTACACACTCCACAAAATTCAACATAGTTAATTAAATCATCAATTTTGGCTTTTGTACTAAAAGTGGATTGGTGTGAAGAGTGTTCGCAACTTCAAGAAAGATTATCAAATCGAATGCTTAGTATTTGTAAGTATTTCATTTTAACAACATTCAATTACATTCATTTGTAGAAATATATCATTCCCTTTTTTAATATAATTTTAATTTTTTTTCAGGATCTATCTTTCGAAAAAAGACAGTTCTTGAATGATATACACATTCTATTATATTTCAAACTATTGTTAAACAGATATTACATTTAAATTTTATTGGTTCAATTTTTTCACCTTTATTTGTTCATCATTTTATTTTTTTCAATAATGTCAGTACCATGCGTAGCACGGGTATTCACACTAGTATATATGTATGTATATAAGTATGTATGTATACACGCATTGTATGTGTGTGATATATATAAGATGTGACTACATAATCTGTAATTAGTATCATAAGTTAAATTTCTACTTACTATTCATTTTCTAAGGACCCGCCCACTTTATTCAAATTCATATTGGCGTTATATGAGGATAAAAGTTGAAAAAGATACCGGCCCATTTATTGATCACTTTCATCTAATTTCTCCATCCTTCTTTTATGTTTCTTCTTGTTGGAATCGTAGATCTACCCAGCAAACTGGTGCTCCATTCTTTGCTGTCTGTGCTGGCAAGTGATGGTAGTAATTGTCCTTTTTCTTTAACATGAGGTTCCTATGTGTGTATGTGTGTGTCCATATATATATATATATATACACAATCTGGAAATAGTATTTGGATTTAGACACATAATCTGTAATTGGTATTAAGAATTAAATTTCCCACCTATTATTTATTTTTTAAACGTCCACTCACTTTATTTAGATTCCTAACTTATTTGGCTATTTCACTAAAAAGCGTAGAGGTGACCGTGGCATTTTATGAGGATGAAAAGCAAAAAAAGGTGCCAGCCTCTTTATTGCTCTCTTTCATCTGATTTCTCTATCCTTTTTCTCCTAGTGACTTGCAATGTTTGGGCCATCATTTCAGAAAGGTTAGGTGTTGGTCTTGGCGAATTTTTGATAGGGATGTAATTTGATCTGTTTGTTGGCATGCAATTGGTTAATCATTCAACTATTGCTACTGCTCTATGCAACTTTAATAAAAGGGTCAAAACTAATAAAGAGTGAAGTCATTGAAGTGGTGATGATTTATTAATCACAGATATTGATCACAAAAAACGCAACTGCTTATCAAAATACTGTTCATGATCCAATGATGCTTGCCTTCAATAATTTCTAGAGAACAACGCAATATGCAGAAAGTATTCATCAATGGTTTCCTGATGGAGCTTACTTAGGCTTTTCTTCTTGGTTTATTATTTGGGGTCCAACTTCGCATCTATAAATGAATGTAACAATTGGCAAGGCAAAAATTAACGAGGGTAGTTGGAATAACTTGTTTGGTGAATGCAACAACCGGCAAGGGCTTACGCATCTGACAAGTCTTCAATTCTGAGGGACCAAAATTGGCAGAAGTGATCTTCAACCTATATGTTCTCTCTCAATCGATTCATGAAAGGTCTTGGACTTCCACATACACATCTGACAAGTCTTCAATTCTGAGCGACCAAATTGGCAGAAATGATCTTCAACCTGTATGTTCTCTCTCAATCGATTCATGAAAGGTCTTGGACTTCCACAGAAGCAGATGAAACTATTCAATTTGCCATTCCACTTATAGCTCGTTGATTTTGCAGAGTGACATGAATAAGAGTGCGAATAGATACCAGTACATTGTGGCTTAACTCTTAAATGAGAATAAAATCAGAATTATGGTGAAAAAAAAAGAGAAAAAATCTATATGATGGTTAATTATGTGAACCTCAACTTTCACAGGTTTCTTAGATTGGAAGACGATGCTAAATATAAGTGAAACTTGATGAATACAAAAGTTAGTAAAAGTAAGTTAGCAACTGGTATAGAGATGGTTGGATTGGGTAGTCAAGTGAGAGAAATTGTAAGTAGGAGATCTTTGTCACGTCCCAAGCCCGCATGCGCCCATCACGTGACATTCACTGTATTTTCAAGTCCCGCTCAAGAATACAAGACAACATTAAACTAGACTAAACTTTAAAAGTACTAAATAATATAACTAGATAAAGTGTGGTACAAATATTATATGAAGGATAGTCTACGAATATCCAATAAGTTCGTACATTTATTCTCTAGTTGAAACAGTGGAAACAAAAGTAAATAAAACTAACAACTAGAAGTAGCTAGCCTGCTAACTTTTGTTCACTTAAAAATTAATAAAAGTTGTCATCGGGGTCTTCTACGTAAATCAGCTCATACTCTTCAAAATCTGCAAAGATGATAAAAAGTAGGTTAAGCGTAGGACTGTCAATGGGGCTGGGCCAGCCCGAGCTCGACTCGTTCAGCCCGACAGAAAGCCCGATGAGCTCGATCATTTAGTGAGCCGGTCTGAGTTTGAGCCTAAAAATTAGACCCGAATTAAATGTGAGCCGAGCTTGGGCCTTATTAGGCTCAAACCCGATATAGGCCCGGCCCTTTAATTACCTATATATATAATATTTATATTTTGATATTATGTATAATTATATATTCAAATATATTTTTACTAAATACTAAATATATATATATATATATATAAATTACAAAACACAAAAATACATCTAAAGACTCTTTCATGAGCTTTCTTAAGAGCCAATATTAGTAATGCATAACTAAATCTCTAATTTTTCTTATTGGTTGAGTAAATTTTTGTATTAGCATATTATTGGTTGATTTTTTTTGGTCTACAAATACAAAAATCATCAAGCATATTTGGATTTAAATCACAAGATTATAAAAAAAAGTTTCAACTTTTAAAGATTTATTGGCTTATGATCGCATGTTTTATTACTATTTTTCATGCATTTTAAATGGATTAAATATAAATATTGTTGAAAATTTTTTTGGTTTATATACTCTTTAAGAACTATTATTTGTTCATGTTTAGTTTTAATATTATAGTCTTGTAAATGTTAAATTAGTTTTACAACTTAATAGTTATAGTAATTATATTAAGAAAATTAAGGAGTAATAAGTGAGATTGGGCTAAACCCGATTAAGGCTCACAACCCGAATATTATGTGAGCTGAGTATGAGCTTCACATTTACGAACTCGAAACTCATAACCCGAAACCCGAAAATGTTTCAAATTAAATGAGCTGAGCTTGAACTCATCAAAGTCCGGCTCATTAGGCCCGATTGATAGGTCTAGTTAAGCGACAAGTCGCTCAGTAGGTAATATCTACCCCTCTGTTGGACCATGCACTCATAACTTTATAGATACATACATATACAAATCAAATTATTTGCACATCATTCACATCTAGAATCATGAAAATAATGTTATGAGTAAAACAATTAGTAGTAACGAGTGACAAAACAATTTTAACCGTACATGAAAGTCAGAAAGTCATAGGTCATTTCATATCAATTCATAAGTCTCTTCAGATCAGCTCATAACAAGTACATGTAATGACCGGCTACTAAATACTCAGCCTAGAAATTAAACATTTTCTAGGTGGGCGACCAATAGATTTCATGACTACCGATTGATCTGTGACGCCTCTACTTCTCCCTAAAGCAAACCAAAGGGTATCTGCGGAACACCTACCAAACTCTCGCCAGGACTCACTACAATCCACAATTCAAAAGTCCGAAATACTTCAAATAACTTCAATATATAATTAAAGTACTCCAAATTATTGCATGCTTACAATTAGTTAGCTTTCAAGTTTAATACAATCCAAAAGAATATGTACTAAAACCATGCGCTATAATACGACTTACGGTCTTCAAAAAAAACAATCTAGTACCATTCACGAGCACTCTTGATCTCGAACCCTATTGAGAAAAACAAAAATATGGAATGAGCTACACAGCCCAGTGAGATTCCAAGATACTCGAGCAGTTTTAATAAATTAAGTAATTTGAGCATATCACATGTATGGTTCAAGGTTGCATATTTGGTGCCTTAACATGAGATAGTTATCATTGTACGAGTAATTTGAGTATAACATAAGCATGGTTCAAGGTTTCACATTGGCATATTTACAATAAGACAGTTTTCATGATACAGAAATAAACATATACTGAAGGATACGATGTTCCAGTGGAACCATTTCGGTCAACTTCACCTTTAACTCCTTGTCCCCTCGGTTTGTCTGGCCATCACTTTATCCTTTCAGTGGTAGTACTCGAGTGTACCGAAACGGTGTTCCAAAATTCCAACCTACCCGACCGACCGAGCCCAGTCCTGACTCAAGTAGGTTAGTAACCAACGGTAGGGCCTAGTTCAGGTTAGAACTTACAATATGCACAAGTAATGAAGTAAATTGGTGTACGGTAAAAATTTATCATTTTTGTAGGTCGAGTGAGATAAAGTACACACTCGCCTTAAAATGGTGGCCAATTTCATATGAGCAATTATCATTAACACTTAACACTTAAACACATAAGCAATATGCGATAATTTCATATGAACATGTAATTTACGATAATCAAATAATCAAGTAAATCGATAAACGGTAAGTAATCACGGTTAACGGTAAACGGTAAACAGTAAACGGTAATAGTTAGACATTTACCATTTTAGTAAGTCGAGTGCGATAAAGTACACACTCGCCTTAAAATGGTGGAAAAGTTCATAGAAGCAATTATCGGTAGCACTTAACAGTTAAACACATAATGACCATGGAGTAAACATGTCATAAAATTATTCAAATCACGTACTCCTATATGGAACACTCACCTATTCAAAACAAGTGAGTAAATGATCAAAAAAGTGTTTAGGCGTCGGTTTCGAGTTCCTCTTGAAGGTCCCCTTGAGCGCCTGAGCAAATAATAACGAACTATTACATATTATCGCCTAAAATCCCTAATTACCAAGGAAGATTGCACTCTTGTACAATCTAAGAAGATATCCTAGAATGAGCCTTAATTTTTCGCAAATCAAGGCTCGAAGTGGGGTTTTAATAATACAAGGAAAATTTAATTTTCATCTTGAAATCAAATGTAAAACGGTCAAGCAATCTTGAAGGAAAAAGGTGAGTTCTAAAAACTCAATTTCCTTTAAGTTCGGAAATTTCAGTTTTGACAAATAATTTTTGAAAAATCGTATCTCATTCTCTGTAAGTCCAAAATTGGAAAACTTGGTACCTTGGAAACTAATTCCAAAGTACTAAAAGTTCCTAGAAGGCACTTTTCCATGATTCCAAATTGAAGACATTCAAATTTCGGTTTCAAGTTTCTAATTTGAACTCCCAAGACAGCTTTGAAGTTGGTTTTCAGTAAACTTCAGAAATTCAGAAAAATTCACGAAATGTGAAATAGCCTCTCCAATTTGAAAATAAATTAGAGTTACAATCAAAGTTTAAAAAAAAATAAACGAAACAAGAATCGAAGTTTTGAGCGCCAAGATATAGTGGCTCAAAGTTACTAAAATTTCTCACCAACCAAGGGTTTTTCAGATTTAAAATAGGAGGTTTAAGACTTTGGTTGAACATTGGAATGGACTTGTAATGGTACCAAATTTGGTAGTATTATCCTACCATATGAGAGCTATTCCTCTGTCAAATTTCATACAAAAATTCTTTCGGAAAGTCAGTTAACAAAGCCACTAAAGTTCCAAGAATTTCCAAGGCAAATTTGCCTTATACTTCAGTTTTCCTTTTTCAAACATTTGGCTAATGAAATCTTCTCAAACATGGTTCATTTATGAAGACAAGGTCTAATAAACATCCAAGATATGTTTGATAGGTGATTAACACCAAGGATTTCGAATAACAAGTCCCAAATCAAGATTAGCTATAAATCAGTCCAGAATTAGGGTTTTCTTTCATGAAGACAGCTTTGAAATCCGGCCACAACTCACTCAATTCAATTCAGAATTGAGTGTGATTAGTGGCATTGGAAACTACATTCATAAGGTTACAATTTCTCAGAAGGAATCATTTTAAAATTCTATTCACAACTAGCTCATATTTGAGCATCAAGTCGCAGCTCAAAATAGGGCTTCTAGTACAGACGAGAAACAAAACAGGCAACTTTACAGGATTGGTCTGGCTCACTCAAGTGGAATCAGGAAATGAATTTTATATCATTGGAAAACTAGAATGTCTAGTTTCTAATGCCACAAACGGCACTCGACTTCGACGGCTGAAACAAAATCACTGCCAGAGAGGCTCTAGTTACGTTTCCAGTTTTGCTACATTTTTGAAAGCTCAACTTTTGGTCAACCAAATTGGATGATTTTTGGTGGAAACTTTCCACACAACCCACACAACATATTTACATCAAAATCAAGTCAATTGAACCACAAAAAAATGCACTAATGGTCACGGCAAAACAGGGGCAGAATCATTACTTTTGCCCATCTCACTTCCTTTGAGTTTTCTTTCACAACACAACTTATTTTCATTAGATTAAGCACTAATCCAACATAAATAACATCAAATCTCATCAAATCAGTTCGTCAAGCTATGATGGGATTTCATAGAACCCACTCACAAGATTTCCAATAATATAAAGCTACTTATATGAATCTATGAGTTCATAAGTGCAATACAACTTATATAAACCAAGATTCAAGAGGTTGATCATCATTTACCTCCTTAGATGGCTAGAGTAGAAATTTTCGGTCACCTTAAGCTCAAGAAAAATTGTGAGATGAAACTTCTTTCCTAACTTAGGTTGATCACCAAGTGGTTTGCAAGTTATGTGTAAATTTTGGAGTGATTTGATAAAGAAATGAAGTAAGAAAGTGAAGAGCTTTGGTTCCTTCTTCCTCCTCTTGGATGGCCGGCTGCTATGAGTGAAGAGAGAGAGAGTGTGTGTTTGCTGAAAATGAAGCTTCCTTGAGAAGCATAAGTGTGTGGCAAAAAATGTTTCAAAAGTCAACCAGGAATAGTGCGCGTTCGCGCGTGTTTTGTGCCCGATTCCTCTCTGGTTCGTTTCACTTGTGCACTAAACCTCCAATGCTCTTTCTTAAACATTATAATTATTCACTCTTAATAGTCTAGAATAAATTCTTTAAATCTTCAATTAACTGCTCCAACTTGATATATGTAAACTTTCGATTTGCACGCGTTACGGTGAAACTTTTAAGAAATTCTTATAATGATAGTATAACTAATCCATACTAAGGTAATAAATCATGAAAATAACTATTTTAGAAATAAAAACATGAGTCCTCACATGAGTCTAGTATTAAATTTCTCAAATCTCCAATTAATTTGTACCAGCGCGTCTTTCGAAAAACTTTTGGCACGCGCGCGGTATACGCTTAATTTTAACTCACTCACATCTAATTTTTCAATTAACTTTTCTTAGTCTACTACTGATCATTCTTAATTCTCCAAGACTAATGTATTCTCGGATCGAACATAGCCTCGAAAAATGTGTACTCCTTATTTCTCGCTAAACGAGCTCTAGAATAATTAATTTTACTAACGAGACCTGTTAAAAATATAATTGAGACATTATTCCATGTAAATAAGTTTTAAATGATTGAAATAAATTATTCAGAGAAAATAGGTGAGTAAATAATTAAATAAACCAGAAAAATAAAATAAAATAAAAATAAAAAAATTCGGATCCTCACAACCTTCCCTCCTTAAAAAGAATTTCGTTCTCGAAATTCATACCTTCCGTAATCTCAAATAACCCTGAACCTTATTGTGTGATGATTTCATATATTCTTGCAGATGCCACTGGTCGGTTTCCTCCTCTATCGACTCGTGGAGGGATAGTTCTATTTCCTTGTAAAGTAGTTGTTTTTCGTGGATACCGCGTTGGACAGTCGTGAACTTTATGGCTGGTGCTCCCACATCCCATACACTTTCTCCCCTTTAACCAGCAGTTTTCTTCGGCATGATTCGTCCTTTCACAACATCTATAGGTTGGACGAGACATTGTGACTTGACTTGCTTGCGAGGTTTTCTTTGATTGTATCTGTCCTACTGGAGTTTTTCGTGATGTAGTCCCTTCTGATTCCTTTATCATGAGTAGTGAAGGAAGTGATAGTTTTATTTCATCCGCTCTTTTTCTAACTTTGGGTGGTGGTCCAATTTCTTTTAGTCTACTATCGGATGCATCTCTTTTCCTTACTTGAAAGGCTCTCAGTTGAGATTTTGTACTTTCCACCCTTTGCGCTTTCTCGAGAGAATTACTAAATGTTTTAGTCTGTGCTGCGGTAAGGGCATCTTGGATTTCTAAATTTAATCCTTGGATAAACCGTTTTATTCTCTTCCATTCCGTAGCCACCAATTCTGGAGCATATGTAGATAATTTCGTGAATTGTGTTTTGTACTCAGCCACACTCAAAGTTTCTTGACACAGCTTTATAAAATCGTCTTCTCTTTTTTCTTGGACTAGTGAAGGAAGAAATTTCTCATTAAACTCTCGTACAAAGTTTATCCAAGTCCTTGGATTTTGATCCCTTTTCCACTTGTTTCTTATAACATTCCACTAGGCTCGAGTTGAAATACAGCAAAAGTGACTTGTCTTTCTTCTGTGTAGTCCAAGGCATCAAATATATTCTTTATATTCTCTAACCAATTCTCAGCCACTTCTGGGTCAGATCCTCTAGAAAATTTGGGTGGGAAGAATTTCTGAAACAGCTCCAAAGCTCGATCCTCCCCTATCTCTCGATTTCCACGTTGGTTTCCTTGTCCAACCCCCTGACCCTGTTGAGCTACTAAGAGCTCTAATACATCCGTCTTGCGAGTTAGAACTAATCCCATTTGGTCGTCTCCTTCCCCAACTCTTGGCTCAGCGTTTTGATCAATATCAGACCCATTATCTACTCGTTGAGTTCGGGGTTGTTTAGGTTGGCATCCATTTCGTTGTCCTCTAGTTTCCATGTTCACAACTAATCTAGATGCACATACATAACCTCACACTAAGCCATAATTGAACAACACACACATACCAGCAACAACTTTAAAGAAAAATGAAATCACTTGCACAAATAACATTATCACCATACAAGTAAACACAAACTAGAGCTCATTAAATCATAACACAAGTTATAGTCAAGTAAAGTTCATACCAAGTCAAAGTCAGTAAACAAAAGTAAATAGGTGGTTAACAAAAGTACATTTATCTCAAAGGCACAAACTCTTAAGTTCTACTCCCATTGTCCCACTACAAAAGATCACAAGTAGTGCTTCACTAAATTAATTGGAACTAGATGATTCACGGTCCCTAACACGTTCAACTTCATTCCCAACACTAATCTTTTGGGCTACGAACTTCTCCACCTCCCACTCTTAATTATTGTGCCATTTTAACCAAACAATTATTGGTTTCCTGTAACTATTCACGTGAAATATCGATTCGTTCTTATTCCCCACAAATGGAAATTTCAAATCCTTAGCATTGCCCTCAACTCTTAAGTACTCGGGTACAAGAATCCAAAACAAGGTAATTCACAACTCGAGCCGGCCGGTCTCAAGAGTAAATCACCACATTTGAGATTCCTACCCAACATACATATCTAATTTTTCCCAAATATCAAGATAAATGGATTATACCTATCACATTCATGATTCATAGCTTCACTCTAGAAGAGCACGTAAGTTTTTACTCATCCACATAGTAAGAACCATAACACTACTTGGCCCAATCTCACATCGCGCAGAGACCACACGAAGTGGTTCTGATTTTTATCCCTACAAGTGGTCACTTATCTTTCAAACCAGTCCTACAGTCTGACATTCTAAACTTATAAGCCTAGGATATACTATAAAGATCTGAAATATAAGCTCTGATACCAACTGTGATGCCCCCACTTCTTCCTAAGGCGAACCAAAGGGTATCCGCGGAACGCTTACCCAACTCTCGCCAGGACTCACTGTGACGCCCCCACTTCTCCCAAGGGTGAATCTTAGGGTGTCTGCGGGATGCCTGCCCAACACTCGCCAGGACTCGGTACACATTCAATTCAAACTTAAGAATAACCAATCAGTACTAAAAGTCAAAAATATAAAGGAAGGTCAATTCCTTAATAATCGATTAAATCTTACATCATAAGTTACCAAAACATCTTACAATTCCAAAATATACAGTTTCAAAAAATTGACTAAATGAATACATTCAAAATTCTAATCAAAGGCCATCAAGTCGATCACTCCATCATTCCTTCCATTTCAGCTCCTGTTAAAGAAAGTAAGTCTAACAGGATGAGTAGATGCTCGTGAGGCCAAGAAAACATGCAAGACAATTATTTCAATAATAATAGCACTTACACACTAGTGAGACTATAATATTCAAGAAATTTCACAATTTATAATAAACACTCTTGAGTAGGATATAGAAGCTCTTCGGAGCAAATGATTTCTTATTTTGCCCAAGCTCAATTTTTAATACCCTCTCGGAACGACACCCCGTCCCCCGGGTAGGTAATTGAGTTCACAGCCTTTCACGTATACCATGTATGTTTCTGAGATGACTTGAGAGTTACCTCCAACATAAATTGGTGTGGTACTTACTATCGTTCACTTTATAGTTGTGGGACGATTCGAGAGGTATCTCCCACCTGAATCGGTGTGGTATTTATTATCGTCCAGAGGTCGATGAGACATCGCTCCAATCGACTTAGAATGCTTTAGGATTCTAAGACGATTCAATAGGTACTTCCCACCCGGATCGGTGTGGTACTTACTATCGTTCAGAGGTCTAAGGCACTGAGACGATTCGAGAGTTACCTGTGGCGACCCCACTTCCCCCTAAGGCGAACCAGAGGGTTGGCAGGCCGTCTGCCTAACTCTCGCCAGGACTCACGCAAGCGCTCTAGCTCAAATCCTTCCGAAGAATAACCTAAACTAATACAACACCTACTTCCTTTCAAATAGGTTGACGACTAAAACCACATTAACTTCAGAGATAACAGCATCTGAAGATAGCCAATCGACGGCTCTTAAACACCTCACGCATTACTTACAAGAAGTAAAGTTTTACAATCCCAAAAACATATAATTTCATATAACACGAATATATACATACAAGCCAACTATCAGCAATCCCAAAATAAAACTATATTGTTTAATTCAAAGTACGATACAAACCGCAAAACGAAGTAATAAAGTTCAAATACATTCATAAGAAAAGATAAGTAGCTCAGATTTCTCAAACTTCAAGACCTGTCAAGGAAAACAATTAAACGTGGGGTGAGCTAAAACTCAGTAGTGCCCCAAAACATGCAATCAAATAAACAAATATCAAGTATTGATTTCGACTAAAGTAAACAAATAAGAAAACAAATAACAGCACAAGGTAGGATACAGGGGCTCTCAGGAGCCATTCTCCTTGCTTGATCAAAAGTCATCATAGTTGACTCTCCGTCAACTCTCACTACTTACGGTCCATGTAGATCTTTTTCTGTTTCTTAACCCGTCACCAATCATACCCCTGTCCCGGGCCCGCACACCAAATAAGAAAGCGGTAATACTCGAGTATACCCTTTGGATAACTAGTCGAGAGATTCACCCAACGACGTCACGAAATAAGAAAGCAATAATACTCGAGTATACCCCTTGGATAACTAGTCGAGGGATTCACCCAACGATGTTACGAAATAAGAAAGCAGTAATACTCGAGTATACCCTTTGGATAACTAGTCGAGGGATTCACGAAAACATTTCACACAAGTCATCACTCGAAAGGCTAGTGCGATAAAGTACACACTGCTCATTTCGATGGATCAGAAACTATTTTTGCTATTATCACATATCAAGTCAAGAAAGCACTTTAATCACGTAGGCATGGAACAAGCAGGGACACTCACCTAGGAGTGAAGTTCAAAGGTCAAGCTGGGAATCAAAATCCGCGTTCTCGCTAAACCCTAAAATACCAAAATTTAAAACTATAAGTTGGCTATACCAGCTCTAGGGTCATGTAGGAAAATTATTCGTATGTATGACTGATTTATTTTCTTGAAACAAGTCGACAAACCACTAAATTTTAAAACTAGTAAAATATTTCGTATAGTTTTCCTTAAAAATGCTTTTCCTTCTAAAAACGCAACTCGAACTGCTTTATTTGAGTAAGTTTTCTTGCCGAACAAGTTTTCCTCTAGAACAATTAGTCAAGGCAAATTTTAAAGAAAGAAAAGGAAGTAAAACAAAGTCTAGGTTCTAAAAATAGTACAATCATTTTCTAAAAATGTTAAGGCTAGCTTAGGCTAAAGGAAGAAATGTCGAGTTGGCAAAGTTTAGGCAAAAATACTACATACTAAATTTTATCGTACAGTACTAAATTTTATTGTTCAATACTAGGGCAAAAGTATATTTAATTAGCTTGATCAAAATTGCTCAAGTCCACCGGGTCGAAACGAATTTCTCGATTCCAGTTCACAAGCACATTATAACTCGGATTTGCCAACATAGCAAAATCACATTTCCAACAGCAAATCACCAGGGCTTCGTCAATCATTAGCCCTAGGTTTCAACAGATTCATTTTCTGATCAGAAATAAAACAAATGACCAAGGCTTCGTCAATCATTAGCCCTTAGCATCCGACAATTATTCCTTATAGCAATATAGCCAAAATTTCAAACGTTTAAAAACTCCAACATGTACACGAACACAAAGACAAAATTTGTAACACTATCTTATCCAAGATTTCAACCAAACTTTCATTGTTCATCAACAAGTATAGCTTAAATATTTTTCCAGCAATTGTTATTCCAAAATACCAAGAATTCCATCTCAACATTTTAGCTATAATAAAATAAACTTGTCACCCCAAACTTCACATGCACGACCCTCTTAATATGTTCTAGAGTGAAATCAACAAGTGTGGATTATTTTACAGCTTTAAACAACATTTTTTTTAGAACTAACATTCACAAAAGGAAATCTGGAAAGAAAAAAAAAAATTCCTTTAGTCCTTTCTTGATTGAGCTGAAAAATTTTCCAGCATTTACATTCCAACATTTTTGGTTCAATCTTCCAATATATCGAATATTTCATCGCTAAACAACTTACACCGCTTAGAATACACATCTCTCACGCATTTCTAAACCATTACAATCCAAGGAAAAATTCCAGAAACCAATTAAAATTTCCAGCTCAACCTCGCGGCTTCCAAAATTTTTCCAGCAGCTTGTATGACCTGGATCAAATTTTTCTTCGGCTAAAACAGTGTTTTAAGTACTCCATATGGACATGCAAACACGTAGCTAGCTAATTAACATTCCCAGGTCGAGATCAAATTCGAATAACAGCTGCAACCCTCAAAATTTCCAGAAATTCTGTTCAGTTAGTTTCGGATGAACATGCATGTAACAGATTTCATTTTGTTTTTATTTTTATGATTTGAACCAACTAACTAACTACGTGCGGAGCTTAATCATCTTGTTATTAGCTGGCTAATCATATTTATAAGCTCAGAACAACAGGTTTAAACCAAGTAAAGCTGCATTATTCAAGTCAAGTTCTCGGCAAATCCAATTTCTTGCGCACATCAGAATTTTCTTTCTTAAACTTCTCATCCGAATGCCTAAACTCAACATGCAAGGCCATAACCAGCTTAATCATCCCAGTTCTAGTTAGCTAATCACCATTTCATGCTCAGATTATCACAAATGATCAAATTCTGAACTGCATTATCCCATTTGTTCTCGGTAAACCCATTTCTTCTTCCAAATCAGATTTCTCATGTTTTGATTTCATCATCAGAACACACAATCCAACATGCAAGCTCTTAAACACTATCATCTACCTCTGAATAACTTAGTCTAGCTCAGAAATTACCTCAGCTAGATGCTCAGCTCACTCGACGAAGATGCTGTCAAATTTCCTTTCGGCTCGCACGAAAAATTGGGAGTGTTGGTCTGATTTTGGTTACAGGGGGGGGCGGTTGTGGTGTTGCGGCTGGAACTGATGAAATGGTTTCAGTTGGTGGAGGTCAAAGAAGCAGAAGGAATTCACGCACGGCTTTCCCTTTCTTCCCTCAAGCTTGCGGTCAGAAACAGAAACGAAAAGCTCGCGAGTTTCTTTTCCTTCCTCTCGGATGCAAGGTGCAGCTCACTCTCTCTCTCTCTCTCGTTGATGATCATGAGGTGAGGGACGTTCTTGTGGTTGAGGTGAGGTGAAGCAGAGGAAATGGCGCGCGGTTGGGAGGAGGTTGAGTGTTTGAGAGGTTGTGTGTTGAAATGGAGAAGAGTGCATTGGCCGAATGGAGTGGTGGTATTATAGGGAGTTGTCCGAGAGTGTTTGGGTTGCATGGTCATGTGTGAGATAGTGGAGGGTGTTTTAGACTTTTCACATCTTCACCTAAAGTCCACGTACGTTCTAAATTCTAGTCTAACTCCATAGTTTATCCCAAATGTAATTTAAACGCCTAATAATGCACTAATCTCGCTAAATTTTGGTTATCGAAATTTTATATCTTAAGTGTGTTTAATATACTTGTATCGATTTTGTCTAAACCTTATCGATTGCATTTTAATACTAGGGTTCCTAATAACCTTTATCATTATTAACGATTAAAGTTTAGCTATCAGAATTCAAAGAAATTAATTGTTAAATCAATGAAATAATTTACCTTTGAAATATGAATTTAATGTAATAAAACTAAGAAGTTTAATAGTTTAGCACAATTCTTTTATTTTGTACATAAAATTTATTTCTACGCACTTATTTAAAAACAATTAGATTTAATGCTAAAATTTATTAAAGAATTAAAAATGCAAATGAAATATACACTGATATTTATATATATATTTTCAGGGTTCTCACATTACCTCCCACCAAATCGGTATGGTACTTACTATCGTTCAGAGGTCGATGAGACATCGCTCCAATCGACTTATGCAGCCATAGCATAATTAATCATTTCATGTCATTCAAGCATTTAATACATTCAAGCATTCATTTCATTTCCATCAAGTCATGTAATTCAAGCACGAGTCATTTATTTCAAATGAGAACGAGTGCGACAAAGTATACACTCGGCTCTATTTTCAAATATCAAGTCATTGATAACAAGTAAGCACGTATTAAGTTCTCAAGATTTCGACTATTCATGCACGTAAATATCCATGTACAATTACCAATCATATTCATTCAAGTAATAAGTATCACGTAGTTACACGAGAAAGAGGACGAGGGAGATAAAATACACTCTCACCTCGGCAAGTTTACGTATCATGCATAACATTCGTACAATTAATATCTCAATCACATAAGCATTTAACATACACTTGACACTCACCAAATAAACAAAGAAGAAATGTCACTTGACGTTCAGGCGTCCACCGTGGAATCCTCTTGAAGGTCTTCGTGCGAGCCTGAGAAATTAATAGTAAACAATTACTTATAAACCCCAATTATCAAGGAAGATTGCACGCTTGTACAATCTTAGAAGATCTTGCTAAAATGAACCTAAATTACTCGCGAATTAAGACTCAAAAGAGGGGTTCTAAAGTACAAGAGAAATTGAGGTTTCATCTTTGAAATCAAGTGTAAAATGTTCAAGTAATATCGAAGGAATAAGGAGGATTCGAAAAACTCCATTTCCTAAAGATTCGGAAATTTCAGTTTTGATACGAGATCTTTGAAAAATCGTATCTCACTCTTTACAAGTCCAAAATTGGAAATATTGGTACCATTGAAAACCTCTTAGAAAGTACTAAAGTTCTTACAAGACAATTTTCCATGATTCCAAACTAAAGGTATCCAAAAATTAGCTCAAAGTTACTGTTCTGGGGCATTGAAGACAGGTTTAGGTTGATTTTTGGCCAACTTTGAAAATTCAGCAAAATTCACTTGATCCGAACTAACCTCTAAAATTTGGAAATATATTAGAGTTTCAATCCAAGTTTAAAACAAAACAAATGGAACAAGATTCAGTGTTTTGAGCACTAAGATACGGTAGCTCAAAGTTACCCAAATTTCCTTACTAAACAAGGGTTTTCCAACATCAAGTCATGAACTTTGGAAATTTAGTTGAACCATAAAACGGCCTCAAAATAAAACCAAAATTAGAAGTATAATACTACCATATAAGGGTTGTTCCTCTACCAAATTTCATGGAGAAATAAGTGCAAAAAGTGGGTTAACAAAACCGTTGAAATCATAAGAAATTCTAAGGCTAAACTGCCTTTGAACTTCCATTTTGCCGTTTCCAAACATTTGGTCAAGGAACATCTCAAACATGGTTCATTCCAGTAGGAAATGTTCAAAATATATTCAAGGTACATTCGATAGATGATTTACACTAAGAAGCTTCGGATAACAAGTCCCAAACCATAGTTAGTTTCAAATCTGTCCAAAACACTGTTTTCGTTCACAAAGTCAGTTTTGAATTTCGATCATAAATCACTCAATTGAACTCAGAATTGAGCGTGGTTTGTGGCATTAGAAAATAGACTCATAAGGATACATTTTCTCAGAAGAAACCATTTTCGAAATCTGTCCATAACCAGCTCATACGTGAGCATCAAATCGCAGTACATAATCTGCCTCCCAGTGACAAACGAAACAGGACAGCAATTTTTAAACGAATGGTTTGGCTCACTCAAGAGGAACCAGGACATGCATTTTATACCTAATAAAAGCTGGGAATGTCTAGTTTCCAGTGCCACAAACGGCACTCGATTCCAACATCGGAGCGATGAATTATAGCCGAAACAAGATGACTGTATGACAGTGACGGGAATCATTTTCCAGTTTTCTAAACTTTGGAAATAACTTCATTTAACCAGCAAAATGATATTATTTTTCCATGAAACTTTTACACAATCAGTATAACATGTAAACAACATAAAAAAATCATTAGAACCTCAAAATCTTGCACAAAAGTGGTCGAACAATCCAGGGGAAAAATTGTCACTTTTTCCCATTGCACCTCATTTGAGTTTCCATCAATAACCCAACATTAATCCACCAATATAAGCACTAAACCAACATTATTTCATCATCAATCACCAAATCATTTCATATATCCAAGGTGGGAGTTCATAGAGCCCACCAAACAAAAATCCATCATAAACAAGACTACCCACATGCATGCAAGATCTTATATATGCTTTACTACTTCCATAAGACAAGATTTAAGGGCTTGATCGTCATATACCTTCTTAGATGCTAAAGGTCAGATTTTTGTCCATAAGAAAGCTCCAAGAAATCGTGGAAATAAAACTCTTCTCCTTGCCTAAGTGAATCTCCAAGTGGTTTGTGAGTTGGATGCAAATTTTGAGATGAAATGGAGGAAGATTGGTACAAGAATGAAGAAGCTTTTCTTCTCTTTCCTTTGCTGTTTGGTCGGCTGTTTTGGGAGGGAAAAGAGAGTGTTTGGCTGGCACTTGAGGTGAGAAGAGAAGGGTTTTGATCTGGTGTGATGCTCCCTTGAGAAGCCTAAGAATCTGTGGCCCAAAATGCTCCAAAAGTCTACTAAGGAGAGTGCGCGTACGCGCGCGTTTCGTGCTCGTTTCCTCTCGGGTTTGTTTCACTTGTGCACTAAACCTCTAATGCACTTATATTCATAGTATTATTATTCACTCTTAATGGTCAAAAAATAAAGGCCTTAAGTCCCTTAATTGATCGCGCGCATAAAAGCGCGTACTTCCAAATTTGCGCGATAACGCTTAACTTTTAAGAAATTCTTATAACGATTGTATTACTAACTAATATTTGAGCACTTAAACATAAAAATTCCTAATTTGAGACTAATGTACAAGTCTCCAATTTTTCAAACTTATTGTATCCTCGAATCAATTATTTGCTCCAATTGCGTATTCACTATTTTTACTTAACGGGTTTCGAGAAATTAATTTTTGAAACGAGCCAGTCTAAAAATATAAGTAAGTCATAGATCAATGTAATTAGGTCTCAAGAGACTAGAAAATAATATTCGGGGCTAACAGGCAATTAAATATTTTAATAAACTCGCAACAGGAGTTTAAAAATAAATAAATTTTTTTGCGATGACTTTTTCTAAATTTACTATTGATCATTCTTACTTTTCCAAAATTAATACACTCTCAATTCAAATATAGTCTCAAAAAACGTGTACTCGTTGTTCCGAACTAAATGAGTTTTCGAAAAGTAATTTTCTAATAAAACGCTTTAAAAATATAAGAGAGGCGTTTTTCCATATAAATGAATTTTAAATAGTCGAATTGATTAATTAATTAAGCCAGTAAAATAAAATAAAATGAGAAAATTTTCGGGTCCTCACAACCTTCCCTCCTTAAAAGAATTTCGTTCTTGAAATTCATACTCTGATTTATGAATAACCCCAAGTACTTTTTCCTCCCGTGACCAATTTTCATCATTTTTATTTCTCCCTTTCAAAACTCACACTTATAGAATTTAACTATTCTCAGGTGTTATTCATGATCTTATTACAGGTCTAGAGGCATGGAGCAATAGAGTACATATACGTATAAATCGTAAAATTAATTAAAAGCAAGGTAAATTTTTATATGCCATAAAAGATCATAATGGTTACACTAAATTATAATAAGTTCCTCAAACCATTTCAAAAGAAAGGGAAAACAACAAGATCAAAATGTACTAAGTCGCAATATACAACAAAAGGATGTCATCCCCTATATAAAAGATTACAACTTCTAAAAGTGTTAGTCCATGTTAGGATGAAACTACAATCCTATTTGTCGAGTGGAGTCAGATTTACCCCTACTCATAGAGTTTCTACTACTTGGGTCCCTCTTACAATCATTAGCATTAATAATTTCTTCTAGCACTCGACTGATTTGCAGTGGATTTAGCAGGTTGTTGAGAATTTCCTTTTCCTTTAGCAGCTTTAGGGCAATTCGAAAACTTATGCTCAGCACTACCACAACTCAGATATTTTCCTTACTTTCTCCAACACTCAGCCTCAGTGTGGTTAATTTGGCCACAGTATCCACAAGTTACGTGAGGAGTCACGGCTTGACTAGTTTGAGATTTCCTTTTTTGTTGACCTCATCTACTCCTATTTCCTTTTGACGGGGTTTTGTTTGATGGAGTTTCTTGAAATTTTTCATACATCTTTACTCCTTCAACTATTTTTTCCATATTAAGGGGTTGGGTAGACTTCTCAGACGGTTTAGGGATATCACTTGGGTTACCCCTCTTTCTAGCATGAAAAGTCTTAGATTGAGACTTAGCATTCTCTATTCTTTGTGCTTTATCCAAAGCATCCGTAAAAGTGGTAATCTGGGCAGCTGTTAGGGATTCTTGAATTTCTACATTTAACTCCTGAATAAACCTCCTTATCCTTTTCCGTTCGGTGAGTACAAACTTAGGGGCAAATTTGGAAAGTTTGGTAAATCGCTCCTCATACTCAACCACACTTAATAACCCTTGTTTTAACTTAATAAAATTATCCTCCCTCTTTTCTTGTATAATTGGCGGAAGGAACTTGACATAAACTCCCTCTCAAAGTTTACCAAAATCCAAGGGATTTGTTCTCTTTTCCACTTTGCACTAACAACATTCCACCACGAGCGTGCCGCCCTTTCAAGTTGGAAAAGGCAAAATTCACTTGCCTTTCTTCGGTATAATCTAAAGCAGCAAAAATATCAACCAAACTTTCAAACCAATTTTCCGCTATTTCAGGATCAGACCCTTCATGGAATTTAGGGGGAGGGAACTTCAAGAATCGCTCGAGGGCTCTATCCTCACCCCTCTCTTGGTTCCTAGGTTGGTCGACTGGTTCAGGTTTCTGGCGCTCAGCTAAGCGCTCGAGAATATCGGTCATGCGGTTAATGGCCGTAGCCACTTGGTCACCCTCTTCGTTTCTAGGGTTTTGGTTTGGTCCAGTCGCGGATCCCTCACCTCTCTCGGGAGTGCAGGGTTACCGAAACCTACGCCCACGCCCCCGTCCACGTCCTCGCCGATTCATTTAGCAAGTTTCTAAACGCATAATGGAAGTAGAAAGTATAAGCATGTGAATCGAAAAACAAGTACATATTGCAAGATCACTTCAAATCAAAGCATAGCTATTTGCATAAGTTAGAATTTATGTCACATGTCGATATGCATACAACAAGTTAATAGTGTCAAATACAGATCATTGGCAACTAAGTGCCACAAATATAGTACTTGCAGGCATAATACAAAAGGCCTCATGGTGAGCACCACCCTTACTATACTAGGCAGGATCAAAAGAAAATCATAAGCTTAGTTAGGGATAAAATTAGAGGAATCCATGATACCAAACCACATCATTCAAATGATTATAAACTCCAAATTGCATCCCAAAGCTTGAGCTACTTCCTAAATTCTTAGCCTTCTCGCTAGATTCAAGGTGAAAATTCTTGTACAAGCTAGAGTAATTAGTCAAACCAAACGGAATACAAAGATGTCTTATTTTCAAGTTCAAGGTGGAGCCTAAAATTGTTCAAATAGTTCAACTCTTCTTTCGAAATGTTCGACAAGCAAAAGAGTGGGGAAAACAAGGTTTCTAACCCTTAAACTCACTAGATAGCTCTTTAGATTTTCAAATCTTGACCCACTTCCAACCTAACTTGAAGGGTAAAGCCTCATAGTGTTTTGTGAGCAAAATGGTGCTACAACCTCAAGTAGCAAAAATCACGTTGCACTTAATACACAATCAAACTCCACAGTCCGGCATCCTAAACTTTTAGGCCTAAGACACACTACAAAGATCTAAACCTAAGCTCTGATACCAACTGTGACACCCCACTTCTCCCAAGGGCGAACCCTAGGGTGTCTGCGGGACGCCAGCCCAACTCTTGCCAGGACTGGGTACAAATTCAATTCAAACTTAAGAATAACCAATCAGTACTAAAAGTCGAAAATATAAAGGAAGGTCAATTCCTTAATAATTGATTAAATCTTACATCATAAGTTACCAAAACATCTTACAATCCCAAAATATACAGTTTCCAAAAGTTGACTAAATGAATACATTCAAAATTCTAATAAAAGGCCATCAAGTCAATCTCTCCATCATTCCTTCCATTTCAGCTCCTGTTAAAGAAAGTAAGTCTAATGGGGTGAGCGGATGCTCGTGAGGCCAAGAAAACATGCAAGACAATTATTTCAATAATAATAGAACTTACACACTAGTGAGACTATAATATTCAAGAAATTTCACAATTTTTAATAAACACTCTTGAGTAGGATACAGAAGCTCTCCGGAGCTAATGATTTCTTATTTTGCTCAATTTCAATTTTTAATACCTTCTCGGGACGACACCTCATCCCCCAGGTAGGTAATTGAGTTCATAGCCTTTCACATATTTCATGTATGTTTCTGAGACGACTCGAGAGGTACCTCCCACCCAAATCGGTGTGGTACTTACAATCGTTTAGTTTATAGTTCCGGGACGATTCGAGAGGTATCTCCCACCCGGATCGGTGTGGTACTTACTATCGTCCAGAGGTCGATGAGACATCGCTCCAATCGACTTAGAATGCTTTAGGATTCTGAGATGATTCGAGAGGTACCTCCCACCCGGATCGGTGTGGTACTTACTATCGTTCAGAGATCTAGGGCACTGAGACGATTCGAGAGGTACCTCCCACCAAATCGGTGTGGTATTTGCTATCGTTCAGTTAATAGGTCTGAGACGATTCGAGAGGTACCTCCCACCAAATCGGTTTGGTACTTGCTATCGTTCAGAGGTCGATGAGACATCGCTCCAATCGACTTATACAGCCATAGCATAATTAATCATTTCATGTCATTCAAGCATTTAATACATTCAAACATTTATTTCATTTCCATCAAGTCATGTAATTCAAGCACGAGTCATTTATTTCAAATGAGAACGAGTGCAATAAAGTACACACTCGGCTCTATTTTCAAATCTCAAGTCATTAACAACAAGTAAGTACGTATCAAGTTCTCAGGATTTCAACTATTCATGCATGTAATATCCATGTACAATTACCAATCATATTCATTCAAGTAATAAGTATCACATAGTTACACGAGAAAGAGGACGAGGGAGATAAAGTACACCCTCACCTCGGCAAGTTTACGTATTATGTATAACATTCGTACAATTAATATCTCAATCACATAAGCATTTAACATACACTTGACACTCACCAAATAAACAAAGAAGAAATGTCACTTGACCTTCAGGCGTCTACCGTGGAATCCTCTTGAAGTTCTTCGTGCGAGTCTGAGCAATTAATAGTGAACAATTACTTACAAACCCCAATTATCAAGGAAGATTGCACGCTTGTACAATCTTAGAAGATCTCGCTAAAATGAGCCTAAATTACTCACGAATTAAGGCTCAAAAGAGGGGTTTTAAAGTATAAGAGAAATCGAGTTTTCATCTTTGAAATCAAGTGTAAAACGTTCAAGTAATATCGAAGGAATAAGGAGGATTCAAAAAACTCCATTTCCTTAAAATTCAGAAATTTCAGTTTTGATACGAGATCTTTGAAAAATCGTATCTCACTCTTTACAAGTCCAAAATTGGAAAACTTGGTACCGTTGGAAACCTCTTAGAAAGTGCTAAAAGTTCTTAGAAGATAATTTTCCATGATTCCAAACTAAAGGTATCCAAAAATTAGCTCAAAGTTGCTATTCTGGGGCATTGAAGACAGGTTTAGGTTGGTTTTTGGCCAACTTTGAAAATTCAGTAAAATTCACTTGATCCGAACTAACCTCTGAAATTTGGAAATCTATTAGAGTTTCAATACAAGTTCAAAACAAAATAAATCGAACAAGATTCAGAGTTTTGAGCACCAAGATACGGTAGCTCAAAGTTACCCAAATTTCCTTGCTAAACAAAGATTTTCCAACATCAAGTCATGAATTTTGAAAATTTAGTTGAACTATGAAATGGCCTCGGAATAATACCAAAATTAGAAGTCCTCTACCAAATTTCATGGAGAAATAAGCGCAGAAAGTGGGTTAACAAAACCGTTGAAATCACAAGAAATTATAAGGCTAAACTGCCTTTGAACTTCCATTTTGCCATTTCCAATCATTTGGTCAGGAACATCTTAAACATGGTTCATTCCAGTAGGAAATGTGCAAAATATGTTCAAGGTACATTCGATAGATGATTTACACTAAGAAGCTTCGGATAACAAGTCCCAAACCATAGTTAGTTTCAAATCTGTCCAAAACACTGTTTTCGTTCAGAAAGTCAGTTTTGAATTTCGATCATAAATCACTCAATTCAACTCGGAATTGAGCGTGGTTTGTGGTGTTAGAAAATAGACTCATAAGGATACATTTTCTCAGAAGAAACTATTCCCAAAATCTGTCCATAACCAGCTCATACATGAGCATCAAATCGCAGTTCATAATCTGCCTCCTAGTGACAAACGAAACAGGACAGCAATTTTTAAATGAATGGTTTGGCTCACTCAAGAGGAACCAGAACATGCATTTTATACCAAATGAAATCCGGGAATGTCTAGTTTCCAGTGCCACAAACGGCACTCGATTCCAACATCGAAGCGATGAATTATAGCCGAAACAAGATGACTGTATGGCAGTGACGGGAATCATTTTCCAGTTTTCTAAACTTTGGAAATAACTTCATTTAACCAGCAAAATCATATTATTTTTCCATAAAACTTTTACACAATCAGTATAACATGTAAACAACATAAACAAATCATCAGAACCTCAAAATCTTGCACAAAAGTGGTCGAACAATCCAGGGGCAAAATTGTCACTTTTTCCCATTGCACCTCATTTGAGATTCCATCAATAACCCAACATTAATCCACCAATATAAGCACTAAACCGACATTATTTCATTATCAGTCACCAAATCAGTCCATATATCCAAGGTGGGAGTTCATAGAGCCCACCAAACAAAAATCCATCATAAACAAGACTACCCACATGCATGCAAGAGCTTATATATGCTTTACTACTTCCATAAGATAAGATTTAAGGGCTTGATCGTCATATACCTTCTTAGATGCTAAAGATCAGATTTTTGGCCACAAGAAAGCTCCAAGAAACCGTGAAAATAAAACTCTTCTCCTTGCCTAAGTGAATCTCCAAGTGGTTTGTGAGTTGGATGCAAATTTTGTGATGAAATGGAGGAAGATTGGTGCAAGAATGAAGAAGCTTTTCTTCCTTTCTTTCCTTTGCTGTTTGGTCGGCTGTTTTGGGAGGGAAAAGAGAGTGTTTGGCCGGCACTTGAGGTGAGAAGAAAAGGGTTTTGATCTGGTGTGATGCTCCTTTGAGAAGCCTAAGAATTTGTGGCCCAAAATGCTCCAAAAGTCAACTAAGGAGAGTGCGCGTACGCGCGCGTTTCGTGCTCGTTTTCTCTCGGGTTTGTTTCACTTGTGCACTAAACCTCTAATGCACTTATATTCATAGTATTATTATTCACTCTTAATGGTCAAAAAATAAAGGCCTTAAGTCCCTTAATTGATCGCGCGCATAAAAGCGCGTACTTCCAAATTTGCGCGATAACACTTAACTTTCAAGAAATTCTTATAACGATTGTATTACTAACTAATACTTGAGCACTTAAACATAAAAATTCCTAATTTGAGACTAATGTACAAGTATCCAATTTTTCAAACTTATTGTCTCCTCGAATCAATTATTTGCTCTAATTGCGTATTCACTATTTTCACTTAACGGATTTCGAGAAATTAATTTTTGAAACAAGCCATTCTAAAAATATAAGTAAGTCATAGATCAATGTAATTAGGTCTCAAGAGACTAGAAAATAATATTCGGGGCTAACAGGCAATTAAATATTTTAATAAACTCGTAACAGGAGTTGAAAAATAAATAAATTTTTTTAAGATGACTTTTTCTTAATTTACTATTGATCATTCTTATTTTTCCAAAATTAATACACTATCAATTCAAATATAGTCTTGAAAAACGTGTACTCGTTGTTCCGAACTAAATGAATTTTTGAAAAGTAAATTTCTAACAAAACGCTTTAAAAACATAAGAGAGGCGTTTTTCCATATAAATGAATTTTAAATAGTCGAATTGATTAATTAATTAAGCCAGTAAAATAAAATAAAATAAGGAAATTTCCGGGTCCTCACACTTACTACAATCCACAATTCAAAAGTTCGAAATGTTTCAAATAACTTCAACATATAATTAAAGTACTCCAAAATATTGCATGCTTACATTTAGTTAGCTTTCAAGCTTAACACAATCCAAAAGAATATGTACTATAACCATCCGCTATAATACGACTTAAGATCTTCAAAAGAAAACAATCTAGTACCATTCATGAGCACTCTTGGTCTCAAACCCTGTTAAGCAAAACAAAAACGTGGAATGAGTTACACAGCCCAGTGAGGTTCCAAGACACTCTAGCAGTTCTAATAAATTAAGTAATTTGAGCATACCACATGTATGATTTAAGGTTGTATATTTGGCACTTTAACATGAGATAGTTATCATTGTACGAGTAATTTGAGCATAAAATAAGTATGGTTCAAGGTTTCACATTGGCACGTTTACAATAAGACAGTTTTCATGATACAGAAATAAACACATACCGAAGGATACGGTGTTCCAGTAGAACCATTTCGATCAACTTCACCTTATAACTCCTTGTCCCCTCGGTTTGTTTGGCCATCACCTTATCCCTCTAGTGGTAGTACTCGAGTATACCGAAACGGTGTCCCAGGGTTCCAACCTACTCGACCGAACCCAGTCTTGACTCGAGTAGGTTAGTAACCAAAGGTAGGACCCAGTTCAACTTAGAGCTTACAACATGCACAAGTAATCAAGTAAATTGGTGTACGGTAAAAATTTATCATTTTAGTAGGTCGATTAAGATAATGTACACACTCGCCTTAAAACAGTGACCGATTTCATATGAGCAATTATCATTAACACTTAACACTTAAACACATAAGCAATATACGGTAATTTCATATGAACATGTAATTTATGATAATCAAGTAATCAAGTAAGCAGGTAATCAAGTAAATTGGTAAACGATAAGTAATCACGGTTAACGATAAACGGTAAACAGTAAACGGTAATAGTTCACGGTTAATTTGAAGACATTTATCATTTTAGTAAGTCGAGTACGATAATGTGACAGCCCCACCTTCCCCTAAGGCGAACCAAAGGGGTTAGCGGACTGCCTGCCCAGCTCTCGCCAGGACTAACGGTACGGTTTACGTCAATCTAAAACGTTCCGGAACATACCATTGCGCGCAAACAAGTCAAAACACAAAATAAAATAAAATAAAATAAAAACAAAAAAACTGAAGCCGAAATTTATCTAAACCATAGCCAAGCATATATGTACAACGGAAATCAACATTTACAACCATAATGGCATGCCAAAACCATTCATTAAGGAGTACACATTCGATTTGCCTATCAAAAGGAAATGAACCCGTTATACATTAGGGTTTCACTTCAAGAGCTATACAAAAGACATTTACAAGCTCAGTATGGCAATTGACTATCCAGTCCATTTTCAAAAGCAATTATATCCCTGTAAGGAAAACAAATAACACGGAATGAGCCAAAGCCCAGTGGTATACCACCCAATAAGCAATCAAAGTCATATAAGAATGAACCTTCATTTAAAGTGCACAAATAAGCAATGAAGCAAAACGGTAAAAGGATACGGTCGGCTCTCAAGAGCCCAATTCCACGCTTGTAATCTTGATCCAACCCCATTGACCCTCCGTCAATGTTAAAAGTACCAAACCGTAGACCACACTTTACTCCCATTCCTTCCACCTATCATACCCCAACCGCGCCCGCACTCCATTCAGTAATATTTTTGGTAATACTCGAGTTTACCGGAACCAAGAGTCTCATTACTACAAGGTCCCTCGGTACAGTCCCCGTGGCAATTCAATCTTTACGACCAAACCCTCGCCGGCTCGATCCAATTGACTACCAAACGGGGTTGAGCTCAGTAATGCAGTAAGGCCGTTGGACATCGTCCAAACGACATCAATTCAGTATCCATGAAATGGAATGCCGTATCTCATATATCCAATGCAGTATTTCAGTAAAACACAATCAATAGCCATGAATAAAATCACAAGGGGTGAGGGCGATCAAGTACACCCTCACCTCAATCATTTCCAATAACCAAGTAAGCCTTCAAGGCATCAAATACACATAGCACAAAGCCACATTATAACAAGTAAGTGAGTAGTATACTCACCAAGCAAGTAAGTGGTATTTCATGTACCACGATCACCAAGCCGTCGTGCACTACCTTCACGCCCTAGAATCATGCAACACATACAATAAGACTCCATGCCGAGCCATAAACAACACCAATTCACAACCCCAATAGGGTTCTATAAACATATACAAGCATGATAGCAAACCAGAAATTAAGAAAGGGCTTTAACTTAAGCCTTGATAAGAAAACCGGTTTTGCCGTCATAATGCGGTAATGGTACAACTCTCACTACAAATATCGGTTGGGGGTGTAAGACCCACCGTTTCGAAGCTATGGAACAGGGCTACAATAATGTAGAAGACCACTCAATCCAGTTCCTAGCTTAACTAGGTCGAAAATGCCAAATACTAACCCAGAATTCCTAAAACAGGTTCGCAAAACACAAAAAACTGTAATCGGTATATCTCAGTCCATACAAGTCCAAATGCCGAAATTCCAAAGGTATAAGTTAGCTAAGTCATCCAACTACATTTCATCAGAAGACACCAACTTCAAAATCCAAACCAAAACCAGTCAAAATGGCCAAATACAAACTCAGTTTTCGCATTCTGATCAAAGCAGAATAGCTACAGTAATTTCGTCATAACTCACTCTGCACTATTCCAAATGCCCTGAAATTTTACAGGCACCTTATAAAAATCAATACCTACAACTTTCATGTTTTGAGCAAAGTCCAATTCGGCCTCTAACCCAGTGATCTAAAACCGGACAGAATTGGGGTTCAAGAACCCTAACTTTTCAAATTTCACACCAAATCCAAAATTGATTGCATTTAACCACAATTCACACTCACTAGAGTCATTTCCAACCATTACAATTCATCATACAAGCCCCCAACATCAAGATCATATTAAACTAGAAAAAATCCCAATAAAATAAAAATTTCACCAAAACTCTTCAAATCAAGAAATAAATCACATTTTCACACACTCATGCCACTTCTAAGCATCATATAACCATCATTAAAGGTAGTAGGGTGTTTCAAGCTTCACTTACCAAGAAACAAGAGAGAGGAAGATGTGGAGCACCTTAGTCCTTCAAACAAAGTTCACCAAACAACTTGCTAGCACTAGAAGGAAAGTTTTTATGGAGTGAAATCTTGTTTATGGCCTTGATTGAGATGATTTGCTAGTAGAAACTTGAAGATTGAAGAAGTTTTCCTTCTTGCAAGAGTGAGAGAGAGAGCCGGCCAAAGGGGAAGAAAAATGAGGAAATTTGGTGAATTTTGAGATATTTAACCTTTGGGTCAAAAGGTCAAAAAAATGTCAAAAGGTGAATAGTGATTCTTAAAAGGTATCCAATAAGAAAGTGACATGTGTCACTCTATTAAATGCAATTCTATCATTCTTTTCTCTCTCACATCAATCACTTCATATACTCTACTTATCTCTTAACACCCGATAAATTATACACAGAATCCAAAACTTAACCTTATTGGCCGAATTTTTCCGAACTTTTCGCACTAGTGGGTCCCACGTCCACTATTTATCCTTAATTTTCTAAAAACTCTCCAATACTAGAAAAATCATCTTAAAACTATAATTGCTCATAAAATCCTCTCAGAAAATATTTCTAAGCCAGAAAATGCAGAAAACATGCAATTAAGGGG
Source organism: Coffea arabica (assembly GCF_036785885.1). NCBI lineage: Eukaryota > Viridiplantae > Streptophyta > Magnoliopsida > Gentianales > Rubiaceae > Coffea > Coffea arabica. Next base: position 45,167,419 of record NC_092320.1, on the reverse strand, counting down.
AAATAAACCCTAGGAAAATATTAGGGTTTTTACGGGTTCTCACACTCTCCCCCCCTTAAAAGAATTTCGTCCTCGAAATTTCTCACCTTAATTCCCGAAAAGGTTTGGGTATTTCTTTCGCATTTCCTCTTCCATTTCCCAAGTAGCTTCCTCCACTCCGTGGTTTCTCCATAACACTTTCACTAGCGGAATCTTCTTGTTTCTGAGCTCTTTGACTTTTTGATCGAGTACTTGGACTGGTTTCTCTTCATAAGCCAGTGATTCATCCACTTCGATATCCTCCGGTTGCAACACATGAGATGGGTCTGGATGATACTTCTTTAGCATCGAGACGTGAAAGACATCGTGGATTCGAGATAGACTGGATGGCAGTTCCAATCGATACGCGACCGCTCCAACCCTTTGAAGGATCTTGTAGGGTCCGACGTACCGCGGTTGAAGTTTCTTTCCTTTGCCCGTTGTGAGACTTCGTAAGGGTGTGATCTTAAGAAATACTTGATCTCCAACTTCAAATTCCAAATCCTTCCTTCGGTTATCCGCGTAGCTCTTTTGGCGACTCTGGGCGGTTTGAAGCCGTTGCTTTATCAACTTGACCTTCTCGTGAGCCTCTTCCATCCATGGAATAGTTGTCGGGTCCAGTGCCTTCTTTTCACCAACTTCGTCCCAGTAAATCGGCGAGCGGCACTTGCGTCCGTAGAGAGTTTCGTACGGAGCCATTTGAATTGACGAATGGAAGCTATTGTTGTACGCGAACTCTACCAAGGTCATGTGCTGACCCCAACTGCCTCCAAAGTCCAGAATGCAAGTTTGTAGCATGTCCTCGAGAGTTTGAATCGTCCGTTCTGACTGGCCATCCGTCTGAGGGTGATAGGTTGTGCTTAAATTGAGTTTCGTCCCCAGGGTTTCTTGGAACTTCTGCCAAAACCGAGATACGAACCGTGGATCCCGATCAGAGACAATGCTCACAGGAACACCGTGTAGTCTAACAACTTCATCCATGTACAGTCGGGTCAATTTGTCCATTGAGTACTTCATGTTCACCGGCAAGAAATGGGCCGATTTGGTTAATCGATCAACGATCACCCAAACGGCATTGTGTCCCCTTTGCGTCCTCGGTAAACCTGAAACGAAGTCCATAGTGATGTTTTCCCACTTCCACTCGGGTATCTCCAAGGGTTGTAACAAACCCGATGGTTTTTGATGCTCCGCCTTCACTTGCTGGCAAATGAGACATTTCTGCACGTACTGCGCGATTTCCCTCTTCATATTATCCCACCAGTAAGTTCCCTTCAGGTCTTGATACATCTTGCTGCTACCCGGATGGATTGTATACTTAGACCTATGAGCTTCCTCCAGAATTTCTGCTTTCAATGACTCGTCCTTTGGTACTACAATTCAGTTCCGATACTTCAGAAGACCCTCAGGACTCAAATTGAAGTCCGTTGTTTCTCCCTTTTCCACTTTCTCTCTCCACTTCCGTACCATCAAATCCTCGCCTTGCGCCTCTTTTATACGTCCCAGTAGAGTGGAGGTCACCCTTACATTGCTAAATATCACCTTATGACTCCCAAGACAGGGTTTCCACTCACACACGGATTCTAGTAAATCCCACTCCTTAATCATTAGCCCTGCCACTTGCACTTTACGACTCAAGGCATCTGCTACCACATTTGCCTTTCCCGGATGGTAATTGATCGTACAGTCGTAATCTTCCAGGAATTCCATCCATCGCCGTTGTCTCATATTCAGTTCCTTCTGGGAGAAGAGATATCTCAGACTCTTGTGATCCGAATACACTTCGAAGGTCACCCCATATAGGTAATGCCTCCACTTTTTCAGAGCAAATACAACAGCGGCTAATTCCAGGTCGTGAGTCGGGTAGTTCTGCTCGTGAAGCTTCAATTTCCTAGAGGCAAAAGCAATCACATTCCGGTTCTGCATCAAAACGCATCCCAATCCTTCTCGCGACGCGTCTGCATATACTGCAAACCCGTCCACTCCATTTGGCAAGACCAGTACCGGAGCCATGGTCAATCTTCTCTTTAATTCCTGAAAACTTGTTTCGCATCGGCCGTTCCAAATAAACTGGCCATGCTTCTTTGTCAAGTCAGTTAATGGTCCGGCTAACTTGGAAAAATCTTTAATAAACCTTCGGTAATACCCAGCTAGCCCTAGAAAGCTACGAATTTCCGTGGGGGTTTCTGGTCTCTTCCAATTTGTCACGGCCTCAACCTTCGCCGGGTCCACCGAAATACCTTCGTGGGAAATCACGTGCCCTAGAAACGCCACTTTCTCCAACCAAAACTCGCATTTATTGAACTTGGCGTATAGCTGATGTTCCCTCAATGTCTGCAACACCATTCTTAAATGCTCTTCATGCTCCTCGCGTGTCTTAGAGTAGACCAAAATGTCGTCAATAAACACCACGACAAATCGGTCCAGGTAGGGTTTAAAAACCCTATGCATTAAGTCCATGAAGGCGGCGGGAGCATTAGTCAGTCCAAAGGGCATAACGGCGAACTCGTAATGCCCGTATCTCGAGTTGAAAGCAGTTTTCGGAATGTCCTCCTTCCTAATCAACAACTGGTAGTATCCCTGTCGGAGGTCCAACTTCGAGAAGACCACTGCTCCTTGCAGCTGGTCAAATAACTCGTCTATGTGAGGCAGTGGATACTTGTTCTTGATCGTCACGTTGTTCAGCCCCCTATAGTCAATACACATTCTCAAAGTTCCATCCTTTTTCTTCACGAATAGGACCGGAGCTCCCCAAGGAGACTCACTCTCGTGGATGAATCCCCGCTCCAAAAGGTCTTGTAATTGCAACTTAAGCTCTTTAAGTTCTGCAGGCGCCATTCGGTAAGGGGTTTTCGAGATAGGTGCAGTTCCAGGTAAAAGATCTATTCGAAATTCTATCTCTCTTTCAGGAGGTAAAGCCACTAACTCATCAGGAAACACATCCGGAAATTCCCTCACTATGGCCACGTCTTCCACTTTTAACTTATCCGTAGGGGTGTTAATTAAGAAGGCCAAAAATCCTTGCGCCCCTCTACTTATCAGTTTCCTAGCTCGAATGCCCGAAATGAGAGCAGATGAGGCTAACCTACCCCTTATATCTAACCTTAAGGTTGCCTCGCCAGGAATGCGAAATTCAACTATTTTCGTTTTACAATCCAGTTGGGCGTTATATTTGGCTAACCAGTCCATACCCAGAATCACGTCGTACCCCTTAATGGACAAGCTAATCAGGTCTCCTAGAAATCTCCTTTCACCTACCCATACATCGCAATCCCTATAAACCATACTAGTCACCAAACGTTGATTCCCCGTAGGTGTACTAACCTCTAAGTCATATGGTAAACTAGCAGGTTTTATATCGATGCCACACATGAAATCAGGGTTAACAAACGAATGAGTGGCACCAGGATCAATTAAAACTTTGGCAAAGCGGTGGAAAATAGGGATCGTACCTTCCACCACCTCGGAAGACTCTGGGATCTGGTGAGGCTCTAAGGAATATACCCTAGCCGGAACTTTTGGTTTGGATCCGTCTCCCTTGGCCGATCCAGTATTGGTTCTCGACGGTAGTTGGCTCCCATTTTCGTCTTGTTTCAGGACCGGACATGTAGCCAGCTGATGGTCCGCACTTCCACACCGCAGACATTTCCCCAGTTTCCTCCAGCAATTGTCCTCGGTGTGGTTTGTCTTTCCGCAGTGCCCACAGGGTCCACGAGGTGCCGAAGCCGAGCCACTCTGGGTGTTTCCCCTTTGCCCTCGCCCAGCTTGGCCGCCCCTGAACGGAGTCCCTCTGCCTGGTCCAGAATGACGACCACCTCCAGTTCCTCGTCCAAACTTGGAGGGAGTGCTCTTCTCACCTTGTCCAGACGTACTCCCAGGAAATCCACGCTTCTTAGCCTGGAAGTTTCGGACCTGAAGCCGTGCACTCTCAACTCGTTGGGCTTTTTCCATAGCCTTGCTAAACGTGGTAATTTGAGCCGCCGCGAGGTCCTTCTGGATCTCAACGTTCAAGCCCTGAATGAAGCGCCTCACTCGTCTTTGCTCAGTCATGATTAATTCAGGCGCAAATTTGGACAGGCGGGTAAACTGGCTCTCATACTCCGCCACAGTCTGAGCCCCTTGCCGGAGCCGGATAAACTCGTCTTCCTTCCTCTCCTGGACTAGAGGAGGGAAAAACTTGGCATTAAACTCTCGTATAAAGTTCACCCATGTCCTCGGTGTCTGCTCTCGCTCCCATTTCTGCCTAATTACGTTCCACCAGGAACGGGCAGCTCCTTCCAGTTGAAACACGGCAAAAGTGACCTGCCGTTCGTCCGGGTAGTGTAAAGCCACGAATATATCAACCATCTTCTCCAGCCATTTCTCGGCGACGTCAGGGTCAGGTCCCCCAATAAACTTTGGTGGGGAAAACTTTTGAAAACGCTCAAGAGCTCTATCCTCGCTCTCAACGTGGTTACCAGGATTTCCGGGGTTAGGGTTTGGGTTTTGGCCCTGTTGTTGCACTACCTGTGCAAGTAGGTTGGTCATTTGCTGCATAGCAGCAGCTATTTGAACGTTGGGGTCTATCTGGAGTTCAGGATTTGGTCCAGTAGAAGCTTCCCCCGTTTCCCTAACTGGTGTGGGTTGCCTACCACGCCCACGTCCCCGTCCACTCCGTGTTCCTTCCATTAGGTATACTTGGTCTAGGCAAAAGTACTAAACCAAAGCAATAACAAAGCATATAAGTAACACTTAAGTTCTGCACAAAAACACATTTATACAGTCCAAGCATAAACACAATCACACATATATACATGCCAAACACATATATACAAGCAGTCAGTCAGGTACGGCCAAAGCACGTACGTACACAAAAGATCCACCTGAGGATAGGCCTATCAAAAGAGATTTACACATAGCTAACTCTATATCCAAAACGGTTAGCTAAGGCACTATCCCTATCCCTATATACATACAAGAGCCACCACTAGCCAAAAGAAGCCTCTAAGATCAAGGCCTAATCAGTCGCCGGGGTCTGAGACCCAGGCGATGGGGTAGACTCCTCCCCAGCCTCGGCCCCAGCATACGAGGCCTCGTCACTAGACTCCTCGAGTCCGTCGTCGCATAGGTTAAGGATCGCCTCAGCACGACCCCTGACCTTACGAGCTCGCTTAGTCTCGCGCTCGCGTGCATCTCTCAACTGATCACATAGATCATCAACTCTTTCCTCGACCTCTTGCACGTCATATTCTAGCTCTTTAATACGCGAGGCTTGCTTCTCATTGGTCGCCTTAGCCTGAGTCACCTCAGCTTCCAACGCAGCAACCACAGCTTCAAGCTTAGTATTTTCCTTAGCAAACTCCTCGCGTTCCTTTGCCACCGACAAAACTAGTGTATTTGGGTAGGCAAAATTGCTACGACACCCACACTGTCGAACGCGGCTGGCCGGGCTCCAACGGACCACGGCCCCCTTCTGCCTAAGTTGATACTTAATCGGCGGCAACGTGCTACGAGGACGATCTCCTGCCGGACGGTCACTCGGGTCACCACTGGCATCCATCCTATAGCAAAGGAATAAACAACATGAATAACCTTAAAAATCATAATCAATAAAACCCTCAAGTCGAGCACTTCTATTACACCCAGGCTAATTCAAACCTAGGCTCTGATACCACCTGTGACAGCCCCACCTTCCCCTAAGGCGAACCAAAGGGGTTAGCGGACTGCCTGCCCAGCTCTCGCCAGGACTAACGGTACGGTTTACGTCAATCTAAAACGTTCCGGAACATACCATTGCACGCAAACAAGTCAAAACACAAAATAAAATAAAATAAAATAAAAACAAAAAAACCGAAGCCGAAATTTATCTAAACCATAGCCAAGCATATATGTACAACGGAAATCAACATTTACAACCATAATGGCATGCCAAAACCATTCATTAAGGAGTACACATTCGATTTGCCTATCAAAAGGAAATGAACCCGTTATACATTAGGGTTTCACTTCAAGAGCTATACAAAAGACATTTACAAGCTCAGTATGGCAATTGACTATCCAGTCCATTTTCAAAAGCAATTATATCCCTGTAAGGAAAACAAATAACACGGAATGAGCCAAAGCCCAGTGGTATACCACCCAATAAGCAATCAAAGTCATATAAGAATGAACCTTCATTTAAAGTGCACAAATAAGCAATGAAGCAAAACGGTAAAAGGATACGGTCGGCTCTCAAGAGCCCAATTCCACGCTTGTAATCTTGATCCAACCCCATTGACCCTCCGTCAATGTTAAAAGTACCAAACCGTAGACCACACTTTACTCCCATTCCTTCCACCTATCATACCCCAACCGGGCCCGCACTCCATTCAGTAATATTTTTGGTAATACTCGAGTTTACCGGAACCAAGAGTCTCATTACTACAAGGTCCCTCGGTACAGTCCCCGTGGCAATTCAATCTTCACGACCAAACCCTCGCCGGCTCGATCCAATTGACTACCAAACGGGGTTGAGCTCAGTAATGCAGTAAGGCCGTTGGACATCGTCCAAACGACATCAATTCAGTATCCATGAAATGGAATGCCGTATCTCATATATCCAGTGCAGTATTTCAGTAAAACACAATCAATAGCCATGAATAAAATCACAAGGGGTGAGGGCGATCAAGTACACCCTCACCTCAATCATTTCCAATAACCAAGTAAGCCTTCAAGGCATCAAATACACATAGCACAAAGCCACATTATAACAAGTAAGTGAGTAGTATACTCACCAAGCAAGTAAGTGGTATTTCATGTACCACGATCACCAAGCCGTCATGCACTACCTTCACGCCCTAGAATCATGCAACACATACAATAAGACTCCATGCCGAGCCATAAACAACACCAATTCACAACCCCAATAGGGTTCTATAAACATATACAAGCATGATAGCAAACCAGAAATTAAGAAAGGGCTTTAACTTAAGCCTTGATAAGAAAACCGGTTTTGCCGTCATAATGCGGTAATGGTACAACTCTCACTACAAATATCGGTTGGGGGTGTAAGACCCACCGTTTCGAAGCTATGGAACAGGGCTACAATAATGTAGAAGACCACTCAATCCAGTTCCTAGCTTAACTAGGTCGAAAATGCCAAATACTAACCCAGAATTCCTAAAATAGGTTCGCAAAACATAAAAAACTGTAATCGGTATATCTCAGTCCATACAAGTCCAAATGCCGAAATTCCAAAGGCATAAGTTAGATAAGTCATCCAACTACATTTCATCAGAAGACACCAACTTCAAAATCCAAACCAAAACCAGTCAAAATGGCCAAATACAAACTCAGTTTTCGCATTCTGATCAAAGCAGAACAGCTACAGTAATTTCGTCATAACTCACTCTACACTAATCCAAATGCCCTGAAAATTTACAGGCACCTTATACAAATCAATACCTACAACTTTCATGTTTTGAGCAAAGTCCAATTCGGCCTCTAACCCAGTGATCTAAAACCGGACAGAATTGGGGTTCAAGAACCCTAACTTTTCAAATTTCACACCAAATCCAAAATTGATTGCATTTAACCACAATTCACACTCACTAGAGTCATTTCCAACCATTACAATTCATCATACAAGCCCCCAACATCAAGATCATATTAAACCAGAAAAAATCCCAATAAAATAAAAACTTCACCAAAACTCTTCAAATCAAGAAATAAATCACATTTTCACACACTCATGCCACTTCTAAGCATCATATAACCATCATTAAAGGTAGTAGGGTGTTTCAAGCTTCACTTACCAAGAAACAAGAGAGAGGAAGATGTGGAGCACCTTAGTCCTTCAAACAACTTGCTAGCACTAGAAGGAAAGTTTTTATGGAGTGAAATCTTGTTTATGGCCTTGATTGAGATGATTTGCTAGTAGAAACTTGAAGATTGAAGAAGTTTTCCTTCTTGCAAGAGTGAGAGAGAGAGCCGGCCAAAGGGGAAGAAAAATGAGGAAATTTGGTGAATTTTGAGATATTTAACCTTTGGGTCAAAAGGTCAAAAAAATGTCAAAAGGTGAATAGTGATTCTTAAAAGGTATCCAATAAGAAAGTGACATGTGTCACTCTATTAAATGCAATCTTATCATTCTTTTCTCTCTCACATCAATCACTTCATATACTCTACTTATCTCTTAACACCCGATAAATTATACACAGAATCCAAAACTTAACCTTATTGGCCGAATTTTCCCGAACTTTTCGCACTAGTGGGTCCCACGTCCACTATTTATCCTTAATTTTCTAAAAACTCTCCAATACTAGAAAAATCATCTTAAAACTATAATTGCTCATAAAATCCTCTCAGAAAATATTTCTAAGCCAGAAAATGCAGAAAACATGCAATTAAGGGGAAATAAACCCTAGGAAAATATTAGGGTTTTTACGGGTTCTCACAGATAAAGTACATACTCGCCTTAAAATGGTGGAAAAGTTCATAGAAACAATTATCGGTAGCACTTAACAATTAAACACATAATGACCATGGAGTAAACGTGTCATAAAATTATTCAAATCACGTAGTCCTATATGGAACACTCACCTATTCAAAACAAGTGAGTAAGTGATCAAACAAGTGTTTAGGCATCGGTTTCGAGTTCCTCTTGAAAGTCCCTTTGAGCGCCTGAGCAAATAATAACGAACTATTACACATTATCGCTTAAAACCCTTAATTACCTAGGAAGATTGCACTCATGCACAATCTAAGAAGATATCCTAGAATGAGCCTTAATTTCTCTTAAATCGAGGCTTGAAGTGGAGTTTTAATAATACAAGGAAAATTCGATTTTCATCTTGAAATCAAGTGTAAAATAGTCAAGCAATTTTGAGTTTCCTTTAAGTTCGGAAATTTCAGTTTTGACAAGTAATCTTTGAAAAATCGTATCTCATTCTCTGTAAGACCAAAGTTAGAAAACTTGATATCGTTGGAAACTAATTCCAAAGTACTAAAAGTTCCTAGAAGGTACTTTTCCATTATTCCAAATTGAAGACATTCAAATTTCAGTTTCAAGTTTCTAATTTGAACTCCCAAGATAGCTTTGGAGTTGGTTTTCGGCAAACTTCAGAAATTCGGTAAAATTCATGAAATACGAACTAGCCTCTTCAATTTGAAACTAAATTAGAGTTACAATCAAAGTTTAAAAGAAAATAAATGGAACTAGAATTGAAGTTTTGAGCGCCAAGATATAGCGGCTCAAAGTTACTGAAATTTTCTCACCAACCAAGGGTTTTCCAGATTTAAAATGGGAGCTTTAAGACTTTGGTTGAGCATTGAAATGAACTTTGAATGGCACCAAATTTGGTAGTATTATCCTACCATATGAGGGCTATTTCTCTGCCAAATTTCATATAAAAATTTGTTCGGGAAGTCAATTAACAAAGCCACTAAAGTTCCAAGAATTTCCAAGGCAAATCTGCCTTGTACTTCAGTTTTCCTTTTTCAAACATTTGGCCATTGAAATCTTCTCAAACATGGTTTATTTATGAAGACAAGGTCTAATAAACATCCAAGATGTGTTTGATAGGTGATTAACACCAAGGATTTCAAATAACAAGTCTCAAATCAAGATTAGCTATGAATCAGTCCAGAATTATGGCTTTCTTTTACGAAGACAGCTCTGAAATCCTGCCACAATTTACTAAATTCAACTCAGAATTGAGCATGGTCGGTGGTGTTGGAAACTAGGTTACAATTTCTCAGAAGAATTTTTTTTAAACTTCTATCCACAACTAGCTCATATTTGAGTATCAAGTCACAGCTCAAAACAGGGCTTCCAGTACAGATGAGAAATAGAATAGACAACTTTATAGGGTTGGTGCAACTCACTCAAGTAGAATCAAGAAATGCATTTTATACCATTGGAAAGATGGAAGTGTCTAGTTTCTAATGCCGCAAACGGAACTCGATTTTGACATCGGAGCAAAGCGTTATGGCCGAAACAAAATCACTGCCTAGGAGGCTCTGGTTACGTTTCTAGTTTTGCTACATTTTCGAAATCTCAACTTTTGGCCAACCAAATTGGATGATATTTGGTGGAAACTTTCCACACAACCAACACAACATATTTACGTCAAAATCAAGTCAATTGAACCTCAAAAAGTGCATTAATGGTCACGAAAAAATAGGGGCAGAATCGTCACTTTTGCTCATCTCACTTCCTTTGAGTTTTCTTTCACAACACACCTTATTTTTATAAGATTAAGCACTAATCCAATATAAATAACATCACATCTCATCAAATCAGTTCATCAAGTCATTGTGGGTGTCGCACCCCATATTTTTAAATAAGAAAAAATAAAAGACGAGTTTAGAAAAATGGCTTTTGATTCGATTTTTTATTGAAAAATGAATTTTTGATTTAAAAAGAAAATGAAAAACATGGGTCTTAAATGGGACTTGAAAATGCGACGATTTGACCCAAAATATAGTTTAAAAAGGGTTTTTGAATTAAAAAATGGAGTCGCCACTTGATATTAAGTTGAGGTGTACCAAGTCACCTAAAAAATGAATTTTAAAGGAAAAAAAAGTAGGAAAACCAATTTTAAACGACTCCAAATCTACGAAAATCAAAGAAAAGGATTCGGGAGTCACATTTGAAGAAAGGAAAGGCAAGGATAAGAATCCAAGGCACCCTTTCAACCTAGCCAAGACTAATTGCGCGATTTAGTCAAAGATTTTCTCATTTTAACCTAGAGATTTATCACATTTGGATGTACTATATGAATGCAAATCCTAGACCTAGGAGGGTATCGGGGGTCGAAATGTATCTTCAAAACTTACTTGGTGCCAATCACATTAATCGTGACGCCCAATAATGACTTTTCCAAGAAGTCACGAATAATGCAAGTCATGAAACTTGAAAGAAAGAAAAAGTAAAGAAAATAATAATATACAAATGTGTATGACCTAAAGGACTGCAACATGTCGGGTACGGGGGACTAATGTTCGTTGGCTTTCAATGTTCCCTTTAATAGAGGGAATACGAGTGTGCTAAAACTAGAGAAGCCAAACTCATCCATATCCCATATCCAAGGGATTTTTCCTAATCTAATCAAGCACATGTACTAACCTAGGTCTAATGTTTAGATGAAATGCAAGCCTAATGTCATGTTTCATACAAAGGGGTAAGTAATATACATATAAGAGGAAAATATGGGGAAAGGAATATAAGTAGAAGGGAATATGGGATAAAGGATGTACATATATAAGAAAGTGTCATGCAACATGGTAAAACCCTAAAAAGTGAAAACATGCATGAGATGAAGTGATTTTATGACACAACCATGATCTAACGTTCGAGGGGCTCCTAAGGGTCTAGCATTGGACTAACCCATGTCTACAATTTCCCACTAGCATTGGACTAGTGAGAAAAGTCGGAACAAAGGGCCACAACTAGCGTTGGACTAGTGTGGATTCGAGAAATTGACCACAACTAGCATTGGACTAGTGTGGTGACGTCACACATCGGTTACAATCAAATAAATCATGTAGGACCTAATAAAAACATGTAAACACATAAATCACATAGAGCACATAACACATAAGCATGATATCTAGATGCAAGACCCTAGGAAAGCGAGTAACACATAACATATAGGCATGCAAAAACATACAAGACAAATAAAGCAAATAAAGGCTTAACTATTACATTCGGGGAACCCTACTACAATCTAAAGGGGGAATAAGTAATAATAATAAATACCTAACTATTACAAACTTGGCATTCAAGTGCCTTTCAAATGATCAAAATTGGACTAAAAGAAATATACAAAGCCAATAAAGCAAATGAATAAATAAATGAAATGAATAAAAAAACATTCAAGAGGCATACAATCAAACATGTAAAGTCACATAGGGCACGTAGAGTCAAATATAGTAAGAAATAAGGGATTAGGGTGTACCTCCCTTGAATTGGAACCCCAATGGAGTGAAACCACTTATTTACCCTCCAAAATAATAAAAGAGTCAAGGCATCACTTTAATCAAGAAATAATCACAAAAGATAAAAGTAAACATGAAATTGAATCAATTAAATCATGTAGACAACCCACATTTAAGGAGCCAAAAGAAGAAAGGACTTGATTGCAAAAATTAACAAAGCTTTGGGGTCAAATTATAATCATCACAAAGATTTGGGGTCACAATTAAAGAAATACAAAGTTTAGGGGCCTATTTGCAATAAAATTAGGGACCCAATTGAAAGAAGGTGAAAGTGTCTAGGGCCACAGTATAGTTAAGAAAAAATCCAGGGACTGATTTGCAAATCCAATTACTAGATTCTTAAAAAACTGGCCATTGGGCCATTTTATTTATTTGTTTGGGCCAAAACTTCCCTAGCCCAATCGAAACCCAAGCAAAACAGATGGGCTAGCCTAATTATTCTTACCAATTGAACCCAATTTTAAAACCCCAAATAAAACCCAAGCAAAAGTGTTAGATACCAATCTCCTAAGCCCAAATCAAAACCCAGAAAATAAGCCAACAACTTATTTCTAAAACCCAAGCAAACTAGCCTAGATTTTATACCAAGGCCCAACCAAGCAACCTCAATCCAACCCTTCCACTATTTATACTAAAACCCAACAATATGAAAACTCACTAAAATTTATTAAAAGACTGATTGTACTCTAAATTTCAGAAATTATTTGCTCAAAAAACTGGATTTGAAGTATGGAAAAAGAGAATTAGATCTCAATGGGGCGGAAATGGTTCAATTGCAGAAGTATTCGGGGCCAAAATGAAATGATGTAAAAGTCGAAGGACCAAAATGAAATTCCGAAAAGATCATGCAACTCAGAATCGAAGCTTTCTTCTTCCTTCTACTTGCTGCAACTTGCGCAACTCTAAGCTTCAGCAGTTTTATACGGCAAAAATTGCACTAAAGTATCACGATATGCCACAACAAGAATGTAAAAACTCAACTTCAAAAATCATGGCTTCTCTTTCCTCCCCAACTGGTGAAAATGCACAGATTCTGGCCAGCTTTGGACTGGCCAGGTTTCTATTGAATGCAAACAGAAGGTGCACTAGATTGGTTCTTTTGATTAGAGATCTCGTTCGGGCATTTTATCGAACAGCTACTGGGCATTAAAAATTTCCCCGATTCTTTGTTCAATTGATGCCGGAAGTGGCCCCCAAAAATTGCCCGAAGCAAAAAATTCAGTCCAATCGACCCCCAGAAAACATACACGGCCAAACAATTATGAATAATCACCGGAAAATTGTAAAAAAACTAATTCACCAGAGAATAATGTTGAGGTTGGGATTTTCCAGCATTTACTCTTGAATGGAAGCTGAAATTTAAAGAAAAATGGCTACTTACCGTACTCCTTCTCAATGAACGTTCGCCGGTGATGGTGGTGATTTCCGGAGCTGACAGCAAATTGCAACTCCTCCGCTCGGTTTTTCCTTTTCCTTGCCCAAAAGCTTTTCCCCTCTATCTTCTTTTCCTCAGCCCCTTTCTACCCTAGCCGCCAACTGCTTTTGCCTTTCTTATCATGTTTTCTTCTTCATCCGTTTCAGCCCGAAACCGGCCGAAGCCCATTGCTTTGCTTTTTCTCATTTTTGCTCCTACCTTGCTCTGTTCTTCCGCCAGCCTTTTTGTTTTTTCCTTTTGTTCTCCCTTGAGCCGAAACCTCTCTCGGCCTCTCTATTGGTCTCTCACGGTGGTTCCTCCGATACAGGTTGAGGAATTTTGAGCAGCAAGGGTAGCGGGCGGAGCGCTAGAAAGCGTCTGGTGGGCAACAACCATGAGCTACTGCTGCTGGACCATGAGGTTGATGATGATGATATGGTCAGCAGCAGCCGACAACGGTGGCTTCATTGACCTGAGCATCGGAGGGTTTGGATTGGGGCGATTGGCGGCCGGCGATGAGGAAGCGGTCGGTGACGGCGATTGCGAATTCTCAGATTTTTCTAAGCCGACCTCCTTCCACTCTCCTTTTTCAGATTTTTCTTTTCTGTTTCTTGTTTCTTCCTTATCCGCAGCCGCCACTCACTCTTTTCCTCCTCTCGCTGCTGTCCCCCCGAAACCCTTTTCCACCATTTTTGTTCTGTTTTCCGTTCTCTCCAGCTCCTAGCCCAACCAAAGCCTTCCCCCTCTTTTTCTCTTTCTTTTTTTCTGATTTTTGTAACCCTCCTCCCAATACTCAGCCGCAGCCTTCCCCTCAAAACCCCAGCCGTTCTCCCTGGAATCCACCCCGTAAGCTTTTTTTTTTCTTTTCCAGAAACCCTATCCTACAAGTGTCTCCCCTTGCCACCTGGGTGATGTGTTGTTAAAAAACAGGAGGGACACTTGTCCCACATGCAATCTTTCACTTGTCAGTTTTTTTTTTTTTTACTTTTCCCTTTTTCTTTTCTTCTTTTTCTTTTTTCTGAAATTTAATATGAAGACCAAAATAAACAATAAAATAAAATAAACTAGAACAAAATAAAAGCTCTAGAATTGAAGCCAATAAATCTATTAAATTAATTAAACAAATAAAGTTAAAAAACCAAAAATTTGGGGTCTACAGTGGGATTTCATAGAGCCCACTTACAAGATTTCCAACAATATAAAGCTACCCACATAAATCTATGAGCTCACAAGTGCAATATAACTTATATAAACCAAGATTCAAGAGGTTGATTATCATTTACCTCCTTAGATGGCTAGAGCAGAAATTTTGGGTCACCTTAAACTCAAGAAAAACTGTGAGATGAAGCTCCTTTCCTAGCTTAGCTTGATCACCAAGTGGTTTGCAAGTTGTGTGTAAATTTTGGAGTGATTTGATGAAGAAATGAAGTAAGAAAGTGAAGAGCTTTGGTTCCTTCTTTCTCCTCTTGGATGGCCAGCTTTTATGAGTGAAGAGAGAGAGTGTGTTTGCTGAAAATGAAGCTTCCTTGAGAAGCTTAAGTGTGTGGCAAAAAATGTTTCAAAAGTCAACTAGAAATAGTGCGCATTCACACGCGTTTTGTGTCCGATTCCTCTTGGGTTCGTTTCAATTGTGTACTAAACCTCCAATGCACTTTCTTAAATATTATAATTATTCACTCTTAATAGTCTAGAATAAATTTCTTAAATCTCCAATTAACCGCTCCAACTCGATATACGAGAACTTTTGATTTGCACGCGTTACAGTGAAAATTTGAAGAAATTCTTATAACAATAGTATAACTAATCATTACTAAGGTAATAAATCTTGAAAATAACTATTTTAGAAATAAAAACATGAGTCCTTACATGAGTCTAGTATTAATTTTTCAAATCTCCAATTAATTTGTACTAGTGCATCTTTCGAAAAACTTTTAACGCGCGCACGGTATACGGTTAATTTTAACTCACTTATATCTAATTTCTTAATTAACTTTTCTGAGTCTACTACTGGTCATTCTTAATTCTCCAAGACTAATGTACTCTTGGATCGAACATAGTCTCGAAAAACGTGTACACCTTATTTTTCGCTAAACGAGTTCTAGAAAAATTAATTTTACTAACGAGACGTGTTAAAAATATAATTGAGACATTATTCCATGTAAATAAGTTTAAAATGATTGAAATAAATTATTCAGAGAAAATAGGTGAGTAAATAATTAAATAAACCAGAAAAATAAAATAAAATAAAAATAAGAAAATTCGGGTCCTCTGTGAGAACCCGAAAATTTTCCTATTTTCTAGGTTTTATTTTATTTAATTGCACGCCTTTTATATATTTGCTTTATTAGAAAAATTTTCTAGATAATTTTTATGAGTAATGTGATTTTTAAATCATTTTTCTAATATAAGTTAGTTCATGAGAAATTAGGAGTGTATACCGGGCGTGGGACCCGCTCGTACGGTAAGTTCGATAAAATTCGGCCAGTTATGTTCAGTTTTGTATACAGGGATTAATTTACTAGGTATTAAGAGATAACTAGATGTTACCCAAATGGATTAGTGTTGGAGAGACAAAAGGATAGTTTTGAACAAAAAAGGTGACAAGTGTCACCTTGGGATTAAAGGTTGGACTTTGACCATTTTACCATTTTTTTACTAATTAATCAAAAAATTGACCCAAAATCACCTTCATACATCTGTCTCTTGGCCGACTCTCTCAAGGAGAAAAGAAAAGAAAAACCTCCAACTTTCTTCATCTAATCTTGCTTAATCTCATAATCTAACCGATAAAACTTCAAATTTCTCCATAAAAACCCTTAGCTAGGTGGTATTGAAGTAGTTGGTGGAGTGGTTTGGAAGGAAGTGGTGCTAAGTTGCTTCTTTTCTTGAGGTTGCAAGGTGAGTAGCCAAGGAATTCTTTCTTTGGTCTTGATAATGTTAAATTAGGGACTTGTGATAATTAAAGAGGTTATTTTGTGGAAGATTTCATGACTTTTGGTAGAGATTGATAAATTTTTATTTTATTTCATGATTTTTTTGTTTTTATATGATTAGTATGGGTTGGCCATGGATGATGGCTTAGTATGGTCTAGAATGAAGCTTTGGTGTGTGAATTGTATCTATTTGCGAAAAATTTCTGCTTTGTATGGAAAATTTCAGATTTAGGGTTTTGAATTGGGGCTTTTCTAGGGTTGCTATAGAACTCTTGAATTGGCTTTGTTTAATGGGTATTGTAACCCTAATAAGGTATATTGAATGGCATAGGACTTGTACTTGTAGTTGGGGTTGTAATGGTTGAAATTGAATGATGGATTTTAGGATGGGAAATCTGAAATTTGAAGGGAAAATGCTGTCCAAATGTTAGGTCCATATGGTTTCTTAGAATTGGGTTGTTTAGAGTGTTAATTAGTGATTTTGGGGTTGTTTAAACCTTTGGCACCAAGTGTATCTTATATTACTTTCAAGTTCTTTTGGTTTACATTAGTGATGTGTGGTTTGGGTTTATGACTTGTAATCGAATCTCATTGTGTTTTATTGAATGTTTTAGGGCGTGCCGGTGACGTAAGGCGCTCGTTGGATAGAAATTTGTGATAATTCTCTTTGCTTGAGTGGTGAGTGTACTACTTACATGATTGTTACTTCATGGCTTTGATATACTTAAAATCTATGACT
The DNA here is from genome assembly GCF_036785885.1 of Coffea arabica. Classification (NCBI taxonomy): domain Eukaryota; kingdom Viridiplantae; phylum Streptophyta; class Magnoliopsida; order Gentianales; family Rubiaceae; genus Coffea; species Coffea arabica. Next base: position 45,150,360 of record NC_092320.1, on the reverse strand, counting down.
TGAATGCTTGTGTATACTGTTGAGATTGATTGAGATGAGGGTGTACTTTATCACTTTTGCACTCTATGTCTTATGTGATCGTTTACTGTGTCAATTAAATGTCACTTGAATATACTTGAACTGGTGTCGTTTGGATGTGTGTCTAATGACCTTTACTGTTAACACTACGCTCAACTCCATTGGTAGTCAATTGAATCGAGCCGGCAAGGGCTTGGCCAAGAAAATTGACAAGCCATGGGGGCTGTTTATGTGGAATCCTTGAGTATGAGACTCTTGATTCTGGTATACTCGAGTATTACCATTTCTGAGCTGATTGGAGTTCGAGCCCGGTAGGGGTATGTGAGGTGGAAGGAATTGGAAAAAGTGGGGTCTACAGTATTGGTTACTCTTTGTACATTGACGGAGAGTCAATGAGGTGAGATCAAGTATGGCAAGCAAGGAAAAGGGCTCTTGAGAGCTGTCCGTATCCTTTTACCAATCTTTATTGAAATGTAATGTTAGTTAACTCCTTTATTGAATGAATTTGGATTGATTGGCTTTGTGCTTATATGAATTTTATTACTTGGGTGATGGTACCTCATTGGGCGAAATCTCACCCTATTACCTTTGTTTTTCTTATAGGGATATGAGTACTTTTTGGGGAAACTGTTATTTTGAAACTGAGTTGAGCTAGTTTAATGTTATTCTTTTGTATAGCTCCTCGATGGTGGGAAAACCTTATATGTATTTTGACTCAACATTCCCTTTTGAGTTGTAAAGTTGAGACTATACGTGTATCAACGTGTTTGGTAATGTTCGTATGATATTTTGGTTTGTAAATATCTTATTTTAAGGTTTATATGTATTGTTAGTGATTGATTGGATTTCGGGCAGGTTCGGACTTCAAACGGCAAAAGAAAAAAATTTGGTGGGAAAGGTCACAGGCGAATCTAGCCAGAACTGTGACGACCCCACTTCTCCCAAGGGCGAACCCAAGGGTATCGGCGGGCCGCCTGCCTAGCTCGCGCCAGGACTCAAAACTTAAAGCAATAAAAGCCAGAAAATCCAAAAGAGTACTATACATACTATATACAATCCCAAAAGAATTATAATTACATTCTCCAAAAGTACCTGCTCTTACTATTACATCCGTATAATTACAACCAAAACCAAAAGGGAGACCCTAAGAAGGGTCCTAATACAAACCACCAGAATAAAAACAAACATCCTAAAAGTTCAACTATTACAAGCCAATCTACTAAACTAGTGTATGAGCCCCAAACGTACCCGCGTCGGCCCCTGCTAAGGAAAACAAACGGAATGGGGTAAGCTAAAAGCTTAGTAAGTAAACAGGGGCAAAAGCGTAAATTTCACGTAGCAACATTTACACAGTAAGAGTAAAGCAAAAGCAGAAAAGTAACATCACATAATAAGGATACGGGTGGCTCCAAAGCCAAGTCATTTGCCATGCGTGATCTCCTGTCGACACTCCGTCGACCATAAATAAGGTCCGTAGAACTTCACTTGTACACCCACCGACACCTTATCACCCTCACTGGCCAGTCACCTCACAAACTTGCCCAGGCGAACGAAATCACAAACTTGAGCTTGAGTCACAAGCTCGGGTCACAAAATTGGTCCACATACTCAGCGAACCGGGTTCACAAACTTGGTGACCTCAAACCAAGTTGGACTGACTTCGACCAAGCCCTAACCGGCTCGAATAGTCCCTCTAGGTATTGAGTTCAACCTCAAACTCACAAAATTCACAAAATTATTCAAAAGTCACCCTGAGCCACCAACTCAAGGGTTTTAGTTCCAAATTTGCTCATATACATAAGCCATGTACAAATATGTGCGCAAATTAGGGTTTAGGTCGAGCGCGATAAAGTACACTCTCGCCTAGGTACCCTTTTTACGCATAACGAAACACATAAACAACTAACACATAAGAGCGGCCTGAATACTTACTCAAAATACCAACAGTAGTATAAAGGCGGAATTCACTTTGTGTGTTGGCTAATAGTGGGCCCCACCGGCACCGCCTAACTCACCACTGTCTGAAATCGAAGATTATGTCACAATATATCACAAACGTCAACTAACGTACTTGAAATAAGCCAAACGGCAAAATTGGCACGCGCAAGTGCGGAAACGGCAAAACGGCCGCACACGTCCGCGCGGAACGGCAAACGGAAATGGCCAAGTCGGCCATCTCAAACCGTTTTGGTCAAAAATTAGGCTAGGAATATCGGATCAAGGTACATGAGGTACCGTTACGAAGCTAAGAGGAAGGGCTACAATGTTCATGAAGACATCGCAACCCAGATCTCAATGGGTATAGGTGAAAATTGCGTGAAACAGTTCCAGCTGTTTCATTGCGAGTTACCAAACAGGCCCTGTTTGCAAGGCCGTAACTCACGGTTCAGAAATCGAAATTAAGAAATTCCAAAGGCATTAGAAAGCTGAGACATAAGGTTAAAACTTTCATGTTTTGGCCAAGACCTGAATCTATTCAGAACAAAACAAAATTCGAGTGCCAAAGTACCCGTCAGAACTGTCCAAATACAAGGCAGTTCTGACGAGCGATATTGTTTTGATCATAACCGGAGCTACGGAACTCGGTTTTCGACGTACTTTATACCGTTTCGAAGCTGAGACCAAGATCTAAATTTCTTATGAAGGAGTCGATACCCAGATCGAATGGGATCAAAACCGAAAAATCACGGCAGAAGCTAAACTAGAAAAACGCGCAGAATCAAAGGGTCAAAACAGGCTTGAGCATTTCGTCGATAACTCAGGCTACGCTAATCCGATGGACCTGAAATTTTACAGGCATAAAAAAGACTCAAGGGGATACGACTTTCATGTTTTGAGGAATTCCTAAATCCGTATATAGCATTAAGAAAAATGGAGTTCAAGTTCAGGTTCTGGGTTGCCCTGTTTACCCATTTTGCCGGTTTCAAATGTCGCAAACATATGGTTCGTTTTCATGGTTCTTATGCAGGTTTTTCAACCACCTTTGTACCAAATAAACACACATATAATACCATCTAAATGGCCTACAAATGGTCCGAAATTCCCCTCCCAAGTCAATACCAAATTACCAAATACTAACCATAACACCTAACCTAACTTCATATGCACCCATCAACTTACCCTAACATCCAACTAACCAAACCCTAACTCTATAGCCATAAGTTCAACTAAACTAACCTCATGGAGTCTAGGGTTTCTTAACCCTAATCAGAATTTTGCTAGAAACCAACCAATCAAGTGAGGCAATTTATCAAACACAACCACTTCAAGGCAATTTCCCAATCAAACCAACTAAGGAAGCATTAAAACAAGAAACCCAAATTTTCTCTCTCTTGACCGAAATTTCCAGCAGCATAAATCACCAAAAGTTAACCATAAAACTTCCATAAAACATCAAATTCACCATATAAATCCATAATCATAACATACCACATCATTTCCATGGCTTAAAGATCAAAACCCCAAAAGTTTATCTTTCAAGTAAGAGGCATACCTTCAATTAAGCTTTGTAGATGATTAACCTTCACTAATCAAGCACCCAAGTTGTTGCTCCAAGATTCAAACCCAAGATGGAAGCTAAAACTTGAAGATTTTTGAAGAAATTTTCTCACTTTCTCTCCCTCTCTCTCTCGGCTCTTCCTTTCTTTTTTTCTTAGTTTTGTTTTGTTTTGTTTTCTCTTGTTTCTTATAAGTTGTAAGACAACATATAGTCAAAGCTTTGGGAGATATTTCTTATAGCTAACCAATCACAAAAATGCTTTATTTGTTGTTTAAACCCTTGCACTTTAACTTTCTCTTTCTTATACAATTTCCCTCACACATTTGATAATCTTTCAATTTACTCCATAAGTCATAACTTAATCTCTTTTAAAACAGGTAATCACACTTAATTACTTCACTAATCACTTTCTCATCTTACTCACTTACACTTAAACATGCTTTATCCCACATAAAAGTAATTAAACAATAACCTTTTTGTCAAGGGCAAAATTAGGGTTTAAACCCAACTTAAAGCTTCTAATAAATCATAACATTAGGGATTTTGCTCACTTAGGGTTTCTAACCTTCTTAAAATTAATTAACCTATACAAAATGGATTAAATCCTATACCTTCCCACACTAGTGGGTCCCACATCCGATATACGTTCTTAATTTCTCAAAAACTAACTAATACTAGAAAAATCATCTAAAAACTATATTTACTCATAAAACTTATCTGGAAAACTTTTCTAATAAAGAAAATGTAGAAAATGCGGGTTTTCAATCTTAACCGGAAATTAGGGTTTTCTTCTTAGCCCTAACCCTAATATCAACTTACGAACGGTCTGGGTCCTCACAAGAACTTGGCCGGATTGCTGGCCAGATTACCTTGGAAATCCGGCCAGTTGCTCTCTGGCCCCAATCCGGCCAGATTCCGGCCGGATTGTGACGTGGCCGGCACTATTCATGTGCGGTTCCGCTTTTCGTTTTTTCGTTTTGTGATTTTTGATTCGTTTGAGCGCGCTTTTATCTTCTGGAAAGTTTTAGATTGCTTTTAACTGCCTCGTTAGTCCTGACAAGAGTTGGGTAGGCAATCCGCTAACCTCTTTAGTATGCTTTAGGGGAAGGTGGGGCTGTCACAGGTGGTATCAGAGTCTAGGTTTGAATTGGCCTGGGCATGTTAGAAATTTTTGACTTGAGGACTATATTTGACTATTTCTCTTAAGAATACTTAAGTTTATCTACACTTTTGTGTAGGATGAACGGACATAGTGGCCCTAGTGGTAGTCCAGCTGGTGAGCGGCCCCGTGGAGTACTTCCGATGATTAAGTATCAGATCTGGCCAAGAGGAGCCACTGTACGTTGGAGTCCGGCTAACCGCCATCGGCGTTGTGAGTGCCGCCATACCTATGCCTATCCCAATATAGTCGTTTTGGCCGTGGTAGAGGAAAGGAAGGAGTTGGTGAAGAACAATGCTAGACTCGAAGCCGAAGTGAACCAACTAAGGGAAGCTAATAGGAGAGAAGTTGAGCAAATTAAGGAGCTTGAGTATGATGTGGTTGAAGGCCACGATAGGGTTAATGACTTTTGTGCACAACTTGGAGAGGTGCATGAGTGCATGGTTAAGAGGGCAAGGAAAGCTAGAGTTAGAGCTGAATCGATTTTGAACATTTGTGATGACTTGCTTGGGGAGGAGAGGGATGAGGCTTCTTGCATAGGAGGTGAGGTTGGAGGTGTACCCGTCCAGTCTGGTGGATCAACTAGTCCTACGGCGGACTAAACTTTTACTCCTAGGCTAATATTTTGGATGATTTTGACTACCGTATATAGAAAGGATAGGGGATGGTAGATTTGGGAAAGAACCTTAGCTAGTCGTTTTTGTACGTTTGGACTAGCTTTGTACATATTACTTCTGATGATGCCGTTCCCTTATGGACTTTCTTTGCTTGTACTTGACTGACTGTTAATGTGTGACTTGTTTGACACTGTTGTGTGATATGTATATATGGTTTGGTTGTAAATATCTTTTGGCTCCTTACTTACATTTACTGTTATCTTTAATGTTATATTTACGTTTCACCCTATATCGACTAGATTCTATGGAAGGGACACGTAGTGGTTGGGGTCATGGGCGTGGTGGTTGGCAACCCATAACTGTAGCAGGTAGTCGAGAAACCATGCTTGAACCCAATCTTGAGCCTAGAATCGACCCTAACGCTCAAGTAGCTACGGCCATCCAACGAATGACTGACCTGCTAGCTCATATAGTGGAGCACCAGGGTCAAAATCCTCAACCTCAACCTGTAAATGCTAATCCTGGCAACCACGTGGAGAGCGAGGATAGAGCTCTCGAAAGATTTCAGAAGTTTTCCCCACCCAAGTTTGTCGGAGGACCTAATCCTGATGAAGCCGAGAGATGGTTGGAAAAGATGGTGGATATCTTTGCTGCATTACATTATACGGAGGAGAGTCAGGTGACTTTCGCTGTCTTTCAATTGGAAGGGGCGGCCCGTTCCTAGTGGAACATCATACGGCAAAAGTGGGAACGGGAACAAACGTCAAGGACGTGGGTAAATTTCATGAGTGAATTCAATACCAAGTTTTTCCCTCCTTTGGTTCAGGAAAGGAAAGAAGACGAATTTATTCGGCTTCGCCAAAGGGCTCAGTCCGTAGCGGAGTACGAAAGCCAATTCACTCGCCTATTCAACTTTACCCTTGAGTTAATCATGACCGAATAACGACGGATAAGGCGCTTTGTCCAGGGCCTGAACGTGGAAATCCAGAAGGACCTCACTGTGACCCAAATTAATGCTTTTAGTGAGGCCGTGGAGAAGGCTCAACCGGTGGAAAGCGCCAGGTTTCAAGTGAGGTACTTTCAAGCTAAAAAGCTAGGGTTTCCAGGTAGTAGCTCAGGGCAGGGGGATAAGGGTATGTGAGAACGCTCACTTTAAAATATAATTTTTCTAAACTACATGACTTGTCCTAAGATTTAAACCACTCATTGTATGTCCTAGTGTTGTATTTTACATGTGTTATAAAAATTCCCTTGTATTGACCCTCACTTTAAAACACAATTTTTTTTCTTATCTACATGCCTTATTCTAAGACTTAGACCACTTATAAGATGTCCTTGCATCATATTCCCTATGTGTTATAAGATGCCCATGCATTACATTTCATTTCCTTTTATTTGAATTAAAACAATTTCTTGAGTTGGTTTTAAATAATTTACCACTTGTATTTTACCAAGTGTTCTTTTATTAGTGGTAGGGACTTTACATGAAGGATTAGGGGTGTTAAATATATATTGGTACATTTGGAAGGGTTGAACTATCATTAGTCAAAGGATTAAGAGAAGTTATGGACAAGAAATGGGCTATATGGCAAAACCCTAGCCAAGTATTTTGTTTGACCAGAGATTAGAAGATTATTTAAACTAGCCTAAGCCATTTTTTTCTCTCATGATGGCCGGCCCTCTTGAAGCCTAGAGAGGAAGAGAGAAACTCCATTTTCTTGCTTTCTAAACTTAGTTTGATCTTGAGAGAAAAATCAAAGAGAAAGATCTTGAGTTAGTGAGAAACTTTCCTCCAACCTTAAGTGTTTGATTCAAGCTTGAAGCTGTCATTTTAGTGGATTGATTTGGTGATTCAAGTTACCTACAAGAGAGGTAAATATTCTTTAAATGATGGTTTTATGGTGTTTTATCATGTACTTGAAGTTTTAATGGCAATATACAAGTTGTTTGGTTGAGATTTGGGGTTAATATATTGAATTAAACAAGTAGAAGTTGAGTTATTTTTACACCTACCAAGTGTTTGATGAAATTTTTGGATCTTGTTCATGTTTGTTTATGAGGTATTAACATGTTTTAAACCTTTTTTGAGTTAGATCTACCACTTGATGTGCTGTTTAAATGGAAATCATGAAAGGGATGAAAGCTAGATGAACAAGTAAACTTGTGGACTGTTTTCATCCTCTTGGCTGATCGGCATGAGAAGAAGGGGTTTCATCTTGATTTTTGTGGTTTATTTACACCTTAATCATGCCTAAGAAACTTGGCTAGAGAATTGTTAAGTTCATGTGTGAATTGGAATGAAATTTGAGTGCGGAAAGTAGTGGTTTGGTCTATAAAGTGGATTGGTTTGATTTTCTTGAAGGCTAGGCTGCTATGGTTATTTAATTCATGTTGATGTGTTATATTTTGAACTCCAATGGTCCTAAGTGATGTGACCCCCTGTATATGAACATTTGAGCACTGATTTGGGTGAATTTGGACTAAAACAAATGAAGATAACACCAAGAACCATTGTAGTTTTGCTTGCGATTAGGGCTGATCCAGAGTTGAAAAATAGCCAACTTGTCTGAGCTACTAGTACTGCTTGGAGATGAACTAGAGTGTGTAATTGGTACCATTGGAAAGCCTTTCGAGTTTAGTTTCTAACGCCACCAACAGCACCTAATTCTGACCTTTCTATAGTGAGATATAGCCATTTTACCGAGACTGCGCGGGCGCGACTGTTTTACGCGCGAAGAACGATTTAACCTAGAATGAAACTTTTCTTTTGCCCAATTTTCATGCACTTATTGAACTTGTTTTCTCATGAAATTTTACTGCACTTTGGGCCTAATTTACATGATGAATTGAGTGACTTTAACCACTCACTTGGTCTCTTAATGAGCCTACGATTGAGTGGGAAATGAACCTAATATGTTAACGATTTCACTCGTTGCCCTAGGATTGGGAAACGAAGGTGGTCGTAACTGAGATACTTGATGTTTGACTACTGCATTACTTGACAGGTGAGTGTCCCACTACCTGCTATCCGTTTTGTGAAATATCTGAATATTTGAAATACTTGCTTTATGACTGTTGGAGCCAAATACTGTTTTGATAAAATGGAGGCGAGCGTGTACTTTATCGCACTCGATCTCCCTTGTTTTCCAATGAGGCTCTGTATACTGTTATTATGAGATGAGATTTTGCTATATACATGACTGTGTTTGAGTTGTTTGGGGGATATCCCATAAACTATTGTTACTGTTTGGGTACCCAACCTCTTAGGTGAGTCGGTTGTATCGAACCAGCAAGGGTTTGGTCGAGAAGGCCGATAAACCTTAGGAACTGATGTTTGGAGGTCCCTGGTGAAGTGTAGCTATTGAGCTTGCTTGTTGTGTTGCTCAGCACCAACAGTGGTAAAATCCTCGACTTGATCCTGTTTCTTTGGAATTTTGGATTTCTGGTATACTCGAATATTACCAAACTACTGTTTGTGGCATGCGGGCCCGGTAGGGGGTTGATTGGTGAACGGAGATTGGTGAAAGCGGTGTTCTACTGATTTGCATTCTATGAATACAAACGTTGACGGAGAGTCAACGGATTCAGTTATGATCAAGCTCCAGTGGTTATTGGCTTTGAAAACCACCCGTATCCTTGAATTGAACTATGATTAAATTACTGTCTTACTGTACGGAGTTTATTTGAAAGCCACCCGTATCCTTGAATTGAACTATGATTAAATTACTGTCTTACTTTATGGAGTTTATTTGATTATTTTGTGACCTTATTTGACTTGTTTTACTTGGAACCTCACTGGGCGTTAGCATGCTTCAGGTATTGGAGTTGGAGCTGTGTTGAATCAAGGAGGAAGACCTATTGCCTACTTTAGTGAGAAACTCAATGGGGATGCACTGAACTACTCAACTTATGATAAAGAGTTGTACGCCCTCATTCGAGCACTACAAGTTTGGCAGCACTACTTAAGGCCTAAGGAATTCGTGATACACACTGATCATGAGTCCCTTAAATACCTTAAGGCCCAGCACACCTTGAGCAAAAAGCATGCAAGGTGGATCGCATTCGTGGAGTCCTTTCCGTACGTAATTAAATATAAGGCTGGTAAGTCTAATGTGGTCGCGGATGCACTCTCACGAAGGTCCTCTCTACTCACTTCCTTAGATGCTAAGTTGTTAGGGTTTGAGCTGATTAAAGACATCTATGCCCAAGATAGTGATTTCGGTGAAATTTACCTTTCTTGCAAACATACTGGGCAAGGTAAAATTTTCATTTCCGATGGTTACTTGTTTTATGCCAATCGGCTTTGCATCCCACATGGATCCATCCGAGAACTTTTGGTACGAGAATCCCATTCGGGTGGCCTTATGGGACATTTTGGGGTTGATAAGACTCTTGCCATGCTGCAGGAGCACTTCTATTGGCCGCACATGAGGAGAGATGTTGCACGGGTGGTGGAGCGATGCTTAGCTGGTAAGAAAGCTAAATCCAAGGTACACCCGTATGGCCTTTACACCCCATTACCTATCTCTAGTGCACCATGGGTCGATATTTCTATGGATTTTATACTTGGTTTGCCTAGATCCAAGTATGGCCATGACTCCATTTTTGTGGTAGTTGATAGATTCTCTAAAATGGCACACTTCATTGCATGTCATAAAACTGATGATGCATCTCATATTGCTAACTTATTCTTTAAAGAGATTGTGAGATTGCATGGCATTCCTAGGACCATTGTCTCAGACAGAGATGTCAAATTTCTGAGCTATTTTTGGAAGACACTCTGGTCTAAGTTAGGCACCAAATTGCTATTCTCTACTGCCAGCCACCCCCAAACTGATGGTCAAACTGAGGTGGTAAATCGTACATTAGGTACCTTGTTGCGTGCCATCATCAAAAAGAACTTGAAATCATGGGAAGAATGTTTACCTCATGTTGAGTTTGCTTATAATAGGGCTATCCATTCTACTACTGGTTTCTCTCCATTTGAATGTGCTTATGGTTTTAATCCACTAACACCACTTGATCTAGTGCCATTACCTAGTAATGAGCGCGCGCATTTGGATGGTAAGAGACGTGCAGAGTTTGTTAAGCAACTGCATGAGAAAGCCAGGGCTAACATTGAGAGGAGAACTGCTCAATATGTCAAGCAAGCTAACAAAGGTCGCCAAAAGTTGATTTTTGAGCCTGGCGATTGGGTGTGGTTGCACATGCGCAAAGAACGCTTTCCTGTTCAAAGGAGGAACAAATTACAACCACGGGGTGATGGACCTTTTCAAGTGTTGGAGCGCATCAATGACACCGCCTACAAACTTGACCTTCCTGGTGAGTACGGAGTTAGTGCTACATTTAATGTCTCTGACTTAGCTCCTTTTGATGCAGATGATGCGTTTGATTTGAGGGGAAATCCTTCTCAAGAGGAGGGGAATGATAGCATCATGGTACGTGGGCAGGCCAACAATGGCTCGGGTAATCGAGGAGCTGAGGATCACGTGCTCGCCCCAAGTGGACCCATTACTCGGGCTCACGCAAAGAAACTTCGTGAGCAACTCAATGTACTTATTCAGGCCATACACAAGTCCTTTGAAGGATTCATGCATTCAAGTGAAGGTGGTCGCGGTCCGATAATGAGCATTGAAGCTACACCCGAGGATTAGGGTTGTGCCAAACCCTAATTTCCGTTTTAGCATCATAGTTAGTTATTTCCACATTAGTTGATTAGATTGAATAATTGGCTAAGTGCATATCGCACGTAGAATCGCCAAGGGTAGGATTGCTAATTTAATCATTATTATTTGTTAGAGTGGGCTGCCTAGGAAGGAAAGCCACGTGAGGTCCAACCCGTCGGGGGTTAAGCCTCCTTTATTAGGGCCCATATCCACTGCGCCCTTAGTCCATTTTCTACTAGATTAGGGTTTTCACTTGTAGCCTATATAAGGCACCATATTACATCAATAAAGGGTAGACACTTTTATGATAAAAATATTGAGAGAGTTTTCTCCATAGCTTTCGGGCAAACCTTGAACAACTTAGAGTTATACTCTAGTGTTCTTGTTCGGCTTATCAATTCAAGAATCGCACTTGAATTGTGGCGCCTTCTACACTTGCCTGAGGTTCGCTAATTCGTTTGATTACGGGTTGAGATAATATCAATAAGTTCGTAGTCACGGGGATTAGAGGGGTCGTAGGGTTTCCGCTGCCACCGTCTCTTGCATCCGACGTCAAATCCAACAAGCGATCTTGGGTCGCGAATCTCCTCACCAACGAGATTCGTATCACAAGAAGGAGGCAAGGGAGAGTTTCGGGCAGAGGCAAAAGAACCAGAGGAAGAAAGTTTCGGCAAAGTGAAGGACGAATTTTGGAAAAACAGAGCAACCGGAGCCGCCACCATTCCGTTGGAATCCACCACTGCCATCTGTGAATTGTCACCGTGAGAAGACATTTTAAGTTCACCTTTGCCCCTACATTTCAGTCTTTGTTCAAGCACATGCTCTGAAAGCTTCCAGAGCATGTCTGCGTCGAGCTGCTATTTCAATTTGCATGTTGATTGTTCATGTTTTTTCTTATACACATGCTTTGTATGTTGATTGGACTGGAATTTCTAAGTCTGTGATGAATTTTTGGGCCAATTTTAGCATTCAATTGAGTAAAGGATTAGCGAAATTTTTATGCCCCTGACCTGTTCGATGAAATGCCTAACTAGGTTCCGATTGAAAGATCAATTGCCCGCATTTTTTTTCGTTTTGCAAGTTCCTTTCCTTGCATTTAAGAAATTTTGATGCACTGGTGTCCTGCATTTTTTTTTTTGTTTTTCATTCCCTTACGTTGCCTTTTCGTATGAACTCAAATTAATGACTTGAGTGGATTGAGATCAGATTCGTGTGAGAGTCGTTTATGTGTGAGCCCGAAATCAAACTTTCTAGTGTTCTTCATCTGTAAAGAAGAACGAAATCAGGTGATTGTGTGGTCTGATGCTGAGCCGTTTGGAGAAGATGATTATTTTTCTGATTTACAACTTTAGTCCCTCCATTTTCCATTTCTTTGTAATTTAACCCCAAAGTTTCGGGACTTCATAATTTGACCCCAAGACTTTTAAAAGGCTTTCAATTGGATCCCTGCTACAATTTGCAAATTGGTCCTGGAACTTTATCTTTCCCTCAATTTTTGCCCCAAAGTTCTGAAAATCATGATTAGGTCCTAAAAACTTTTTGATATTTGCAATTTGGTCCTTCTCAGCTTTAATTTCGCAACTTCATTGCTTGTTTGCTTGAATTAGCCACCATACTTTGTTTAAACTGCATTTAATTCATAATTTTAAGGGTTTTATGATGAATTGAGCTTGTGTTTGTATATTTTCTTTAGTTTTCTCAATTAAAGCGATGCCTTGACCTTTTCTTTGTTTTTGGAGGATAAATAAGTAATTTCACTCCATTAGAGCCCCAATTCAAGGGAGGTACACCATATCCCTTATTTCTTACTTTATTTGACTCTATGTGCCCTATGTGACTTTACGTGTTTGATTGTATGCCTTTTGAATGTTTTTTTATTTATTTCATTTATTTATTTGTTTGCTTTGTTGGCTTTAGTTTGGTATATTTATTTTAGTTCAATTTTGATCATTTGAAAGGAAATTTAATGCCAAAATTGTAATGGCTAGGTGATTATTTTATTTATTTATTCTTTTCCCCCTTAGATTGAAGTAGGGCCTCCCTTTTTGTAATTGATAGGATTTATGTGCTATGTGCTTGTGTGTGTGTGACGACCCCACTTCTCTCAAGGGCGAACCCCAGAGGTTAACGGACCGCCTGCCTAGCTCTCGCTAGAACTCACTCACTAACATTAATTTCAGAGATAACATTAACTTCAAATTAAGAATGAAACTCCACAATAGATATTACAAGCCATCCAACTTCACAAAAAACTCCATACTTATGTATACGGCCAAGCAAAATGAAGTGCAAGCAGTTCAATCACTTCTCTAAGTATAAATAGGATTGCAATTACTTAAAATAAGGACTGCAACTTTTGAATTCCTTATTCTTTGGATAGCAAATCAATAACATTAAACTCTTCAATATAACATCTACATGCTACCAATCATCCAAATATACAAACCAAAATACAGACCAAAAGATAAGAACTTGTAAACTAATACCATAATACAATGCCATCCAAATACAAGATTAAGATTTCCTATTACAACTAGCACTATTCTTGTCCTTGTCATCCCCGTACCCTGTTAAGGAAAACAAATAAAGGGATGAGCTAAAAGCTCAGTGAGGTTCCAAGAGAACAACAAGCAATTAGGCATTTTAGCATTCACATGATAGCATGATCACATTTTCCATAAAGAACATAACATACAGACAACTCATTTAACCATGTACAGCTGATAACACATGCATATAAAAGGATACAGTCTGTTCTCGGGAACAGGTTCTGTGACAACTTGTTCAGAATCTGTTGTCAACCATGGAATCATAACAAGTCTAGTAGATCACCACTTAACTCCAACCTCCATCCACCAATCAACCCCCTACCGGGCCCGAACTCCAAACATAAACAGTGGTGGTAATAATCGAGTATACTAAATAGTCGAGGAGATAACACTCCATTCGACAAAACAGTAGACCCAGGGTTCGTTATCTAATCGACCAGGTCCTTGCCGGCTCGACTCGATTAACTAGCCTATGGGGTTTAGGATCCAGGCCATTACATTCAACTCATGTGCATGAATCTCAGTTCACTTGTAAACAATTCACTTATAGTAGTAAAACAGGAATTCAGTCAAGTTAGGTCGAGTGTGATAAAGTACACACTCACCTATGTAATAACAAGTCAATTCAAGTAACAAGTCATATACAGGTCATATTTGCGCAACAAGTAGCATTGAACTTGCAGTTGGAACACTCACTAGTTCAAGCAAAAATAGCGTCAAACGTTTCCTCCTGGATTGCCCCCTTGATCAGACAAGCCCTAAGAATAACCAAGTGAACAGAATTAATAATTTAGACTCGGCTTTGAGCCATATACCTCTCCAAGTTAAATTTTTTCAAAACCCAACATACACAGCCATATTTAGAATGCAAATCAAGGAAAAATTTAAGTATATTCTAGGGTAAAAACTCAAGTAGGGTTTTGAAGCGTATAAGAGCATTTTGGACTCAAGAAACATGAATAACCAACAAGTTCCTTATTTGCTTCATGGTAGGAAATTCTCTAGCAGCGAACCAATGAAAGAAACAAGGTTTTCTCAAGTCAAGTCAGCAAGGTTGTGTCCAAAAGACTTTCAAACTAAAGACGTTGAGGCTAAAAGGTAGCAAGGTAGCAAGGTGCAAAACTGCGCTCCAAATCAGAATTTTTTGCAGCCATGAAACAAGTACAATCATGAGGTTTTCACCTCCCAATCTTCATAGTTTTCATTCAAATTCAAGCACAAAAGGCTCCTCCAAAGTTTGGAACAGGTTTTGGCCAAAACCAATTACTAAAAGGTTAGAAAAACAACAATGTAATAGGCTGCACTCTCCATCGACAAACAAGCACAATTTTAGCCAGCAATTTGGAAGGAAATCGCAATGAAACCCTTCCATTTCAACCAAAATGCAATACATAAGCAAAGCTTAAAGGTTCACTAAGCATATTAGGCAAGTACATCACCAAATTAGTCCAAAATCAAGGTAGTAAGCTGCCCCAAAATTTGGACAGCATATCCCCTATTTTATCCTATATTTCCTCTCCAAATTCAATACAAAATTTCATGGCCAAACCATCCAAATCAAGACCACAAATGATAGGCTATACAAGCTACTAGTTTCAGACCATAAAGCCACAAAAAATATACAAGTATTCTGTGACAGCCCCACTTCCCCCTTAGGCGAACCAGAGGGTTCAGCGGACCGCCTGCCCAGCTCTCGCCGGGACTCAGTCGTTCACTCACACAAATCAGAAATAGAACCACAAGAAAAAGCAAAACGAGGGTCCAAAACTTAAAACAAAACTTATATACATTACTATCTCAGAAAGAAGTACAACTTTCGAGAATACAAAAGTTCTCAAGTCACCATACAACCAGCCCGTGCCAAGGACTAGGGCGAGAACCAAAACAAAACCAAAACTAGACCCAGCCAGTCGATACAGAGCTCTCGCCCTTGCTCGCCTACCCCTGATAAGGAAAACAAAACTAAAGGGATGAGCTAAAAGCTCAGTGAGGTTCCGAACATGTAATTAAACAACAAAGCCAATACATTGACCATCAATAATCAATAATTCAAGAAACATTTAGCATGGAAAGAAATAAGAACACATACATTAAAAGGATACGGCTCACATGGAGCAATTCATTCGATCATCCATTCGTTCTCCTGACATTTCCCCTTATTCCTCCAATCATTTGAAAATTTCATTTTTGTAAATAAACCCTCGTTCGTTCGTTCATTCGTTCATTTCATTCACCCCCTCCTGGAAATTGGCTAGGCTCCACCAACCTACAAGGTAATACTCGAGTATACCAAACGTTCACCCAGGTCACCATATCGCCCGACCGAGTCCGCTTCTGGCTCGAGTCGATCAGTAACAAGGGGCAGTGGTCAGTTCAGCCAAAAGGCTTACATTCATGCACAAGTAACATTTCTATCGTTCAATCATTGAAATTTCACAATCATTTAGGCTGAGTGCGATAAAGTACACACTCGCCTAGAAAACTCGTTTTGGCTAATCATTGAAAGCACTTAACACGTTATCAACCAATAATACAAGTCATGAAGTCAAGAAAATACAACAAACAAGGAACACTCACCTAATTATGCAAAATAACGTGCAAAATATCCTTCTGGATAGTGTGACAGCCCCACCTCACCCTAAGGCGAACCAAAGGGTTTAGCGGACCGCCTGCCCAACTCTCGCCAGGACTACGGAGTTGAATTACACAAATCTGATATTACGCGAGATAGGACCCAAAAGAATTGAACGATTGAAGACCGCCAAGCTTACAAGTAACTTACCAAAATCACATGGGGAAAACACTTTCATATATACATGTCGCTAGGTTTACAATACAAGTGGAACTAGTGAAATGAAATACATTTGGAGTTTGCTCACTCGCGAGGAGCTATACAAAAGAACAAAAGATTATCTAACTAGCTCAACTTGCTTCTCAAAATCATGATTTCCAAAAGAGGTTCCTGTAAGGAAAACAAAGATAATGAGGAGGGGGTGAGCTTACGCCCAATGAGGTATCAAACATGTAGCAGAAAAATCAGGCATTTCACGTTATACAAATCAGATACACATGTAAAGTAAGACAGGTATAAAGTAAGACAGGTAAACACAAGAACTCAAATAGGAAGGATACAGGTGGCTCTCAGGAGCCAGCTTTCCAGCGCAGTACTTGATCCAAGCCGGTTGACTCTCCGTCAACGTATATAGAACCAACACTTCCGTAGACCCCACTTTACACCCAATTCCATCCACCAAACACCCCTTTACCGGGCCCGCTCACCTCAACAGAAATAGAAATGGTAATACTCGAGTATACCGGAATCAAGGGTCTCAATACCCAAAGATCCCAAAACAGACTACCGTGGTTTGTTATCTAATCGTCCAGGCCCTTGCCGGCCCGACTCGAATAACTTAGCCATAGGATTTGAGCTCATAGGTCACAGAAAGGTCGTTGGTTACAAGTTTCCAAATGGCGTTTGAACAGATATAGATACAGATTGACACCAAAATTGGCATATGAACAGACAAGAGAACGAGTGTGATAAAGTACACCCTCGTCTCAAACAAATTAAACAGATTGCAGAGCAGAAATCAAGTTAAACAGCAATGGAGGGGAGTGGTACACTCACCGGTTCAAGTACAGATAGCTCAAAAGTTTTCACTTCGGATTGGCTTTAATCGCCAAGAAACCCTAAAATAATCAAAGTAAACCAATTGAAGGTTTCACATCCAGAATCGAGTAAACAAAATGCACATGTGAGGCTCGACTACTAGTCGTATGCCTCGCCAAATAATTACTAATGCAAGGGTACAAAACATGATTTTTGGGAACAAAAAGGTAACATGAAGACCTAGGTTCAACAACCCAAAAGCCCTTTATTTCTATCACAAGCCAATTCAAACTTAAAGGAACCAATCGGCCTAGAAAAAATTGGACAGCACTTCCCCTAAATTTCTTACTTTTCCAGCCATCACGGCTTCATTATTTCCTCAATCAACTCCCAAAGTCATACTCAATATACATTCATCACCACAGCCGTTCAATAGGCTCAAGGTTATCCAAGTACAAAAGTTAGCTAGGAAAATGACCGGAAATAAAAGTCAAACCCTAGAATATTCCAATAAGCACAAGAAGACTCAATTACAAGTCATAAACCAATGCCAACATGATCACAATAGGGTTCCATAAGTATATATAAGCATTAGAGGAAACCAGAAAAATCCGGAAATGGAATTAGCTTTAGCCCTGAAAAAAACAGTTTTTGACCTCATTTTGCGGTAATGGCACCAATTTCACTACGATTATTGGATGAGTGTGCAAGACCCACCATTTCTAAGCTAAAAGATAGGGCTACAACATCACAGAAGGTCACTCAACCCAGTTTTGAGTGCAAACAGGTCAAAAATGCAAGATACTACATCAAAAACGTAAAACAGATTCACCAAAACGCATTCTAGCGGAAACATCATAACTCAGGCTCTCCAAGTCCAAATCTAGAAATTCCAAAACCAGCTGAAATCTAAGAAACAGGGATAAATTTCATCAGAAGGCCTCAACAATCAATTCGGAAGTAATTCCAGCCAAAACAACCAATTACAGGCGCAATTCTTACATTCGGATAAGACCAGGACAGCAAGGGTAATTTTGACTTTTCTCATTCTACACTACTCTGATTGACCTGAAATATTTTAGGCACCTCTAAAATGTTATTCCCTACAACTTTCATGTTTTAAGATAAGGCCAATTCGGCCTCTAACTAGGAGCTCAAAATTCGGACAGAATGCTCCCACAAGAACCCTAATTTTCTGAAATTTCTTCCAAACCAGAAATTGGTTGCAATTAATCACTTTTTCCACCTCCTAGAGTCATTATATACCATTTCCAATCATCATAGATAGCCACACAATCATGCTTATATTAAAACAGAAAAATCCCCAAAAATAATAAAACTTCATCACTTCAACCACAAATCAAGAAATAATCCATAATATTGCATCTCATACCACCACTAATCATGATTTAAGCATCAATTAAGGGAGGAAAGTGGTTCTTCACAACTTACCTTAGAAACAAGAGAGAGAGAGCTATTGGTCCTCTTAGCTTTCCAAATAACTCCACAAAACAACTCACTATCACTCCCTTAAGTGTTTCTATGGAACAAAAACAAGTTTAGATGGTTGAATTCCTGGATTTGAGCAAGAGAGAATCAAGAAGTTGAAGAGGTTTTCTTTCTTCCTTTCCTAGAGAGAAATTCGGCCAAGCTTGAAGAAAATGGAAAATAATTGGTCAATTTTTGGTTTTATTTAGTAATTGGTAAAAGGTTGAATAGTAAGTCAAAACAAGATTTAATCATATGGTGACACATGTCCCTCTCATTAATTCATGCCTAACTTGTTTTTGTCTTTCTCACACCTATGCACTTGGTACCTCTAAATATCTCATAACACCCGATAAATTAAACCCAGTATCCAAAACTTAACCTAATTGGCCGAATTTTTCCGAACTTTTCGCATTAGCGGGTCCCACGTCCGTTATACGTTCTTAATTTTTCAAAAACTAACCGATACTAGAAAAATCATTTAAAAATTATATTTGCTCCTTAAAATTATCTAGAAATTTTTTCTAAGCACGAAAATGCAGAAAACAAGCCATAAAAATTAATAAAACCTAGAAAATGCAAAAATACGGGTTCTCATAGATAGTATCCTTAATCACCGAGAAAACCTAAGATTCAACGAGAAAGAATATAGCGCAACCAATTAGGTGAAATCGAAGAAACCCAATAAATGATGAGTAAAACGCATAAAAATGACTTTAAAGCGAAACGGGGCATTTGGACTGATGGACGGAAATATCTAGGGTTTCACAAACCAAACGAAAAACTAAACTAAAAAGGGTTATAAAATTTTGCGGGAAAAAGTACTTGGACCAAAGATAAGTCGGAATCCAACTAGCCTTCAAGTAAAATTTCGGCAGCAAATCCCTTGTGTTTACCTATTTTCCAGCCATTAATGGCTTCATTATTTCCTCAAATCAGTCCCAACATCTCACACAAAATAATCTCATTTCCAAAAGCCATTCACTAGGCTTAAAGTCATTCAAGTACAGAATTTAGCTAGGAAAATGACCGGAAATGAAAGTCATGCCCTAAAATATTCCAATAAGCACAATAAGACTCGATTACAAGTCATAAACCAATGCCAAATACTACCGAAAGAGGGTTCCATAAGCATACATAAGCATTAGAGGAAACCAGAAAATCCAGAAATGGAGTTAAGCTTTAACCCTGAAAAAACAGTTTTTGACATCATTTTGCGGTTTTGGCACCAAAGGCACTACAATTATCGGATGAAGGTACAAAACCCACCGTTTTGAAGCTAAAAGATAGGGCTACAATGTTCCAGAAGGAAACTCTGTCCAGTTTTGAGTGTAACCAGATAAAAAATGCAAGATACTACACTAGAACCGGAAAAACAGATTCACAAATCGCATTCTGGTGCAAACATCATAAAACAGGCTACCTAAGTCCAAATCCAGAAATTCCAAAGCCATCTGAAAGTTGAGAAACAGGGATACAATTCATCAGAAGACCTCAACAACTAATTCTGAAGCAATCCCAACCAATTACAGACGCAATTCTCATATTCGGGTAAAACCAGGACAGCAAGGGTAATTTTGACTTTTCTCAAGCTACGCTACTCCGATTGACCTGAAATTTTGTAGGAACCTCTATAATATCATTCCCTACAACTTTTATGTTTTAAGACAAGGCCAATTCGGCCTCTAACATGGTGCAATAAAACCGGACAGAATGTAAGCTAATGAACCCTAACTTTCCCATTTTCCTTCCAAAACAGAAATTTCTTGTAATTAACCACACTTTCCACCTTCTAGCTTCCTTCAATATCATTTCCAATCATCATACAAAGCCATAACATATGAATCATATTAAATCAGAAAATTCATGATTAAATAGAAAATGTCATCAATCTTCACCATAAGTCATGAAATCATCCAAAAAATCGCTTGTTCAACTACCACACCTACTAATTTCACCTCATAACCAACAAGGAAACAATTTCTTAACCACTTACCTTACAAACACTAGATACAAGGTAGATGAGAGTCTCTCCCTCCAAACAAAAACCACCAAGCGCTTCAATCACTCCTAGCAAGTAAGTTTTATGGAGGAATTTAAGAAATAAATGGTTGGATTACAAGATTTTGGCGAGAAAAGGGAACAAATATTGAAGAGCTCTCTTTCTTTTCTCTCTAGAGTTGGCTGGCCAAGAAGGTGAAAATGAAAGACAAATTTTGGTCAAAATTGGTTTGGTAAAGGTAAAGAAAGACTAGTCAAATGCCAAGCTCCAATCACAAGGCAACATGTGTCCATTCCAAGCTTATCTCATTTCTTTTGTCTTGCAAGAATTAATGAACTAACCAAACCCCTAATTATCTCATAACACCATGTAATATAAACCATGTATACAAAACTACTCCAAATGAACCACATTTACCACACTTATCGCACTAGTGGGTCCCACGTTCGGTATACGCTCTTAATTTCTCAAAAAACTAACCAATACTAGAAAATCATCTAAAAACTATATTTACTCATAAAAATTATTTTCACAATTTTTTTAAATAAATAAAATGTGGAAAAATGTGCAATTAAAAGAAAAAAAAATAAAACCTAGTACTTAAGAAAATTATGGGCTCTAACATATTCCGCTCACATGTCTCCATACCAAGGCTGGCCGTCAAGCAAAAGTTCAACTCCACAAGCTTAAATTTCCATAAGCAAACTAATGGAACATATGCAAGCTGGAAAAATTACATGACATGGCTAAAATATATAGTAAACATGATATTAGCGTTTAACACTCATTTTCATTTTCCTTAACTAAAACGGGAAATTTATTGCTTGGGACATGAAACATGTAAAAGTGAAGTTTTCACCTCCCAAAACCTTTCATTTTCTACTCCAACTCACTACTCATACCAAAGTTAATGTTTAATCACGTGTTTAGGACATTAACAAGTTAATTTCACCACACAAAACCAAGATTAAAGCTAAACCAAAATCACTCTCTCTTTCGGTCTGCCTCAAGGAGAATTCCAGCCATGAAAGCAGTGAAATAAATGGAGTTTAAACCACTTAAGGTCCATGGTTTTGGTTTATTTCCAACACATACTTGTAGTTTAAAAGTCTTCTAGGGTGTTTTGAGCAAATTGAGCTTAACATCATCTTGAAAATTTAGCGATCAAAGCTGAAATTCCAGCAAGCATTCTTTCTTTGGAAAAATCATAACTTAAATTATAAATGTCAAAAACTCATACAAATTATCTTGTTTAAAACTAGACTTGAAATACTAACAATTTTTAGAAGACAACTCAAGGAGATTTGGTTCATAAGTTAATCCAAATTGAGTCATAAGTTACCACAACATCCCAATTTTTACTTGTTCAGGACCGATTTTTCAGTCAAATTTGCTGATTTTCTGGTGCACATATAAAACGAACCACAGTTCCAATTTTATACCGTTGGAAAGATCTATGAGTATAGTTTCAAACACAATTGACGGCACTCAATTTCAATTTTTCTACACTATGTTATGATCCGTTTACTAAAACTGTCTAGAGGTAACTGTTACCCAAATTTCCAGCTTTCACAAGAGTTATTTCAACTTTATCTCTGCAAATCTCACCTCTAAACCAGCAATTTGCAACCAAGATCAAAACCAACATGCTATATATCATACAAAACAAGAAATATAACAGTTAGAGTGTGACTTCCTAGTGGAAACTCCTCAAACGGACAAGACAGCAAGCTGTGACACGGATGGAGCAAAGTTCCTCCAATTTTCCTCAAGCTGTCTTCACTTTTTTTTTTCTCATCAAAACAACACCTTTCTTACTTAGCTTCATCCAGAAGTCACGCAATCACATGTTTATAATATAAGGTATGGTATTAATCAAGCATTTCCTAGCAAAACTTAACAAAAATTGCAAATAAGGGTTGAAAATTGATAGCTCAACTCTCTTGGCTTCCTCCTAAAAATTCCAGCAGTCAAAACTATTGCATACATGAAATATTTCTGCCAATATTCAGCTATCAAAAGAATAATGGATTCCCTAGCAAACATCCAGCAAAATAAACCAAAAGCTAAAAGAGATGGCAGCCTTGACTAGTTCGATTCAACCTGGAAACTTTCCAGCTACAAACAAGCTACTTCCACTAGTTTCTACCTCTATCAAACTTCAAATCAAACATGTATTCACATCTTTGTAAAGTATAAGGAAAGATTGAAGTTTTTCAGCCATATTACCTTATTTTTCTGCCACAAATCAATCTAAAAGTTGGCTCACCTTCTTGATTCCTCCATGGTTCAAGAAAGCTGAAAAAAAAATGCAGGCTGTCCACTTCCTTCTCCTTCGGTCCAAGTTTCCTCGTTTTCTTCACCTCCCAATATGGCTTTCTTGTCTCTTTCTCACTCATGGTTTAGGCTTGACGAAATAGGGAGATTTTGTGGAATTACCATGGCTAAATCAGCCTTAACTCTTGGCTGATGATAAGAAGGAGAGGATGAAGTTTTTTTTTTCTCAACTCTCTTCTCTCTCTCAGCTCCAACATGAAGTGAAGAAAGGGGAAATTGGCATTCAGTTAAGCTGAATGGAAATAAGAAGGAATGGAAGCTGTTTTGACTTGGTCAAAAATTGTGGCTAGTCATGCAATGAGCAAATTATCCCTCACTTTCTCTCGGTTGAAGACTGGTCTAGGGAGCTCTTGGTCAAGATAAGAAGATTATGGCTGATTTTTCCACTCCATTGTCGGCCAAGAGGTAAGAAAAGGAATGAAATGTCTTGGTCTATTTTGCTTCCATGGTGAAGACTAAAACAAGTCTTGATCAAAGTAAAAAATCCAACAATTCTAAAAGTAATTAGCTAAGATTAACCCTCCATTTCCACTCAAATAGAGTTTACACAACCAAATAAGTTTGACTACTTCAATTAAACTCTTGCAAATATTTTTTGTAACAGCCCCATCTTCCCCTAAGGCGAACCAAAGGGATTAGCGGACTGCCTACCCAGCTCTCGCCAGGACTAACGGATCAGTTTACGTCGATCTAATACGTTCCAGAACTTACCAATGCGCGCAACCAAGTCAAAATCACAAAATAAAAAAAAACGAAGAAAATCGAAGCCAATGATGAACAGTACCGGCCACGTCCGACTCCGGATACTAGGCCGAGAGTAGCCAAATTTTTTCTTTTGCCGTTTGAAATACGAGTTGATCCAAAATCCAACCAAATATCAACCAAACATACATACATTGAAATATAACATTTACATACCAAAGCGGCATATCAAAACGATTCATCATGGATATACATGTTCGGTTTGCCAATCAAAAGAGAATGAACCCAATGCACATTAGGGTCTCATTCAAAGAGCTATTCAAAAGACATTTACATGAGCTCAACTTGACAACCAACAAGTATAACCTTTCCAAAAGTGGTCATTTCCTGTAAGGAAAACAAATGGAACGGAATGAGCTTAAGCCCAGTGAGTTACTACCACATAAGCAACAAAGAGCATATAGCATAACCTTTTATTTCAAGTACACAATTAAAGAATAAAAACAAGTCGGTAAAAGGATACGGATGGCTCTCAAGAGCCCCTTTCCACGCTTACAATCTTGATCCAATCTCATTGACTCTCCGTCAACGTGTAAGAGTACCAATCGTAGAACCCACTTCACTCCCATCCCTTCCACCAAACATACCCCAACCGGGCCCGCACTCCAATCAGTAGCTTTTGGTAATACTCGAGTTTACCGGAATCAAGAGTCTCATTACTACAAGATTCCCCAGTACAGTCCCCGTGGCATGTCAATTTTCACGACCAAACCCTCGCCGGCTCGATTCAATTGACTACCAATGGGGTTGAGCTCAGTAGTACAGTAAGGCCGTTGGATACTCGTCCAAACGACATCAAATCAGTTTTTCATGAAGTGAATTCAATATCTCATATAGCAAGTGCAGTATATCAGTGAAGCGGTAAACAGTCATTAACGGTATCACAAGGGGTAAGGGCGGTCAAGTACACCCTCACCTCAATCCATTCCAACAGCCAAATAAGCCTTCAAGGCATCAAAATCACATATAGCAAAGCCACATTGTAACATTCAAGTGAGTAGTATACTCACTTATCAATTAAATGTTGTTTCATGCACTTCCGTCAAGAGAATGTCGTGAACCACCGTCACGCCCTAGAACACGTAAACAAGTACAATGAGACTCGATAACGAGTCATAAAGCAATGCCAATCACAACCCCAATAGGGTTTCATATGCATATACAAGTATCATAGGTAACCAGAAAATCCGGAAATGCAATTAACTTTGGTCCTGAAAAAACAGTTTTTGTCCTCATTTTGCGGTTATGGTACCAATTTCACCACGATTATCGGATGAGGGTGGAAGACCCACCATCTCGAAGCTAAAAGACAGGGCTACAACATTACAGAAGGTCACTCAACCCCGTTTTGAGTGCAAACAGGTCAAAAATGCAAGATACTATATCAAAAACGTAAAATAGATTCACCAAAACGCATTCTAGCGGAAACATCATAACTCAGGCTCTACAAATTCAAATCCAGAAATTCCAAAGGCATATGGTAGCTAAGACATCAAGCTACATTTCATCAGAAGACCTCAAAGGCCAAATCATGCATTTTCATGGTCGAAAATGGAAGACTACACGAAAATAGAAATCTGGGCGCGAAACAGGTTTCAAAAACAGTCAATGGTATTTCGGTCATTTCACATGCTACAGTGGTCGGATCAAGCTGAAACTTTACAGGAACCTATTTTATAGCCTTGGCTACAACTTTCATGTTTTGGCCAAAATCTAATTCGGTGAGGAGCAGGGTGAAAAGTCACGGTCAAATTGAGTGAAAAGGCAACCCTGTTCGCAGCACCCCTTCCTAGACCAGTCTCAGTATTTTCGACTTATCTCATTCTACACTACTCCAATTGACCTGAAATTTTACAGTAACTTTTAAAACATCCATACCTACAACTTTCATGTTTTAAGCCAAGGCCAATTCGGCCTCTAACCATATGATACAAAACCGGACAGAAAAGGGGGTTATGAAACCCTAACTTTTCACATTTCCTTCCAAATCCAAAATTGGTTGCAATTACCAATCATTCACACCTACTAGAGTCATTAAACATCATTTCCAACCATCATGGACAGCCACAACCTCATGATCAAATTAAACCAGAAAAATCACCATTAAATTGAAAACTTCATCATTTCATCCAAAAGCAAGAAATAAATCACAAAGGTCATCACGTTAGCTTCCACTAAGCACAACTCAAGCTTCATTAAGTGTAGGAGGAAGTTCAAACACCACTTACCTAGAACACAAGAGAGGGAGAGTTGTAGGACACCTTAGCTTCCTTGAACACTTCCACAAAATCACTTACTAGCACCAAATGGAGGGATTTTATGGAGTAGAAACAAATTTAAGCAATTGTTTTGGAGGATTTGAGCTAGTTGGAAGCTTGAAAATTGGAGAAGTTTTCTTTCTTTTCCTAGAGAGAGAGCCGGCCAAGAAGTTGAAGACAAGAATGAATTTTGTGTGATTTTTGAGATATTTAAGCAATTGGTCAAAAAGTCAAGAAAATGAATAGTTGTCCTACAAGTTACATCCAATATAATGGTGACACTTGTCACTCCATTAATGCAATCCTATCCTTCCTTTTTCCTCTCACATCAATCAAATCTCACCCTCTACTTATCTCTTAACACCCGATAAATTTCTACCAGTATCCGAAACTTAACCTAATAGGCCGAATTTTTCCGAACTTTTCGCACTAGTGGGTCCCACGTTTGATATATATCCTTAATTTTTCAAAAACTCTCCAATACTAGAAAAATCATCTAAAAATTATATTTACTCATAAAATTAACCAGGAAAATTTTCCTAAGCCAGAAAATGCAGAAAACGTGCCATTAAAGGGGATAAACCCTAGGAAAATTATTAAGAGGAAGTTACGGGTTCTCACACTCTCTCCCCCTTAAAAGAATTTCGTCCTCGAAATTCCTTATAATTGACTACTCCGGGATTAAATTGAGCATTATACTTAGCTAACAGATCTGTGCCCCTTCACTGGCCAGGTTCAGTAAATTCTTACCTTCCACGTCCTCTAATGGGTCAAAGACTTGATGTTGTTCTAAGGAGTACACCCGAGAGGACACTTTCGATCCATCCTTGTCCCCCTTCGACTGGGCAGGGTTGGTCATAGTTGGTGGCAGAGTCCCTTGCCGCTCGCGCAGGCGAGCTGGAGAGTTAGCAATTTGATGTTCGGCACTCCCACAGAGCAAGCATTTTCCTCCTTTCTTCCGGCAATTGTCCTCCGAGTGGTTTAATTTTCCGCAATACCCACAGGGTCCGCGTGCTGCAGAAGCTAAGCCTCCTCTTGACGGGCTCTCTTGTGACACTCCCAGCATCCTTACTCCTCCCGTTCCCCGCCCAAACTTGGGAGGGGTACTTTCATCCCCCTGCCCCGAACTACTTCCAGGAAATTCTCTCTTTTTCGCCTGGAAGTTTTTCACCTGGAGCCTAGCATTCTCTACTCGTTGTGCCTTCTCCACTGCTTCGCTGAAGGCGTTAATTTGGGCTGCCGCGAGGTCCTTCTGGATTTCTACGTTCAGGCCTTGGACAAATCGCCGTATTCTTCGTTGCTCGGTCATGATGTGTTCGGGCGCAAATTTGGATAGGCGGGTGAATTGGCTCTCATATTCCGCCACAGTTTGAGCTCCTTGGCGGAGTCGAATGAACTCGTCTTCCTTCCTCTGCTGAACTAGAGGAGGGAAAAACTTCGCATTGAACTCTCTGATGAAATTCACCCAAGTCCTAGGTATCTGTTCTCGTTCCCACTTCTGCCGAATTACGTTCCACCAGGAACGGGCTGCTCCCTCAAGCTGGAACACGACAAAAGTCACCTGCCGTTCGTCAGGGTAGTATAGGGCTGCAAATATATCCACCATCTTTTCAAGCCATCTTTCGGCAACGTCTGGGTCGGGTCCCCCAACAAACTTTGGCGGAGCGAACTTTTGGAATCGTTCGAGAGCTCTGTCTTCGCTCTCGATATGATTACCAGGGTTTCCAGGGTTAGGGTTTGGGTTTTGGCCCTGTTGCTGCACCACTTGTGTCAGCAAGTCTGTCATTTGCTGCATAGCAGCAGCGATTTGCACATTAGGGTTTACTTGTGGTTCCAGATTGGGTCCAGTAGAGGTTTCCCCCGTACCCCTAACCGGTGTGGGTTGTCTAGTTCTGCGCCCACGTCCCCGACCACTCCGTGTACCTTCCATGAGTTTTACTTGATCTAGGCAATAATACTAAACCAAAATAAGCACGATGCATGTAAGTAACACTCAAAACTTTTATGATAACACACATTTATACATTCCAAACAAGATCAAAACATATATATACAAGCCGGTCAAAATTAAGCCACACACATATATACAACCAGTTAAGTCAAGTACAAACATAAACGATCCACCGAGGAATGGCCTTTCTAGTTCACCAAATCCTTTCTAACCTAGGCCCTCATATCTTTCGTATCCGGGCGCAAGAATCCCATCCAAGATAATTCACAACTCGAGCCGCCCGGTCCCAAGAGTAAACCATCCTTATTAAAGATTCCTACCCGACATACATACCTAGCTTCCTCGAGTCCCATGATAATGATTCGTACACTTATCACATGCCCGGTTCATAACTTATGCTCAAACGAGCACTTAGACATATTCATCAAATTAAGACCACAACGCCACTTGGCCCAGTCTCACACCGCGCAGAGACCACGCGAACCTGGCTCTGATACCACTTGTAACAGCCCCACCTTCCCCTAAGGCGAACCAAAGGGGTTAGCGGACTGCCTGCCCAGCTCTCGCCAGGACTAACGAATCAGTTTTCGTAATACTTTCCGGAACTTACCAATGCGCGCAACCAAGTCAAAATCACAAAATAAAAAAAACGAAGAAAATCGAAGCCGATGATGAACAGTACCGGCCACGTCCGACTCCGGATACTAGGCCGAGAGTAGCCAAATTTTTTCTTTTGCCGTTTGAAATACGAGTTGATCTGAAATCCAACCAAATATCAACCAAACATACATACATTGAAATGTAACATTTACATACCAAAGCGGCATATCAAAACGATTCATCATGGATATACATGTTCGGTTTGCCAATCAAAAGAGAATGAACCCAATGTACATTAGGGTCTCATTCAAAGAGCTATTCAAAAGACATTTACATGAGCTCAACTTGACAACCAACAAGTATAACCTTTCCAAAAGTGGTCATTTCCTGTAAGGAAAACAAATGGAACGGAATGAGTTTAAGCCCAGTGAGTTACTACCACATAAGCAACAAAGAGCATATAGCATAACCTTTTATTTCAAGTACACAATTAAAGAATAAAAACAAGTCGGTAAAAGGATACGGACGGCTCTCAAGAGCCCCTTTCCACGCTTACATTCTTGATCCAATCTCATTGACTCTCCGTCAACGTGTAAGAGTACCAACCGTAGAACCCACTTCACTCCCATCCCTTCCACCAAACATACCCCAACCAGGCCCGCACTCCAATCAGTAGCTTTTGGTAATACTCGAGTTTACCGGAATCAAGAGTCTCATTACTACAAGATTCCCCAGTACAGTCCCCGTGGCATGTCAATTTTCACGACCAAGCCCTCGCCGGCTCGATTCAATTGACTACCAATGGGGTTGAGCTCAGTAGTACAGTAAGGCCGTTGGATACTCGTCCAAACGACATCAAATCAGTTTTTCATGAAGTGAATTCAATATCTCATATAGCAAGTGCAGTATATCAGTGAAGCGGTAAACAGTCATTAACGGTATCACAAGGGGTAAGGGCGGTCAAGTACACCCTCACCTCAATCCATTCCAACAGCCAAATAAGCCTTCAAGGCATCAAAATCACATATAGCAAAGCCACATTGTAACATTCAAGTGAGTAGTATACTCACTTATCAATTAAATGTTGTTTCATGCACTTCCGTCAAGAGAATGTCGTGAACCACCGTCACGCCCTAGAACACGTAAACAAGTACAATGAGACTCGATAACGAGTCATAAAGCAATGCCAATCACAACCCCAATAGGGTTTCATATGCATATACAAGTATCATAGGTAACCAGAAAATCCGGAAATGCAATTAACTTTGGCCCTGAAAAAACAGTTTTTGTCCTCATTTTGCGGTAATGGTACCAATTTCACCACGATTATCGGATGAGGGTACAAGACCCACCATCTCGAAGCTAAAAGACAGGGCTACAACATTACAGAAGGTCACTCAACCCAGTTTTGAGTGCAAACAGGTCAAAAATGCAAGATACTATATCAAAAACGTAAAACAGATTCACCAAAACGCATTCTAGCGGAAACATCATAACTCAGGCTCTACAAGTCCAAATCCAGAAATTCCAAAGGCATATGGTAGCTAAGACATCAAGCTACATTTCATCAGAAGACCTCAAAGGACAAATCGTGCATTTTCATGGTCGAAAATGGAAGACTACACGAAAATAGAAATCTGGGCGCGAAACAGGTTTCGAAAACAGTCAAGGGTATTTCGGTCATTTCACATGGTACAGTGGTCAGATCAAGCTGAAACTTTACAGGAACCTATTTTATAGCCTTGGTTACAACTTTCATGTTTTGGCCAAAATCTAATTCGGTGAGGAGCAGGGTGAAAAGTCTCGGTCAAATTGAGTGAAAAGGCAACCCTGTTCGCAGCACCCCTTCCTAGACCAGTCTCAGTATTTTCGACTTATCTCATTCTACACTACTCCAATTGATCTGAAATTTTACAGTAACTTTTAAAACATCAATACCTACAACTTTCATGTTTTAAGTCAAGGCCAATTCGGCCTCTAACCATATGATACAAAACCGGACAGAAAAGGGGGTTATGAAACCCTAACTTTTCACATTTCCTTCCAAATCCAAAATTGGTTGCAATTACCAATCATTCACACCTACTAGAGTCATTAAACATCATTTCCAACCATCATGGACAGCCACAACCTCATGATCAAATTAAACCAGAAAAATCACCATTAAATTGAAAACTTCATCATTTCATCCAAAAGCAAGAAATAAATCACAAAGGTCATCACTTTAGCTTCCACTAAGCACAACTCAAGCTTCATTAAGTGTAGGAGGAAGTTCAAACACCACTTACCTAGAACACAAGAGAGGGAGAGTTGTAGGACACCTTAGCTTCCTTGAACACTTCCACAAAATCACTTACTAGCACCAAATGGAGGGATTTTATGGAGTAGAAACAAATTTAAGCAATTGTTTTGAAGGATTTGAGCTAGTTGGAAGCTTGAAAATTGGAGAAGTTTTCTTTCTTTTCCTAGAGAGAGAGCCGGCCAAGAAGTTGAAGACAAGAATGAATTTTGTGTGATTTTTGAGATATTTAAGCAATTGGTCAAAAAGTCAAGAAAATGAATAGTTGTCCTACAAGTTACATCCAATATAATGGTGACACTTGTCACTCCATTAATGCAATCCTATCCTTCCTTTTTCCTCTCACATCAATCAAATCTCACCCTCTACTTATCTCTTAACACCCGATAAATTTCCACCAGTATCCGAAACTTAACCTAATAGGCCGAATTTTTCCGAACTTTTCGCACTAGTGGGTCCCACGTCCGATATATATCCTTAATTTTTCAAAAACTCTCCAATACTAGAAAAATCATCTAAAAATTATATTTACTCATAAAATTAACCAGGAAAATTTTCCTAAGCCAGAAAATGCAGAAAACATGCCATTAAAGGGGATAAACCCTAGGAAAATTATTAAGAGGAATTTACGGGTTCTCACATTTTTAAAATTATTGGACGGAAACAAGAAGGTATAAAATCATATATAAATTATTTTCCAATTACTAAGAAATATAATTCATTCAAAGTAGAAAATTTCAAAACAAATACGTTTCGAAAACACCGTGTAGCACAATAACCGCTTTTGTACATATCTCCCTCTAGTTCACAAAATTTATCGCACCTACCTCGCTAGTTGGACGAATTGGTATATCACCCCAAGAAAACTAACATGCAATAAATTGAATGAGGCAATAGGAGTAAAATCACGATTCAACCGTTAGATTAACCAAAGATTCAAGGCAATTAGATGAGAATACAATATTTATATATATATATAAATTTTAAGAAATATAAAATATAAATATAATTATATTAGTAATGCTTGGACAGGTGTGAAGGCAAGTATCTTCCACGTTTTCTTTTCTTTCTTTTTTTTTCTTTTCTTTTCTTTTTTCTAATACCACAACATATTCTAATACTACCGTTTTATGGTGTAAATGATATAATCCTCCTAAGATATATATCGACTCACTTATTTATTAAAGGGACAATTTAGACCTATAATCATTCAATAACAAAAAGAAAATAAAGTGGGACATGCACTAAATTTTAAATAACACATGAAAATTTTCTTACGTTCATCTAATAGATTCTCACACATTTAGCTTTAAGAAAAACTTATTAGACATGTACTTATTGAGCTATATAGTATATGTTATGTGTCTAGTAATATTTGCAAATGACATAAATTACGATATGCATGCCATATATTTATTTAATTCATAAAATATTTCTACGCTATTCTAGCATATTTTCTAAATTCTTAATTTTATAGGGATTCAATTACGCATTTAATTTAACCGTTTATTCGTTATATATAATATTTCTAATGTCAAAATAAATAAAATGAAATAAATTCAAGGCATACACATAATTTTCTCGGGTTCTCACAGTGTGCCTATATGCCTATGTGTTTAATTGCTTTCCCTAGGCTTCTGCATTTAGATAAGTATGCTTATGTGCTACGTGCTATGTGAAACTATATGCTTTGCATGTCTATTTGCTTTAGTATTATATCTGATTATGTGGATGGAATGTACGTTACCATAGCTAGTCCAATGCTAGTCATGGTCTTCCCCTCGAGCTCACAAGTCCAATGCTTGTGAGAGGGTGTTAGTAAATGGCTAGTCCAATGCTAGACCCAATAGGGCCACCCCCTCGCTAGTACATGCATGCCTTCACTACATTTCCATTCATTTTTTCTTTTAGTATTTTTACATTTTTTCATGAACCTTCACCCTTTTCCCGCATTTGAAACATGATCTTTAGGACTTTGCATTTCATTCTAGCTATTAGGTTCATCTGCTTAATTAGGTTAGGGAGTTACCCTTCTGGTAAGGGAAACGGATGAGTTTGGCTACACATAGCCTTAGCACGCTCGTTTCTTTCTAACCAAAGGGCAAATCAAAAGTCACGATTTAGGGTCTCCCCATACCCGTTTTGATTGCATTCCTTTAGGGGTCATGCATTTTCAAGGCACATTACCATTTGCACACTTACCCTTTACACACTATCACTTTACAAAATTCTTACTTTGCACACTATCACGATACCCACTATCACTTTGCACTCTCACTAACAAAATTCTCATTTTGCACACTCTCACTCTATCTTACGCTCTCTCACATCTGCACTGTGACAGCCCCACCTCTCCCTAGGACGAACCCTAAGGTATCAGTGGACTGCTTGCCCAACTCTCGCCGGAACTCAGTCGTTCAAAGTACTAATAACACCGATGAAACGGACAAGATATCTTCCAAGCAAGGGAATGAAACCCTGATTGATACATAATCACTAATCCAATGTTCAGGTTTAGTATTTAGATAACTAATTGTCTACTACCACTCCATACTCAAAATTACATAGCATAAGTCGAACTTACGGGTACAAGCTTACCAATCTGCTTAAACAAAAGTTACAACCTCAAAACACAAGTACAAGCAAAAGAAAGCTAAGAAAGCCCTTGATTAAGTCCCTTCCCGATCTGTTAAGGAAAACAAAGGGAATGGGGTGAAATAAAGTCCAGTGAGGTTCCAAATAAAGCAATTAAACACATAGCCACATAAGGTCACAAAATAACCAAATAAACACCGTACAATAGAATAACAGTTCAATCACAGTTCAATTCAAGGATACGGGTGGCTTTCAAAAGCCAAAGATCCACTTGAGCTTGATCATAATTGTCTCCTGTCGACACTCCGTCGACACTTGTATGCACAGTATATAAGGTCCGTAGAACACCACTTTCACCAATCTCCGTCCACCAATCAACCCCCTACCGGGCCCGCACTCCATAACAGTAGTTTGGTAATACTCGAGTATACCGATTTCCAGTGTACAGTAAACAGTCCTCAAGGTTTGTCGGCCTTATCGACTAAGCCCTTGTCGGATCGATACGACCAACTCACCTATGAGGTTGGGTACCCAAACAGTAACAGTAGTTGATGGGATATCACCCAAACAACTCAATCATAGGCATTCATAGAGATATCACATCTCATGATAACAATACATATATAACTTGCCTCCATTTTTATCAAAACAGTGTTTTGTTCCAACAGTTATCAATCAAGTATTTCAGATATTTCACATAACAGGTAGCAGGTAGTGGAACACTCACCTGTCAAGCAAAAGTAGCAATCGACGTCAAATGTCAAGTTTCTCAGTTACGATCACCTTCGTTTCTCACCCTAGGGCACGAGTGAAAATTGTTAACCATTCGGTTCATGCCTTACTAAGTTAGGCTCAGTGAGAGACCAAGTGAGTAGTCTAAACTACTTAATCTATCATACAAATAAGGTCCAAACCATGGTAAAAGTTCATGAGAAAACAAGTTTAATAAGTGCATGAGAGTTCAGCAAAAGAAAAGTTTCATTCAAGCTTAAGAGTTTCTTCTTGGATTGAACAGTCTTGCCCTGGCAGTCTTAGGAAAACGGTCATAACTCACTGTAGAAAAGTCGGAATTACGTGCCGTCAGTGGCGTTTGAAACTAGATTCGAAGGGCTTTCGAACGGTACCAAATGTGATGGCCCCACCTCCCCCTAAAGCGAACCAAAAGGGTTTGCCGGGTCGCCTGTCCAGCTCTCGCCGGGACTCACTCACTTACTACAGCTCTTAAATGAAATTGGAATAAAATCACAAGAATAAATAGGGCAATGATCCAAAACTTAAAGCGGAACTTATATACATTTCCAACCCAAAAGAGAGTATAAAAATCGAATATACAAAGGTTCTCAATCCTTCATACGTCCAGCCCAGGCCAAGCACTGGGGCGAGAACTACTACGAAAAAACAAAAGACCTAGACTAGACTAGTCTATGCTCTCATCATGTTCGTCGTCCCCTGTTAAGAAAAATAAAACTAAAGGGGTGAGCTAAAAGCTCAGTGAAGTTCCGAACACATAATCAAATAATCATTTCAATACATGAAACATGGAGTATCAATATTCAAGAAATATTTACAATGGAAGCGATAGTAACACATTCATTAAAAGGATACGGGCTCACAAGGAGCCATAAATTCGTTCGTTCGTTCGTTCTCCTGACATTTCCCCTTATTCCTCCATTTTTTTGAAGAATGCATTTTGTAATTTAAAACCCTCGTTCGTTCTTTCGTTCGTTCATTTACCCCCTTCCCGGCCGTTGGCCAGGCTCCACCCATCCGAACGTTGTTCGGACTACAAGGTAATACTCGAGTATACCAAACGTTCACCCAGGGTCACCATATCCCTCGACCGAGTCCGCTTCTGGCTCGAGTCGATTGGTAACGAAGGGCAGGGCCCAATTCAGCCAAAAGGCTTACATCATGCGCAACTAATGTATTAATCATTAAAGCATTGAAAATTTCACGTTCATTTAGGTCGAGCGCGATAAAGTACACACTGGCCTGGAAAATTCATTTTGGAAATCATTGGAAACATTTAACACATGATCAAACAATAACAATAAGTCATGAAGTCAAGGAAGATATAACAAACAAGGAACACTCACCTATGTACGCAAAACAACTTGCAAAATATCCTTCCGAATATTATCCTTAGTCACCGAGAAAACCTAAAGTTAACAAGACAGAATATTACAGCTCATCTAACATAAACAATTAGGTATTTAAAGTGAAACGAGGACATTTAAACCCATAGACAAAATAATTAGGGTTTCGTAGACCAAATGTAAAACCAAACTCAAAAGATTATAAAATTTTCCAGTGAAACACTTGAACCAAAGACAAGTCGGAATCCAACTAGATAGGCTAAGAAATTTTGTTTTCGGAATTGTTTATATGGTTCAAAATCATCTCATATTCAAGTAGATTTTATAAATTAAAGGTCTTAATGAAATTCATGTAAAAAGGAGAACAAAGTACCCAAGAAAACCCTAAACCACTTCTTTTTATTTGGTAAGAGTAAGCAAACATTTGGAGTTTCCAATTGAAAAATGACCATGTTTTAAGTTGAAAAAATGGTCATAGTATTTGCCAAACGAAAATGTACCAGTTCAAATAGAAAATTAGTCCTTGAGCGAAAATTTGGGCAGTCAATTTATGTGCATATTATTTCCTAAACTTTTACACCTAATGAAGTAGAAGGATATCTATACCACTTGTCCATAGATTTTTCCCCCTTTATTTCGCTGGGGTGTCATCCTTCTCAGTTGCAGCCAGCCAAATAAGTTATAAAGCATAAAGAAAAACAAGTATGAATTCATCGTACCAAGTAGAGAGAATGGGGTAAGATGTTGCTTAAATGTGACATTTGTTTAAGTAGAACAGATTCAACTTCCAGCCATTTATGGCTTCATTGTTTTCCTCAATCAATCCCAACATTACACACAACATAAACAACCACTCAATATGCTCAAGACAATACAAGGACAAAAATTTAAGCTAACAACAAGTGTGGAAACGAAGTTTACAAAAGATAGTTTTGACGGGTTTTTACGGAATGGGCACATCCGAGGCTACGCTTATCAGATTGAGGTGCAACTTATACCATTTCGAAGCTAAGGCAGGGGGCTACAATGTTGAAGAGGCCACATAGTCCAGTTTGCAATGTATCTAGGTCAAATTTACCAAAACAACTCCAGATTTTCCAATTCAAAGTTTACTATGGTAGTCCTGACTCCTTCAGTCATATCTCAGAATATACAACTCCAATTCAAGTGATTCCAAAGCCATTTGAAAGCTAAGATACAAGTCTATAAGTCTTTAGAAGACATTGACAGCCAAATCAGTAGTATTCCTGGTCAAAACAACTAATTACAGAAGCTGATTAGTATGTTCGGATAGAAACAGGGCAGCAGGGTATTTCGGTCTTTTTACAGGGTACGTTGCTCCGATTGAGCTGAAATGTTTCAGGGTACTATAAAATATCATTCTCTACAACTTTCATTTTTTAATCCAAGGCTAATTCGGCCTCTAACATGGAGCACTAAAACCGGACAGAATTGAAGTCATATTTGCCAGAAATCTGGAATTTTCAGTTTCAAGGGAAACTTTCTTCATTTCTTGCTTCAATCACTTCCAAAGCCCCTTATATAATCTCAGATACAACATATATTAACCATACATCA
This sequence comes from Coffea arabica, assembly GCF_036785885.1. Lineage (NCBI taxonomy): Eukaryota > Viridiplantae > Streptophyta > Magnoliopsida > Gentianales > Rubiaceae > Coffea > Coffea arabica. The sequence goes on along the minus strand of NC_092320.1, from coordinate 45,113,276 downwards.
ATTATAGGCAGCAATCGTTCAAACCCTAACTCATATATCTAAAAAAATATATAAACACTATCCACCCAAATCTTGATAATAGCTATCATCCAACACAAATTTAAGGTGCTAAGCCAATTTAAACAAGATCAAGAGTAAGAAATGGGGAAATCGTCATCCTTACCTTGCTTAAGTGTTTACCAAGAGCAACCCTAGCTTCCCCTTCAAAATTTCACCAACACCTCACTAAATAAACACTCAAGGATAGCTTTAATCGGTTTAGTTTTCTTTCTTTCTCGCTTGGTGGCTATATTCAAGAAGAAATGGAGCAGCTTTCTCTTGGTGTTTTTTCCTCTCTCTCTCTCAGCCAAGCAGCAGAAACAATGAAGAACAAAGATGGCTCCAAGTGATAAGAAGGCAAGAAAAAAAAATCAACCAAAGAGCCATAGGGTAGTGACACTTGTCACCACCGAAGCCACACAATTTTCTCTCTCTCTCCCTTGCATTTTTGGCCCTAAATTTCGGTCAAAGCTAGCTGGAAATAAGGAGATATTTTGCTCAAGTATTAATGAGCTCATATGGTAAGAAAGTGGTGGTCAAGAGGTGCGTTCAATCGGTAATGCGCAGTACCCGTCGGTTCGCGCCGTTTTTCCTTAAATCACACGTACTAGGGTTTTTACTTCCTATTCACTAACTTTATATCATTGCTTCTAATCACATATTATTTTTCACCTAAAAGTCACTCTTAAGCACCAAATTTGATCCTCGCTCCGTACCGGATAATTACACTACGGATACACGTGAAAACCCTAACTTGCTCCAACTTGAAAACGAAAAGTGAAACCTTACTTTCTAGGTTTATTTGCACTTATTGTGGAATGATTGGGTAGTAGGGCTATAATAAAATCATAAGTTCCAAATAAAAGGGGATTTTTTTAAGAAAAACATGAGGCTTTTACAATTCCATAAATCGAATTTAGGGTTTCGGTTAAAATGTGAGAAATTTGTGAAAACGGTCAGTCACAAGTGAAACTAGGGTTTTGATTAGACTTTTAGGGTTTCTAGTCTTTTAAACAAAACAAGGTTTTAAATCAAACCCAAAGAAATAACTTTAGTTTCTTCTTTAGAACAAAATAATGTTTTAAAATAAAAATAAACTAAAGAAACCGTAATATCCTTTTTGAGACTAAACAAAAGGCGATCCTAAATGTTGGGGTATCACAATCTCCCCTCCTTCAAAGAATGTCGTCCTCGACATTTTTTTTTAAAGGTGATTTAGCATGTAACACAGTAAATTGACTAAAACAACAAGATATAACACACCAAATACACAAGGAGACATATACACAATATGATGCACCATATACACCAAGAGATATTTCAAGTTGGACAAAGTCAAGTGCAGCAGATACTATATATGTAGGTATTAACATACCACAAGTAAATAACATGTAGGAATAATGCAAGGGCGAAACGAAAGAAAACGCAACTTGTCGTCCCACACTCAACTAAGATGACCCCATCCGGTCTCTCACATCACTTTCTATCCCAACTATACGTCCGTTGACCTCTAGTACTCATTCTAGCCAGACAAAGCCTGTTCATGTTCCCGAAATGCAACTCTCAAGTACTTAGTATCGTTTCAACTTTGGAGTACTCGGGTACGAGAATCCGAAATAAGACAATTCACATCTCGAGCCGGCCAGTCCCAAGAGTAAACTATCTACAATCGAAATTCCTACCCGACATACCTATCTATGGTCCTTAGATACCAAGAGAAAGATTTAGGACCTATAACACGTCAGGGTTCATAGCTTATGCTCGAACGAGCACTTAGTCCTTCATACTGATTCTCCACTTAGCCCATGCTCACTCCGCGTAGAGACCACGCGAAGCAGCTATAGGTTTTATCCCTCAATTGCTTAACTTTCAAATCAAATCAAATCCCACAGTCCGGTATCCTAAACTTTAAGCCTAGGATACACTACAGAGATCTGAAACCTAAGCTCTGATACCACCTGTGACGGCCCCACCTCCCCTTAAGGCGAACCAAAAGGGTTTGGCGGGTCGCCTGCCCAGCTCTCGCCGGGACTCACTCACTTACTACAGCTCTTAAATGAAATCGGAATAAAATCACAAGAATAAATAGGACAACGATCCAAAACTTAAAACGGAACTTATATACATTTCCAACCCAAAAGAGAGTATAAACATCGAATATACAAAGGTTCTCAATCCTTCATACGTCCAGCCCGTGCCAAGCACTGGGGCGAGAACCACTACAAAAAAACAAAAGACCTAGACTAGACTAGTCTATGCTCTCATCCTGTTCGCCGTCCCCTGTTAAGAAAAACAAAACTAAAGGGGTGAGCTAAAGGCTCAGTGAGGTTCCGAACACATAATCAAATAATCATTTCAATACATGAAACATGGAGTATCAATATCCAAGAAATATTTACAATGGAAGCGATAGTAACACATTCATTAAAAGGATATGGGCTCACAAGGAGCCATAAATTTGTTCGTTCGTTCGTTCTCCTGACATTTCCCCTTATTCCTCCATTCTTTTGAAGAATGCATTTTGTAATTTAAAACCCTCGTTCGTTCTTTCGTTCGTTCATTCACCCCCTTCCCGGCCGTTGGCCAGGCTCCACCCATCCGGACGTTGTTCGGACTACAAGGTAATACTCGAGTATACCAAACGTTCACCCAGGGTCACCATATCCCCCGACCGAGTCCGCTTCTGGCTCGAGTCGATTGGTAACGAAGGGCAGGGTCCAATTCAACCAAAAGGCTTACATCATGCGCAACTAATGTATTAATCATTAAAGCATTGAAAATTTCACGTTCATTTAGGTCGAGCGCGATAAAGTACACACTGGCCTGGAAAATTCATTTTGGAAATCATTGGAAACATTTAACACATGATCAAACAATAACAACAAGTCATGAAGTCAAGGAAGATATAACAAACAAGGAACACTCACCTATGTACGCAAAACAACTTGCAAAATATCCTTCCGAATATTATCCTTAGTCACCGAGAAAACCTAAAGTTAACGAGACAGAATATTACAGCTCATCTAACATAAACAATTAGGTATTTAAAGTGAAACGAGGACATTTAAACCCGTAGACAAAATAATTATGGTTTCGTAGACCAAATGTAAAACCAAACTCAAAAGATTATAAAATTTTCCAATGAAACACTTGAACCAAAGACAAATCGGAATCCAACTAGATAGGCTAAGAAATACTGTTTTCGGAATCGTTTATATGGTTCAAAATCATCTCATATTCAAGTAGATTTTATAAATTAAAGGTCTTAATGAAATTCATGTAAAAAGGAGAACAAAGTACCCAAGAAAACCCTAAACCACTTCTCTTTATTTGGTAAGAGTAAGAAACATTTGGAGTTTCCAATTGAAAAATGACCATGTTTTAAGATGGAAAAACGGTCATAGTATTTGCCAAACGAAAATATACCAGTTCAAATAGAAAATTAGTCCTTGAGCGAAAATTTGGCAAGCACGCCTTTGTATTTACCTATTTTCCAGCCATTTATGGCTTCATTGTTTTCCTCAATCAATTCCAACATTACACACAACATAAACAACCACTCAATATGCTCAAGACAATACAAGGACAAAAATTTAAGCTAACAACAAGTGTGGAAACGAAGTTTACAAAAGACTGTTTTGACGGGTTTTTACGAAATGGGCACATCCGAGGCTACGCTTATCAGATTGAGGTGTAACCTATACCATTTCGAAGCTAAGACAGGGTGCTACAAGGTTGAAGAAGGCCACTCAGTCCAGTTTGCAATGTATCTTGGTCAAATTTACCAAAACAACTCCAGATTTTCCAATTCGAAATTTACTATGGCAGTCCTGACTCCTTCAGTCATATCTCAGAATATACAACTCCAATTCAAATGATTCCAAAACCATTTGAAAGCTAAGATACAAGTCTATAAGTCTTAAGAAGACATTGACAGCCAAATCAGTAGTATTCCTGGTCAAAACAACTAATTACAGAAGCTGATTAGTATGTTCGGATAGAAACAGGGCCGCAGGGGTATTTCGGTCTTTTCACATGGTACATTGCTCCGATTGAGCTGAAATTTTGTAGAGTACTATACAATATCATTCTATACAACTTTTATGTTTTAACCCAAGGCTAATTAGGCCTCTAGCATGGAGCACTAAAACCAGACAGAATTGAAGTCATATTTACCAGAAATCTGGAATTTTCGATTTCAAGGGAAACTTTCTTCATTGCTTGCTTCAATCACTACCAAAGCCCCTTATATAATCTCAGATACAACATATATTAACCATACAGCAAGTATAGGCAGCAATCTTTCAAACCCTAACTCATATATCTAAAAAAAAATATACACTATCCACCCAAATCTTGATAATAGCTATCATCTACCACAAATTTAAGGTGCTAAGCCAATTTAAACAAGATCAAGAGTAAGAAATGAGGAAATCATCATCCTTACCTTGCTTAAGTGTTTACCAAGAGCAACCCTAGCTTCCCCTTCAAAATTTCACCAACACATTACTAAATAAACACTCAAGGATAGCTTTAATCGGTTTAGTTTTCTTTCTTTCTCACTTGGTTGCTAGATTTAAGAAGAAATGGAGCAGCTTTCTCTTGGTGTTTTTTCCTCTCTCTCTCTCAGCCAAGCAGCAGAAACAATGAAGAACAAAGATGGCTCCAAGTGATAAGAAGGCAAGAAAAAAAATCAACCAAAGAACCATAGGGTGGTGACACTTGTCACCACCGAAGCCACACAATTTTCTCTCTCTCTCCCTTGCATTTTTGGCCCTAAATTTCGGTCAAAGCTAGCTGGAAATAAGGAGATATTTTGCTCAAGTATTAATGAGCTCATGTGGTAAGAAAGTGGTGGTCAAGAGGTGCGTTCAATCGGTAGTGCGCGGTGCCCGTCGGTTTACGCCGTTTTTCGTTAAATCACACGTACTAGGGTTTTTACTTCCTATTCACTAACTTTATATCATTGCTTCTGATCACATATTATTTTTCACCTAAAAGTCACTCTTAAGCACCAAATTTGATCCTCGCTCCGTACCATATAATTACACTACGGATACACGTGAAAACCCTAACTTGTTCCAACTTGAAAACGAAAAGTGAAACCCTACTTTCTAGGTTTATTTGCACTTATTGTGGAATGATTGGGTAGTAGGGCTATAATAAAATCATAAGTTCCAAATAAAAGGGGATTTTTTTAAGAAAAACGTGAGGCTTTTACAATTCCATAAATCGAATTTAGGGTTTCGGTTAAAATGTGAGAAATTTGTGAAAACGGTCAGTCACAAGTGAAACTAGGGTTTTGATTAGACTTTTAGGGTTTCTAGTCTTTTAAACAAAACAAGGTTTTAAATCAAACCCAAAGAAATAACTTTAGTTTCTTCTTTAGAACAAAATAATGTTTTAAAATAAAAATAAACTAAAGAAACCGTAATATCCTTTTTGAGACTAAACAAAAGGCGATCCTAAAAGTTGGGGTATCACACCAAACTCACACTGTGGTTCATCCCCTATAAACAACAATAACTCAGACAAGGTGGCTGTTTTTCCAACCCTGGATCAGCATTGACAGTATTCCAAACTACTCTAGTTCTAGATGCTAACTCCATTTGTTTTGGTCCAAATTTACCCCAATCACTCCTCAAAGTGATCATATACAAGGATTCAAGTCACCTAGAATCAATGGAGTTCACAATGCAACACACAAACATGATTTAAGACAACCACAATAGTCTCATAATTACAAGAATTCAAAACAGTCTACTAATGGTTCAAAATCCCCACTTTACTTGCTTCAATTCCATTCCAACTCACTCATAGGCTTAACCAATTAGTTAACCTAGTTTATTAGGCTTGATTAGGGCATAAATGAACAACAAAATCAAGGGAAAACCCCTCCTTCAAGAATCAGCCAGCCAAGAAAAGAACAAACAGCCCACAACTTCCAATATTTGTTCAACCTTCATTCTTGCATGATTTCTCTTAAAATAACATATCAAGTGGTAGATCTAACTCAAAAGAGGTTTAAGACATAATAATACCTCATAAACAAACATGAACACGATCCAAACATTTCATCAAACACTTGGTGTGCATACTAAGAAGCTTAACTACTACTTGTTTAATCCAAGAGATCAACCTCAAATCTCAACCAAACAACTTGTATTTTGCCATTAACACTTCAAGTGCATGATCTATCATCATAAAACCAAGATTTAAAGAACATATACCTCTCTTGTAGTGAGCTTGAACCACCAAATCAATCCACCAAAGTGAAGCTTCAAGCTTGATTCAAGCACTTAGGGTTGGAGGAAAGTTTCACCCTAACTCAAGATCTTTCTCTTTGATTTTTCTCTCAAAATTTACAAGGGTTAAGAGCAAGGTAAAAATGGAGTTTCTCCCTTCTTCTCCAAGCTTCAAGAAAGTCGGCTATGAGGGAGAAAAAATGGCTAAAGCTAGCTTAAATAATTTTCTAACTTATGGTCAAACAAAATCAATGGGTAGGGTTTTGCCACTTGGCTCCATCTTGGTCCAATCCTTTATTAATCTTTGACTAATGGTATATTAACCTTTCCAATTGTACTAATACTTATTTAACACACCTAATCTCTCACATAAAATCTCTACCACTAATAAAAGAACACTTGGACAAATGCAAGTGGTGCATTAATTAAAATCAACTCAAGAAAAATGTTTTACTTCAAATAAAAAGGAATGAAGTGTAATGCATGAAAATTATTATAATACATAGGAAATATATTGTAAGGGCATATATTAAATGGTCTAGATCTTATAATAAGGCATGTAAATAAGAAAATTGTGTTTTAAAGTGAGGGTCAATACAAGGGATTTGTTGTAACACATTGTAAAATATAATGGTAGGGCATATAAGAGGTGGTTTAAATCTTGGTGCAAGGCATATAGTTTGGGAAAATTGTATTTTAAAAATGAGGGTTCTCACACTCTCTCCTCCTTAAAGAATTTCGCCTCAAAATTCTCTGCTTATTTACTGAGTAGTTCAAAATATTTTTGGTGAATATCCTTCTTAACTCTCTCGAGTCCTGTGAGCACATGTTTTAGTAAAAGACCAACAATACAAAGCCATATTATGTAGGAATTGAGGCTCCAAATCTTTATTTAGAACATGTATCAATTTACAAGATTCATACTCGTATAACCTATCAAAATATAACACTAGCTCGTTCCAATCGAGGCATAATCCTCATGTCCTTACTAATCAATGTTGCAAAAGTCATCTAGAGCAGAAAAGTATCACTTATAGCCAAACGTTTGGAGAAAGTAAAAAAGACGTTCAAAATGCCAAGTTGTAAACTGTCCGACCTAAAATGATTTGAAGAACTCATTTTCCTTTTATTTAAGCCTCAATCCACTCATAAACCAACCTCAAAATAGTTTACCAACTCCAATCCTAAAGTTGAGAATGTAAGTAGGAAGAATCCTAGGAAAATAAAAAATTTCCAGTTTTGCGTGATCTTATTTGAAAATCATATTTCGAAATTCTTATGTCCAAAACTTATAAACTGTATACCGTCGGAATATAGATTCAAATTGTTACAACTTTCTAGAAGGTACCATTGTAAGATCCAATCCACAAGTCAGTTAAATTCCAACCTAAAGTTGCTGCTTCACCCAGTAACAGACAGAACAGGTATACAATTTCAGTCAACTTTGAAAAATCATAGATATTCATGGGAATTGAGAACAATACTGATACTCTGAACCTAGTTTCAAACATAACAAACGAAACTCAATTTTGACTTTTCTACATCAGGATATAACAGCTTTCGTAAAACTTTCTAAGGTTCCTTGCGGTAAACTTTTTAGCGGCACTTCCTTTGTTTACTAACTTTTTCCCAGCCCATTCAAGGCTTCTTCTTCCCATGAAATAGCTTCAACCCAAGCATATAAATATCAAGCCAACAACTCACTACATCAAGCATATAACTATCACCTATTCAAGTTAGAAAATGAACCCTAAGCTGAAATTCCTAATCACAAGCTGGAAGTTTCTTTAGACAAGTCAAACTAGCATATAAAAGCTAGATATTTCACATAGCAAAGCTACTAAACCATGGCCAACACTTAAGTATCATGTGTGGACAGAAAAGTACCATAAAACTGAAAATTTCACAACACAACTTCAAACCATGATATTTTCTCATAAAACAACTGAAATTGAAACCCTAGACCACTAGTTTACATATATTAATGGTAGAGGAAAGTTGCTAGCCAAAGTTACCTTGTAACCTCAAGAAAGATGGAAACTTAAGGCTTTTCCTCGTAAATCACTCCACCAACACCTTGAAATCTATCTTAGTTAGTATTTTTATGGAGCAGTTTGCAATTGGTCGGTTGAAACTCAAGATTCAAGCACAAAATTGAGGTTAGAGTAGAAGATTTCTCTTTGGTTTTTCTTCTCTCTTCGTTCGGCCAAGCAGGAGGAAAAAAAAATGAAAACATTTTGGTCCAATTTTTTTGATTTTGTCAATGTGAAGAATGTGACACAAACTTTAATCTTGATAAAAGAAGAGTTAAAACTTTATTACTATTCTTGCTGGCTCTTAAACCCATACATTGTATATTGAATAATTTATTCCTTTTGTACGATAAACGAAAAATCTTCACTTAACTTAAAGATTAAAATATCGGGATAGACTCATGGACAACGATCCAATACTGGCCAACCATCAATATTTAATAGCACTTATTAAAGCAGAAGGTACCAAGTCCACTGTTCCAAACAAGAATACAGTTTACTACATAAAATTTTACTACACACAGTCCAATGATCACAACTATTTCAGACAAGACCTCACTAATGGCTAACTTGACTAGGGATGTCTTGAGATGCTATTTGACTAGGCAAATGCACTAATTCAAACTTATTGCGTACCCCTTCTGGAATCCCTTCATGTTTCTTTTTCAAGTCTATGTTCTGGTGCAGTAGTTCAATTTTTCTCCAAATATTCTTGTGCCCATCGTCATTCCCAGTGCTCAGTTATTCTCTTTTAGAACTATACTTCCTTTCGAATAATCTCTATTTTCTTGTGCAGATCAGTCAAATTTGTCATCTCGTCGATCCACTTAACTTGATGATAACTTGCCAGACAAATCAAAGGAGCAGAATAAATAACTAATTATAATTGGAAATTCTAACCATATAACTTTTAAATTCATTCACTTCGAATCCAACCATAAGAAACTAAACGTAACTATTCTCAGATGAGATAGACAAGAGAGTAGGGTACATTTAGAGCAATATCTCGAAACACTATGCCACTTATTCTTATCCGGAGATTTTAACACAAGGAGTATCCTTACCACTTATGTGCATAATGAAATCCTAAAGCGTACTTTGTACGTCAAAAGTTCCACATCCTATCTCAACTTTTGGCATACATGTATAGGAGCCAACTCTTTTTCTCAAATCCCATACATAATTCCAAAACTCTCGATCTCAACACGGTAATAATTAAGCCAAGTCCATACTTTGGCATTAGTGGATAGGTGTCAAGGAAGTATAAGCAAGGGTAGTTCATTGACGACCAAGCTACAGGTATTAGATATTACAAGAGAGGTAGAAATACCTATATAGTTACAGTTAACCGCCTCAAAATCCAATAAGCACTTATCAAGTCCTCACAGTCATAAGAGAAGGAAACAGATCTTCAGTTCAATTTTTTTGATGTACACAGCAATTTGGTCACCGTCTATAGAAACCCTAGTCAGACTATTACTAGATTTGTCCATGATAACCTTTCGGGATCCGTTCTCTCAATCAGTCCAATAACTAGGTCAAGTGTTAGAATCTTGCACCCCTTGACTTTTGCCATTAAAACTTATGTCAAGTGCAATCAAAATATAGACCCTTATTCTAGTGCTCTCCTCTTTTTGGTACTCAAGTACAAGAATCCACAATAAGATAATTCACAACTTGAGCTGGCCGGTCCCAAGAGTAAATCACCCATATTAGAGATTCCTACCCGCAGTACATATCTATTTCTCCCAAATATCCTGATAAAGGGTTTATGCTTATAACAGTCTTGATTCATAACTTACACCCAAGAACACCACCTGATCCCAATCTCACTCCGCGCAGAGACCATGCAAAACAGCAAAAATATCTTTCATTCTTTCAAATCAATTCTCGGCAGTTTCGGGATCTAGTCCTCTAAGAAATTTAGGGGAAGAGAACTTTGGAACCATTTCAAGGCCCTATCTTCACTTACTTCAAGGTTCCTTTACTAGTTACTGGTACTTGACATCGATGGTCAATCAAACGGGCCAGTAAACGTAGATTGGTCATACGATTGATAGCTGCAGCCACCTGGTCTCCTTCTCCACATTCGGGTTCCTGGTTCTAATTGGCTACAGGCCTTTATTCCTCCTCTTAGTCTTGGACCTACCTAGATCCACACCCATGGCCCCAACCATATTGTCGTCTAGCCTCCATTATTACTCACTAATCTAGGGCCCAAGTATTATAACTAACAGGGTATACAATATATGCTTATTCGTATTTAAAGGTCATATAAGAAATGGAATCGGAGTCACGATAAACGAGTGAAATTGAAAAGCAGTTAAAGGCCAATGCCGAAATAAAGTCAAAGTCAAAAATCCAAGTCAACAGTCAAAACACTGTACATAAAGGCTGTGACGACCCCATCTTCCCCTAAGGCGAACCAGAGGGGTCGACGGACCGCCTGCCCAGCTCTCGCCAGGACTACGGGTCGCAAACAAATCGAATTTCGTTTAGTTTATAAAGGAAAATTCAACAAAGTGAACGATTTATCCCATTAACTTGTTCTTATAACCATAATATCATTATGCAAGAAAGTGTAGCGCTCGAGCACTTCAATCGGTCAAGAAAACGAAAAACGAAAATTTGCCGCGGATGAACAGTAACCGGCCACGTCACTATCCGGCCGAGAATCCGGCCGGATATCCGGCCGGATTCTCGGCCGGATAGGAGGCCGAGGCTAGACCCCAAAGGGGTCGAAATTCCCCTGTCAATCCGGCCGGAAATCCGGCCGGAAGTTGGCCGGATTGCTTCGGCCGGATTGCCACCCGAAGCCAAAACCAATTTTTTCTTTTTTTTTTCTTCCCCTGCATATCCGGCCTTGTATCCGGCCAGAAACTGGCCGGATTCTGGGCAGAGTTTTTGCCAAAATTCTTTCTTCCTTCGTTTGCACCCGGTACTCACATAAACACACCAAATACGTAATGCAATCTATCCAAGACTTGATAAAGCCATATGTATACATGCCATATATACAAGAGAAAGGTTCAATTTACACTTCAGAAGTACTTGGATTCATATACATCAAAGTTCAAGTTTCCGAGGAGCTATTCAAAATTAACTACATAACTAGCTCAACCCTTTTCAAAACTTGAGTCCAACAGTGTCCCTGTAAGGAAAACAAAACAACGGGGGTGAGCTTACGCTCGTGAGGTACCAATATGCACAGATAATGATGCAGGCCAACAAACACATATTCACACATGCCTTCATACACTAATCCACAGATAAAAGGATACATTTGACCCTCAAGGGCCGTTTCCGCAGTCCATATTTGATCGTACTCGTTGACACTCCGTCAACCATTGAAAGTAACCAAGATCCGTAGACACCACTTCGCACCATTTCCTTCCACCATTCACCCCCTATTCGGGCCCGCCGCCTCATAGTTCCAAAAGGTAATACTCGAGTATACCACAAGGTCGAGGAGTTAACACCTCACTCGCCTACCAAGGACCCAAAGGCTCGTTAACGAATCGCCCAAACCCTTGCCGGCTCGACTCGACTAACGGTCTAAGGGTATGAGCTCAATTTCACAGTAATATTAGGGCATTGCCCTATCAAATGTCAAATCATGTACATATTCAATTTCACAGCCAAATAGTAATGGTAATGTAAGTATGTGGTCAAGAGCGATCAAGTACACTCTCGATCCAAATCAAGTCATTTAAATCACATAACAAGTATTTTCACCCATACAATGGTACACTCACCAAATTTTCAAGCAAATCACACGTTTGGATCCGAAGTAGGTCCCGACCCACCGGTACGACCTAAAACAAGCAAGTAACCATATATAAGACTCAAACACCAATCACGTACAAATTTAACTACTAAGACAAGTTATTCAAAATAACATAAAATGGTACCAAAGGTATGGAATGTGAACAAACGCTCACAACTCATCCATTTCTACTCTCTTCCTTCTAAATTCTAAACCATCCACATCTCTAACCATTTGGACGGTATAACCCCTTAATTTCTTTGATTCTCCAAACTACTCCACAACATCCAACTCATACCATTACACTTAGCTATCATCAATTGATCCATTCATCACATTTAAGTCACCAACTACTCAATTACACACCAAATACTAGCATAGATACCATACATATAAAAGCCCCAATTTCTTTCAAACCTAAAAACCGGAAATTCTCAAAATGCCAAAATTCTATACAATTAACCACCATTAACATATCTAGGCTCCAAATCATTCAAGAAAAATCCAACACACCATACTCAACAACAAGTTACCATATAAAACAGAAAATTCCCCAATAAATAGAAAATTTCCACAACTCAACCATAAATCTTGAAATAACCCACAAAATGGCATCTATAACCACTAACATGTACTAATTTCGTCTTACAACAAACAAAGAAACATTTCCTAACTTGCTTACCTTACAAATGTTGGGTACAAGGTGGAGGATAGCTTTTCTCTTCAAACAAAACCACCAAGTAGTTCAATCCCTCCTAGCAAGCAAGTTTTATGGAGAAATTTGGAATATTAATGGTTGGTTTGCAAGATTTGGCCAAGAAATGAAGCAAAAGTTGAAGAGGTTTCTCTCTTTCTTTCTTTCTTGTTGGTCGGCAAAGAGGAGGAAGAAAATGAATAAATTTGGGTCAAAATTTGTTTTAGTAAAGGTGTAGGAAAAGTCAAAAATTCAAGGGCCAATAAAAATCCAACATTTGTCTTTCAAGCTTATCTCATTTGTGCCTTGTAACACTTAATTAATATGGCTAACATCTAATTAACTCATAACACCAGGTACTAAGCTTCCGTATATAAAATTTCCCAAAGTTACATCTTACGGTACCGATCGTCCTAGTGGGTCCCACATGCACTGCACACCCTTAAAGCACAAAATTGACCTACACCCAGAAAATGATGCAAAATTCATATCTTCACATAAAATTCCCCAGAAAACCTTCATATAAAAGAAAACCCTAAAATAGACTTAAAAGTCCCCAAAATAAATGCCCGGAAAATAAGAAAATTTTCGGGGTCTCACAAAGGCTCTTAACAGTCATTTATAAGATAACAGGACCAAAAGTAACAAGTACAAGCCTTAAAAGTACAGATATAGTAGTACAGTCATATCAAACAAAAATCTAGCACAAGTGTCAAAAGAAAACTGTACAACCACCGAGCCACAACCTCCCCTATCCTTTCTATGTGCAATAGTCAAAATCGTCCAAGATAGTAGCCTAGGAGTAGAGGCTTAATCCATCGTAGGACTAGTTGACCACCCCAGACTAGGCGGGTTCGTCTCTAATCTCGCCCCCTGTATAAGAAGCCTCATCACTCACTTCTCCCAACAGATCATCACAAATATTCAGAATGGACTCTGCTCTAATCCTCACTTTCCTGGCTCTCTTAACGATGCGCTCTTGAGCTTCGCCAAGCTGCGCGCTCAGGTTATCAACCCTTTCTCGGTCCTTGACCACATCATACTCAAGTTCTTTAATCCGCTCAGGTTGCATTTCAATAGTTTTCTTCAGGTAATTCATTTCAAATCCAAGCCTAGTATTGTCCCTCACTAGGACCTTCCCGCTCCTTCACTACGTTCAAAACTACTTCATTAGGATAAGTGTAAATATGCTGACACTCGCAATGCCTATAACGGTCAGATGGGCTCCAATATGCTCTAGCTCCTCCGGGCCTAGTCTGGTATCTAATCATCGGTAAGTCCTCACAGGGCGTCTCACCGACCGGTCTATCGCTAGGCCACTAGATCCGTCCATCCTACACAAAGTGTAGATAAAACGCAAGTACTCTTAAGGGAAAAATAATCACATATAATCCTCATGTCGAAAATATCCAACGCGTCTAGGCCAATTCAACCCTAGGCTCTAATTCTTAGCCCTTTTAGTGGTCACTTAACTTTTTAGACCAATCCAACAGTCCAGCATGCCAAACGTTTAAGTCTAGGATATATTACAAGGATCTGAAGCCTAGGCTCTGATACCAACTATGACAGCCACACCTCTCCCTAGGGCGAACCCTAAGGTATCAGCGGACTGCCTGCCCAACTCTCACCGGGTATCAGTCGTTCAAAGTACTAATAACACCGATGAAATGGACGAGATATCTTCCAAGCAAGGGAATGAAACCCTGATTGATACATAATCACTAATCCAATGTTCAGGTTTAGTATTTAGATAACTAATTGTCTACTACCACTCCATACTCAAAATTACATAGCATAAGTCGAACTTACGGGTACAAGCTTACTAGTCTGCTTAAACAAAAGTTACAACTTCAAAATACAAGTACAAGCAAAAGAAAGCTAAGAAAGCCCTTGATCAAGTCCCTTCCCAATCTATTAAGGAAAACAAAGGGAATGGGGTGAGCTAAAGCCCAGTGAGGTTCCAAATAAAGCAATTAAACACATAGCCACATAAGGTCACAAAATAACCAAATAAACACCGTACAGTAGAATAACAGTTTTATCACAGTTCAATTCAAGGATACGGGTGGCTTTTAAAAGCCAAAGATCCACTTGAGCTTGATCATAATTGTCTCTTGTCGACACTCCGTCGACACTTGTATGCACAGTATATAAGGTCCGTAGAACACCACTTTCACCAATCTACGTCCACCAATCAACCCCCTACCGGGCCTGCACTCCATAACAGTAGTTTGGTAATACTTGAGTATACTGATTTCCAGTGTACAGTAAACAGTCCTCAAGGTTTGTCGGCCTTCTCGACCAAGCTCTTGCCGACTCGATACGACCAACTCACCTATGAGGTTGGGTACCCAAACAGTAACAGTAGTTGATGGGATATCACCCAAACAACTCAATCATAGGCATTCATAGAGATATCAAATCTCATGATAACAATATATATATAACTTCAGTGAAAACGAGAAAGATCGAGGGCGGTAAAGTACACGCTCGCCTCCATTTTATCAAAACAGTGTTTCGTTCCAACAGTTATCAATCAAGTATTTCAAATATTTCACATAACAGGTAGCAGGTAGTGGAACACTCACCTGTCAAGCAAAAGTAGCAATCGACGTCAAACGTCAAGTTTCTCAGTTACGATCACCTTCGTTTCTCACCCCTAGGGCACGAGTGAAAATTGTTAATCATTAGGTTCATGCCTTACTAAGTTAGGCTCCTTGAGAGACCAAATGAGTAGTCTAAGCTACTTAATCCATCATACAAATAAGTTCCAAACCGTGATAAAAGTTCATGAGAAAACAAGTTTAATAAGTGCATGAGAGTTCGGCAAAAGAAAAGTTTCATTCAAGCTTAAGAGTTTCTTCTCGGGTTGAACAGTCTTGCCCTGGCAGTCTTAGGAAAACGGTCATAACTCACTGTAGAAAAGTCGGAATTAGGTGCCGTCAGTGGCGTTGGAAACTAGACTCGAAGGGCTTTCCAACAATACCAAACTCACACTGTGGTTCATCCCCTATAAACAACAATAACTCAGACAAGGTGGCTGTTTTTCCAACCCTGGATCAGCATTGACAGTATTCCAAACTACTCTAGTTCTAGATGCTAACTCCATTTGTTTTGGTCCAAATTTACCCCAATCACTCCTCAAGTGATCATATACAAGGATTCAAGTCACCTAGAATCAATGGAGTTCACAATGCAACACACAAACATGATTTAAGACAACCACAATAGTCTCATAATTACAAGAATTCAAAACAGTCTACTAATGGTTCAAAATCCCCACTTTACTTGCTTCAATTCCATTCCAACTCACTCATAGGCTTAACCAATTAGTTAACCTAGTTTGTTAGGCTTGATTAGGGCATAAATGAACAACAAAATCAAGGTAAAACCCCTCCTTCAAGAATCGGCCAGCCAAGAAAAGAACAAACAGCCCACAACTTCCAATATTTGTTCAACCTTCATTCTTGCATGATTTCTCTTAAAATAACATATCAAGTGGTAGATCTAACTCAAAAGAGGTTTAAGACATAATAATACCTCATAAACAAACATGAACATGATCCAAACATTTCATCAAACACTTGGTGTGCATACTAAGAAGCTTAACTACTACTTGTTTAATCCAAGAGATCAACCTCAAATCTCAACCAAACAACTTGTATTTTGCCATTAACACTTCAAGTGCATGATCTATCATCATAAAACCAAGATTTAAAGAACATATACCTCTCTTGTAGTGAGCTTGAACCACCAAATCAATCCACCAAAGTGAAGCTTCAAGCTTGATTCAAGCACTTAGGGTTGGAGGAAAGTTTCACCCTAACTCAAGATCTTTCTCTTTGATTTTTCTCTCAAGATTCACTAGGGTTAAGAGCAAGGTAAAAATGGAGTTTCTCCCTTCTTCTCCAAGCTTCAAGAATGTCAGCTATGAGGGAGAAAAAATGGCTAAAGCTAGCTTAAATAATCTTCTAACTTATGGTCAAACAAAATCAATGGCTAGGGTTTTGCCACTTGGCTCCATCTTGGTCCAATCCTTTATTAATCTTTGACTAATGGTATATTAACCTTTCCAATTGTACTAATACTTATTTAACACACCTAATCTCTCACATAAAATCTCTACCACTAATAAAAGAACACTTGGACAAATGCAAGTGGTGCATTAATTAAAATCAACTCAAGAAAAATGTTTTACTTCAAGTAAAAAGGAATGAAGTGTAATGCATGAAAATTATTATAATACATAGGAAATATATTGTAAGGGCATATATTAAATGGTCTAGATCTTATAATAAGGCATGTAAATAAGAAAATTGTGTTTTAAAGTGAGGGTCAATACAAGGGATTTGTTGTAACACATTGTAAAATATAATGGTAGGGCATATAAGAGGTGGTTTAAATCTTGGTGCAAGGCATATATTTTGGGAAAATTGTATTTTAAAATGAGGGTTCTCACATGCACATTTACAATTTTACATACTCATTTGCACCCTTGCACTTTACACACCCATTTGCACACTTGCACTTTGCATATTTGCACCTTGCACTCGTTTTTACACTCAAAGACATTTTCACACTCTCCTTTTTCCTCATTATTACTCGAGCATTCATTTGCATTTATTCGTGACCTCTTTGAGGGTTCACCATTGACTATCACAATTCATGTGATTAGGACGAATCGAGCCTCAAAAGAGACATTTTGTCCCATTCGAGCCAATCATTAGATTTAGGTTTGCATTCATGTTAGACACATCTAAAATGCAATACATCTTTTGGGTAGAAATTAGGAAAATTGTCACTAAATCATGCAACTAGCTTAGGTTAGGGTAAAAGGGTGCCTTAGACTTCGTCTTTGCCTTCCCTTTTATCAACCGTGATCCCGAACTCGTCTCTTTGATTTTCGTAGACTAGGAGTCATCTAATAAGGTTTTTTTACTTTCACGTTTTCAAAAACTACTTTTTGGGTGACTTGGTACACCCCAACTCAATACCAAATGGCGACTCCCAATTTTCTATTTAAAAACCTTTTTAGATTATCATTTTGGCCAAACCATCGCATTTAAAAGTCCCATGGCCTTTCTCTTTATTTCTCACATTCACACACTTCACATATTTCATGCACACTACACATCATGATTTCCAAACGACATTATTTTTCTTTATTTATTTTCAAAAAATGGGACGCGACATATAGTGTTCAGGAAAAGGGAAGAACAAGGACCGAGCACAATTGCGAATCCTCTTCCTGAACACAAGGACACCAATGAAAAATTTGAAAATCCTGAAGGGGTTGAATTAGTGAGATCCCTCCCTCTCGAAGGGAGTTTCGATAAATTTGGGGAATTGTTTTGGTTAAAACCAATGAAAAATCGTTCATGCATGTGTCTTTTGTTTAACTGGTTTTTTGTAAATAGTTTTCAATCAAGTGGCTTTTGAAGACACATCTTGTTTAGCAAGTAACATGCTATTAAGTTTGGCCTTTATCTTGAAATTCAATAAAATGTACAGTTTTCTATATACTTTCTTACTTACGCATTTTTTCAAATGGCCAAGAATAAAATCCTTTGACTCTTTGGATATCACTGTTCCGAAATTTGATGGCAGCGATTTTGATATCTCACAAATGTGAATATAAATTTCAAAATGAGAGGAGTAGCTAAGAAGTATCAAAAAATGTTTTAAAGAGACCCGAATGGTATAAAGAGAGACTCAAGCTGATTTGGGGTCAAGATTAAGGAAATAAAGCAGTGATTACTTGATAAGAAGCAGCTAAATGCAGTCCGTCATGGTCAATATTATCAAAAGAAAAGGATTAGTCCGTACATACAACAAGAAGGTCAAACCACGACTATTCACAGAAGGAGATAAAGTGTTGAAACTGATTTTGCCAGTGCAAAAGAAGGCTAAGAGGCAATTTTACACCAAATTGGCAGGGCCCATTTATTGTCAAAAAGATATTCCCTGGTGAAGCACCTGTTCTTGCAGAAATAGAATGGACAAGTTTTTCCTCAGCCAATCAATTCGGATATGTACAAGAAATTCTTCATCTAATAAATGGAAGTTTCCTTTCAGGGTTAATGCGAAGAATGGAATGAAAGTCAGGTTTTCTTCTTTTTCAATTAAACATTCTATCCCTAGTTATCCCTTTTGAACCTTCAAAATAAATTATTTCGTTTGGCAACCCCTGAGTGTGACGCCCCGAAAGCATGAGAACGAGAACCCGAAAATTTTCTAAGCTTCTAGGGTTTCTTTTATTAATCGCCCACCTTTTCTACATTTTCTTTCTTAGAAAATTCCCCAGATAATTTTATTGAGTAAATATAGTTTTTAGATGATTTTCCTAGTATCGGATAGCTTTGGAGAAATTAAGAGTATATCTCGGACGTGGGACCCGCTAGTGCGAAAAGTTCGGAAAAATTCGGCCAATTAGGTTAAATTTTGGATACTGATTTTAATTTATCGGGTGTTATGAGATATTTAGAGGTTGCCAAGTAGATTGGTGTAATAGGGACAAAAAAGTTAGGCAAGTAATTAAGGAAAGTGACATGTGTCACTTAGAGATTAATTCCTACTTTTGACTTACTATTCATGCTTTTACCATTTACCATAATAACTTCAAAAATTGACCAAAATATCTTCATTTCTAAGCTTCTTATGGCCGGCCACCTTCAAGCAACAAGGGAAGAAAAGCTCTCCAATTTCTTTGCTCCAAGCTTGCTCAATCTTCACTTTTAACCGTTTAATTGTAGTTTTACTCCATAAAACCTCTTCACTTAGTGTTTGTGGGGTGTTTGGTGAAGTTGTTTGGGAAGCCAAGGTGACAAGTTGCTCTCCCTCTTATTTTACTAAGGTGAGTAGTGGATGAACCCCACTCCTCCCTCTAATGATGTTAAATTCATGATTGGTGGTAGTATAAGATGCAAATTTATGGATTATATCTTGATTTGTGGTTGGTATAGAGTTAGGGTGTACCAAGTCACCCAAAATGATTTTTGTTTTTTTTTTTGAAAAGTAAACAAACCCTTTTTAAAAACTTTTAGGTCTACATAACCAAAGAAAGGGATCGGGGGTAACATTTGATAAGGGAGAAGGCAAAGGCAACGCCTAAGGCACTCCCTTACCCTAGCCAAAGCTAGTTGCGCGACTTAGCCCCACTTTTCCTAATTTTTCTACCCAAGGTATGTATCGCATGTTGGATATGACTAATGGATGCGAAAAGGAAAGGAAAATGCAATCCTAAACCTAAAATGTTTCTCATGAGGCTTTTTGGTCCCAACCACATAAATTGTGGTGGCCAATAAGGAAAGCTCTCGTAGAAGTCGTGATTAATGCAAATGAGGACTCAAGTGTAAGTGTGCAAGTGTGAGAAAATAAAGGTGTTTGTGTGTGCAAATGAATGAAAATAGGATAGTAGATACATATAAGTGCAATTTGGTGCCATTTGTGAGATAGAAAAATAAATAAGTGATAGGAAGAAAGTGGTGAGAAAGTGAGAAAGTGTAAGTAGTGAGAAAATGTGGCTAAAAGAGTGAGGAGGAGATATATAAAAAGAATGCAAGTGTATGACCCTAAGGGAATGCATCAAGTCGGGCACGGGAAGGACTCCTAACTTTACGACTTTGATTTTCCCTTGGATTAGAAGGAAAAACTAGCGTGCTAAGGTTATTTTGTAGCCAAACTCGCTCGTTTCCCTTATCGAAAGGGGACTCTCAAGCAAATGTACCCTATAACTAGCATGAGATGCAAAACCTAAAATGAGGGGAAAAAGGGTTCGAGGAGCATGCCAAATGATAAAAACTAATTAAAAATGCATGAAATGAAGTGAACATGCAAGTATGCACTAACGAAAGGGGACGGCCTATTGGGTCTAGCGTTGGACTAGCCCTTTCTATGAATTCCTACTAGCGTTGGACTAGTGGAAACGGAACAATGAGCCACAACTAGTGTTGGACTAGTGGTGACGGGAAAAGGGGCCACAACTAGCGTTGGACTAGTGTGGTGACGTGCATTCATCCATTACATTCATCCACGGCTATGGAAAGCAAGTAGACATGCCAATCACCCCTAAACCCATAGCACATAACACTTAGCATGCTCGACTAAATGCAAGAGCCTAATAAAGCAAATTAACACGTAGCAACAAAAGCAAGCAACTAAGCTAATGAACCTATTACATTCGCTAACTAAAACAAAAGGGGAAGGGGAAAATGGACAAAAATGCTCTCCAAGCCCTATCTATTACAAGCCAAGAGGTGTACACATACCCCATAAAGTACTTAATAAAAAGCAAAAGTAAATGAAAGAAAGGAAATAAAGAAAGGCAAGGAAAGTAAATTAGACATGCAATTCAC
Organism: Coffea arabica; assembly: GCF_036785885.1. Classification (NCBI taxonomy): domain Eukaryota; kingdom Viridiplantae; phylum Streptophyta; class Magnoliopsida; order Gentianales; family Rubiaceae; genus Coffea; species Coffea arabica. The sequence continues at coordinate 45,092,145 of NC_092320.1, read as the reverse complement.
ACTTAGCACGTTGGATCACATAGGAGAGACAAAAAAGGATAAAAGAAATTATGCCTCCCCCTTTTGTGATGCTAATAAAGTGGACAAGACTTAACTTGGGCTATAGTCACCAAAGAAAAGATAACTTGGGCTAAAAACCATTAAAACAAGGGATTATTGCATCACTTTAATTAACAAAATTACATGGAATGAAAATAACACGAAATTGAAGCACTTGAAACACCCAAATAGACTAAACAACCTATATTCAAAGGTCTAAAACAGACAAGGACCCAATTGAAACCATTAACTAATCAATCAAAGCCAGTCGAAACATTCTAGGAACTTTAAAAGGTCCAAAAGCAAGAAAAGGTCAAGTAACCAACTTATTTAGGGAAATTAAAGAAAATAGGCAAACACAAGCTCATTTAGACAAAAAGTTCACAAATTCATGCATTAAGTACCACCTAAACAAAACATGGTAATTAATGAAAGCAAACAACCAATCGAGTTGAAAAATTGAGGATACCAAGGACTCAATTGCGAACATTATTCAATTGATTGGGTCCTAGTGGAACAAAGAGAGACTTGGGGGATTAGAACTGTAATTTTTCTGAAATTCCCATGCAAGCTTCAAAGAAGAAGGATTTCTGCAATTTTTCCTACGCTTTGAAATTTTTCTGGTTCGCTAAAACATTTCATTAACCCGCCAACCATTTGCAAGCTTATCACCGTGAAAAAGACAAAGCAAACAAGTCAAGATTCATTCAAAACTCCTAGCAAAATCGTCCAACATATTAACAACGATCCATGACCTCAACTTGAAGATAACATTCTCTTGGATAAACCAGTGAGCATGAAGAAAGGAAGTGAAAGCAACAAAGATGACCAACAAGCGTAACTAGAAGGACCTGAATCTAGTGACTTCACATCCGGTCTTCCCATTTACAACAAAACACAGATTGAACTTAGCAAATCATAGCCATAAACGTTTAACAACAGAAAAATACAGCAGGGTCAAAGCTTTGCCTTTTTATTACTGGTTTCTGCAACTTTTGTTGCTATGACTTTCATGTCAGACGCAAGTGACAAAATCCCCAAACCCCCCAATGCCATGACCTCCAACTCATGTTGTTAACACTGCCCATAATACAATTATCTACCCCCCAGAAATTCTAGCAGGAAAACTAGACATGAAATGCGGCAAAGTGCTATGAACAGCTGATGGAAAACTCAAACCCCATATCCTCAAGAGGAAGGAAAAAAAAACAGACCCGAATCATAACAAACAGGACAACGAAACACACAAACCGTCGTTCATATCCCTGCGATTTTGGAGAAAGAAAAATGCAAAGCTGATGGCTTTTAGGTTCACAAGCTTTCAATCACACAAATTCGAAACACACGTTATATTCTACGAGCAACTACAAGATTTGGCCTTTTTACTCACAAATAAAGCAACAAATTCTGGGTGAACATGAAACAGAAAGGGCGGACAAGTAGACAACAACCTAGTAAGCTTTCCATAAGCAAAACTCACGAAATACCGACTTTGCAAGTTTCCAAAGTCTGCGTTTGAAGCAATACTGGAATTTAAAGGGGGAGAATAACTTACAGTGTTCGTGCTTTCTCTCAATGAAGATCCGAAATTGTTGATGGTGTGAAGATTAGCCGTTCCAGTGACTGTCTTTGTCCTCTATCAGCCCTTTGCTCCAGTTTGTTGCTTCAGGTGGTAGCTTCCCCCTTCCTCCCTCTCAAACTCTTTTGGTTTTTCTTAATCAGCCACTACCTTTTATCCCTTTCGGTCTCTCTCTTTTACTCTTTCTTTCCCTTCGTCTGTCCTGGCTCCCTCGTTCTTTCTTTTTCTTTCCCGCAACCCCAGCCGTCATAAAAACTCCCTCTCCCTTCCTTATCTATTCCCCCGTCAGTTTCCTTTTATAACCAATCAACACACTAAACCCTCCTCTCAAGGGTCCTGATGGAAGCCAAGTCATTAGCTTTGTGGATCATCCGATGGTGAACAAAGAAAACAAGGAATTCGGCTGCATTTTTCATCCCCGGTCCCGTTTCTCATTTTTTCTACTTGAAATAAGAAATGGGCACGGATCCTGTGTAGCTCGGGTGCATAAGCTTGTTTCCTTTTCCTTTTTTTACACATAATGAAATGATTTTAAATAATAATAATAATAATAAAACAAGATAAATAAAATGCCAAAGATTGAATTTAAAAAGATAAAACATATTTTGTGAACCATTTTTCTTCTTTTCTCTTTTTTTTTTAGATGTTAATGCTAAAAATGCCTAACGAGAAAAAGGATCAAATAATAGCAAATAAAGCTAAATAAAAATTAATATCTAGAATGCCAAAAATGAAAAATGAGATTAATAAGGTAAAATAAACGACAATTATCAATAAAACAAAACAAAATAAAATAAAATGAAATAAATTAAAAAATTTGGTGTCTACATTCTCGATGTACCAAAACTCAACTTTTGCTCTGCAAACTATATCAAATCTCCTTAACTTCCAATGCTTATCAAATATGAAATTTGGTATCTAGACAATTTTCAATAAATCACAGGGATTGCCATTTGATAAATCTAAAGAGACAAATAAGACCATGAAACAGATTAAAGAATATTTTATTTACACAACAATGATGAAAACCTCAGTAACATGAAAACAATCATTTATTTTGAAAGAAAATTAATTTAAAAGAATTGAACCTGTAAACTTAACAATTTACGCTTGAGAAACCCAAGTACTTTGATTTCAAACAAAATGCCACATTTACCCCTTTGGATATCGCTCCTCCGGAATTCGATGCTTGGCAACAGAACCACAATGTAAAGAGAAATTCTAATGAACTGAGCCACCGGCCTTTCAAATCCAAGCTCCATTCTCCTTCGAAAACCTAGCGCCCTTTCGGGTTTTCACTAAGGTTACCCCTACCTTTTCTTTTATTTTTCATTCTTCATTTTTTCTTCTTTTTTGTTTTCTTTGTTTCTTTTTTTCTTTTCAAAGGTGCCCATTCAGGTCTTCACCTTATGGACAAATCCTACCGATAGCCCTTATCAACTCAAAAATGTGTTTTAAGAAATGATGGCATCTGTATGACAATCCTTCCCTTGTAAAATTGGTGAAGGTGTATTAACATCATTAGCCGTTTGATTAGAAAATTTTCCAAAAGAGGTGATACAAAAAATGGAAGTCAGGACTTTCGACTTTTGTAATGGGGTCGGTAAGGTGCTAAGAAAAGGTTGAGGCTTGAAAGCAGATTTCAAAAGTGGTTTAAATAATCTGAGATCGCATTGTTGTGCCAACCCTATTTTAGGGTTAAATCAAAACTTGCCCCAGTTTAATTCTAAACTGAGGTTCTCCTTTAATTTTCTTTCCTTTTTCCGTCATTCCATTCATCTTTTGAAATTTTCAAAATTTGCCCTAATTTATTTTGAACTGAGGTTTTCTTTTGTTCATTTTCTTTTCTTTCATTCCTATATCACTTTTCACCTCTTGAGGCTTTTCTATCCTCTTTTTTCAACTCAAACTTGCCCCAATGTGGGGTTTGCGATCTTCAGGGGTTGCCAAATGAAATAATTTATTCTGAATGTTCAAAAGGGATAATTAGGAATAAAATGTTTAATTGGAAAGGAAGAAGGCATGACTTTCATTCCATTCTTCGCATTTATCAGATGAAAAATTTCTTACACATATCCGAATTCATCGGCTAAGGGAAAACTTATTCATCCATTTCTGCTAGAACAGGTGCTCCACCAAGCAATACCTTCTTAACAGTAAAAGAACTTTGCCAATTTGGTGCAAATTTGCCTTCGGCTTCCTCTGGCAAAATTCATTTCAACACTTTGTCTCCTTCTTCGAATAGTCGCACTTTCTTATTGTAACACTTTTTCTGCTTTTCATTCAAATGAGTGTTAATTTTTATTTTCTTGACGTTGACCCCAGTGCCAATATTAATGATTTCTGCTTCTTGTAAGTTCGGTTTGGATTTCTCTTCATACTATTCAAGATTCTTTATCAAAGATTCAGATTCTTCCTCGTTATCGCTCTCGTCTTGAATTTCCAATTCCGAAACTGGTGAGAGATACTGAGATTGCAGTCATCAAATGGCCATTTAACCATCAAATGGTTGCAGTCATCAAATTCTGAAACGATGATATCCAAAGGGTTGATGTGTTTTATTTTTTGACCATCTAAAAAGAATGCATAAGTAACAGCATATATATAAAACTGTATATTTATTGAATTTCAAATGAAGGACAAAACGTCATAATACACTATTTAACAAAAGATATGCTATTTAACATAAGATTTGTATTGAAAAAACATTTGAGTCAAAACTATTTACAAAATGGGAATGCAAAAGATGAACAGTGCGAATGATTTCTTTCATGGTTTATAACCAAAGGCAATACCCTAGATTTACCAAAATTTCCTTCGGGAGATAATGTGATTTGCAGTCTAGTTGTAGATGGCTCCTTCGAGCACAAAAGGCTTCTGGACTATTTTGATTACTTCATTCTCCCCCACAGTGTATTTGGCAGGTTGCTCAAATTCCTCATTAGTAGTAATGGCCCCTACAGTACCTTTGTGCGCAGGAAAGGGTTCTGGCTAACACTTGATCCTTGTTCTTCTCTCCTTCTCAAAATTATGTCTTCGGCCTCAATCATGTCTTGGATTTTATGTTTAAGTACCCAACAATTGGTGGTAGAATGTCCAGGAGCTCCAGAATGACAAGCACAAAAAGATTGGAGATCATAACCAGGGGGAACTCCTTTAGTATAGATTTTAGGAGGTATCGTACCAATTTTCCTTACGGCTTTGAATTGTTCATATAATTGATCAAGGGGCCGACCTAGATTGGTAAAAGTTCTATATTGGGTTGGGTTTCGAGTGTCATTGGTTTGTTGATTGTTATAATTCTGGTTGGCGGGTGAAGTGGGTCTTGGGTTATAAGGAGGGCGAGGTCTAGTTTGAAAGTTAGGTGGAGAGATATGAAATGGTATTGTGGGCATGTTTGGATAACTTGGTCGGGGTCGAGGATGGTTAATAGTGGTATGATAAATAGGTCGAGGTCGTGGTTGGTATGGATAACGGGGTGAGTAGGTGAGATATTGTTGGTATCTAGGTTGGAAAGAAGGGCCTTGGTTCCAAACAAATGAAGCTTCCTCCTCCTTTTTCTTGAACTGAGACTTTTTACTACTACTGCCTTGATTTTGCAACGCTTCCAATTGCGTTTTTAAAGCCGACACGTTAACAATCTTCCCTGCCCTTACAAACTCATCATACTCTTCCAATTTATTAATAATTTTTGAGAAGGAACATCCAGTCATGAGGAAAATCTCCTCAAAATAGGGCGGGTCATGAGTTTTGATGAACGTACGAACGATTTCTTCTTTAGTCATGGGAGGCTCCACCTTGGCAGCCAATTTTCTCCATCTTTTTGCATATGTCTTGTGATCCTCAGATGGCTTTCTTTTAGTCCCTTCCAGTGTGGTTCTCGTCGGAGCAAGCTCGCAATTATACTCGTGTTGTCTGACAAACGCAGTGGACGAATCCATCCAAGTCCTCATCTCATCAGGTTTCAAATTAGAATACCAGTCCAGTGCATCGCCTTCTAAGGTTTTAGAGAATAACCAAACTGGCAAATTCTCATCATCTGTTGGTCATCCTAATTTGTTGGCAAACATTCGGAGATACGTTTTGGGATTACCCATTCCATCATACTTGTTAAATTTGGATGCTTTGAAACCCATCGGCAGTTGCATATCAGGAAATAGACATAACTCGTTATAGTCCAAACCTCCTTGTTTGCTTAAACCTTGACTCTTCCTCATGAATTAATCAAACCAATCCAACCTCTTTAACAAATTCTTATCAATTGGCACAGAAAATTCCCCTACTTCAACTTTTCCTTGGGTAGCGGTGTTTAGCATGAATGGTTCAGCGATGGAATAGTAATATGGCCCTTGAGGTTTAGGTGGCATGTTCAGACTAACATGTGGATAATTCTGGAAAATTTGGGGGTGAAGAGGATTGGTTTGGGTAGCAGGTGCATAGGTATGTGGTAGGCCATGAGTGGGATAGGTGAAAGTTTCTTTGAGCGGATTTGCAAAATGTGGAGTAAAGGAGGTTTGAGTATAGGGTAAAAGTATTGGTTGTGGTTCAGTTTGACTAGCAGGTACGAGCTCATGTTGGACACCGCTACAGCTACCAGTGACTATCTGATCAATCACGCGTCGTTGGCCCGTCATTTTCGGGCTTAACTCATTAAATTTATTCAAAACTTCATTCAGTTGAGCTCCTAGGTTTGCCAAATCAGCTGATGGTGCCGTTACAGGCCTGTCGGATAATTCTAAGTGTACTTGTATTTACACTATTTCTCAAAGCTTGACTACGTGATCGTGTAATGATGGGATTTCTTCGTGTATCTATGTTTACAATTACCTAAAAATTTAGAAAAATCCTATTTAGATTCCCTTTTTGATTAACTGCTGACAAAAAAGAAAAAAGAAAAGAAAAAGATACGAGTTAGCAAAAATTAAAGTCATTCGGATGCATGTCCTATTGGGGAAGCCCTTTTTGTGCCAAGAGTAGGCCTAAAATGAGAATGTAATCCTCTAGGGTAAGCACATGCAATATCTGATGAATCTGATCAACTTATTGATATTCGAGTGAAAAGCAATTTTGAAAAATTTGGCCAGTCGGAGTGACAAAAGACATTTGTCCTAACAAAATGAGGACAAAATTCGAATGGATTGATTAGTTTGATAGACACATAAAATGATGTGCGAAAGAGTCTACTCTTGAAAGAATTGCAATGTCTCGACTAATTTATTCAGTAAACCTTAGATCGAAACTCTAAAAGGATCAAATGGACCAGATGAAATTGATGATTTATTCAAAAATCGACTGGATCGCCTTAAAACAGGTAAACTAGTCAAATGAAATGGATAAAATTGATGATTTATTCAAAATTGACTGGATCACCCTATAATGGGTAAACTTGGTCAAATGAATTGAATGAAATTGATAATTTATTCAAAATTGACTTGATCACCCTAAAAATGAATAAACTGGTCAAATGACTTGAATGAAATTTGATAATTTATTTAAGATTGATTGGATCACCCTAAAAAGGGATAAATTGGTCAAATGAAATTGATGAGTTATTCAAAATTGACTAGATTGTCCTAGAAATGAATGAATGGATTGAGTTAATGATTTATTGTTGAATGAATTGATCAAATAGATGAAATGAAGCCAATGATTTATTCAAAAATAACTAGATTGTCCTAAAAATGAATGAATTGACAAAATGGATTGAATGAATATGATGGTTTGTTTGAAAATCGATTGAATTGTCTGTCCATTGGTAGTTTCAAAAAATTCATTGCAATGCATTAGTCTATGAGCCTTCTAAAATCAAGATTTGGCGTCAATATATTTACCGTTTCAACAATGAGGAATTATTTGTGAATTTCTTCAACTTAATGTCCTTTACACAAGGAATTTTTACCAGTTTTAATAAAATGGCCAAAAGATGATTGTTAGATGATCATACTCTAATGTGCAAAAGTTGCTCAATTATCATGAGAAAGATCGAATTCTACCTTACCTTATGCACTACCCCTTTGGATGGTACAAGAAATATAAACGTGCAAATCTCATTGGATTAGATATCTGAGACACAAGGTGGCTTTTTCCTATCGTGAGATCCCCCATGCGGCATTCCCTTCTAAAGTTTATGCATGATGGCAATTTATCAAAGTAATTAAATATGCTATTTGAAATGAAAATATGACCTAAAGGGACCCTTTGTATGCCAGGGCGGGGCTAAAATGATGTGTAATTATTAACCTATGAATGCAATATATTGGAATTTAAACATGCAATAACCTATCTAAGAGGGTTGGTTCTAAAAGAGTATCATGCCAGATCTCTTATTTTCTAGCATTTGTATTTGTAAATGCAAAAGATGAGAAACAAAGAAATGTTAGTTCAACACATAACACGTTGTGGCAATCAAACAATATAAAAAACAGAAAGGAAAGAGGGGTGAAATCCCTCCCCTCGTGCTTAGTGTTCCTACTCAGGTAAGATTGACTCTATCCTAGGGTATTTCTAATATAGATGCATGAGTTTAGGCTTATTAATGCATCTAGACTCAATAAGGTTTCAGGCTCCCATGCCTTCAGACTAAAAGCCGAATGGTCATCAATCCTAGGGCCTTCGGTCGATGGCTCAAGTGATCACTTAGGCATCTCTATGGGCGCAAAGTACAACATCCGCCTATCTAAGAAAATCGATCCTAATCCTATAAGGAAGTGTGGGAAACGCCCACAAAAAAAGAAAAAATATGATAAAAAGTAATACATGCACGTATGAGGCGCTTTCTTTCGAGGGGAGGGATTATAAAACCATCAAATGCGGTTGAAGGCTCTAGGATAGCTACCCCCCAAGTTGCAAGCGCAATACAAGTAAAAACAAATAAATAAACTGTGAGGACCCGAAAAATTTCTTATTTTTATCGAATATTAATGGTTTAATTAAGTATGTATCCACCTGTTTTTCCCAAATAAATTATTACGACCATTTTAAATCCATTCGTATAGAATAATATCTTCATTATGCTTTTAAAACGTCCTGTTAACAACTTCAATTTTCGGAGGATTGTTTAAGTGAGAAATAATGAACACGAGTGTTTCAAGGTGATATTGTATTCGAGAGTATGATTATCCTGGGGAAATTAAGCACGAACAATAGCAGATTAAGAAAAGTTAATCGAGAATTAAAGGTGAATAAGTTCTAAGTGAGCATATATTACTCACGCATGGATAGTTTTCCAAAAGACGCATGGATACAAATTTATTGGAGATTTGAGGAGTTAATACTCGACTCATGTGTGGACTCGTGAAACTCCTATTAAAACCCTATTTTTGAGCTTATTTAATTATTTACTTGTTCATTTATTCCGAGTATTATTTTCTAGATCTATTAGACCTAAATACATGGTAATATAACTTCGTTATATTTTTAAAGTGACTCGTTTCAAAAATTAATTTCCTGGAGCGCGTTTAGTAAAAATAGTGAATAGTGCTCGGAGATTTTTCCGCGTAGGAGCACAATAAGCTTGGAATATTGGAGACTTGTATTATGGTCCTAAAATAGGTAATCTTATGAATAAATACTCAAGTGATAGTTAGTAGTACAATCATTATAAGAATTTCTCGGAAGTTTCGCGTTATAGCGTTAAAATTGACGGTACGCGTTTTCACACGCGTGACTTTATTTGAGGGACTTTAGACCCTTATTTCGGGACAATTAAGAGTGAATAATACTTACATGAATATAAATGTATTGGAGGTTCAGTGCACTAGTGAACCGAACGCGCGAGAAAATCGAGCCCTAATCGCGCCAAACACGCCCTAATAAGAGTTGACTTTGGAGTGATTGTGCACCACTCATTTAATCTTCTCTTGGAAGCTAAAAGAAATCTGATCACTCTCCATCTTCTCTCACTAAGACAGCCGGCCAACATCTCCCTCTCACTCACTCTCTTACTTCACAAATTTCTTCACTAAATCAACCCAAAACCTCAACCAATCTTCACCAAACATGGAGATCATCTAGCAAACTACTTGGAGGTTGGATTTAGTTAACAAAAAGGGCTGTATTTTCACGGTTTCTTGGAGCCTTGAGGACCGAAAATTTCTGGGTTAAGACACTAAGGAGGTATAACTTCATCCTACACCTTAAGCTTGGGTTATGATGGTAGAAATGCATCTTTAAGCTATTGCATGTGTATGGATGGCTTGATATGGTTGTAAAATGTGAAAGTGGGCTCTTTGTATTCCCACACTTGGGTTGTTGTTGCTGATTAGATGATTAATGTTGGATTTAATGGTAGTTTAGTGGTTATAATGATGGATTTATGGAGTATTATTGTTGGAAACTCAAAGTTGAGGTCATGACAAGAAATTTCCGAAACTACCCCTGTTTTGTTCGGCCACTACAAGGCTAATTTTTGGTGATTTATTGGCATGAACCTGATGTTTATATGTTATACTATATGTGTAAAAATTTTCGTTGGAAAACATTAACGTGTGGATGGGCAAATGAATTTATTCGTGAACTAGGCAAGCTGGAAAATCATTTTCGGGTAACCCTGTCCAGCGGTAGCATTTTGGCCATAACTCTGTCCTCAGGTGTCGAAATCAAGTGCCGTTGGTGGCGTTTGAAACTAGACATTCCTGGCTTTAATTTGAGATAAAATTCACGTTCTGATTCTTTGTGAGTGATCCGAACCAAACGTTTTAATATAGCTGTCCTGTCTCTCGGATTTGCTGGAATGGTTTGTAGAGGCAGCAACTTGAGGCTCAATTTTGAGCTGGTTGCTTGCCAAATTTCAGAACATTTCCTTCTGTGAACTTTTAGTCCTATGAATGTATTTTCTAACGCCATAAACCATGCCTCATTCTGAGTTAAATTGATTGAGTTGTGACTAAAACAAGAGGACTGCCCTGTTTTGGAAAAACGTAGTATCTGGACTGATTTGGGGCAAAACTTGGGAATGATTTTATTAATTGAAGTTCTTGATGCTCATCACTTACCAAAGGTATCATGGATGTATCTTAGACCTTTATATCACAAATGAACCATGGTTGGATAGTTTTCTTGGTTAAACGATTGGAAATTGGGAAATGAAAGTCAAAAGGCAGATTGCCTTAGAATTTTCCTGAACTTTGATTGACTAATTAACTATCTTTCCGAAGGTATTTTTCCCTGAAATTTGATAGAGTGGTACCTTTCATATTGAAGTAAAATACTGCCAATTTTGGTACCAATCCAAGTTCGTTTCAATACCTAATTAAATTTCTAGAGTTGGAGGTTCAAGTCTGGAAATTCTTCTCCAGTCTTGAATTTCCCCAACTTTGAGCTACCGTATCTCGGTACTCGAAACTCCGATTCTTGATCCACTTATTTTGTTATAAACTTCACTTGCAACACTACTTGAGTGACAAATTTCAGAGGCTGGTTTGCAACGTTTGAATCGTGCCGAATTTTCAAAGTTGGCCGAAATCCAACTTAAATTCTGCCTTGTAAACCAATCCTGCATCTTCAAGCTCATTTTTGAGTACTTTTCACTTAGATTTGTGGAAAGGTGTCTTCTAAGAATTTTTAACACTTTCCAAAAGGTTTCCAACGGTATAAAGTTTTCCAGTTTTGGGCTTATATCGAGAGAGATACGAATTTTCAAAGATTTAGGATAAAACTGAAATTTCTCAATTTCCAAGGCAAAGGAGTTTTTCCAAAACTCTTAATTCTCTTAGTATTATTCAAACGTTTTGCCCTCGATTTTCATGATAAAAACTCAAATAATATTGTACATAATAAAAGGCAAGCTGAACCTCGATTTAGGAGTAATTGAGGTTCCTTTTGTGAAATAATTTTAAGATTGTACTAGTGTACAATCTTCCTTGATAATTGGATAATTGTGTGACTATCCACTATTAATTGCCAGGCGCACAAGGAGACCTTCAAGAGGATCTCACAGTGGACACTTGAACTCCCAGAAAATAATTCTTATTGAATTGCTCGGTGAGTGTCAAGTGTGTGAATCTTTGATACTTGCTTATTTGTGGTAATTGTTGGAAGTTTTAAAAATAAGGGCGGGTGCGTACTTTATCGCACTCGTTCTAATTTCAAATGAATGATTGAAATGTATTGAATGAATGCAATGTATTGAATGAATGAATGAAATAAAATGCTATGTTATGATTACATATATCGTTGGAGTGAACCTCCTCGACTTTCAAATGAATGGGGGACGCCCAAACTCATAGGCCGACCTTGGACTCGAGTCGGCAATGGGCTTGGTCGGGGACTTGGGCGAGCCATGAGATATATATATAAGCTCGACCTAATGAGAGGTCTTGCTTGGCATACTCGTGGAGTATCGCCTTATAATAGACTTGTGGGCCCTTGAGGTGTACGGTGGACGGAAGGAAGTAAGTGGTGATCTACGGAAATGGAAATACCGACCCGGTTGACAGGAGGGTCAACGCGGGAAGGTATACGAATGACATCGGCAGAGTGAGTGGAACTTAGCTCCTGAGAGCTACTATATCCTTGAATTGTTTCTGATTACTTTTCCTGTTCGAATGATTGATTATTGAAAGGACATGGTTTAATTGTTAAATTTGGGATTGCTATTTGAACAAAGTGCTTGCATGTGTGTTCTTGGCCTCACGAGCGTTCAGCGCACCCTATAGATTTGTTTTCCTTAACAGGATTGGACTTGGAGAAATGTTGGAGAAACCCCTCTTGGCGTACTCTTGTTTTAGGGTTTCCGTTGCACTTTGGGGCTAGACTTGTGATTGATGTATATTTTGAATATTGATGTACTTCGAGATTTCGATGTAATGATTGGGCAGATGTTGAATATTGATAAGCTTGAATGCTTACGCACTGATTGTATTTATGGTATTTAATCGTAACGTCTAGTGTTGTATTAAGCTTGGACGGAAATTGCTTGAGTCCTGGCGAGAGTTGGGCAGGTGTCCCGCGGATACCCTTTGGTTCGCCTTAGGGAGAAGTGGGGGGCGTCACATAAACAATCCATTTCATCACATACACGGATATCGAGATGATTGCGCGTGCTAAATGCAAGAAAACCCTAAAAAAGGAAAAATGCAACCCTAAACCTCCAAATGTGATATATAAGAACGTTAGAAAAACAAAATAATTTATTAAATCGGATGCTCGGACTCTCTAAGTCCCCAGTGGAGTCGCCAAGTTATCGCACCCCATTTTTTAAAAAGAAAAAAATAAAATTACGAGTTTAGAAAAATGGATTTTGATTAATTTTGAGTGATAAATGAATTTTTGATTTTTAGAAAATAAATAAAAAATGGGACTAAATGAGACTTAAAAGTGCAACGGTTTTGACCAAAATAATAGTTTTAAAAAGATTTTTTTAATGAAAAAATAGGAGTCATCACATGATATTGAGTTAAGGTATACCAAGTCACCAAAAATAAATTTTTAAAGAAAATATAGAAAAAACCCTTTTTAAACGACTCCAAGTCTTTGAAAATTAGAGAAAAGGGGTCAGGAGTCACATTTGAAGAAAGAGAAGGCAAGGATAAAATCTAAAACACCTTTTTAATCTAGCAAAAGCTAGTTGCATGATTTAGTCAAAAATTTTCTTATTTTAACCTAAAAATTTATCACATTTGGACGTTATTTTATGAATGCAAACCTAAACCTAATGTATCGAGGTCGGAATATCTCTTCGAAATTTAATTAGTTCAAATCACATTAATTGTGATGTCCAATGAGTGACTCTTGGAAGAGGTCACGAATATGCAAAAATATGAGATCTGAAGAAAAAATAAGAGAAAATAATAATTATACAAATATACATGATATAAAAGAATGCATCATAACAGGTGGGGGGAACTTATATTCGTGACTTTAATTTTCCTTTTAATAGAGGGAATACGAGCGTGCTAAGGTTAGAAAGCCACGCTCGTCCATATTCCATATTCGAGGGTTATTTCCTATCTAATCAAGCAAGTGATTTAACCTAGTTCTAATTTAAATGAAATGCAAATCTAATGTCATGATTCGCACATAGAGGTAAGGAATATACATATAGGGGAAATATGGGATAAGCGATATACATATAAGTGAAATGTCATTCAAAATGATAAAACCCTAAAAAGTAGAAAATATGCATGAAATGTCGTAATTGTCACGTCACGCAAGCATGATCTAGTGCGTGGATGATCCCTAAGGGTCTAGCGTTGGACTAACCCATATCTATAAGTTCTTACTAGCATTGGACTAGCAAGAAAACGGAAAATAGGGGTTACAACTAGCATTGGATTAGTGTGGAATCGTAAAAAAGGGAACCACAACTAGCGTTGGATTAGTGTGGTGACGTCATACATTTATTATAGTCTAATAAAACATATAAAATATAGTAAAGCAAATAAACACATAAACCACACAAAACACATAGCACATAGACATGATATCTAGATGTAAGGTCCTAAAAAAGCGAGTAATACATAACACACAAGCATGCAAAACATATAAAGCAAATAAAACCCTAACTATTAAATTTGGGGCCCTAACTACAATCTAAAATGGGAAATTAAATAAATAAATAAACACCTAACTATTATAGTTTTGGCATTTAAATGCCTTTCAAATAATTACATTAGACTAAATACACAAAATTAAAGTAAATGAAATAACTAAAGAAATAAATCAATGAAAATAAAATAAAACGTTCAAAATCATGCAATTACACGCATGAAAACACATAAAAAACACATAAGATCAAATAAAATCAAAAAATAAAAGATAGAGTATACCTCTCTTGAATTGATGACCTAAGGAGACAGAATTTCTATATCTATCCTCTAAAACGAATAAAAAGGTCAAGGCATCATTTTAATTATCAATTAATTACACGAAATGAAAATTAAACACGAAATTGAATCAATTAAAGTACTTACATAAAAATAACAACCCATATTCAAGTAATTAAACAAACAAGGGTCTAATTGAATAATTATAAAAGTTTTAGGGGCCAAATTCCTATTATTACAAACATTAAGGTTAAAATTAAAAAAAGCTAAAATAAAAGGATCAAATTGTAATTAAAATAATGGACCTAATCGAAAGAAAATTAAAGTTTTTAGGGCCCTAGGATATTTAAACAAAAATTGAGGGATTAAATTGCAAATTTCCAGATTTTTCAAACAAATGGTTCGCAGAAGCTTTCTTCTTCAGTGCGACTGGGAGGAAAAGCTTCTGCAACCACTGATGCTTCCATATTCAACAACTTTACCCGGCAAAAATCGCACTAAAACATCGCAATATGCAACAACAAAAATGGAAAACTCAACTTCAAAATTCGTGGCTTCTCTTTTCCCCCTCCCTCAAAACGCACAGGTTCTGGCCAGCCTTGGACTGGCCAGATTTTTCTCTTGAACGCATACAGAAAGATGTACAAGATTGATTCTTTTGACTCGAGACTTCGTTTCGGCATTTGATCAAACAATAAATGAGCGTGAAAAATTTCAGCAAATCTTTGTGAAGAAGCGCTGAGCTTCCCCGGACCGAGCTGACCTGATGAGCTCGGCGTGCTGATGAGAAGAACGTGTCCCAGCCCTACAAAACAAACAAGAGGTAGTCTCTAGGGTGACTAACAGGGGAGCCCCGAGGTTGTCCCTGAGGGCACTTTGACGGTTAAGTTAGTTTTCCGGTGAATAGAGTTTACCGAGGGTAGAACTGTTGGGAGTGTTTTGCCAATAGTAAGCGTACCTTATGTAGTTGGTGTGCGTTATTATTTATACTTGCTCAAGAGTCCGACCTCCATACGTTTCGAGACCTGCCCGGGATAGTCTCAATCCCACGCTGAGGGGGATTCTTCCCGCCCTCTGCGGGATCGTTCCCTGGAGCCCTAACGGCGGTGTGCCCTGGGACGGCTCTCATGGGCCCGGGGTCCAAACCCAGCTCCGGCCTTCCTGGGCTGCCACGTGTATAGGCCCAGGACGGGGCCTCTGCACTAGCCCCCTAGATTAGGTAGGGCTTCCGAACAGATCTAATCTATTTCCTCTGTTACGTGGGAGCCTGGCGTTGCCTTGCTGTGCCATGGTCACCTCCGGTACAGTATTGTCACTGAAAAGCTGCACCCGCGTCCTTTCGGTTGTCGCGTCTCTTCGGTTTCCATACCATTCTTAAATGCGTTCACATGGAGACGATTCAAATTCAAGCAGCCGTTTCCCCCCATTTCATTCCCTACAAATAGGGGCTTCTGGATTTCCTTCCGACTTTATTTGCCACTTTCCTATCTTCGTGCATTTTCTTACTCCCAGAATTTCCAGCGGCAAGACTTCTGGCCCCAAGTGCCTAGATTCCGGCGATTCTTTCATCTTTTCCCATTCTGTTCATCAGTAAGTCCCTTTCCTTCCTTCTTTGCTCTCCTTTTTCCCTTTGCCATCTTCTGCTTTTTATGTCGGATCAATCCGGCGTTACTTCCACCGCATCTCAGGCTCCTGCCCATCGTAGAGCCCTTAGGATCCTTATTTCTTCTTCGTCTTCATCTTCATCTTCCCCTCCTCCACTTTCTTCCTCTTCTGCTTCTAATCCCAACTTCCACATTCCCGATCTGGTCGAGTCCATAATCATCATGAGTTCTCCATCTGCCCATTCTCCTTCTGCCCGAATGCTGGAGGAGGTAGCCGAGCTCGACGCCCTCATTGAGCAGCAGGCCACTTCTGTTCCCTCCCCCAAGTCCCCACATGACTCTCCTTACGGAGCCCAGGGAGGAGCTGGCGAGGACAGGGACTCCTCCGAGGGGACCCCTGCTTCCGAGCAGGAGGATGATCCTGGATTCGACTACGATCATCCCGACCAGCAAGAGATCACCCTCTCACCCGAGGAAGTGGCCTGGCTGGCCGGGTCCTTTTCCATTCCTCTGGCCTTCGAGTCGAGGGCTGCCGGGCCTAATGACCGAGCTAGTCGGCCTCCCCTTGGCTTTGTGGTCATCTATAGGGAGCAGCTGGTCGCGGGGCTCCGGCTCCCCATTCCCCCAACTCTGGCCGAGATCCTGAGCTATTGGGGGCTCAGGATCACCCAGGTCCACCCCAACTCGATCAGGATCATCATTGGATTCCTGATCTATTGTCAGATCTACTCCATCCCTTACTCTCTTTCTCTCTTCCGAGCTTCCTACACCCTAAAGCTCGCCCTTCCTGGGTGGTACTACTTCTCCCGCCGGACTGTTAGTAAAGTTCGGGGTGGGAAGGGCACCCAGGATCTCCTCTTTGGAGTCCCCTCTTCCATAAAGAATTGGAAGGGGGATTTCTTTTTTGTTAAATCTGCACATTTTCCTCCCAATGTGTGGAAGGTCGGGGAGGTTGACTCTGACCCCTATCCGGAGGATTTGGACTCCGAAGCCCTCGGCCAACTGGTGAGCTCCAAGGTGAAGCTCTATGCTACCAGATTCTTCACCGAGAAGATATCTAAGGCTGGGCTGATGGGGACGTTGTCTGGGTTCCCTGGAGAGGTGGTGCCCTCCCCTACCGACCACGACACCTGTAATGCCGCCTCTATACCCCTGTTGTCTGTTGCCCCCTCTTTTTTCTTTTACTAACCTGTTTTTGACTAACCTGGTGGTGTTTGTTACAGTGAGGAGGCTCTTCAAACTGTTGGGCACGCCCTCCGAGCAGGTCGCCCCCACCCCGCAACCGGAGGCGGCCAAGACGGCCTCCGTAGCATCTCCGGCTCCAGGGGACAGCTCAGCCTCTCCAAAAGAAACGCCTCACTCTTCGTCCCCCTCCAAGCAGGTCGTCAGCAAAAAGAAAGCGACCGGACAGAAGAGGGGTCGAGGGGACGAGCCCTCCCAACCCGAGAAGAAGCTCGCACCAGCCCCAGCACAGCCCCCACTCCTGCTAACGTCGGGGGGAGCCCCCCACGCAGGCCTGGCCCATCTGGGGATTGGCTCGGCGGAGGAGCACGCACGGGAGACGCCTCCCCCGGTCTTGTGGCACTTCTGCCATGTGGCCCCTCTGAAGCCAGGCCAGGCCCCCACCATGCTTGACCCCCGTTGCTTCTGCCCGTCCTGGGAGCTCTCTATTAACGACCGAGCCCAGTTCCCCGAGGTGGTTCGCGTGTTGGTTGTGGGCTCAGTCCTCCCACGCGACAGGAGGTGGATGGAGCTGGCCAGCCCGTTCGAGCTCCAAGACATGTACTACACCGCCCAGGCCCAAGTAAGTCTTCTTCCCCTTAAGCCACTTGTTTCTCTGTTTTTTCCCTGGAAGGAGCTAGTAGTATGCTAATTTTACTTTCCTTCCCTCAGGCCAATGCCGCCGGTGCCGCCCTGGTGACTCGCTTCTCCGAACTGTCTCCCGACTTGGAGAAATTGCAGAAGAAGAACCGGGAGATCGAGTAGAGGCTTGCCCAAGCTCTTAAGGAGACGGACTCCCTTAAGGCCAAGTTGGGCAAGACCGAGAAGGAGCTGGAAACGGCTCCGGTCCAGCTCGCCTCCACCAGGTCAGATCTGGAGCACGAGAGAACGGGCGTGGCGAAGCTGAATGAGGACCACGCCATTGAGCTCTCCGGCACCGTCAGCCGGGAGCGTAAGAAGGCTATTCGGGAGTTCATCTCCTCCGAACAGTTTGCCGAAGACGTCGCCCTCCTCAACCAGCCCATCCTTTAGGTTAGCTTCACGCAAGCCTTGGACCAGGTGAAGGGCCTCAACCTGCCCGGCTTCAACTTGGCTAATTTCAAGGACTACAATCCCGCAGCTGAGGATAAACTGGACTGGCTCTTCGACGGGTACTGCAAGGGGCATGCCCTAAAGGACCTAGCAAGCAGGAGTGATGTGGGGGCCGAGCTGGCGGAGGTTCCTTTTGAGGAGGACGAGACTCCCGGCAGGGTTTCGGGGAAGGAGCCGGTGGCTTAGGAGCTTTCAGGGGGCTGGACTGTACATCTTTTTTTATATATATATAGCTTGGTAGGCTCTGTAACAGGTAGGTTTTCCATGTATATATGAAACTCAAACGAGATTATCTAATTTCTGGCCTCCAAGCTCCGCATGAAATCTGAACTCTAACAATCGAAGCGGCATGCCGACCTCCTGGGCCGAGCATCAAATCGGTTTACTTAAAGCGGCGTGCCAGCCTCTTAGGTCGAACATCCGTCAAACTATAAGCTAACAATCAAGTTGCCAAAAGACAGCAAACTGGGGCCGCATCAACTGATCAAAATTAAATTAACAACCGAATTCTAATAACCTAAGAGGCGTGCCGACCTCCTGGGCCGAACAGCAGACCTTAAATTTTTAAGCTGCACCGACCTCCTGGGTCGAGCGTCAAACTCTCAAGCTTTAAGGGCATAGTACCCACTAAGTGTGCTAATGTAAAATGAACAATCAAATAGCATAACAGTTTCAAGGCAAACGGTTTTCATAAACTCTGTAATGAAGGTTCAAAGTCAAACATCTATTTAGCTTGTCCTGGGGGCGTATTCCGAAGAACAGACAGTAGGATATGTTGGTCCAACCTAGCCTAGGAACAATCGCAGGTTCGAGAAGTGTCAAGTGCGGGGTACCTCTACTCCATCTAGTTTCACAAGCTTACAGTTCCCAGCTCGGCTCGCCTCCAGGACCTTGTATGGCCCCTCCCAGTTCAGGTCGAGCTTGTTGGAGCTATGAGCTCAGCTAATAGAGTTCTTTCTTAAGACGAGGTCTCCCGACTGGTACTGCGTGTTCCTCACCTTCGCGTTATGATAGCGGGCGAGCTGGCTTTTATACTTAGCCATCCGTATCGCTGCTTCCTCGCGTTTGGCCTCCAGCATGTCCACGTTACACCTCAGTTCTTCTTCGTTGGCTGCCGCAATGAAGTTCTGTGTCCGAGACGAGGGGAGGCCGATCTCCGCGGGTACCACCGCTTCTGCCCCATAAGTTAGGGAAAATGGGGTCTCTTGAGTGGCCGTCCTTAACGTAGTGCAGTAAGTCCAGAGGATACTAGGGAGTTCATCTAGCCAGGTCGACTGGGCCAGTTCCAACCTAGTCTTCAGTCCTTGTAGAATAGTTCGGTTAACATTTTCCACTTGGCCGTTGCCCTGGGGGTGACCGACCGATGTGAAATGTTGGCTGATCCCGAGCTTGGCGCACCAGCTCCTTAAGGGGTTTTCAGGGAACTGTAGCCCATTGTTAGATATCAAAACATGCGGAACCCCGAAACTGCAAACTATGTTCCTCCAGAAGAATTTTTGAACTGCCTTTCCGGAGATAGTAGCCAGGGGCTCTGCTTCCATCCACTTTGTGAAGTAGTCGATGGCCACCACGAGGTGTTCGTACCTCCCAGGGACTCAGGGAAAGGGACCCAGAAGGTCTATTCTCCACTGGGCAAAGGGCCAAGGACTATGGATGTGGACCATCTCCTGAGTTGGCTGGCGACGCAGCGAGGCGTGCACCTGGTAAGCTCGGCATTTTTGAACTAGTGCCGCGGCATCTCGAAACACTGAGGGCCAATAGTAGCCTAGGAGCAGGCAGTTTTTGGCCAACACCCGGGATCCCACATGTGCCGCACATAGGCCCTAGTGAACTTCACGGAGGACGTAGTCGCTCTCCTCAGGAGTTACGCACTTTAACCAGGGAGACAAATACGAACTCCTGTAGAGGGTCCCCTCAGTGTAAGCGTATTTAGCAGTTTTGAGCTGGAGTCGGCGAGCCTTAATTTTGTCTTCGGGGAGGACACCCGAGCTGAAGAAGTCCACGAGGGGGGTCATCCAAGTGGCCGGGCTGTCTATAGCCAAGACCTGGACCTAGTCAATGCTTTTTTGCTTGACTAACTCTACCAAGACTTCCTTATTCAGGTGCACAAACGAAAAGGATGCCAGTTTTGACAGGGCGTCCGCACACTTGTTCTGTGATCTCGGCACCCGCTGATTTCAAAGACATCAACAGGCTTATTGTGAGAACCCGTAAATTCCTCCTAATATTTTCCTAGGGTTTTTCCCCTTAATGGCCTGTTTTCTGCATTTTCTGGCTTAGGAAAAGTTTCTTGGTGAATTTTATGAGTAAATATAGTTTTTAGATGATTTTTCTAGTATTGGATAGTTTTTGAAAAATTAAGGATATATATCGGACGTGGGACCCGCTAGTGCGAAAAGTTCGGAAAAATTCGGCCAACTAGGTTAAGTTTTGCATACTGGAATTAAGTTTTACCGGGTGTTAAGAGATAAGTAAAGGGTGCTAAGTGGATTGATATAAGAGAGACAAGGTTGGTGAGCATTTAATAAAACGTGACAAGTGTCACCATTTGATTGGGCTTACCTTAAGACTTTTCTTACCATTGACTTAAATAACCAAAAAATGACCCAAAAATCCTCAAAAAAATCCTCCTTGAAGCCGGCCCTCTCTTGCTCTCTTTCTCTCTCTCTTACTCCAAGCACAAGGAAGAAAACACTTCAATCTTGTTCCAAATCATCAAAACTAACCATCCAACCTTGAAATTTCTCCATAAAACCTCTTCAATTAGAGTTAGTGAGTGGATTTGTGGAGTTGTTTGGAAAGTTAAGGTGGTCAATAGCTCTCTCTCTCTTGTTCTTAAGGTAAGTTGTGAAGAACCACCCTCCTCCTTTAATTGATGCTTAAATCATGCTTAATGGTAGTATAAGATGCAAGTTTATGGATTGATTCTTGATTTGTGGTTGAAATGATGAAGTTTTATTATTTTTGGGGATTTTCTGTTTTAATATAAGCATGATTGTGTGGCTATCTATGATGATTGGAAATGGTCTATAATGACTTAAGGAGGTGGGAAAAGTGATTAATTGCAACCAATTTCTGGTTTGGAAGAAATTTCAGAAAATTAGGGTTCTTGAGGGGGCATTCTGTCCGAAATTTTAGGTCCTATATAGAGGCCGAATTGGCCTTAGCTTAAAACATAAAAGTTGTAGGGAATGACATTTTAGAGGTGTCTACAAAATTTCAGATCAATCAGAGAAGTGTAGAATGAGAAAAGTCGAAATTACTATTGCTGTTCTGGTTTTACCCGAATGTAAGGATTGCGCCTGTAATTGGTTGTTTTGGCTGAAATTGCTTCCGAATTGGTTGTTCAGGTCTTCTGATGAAAGTTAGCCCTGTTTCTTAGCTTTCAGTTGGTTTTGGAATTTCTGGATATGGACTTGTAGAGCCTGAGTTATGATGTTTCCGCTAGAATACGTTTTGGTGAATCTGTTTTACGTTTTTGATGTAGTATCTTGCATTTTTGACCTGTTTGCACTCAAAACTGGGTTGAATGACCTTCTGTGATGTTGTAGCCCTGTCTTTTAGCTTCGTAATGGTGGGTCTTGTACCCTCATCCGATAATCGTAGTGAAATTGGTGCCATTACCGTAAAATGAGGACAAAAACTGTTTTTTTCAGGGCCAAAACTAGTTACATTTCCGAAATTTCTGGTTTCCTTTAATGTTTGTATATGCTTATGGAACCCTATTGGGGTCATGTTTGGCCTTGGTTTATGACTCGTTATCGAGTCTCATTGTATTTGTTTGCATGTTTTAGGACGTGACCGTGGTGCACAACGTTCTTTTGACGAAAGTGCATGAAACCACATTTGCGAGCTTGGTGAGTGTACTACTCACTTGTGTGCTATTATATGGCTTTGATATTTGAAGTTGAGATTTTGAATGTTAATTGATTGGAGTGAGATTGTACTTTATCATTCTCACTTATTGTTTCGCATGTTATTGAAAAATTATTGGAATGTTATATGAGACGTTATATGAAATGAAATGCATGACTTGGTGTCGTTTGGACGAGTCTCCAACGACTACAAATGTTATCAATGAGCTCAACCCCATGGTAATTGATTGAATCGAGCCGGCGAGGGCTTGGTCGTGCCAATTAATGTGCCTTGGGGCAATGTTATATGGAATCTTGTAGTATGAGAGACTCTCGATTCCGGTTTACTCGAGTAATACCACAATGCAAGTGTTTGGATTTCGGGCCCGGTTGGGGAATGTTAGGTGGAAGGTATGGAAGTAAAGTGGAGTCTACGGTTGGTTATTGTTGAACATTGACGGAGAGTCAATGACGTCCGATCAAGAAATGCAAACGAGGAAAAGGGCTCTTGAGAGCCATCTGTATCCTTTTATCACCATATTTGACGTGTGCCTTTGCTTATTTTTATTATATTGATTGAAAGCTTGATGCTTATATGCACTTGGTTGCGTAAGTGATAGTATCTCACTGGGCAATTAGCTCACACCGTTTCTTTTGTTTTCCTTACAGGAATATGACTTTTTTGGAATGAATCTTGATAGATAGTTGCCGAATGAACTAAATGTATATTTTTTTGTATTGTGTATGAAGTGAAACCCTAAATGTATCTTTAGGGCCGTTTTCACTTTCAATTTGGCAAACCTTGTATATATTCACTTTTGACAACTTTTGTATGTCACTTTGGATTGTATTTGCTAAAGTTCAAGACGTGAATGTTTGTTCGATATTTGGTTGCGTTCTGACGGGTCGGTTACTATTCATGACCGACTCCGAATTTCATTTTTTTATTTTGGGTTATTTTGCCCTTTTGCCTTGTTTACGCGCGTTTATAAGTTTCGGAACGAAATAGATTGCTCTAAACTGCACCGTTAGTCCTGACGAAAGCTGGGCAGGCAGTCCGCTAACCTCTTTGGTTCGCCTTGGGGGAAGGTGGGGCTGTCACACTTATCGCCTCCCGTACCTTAGCCAAGTATTTTTTTCATTATATCCTCCCTGGTCTCGTACTCCCCGCGAACCTGGTGGACTACGAGTTGGGAGTCACTCCGGGCTTTGATCGCGGTTATACCCATCTGGTGGACTATCCGCAATCCAGTCAGCAGGGCCTCGTACTCTGTCTCGTTGTTGGATGTCGGGAAGTAAAATCTGAGCGCGTAGGTCAACTCTTCCCCGGTGGGTGAGGTGAGAAGTAGGCCGGTTCCGCTCCCTTTCTTGCTCGAGGCCCCATCCACAAATAGTATCCACGGCTCTTCCGGCTGGGCCTCCTTGGGGAAAGGGCTCAGCTCGGCCGCGGATAGACTGGCTCCTTTAGCAAGGAAGTCTGCCAGGGCCTGAGCATTGATAGTGGTGCGAGGCTGATAGCCGATGTCGTGTTCGGCCAGTTCTACAGCCCATTTAGTCATCCTACCCGAGACCTCAGGTTTCGTGAGTATTTGTCGTAAGGGCTGATCAGTCATGACAATAATGCTGTGGGCCTGGAAGTAAGGTTGGAGCTTCCGGGCAGTGTGGACTAGGGCGAGGACCAACTTTTCTGCCGGTGTGTACCGCGTTTCCGGCCCTTGCAAAGCGCGGCTGACGTAGTATATCGGCCTCTGAGCCCCCTTGTCCTCCCGCACCAAAACCGCGCTAACGGCCTCATTGTAAGTAGACAAGTATAGGAATAAGGTTTCTCCCTGCTCCGGGGCGGTCAAAGTGGGTAGATCGGACAGTTATGCTTTTAGGTCAGCGAAGGCTTTTTGGCACTCTTCGATCCATTGAAAGTCCTTAGGCACTTTTAGAACTCGGAAGAAAGGCAGCCCCCTGACCGCGGAATGCGAGAGGAATCTGTTCAGGGTGGCCATCCTTCCCGTGAGCCGCTGGATCTCCTCTACGTTCCTCGGGGGGGCCATGTCCATGATAGCCTGGAGCTTATCCGTCGGATCCCCTCTCGGGATATCAAGAAACCCAGGAACCTTCTCGACCTTACCCCGAAAGTGCATTTCTTCGGGTTCATCCGCATCCGGCTCTCCCACAAGATGTTCAAGATCTCCCTCAGGTGGGGAACGAGCCGCTAGTCAGTTTGGCTCTTGACGATCATATCGTCCACGTAGAGCTCCATACTCCTGCTGATCTGATTTTGGAATAATTTGTTGAGCAGGCGCTGGTAGGTAGCTCCAGCGTTCTTTAGCCCAAACGGCATCGTCCGGAAGCAGTAAGTTCCTTCCTCAGTGATGAAGAAAGTCTTTTCCCGGTTCTCTTCTGCCATCTCGATCTGGTGATATCCCTTGAAGGCATCCAGGAAACACAAGATGTCAAAACCCACAGTAGAGTCTACTAACCTGTCAATCCTCGGCAAGGGAAAGCAGTCCTTCGGACAGGCTTTATTGAGGTCTATGAAGTCCACGCACATCCTCCAAGATTGGTTCTCCTTCTTTACCAGGACCGGGTTGGCCAGCCAGGTAGGGTAATATACCTCCAAGATGATCTTGGATTCCAGCAGCTTGCCGACCTCCTTTCTGATCACCTCATTCCTCTCTGGGGCAAAACTCCTCTTCTTCTGCTTCACCGGTTTGAAGCGGGGATCCACGTTGAGGTGGTGGACGGCAAGGTCAGTCGGAACCCCGGGCATGTTCTCAACCGTCCACGCGAAGATCCGGTAGTATTCCCTTAACAGGGCCTTCAAGGCCTCCTTCTCCTCGGGAGGTAACGACGCGCCGATGCGGAGGACCCGGTCAGGCCTGTCCTCTCCTAAGGGGAACTCCTCGATCTCGTCCGAGGTGCCCAATTGCCGGGCCTCCTCCCCCGGGATGTAGGGCTCCAGGCTGGTCGTCTGGGCGACCACCTTCTCCTGCCCTCGGAGCATGGCCAAGTAGCAAGTTCTGGCCACTTCTGGGTCTCCATGCACCTCGGCTATTCCTCATGGAGTGGGGAATTTGACGCTGAGGTGGAGCGAAGGGGTAATAGCTCGGAGGGCGTTCAAGGCGGGCCGTTCCAAGAACACATTGTACGGGAATTGTTACTTGACCACCACGAAGTTGACAGGGATGGTCCGGCATTTGGACGCCTGCCCTATCGTGACCATCAGGGTGATCATCCCCTCCAGGTTGATGGACGGCCCGGTGAAGCCCACCAAGGGTGTTCGAACCGGGGTCAACTGTGCATCCTCCAAGCCGAGCTCCTTGAACACCCGGTAGAACAGGATGTCCACCGCACTTCCTTAATCGACGTATACTTTCTTCATCCGATAATTATTGGTTACGATGTCTATCACGATGGCCTCGTGGTTCCTTGACGCCAGGGGAACCGCATCCCTTGGTCCGAAGGTGATTTCTTCGTCCATGCGCAGGCGCTTCAGGGAATCGTCCCCTTCGGGGGGAGGCCGCCGATTCTTTCGAGCTGCATGGCTGTCTCCTCCTGTGGGACCCCCAGCGATGGTGTTTATCACCCCTGCCAAGTTCTGGGTGTCCTGGTCGAGAGAGCGGCCCCGAGAAATGTCACGCTGCTCAGGGCGGTCGCGACGCTGTCCCTCGCATTCGTCTCCGCGGTAGATACGTCCTGGCTCCTGGCCTGGTCGACCTTGCCGCACGAATCGCCCCCAGGAAGCCTCGTTGGATCAAATCTTCGATCTCCTTCCTGAGGGCCCAGAACCCCTCCGTATCATGCCCAACATCACGGTGGAAGGCACAGTACCGGTCCTGGTTTCTCTTGTTCCGGGGTATCCCATCTTGGGCAGCCGTTCCCCGAGGCCTTCCGCCTCCATAACGGCCAGGATCTGGGTTCTTGACCAAGTTAGAGGGTGTACCCCTTCTCCGGAAGCGGGGGCTGAGCGGGGGCTTTCTCCTTTGAGAGTCGGTCAAAA
The DNA here is from genome assembly GCF_036785885.1 of Coffea arabica. NCBI lineage: Eukaryota > Viridiplantae > Streptophyta > Magnoliopsida > Gentianales > Rubiaceae > Coffea > Coffea arabica. The sequence continues at coordinate 45,065,998 of NC_092320.1, read as the reverse complement.
ACGTTCTTCTTAGCCGAGCCATCCTTACTTTCGGGGTGGTTTCCCCGTCCTCTCCGATCGCCGAGCTCCCGATTTGACTCCCTCTTCAGGCGTGCTGCTTCCTCTGCGTTAGCGGCTACGTGCGCCCTAGTCAAGAGCTCATCCAGGTCTCCAGGAGGCTTCTCGGCCAGCTTGTAGAAGAGCTCCTCCGCCCTGAGCCCGTTCATGAAGGTGGCCATCACCACATTTTCGTCCTTGTCTCGGATCTGCAGGCTCTCCGTATTGAAGCGGGCCATGAAGTTTCTTAGGGACTCGTCCGGCTTCTGCCTGATTGCCATCAGGTGAGCCGCATTCTTCGAATAAGTCTTCGTAGATACGAACTGTGGGACGAACTATCTGGCCAGTTCGGGAAAACTCCGGATGGACCCCGGTACCAGACCCTGGAACTAGAGCCGGGCTCTCCCCTTCAGAAACATGGGGAAGGTTTTGCAGAGGACTTCATCCATAGCTGTTTGCAGACGCATGTGCGTCAGAAAGACAGAGAGGTGGTCTTCCGGGTCGGTCGAAGTATCATACAACTCGATGTTCGGGATCTTGAACCTGCAGGGTAGCGGGTAGTCCTCTATCCCCCGGGTAAAGGGCGAGGCTGTGTAATTGTCCTCGTATAATTACGGCCGCAGGATCTGCTCGAGCTCATCCCGGACAGGCTTCCACTGGGAAGGGTCACGCGGCCAGCTCTTGATAGATCGGGTGGGGGAGCGTTTAGGCTCGTTCCGCGCAGGTTTTTTCGGAGAGGAATTTCTCAGTCGGCTTCCCGCGGACCGGTCACGGGAGCACCTCTCGCTATCCCCGACCACCGAGGCCCGTAGGCGAGGGGGGGTCCATGGCCGTTTCTTTTTGGGAGGTTGGTCCCGCGACTCGTCCTCTGAGAGGATGAGCGGGGGTTCCTTCTCCTTCTCCTTCGCCTTGGAGGTCTACGCGCCCCCTGCTTCACCCCCCTCCTTCGCCTGTCCGATTATGTCTTCCAGCATGGGGAGGTTCTCCGTTACGAACTGAAGGATCTGCTGTCTCCGTTCCCCTGAAAGGGCTGAGCCCCCGGCGTCCAGAGCTGGTTCGGTCTCCCTTCGCTGGGACCCCTTGCCGGCCCCAGGATCGGTGTTCTCTACGGTTCGCTTGGAACGCGTTCTCGCCATCAACACAACTTCGATTACCTTTCGTTCCCACAGACGGCGCCAACTGAAGAAGCGCTGAGCTTCCCCAGACCGAGCTGACCTGATGAGAAGAACGTGTCCCAGCCCTGCAAAACAAACAAGAGGTAGTCTCTAGGGTGAATAACAAGGGAGCCCCGAGGTTGTCCCCGAGGGCACTCCGACAGTCAAGTTAGTTTTCCAGTGAGTGGAGTTTACCGAGGGTAGAACTGTTGGGAGTGTTTTGCCAATAATAAGCGTACCTTATGTAGTTGGTGTGCGTTATTATTTATACCTGCTCGAGAGTCCTACCTCTGTACGTTTCGGGACCTGCCCAGGATAGTCTCAATCCCGTGCTGAGAGGGATTCTTCCGGCTCTCTGCGGGATCGTTCCCTGGAGCCCCTTGGAGCCTTAATGGCGATGTGCCCCGGGACGACTCTCATGGGCCCGGGGTCCAAGCCCAACTCCGGCCTTCCTGGGCTGCCACGTGTATAGGCCCAGGACGGGGCCTATGCACTTTCCTCAATCAAATCTATAACCTGACCCAAAATTTTATCAGCAACCCAAGAAATACAGTCCAATCAACCCATAGAGCATTTATGCTCGAAATTGTAGATAATCGACAAGAAATTGCAACAACAGATTCACAAGAGTCATGCTTGGGGTTGGGATTTTCAGCACTTGTGCTTGAAAGGCAAACTGAAATTCGAAGGAAAAAATGGCTTACAGTGCTTTCTTGGTGAAAATTTGCAGGTGACGATGGACAATTCTTAAGCTGACAGCAAAGTTCAATTCCTCCGCCCAAGCTTTTCTTCTTTTCCTTCGGTTTCTATTTCTTTTTTCGGCCTTGAAACTCCTTTTCAAATTTCCCAGGCTTGCTCTGTTTTTTTTTTTTTTTGTTTTTCTTTCACTTTGCTGAAGCTTCCTTCTCTGGCTTACTCTTTGGCTCTCTCTCTCTCTCTCTCTCTCTCTCTCGTTTTGATTCTCCAGAAAACTCCCCCAATTTTCCAGATTTCCCCATTTGTTCTTGCTCTCCTCTTGTTTTTTTTCTTTTCGGCCGAAGCCTTCCCCTCTGATTTTTCTTGTTTTCTGTTTTTTCTCCCCAGTCCCCAGACGAAACTCTCTCTGTTTTTGTTTTTCTCTTGATTTTTCTTCCCCCAAAATTTCCTAAGCCTCCAAGTGTTTTGACACCTACCCTCCTCCCTACACGCTTGTCCTATAATTCCCTAACCACTTATCTAATGCCTATTTAGCACACTTGTTCAACATGTAATTTAGCACACTTGTTCAACATTCAAGTGTGCCACCTATCTTCTTATTTTCATTATATTTTGTTTTGTGTTTTTTCTTTTCTTCTCTCTTTTTTCCTTTTCTTTTTTCAAAAATAAATTTAGGATAAATAAATGCTAATTTTAAATTACCTGGCAAAATGCCTTTTCACTTAGCAAAATTGAATTTGAAAAAGATAAAAATGGATCTTTATTAAGGATTTTCTTTTTTTTTTGTGTAAAAAATGCTTTAAAAAGAAAAAGAAAATGATGAATCTTAATGTACAAAAATAAAAATAAACATTAATTACTATGTGCAACCTTAAATCAGTTAAAATAAAATAATAAATATGAAAACAAGAATAAATAATAATAATATTAATAATAAAATAAAACTAAAAATAAAAGAAAAAAGCTAAAATTGAATTAAATAAACAAATAAAGCTAAAATTAAATTAAATAAATAAATAAACCTAAAATTGAATTAATTAAATAAATAAAGCTAAAATTGAATTAATTAAATTTTAGTGTCAACACTTTATACCGTTGGAAACTACATTCAAAGTACTAGAACTTGCCCGAAGACACTTTTCCAAGATTCCAACCAGAAACCATTTAAATTTCAGCTTAAATTTACAGTTTAATAAAGACGGGACATAACCAGTCTTGGTTTTTTTAGCAATGTTTGGAAATTCGGAAAAATTCACAAAAAGTGAATCAACCTCTGAAATTTATAACACAATAAGAGTTCTTAACCAAGTTTCAAACACAACAAGTGAAACTAAATTTAGAGTTTTGAACAACAAGATATAACAGTTTGAAGTTGACTGATTTTGGCAACCTGTTCATAGGATTTCCAGTCACCAAGCCTCAACATAGTTTTGAAATCAAACCATATCTAACTCTACACAAGTCCAAATTGAGAAAGGTTTAGAGTGTTAGAAACTCGATTCAAAATTTTACATTTCATCAGAAGACATCGTTTTCAAAATCTTTTCACAAGTGGGACAAAATCGAGCCACAAGATGCAGCTTCCCAGTTTCTCACGGACAGACAGGCAAAGCAGGACAGTCCACTTTGCAGATTCGATATAGTTTATTCAAAACAAATTAGCAGGGGATTCTTATACTGTTTGAAAGCTCTGAATGTCTAGTTTTGAATGCTGGAAACGGCACTCAATTTTGACTTTTGTACAAAGAGTTATGTTCAGACAAAGAACCACTGTTCGCTTCCCTGGTAACCAATTTCCAGATTTCGGACTTTCTCCAAAACTCAAGTTTTATGTAACCATTTGAGATGAATTTTGAAAGACAACTTCCACACACATAACACAACATATATCAATCAGTTTAGCAGCATATAAGCAAAAAAAATTTGAATTTAAAATAGGACAAAAAGAACAGCAAATTTCGGCCAGCTCACTGTCACGGTTTCTTCCAACTTTCACTCCACTACCAAGCCAAAATCAATCTATAATTCACATAAACAACAACAATCAAGCAATATCCTCAAGTCAGCTACCTCATAGGTCACCTCAAGACCACTAGCCTAGAATATGAAGCAAGATAAATGTTTCCTCAAGTCCACTAGCCTAGAAACTTGATTACGGTTTCAAACCCATGAAAACTAACCATCAATCTTTGTATAAATTGAAAGATTAAAGGAGGGATGAAGGGTTACCTTCCAAGCAACTAAACCCTAAATGTAAGTGAGAGTTTCCAGCAAAATTTCACCAAGAAACTCCACAAGCTTTCACCTTTCTTCTAGTTAGAGCCAAATTCCAAGAGCTTTGATGGTTGGATGAAGAACTTCATCAAGATTGGAGCAAGAAGAATGAAGTTTTTCTTTCCCCCTTTTCTTCCCATGGCTGGCCAAAAATGAGAGAGAGAGTGAGGGAGGGTTTGTGTTGAATTTTGTGGAAGAAAAGTGTGACAGCCCCACCTTCCCCTAAGGCGAACCAGAGGGGTTAGCGGACTGCCTGCCCAGCTCTCGCCAGGACTAACGGTACAGTTTACGTCAATCTATAACGTTCCGGAACATACCATTGCGCGCAAACAAGCCAAAATCACAAAATAAAAAAAAACGTAAATCGAAGCCGAAATGAATAGTAAAATGCCCGCCAGAATCCGGCCGGATACTGGGCCGAGAGCAAAACCCCAAAAAAATCTTTTTTTTTTTTTTCCTTCCATCACAATCCGGCCGGCAATCCGGCCAAGATCCGGCCGGATTGTCTGGCCGGATACCCGGCCGAGAGCAACTGGCCGGGTTCCATTTTCCCCAGGCAATCCGGCCTGCAATCCGGCCGGATTCCTGGCCGGATTCGCCACTGTTCATCCTCGGCAAAAAATTTTCCTTTTCCGTTTGAAAGTCGTGTCATTCCGAAATCAATCCAAACACCAACCAAACATATATATACATTGGAAATCAACATTTACAAGCCAAACGGCCTACCAAAGTATCCATTTAGTTCATACATATCCAAGTAGCCAATTACACACCAAACATTGGTGGAATCAAAATACTTAGGGTTTTCACCCTCAAGGAGCTATTCAAAAATACATATACATGAGCTCAACTTGCATTCAACTATCATAACCTTTCCAAAAGTGTTCATTCACCTGTAAGGAAAACAAATAACACGGAATGAGCTAAAGCCCAGTGGCATACCACCCAATAAGCAATCAAAGTCATACACGAATGAACTTTCATTTAAAGTGCGCAAATAAGCAATGAAGCAAAACGGTAAAAGGATACGGTCGGCTCTCAAGAGCCCATTTCCACGCTTGCAATCTTGATCCAACCTCATTGACCCTCCGTCAATGTTAAAAGTACCAAACCGTAGACCGCACTTTACTTCACTCCTTCAACCCAACATACCCCAACCGGGCCCGCACTCCAATTCAGTAGCTTTTGGTAATACTCGAGTTTACCGGAACCAAGGGTCTCATTACCACAAGGTCCCCCAGTACAGTCCCCGTGGCAATTCAATCCTCACGACCAAGCCCTCGCTGGCTCGATCCAATTGACTACCAAACGAGGTTGAGCTCAGTAATGCAGTAAGGCCATTGGACATCGTCCAAACGACATCAATTCAGTTTCCATGAAATGGAATGCAGTATCTCATATATCCAGTGCAGTATTTCAGTAAAACACAATCAATAGCCATGAATAAAATCACAAGAGGGGAGGGCGATCAAGTACACCCTCACCTCAATCATTTCCAATGACCAAGTAAGCCTTCAAGGCATCAAATACACATAGCACAAAGCCACATTATAACAAGTAAGTGAGTAGTATACTCACCAAGCAAGTAAGTGGTATTTCATGTACCACGATCACCAAGCCGTCGTGCACTACCTTCACGCCCTAGAACATGTAACACATACAATGAGACTCGATACCGAGCCATATACCAATGCCAAACATAACCCAAAAAGGGTTTCACATGCATAAGTAAGCATGATAGCAAACCAGAAATTGGAAAATGGCCTTAGTCTTGGTCCCAAATAGAAAACTGTTTTGCCCTTATTATGCGGTAATGGTGTAAAAATCTCTACGGTTATCGGATGGGGGTGTAAGACCCACCGTTTCGAAGCTATGAAACAGGGCTACAACAATGTAGAAGGTCACTCAATCCAGTTCCTAGCTTAACTAGGTCGAAAATGCCAAATACTATACCAGAATTACCAAAACAGGTTTGTAAAACACAGAAAACTGTAATCGGTATATCTCAGTCCATACAAGTCCAAATGCCGAAATTCCAAAGTCATATGTTAGCTAAGACATTCGGCTACATTTCATCAGAAGACACCAACTTTAAAATCCAAACCAATTCCAGTCAAAATGGCCAATTACTATCGCAATTTTCGCACTCTGTCCAAAACAGAACAGCTACAGTAATTTCGTCACAACTCACCCTACACTCATCCAAATGCCCTGAAATTTTACAGGCACCTCAAAAACCTCAATACCTACAACTTTCATGTTTTGAGCAAAGTCTAATTCGGCCTCTAACCCAGTGATTGAAAACCGGACAGAATTGGGGGTTCAAGAACCCTAACTTTTCAAATTTCACACCAAATCCAAAATTGGTTGCATTTATCCACATTTCACACCCACTAGAGTCATTTTAGTCCATTGCCAATCATCACCAACAACCACACCATCATAATCCAATTAAACCAGAAAAATCATCATAAAATGGAAAACTTCACCAAAACAAACCAAATCAAGAAACAAATCATATATTCCTTCTCTCATGCCCCCATTAAGCACTAAATAAGCATTATTAGATGTAGTAGGGTGTTTCAAGCTTCACTTACCAAGAACCAAGAGAGAGGAAGATGTTGTGCACCTTAGTCCTTCAAACAAAGTTCACTAAAGCACTCACTATCACTAAAAGTAAGATTTTATGGAGCAAAAACTAAGTTAATCACTTGAGTTGGTGGATTTGGTCTTGTTAGAAGCTTGGATGTTGAAGAGTTTTGTCTTCCTTGGAGCTTGAGAGGGCCGGCTATGGTGGAGAGAAAAATGAGGAAATTTTAATGAATTTTGAGATATTTAACCTTTGGTAAAAAAGTCAAAATTGTGAATAGTAATTCTTAAAAGGTATCCAATAAGAAAGTGACATGTGTCACTCTATTAAATGCAACCTTATCATTTTTCTCTCTCACATCAATCACTTCACACACACTACTTATCTCTTAGTACCTGATAAACTTTACACAGTATCCGAAACTTAACCTTATTGGCCGAATTTTTCCGAACTTTTCGCACTAGTGGGTCCCACGTCCACTATTTACTCTTAATTTTCAAAAATCTCTCCAATGCTAGAAAAATCATCTTAAAACTATAATTGCTCATAAAATCCTCTCAGAAAATATTTCTAAGCCAGAAAATGCAAAATTATGCAATAAAAGGGGAAATAACCCTAGGAAAATAATTAGGGTTTTACGGGTTCTCACACTCTCCCCCCCTTAAAAGAATTTCATCCTCGAAATTTCTCACCTTAATTTCCAAAAAGGTTTGGGTATTTCTTTCGCATTTCCTCTTCCATCTCCCAGGTAGCTTCCTCAACTCCGTGGTTCCTCCACAGCACTTTCACTAGCGGAATCCGCTTATTTCTGAGTTCTTTGACTTTTCGATCGAGTATTTCGACTGGTTTCTCTTCATAGGCCAGTGATTCATCCACTTCGATATCCTCCGGTTGCAATACATGGGATGGATCAGGATGGTACTTCTTTAGCATCGAGACGTGGAATACATCGTGGATTCGAGAGAGACTAGACGGTAGTTCCAATCGATACGCGACCGCTCCAACCCTCTGAAGGATCTTGTAGGGTCCGACGTACCGTGGCTGGAGTTTCTTTCCTTTCCCCGCTGTAAGACTTCGTAAGGGCGTGATCTTGAGAAATACATGATCCCCAACAGCAAACTCCAAGTCTTTCCTTCGATTATCCGCGTAGCTCTTTTGTCGACTCTGAGCTGTTTGAAGTCGTTGCTGAATTAACTTGACCTTTTCCTGAGCCTCTTCCATCCAGGGAATGGTTGTCGGGTCAGTGCTTTCTTTTCACCAACCTCATCCCAGTAAATCGGTGAGCGGCACTTGCGTCCGTAGAGAGCTTCGTACGGAGCCATTTGAATTGACGAATGGAAGCTATTGTTGTACGCAAACTCGACTAAGGTCATGTGCTGACCCCAGTTGCCTCCAAAGTCCAGAATGCACGTTCGTAGCATGTCCTCAAGAGTTTGAATCGTCCGTTCCGACTGGCCATCCGTCTGAGGATGATAAGTAGTGCTCAAGTTGAGTTTCGTCCCCAGGGTTTCTTGGAATTTCTGCCAAAATCGCGACACAAACCGTGGATCCCGATCGGAGACGATGCTTACTGGCACGCCGTGTAGCCTTACAATTTCATCCATGTACAATCGGGTCAATTTGTCTATTGAGTACTTCATGTTCACCGGCAAGAAATGGGCCGATTTGGTTAATCGATCAACGATCATCCAAACGGCATCGTGTCCTCTTTGCGTCCTCGGTAAACCGGAAACGAAGTCCATTGTGATGTTTTCCCACTTCCACTCGGGTATCTCCAAGGGTTGTAACAGACCCGATGGTTTTTTATGCTCTGCCTTCACTTGCTGGCAAATAAGACATTTCTGCACGTATTGAGCTATTTCCCTCTTCATATTATCCCACCAATAGGTCCCTTTCAGGTCTTGATACATCTTGCTGCTACCCGGATGGATTGTATACTTGGACCGATGAGCTTCCTCCAGAATTTCCGCTTTCAACGATTCATCCTTTGGTACCACCATTCGATTTCGGTATTTCAAAATACCCTCAGGACTCAAATTAAAGTCCGTAGTTTCTCCCTTCTCCAATTTCTCTCTCCACTTCCGTACCATCAAATCCTCGCCTTGCGCCTCTTTTATACGTTCCAGTAGAGTGGATGTCACCCTTACATTGCTAAATATTACCTTATGACTCCCAAGACAGGGTTTCCACTCGCACACGGATTCTAGCAAATCCCATTCCTTAATCATTAGCCCCGCTACTTGCACTTTACGACTCAAGGCATCCGCTACTACATTTGCCTTTCCCGGATGGTAGTTGATTGTACAATCGTAGTCCTCCAGAAATTCCATCCATCGCCGTTGCCTCATGTTCAGTTCCTTCTGGGAGAAAAGGTACCTAAGACTCTTGTGATCCGAAAACACTTCGAAGGTCACCCCATATAGGTAATGCCTCCACTTTTTCAGTGCGAACACAACTGCAGCTAGTTCCAGGTCATGAGTCGGATAGTTCTGCTCGTGAAGCTTCAATTTCCTAGAGGCAAAAGCAATCACATTCCGGTTCTGCATCAAAACACATCCCAATCCTTCTCGCGACGCGTCTGCATATACTGCAAACCCGTCCATTCCATTTGGCAAGACCAGCACCGGAGCCATGGTCAATCTTTTCTTTAATTCCTGAAAACTCGTTTCGCATCGGCCGTTCCAGATAAACTGGCCATGCTTCTTTGTCAAGTCAGTTAATGGTCCTGCCAGTTTGGAAAAATCCTTAATGAACCTTCGGTAGTACCCAGCTAGCCCTAGAAAGCTGCGAATCTCCGTGGGGGTTTCTGGCCTCTTCCAATTTGTCACGGCCTCAACCTTCGCCGGGTCCACCGAAATACCTTCATGAGAGATCACGTGCCCTAGAAATGCCACTTTCTCCAACCAGAACTCGCATTTGCTAAACTTGGCATACAGTTGATGTTCCCTCAAGGTCTGCAACACCATTCTCAAATGTTCCTCATGCTCCTCACGTGATTTAGAGTAGACCAAAATGTCGTCAATGAACACCACGACAAACCGGTCTAGATAGGGTTTAAAAACCCTATGCATTAAGTCCATGAAGGCGGCGGGAGCATTGGTCAGTCCAAAGGGCATAACGGCGAACTCGTAATGCCCGTATCTTGAATTGAAAGCAGTTTTTGGAATGTCCTCCTTCCTAATCAACAACTGATAGTATCCCTGTCGGAGGTCCAATTTCGAGAAGACCACTGCTCCCTGCAGCTGGTCAAACAACTCATCGATGTGGGGCAGTGGATACTTATTCTTGATGGTTACGTTGTTCAACCCCCGGTAATCAATACACATCCTCAACGTTCCGTCCTTTTTCTTCACAAATAGGACCGGAGCTCCCCAAGGAGACTCACTCTCGTGAATGAATCCCCGCTCCAAAAGGTCTTGCAATTGTAACTTAAGCTCTTTAAGTTCTGCAGGCGCCATTCAGTAAGGGGTTTTCGAGATAGGTGCAGTTCCAGGTAAAAGATCTATTCGAAATTCTATCTCTCTTTCCGGAGGTAAAGCCACTAACTCATCAGGAAACACATCCGGAAAATCCCTCACTACGGCCACGTCTTCCACTTTTAACTTATCCGTAGGGGTATTAATTAGAAAGGCCAAATATCCTTGCGCCCCTCTACTTATCAGTTTCCTAGCTCTAATGCCCGAAATGAGAGCAGATGAGGCTAACCTACTCCTTATATCTAACCTTAAGGTTGCCTCGCCAGGAATGCGAAATTCAACTATTTTCGTTTTACAGTCCAGTTAGGCGTTATATTTGGCTAACCAGTCCATACCCAAAATCACGTCATACCCCTTAATGGACAAGCTAATCAGGTCTCCTAGAAACCTCCGCTCACCTACCCATACATCACAATCCTTATAAACCATACTAGTCACCAAACGTTGATTCCCCGTAGGTGTACTAACTTCTAAGTCATATGGTAAACTAGCAGGTTTTATATCGATGCCACACATGAAATCAGGGTTAACAAACGAATGAGTGGCACCAGGATCAATTAAAACTTTGGCAAAGCGGTGGAAAATAGGGATCGTACCTTCCACCACCTCGGAAGACTCTGGGACCTGATGGGGCTCTAAGGAGTATACCCTAGCTGGCACTTTTGGTTTGGATCCGTCTCTCTTGGCCGCTCCAGTATTGGTCCTCGACGGTAGTTGGCTCCCCTTTCCGTCTTGTTTCAGGACCGGACATGTAGCCAGCTGATGATCCGCACTTCCACACCGCAGGCATTTACCCAGTTTCCTCTAGCAATTATCCTCGGTGTGGTTTGTCTTCCCACAGTGCCCACAGGGACCACGAGGTGCAGAAGCCGAGCCACTCTGAATGTTTCCCCTTTGTCCTCGCCCAGCTTGGCCGCCCCTGAACGGAGTCCCTCTGCCTGATCCAGATTGTCGACCACCTCCCGTGCCTCGTCCAAACTTGGAGGGAGTGCTCTTCTCACCCTGTCCGGACGTACTCCCAGGAAAACCACGCTTCTTGGCCTGGAAGTTTCGGACCTGCAGCCGTGCACTCTCTACCCGTTGGGCTTTTTCCATTGCCTCGCTAAACGTGGTGATTTGAGCTGCCGCGAGGTCTTTCTGGATCTCAACGTTCAAGCCCTGAATAAAGCGCCTCACGCGTCGTTGCTCGGTCATGATTAATTCAGGCGCAAATTTGGACAGGCGGGTAAACTGGCTCTCGTACTCCGCCACAGTCTGAGCCCCTTGCCGGAGCCGGATAAACTCGTCCTCCTTCCTCTCCTGGACTAGAGGAGGGAAAAACTTAGCATTAAACTCTCGTATAAAGTTCACCCATGTCCTCGGTGTCTGTTCCCGCTCCCATTTCTGCCTAATTACGTTCCACCAGGAACGGGCAGCCCCCTCCAATTGAAACACGGCAAAAGTGACCTGCCGTTCGTCCGGGTAGTGTAGGGCTGCGAATATATCAACCATTTTCTCAAGCCATTTTTCAGCCACATCAGGGTCGGGTCCCCCAATAAACTTTGGCGGGGAAAACTTTTGAAAACGTTCGAGAGCTCTATCCTCGCTCTCAACGTGGTTACCAGGATTTTCGGGGTTAGGGTTTGGGTTTTGGCCCTGTTGTTGCACTACTTGTGCGAGTAGGTTGGTCATTTGCTGCATAGCAGCAGCTATTTGAACGTTGGGGTCTATTTGGGGTTCAGGATTTGGTCCAGCAGAAGCTTCCCCCGTTTCCCTAACCGGTGTGGGTTGCCTACCGCGCCCGCGTCCCCGACCACTTCGTGTTCCTTCCATAAGTTCACTCGGTCTAGGCAAAAGTATTAAGCCAAAGCAGTAATAAAGCAGGTAAGTAACACATAACTTTTCAAATAACACATATTGATGCATTTCAAACAAGATCACAAGCACACATATATACAAGCCAAACACATATATACAAGCCAAACACATATATACAATCAGTCAGTCAAGTACGGCCAAAGCACGTACGTACACAAAAGATCCTCCCAAGGATAGGCCTATCAAAAGAAATTTACACGTAGCTAACCCTACACCCAAACGGTTAGCTAAGGCTCTATCCCTATCCCTATGTACATTCAAAAACCACCACTAGCCAAAAGGTGCCTAGATATCATAGCTTAGTCGGTTGCCGGGGTCTGAGACCCAGGCGATGGGGTAGATTCCTCCCCAGCCTCGGCCCCAGCATACGAGGCCTCATCGCTGGACTCCTCGAGTCCATCGTCACATAGGTTGAGGATCGCCTCAGCACGACCCCTCACTTTGCGAGCTCGCTTGACCTCACGCTCGCGACCATCCCTCAGTTGATCACATAAGTCATTAACTCGGTCCTCCGCCTCATTCACGTCATACCCAAGCTCCATAATACGTGCGGCTTGCTTGTCATTGGTCGCCTTCGCCTGAGCCACCTCAGCCTCCAATGTAGCAACCGCAGCTTCAAGCTTAGTATTTTCCTTAGCAAACTCCTCGCGTTCCTTTGCCACCGACAAAACTAGTGTATTTGGGTAGGCAAAGTTGCTACGACACTCACACTGTCGAACGCGGCTGGCCGGGCTCCAACGGACCACGGCTCCCTTCTGCCTAAGTTGATACTTAATTGGCGGCAACGTGCTACGAGGCCGATCTCCCGCCGGACGGTCACTCGGGTCACCACTCGCATCCATCCTATAGCAAAGGAGGAAATAATATGATTACACTTAATAGGCATAAGCAATAGAATCCTCAAATCGAGCACTTCTATAATACCCAGGCTAATTCAAACCTAGGCTCTGATACCACCTGTGACAGCCCCACCTTCCCCTAAGGCGAACCAGAGGGGTTAGCGGACTGCCTGTCCAGCTCTCGCCAGGACTAACGGTACAGTTTACGTCAATCTATAACGTTCCGGAACATACCATTGCGCGCAAACAAGCCAAAATCACAAATTAAAAAAACGTAAATCGAAGCCGAAATGAATAGTAAAATGCCCGCCAGAATCCGGCCAGAACCTGGCCGGATTTCCGGCCGGATTCTCGGCCGGATACTGGGCCGAGAGCAAAACCCCAAAAAAATCTTTTTTTTTTTCCTTCCATCACAATCCGCCCGGCAATCCGGCCAAGATCCGGCCGGATTGTCTTGCCGGATACCCGGCCGAGAGCAACTGGCCGGGTTCCATTTTCCCCAGGCAATCCAGCCTGCAATCCGGCCAGATTCCTGGCCGGATTCGCCACTGTTCATCCTCGGCAAAAAATTTTCCTTTTCCGTTTGAAAGTCGTGTCATTCCGAAATCAATCCAAACACCAACCAAACATATATATACATTGGAAATCAACATTTACAAGCCAAACGGCCTACCAAAGTATCCATTTAGTTCATACATATCCAAGTAGCCAATTACACACCAAACATTGGTGAAATCAAAATACTTAGGGTTTTCACCCTCAAGGAGCTATTCAAAAATACATATACATGAGCTCAACTTGCATTCAACTATCATAACCTTTCCAAAAGTGTTCATTCACCTGTAAGGAAAATAAATAACACGGAATGAGCTAAAGCCCAGTGGCATACCACCCAATAAGCAATCAAAGTCATACACGAATGAACTTTCATTTAAAGTGCGCAAATAAGCAATGAAGCAAAACGGTAAAAGGATACGGTCGGCTCTCAAGAGCCCATTTCCACGCTTGCAATCTTGATCCAACCTCATTGACCCTCCGTCAATGTTAAAAGTACCAAACCGTAGACCGCACTTTACTTCACTCCTTCCACCCAACATACCCCAACCGGGCCCGCACTCCAATTCAGTAGCTTTTGGTAATACTCGAGTTTACCGGAACCAAGGGTTTCATTACCACAAGGTCCCCCAGTACAGTCCCCGTGGCAATTCAATCCTCACGACCAAGCCCTCGCTGGCTCGATCCAATTGACTACCAAACGGGGTTGAGCTCAGTAATGCAGTAAGGCCGTTGGACATCGTCCAAACGACATCAATTCAGTTTCCATGAAATGGAATGCAGTATCTCATATATCCAGTGCAGTATTTCAGTAAAACACAATCAATAGCCATGAATAAAATCACAAGAGGGGAGGGCGATCAAGTACACCCTCACCTCAATCATTTCCAATAACCAAGTAAGCCTTCAAGGCATCAAATACACATAGCACAAAGCCACATTATAACAAGTAATTGAGTAGTATACTCACCAAGCAAGTAAGTGGTATTTCATGTACCATGATCACCAAGCCGTCATGCACTACCTTCACGCCCTAGAACATGTAACACATACAATGAGACTCGATACCGAGCCATATACCAACGCCAAACATAACCCAAAAAGGGTTTCACATGCATAAGTAAGCATGATAGCAAACCAGAAATTGGAAAATGGCCTTAGTCTTTGTCCCAAATAGAAAACTGTTTTGCCCTTATTATGCGGTAATGGTGTAAAAATCTCTACGGTTATCGGATGGGGGTGTAAGACCCACCGTTTCGAAGCTATGAAACAGGGCTACAACAATGTAGAAGGTCACTCAATCCAGTTCCTAGCTTAACTAGGTCGAAAATGCCAAATACTATACCAGAATTACCAAAACAGGTTTGTAAAACACAGAAAACTGTAATCGGTATATCTCAGTCCATACAAGTCCAAATGCCGAAATTCCAATGGCATATGTTAGCTAAGACATTCGGCTACATTTCATCAGAAGACACCAACTTCAAAATCCAAACCAATTCCAGTCAAAATGGCCAATTACTATCGCAATTTTCGCACTCAGTCCAAAACAGAACAGCTACAGTAATTTCGTCACAACTCACACTACACTCATCCAAATGCCCTGAAATTTTACAGGCACCTCAAACACCTCAATACCTACAACTTTGATGTTTTGAGCAAAGTCTAATTCGGCCTCTAACCCAGTGATCTAAAACCGGACAGAATTGGGGGTTCAAGAACCCTAACTTTTCAAATTTCACACCAAATCCAAAATTGGTTGCATTTATCCACATTTCACACCCACTAGAGTCATTTTAGTCCATTGCCAATCATCACCAACAAACACACCATCATAATCCAATTAAACCAGAAAAATCATCATAAAATGGAAAACTTCACCAAAACAAACCAAATCAAGAAACAAATCATATATTCCTTCTCTCATGCCCCCATTAAGCACTAAATAAGCATTATTAGATGTAGTAGGGTGTTTCAAGCTTCACTTACCAAGAACCAAGAGAGAGGAAGATGTTGTGCACCTTAGTCCTTCAAACAAAGTTCACTAAAGCACTCACTATCACTAAAAGTAAGATTTTATGGAGCAAAAACTAAGTTAATCACTTGAGTTGGTGGATTTGGTCTTGTTAGAAGCTTGGATGTTGAAGAGTTTTGTCTTCCTTGGAGCTTGAGAGGGCCGGCTATGGTGGAGAGAAAAATGAGGAAATTTTAATGAATTTTGAGATATTTAACCTTTGGTAAAAAAGTCAAAATTGTGAATAGTAATTCTTAAAAGGTATCCAATAAGAAAGTGACATGTGTCACTCTATTAAATGCAACCTTATCATTCTTCTCTCTCACATCAATCACTTCACACACACTACTTATCTCTTAGTACCCGATAAACTTTACACAGTATCCGAAACTTAACCTTATTGGCCGAATTTTTCCGAACTTTTCGCACTAGTGGGTCCCACGTCCACTATTTACTCTTAATTTTCAAAAATCTCTCCAATGCTAGAAAAATCATCTTAAAACTATAATTGCTCATAAAATCCTCTCAGAAAATATTTCTAAGCCAGAAAATGCAAAATTATGCAATAAAAGGGGAAATAACCCTAGGAAAATAATTAGGGTTTTACGGGTTCTCACAAAAAGTATTGGACAAGCTAACTTAAAGTTGTGCAAAAAAGTCAACTCTTAATAGTGCCTCAATAGGGTTTTGTACTACCACTTTCTCTCTTGTTTGTTACACTTATACACTAATCCTCCAAAGTAATTCCTCTAACACTATAATTACTCATACTTATTAGTCTAATATAATTTCTACAAATCTCCAAGATCATTGTACTCTCGGACTAAACGTTACCTCGAAAAACGTGTATTCGCTATTCCTTACTAAACGAGCCGCAGAAAATTTAGATTTGCTAACGAGGCATTTTAAAAATATAAGTGAGACTTTGTTCCATGTAAATAAATAATTAAATAAGCCAGTAAAATAAAATAAAAGTAAGTAAAATTTCGGGTCCTCACATCCTTCCTCCCTTAAAAAAATTTCGTTATCGAAATTCATACCTTGATTCATAAATAGTTCTGGATACTTCTTTCAGATCTCTTCTTTTACTTCCCAAGTTGCTTCCTCAATTCCTTGTTTTCTCAAAATTCTACAATACAGGATCTCAACATGTCTTCTAGGGTTTCAGATTGTCCTTTCTGATTGTACATCGGTCTACGGGTGGTAAGTGGTACAAAAATTTAGCTTAGTCCCTAAGCTCTCTTGCATTTTTTGCCAAAATCGTGACATACACTAGGATCCCGATTCAATAGTATACCCACCGGTATCCCATGCAACCTTATAATTGTCCAAAATTTCTTTTCCAGGATGGCAGTTAAGCATACAATCACAATCTTCCAAAATTTTCGTCCATCTATGTTGCCTCAAATTCAACTCCTAACCCCTTTCCTCATTATTAGCCACAAACAAAGAATTCGTGCTCAAATCCAAGAACAATGTGTAAAAATTGAATCACGGATAAAGCTGTTAATCGAGTTGAGTCGAGCCGAGTATTTGGCTGCCGAGCTCGACTAGAGTTTAATTCGAGCCAAGCTCGACTCGAGTTCGTTAGGAAAACGAGCTTTAAAATGTGTTCGAACTCGGCTCGTTAAATGTATATGTAGCTCGAGCTCGAGCTCGAGCTCGACTCGTTTATTACAAACGAGTCGAGCTTCACTAGCTCGAGCTCGAGCTCGTGCAAATTAACCTTAATAAAAACCTATAATTTTTAATTTTTATAATTTTGATTTCTAAAATAACAAATTTGCCCTTCATTAATAAGCTCTAACGAGCTACTAGAGTATACTCGGCTCGTTAACTAAACGAGCATGTTTCGAGCTCGAGCTCGACTCGTTAACCAAAATTAATGAGCCAAACTCGAGCCTTAACGAGCCGAGTTCTACCGAGCTTTTGAGCTACTTCATTGACTTAACAGCTCTACACACAGATATGTAATATCGCCAATCAAACATTAGGCACCACATTCACTGTTCCTAATGGTTATACCTGTGATACCCAAACTTTTCGGATCATCTTTTGTTTAGTCTCAAAGAGGATATTACGGTTTCTTTAGTTTATTTTATTTTAAAATATTATTTTGTTTTAAAAAAGATTCTAAAGTTAATTCTTTAGGGTTTGATTTAAAACCTTGTTTTGTTTTAAAAGACTAGAAACCCTAAAAGTCAAATCAAAACCCTAGTTTCACTTGTGACTGACCGTTTTATCAAATTTCTCATATTTCAACTGAAACCCTAAATTCAATTTATGGAATTGTAAAACCCTCACGTTTTTCTTAAAAATGCCCTTTTATTTGGAAATTATTAATTTATAATAGCCCTACTACTCAATCACCCCACAATAAGTGCAAATGAACCAAGAAAGTAGGGTTTCATTTTTCGTTTTCAAGTTATAGCGAATTAGGGTTTTCACGTTTTTTCGTAGTGTGACTATTCGGTACGGAGTGAGGATCAAATTTAGTAACAGTGACTTTTGGATGAGGAAATATTATATGATTAGAAGTGATAATAACAAGATAGTGATTAGAAGGAGAAAAACCCTAGTATACGCGATTTAAAAAAATCGGTCCGAACCGACGGGTATCGATCATTACCGATTGAACTCATCACTTGACCACCACTTCCTTACCACCACATACCCTTGATATTTTTGCAAAATATCCCCCCCTCATCCTCAGCCATGTGACCGAAATATGTGGCCAAAATGCAAGGAAAAGAAAGAGAAAATTTAGTTGGTCTTGGTGGTGACAAGTGTCACTCACCTATGGTGTCTTGACCAACCATTGTCTTGCCTTCTTATCTCTCATCTTGCTTCATTTTCCCTCATTTTTTTCTGGTTTGGCCTAGAGCAACAAGAGAGAAAAGAGAGAGAGAGCTTCTTCAATTTTCCTTCATTTCTAGCTTGAATCTTGCAAACCTACCGGTTAAATTCCAAATTTCTCCACAAAAGTGAGTTGCTAAGCTAGTTTAAGGTGTTGAGTGGAGCCATTTGTGAAGAACAAGCTCTAGTTGTCTTGTTTCTTGGAGTTGCAAAGGTGAGGTGTTAAATATCTTCCCTCTCATGTTAATAATGATCAATTAAGGATTTCTAGTGGTAGAGCATGTCATTTTGTGGATTATTTTGTGACTTATGGTTGAGTTGTTCAAATTTTCCTATTTATTGAGGAATTTTCTGTTTTATATAGTATCTTGTGGTTGGCTATGGATTGATAGTGTTAAATGAGATAATTTGGAGCCCTATGTGGTTATTGTGGTTTCTTGTGGAAATTTCCAGATTTTGAGGGATTTTCCAGCTTTAGGGTTCCAAACAGGCCTGTTATGTCTGGATTTATTTTGGCATGTTAGAGACTGAATCAGCCTTTTTCCAAAACATGAAAGTTGTTGGTAATTGAGTTAGGTAGCCAATGTAAAATGTTAGCTCAATCAGAGTACTGTAGCCTGTGAAAAAATCAAAATACCCATGCTGCCCTGTTTCTGTCCGAAACTGATAATCGGCTTATGTAATTGGTTAGTTTGACCAGGAATAGTACCAAATTGGTTGTTGATGTCTTCTTAAGAATTCTAGACTTGTATCTTAGCTTTCAAATGGCTTTGGAATTACCTGAATTGGAGTTGTGTATGCTGAGATATGAGTGAATGAATCATGACTGCTAGTTGAATTCCACAGTGAGCTTCGAACTGGAAAATCTGGAGTTGTTTTGGTAAATTTGATCTACTTCTTAAGAATTCTAGCCATGTATCTTAGCTTTCAAATGGCTTTGGAATTACCTGAATAGGAGTTGTGTATGCTGAGATATGAGTGAATGAATCAGGACTGCTAGTTGAATTCCACAGTGAGCTTCGAACTGGAAAATCTGGAGTTGTTTTGGTAAATTTGATCTTGTAACGGTGAGAACTGGACTGAGTGGTCTTCATCAAAGTTGTAGTCCTTTGTCTTAGCTTCGAAACGGTATAAGTTGTATCCCAATCCGATAAGCGTAGCTAAAGTTGTGTCCGTTACGTAAAACAATGCCAAATCTGTCTTTTGTTTTCTGACTTAAACTTCATTTCCGGATTTTTCCCAGCTTGAATTTGTACTTGTATTACATCAAGCCTATTCAACGGCTATTGAAATGAGATTGTTTTGTGTGTAACTTTGGGTTTGATTGAGGAAAAGAATGAAGCCATAAATGGCTGAAAAATAGGAAAATACAAAGGGCGTACTGCCCAAATTTACGTTCAAGGGCTAGGCAGCTATACTTGCAACCTGAGTAAGGGTTAAGAGCGATTACCACTTGAACTATCTATGATATTTGCGTCTTCTTTTACCGAGGTATATATGTAAGGACTTGGCCAAACTTGTACCCTTGAGAAATAAAATAATGACTGCTTGAAGTACGTTTTCCTTGTACTTTCGACTCAAATGGCATTTCCAAGTATAATGTACAAAGTTATATAGTTTGAAAAGCGAGCGAGTGTTTCACGAATATTCTCCAAGTGAATTTCAATTTCTTGATTCTTATTGAACGAAACGTTTAAGTTTCGAACCTTAGTTACTTTTAAAAGTTCTTAAACAATGTTTTATCGCAGATTTGGACTCCGCACACGGACTAACACCCGAACGTAACTCGTAAAGGCACCGCATTTTGGGTGAGTGCTTCCAAATACCTGGTTGACCTGGACACGTGTTCACAATACTTGTACATAATTGATATGAGATTTGTTGATTGGGTAAGAGTGTACTTTATCGCACTCGCCCTAACATGATCTATACTTGTTTATTGTTGCAATTAACTTGACATACTTGTACTTGATTTGTAAGTGTGGAGCAGTAGTATGTACCACACTCAATCCGAGTGGGAGGTGCCTCTCATTCCCGTCTCCATACTTTTATCTTAATTCCGTTGATTGGAGAGGTTATCTCATCGACTTCTTGGGGACCCAAACCCCATTGGCTAGTTAATCGAGTTGAGCCAGCAAGGGCTTGGTCGATTAGATAACGAACCATGGGTCGTTAGTTATGTCGAGTGGAGTGATATCTCCTCGACTAATCAGTATACTCGAGTATTACCACCCGTGTTTATTGAGGATTTTGGGCCCAGTAGGGGGTGTGAATGGTGGATGGAGAGTAGTATAAGTGGTGCTCTACTGCATTGGTTATTTACTTGAAGGTTGACGGAGTGTCAACTATTACTTGATCAAGCTCTGGTGATGCGATGGGAATTTGGCTCCTGAGAGCCATCCTTATCCTTATACTTTGGAATGATTATTTTTTATTGGATTATTGTTTCTACTGAAAAACTTTTACACTCGCTGACTTTGAGATTTGCTACTTGAAGTATTATTGTTCACTCTTGTGAACTTTTGATACCATTAACTTGCTACGTTGATATTCGTACTTTCAAAATGGTCAATTTGTTATTTGGAATCTCACTGGGCTTTTTGTTCATTCCACGCCATTTGTTTTCCTTACAGGAGGTACGAGCGAGGCATGAGACATGTACAAACTAGCGTAGCCTACTTGTTTTTGACTTTTGACTTGTACTCGCGCTATCACTCGATTAGGATGATTTGTACTTGGATTGTATACACTTTAAACCAGTTTGGGTATATAGAGGCTTTGTATTTTGAATGTGCATCGATGTAAATTGTAAGTTTGAATTGGGACGTTATTCATTTTCTATGGATGTACGTTATTTTGCTTGAGCTATGAGTGAGTGAGTCTTGGCGAGAGCTAGGCAGGCAGTCCGCCGAACCCTTTGGTTCGCCTTAGGGGAAGGTGGAGCTGTCACAGATGGTATCAGAGCTCCTATCGACCTCGTGCCAAGAGAAGGTTCTTGGACTGTCAGGATTGACTTGTTAAGTGTGGAACAATTGTCTATTGTTAGGGATCTTAAATATGTATGTTGGGTAGGAATCTCTAATACGGGTGATTTGCTCTTAAGCCTGGCCAGCTTAAGTGGTGAATTATCATATTTTCGGATTCTTGTCCCTGAGTACCAAAGAGTGATACCTTTGCGATAAGTTGAGATCTCGCGTAATATTAGGATAAGTTTGGATGGCGAAAGCAAAGGCACGGGGAATGCAAATAGTCTGGACTTGAAATATATTGAAGATATTCATGGGATTTGGGATCCTTATTGTTCACGTGCTTCGAGTTTTGATTAAGTGTAGTGCCTGAGCAGTACCTAGGGTTAATGTCCTATAGGTTATGTGACTTGTTTTGATTGAATATGTTGCATTACCCCTGTTTTACGATTTAGAAAGGTTTATGATTTGCATTATTCTGTTTTATGCTGTTTATATTGATACAGTTACTTAGTGGCTATATTCTATCATTGATTAGTTGGCTATATTGCTATAGTTGATTAGCCGCGAAACATGGAGGGTAGAAGAAGTCAAGCCAGGGTAACTAACCGAGGACGCGGTCCTAATCGTGGCCGTGGGATAGACAAGCATGGGAACCGGTGCGAGAACCGAGAGAAGAGGGAGAGGCAACGATTGAGCCACAACCTGGACCCTAGGCTGTAGGGGGAGATCAAGTGGCAACTGCAATCCAACAAATGACCAATATTTTGGCCCGTTTGGTGGAACAACAGGGTCAAGCCCCTGTAAATCAACTTAGGGACCCCGATAATGGCCAAGATAGGGCCTTAGAGAGATTCCATAAATTCTCTCCACCTAAGTTCCTGGGAGGACCAGAGCCAGAGGGAGCCGAGAAATGGCTAGAGGCTATGATCAACATCTTTGCCGCTTTAAACTATGCAGAGGATAGGCAAGTACAATTCGCCGTTTTCCAGTTCAAAGGCCCAGCCAGAGCATGCTGGAATGTAATTAGGGCCAAATGGGAAAGAGAGGGGACTGCATGGACTTGGGTGAACTTTGTACGAGAGTTTAACGAGAAGTACCTCCCACCTATCGTCTAGGAGAAGAGAGAGGACGATTTTATTAAGGTTCGACAAGGAACTTTAAGTGTATCTGAGTATGAAACCCAATTTACGAAGTTGTCTAAATTTGCTCCTGAATTGATAGTTATGGAGGAAAGAAGGATAAGGAGATTTGTGCAAGGGCTCAATGTGGAGATACAAGAGGCCTTGGCAGCGGCCCAGATTAATACGTTTACGGAGGTTTTGGAGAAGGCCCAAAGAACAGAAATTGCTAGGGCACAAGTGAGAGCTTTTCATGCTAAAAGAAGGAGTGCGCCTGGTGGAAGTCAAAGGCAAGGACAAGATGATTTAGATAGGCCACCCTCTAAGATGGGTTGAGGAGATGGTGGTGAGAAAATTTCAGGGACATCTAAGGAAATTACTCCAAGAGGAGCCTCGCGTGGCAGGGAGCAAGCAAGAAGTGCCTCACAAGAAGGTCAAACCTCTGCCCCTCGAGTATCTTGTGGGTACTGTGGGAAGGCCAATCATACGGAGAATGATTGTTGGCGAAAAGCAGGAAAATGTTTATGGTGTGGTAGTATCGAGCACCAGCTTACAACTTGTCCCCGTAGATCACACCTAAACCCTAAGCAAGCAAATGTAGGAGAGATTAAGAAAAGAGTGCCAGCTAGAGTGTATGCCTTGGACCAACAGGCATTACCTGAACCATCAGAGATAGTAGAAGGTATGATTCGTAATTTTTATTGTTTAACTAAATTTTTGCTATAGTGAGACCTGAGAGCTAGAAACGGATATATAAGGAAAATACTCAACGTTATTTTGGAGTGCATTTATGAATTTCGAGGACGAAATTCTTTGAAGGAGGGGAGATTGTTATACCCCAACTTTTCGGATCATCTTTTGTTTAGTCTCAAAGAGGATATTACGGTTTCTTTAGTTTATTTTATTTTAAAATATTATTTTGCTTTAAAGAAGATACTAAAGTTATTTCTTTAGGGTTTGATTTATAACCTTGTTTTGTTTTAAAAGACTAGAAACTCTAAAAGTCTAATCAAAACCCTAGTTTCACTTGTGACTGACCGTTTTATAAAATTTCTCATATTTCAACTGAAACCCTAAATTCAATTTATGGAATTGTAAAACCCTCACATTTTTCTTAAAAATGCCATTTTATTTGGAAATTATTAATTTATAATAGCCCTACTACTCAATCACCCCACAATAAGTGCAAATGAACCTAGAAAATAGGGTTTCACTTTTCGTTTTCAAGTTAGAGCGAATTAGGGTTTTCACGTTTTTCCATAAAGTGACTATTCGGTACGGAGTGAGAATCAAATTTGGTAGGTAAGAGTGACTTTTGGATGAGGAAATATTATATGGTTAGAAGTGATAATAACAAGCTAGTGATTAGAAGGAGAAAAACCCTAGTATACGCGATTTAAGAAAATCGGCCCGAACCGACGGGTATCGATCATTACCGATTGAACCCACCACTTGACCACCACTTCCTTACCACCACATACCCTTGATATTTTTGCAAAATATCCCCCCCTCATCCTCAGCCATGTGACCGAAATATGTGGCCAAAATGCAAGGAAAAGAAAGAGAAAATTTAGTTGGTCTTGGTGGTGACAAGTGTCACTCACCTATGGTGTCTTGACCAACCATTGTCTTGCCTTCTTATCTCTCATCTTGCTTCATTTTCCCTCATTTTTTTCTGGTTTGGCCTAGAGCAACAAGAGAGAAAAGAGAGAGAGAGCTTCTTCAATTTTCCTTCATTTCTAGCTTGAATCTTGCAAACCTACCGGTTAAATTCCAAATTTCTCCACAAAAGTGAGTTGCTAAGCTAGTTTAAGGTGTTGAGTGGAGCCATTTGTGAAGAACAAGCTCTAGTTGTCTTGTTTCTTGGAGTTGCAAAGGTGAGGTGTTAAATATCTTCCCTCTCATGTTAATAATGATCAATTAAGGATTTCTAGTGGTAGAGCATGTCATTTTGTGGATTATTTTGTGACTTATGGTTGAGTTGTTCAAATTTTCCTATTTATTAAGGAATTTTCTGTTTTATATAGTATCTTGTGGTTGGCTATGGATTGATAGTCTTAAATGAGATAATTTGGAGCCCTATGTGGTTATTGTGGTTTCTTGTGGAAATTTCCAAATTTTGAGGGATTTTCCTGCTTTAGGGTTCCAAACAGGCCTGTTTTGTCCGGATTTATTTGGGCATCTTAGAGACCGAATCAGCCTTTTCCCAAAACATAAAAGTTGTTGGTAATTGAGTTAGCTAGCCACCTGTAAAATTTTAGATTAATTAGAGCACTGTAACATGTGAAAAGATGAAAATACCCCTGCTACCCTGTTTCTGCCCGAAACTGATGATTGGCTTATGTAATTGGTTAGTTTGACCAGGAATAGTACCGAATTGGTTGTTGATGTCTTCTTAAGAATTCTAGCATTGTATCTTAGCTTTCAAATGGCTTTCGAATTACCTGAATTAGAGTTGTTTGTGCTGAGATATGAGTGAATGAATCAGGACTGCAAGTTGAATTCCATAGTGAGCTTCGAACTAGAAAATCTGGAGTTGTTTTGGTAAATTTGATCTAGTTAGGGTGAGAACTGTACTGAGTGGTCTTCATCAAAGTTGTAGTCCTTTGTCTTAGCTTCGAAACGGTATAAGTTGCATCCCAATCCGATAAGCGTAGCCATAGTTGTGTCTGTTACGCAAAACAATGCCAAAACTGTCTTTTGTTTTCTGATTTAAACTTCATTTCCGGACTTTTCCTAACTTGAATTTGTACTTGTATTACCTCGAACCTATTGAACGGCTATTGAAATGAGATTGTTTTGTGTGTAAATTTGGGTTTGATTGAGGAAAAGAATGAAATCATAAATGGCTGAGAAATAGGAAAATACAAAGGGCGTGCTGCCCAAATTTACGCTCAAGGGCTAGGCAGCCATACTTGCAACTTGAGCAAGGGTTAAGAGCGATTACCACTTGAACTATCTATGATATTTGCGTCTTCTTTTACCGAGGTATATATGTAAGGACTTGGCCGAACTTGTACCCTTGAGAAATAAAATAATGACTGCTTGAAGTACGTTTTCCTTGTACTTTCGACTCAAATGGCATTTCCAAGTATAATGTACAAAGTTATATAGTTTGAAAAGCGAGCGAGTGTTTCACGAATATTCTCCAAGTGAATTTAAATTTCTTGATTCTTATTGAACGAAACGTTTAAGTTTCGAACCTTAGTTACTTTTAAAAGTTCTTAAACAATGTTTTATCGCAGATTTGGACTCTGCACACGGAGTAATACCCGAACGTAACTCGTAAAGGCACCGAATTTTGGTTGAGTGCTTCCAAATACCTGGTTGACTTGGACATTTGTTCACAATACTTGTACATAATTGATATGAGATTTGTTGATCGGACAAGAATGTACTTTATTGCACTTGCCTTAACATGATCTATACTTGTTTATTGTTGCAATTAACTTGATATACTTGTACTTGATTTGTAAGCATGGAGCGGTAGTATGTACCACACTCAATCCGAGTGGGAGGTGCCTCTCATTCCCGTCTCCATACTTTTATCTTAATTCCGTCAATTGGAGAGGTTATCTCATCAATTTCTTGGGGACCCAAACCCCATTGGCTAGTTAATCGAGTCGAGCCAGCAAGGGCTTGGTCGATTAGATAACGAACCATGGGTCGTTAGTTATGTCGAGTGGAGTGATATCTCCTCGACTAATCGGTATACTTGAGTATTACCACCCGTGTTTATTGAGGATTTTGGGCCCAGTAGGGGGTGTGAATGGTGGACGGAGAGTAGTGTAAGTGGTGCTCTACTGGATTGGTTATTTACTTGAAGGTTGACGGAGTGTCAACTATTACTTGATCAAGCTCTGGTGATGCGATGGGAATTTGGCTCCTGAGAGCCATCCGTATCCTTATACTTTGGAATGATTATTGTTTCTATTGAAAAACTTTTACACTCGCTGACTTTGAGATTTGCTACTTGAAGTATTATTGTTCACTCTTATGAACTTTTGATACCATTAACTTGCTACGTTGATATTCGTACTTTCAAAATGGTCAATTTGTTATTTGGAATCTCACTGGGCTTTTAGTTCATTCCACGCCATTTGTTTTCCTTGCAGGAGGTACGAGCGAGGCATGAGACATGTACAGACTAGCGTAGCCTAGTTGTTTTTGACTTTTGACTTGTACTCGCGCTATCGCTTGATTAGGATGATTTGTGCTTGGATTGTATACACTTTAAACTAGTTTGGGTATATAGAGGCTTTGTATTTTGAATGTGCATCGATGTAAATTGTAAGTTTGAATTGCGACGTTATTCATTTTCTATGGATGTGCATTATTTTGCTTGAGCTAGGAGTGAGTGAGTCCTGGCGAGAGCTGGGCAGGCGGTCCGCCGAACCCTTTGGTTCGCCTTAGGGGAAGGTGGGGCTGTCACAATACCACATACATATAAATCTTTCACTACACATAGCTTAATAAGTACAACTATTTCAAGTAAAACATCACTAATTGCTAACTTAACTACTACATCAATTTTATCCTCAGGAAATTCATTTATTTTGGGCAGTTCCTCACTTGATGTCCAAGTTGGCCGCATCTGAAACACGCACCAGTTTTTGAACGACATAATCCTAAATAAATTTTTTTACAGAATTCACACTTAGGGGCTACATATTTCTTCTTGAAGGGTCCATTCTTTCTTTTCTCCTTCTCTTTATCCTTCATAGCGAGTTCATCTTCACTAATTGCTTTACGCTTCTTTTCAGAATCTTGAGAACTTCCTTCACCCCTCTAACTTGATTACTAGGAAGGTTTGGAGGTGCTACTTGACTAGTTGATTGCCCCAATTCAAACTTATCCCGCATCTCGTCTAAGATCTCTTTGTATTTCCTTTCCAATTCCATGTTCTTGTGTAACAGTTCAATTTTCTCTGCATATTCCTGTTTCCATCGTCCTTCCCAATAGTCGGCCAATTTCTTTTGAAATTTTACCTCTATTCGAAGGGTGTCTATTTCCTTATGCATATCTCCCAAATTTGTCATATCACAAATTTCCTTAAGGTCAAATGATGTCCTGTCTAGAAAATCAATGGATCAAAATAAGTAACTAATCACACTTGAAAACTATAGCCATATAACTCTTCCATCCTTCCCATCTAATCCAAGAGCTAATTCTAATGGTACATAAAGGTCGGTCATTTTTACTCTCCAATTCACAACAAATATTCATTCTTAGTCCTAAGAAAAGATCCGAACTTAAGCTTTGCCTGATTTTCGATTCTCATGCGGGTTCAAAATGTATATACATATATATAGATATTTGTGGAAAAAGGACAACAGGTAAGTGGATTTATATATGGTAATGGTCAACCAAAAATTGAAAATGCTTTTATTCAATTAAAACAAATAGGTAATGAGTTCAAGTCACCTCACGAGTAACCAACTCAATACTTTGGGAGTTCAAATGTTCATAAAAGATTGAAATGTGTCCACAGGACTAGTCACAAGATACGTGTAGAACAATTATCAAAACTTCACAGGGGAGAACCTCACTAGGTACCCAACTAGGTCAATCCATTATAACACTTGTAGGTCTAATCTTCTCGTTCATTTCCGACTCATATCCAGCACTAGGATCCCATTGAATTACATAAGACCATCCATCAATCTTTCCTTCCGTGATCCCTCATCCTTCTCAGGAGTGCAGGGTTGCCTAAGCCCACGCCCATGACCCTTTCCTCGTCCTCGCCGAGTCATACTTAATACAAGTCTATAGGCGTAAGAAAAGAAATAATTGAGCATAAAAGAACTCAATGCATATACAATTTGAAAAAATATTTAGAATTAAAGTGTGATTCTTTACACATACCAAAAGTTATAGTACGAGTCGGGAGTTCACAAAACAAGCCAAATATGTGATACACGTCATAGGCAACTAAGTGCCACAAAATGATACGTTTCTCGATCAACACGTTTCGAGACACGTAGCACGTTTGCCCAAGGATCTAGCGAGGATGTCCAACGCTTGGAATTGCGGGATCTAGAACCAAACGGAAGACACGATTTGATTCAAGATGGTAGGACGACGACTCCAATGAAGGTGGATACTCCACGGGATAGGTCGGTAGAACAATCTAGGACGAGACGCAAGACTGCTCAAAACCCTTGCCAAAGCAAGTAAAGGGGTCGAATCTCTCTCTCAAGAAGAATCGAAAATATGCAAAACTTTATTGATAAAACGTCTACCCTTAAACCTTACAAAGCAAGCCTATTTATAGGCTAAAGTGACTAAAACCCTAAAGGCTAGGAAAAGGAAAAAGTCGGCCCATGTTTTTGGAACAAGATGGGCCGGCCCATGCTCTTACTTAATCATTAACTAATTGCTAACTAATTGATGGGGCCTAAGGCCTTATTCTCTTGGTGGCCCGCTTGACTCTTCGTGGACTTGGATCATGGTGTAAATGACTCGATTGTCTCTCTCCAAGCCCTCCATATCTTAGTGAACTCCATGTTGGTCTTGAACATTCCCTGAATTGCTTAGCCCGTGCCCATGTGACTGGGCCCAATGGTACTTGAACTGGGTCATTGGTGGGCCAAGGTCCGTGCACACATCAGTCCCCTCCTCTTAAGAAGGATTTGTCCTCAAATCTAGATGGGGATGGAAGATACTAACAAGAGTTAGTAGTATGACAACTCAAATCGATAGTGCGTTTGGAAGTCAGCCACGTTGGGAACAAATGAAAGGTCACGAGCCAAGTTAAATGTCGTTTGGTCAGCTTCATTAGGCTCTCAAACAAGGACATGCGCCAAGATAGGAAAGAGCTTGTGTAAGGCTCGCGAAACTTCCAGGTAGCAATCCAAAGCGCTCTAATCATCCTTCGGCCATGCATTGTTATAGTGTCACCATTCTCATGCACAAGATAAGGATCTTCAGAATGATGCTCATGGGAGCAAGAGAAATTCCAAATCGGGTTTTTCAAGGTGGTATGACTCGTCCCTGGTTGTTGCTGATTTGGCACAACTTGCCTATTTGGAGGTGAAACATTGAACCAATCAGGTTGCACTTCCCTAGAAGTACGAACCAGTGATGTAAGACCAACGTTCGGATCTCTATTGACACATTTGTGGGTTTCACCCGACAAAAGTGGCAGCAATGAAGTGCGACGCACTCCATACGAATCATATGAATTTGTGCAAGTTGGAGTTGGTGAAGTAAGCTCGTGGTGACCAGCTTTTGGACATGTGAAGAAGCACGAACGTGCTCCACTTTCAGCAAGAATAAGCACGAAATCGGGTTGCAAGTCCTTAACCATAGTTGGAAAATTTTGGACAGCGTTACAACCTACAAAAACAAAATAACCTTCAACTTGAAGCAATTCGGAAATCGGGTAAAGAACTAATGGTACATTATTAACTAGATGGTAAGAAGGTGTAGAACAAGATGGAAATGAGAAAACTCCCTTTGACACTTCAATATTCCTTCTACCAATTGATTCAACTTGAGATGCCAGTGCTAGTCCTTTACACTTCTCTTTAACACCTACATGAGAGCGACAAGAGTTAGTGCTAGTATCATGCTCAAAATAAGGCAAAGGTGAGGAATGAACCATAGGTAGAGAACAAGCAGTAGAATCTGAAATTTCCCTTTTAAGACGAGCTCGAATCAATCCTCCAATGGTGTGGACAGGTTTGAGTTGACATGGTTCCATGAATTGAGACCAAAGAGATTTAGCTCCTAGAAGACAAACTCCATGGAAACTCGCAAAGTGTCCAAGTGACGTGGGAATGGAACATGCCATGACCAACTCTACTTGACTTTGTTTAATCTGCACAAAAGAAGAGGTACTAAACAAAACACATGTTAGCTTGTTAGCAAACAAAACGTCCACACTTTCAACTTTTACGAACATGGCCAACTCGTCCTCTTTACTCATCAATAAGGCCAA
Source organism: Coffea arabica (assembly GCF_036785885.1). Lineage (NCBI taxonomy): Eukaryota > Viridiplantae > Streptophyta > Magnoliopsida > Gentianales > Rubiaceae > Coffea > Coffea arabica. The sequence continues at coordinate 45,035,622 of NC_092320.1, read as the reverse complement.
ACTATTCTTGCATTTTCCCACTCCATTTGTCTCGGACCATTGTCCATTCATTGCACTTGAGTTCGGATTATGTTCATGGCTTAGCTGCATCTCATTCATAGAGGGCTTTTCAATCGACGAGGGACTAGGATGAATATTTCCTTTGTTACCACCGGTCGACACATGATTAAGTTGCTCAAAGTGGGAATCCCATACTTGGCTAAGTCTTTCCATCATAGAATCAACCCATGCTTTAGTTTGACTTCGAAATTCATCCTTTGCTTCACGAAGCTTTGACTCAATTCGAAAATTCTCGAGCTCCTCGTCTTGATTGTCAAGACGCTTCTTAGATGAACCTTGTTTGCTTGAAGTTGACCTTGATTTAGATGCTCTACGCAAGCTGCTTTGCTCCTTCTCATACTCATCACAATCTTGTTTATACCTTTCGTTTACACACACAGCACGGTGGCGTTGCATCTCCTCCCGGAGTGAATGATACCCACATTGTGAACTGGATTGCATGGAACTAGAGTACTTGGAGGTACTTCACTTGGGACCTCTCCTCTTGAAAGGTTCGGTCTCCACGAATTCTTGATTGTATGAGCAAGATGCAACTCTAGTGGGCATGACTATGTGACCTGCAAAACGGTTAGTAGAGCAAAGGAATTTTCCTCCCACACACAAGCTCACGCATGTACACTCTACTCTCGTGTATCACTCAAGCTGATGACACTCTAACGGTCTTACCATTACGCTTACGTTGCTGGATTGAGTAACTTGAGCAATGCCGCACAAGGTCCAAGAATTGTCCACCAAGCTTCGCACAAGAGTAACCAACGAGCAAAGATACTTTGGACACACTTGAGATACTGTTTTATGACCTAAATAATGTAGGTGAGCAGCCCAAGATGATTGACACTAGATAATACACAAAACTCAAAAGCTGAAATTTTGGAATCCTAGAAGTACCCTAAGGCAGAGCGACTTATTGCTGGAAATTTGGGTGTACGGGTTTCTTGGTATTTTAGGTCAAGACTTGCTGGGTTTTCAGTATGTTAAGGGTGCTGTTTTGGTGTACAAGTCGACCTTTAAGATTCAATCCAATCGGATCATAAAATGATGCTCAACCACTTCAAGAATGCGGGCTGGTTTGGCCTAGAATCACGGTGTGGCAGTTGGTTTGTGGAAGCTGAATTGGTTGTTTTGTGGGCAGTGGGTTTGGTGGGGTGGCCGGATGTGAAACTGAATCTGAAAGACTGAATGGGTTATTGAATTGTGGGTGGTGAAGGTCGGTCAAGGCTTGGGAAATGAGTTGGTGCGGTGGCCGAATGTGAGACAGAATTTTAGGAAACTGAATTGTTTATTGTGGTGGTTATATGTGTGCGGCGGAGGTCGGTTGATGGAAGGCCGGATGGTGTATTAAATGGACTGTTGAGTCGGTGAAGGCTGTGGGAATGATTGGGTGTGATGGCCGGTGGTGTTTTGGAAAACTGAATTGGTTAGTTTGTGCGGCTGTTTATGTCGGTCAAGGCTTTAGGGAATGGTTTGGTGTTTGGCCGAATGGAAGACTGAATTGGTGATTATATGGCAGTGGAGGTCGGTTGGAGGGAAGCTTGGGTGGTATATTAAGTGGGTTGTGGGGTCTGTTAAGAGCTTTTGGGGGAATGGTTTGGGATGGCCGAATAAGTTTCTTGGTTCCTATTAATCCTACCAGAATTAGGAGTAGTTGGGTCACGGTGGGACTTGGGTTTTCCAAGTAGGAGACTAGAGCCAATATCCTTGCTTTCCTTCATTTTTTTTTTCCCCCTCTTTCTTTTTTTTTCATTCCTTTTGTTTCTATTCTGTCTTCCTCACTTTTTTTTTTTTTTGGCTCAATCAGATTTTGCACGACTCAATTCCAGTCCCAAGAAAAGAATTCAGCACAATTCTGGTTTCAAGAACTTCCAAACCAGTCTTTGGTAGGCCAAGATTTTCAAGAAATTGGTTCAAGAAGCTAAAAAAAATCACCCAAATATATGTTGCTATTCAAGGTTTGCAAGAAACAACACAAAAGTTCAAGAAACTAGAGCAAATAGCTTCGGCAGCCCCCCAACAACCAAATTCCAGCAATGACTTCAAGGGCCAACAACCAAGTATGCGACTTTCTCTCCTTTTCTTTTCTTTTTTTTTTTTTGTGTGACTTTTGCTGGGTTGTTTACACGGCCCCAACAACACAACAACCAATCAGAATGGACCCACTATCTGGACACATACGAATCAGCAATTAACGAAGGAGAAATCTAGACAGATTGCTACAAACACAAGATGCGACAAGGAGGGAAAGGAACCCTAGCTGCCGCAAAGTCTCTTTTTTTTTTTTTTTTTTTTTTTTTTTTGCAGATTCGGCTAAGACCAATGGCTGGGCAGAATGGTTGCAATACGAGTACAAAATCTGGGCAGATTAGAACTAGCAACAATACATGCGACTGACCAGAAATTTGACGCGACCAAGAACAAGAACTAGCGGAAAGAATTTTTTTTTTTTTTGACAAGTGATGCGAACAGATTTTGTTTGTGTTTTTTTTTTTTCTTTTGACTAACAACGGACAGATTTGAACATGGACTCAACAACAAGAACAACGACCAGAATTTCTTGACAACAAAAGAAAGGAAACGGCAAGACACAAGACAAGACACGGACAGAATTTTCCTCAACGAAAACGGCGCAACAAGAATAACAACTATACGAACAATTTTTTTTTTTTCACGGTAAGGATGCAACAAATATGATGCACGAAATTTTTTTTTTTTGACACAAGGCAGCGGAAAATAACACAAGATCCTATGACACAACTACGAGAAATAAGGATATAACGAAAGGTACCTCTACCAAAGCTCTGAAGCCAACTGATACGTTTCTCGATCAACACGTTTCGAGACACGTAGCACGTTTGCCCAAGGATCTAGCAAGGATGTCCAACGCTTGGAATTGCAGGATCTAGAACCAAACGGACGACACGATTTGATTCAAGACGGTAGGACGACGACTCCAATGAAGGTGGATACTCCACGGGATAGGTCGGTAGAACAATCTAGGACGAGACGCAAGACTGCTCAAAACCCTTGTCAAAGCAAGTAAAGAGGTCGAATCTCTCTCTCAAGAAGAATCGAAAATATGCAAAACTTTATTGATAAAACGTCTACCCTTAAACCTTACAAAGCAAGCCTATTTATAGGCTAAAGTGACTAAAACCCTAAAGGCTAGGAAAAGGAAAAAGTCGGCCCATATTTTTGGAACAAGATGGGCCGGCCCATGCTCTTACTTAATCATTAACTAATTGCTAACTAATTGATGGGGCCTAAGGCCTTATTCTCTTGGTGGCCCGCTTGACTCTTCGTGGACTTGGATCATGGTGTAAATGACTCGATTGTCTCTCTCCAAGCCCTCCATATCTTAGTGAACTCCATGTTGGTCTTGAACGTTCCTTGAATTGCTTAGCCCGTGCCCATGTGACTGGGCCCAATGGTACTTGAATTGGGTCATTGGTGGGCCAAGGTCCGTGCACACATCACAAAATATAGGAGTGCATGCAGGCAAAATATAAAAGGCCTCATGACGGGCACCACCCCTACTATCCTAGGCAGGATCAAAAGAAGGAAAATCATAAGCCTAATTAGGGACAGAACTAGAAGAATCCACGATACCAAATCACATCATTCGAACAATTATAAATTCCAATTTCCCTCCAAAAGCCCAAGTTACTTTCTAACTTCTTAGCCTAAAACTTCCAATGAATACAAGTTTTCCTCAATAAATTCAAGGTGAAAGTTCCTATACAGGCTAAGTACTAAGTCAAACCAAAAGGAATGCAAAATATGTCTCATTTGCAAGCTCAAAGTGGAATCCAAAATTGTTCAAATGGTTTAACTTTTCTACTGGAACGATGATATCCAAATGGCCATTTAAAATTCATAATCTTGACTCACCTCCAACATAACTTGAAGATTAAAGTCTTATAGTGTTTTGTGAGCAAAAACGGTGCTACAACATCAAGAAACTTTTGAAATCAAGGCTGCTTTAAGTCCTCAACTCAAGAACAACTTAAAGAGATGGAATCACCTTTAGAGTAGAGTCCACAAGACATTAGATCATAGACGTATAAGGATTTAATTCTATAAAAAATAAAACACTAGTATTCCATATCACTCTAATTAAACACAAACTCTTCAATATTACTCGTTAAAACATCAAGCACCAAGGTCACATTGCACTTAATACACAATCAAATCCCACAGTCCGGCATCCTAAACTTTTGGCCTAAGATACACTACAGAGATCTGAAGCCTAAACTCTGATACCAACTGTGACGCCCCAACTTCTCCCTAGGGTGAACCCAAAGGTATCGGCGAAATGCCTGCCTAACTCTCGCCAGGGCTCAAAATGAATCCATTTCAAACTTAAGGATAAATAACCAATAATAAGAGTAGATACGACGAAAGGTCGCTTCTTTAAGTAAATATTCAAATCTTACATTATGAAGTTTCCAAAAGTATATCAAATCCCCAAAAATATACAACTATTATAAGTCGACTAATCAATTTGTGACAGCCCCACCTTCCCCTAAGGCGAACCAAAGAGGTTAGCGGACTGCCTGCCCAGCTCTCGCCAGGACTAACGGTGCAGTTTAGAGCGATCTATTTCGTTCCGGAACTTATAAACGCGCGTAAACAAGGCAAAAGGGCAAAATAACCCAAAATTAAAAAAAATGAAATTCGGAGTCGGTCATGAATAGTAACCGACCCGTCAGAACGCAACCAAATATCGAACAAACATTCACATCTTGAACTTTAGCAAATACAATCCAAAGTGACATACAAAAGTTGTCAAAAGTGAATATTTACAAGGTTTGCCAAATTGAAAGTGAAAACAGCCCTAAAGATACATTTAGGGTTTCACTTCATACACAATACAAAAAAATATACATTTAGTTCATTCGGCAACCATCTATCAAGATTCATTCCAAAAAAGTCATATTCCTGTAAGGAAAACAAAAGAAACGGTGTGAGCTAATTGCCCAGTGAGATACTATCACTTACGCAACCAAGTGCATATAAGCATCAAGCTTTCAATCAATATAATAAAAATAAGCAAAGGCACACGTCAAATATGGTGATAAAAGGATACAGATGGCTCTCAAGAGCCCTTTTCCTCGTTTGCATTTCTTGATCGGACGTCATTGACTCTCCGTCAATGTTCAACAATAACCAACCGTAGACTCTGTGACAGCCCCACCTTCCCCTAAGGCGAACCAAAGAGGTTAGCGGACTGCCTGCCCAGCTCTCGCCAGGACTAACGGTGCAGTATAGAGCGATCTATCACGTTCCGGAACTTATAACGCGCGCAAATAAGGCAAAAGGGCAAAATAACCCAAAATAAAAGAAACAAAATCCGGAGTCGGCCATGAATAGTAACCGACTCGTCCGAACCCAACCAAACATCGAATTACATATACCACATAACATTTAGCCTTTACAAACCAAAATGACATTTAAAAGTGATACAAAAGTCACTACATATATGGTTTGCCAAAACAAAAGTGAACACGGCCCTAATGATACATTTAGGGTCCCATTTTATATACAATACAAAAGAGTCATTCATCTAGTTCATTCGGCAACCATTTATCAAAATTCATTCCAAAAGAGTCATATTCCTGTAAGGAAAGCAAAAGGAACGGGGTGAGCTAATTGCCCAGTGAGAATACAACTCAAGCAACCAAGTTCATGGATACATCAAGCTTAACAGTCCAATTTACCAAAATAAATAAAGCCACACATTAATAATGAGGATAAAAGGATACGGGTGGCTCTCAAGAGCCCTTTTCCTCGTTTGAATTCTTGATCAGGTCTCATTGACTCTCCGTCAATGTCTGAAAGGTAACCAACCGTAGACTCCTCTTAACTTCCATTCCCTTCCTCCTAACATTCCTCAACCGGGCCCGAAATCCAAACGCATGCATTGTGGTATTACTCGAGTAAACCGGAATCAAGAGTCTCTCATACTACAAGATTCCCTATGATGTTGCCCCAAGGCACATTAATTGGCACGACCAAGCCCTCGCCGGCTCGATTCAATCAATAACCAAGGGGGTTGAGCTCATGGATAATATTTGAAGTCATGTATTTCACTTCATATAACATTTCATATAACTTTCCAATAACATGCGAAACAATAAGTGAAAGTGATAAAGTACACTCCCACTTGAATCAATCAACATTCAACATCTCAAGTACAAAGATCAAAGCCATGTAATAGCACATAAGTGAGTAGTACACTCACTAAGCAAGGAAGTGGTGTTTCATACACCGTGGTCACCAAGACGTCGTGAGCTACCGTCACGTCCTAACACATGTAACACATACAATGAGACTCGATACCAAGCCATATAGCAATGCCAATCATAACCCCAATAGGGTTTTATAAACATACACAAGCATGATAGCAAACCAGAAATTGAGAAAGGGCTTTAACTTAGGCCTTGATAAGAAAACCGGATTTGACCTCATAATGCGGTAATGGCACAACTCTCACTAAAATTATCGGATGGGGGTGTAAGACCCACCGTTTCGAAGCTATGGAACAGGGCTACAACAATGTAGAAGGTCACCCAATCCAGTTCCTAACACAACTAGGTCAAATATGCAAAATACTATACCAGAATTCCCAAAACAGGTTTGCAAATCACACAAAACTGTAATCGGTATAACTCAGTCTATACAAGTCCAAATGCCGAAATTCAAAGGCATATGTTAGCTAAGACATCCAGCTACATTTCATCAGAAGACACCAACTTCAAAATCCCAACCAATTCCAGTCAAAATAGCCAAATACAAACGCAGTTTTCGCATTCTGGCCAAAGCAGAACAGCTACAGTAATTTCGATATAACTCACACTACACTAATCCAAATAACCTGAAATTTTACAGGCACCTCAAACACATCAATACCTACAACTTTCATGTTTTGAGAAAAGTCCAATTCGGCCTCTAACCCTATGATCTAAAACCGGACAGAATTGGGGGTTCACGAACCCTAACTTTCCATTTTTCCATCCAAATCCAAAATTGATTGCATTTATCAACAATTCACACTCACTAGAGTCATTTTCCACCATTACAATTCATCATACAAGTCCCCAACATCAAGATCATATTAAACCAGAAAATTCCTCAAAAATAGAAAAACTTCACCAAATCACTTCAAACCAAGATAAAAATCAGAAATTTCAGCACTTTAATCACTACTAAGCATAACTTAAGCATCATTAGGTGTAGGAGGAAGTTTGAGCATCACTTACCAAGAAAACAAGAGAGAGGAAGTAGTAGGACACCTTAGCTCTCCAAGAAAGCTTCACCAAATCACTCACTATCACTAACTAAAGGGATTTTATGGAGTAATTGCAAGATCAAATGGTTGGATGGTTCACCTTGAGCAAGATTGGAGCTAAAACTTGAAGAGTTTCTTGCTTCCTTTTGGAGAGAGAGGGCCGGCCATATGAGGAGAAGAAATGGTGATTTTTGAGCAATTTTTTCAAGATATTTACTCAATTTGGTCAAAAGTCAAAAGTGTGAATAGTTGCCAACAAAGTCTAACCAATGGTTGTGTGACACTTGTCACTCCATTAATGCAATCTTATCACTTCTTTTTCTCTCTCACATCAATCATTTCACACACTCTACTTATCTCTTAACACCCGATAAATTTTACACAGTATCCGGAATTTAACCTAATTGGCCGAATTTTTCCGAACTTTTTGCACTAGTGGGTCCCACGTCCGGTATCTGCTCTTAATTTCTCAAAATCTATTCAATACTAGAAAAATCATCTAAAAACTATATTTACTCGTAAAAATAATCTAGAAAATTTTCCGGATACAGGAAGTGTAGAAAACAAGCCATTGAAAATAAGAAAACCTAGGAATATAATAAAACCTAGAAATTGGAAAATTACGGGTTCTCACAGACTCCACTTTACTTCCATACCTTCCACCTAACATTCCCCAACCGGGCCCGAAATCCAAACACTTGCATTGTGGTATTACTCGAGTAAACCGGAATCGAGAGTCTCTCATACTACAAGATTCCATATAACATTGCCCCAAGGCACATTAATTGGCACGACCAAGCCCTCGCCGGCTCGATTCAATCAATTACCATGGGGTTGAGTTCATTGATAACATTTGTAGTCGTTGGAGACTCGTCCAAATGACACCAAGTCATGCATTTCATTTCATATAACGTCTCATATAACATTCCAATAATTTTTCAATAACATGCGAAACAATAAGTAAGAATGATAAAGTACACTCTCACTCCAATCAATTAACATTCAACATCTCAATTTCAAATATCAAAGCCATATAATGGCACACAAGTGTGTAGTACACTCACCAAGCACGCAAATGTGGTTTCATGCACTTCCGTCAAAAGAACGTTTTGCACCACGGTCACGTCCTAAAACATGCAAACAAATACAATGAGACTCGATAACGAGTCATAAACCAAGGCCAAACATGACCCCAATAGGGTTCCATAAGCATATACAAACATTAAAGGAAACCAGAAATTTCGGAAATGTAACTAGCTTTGGCCCTGAAAAAAACAGTTTTTGTCCTCATTTTACGGTAATGGCACCAATTTCACTACGATTATCGGATGAGGGTACAAGACCCACCATTTTGAAGCTAAAAGACAGGGTTACAACATCACAGAATGTCACTCAATCCAGTATTGAGTGCAAACAGGTAAAAAATGCAAGATACTACATCAAAAACGTAAAACAGATTCACCAAAATGCATTCTAGCGGAAACATCATAACTCAGGCTCTACAAGTCCAAATCCAGAAATTCCAAAACCAGCTGAAACCTAAGAAACAGGGATAACGTTCATCAGAAGGCCTCAACAACCAATTCGGAAGCAATTTCAGCCAAAACAACCAATTACAGGCGCAATCCTTACATTCGGGTAAAACCAGAACAGCAATAGTAATTTCGACTTTTCTCATTCTACACTACTCTGATTGACCTGAAATTTTGTAGGCACCTCTAAAATGTCATTTCCTACAACTTTCATGTTTTAAGCTAAGGCCAATTCGGCCTCTATCTAGGACCTAAAATTTCGGACAGAATGCCCCCTCAAGAACCCTAGTTTTCTGAAATTTCTTCCAAACCAGAAATTGGTTGCAATTAATCACTTTTCCCACCTCCTTAAGTCATTATAGACCATTTCCAGTCATCATAGATAGCCACACAATCATGCTTATATTAAAACAGAAAAATCCCCAAAAATAATAAAACTTCATCATTTCAACCACAAATCAAGAATTAATCCATAAACTTGCATCTTATACTACCACTAAGCATGATTTAAGCATCAATTAAAGGAGGAGGGTGGTTCTTCACAACTTACCTTAAAGCAAGAGAGAGAGAGCTATTGGTCACCTTAACTTTCCAAAAAACTTCACACAACAACTCACCAACACTCACTTAATGATTTCTATAGAACAAAAACAAGGTTAAGTGGTTGATTAGTTGAATTTGAGCAAGATGGAAGCTAAAAACTTGAAGAGTTTTCTTGCTTTTGGAGCTTGAAGAGGTCGGCCAAGGAAGAGAAGAAAATGGTGAATTTTTGGTATTTTTTTTATTTATTTGGTCAAATAGTAAAAAGGTGAATAGTTGTGGACAACTCAATCCAATCACATGGTGACACTTGTCACCTCATTTAATGCATTTTTATCTTTTTGTTCCCTCTCACATCAATCCACATAGCAACCTCTAATTATCTCTTAGCACCCGATAAATTTAACCCAGTATCCGAAACTTAACCTAATTGGCCGAATTTTTCCGAACTTTCCGCACTAGTGGGTCCCACGTCCTGTATACGCTCTTAATTTCTCAAAACCTATTCGATATTAGAAAAATCATCTAAAAACTATATCTGCTCATTAAAAATATCTAAAAATTTTTCCTAAGCACGAAAATGCAGAAAACAAGCCATGAAAAATATAAAACCTAGAAAATGAAAAATACGGGTTCTCACACAATTACATCCAAAATTCTAATCAAAAGGTAATCAAGTTGGCTTCCCCAAAAATCGTTCCATTCTGAGTTCCTGTTAAGGAAAACAAACTAATGGGGTGAGCTAACGTTCAGTGAATCCAAGAAAAAGCATGCAAGCACGTAATAGAGCAAGTCAAAGAGAGCATGATAGAAAATCAAGACAATAATAAAGTTAGAAATTTTAAGTAATTAACATTTCAAGTAGGAAAAGTAAACAGAAACAATTAAGGATACTAGAACTCTCAGGAGCTAAATTCCATGCAGCTTGGTCCAGGTCTTGATCCAAATATCCCACGTTGACTCTCTGTCAACCGATCAAGTATCAAATCCATAGACTTCACTTTTCACCAAATTCGGTCCACCATTACACCCCCTAACCGGGCGCAAATGTCAAAAGTTTTGATATTACTCGAGTATATCGGGGCAATACTACGCGAATATGCCAAGCAAGATCTCTCCAATAGACCAAGCTTTGTGATTTCTCACGGTTCACTAAACTTCTCGACCGAGCCCATGCCGTCTTGATTCACAAAGTTAGCCAATGAGTTTGGGCATCCCCTACAATTGCAAGTATAAGTCGATGAGATAGCTCTCCAATCGACGACAAGTCAAACACAAGTATAATTTCAAGTATGAGCAAGTCAATTATCAAATCAAGTAAAAGAGAAGGAGTGCGATAAAGTACACACTCGTCTCGACAAGTTCAATTCACATATTCAACTAGAAGTATTTCAAGTATTATGCAACAATTCATGCACTTGACACTCACCAATTCAAAAAGAAAGTGAGCAAATAATTCCTTTAAGGTTCCTCGCCAGAATTCCTTTTGAAATCCCTCTTGAGCACCTGAAGAAATAGTGACCATCCATCACTCACGTATACTCTATACCACTTAACATTCAAGGAAGAAAATGCACTTGCTTAAAACTGAAGACAATGTCTTAAAAGAGTTTTATTCATTGAAAATCGAGATTCAAAAATGAGGATTTCAGGTCACAAGTTCGAGTCAAGTTAAAAAAGCTTTTCGCTAAATCATTGAAATAATGCTCAAAGAGAACTCAAGAGCCGTCTTTGATTCAAGTCATGGCAAGTAAATCTCAATTCCAAAAAAAAAGTACAATATTCACTTTCAGCACGAAAATTGAGAAAAAGGTAGATAGTTTTCATCTCCCAAAACTTCTAATCTCGTGACCCAAAAGTTTGAATATAAAGGACGTTCACATTTTCCAAACTAATGGAGATAAAAATCATCCAAAACTCCACTCATTTCATAGAAATTGTCAAAGTCAAACTGTAGACACCAAATTTTTTACTTTATTTTTTCATTATTAGTTTTATTGATATTTATTTTAGTTTGGTTTTACTAATCTCATTTTTAGACATTTTAGCATAAAATTTGTAAGGAAAAAAAGAAAGAAAAAAAAAAGAGAAAAAAGAAAAGAAAATTGTTCACAAAATATGTTTATTTTTTTTAATTCAATCTTTTGGGCATTTTATTTATTTTTATATTATTATAAAAAAAAAAGAAAGCCCGTAGCATGCAAGCTGCATTTTTTCGCAGCTTGCAAGGGAGGGCTTGGTCAGACCCTTGGCTGTAAATATGGAAGAAAGGGTTGGGAGTTTAGGGTTGAGGTCCTATATGAATAGAAAACAGCAGCCGCAAGAGTAAAGGAAAAGGAACGGCTAGGGTATAAACAAAAGAAACCAGAAAGAGAGGAAGGAGAGTTTCGGTTTTGAGAGGAAAATTGGAAAGCCAGGAAGAAACTAGGGAGGGAAGAACGGCTGGGGTTGCGAAAAAGAAAAAACTAAGTGAGAGGGAGAGTTTGTTGGGACGGCAAACAAAACAGGAAAGAAAAAGTGAGGGACGGCTGATACAAAGAAAGGAACCAGAGAGCATTAGGAAAGGTCGGCCGTAAGAAAGGCAGAGGGCTATGATAGGAGAGGAGAAGAGCTTCAGGAAGAGGAAACGAAGGAAGAATCCAGTATCATCTGGGACCGTTGTCGCTTACCGAATTCAACTTCATTGCTGCTGCCGAATCTTCACCAGAAATAGCGTTGTAAGCCTCTCTTTTTATCTTTTCTTGCAAATAGCTTTCCAAATCATGGATTCCTGTTTGGTATATTGACGGATGATGTTGATGATTCTCTTATGAGTGTGGTTTTATGTCATATGCTAAAACCTTTGGACTAAAATTTTGGCTGCAATCAAATTGGACCTTTTCGGCCAGTGCTAATCTTTCGTAGTGCTTTCCCTTTGTTTGCTGAGACTGCAGTTTGTGTTTGAATGATGTTTAGCTTGGTATTTGATTGAAAGGTTATAGCTTTCTCTAATTTGGTGACCAAAAGGATGTATCTTCGGTCTTTATTTGCATAACTTGGGCCTGTTAAGATCCTTAGAGTCGTAGTGAGAGGTTTACTGTCATAAACTTGATTTTTCTGGTTCGGTTACAGCAATAAAAAATCAATCTTTTGGGCTTTAAAAGTTTTCCAGAATGGTCTAAGCTACCTCTTGGGTTTTTGTTTGTTGCTCCATGGCATCCCATATATATGTTTGCTGTCATTTCGAGACCATTAGACGGCAACAAGTAGCTAAAGCCTGCGGCAGCCATGATTTTCTTTCTTTTCTTTGTTCAAGTTTTGGTTTCACATCTTATGTTATCTTTGATGTTCGGTTGATACTGATGTTTTGTTTGGCTGAGATTTTAGCTATGTTTGGGTGGGAAAATTGCGTTTCGAACGAACTCAACAATTGCAAACAAGCATGGCTGGAAATTTGCCGTGAGTTTTATTCTTTCTTTTGCTGCATTTTTTTGTCCTTTGGCTTTGTTTGAATCTTCAAGGCAGTTTATGCTTGGGTGGTATTTGATGATAATGGGGGGTAATTCCGTGCATTTGGTTTTTAGATGACATGTTGGTAGAGCTTGTTTAAGTGTTTGCATGCAAATATATCTGAGCTGAAGTGAAAGAAGTAAAAGTTGCTGCATTTTTTTTCCTTACTGTTTCTTTCCGTGGCTGCTCTCAGAGTTTGCACTTCAGTTGCATGCTAAGTATGGTTTGAAGGGAAAGAAAAGGAAAGTTTTGATGATGAGTTTGTACGTTTGAGGTCTACAATACTTAAACTACTGATCAAACACCTTGCTAAAAAAAATGAAAAATCTGGTTGCCGAATGTTTGCTGCATTTTTCTCTCCAGCATTTGTGATCCTCCTTTTATGTTTTGGTTTGTTAGGATGTTGGAATCATGTGCCATGTTGCTTAGATCATGGAGCTGCGTTTTTCCCTTCTCAGTGTCCCAAGTCCACACGAGTCCACACTAGTTCATTCTCCTCAGTCCTTCGCATGAAAATGCAGCAAGTTGTTGCAGCAGTTTCATCCGTAGGCCTGCATAAATTTTTTAAAAAAGCTTGCATGGTTTCTTTTATGCTTGTTGTTTGTTTGAGTTATAGTGTTGTCGTAGCTTTTTCTTAATCCAAAACTCTTGATGTTTGGTTGGGAAAATCCTGATTCATTCTCGGTTGTTGAAAGCCTCATAGCTTGCTGAAACTTTGCTGCACTATGTTTTTTTCTTTTTACAGTTATTTCTTTCATTTTTGGCAGTCATCAACTCAGATTTTCTGCCTTAATCTTACAATAAAAGTGTGGTATTGAATTTGGTAATGATTGGAATTGCATCTTGAGGTTCATTTCGGTTCAAAGTTTTTTTTTGGTGATGCATTTGGTTGATAGTGAAACACAGCATATCATATAGGAAAGGAAACCAGAATTGCAGAAGGCCTTCTACGTGATTGCATGATTTTTACATGAAAATAACTTCTGAAAATTATACTTTGGCCCCCCAAGTCTCTCTTTGCTTCACCATAACCCAATCAATTGAATAATATCTTCAATTTGATCCTTGGTAGTTTTAATTCTACAACTTCATTGCTTGTTTGTTTCAATTAATTACTATGCTTTGTTTCAATGGCACTTAGGCCATGACTTTAGGGCTTTACGATCAAGTGAGCTTTGTTTTGCACATTTCTTTAATTTTTCTTAATAAATTGGTACCTTGACCATTTCTTTTATTTTGGAGGATAAATAAGTGACTTCATTAGAGCTCCAACTCAAGGGAGGTATAACTTCTTTTATCTTTTTTTTGTCTCTCCTATGTGATCCAACGTGCTACGTGAAAATTGCATGTCTACTTGCTTCCCTTGTTTTTCTTTAATTCCTTTCATTTACTTCATTTACTTTTGCTTTTTATTTAAGTTATTCTTTATGGGGTATGTGTACACCTCTTGGCTTGTAATAGATAGGGCTTGGAAAGCACTTGATGAAGACCTATTGAAGACGTGTGCCTAGCTAGCAAATGTAATAGGTCCATTAGTTTGATTGCTTGCTTTTGTGGCTATGTGTTAATTTGCTTTATTAGGCTTTTGCATCTAGTCGAGCATGCTAAGTGTTATGTGCTACGTGTTTACGAGTGTTTGGCACGTCTACTCGCTTTCCATAGCCATGAATGAATGTGATGGATGAATGTACGTTTCCACTAGTCCAACGCTAGTAGGAATTCATAGAAAGGGGTAGTCCAACGCTAGACCCAATAGGCCGTCCCCTTTTTGTTAGTGCATATTTGCATGTTCACTACATTGCATGCATCTTTCTTGGTTTTTATCATTTGGCATGCTCTTCCAATCCTTTTCCCCTCATTCTAGGCTTTTTGCATTCTCATGCTAGTTATAGGGTACATTTGCTTGACGAGTCCCCTTTCGATAAGGGAAACGAGCGAGTTTGGCAACAAAATAGCCTTAGCACGCTAGTTCTCCTTTCTAATCAAAGGAAAAATTGAAGTCACAAAGTTAGGACTCCCCGTTCCCGTCTTGATGCATTCCTATAGGGTTCATGCATTTTATTCATTCGCTATCACATATACTTCTACTTTATATTCTATCCCTTTTTCCACATTCTCACTTCACACTACTTTTGGACGTTTTCACTTAACTACTCACACTTTATACCATATCACTCGCACACATGCACTTTATGTTATTTTCACATCATCATTCTTTACTCACCTTACCTTGTAAATACATTTGCACGCCTCCACTTATATCCTATTATTTTTATTACTTTTTTCACTTCACACAAACTCACATTTTCACATGGCATGCATTCCACTCATTTTTACGTCATTTAGGATTATGTGTGACCTCTCCAAAGGATCATCATTGGGCATCACAACTAATGTGATTGGCACCACTCAACCTTTGAAGAGAAATTTCCCCCATGTCCTCCTAGGTCTAGGTTTTGCATTCATATAGTCATATCCAACATGCGATACATACCTTGGGTAGAATAATTAGGAAAAGTGGGGCTAATTCACGCAACTAGCTTTGGCTAGGGTAAGGGAGTGCCTTAGGCTCCGCCTTTGCCTTCTCCTTTACCAAACGTGACCCCCGATCCCTTTCTTTGGTTACGTAGACCTAAAAGTTTTCAAAAAGGGTTTGTTTATTTTTTCATTCAAAAACAAAAATCATTTTTGGGTGACTTGGTACACCCTAACTCTATACCAAGTGGCGACTCCATTTTTCATACAAAAACCCTTTTTGAACTTTACTTGGCCAAACCGTCGTATTTCACAATCCCACGGCCTTTATTTTCACTTTCACACGTTCACATACATTTCACACTACTTCCACACACCATTATCAAAAAGTGGGGCGCGACAACTTGGCGACTCCACTGGGAAAGTTTAAACAATGGATTGAGTCTTTACCTGAGAGTGTTTCAAACTTTCGTACCAAGAAAGAGATTTGGATCTCTGTGGCCGAAGCGATGGCTGATGTTGTTTCTTATGGTCAAACTTTGCCAATGACATTATCCTTGCTTACTGGGGAGCTTTGTCTGACATCGATTTAGGTGCCAAAAGGAGAGTGGCTTCTTTTGTTTGTAAACGCAATGTTCCTGCAAGAAAGGAAGAAATAATGGACTTGCCACCATCATTTGATCCGGTTTGCCTTGAGAATCGTGTAAACATGAGTCTTGTGATGCTTCTTGCTTCTGCTCTGCGGCGTCTGCTTTAGTCGAACTTGTAATTTTGACACCCTTTCAATTTCTGAGGCTGATAAAATACGCATTTACCACGTCACCAGATATATGTAGCAGCTTTGTTGCGTTTTACCCAACGTAATAGATGATTGAATCCCCTATCTTTGCACAAACCTTAGGGTTTATCATCCATTCGAATCCAATAATGAAAGAATGATGCATGAAAATTTGTCACATAAATCAATGATATATGCAAAATGATTTCCTATTTCAGGCAAAGATGAGCATGCAGAAGAATGCAGACAACTACAAGCCGTAAAATGCAAATAATTGAAAGAAACTAAAAGATTTACATTTTGCAAAAGAATATTTGTAAAGAAAGATACAAATTTTGGCCAACGAACATCACATTCAAGACTTTGGATATTTTCGCTTCGGAATCCGATACTGGCAGAAGTATCACAAACATGAGGAAAAGTCTAAATGAACCAGGTCATCAGTTGTCCCTTCTCGTGCTCGTCTGCTGTGAAAAACCCGCCTTGGCGCCCTTTCGGGTTTTCACTAAGGTTGCCCCCACCCTTTTTGTTTTTGTTTTGTCTTTTTTTTTTCGAGGCGCCCTTTCGGGTTTTCACCTATAGAGTAGCAGAACTACCTCATTCTCGATCAACTGAGAAATGTGGTTAAAAGATTGTTGACATCAGTAAAATGCACTTCCCTTATAAATTCTAGGTGAAGGCATTATGGGCATCACTTGCCAATTAATTAGCAGACTTTCAAGTAAAAATGCAGCAAGTGACGAAAGCCAGGACTTTGGGCTTTTGTAACGAGGTCCGGTGGGGTGCTTTGAAAAAAGGTTGAGGCTTGAAAGCAAATTTTGATGAAAGGTGTGCAATTACTTGAGATTGCATCATTTTGAAATTATCTCCAATTTTTAAACGAAACCAAGGAATTTTGCTCCAGTTTGATTGGATTTTCTCTCTTTGCATCTTGTATTGCATTTTTCTTATTTTTGCATTTTTCAAAAGACTAAGTTTGTCCCATACTTTTGAAAAATGCAATCTTCGGTGCAATGTCCTTGAAAGATTTATTCTTTAACTATCGTTTTCAAGCTACATTACAAGCTAACAAAATCCATCGTTGACTTATTCCTTCATGACAATCCAAAGTGAGGATTATGCTCGTAAGAAATCCATCAATCATTTGTGATCATGGGGGTATAACCAGTTTTCACAGGTTTATCTATCACTTCTACCCATTTTGTTGCAAACCTATAAAACTTATACGTTGACTAAGTTTTCTTAAAAAATAAGAGTGACAAACTCTTTGCTTTCACTAAGATGTGATATTGAATAGATTACATACAATTGGGGCACAAAAATAAGACAAAATTTTGACCTCCCATTTCCTTCAGCCACTTCCAAATCAAAAATAAAGTCACTTGATTGGTCCTGAAAGATGAGCCAACAAGGAATGGTGACCCATTACCCAAAGCATTGATGCTAAAATGGGGAAGAAATCTTTGGTAATTTGGCATTATTTTGAGAAATTCATCATGAAATGTGCTATATGAGTTTAAGCACGACATTCAATTTTCTTCACATGATATGTTAGGAAAAGCAATTGCTTATTTTGTTCAAATAAATGGAGGGTCATTCAAACAAATTTTTTGCAATTAAATAGGCCTACACTGGGGCAAATTTTCATATGAGAGATTTTGCAAAATAGCCCACACTGGGGCAAAATTTTTGTAATACATTTGAGGATGTCAAACCAATCACGCTGTTCTTTCCAAATAAGAAATTTGAATGCATGTCATACTTTGATGAACCCCTTATACAGGTATTCATGGTTCAAAATGACGAAAAGCATCCAGTGAGGCGGAAGGCCGATACTGCAAAGAGAAGCTAGAAGAAGAAAGGGGAAAGAGATCTACACTGGGGCAAAAAAAAAAATTTTTTTCTTGAAGGAAAAAGGAAAAATCAAAAAACTCAAGTTTAACTTCTTGCTTCTTGACAAATCAAATTCAATTTCTTGTTCACAAGATCACGTTGGGCATGGACTTCATACCGCCAACTTCACAAGATCACGTTGGACCTGGACTTCGTGCCGCCAACTTCCCATTGGGCAGGTTTGGGGTTTAATCCCACTGACCAATTCATCACACTGGGGCAAATTATTTCGACAAGTCTCTCTCAGTCAGGAAAAATCAAAAAAATCAAAAAATCAAAAATCAAAAAAAATCAAAAAATCAAAAAGTCAAAAATCAAATCAAGTTCATCACGGCAGGTTCGGGTTTGATCCTACTGTCCGATTGTCAAGACGTTTCATTTTCATTGCCACTGGAGCGTCAGGTTAGTCCCGCCAGTGAGCGTTTCATTTTCATTGCCACTAGCCGTGAGTCAGTCCCACTAGTGAGCATTTCCTTTTCGTTCGCCACTAGCCGTGGGTCAGTCCCACTAGTGAGCACTTCCTTTGGTATCGTCACTAGCCGTGGGTCAGTCCCACTAGTGAGCATTTCATTTGCATCACTAACAAACATGGGTCAGTCCCATTAACACTTCATTTCACTTCTTTCATTTGCATCACCAATAAACATGGGTCAATCCCACCAACACTCCATCTCACTTCAATTCATCTGATTTTAAATTCTGTTCGGGTCAGTCCCGTTTAAATTTCTGTTCGGGTCAGTCCCGTTTTAAATTCTTGTTCGGGTCAGTCCCGTTTTAAATTTCTGTTCGGGTCAGTCCCGTTTTAAATTCCTGTTCGGGTCATTTCTGTTCGGGTCAGTCCCGTTTAAATTCCGTTCGAGTCAGTCCCGTTTAAATTTCTGTTCGGGTCAGTCCCGTTTAAATTCCGTTCGAGTCAGTCCCGTTTAAATTCCTGTTCGGGTCAGTCCCGTTTAAATTCCGTTCGAGTCAGTCCCGTTTAAATTCCTGTTCGGGTCAGTCCCGTTTAAATTCTTTTCGGGTCAGTCCCGTTTAAATTCTGTTCGGGCCAGTCCCGTTTAAAATTCTGTTCGGATAAGTCCCGTTTAAATTCTTGTTCGGGTCAGTCCCGTTTAATTTCTGTTCGGGTCAGTCCCGTTTAAAATTCTGTTCGGATCAGTCCCGTTTAAATTCCTGTTCGGGTCAGTCCCGTTTAAATTCTGTTCGGGTCAGTCCCGTTTAAATTTCTATTCGGGTCAATCCCGTTTTAAATTCTTGTTCGGGTCAGTCCCGTTTAAATTTCTGTTCGGGTCAGTCCCGTTTAAATTCTGTTCGAGTCAGTCCCGTTTAAAATTCTGTTCGGATCAGTCCCGTTTAAATTCCTGTTCGGGTCAGTCCCGTTTAAATTCTGTTCGGGTCAGTCCCATTTAAATTCTTCCCGTTTAAATTCTGTTCGGGTCAGTCCCGTTTAAATTCCTGTTCGGGCCAGTCCCGTTTAAATTCTGTTCGGACCAGTCCCGTTTAAATTCTGTTCGGGTCAGTCCAGTTTTAAATTCTTGTTCGGGTCAGTCCCGTTTAAATTTCTGTTCGGGTCAGTCCCGTTTAAATACCTGTTCGGGTCAGTCCCGTTTAAATTCTCTTCGTGTCAGTCCCGTTTAAATTCTTGTTCGGGTCAGTCCCGTTTAAATTCTTGTTCGGGTCAGTCCCGTTTTAAATTCTTGTTCGGGTCAGTCTCGTTTAAATTCTGTTCGCGTCAGTCCCGTTTAAATTCCTGTTCGGGTCAGTCCCGTTTAAATTTCTGTTCGGGTCAGTACCGTTTAAATTTCTGTTCGGGTCAGTCCCGTTTAAATTCTGTTCGGGTCAGTGCCGTCTAAATTCCTGTTCGGGTCAGTCCCGTTTAAATTTCTGTCTCGGGTCAGTCCCGATTTTAAAATTTCCTGTCAAGGGTCAGTCCCCATCGTTTGAGTAATTCGCAGCCGAATAACGCAGGTAAGTATTTGGTGTCTACTTTTTTGTCTCAAGTTTTTCCAAAACTTAGACAAAGAGGGGCAAACTGTAGACACCAAATTTTTTACTTTATTTTTTCATTATTAGTTTTATTGATATTTATTTTAGTTTGGTTTTACTAATCTCATTTTTAGACATTTTAGCATAAAATTTGTAAGGAAAAAAAGAAAGAAAAAAAAAGAGAAAAAAGAAAAGAAAATTGTTCACAAAATATGTTTATTTTTTTTTAAATTCAATCTTTTGGGCATTTTATTTATTTTTATATTATTATAAAAAAAAAAAAGAAATCCCGTAGCATGCAAGCTGCATTTTTCGCAGCTTGCAAGGGAGGGCTTGGTCAGCCCCTTGGCTGCAAATATGGAAGAAATGGTTGGGAGTTTAGGGTTGAGGTCCTATATAAATAGAAAACAGCAGCCGCAAGAGTAAAGGAAAAGGAACGGCTAGGGTATAAACAAAAGAAACCAGAAAGAGAGGAAGGAAAGTTTCGGTTTTGAGAGGAAAATTGGAAAACCAGGAAGAAACTAGGGAGGGAAGAACGGCTGGGGTTGCGAAAAAGAAAAAACTAAGTGAGAGGGAGAGTTTGTTGGGATGGCAAACAAAACAGGAAAGAAAAAGTGAGGGACGGCTGATACAAAGAAAGGAACCAGAGAGCATTGGGAAAGGTCGGCCGTAAGAAAGGCAGAGGGCTACGATAGGAGAGGAGAAGAGCTTCAGGAAGAGGAAACGAAGGAAGAATCCAGTATCATCTGGGACCGTTGTCGCTTACCGAATTCAACTTCATTGCTGCTGCCGAATCTTCACCAGAAATAGCGTTGTAAGCCTCTCTTTTTATCTTTTCTTGCAAATAGCTTTCCAAATCATGGATTCTTGTTTGGTATGTTGACGGCTGATGTTGATGATTCTCTTATGAGTGTGGTTTTATGTCATATGCTAAAACCTTTGGACTAAAATTTTGGCTGCAATCAAATTGGACCTTTTCGGCCAGTGCTAATCTTTCGTAGTGCTTTCCCTTTGTTTGCTCAGACTGCAGTTTGTGTTTGAATGATGTTTAGCTTGGTATTTGATTGAAAGGTTATAGCTTTCTCTAATTTGGTGACCAAAAGGCTGTATCTTGGGTCTTTATTTGCATAACTTGGGCCTGTTAAGATCCTTAGAGTTGTAGTGAGAGCTTTACTGTCATAAACTTGATTTTTCTGGTTCGGTTGCAGCAATAAAAAATCAATCTTTTGGGCTTTAAAAGTTTTCCAGAATGGTCTAAGCTACCTCTTGGGTTTTTGTTTGTTGCTCCATGGCATCCCATATATATGTTTGCTGTCATTTCGAGACCATTAGACGGCAACAAGTAGCTAAAGCCTGCGGCAGCCATGATTTTCTTTCTTTTCTTTGTTCAAGTTTTGGTTTCACATCTTATGTTATCTTTGATGTTCGGTTGATACTGATGTTTTGTTTGGCTGAGATTTTAGCTATGTTTGGGTGGGAAAATTGCATTTCGAACGAACACAACAATTGCAAACAAGCATGGCTGGAAATTTGCCGCGAGTTTTATTCTTTCTTTTGCTGCATTTTTTTGTCCTTTGGCTTTGTTTGAATCTTCAAGGCAGTTTATGCTTGGGTGGTATTTGATGATAATGGGGGGTAATTCCGTGCATTTGGTTTTTAGATGACATGTTGGTAGAGCTTGTTTAAGTGTTTGCATGCAAATATATCTGAGCTGAAGTGAAAGAAGTAAAAGTTGCTGCATTTTTTTTCCTTATTGTTTCTTTCCGTGGCTGCTCTCTGAGTTTGCACTTCAGTTGCATGCTAAGTATGGTTTGAAGGGAAAGAAAAGGAAAGTTTTGATGATGAGTTTGTACGTTTGAGGTCTACAATACTTAAACTACTGATCAAACACCTTGCTAAAAAAAATGAAAAATCTGGTTGCCGAATGTTTGCTGCATTTTTCTCTCCAGCATTTGTGATCCTCCTTTTATGTTTTGGTTTGTTGGGATGTTGGAATCATGTGCCATGTTGCTTAGATCATGGAGCTGCGTTTTTCCCTTCTCATTGTCCCAAGTCCACACGAGTCCACACTAGTTCATTCTCCTCAGTCCTTCGCATGAAAATGCAGCAAGTTGTTGCAGCAGTTTCATCCGTAGGCCTGCATAAATTTTTTAAAAAAGCTTGCATGGTTTCTTTTATGCTTGTTGTTTGTTTGAGTTATAGTGTTGTCGTAGCTTTTTCTTAATCCAAAACTCTTGATGTTTGGTTGGGAAAATCCTGATTCATTCTCGGTTGTTGAAAGCCTCATAGCTTGCTGAAACTTTGCTGCACTATGTTTCTTTCTTTTTACAGTTATTTCTTTCATTTTTGGCAGTCATCAACTCAGATTTTCTGCCTTAATCTTACAATAAAAGTGTGGTATTGAATTTGGTAATGATTGGAATTGCATCTTGAGGTTCATTTCGGTTCAAAGTTTTTTTTTGGTGATGCATTTGGTTGATAGTGAAACACAGCATATCATATAGGAAAGGAAACCAGAATTGCAGAAGGCCTTCTACGTGATTGCATGATTTTTGCATGAAAATAACTTCTGAAAATTATACTTTGGCCCCCCAAGTCTCTCTTTGCTTCACCATAACCCAATCAATTGAATAATATCTTCAATTTGATCCTTGGTAGTTTTAATTCTACAACTTCATTGCTTGTTTGTTTCAATTAATTACTATGCTTTGTTTCAATGGCACTTAGGCCATGACTTTAGGGCTTTACGATCAAGTGAGCTTTGTTTTGCACATTTCTTTAATTTTTCTTAATAAATTGGTACCTTGACCATTTCTTTTATTTTGGAGGATAAATAAGTGACTTCATTAGAGCTCCAACTCAAGGGAGGTATAACTTCTTTTATCTTTTTTTTGTCTCTCCTATGTGATCCAACGTGCTACGTGAAAATTGCATGTCTACTTGCTTCCCTTGTTTTTCTTTAATTCCTTTCATTTACTTCATTTACTTTTGCTTTTTATTTAAGTTATTCTTTATGGGGTATGTGTACACCTCTTGGCTTGTAATAGATAGGGCTTGGAAAGCACTTGATGAAGACCTATTGAAGACGTGTGCCTAGCTAGCAAATGTAATAGGTCCATTAGTTTGATTGCTTGCTTTTGTGGCTATGTGTTAATTTGCTTTATTAGGCTTTTGCATCTAGTCGAGCATGCTAAGTGTTATGTGCTACGTGTTTACGAGTGTTTGGCACGTCTACTCGCTTTCCATAGCCATGAATGAATGTGATGGATGAATGTACGTTTCCACTAGTCCAACGCTAGTAGGAATTCATAGAATGGGCTAGTCCAACGCTAGACCCAATAGGCCGTCCCCTTTTTGTTAGTGCATATTTGCATGTTCACTACATTTCATGCATCTTTCTTGGTTTTTATCATTTGGCATGCTCTTCCAATTCTTTTCCCCTCATTCTAGGCTTTTTGCATTCTCATGCTAGTTATAGGGTACATTTGCTTGACGAGTCCCCTTTCGATAAGGGAAACGAGCGAGTTTGGCAACAAAATAGCCTTAGCACGCTAGTTCTCCTTTCTAATCAAAGGGAAAATTGAAGTCACAAAGTTAGGACTCCCCGTTCCCGTCTTGATGCATTCCTATAGGGTTCATGCATTTTATTCATTCGCTATCACATACACTTCTACTTTATATTCTATCCCTTTTTCCACATTCTCACTTCACACTACTTTTGGACGTTTTCACTTAACTACTCACACTTTATACCATATCACTCGCACACATGCACTTTATGTTATTTTCACATCATCATTCTTCACTCACCTTACCTTGTAAATACATTTGCACGCCTCCACTTACATCCTATTATTTTTATTACTTTTTTCACTTCACACAAACTCACATTTTCACATGGCATGCATTCCACTCATTTTTACGTCATTTAGGATTATGTGTGACCTCTCCAAAGGATCATCATTGGGCATCACAACTAATGTGATTGGCACCACTCAACCTTTGAAGAGAAATTTCCCCCATGTCCTCCTAGGTCTAGGTTTTGCATTCATATAGTCATATCCAACATGCGATACATACCTTGGGTAGAATAATTAGGAAAAGTGGGGCTAATTCACGCAACTAGCTTTGGCTAGGGTAAGGGAGTGCCTTAGGCTCCGCCTTTGCCTTCTCCTTTACCAAACGTGACCCCCGATCCCTTTCTTTGGTTACGTAGACCTAAAAGTTTTCAAAAAGGGTTTGTTTACTTTTTCATTCAAAAACAAAAATCATTTTTGGGTGACTTGGTACACCCTAACTCTATACCAAGTGGCGACTCCATTTTTCATACAAAAACCCTTTTTGAACTTTACTTGGCCAAACCGTCGCATTTCACAATCTCACGGCCTTTATTTTCACTTTCACACGTTCACATACATTTCACACACTACTTCCACACACCATTATCAAAAAGTAGGGCGCGACATAAACGTTTCAAGTTTTTAGTAGAAAGCCGGAGGAATTCCCTAAGAATCACTCGAGTTAAAACGCTCCATTTTTAAAGTTCAAACTCATGAAATCAAAGGCATAAGACTAGGAATCGAAGTCCATTTCTGAAGTATGAAAATGAGGCGCAATAACCAAGAAAGTTAACAACTAAGAAAATGCATCAAGAGAGGTTTATTTCATTAGGAATCGAGTTTCAAAAATGAAGGTGTTAAAGTCACAAGAGAACTTGTATCATTTATGAAATTGAGTTTAAAATGAACCATTAATCTCAAAAGGAAGTTGGAAGTTCATTAAAGTTCACTTCTTAGGAAACAAGAAATTTTTTCCAGCTTTACTTGACAACACTTGAGAAATCGTATCTTGAGTTTGGAAGGTCCAAAAATAGAAAACTTTATACCATTGGAAACTAGATTCAAAGTACTAAAACTTCCCTGAAGACACTTTTCCAAGATTCCAACTAGAAACCATTCAAATTTCAGCTTAAATTTACAGTTTCATGAAGACAGGACAAAACCAGTTTTGGTTTTTTTAGCAATGTTTGGAAATTCGGCAAAATTCACAGAAAGTGAATCAGCCTCTGAAATTTATAAAAAATAAGAATTCCAAACCAAGTTTCAAACACAATAAGTAGAACTAAATTCAGAGTTTTGAGCAACAAGATATAACAGTTTGAAGTTGACTGATTTTGGCAACCTGTTCATAAGATTTCCAGTCACCAGGCCTCAACACAGTTTTGAAATCAGACCATTTTAACTCTACACAAGTCCAAATTGAGAATGGTTTATGGAGTTAGAAACTAGATTCAAAATTCTACATTTTATCAGAAGACATCATTTTTCAAAATCTTTTCACAAGAGGGACAAAATCAAGCCACAAGATGCAGCTTCCCAGTTTCTCTCGGACAGACAGGCAAAGCGGGACAGTCCATTTTGCCAATTCGGTACGGTTTATTCAAAATGAATTAGTAGGGGATTCTTATACCATTTGAAAACTCTGAATGTCAAGTTTTGAATGCCATAAACGGCACTCAATTTTGACTTTTGTACAAAGAGTTATGTTCAGAGAAAGAACCACTGTTCGCTTCCCTAGTAACCAGTTTCCAGATTTCGGACTTTCTCCAAAACTCAAGTTTTATGTAACCATTTGAGATGATTTTTGAAAGACAACTTCCACACACATAACACAGCATATATCAATCAGTTTAGCAGCATATAAGCGAAAAAATTTCAAATTTAAAACAGGGCAACAAGAACAGCAAATTTCGTCCAGCTCACTCTCACGGTTTCTTCCAACTTTCACTCTACTACCAAGCCAAAATCAAGCTATAATGTACATAAACAACAACAATCAAGCAATATCCTCAAGTCAGCTACCTCATAGGTCACCTCAAGATCGCTAGCCAAGAATATAAAGCAAGATAAATGTTTCCTCAAGTCCACTAGCTGAGAAACTTGATTACGGTTTCAAACCCATGAAAACTAACCATCAATCATTGTATAAACTGAATGATTAAAGGAGGGATGAAGGGTTACCTTCCAAGCAACTAAACCCTAGATGTAAGTGAGAGTTTCCACCAAAATTTCACCAAGAAACTCCACAAGCTTTCACCTTTCTTCTAGTTAGAGCCAAATTCCGAGAGGTTTGATGGTTGGATGAAGAACTTGAGCAAGATTGGAGCAAGAAGAATGAAGTTTTTCTTTCCTCCTTTTCTTCCCTTGGCTGGCCGAAAATGAGAGAGAGTGTGAGGGAGGGTTTGTGTTGAATTTTGTGGAAGAAAAGTGTTGGACAAGCTAACTTAAAGTTGTGCAAAAAAGTCAACTCTTAATAGTGCTGCAATAGGGTTTTGTACTACCACTTTCTCTCTTGTTTGTTACACTTATACACTAATCCTCCGAAGTAATTCCTCTAACACTATAATTACTCATACTTACTAGTCTAGTATAATTTCTACAAATCTCCAAGATCATTGTACTCTCGGACTAAACGTTACTTGGAAAAATGTGTATTCGCTATTCCTTACTAAACGAGCCACAGAAAATTTAAATTTGCTAACGAGGCATTTTAAAAATATAAGTGAGACTTTGTTCCATCCATGTAAATGGATTCAAAATGGTTGAAATAAATTATTCGGAGAAAACGGTTGAATAAATAATTAAATAAGCCAGTAAAATAAAATAAAAGTTCTCACAGATTCTTGGTTGAATTGAACTTATGATTGTTTAGGGTATTTGAGTTTCCCTTAGTAGGGATGTATAAGCTGAAATTTTTTGCCAAAACCTAAATATGTTATAAGGAGAAAGTAGCGACCACTTTAAATAGGATTACCTAGTTTTTTTATACCAAGTTGCGAACTTAAAAGTTTTAAACGCTTCTTTATCGAAACCAAAAGAGCGAGCATGAGTTTTCTAGAGTTTGATAAGTGAAATGAATAATACTTAAATGAGTTCTATTTACTTGATTTTGTTTAAGCGAAACTCCTATATTTTGAAACACTAATTGATTGCAAATTGTTAAACGGTATTTTATCACATATTTGGACTCCAGCCAGGGAGTTGAACCTAAGCTTGGTTTTGGAAAGCAATAAATCATTGGTGAGTGTTTCCAAGTGCATGCTTGAACTTATAACTTGAATGAATTGCTTTGTTAATGTGATTGGACGATATTTAACTTGTTTGATAGTGCAAGGGTGTACTTTATCGCACTTGCCCTAATGTGACTTATTACTGTGCACTGGTTACAATTGGCTTGATATATATATGTGTGTGTGTGTGTGTGTGACTTGGATACTATCTGGAATTCCAAAAAAAACTCTGTGGCTAGTTAATCAAGTCGAGCCGACAAGAGCCTGGTCAATAAGATAACAAACCCTGGGTCTACTGCTTTGTCGAGTGGAGTGTTATCTCCTCGACTAATTAGTATACTCGAGTATTACCACCACTGTTATATTGGAGTTCGGGCTAGTAGGGGGTTTGAATGATGGATGGAGATTGGAGTTAATTGATGCACTACTGGACTGGTTACTCTACTTGAAAGTTGACGGAGTGTCAACTACTACTTGGTGAAGCTATGGCGGAGTTAACTCGCAAGAGCTATTGTATCCTTTTACCTGCGAATGTTGGATATCTAAGGATTTGCTATTTGAAGTGTTATTGCTCATTTTTATGAACTCTTATGCTTGCTACTTTGATATTTCAAGTTTTATACAATGGTCAATTTGCTACTTGGGTTTGCATGAAGTTTTGGAACCTCACGGAGCTTTGGCTCACCCTATTAGTTTTGTTTTCCTTACAGGGGTACGAGTGTGGGCGTGAGGCTGGTATAGGCTGATGTCATCTAGTTTTGACTTTTGTGATTGTACTCGCGCTAGTGCTCGATTAGGGTTGAAAGTTATCTGGAACTTAAATCTTTTGTTGTATTTGGGGATGTATGAAGATTTGAGATAGACTTGAGCATAAATGTACATTCTAAGTTTGGAACTGTTGTTTCCTTTCCTTTGAAGTTATAACTTGTTTGCTTGAAGTGAGTGAGTGAGTCCTAACGAGAGCTGGGCAGGCGGTCCGCTAAACTCTAGGGTACGCCCTAGGGAGAGGTGAGGTCATCGCAAGTAGCCCTAGAGAGGATTTACAAGGGTTGTAATAGAACCTTTTGGCTTGACCAAGGTGTGCTTAGGGTAAGCAAAAAGTGATCCCTGGTACAATCTTGGTGTAACTTCATCAAATTGAAGAAACTTTTCATTGAAGCATTGGACTTCAAATCGTGTGGATTTTGGTAGTCAATTTGGTTAGCTTATCTTCTCTCATTTACTTATTTGATCTATCATTGCTATTTTCTACTTGTTTCTCATTATTTTTATTCACACAAGTGATTGATCATTTAAATATACTTGGTAAATTTAAATTGTTCTCTATTTGTCATTAACCAAGTTAAGTTTTTAATCAACCTAATTCACCCCCCTCTTAGGTTGCTTTGGGCCTTAACAGAGGCTGCAGGTTTTGTTTTGCATATTGAAGAGGTCTTCAGAATATGCAATCATGTGTTTAAGATGATGAAACATTGATAGAGCTGAAAATGATTCTTGAAGAGTTCAATATTTGAAGCGTAGATAAGGGCATCTATCTAGTTTGCCTGTTTGGTATTGTTAATAAATTAGATAATTTATAGTTGTAATTCGTAATGGTATGAAAGTGTGGCTTTGAAATTTGCTAACCTTTTCATCTGATAAAAGAAGTTTCAAGTATCTTTTTCTTTTTTTTTAATGTTTGAGGCTTCTGTTTGTTGATTACTTGGATAATAGCTACCCAATTCTTGATACTAAGAGCAAGGCTATGAAAGGTGATGAAGTTCATTGCCATGCTTAAGTCTAGTACTTTATGATTAAAAGGCAATGAGGCATGTTAGAATATACAGCAAGGGTCAAATAAAATTGAGTGATAAGTTTCATATGTGTAATATTCAAGATGCATAGAAAGCTTCAAGTATAATGCTATGAATGCTTTATCAAAGTTTCATGCTTGAGCTAGTTCTAATACTTCAGTGTAAATTATATTTGGTGTTATGTTATCTAAAGTAAGGTCAACAAGAGATGGCTTAACCAGAATTTTGACACTAATGCTATTTTTGGCTCAGGATAGTGCTACATATAACTGGCCATGAGAAAAAACTGGTTCACGGAGGTATATACCAAGATAATCTAGTGTTTGACCTTGTGCTTTATTTATGGTCATTGTAAAACACAAACGAACTAGGAATTGTATTCTTTTAAAACTTATGGGGCAATCAAGATCAGTATCAGACTAAAATGATATTCTATGAAGAAAAACCTGTTTTCCTATGAATTGACCACAACTTATAACTGCCTGTATGATATTTGTCTCCAATGATTGACTTATTAGCCTTGTACCATTACATAGGCCTTCTGCTAGATCTATATTCCTGAGTAGAATAATTGGTGAGTTAGGCTTGAGTGCTATTTTGTGGAGAGGGAAACCATTTGGAGTCAAGTTGTTTACAAAATCCTCAAAAGGAGCTTGTTGGGAGGTATCTATGACTTTATCTCTGTTGATATATTCAAAGCTTTTTCCAGGAAAGTTTTCTATCAATGTACTATTTATATGGTCGACAAAGTTGTTCTTTGTTGTGAGTAGAGCTCTGTTGGTATATGAATAGTTATTGTCTACAAATCTCTATAGATCAAGATACACTTGGTCGATGAGTTGTTTGAGTGATTCTTCTTCATTTGTAAACGGTATCAACAGCTTTTGAGGAATATGAACATTGTCATTCTGGATCAATGGTTCTGTTCCATTTTTTATGCAGAGAAGATACTTGGTGAAATCTGGATCTGCAGCTGCTCTCATGTTTTGCTTTAGCTCAAGTTTTTTGTAATTCTCACCAGATATAAGAATTTATGATGCTTGTATGCATTCATTCTTTGAGCCTTTGGTGACAACTAGAAGTACCTGCCGAAAATCACCTCCAAAAACTAATATTTTTCCTCCAAATGATATATCTAACTACATTAAATCTTTTAACAGCTATTGACTCCTTTGACTCCAAGTTTATGTGTCGTTGGAGCTTCGTCCCATACTATAAGCTTTCTTTATTATAGCAATTTTGCTAGTGTGCTTTGTTTGCTGATCTTACACATATTGTTGATATTCATGTCAATTGGTATTTTGAATCGGGAATGAGCTGTTTGTCCTCCAGGGAGTATAGATGCTGTGACACCACTTGATGCTATAGCAAGTGCTATAAAACCTTTAGACCTCATCTCACCTAATAAGGCTCGATACAAAAAAGTTTTTCTAGTTTCTCTGAGACCATCGAGGAAGAAGGATTGTTGCCGGATTGTGTATACAGCTTCAATAATAGTATCAAAGGCTATTCTTTGTTCAGTGTTGAGATGATTAATACATTTGTGATATTCATTTGATACTTCTATTTGAGTTTCAGCTATAGTATCTCTTGGCTCTGTTGTTGCTTCATTGAATTTTAATGTTCTGGAAACAAATGAGTAGCTGTTGATATTTCTGCCCATTAACTGCAAAAATTTGCTAGTGTCGTATAATACTTTTAGCTAGACTTGTTTAGGAGGTATGTTGGATGGTCAATGAAAATCTTCAGATAGGGAACCTTGGAATTTTAACCATAAATCTTTTGGATTTGCTGGTGAAAAGTATACCAAAAGAGTAGCGAAAAGCCTCCTGAAACTATGAGGCATGTGGTAGAGAGCAGCTTCTAGAAGGCATTGTTCTTGGGCATTATTTGATTCAAAGTGTCCTCTCATTATCACTGCTTCCTAAAAAGTTGTTGCATATCTATCATTGAACTTTTGAGGTCATCAAAAGATGTTGGTCCTCGAACATTTGATAATAGAAGTCGCAAGATGTAGCATTCTCTTTCAGTTGGATTGGCTGTGACAATTCTTCCAATAGAGTCTCTTTGTCTTCTTGGTGACCAATATCTTTTATCTAGATGCCAAACGAAGTACTCAGGAAATTCTTTATATGTTCAAATTTTTGGCAAGTGAATCAATTGCATTCACGCGAAAAAACTCTGTTAACATAGTTTTTTTTTCTGGAATATATTATTGAGAATATCTCTAATATCATCATTGTTTTTGTAAGTCATAGGCTAAAAATTTGGAAGGTGCATTTGTAAGTTCATAACTGAGGGACACATCTCATTTAAAGAGAATATGTATATACGTCACATTACTTCAATTCCGAAAACCCATTTTGCATATTGGAATTCTGTGATTTCAACAACATTTTGTGTTGAGGTGTCTGAATTGACCTAAAAATGCACTTTGTCATGACATTTAATAATGTATTTATACATGTACTTAACAACTTTGATAGTTGAGCATACCTTTACGTTGATGTGATAGTTGAACTTAGCAAGGAGGTATGGATTGTATAGAACGACCCATCAATTGTTAAGTTCTTTGCCTCTAATGATCACAATTTTGCCATTTTTTCTTCATCCATATGTTGGATCTGCATTTTCTCCATGAGTAGTTTCTTCTGCCCATTTTTTTGGATATTTGTTCTTGCATAATTTGAGTACTCGTCCTTGCATGTAAACATTATTTGGGTTTAATCTGCCACAAGGACCGTGCATCACGTGTTTTCGAACCACATTGAATAAGTGCTTATTTGTTTTTTCATCAGATAATTCGGCACAAACAATCTGATCATATGATTGAGGTGAGTACATCTTTGAATTTGGTTTGAGAATAATGAGGAAGTGAGCGTGCAATATACCACGTTTCTAGAATTCAATGACGTATGTGTATGTTGCTACTTCTCCAAAAATCTATTTTTTAAACAATTCTTCTTTGAGCAATTCCAATTTTGTGTGGAAGACTCGAGCACACAAGTCTATTCAGTTTGGAGCTTCGTCAGTGGGAAGCATATTTTCTTTTATTTCTGGCCACGAAGGATTGTAGGTCATAGTTAGCAATAAATCTAGCCTTCCATAGTTTTGGACTAAAGCCATTGCATCAACATATCTTTTCTTCATATCTCGGGGACCTCATACGAATGATGCTGGTAGAAGGATTCATTGTCCTACTTGAGATCCTCGAATTTGCCATTGAATAACATAGTCCATTAGGCCTTAGAGTTGTTCTCGTCTGATCAATAGTTGTTTACTTGTGTAAAAGTCAAGCCTTTGTGTTTCTAGCTTGACATACATATCAATTGCAAATTGTTGTAATAAGTGACCGGTATTGAGAATATTTGGACTGTATTTCTTCCTTATCTGAAATTTGTATGCATGGCATTCTCTCATTGAGACAAATTCTTTTGAGTTTTCATGTTGTTCAAAAGCTGCAGTAATAAATTGTCATGTTTAGTTAAATGTAACAAATTCAACTGCTAATATAGGTATGACATTATCATAGTAAATACCTTGTTGTTCAAAGTTGAGAAGCTCTTCAGCTGATTTGAAGCTGCTTAGTGTAACAATTGAATGTTTTCTCTTTGCAGCATTTTTGCACTTCTTTGGATTTACATTTCCTGATCATTGAATTCCTGGATGCCATCCAGTTTCACGAAATAGGAAAAAAAGAGGATATTGGAGAGGATAGTAGCAGCCACAATAATATTGAACTCTGTGTTTTTTACCTTCCTTCGTATATACCTGGATATGCCTTGTATATGTCAAACTTCCATTGTTGTCGCGCCCCATTTTTTAATAAGAAAAATAAAAGACAAGTTTAGAAAAATGGTTTTTGATTCAATTTTTGATTGAAAAATGCAAAACATGGGTCTAAATGGGACTTGAAAATGCAACGATTTGACCTAACATATAGTTTAAAAAGGGTTTTTTGAATGAAAAATCAAGTCACCTAAAAATGAATTTTTAAAGAAAAAAAGTAGAAAACCCTTTTTAAACGACTCCAAGTCTACGAAGATCAGAGAAAAAGATTCGGGAGTCACGTTTGAAGAAAGGGAAGGCAAGGATAAGAATCTAGGCACCCTTTCAACCTAACCAAGGTTAGTTGCGCGATTTAGTCAAAGATTTTCGTATTTTACCCTTAAGATTTATCACAATTGGATGTACTATATGAATGCATACCCTAGACCTAGGAGGGTGTCAGGAGGGTCGAAATGTATCTTCAAAACTTATTTGGTACCAATCACACTAATTGTGATGCCCAATAAAGACTCTTCGAAGAAGTAACGAATAATGCAAGTCATGAGACTCGAAAGAAAGAAAAAGTAAAGAAAATAATAATATACAAATGTGTATGACCTAAAGGAATGCATCATAATGGGTGCGGGGGACTTATACTCGTGACTTTCAATGTTCCCTTTAATAGAGGGAATACGAGTGTGCTAAGGCTAGAGAAGCCAAACTCGTCCATATCCCATATCCAAGAGGTTTTTCCTATCTAATCAAGCAAATGATCTAACCTAATTCTAATGCTTAGATGAAATACAAGTCTAATGTCATGTTTCATACAAAGGGGTAAGTAATATATATATAAGGGAAAATATGGGGGAAGGGATATATGTATTGTGAGGCCCCAGTGTGACGACCCCACCTCTCCCTAAGGCGTACCAAAGGGTTCGGCGGACCGCCTGCCCAGCTCTCGCCAGGACTCATTCACTATCTCAATCGAGTCATGTACACACATCCATGAACCATAAATAATATTCACAATTCAAGCTTATAATTTACATTGATAGAATTCGAGGTACAAAGTCTCAATTCACCAAACTAGTTCAAAACGAATACAATCCAAGTACAACATGTTCCATCCGAGGAATAGCGCGAGTACAAGTCAAAAATCAAACAACTAGTCTATGCTAGACTTTACATATCTCACACCTCGCTCGTACCCCTGAAAGGAAAACAAATAGAGTGGAATGAGCTAAAAGCCCAGTGAGGTTCCAAATAGCAAATTGACCATTATTTATAAGTATAAGTTTTCGATATAGCAAAGTAACGAGCATGAAGAGTTCATAAATGTGAGCAATAACACGTCAAGTAGCAATCTTAAAATGAGCGAGTGTAAGAAGTTTTTCAACAGAAACAATAATCCAATAAACAATAATCACTCCAAAGTATAAGGATACGGATGGCTCTCAGGAGCCAAATTCCCATTGCATTACCAAAAGCTTGATCACGTAGTAGTTGACACTCCGTCAACTTTCAAGTAAGTAACCAATCCAGTAGAACACCACTTACACGACTCTCCGTCCACCATTCACACCCCCTACTGGGCCCAAAATCCTCAATAAACACGGGTGGTAATACTCGAGTATACCAATTAGTCGAGGAGATATCACTCCACTCGACAAAGCAAGAGACCCAGGGCTCGTTACCCAACCGACCAAGCCCCTGCCGGCTCGACTAGAGTAACTTGCCACAGGGTTTCTGGAATTCCAGGAAGTGCGCGCATCATAACAAGTATGTCAAGTCAATTGCAACAATAAACAAGTATATATCATGTAAGGGCAAGTGCGATAAAGTACACTCTTGCCCTAACAATTCACGCATGTGGCATGTAATCATATTGGCACGTATCAAGTACAAGTATCAAGTTCAATTCAGTATTTGAAAGCACTCACCAAAAGATATAGTGCTTTTACTGGTCACTTTCAGGTTATACTCCGAGTTCGGAGTCCAAATCTGCGATAAAACTCAATTTGAGAACTTTGAAACATGACTAGAGTTCGAAACTTAGACGTTTCGTTCAATAAGAATCAATAAATTGAAATTCACTCGGACAGTAGTCGTGAAACACTTGCTCGCCTTTTTAAACAGTAAAACTTTGTAATATTTATACTTGAAATTGTCTTGCGAGTTGAAAGTACAAGGAAAACATACTTCGAGCAATCATTATTTCATTTCTCAAGGGTACAAGTTCGTCCAAGTCCTAACGTATAACACTCAAGAAACATAGTGGCCAAGGTTCTCGCTAGTTCAAGTAATAAGTGTGACGCCCCACATCTCCCTAAGGCGGACCAAAGGGTATCCGCGGACGCCTGCCCAGCTCACGCCAGGACTCAAGCAATTCCATTCAATTTCAAACCGAACTAATCTCTTCGATGAGAACAATATGAATACAATAATGCGGAAGCGTTCAAGCTTGAGAAGTCACTTAAGGTATAACCAGTACATCGGTAAATCATGCAACGACTTAAATTCAAAGTACACATCAGGGCCCAAATCTTTCAAGTTTACAATTTCCAAAAGTACAACCCAAACCAGGGCCTAGTCAAAATATATAACAGGAGTCTTAACAAAATTACAACGGATGGTTTCTCCATATTTCTCCAAGAGTCGGTCCTGTTAAGGAAAACAAAACTATAGGGTGAGCTAACGCTCGTGAGGCCAAGAACACACATGCAAGCACTTAGTCAAATAACAAACCCAAATTTAATAAATAAAACCATGTCTTTTCAATAATCAATTATTCAAACAGGAAAAGTAATCAGAAACAAATTCAAGGATATAGTAGCTCTCAGGAGCTAAGTTCCACTCGATCTGCCGTTGTCATTCGTATACCTTCCCGCATTGACCCTCCTGTCAACCGGGTCGGTATTTCCATTTCCGTAGATCACCACTTACTTCCCTCCGTCCACCGTACACCTCAAGGGCCCACAAGTCTATTATTGGGCGATACTCTACAAGTATGCCAAGCAAGACCTCTTATTAGGTCGAGCTTATAATCTCATGGCTCGTTCGAATCCCCGACCAAGCCCATTGCTGGCTCGAGTCTAAGGACGGCCTATGAGTTTGGGCGTCCCCCATTCATTTGAAAGTCGAGGAGGTTCACTCCAACGACACAAGCATTCATGACATAACATTGCATTTCATTCATTCATTCAAGACATTCCATTCATTCATTTGAAATTAGAACGAGTGCGATAAAGTACACACCCGCCCTTATTTTTAAAACTTTCAACAAATATCACAATAAGCAAGTATCAAATTCATACACTTGACACTCACCGAGCAATTCAACAAGAATTATTTTCCGGAAGTTCAAGTGTCCACGGTGAGATCCTCTTGAAGGTCTCCTTGTGTGCCTGGCAAATTAGTAGTGGATAATCACACAATTAACCCACTTATCAAGAAAGATTGTACACTAGTACAATCTAAGAATTATTTTGCAAAAAGGAACCTCAATTACACGTAAATCGAGGTTCAACTTGCCTTTTATTAGGTATAATATTATTTGAGTTTTTATCATGAAAATCGTAAGCAAAACGTTTAAGAACATCAAAAGAATAAAGAGTTTTTGAAAAACTCTATTTTCTTGGAATTGGAAAATTTTCCAGTTTTATGATAAATCTTTGAAAAATCGTAACTCGCTCGGTATAAGTCGAAAATTGGAAAACTTTATACCGTTGGAAACCTCTTAGAGAGTAATATAAGTTTCTAGAAGACACTTTTCCATGAATCAAAGTGAAAAGTGGTCGAAAATGAGCTTGAAGATGCAGGGTCGGTTTTCATGGCAGAACGAAGTTGGTTTTTGGCCAACTTTGAAAATTCGGCACGATTCGTACGTTGCAAACCGGCCTCTGAAATTTTCAGCTCAATTAGTGTTGCAAGTGAAGTGTATGAAAAAAAACAAGCGGATCAAGAATTGGAGCTTCGAGCACCGAGATACGGTAGCCCGAAGTTGAGCAAATTCAAGACTGGAGAAGAATTTCCAGATTTGAACCCCCAACTTTGGAATTTTAATTAGGTATCGAAACGAACTTGAATTGGCACCAAAATTGGCAGTGTTTCAATACTATATGGAAGGTATCTCTCTATCGAATTTCGGGGAAAAATACCTTCGGTAAGGTAGTTAATGAGCCAACCGAAGTTCAAGAAAATCCTAAGGCAAACTGCCTTTGACTTGCATTTCCCAATTTGCAATCGTCTAACCAAGAAAGTTATCCAACCATGGTTCATTTGTGAAATAAGGGTCTAAGATACACCCATAATATCTTTGGTAAGTGTTTAATACTAAAACATCAACTAACAAGTTCATTCCAAGATTTGGTTCCAAACCAGTCCCAACATTAGGGTTTTCCAAAACAGAGCAGTTCACTTGATTCAGTCACAACTCAGTCATTATAGCTCGAAATCGAGCATGGCTTACGCCGTTGGAAAATACATTCATAGAGTTAAAATATCACAGAAGAAATCATTTCCAAATTCGGCACCCATCTGGTTCAAATTTGGGCATCAAGTTGCTGCCTGAACACTTCATTCCAGATGAACAGAGCAACAGGACAGCGAACTTAAAACATTTGGTTCGGCTTGCTCACAAGGAATCAGAACGTGCATTATATACCAAATTAAAGCTAGGAATGTCTAGTTTCAAACGCCACCGACGGCACATGATTTCGACATCCGAGGACAGAGTTATGGCCAAAATACTACTGCTGGTCAGAGGCATACGCGAGACAGTTTCCAGATTTGCTGGTTTCGAACAAAAATTCATTTGCTCCATCAAACCCCAATATTTTCCAATGAAATTTTTCACACATCAAATACATCCTATAAACATCCAATCCAAGCCATTAAACCATTAAAATTTGGCCTGGAAATGGCCGAACATAGCAGGGGCAAAATCGGAAAGTTTAGCTTCTTACACCCAATGAAGTTTCCACTAATTACCCATCACTAATGCATCATTATAATCACTAAACCAACAATATAATCACCATTAATCATCACATCAGCAACAACAACCCAAGTGTGGGAATTCCAAGAGCCCACAATCACATTTTTACACCATAAACAAGTAACTAAGTGCATGCATGAGCTTAATCTTGCTATATAACCTCCAAAAGACAAGAATTCATGGGTTGATCATTACCTCTTCCTTAGGTGTGCAAGACCAGAAAATTTCGGCCCTCTTGAAGCTCCAAGAAACCGTGAAGATGCAGCCTTTTGTTAGCTAAATGTAGTCTCCAAGTGGTTTGCTAAGAGATCTCCAAGTTTGGTGTGATTTGGAGGTGATTTGGGGTGGTTTTGAGTGAGGTTAGTGTGCAGAATTTTTTTGTTGCAAATGAGTTAGAGAGAGGGAGGAGCTTGGCCGGCTGTGAGGAGAGAGAAGAGAGAGTGTAATTCTGATCTAAGTTAGCTTCTCCAAGAAGATTAAATGTGTGGTGAAAAATTGCTCCAAAGTCAACTCTTGTGAGGCTCGTTTGGCACGTTTTTAGGCTCGATTTTCTCGCGCGTTTGGTTCACTAGTGCACTAAACCTCTAATGCACTCATGTTAATATAAATATTATTCACTCTTAATTGTCTCGAAACAAGGGTCTAAAGTTCCTCAAATAAAGTCGCGCGTGTGAAAACGCGTACCGCCCATTTTACCGCTATAACGCGAAACTTTCGAAAAATTCTTATAACGATTGCACTACTAACTATCACTTGAATATTTATGCTTAAAATTACCTATTTTAGGACCATGGTACAAGTCTCCAATATTCCAAGCTTATTGTGCTAATACGCGGATAAAATCTCCAAGTACTATTCACTATTTTTACTAAGCGCGCTCTAGGAAATTAATTTTCGAAACGAATCATTTTAAAAATATAACGAAGTTATATTACCATGTATTTAGGTCTAATAAGACTAGAAAATATTCCTTGGAAATAAAATCCAATTAAATAATCTATTAAGCCATAAATTAGGCATAAAATAATAGTTTTTTTGCGAGTCCTCACAATAAGTACTTAACCTTCACTCAAGTCGCTAATATAGTTTTCTAGTCCTCGAGTAAAAATTCGGGCAGCATGCCTTTTGTGTTTACCTAATTTTCCAGCCTTTTAGGCTTCATTGTTTTTCTCAAACACAACCCAACATTATACATATCAGCAATTCATGTCAAGAGCCGTTTCATAGGCTCACAATATCATTATAACAAGAATCGTATTAAGTACAAGTGCAGAAATTCAATTTAGTTCAAAACAGACTTGACGTACAAATTCGGAAATAACATATCCGAGGCTATGCTTATCGGATTAAAACGAAACCTACGCCGTTTCGAAACTAAGACACAGAGCTACAATATTCATGAAGGACACTTAGTCCAGTTCCTAATGTAACTTAGTCAAATTCTCGAATTACTAAACCAGAAACCAATTCGTCGGCTGTTTAAACGCAGAACACTGTAATGAACATAACTCAGTGTACACATGTCCGAATTAGGTTTTCTTAGATGCATTTTAAAGCCAATTCAGAATACTACAACTTTCATGTTTTGGTAAAAAGCTAAATCATAAGGGATCCTAGTCAAAAAACGTGATAAACTAGACTTAACTGATCACACGGACTGCTTAGGAAATACTTAGAACAGTAAGGGTATTTCGGACTTTTCATGACCTACGTTGCTCCGATTGAGCTGAAATTTTACAGGCATCTAGAAAACACCATTATATACAACTTTACTTCTTTGACCTAAGGCCAATTCGGCCTCTATCATATAGATACAAATTCGGACAGAATGTTGAGCAAAAATTCCAGATTCTGAAATTTTGAGTTTCTAATGCAACTTTCCTTAATTTCTTGGTCCAATCACTACCAAAACACCTTATACAACCTCAATTGCAACATATAAGCATTATACAACAATTTGGGCAGAATTTCCACAAGCCCTAGTTCATCATATAAAAAGGGGAAAACCTCCAAGAATCATCACAACCACTTGCACATCTTGAAATAAAGCCAAAACTTAAGCTAAATAACATCTTAAACCCAAAATTTAAAGGATCAATGGTCATGATCAGATTTTTACCTCAAAGACAAGGCTTGGTAGAGTGATCCTTCACCCCCTTTGATATTTCTTGGTTCCTCGAGCTTCCCAACTCACACTTAGTACTTTAATCGGTTTAGAATTGGATTTTCTCACTTGGTTAGCTAAGATCAAGAAGAAAATGGTTGTTCTTGTTCTCTCTTTTCTCTCACCCTTTTGGTCGACCAAGCTGCTGAAAATGAAGAGAAAAGGTGCAAAATTTTGTGTTTAAATGGAAAGACTAAGTCTTGGTCAAGAAGCCTTAAGGTGGCGACAAGTGTCGCCACCACTACCTTTCATTTTTCTCTTTCTTTCTCTTACATTTCTAGCCTCATAATTTTGGTCAACCAGCTCCAAATTAGGAAGATATTTTGTGAAAAAGTCAATAAGCTTGTTTGGTAAGAAAAATGGTGGTCAAGTGGTGCGTTCAAACGGTAGTGCGCGGGACCCGCCGGTTCGCGCCGTTTTTCTTAAAAACTCACGTACTAGGGTTTTTACTTCCCATTCACTAACCTGATATCAATGCTACTAGTCACATCTTATTTCTCACTTAAAAGTCACTTTTAATCATCAAATTGATCCTCGGCCAGTACCGAAAATTCATCCGGCGAAAAATCGCGAAAACCCTAATTTTGCTCCAAACTTGAAACCGAAGCGTAAAACCTTATTTTCTAGGTTTATTTACACTTATCATGGAATAATTGGATAGTAGGGCTTTAATAAATGATAATTTTCAAATAAAAAGAAATTTTTAAGAAAACGTGAGGAATTTTCCAATTCCAGTAATTAAAATTAGGGTTTCAATTAAAATATGAGAGATTTAGGAAAACCGGTTAGTCGCAAGTAAACTAGGGTTTTTGGCTACAATATTAGGGTTTCTAGTCTTTTTAAACAAAATTAGGTTTTAAATCAAACCCAAAGAAATACACTTTAATATTTTCTTCACAAACAACCTCCTAATATTCGGGATGTTACACCCAGTCCGTTCGTAAGTTGATATTAGGGTTTTCCATTATTTTGTGCGGCTAATTGGGGTTTTAGGGTAAGAAGGAAACCCTAGTTTATGTATTATTTGTAAGCTCGAGCTATAGTTTCTATGTGGTATTCTAGTGTGTGTTTCGGCAAGTATAAAAAAATAGGATTCGTTATAGTTTACAGAGGTTTAACAAGTTTGAAAATGGTTAGTAAACTCTGGATTAGTAAACCTCTAGTGTTACAATATTAGAAAGTTTAAGTAGAATTTTATTTATCGCCCGTCTTTTTCCACATTTTCTTTATTAGAAAAATTCCCCAGATAATTTTTATGAGTAAATATAGATTTTAGATGATTTTTCTAGTATCGGTTAGTTTTTGCGAAATTAAGAACGTATATCGGATGTGGGACCCACTAGTGCGAAAAGTTCGGAAAAATTCGGCCAACTAGGTTAAGTTTTGGATACTGGATTTCATTTACCGGGTGTTATGAGATAATTGAAGGTTGTTATATGGATGAGAGTGGAGAGAGACAAAGTGATAGAGATGCATTAAATAAGGTGACAAGTGTCACCATAAGATTAACTCTTACAATTTGACTTACTATTCATACTTTTACCATTTTGCTTAAATATCTCAAAATTTGACCCAAAAATTATCAAAAATTCCTCCATAAGAGCCGGCCCTCTCTTCTTCTCTTTCTCTCTCTCTTACTCCAAGCACAAGGAAGAAACACTTCAATCTTGTTCCAAATCATCAAAACCAACCATCCAACCTTGATTTTGCTCCATAAAACACCTTCAAGTGGTGGTTGTGAGTTGTTTTGTGGATTTGTTTGGAAAGTTAAGGTGGTCAATAGCTCTCTCTCTCTTGTTCTTAAGGTAAGTTGTGAAGAACCACCCTCCTCCTTTAATTGATGCTTAAATCATACTTAGTGGTAGCATAAGATGCAAAGTTATGGTTTATTTCTTGATTTGTGGTTGTAGTGATGAAGTTTTATTATTTTTGGGAATTTTTCTGTTTTAATATAAGCATGATGGTATGGCTATCTATGATAATGGGAAATGGTATATAATAACTCTAGGAGGTGGAACAAGTGATTAATTGCACCCAATTTCTGGTTTGGAAGGAATTTGAGAAAGTTAGGGTTTTATATCCCCAATTCTGTCTGGTTTTGTATCTCATGGTTAGAGGCCGAATTGGCCTTGGCTTAAAACATGAAAGTTGTAGGTAATGATGTTTTAGAGGTGCCTGAAAAATTTCAGGTCAATCGGAGTAGTGTAGAGTGAGATAAGTCGAAATTACTATTGCTGTTCTGGTTTACCCAGAATTGGAAAACTGTGATTGTAATTGGTTGTTTTGGCTAGGAATGCTTCCGAATTGATTGTTGTGGTCTTCTGATGAAATGTAGCCCTGTTTCTAAGCTTTCATATGGCTTTGGAATTTCTGGATTTAGACTTGTGTAGGCTAAGTTATGATGTTTACGCTAGACTGCGTTTTGTGAACCTGTTTTGCGGTTCTGGGATATTGTACTGCATTTTGACCGAGTTATACTCGCAACTAGATTGAGTGGTC
Source organism: Coffea arabica (assembly GCF_036785885.1). Classification (NCBI taxonomy): domain Eukaryota; kingdom Viridiplantae; phylum Streptophyta; class Magnoliopsida; order Gentianales; family Rubiaceae; genus Coffea; species Coffea arabica. The sequence goes on along the minus strand of NC_092320.1, from coordinate 44,993,298 downwards.
TTCTTCAACATTGTAGCCCCTTGAGTCGTGAATATACCTGTAAAATCTCAGGTCAAATGGATTAGTGTACTCTGAGTTATGGACAAAAACCTCGGGCCTGTTTTAGACATTACTTGGTGTACGTTTGGAATTTCAGCTTCTGACCGTGGGTTTTTCCGTTTTGATACCTTGCGAATTGGATGCTGATCCCTTCATAAGAAATTTAGATTGTGGTCTCAGCTTCGAAACGGTATAGAGTGCGTCGAAATCCGAGTTCCGTAACTCCTGTTAGGACCAAAACAATATCGATCGTCAGAACTGCCTTGTATCTGGACAGTTCTGACGGGTACTTTGACACTCGAATTTCGTTCTGTTCTGAGTGGATTCAGGTCTTGGCCAAAACATCAAAGTTTTAGCCTTATGTCTCAGCTTTCTAACGCCTCTGGAATGTCTTGATTTCGATTTCTGAGCCGTGAGTTACAGCCTTGCAAACAGGGCCTGTTTGGTAACCCGCAATGAAACAGCTGGCACTATTTCGTGCATATTTGAACTATACCTATTGAGATCTGGGTTGAGATGTTTAAATGAAAGTTCTAGCTCTTCCTCTTAGCTACGAAACGGTGTCTCATCCACCTTGATCAGACACTCCTAGCCTAATTTTTGACCAAAACGGTTTGAGATGGCAGATTTGGCCGTCCCGTTCGCCGTTTCCGCACGCGTGCGTGTGCCCTTTCCGCCGTTTCCGTACTTGCGTGTGCCGATGTTGTTGTTTTATTTGTTTTGGGCATGTTAGTGGCCGTTTATGACATCATGTGATGCAGTCTTCTATTTCAGATCGTGATGAGCTAGGCGGAGCTGGTGGGCCCTACTAGCGAACACGCACGAAGTGATTTTCACTTTTGTACTACTTTTGTACTTTGTGTAAGTATTCAGGCCACTCTTGTGTGTTATTTGTTTATGTGTTTTGATATACATAAAAAGGGTATCTAGGCGAGGGTGTACTTTATCGCACTCGACCTAAACCCGAAATTTGTGCACATATTTGTACATGACATATGTACACGAATCATTTTGAAACTAAAACCCTTGAGCTTGTGGCTCGGGGTGACTTTTGAATAATTTTGTGAAGTTTGTGTGGTTGTGGGGCGATCTTAATACCTAGATGGACTATTCGAGCCGGTTAGGGCTTGGTCGAAATAAGTCCAACCTGGTTTGAGGTCACCAAGTTTGTGAACCCGGTTCACCGAGTATGTGGACCAATTTTGTGACCCGAGCTTGTGACTCAAGCTCAAGTTTGTGATTTCGTTCGCCTGGGCAAGTTTGTGAGGTGACTGGCCAGTGAGGGTGATAAGGTGTCGGTGGGTGTATAAGTGAAGTTCCACGGACCATTAATTGCGGTCGACGGAGTGTCGGCAGGAGTTCACGCATGGCACAGGAATTGGTTTTGGAGCCACCCGTATCCTTATTATGTGATGTTATCTTTCTGTGTTGCGTTACTCTTACTGTGTAACTATTGTTATGTGACATTTACGCTTTCGCCCCCTGTTTACTTACTAAGCATATAGCTTACCCCTTTCCTTTTGTTTTCCTTAGCAGGGGCCGACGCGGGGACTTTTGGCACGTGCACTAGTATAGTTAGGTTGCTTGTAATAGTTGGACATCTAGTATGTTTGTTTTTGTTTTAGTTTTGGTGGTTTGTATAAGGACCCTCCTTAGGGTCTACATTGTGGTTTTGATGGTAGTTATAAGGATGTAATAGGGTAAGCAGGTACTTTTGGAGAATGTAATTATAACTCTTTTGGGATTGTATATAGTACTCTTTTGGATTTTCTGGCTTTGATTGTTTTAAGTTTTGAGTCCTGGCGCGAGCTAGGCAGGCGGCCCGCCGATACCCTTGGGTTCGCCCTTGGGAGAAGTGGGGTCGTCACATGTATAATGAGGGATGTCATGCAAAAAATGATAAAAGACCCTAAAAAAGTGAAAAATATGCATGAGGCTGTAACGTAGTCATACAAACATGATCTAGCATAGGAGGTCCCTAAGGATCTAGCATTGGACTAGCCCTTAACTAATGCTCTCTCACAAGCATTGGACTTGCAAGAGCTCGAGGGGAAGACCATGACTAGCATTGGACTAGCCACAATAACGTGCATTCCATCCACATAATCAGATAAAATACTAAGAAGCAAATAGACATGCAAAACACATAGTTTCACATAGCACGTAGCACATAAGCATGCTTATCTAGATGCAGAAGCCTAGGGAAAGCAATTAAACACATAAGCATATAGGCACGCACAAGCACATAGCACACAAGCCCTATCTATTACAAAAGGGGATGCCTACTACAATCTAAGGGGGAATAAAATAAATAAATAAAATAAAAACCTAGCTATTACAACTTTGGCATTAAATTGCCTTTCAAATGATCAAAATTGAATTAAAAAAAATATACCAAACTAAAGCCAACAAAGCAAACAAATAAATAAATGAAATAAATAAATAAATAAAACATTCAAAAGGCATACAATCAAACACATAAAGTCACATAGGGCACATAGAGTCAAATAAAGTAAGAAATAAGGGATAGGGTGTACCTCTCTTGAATTGGGGCCCCAATGGAGTGATATTACTTATTTATCCTCCAAAAACAAAGAAAAAGTCAAGGCATCGCTTCAATTAAGAAAACTAAGAAAATATACAAACACAAGCTCAATTGATCATAAAACCCTTAAAATCATGAATTAAATGCAGTTTAAACAAAGTACGGTGGTTAATTGAAACACACGAGCAATGGAGTTGCGAAATTAGGGCTGCAAAGGACCAAATTGCAAATATCAGAAAGTTTTTAGGGCCTAGTCATGATTTCCAAAACCTTGGGGCCAAAATTGAAGGAAAGATGAAGTTCGGGGAATAATTTGCAACTGTAACAGGGACCCAATTGAAGCATTTATAAAAGTCTTGGGGTCAAATTATGAAGTCCTAACAACTTTGGGGTTAAATTACGAAGAAGGAGAAGATGGAGGGGTTGAAATTGTAAATTAAACAAATAATCATCTTCTCCAAACGGGTTCTACATCAGATAGCCATTTCCGTCCTTCTTTGCAATCAAAGCCATACCGAAAATCAATTTCAACTCTAGCCATTCCAATGGACAACGAGACCCACAAACAAAAACTCCCTCTCCTGACATTAACTTGAATTCATACAAAAGGGGAAAATATGAAACGGCAAAACAGAAAAAGATGTCGCACCAAGCCCCGCAAGATCAACACTATCCTTTCTACCATGAAAAATCAGATTTTTATGTTTTGACAAAACATTGAACCTGCTGTCTATTGGTTTTCCTTACACTCAAAAATGCAGACAAATCATCTTTCAATTAGAACAGATTAGGGGCATTAAAAAATTTCTCTAATCCTTTACTCAATTGAATGCTAAAATTGGCCCAAAATTCATCACAGACTTAGAAATTCCAGTCCAATCAACATACAAAGCATGTGTATAAGAAAAAACATGAACAATCAACATGCAAATTGAAATAGCAGCTCGCGGCGGACATGCTCTGGAAGCTTTCAGAGCTTGTGCTTGAACAAAGACTGAAATGTAGAGGCAAAGGTGAACTTACAATGGCTTCTCACGGTGACAACTCACAGATGGCAGTGATGAATTCCGACGGAATGGTGGCGGCTCCGGTTGCTTTGTTTTTCCAAAATTCGTCATTCACTTTGCCGAAACTTCCTTCCTCTAGTTCTTTTGCCTCTGCCCGGAACTCTCCCTTGCCTCCTTCTTGTTTTTCTGGCATTTCTTCCCTACCTAGCCTCACGAAGCTCCCTCTTGCCCACATTCATGTTTTCAGATTTTCTCCCTCAAAGCCCGTCTCTCGGTTCTCTCCCTTTTGCCCAGATTTTTTCTTTCCCCTATTCTTTCTTTGTTTCCTTTTGCTATGTTTTTCTTGTCTTTCTTTTAGCCGAAGCCTCCCTCTCTGTTTTCTTCTTCGCTCTTGTCTTCCTCCCTCTGCCCGAAAGCTCTTCAGTTTTTCTCCCCTAGCTCCCTCTCTCGGCTCTCCTCTCGATTTTTCTTTCATCCGTCACACCCTCTTCCTTCTCCTGCCGCCTTTCGTTTTTCCTCTGCCTTTCTTGTTTTCTCCAGCCTCCCCCTCCGCTCTTTTTTCTTTTCTCCCTTCGATTTTTTCCTTCCTCCGCCACCACAGATTTCCCCCTAGCTCTTTCTTTTTCTTCTGCCTTTTCTTGCAGCTTGGCTGCGGTTCTTTTTTTCAGCTTCCTTCCTCAGCTCACGGCCTTCACTTGCCCTCCTATTGCCCAGCCTTTTTTCTTAGCCGTCACCTTCCTCAGCCGCCAACCTTTTTCTCCTCTACCTCCTCCCAGACGAAGCTCCCCTGTTTTTTCCTTCTTTCCCCTCTCTTTTGGCTGCCCTTTTTCTTTTAATGCTCTCCCCAAAAAACTAACCCTAAAATGAAAGGCCAAGATCTCATCCTCAAAATAGGTTCATGTGTCTTGTTCTTTTTTTTTTAATGCTAAAATGTCTAAAAATGAAATTAGTAAAACCAAACTAAAATAAATATCAATAAAAACTAATAACGAAAAAATAAAGCCAAAAATTTGGTGTCTACAGTTTGCCCCTCTTTGTCTGAGTTTTGGAAAAACTTCAGACAAAGAAGTAGACACCAAATACTTATCTGTGTTATACGGCTGTAAACTACTCAAATGACTGACGCTTTCGAAATGAGGACTGACCCTTTTAACAAATGGGACTGACACAGGCGAAAAATTTAAAACATGGGATTGGTCCGAACAAGAAATTAATCATGGGACTGGCCCGAACAGAATTTAAATCATGGGATTGACCCGAACAAACTTTAAATCATGGGACTGACCCGAACAAACTTTAAATCATGGGACTGACCCAAACAAAATTTAAATCATGGGACTGACCCGAACAAGAAATTAATCATGGGATTGACACGAACAGAATTTAAATCATGGGACTAACCCGAACAAAATTTAAATCATGGGATTGACCCGAACAAAATTTAAATCATTGGACTGACCCGAACAAAATTTAAAATCATGGGACTGGCTCGAACCAGAAATTTAATCATGGAACAGGCCCGAACGAGAAATTAATGAAAGCGAAATGCACACTAGTGGGACTGTGTGACAGCCCCACCTTCCCCTAAGGCGAACCAAAGAGGTTAGCGGACTGCCTGCCCAGCTCTCGCCAGGACTAACGGTGCAGTATAAAGCGATCTATCACGTTCTGAAACTTATAATGCGCGCAACAAGGCAAAAGGGCAAAATAACCCAACATAAAAGAAATTCATCTAGTTCATTCGGCAACCATTTAACAAAATTCATTCCAAAAGAGTCATATTCCTGTAAGGAAAACAAAAGAAACGGGGTGAGCTAAGTGCCCAGTGAGAAAACAACCACCATAGCAACTAAGATCACATAAGCATAACCGTTCAGTTCAAGTATGCAAATAAGAAGTAAATCAAATCAGTGAAAGGATACGGACGGCTCTCAAGAGCCCATTTCCTCGCTTATATTCTTGATCGAACCTCATTGACCCTCCGTCAATGTTAAAAGTAACCATCCGTAGACATCACTTACATCTAACCGTCCAACTATCATACCCCAACCGGGCCCGCACTCCATTCAGTCATTTTGGTAATACTCGAGTATACCGGAACCGAGGGTCTCATTACCACCCGATTCCCCAGTACAGTCCCCGTGGCATGTCAATTTTCACGACCAAACCCTCGCCGGCTCGATTCAATTGACTACCTACGAGGTTGAGCTCAGTAATGCAGTAAGGCCGTTGGATATTCGTCCAAACGACACCAAATCAGTTGTCCATGAATGGCATCCAATATTTCATATGGCAAGTGCAGTATTTCAGTAAAAGGATAAACAATCATGAATGGAATCACAAGGGGTGAGGGCGGTCAAGTACACCCTCACCTTAATCAATTTCAATAACCAAATAAGCCTTCAAGGCATCAAATTCACATATAACAAAGCCACATTGTAACAATTTGAGTGAGTAGTATACTCACCAATCACGTAGGTGATATTTCATGCACCAACGTTAAAAAGGTCGTCGTGAACCCTCGTCACGTCCTAGAACACGTAAACAAAGACCATGAGACTCGATAACGAGTCATAAAGCAATACCAATCACAACCCCAATAGGGTTTCGTATGCATTTTAAGCATAAAAGCAAACCAGAAAATCAGGAAATGTAACTCATTTGTTCCAACAACAAAAAACAGTTTTGACCTCCTAATGCGGTAATGGCACAAAATACGCTACGCTTATCGGATTAGGGTATAAGACCCACCATTTCGAAGCTAAGAACCAGGGCTACCACAATGTAGAAGGCCACTCAGTCCAAATCCTAGCACAACTAGGTCAAAAAAGCAGAATACCAAACCAGAACCGTAATTGTAGGTTCACAAATCACACAATACTGTAATTGGTCTAACTCAGTTTATACAGGTCCAAATGCCGAAATTCCAAAGGCATAGGATAGCTAAGACATCCAGATACATTTCATCAGAAGACACTAACATCAAAATCCACACCAATTCCAGTCAAAACAGTCAATTACAAGTGCAGTTTTCACATTCTGAGCAACCCAGATCAGCAATAGTAAAATCGACATATCTCACTCTACACTAGTCCAAATGACCTGAAATTTTACAGGCACCTCAACCACATCAATACCTACAACTTTCATGTTTTGAGCAAGTGCCAATTCGGCTTCTAAGCCTGAGATACAAAACCGGACAGAAAAGGGGGTTTTGAAACCCTAACATTTCACATTTCACTCCAAACCCAAAATTGGTTGCATTTATCACTAATTCACACCTACTAGAGTCTTTATAGACTATTGCAAATCATCAAAGATAGCCACAACATCACATTCATATTAAACCAGAAAATTCCTCAAAAAAAATAAAAACTTCACCAAATCAACTCAAACCAAGAAATAAATCACATAATCCACCACTTTGGCTCCCATTAGGCACAATTTAAACATCATTAAGTATAGGAGGAAGTTTAAGCTTCACTTACCTAGTAAACAAGAGAGAGGGAGTTGTAGGACACCTTAGCTCTCCAAGAAAACTTCACTAATCAACTTACTAGCACCTAATGGAGGGATAATATGGAGTAGAAACTAATTTAGGTAAGTGGTTTGGATGATTTGTGCTAGTTGGGAGCTTGAAAATTGAAGAAATTCTCTTCCTTCTTGAGCTTAAGAGAGCCGGCCATGGAGGAGTAAAATTGAGTGAATTTTGAGCAATTTTTAAGATATTTAACCTTTTGGTCAAAAAAGTCAAAAATTGGAATAGTAACTCTTAAATCCTATCCAATGATACCATGACACTTGGCACCTCATTAATGCATTCCTATCCTTTCTTTTCTCTCTCACATCAATCATTTCACACACTCTACTTATCTCTTAACACCCGATAAATTTTACACAGTATCCGGAATTTAACCTAATTGGCTGAATTTTTCCGAACTTTTCGCACTAGTGGGTCCCACGTCCAATATATATTCTTAATTTTCTAAAAATTCTCCAATACTAGAAAAATCATCTAAAAACTATAATTACTCATAAAATTCACCAGGAAAATATTCCTAAGCCTGAAGATGCAGAAAACATGCAATTAAGGGGAAAAACCCTAGGAAAAATATTAGGGAAATACGGGTTCTCACACTCTCTCCCCCTTAAAAAAATTTCGTCCTCGAAATTTCTCACCTTAATTTCCAAAAAGGTTTGGATACTTCTTTCGCATTTCCTCTTCCACTTCCCAGGTAGCTTCCTCTACTCCGTGGTTTCTCCATAGCACTTTCACTAGTGGAATCTGCTTGTTTCTGAGCTCTTTGACTTTCCGATCAAGCACTTGGACCGGTTTTTTTTCATAGGCAAGCGATTCGTCTACTTCGATCTCCTCCGGTTGTAAGACATGGGATGGATCAGGATGATACTTCTTTAGCATCGAGATGTGAAACACATCGTGGATTCGAGAGAGACTGGATGGCAGTTCCAGTCGATACGCGACCGCTCCAACCCTCTGAAGAATCTTGTAGGGTCCGACGTACCGCGGTTGAAGCTTCTTTCCTTTACCCGCTGTAAGACTTCGTAAGGGTGTGATCTTGAGAAATACGTAGTCTCCAACTTCAAACTCCAAGTCTTTTCTTCGATTATCAGCGTAGCTCTTTTGTCGGCTTTGAGCTGTTTGGATTCGTTGCCGTATCAACTTGACCTTCTCGTGAGCCTCTTCCATCCATGGAATAGTTTCCGGGTCCAGTGCTTTCTTTTCGCCAACTTCGTCCCAGTAAATCGGTGACCGGCACTTGCGTCCGTAGAGAGCTTCGTACGGAGCCATTTGAATCAACGAATGGAAGCTATTGTTGTACACAAAATCTACTAAGGTCATGTGCTGACCCCAGTTGCCTCCAAAGTCCAGAATGCAGGTTCGTAGCATGTCCTCGAGAGTTTGAATTGTCCGTTCTGACTGGCCATCCGCCTGAGGATGATAGGTCGTGCTCAAATTGAGTTTAGTCCCCAGGGTTTCTTGAAACTTTTGCCAAAATCGAGATACAAACCGTGGATCCCGATCGGAGACGATGCTCACAGGAACACCGTGTAGCCTTACTATCTCGTCCATGTATAGTCGGGCCAACTTGTCCATGGAATACTTTATGTTCACCGGCAAGAAATGGGCCGATTTGGTTAATCGATCCACGATCACCCAAACGGCATCGTGTCCTCTTTGCGTCCTCGGTAAACCTGAAACGAAGTCCATTGTGATGTTTTCCCACTTCCATTCGGGTATCTCCAAGGGTTGTAACAGACCCGATGGTTTTTGATGTTCTGCTTTCACCTGTTGGCAAATGAGATATTTCTGCACATATTGAGCGATTTCCTTCTTCATATTGTCCCACCAATAGGTTCCTTTTAAGTCTTGATACATCTTGCTACTACCCGGATGGATTGTATACTTGGACCGATGGGCTTCCTCCAAAATCTCTGCTTTCAACGGCTCATCCTTTGGTACCACTATTCGGTTTCGATACTTCAAAATACCCTCAGGACTCAAATTGAAGTCTATAGTTTCTCCCTTTTCCACTTTCTCTCTCCACTTCCGTACCATCAAATCTTCGCCTTGCGCCTCTTTAATACGTTCCAGTAGAGTAGAGGTTAGCCTAACATTGCCAAATATCAACTTATGACTCCCAAGACAGGGTCTCCACTCGCACACGGATTCTAATAAATCCCACTCCTTAATCATTAGCCCTGCTACTTGCACCTTACGACTCAAGGCATCTGCTACCACATTTGCCTTTCCCGGATGGTAATTGATTGTGCAGTCGTAATCTTCCAGGAATTCCATCCATCGCCGTTGTCTCATGTTCAGTTCCTTCTGGGAGAAAAGGTACCTAAGACTTTTATGGTCCGAGTACACTTCGAAAGTCACCCCATATAGGTAATGCCTCCACTTTTTCAGAGCAAAGACAACTGCAGCTAGTTCCAGATCGTGAGTCGGATAGTTCTGCTCGTGAAGCTTTAACTTCCTAGAAGCGAAAGAAATCACATTCCGGTTCTGCATCAAAACGCACCCTAGGCCTTCTCGCGACGCGTCCGCATAAACCGCAAACTCGTCCACTCCATTTGGTAAAACTAGCACTGGAGCCATGGTCAATCTTCTCTTTAATTCCTGAAAACTTGTTTCGCATCGGCCGTTCCAGATAAATTGGCCATGCTTCTTCGTCAGGTCAGTTAGAGGTCCTGCTAGTTTGGAAAAATCTTTAATGAACCTTCGGTAGTACCCAGCTAACCCTAGAAAGCTGCGAATTTCCGTTGGGTTTTCTGGCCTCTTCCAATTTGTCACAGCCTCTACCTTTGCCGGGTCCACCGAAATACCTTCGTGGGAGATCACGTGACCTAGAAACGCTACTTTCTCCAACCAGAACTCGCATTTACTAAACTTGGCGTACAACTTATGTTCCCTTAATGTCTGCAACACCACTCTCAAATGCTCCTTATGCTCCTCGCGTGTCTTAGAGTAGACCAAAATGTCGTCAATGAACACAACGACAAATCGGTCTAGATAGGGTTTGAAAACCCTATGCATTAGGTCCATGAAAGTGGCGGGAGCATTGGTCAGTCCAAAGGGCATAACGGCGAACTTGTAATGCCCGTATCTTGAGTTAAAAGCAGTTTTCGGAATGTCCTCCTTCCTAATTAACAACTGGTAGTATCCTTGTCGGAGGTCCAACTTCGAAAAGACCACTGCTCCTTGCAACTGGTAGTATCCTTGTCGTAACATTGTTCAGCCCCCGGTAGTCAATACACATCCTCAAAGTTCTGTCATTTTTCTTCACAAATAGGACAGGAGCCCCCCAAGGAGACCCACTCTCGTGAATGAATCCCCGCTCCAAAAGATCTTGCAATTGCAACTTAAGCTCCTTAAGTTCTGCAGGCGCCATTCGGTAAGGGGTCTTTGAGATAGGTGAGGTTCCAGGTAATAGATCTATTCGGAATTCTATCTCCCTTTCCGGAGGTAAAGCTACTAACTCATCAGAAAAAATATCCGGAAATTCCCTCACTATGGCCACGTCTTCCACTTTTAACTTATCTGTAGGGGTGTTAATTAAAAAGGCCAAAAAAACCTTGCGCCCCTCTACTTATCAGTTTCCTAGCTCGGATGCCCGAAATTGAGCAGATGAGGCTAACCTACCCCTTATATCCAACCTTAAGGTTGCCTCGCTAGGAATGCGAAATTCTACTATTTTCGTTTTACAATCCAGTTGGACGTTATATTTGGCTAGCCAGTCCATACCCAGAATCACATCGTACCCCTTAATGGACAAGCTAATCAGGTCTCCTATAAATCTCCTTTCACCTACCCATACCTCGCAATCCCTATAAACCATACTAGTCACCAGACGTTGATTCCCCGTAGGTGTACTACCTTCTAGGTCATATGGTAAACTAGCAAGTTTTATATCGATGCCACACATGAAATTTGGGTAAACAAACGAATGAGTGGCATCAGGATCAATTAAAACTTTGGCAAAACGGTGGAAAATAGGGATCGTACCTTCTACAACCTCGGAAGACTCTGGGACCTGATGGGGCTCTAAGGAATACACCCTAGCTGGAACTTTAGGTTTGGATCCGTCTCCCTTGGCTGGTCCAGTATTGGTCCTCGACGATGGTTGGCTCCCCTTTCCGTCTTGTTTCAGGACCGGGCATGTAGCCAATTGGTGGTCCGCGCTTCCACATCGCAGACATTTGCCCTGTTTCCTCCAGCAATTATCTTCTGTGAGAACCCGTAAAACCCTAATATTTTTTTTCCTAGGGTTTATTACCCCTTAATTGCATGTTTTCTGCATTTTCTGGCTTAGAAATATTTTCTTAGTGGATTTTATGAGCAGTTATAGTTTTAAGATGATTTTTCTAGTATTGGTGAATTTTTAGAAAATTAAGAATGTATATTGGATGTGGGACCCACTAGTGCGAAAAGTTCGGAAAAATTCGGCCATTAAGGTTAAGTTTCGGATACTGTGAAAAATTTATCGGGTGTTAAGAGATAAGTAGTGTGTGTGAAGTGATTGATGTGAGAGAGAAAAGAAAGATAAGAAAGCATTAATGGAGGTGACAAGTGTCACTTTCCTAGTGGGTGGACTTTAAGAATTACTATTCACAATTTTTGACTTTTGACCAAAATTAGTTAATATCTCCAAAAATTCACAAAATTCACCATTTTTCTTCCTTGTGTTGGCCGGCCCTCTCTCTCTCAAAGAAGAAGAAAATTCCTCAACTCTCAAGCTTCCATAAGCTTCAATCTTCCATAAACAAAAGCTTAGACTAGATTTCACTCCATAAAATCCTATCTTCTAGTGCTAGTAAGGGTTGTAGTGAAGTTTGTTTGAAGCTCTAAGGTGTCCACAATCTCTCTTTCCCTTGTTTCTTGGTAAGTGATGCTACAACCTCTCCCCTATACCTAATGATGGTTATATTATGCTTAATGGTGGCATGAGTGAAGGAATATATGATTTGTTTCTTGATTTGGCTTGTTTTGGTGAAGTTTTTATTTTATTGGGAATTTTTGTGGTTTAATATGGAATGAATGTTGTGGCCTTGTATGATAATTGGCAATGGACTATAATGACTCTAGGAGGTGTGAATTGTTGATAAATGCAATCAATTTTGGATTTGGATGGAAAATGGAAAGTTAGGGTTCATATTTTTCCCAATTCTGTCCGGTTTTAGATCATAGGGTTAGAGGCCGAATTGGACTTTGCTCAAAACATGAAAGTTGTAGGTATTGATGTGTTTGAGGTTCCTGTAAAATTTCAGGTCATTTGGATTTGTGTAGAGTGAGTTATGTCGTTTTTACTGTTGCTGTCCAGGGTTGCTCAGAATGCGAAAACTGCGATAGTAATTGGCCATTTTGACTGGAATTGGTTTGGATTTTGGAGTTGGTGTCTTCTGATGAAATGTATCTGGATGTCTTAGCTAACATATGCCTTTGGAATTTCGGCATTTGGACTTGTATATACTGAGTTATAGTAATTACAGTTTTGTGTGATTTGCAAACCTGTTTTGGGAATTCTGGTATAGTATTTTGCATATTTGACCTAGTTGTGTTAGGAACTGGATTGAGTGACCTTCTACATTGTTGTAGCTCTGTTTCTTGGCTTCGAAATGGTGGGTCTTACACCCCCATCCGATAATTGTAGTGAGAGTTGTGCCATTACCGCAAAATGACGTCAAAACTGTATTTTTCCGGGCCAATGCTAGTTACATTTCCGAAATTTCTGGTTTCCTCTATTGTTTGTAAATGTTTATGGAACCTTATTGGGGTCATGTTTGGCCTTGGTTTATGACTCGTTATCGAGTCTCATTGTATTTGTTTGCATGTTTTTAGGGCGTGACGGTGGTGCACAACGTTCTTTTGACTAAAGTGTTTGAAACCACATTGTGCTAGCTTGGTGAGTGTACTACTCACTTGTGTGCTATTATATGGCTTTGATATTTGAACTTGAGATGTTGAATGTTAATGGATTGATGTGAGAGTGTACTTTATCACTCTCACTTATTGTTTCACATGTTATTGAAAAGTTATTGGAAAGTTATATGAACTGTTATATGAAATGAAATACATGACTTGGTATCGATTGGACAAGTATCCAACGACTACAAATGTTATCATTGAGCTCAACCCCATTGGTAGTTGATTGAATCGAGCCGACAAGGGTTTGGTCGTGACAATTAATGAGCCTTGGGTAAAGTTATAAGGAATCTTGTAGTATGAGAGACTCTTGATTCCGGTATACTCGAGTAATACCACAGTACAAGTGTTTGGAGTGCGGGCCCGGTAGGGGGATGTTTGGTGGAAGGAATGGGAGAGAAGAGGAGTCTATGGTTGGTTACTCTTCAACATTGACGGAGGGTCAATGAGGTTGGATCAAGAATGGAAGCGTGGAAGTGGGCTCTTGAGAGCCGTCCGTATCCTTTTATCGATGTGTTTCATTCCTTAATTGTGTACTTGAAATGAAAGGTTATGCTATATGCTCTTAGTTGCTTATGTGGTAGTAACTCACTGGGCTTAAACTCATTCCGTTCCATTTGTTTTCCTTACAGGAAAATGACCACTTTTGGAAAAGGTTGTGCTAGTTGGTTGTCAAGTTGAGCTAATGTAAATATATCTTTTGAATAGCTCGGTGAATGAAACCCTAATGTGTATTGGGTTCATTTTCTTTTGATTGGCAAACCGAACATGTATATTCATGATGAATGGTTTTTGGCATGCCATTTGGTTGTAAATGTTAGATTTCAATGTATATATATATGCTTGGTTGATATTTGGTTGGATTTCGGATCAACTCGTATTTCAAACGGCAAAAGAAAAATTTTGGCTACTCTCGGCCTAGTATCCGGATTCTGACGTGGCCGGTACTGCTCATCTTCGGCTTCGATTTTTATTATTATTTTTTTTTATTTTGTGCTTTTGACTAGTGTACGCGCGTGGGTAGGTTCCGGAACGCATTAGATCGACATTAATTGATCCGTTAGTCCTGGCGAGAGTTGGGCAGGCAGTCCGCTAACCCCTTTGGTTCGCCTTAGGGGAAAGTGGGGCTGTCACATCTTCGGTGTGGTTTGCTTTTCCACAATGCCCACAGGGATCACGAGGTGCCGAAGCCGAGCCACTCTGAGCGTTTCCCCTTTGTCCTCGCCCAGCTTGACCACCCCTGAACGGAGTCCCTCTGCCTGAACCCGATTGTCGACCACCACCCGTTCCTCGTCCAAATTTAGAGGGAGTGCTCTTCTCACCTTGTCCAGACGTACTCCCAGGAAAACCACGCTTCTTAGCCTGGAAGTTTCGGACCTGCAGCCGTGCACTTTCAACTCGTTGGGCTTTTTCCATTGCCTCGCTAAACGTAGTGATTTGAGCCGCCGCGAGGTCTTTCTGGATCTCAACATTCAACCCCTGAATAAAGCGCCGAATCCGTCGTTGTTCAGTCATGATTAACTCAGGCGCAAATTTGGACAGGCGGGTAAATTGACTCTCATATTCCGCCACAGTCTGAGCCCCTTGCCGGAGCCGGATAAACTCGTCCTCCTTCCTCTCCTGGACTAGAGGAGGGAAAAACTTTGCATTAAATTCTCGGATGAAGTTCACCCAAGTCCTAGGCGTCTGCTCCCGCTCCCATTTCTGTCTAATTACGTTCCACTAGGAACGGGCAGCCCCCTCAAGTTGAAACACGGCAAAAGTCACCTGCCGTTCGTCTGGGTAATGTAGAGCTGCAAATATATCAACCATCTTCTCAAGCCATTTCTCAGCAACGTCAGGGTCGGGTCCCCCAACAAACTTCGGCGGGGAAAACTTTTGAAAACGTTCGAGAGCTCTATCCTCGCTCTCGATATGGTTACCAGGTTCTGGCCCTGTTGTTGCACTACTTGTGCTAGTAAATTGGTCATTTGCTGCATAGCAGTAGCTATTTGCACATTCGGATCTATTTGCGGTCCAGGATTGGGTCCAGTAGAGGTTTCCCCCGTTTCCCTAACCGGTGTGGGTTGTCTAGTTCCGCGCCCACGTCCCCGACCACTCCGTGTACCTTCCATGAGTTTTACTCGGTCTAGGCAAGAATACTAAACCAAAGTAGTAACAAGACATATAAGTAACACTTAAACTTTGCACAATAACACATATTTATACAGTCCAAGCATAATCACAAACACACATACATACAAGCCAAACACATATATACAATCAGTCAAGTCAAGTACGGCCAAAGCACGTACAAACACAAACGATCCCCCCGAGGATTGGCCTATCAAAAGAGATTTACACGTAGCTAACCCAACACAAAACGGTTAGCTAAGGCTCTATCCCTATCCCTATGTACATACAAAAACCACCAACTATCCAAAACATGCCTAAAGATCAAGGCCTAGTCAGTCGCTGGGGTCTGGGACCCAGGCGACGGGGTAGACTCCTCCCCAGCCTCGGCCCCAGCACACGAGGCCTCATCGCTAGACTCCTCGAGCCCGTCGTCGCACAGATTAAGGATCGCCTCTGCACGACCCCTGACTTTGCGAGCTCGCTTAACCTCGCGCTCGCGTGCATCCCTCAGTTGGTCGCATAGATCATCAACTCTGTCCTCGACCTCGTGCACGTCATACTCTAGCTCCTTGATGCGTGCAGCCTGCTTCTCGTTGGTTGCCTTAACCTGAGTCACCTCAGCTTCCAGCTTAGCAACCCCAGCTTCCAACTTAGCGTTATCCTTAGCAAGCTCCTCACGCTCCTTTGCCACAGCCAAAACTAAGGCGTTCGGGTAAGCATAAGTATCACGGCACTCACACCGTCGAAGGCGGTTGGCCGGGCTCCAACGCACCACGGCCCCCTTCTGCCTGATCTGATATGGAATCACGGGGAGTGCTCTGGGAGGTCTCACTCCCGAAGGACTAGCACTAGGGTCACCACTCGCATCCATCCTACACCACAAGAATAATTAACCATAAATATTAGCTTACAGGCCATAAACAACAAATCCTCAAATTAAGCAGTCCTATAACACCCAGGCTAGTTCAAACCTAGGCTCTGATACCACCTGTGACAGCCCCACCTTCCCCTAAGGCGAACCAAAGAGGTTAGCGGACTGCCTGCCCAGCTCTCGCCAGGACTAACGGTGCAGTATAAAGCGATCTATCACGTTCTGAAACTTATAATGCGCGCAACAAGGCAAAAGGGCAAAATAACCCAACATAAAAGAAATGAAATCCAGAGTCGGCCATGAATGGTAACCGACCCGTCCGAAACCCAACCAAACATCGAAATACATATACAACATAACATTAACCATTTACCAGCCACAATGGCATTTAAAAGTGATACAAAAGTCACTACATATGTGGGTTGCCAAAACAAAAGTGAAAACGGCCCTAATGATACATTTAAGGTCCCATTTTATATACAATACAAAAGAGGCATTCATCTAGTTCATTCGGCAACCATTTAACAAAATTCATTCCAAAAGAGTCATATTCCTGTAAAGAAAACAAAAGAAACGGGGTGAGCTAAGTGCCCAGTGAGAATACAACCACCATAGCAACTAAGATCACATAAGCATAACCGTTCAGTTCAAGTATGCAAATAAGAAGTAAATCAAATCAGTGAAAGGATACGGACGGCTCTCAAGAGCCCATTTCCTCGCTTATATTCTTGATCCAACCTCATTGACCCTCCGTCAATGTTAAAAGTAACCATCCGTAGACATCACTTACATCCAACCGTCCAACTATCATACCCCAACCGGGCCCGCACTCCATTCAGTCATTTTGGTAATACTCGAGTATACCGGAACCGAGGGTCTCATTACCACCCGATTCCCCAGTACAGTCCCCGTGGCATGTCAATTTTCACGACCAAGCCCTCGCCGGCTCGATTCAATTGACTACCTACGAGGTTGAGCTCAGTAATGCAGTAAGGCCGTTGGATATTCGTCCAAACGACACCAAATCAGTTGTCCATGAATGGCATCCAATATTTCATATGGCAAGTGCAGTATTTCAGTAAAACGGTAAACAATCATGAATGGAATCACAAGGGGTG
This sequence comes from Coffea arabica, assembly GCF_036785885.1. Taxonomy (NCBI): domain Eukaryota; kingdom Viridiplantae; phylum Streptophyta; class Magnoliopsida; order Gentianales; family Rubiaceae; genus Coffea; species Coffea arabica. Next base: position 44,976,158 of record NC_092320.1, on the reverse strand, counting down.
AGGGCGGTCAAGTACACCCTCACCTTAATCAATTTCAATAACCAAATAAGCCTTCAAGGCATCAAATTCACATATAACAAAGCCACATTGTAACAATTTGAGTGAGTAGTATACTCACCAATCACGTAGGTGATATTTCATGCACCAACGTTAAAAAGGTCGCCGTGAACCCTCGTCACGTCCTAGAACACGTAAACAAAGACCATGAGACTCGATAACGAGTCATAAAGCAATACCAATCACAACCCCAATAGGGTTTCATATGCATTTTAAGCATAAAAGCAAACCAGAAAATCAGGAAATATAACTCATTTGTTCCAACAACAAAAAACAGTTTTGACCTCCTAATGCGGTAATGGCACAAAATGCGCTACGCTTATCGGATTAGGGTGTAAGACCCACCGTTTCTAAGCTAAGAACCAGGGCTACCACAATGTAGAAGGCTACTCAGTCCAAATCCTAGCACAACTACGTCAAAAATGCAGAATACCAAACCAGAACCGTAATTGCAGGTTCACAAATCACACAATGCTGTAATTGGTCTAACTCAGTCTATACAGGTCCAAATGCCGAAATTCCAAAGGCATTGGATAGCTAAGACATCCAGCTACATTTCATCAGAAGACACTAACATCAAAATCCACACCAATTCCAGTCAAAACAGTCAATTACAAGTGCAGTTTTCACATTCTGAGCAACCCAGATCAGCAATAGTAAAATCGGCATATCTCACTCTACACTAGTCCAAATGACCTGAAATTTTACAGGCACCTCAACCACATGAATACCTACAACTTTCATGTTTTGAGCAAAGGCCAATTCGGCCTCTAAGTCTGAAATACAAAACCGGACAGAAAAGGGGGTTTTGAAACCCTAACATTTCACATTTCACTCCAAACCCAAAATTGGTTGCATTTATCACTAATTCACACCTACTAGAGTCTTTATAGACTATTGCCAATCATCAAAGATAGCCACAACATCACATTCATATTAAACCAGAAAATTCCTCAAAAAAAAATAAAAACTTCACCAAATCAACTCAAACCAAGAAATAAATCACATAATCCACCACTTTGGCTCCCATTAGGCACAATTTAAACATCATTAAGTATAGGAGGAAGTTTAAGCTTCACTTACCTAGTAAACAAGAGAGAGGGAGTTGTAGGACACCTTAGCTCTCCAAGAAAACTTCACTAATCAACTTACTAGCACCTAATGGAGGGATAATATGGAGTAGAAACTAATTTAGGTAAGTGGTTTGGATGATTTGTGCTAGTTGGGAGCTTGAAAATTGAAGAAATCCTCTTCCTTCTTGAGCTTAAGAGAGCCGGCCATGGAGGAGTAAAAATGAGTGAATGTTGATCAATTTTTAAGATATTTAACCTTTTGGTCAAAAAAGTCAAAAATTGGAATAGTAACTCTTAAATCCTATCCAATGATACCATGACACTTGGCACCTCATTAATGCATTCCTATCCTTTCTTTTCTCTCTCACATCAATCATTTCACACACTCTACTTATCTCTTAACACCCGATAAATTTTACACAGTATCCGAAATTTAACCTAATTGGCCGAATTTTTCCGAACTTTTCGCACTAGTGGGTCCCACGTCCAATATATATTCTTAATTTTCTAAAAATTCTCCAATACTAGAAAAATCATCTAAAAACTATAATTACTCATAAAATTCACCAGGAAAATATTCCTAAGCCTGAAGATGCAGAAAACATGCAATTAAGGGGAAAAACCCTAGGAAAAATATTAGGGAAATACGGGTTCTCACAGACTGACCCATGTTTAGTGGCAATGAAAAATAAAATGCATACTAGTGGGACTGACCCATGTTTAGCAGCAATGAAAATGAAATGCTCACTAGTGGGACTGATCCATGTTTAGTGGCAATAAAAAATAAAATGCACGCTAGTGGGACTGACCCATGTTTAGCGGCAATGAAAATGAAATGCTCACTAGTGGGACTGACCCACGGTTAGTGGCAGTGCAAATGAAATGCTCACTACTGGGACTGACCCATGGCTAGTGGCGATGCAAAATGAAATGCTCACTAGTGGGACTGACCCACGGCTAGTAGCGGTGCAAATGAAATGCTCACTAGTGAGACTGACCCATGGCTAGTGGCGATGCAAAATGAAATGCTCACTAGTGGGACTGACCCACGGCTAGTGGTGATGCAAAATAAAATGCTCACTAGTGGGACTGACCCACGGCTAATGGCAGTGTAAATGAAATGCTCACTAGTGGGACTGACCCACGGTTAGTGGCGATGCAAAATGAAATGCTCACTAGTGGGACTGACTCACGGCTAGTGGCAGTGCAAATGAAATGTTCACTAGTGGGACTGACCCACGGCTAGTGGCGATGCAAATGAAATGCTCACTAGTGGGACTGACCCACGGCTAGTGGCGATGCAAAATGAAATGCTCACTCGTGGGTCAGTGGGACTGACCCACGGCTAGTGGCGATGCAAAATGAAATGCTCACTAGTGGGACTGACTCACAGCTAGTGACAGTGTAAATGAACAATGCTTTGACAATCGGTCAGTGGGATTAAACTCGAGCCTGCCATGATGAAACTTGATTTGATTTTTTGATTTTTCAATTTTTTTTGAATTTTTTGAATTTTTTTTATTTGTTGATTTGTTGATTTTTTGACTTTTTGAATTTTTTTATTTTTTGGCTTTTTGATTTTTTTGATTTTTTTTGACTTTTTGATTTTTTGAGAATCTTTCCAAAAATAATTTACCCCAGTGTGGGCCCTTCTTCTTTCTTTCTTCCCTTTCTTTGGTATCGGCCTTCCACATCACCAGATGTTTCTTCGTCAATTTCAGCCATAAATACCTGTACAGGGGGCTTACCAAAGTATAACATGCACTTAAATTTCTTATTTTATTTTTTGAAATTTATGCGCCTACTATTCATGAAAAGAGCACGTGATTGATTCGAAAATGTCTTGCTTGACTCTTGGATGAAATCCCCAAATGTGTTATAAAAATTTGCCCCAGTATGGGTTTCTTTTGTGAAATCTCATAAATAAAAATTTGCCCCAGAGTAGGTCAATTTAATTGCAAAAATTTGGTTGGATGACTCTCCATTTATTTGAACAAAGTAAGAAACTGTGTTTCCTAACATGTAGTGTGAAGAAATCTAAGCGTCTTGCTTAAACTCATACAGAAAATTTCATGATGAATTTCTCAAAATAATGCCAAATTACAAGAGATTTCTTTCCCACTTTAGCATCAACGCTTAGGGTAATGGGTCACCATGTGACGGCCCCACTTCCCTCTAGGGCGTACCAAAGGGTTCGGCGGGTCGCCTGCCCAACTCTCGCCAGGACTCACTCGTTCACTTCAATCCTCAATTAAAATCGAAATAAATCACGGGAATAATTATAACGACGATCCAAAACTTAACGCAAAACTTGTGTACATTACTATCTCAAAAGGGAGTACAAACATCGAATATACAAAGGTTCTCAGTTCACCACACATCCAGCCCGTGCCAAGCACTAGGGCGAGAACCATTACAAAACCAAAAACTAGTCTAGGCTAGTCTAAACTGAGCTCTCGTCCTTGCTCGCCTTCCCCTGTTAAGGAAAACAAACTAAAGGGGTGAGCTAAAAGCTCAGTGAGATTCTATATACAAAAACAAGTAATTGAACAAGGACATTAATCATGTAATAACAAATAATCCAGAAAACATGACCAATATAAAGTAATTATAATACATTCATTAAAAGGATACAGGCTCACAAGGAGTGTGACGCCCCGAAAAGTATGAGTATGAGAATCCGAAATTTTTTTTTTTATATATTTTCTTGACGTTATTTTGTTTTCTTGTCTATAAGTTTGTTTTCTTCAATATATTAATTTTCTATACATTTTTATAAGGAAACATAGTTTTCAAATCATTTTCTTGATCCAAGTTAGTCCACGTTAAGTTTGAAGTGTATTATGGACGTGGGACCCGCTAGTGCGGTAAATGTGGTATATTTTTAACAACTCATTGGAGTTAATTGTAAAGATTAAAAGAAGTTTGGGCCATAGTGTGACTTTTGGTTAAGCACAAATTGCTAGACTTCCTAAAGGTTCCATGAAGTTCCTAAGCTTAATTGTGATTGGCTAAACAAAAAGGTAGTGGACTTTGACCAAGGGACTTAGTTAATATCTTCTTAGCAAGACCAAAGGCCAAAACAACAAGGAGAATTTCAGCCAGCTCTAGGGAGAAAAGAGGGGAGAAAAACCAAGAGAAAATAAGAGAAAGAACAAGAAAAAATTCTGGTTTTGTGCAACCCATCCAACAAGCTTGGGAGTTAGAGCAAAAGAAAGCTAATGAACTTGGTTCTTGAAGTGCAGCCTTGTAAATCCACCTTTGGAAGGTAAAGCAGCCTTGAACTCTTGTAAAAGCTTATAGCAATTGGGTAGAAATGTTGTTTTTGATGTTGTAAGATGCTAATAAGGGTTAATGATGGTTTATATATAACTTTTGTGGGTTTGTGTGGAAGATTTGGTGATTTCTATGGTTGTTGAGAAAATTCCAGAATTGAGATTTCTTATGGTTCAGTTCTGCCTGTTTCTGTTTGACCAGGTTAGAGGCCGAATTGGCCTTAGCACAAAACATGAAAGTTGTAGATAATGATGTTTTCTAGTTACCTATAAATTTTCAGCTCAATCTGAACTCTGTATCCAGTGAAAAGACCGAAATACCCCTGCTACCCTGTTTCTGTCCGAAACTGATAATCAGCTTTGGTAATTGGTTAGTTTGACTGGGAATACTACTGATTTAGTTGTTGATGTCTTCTTAAGAATTCTAGCCCTGTATCTTAGCTTTCAAATGGCTTTGGAATTACCTAAATTGGAGTTGTGTGTGCTGAGATATGAGTGAATAAAGCAGGACTGCTAGTTGATTTCCGCAGTGAATTTCGAACTGGAAAATCTGGAGTTGTTTTGGATAATTTGACCTAGTTAGGGTGAGAACTGGACTGAGTGGTCTTCATGAAAGTTATAGGGAATGATATTTTAGAGGTGCCTGCAAACTTTCAGGTCAATCGGAGTAGCGTAGCTTGAGAAATGTCGAAGTTACTATTGCTGTTCTGGTTTTACCCGAATGTAAGAATTGCGCCTGTAATTGGTTGTTTTGGTCAGGATTGCTTCCGAATTAGTTGTTGAGGCCTTCTGATGAAATTTAACCCTGTTTCTTAGCTATCAGCTGGTTTTGGAATTTCTGGATTTGGACTTGGAGAACCTGAGTTATGATGTTTCCGCTAGAATGCGTTCTGTGAATCTGTTTTTGTGATTCTGGTGTCGTTTCTTGCATTTTTTACCTGGTTACACTCGAAACTGGGTTGAGTAACCTTCTGTAATATTGTAGCCCTATCTCTTAGCTTCGAAACGGTGGGTCTTCCACCTTCATCCGACAATCGTAGTGCCTTTGGTGCCATTACCGGAAAAGGATGTCAAAAGCTATTTTTCTGGTTTTGAGCTTAACTTTCATTTCCAGACTTTTTCCTAGCTTAACTTGTGTTTGTACTACTTGGAACTTGCTGAATGGCTATTGGATGAACTTGTTGTTGTGTGTGTACCTTTGGGACTGGCTGAGGAAATAATGAAACCATGATGGCTGGAAAAGTTAGCAAATTCAGGGGAAGTGCTGTCCGAATTTTGAAGGGACTTGTTTGCATTGAGTTTGTGATCTAAGACTTGGATTTGAGCAAGGCAATGTTATATGATGGATGATTTCTGAGCCGTGGAGGTGAGTGACCCTAAACTGTTTCCAAAGTTACTTATGAACCGTTTCTTGCACTATTTACTTGATTGCATATCATGAGTGCTTGCATGTGGCCCATGACATATTTTGGCTTAAATGAGTACTTGGAATTCGTGTGCTGAACACCAACGTCTCCACCTCTGTGTACTGTTCATCTGGAGCAAATGGCTCCCCCTCTGACTGTTTACTGTTAAATGTTTGTTTGGAGCGTTGGGTGTTTAAGTACAACGATTTCACTGGCTCACGAGAGCAATAAATGTACATTTGATCTTAGAATCATGACATCACTGAAATGAACGACTGTGAAATTGATTTGCTTACCGATTTTATTGGTTACTCGCTGAGCTTTTAGCTCACCCTAAAAACTATTTTATTCCCCTCCACAGGGCTCGTGGCGAAGGAAGGACTTGTAGTACTTGTGCACGTGTATGGATGGCCTAAACTTTGTACAATTTTGGATTTGGAATTATTTTATGTATATTTGGGATTAGTTTCCGCTGCATTTGTGACATGTAATTATTGGAGACGGATGTGTATTTGTGGACCATTTGATGTATACTTGAGATTTGTATTGTATTTATTTGAGGACTGTAGTGAACGACGGAGTCCCGGCGAGAGTTGGGCAGGCGGCCCGCCGAACCCTGGGATACGCCCTAGGGGGAGGTGGGGCCGTCACAAGGAGCAATTCGTTGTTTGTTTCCCATTCATTGTCTTATTCCTCCAATTATTTAAAATTGCATCTTTGTAAGTAAAACCCTCGTTTTTTTTTTTACGTTCGTTTGTTCATTCTTGTTTACCTTCTCCTACACGTTGGCCAGGCTTTCCCCCCCCCATCCGGACATTGACCGGACTACAAGGTAATACTCGAGTATACCAAATGTTCACCCAGGTCACCATATCGCCCGATCGAATCCGCTTCTGGCTCGAGTCGATCGGTAACAAGGGCAAGGGCCCAGTTCAGCCAAAAAGGCTTACATTCATGCGCAACTAGTATTTCAACATTTAAACACCAAAAATCTCATATTTATTTAGGTCGAGCGCGATAAAGCACTCACTCACCTAGCAAAAGTTCATTTTAGAAATCGTAGAAAACAATTAACATTTAATCAAATGTTCACAAATAACCACATAGTCACAACAATCCACATAGTCATAGAAACAAAACGTATATAGAACACTCACTAAGCTCGCAAATGTGGTTTCATTCACTTCCGTCAAAAGAACGTTGTGCACCACGGTCACGTCCTAAAACATGCAAACAAATACCATGAGACTCGATAACGAGTCATAAACCAAGGCCAAACATGACCCCAATAGGGTTCCATAAGCATATACAAACATTAAAGGAAACCAGAAATTTTGGAAATGTAACTAGCTTTGGCCCTGAAAAAAAAACAATTTTTGTCCTCATTTTGCGGTAATGGCACCAATTTCACTACGATTATCGGATGAGGGTGCAAGACCCACCATTTCGAAGCTAAGAGATGGGGATACAACATCACAAAAGGTCACTCAACCCAGTTTTGAGTGTAAATAGGTCAAAAATGCAAGATACTACATCAAAAACGTAAAACAGATTCACCAAAACGCATTCTAGCGGAAACATCATAACTCAGGCTCTACAAGTCCAAATCCAGAAATTCCAAAACCAGCTGAAAGCTAAGAAACAGGGATAAATTTCATCAGAAGGCCTCAACAACCAATTCAGAAGCAATTCCAGCCAAAACAACCAATTACAGGCGCAATTCTTACATTCGGGTAAAACCAGAACAGCAATAGTAATTTTGACTTTTCTCATTCGACACTACTCCGATTGACCTGAAATTTTGTAGACACCTCTAAAATGTCATTCCCTAAAACTTTCATGTTTTAAGCCAAGGCCAATTCGGCCTCTAACTAGGAGCTAAAAATTCAGGCAGAATGCTCCCTCAAGAACCCTAATTTTCTGAAATTTCATCCAAACCAGAAATTGGTTGCAATTAATCACTTTTTTCCACCTCCTAGAGTCATTATATACCAATTCCAATCATCATAGCTAGGCACACAATCATGCTTATATTAAAACATAAAAATCCCCAAAAATAATAAAACTTCATCACAACAACCACAAATCAAGAATTAATCCATAAACTTGCATCTCATACTACCACTAAGCATGATTTAAGCATCAATTAAGGGAGGAGGGTGGTTCTTCACAACTTACCTTAAAACAAGAGAGAGAGAGCTATTGGACACCTTAACTTTCCAAATAACTTCAGACAACAACTCACCAACACCTCCTTAAATGGTTTTATGGAGCAAAATCAAGGTTGGATGGTTGGTTTTGATGATTTGGAACAAGATTGAAGTGTTTTCTTCCTTGTGCTTGGAGTAAGAGAGGGAGAAAGAGAACAAGAGAGGGCCGGCTACCATGGAGGATATTTTGATGATTTTTGGGTCATTTTTGGTTTATTTAAGTCAAATGGTAAGACCATGAATAGTGGTCTTAAGGTTCAACCACTCAAATGGTGACCCTTGTCACCTTATTTAATGACTTGCCTAACTTTTTTTGTCTCTCATACACCTATCCACTCGGTACCTCTAAATATCTCATAACACCCGGTAAATTAATTCCAGTATCCAAAACTTAACCTAGTTGGTCGAATTTTTTCCAAACTTTTCGCACTAGTGGGTCCCACGTCCGGTATATGCTCTTAATTTCTCAAAATCCATTCGATACTAGAAAAAAAACATCTAAAAATTATATCTGCTCCTTAAATTCATCTAGAAATTTTTCTAATCACGAAAATGCAGAAAACAAGCCATGAAAAAATATATAACCTAGGAAATGAAAAATACGGGTTCTCACACTCTCTCCCCCTTAAAAGAATTTCGCCCTCGAAATTCATACCTTCCGTCGTCTCGGAGGACCGCAGAACTTGTTGCTGATCTACGGCATAAACTTGTGTGGATACTTTTGTTCGGTTTCCTCTTTCATGAGTTTGTTTCGGTTTGGTTCCTTCCACTTGTTGAGTACTACCCTCTCGTGGCTGTTTCTTCGGGCAATTGTTAAGTTGATGATTGCTACTCCCACAAATCAAACATTTTCCCCCTTTCCGCCAGCAATCATTCTCAGTGTGATTTGCCTTTCCACAGTGTCCACAGGCCAATCGAGGAGCTACTGTTGGATCTTCTCGAGAAATGTCCTTTGATCCGATCTGACTTCCTTTCATGGACCTTTCACCTTATGCTCTTAATGTCCAAGGTGGGCGAGGTGAATGGTTCACTTTTTGCACTTTGGAGAGCATTGTCTTTTCTCCGAATTCCTCAGGTGTGCTGCTGGATGTATCTCTTTTCCGCGTTTGAAAGGCTTTTACTCGGGCTTTCACATCCTCAATTCTTTGGGCCTTCTCAAGAGCCTCTGTAAACGTATTAACTTGAACTGCCGCTAATGCCTCATGGATTTCCAAATTTAGTCCTTGTACAAATCGTCTTATTCTCCGTCGTTCCGTAACCACCAATTCGGAAGCGAATTTAGATAGTCTAGTAAATTTGGTCTCATATTCGGCCACACTTACGGTTCCCTGACGCAAGCCAATAAATTCGTCCTCTCTCCTTTCTTGGACTAAAGGTGGGAGATACTTTTCGTTAAATTCCCTTACAAAGTTCGCCCATGTCTATACCGTCTGTTCTCTTTCCCACTTGGCCTTAATTACATTCCACCACGCGCGGGCTGGTCCTTCGAATTGAAATACAACAAAATTTACTTGTCTTTGCTCCGTGTAATTCAAAGCCGCGAAGGTATTAATCATTGCCTCCAACCACTGCTCAGCTATATCCGGATCAAGCCCTCCTTGAAATTTCGGAGGTAGAAACTTTTGGAATCTTTCAAGAGCCTTATCCTCTCCGATCTCAGGATTTCGGGGTTGATTCACTGGCATTTAACCCTGTTGATCTACCAGTCGTGCCAGGATATTTGTCATTTGTTGCATCGCCGTTGCCATTTGATCTCCAGCCTCAACCCTCGGTCCCTGTTCTTGCTCGGCCACTGTTTCTCTTTCTTCTGTGACGCCCCGAAAAGTATGAGTGCGAGACCTGAAAATTTTCTAATTTTCTAGGGTTTATTTTATTTAATCGCCCGCCTTTTCTACATTTTCTTTATTAGAAAAATTCCCCAGATAAAGTTTATGAGTAAATATAGTTTTAAGATGATTTTTCTAGTATTGGATAGTTTTTGAGAAATAAAGAGCGTATATCGGACGTGGGACCCGCTAGTGCGAAAAGTTCGGAAAAATTCGGCCAGTTAGGTTAAGTTTTGGATACTGGGTTTAATTTACCGAATGTTAAGAGATAATTAGAGGTTGCTTAGATGGTTAATGATGGAGAGACAAAAGGATAAGTGTTACAATTAAAAGGTGCTAGGTGTCGCGACCCGATTGGAGTTGGACTTTGACTTAACTTTCTTACCTTTACTAAATACCAAAATTTGACCAAAAATATCCCATTTCTTCTTCCTTCTTGGCTAAACACTTGAGAGAAAGAAAGAGAGGAAAAGTTTCATCTTCAACTTCAAATCCAAGCCAAATCTTAAGTTCCAACCATTGGAAACTCAAATTACTCCATACAAAGTGCTAGTTAAGGAAGATTAGGAACTTGAATGGAAGGATTTTTGGAGGACAAAGCCTAAGCTCCTACCTTTCTTGTGGTTTTAAGGTATTTTGCCAAGAACATCCTCTTTACTTCAATTAATTGCTTATTAGTGGTTTTTAGTTGTTTTAGATGTTGTTTTGTGGAAGATTAGCACTTGAATGCATGAATTCCAGATTTGGGTTTCACTAACCCCTATTCTACCCGTTTCTGTTTGACCAGGTTAGAGGCCGATTTGGCCTTAGCACAAAACATAAAAGTTGTATAGAATGATGTTTTCTAGTTACCTGTAAATGTTCATCTCAATCTGAGCTCGGTAGCCTGTGAAAAGACCGATATACCCCTGCTATCCTGTTTCTATCCGAGAATAGTAATCAGCTTTGGTAATTGGGTAGTTTGACTGGGAATACTACCGATTTGGTTGTTGATGTCTTCTTAGGAATTATAGCCTTGTATCTTAGCTTTCAAATGGCTTTGGAATCACTTGAATTGGAGTTGTATATGCTGAGATAATTCGGAAATACCCAGACTGGTTTAGGTAGGAGTTCAGCGAACAGGGTTGTCTTTTCACCCAATCTGACCGTGACGTTTCACCATGATCCTTACCGAATTAGATTTTGGCCAAAACATGAAAGTTGTAGGCAATGGTATAAACTAGTAGCCTACAAAATTTCAGCTTGATCCGACCTCTGTAGCATGTGAAATGACCGAAATACCCTTGACTGTCCATGAAACCTGTTTCGCGCCCAAAATTCTGTTTTTGTGTAGTTTTCCATTTGTGATCATGAAAATGCATGATTTGGCCATGGAGGTCTTCATAAGAAATGTAGGGTTGTGTTTTAGCTTCGAAACACCATAAGATACACTTCAATCGGACTTCGGTAGCCTGAATTATTGCTGTTTAACAATTGTGCGGTTAGCCAACCTATTTGTGAGATTCTGGTTTCATATATGTCAATTTTGACCTAGTTGTACTATGAACTGGACTGAGCGACCTTCTGTAACATTGTAGCCCTATCTCTTAGCTTCGAAACGGTGGGTCTTACAACTCCATCCGATAATCGTAGTGCCAATGGTGCCAAAACCGCTAATGACATAAAATCTATTTTGGGTTTTAGGGCTTGGATTCGGACAAGATAATGGTATATGACGGATGGGTTCTGAGCCGTGGAGGTGAGTGACCCTAAACTGTTTCCAAAGTTACTTATGAACTGTTTATTGCACTATTTACTTGATTGCATATCATGAGTGCTTGCATGTGGCCCATGACATGTTTTGGCTTAAATGAGTACTTGGAATTCGTGTGCTGAACACCAACGTCTCCACCTTGGTGTACTGTTCATCTGGAGCAAATGGCTCCCCCTCTGATTGTTTACTGTTAAATGTTTGTTTGGAGCGTTGGGTGTTTAAGTACAACGATTTCACTGGCTCACGAGAGCAATAAATGTACATTTGATCTTGGAATCGTGGCATCACTGAAATGAACGATTGTGAAACTGATTTGCTTACTGGTTTTATTGGTTACTCGCTGAGCTTTTAGCTCACCCCAAAATGTTTTATTCCCCTCCACAGGGCTCGAGACGAAGGAAGTGCTTGTAGTACTTTTCGTGCGACTGGAAGGCCTATATTTTGTACACTTTAGATTTGAAATTCCTCCTGTATAATAGCTGGTATCAAGGATCAGAGTGGCGCAGCGGAAGCGTGGACGCTTCGCTTATGAAATGTAATTCTTGGAGAATTTGATGAAAAATTTGAGATTTATATTGCATTTTGTTTGAGGTTTGTAGTGACTGAGTCCCGGCGAGAGATGGGCAGGCGACCCGCCGAACTCTCTGGTTCGCCTTAGGGGGAGGTAGGGCCGTCACATCTTCTCTCGGTTCTTGAGCTTGCCTAGCTCCACAGCCATGATAGCTCCACGTCCACGACTACGTCTCCCGTCCATATATATGTTTTCCCTCTCTTTTCTTTTCTTTTCCCCAAAAAGGTAATTTAGTAAATAAACACAGTAAATTGACTACAGTAACAAATTCTAGCATTCCAAATACACCAATAAACATATACGCACATAACATGCCATATCAAGAAGACGGATAAGCAAATACACAAATACATATCAAGTTGGACAGATAACCATGTACACACATGTATACTGACATCATGTAGTAACAATATACAGGTAAATCAAAAGGAAAAGGTGAAGTCGTCCCAGTATCAGCCCGTCCAGTCCCTCACATCACTTACTATCCAAACTAGATGTCCCTGTCCTCTTGTGCTCATTCTAGTCAGACAAAGCCTGTTCATGTTCCCAAAATGCAAGTCTCAAGTACTTAGCAGCGCCTCAACTCTGGAGTACTCAGGCACAAGAATCCGAAATAAAATAATTCACATCTCGAGCTGCAGTCCCAAGAGTAAACTATCTACAATCGAAATTCCTACCTGACATACCTATCTATGATCCTCAGATACCATGAGAAAGATTTAAGGCCTATAACATTCGCAATTCATAGCTTCACTTAGTCCTTCATACTTATTCACCACTTAGTCCAGGCCCTCCAGGGTCACTCCGCGCCGAGACCACGCGAAGCAGCCATAGGTTTTATCCCTCAATCACTTAACTTTCAAATCAAATCGAATCAAATCAAGTCCCACAGTCCGGCCTCCTAAACTTCAAGCCTAGGATACACTACAGGAATCTAAAGCCTAAACTCTGATACCACCTGTGACGGCCTCACTTCCCCCTAGGGCGTACCAAAGGGTTCGGCGGGTCGCCTGCCCAGCACTCGCTAGGACTCACTCGTTCACTTCAATCCTCAATTAAAATCGAAATAAATCACGGGAATAATTATAACGACGATCCAAAACTTAACGCAAAACTTATGTACATTACTATCTCAAAAGGGAGTACAAACATCGAATATACAATGGTTCTCAGTTCACCACACATCCAGCCCGTGCCAAGCACTAGGGCGAGAACCATTACAAAACCAAAAACTAGTCTAGGCTAGTCTAAACTGAGCTCTCGTCCTTGCTAGCCTTCCCCTGTTAAGGAAAACAAACTAAAGGGGTGAGCTAAAAGCTCAGTGAGATTCTATATACAAAAACAAGTAATTGAACAAGGACATTAATCATGTAATAACAAATAATCCAGAAAACATGACCAATATAAAGCAATTATAATACATTCATTAAAAGGATACAGGCTCACAAGGAGCAATTCGTTGTTTGTTTCCGATTCATTGCCTTATTCCTCCAATTATTTAAAATTGCATCTTTGTAAGTAAAACCCCTCGTTTTTTTTTTATGTTCGTTTGTTCATTCTTGTTTACCTCCTCCTGGACGTTGGCCAGGCTTTCCCCCCCCCATCCGGACGTTAACCGGACTACAAGGTAATACTCGAGTATACCAAATGTTCACCCAGGTCACCATATCGCCCGACCGAGTCCGCTTCTGGCTCGAGTCAATCGGTAACAAGGGCAAGGGCCCAGTTCAGCCAAAAAGGCTTACATTCATGCGCAACTAGTATTTCAACATTTAAACACCAAAAATCTCATATTTATTTAGGTCGAGCGCGATAAAGTACACACTCACCTAGCAAAAGTTCATTTTAGAAATCGTAGAAAACAATTAACATTTAATCAAATGTTCACAAATAACCACATAGTCACAACAATCCACATAGTCATAGAAACAAAAAGTATATAGAACACTCACTAAGCTCGCAAATGTGGTTTCATTCACTTCCGTCAAAAGAACGTTGTGCACCATGGTCACGTCCTAAAACATGCAAACAAATACCATGAGACTCGATAACGAGTCATAAACCAAGGCCAAACATGACCCCAATAGGGTTCCATAAGCATATACAAACATTAAAGGAAACCAGAAATTTTGGAAATGTAACTAGCTTTGGCCCTGAAAAAAAATAATTTTTGTCCTCATTTTGCTGTAATGGCACCAATTTCACTACGATTATCGGATGAGGGTACCAGACCCACCATTTCGAAGCTAAGAGACAGGGCTAAAACATCACAGAAGGTCACTCAACCCAGTTTTGAGTGTAAACAGGTCAAAAACGCAAGATACTACATCAAAAACGTAAAACAGATTCACCAAAACGCATTCTAGTGGAAACATCATAACTCAGGCTCTACAAGTCCAAATCCAGAAATTCCAAAACCAGATGAAATCTAAGAAACAGGGATAAATTTCATCAGAAGGCCTCAACAACCAATTCGGAAGCAATTCCAGCCAAAACAACCAATTACAGGCGCAATTCTTACATTCGGGTAAAACCAGAACAGCAATAGTAATTTCGACTTTTCTCATTCTACACTACTCCGATTGACCTGAAATTTTGTAGACACCTCTAAAATGTCATTCCCTACAACTTTCATGTTTTAAGCCAAGGCCAATTCGGCCTCTAACTAGGAGCTAAAAATTCAGGCAGAATGCTCCCTCAAGAACCCTAATTTTCTGAAATTTCTTCCAAACCAGAAATTGGTTGCAATTAATCACTTTTTTCCACCTCCTAGAGTCATTATATACCAATTCCAATCATCATAGCTAGCCACACAATCATGCTTATATTAAAACATAAAAATCCCCAAAAATAATAAAACTTCATCACTACAACCACAAATCAAGAATTAATCCATAAACTTGCATCTCATACTACCACTAAGCATGATTTAAGCATCAATTAAGGGAGGAGGGTGGTTCTTCACAACTTACCTTAAAACAAGAGAGAGAGAGCTATTGGACACCTTAACTTTCCAAATAACTTCAGACAACAACTCACCAACACCTCCTTAAGTGGTTTTATGGAGCAAAATCAAGGTTGGATGGTTGGTTTTGATGATTTCGAACAAGATTGACGTGTTTTCTTCCTTGTGCTTGGAGTAAGAGAGAGAGAAAGAGAACAAGAGAGGGCCGGCTACCATGGAGGATATTTTGATGATTTTTGGGTCATTTTTGGTTTATTTAAGTCAAATGGTAAGACCATGAATAGTGGTCTTAAGGTTCAACCACTCAAATGGTGACACTTGTCACCTTATTTAATGAATTGCCTAACTTTTTTGTCTCTCATACACCTATCCACTTGGTACCTCTAAATATCTCATAACACCCGGTAAATTAATTCCAGTATAACCTAGTTGGTCGAATTTTTTCCGAACTTTTCGCACTAGTGGGTCCCACGTCCGGTATACGCTCTTAATTTCTCAAAATCCATTCGATACTAGAAAAAAAACATCTAAAAATTATATCTGCTCCTTAAATTCATCTAGAATTTTTTCTAATCACGAAAATGCAGAAAACAAGCCATGAAAATATATATAACCTAGGAAATGAAAAATACGGATTCTCACACACCACTTCTTGTTAGCTCATTTTTCAGGACCAATCAAGTGGATGTTATTTCTGCTCTTGAGATGGCTAAGGAAAAATGAGAGGTTAGGATCTGTGTGACAGCCCCACCTTCCCCTAAGGCGAACCAAAGAGGTTAGCGGACTGCCTGCCCAGCTCTCGCCAGGACTAACGGTGCAGTATAAAGCGATCTATCACGTTCTGAAACTTATAATGCGCGCAACAAGGCAAAAGGGCAAAATAACCCAAAACAAAAGAAATAAAATCCAGAGTCGGCCATGAATAGTAACCGACCCGTCCGAAACCCAACCAAACATCGAAATACATATACAACATAACATTAACCATTTACAAGCCACAATGGCATTTAAAAGTGATACAAAAGTCACTACATATGTGGGTTGCCAAAACAAAAGTGAAAACGGCCCTAATGAGGCATTTAGTGTCCCATTTTATATACAATACAAAAGAGGCATTCATCTAGTTCATTCGGCAACCATTTAACAAAATTCATTCCAAAAGAGTCATATTCCTGTAAGGAAAACAAAAGAAACGGGGTGAGCTAAATGTCCAGTGAGAATACAACCACCATAGCAACTAATATCACATAAGCATAACCGTTCAGTTCAAGTATGCAAATAAGAAGTAAATCAAATCAGTGAAAGGATACGGACGGCTCTCAAGAGCCCATTTCCTCGCTTATATTCTTGATCCAACCTCATTGACCCTCCGTCAATGTTAAAAAAAATAACCAACCGTAGACAACTCTTTACTTCCATTCCTTCCACCCAACATTCCCCAACCGGGCCCACACTCCATTCAGTCATTTTGGTAATACTCGAGTTTACCGGAATCAAGAGTCTCATTACTACAAGATTCCCCAGTACAGTCCCCGTGGCATGTCAATTATCACGACCAAGCCCTCGCCGGCTCGATCCAATTGACTACCTAACGGAGTTGAGCTCAGTGATACAGTAAGGTCGTTGGACATTCGTCCAAACAACACCAAATCAGTTTCCATGAAATGGAATGCAATAACTCATATATCAAGTTCAGTAAGACAGTGAAGCAGTAGACAATCAGTGATACTATCAAAAGGGGTGAGGGCGGTCAAGTACACCCTCACCTTAATCAATTACAATACCCAAATAAGCCTTCAAGGCAACACAACCACATATAGCAAAGCCACATTAGAACATTTAAGTGAGTAGTATACTCACCAACCACGTAAGTGATGTTTCATACACCGTGGTCACCAATCCGTCGTGCACTACTGTCACGCCCTAGAATCATGCAAACAAATGCAATGAGACTCGATAACGAGTCATATAGCCATGCCAATTATAACCCTAATAGGGTTTCATATGCATAAATAAGCATCATAGATAACCAGAAATTAAGGAATGGCTTTAACTTAGGCCTTGATAAAGAAACCGTGTTTGACTCCATTATGCGGTAATGGCACCAAATCCACTACGATTATCGGATGGGGGTGTAAGACCCACCGTTTCGAAGCTATGAAACAGGGCTACAACAATGTAGAAGGGCACTCAATCCAAATCCTAGCCCAACTAGGTCAAATATGCCAAATACTACACCAGAACCACCAAAAACAGGTTTACAAATCACACAATGCTGTAATCAGTACAACTCAGTCTATACAATTCCAAATGCATTGATTCCAAGGGCATATGATAGCTAAGACATTCATCTACATTTCATCAGAAGACACCAACATCCAAATACAAAGTAATTCCAGTCAAAATGGCCAATTACAAGTGCAGTTTTCGCATTCTGATCAACCCAGAACAGCAACAGTAAAATCGACATATCTCACTCTACACTAATCCAAATGACCTGAAATTTTGCAGGCACTTCAAACTCATCAATACCTACAACTTTGGTGTTTTGAGCAAAGTCCAATTCGGCCTCTAACCCTATGATCCAAAACCGGACAGAATTAGGGGTTTTGAAACCCTAACATTTCACATTTCAATCCAAATCCAAAATTGGTTGCAATTATCAACAATTCACATCCACTAGAGTCATAACCCCTCATTATCAACCATCATAAACAACCACAACACCATGATCACATTAAACCAGAAAATTCCTCAAAAAAATAAAAGCTTCACTAAATCACTTCAAATCAAGAAATAAATCACAAAAGGCTTCACTATCACTACCATTAGGCACAATTTAAGCATCATTAGGTGTAAGGGAATAGTCAATCATCACTTACCTAAGAAACAAGAGAAGAGGAGTTGTAGACCACCTTAGCTCTTCCAAAAACTTCACCAAACTCACCACCAACACCAAATGGAAAAGTTGTATGGAATGGAAACTAGTTTATGTGATTGATTTAGATGATTTAAGCTAGTGGAAAGCTTGAAGTTGGAAGAGGTTTTTCTCCTTCTTTGTTAGAGAGAGAGGGCCGGCTATGGTGAAGAAAAAATGAGGGAATTTTAGTGAATTTTGGAGATATTTAACTAAATGGGTCAAAAGGTCAAAAAGTGGAATAGTAACTCTTAAACTTCAACCCATAAAATGGTGACACTTGTCACACCATCAATGCAATCTTATCACTTCTTTTTCCTCTCACATCATTCAAATCTCACTCTCTACTTATCTCTTAACACCCGATAAATTTTACACAGTATCCGAAACTTAACCTTATTGGCCGAATTTTTCCGAACTTTTCGCACTAGTGGGTCCCACGTGTGACGACCCCACCTCCCCCTAAGGCGAACCAGAGGGTTCGGCGGGTCGCCTGCCCAACTTTCGCCGGGACTCAGTCGCTCACTACAGTCCTCAACCCAATTACAATTACAATATAAATCTCAAAATTACATCAAATTCTCCAATGATTACATATTACAAATGCAGCGGAAACTGATTCCAATCGTGGAACGTATACTTACATCCATATCAACTTCAAATATTTATACAAGACCAACTCGTACATAAAATAGATCCAAACTTAAACTATACACGATATAAGCCATCCAGTCACGTGAATAAGCACTCCAAGCTTTTCTTCGCCTTGAGCCCTGTGGGGGGGAAACAAAACATTTTTGGGGTGAGCTAGAAGCTCAGCGAGTAACCATTAAAATCAGTAATCAAATCGGTTTCACAATAGTTCATTTCAATGATGTCATATAGCAATGATGTCATAAATCAAATGATAAATCCGGAAACAACTACAACATTTGCAAAACAGTAAATATGGATTATCAATAATTCAAGGAACATTTACAATGGAAAGCGATAGTAACATTCATGAAAGGATACATTCATTCTCCTGACATTTTCTCGCTCATTTGGTCATTCATTTCATTTCATTCACCCCGTCCCTGGCTTTTGGCCAGGCTCCACCAACCTATATCGGTAATACTCGAGTATACCAAACGTTCACCCAAGTTCCTAATCGCCTGACCGAATCCGCTTCTGGCTCAAGATGACCGGTAACAAGGGGCAATGGCCAGTTCAGCCCAAAAGGCTTACATTCATGCGCAAGTAACATTTCAATCGAAAATTTCATATTTATCGAGGTCGAGTGCGATAAAGTACACACTCGCCTCGAAAACTCGTTTTGGAAATCATTATAAGCGCTTAACACGTTATCAACCAAAATACAAGTCATGAAGTCAAGAAATATAGCAAACAAGGCACACTCAAATGCCAGCACACATGATATGCAAGAAAACATTTCAAAAGTGACTTTGGAAACAGTTCAAAAGTAAATAATGTAAGAAACGGTTCATAAATAACTTTAGAAGTAGTTTGAGGTCACTCACCTCCACGGCTCAGAAACCATCCATCATGTATCATTGCCTTGCTCAAATCCAAGTCTTAGATCACAAACTCAATGCAAACAAGTCCTTTAAAAGTTCGGACAGCACTTCCCCTACATTTGCTAACTTTTCCAGGCATCATGGCTTCATTATTCTTCTCATTCAAACCCAAAGGTACACACACAACAACAAATTCATCCAATAGCCATTCAGCAAGCTCCAAGTAGTACTAGTACAAGTCAAGCTAGGGAAAAGTCCGGAAATGAAAGTTAAGCTCAAAACCAGAAAAACAGGTTTTGACGTCATTTTACGGTAATGGTACCAAATGCGCTACGATTGTCGGATGAAGGTGAAAGACCCACCATTTCGAAGCTAAGAACCAGGGCTACAACAATGTAGAAGGCCACTCAGTCCAAATCCTAGTATAACTAGGTCAAATATGCCAAAATACCAAACCAGAACCACTAAAACAGGTTCACAATTCACACAATGCTGTAATGCGTCCAACTCGGTCCATACAAGTCCAAATGCATTTATTCCAAAGGCATATGGTAGCTAAGACATCCAGCTACATTTCATTAGAAGACACCAACATCCAAATCCAAAGAAATTCCAGTCAAAATGGCCAATTACAAGTGCAGTTTTCGCATTCTGATCAACCCAGAACAGCAACAGTAAAATCGACATATCTCACTCTACACTAGTCCAAATGATCTAAAATTTTACAGGCACTTCAAACTCATCAATACCTACAACTTTCATGTTTTGAGCAAAGTCCAATTCGGCCCCTAACCACCTGATCCAAAATCGGACAGAAAAGGGGGTTTATGAACCCTAACTTTTCATGTTTCAATCCAAACCCAAAATTGGTTGCAAATATCAATCATTTCCATCCACTAGAGTCATAACCCCTCATTATCAATCATCATAAATAACCACAACACCATGATTACATTAAACCAGAAAATTCATCAATAAAATGAAAACTTCACCAAATCACTTCAAACCAAGAAATAAACCATATACATCATCACTTTAGCCACTACTAAGCATAACCTAAGCTTTATTAAGTGAAGGAGGAAGATACACACACCACTCACCTAGTAACAAGAGAGGTAGAGATGTTGGACACCTTAGCTCTTCCAAAAACTTCACCAAACCAACCACTAACACCAACTACAAAGATTTTATGGAGTAGAAACTAATTTATACACTTGATTTGGAAGATTGAGCTAGTTGGGAGCTTGACAATTGAAGAAGTTTTCTTTCCTTTTCTTAGTGAGAGGGCCGGCCAAGAGGTTGAAGACAATGGTGATTTTTGGTTAATTTTTTAGATATTTAACCCAAGTAGTCAAAAGGTCAAAAAGGGTGAATAGTTGTCTACAAGGACAACCAACCGAAAAGTGACATGTGGCACTTCATAAATGCATGTCAATCCTTTTGTTTCTTCTCACATCAATCACTTCACACGCTCTACTTATCTCTTAACACCCGATAAATCTTACACAGTATCCGAAACTTAACCTTATTGGCCGAATTTTTCCGAACTTTTCTCACTAGCGGGTCCCACGTCCGTTATTTATCCTTAATTTTTCAAAAACTCTCCAATACTAGAAAAATTATCTAAAAACTATAATTGCTCATAAAATCCACCAAGAAAATATTTCTAAGCCAGAGAACGCAGAAAACATGCTATCCAAGGGGATAAAACCCTAGGAAAAATTAACAGGGGATTTACGGGTCCTCACACTCATACTTTTCGGGGCGTCACACCACGTCCATTATATATTCTTAATTTTTCAAAAACTCTCCAATACTAGAAAAATCATCTAAAAACTATAACTGCTCATAAAATCCACCAAGAAAATATTTCTAAGCCAGAAAATGCAGAAAACATGCAATTAAGGGAACTAAAACCCTAGGAAAATGATTAGGGTTTTTTTTACGGGTTCTCACAATCTGACTTATTCTTGTACCCAAATTGTATGTAATACAGTCAACATCACATCTTAGTGAAAGATCCTTATTAAACCATCCTTATTAAAGATTCCTACCCGACATACATACCTAACTTCCTCGAGTCCCATGATAATGATTCGTACACTTATCACATGCCCGATTCATAACTTATGCTCAAACGAGCACTTAGACATATTCACGAAATTAGGACCACAACACCACTTGGCCCAGTCTTACTCCGCGCAGAGACCACGCGACGTGGCTCTGATACCACTTGTGACAGCCCCACTTTCCCCTAAGGCGAACCAAAGGGGTTGGCGGACTGCCTGCCCAGCTCTCGCCAGGACTACGGATCAGATTAGCGCGATCTAATACTTTTCGGGTCATACAACCGCGTGAAAACCAGTCGAACCCACAAAATAAGAAAAAACAAAGTCGGAGTCGGCCATGAAGAGGAACCGACACGTCAAAACCCAACCAAACGTCAAGCAAATATTTACATCTCACAAGTTAGCATATACTTCCCAAAAGGGGCATACCAAAGTGATTCAAAAGTGGATACATGTACGGTTTGCCAAATCCAAAAGAGAAACGGACCAAAAGTACATTTAGGGTTTTAATACATGAGCTATACAAAAGATATGTCCAACTAGCTCAAGTCGGCAACCGATTATCAAATCCAGTCCAAAAGTATTTATTTTCCTGTAAGGAAAACAAAAGGAACAGAACGGGGTGAGCTTGCGCTCAATGAGGTACCAAACAGATAGCAATAAAGTCATGGCATTTCACATTTAACAAATCAGATACACATGTCAGATGTAAAGCAAAGGAACTAATGATTCAAATCAGAAGGATACGGGTGGCTCTCAGGAGCCAAATTTCCAGCGCAGTACTTGATCCAAACCGGTTGACTCTCCGTCAACGTATATAGAACCAAAACGTCCGTAGACCCCTCTTTACACCGAATTCCGTCCACCAAACACCCCTTTACCGGGCCCGCTCACCGTAACCCAACAGAAATGGTAATACTCGAGTATACCGGAATCAAGGGTCTCAATACCCAAAAATCCCCGAACAGACTACCGTGGTTCGTTATCTAATCGTCCAGGCCCTTGCCGGCCCGACTCGAATAACTTAGCCACAGGATTGAGCTCATAGGTCATAGAAATCCGAACAGATGCAGACACAGATAACATATTCAAATTTTGCATAGTAAATTGGCATATGAACAGACTAGAGAACGAGTGTGATAAAGTACACCCCCGTCTCGAACAAATAAACAGATTGCAGAGCAGAAATCAAGTTAAACAGCAATGGAGGGGAGTGGTACACTCACCGGCTCAACTTCAAAAGTTTTCACTTCAGATTGGCCTTAATCGCCAAGAAACCCTAAAATAATCAAAATAAACCAATTGAAGGTTTTACTTCCAGAATCGAGTAAACAGAATGCACATGTGAGGCTCGACTACTAGTCGTATGCCTCGCCAAATAATTACTAATGCAAGGGTGCAAAACATGATTTTCTTGGAAACGAAAAGGTAGCATGAAGACCTAGGCGCAAACAACCCAAAAGTCTTTCATTCTACTAAAAGGCAAATCCAACTTAAAGGAACCAAACGGCCTAGAAAAATCGGGCAGCACCTCCCCTAAAATTCTTACTTTTCCAGCCATTAAGGCTTCATTATATCCTCAAATCAGTCCCAACATCTCACACAAAAGTCATCTCATTTCCCAAAAGCCGTTCGCTAGGTTCAAAGTGGTACAAGTACAAAAGTTAGCTAGGAAACAACCAAAATGAAAGCAAGCCCTAAGAGAGACTCGACGAGGAGTCATGAAACAATGCTGAACACAACCCCAATAGGGTCTCATATGCATAAATAAGCATGATAGCAAACCAGAAATTAGAAAATGGCCTTAGTCTTGGCCCCAAATAGAAAACTATTTTGCCCTTATTATGCGGTAATGGTGTAAAATTCTCTACGGTCATCGGATGGGGGTGTAAGACCCACCGTTTCGAAGCTATGAAACAGGGCTACAATAATGTAGAAGGCCACTCAGTCCAAATCCTAGCACAACTAGGTCGAAAATGCAGAATACCACAACCTGAACCGTAATTGTAGGTTTACAAATCACACAAAACTGTAATCAGTATAATTCGGTCTATACAGGTCCAAATGCATTGATTCCAAAGGCATAAGGTAGCTAAGACATCCCTCTACATTTCATCAGAAGACACCAACAACAAAATCCAAACCAATTCCAGTCAAAACAGACAATTACTATCGCAGTTCGCACATTCTGTTCACCCAGAACAGCAACAGTAAAAACGGCATAACTCACTCTACACTACTCCAAATGCCCTGAAATTTTGCAGGCACTTCAAACTCATCAATACCTACAACTTTCATGTTTTGAGTAACGTCCAATTCGGCCTCTATCTATGACCTAAAATTTCGGACAGAATGTTCAACCAAGAACCCAAATTTTCCAGAAATTCTTTCAAATCCAAAATTGATTGCAATTTTCTATCATATGCACCTACTAGAGCCAAAGCCCCTTATTACCAACCATCAAAAACAACCACACCATCAAGATCATATGAAACCAGAAAATTCCTCAAAAAATAAAAAACTCAACCAAATCACTTCAAACCAAGAAATAATCCACAATTTCTAACACAATAGCCACCATTAGGCATAAATTCAACATCATTAGCTATAAAAGAATGTTCAATCATCACTTACCTAGTAAACAAGAGAAGAGGAGTTGTAGACCACCTTAGCTCTTCCAAAAAACTTCACTAAGCAACTCACTAGCACCTAATGGAAGGCTTTTATGGAATAGAAACTAAGTTAGGCAAGTGGTTTGGAAGATTGAGCTATATGGAAGCTTGAAATTTGAAGCAATTCTCTTCCTTCTTGAGCTCTCAAGAGTCGGCCAACAAGAGGTAAGAAAGAGTGAATTTTTAGTCAATTTTTGAGATATTTAATCCATGGTAAGAAAAGTCAAAAATGTCCAACAAGTGGACCAATCACTTAGTGCCACTTGGCACTTCATTTAATGCCTTCCTATCACTTGATTCCTCTCACATCAATGCCATGTCACCCTCTACTTATCTCTTAACACCCGATAAATTTCCACCAGTATCCGAAACTTAACCTTATTGGCCGAATTTTTCCGTACTTTTCGCACTAGTGGGTCCCACGTCCAAAATATATTCTTAATTTTCTAAAAACTCACCAATATTAGAAAAATCATCTAAAAACTATAATTACTCATAAAATCTACCAGAAAAATATTCCTAGGCCCGAAAATGCAGAAAACATGCAATTAAGGGGGAAATAAACCCTAGGAAAAATATTAGGGCAAAACGGGTTCTCACACTCTCTCCCCCTTAAAAGAATTTCGTCCTCGAAATTCCTTATCAGCGGAATCCATCAAATCTAAGGTACCCAACGGATCGTACCTTCTACGTCCTCAGACGAGTCAGGGACCTGATGATGCTCCAGGGAATATACTCGAGCCGGTACTTTCGCTCCAATCCCTTCTCCTTTCGACTGTCCAGGGTTGGTCTTAGCTGGTTGCTGAGAGTTAGTCTTGGTTGGTGGCGGAGTCCCTCTCCCTTCGCGCAGTCGTGCTGGACAGTTAGCAATTCGATGTTCGGCGCTACCACAGCGCAGGCATTTTCCTTCTTTCTTCCAACAATTTGCCTCCGTGTGCTTTGGCCCTCCGCAGTATCCACAGGGACCTCGAGTAGCAGTGCCCGATCCTCCCGATGAGACACCACTGGCCACCCCCGGTTGTCGTACTCCCCCGTTCCCTTTTCCACTCTTAGGGGGTGTGCTCTTATCTTCCTGTTCCGAGCTGCTCCCAGGAAAGCCCCTTTTCTTGGTTTGGAAGTTTCTAACTTGTAGCCTCGCATCTTCACCCCGTTGAGCTTTCTCCACAGCGTCACTAAAGGTACTAAGTTGAGCTACAGCCAAATCCTTTTGAATCTCAACATTTAGCCCCTGAATAAAACGCCTTATCCGTCTTTGTTCGGTTATGATCAGTTCAGGCGCAAACTTAGACAACCGAGTGAATTGACTCTCATACTCGGCTACGGTTTGTGTTCCCTGGCGAAGCCGAATAAATTCATCTTCCTTCTTTTCTTGAATGAGAGGAGGGAAAAACTTGGCATTAAATTCTCTCATAAAGTTCGCCCACGTCCTCGGAGTTTGTTCTCTTTCCCATTTCATTCGAATGACATTCCACCAGGAACGGGCGGCTCCCTCTAGTTGAAAGACAGCAAATGTCACCTGTCTCTCCTCGGTATAGTGTAAGGCAGCGAAAATATCGATCATCTTCTCCAGCCACTTCTCAGCTATGTCAGGATCAGGGCCTCCAAGAAATTTGGGTGGGGAGAACTTCTGAAATCTCTCAAGGGCTCTATCCTCGCCCTCCATGTGATGACCAGGATTCCCAGGGTTAGGGTTAGGGTTTTGACCTTGTTGGTGCACCACTTGGGCTAGCAAATCAGTCATTTGCTGCATGGCAGCAGCTATTTGGACATTGGGGTCAACCCTAAGTTCAGGGTTTGGTCCAGATGAGGTTTCCCCAGTACCCCTTTCAGGCGTAGGTTGCCTATTTCCACGCCCACGGCCCCGTCCACTCCGTGTACCTTCCATGAGTTTTACTTGGTCTAGGCAATAATACTAAACCAAAATAAGCACGATGCATGTAAGTAACACTCAAAACTTTTATGATAACACACATTTATACATTCCAAACAAGATCAAAACATGTATATACAAGCCGGTCAAAATTAAGCCACACACATACATACAACCAGTTAAGTCAAGTACAAACATAGACGATCCACCAAGGAAAGGCCTTTCTAGTTCACCAAATCCTTTCTAACCTAGGCCCTCATATCTTTCGTATCCGGGCGCAAGAATCTCGTCTAAGATAATTCACATCTCGAGCCGGCCGGTCCCAAGAGTAAACCATCCTTATTAAAGATTCCTACCCGACATACATACCTAACTTCCTCGAGTCCCATGATAATGATTCGTACACTTATCACATGCCCGATTCATAACTTATGCTCAAACGAGCACTTAGACATATTCACGAAATTAGGACCACAACACCACTTGGCCCAGTCTTACTCCGCGCAGAGACCACGCGACGTGGCTCTGATACCACTTGTGACAGCCCCACTTTCCCCTAAGGCGAACCAAAGGGGTTGGCGGACTGCCTGCCCAGCTCTCGCCAGGACTACGGATCAGATTAGCGCGATCTAATACTTTTCGGGTCATACAACCGCGTGAAAACCAGTCGAACCCACAAAATAAGAAAAAACAAAGTCGGAGTCGGCCATGAAGAGGAACCGACACGTCAAAACCCAACCAAACGTCAAGCAAATATTTACATCTCACAAGTTAGCATATACTTCCCAAAAGGGGCATACCAAAGTGATTCAAAAGTGGATACATGTACGGTTTGCCAAATCCAAAAGAGAAACGGACCAAAAGTACATTTAGGGTTTTAATACATGAGCTATACAAAAGATATGTCCAACTAGCTCAAGTCGGCAACCGATTATCAAATCCAGTCCAAAAGTATTTATTTTCCTGTAAGGAAAACAAAAGGAACAGAACGGGGTGAGCTTGCGCTCAATGAGGTACCAAACAGATAGCAATAAAGTCATGGCATTTCACATTTAACAAATCAGATACACATGTCAGATGTAAAGCAAAGGAACTAATGATTCAAATCAGAAGGATACGGGTGGCTCTCAGGAGCCAAATTTCCAGCGCAGTACTTGATCCAAACCGGTTGACTCTCCGTCAACGTATATAGAACCAAAACGTCCGTAGACCCCTCTTTACACCGAATTCCGTCCACCAAACACCCCTTTACCGGGCCCGCTCACCGTAACCGAACAGAAATGGTAATACTCGAGTATACCGGAATCAAGGGTCTCAATACCCAAAAATCCCCGAACAGACTACCGTGGTTCGTTATCTAATCGTCCAGGCCCTTGCCGGCCCGACTCGAATAACTTAGCCACAGGATTGAGCTCATAGGTCATAGAAATCCGAACAGATGCAGACACAGATAACATATTCAAATTTTGCATAGTAAATTGGCATATGAACAGACTAGAGAACGAGTGTGATAAAGTACACCCCCGTCTCGAACAAATAAACAGATTGCAGAGCAGAAATCAAGTTAAACAGCAATGGAGGGGAGTGGTACACTCACCGGCTCAACTTCAAAAGTTTTCACTTCAGATTGGCCTTAATCGCCAAGAAACCCTAAAATAATCAAAATAAACCAATTGAAGGTTTTACTTCCAGAATCGAGTAAACAGAATGCACATGTGAGGCTCGACTACTAGTCGTATGCCTCGCCAAATAATTACTAATGCAAGGGTGCAAAACATGATTTTCTTGGAAACGAAAAGGTAGCATGAAGACCTAGGCGCAAACAACCCAAAAGTCTTTCATTCTACTAAAAGGCAAATCCAACTTAAAGGAACCAAACGGCCTAGAAAAATCGGGCAGCACCTCCCCTAAAATTCTTACTTTTCCAGCCATTAAGGCTTCATTATATCCTCAAATCAGTCCCAACATCTCACACAAAAGTCATCTCATTTCCCAAAAGCCGTTCGCTAGGTTCAAAGTGGTACAAGTACAAAAGTTAGCTAGGAAACAACCAAAATGAAAGCAAGCCCTAAGAGAGACTCGACGAGGAGTCATGAAACAATGCTGAACACAACCCCAATAGGGTCTCATATGCATAAATAAGCATGATAGCAAACCAGAAATTAGAAAATGGCCTTAGTCTTGGCCCCAAATAGAAAACTATTTTGCCCTTATTATGCGGTAATGGTGTAAAATTCTCTACGGTCATCGGATGGGGGTGTAAGACCCACCGTTTCGAAGCTATGAAACAGGGCTACAATAATGTAGAAGGCCACTCAGTCCAAATCCTAGCACAACTAGGTCGAAAATGCAGAATACCACAACCTGAACCGTAATTGTAGGTTTACAAATCACACAAAACTGTAATCAGTATAATTCGGTCTATACAGGTCCAAATGCATTGATTC
The DNA here is from genome assembly GCF_036785885.1 of Coffea arabica. NCBI lineage: Eukaryota > Viridiplantae > Streptophyta > Magnoliopsida > Gentianales > Rubiaceae > Coffea > Coffea arabica. The sequence goes on along the minus strand of NC_092320.1, from coordinate 44,947,530 downwards.
CAAAGGCATAAGGTAGCTAAGACATCCCTCTACATTTCATCAGAAGACACCAACAACAAAATCCAAACCAATTCCAGTCAAAACAGACAATTACTATCGCAGTTCGCACATTCTGTTCACCCAGAACAGCAACAGTAAAAACGGCATAACTCACTCTACACTACTCCAAATGCCCTGAAATTTTGCAGGCACTTCAAACTCATCAATACCTACAACTTTCATGTTTTGAGTAACGTCCAATTCGGCCTCTATCTATGACCTAAAATTTCGGACAGAATGTTCAACCAAGAACCCAAATTTTCCAGAAATTCTTTCAAATCCAAAATTGATTGCAATTTTCTATCATATGCACCTACTAGAGCCAAAGCCCCTTATTACCAACCATCAAAAACAACCACACCATCAAGATCATATGAAACCAGAAAATTCCTCAAAAAATAAAAAACTCAACCAAATCACTTCAAACCAAGAAATAATCCACAATTTCTAACACAATAGCCACCATTAGGCATAAATTCAACATCATTAGCTATAAAAGAATGTTCAATCATCACTTACCTAGTAAACAAGAGAAGAGGAGTTGTAGACCACCTTAGCTCTTCCAAAAAACTTCACTAAGCAACTCACTAGCACCTAATGGAAGGCTTTTATGGAATAGAAACTAAGTTAGGCAAGTGGTTTGGAAGATTGAGCTATATGGAAGCTTGAAATTTGAAGCAATTCTCTTCCTTCTTGAGCTCTCAAGAGTCGGCCAACAAGAGGTAAGAAAGAGTGAATTTTTAGTCAATTTTTGAGATATTTAATCCATGGTAAGAAAAGTCAAAAATGTCCAACAAGTGGACCAATCACTTAGTGCCACTTGGCACTTCATTTAATGCCTTCCTATCACTTGATTCCTCTCACATCAATGCCATGTCACCCTCTACTTATCTCTTAACACCCGATAAATTTCCACCAGTATCCGAAACTTAACCTTATTGGCCGAATTTTTCCGTACTTTTCGCACTAGTGGGTCCCACGTCCAAAATATATTCTTAATTTTCTAAAAACTCACCAATATTAGAAAAATCATCTAAAAACTATAATTACTCATAAAATCTACCAGAAAAATATTCCTAGGCCCGAAAATGCAGAAAACATGCAATTAAGGGGGAAATAAACCCTAGGAAAAATATTAGGGCAAAACGGGTTCTCACACTCTCTCCCCCTTAAAAGAATTTCGTCCTCGAAATTCCTTATCAGCGGAATCCATCAAATCTAAGGTACCCAACGGATCGTACCTTCTACGTCCTCAGACGAGTCAGGGACCTGATGATGCTCCAGGGAATATACTCGAGCCGGTACTTTCGCTCCAATCCCTTCTCCTTTCGACTGTCCAGGGTTGGTCTTAGCTGGTTGCTGAGAGTTAGTCTTGGTTGGTGGCGGAGTCCCTCTCCCTTCGCGCAGTCGTGCTGGACAGTTAGCAATTCGATGTTCGGCGCTACCACAGCGCAGGCATTTTCCTTCTTTCTTCCAACAATTTGCCTCCGTGTGCTTTGGCCCTCCGCAGTATCCACAGGGACCTCGAGTAGCAGTGCCCGATCCTCCCGATGAGACACCACTGGCCACCCCCGGTTGTCGTACTCCCCCGTTCCCTTTTCCACTCTTAGGGGGTGTGCTCTTATCTTCCTGTTCCGAGCTGCTCCCAGGAAAGCCCCTTTTCTTGGTTTGGAAGTTTCTAACTTGTAGCCTCGCATCTTCAACCCGTTGAGCTTTCTCCACAGCGTCACTAAAGGTACTAAGTTGAGCTACAGCCAAATCCTTTTGAATCTCAACATTTAGCCCCTGAATAAAACGCCTTATCCGTCTTTGTTCGGTTATGATCAGTTCAGGCGCAAACTTAGACAACCGAGTGAATTGACTCTCATACTCGGCTACGGTTTGTGTTCCCTGGCGAAGCCGAATAAATTCATCTTCCTTCTTTTCTTGAATGAGAGGAGGGAAAAACTTGGCATTAAATTCTCTCATAAAGTTCGCCCACGTCCTCGGAGTTTGTTCTCTTTCCCATTTCATTCGAATGACATTCCACCAGGAACGGGCGGCTCCCTCTAGTTGAAAGACAGCAAATGTCACCTGTCTCTCCTCGGTATAGTGTAAGGCAGCGAAAATATCGATCATCTTCTCCAGCCACTTCTCAGCTATGTCAGGATCAGGGCCTCCAAGAAATTTGGGTGGGGAGAACTTCTGAAATCTCTCAAGGGCTCTATCCTCGCCCTCCATGTGATGACCAGGATTCCCAGGGTTAGGGTTAGGGTTTTGACCTTGTTGGTGCACCACTTGGGCTAGCAAATCAGTCATTTGCTGCATGGCAGCAGCTATTTGGACATTGGGGTCAACCCTAAGTTCAGGGTTTGGTCCAGATGAGGTTTCCCCAGTACCCCTTTCAGGCGTAGGTTGCCTATTTCCACGCCCACGGCCCCGTCCACTCCGTGTACCTTCCATGAGTTTTACTTGGTCTAGGCAATAATACTAAACCAAAATAAGCACGATGCATGTAAGTAACACTCAAAACTTTTATGATAACACACATTTATACATTCCAAACAAGATCAAAACATGTATATACAAGCCGGTCAAAATTAAGCCACACACATACATACAACCAGTTAAGTCAAGTACAAACATAGACGATCCACCAAGGAAAGGCCTTTCTAGTTCACCAAATCCTTTCTAACCTAGGCCCTCATATCTTTCGTATCCGGGCGCAAGAATCTCGTCTAAGATAATTCACATCTCGAGCCGGCCGGTCCCAAGAGTAAACCATCCTTATTAAAGATTCCTACCCGACATACATACCTAACTTCCTCGAGTCCCATGATAATGATTCGTACACTTATCACATGCCCGATTCATAACTTATGCTCAAACGAGCACTTAGACATATTCACGAAATTAGGACCACAACACCACTTGGCCCAGTCTTACTCCGCGCAGAGACCACGCGACGTGGCTCTGATACCACTTGTGACAGCCCCACTTTCCCCTAAGGCGAACCAAAGGGGTTGGCGGACTGCCTGCCCAGCTCTCGCCAGGACTACGGATCAGATTAGCGCGATCTAATACTTTTCGGGTCATACAACCGCGTGAAAACCAGTCGAACCCACAAAATAAGAAAAAACAAAGTCGGAGTCGGCCATGAAGAGGAACCGACACGTCAAAACCCAACCAAACGTCAAGCAAATATTTACATCTCACAAGTTAGCATATACTTCCCAAAAGGGGCATACCAAAGTGATTCAAAAGTGGATACATGTACGGTTTGCCAAATCCAAAAGAGAAACGGACCAAAAGTACATTTAGGGTTTTAATACATGAGCTATACAAAAGATATGTCCAACTAGCTCAAGTCGGCAACCAATTATCAAATCCAGTCCAAAAGTATTTATTTTCCTGTAAGGAAAACAAAAGGAACAGAACGGGGTGAGCTTGCGCTCAATGAGGTACCAAACAGATAGCAATAAAGTCATGGCATTTCACATTTAACAAATCAGATACACATGTCAGATGTAAAGCAAAGGAACTAATGATTCAAATCAGAAGGATACGGGTGGCTCTCAGGAGCCAAATTTCCAGCGCAGTACTTGATCCAAACCGGTTGACTCTCCGTCAACGTATATAGAACCAAAACGTCCGTAGACCCCTCTTTACACCGAATTCCGTCCACCAAACACCCCTTTACCGGGCCCGCTCACCGTAACCGAACAGAAATGGTAATACTCGAGTATACCGGAATCAAGGGTCTCAATACCCAAAAATCCCCGAACAGACTACCGTGGTTCGTTATCTAATCGTCCAGGCCCTTGCCGGCCCGACTCGAATAACTTAGCCACAGGATTGAGCTCATAGGTCATAGAAATCCGAACAGATGCAGACACAGATAACATATTCAAATTTTGCATAGTAAATTGGCATATGAACAGACTAGAGAACGAGTGTGATAAAGTACACCCCCGTCTCGAACAAATAAACAGATTGCAGAGCAGAAATCAAGTTAAACAGCAATGGAGGGGAGTGGTACACTCACCGGCTCAACTTCAAAAGTTTTCACTTCAGATTGGCCTTAATCGCCAAGAAACCCTAAAATAATCAAAATAAACCAATTGAAGGTTTTACTTCCAGAATCGAGTAAACAGAATGCACATGTGAGGCTCGACTACTAGTCGTATGCCTCGCCAAATAATTACTAATGCAAGGGTGCAAAACATGATTTTCTTGGAAACGAAAAGGTAGCATGAAGACCTAGGCGCAAACAACCCAAAAGTCTTTCATTCTACTAAAAGGCAAATCCAACTTAAAGGAACCAAACGGCCTAGAAAAATCGGGCAGCACCTCCCCTAAAATTCTTACTTTTCCAGCCATTAAGGCTTCATTATATCCTCAAATCAGTCCCAACATCTCACACAAAAGTCATCTCATTTCCCAAAAGCCGTTCGCTAGGTTCAAAGTGGTACAAGTACAAAAGTTAGCTAGGAAACAACCAAAATGAAAGCAAGCCCTAAGAGAGACTCGACGAGGAGTCATGAAACAATGCTGAACACAACCCCAATAGGGTCTCATATGCATAAATAAGCATGATAGCAAACCAGAAATTAGAAAATGGCCTTAGTCTTGGCCCCAAATAGAAAACTATTTTGCCCTTATTATGCGGTAATGGTGTAAAATTCTCTACGGTCATCGGATGGGGGTGTAAGACCCACCGTTTCGAAGCTATGAAACAGGGCTACAATAATGTAGAAGGCCACTCAGTCCAAATCCTAGCACAACTAGGTCGAAAATGCAGAATACCACAACCTGAACCGTAATTGTAGGTTTACAAATCACACAAAACTGTAATCAGTATAATTCGGTCTATACAGGTCCAAATGCATTGATTCCAAAGGAATAAGGTAGCTAAGACATCCCTCTACATTTCATCAGAAGACACCAACAACAAAATCCAAACCAATTCCAGTCAAAACAGACAATTACTATCGCAGTTCGCACATTCTGTTCACCCAGAACAGCAACAGTAAAAACGGCATAACTCACTCTACACTACTCCAAATGCCCTGAAATTTTGCAGGCACTTCAAACTCATCAATACCTACAACTTTCATGTTTTGAGTAACGTCCAATTCGGCCTCTATCTATGACCTAAAATTTCGGACAGAATGTTCAACCAAGAACCCAAATTTTCCAGAAATTCTTTCAAATCCAAAATTGATTGCAATTTTCTATCATATGCACCTACTAGAGCCAAAGCCCCTTATTACCAACCATCAAAAACAACCACACCATCAAGATCATATGAAACCAGAAAATTCCTCAAAAAATAAAAAACTCAACCAAATCACTTCAAACCAAGAAATAATCCACAATTTCTAACACAATAGCCACCATTAGGCATAAATTCAACATCATTAGCTATAAAAGAATGTTCAATCATCACTTACCTAGTAAACAAGAGAAGAGGAGTTGTAGACCACCTTAGCTCTTCCAAAAAACTTCACTAAGCAACTCACTAGCACCTAATGGAAGGCTTTTATGGAATAGAAACTAAGTTAGGCAAGTGGTTTGGAAGATTGAGCTATATGGAAGCTTGAAATTTGAAGCAATTCTCTTCCTTCTTGAGCTCTCAAGAGTCGGCCAACAAGAGGTAAGAAAGAGTGAATTTTTAGTCAATTTTTGAGATATTTAATCCATGGTAAGAAAAGTCAAAAATGTCCAACAAGTGGACCAATCACTTAGTGCCACTTGGCACTTCATTTAATGCCTTCCTATCACTTGATTCCTCTCACATCAATGCCATGTCACCCTCTACTTATCTCTTAACACCCGATAAATTTCCACCAGTATCCGAAACTTAACCTTATTGGCCGAATTTTTCCGTACTTTTCGCACTAGTGGGTCCCACGTCCAAAATATATTCTTAATTTTCTAAAAACTCACCAATACTAGAAAAATCATCTAAAAACTATAATTACTCATAAAATCTACCAGAAAAATATTCCTAGGCCCGAAAATGCAGAAAACATGCAATTAAGGGGGAAATAAACCCTAGGAAAAATATTAGGGCAAAACGGGTTCTCACAATGTCACCCTCATTTCTTAAGAAAATTTAGTCAACATATAAGCTTTATAAGCTTGTAACATATGGGGTAGAAACGATAACTAAACATGTGAAAACTAGTTATACCCTTATGATCACAAATGATTGATGGATTTCTTATGAGCATAATCCTCACTTTGGGTTGTCATGAAGGATAAGTCAGCGATGGACTTTATGAGCTTGTAATGTGGTTTGAAAACGATAGTTAAAGAATAAGACTTTCAAGGACATTGCACCGAAGATCGCATTTCTTTCCAAAAATTGCCCTAATTTTGGACTCCAAGATCTTGAACTTTGTTTAACTCTTATTATCACTCAAAAGGGACTTTCAGCATCGAATCTTTTGCATTTTTTTTCATTTGCATTTATTTTTTGCTTTTTCTTTTCAAAGGTGTCCTTGCGAGTTTTCACATTATGAGTAGTATCAACCTCACACCTAATCAATTCAGAAATACATCTAAAATTTCCTGGCAACAGTATATGAGCATCACTTGCCAATTAGAAAATTCCTTGACAGAGATATTGCAAAGAACAGAAGTCAGGACTTTCAGCTTTTGTAATGGGATCAGGTGGGGTGCTTAGAAAAGTTAAGACTTGAAAGCAGATTTTAAAAGTGGTTTAAATGATGTGAGATCGCATTATTATATCAACCCTCTTTTTAGGGTTAAATCAAAACTTGCCCTAGTTTATTCTCAACTGAGGTTTTTTTTCTTTTCCATTTCTTCTCTTTTTGATTGATTTTTCGTTCTTCGGCCTTCTACCATTCCTTTGAAATTTTCAAAATTTGCCCCAGTCTATCTTTGAACTGAGGTTCTCTTTTCTCTTTTGATTTTGTTGCTTTATCACTTTTCACTTCTTGAGACTTTTCTTTCCTTTGCAACTCAAACTTGCCCCAGTGTGGGGTTTGCGATCCTCAGGGGTTGCCAAACGAAATAATTTGTTCTGAGGGCTCAAAAGGGATAACAAGGGATAGAATATTTGATTGGAACAGAAGAGAGCCCGACTTTTTATTCCGTTCCTTACATTAACTCTGAAAGGAAACTTCCATTAATGCGAAATTTCTTGCATGTATCTGAATTAATTCACTGAGAAAGACTCTTGTTCATCCATATCTGTGAAACATAGGTGATCCGCCGGACAAAACTCTTTCTTTTTCTCTCTTTTTTTTCTTCTTCTTTTCAAAATTGAAGCCCAGATATCGATGGTAGAATCAAATTTTCCCTATTTGGGGTTTTCTCTCTTCTTTTATTAATTTTAGCTTTTTTTGCCTTTTTCTACCCCTTTTTCGCAAAATTTTCCAATCTCCTTCCCCAATGTGGGGTGCGATCATAAGTGCTTTGAAAAGAACCATCCATTTTGGCTCAAATAAAGATGTAAGGGATAAGTAGTATTTAGGTTGTAGAAACGATGGTTACACCTCATGACAACCAAAGTAACGAAATGGTCATTGAAAATCCACTCCCTTTTTGATATCTAAGAATTTTCCAATGTAGGGTAGTGATCATTAAGTCTCTTATTTGAAACAAAATTATTCTTTCAAAGGCTCAAAATAGGAGAGCAAATGATAAAAGTTGTATGGATAGAGAAACGAAGGCTTGAAGTATCATTCCAAATTTTCAAAACAAATAAGAATAATGCACATTTTTGCTTTCACTTAGATGTGGATTGAATCGGATTAGACACAGTGGACATTTTAAAGCAAAGATTGCCCCAATTTGCAATTTATCAATCAATGTAACTGATTTTTCCGGAGGGGGCAAATAGAAGTGGGCAAAAATATGAATTGTACAGTGAAGGAGAAAAAGGTATTGCATTGGGTCTTTCGGGACAGACCAATCAGTTTGAGTGGCTTCTTTTAATTCTGGGCACTCTTATTGTACAGTTTGGATCACCAATCTAGTGTATGCAAAGATTACTTGTGAGTTTTCAGGCAGGAGGTTGAAGAAATTTCAATTTAGTTTTATTTCTTGAAATTCATCATGAAATCTCCAATGAGCAAAAGAATAAAATGTACATGAATATATACAAAACAATAATTGTCCAAAAACTTTATTGCTGAAAAAGTTTAAAACAAAATTTCTTGTTCAATTATAATATAAATAAGAAGAGAAAACTTCTAAAAAGCCCCACATATTCACTTTTTGTCTCCTTTTCTTTTGGGAAAAAAATGTATTAACAAGTCAAATATACAGAATTTTTCTTGGGAAAACAATTATGAAATCTCTTAGAGGCTTTAGCCTAACGCTTCCAGATAAACCCTTCATGTTTTCATTGCAAGGCCTGCCCAAGAATCAAATAATACTTGTAATTTTCAAATTTTATCAGACATAGAAAAATATTTTCATCTTATTAAAGCATTTTTATGAATGCAGGGGAGGGGGAAAAAAAATAAAAAATACCATGAGTTAGTAAGTAAGACTATAAAATCGGTATGCATGTCCTATAGGGGAACCCTTTTATGCCAAGGGTAGGCCTAGCATGAAAATGCAATCTTCTAGGGTAGGCACCATACAATACCTGATGAATCCGACCAACTGATTGAGCAAAAAATGATTTGAAAAATTTGGCCAATTGGAGTGAGAAGAGACATTTGTCCAAAAAAAATGAGGACGAAGTCCGAATGGATTGCCTGCTTTGATCAACACATAAAATACTCTTTGCCCTAAAAATGAGGACAAAGTCCGAATGGATTGCTTGCTTTGATCGACGCATGATGTGCAAAAGAGCCTACTCTTGAAAGGATTGCAATATTTCGACTAATTTATTCAGTAAAGCGTAGACTTAAACCCTAAAGAGGAAAAAGCGGGTCAAACGGATAGGATGAAATTGATGATTTATTCAAAATGGACCGAATTGCACTAAAAATAGGTAGACTAGTCAACTAAATTGAATGAAATTGATGATCTCTTCAAAATCGACTCGATTGCCCTAAAAATGGATAAATTGGTCAAATGAATGAAATGGAGTTAATGATTTATTCAAAAATGATTAGATTGTCCCAAAATTGAATGAATTAACAAAAAGGATTGGATGAAATTGATAGTTTATTCAAAAATCGATTGAATCATCTACCCATTGGTAGTTTCACAAAATCATTGCAATGCATTAGTCTATGAGCCTCCTAAAATCAAGATTTGGCCTCTATATTTATCGTCTCAACAATGAGGAATCATTTGTGAATTTCTTCAAATCAACGTCCTTTACGCAAGGGAATTTTTTACCACTTTTCTTTAAAATGGCCAAAAAATAATTGTTAGATGCCCATATTCTATTGAGCAAAAATTGCTTTGCCGTCTTCGAAAAGATCGGATCCTACCTTACCTCGTGCACTACTCCTTTGGATGATTCAAGAATGTAAACGTGCAAGCCTCATTGGATTATATATCCAAGACACAGGGCGGTTTGTTCCTAACACGAGATTCCTTTCTAAGGTGGATGCATGATGCCAGTTTATCAAAGCGACTAAATATGCAGTACACCAATGAAACGTGTCCTAAAGGAACCCCTTTTTATATGCCGGGGTGAGCCTAAAATGAAATGTATTCATGCTGTAAATGCGAAGCAATGAATTTAAACGTGTCACATCAAATAGGGTAGGCTCCTAGAGAGTACCATGCCAGGACTCTTATTTTCTAGGGTTTATGAATGCAATGGAGACAAAAAACAAGAAAAGTTAGTTCAATCAAATAAATACACATAACACCTTTGTAGCGAAGCAATATAAAGAGATAAAGCAATAAAAGAAATAGAGGGGTTGGATCTCTCCTCTCGTGAATAGTGTCTCTAGTAGGGTAAGGCAGACTCTACCCTAGGTAAACTATCATGGATGCATGAGGTTGGGGCTCACAAATGCATCTAGACACGATAGGTTTTAGGTTCCCGAGCCTTCAGACTTGGAAAGCAAAGGTCATAAATCCCAAGGTTCCTTGTCGGTGGCTTGAGCGATTCCCCAGACACTGCTATGCACACATCGTGTCACAGCTACATGTCATGAGTGAATCTATCGAAAATGCTCAACCTTCGACTGAAAGCTAAAGGCTATCAACCCAAAGTTTAAAGTGGAAGATTGAGTGACCCCTCGGATCATGCTACGCACACATCGTGTCGCGATCACATGTCCAAATGGGTCGCCTAAAATCCTAATAGGGTGGAGTGGCGTGACAAGCCACTAAAAGAAAAATAAATGAGGGATAAAAAATAAAGCGTATGCACGTATGCTAGTGCTTGTTTGGAGGGGAGGGATCGAGAACCAACGCGAGGCCCTAGGGAAATATCCCCCCACCCAAATGCAATGCAAGGCGCGAGATCACATCACATAAATAAACTATCCATCCATTAAATTAATCGTACGCAAAATGGGTGAGGGAGTGAGTTGATATGTGCGAAATGCAAAAACTCCTAAAAGAAAAAATGCAACCCTAAACATCCAAATGCGATATATGTAAAGGTTAAAAGAAGAAAAAGATTGACTAAATCAAATTTGCCCGAACTCTCTAAGTCCCCAGTGGAGTCGCTAGCTGTCGCGCCCCATTTTTTAATAAGAAAAATAAAAGACAAGTTTAGAAAAATGGTTTTTGATTCAATTTTTGATTGGAAAATGAATTTTTGATTTGAAAAGAAAATGAAAAACATGGGTCTAAATAGGACTTGAAAATGCGACGATTTGACCCAAAATATAGTTTAAAAAGGGTTTTTTGAATGAAAAATGGAGTCGCCACTTGGTATAAAGTTAAGGTGTACTAAGTCACCTAAAAATGAATTTTTAAAGAAAAAAGTAGAAAACCCTTTTTAAACGACTCCAAGTCTACGAAAATCAGAGAAAAAGATTCGGGAGTCACATTTGAAGAAAGGGAAGGCAAGGATAAGAATCCAAGGCACCCTTTCAACCTAACCAAGGTTAGTTGCGCGATTTAGTTAAAGATTTTCGTATTTTACCCTTAAGATTTAAAACATTTGGATGTACTATATGAATGCATATCCTAGACCTAGGAGGGTGTCAATAGGGTCGAAATGTATCTTCAAAGCTTATTTGGTACCAATCACATTAATTGTGACGCCCAATAAAGACTCTTCGAAGAAGTCACGAATAATGCAAGTCATGAGACTCGAAAGAAAGAAAAATTAAAGAAAATAATATTATACAAATGTGTATGACCTAAAGGAATACATCATAATGGGTGCGGGGGACTTATACTCGTGACTTTCAATGTTTCCTTTAGTAGAGGGAATACGAGCGTGCTAAGGCTAGAGAAGCCAAACTCGTCCATATCCCATATCCAAGGGGTTTTTCCTATCTAATCAAGCAAATGATCTAACCTAATTCTAATGCTTAGATGAAATGCAAGTCTAATGTCATGTTTCATACAAAGGGGTAAGTAATATACATATAAGGGAAAATATGGGGGAAGGGATATATGTATAATGAGGGATGTCATGCAAAAAATGATAAAAGACCCTAAAAAAGTGAAAAATATGCATGAGACTGTAATGTAGTCATACAAACATGATCTAGCGTAGGAGGTCCCTAAGGATCTAGCATTGGACTAGCCCTTAACTAATGCTCTCTCACAAGCATTGGACTTGCAAGAGCTCGAGGGGAAGACCATGACTAGCATTGGACTAGCCACGATAACGTGCATTCCATCCACATAATCAGATAAAATACTAAAAAGCAAATAGACATGCAAAACACATAGTTTCACATAGCACGTAGCATATAAGCATGCTTATCTAGATGCAGAAACCTAGGGAAAGCAATTAAACACATAAACATATAGGCACGCACAAGGACATAGCACAAAAGCCCTATTTATTACAAAAGGGGATGCCTACTACAATCTAAGGGGGAATAAAATAAATAAATAAAATAATAACCTAGCTATTACAACTTTAGCATTAAATTGCCTTTCAAATGATCAAAATTGAATTAAAAAAAATATACCAAACTAAAGCCAACAAAGCAAACAAATAAAAAAAGGAAATAAATAAATAAATAAAACATTCAAAAGGCATACAATCAAACACGTAAAGTCACATAGGGCATATAGAGTCAAATAAAGTAAGAAATAAGGGATAGGGGTGTACCTCTCTTGAATTGGGGCCCCAATAGAGTGAAATTACTTATTTATCCTCCAAAAATAATGAAAGAGTCAAGACATCGCTTTAATTGAGAAAACTAAAGAAAATATACAAACACAAGCTCAATTGATCATAAAACCCTTAAAATCATGAATTAAATGCAGTTTAAACAAAGTATGGAGGTTAATTGAAACACACGAGCAATGGAGTTACGAAATTAGGGTTGCAAAGGACCAAATTGCAAATATCAGAATGTTTTTAGGGCCTAATCATGATTTCCAAAACCTCGGGGCCAAAATTGAAGGAAAGATGAAGTTCGGGGAATAATTTGCAACTGTAACAGGGACCCAATTGAAGCATTTATAAAAGTCTTGGGGTCAAATTATGAAGTCCTAACAACTTTGGGGTTAAATTACGAAGAAGGAGAAGATGGAGGGGTTGAAATTGTAAATTAAACAAATAATCATCTTCTCCAAACGGGTTCTTCATCAGACAGCCATTTCCGTCCTTCTTTGCAATCAAAGCCATACCGAAAATCAATTTCAACTCTAGCCATTCCAATGGACAACGAGACCCACAAACAAAAACTCCCTCTCCTAACATTAACTTGAATTCATACAAAAGGGGAAAATATGAAACGGCAAAACAAAAAAAGATGTCGCACCAAGCCCCACAGGATCAACACTATCCTTTCTACCATGAAAAATCAGATTTTTATGTTTTGACAAAACGTTGAACCTGCTGTCTATTGGTTTTCCTTACACTCAAAAATGCAGACAAATCATCTTTCAATTAGAACAGATTAGGGGCATTAAAAAATTTCTCTAATCCTTTACTCAATTGAATGCTAAAATTGGCCCAAAATTCATCACAGACTTAGAAATTCCAGTCCAATCAACATACAAAGCATGTGTATAAGAAAAAACATGAACAATCAACATGCAAATTGAAATAGCAGCTCGCGCCGGACATGCTCTGGAAGCTTTCAGAGCTTGTGCTTGAACAAAGACTGAAATGTAGAGGCAAAGGTGAACTTACAATGGCTTCTCACGGTGACAACTCACAGATGGCAGTGATGAATTCCGACGGAATGGTGGCGGCTCCGATTGCTCTGTTTTTCCAAAATTCGTCCTTCACTTTGCCGAAACTTCCTTCCTCTGGTTCTTTTGCCTCTGCCCGGAACTCTCCCTTGCCTCCTTCTTGTTTTTCTGGCTTTTCTTCCCTACCTAGCCTCACGAAGCTCCCTCTTGCCCACATTCATGTTTTCAGATTTTCTCCCTCAAAGCCCGTCTCTCGGTTCTCTCCCTTTTGCCCAGATTTTTTCTTTCCCCTGTTCTTTCTTTGTTTCCTTTTGCTCTGTTTTTCTTGTCTTTCTTTTAGCCGAAGCCTCCCTCTCTATTTTCTTCTTCGCTCTTGTCTTCCTCCCTCTGCCCGAAAGCTCTCCAGTTTTTCTCCCCTAGCTCCCTCTCTCGGCTCTCCTCTCGATTTTTCTTTCATCCGTCGCACCCTCTTCCTTCTCCTGCCACCTTTCGTTTTTCCTCTGCCTTTCTTGTTTTCTCTAGCCTCCCCCTCCGCTCTTTTTTCTTTTCTCCCTTCGGTTTTTTCCTTCCTCCGCCGCCACAGATTTCCCCCTAGCTTTTTCTTTTTGTTCTGCCTTTTCTTGCAGCTTGGCTGCATTTTTTTTTAGCTTCCTTCCTCAGCTCACGGCCTTCGCTTGCCCTCCTACTACCCAGCCTTTTTTCTTAGCCGTCACCTTCCTCAGCCGCCAACCTTTTTCTCCTCTGCCTCCCACCAGACGAAGCTCCTGTGAGGACTCGCAAATTTCTTGTATTTTTCTCAAAAATTCCCTTTTATTTGAAAATTATTTGGTAACTATTATTTCATGTTATCCATGGTTCATTCACCCTAGAAAAGTGCCAATAACCATAGGAAATTAGGGTTTTCCTATTCGTTTTCAATTCAAGGTGAAATTGGATTTTTCATGTAACCGCAGTATAATTATCCGATACCGAGTAGGGATCAAATTTGGTGCTTAAGAGTGACTTTTAAGTGAGAAATAATATGTGATTAGAAACAATGATAAAAAGTTAGGGAATAGGGAGTAAAAACCCTAGTACGTGCGATTTAAGAGAAAACGCGTCACACCAACGTGTACCGTGTATTACCAATTGAACCATCACTTGACCACCACTTTCTTGCCATACAAGTTTAACACTAGTGAAGCAAAATATCTTCCCCCTCTTGGCTCTCCTATTGGCCGAAATTTGTGGCCCAAGTGCAAGGGATGAAAGAGAAAATTTTGTGGTTGTAAGTAAGCCAAGTGTTAGCCAAACTTGTGGCTAGAATTAATTCTTATCTTTCCAACCTTCTTATAAGACAAACTAAGCTTAATCTTCCTCATTTCTTCTTCTTCATGGCCGACCAAAGAGAGAGAGAAAGGGAGAGAAAGTGAAAACAATTTTCTTCTTGAGTTACACCAACCAAGTGCTAGAATCGAATTCTAAACCGATTAAAGTGTGGGTTGTGAGTTAGGAAGCTTGTGGAACTAAAAATTTTTCAAAGGAGGTGGAGTATCACTCATTCAAGCCTTGCTTTTGAGGTATAAAGTCTGATCTTGGTCCTTGTTCATTTAATTTTTGGTTAAAGATGTGATTTTATGGAGGATTAACACTTGAATGCATGAATTTCCAGATTTGGGTTTTCATTTCTTCTCTTTCTGCCCGGTTTTAGTACTCTATGTTAGAGGCCGAATCAGTTCTTACCCAAAATATGAAAGTTATAGAGAATGATGTTTTCTAGTTACCTGTAAAATTTCAGCTCAATCCGAGCTTGGTAGCATGTGAAAAGTCCAAAATACCCTTACTGTTTTAAGTATTTCCTAAGCAGTCCGTGTGATCAGTTAAGTCCAGTTTATCCCGTTTTTTTGACTAGGATTCATTCTGATTTAGTGTTTTGCCAAAACATGAAAGTTGTAGCATTCTGAATTAGCTTTCAAATGCCTCTAAGAACACCTGATTCGGACTTGTGTACTCTGAGATATGTCCATTACAGTGTTCTGCGTTTAAACAGCCGACGAATTGGTTTCTGGTTTAGTAATTCGAGCATTTGACCAAGTTACATTAGAAACTGGACTAAGTGACCTTCATGAACATTGTAGCCCTGAGTCTTAGCTTCGAAACGGCATAGGTTACGTCTTAATCCGATAAGCGTAGCCTCGGATAAGTTATTTCCGCTTTCATACGTCAAATCTGTCTTTTGCTAAATTGAATTTCTGCACTTGTTATTACTGTATTTCTTATTCTTATGATATTGTGAGCCTATGGAATGGCTCTTGACTTGAATTGCTTATGTGTGATGTTGGGTTGTGGTTGAGGAAAAATAATGAAGCCGAAATGGCTGGAAAATTTGGTAAACACAAAGGGCGTGCTGCCCAAATTTTCGCTCGAGGGCTAGGTTTCTATTTGAACTTGTATACTTTTGTTTAGCCAATACCATGACCGGTTTTCCATTTTAAAACATGATTTTTCATCCTTGGGTTCAAACAACCCTCTTCTTACTTGAAAGTGATCTTTACACGTTTCATTCCTAATTAGTCGGGTTTCTTTGTTTCCCTTAAATGTTTTGCTCGATAAACTGTAATATGCTCTCTTGTTCAACCATAGGTTTCATTGGTGACTAAGGGTAATATCCGGAAGGATATTTTGCACGTTATTGTGCGTAAATAGGTGAGTGTTCTATATACGTTTTGTTTCTATGACTATGTGGATTGTTGGATCTATGTGATTATTTGTGACTATTTGATTAAATGTTACTTGTTTTCTATGATTTTTAAAATGAACTTTTGCTAGGTGAGTGTGTACTTTATCGCACTCGACCTAAATAAATATGAAATTTTCGGTGATTAAATGTTGAAATACTAGTTGCGCATGAATGTAAGCCTTTTGGCTGAACTGGGCCCTTGCTCTTGTTACCGATCGACTCGAGCCAGAAGCGGACTCGGTCGGGCGATATGGTGACCTGGGTGAATTTGGTATACTCGAGTATTACCTTGTAGTCCGGCAACGTCCGGATGGGTGGAGTCCGGCCAACGTCTGGAAAGGGATGAATGAACAAAAGCAGGCACGAGGGTTTTGCTTCTCAAAAAGGAAATTTTTAAATCATTGGAGGAATAAGGGGAAATGTCAAGGGAACGAACGAACAAACAAATAGCTCCTCGTGAGCCTGTATCCTTTTAATGAATGTATTATCATTGCTTTATATTGGACATGTTTTCTGGATTAAATGTTATTACATGACTAATGTTCCTTGTTTAATTACTTGTTTATATATATAGAACCTCACTGGGCTTTTTAGCTCATACCACGTCAATTGTTTTCCTTAGCAGGGAAAGGCGAGCAAGGACGACCGTTCTGTATAGTCTAGTTGATCTAGTTCTTTGGCCTTGTAATGGTTCTCGCCCTAGTGCTTGGCACGGGCTGGTTGTATGAGGAATGAGAACCCTTGTATATTCGATGTTTGTACTTGAATGGTAAAAAAAAAAACTTTGAAGACTTCTGGTGTGTAGAAGTTTCTTATCTTTTACTTGAGCATCTATTGTCTATGGATGTATATACATGATTCGAGTTCCATAGTGAGTGAGTCCTGGCGAGAGCTGGGCAGGCGACCCGCTGAACCCTGGGGTACGCCCTAGGGGGAAGTGGGGCCGTCACAGCTCCCCTATTTTTTCCTTCTTTTTTCGTGGCTTTTTTTCCTTTTCCATTCCAACCGGCCCCCTCTCTTTTGGCTGCCCTTTTTCTTTTAATGCTCCCCCCAAAAAACTAACCCTAAAATGAAAGGCCAAGATCTCATCCTCAAAATAGGTTCATGTGTCTTGTTCTTTTTTTTTTAATGCTAAAATGTCCAAAAATGAAATTAGTAAAACCAAACTAAAATAAATATCAATAAAAACTAATAACGAAAAATAAAGCCAAAAATTTGGTGTCTGCAATTGTTCTCTTTGGTCCATAAAGCTGTAACTTGTGAAACTACAGGTTTGTTGTAAACTCTCTGATTAGTATTCGAGTATGATTTAAGAATAATTTGGTAGGAATCAAGGTTTGGAACATTGCGTAGACTTCGAAAGAAACAAGCATAAGGATTCTCCTTCATGAGTTCCATGATTTTAGAGACTATAGTTTCTTTGACCTTTTCTAAGAATGCCAATCTATTCTCCAATTCATGTTCAGTATCATGAAAATATAATTGGAGATACATTCTAGATCCCTCGGGTGGAATTAGTTCATTGATAAAATGATTAAGTTTGGCCTTGGATTTTGAATTGTATAGATGATACGAACCCAACCACGATTGGCGAACTCATATTCCAACAAACAAGATCTAGACAAGTGACTCCAAGGTTTGGATGTGCGGAATGTGAGGCCCCAGTTCGTTCTACGTTGATATATTCATTAATTGGGCGGTAACGTTTGGTTTTGGGAGTATTTCGAAAACCCTAAGTAGGGATTAAGATTTAAACCATAAGTTCCGGTTAAGATTGAAAACCCGTTTTTCTACATTTTCTTTATTAGAAAATTCCCCAGATAATTTTTATTGAGTAAATAGAGTTGTTAGATGATTTTTCTAGTATTAGTTGGTTTTTGAGAAATTAAGAACGTATATCGGACGTGGGACCCACTAGTGCGAAAAGTTCAGAAAATTTCGCCCAACTAGGTTAAGTTCTGAATACTGGATTTAATTTACCGGGTGTTATGAGATAATTGAAGGTTGATATATGGATGAGAGTGGAGAGAGACAAAGTGATAAACTTGCATTAAATAGGGTGACATGTGTCACCATATGATTAATTCTTGTTTTGACATTTTGTTCAACCTTTTTCCAAATTCTAAATAAAACCA
Organism: Coffea arabica; assembly: GCF_036785885.1. Classification (NCBI taxonomy): domain Eukaryota; kingdom Viridiplantae; phylum Streptophyta; class Magnoliopsida; order Gentianales; family Rubiaceae; genus Coffea; species Coffea arabica. Next base: position 44,929,431 of record NC_092320.1, on the reverse strand, counting down.
AAAATTGACCAAAAATCCCTCAAAAACATAGAAGCTTGGCCGGCTCTCTCCCTTGAAGAAACAAGAAAAACCTCTCTCAATTTCATACTCCAATATTGCCCAATCTCACAAACTAACTGGTTAATCTTGAATTCCTTCCATAAAACCTCTTAGTTTAGTGCTTGTAAGGTGTTGTGTGGAGTTGGTTGGAAAGCTGGAGGACCTAGTACTCTCTCTCTCTCTTGTTCTAAGGTAAGTTGTGAAGGACCACTTTCCTTCTTCTAATAATGTTTAATTCATGCTTGGTGATGAAATGAGATGCAAGTTTATGGATTACATCTTGATTTTGGTTGGATTGGTGAAGTTTTCTATTTATTGGTAATTTTTCTGTTTTAAAATGAACATGATTGTGTGGCTATCTATGATGATTGGAAATGGTATATAATGATTCTAGAGGGTGGAAAAGGTGGAAGATTGCAAGGAATTTCTGTTTTGGAAGAAATTTGGAAAATTAGGGTTCTTGGTTCTTCATTCTGTCCGAAAATTTTGGTCATAGATAGAGGCCGAATTGCCCTTGGCTTAAAACATGAAAGTTGTAGGGAATGACATTTTAGAGGTGCCTACAAAATTTCAGGTCAATCAGAGTAGCGTAGAGTGAGAAAAGTCGAATTTACCCTTGCTGTTCTGGTTTTGGCCGAATGTAAGAACTGCGATTGTAATTGGTTGTTTTGGTTGGGATTGCTTCTGAATTGGTTGTTATGGTCTTCTGATGAAATGTATTCTTAAATCTTAGCTTTCATATGGCTTTGGAATTTCGGAATTTGGACTTAGGTAGCCTGTTTTATGATGTTTGTGCTAGAATACGTTTTGTGAATCTGTTTTTGCGATGCTGGTGTAGTATCTTGCATTTTTGACCTAGTTATACTCTAAACTGGATTGAGTGGCCTTCTTCAACATTGTAGCTTCTTAGGTCCTGAATCTACTTGTAAAATTTCAGGTCAAACGGATTAGTGTATCCTGAGTTATGGACAAAACCATCAGGCCTGTTTTAGACGTTCGTTTGTGTACGTTTTGAATTTCAGTTTCTGACAGTGGGTTTTTCCGTATTGATCCCATTCGATCTGGGTGTCGACTCCTTCATAAGAAATTTAGATCTTGGTCTCAGCTTCAAAACGGTATAAAGTGCGTCGAAATCCGAGTTCCGTAGCTCCTGTTATGATCAAAACAATATCGATCGTCAGAACTGCCTTGTATTTGGACAGTTCTGACGGGTATTTTGGCACTCAATTTTCGTTCTCTTCTGAGTGGATTCAGATCTTGGCCAAAACATCAAAGTTTTAACCTTATGTCTCAGCTTTCTAATGCCTTTGTAATTTCCTGATTTGGACTTGTGAGCTAGAAGTTATGGTCTAGTAAACAGACCCTGTCTGTCATTCAAAGTGCAAACTTCTGGTACCGTTTTCCATGATTTCAACTTGTTTTGATTCGGATCCAGTTTAAGGTGTCTTCATGAGAATTGTAGGCCTTCCTCATAGCTTCGAAACGGTGTCTCGTTCACCTTGATCCGATATTCCTAGCCTAACATTTGACCAAAACGGTTTGAGATGGCAGATTTGGCCGTCCCGTTTGCCGTTCCGCGCGTGCGCGTGTGCCCCATTTTGCCGTTTCCGCACTTGCGCGTGCCAATTTTGCCATTTTGCTTGTTTTGGGCATGTTAGTGGCCGTTTGTGATAATAATGTGATAAAATCTTCTATTTCAGACAGCGGTGAGCTAGGCGGAGCTGGTGGGGCCCACTACTAGCGAACGCGCGAAGCGATTTTGCTTTAGTACTACTTTCGGTATTTTGGGTAAGTATTCAGGCCAGTTTGGTGTGTTTTCTTTGCTATGTGTTTGAGATATGTGAAAAGGGTACTTAGGCGAGGGTGTACTTTATCGCACTCGACCTAAACCCTAATTTGAATGTATAATTGTACTTGGCATATGTATATGAACCTTTTAAAACCAAAACCCTTGAGCTTGTGGCTCGGGGCGACTTTCGAGTAAAGTTTGTGAATTTTGTGAAGTTGGTGAGTTCGTGGGCCCGATCTAAGACCTGTATGGACTATTCGAGCCGGTTAGGGCTTGGTCGAAGTCAGTCCAACTTAGTCTGAGGTCACCAAGTTTGTAGGTTCATGTTATGAACCAATTTTGTGAATCCGGTTCACCAAGAAGGTGACCAAGTTTGTGACCCGAGCTTGTGACTCAAGCCCAAGTTTGTGATTTCGTTCGCCCGGGCAAGTTTGTGAGGTGACTGGCCAGTGAGGGTGATAAGGTGTCGGTGGGTGTACAAGTGAAGTTCTACGGATCATTGAGTGTGGTCGACGGAGTGTCGGCAGGAGATCACGCATGGCATATGAATTGGCTTTGGAGCCACCTGTATCCTTATTATGTGATGTTACTTTTCTGCTTTTGCTTTACTCTTACTGTGTAACTGTTACGTGAAATTTACGCTTTTGCCCCTGTTTACTTACTAAGCTTCCAGCTTACCCGTTTCCTTTGTTTTCCTTAGCAGGGGACGACGCGGGGAACTTTGGGACTCTGCCGCTAGTAAAGTTAGGTCTAGTTTGTAATAGTTGGACAGTTAGGATGTTTGTTTTTGTTTTGGTGGTTTGTATAAGGACCCTTCTTAGGGTCTATCTTCTGCTGGTTGTGGTTGTAGTATATTAGAGTGGTTTGACTCGAGACTTTGAAGATGTAATTATAACTTTTGGATTGTATATATTGTATTTAGTGCTCTTTCAAACTTTAAGTTTTGAGTCCTGGCGCGAGCTAGGCAGGCGGCCCGCCGATACCCTTGGGTCCGCCCTTGGGAGAAGTGGGGTCGTCACACGGAACCCTAGACCCCTTAGATGAGAACTAAGAGTAATTCTTAACCCTCAAGAAGTGATTAAAGGAACTTGTGGTGTTTGGTAGAATGGCGCCACAAACAAGTGTGATTCTTGCTTGATAAGCCACAAAGAACACTTAGAACCAATCTAAGATATTCAAAGGATATTAAAAGTTAAGAGAACTCGCTCTTTATTGCTGAAATAATAATGAACTTGTGTGAAGTGACAATCGGCCAAGCCTTATTTATAGGCTTTATAATTCCAAATCCTAACTTAGAAAAACCTTACTAACTCAAATAAACCCTAAATTACTAACTTGACCCTCACAAGCTAAACTAGGCGGTTAAGTGCTCAACATGAGCTAGTTCAACCTTATTTCTAATCGACTAACTAACTTCCAAAACAAGTAAAATCAACAAACTATCCATGTTGCTCTTATGGACCCGTGGTCTCCTCATTAGCTTGGATCAGATGCACCAACATGTGATGAGTTTCTTGAATCCATCCTACACAAGAGTGAGCTATTTGTTGCAACGTTTGAAGTGAATCTCACAACTTCCTTGCCCTTGCTCGAGTCATTGGTCCAAGGTTCATCATTGGTGCATTTAAGACTTCACTCGAGCCATTTGAATCAGCAACTTGAAGCCTTGGTGGTCTCTCATGAGTCCCCTCCTCTTGAGAAGGATTTGCCCTCAAATCCAAGTCATCACCTATATATTGCCATCGGGTGTAAAAGATGTTTTCCCTTTGGATCTCCTTTTCTTTGACATGAGCTGCTAGTGCGCGCCTTGCAACTAGCCCTAATCCAACTGACTCCTCCAATGGTTGCTGCACTACTGCTTCGGTGTCCTCTTCCTCAACCAGAGGTGGCATGTCCTTGTACTCCTCCTTATCTTCAGACACCACTTCCCCATTTTAAAGCACGATCATTGTTCTTTGGTTTGGACATTGACTAGCAATGTGGCCAAGCCCTAGTGACATCTCCAACATTTGGTGTCTCGGCTCCTTGCTCCAAGGAGTTTATTGGCCAACTTTGAAGTGGTTTTCCCTTCTTCCCTGAATGGAGTTGGCTTCGGCTTGGTTGCAGTGGCACAGCTTCCCGAGGGTCTGATCTCCTTCCTTGGTGCGCTATTACGGATATACAAGGGTGATGGTGTAGAGGAAGTTCTTAGCTGACCCCTCCTCTTAAGCCTTTGCTCAATTTTCAATGCTTTCTCAAGCATGTCCTTCAATTCTATGTAATGATGCAGCTCAACTTCATCCACATTTTCTGGTCTTAAACCGCTAAAAATCTCGTCATGGTGGCTTCTCGATCCTCTACAATGTCTGCAAGGAGCATGGCTATTTCCATCTCCTTGTAGTAGTCTTCAACACTTTGGTTTCCCTTGCCTTAGGTTTTGTAACTTGTGGTACAAGTCACGATGGTAATGGCTAGGAACAAAGCGTTTTTGCATGAGAACCTTCAACTCAGACCAAGTAGTGACTTCAATATCTCCACTACGCCTCCTACTAGTGGTGATTTGATCCCACCAGATGATGGCGTACTCGGAGAATGCCATGACTGCTAGCTTCATTTGCTGTTCCTCCGTATATCGATGCAATTGAACATGAGTTCGACCTTCTTCTCCCATTCGAGGTATGCATCTGGATCTGTTTTTCCTACGAAAGGTGGAACTTGCATTTTGACACCTTTTAATTGGTTCCCCCTTTGATTTGAAATTCTTCTTGGTTCTCCTCGTTCTCGGTTCAAACTCCTCATTGGAATAATTGGAGCTATTTGATTCATGGGTAGTGGATTTCCTTCGATTCCTACTTCCCTTAGATCGGCTTTGGGCAGCCTCTACTTTGTCAATTTTTTCATCGACAATTTCCAATTTTTGGTCCAAGATTCAGCGAATGTCTCCCCTTAGAGATTCGGCAAAAGGTTTAAGTCAAATGTCGAAGGGCTCTCTCCTTCTTCGTTAGATATCCTTAGGTAATCTTGCAAGAAAGAGGTTAGTTCGAGAAATAATTTCCTTACTCACTCCCTTAGTGTTTACTTTCCCGCTTGTGTATCACACAACTCTCGATTGTAAGCTTACCAAATATTCTCAAACCTTTGATTTCACCTTTGAAGAGGTTAGATTAGCTCAAAAGTTGCTCAACGGCTAACCAAGGGAAGGATCACTTAGGTGTGAGCAACAAGCACGTGAATGGCGATGAATTTAGGAAGCCAAGATTTGAAATTGAATTAGGGAACCCTTAACTATCCCGATTTGAATTGGACTAAACAACTAAGACAAATAGACAAATAGACTCAAACAAGACTCAACCCAACTCAAACAAGAGTAAAAGAATGGTAGAAATTTCGGACCCTAGATGGACTCTACCCGACTTGCACTAGGCTGTATTTTGGAAATTGTAAAACAAAGTTTCTTGGGTTGTTTTTGGGGTAGTTTAGTGCTGATTTTTTGGTTTCTCACGTGTGCAAAAGTTACCAATCAGAATTTGGCAATTTGAGTGCAACTAGGATTTGTTTTGCAAACCCAAGTCAACTTGGTTTCCAAATTCTAGTTGGTTTCCTTTATTTGTGAGTCCGAACTTGGTTTCCTTTTCTTTTCTTACGTTCTCTCTTTTTTTTTAACGCAACCAGATTGCTCATTTCTTTCTTTCAATTCACATCACACTTCAAGAACAAGAATTTCATTTTGAGTTTTGCACAAGATCAACCCCAATTTCAAGAAATAAGAATTAAGGTTTGGTTGTTCAAGATATGGTAAACTTGACTTCAAGAATTTCAAGAACCCTAGATTACCAACCCAATACTTCAAGATTTGCCCAAGAATTTCTAGAAAATTCAAGATTTCCAAGAACAAAGGTAAATAGCCTTGTTTGTAGTGCAAGACACACAATTCCCAACACCCTTTGTCAAGAAACCCTAGTTTGAGCTTTGGATTTCAAGACAAATAGCGGCCAGATTCTTCTTCCTTTTTTTTGACTCCAACAATTTCAAGACTCAAACACATGACAATAAGACACAAATAAAGACCAAGAAACATAGCAGCAATGTGACAACCCCACCTTCCCCTAAGGCGAACCAAAGGGGTTAGCGGACTGCCTGCCCAGCTCTCGCCAGGACTAACGGTTCAGTTTGGAGCGATCGAGTACGTTCCGGACCATACAACGCGCGTAAACAAGTCAAAATCTCAAGATAAAAAAAATTGAAACCGAGTCGGTCGTGAATAGTAACCGACACGTCAAAATCCAACCAAACATCAAGCAAACATTTCCACGTTGAAATTTAGCATATACAATCCAAAGTGGCATACTAAAGTTATTCAAAAGTGGATACATGTACGGTTTGCCAAATCAAAAGAGAAACGGACCCAAAAGTACATTTAGGGTTTCAATCGATGAGCTATACAAAAGATATGTCCAACTAGCTCCATTCGGCAACCAATTATCAAATCCAGTCCAAAAGTATTTATTTTCCTGTAAGGAAAACAAAAAGGAACAGAAAGGGGTGAGCTTGCGCTCAATGAGGTACCAGACATATAGCAGAAACATTATGGCATTACACGTTATACAAATCAGATATACATGCCCGCTATAAAGTAAGACCGGTAAACACAAGGACTCAAATAGGAAGGATACATGTGGCTCTCAGGAGCCAGCTTTCCAATGCAGTACTTGATCCAAGCCGGTTGACTCTCCGTCAACGTATATAGAACCAACGCGTCCGTAGACCCCACTTTACACCAAATTCCGTCCACCAAACACCCATTTACCGGGCCCGCTCACCTCAACGGAAACAGAAATGGTAATACTCGAGTATACCCGGAATCAAGGGTCTCAATACCTAAAGATCCCAAAACAGACTACCGTGGTTCGTTATCTAATCGTCCAGGCCCTTGCCGGCCCGACTCGAATAACTTAGCCACAGGATTTGAGCTCATAGGTCACAGAAAGGTCGTTGGTTACAAGTTTCCAAACGACGTCCGAACAGATACAGATACAGATATCAAATACAGATACAGATTCAGATTGACACCAAAATTGGCATATGAACAGACAAGAGAACGAGTGTGATAAAGTACACCCTCGTCTCAAACAAATTAAACAAATTGCAGAGCAGAAATCAAGTTAAACAGCAATGGAGGGGAGTGGTACACTCACCGGTTCAAGTACAGATACCTCAAAAGTTTTCACTTCGGATTGGCTTTAATCGCCAAGAAACCCTAAAATAATCAAAGTAAACCAATTGAAGGTTTCACATCCAGAATCGAGTAAACAAAATGCACATGTGAGGCTCGACTACTAGTCGTATGCCTCGCCAAATAATTACTAATGCAAGGGTACAAAACATGATTTTTGGGAATAAAAAGGTAACATGAAGACCTGGGTTCAACAACCCAAAAGCCCTTCATTTCTATCGCAGGCCAATTCAAACTTAAAGGAACCAATCGGCCTAGAAAAATTGGACAGCACTTCCCCTAAATTTCTTACTTTTCCAGCCATCATGGCTTCATTATTTTCCTCAATCAACTCCCAAAGTCATACTCAATATACATTCATCACCACAGCCGTTCAGTAGGCTCAAGGTTATCCAAGTACAAAAGTTAGCTAGGAAAATGACCGGAAATAAAAGTCAAGCCCTAGAATATTCCAATAAGCACAAGAAGACTCGATTACAAGTCATAAACCAATGCCAACATGATCACAATAGGGTTCCATAAGCATATATAAGCATTAGAGGAAACCGGAAAAATCCGGAAATGGAATTAGCTTTAGCCCTGAAAAAACAGTTTTTGACCTCATTTTGCGGTAATGGCACCAATTTCACTACAATTATTGGATGAGGGTGCAAGACCCACCATTTCAAAGCTAAATGATAGGGATACAAAATCACATAAGGTCACTCAACCCAGTTTTGAGTGCAAACAGGTAAAAAATGCAAGATACTACATCAAAAACGTAAAACAGATTCACCAAAACGCATTCTAGCGGAAACATCATAACTCAGGCTCTCCAAGTCCAAATCCAGAAATTCCAAAACCATCTGAAAGCTAAGAAACAGGGATAAATTTAATCAGAAGGTGTCAACAACCAATTCGGAAGCAATTCCAGCCAAAACAACCAATTACAGGCGCAATTCTTACATTCGGGTAAAACCAGAACAGCAATAGTAATTTCGACTTATCTCATTCTACACAACTCCGATTGACCTGAAATTTTGTAGTCCCTCTAAAATGTCATTCCCTACAACTTTCATGTTTTAAGCCAAGGCCAATTCGGCCTCTAACTAGGAGCTAAAAATTCGGGCAGAATGTTCCTTAATGAAACCCTAGGTTTTCAATTTTCTTCCAAAACCAAAATTTCTTGCAATTAACTACTTTTTCCACCTCCTAGCTCCTTTACATACCATTTCCAATCATCATAGATAGCCACACAATCATGTTTATATTAAAACAGAAAAAACCCCAAAAATAATAAAACTTCATCACTACAACCACAAATCAAGAAATTATCCATAAACTTGCATCTCCTACTACCACTAAGCATGATTTAAGCATCAATTAAGGGAGGAGGGTGGTTCTTCACAACTCACCTTAGAAACAAGAGAGAGAGAGAGCAATAGGTCCTCTTAGCTTTCCAAATAACTCCACAAATCAACTCACTAACACTAATTGAAGAGGTTTTATGGAAGGAATTCAAGATGAAACGGTTAGTTTGTGAGATTGGGCAAGATTGGAGCAAGAAACTTGGAAGCTTTTCTTTCTTTTCTTGTAGGAAGAGGTTCGGCCAAGAGGAAGACAAAAATGAGGAATTTTTGGTGAATTTTTGATTTATTTGGTCAATGGTAAGAAAATGAATAGTGGTCTTACAAGTTCCTCCAATCAAATGGTGACACTCGTCACTTATTTAATGCAAGTCTATCACTTTGTTCCCTCTCACACCAATCCAAATAGCTTCCTTTAATTATCTCTTAACACCCTATAAATTAAACCCAGTATCCGAAACTTAACCTAGTTGGCCGAATTTTTCCGAACTTTTCGCACTAGTGGGTCCCACGTCTGGTATACGCTCATAATTTCTCAAAAACTAACCGATACTAGAAAAATCATTTAAAAATTATATCTGCTCCTTAAAATTATCTAGAAATTTTTCCTAAGCACGAAAATGCAGAAAAAAAGCCATAAAAATAATAAAACCTAAAAAATGCAAAAATACGAGTTCTCACAAGCAACAAGAATTATAATTCGGACAACAAGGGTAATTTGCAGACAGCAAAGAAAACTAGATAAATAGACTAGCAACTCAATGTATATCATTTATTTTGCTTTTTGATGCACGAATTTGACTTGGAAACAAGAGTGTATGACTTGAACACAAAGAAAAGAAGGATATAACCTAGTAGTTGTTAGCTAGCTCTGATTACCAGATGATACGAACCCAACCAGGATTGGCGAACTCGTATTCCAACAAATAGGATCTAGACAAGCGACTCCAAGGTTTGGATGTGTCGAACCCTAAACACCTTTAGAACCCCTTGGATGAGAACTAAGAGTGATTCTTAACCCTCATGAAGTGATTAAAGGAACCTGTGGTGTTTGATAGAATGGCACCACAAACAAGTGTGGTTCTTGCTTGATAAGCCACCAAGAACACTTAGAACCAATCTAAAATATTCAAAGGATATTCAAAGCTAAGAGAACTTGCTCTTTATTGCTGAAATAATAATGAACTTGTGTGAAGTGACAATCGGACAAGCCTTATTTATAGGCTTTATAATTCCAAATCCTAACTTACTTAGAAAAACCTTACTAACTCAAATAAACCCTAAATTATGAACTTGACCCTCACGAGCTAAACTGGTCGGTTAAGTGCTCAACATGAGCTAGTTTTACCTTATTTCCAATCGACTAACTAACTTCCAAAACAAGTAGAATCAACAAGCTATCCATGTTGCTATTATGGACCCGTGGTCTCCTCATTGGCTTGGATCAGATTCACCAATGTGTGATGAGTTTCTTGAATTCATCCTACGCGAGAGTGAACTATTTGTAGGAACATTTGAAGCGACTCTCGTAACTTCCTTGCCCTTGCTCGAGTCATTGGTCCAAGGTTTATCATTGGTGCATTTAAGACTTCACTCGAGCCATTTGAATCAGCAACTTGAAGCCTTGGTGGTCTCTCATCATTAGATGTGTGAGCTCCCGAAAAATTAGGTTGTATTTATTTATTTCTTTGAATGCATTTTTTTACTTTAAATAATTGCCTTAATTTCCTCGATATTTTTATAACTGAGTCAAGCTTTTAAATCATTTTCTTGGTATAACTTACTACATGTTAAGTTTGAAATGCATTATGGACGTGGGACCTGCTTATGCGGTTAGTGCGGTAAAATTTTGACTACTAGGTGAAGTTTTGCATAAAGGGATGTTATTTTATAAGATGTGAAGGGATAATTAGAGGTTAGCTAGATAAATTAGCTTTGGTAGACAAGAAGATGAGAATAAACCTAGGAAGGGCCATTTGTCACGAAACCATTGGATGTTGAACTTTGACCAAGTCTTACTTAACTTTCCTAAAACCAAAATTGTCTTTATTTCTCTCCTTGCTTGGTCGAAAATGGTGAGAAGAAAAATAAGAAAGAGCACTTCATCTTCCACATCAATCCTTGCTTGAATCTTGAGTTTTAGCCACCAACTTTGCAAATTACTCCATACAAAGTGCTAACTAAGGAAGATTAGAGGCTTGAGTGGAGTGATTTTTGGAGGAAAAGCATTAAGCTTCAATCTTTCTTGGAGGGACAAGGTAACTTTGACAATAAACTTTTCTCTACTTCAAATATATGCAAACTAGTGGTTTAGGGTTTCAATTCGGTAGTTTCATGAGCAAATTTCACGGTTTGAAGTTGTGATGTGAAATTTCAGTTTTATGGTAATTTTCTGCCCACTTATGATGCTTAAGTGTTGGCCATGGTTTGGTAGCTTTGCTATGTGAAATATCTAGCTTTTATATGCTAGTTTCACTTGCCTAAAGAAAATTCCAGCTTGTGATTAGGAATTTTAACTTAGGGTTTCCAATTTTCAGCTTTATTGTGGTTGGTGTTTGAGCTATACATGTGCTATATTTGGATGGTATTGTGGCTTTAAATAAGTGTATAGATGGCCTATGACTTGTGGTCGTGATTGAGGTTAAATTGAGAGGAAATTAGGTGCTGATTTTTGGATGGAAAAGTAAAGAAAACAAGGGGAAGTGCTGTTGAAATTTTCCGCAGGAACCCTTGAGCAGTTTGGGAAAATCTATTATAACTTGATATAGAAAAGTCAGAGTGAGTTCTATTTGTTGCGTTTGAAACTAGATTCAAAATGCTTTCAACCATAAAAATTTCAACCTTTTTCTTAATTCCTATGAATATCTATGATTTTTCAAATTTAACTGAAATTGCATACCTGTTCTGTCTTTTACTGGATGAAGCAGCAACTTGAGGCTCAAATTTGACTGACTTATGGACAGAATCTTATAAACGTGTCTTGTAATAAATTGTTATTCTTTGAATTTATTTTCCGACGGTATAAAGTTTATCAATTTTGGACTTAAGAAGCTTAAGATATGATTTTTCAAATAGTGTTACACAAAGTTGAGAAATTCTATTTTCTTAGAACCGTTCTTACTTTCATTTCCCACTTTAAGTTTGGAGTTGGTAAATCATTTTGGGTATGGTTTATGAGTGAAAGTGAGGTTTAAGTGAGAGGAAATGAAGTCTTAGAAACCTTAAGTTCTTCTTGTATTTTAGCTTCATTTTGCTTGTCTTTTAATATAGCATGTGACCACAGGACTCGAGATGGTTCAAGAGGACGAACCAGGGTTCAAGTGAAGGGTTGCATTTGATTGGTGAGTGTACCACTCACATGAATTGTTGCTTAACTAGTTTAATTGTACATGCAATTTGCGACTTCTATTTATTCTGGACGAAATGAGGGTGTACTTTATCACACTCTTTTCTCTCGCCTGTTTAACTGATTACTGTATATATTTGAATCTATTATTTGTATATGATTTGATGTTGTTTGGAGGCTTGTATCCAACAACCTTGCTGTGACTTCTGAGCTGAAACCCTATGGCTAGTTACTCGAGTCGAGCCGGCAAGGGCCTGGTCGATTAGGTAACGAACCCTGGGTCTTCTGTTTTGTCGAGTAGAGTGTTATCTCCTCGACTAATCGGTATACTCGAGTATTACCCCCTCTATTTCTGTGAGGTATTCGGGCCCAGCAAGGGGTATGTTTGGTGGATGGAAACTGGTGTAAAGTGGAGTCTATGGTCATGGTCGTTTCTTCAAACGTTGACGAAGTGTCAACGGGTTTGGATCAAGTAATGCAAAAAGGGGAATTTGGCACTTGAGAGCCATCTGTATCCTTTTACTTCCTATTTAACTGTGATGTTCCTTTCCATCTATTTGATGTCTCTATTCAATTGATTTCAAGTGTATTTTCGTGATTCCTAATTGCTTGACCTGTTCATACCTCATTGAGCAAAATCTCACTCCCGTTACCTTTGTTTTCCTTATAGGGAACAATATTTTGGAATTATGATTTTGGAAGAAAGAGTCGAGCTAGTATAGATATTCTTTTGATTAAGCTCCTCTGTAATATTAAACCCTAATTGTATTTTGATCCAGTATAACGTTTTGGCTTGTGATGTTTCCAATGTATATATTTATGCAAGTGTGTGAGAACCCGTAAAACCCTAATATTTTTTCCTAGGGTTTATTACCCCTGAATTGCATATATTTTTGCATTTTCGGGCTTAGAAATATTTTCTGGTAGATTTTATGCGTAATTATAGTTTTAAGATGATTTTTCTAGTATAGGAGAGTTTTTAGAAAATTAAGAGTAAATAGTGGACGTGGGACCCACTAGTGCGAAAAGTTCGGAAAAATTCGGCCAATAAGGTTAAGTTTCGGATACTGTGTAAAATTTATCGGGTGTTAAGGGATAAGTAGAATGTGTGAAGTGATTGATGTGAGAGGGAAAAAGAAAGATAAGAATGCATTAATGAGTGTGACAAGTGTCACAATATGATTGGTTGGACTTTATGGTTTACTATTCACATTTTTGACTTTTGACCAAAATTAGTTAATATCTCCAAAAATTCACAAAATTCACCATTTTCTTACCTTGTGTTGGCCGGCCCTCTCTCTTGCAAGAAGGAAGAAAGTTCATCAAATTTCAAGCTTCCATCTCACTCAATCTTCCACAAACAAGAGCTTAGACTAGATTTCACTTCATAAAAACCTTTCTTCTAGAGCTAATAAGTGTATTAGTGAAGTTGATTTGAAGAGCTAAGGTGTCCACAATCCCTATCTCTCTTGATTTCTTGGTAAGTGATGCTTGAACACCCTACTACATCTAATGATGCTTATGTTTGGCTTAGAAGTGGCTAAAGTGGTGGATTATATGATTTATTTCTTGGTTTGGCTTGATTTGGTGAAGTTTTTAATTTTATGATGAATTTTCTGGTTTAATATGAAATGGATGTTGTAGCCATCTTTGATGATTGGCAATGGACTATAATGACTCTAGTAGGTGTGAATTGTGGATAAATGCAACCAATTTTGGATTTGAAGTGAATTGTGAAAAGTTAGGGTTCATAATCCCCTAATTCTGTCCGGTTTTAGATCATAGGGTTAGAGGCCGAATTGGACTTTGCTCAAAACATGAAAGTTGTAGGTATTGATGTGTTTGAGGTGCCTGCAAAAGTTCAGGTCATTTGGATTAGTGTAGAGTGAGTTATGTCGGAATTACTGTAGCTGTTCTGCTTTGGTCAGAATGCGAAAACTGCGTTGGTATTTGGATATTTTGACTGGAATTGGTTTGGAGTTTGAAGTTGGTGTCTTCTGATGAAATGTAGCTGGATGTCTTAGCTAACATATGCCTTTGGAATTTCGGCATTTGGACTTGTATAGACTGAGTTATATAATTACAGTTTTGTGTGATTTGCAAACCTGTTTTGGGAATTCTGGTATAGTATTTTGCATATTTGACCTAGTTGTGTTAAGAACTGGATTGAGTGACCTTCTACATTGTTGTAGCCCTGTTTCATAGCTTCGAAACGGTGGGTCTTACACCCCCATCCGATAATCGTAGTGAATTTGACGCCATTACCGCATAATAAGGGCAAAACAGTTTTCCTATTCGGGGCCAAGACCATTACTAATTCTAATTTCTGGTTTGCTATCATGCTTATTTATGCATATGAAACCCTATTGGGGTTGTGTTTAGCATTGTTTGGTGACTCATTCTCGAGTCTCATTGTATGTGTTACATGTTTTAGGGCGTGACGGTAGCTCACGACGTCTTGGTGATCTTGGTGCATGAAACACCACTTTCTCACTTGGTGAGTATACTACTCACTTACTTGTTATAATGTGGCTTTGTTCTATGTGTATTTGATGCCTAGAAGGCTTAAATGGTTATTGGAAGTGGTTGAGGTGAGGGTGTACTTGACCGCCCTCACCCCTTGTGATTCCATTCATGGCTATTAATTGTTTTACTGAAATACTGCACTGGTTATATGAGATACTGCATTCCATTCATGGAAACTGATTTGGTGTCGTTTGGACGAGTATCCAACGGCTTTACTGTATCACTGAGCTCAACCCCGTTTGGTAGTCAATTGGATCGAGCCGGCGAGGGCTTAGTCGTGAAAATTTTCATGCCATGGGGACTGTACTGGGGAACCTTGTGGTAATGAGATCCTTGGTTCCGGTATACTCGAGTATTACCAAAAGCTACTGAATTGGAGTGCGGGCCCGGTTGGGGTATGTTGGGTGGAAGGAATGGAAGTAAAGTGCGGTCTACGGTTTGGTACTTTTAACATTGACGGAGGGTCAATGAGGTTGGATCAAGATTGCAAGCGTGGAAATGGGCTCTTGAGAGCCGACTGTATCCTTTTACCGTTGTACTTCATTGCTTATCGTGTACATTAAGTGATTGGCTATGCTTATGTGACTTTGGTTGCTTATGTAGTGGTATACCACTGGGTTTTAGCTCATTCCGTGTTATTTGTTTTCCTTACAGGAAAATGAACACTTTTGGAAAGGTTATGATAGTTGGATGCAAGTTGAGCTCATGTATATGTATTTTGAATAAGCTCCTTGAGGGTGAAACCCTAAGTGCTTTGATTCCACCAATGTTTGGTGTGTAAATGGCTACTTGTATATGTATGAACTAAATGGATACTTTGGTAGGCCGTTTGACTTGTAAAGGTTGGTTTTCAATGTATATATATGTTGGTAAATGTTTGGATGGATTTCGGATCACCACGACTTTCAAACGGAAAGGGAAAAATTTTGGCGACGATGAACAGTGCCGAATCCGGCCAGGAATCCGGCCAGAAACTGGCCGGATTGCAGGCCGGATTGCCTGGGAAAAAATGAAATTTTGGGGTTTGCTCTCGGCCTTGTATCCGGCCAAGAATCCGGCCGGAAATCCGGCCAGATTCCGGCCGGATTCTGACGTGGATTTTACTGTTCATTTCGGTTTCGAATTTTCGTTTTTTTTTATTTTGTGATTTTGACTTGTTTGCGCGCATTGCTATGTTCCGGAGCGTAATATATCGACGTAAATTGAACCGTTAGTCCTGGCGAGAGCTGGGCAGGCAGTCCGCTAACCCCTTTGGTTCGCCTTAGGGGAAAGTGGGGCTGTCACAGGTGGTATCAGAGCCTAGGTTTGAATTAGCCTGGGTGTAATAGAAGTACTCGACTCGAGGATTCTGTTGTTTATGCCTATTAAGTGTAATCATATTATTTCTTCCTTTGCTATAGGATGGATGCGAGTGGTGACCCGAGTGACCGTCCGGAAGGAGATCGTCCTCGTAGTACGCTGCCGTCAATTAAGTATCAACTTAGGCAGAAGGGGGCCGTGGTGCGTTGGAGCCCGGCCAGCCGCGTTCGACAGTGCGAGTGCCATAGCAACTACGCCTATCCAAACGCTCTAGTGTTGGCGGTGGCAAAGGAACGTGAGGAGTTTGCTAAGGATAATACTAAGCTGGAAGCTGCGGTTGCTACATTGGAAGCTGAGGTGATTCAGGCTAGGGCAACCAATGAGAAGCAAGCCGCACGTATCATGGAGCTAGAGTATGACGTGCATGAGGTCGAGGAGAGAGTTGATGACCTGTGTGACCAACTGAGGGATGCACGCGAGCGCGAGGTTAAGCGAGCTCGCAAGGTCAGGGGTCGTGCTGAGGCAATCCTTAACCTGTGCGACGACGGGCTTGAGGAGTCTAGTGATGAGGCCTCGTATGCTGGGGCCGAGGCTGGGGAGGAGTCTACCCCATCGCCTGGGTCTCAGACCCCGGCAACCGACTAAGCCATGATATCTAGGCACCTTTTGGATAGTGGTGGTTTTTGAATGTACATAGGGATAGGGATAGAGCCTTAGCTAACCGTTTGGGTGTAGGGTTAGCTACGTGTAAATTTCTTTTGATAGGCCTATCCTCGGGAGGATCGTTTATGTACGTACGTGCCTTGGCCGTACTTGACTGACTGCTTGTATTTATATGTTTGGTTTGTAAATATGTGTGTTTGTGACCCTGTGTGAAATGTATCAACATGTGTTATGTGAAAGTTTTGTGTGTTACTTACATGCTTTGTTACTGCTTTGGTTTAGTGCTTTTGTCTAGACCGAGTGAAACTTATGGAAGGAACACGAAGTGGTCGGGGACGTGGGCGCGGAACTAGACAACCCACACCGGTTAGGGAAACGGGGGAAACCTCTACTGGACCAAATCCTGAACCCCAAATAGACCCCAATGTGCAAATAGCTACCGCTATGCAGCAAATGACCAACTTACTCGCACAAGTAGTGCAACAACAGGGCCAAAACCCAAACCCTAACCCTGGGAACCCTGGTAACCACGTTGAGAGCGAGAATAGAGCTCTCGAACGTTTTCAAAAGTGTTCCCCGCCAAAGTTTATTGGGGGACCCGACCCTGATGTGGCTGAGAAATGGCTTGAGAAAATGGTTGATATATTCGCGGCCCTACACTACCCGGACGAACGGCAGGTCACTTTTGCCGTGTTTCAACTCGAGGGGGCTGCCCGTTCCTGGTGGAACGTAATTAGGCAGAAATGGGAACGGGAGCAGACACAGAGGACTTGGGTGAACTTCATCCGAGAATTTAATGCAAAGTTTTTCCCTCCTCTAGTCCAGGAGAGGAAGGAGGACGAGTTTATCCGGCTCCGGCAAGGGGCTCAGACGGTGGCGGAGTACGAGAGCCAGTTTACCCGCTTGTCCAAATTCGCGCCTGAGCTAATTATGACTGAGCAACGACGAGTTAGGCGCTTTATTCAGGGCTTGAACGTTGAGATTCAGAAAGACCTCGCGGCGGCTCAAATCACTACTTTTAGCGAGGCAATGGAAAAAGCCCAACGAGTGGAAAGTGCACGGCTACAGGTCCGAAACTTCCAGGCCAAGAAGCGTGGCTTTCCTGGGAGTACTTCTGGACAGGGTGAGAAGAGCACTCCCTCCAAATTTGGACGAGGCATGGGTGGTGGTCAACAGTCCGGATCAGGCAGAGGGACTCCGTTCAGGGGTGGTCAAGCTGGGCGAGTGTGACGGCCCCACCTCCCCCTGAGGCGAACCAGAGGGTTCGGCGGGCCGCCTGCCCAGCTCTCGCCGGGACTCAGTCGTTCACTACAATCCTCAAATATATTACAAGAATAAACCTCAAATATT
The DNA here is from genome assembly GCF_036785885.1 of Coffea arabica. Lineage (NCBI taxonomy): Eukaryota > Viridiplantae > Streptophyta > Magnoliopsida > Gentianales > Rubiaceae > Coffea > Coffea arabica. The sequence goes on along the minus strand of NC_092320.1, from coordinate 44,911,861 downwards.
ACAATGTAAATCTCCAATATTTACATATAAACAAAACGAAGCGGAAACTAATTCCAAGCGTGGAACGTATGTACACATCCGATCGATTCCAAACATTCATTACAATCCCTAATAATAACTATTACACAAAAGGAAATCCAAATTCAAACCATACACGAGATAATCCATCCATTCACATGAATAAGCACAACAAGTCCTGCCTTCGCCTTGAGCCCTGTGGAGGGGAATAAAATATTTTTGGGGTGAGTTAGAAGCTCAGCGAGTAACCAAATAAAACCAGTAATCAAATATCTTTCACAATAATTCATTTCGATGATGTCATGATGTCATGATTCAAGTATCAAATGCACGTATTTTTGCTCTCGTGAGCCAGTGAAATCATTGAAACTAAACACCCAACGCTCAAACAGATCACGAAACCATAAACATTAAAGGGGAGCAGCATCGGTGCTCCAGATCATATCACAAACTCACGAAAGTGGTGGAGACGTTGGTGTCCAGCACAAGATTCCTCAAGAACTCATTAAAGCCAAACCATGTCAAGAACTCGTATGCGCGCATACATGATATGCAAACCAAAGAAACAATGCAAGGAACATTTCAAAAGTAACTTTGGAAACAATTTAGGGTCACTCACCTCAATGGCTCAGAAATCATCCATCATGTATCATTGCCTTGCTCAAACCCAAGTCTTAGATCACAAACTCAATGCAAACAAATCCTTTAAAAGTTCGGACAGCACTTCCCCTACATTTGCTAACTTTTCCAGCCATCATGGCTTCATTATTTCCTCAGCCAGTCCCAAAGGTACACACACAACAACAGGTTCATCCAATAGTCATTCAGCAAGCTCCAAGTAGTACAAAGACAAGTCAAGCTAGGAAGAAGTCCGGAAATGAAAGTTAAGCTCAAAACCAAAAAAACAGGTTTTGACGTCATTTTGCGGTAATGGTACCAAAGGCACTACGATTGTCGGATGAAGGTACAAGATACACCGTTTCGAAGCTAAGAGATAGTTTTACAATATTACAGAAGGTCACTCAACCCAGTTTCGAGTGTAACCAGGTCAAAAATGCAAGATACCACACCAGAATCACAAAAACAGATTCACAAAACGCATTCTAGCGGAAACATCATAACTCAGGCTCTCCAAATCCAAATCCAGAAATTCCAAAACCAGATGAAAGCTAAGAAACAGGGCTAAATTTCATCAGAAGGCCTCAACAACTAATTCGGAAGCAATTCCAGCCAAAACAACCAATTACAGACGCACTTCTCAATTTCGGGCAAAACCAGAACAGCAATAGTAACTTCGACTTTTCTCATTCCACACTGCTCCGATTGACCTGAAATTTTGTAGGCACCTTTAAAATATCATTCCCTACAACTTTCATGTTTTAAGCAAAGGCCAATTCGGCCTCTGTCTAGGACCTAAAAATTCGGACAGAATGTTCATCACAAAACCCTGATTTTCTGAAATTTCTTCCAAAACAGAAATTGATTGCAATTAATCACTTTTTCCACCTCATTGAGTCCTTAAACATCATTTCCAATCATCATATATAGCCACACAATCATATCCATATGAAAACAGAAAAATCCCCAAAAATAATAAAACTTCATCATTTTCAACCAAAATCAGGAAATCAACCATAAAATCACTTATTCAACCACCACCAATCACTAATTGAACATTATCAAGATCAAAGGAAAGGTTCCTTAGTCACTTACCTTACAAACCCAAGAAAAGACCCAACTTAGCACCTTTGCTTCTCAAACCACTTCACTACACACCTTAATACTACCAAGAGAAAGGTTTTTATGGAGCAAATCCAAGTTTAATCGGTTAAATTGTTTGATTGAAGCAAGAAATGAAGAAGTAAGATGAAAGCTTTCCTTTCTTCCTTTCTTGAGAGAGGTTCGGCCATGAAGCTTGGAAATGGAGCAAATTTTTGGTAAAGTTTTTGTTTATTAAGTCAAATGGTAAGACATGGCATAAAAGTCAAAAATTCCACCCAATGGCCAAGCGACACTTGTCACTTAAATAATGAATCTCTATCTCTTTGTTCCCTCTCACACCAATCCATAAATATCTCTTAACACCTTGTAGAAAAATATCACTTAGCACAAAACTCCAACAAGTTATCAAAATATATTACATTTACCGCACTTGCGGGTCCCACGTTCAAAATACGCTCTTAATTTCTCAAAAACTAACCGGTACTAGAAAAATCATTTTAAAACTATCTTTGCTCATAAACTTTATCTGGGGAATTTTTCTAATCAAGAAAATGTAGAAAAGGCGGGCGATTAAATAAATAAACCCTAGAAAATTAGAAAATTTTCGGGTTCTCAAACTCATTTTTTCCGGGGCGTCACAATCTCCCCTCCTTAAAAGAATGTCGTCCTCGACATTCCCTCTTGTACCAATCAAGTCAAGACATCCCGCAAGAATCACTACTATTGCAAACCAAACCCACAGTCCGGCATCCTAAACTTCAAGTCTAGGATACACTACAGAGATCTGAAACCTAAGCTCTGATACCAACTGTGACGGCCCCACCTCCCCCTGAGGCGAACCAGAGGGTTCGGCGGGCCGCCTGCCCAGCTCTCGCCGGGACTCAGTCGTTCACTACAATCCTCAAATATATTACAAGAATAAACCTCAAATATTACAATGTAAATCTCCAATATTTACATATAAACAAAACGAAGCGGAAACTAATTCCAAGCGTGGAACATATGTACACATCCGATCGATTCCAAACATTCATTACAATCCCTAATAATAACTATTACACGAAAGGAAATCCAAATTCAAACCATACACGAGATAATCCATCCATTCACATGAATAAGCACAACAAGTCCTGCCTTCGCCTTGAGCCCTGTGGAGGGGAATAAAATATTTTTGGGGTGAGCAAGAAGCTCAGCGAGTAACCAAATAAAACCAGTAATCAAATATCTTTCACAATAATTCATTTCGATGATGTCATGATGTCATGATTCAAGTATCAAATGCACGTATTTTTGCTCTCGTGAGCCAGTGAAATCATTGAAACTAAACACCCAACGCTCAAACAGATCACGAAACCATAAACATTAAAGGGGAGCAGCATCGGTGCTCCAGATCATATCACAAACTCACGAAAGTGGTGGAGACGTTGGTGTCCAGCACAAGACTCCTCAAGAACTCATTAAAGCCAAACCATGTCAAGAACTCGTATGCGCGCACACATGATATGCAAACCAAAGAAACAATGCAAGGAACATTTCAAAAGTAACTTTGGAAACAATTTAGGGTCACTCACCTCAATGGCTCAGAAATCATCCATCATGTATCATTGCCTTGCTCAAACCCAAGTCTTAGATCACAAACTCAATGCAAACAAATCCTTTAAAAGTTCGGACAGCACTTCCCCTACATTTGCTAACTTTTCCAGCCATCATGGCTTCATTATTTCCTCAGCCAGTCCCAAAGGTACACACACAACAACAGGTTCATCCAATAGTCATTCAGCAAACTCCAAGTAGTACAAAGACAAGTCAAGCTAGGAAGAAGTCCGGAAATGAAAGTTAAGCTCAAAACCAAAAAAACAGGTTTTGACGTCATTTTGCGGTAATGGTACCAAAGGCACTACGATTGTCGGATGAAGGTGCAAGATACACCGTTTCGAAGCTAAGAGATAGTTTTACAATATTACAGAAGGTCACTCAACCCAGTTTCGAGTGTAACCAGGTCAAAAATGCAAGATACCACACCAGAATCACAAAAACAGATTCACAAAACGCATTCTAGCGGAAACATCATAACTCAGGCTCTCCAAATCCAAATCCAGCAATCCCAAAACCAGATGAAAGCTAAGAAACAGGGCTAAATTTCATCAGAAGGCCTCAACAACTAATTCGGAAGCAATTCCAGCCAAAACAACCAATTACAGACTCACTTCTCAATTTCGGGCAAAACCAGAACAGCAATAGTAACTTCGACTTTTCTCATTCCACACTGCTCCGATTGACCTGAAATTTTGTAGGCTCCTTTAAAATGTCATTCCCTACAACTTTCATGTTTTAAACAAAGGCCAATTCAGCCTCTATCTAGGACCTAAAAATTCGGACAGAATGTTCATCACAAAACCCTGATTTTCTGAAATTTCTTCCAAAACAGAAATTGATTGCAATTAATCACTTTTTCCACCTCATAGAGTCCTTAAACATCATTTCCAATCATCATATATAGCCACACAATCATATCCATATGAAAACAGAAAAATCCCCAAAAATAATAAAATTTCATCATTTTCAACCAAAATCAGGAAATCAACCATAAAATCACTTATTCAACCACCACCAATCACTAATTGAACATTATCAAGATCAAAGGAAAGGTTCCTTAGTCACTTACCTTACAAACCCAAGAAAAGACCCAACTTAGCACCTTTGCTTCTCAAACCACTTCACTACACACCTTAATACTACCAAGAGAAAGGTTTTTATGGAGCAAATCCAAGTTTAATCGGTTAAATTGTTTGATTGAAGCAAGAAATGAAGAAGTAAGATGAAAGCTTTCCTTTCTTCCTTTCTTGAGAGAGGTTCGGCCATGAAGCTTGGAAATGGAGCAAATTTTTGGTAAAGTTTTTGTTTATTAAGTCAAATGGTAAGACATGGCATAAAAGTCAAAAATTCCACCCAATGGCCAAGCGACACTTGTCACTTAAATAATGAATCTCTATCTCTTTGTTCCCTCTCACACCAATCCATAAATATCTCTTAACACCTTGTAGAAAAATATCACTTAGCACAAAACTCCAACAAGTTATCAAAAATATATTACATTTACCGCACTTGCGGGTCCCACGTTCAAAATACGCTCTTAATTTCTCAAAAACTAACCGATACTAGAAAAATCATTTTAAAACTATCTTTGCTCATAAACTTTATCTGGGGAATTTTTCTAATCAAGAAAATGTAGAAAAGGCGGGCGATTAAATAAATAAACCCTAGAAAATTAGAAAATTTTCGGGTTCTCAAACTCATTTTTTCCGGGGCGTCACAATCTCCCCTCCTTAAAAGAATGTCGTCCTCGACATTCCCTCTTGTACCAATCAAGTCAAGACATCCCGCAAGAATCACTACTATTGCAAACCAAACCCACAGTCCGGCATCCTAAACTTCAAGTCTAGGATACACTACAGAGATCTGAAACCTAAGCTCTGATACCAACTGTGACGGCCCCACCTCCCCCTGAGGCGAACCAGAGGGTTCGGCGGGCCGCCTGCCCAGCTCTCGCCGGGACTCAGTCGTTCACTACAATCCTCAAATATATTACAAGAATAAACCTCAAATATTACAATGTAAATCTCCAATATTTACATATAAACAAAACGAAGCGGAAACTAATTCCAAGCGTGGAACGTATGTACACATCCGATCGATTCCAAACATTCATTACAATCCCTAATAATAACTATTACACAAAAGGAAATCCAAATTCAAACCATACACGAGATAATCCATCCATTCACATGAATAAGCACAACAAGTCCTGCCTTCGCCTTGAGCCCTGTGGAGGGGAATAAAATATTTTTGGGGTGAGCTAGAAGCTCAGCGAGTAACCAAATAAAACCAGTAATCAAATATCTTTCACAATAATTCATTTCGATGATGTCATGATGTCATGATGTCATGATTCAAGTATCAAATGCACGTATTTTTGCTCTCGTGAGCCAGTGAAATCATTGAAACTAAACACCCAACGCTCAAACAGATCACGAAACCATAAACATTAAAGGGGAGCAGCATCGGTGCTCCAGATCATATCATAAACTCACGAAAGTGGTGGAGACGTTGGTGTCCAGCATATAAGTTGTACCTCAATCCGATAATCGTAGCCTCAGATGTGCCCATTCCGTAAAAACCCATCAAAACTGTCTTTTGTAAACTTCATTTCCGCACTTGATATTAGCTTAATTTTTGGTCTTGTATTGTCTTGAGCCTATGGAATGGCTATTGAAATGAAGTTTTGTTTTGGATAACCTTGGGTTTGATTGAGTAAAAGGATGAAGCCATAAATTGCTGGAAAATAGGACAATACAAAGGGCATGCTGCCCAAATTTTCGCTCGAGGACTAAGTTTCTATTTGAACTGGTATACTTACGTTTGGTCTATGAAACCCTAGTTATTGTTGTCCACGGGTCCAAATGTCCTCGTTTCACTTTAAAATCTTTTTGTACGTTCTACTCAATAATTGTCGAGTTTCTTTGATTGCACCTAATTGTTGTGTTAGATGATCTGTAATATTCTTTCTCGTTTAATTTAGGTTTTTTCGGTGACTGAGGATAATATCCGGAAGGATATTATAGCCATTGTTTTGCGTACATAGGTGAGTGTTTCTTGTTTGTTATATTCTCTATGACTTCATGACTCGTTGTTGTTGTTTGATGATGTGTTAAGTGTTTTCAATGATTTTCAAAACGAATTTTCTAGGCGAGCGTATACTTTATCGCGCTCGACCTAAATGAAATGTGAAGTTTTCAATGATTTAACGAACGAACGAATAGCTCCATGTGAGCCCGTATCCTTTTAATGAATGTGTTACTATCGCTTTCCATTGTAAAAAATTTCTTGAATTATTGATACTCCATGTTTAATGTATTGAATTGACTCTGACTCTGTGTTCGGAACCTCACTGAGTTTTTAGCTCACCCCTTTAGTTTTGTTTTCCTTAACAGGAGACGGCGAGCAGGATGATAGCATAGACTAGCCTAGTCTAGTTCTTTTTGTTTTTTGTTTTTAAGGGTTCTCGCCCTAGTGCTTGGCACGGGCTGGACGTATGAAGGATTGAGAACCTTTGTATATTCGATCTTTATACTCCCTTTTGGGATGGCAATGTATATAAGTTTCGCTTTAAGTTTGGATCGCCGCCCTATTTATTCTTGTGATTTATTCCGATTTAATTGAGGACTGTAGTGAACGACTGAGTCCCGGCGAGAGCTGGGCAGGCGACCCGCCGAACCCTGGGGTACGCCCTAAGGAGAGGTGGGGCCGTCACAGGTGGTATCAGAGCTTAGGCTTCAGATCTTTGTAGTGTATCCTAGGCTTGAAGTTTAGGATGCCGGACTGTGGGATTCGATTTGACTTGAAAGTTAAGCGATTGAGGGATAAAACCTATAGTTGCTTCGCGTGGTCTCTGCGTGGAGTGACCCTGGACTAAGTGGTGAATAAGTATGAGGGACTAAGTGAAGCTATGAATTGCGAATGTTATAGGCCTTAAATCTTTCTCATGGTATCTGAGGACCATAGATAGGTATGTCAGGTAGGAATTCCGATTATAGATAGTTTACTCTTGGGACTGCAGCTCGAGATGTGAATTATCTTATTTCGGATTCTCGTGCCTGAGTACTCTAGAGTTGCGGCGTTGCTAAGTACTTGAGACTTGCATTTTGGGAACATGAACAGGCTTTGTCTGACTACAATGAGCACAAGAGGTCAGGGGCATCCAGTTTGGATAGTAAGTGACGTGAGAGACCGGATGGGCTGATACTGGGACGACTTCACCTTTTCCTTTTGATTTACCTGTATATTGTTACTACATGACGTTAGTATACCTGTGTGTACATGGTTATCTGTCCAACTTGATATGTATTTGTGTATTTGCTTATCCGTCTTCTTGATATGGCGTGTTATGTGCGTATATGTTTATTTGTGTATTTGGAATGCTAGAATTTGCTACTGTAGTCAATTTACTGTGTTTATTTACTAAATTACCTTTTGGGGAAAAAAAAAGAAAAGAGAGAGGGAAAACATATATATGGATGGGAGACGTAGTCGTGGACGTGGAGCTAGTCGTGGCCGTGGAGCTAGGCAAGCTCAAGAACCGAGAGAAGAAAGAGAACAGTGGCCGAGCAAGAACACGGACCGAGGGTTGAGGCTGGAGATCAAATGGCGACGGCGATGCAACAAATGACAAATATCCTGGCACGACTGGTAGATCAACAGGGTCAAATGCCAGTGAATCAATCCTGGAATCCTAAGGTCGGAGAGAATAAGGCTCTTGAGAGGTTCCAAAAGTTTCTACCTGCGAAATTTCAAGGAGGGCCTGATCCGGATATAGCTGAGCAGTGGATGGAGGCAATGATTAATATCTTCGCGGCTTTGAATTACACGGAGCAAAGACAAGTAAATTTTGCTGTATTTCAATTCGAAGGACCAGCCCGCGCGTGGTGGAATGTAATTAAGGGCAAGTGGGAAAGAGAACAGATGGTATGGACATGAGCGAACTTTGTAAGGGAATTTAACGAAAAGTTGTGAGGACCCGTAATTTTCTTAATTTCTAGGGTTTTAATTTCTTTTAATTACACGTTTTTCCACCTTTTCTTTATTCAAAAGTTGTGCATATAAATTTTATGAGTAAATATAGTTTTTAAATGATTTTTCTAGTATCGGTTAGTTTTTGAGAAATTATGAGCGTATATCGGATGTGGGACCCGCTAGTGCGGAAAATTCGGAAAATTTCGGCCAACTAGGTTAAGTTTTGTATACTTGGTTTAATTTATCAGGTGTGGTGTTAAGAGATAATTAGAGGATACCTAGATGGACTATCATTGGAGAGACAAAAGGATAGAGTTGCATTAAAAAGGGTGACAAGTGTCACCTTCCTATTCAACCTTGACTTTGACCATTATTTCTTACTTTTACTAATACTCAATTTTGACCCAAAAAAGCCCCTAAATTTCTGCAACTTGGCCGACCCTCTCTCTCTCAAGAAAGAAAGAAAACTCTTCAAGTTTTAGCTCCAATCTTGCTCAAGTTGAACCATCCAACCATTTGATCTTGCAATTACTCCATAAAACCTCTTCACTTAGTGTTTGTGAGTTGTTTGGTGGAGTTTTTTTGGAAAGTTAAGGTGACCAATAGCTCTCTCTCTCTTGTTTCTAAGGTAAGTTGTGAAGAACCACCCTCCTCCCTTAATTGATGCTTGAATCATGCTTAGTGGTAGTATGAGATGCAAGTTTATGGATTAATTATTGATTTGTGGTTGTAGTGATGAAGTTTTATTATTTTTGGGGTTTTTTCTGTTTTAATATAAACATGATTGTGTGGCTATCTATGATGATTGGAAATGGTATGTAAAGGAGCTAGGAGGTGGAAAAAGTAGTTAATTGCAAGAAATTTTGGTTTTGGAAGAAAATTGAAAACCTAGGGTTTAATTAAGGAACATTCTGCCTGAATTTTTAGCTCCTAGTTAGAGGCCGAATTGGCCTTAACTTAAAACATGAAAGTTGTAGGTAATGAAATTTTAGAGGTGCCTACAAAATTTCAGGTCAATCAGAGCAGTGTAGAATGTGAAAAGTCGAAATTACTATTGCTGTTCTGGTTTTACCCGAATGTAAGGATTGGGCCTGTAATTGGTTGTTTTGGCTGGAATTGCTTCCGAATTGGTTGTGGAGCCCTTCTGATGAAATTTAGCCCTGTTTCTTAGATTTCAGTTGGTTTTGGAATTTCTAGATTTGGACTTGGAGAGCCTGAGTTATGATGTTTCTGCTAGAATGCGTTTTGGTGAATCTGTTTTACGTTTTGATGTAGTATCTTGCATTTTTGACCTGTTTGCACTCAAAACTGGGTTGAGTGACCTTCTGTGAGATTGTAGCCCTGTCTTATAGCTTCGAAATGGTGGGTCTTGCACCCTCATCCAATAATTGTTGTAAAATTGGTGCCATTACCGCAAAATGAGGTCAAAAACTGTTTTTTCAGGGCTAAAGCTAATTCCATTTCCGGATTTTTCTGGTTTCCTCTAATGCTTATATATGCTTATGGAACCCTATTGTGATCGTGTTGGCATTGGTTTATGACTTGTAATCGAGTCTTCTTGTGCTTATTGGAATATTCTAGGGCTTGACTTTTATTTCCGGTCATTTTCCTAGCTAACTTTTGTACTTGGATAACCTTGAGCCTATTGAATGGCTGTGGTGATGAATGTATATTGAGTATGACTTTGGGAGTTGATTGAGGAAAATAATGAAGCCATGATGGCTGGAAAAGTAAGAAATTTAGGGGAAGTGCTGTCCAATTTTTCTAGGCCGATTGGTTCCTTTAAGTTTGAATTGGCTTGTGATAGAAATGAAGGGCTTTTGGGTTGTTGAACCTAAGTCTTCATGTTACCTTTTTGTTTCCAAAAATCATGTTTTGTACCCTTGCATTAGTAATTATTTGGCGAGGCATACGACTAGTAGTCGAACCTCACATGTGCATTTTGTTTACTCGATTCTGGATGTGAAACCTTCAATTGGTTTACTTTGATTATTTTAGGGTTTCTTGGCGATTAAAACCAATCCGAAGTGAAAACTTTTAAGGTATCTGTACTTGAACCGGTGAGTGTACCACTCCCCTCACTTGTTGTTTAACTCGGTTTCTGAACATGCAATCTGTGATATGAACGTCTGAACTGTCTGTTTATTTTGTTTGAGACGAGAGTGTACTTTATCACACTCGTTCTCTTGTCTATTTATATGCCAATTTTGGTACAAATCTGAATCTGTTATCTGTTATCTGTATCTGTATCTGTATCTGTTCGGACGTCGTTTGGAAGTTTGTATCCAACGACCTTTTTGTGACCTCTGAGCTCAACCCCTGTGGCTAGTTACTCAAGTCGGGCTGGCAAGGGCCTGGACGATTAGATAACGAACCACGGTAGTCTGATTTGGGATCTTTGGGTATTGAGACCCTTGATTCCGGGTATACTCGAGTATTACCATTTCTGTTTCTGTTGAGGTGAGCGGGCCCGGTAAAGGGGTGTTCGGTGGACGGAATTTGGTGTAAAGTGGGGTCTATGGACGCGTTGGTTCTATATACGTTGACGGAGAGTCAACCGGCTTGGATCAAGTACTGCGCTGGAAAGCTGGCTCCTGAGAGCCACATGTATCCTTTCTATTTGAGTCCTTGTGGTTACCTGTCTTACTTTATAGCGGGCATGTGTATCTGATTTGTATAACGTGAAATGCCATGATTTTTCTGCTACATGTTTGGTACCTCATTGGGCGTAAGCTCACCCCCTCCTCGTTATCTTTGTTTTCCTTACAGGAACCTCTTTTGGAAATCATGATTTTGAGAAGCGAGTTGAGCTAATTAGATATTTTTTTGCTCTTTTTGTATAGCTCCTCGAGAGTGAGCAAACTCTAAATATATTTCGTTTCACTGGTTCCCTTTGATTTGTAAACCTAGCGACATGTATATATGAAAGTGTTTTCCCCATGTGATTTTGGTAAGTTACTTTTAAGCTTGGCGGTCTTCAATCGTTCAATTCTTTTTGGGTCCTATCGCACGTAATATAGGATTTGTGTGGTTCCACTCCGTAGTCCTGGCGAGAGCTGGGTAGGCGGTCTGCCGAACCCTTTGGTTCGCCTTAGGGGAAGGCGGGGCTGTCACAGGTGGTATCAGAGCCACTTCGCGTGGTTTCTGCGCGGAGAGAGCTTGGGCCAAGTGGTGTTATAGCCCTGCTTTCGTGAAAGCGTCAAAAGGTATATGTGCTCGTTTGAGCGTAAGCAATGAACTGTGCATGTCATAAGTGTAAGAATCATTATCATGGGACTTGAGGAAGTGAGGAGTGTATGTCGGGTAGGAATCTTTAATATGGATGATTTACGCTTGGGACCGGCCGGCTCGAGTTGTGAATTATCTTAGATGGGATTCTTGCGCCCGGATATGCAAAAGAGGAAAGCCTATGTGACAGCCCCACCTTACCCTAAGGCGAACCAAAGGGTTCGGCGGACCGCCTGCCCAGCTCTCGCCAGGACTAACGAAACAGATTAGAGCTATCTGTTTCATTCCGGAACTTACAAACGCGCGTAAACAAATCAAAATAGTAAAATAACCCAAAATAAAATAAAATGAAATCGGGAGTCAGCCATGAATAGTAACCGACCCGTCAGAACCCAACCAAATATCAAGCAAACATTCACATCTTGAAACTTAGCATTTACAAGCCAAAGTAGCATACAAAAGTATTCAAAAGTGGATACATGTCTAGTTTGCCAAATCAAAAGGAAACAGTCCCCAAAAGTACATTTAGGATTTTAATACATGAGCTATACAAAAGATATGTTCAACTAGCTCAATTTGGCAGCCATTTGTCAAATCCAGACCAAAAGTGTTTATTTTCCTGTAAGGAAAACAAAAGGAACAGAAAGGGGTGAGCTTGCGCTCAATGAGGTACCAAACAGATAGCAATAAAATCATGGCATTTCATGTTTAGCAACTCAGGTACACATGCCGGATGTAAAGCAAAGGAACCAATGATTCAAATCAGAAGGATACGGGTGGCTCTCAGGAGCCAAATTTCTAGCGCAGTACTTGATCCAAACCGGTTGACTCTCCGTCAACGTATCTAGAACCAACGCGTCCGTAGACCCCTCTTTACACCGAATTCCGTCCACCAAACACCCCTTTACCGGGCCCGCTCACCGTAACCGAACAGAAATGGTAATACTCGAGTATACCGGAATCAAGGGTCTCAATACCCAAAAATCCTCGAACAGACTACCGTGGTTCGTTATCTAATCGTCCAGACCCTTGCCGGCCCGACTCGAATAACTTAGCCACAGGATTTGAGCTCATAGGTCACAGAAAAGAACAGATTCAGATACAGATCCAGAATAGCAGATTCAGATAGCAGATTCAGATAGCAGATTCAGATAGGCACTCAAAATTGGCATATGAACAGATAAAAGAACGAGGGTGATAAAATACACCCTCGTCTCAAACAAATTTAACAGATTGCAAAGCAGAAATCAAGTTAAACAGCAATGGAGGGGAGTGGTACACTCACCGGCTCAACTTCAAAAGTTTTTACTTCAGATTGGCCTTAATCGCCAAAAAAATCCTAAAATAACCAAAATAAACCAATTGAAGGTTTCACATCCATAATCGAGTAAACAAAATGCACATGAGGCTCGACTACTAGTCGTATGCCTCGCCAAATAATTACTAATGCAAGGGTACAAAACATGATTTTTGGGAACAAAAGATAGCATAAATACCTAGGTTCAACAACCCAAAAGCCCTTTTATTTCTGCCAAAAGGCATATCCAACTTAAAAGAACCAAACGGCCTAAAAAATCGGGCAGCACTTCCCCTAAATTTCTTACTTTTCCAGCCATTAAGGCTTCATTATTTCCTCGAATCAGTCCCAACATCTCACACAAAATTCACCTCATTTCCAAAAGCCATTCACTAGGCTCAAAGTAAAAGTTAACTAGGAAATGACCGGAATAAAAGTAAGCCTTAAAACATACAAACAAGTACAATGGGACTCGATAACTAATCATAAATCAATGCCAAATATGACCCCAATAGGGTTCCATAAGCATATACAATCATTAGAGAAAACCAGAAAATTCGGAAATGCAATTAGCTTTGGCCCTGAAAAAATAGTTTTTGACTTCTTTTTTGCGGTAATGGCACCAAATGCCCTATGATTATCGGATGAAGGTGTAAGACCCACCATTTTGAAGCTAAAAGACAGGGCTACAACATTAAAGAAGGTCACTCAACCCAGTTTTGAGTGCAAACAGGTCAAAAATGCAAGATACTACATCAAAACGTAAAACAGATTCACCAAAACGCATTCTAGCGGAAGTATCATAACTCAGGCTCTACAAGTCCAAATTCTGAAATTCCAAAACCATTTGAAAGCTAAGAAACAGGGATAAATTTCATCAGAAGGCCTCAACAACTCATTCGGAAGCAATCCAGACCAAAACAACCAATTACAGAAGCAAATCCCAATTTCGGGTAAAACCAGAACAGCAATAGTAATTTAGACTTATCTCATTCTACACTATTCCGATTGACCTGAAATTTTGTAGACACCTATAAAATATCATTCCTTACAACTTTCATGTTTTGAGCTAAGGCCAATTCAGCCTCTATATATGACCTAAAATTTCGGACAGAATGAAGAACCAAGGAACCCTAATTTTCCAGATTTCTTCCAAAACAGAAATTACTTGCAATCTTCCACTTTTTCCACCTTCTAGAATCATTATATACCATTTCCAATCATCATATATAGCCACACAATCATGTTCAAATTAAAACAGAAAAATCCCCAAAAATTACTAAAGTTCATCAATTCAACCAAAAATCACAATATAATCCATAAAGTGGCACCTTATACCACCACTAAGCATCAGTTAAGCATCAATAGAGGGAGGAGAGTGGTACTTCATGACTTACTTTTAAAACAAGAGAGAGAGAGCTATGGGTCACCTTAACCTTCCAAATAACTTCACCAATCACCTCAAAATCACTAAGTGGAGAGGTTTTATGGAGTGATTTGAAATTGTATCGGTTTAATTTGAAGATTGGAGCAAGATTATGAGGTAGGGAAGTTGGAGGATTTTGTTCTTCTCTTCAGCAAGAGGTTTGGCCACAAGCTTGTAAGAAATGGAAGATATTTGGTCAATTTTTGGTTTTATTTAGTAATTGGTAAAAGGTTGAATAGTAAGTCAAAAAAAGATTTAATCATATGGTGACACATGTCACCTTCATTAATTACTTGCCTAACTTTTTGTCTCTCTCACACCAACCACTTGGTAACCTCTAAATATCTCATAACACCCGGTAAAATAATTCTAGTATTCAAAACTTAATCTAGTTGGCCGAATGTTTTTTCGAACTTTTCGCACTAGTGGGTCCCACGTCCGGTATACGCTCTTAATTTCTCAAAATCCATTCGATACTAGAAAAATCATCTAAAAACTATATCTGCTCCTTAAAATTATATAAAAAAAAACATTTTCTAATCACGAAAATGCAGAAAACAAGCCATGAAAAATTCTAAAACCTAGAAAATGAAAATTACGGGTTCTCACAGCCTAGGTTAGAAAGGACTTGGGCAAACTAGAAATGTGATACGATAGAACTTCGTGTGGTCTGTTCGGGTGTGGTTAAGCGTGATCGACCTTGATATGGAATTGTTATCATAGATTATGGACGGAGCCCTAGAGGGGAAAAGTTTTTCGTTAGTTATTCTTGTACTTGTGACCTAGTGTGTCTATAGTATTTTTGGATAACCCCGCTACTTTCATGGATTTGTATTTAATTGATTGCTACTGTGTGGCTTGTTTGATACAGTTATGTTATATATGGATACTTTTGATCTGTGCGTACCTTTTGCTACTTGCTTTTGTCTACCTATGTTTAATATTATATTCCCGCTTTGACCCTAGATTTATTAGACCAATGGAAGGCACTCGTAGTGGACGGGGCCGCGGACGTGGAATTAGGCAACCTACATCTGAGAGGCGCACTGGAGAAACCTCATATGAACTAAACTCTGAACCTAGGGTTGACCCCAACGTCCAAATAGCCGCTGCTATGCAGCAAATGACTGATTTGCTAGCCCAAATGGTGCACCAACAAGGTCAAAACCCTAACCCCAACCCTGGAAATCCTGGTAATCACATAGAGGGCGAGGATAGAGCCCTTGAGAGATTTCAGAAGTTCTCCCCACCCGAATTTCTTGGAGGCCCTGATCCTGACGTAGCTGAGAAGTGGCTGGAGAAGATGATCGATATTTTCGCTGCCTTACACTATACCGAGGAGAGACATGTAACATTTGCTATCTTTCAACTAGAGGGAGCCGCCCGTTCCTGGTGGAATGTCATTCGAATGAAATGGGAAAGAGAACAAACCCCGAGGACGTGGGCGAACTTTATGAGGGAATTTAATGCCAAGTTTTTCCCTCCTCTAATCCAAGAAAAGAAGGAAGATGAATTTATTCGGCTTCGCCAAGGAACTCAGACCGTAGCCGAGTATGAGAGTCAATTCACTCGGTTGTCTAAGTTTGCGCCTGAACTGATCGTCACCGAACAAAGATGGATAAGGCGTTTTATTCAGGGACTAAATGTTGAGATTCAAAAGGATTTGGCGGTAGCTCAACTTAGTATCTTTAGTGATGCTATGGAGAAAGCTCAGCGGATTGAAGATGCGAGGTTACAAGTTAGAAACTTCCAAGCAATAAAAAGGGGCTTTCCGGGGAGCAGCTCAGAACAAGCGGATAATAGTACAATCCCTAAAGTTCGAAAGGGAAACGGAGAAGTACGGCTACCGGGGGTGACAGGTGGTGTTCCACAGGGGGGATCAGTCTCTGTTACTTGTGGTTCCTGTGGATATTGTGGAGGGCCAAATCATATCGAAACCAATTGCTGGAAGAAAGAAGGAAAATGCTTGCGCTGTGGAAGCGCTGAACATCGGATTGCTAACTGTCCAGCTCGCCTGCGCGAGCGGAGAGGGACTCCGCCACCAACCATGACTAACTCTCAGCAACCCGCCAAGACCAACCCTGGACAGTCGAAAGGAGAAGGGACTGGAGCGAAAGTACCGGCTCGAGTATATTCCCTGGAGCATCATCAGGTCCCTGACTCGTCTGAGGACGACGTAGAAGGTATGGTCTGTGGGGTACCCTAGATTTGATAGATTCCGTTGATAAGAAAATTTTGAGGACGAAATTTCTTTAAGGGGGAGAGAGTGTGAGGACCCGTAATTTTCTTAATTTCTAGGGTTTTAATTTCTTTTAATTACACATTTTTCCACCTTTTCTTTATTCAAAAGTTGTGCAAATAAATTTTATGAGTAAATATAGTTTTTAAATGATTTTTCTAGTATCGGTTAGTTTTTGAGAAATTATGAGCGTATATCGGATGTGGGACCCGCTAGTGCGGAAAATTCGGAAAATTTCGACCAACTAGGTTAAGTTTTGTATACTGGGTTTAATTTATCAGGTGTGGTGTTAAGAGATAATTAGAGGATACCTAGATGGACTATCATTGGAGAGACAAAAGGATAGAGTTGCATTAAAAAGGATGACAAGTGTCACCTTCCTATTCAACCTTGACTTTGACCATTATTTCTTACCTTTACTAATACTCAATTATGACCCAAAAAGCCCCTAAATTTCTGCAAGCTTGGCCGACCCTCTCTCTCTCAAGAAAGAAAGAAAACTCTTCAAGTTTGAGCTCCAATCTTGCTCAAGTTGAACCATCCAACCATTTGATCTTGCAATTACTCCATAAAACCTCTTCACTTAGTGTTTGTGAGTTGTTTGGTGGAGTTTTTTTGGAAAGTTAAAGTGACCAATAGCTCTCTCTCTCTTGTTTCTAAGGTAAGTTGTGAAGAACCACCCTCCTCCCTTAATTGATGCTTAAATCATGCTTAGTGGTAGTATGAGATGCAAGTTTATGGATTAATTCTTGATTTGTGGTTGTAGTGATGAAGTTTTATTATTTTTGGGGTTTTTTCTGTTTTAATATAAACATGATTGTGTGGCTATCTATGATGATTGGAAATGGTATGTAAAGGAGCTAGGAGGTGGAAAAAGTAGTTAATTGCAAGAAATTTTGGTTTTGGAAGAAAATTGAAAACCTAGGGTTTCATTAAGGAACATTCTGCCTGAATTTTTAGCTCCTAGTTAGAGGCCTAATTGGCCTTGGCTTAAAACATTAAAGTTGTAGGGAATGAAATTTTAGAGGTGTCTACAAAATTTCAGGTCAATCAGAGCAATGTAGAATGAGAAAAGTCGAAATTACTATTGCTGTTCTGGTTTTACCCGAATGTAAGGATTGGGCCTGTAATTGGTTGTTTTAGCAGGAATTGCTTCCGAATTGGATGTTGAGGCCTTCTGATGAAATTTAGCCCTGTTTCTTAGCTTTTAGCTGGTTTTGGAATTTCTGGATTTGGACTTGAAGAGCCTGAGTTATGATGTTTCCGCTAGAATGCATTTTGGTGAATCTGTTTTACGTTTTGATGTAGTATCTTACATTTTTGACCTGTTTGCACTCAAAACTGGGTTGAGTGACCTTCTGTGAGGTTGTAGCCCTGTCTTATAGCTTCAAAATGGCATGTCTTGTACCCTCATCCAATAATTGTAGTGAAATTGGTGCCATTACCGCAAAATGAGGTCAAAAACTGTTTTTTCAGGGCTAAAGCTAATTCCATTTCCGGATTTTTCTGGTTTCCTCTAATGCTTATATATGCTTATGGAATCCTATTGTGATCATGTTGGCATTGGTTTATGACTTGTAATCGAGTCTTCTTGTGCTTATTGGAATATTCTAGGGCTTGACTTTTATTTCCGGTCATTTTCCTAGCTAACTTTTGTACTTGGATAACCTTGAGCCTATTGAATGGCTGTGGTGATGAATGTATATTGAGTATGACTTTGGGAGTTGATTGAGGAAAATAATGAAGCCGCGATGGCTGGAAAAGTAAGAAATTTAGGGGAAGTGCTGTCCAATTTTTCTAGGCCGATTGGTTCCTTTAAGTTTGAATTGGCTTGTGATAGAAATGAAGGGCTATTGGGTTGTTGAACCTAGGTCTTCATGTTACCTTTTTGTTTCCAAAAATCATGTTTTGTACCCTTGCATTAGTAATTATTTGGCGAGGCATACGACTAGTAGTCGAACCTCACATGTGCATTTTGTTTACTCGATTCTGGATGTGAAACCTTCAATTGGTTTACTTTGATTATTTTAGGGTTTCTTGGCGATTAAAGCCAATCCGAAGTGAAAACTTTTGAGGTATCTGTACTTGAACCGGTGAGTGTACCACTCCCCTTACTTGTTGTTTAACTCGGTTTCTGAACATGCAATCTGTGATATGAACGTCTGAACTATCTGTTTATTTTGTTTGAGACGAGAGTGTACTTTATCACACTCGTTCTCTTGTCTGTTTATATGCCAATTTTGGTACAAATCTGAATCTGTTATCTGTATCTGTATCTGTATCTGTTCGGATGTCGTTTGGAAGTTTGTATCTAACGACCTTTCTATGACCTCTGAGCTCAACCCCTGTGGCTAGTTACTCGAGTCGGGCCGGCAAGGGTCTGGACGATTAGATAACGAACCATGGTAGTCTGATTTGGGATCTTTGGGTATTGAGACCCTTGATTCCGGGTATACTCGAGTATTACCATTTCTGTTTCTGTTGAGGTGAGCGGGCCCGGTAAAGGGGTGTTTGGTGGACGGAATTTGGTGTAAAGTGGGTCTACGGACGCGTTGGTTCTGTATACGTTGACGGAGAGTCAACCGGCTTGGATCAAGTACTGCGCTGGAAAGCTGGCTCCTGAGAGCCACCTGTATCCTTCCTATTTGAGTCCTTGTGGTTACCTGTCTTACTTTATAGCGGGCATGTGTATCTGATTTGTATAACGTGAAATGCCATGATTTTTCTGCTACATGTTTGGTACCTCATTGGGCGTAAGCTCACCCCCTCCTCGTTATCTTTGTTTTCCTTACAGGAACCTCTTTTGGAAATCATGATTTGGAGAAGCGAGTTGAGCTAGTTAGATATTTTTTTGCTCTTTTTGTATAGCTCCTCGAGAGTGGGCAAGCTCTAAATGTATTTCATTTCACTGGTTCCCATTGATTTGTAAACCTAGCGACATGTATATATGAAAGTGTTTCCCCATGTGATTTTGGTAAGTTACTTTTAAGCTTGGCGGTCTTCAATCGTTCAATTCTTTTTAGGTCCTATCGCGCGTAATATAGGATTTGTGTGGTTCCACTCCGTAGTCCTGGCGAGAGCTGGGCAGGGGGTCCGCCGAACTCTTTGGTTCGCCTTAGGGGAAGGCGGGGCTGTCACAAAAGTATCTCCCACCTTTAGTCCAAGAAAGGAGAGAGGACGAATTTATTGGGTTGCGTCAGGGAACCCTAAGTGTGGCCGAATATGAGACCAAATTTACTAGACTATCTAAATTCGCTTCCGAATTGGTGGTTACGGTGCGACGGAGAATAAGACGATTCATACAAGGACTAAATTTGGAAATCCAGGAGGCATTAGCGGCATTTCAAGTTAATACGTTTACAGAGGCTCTTGAGAAGGCCCAAAGAATTGAGGATGTGAAAGTCCAAGTAAAAACCTTTCAAACACGGAAAAGAGATACATCTAGCAGCATACCTGAGGAATCCGGAGAAAAGATAATGCTCTCCAAAGTGCAAAAAGTGAACCATTCACCTCGCCTACCTTGGACACTAAGAGCATTAGATGAAAGGTCTACGAAAGGAAGTCAGATCGGATCAAAGGACATTTCTCGAGAAGATCCAACAGTAGCTCCTCGATTGGCCTGTGGATACTGTGGAAAGACAAATCATACTGAGAATGATTGCTGGCAGAAAGGGGGGAAATGTTTGATTTGTAGGAGTAGCAATCATCAACTTAGCAATTGCCCGAAGAAACAGCCACGAGAGGGTAGTACTCAACAAGTGGAAGGAACCAAACTGAAACAAACTCATGAAAGAGGAAACCGAACAAAAGTATCGACACAAGTTTATGCCATAGATCAGCACCAAGTTCTGGGGTCCTCCGAGGCGACGGAAGGTATGAATTTCGAGGTTGAAATTCTTTTAAGAGGGAGAGTGTGTGAGGACTCGCAAATTTCTTATATTTTTCTTTAAAAAAATGCCTTTTATTTAGAAATTATTCATTTGTTATAGCCCTACTACCCAATCATTTCCCAATAAGTGCAAATGAACCTAGAAAGTAGGGTTTCACTCTTCGTTTTCAAGATTGGAGCAAATTAGGGTTTTTGCGATTTTTCGCCGGATGATTTTCGGTACGGAGTAAGGATCAAATTTGGTGATTAAAAGTGACTTTTACGTGAGAAATAATATGTGATTAGGAGCAATGATAAAAAGTTAGTGATTGGGAAGAAAAAACCCTAATTTGAGGAAAAACGGTGCGAACCGACGTGTACCGCGCACTACCGATTGAATGCACCACTGGACCACCACTTTCTTACCACGTGAGCTCATTAATATTTGAGCAAAATATCTCCTTATTTCCAGCTGGCTTTGACCAAAATTTAGGGCTAAAAATGCAAGGAAAGAATGAGAAAATTTGGATAGTTGTGGTGGTGCCAAGTGTCGGCAGCTTGTGGCTTTGACTAAACTTAGTTTTCTTACCTTCTTATCTTGCAAATTTTGCTCTTTCTTCCTCATTATTTCTGCTGGTTGACCGAACAAGAGAGGGGAAAAGAGAGAGCAAAACCCATCTTCCTTCATCTTGAATTTGAGCTACAAAGTGAGGAAACAAAGAAGACAAACCGATTAAAGTTATCTTTGAGCGTTGGTTTAGTGAGGTGTTGGTGAATTTTTGAAGTGGAAAGCTAGGGTTGCTCTTGGTAGACACTAAGCAAGGTAAGGATGATGATTTCCCCATTTCTTACTCTTAATCTTGTTTAAATTAGCTTAGCATCTCAAATTTGTGGTGAATAATGGTTGTTATCATATCTTGGACGTTGTTTTTCCTTGTGGATACATGAATTAGGATTTGATGAATTGCTGCCAAACTTGATGTATGATTAATATATGTTGTATCCAAGATTGTATAGGGGGTTTTGGTAGCAAGTGAAGCAAGAAATGAAGAAAGTTATCATTGGAATAAAAATTCCAGATTTCTGGAAAAATTTCACCCTATTCTGTCTGGTTCCAGTTCGTGTGGTTAGAGCCCGAATTAGGCTTGGCATAAAACATTAAAGTTGTAGAGAATGATATTTTATAGTTTCGTACAAAATTGCAGCTCAAACAGAGCAACATAGCCCATGAAAAGAACAAAATACCCTCACTGCCCTAGGTTGTATTCCAGTGTTCCGCGTAGACAGTTTAGTCTATCTGGCTGTATTTATTCACCATAATCCGTAGGAATTTAGCCATTTTCCAAAATATAAAAGTTTTAGTACTCTGTCTTATCTTTTCAACGCCACCAAGAACACCTTAAACGGATCTTGGTAGACTGAGATATGGCCATTTGAATCCAGTACGGTTAAATAGCAGATTAGTTGGAATTAGGTTATGTGAATTGGGAATTTGATTAGGTTACACTGGAAATTGGACTAAGTGATCTTCATGAACATTGGAGCCCTGTGTCTTAGCTTTGAAGGCATATAAGTTCTACCTCAATCCGATAATCGTAGCCTCAGATGTGCCCATTCCGTAAAAACCCGTCAAAACTGTCTTTTGTAAACTTCATTTCCGCACTTGATATTAGCTTAATTTTTGTTCTTGTATTGTCTTGAGCCTATGGAATGGCTATTGAAATAAAATTTTGTTATGGATAACCTTGGTTTGATTGAGTAAAAGGATGAAGCCATAAATGGCTGGAAAATAGGAAAATACAAAGGGCATGCTGCCCAAATTTTCACTCGAGGACTAAGTTTCTATTTGAACTGGTATACTTACGTTTGGTCTATGAAACCCTAGTTATTGTTGTCCACGGGTCCAAATGTCCTCGTTTCACTTTAAAACCTTTTTGTACGTTCTACTCAATAATTGTCGAGTTTCTTTGATTGCACCTAATTGTTGTGCTAGATGATCTGTAATATTCTTTCTCGTTTAATTTAGGTTTTTTCGGTGACTGAGGATAATATCCGGAAGGATATTATACCCATTGTTTTGCGTACATAGGTGAGTGTTTCTTGTTTGTTATATTCTCCATGACTTCATGACTCGTTGTTGTTGTTTGATGATGTGTTAAGTGTTTTCAATGATTTTGAAAACGAATTTTCTAGGCGAGCGTGTACTTTATCGCACTCGACCTAAATGAAATGTGAAGCTTTCAATGATTTAACGATTGAAACATTAGTTGCGCATGATGTAAGCCTTTTGGCTGAATTGGGCCCTACCCTTCGTTACCGATCGACTCGAGCCAGAAGCGGACTCGGTCGGACGATATGGTAACCCTGGGTGAATTTGGTATACTCGAGTATTACCTTGTAGTCCGGCCACGTCCGGATGGGTGGAGTCCGGTCAACGTCCGGAAGGGGATGAATGAACGAACGCAGGCACGAGGGTTTTACTTCTCAAAAAGGAAATTTTCAAATAATTGGAGGAATAAGGGGAAATGTCAAGGGAAGGAACGAACGAACAAACGAACGAATAGCTCCATGTGAGCCCGTATCCTTTTAATGAATGTGTTACTATCGCTTTCCATTGTAAAAAATTTCTTGAATTATTGATACTCCATGTTTAATGTATTGAATTGACTATCTGACTTTGTGTTCGGAACCTCACTGAGCTTTTAGCTCACCCCTTTTGTTTTGTTTTCCTTAACAGGGGACGGCAAGCAGGATGATAGCATAAACTAGCCTAGTCTAGTTCTTTTTGTTTTTTTTTTGTAGGGGTTCTCGCCCTAGTGCTTGGCACGGGCTGGACGTATGAAGGATTGAGAACCTTTGTATATTCGATCTTTATACTCCCTTTTGGGATGGCAATGTATATAAGTTTCGCTTTAAGTTTGGATCGCTGCCCTATTTATTCTTGTGATTTATTCCGATTTTAATTGAGGACTGTAGTGAACGACTGAGTCCCGGTGAGAGCGGGGCAGGCGACCCGCCGAACCCTGGGGTACGCCCTAGGGAGAGGTGGGGCCATCACAATTTACCTCTCTTACAAGTTGCTTAGGTCACCAAACAATCCACCAAGATGGGAGCTTCACGCTTGGATCAACCACTAGGAATGAAAGGGAAGTTTCTCAACCCACTCAAGTTCTTTCTCTTTTGATTTTTGCTCTTGATTTACTAGGGTTAGAAAGCAAGGAAAAATGGAGTTTCTCTCTTCCTCTCTAAGCTTCATGAAAGTCGGCCACAAGGAGGAAATAAAAGGGCCAATTTTTTGTTTAAATTCTTTCTAATCCCTTGGTCAAACAAGATCCATGGCTAGGGTTTTGCCACTTGGCTCCATCCTTGTCCAATCCTTTCTTAATCTTTGACTAATGACATACTAACCTTTCCAAATGTACCAATACATATTTAACACCTCTAATCCTACATTTAAAGTTCCAAGCACTAATAAAAGAACACTTGGACAATTTCAAGTGGTGAATTATTTACAACCTAGCTCAAGGAAATATTTTACTTCAAGTAAAATGAATTGAAATGAAATGCATGGAAATTATTATAATACATAGGAAATATATTGTAAGGGCATATATTAAATGGTCTAGATCCTATAATAAGGCATGTAAATAAGAAAATTGTGTTTTAAAGTGAGGGTCAATACAAGGGATTTGTTGTAACACATTATAAAATATAATGCTAGGGCAAATAAGAGGTGGTTTAAATCTTGGTGCAAGGCATGTAGTTTGGGAAAATTGTATTTTAAAAATGAGGGTTCTCACTGTGACGACTTGCAAATTCCTTACATATTTCTTAAAAATTTCCTTTTATTTGAAAATTATTTGAAAATTATTATTCTATACCATATTGCTACTTAATCACCCTAGAAAAAGTGCCAATGATCATAGAAAATTAGGGTTTTCCTTTCCGATTTCAATTTGAAGTGAAATAGGGTTTTTCGTGTATCCGTCGTGTAATTATCCGGTACGGAGCGAGGATCAAATTAGTGCTTAAGAGTGACTTTTGGATGAGGAAATATTATATGATTAGAAGTGATAATAATAAGTTAGTGATTAGAAGTTAAAAACCCAAGTATATGTGATTTAAGGACAAACGGCTTGGACCGACGGGTGTCGCGCGTTACCGATTTAACCACCACTTGATCACCACTTTCTTGCCATACAAGCTTATCACTAATTGAGCAAAATATCTTCCCTCTCATGGTTATCTCTTGACCAAAATATGTGGCCAAAATGCAAGGAGAAGAAAGAGAAATTTTTGTGGTTGTAATTAAGCCAAGTGTTGGCCAAACTTGTGGCTTAGATTAATCTTAATTTCTTGTCTTCTTAACTCCCTAAGAACAGCCTTTCTTCTTCATTATTTTCTGCTCCATAGTGTGAGAACCCGTAAAACCCTAATTATATTCCTAGGGTTTATTTCCCCTTAATAGCATATTTTCTGCATTTTCTGGCTTAGAAATATTTTCTTAATGGATTTTATGAGCAATTATAGTTTTAAGATGATTTTTCTAGCATTGGTGAATTTTTAGAAAATTAAGAATATATATTGGATGTGGGACCCACTAGTGCGATAAGTTCGGAAAAATTCGGCCAATAAGGTTAAGTTTCGGATACTGTTAAAAGTTTATCGGGTATTAAGAGATAAGTAGGGTGTGTGAAGTGATTGATGTGAGAGAGAAAAGAATGATAAGGATGCATTTAATAGAGTGACACATGTCACCTTTTCATTGGTTGAACTTTTAAGAAACACTATTCACAATTTTGACTTTTTTGACCAAAGGATTAAATATCCAAAATTCACCAAAAATCACCATTTTCTTCTCCTCATATGGCCGGCTCTCTCCTCTCTCTCTTTCTCTCTCTCTTGCTCCAAGTACAAAGAAGAAACACTTCAATCTTGTTCCAAATCATCAAACCAACCATCCAACCTTGATTTTGCTCCATAAAACATCTTCAAGTGGTGGTTGTGAGTTGTTTTGTGGATTTGTTTGGAAGAGCTAAGGTGTCCATCATCTTCCTCTCTCTTGTTGTTAGGTGAGTGATGCTTCAACCTTTCTACTACACCTAATGATGGTTATTTTGTGCTTAATGGTGGCATGAGTGTTGAAATATATGATTTGTTTCTTGATTTGAAGAGTTTTGGTGGAGTTTTTATTTTATTGGGAATTTTTCTGGTTTAATATGATCTTGATGTTGGGGGCTTGTATGATGAATTGTAATGGTTGGAAATGACTCTAGTGAGTGTGAATTGTGGTGAAATGCAATCAATTTTGGATTTGGTGTGAAATTTGAAAAGTTAGGGTTCTTAAATCCCCAATTCTGTCCGGCTTTGGATCATAGGGTTAGAGGCCGAATTTGACTTTGCTCAAAACATGAAAGTTGTAGGTATTGATGTGATTGGGATGCTTACAAAATTTCAGGTCATTTGGATGAGTGTAGAGTGAGTTATGCCGTTTTTACTGTAGCTGTTCTGCTTTGATCAGAATGCGAAAACTGCGATAGTAATTGGCCATTTTGACTGGAATTGGTTTGGATTTTGAAGTTGGTGTCTTCTGATGAAATGTAGTTGGATGACTTAGCTAACTTATGCCTTTGGAATTTCGGCATTTGGACTTGTATGGACTGAGATATACCGATTACAGTTTTTTGTGTTTTGTGAACCTGTTTTAGGAATTCTGGGTTAGTATTTGGCATTTTCGACCTAGTTAAGCTAGGAACTGGATTGAGTGGTCTTCTACATTATTGTAGCCCTGTTCCATAGCTTCGAAACGGTGGGTCTTACAGCCCCATCCGATAATTGTAGTGAGAGTTGTGCCATTACCGCATTATGACGTCAAAACCGGTTTTCTTATCAAGGCCTAAGTTTAAGCCTTTTTCCTAATTTCTGGTTTCCTATGATGTTTATATATGTTTGCAAAACCCTATTGGGATTGTGATTGGCATTGTTTTGTGACTCGCTATCGAGTCTCATTGCATTTGTTTACGTGTTCTAGGGCGTGACGGTGGTTCACGACATTCTCCTGACGGAAGTGCATGAAATAGCACTTAATTGATTGGTGAGTGTACTACTCACTTGTGTGCTATTATATGGCTTTGATATTTGAACTCGAGATGTTGTATGTTAATGGATTGATGTGAGAGTGTACTTTATCACTCTCACTTATTGTTTCATATGTTATTGAAAAGTTATTGGAAAGTTATATGGACTGTTATATGAAATGAAATACATGACTTAGTATCGATTGGACAAGTATCCAACGACTACAAATGTTATCATTGAGCTCAACCCCATTGGTAGTTGATTGAATCGAGCCGACAAGGGTTTGGTCGTGACAATTAATGAGCCTTGGGTAAAGTTATAAGGAATCTTGTAGTATGAGAGACTCTTGATTCCGGTATACTCGAGTAATACCACAGTGCAAGTGTTTGGAGTGCGGGCCCGGTAGGGGGATGTTTGGTGGAAGGAATGGGAGAGAAGAGGAGTCTACGGTTGGTTACTCTTCAACATTGACGGAGGGTCAATGAGGTTGGATCAAGAATGGAAGCGTGGAAATGGGCTCTTGAGAGCCGTCCGTATCCTTTTATCGATGTGTTTCATTCCTTAATTGTGTACTTGAAATGAAAGGTTATGCTATATGCTCTTAGTTGCTTATGTGGTAGTAACTCACTGGGCTTTAGCTCATCCCGTTCCATTTGTTTTCCTTACAGGGATATAATTACTTTTGGGACTGATTTGGATAGTCGATTGCCAAGTTGAGCTAGTGTAAATGGCTTTTGTTTAGCTTATCGAATGAAACTCTATTGTGTATTGGGTTCATTTTCTTTGATTGGCAAACCGAGTATGTATATTCATGATAGATGGTTTTTGGCATGACACTATGGTTGTAAAAGTTGAATTTCAATGTATATATATGTTTGGTTGATGATTGGATGGATTTCGGATCTAGACGCATTTCAAACGGAGAAGGAAAAAATTTGGCGGGAATGAACAGGACCGAATCCGGCCAGGAATCCGGCAAGAAACTGGCCGGATTGCCGGCCGGATTGGGAAGGATTTTGGAAAAATTTTGGATTGCTCTCGGCCTTGTATCCGGCCAGATTCCGGCCGGATTCTGACGTGTCCGTTACTGTTCATCTTCGGCTTTGATTTTTTCATTTTTTTATTTTGCGATTTTGACTTGTTTGCGTGCTTCGGTATGCTCCGGAACGTAATAGATCGATGTAAACCGATCCGTAGTCCTGGCGAGAGCTGGGCAGGCAGTCCGCTAACCTCTTTGGTTCGCCTTAGGGGAAAGTGGGGCTGTTACACATAGCCGAGACAAGAGAGAGAGAGAAAGACAAAGAGAGTTCATCTTGTTCTTCTCCAAATATTGAAAAGTTTCTTCTATTCGCGCAAATCTACTCCGATTAAGTTGTTATCTAGCACAAGGGCTACCTACCGGTGTAATTTTCTTGAGGAACAAAGGCCTTAAACACTTGTTTCTAGTCTCCTTGAAAAGGTATACATTCTAGAACCTTGACTCTCCGATTAAATTCACGATTAGTTGCTAAATATGTCACATATGGTTGAATTATTGATGTATGTGGTGAAATAGAGGCTTGGATCATGATTTTCCATTTTTATTGGAATTTTTACAGCTTTCCTATAATTTTTCTAGTGCTTAAAAAATTGGGGCTTTAATGTTTATAATCTGATATGGGAAGTTAAGGTAGTGAAGCAAGCAAAAAATAAGGAAATTAGCAATTGATTGCAAGAATCCTAGATTTCTGGAAAATTTCAGTTCAATTCTGCTCGCTGTCCTAGGATGCATTCCAGTGACCCGTGTTCGACAATTCATCCAGTTGATCGTGTTTGTTCACTATGATCCGTACTGATTTAGCCAATGGCCAAAACATGAAAGTTTTAGTATTCTGTCTTAGCTTTTAAACGCCCCCAAGAACACCTTAATCGGACCTTGGTAACCTGAGATATAGCCATTTAAAGGTAGTATGGTTAATTAGCCGACTAGTTGGATTTTGGTTCTGTAAATTGGGAATTTGACTAGGTTGCATTGGAAACTGGACTAAGTGATCTTCATGAAAATTGTAGCCCTATGTCTTAACTTTGAAACGGCATAAGATTCATGCCAATCCGATAAGCGTAGCCTTGGATGTGTTCTTTGCACAACCACACGTCAAATCTGTCTTTTGCTAGATTGCATTTCCGCACTTGTTATTAGTTTAATTCTTGTTCTTATATTGTTTTGAGCCTATGGAACGACCACAGATTCAAATACCCTCTTTTCACTTAAGAATCATCTTTATACGTCCTACTAGTAATTAGTCGGACTTCCTTTAATTTTAACTAGTTGATTTACTAGATAACTTGTAATATGTTCTCTTGCTTAATTTTAGGTTTCATTGGTGATTGAGGAATTGGATGTTATTTTGCTTGTATAGGTGAGTGTTCCTTGTTTGTTATATTCTCCTTGACTTCATGACTTGTTGTTATTGTTTGATAATGTGTGAAGTGTTTCCAATGATTTCCAAAACGAATTTTCTAGGCGAGCGTGTACTTTATCGCGCTCGACCTAAATGAAACGTGATTTTTCAACGATTTAATGATTGAAACGTTACTTGTGCATGAATGTAAGCCTTTTGGGCTGAACTGGCCACTGCCCCTTGTTACCGGTCGACTCGAGCCAGAAGCGGACTCGGTCGGGCGATTTGGTGACCTGGGTGAACGTTTTGGTATACTCGAGTATTACCTTGAAGTCTGGTGGAGCCTGGCCAATGTCCAGGAAAGGGATGAATGAAATGAATGAACGAATGAATGAACGAGGGGTTTTACTGACAAAAATGCATTTTCAAATGATTAAAGGTATAAGGGAATGAAAGGAGAATGAATGAATGAACGAATGAATGAATGGCTCCTTAAGAGCACGTATCCTTTTAATGAATGTGTTTATCATTTTGTATTGTAAATGTTTTCTTGAATTATGGGTTAATGTATTGGGTTTATTACTTGTATATGTGTTCGGAACCTCACTGAGCGTTCAAGCTCATCCCTTTAGTTTTGTTTTCCTTAACAGGGGACGGCGAGCAGGATGAGAGCATAGACTAGCCAGTTTAGTTCTGTTGTAATGGTTCTCGCCCTAGTGCCTGGCACGGGCTGGACGTATGAAGGATTGAGAACCTTTGTATATTCGATGGTTATAGTCTCTTTTGGGATGGCAATGCATATATATATAAGTTCCGCTTTAAGTTTTGGATAGTTGCCTATTTATTCTTGTGGTTTTATTCCGATTTTAATTGAGAACTGAAGTGATCGACTGAGTCCTGGCGAGAGCTGGGCAGGCGACCCGCCGAATCTTGGGGTACGCCCTAGGGGGAGGTGGGGCCGTCACAGGTGGTATCAGAGCTTAGGTTTCAGATCTCTGTAGTGTATCCTAGACTAAAGTTTAGGATACCGGATTGTGCAATTTGATTTGATTTGAAAGTTAAGCAATTGAGGGATAAAACCTATAGCTGCTTCGCGGGGTCTCTACGTGGAGTGAGCTTGGGCTAAGTGGTGAATAAGTAAGAAGGACTAAGTGCTCGTTCGAGTATAAGCTATGAACCCTGAAGTGTTATAGGTCTTAAATCTTTCTCATGGTATCTAAGGATCATAGATAGGTATGTCGGGTAGGAATTTCGATTTGTAAATGGTTTACTCTTGGGACTGGTGTAGACACCAAATTTTTGGTGTAATTTCATGTTTTTTTATTTTTAGTTTTTTATTTTGTATAGTGTTAGTTTTATTCGCTTTTAGTTTTTAGTTTCTAGTTTTATTATTATTTTTAAGCTTTTAGCATAGAATTTCTCGAAAAGAAAAGAAAAGCATTCAAAAAAATATGTTTTAATTGTTTTGATTTAAATGCAACGTTTTCTTGGGAAAAATGGAAAAAAAGATAAAAAAGAGAAAAAAGGAAAATCATAAAAAAGAAAAAAAAGAAGAAAATTGTTCACAAAAATACGTTCAAATTCAATCTTTGGGCACTTTAGTTATTTTTTTAAGTTATTTTGAGAAAAGAAAAGAAAAAGGTGGAAAAATGAAGAAAATTTGAAAAATGGACATTTTTGTTTTTTTATTATCTGGTTTTTGTCAATTTGTTATTATTATTTATATTTTATCATTTCTGTATTTATTAAGTTGAAAGTTTAAAAAAAAAAAAAAAGGAGAATGGTTGCCGCAGCATCAAAGCTGCGGACTTGCACCATTTGCAAAAAATCTGGGGACGGCTCCTGAAGCTGCAAAATACAGAAAAGGACAGAGGTTCTTAGGGTTGAATTGGGATATAAAAGCAAAGGAGGAGGCCAGCCGCAAAAGGGAGATTTTTTTTTGGAAAGAGGAGAGTTACGGGAGAGAGTTACAAAAAACAAACAAGGAAAGGAGACCAAAAGACTGGCGGCGGGATGTTTCTGGGCAGCAAGAAAGAAAGGGAAAGAGAGCTGGGTAGAGTAGTGGCTGAAATCTAGGAGGATCCGGAAGATAGAAACACAGAAAAGAAAAAGAAAGGAAGGATAGCAAGGGGACGGCAAAAACAAAAAGAAAAGAACCAAGGGGGATATACAGTGAGAGCTACGGCTAGAGGAAAATAGCAGGAGTGTGGCGGCTGAGTTAGAGAGAAAATCAGAAAAGGAAGGTGACGGGCAAAGAGATGGAAGGAAAACTGAGCAAGCAAAGGAGATCTGGAAAATTTTGAGAAAAGCTTCGAAGCCGAGAACGGGAAGAAGAGAATCGCTCGACAAATCAGCCATTTCTGCAGCGAAGGTGCCCGAGCGTGTTTTTGGAACCTTTGTGGGCAGACTTCAAGGTCAATCAAACGTGTTAACATTTTCAGGTAAAGATGTTTTCTTATTTTTGTGGATTTTAACATGTTTCACAAAAAAGGAAGCCAGTGGATGTTACTGTTCTGATGTCTGCTACTAGTTCAAGCTTTCGCTGATTCTGTAAGTTTGCCATGTTGCCCATTTACTAAGATATGAATCAGTAGGGGTCTATAAGATGGGTATGATCAAGCATAAGGATTTAGAGTTTTTATAGTAATCACCTGATGAATCCCTGGGCTTCTGCCCATTGTTTACAATCAGTTTTTGCATATTTTGAATAGGTAAATCCAGAAAATGGCTTAAAATTGCAGACAAGTCTGTTTTGATGGCTGTTGTTTCTTTGTTTCTTGTTGTTTGTGTTAGGGTCTCAGTGTTAAACGAAGTAAATGGTAAGTTTGGGCTGCCTGCTTGGAGTTTCATCCTTTGGATACGCATGTTTGATAGTAAAAATGAGTGGAAACCTTGTGAATGAATCTGGTTTATTGGCATGGTTCGGCCACTGAATGCATTTGCCGAAATTTGTAAGCATGATTGGTGGATTCCGGGCTTTATTTGTGCCTCTGTGTTCGGCTAATGCTTCAGCTTGGAACAAGTTTATAGTGTCAAAAAAATGTTTTTGGTTTGCAAAAGCTTAACCAGAAAATTTGAAAGGAACCTGCGGTTCCGTTGTTTTTCAAGCAATGTTAGTATAAAACCATCCAAGCATTAATTTGAGACGAGCTGATCTGTTTTGATGGAAGTAGTGCTATCCGTATTGAATGAATGAGAGTCAGGTCCAAAGTGCCTATGGCAAAAGTTGCTCATTCACGTTTGAATTTGCTGATATGTCTCT
The DNA here is from genome assembly GCF_036785885.1 of Coffea arabica. Lineage (NCBI taxonomy): Eukaryota > Viridiplantae > Streptophyta > Magnoliopsida > Gentianales > Rubiaceae > Coffea > Coffea arabica. The sequence continues at coordinate 44,879,772 of NC_092320.1, read as the reverse complement.
CATTTTTCCTGATACATGTATGCCCACATTTCTGTTCTTCATGCTTTCATGTCTTGCATTTATAGCATCAAAGGAATTTGCAGCAAAAGCTGCAGCTGGAAAATGCAGAAAATGTTTTCGATGTCGATGTATCTACGTTTCTTTCTCTCATTTGTTCATGTGCTCCCGTAGCTGTCTTCTTGTGTTCCTATGGAGCCTTGTTGACCTCTCAAGAGCTTGTTTGAGAGATTTTGGTTTACCATGAAGCAAGACTTTAATTGCTGTTCTCCTTTCCATATGCTGGTTTTCATTCCTTGTATGCAATGAAGTAAAGGAAGGAGCTTAATAAGAACTGGGGCTTGGTTCTGGTTTGAATTTGATGTTTGAAGGTGAAGCATAAAAAATGCAGCATGTCTTATTTGTTTCATTGCAGAAAACATCCTACGTAAGTGCATGGAATTTGCATGCAAATTAACTTCTGAAAATCACACTTTAACCTCTCAAGTTTCCCCTTATGCTACTATGACCCGGAAAATTGAGAAAAGTAATCAATTGGGTCCCTGTGACTTTTGCAGCAATGCATTATGGCCCAATTACATTCCAATATCTTGCAATTAGGTCCTAAGATGGGTGCATTTTGAGTCATTACTTGCCTCTCTCTTTGCTTTTGGACCCTTGAATTTCCTAAAATGTTTGAATTGGGTTTGGGTGATTGATTAATATTGCAATTGGGTCCTTAATAGTTGCTATTTTTGGGAATTTGATGGATCATTCCACTTTCTTGGTAATTAGGCACTGTGTGATTTCATTTGAGTTGCAATTAGGGGAATTTTGGTGATTTTCCTTATACTTTACTATTCAATTGGTGCCTTGACCCCTTTTTTTGTTTTGAAGCCATTTTCCATCATTTGCTTACCATTGCAATGAGGTATAACTTTCTTTTATCTTTGTTTGTCTCTCTTATGATCCAAGGTGCTAAGTGAATTGCATGTCTACTTTGCTTTCTTTACATTTCTTTAATTCCTTTCATTCCTTTCATTTACTTTTGCTTTATTAAGTTATTCTTTTAATGGGGTATGTGTACACCTCTTGGCTTGTAATAGATAGGGCTGTGGCGAGCAATTTGGTCCATTTTCCCCTTCCCTTTTTGTTTTAGTTAGTGAATGTAATAGGTTCATTAGTTTGGTTGCATGCCTACGTGTTAAGTGTTTAATCGCTTTATTAGGTCCTTGCATCTAGTCAAGCATGCTAAGTGTTATGTGCTACGTGTTTATAAGTGATTCACATGTCTACTCGCTTTTTATAATGTGGATGAATGGAATGGATGAATGTACGTTTCCACTAGTCCAACGCTAGTCGGAATTCATAGAATGGGCTAGTCCAACGCTAGACCCTTAGGGATTTCCCCTCGTTAGCACATATTTGCATGTTCATTACATGTCATGCATTCTTTTTAGTTTTATCATTTTGCATGCCCCTCGATTCCCCTTTCCCCTCACTTTAGGTCTTACATCTCATGCTAGTTAGGGTACATTTGCCTGAAGAGTCCCCTTTTGATAAGGGAAACGAGCGAGTGTGGCTACTCGATAGCCTTAGCACGCTAGTTTTGCTTTCTAATCAAAGGGAAAATCGAAGTCGAAAAAGTTAGGAGTCATTCCCATACCCGACCTGATGCATTCCTTTAGGTTCATTCATTCTCATTTTATTACTTATTCATTTTTCAATTCACATTTCCTCATCACTTTTCCTTTCCTTATTGTTCATTTTGATTTCTACTTCACAAAAGTGCACTTAATTACACCTATATGCACTTATCACTATATTTCATACACTTGCACACAAATACTTGGATTTTTCATACAATTTCACACATGCACCTTTTCATACACTGGCACACAAACACTTGGATTTTTCATACAATTTCACACGTGCACCTTTTTATACACTTGCACACTTGTACTTTAGCCATCATTTGCATTAATCGACCTCTATAAGGTTTTCCTTTATTGGCCGCCACAATTCATGTGGTTGGGACCAAAAACCTTACAAGAGACATTTTAGAATTTAGGTTTGCATTTTTTCTTTTCTTTTCTTTTGCATTCATGTAGTGCATCCAAATGTAATAAATTCTTTGGTTAAAACAAGAAAAACTTTGATTAAATCACGCAACTAGCCTTGGCTAGGTCGTAGGGGTGCCTTGGATTTTTATCCTTGCCTTCCCCTTCGTCAAATGTGACTCCCGAACCTTTTTCGTTGGTTTACGTGGACTAGGAGTCGTTTAAAAGGGGTTTCTTACTACTTTTTCCTATTTTTCCTTTAAAAAACTCATTTTTTTAGGTGACTTGGTACACCTTAACTCATTACCAAGTGGCGACTCCAATTTTATTATTTCAAAAACCCTTTTTAAACTATAATTTTGGGTCAAATCGTCGCATTCTCAAACCCCCATTTAGGCCCACTTTTCTTTTAAATCACAATTCATTTTTTTCAATCACAAAAATACATTTTTTTAAACCATTTATTTATTTATTCAAAAAATGGGGCGCGACAGTTGGCGACTCCACTGGGGACATTCGAGAGTCCGAGCAAATTTGATTTAATCAACCTTTTTCTCTTTTTAACCTTTTCATTTATCACATTGGATGTTTAGGGTTGCATTTTTCCCTTTTTTAGGATTTTGCATTTCACGCGTATCCAACTACTCCCTCGCTTGCGTGTGTATGTTTGGTTGATTGGATGTATGTTTACTTGCTTATCTCGCGCTTGCATTGCATTTGGCGGGGTGTGTGTCACCTTTAGAGCCTCGCGTGGTTCTCACCCCTTTCCCTCAAAATAGGGAACACTTCATACGTGCACGTTTACTTGCTTTTATCCCATTTTATTTTGTTTTTCGTGGGCGCTTCCCACACCGCCTTGTAGGATTAGGATCGATCGCCTTGGGTAGGCGGCTGGTGTGCTCTGCGCCCATAGCGCTACCTAAGGGATCACTCGAGCCACCGATCAAAGGCCCTGGGAGTGATGACCCTTCGCCTTTAGGTCTGAAGGCTTGGGAGCCGAAGCTTTATCGAGTCTAGGCATTAGTGAACCAAACCTCATGCATCCATATTAGAATAACCTAGGGTAGAGTCGGCCTCACCTTTTCTTAAGCACATTAGGCACGAGGGAAGGGGTTCCACCCCTTTTACCTGCTTTATTGTATTTCTTTTCCTTAATTGCTCCCAATGTGTTATGTGTACTATCAATTGCACTAACCATTCTTTTGTTTTCCTGACTTGCATTCATGTGCCTTAGCAATAAGAGGCCCCTTGGGCACTCTTTTAGTGACTTACCCACTAGATAACTCACATGTTTAAATTTCAGTCATTACACTTAATTTTCAGTAAGTACATTTTTCATTTTTAGACCTTTTCCCCTCGATGCATTATCTATGTCCTTTAGGCCATATTTGTCACATATTTACATCGCTTTAATAAACTGGCATCATGCATTAAACCCTAGAAAGGGAATGCCACTTAGGGGATCCCGTGTTAGGAATAAACCACCTTGCGTCTCGGATACTTAATCCAATGAGACTTGCACGTTTACATTTTGTACCATCCAAAGGGGTAGTGCACAAGGTAAGGTAGGATCCGATTATTTTCATAGAGTGATCTTTGGAATATGAGCATCTAATAATCACTTTTTGGCCGTTTTATCAAAAATTGGTAAAAATCCCTTGCGTGAAGGACATTAATTTGAAGAAATTCACAAATGATTCCTCCTTTTGAGACGATAAATAAATTAAGGCAAAAATTTGATTTTTAGAAGGTCATAAACTAATGCACCTCAATGATCTTGAAATAACCAATGGCCGGACAATTCAACCAATCCATTTTGCCGATTCATTTCAATAAATCGTCAATTCATTTTGACCAGTTTACCCTTTTTAGGGTCACCTGGTCGATTTTGAATAAATCGTCAATTCATTTGACCAATTTACCCTTTTTAGGGTCATTTGACCAATTTACCCTTTTTAGGGTCATCCGGTCGATTTTGAATAAATCGTCGATTCATTTGACCAATTTACCCTTTTAGGGCGATCTGGTCAATTTTGAATAAATTCTCAATTTCATTCAATTCATTTGACCAAGTTCCTTTTTTAGGATGATTCGGTCAATTTTGAGTAAGTTTTAAATTTCACTCAATTCATTTGACCCGTTTCCTTTTTTAGGGTAATCCGGTCGATTTTTAATTTGTCAATTTCATTTGACCAATTAGGGTTTTAATGTCGGATTTCAAAACTTAGCCGATTTTTGAGAAAATCATCCATTGCATCCAGCCATTTGATCAGTTGGGGTTTTGACCCGTAATTCACTGAGAAAATTTGTCAACAAATTCCAATCTCTTCGTTAGGAAGTTCGACAAGGTCGAACCTGTGCGTTTTTGCCAATTCTTGTATCGATCAAAAGTGATCAATCCCTTCGGACGAGGTCCTCATTTTGACCAACGTCTCTTCTCATTCCAATGGGCCAAATTTTTCAAATTATTTTTCACTCCATAAGCTGATCGGATCCATCAGGTATTGTATAGTGCCTGCTCTGGAGGATTGCATTTTCATGCTAGGCCTACCCTTGGCACAAAAAGGGTCCCCCCATAGGACATGCATACCGATTTTATATTCTTTCTTACTAACTCTGGGTATTTTTCTTTTGTTTTCCCCCTTCCCCCCTGCATTCATAAGAATATTTCAATAAGGCAAAAATATTTTTCTATATCTGATGATAATTTTAATCCAATAAAGTTTGAAAATTACAAGTATTATTTGATTCTTGGGCAGATCCTACAATGGAAACGTGAAAGATCCATCTGAAAGTTCTAGACTAAGAGCTTCTAAGAGATTTCATAATTGTTTTTCAAAGAAGACTCTGTATATTGGATTTGTTAATACATTCTTGTTCCCAAAAGAGGCAGAAATGTGTATATGGGGAGTTCTTAGAAGTTTTTCTCTTCTCATTTGTATTATAATTGAATGAGCATTTTGTTTCAAACTCTTTCAGCAATAAAATTTTTGGACAATTATTGTTTTGTATATCCATGTACATTTCATTCCTTTTGCTCATTGGAAATTTCATGATGAATTTTAAGAAAATAAGGCTAAATTGAGATTTCCTCAACCTCCAGTCTGAAAATTCACAAGTGTATGCTTTCTAAAATTCTTGCGTACACTAGATTGGTGACCCGAGCTATCCAATAAGAGTGCTCAAAGTTAAAAGAAGTCACTCAAAAGACCCAATGAGATACCTTTTTTTCCTTTACTGTACAATTCATATTTTGCCCACTCCTATTGACCCCAAAATAAAATCAGTCACATTGATTGATAAATTGCAAATTGGGGCAATCTTTGCTTGGAAAAATGTCCATAGCGTCTAATTAGATTCAATTCACATCTCAATGAAAGCAAAAATGTGCATTATTCTTGTTTGTTTTGAAAATTTGGAATGATACTTTAAGTATTCGTTTCTCTATCCATACAGTTTTTATCATTTGCTCTCCCATTTGAGCCTTTAAAAGAATAATTTCGTTTCAAATAAGAGTCTTAAAACTCACTACCCTACATTGGAAAATTTTCACATATCAAAAGGGGAATGGATTCTCAATGAGCGTTTCGTCACCTTAATTGTCATGGAGCGTAAGAATGATGCTTTGGCCGTCGTTTCTACAATCTAAACACAATTTACCCCTTGCATTCTCATTTGAGCTAAATTGATGGTTCTTTTCAAAGCACCTATGATCGCACCCCACATTGGAGAGGGAGATTGGAGATTTTTCCAAAAAAAAAAAGAAAAGCAAAAAATGCTAAAACTAAAAGGGGGAACCGCAAATTGGGGAAATTTGATTCTACCTGAGCTTCAATTGTGAGGAAAAGAAGAGTGAAAAGAAAAGAAAGAAAAGTTGTCTGGCGGATCCTCTATGTTTCACAAATATGGATGAACAAGGGTCTTCCTCAGTCAGTTAATTCAGATACATGCCAGAAATTTCCCATTAACGAAAGTTTCCTTTCAGAGTTATTGTAAGGAACGGAATAAAAGTCAGGCCCTCTTCTTTTCCGATCGAACATTCTATCCCTAGTTATCCCTTTTGAGCCTTCAGAATAAATTATTTCGTTTGGCAACCCCTGAGAATCGCAAACCCTACACTGGGGCAAGTTTGAGTTGAAAATGAAAATTTCAAGAAGTGAAAAAGTGAAAAGCCACAAAATCAAAAGACAAAAGGAAAAGAACCTCAGTTCAAAAAATAATCTGGGGCAAATTTTGTTAAAGTTCAAAGAATGGCAAAAGGCCGAAAAATCAAAAGAAGAAAGAAAATGAAAGAGAAAAGCCTCAATTGAGCACAAACTGGGGCAAAGTTCTGATTTACCCCTAAAATAGGGTTGGTAACAATGCGATCTCAGATTCTTCAAACCATTTTTAAAATCTGCCTTCAAGCCTTAAACACCATACCTGACCCCATTACAAAAACCAAAAGTCCTGACTTCCGTTCTTTGCAATGGCCCTGTCAAGAAAATTTCTGATATCGGAAAATTTTAGCTGTATTTCTGAATTGCCTGGGTATGGGGTTGATGCTACTCACCAGGTGAGAATCCATCAAGTTGAAGGAAAGGGAAAGAGGCAAAAAGCAAAGCAAGAAAAGTAAATGCAAGAAAATGCAGAAAATTCGACGCTGAAGTCCCTATTAAGTGATCAAACAAAGTTCAGAATCTTCGAGTTTAAAATAGGGGCAATTTTGAGAAAAATGCGATCTTCGGTGCAATGTCCTTGAAAATTATTTCTTTAACTATCGTTTTCAAGCCACATTACAAGCTAATAAAGTCCATCGTTGACTTATTCCTTCATGACAATCCAAAGTGAGGATTATGCTCGTAAGAAATCCATCAAATCATTTGTGATCATAAGGGTATAACCCGTTTCCACATGTTTAGCTATCACTTCTGCCCATACGTTGCATGCCTAGAAAGCTTGTATGTTGACTAAGTTTTCTTGAAAATAAGGGTGACAAACTCTTTGCTTTCACTAAGATGTGGTATTGAAGGAATTACAATTTTGGGCACAAGAACCAAACAAATCTCATCTTCTCATTTCCCTTAACCCCCTCAAAAAATCAGATCACTTGATTGGTCCTGACAGATGAACCAACAAGAAATAGTGACCCATTACCTAAAGCATTGATGCTAAAGTGGGGAAGAAATCTTTCGTAATTTGGCATTATTTTGAGAAATTCATCATGGAATGTGCTATATCAGTCTAAGCAAAACATTCAATTTTCTTCATGTTAGGAAAAGCAATTGCTTACCCTGTGCAAATAAATGGAGAAGCATCCAAACCAATTTTTACAATCAAATGGGCCCACACTGGGGAAAAATTTTTATTCATGGGATTTCACAGAATAAGCCCACACTGGGGCAAAATTTTTATAGTTCATTTGAGGATTTCGTCCAAGAATCAAATAATGCATTTTTCAAATCAATCACGCTGTTTCTTTTCATGAAATTCAAGTGCATGTCATATTTTGGTAAGCCCCTGTGCAGGTATTCATAGTTGAAATCGACGAAGGAGCATCTGGCGATGTGGAAAGCCGACGCCGAAGAAAGAAAAGAAAGAAGGGAAAAAGGACCCTACACTAAGGGCAAATTATTTTGGAAAAGATTCTCTCGAAAAATCTGAAAAAATTCAAAATTCAAAAAAATCAAAAAAATCAAGTTCAAATTCTTGTTTCTTGGAAAATCAAATTTCTTGTTTCTTGACAATCACACTTAATTTCTTGACCAATTGGAGGCAGGATTGGGTTTTATCCTACTGACCGATTTTATGTTTCGTTGGGCATGGGTTTTATCCCTCCGACCTCGGCAGGCTTGGGTTTTATCCCACTGACTGCTTTTATGTTTCGTTGGGCATGGGTTTTATCCCTCCGACCTCGGTAGGCTTGGGTTTTATCCCACTGACCGCTTTTATGTTCCGTTGGGCATGGGTTTTATCCCTCCGACCTCGGCAGGCTCGGGTTTTATCCCACTGACCGCTTTTATGTTTCGTTGGGCATGGGTTTTATCCCTCCGACCTCGGCAGGCTTGGGTTTTATCCCACTGACCGCTTTTATTTTTCGTTGGGCATGGGTTTTATCCCTCCGACCTCGGCAGGGTTGGGTTTTATCCCACTGACCGCTTTTATGTTTCGTTGGGCATGGGTTTTATCCCTCCGACGTCGGCAGGCTTGGGTTTTATCCCACTGACCGCTTTTATTTTTCGTTGGGCATGGGTTTTATCCCTCCGACCTCGGCAGGCTTGGGTTTTATCCCACTGACCGCTTTTATGTTTCGTTGGGCATGGGTTTTATCCCTCCGACCTCGGCAGGCTTGGGTTTTATCCCACTGACCGCTTTTATGTTTCGTTGGGCATGGGTTTTATCCCTCCGACCTCGGCAGGCTCGGGTTTTATCCCACTGACCGCTTTTATGTTTCGTTGGGCATGGATTTTATCCCTCCGACCTCGGCAGGCTTGGGTTTTATCCCACTGACCGCTTTTATGTTTCGTTGGGCATGGGTTTTATCCCTCCGACCTCGGCAGGCTTGGGTTTTATCCCACTGACCGCTTTTATTTTCGTTGGGCATGGGTTTTATCCCTCCGACCTCGGCAGGCTCGGGTTTTATCCCACTGACCGCTTTTATGTTTCGTTGGGCATGGATTTTATCCCTCCGACCTCGGCAGGCTTGGGTTTTATCCCACTGACTGCTTTTATGTTTCGTTGGGCATGGGTTTTATCCCTCCGACCTCGGCAGGCTTGGGTTTTATCCCACTGACCGCTTTTATGTTCCGTTGGGCATGGGTTTTATCCCTCCGACCTCGGCAGGCTTGGGTTTTATCCCACTGACCGCTTTTATTTTCGTTGGACATGGGTTTTATCCCTTCGACCTCGGCAGGCTTGGGTTTTATCCCACTGACCGCTTTTATGTTTCGTTGGGCATGGGTTTTATCCCTCCGACCTCGGCAGGCTTGGGTTTTATCCCACTGACCGCTTTTATTTTTCGTTGGGCATGGGTTTTATCCCTCCGACCTCGGCAGGCTTGGGTTTTATCCCACTGACCGCTTTTATGTTTCGTTGGGCATGGGTTTTATCCCTCCGACCTCGACAGGCTTGGGTTTTATCCCACTGACCGCTTTTATTTTCGTTGGGCATGGGTTTTATCCCTCCGACCTCGGCAGGCTCGGGTTTTATCCCACTGACCGCTTTTATGTTTCGTTGGGCATGGATTTTATCCCTCCGACCTCGGCAGGCTCGGGTTTTATCCCACTGACTGCTTTTTTTTTGACCATCTGCTTGATCATTGGATTGATAGTTAGTGTGTCAGTCATTTTGTATTTCATGTTTCGAAGTTCTGAGAGTTTGACTTCTTCTACTTTGCAAAGGTCAAATATAGTCAATGCACTTGCATCCGAACTACGTTTGACCTGATTCCCGTTATGGGATACGTAGGCAACTCCACATGAGTTCGGTCATATTTTCTGCAATGTTATTACATCATTTTGTCCAATAATTTCAGCCGAGTGTTGACTTGTTTGTTTTATTTTCAGAAGCAGATAGAAGAGACATGTAAGTATTTGGTGTCTACTTCTTTGTCTCAAGTTTTTTCAAAACTCAGACAAAGAGGGGCAAACTGTAGACACCAAATTTTTGGTGTAATTTCATGTTTTTTTATTTTTAGTTTTTTATTTTGTATAGTGTTAGTTTTATTCGCTTTTAGTTTTTAGTTTCTAGTTTTATTATTATTTTTAAGCTTTTAGCATAGAATTTCTCGAAAAGAAAAGAAAAGCATTCAAAAAAATATGTTTTAATTGTTTTGATTTAAATGCAACGTTTTCTTGGGAAAAATGGAAAAAAAGATAAAAAAGAGAAAAAAGGAAAATCATAAAAAAGAAAAAAAAGAAGAAAATTGTTCACAAAAATACGTTCAAATTCAATCTTTGGGCACTTTAGTTATTTTTTTAAGTTATTTTGAGAAAAGAAAAGAAAAAGGTGGAAAAATGAAGAAAATTTGAAAAATGGACATTTTTGTTTTTTTATTATCTGGTTTTTGTCAATTTGTTATTATTATTTATATTTTATCATTTCTGTATTTATTAAGTTGAAAGTTTAAAAAAAAAAAAAAGGAGAATGGTTGCCGCAGCATCAAAGCTGCGGACTTGCACCATTTGCAAAAAATCTGGGGACGGCTCCTGAAGCTGCAAAATACAGAAAAGGACAGAGGTTCTTAGGGTTGAATTGGGATATAAAAGCAAAGGAGGAGGCCAGCCGCAAAAGGGAGATTTTTTTTTGGAAAGAGGAGAGTTACGGGAGAGAGTTACAAAAAACAAACAAGGAAAGGAGACCAAAAGACTGGCGGCGGGATGTTTCTGGGCAGCAAGAAAGAAAGGGAAAGAGAGCTGGGTAGAGTAGTGGCTGAAATCTAGGAGGATCCGGAAGATAGAAACACAGAAAAGAAAAAGAAAGGAAGGATAGCAAGGGGACGGCAAAAACAAAAAGAAAAGAACCAAGGGGGATATACAGTGAGAGCTACGGCTAGAGGAAAATAGCAGGAGTGTGGCGGCTGAGTTAGAGAGAAAATCAGAAAAGGAAGGTGACGGGCAAAGAGATGGAAGGAAAACTGAGCAAGCAAAGGAGATCTGGAAAATTTTGAGAAAAGCTTCGAAGCCGAGAACGGGAAGAAAGGAAATCGCTCGACAAATCAGCCATTTCTGCAGCGAAGGTGCCCGAGCGTGTTTTTGGAACCTTTGTGTGTATCTGGGCAGACTTCAAGGTCAATCAAACGTGTTAACATTTTCAGGTAAAGATGTTTTCTTATTTTTGTGGATTTTAACATGTTTCACAAAAAAGGAAGCCAGTGGATGTTACTGTTCTGATGTCTGCTACTAGTTCAAGCTTTCGCTGATTCTGTAAGTTTGCCATGTTGCCCATTTACTAAGATATGAATCAGTAGGGGTCTATAAGATGGGTATGATCAAGCATAAGGATTTAGAGTTTTTATAGTAATCACCTGATGAATCCCTGGGCTTCTGCCCATTGTTTACAATCAGTTTTTGCATATTTTGAATAGGTAAATCCAGAAAATGGCTTAAAATTGCAGACAAGTCTGTTTTGATGGCTGTTGTTTCTTTGTTTCTTGTTGTTTGTGTTAGGGTCTCAGTGTTAAACGAAGTAAATGGTAAGTTTGGGCTGCCTGCTTGGAGTTTCATCCTTTGGATACGCATGTTTGATAGTAAAAATGAGTGGAAACCTTGTGAATGAATCTGGTTTATTGGCATGGTTCGGCCACTGAATGCATTTGCCGAAATTTGTAAGCATGATTGGTGGATTCCGGGCTTTATTTGTGCCTCTGTGTTCGGCTAATGCTTCAGCTTGGAACAAGTTTATAGTGTCAAAAAAATGTTTTTGGTTTGCAAAAGCTTAACCAGAAAATTTGAAAGGAACCTGCGGTTCCGTTGTTTTTCAAGCAATGTTAGTATAAAACCATCCAAGCATTAATTTGAGACGAGCTGATCTGTTTTGATGGAAGTAGTGCTATCCGTATTGAATGAATGAGAGTCAGGTCCAAAGTGCCTATGGCAAAAGTTGCTCATTCACGTTTGAATTTGCTGATATGTCTCTCATTTTTCCTGATACATGTATGCCCACATTTCTGTTCTTCATGCTTTCATGTCTTGCATTTATAGCATCAAAGGAATTTGCAGCAAAAGCTGCAGCTGGAAAATGCAGAAAATGTTTTCGATGTCGATGTATCTACGTTTCTTTCTCTCATTTGTTCATGTGCTCCCGTAGCTGTCTTCTTGTGTTCCTATGGAGCCTTGTTGACCTCTCAAGAGCTTGTTTGAGAGATTTTGGTTTACCATGAAGCAAGACTTTAATTGCTGTTCTCCTTTCCATATGCTGGTTTTCATTCCTTGTATGCAATGAAGTAAAGGAAGGAGCTTAATAAGAACTGGGGCTTGGTTCTGGTTTGAATTTGATGTTTGAAGGTGAAGCATAAAAAATGCAGCATGTCTTATTTGTTTCATTGCAGAAAACATCCTACGTAAGTGCATGGAATTTGCATGCAAATTAACTTCTGAAAATCACACTTTAACCTCTCAAGTTTCCCCTTATGCTACTATGACCCGGAAAATTGAGAAAAGTAATCAATTGGGTCCCTGTGACTTTTGCAGCAATGCATTATGGCCCAATTACATTCCAATATCTTGCAATTAGGTCCTAAGATGGGTGCATTTTGAGTCATTACTTGCCTCTCTCTTTGCTTTTGGACCCTTGAATTTCCTAAAATGTTTGAATTGGGTTTGGGTGATTGATTAATATTGCAATTGGGTCCTTAATAGTTGCTATTTTTGGGAATTTGATGGATCATTCCACTTTCTTGGTAATTAGGCACTGTGTGATTTCATTTGAGTTGCAATTAGGGGAATTTTGGTGATTTTCCTTATACTTTACTATTCAATTGGTGCCTTGACCCCTTTTTTTGTTTTGAAGCCATTTTCCATCATTTGCTTACCATTGCAATGAGGTATAACTTTCTTTTATCTTTGTTTGTCTCTCTTATGATCCAAGGTGCTAAGTGAATTGCATGTCTACTTTGCTTTCTTTACATTTCTTTAATTCCTTTCATTCCTTTCATTTACTTTTGCTTTATTAAGTTATTCTTTTAATGGGGTATGTGTACACCTCTTGGCTTGTAATAGATAGGGCTGTGGCGAGCAATTTGGTCCATTTTCCCCTTCCCTTTTTGTTTTAGTTAGTGAATGTAATAGGTTCATTAGTTTGGTTGCATGCCTACGTGTTAAGTGTTTAATCGCTTTATTAGGTCCTTGCATCTAGTCAAGCATGCTAAGTGTTATGTGCTACGTGTTTATAAGTGATTCACATGTCTACTCGCTTTTTATAATGTGGATGAATGGAATGGATGAATGTACGTTTCCACTAGTCCAACGCTAGTCGGAATTCATAGAATGGGCTAGTCCAACGCTAGACCCTTAGGGATTTCCCCTCGTTAGCACATATTTGCATGTTCATTACATGTCATGCATTCTTTTTAGTTTTATCATTTTGCATCCCCTCGATTCCCCTTTCCCCTCACTTTAGGTCTTACATCTCATGCTAGTTAGGGTACATTTGCCTGAAGAGTCCCCTTTTGATAAGGGAAACGAGCGAGTGTGGCTACTCGATAGCCTTAGCACGCTAGTTTTGCTTTCTAATCAAAGGGAAAATCGAAGTCGAAAAAGTTAGGAGTCATTCCCATACCCGACCTGATGCATTCCTTTAGGTTCATTCATTCTCATTTTATTACTTATTCATTTTTCAATTCACATTTCCTCATCACTTTTCCTTTCCTTATTGTTCATTTTGATTTCTACTTCACAAAAGTGCACTTAATTACACCTATATGCACTTATCACTATATTTCATACACTTGCACACAAATACTTGGATTTTTCATACAATTTCACACATGCACCTTTTCATACACTGGCACACAAACACTTGGATTTTTCATACAATTTCACACGTGCACCTTTTTATACACTTGCACACTTGTACTTTAGCCATCATTTGCATTAATCGACCTCTATAAGGTTTTCCTTTATTGGCCGCCACAATTCATGTGGTTGGGACCAAAAACCTTACAAGAGACATTTTAGAATTTAGGTTTGCATTTTTTCTTTTCTTTTCTTTTGCATTCATGTAGTGCATCCAAATGTAATAAATTCTTTGGTTAAAACAAGAAAAACTTTGATTAAATCACGCAACTAGCCTTGGCTAGGTCGTAGGGGTGCCTTGGATTTTTATCCTTGCCTTCCCCTTCGTCAAATGTGACTCCCGAACCTTTTTCGTTGGTTTACGTGGACTAGGAGTCGTTTAAAAGGGGTTTCTTACTACTTTTTCCTATTTTTCCTTTAAAAAACTCATTTTTTTAGGTGACTTGGTACACCTTAACTCATTACCAAGTGGCGACTCCAATTTTATTATTTCAAAAACCCTTTTTAAACTATAATTTTGGGTCAAATCGTCGCATTCTCAAACCCCCATTTAGGCCCACTTTTCTTTTAAATCACAATTCATTTTTTTCAATCACAAAAATACATTTTTTTAAACCATTTTATTTATTTATCAAAAATGGGGCGCGACAACTGGCCAGCTCGAGATGTGAATTGTCTTATTTCGGATTCTCGTGCCTGTGTACTCCAAAGTTGAGGTGATGGTAAGTGCTTAAGACTTGTATTTTGGGAACATGAACAGGTTTTGTCCGACTGTAATAAGTATAAGAAGTTAATGGACATCTCGTTTGGATAGTAAGTGACGTGAGAAACCGGACGGGGTTATTTAATTGAGATTGGGACGACTTCACCTTTTCTTTTTGATTTACCCGTATATTGTTACTACATGACGTTAGTATACGTGTGTGTACATGGTTATCTATCCAATTTGATATGTATTTGTGTAATTGATTATCTGTCTCATTGATATGGCGTGTTATGTGCGTATATGTTTATTTGTGTATTTGGAATGCTAGAATTTGTTACTTTGGTCAATTTACTGTGTTTATTTACTAAATTACCTTTCGGGGGAAAAGAAAAGAAAAGAGAGAGGGAAAAATGTGACAGCCCCACCTTCCCCTAAGGCGAACCAAAGAGGTTAGTGGACTGCCTGCCCAACTCTCGCCAGGACTAACGGTACAGTTTAGAGCGATCTATTGCATTCCGGAGCTTATAAACGCGCGTAAACAAGGCAAAAGGGCAGAATAACCCAAAATAAAAAAAATAAAATTCGGAGTCGGTCATGAATAGTAACCGACCCGTCAGAACGCAACCAAATATCGAACAAACATTCACATCTTGAACTTTACCAAATACAATCCAAAGTGACATATAAAAGTTGTCAAAAGTGAATATATATACGGTTTGCCAAATTGAAAGTGAAAACGGCCCTAAAAATACATTTAGGGTTTCACTTCATATACCATACAAAAAAAATATACATCTAGTTCATTCGGCAACCATCTATCAAGATTCATTCCAAAAAGAGTCATATTCCTGTAAGGAAAACAAAAGGAACGGTGTGAGCTAATTGCCCAGTGAGATACTATCACTTACGCAACCAATTGCATATATGTGACAGCCCCACCTTCCCCTAAGGCGAACCAAAGGGGTTAGCGGACTGCCTGCCCAGCTCTCGCCAGGACTAACGGATCAGTTTACGTCAATCTAATACGGTCCAGAACATACCCACGCGCGCAATCAAGTCAAAATCACAAAATAAATAAAAATGAAAACGCGCCGATGATGAACAATGCCGGACACACCAGAATCCGAAGTTCAACCATACATCAATCCAACATATACATACATTGAAATTCAACATTTACAACCAAATTAGCATGCCAAAACTAGTCATCATGGTTATACAATGTTCGGTTTGCCAATCAAAAGATGAACCCAATACACCTTAGGGTTTCATGCGAAGAGCTACTCAAAATAGACATATACATGGCTCAATTTGGCAACCAACAAGTATGATCTTCCAAAAATGATCATTTTCCTGTAAGGAAAACAAATGGAACGGAGTGAGCTAAAGCTCAGTGAGTTACTACCACAATGGCAACTAAGGTCACATAAGCATAACCATTCAGTTCAAGTATGCAAATAAGAAGTAAATCAAATCAGTAAAAGGATACGGACGGCTCTCAAGAGCCCATTTCCTTGCTTATATTCTTGATCCAACCTCATTGACCCTCCGTCAATGTTAAAAGTACCAAACCGTAGACATCACTTTACTTCCATTCCTTCCACCCAACATACCCCAACCGGGCCCGCACTCCATTCAGTATCTTTTGGTAATACTCGAGTATACCGGAACCAAGAGTCTCATTACTACAAAGTTCCCCAGTACAGTCCCCGTGGCATGTCAATTTTCACGACCAAGCCCTCGCCGGCTCGATCCAATTGACCACCTAACGGGGTTGAGCTCAGTGATATAGTAAGGCCGTTGGATATTCATCCAAACGACACCAAATCAGTTTTCCATGACAGTAATTCAATGTCTCATATAGCATGTGCAGTATTTCAGTAAAACAGTAAGCAGTCATGAATGAAATCACAAGGGGGTGAGGGCGGTCAAGTACACCCTCATCTCAATCACTTCCAATAGCCAAATAAGCCTTCAAGGCATCAATTTCACATATAACAAAGCCACATTGTAACATTTAAGTGAGTAGTATACTCACCACTCAAGAAAGTGATATTTCATGCACCGTGATTAAAAGTGCGTCGTGAACCACCGTCATGCCCTAGAACACGTAAACAAATGCAATGAGACTCGATAACGAGTCATATAGCAATGCCAATCATAACCCCCAATAGGGTTTATATGCATAAATAAGCATCATTGGTAACCAGAAATTAAGAAATGGCTTTAGCTTAAGCCTTAACAAAGAAACCATATTTGACCTCAATATGCGGTAATGGCACCAAATTCACTACGGTTATCGGATGGGGGGGTAAGAGCCACCGTTTCGAAGCTAAGAAACAGGGCTACAACAATGTAGAAGGCCACTCAGTCCAAACCCTAGCACAACTAGGTCAAATATGTAAAATACGAAACCAGAATTACCAAAACAGGTTTGCAAATCACATAATGCTGTAATGAGTCCAACTCAGTCTATACAAGTCCAAATGAATTGATTCCAAAGGCATATGGTAGCTAAGACATCCCTCTATATTTCATCAGAAGACACCAACATCCAAATCCAAAGTAATTCCAGTCAAAATAGCCAAATACAAACGCAGTTCTGCCATCCTGATCAACCCAGAACAGCCACAGTAAAATCGACATATCTCCCTCTACACTAATCCAAATGACCTGAAATTTTACAGGCACCTCAAACACATCAATACCTACAACTTTCATGTTTTAAGGAAAGTCCAATTCGGCCTCTAACCCTATGATCCAAAACCGGACAGAATAAGGGGTGATAAAACCCTAACTTTCCACAATTCAATCCAAACCCAAAATTGGTTGCAATTATCACTAATTCACACCTACTAGAGTCTTTCCCCCTCATTATCGACCATCATAGATGACCACAACATCACATTCATATTAAACCAGAAAATTCCTCAAAAATATAAAAACTTCACCAAATCACTTCAAATCAAGAAATAAATCACAAATATCATCACTTTAGCCACTACTAAGCATAACTTAAGCATCATTAGGTGTAGGAGTATGTTCAATCATCACTTACCTAGTATACAAGAGAAGAGGAGTTGTAGACCACCTTAGCTCTTCCAAAAACTTCACCAAACTCACCACTAACACCAAATGGAAAGGTTGTATGGAGTAGAAACTAGTTTAGGCAATTGGTTTGGATGATTTGAGCTAGTTGAAAGCTTGAAGTTTGAAGAAGTTTTCTTCCTTCTTGGCAAGAGAGAGGGCTGGCTATGGAGGAGGTAAGAAATGGTAATTTTTGTGCAATTTTTAAGATATTTAACCATTTTGGTCAAAAGTCAAAAACATGAATAGTAAATCATAAAGTATAACCAATAAGAGAGTGACACTTGTCACCTCTTAAATGCATTCTTATCTTTCTTTTTCCTCTCCCATCAATCAAATCCCACTCTCTACTTATCTCTTAACACCCGATAAATTTCACACAGTATCCGAAACTTAACCTTATTGGCCGAATTTTTCCGAACTTTTCGCACTAGTGGGTCCCATGTCCAATATATATTCTTAATTTTCTAAAAACTCTCCAATACTAGAAAAATTATCTAAAAACTATAATTATTCATAAAATCCACCAAAAAAATATTCCTAATCCAGAAAATGCAGAAAACATGCAATTAAGGGGGAAAACCCTAGGAAAAATATTAGGGAAATACGGGTTCTCACACTCTCTCCCCCTTAAAAGAATTTCGTCCTCGAAATTTCTCACCTTACTTCCCGAAAATGTTTGGATACTTCTTTCGCATTTCCTCTTCCACTTCCCAGGTAGCTTCCTCTACCCCATGGTTCCTCCATAGTACTTTCACTAGCGGAATCCGCTTGTTTCTGAGCTCTTTGACCCTCCGATCGAGCACTTGGACCGGTTTCTCTTCATAGGCAAGCGATTCGTCCACTTCGATATCCTCTGGTTGTAATACATGGGATGGGTCAGGATGATACTTCTTTAGCATTGAGACGTGAAACACATCGTGGATTCGAGAGAGACTGGATGGCAGTTCCAATCGATACGCGACCGCTCCAACCCTCTGAAGGATCTTGTAGGGTCCGACGTACCGCGGTTGAAGTTTCTTTCCTTTGCCTGCCGTGATACTTCGTAAGGGTGTGATCTTGAGAAATACGTGGTCTCCAACTTCAAACTCCAAGTCCTTTCTTCGGTTATCCACGTAGCTCTTTTGTCGACTTTGAGCTGTTTGGATTCGTTGCCGTATCAACTTGACCTTCTCCTGACCCTCTTCCATCCATGGAATAGTTGCTGGGTCTAGAGTTTTCTTTTCACCAACTTCGTCCCAGTAAATCGGCGACCGGCACTTGCGTCCGTATAGGGCTTCGTACGGAGCCATTTGAATCGACGAATGGAAGCTATTATTGTACGCAAACTCTACCAAGGTCATGTGCTGACCCCAGTTGCCTCCAAAGTCTAGAATGCACGTTCGTAGCATGTCCTCGAGAGTTTGAATCGTCCGTTCTGACTGGCCATCCATCTGAGGATGATAGGTCGTGCTCAAATTGAGTTTCGTCCCCAAGGTTTCTTGAAACTTCTGCCAAAACCGGGATACAAACCGTGGATCCCGATCGGAGACGATTCTCACAGGAACACCGTGTAGTCTTACTATCTCGTCCATGTACAGTCGAGCCAACTTATCCATTGAATACTTCATGTTCACCGGCAAGAAATGGGCCGATTTGGTTAATCGATCAACGATCACCCAAACGGCATCATGTCCTCTTTGCGTCCTTGGTAAACCTGAAACGAAGTCCATTGTGATGTTTTCCCATTTCCACTCGGGTATCTCCAAGGGTTGTAACAGACCCGACGGTTTTTGATGCTCTGCTTTCACTTGTTGGCAAATGAGACATTTCTGCACGTACTGAGCAATTTCCTTCTTCATATTGTCCCACCAATAAGTCCCTTTTAGGTCTTGATACATCTTGCTGCTGCCCGGATGGATTGTATACTTGGACCGATGGGCTTCCTCCAGAATCTCCATTTTCATTGACTCTTCCTTCGGTACCACGATTCGGTTTCGATATTTCAAAATGCCCTCAGGACTCAAATTGAAGTCCGAAGTTTCTCCCTTTTCCACTTTCTCTCTCCACTTCCGTACCATCAAATCTTCGCTTTGCGCCTCTTTAATGCGTTCCAGTAGAGTGGAGGTCACCCTAACATTGCTAAATATCACCTTATGGCTCCCAAGACAGGGTCTCCATTCGCACACGGATTCTAATAAATCCCACTCCTTAATCATCAATCCTGCTACTTGCACCTTACGACTCAAAGCATCTGCTACCACATTTGCCTTTCCCGGATAGTAATTGATTGTGCAGTCGTAATCTTCCAGGAATTCCATCCACCGTCGTTGCCTCATATTCAGTTCCTTCTGAGAGAAAAGGTACCTAAGACTTTTGTGATCCGAATACACTTCGAAGGTCACCCCATATAGGTAATGCCTCCACTTTTTCAGTGCAAAGACAACTGCGGCTAGTTCCAGATCGTGAGTCGGGTAGTTCTGCTCGTGAAGCTTCAATTTCCTAGAGGCGAAAGAAATCACATTCCGGTTCTGCATCAATACGCACCCCAGGCCTTCTCGCGACGCGTCGGCATACACCGCAAACCCGTCCACCCCATTTGGTAAAACTAGCACCGGAGCCATGGTCAATCTTCTCTTTAGTTCCTGAAAACTTGTTTCGCATCGGATGTTCCAGATAAATTGACCATGCTTCTTCGTCAGGTCAGTTAAAGGTCCTGCTAGTTTGGAGAAATCTTTAATGAAACGTCGGTAGTACCCAGCTAGCCCTAGAAAGCTACGAATTTCCGTGGAATTTTCTGGCCTCTTCCAATTTGTCACGGCCTCTACCTTCGCCGGATCCACTGAAATGCCTTCGTGGGAGATCACGTGCCCTAGGAATGCTACTTTCTCCAACCAGAACTCGCACTTACTAAACTTGGCGTACAACCTATGTTCCTTTAATGTCTGCAACACCACTCTCAAATGCTCCTCATGCTCCTCGCGTGTCTTAGAGTAGACCAAAATGTCGTCAATGAACACAACGACAAATCGGTCCAGATAGGGTTTAAAAACCCTATGCATTAGGTCCATGAAGGCGGCGGGAGCATTGGTCAGTCCAAAGGGCATAACGGCGAACTCGTAATGCCCATATCTCGAGTTGAAGGCAGTTTTCGGAATGTCCTCCTTCCTTATTAACAACTGGTAGTATCCTTGTCTGAGGTCCAACTTCGAAAAGACCACTGCTCCTTGCAGCTGGTCGAACAACTCGTCGATGTGGGGCAGTGGATATTTATTCTTGATCGTAACGTTGTTCAGCCCCCGGTAGTCAATGCACATCCTCAAGGTTCCGTCATTTTTCTTCACAAATGGGACAGGAGCCCCCCAAGGAGACCCACTCTCGTGAATGAATCCCCGCTCCAAAAGATCTTGTAATTGCAGCTTAAGCTCCTTAAGTTCTGCAGGCGCCATTCGGTAAGGGGTTTTTGAGATAGGTGAAGTTCCAGGTAACAGGTCTATTCGGAATTCTATCTCCCTTTCCGGAGGTAAGGCTACTAACTCATCAGGAAATACATCCGAAAATTCCCTCACTACGGTCACGTCTTCCACCTTTAATTTATCCGTAGGAGTGTTAATCAAAAAGGCCAAAAATCCTTGCGCCCCTCTACTTATCAGTTTCCTAGCTCGGATGCCCGAAATTAAAGCAGATGAGGCTAACCTACCCCTTATATCTAACCTTAAGGTTGCCTCGCCAGGAATGCGAAATTCTACTATTTTCGTTTTACAATCCAGTTGGGCGTTATATTTGGCTAGCCAGTCCATACCCAGAATCACATCGTACCCCTTAATGGACAAGCTAATCAGGTCTCCTAAAAATCTCCTTTCACCTACCCATACATCACAATCCCTATAAACCATACTAGTTACCAAACGTTGATTCCCCGTAGGTGTACTAACTTCTAGGTCATATGGTAAACTAGCAGGTTTTATATCGATGCCACACATGAAATCAGGGTTGACAAACGAATGAGTGGCACCAGGATCAATTAAAACTTTGGCAAAACGGTGGAAAATAGGGATCGTACCTTCTACGACCTCCGAAGACTCTGGGACCTGATGGGGCTCTATAGAGTACACCCTAGCTGGCACTTTAGGTTTGGACCCATCTCCCTTGGCTGGTCCAGTATTGGTCCTCGGCGCCAGTTGGCTTCCTTTTCCATCTTGTTTCAGGACCGGGCAAGTAGCCAATTGGTGGTCTGCGCTTCCACAACGCAGACATTTACCCTGTTTCCTCCAGCAGTTATCTTCGTTGTGGTTTGACTTCCCGCAATGCCCGCAGGGACCGCGAGATGCTGAAGCCGAGCCACTCTGAGCATTTCCCCTCGGTCCTCGCCCAGCTTGGCCACCCCTGAATGGAGTACCTCTGCCTGAACCAGATTGTCGACCACCTCCCGTTCCTCGTCCAAATTTAGAGGGAGTGCTCTTCTCACCCTGTCCGGAAGTACTCCCAGGAAAGCCACGCTTCTTCGCCTGGAAGTTTCGGACCTGCAACCGCGCACTTTCAACTCGCTGGGCCTTTTCCACAGCCTCGCTAAACGCAGTGATCTGAGCCACCGCGAGGTCTTTCTGAATCTCAACGTTCAACCCCTGGATAAAGCGCCTAATCCGTCGTTGCTCAGTCATGATTAGCTCAGGTGCGAACTTAGACAGGCGGGTGAATTGGCTCTCATATTCCGCCACAGTTTGAGCCCTTTGACGGAGCCTAATAAACTCGTCCTCCTTCCTCTCCTGGACTAGAGGAGGGAAAAACTTTGCATTAAACTCTCTAATGAAGTTCACCCAAGTCCTGGGTGTCTGCTCCCTTTCCCATTTCTGTCTAATTACGTTCCACCAGGAACGAGCCGCGCCCTCAAGCTGGAACACAACAAAAGTGACCTGCCGTTCGTCAGGGTAGTGTAGGGCCGCGAATATATCAACCATTTTCTCAAGCCATTTCTCAGCAACGTCAGGGTCGGGTCCCCTAACAAACTTTGGCGGGAAAAACTTTTGAAAACGTTCGAGGGCTCTATCTTCGCTCTCGACGTGGTTACCAGGGTTCCTGGGGTTAGGGTTTGGGTTTTGGCCCTATTGTTGCACTACTTGTGCGAGTAGGTTAGTCATTTGCTGCATAGCAGCAGCTATTTGCACATTGGGGTCTATTTGGGGTTCAGGATTGGGTCCAGTAGAGGTTTCCCCCGTACCCGTAACCGGTGTGGGTTGTCTAGATCCGCGCCCACGTCCCCGACCACTTCGTGTTCCTTCCATAGGTTTTTCTTGGTCTAGGCAAGAGTACTAAACCAAAGTAGTAACAAGACATATAAGTAACACGCAAAACTTTCACAATAACACATATTTATACATTTCAAACATGATCACAAGCACATATATACAAGCCACACACATATATATAATCAGTCAAGTCAAGTACGGCCAAGGCACGTACGAACATAAACGATCCTCCCGAGGATAGGCCTATCAAAAGAGATTTACACGCAGCTAACCCTACATCCAAAACGGTTAGCTAAGGCTCTATCCCTATCCCTATGTACATACAAAACCACCAACTATCCAAAAGAGGCCTAATAGTCATGGCCTAGTCAATTGCCGGGGTCTGGGATCCAGGCGACGGGGTAGACTCCTCCCCCGCCTCAGCCCCAGCACACGAGGCCTCATCGCTAGACTCCTCAAGGCCATCGTCACACAGATTAAGGATCGCCTCAGCCGACCCCTGACTTTGCGAGCTCGCTTAATCTCACGCTCGCGTGCAGTCCTCAGCTGATCGCAGAGGTCGTCAACTCGGTCCTCGACCTCAAGCACGTCATACTCTAACTCTTTGATACGTGCGGCTTGCTTCTCATTGGTTGCCTTAACCTGAGTCACCTCAGTTTCCAGCTTAGCAACCCCAGCTTCCAACTTAGCGTTATCCTTAGCAAGCTCCTCACGCTCCTTTGCCACCGCCAAAACTAGGGCATTCGGGTAGGCATAAGTATCACGGCACTCACACCGTCGGAGGTGGCTGGCCGGGGTCCAACGCACCACGGCCCCCTTCTGCTTGATCTGATACTTAATTGGCGGTAGCCCGCTACGAGGACGATCTCCTGCCGGGCGGTCACTCGGGTCACCACTCGCGTCCATCCTATATCAAAGGAAGGAAATCACATGAATAAACTCAAAAGCATAAGCAACGAAACCCTCAAGTAAATCACTTCTATTGCACCCAGGCTAATTCAAACCTAGGCTCTGATACCACCTGTGACAGCCCCACCTTGCCCTAAGGCGAACCAAAGGGGTTAGCGGACTACCTGCCCAGCTCTCGCCAGGACTAACGGATCAGTTTACGTCGATCTAATACGGTCCAGAACATACCCACGCGCGCAATCAAGTCAAAATCACAAAATAAATAAAAATGAAAATGCGCCGATGATGAACAATGCCGGACACACCAGAATCCGAAGTTCAACCATACATCAATCCAACATATACATACATTGAAATTCAACATTTACAACCAAATTGGCATGCCAAAACTAGTCATCATGGTTATACAATGTTCGGTTTGCCAATCAAAAGATGAACCCAATACACCTTAGGGTTTCATGCGAAGAGCTACTCAAAATAGACATATACATGGCTCAATTTGGCAACCAACAAGTATG
This sequence comes from Coffea arabica, assembly GCF_036785885.1. Classification (NCBI taxonomy): domain Eukaryota; kingdom Viridiplantae; phylum Streptophyta; class Magnoliopsida; order Gentianales; family Rubiaceae; genus Coffea; species Coffea arabica. The sequence continues at coordinate 44,855,799 of NC_092320.1, read as the reverse complement.
ATCTTCCAAAAATGATCATTTTCCTGCAAGGAAAACAAATGGAACGGAGTGAGCTAAAGCTCAGTGAGTTACTACCACAATAGCAACTAAGGTCACATAAGTATAAGCATTCAGTTCAAGTATGCAAATAAGAAGTAAATCAAATCAGTAAAAGGATACGGACGGCTCTCAAGAGCCCATTTCCTTGCTTATATTCTTGATCCAACCTCATTGACCCTCCGTCAATGTTAAAAGTACCAAACCGTAGACATCACTTTACTTCCATTCCTTCCACCCAACATACCCCAACCGGGCCCGCACTCCATTCAGTATCTTTTGGTAATACTCGAGTATACCGGAACCAAGAGTCTCATTACTACAAAGTTCCCCAGTACAGTCCCCGTGGCATGTCAATTTTCACGACCAAGCCCTCGCCGGCTCGATCCAATTGACCACCTAACGGGGTTGAGCTCAGTGATATAGTAAGGCCGTTGGATATTCATCCAAACGACACCAAATCAGTTTTCCATGACAGTAATTCAATGTCTCATATAGCATGTGCAGTATTTCAGTAAAACAGTAAGCAGTCATGAATGAAATCACAAGGGGGTGAGGGCGGTCAAGTACACCCTCACCTCAATCACTTCCAATAGCCAAATAAGCCTTCAAGGCATCAATTTCACATATAACAAAGCCACATTGTAACATTTAAGTGAGTAGTATACTCACCACTCAAGAAAGTGATATTTCATGCACCGTGATCAAAAGTGCGTCGTGAACCACCGTCACGCCCTAGAACACGTAAACAAATGCAATGAGACTCGATAACGAGTCATATAGCAATGCCAATCATAACCCCCAATAGGGTTTATATGCATAAATAAGCATCATTGGTAACCAGAAATTAAGAAATGGCTTTAGCTTAAGCCTTAACAAAGAAACCATATTTGACCTCAATATGCGGTAATGGCACCAAATTCCCTACGGTTATCGGATGGGGGGGTAAGAGCCACCGTTTCGAAGCTAAGAAACAGGGCTACAACAATGTAGAAGGCCACTCAGTCCAAACCCTAGCACAACTAGGTCAAATATGCAAAATACGAAACCAGAATTACCAAAACTGGTTTGCAAATCACATAATGCTGTAATGAGTCCAACTCAGTCTATACAAGTCCAAATGCATTGATTCCAAAGGCATATGGTAGCTAAGACATCCCTCTATATTTCATCAGAAGACACCAACATCCAAATCCAAAGTAATTCCAGTCAAAATAGCCAAATACAAACGCAGTTCTGCCATCCTGATCAACCCAGAACAGCCACAGTAAAATCGACATATCTCCCTCTACACTAATCTAAATGACCTGAAATTTTACAGGCACCTCAAACACATCAATACCTACAACTTTTATGTTTTAAGGAAAGTCCAATTCGTCCTTTAACCCTATGATCCAAAACCGGACAGAATAAGGGGTGATAAAACCCTAACTTTCCACAATTCAATCCAAACCCAAAATTGGTTGCAATTATCACTAATTCACACCTACTAGAGTCTTTCCCCCTTATTATCAACCATCATAGATGACCACAACATCACATTCATATTAAACCAGAAAATTCCTCAAAAATATAAAAACTTCACCAAATCACTTCAAATCAAGAAATAAATCACAAATATCATCACTTTAGCCACTACTAAGCATAACTTAAGCATCATTAGGTGTAGGAGTATGTTCAATCATCACTTACCTAGTATACAAGAGAAGAGGAGTTGTAGACCACCTTAGCTCTTCCAAAAACTTCACCAAACTCACCACTAACACCAAATGGAAAGGTTGTATGGAGTAGAAACTAGTTTAGGCAATTGGTTTGGATGATTTGAGCTAGTTGAAAGCTTGAAGTTTGAAGAAGTTTTCTTCCTTCTTGGCAAGAGAGAGGGCCGGCTATGGAGGAGGTAAGAAATGGTAATTTTTGTGCAATTTTTAAGATATTTAACCATTTTGGTCAAAAGTCAAAAACATGAATAGTAAATCATAAAGTATAATCAATAAGAGAGTGACACTTGTCACCTCTTAAATGCATTCTTATCTTTCTTTTTCCTCTCCCATCAATCAAATCCCACTCTCTACTTATCTCTTAACACCCGATAAATTTCACACAGTATCCGAAACTTAACCTTATTGGCCGAATTTTTCCGAACTTTTCGCACTAGTGGGTCCCACGTCCAATATATATTCTTAATTTTCTAAAAACTCTCCAATACTAGAAAAATTATCTAAAAACTATAATTATTCATAAAATCCACCAAAAAAATATTCCTAAGCCAGAAAATGCAGAAAACATGCAATTAAGGGGGAAAACCCTAGGAAAAATATTAGGGAAATACGGGTTCTCACAATATAAGCATCGAGCTTTCATTCAATATAGTGAATAAGCAAATGCACACATCAAATATGGTGATAAAAGGATACAGATGGCTCTCAAGAGCCCTTTTCCTCGTTTACATTTCTTGATCGAACGTCATTGACTCTCCGTCAATGTTCAACAATAACCAACCGTAGACTCCACTTTACTTCCATTCCTTCCACCTAACATTCCCCAACCGGGCCCGAAATCCAAACACTTGCATTGTGGTATTACTCGAGTAAACCGGAATCGAGAGTCTCTCATACTACAAGATTCCATATAACATTGCCCCAAGGCATATTAATTGGCACGACCAATCCCTCGCCAGCTCGATTCAATCAATTACCAATGGGGTTGAGCTCACGGATAACAATTGTAGTTGTTGGAGACTCGTCCAAACGACACCAAGTCATGTATTTCATTTTATATAACATTCCAATAACTTTCCAATAACATGCTAAACAATAAGTGAGAGTGATAAAGTACACTCTCACTTCAATCAATTCACATTCAACATCTCAAGTTCAAGTATCAAAGACATATAATAACACACAAGTGAGTAGTACACTCACCAAGCTCGCAAATGTGGTTCCATGCACTTCCGTCAAAAGAACGTTGTGCACCACGGTCACGTCCTAAAACATGCAAACAAATACAATGAGACTCGATAACGAGTCATAAACCAAGGCCAAACATGATCCCAATAGGGTTCCATAAGCATATACAAACATTAAGGAAACCAGAAATTTCGGAAATGTAACTAGCTTTGGCCCTGAAAAAAAAATAGTTTTTGTCCTCGTTTTGCGGTAATGGCACCAATTTCACTACGATTATCGGATGAGGGTGCAAGACCCATCATTTCGAAGCTAAAAGATAGGGCTACAACATCACAGAAGGTCACTCAACCCAGTTTTGAGTGTAAACAGGTCAAAAATGTAAGATACTACATCAAAAATGTAAAACAGATTCACCAAAACGCATTCTAGAGGAAACATCATAACTCAGGCTCTACAAGTCCAAATCCAGAAATTCCAAAACCAGCTGAAAGCTAAGAAACAGGGATAAATTTCATCAGAAGGCCTCAACAACCAATTCGGAAGCAATTCCAGCCAAAACAACCGATTACAGGCGCAATTCTTACATTCGGATAAAACCAGAACAGCAATAGTAATTTTGACTTTTCTCATTCTACACTACTCCGATTGACCTGAAATTTTGTAGGCACCTCTAAAATGTCATTCCCTACAACTTTTATGTTTTAAGCCAAGGCCAATTTTGCCTCTAACTAGGACCTAAAATTTCAGACAGAATGCTCCCTCAAGAACCCTAGTTTTCTGAAATTTCTTCCCAACCAGAAATTGGTTGCAATTAATCACTTTTTCCACATCCTAGAGTCATTATATACCATTTCTAATCATCATAGATAGCCACACAATCATGCTTATATTAAAACAGAAAAATCCCCAAAAATAATAAAACTTCATCATTTCAACCACAAATCAAGAAATAATCCATAAACTTGCATCTCATACTACCACTAAGCATGATTTAAGCATCAATTAAGGGAGGAGGGTGGTTCTTCACAACTTACCTTAAAGCAAGAGAGAGAGAGCTATTGGTCACCTTAACTTTCCAAAAAACTTCACACAACAACTCACCAACACTCACTTAATGATTTCTATGGAACAAAAACAAGGTTAAGTGGTTGATTAGTTGAATTTGAGCAAGATGGAAGCTAAAAACTTGAAGAGTTTTCTTGCTTTTGGAGCTTGAAGAGGTCGGCCAAGGAAGAGAAGAAAATGGTGAATTTTTGGTATTTTTTTGATTTATTTGGTCAAATAGTAAAAAGGTGAATAGTTGTGGACAACTCAATCCAATCACATGGTGACACTTGTCACCTCATTTAATGCATTTCTATCTTTTTGTTCCCTCTCACATCAATCCACATAGTAACCTCTAATTATCTCTTAGCACCCGATAAATTTAACCCAGTATCCGAAACTTAACCTAATTGGCCGAATTTTTCCGAACTTTCCGCACTAGTGGTTCCCACGTCCTGTATACGCTATTAATTTCTCAAAACCTATTCGATATTAGAAAAATCATCTAAAAACTATATCTGTTCATTAAAAATATCTAGAAATTTTTCCTAAGCACGAAAATGCAGAAAACAAGCCATGAAAAATATAAAACCTAGAAAATGAAAAATACGGGTTCTCACACTCTCTCCCCCTTAAAAGAATTTCACCCTCGAAATTTCTCACCTTAATTCACGAAAAGGTTAGGGTATTTCGTTCGCATCTCCTCTTCCACTTCCCAGGTAGCTTCCTCTACCCCATGGTTTCTCCACAGTATCTTCACCAATGGAATCTGCTTGTTTCTTAGTTCTTTGACTTTTCGGTCAAGCACTTGGACAGGTTTTTCTTCGTAAGCAAGCGATTCGTCTACTTCGATCTCCTCCGGTTGTAAGATATGGGATGGGTCGGGATAGTACTTCTTGAGCATTGAGACATGAAATACGTCATGGATTCTCGAGAGACTTGACGGCAGTTCTAGTCTATACGCTACCGCACCTATCCTCTGTAAGATCTTGTAAGGTCCGACGAACCTTGGTTGCAATTTCTTTCCTCTACCCGCCGTGACACTCCGTAACGGTGTAACCTTGAGGAAAACACGGTCTCCAACTTCGAAGTCCAAGTCTTTTCTTCGGTTGTCTGCGTAGCGCTTTTGTCGGCTTTGAGCAGTTTGGAGTCGTTGCCGTATCAACCTGACCTTTTCTCGAGCCTCTTCCATCCATGAAATAGTGGTTGGATCTAATGCCTTCCTCTCGCCAACTTCGTCCCAGTAGATCGGTGATCGGCATTTCCGTCCATATAGTGCTTCGTATGGAGCCATTTGAATCGACGAATGGTAGCTATTGTTGTATGCAAACTCTACTAAGGTCATGTGTTGGCCCTAGTTGCCTCCAAAATCCAGAATGCAAGTTCGTAGCATGTCCTCGAGAGTTTGGATAGTTCGCTCTGACTGTCCATCCGTCTGAGGGTGATAGGTTGTGCTCAAGTTGAGTTTCGTCCCTAGAGTCTCCTGGAACTTTTGCCAAAATCGAGATACGAAACGTGGATCTCGATCAGAGACGATATTGACTGGAACGCCGTGTAGCCTTACGATCTCGTTCATGTATAGTTGAGCCAACTTGTCCATGGAATACTTCATGTTCACCGGCAAGAAATGGGCCGACTTGGTTAATCGATCGACGATCACCCAAACGGCATCGTATCCTCGCTGCGTTCGCGGCAAACCTGAAACAAAGTCCATAGTGATGTTTTCCCACTTCCACTCGGGTATCTCAAGGGGCTGTAACAAGCCCAATGGTTTTTGATGCTCCGCTTTAACTTGTTGGCAAACGAAACATTTTTGCACGTACAGAGCAATTTTCTTCTTCATATTGTCCCACCAATAATTTCCTTTCAGGTCTTGATACATCTTGTTACTACCCGGATGGATTTTATACTTGGATCGACGGGCTTCCTCTAGAATCTCCGTTTTCAACGATTCATCCTTCGGCACCACTATTCGGTTTCGGTATTTTAAAATACCCTCAGGACCAAAATTGAAATCAGTGGTTTCTCCTTTTCCCACTTTCTCTCCCCATTTCTGCACCAGTTCATCTTCTTTTTGAGCTTCTTTAATTCTCTCCAAGAGAGTGGAAGTCACTTTAATATTGCCAAAAATCACCTTATGGCTCCCAGGGCAAGGTTTCCATTCACACACGGAGTCTAACAATTCCCATTCTTTGATCATTAGACTCGCGACCTGAGATTTGCGACTTAGGGCATCGGCCACCACGTTTGCTTTTCCCGGATGGTAGTTGATGGTACAGTCGTAATCCTCTAGAAATTCCATCCACCGTCGCTGCCTCATGTTTAATTCCTTCTGTAAGAAAAGATACCTCAGGCTTTTATGATCGGAGTAAACCTCGAAAGTTACTCCATATAAGTAGTGCCTCCACTTCTTCAGAGCAAAAACAACTGCAGCTAGCTCCAGATCGTGGGTCGGGTAATTTTGCTCGTGGGGTTTTAACTTCCTCGAGGCAAAAGAGATCACATTTCGGTTTTGCAATAATACACAACCCAGGCCTTCTCGGGATGCATCAGTGTTCACAGCATATCCGTCCACCCTGTTTGGTAAGACTAGAACTGGAGCCATGGTCAATCTTTTCTTTAATTCCTGAAAACTTGTCTCACTTCGGGCGTTCCATAAGAACCGACCATGTTTCTTCGTCAAATCGGTTAAAGGACCGGCTAGTTTGGAGAAGTCCTTGATAAAACGCCGGTAATATCCAGCTAGTCCTAGAAAGCTGTGGACCTCTGTGGGAGTTTCTGGCCTCTTCCAATTAGTCACAGCCTCTACTTTTGCCGGGTCGACTGAAATACCCTCTTGAGAAATTACATGCCCCAGAAAAGCAATTTTCTCCAGCCAAAATTCGCACTTGCTGAACTTGGCATACAGTTGATGGTCTCTCAGGGTTTGCAAGACAATCTTCAAGTGTTGCTCATGCTCTTCACGGGTTTTGGAATAGACCAGGATGTCATCGATGAAGACTACTACAAATCGATCCAGGTAGGGCTTAAAAACCCTATGCATTAGGTCCATGAAGGCGGCAGGAGCATTGGTTAGTCTAAAGGGCATCACTGCAAACTCGTAATGCCCATATCTCGAGTTGAAGGCGGTCTTCGGAATATCCTCCTTCCTGATTAGTAACTGGTAGTACCCTTGGCGGAGGTCCAGTTTCGAGAAGATCACCGCTCCTTGCAACTGATCAAATAGCTCATCGATATGGGGCAGTGGATACTTATTTTTAATTGTAATATTATTCAGGCCCCGATAATCAATACACATCCTCAAACCACCATCTTTTTTCTTTACAAACAGTACAGGAGCTCCCCAAGGAGACCCACTCTCTTGAATGAATCCCCGCCCCAGAAGGTCCTGTAATTGCAACTTTAGCTCCTTGAGCTCGGCAGGAGCCATTCGGTATGGTGTTTTTGAGATGGGTGAGGCTCCCGGTAGCAGGTCTATTTTGAATTCAATTTCTCTTTCTGGAGGTAAGGCTACTAATTCATCAGGAAACACGTCCGGAAATTCCTTCACTATGGGCACATCCTCCACTTTCAACTTATCCGTGGGGGTATTAATCAAAAAGGCCAAAAATCCTTGCGCTCCTCTGCTTAGCAATTTCCCAGCTCGAATGCCCGAAATCAAAGTAGATGAGGCTAACCTACCCCTTATATCCAACCTTATGGTTGCCTCACCAGGGATACGGAATTCCACCACTTTCGTTTTACAATCCAGTTGGGCATTATACTTGGCTAACCAATCCATACCCAAAATCACATCATACCCCTTAATGACCAGACTTATCAAATCCCCTAACAATCTTTTCTCTCCTACCCACACTTCACAATCCCTATAAACCATACTAGTAACCAAGCGTTGATTCCCCGTAGGTGTACTAACTTCTAGGCCGTATGGTAAACTAGCAGGTTTTATATCGATGCCACACATGAAATCAGGATTAACAAAGGAATGGGTGGCACCAGGATCAATTAAAACTTTGGCAAAATGGTGGAAAATAGGGATCGTACCTTCTACGACCTCTGAGGAATCTGGGACCTGTCGAGGTTCTAAGGAATAGACTCGAGCTGGCACTTTAGGTTTCGCATCATTCCCCTTATTCAATCCCGTATTGGTCTTCGGCACGGTTTGAGTTCCCCTTCCTTCTTGCGTTATGAGTGGGCAGGTAGCAAGCTGGTGGTCTACGCTTCCGCAACGCAGACATTTGCCTCCCTTCTTCCAGCAATTGTCTTCAGAGTGATTCAGCTTTCCGCAGTACCCGCAAGGTCCACGAGACGCCGAACCTGAGCCCCTCTGGAAGTTTCCACCTTGGCCTCTCCCGGCTGGGCTACCCCTAGACTGAGCCCCTCTGCCGGAACCTGACTGTCGCCCACCTCCAGCTCCGCGTCCAAACTTGGAGGGAGTACCTTTGTCTCCTTGTCCAGAACTGCTTCCAAGAAAGCCCAGCTTCTTCGCCTGGAAGTTCCGGACTTGCAATCGAGCACTCTCTACCCTTTGGGCCTTTTCTACGACCTCGCTAAAAGCATTGATTTGAGCCACTCCGAGGTCCTTTTGAATTTCGACGTTCAAGCCCTGAATGAAACGCCTGATTCGCCGTTGCTCAGTCATGATCAGCTCAGGCGCAAATTTGGACAAACGGGTGAACTGGTTCTCGTATTCCGCCACCGATTGAGTTCCTTGGCGGAGTCGGATAACTTGTCTTCCTTCCTTTCCTGAACTAAAGGAGGGAAGAATTTCGCATTGAATTCCCGGATGAAATTCACCCAAGTCCTGGGCGTTTGTTCCCGTTCCCATTTTTGTCGTATGACGTTCCACCAAGAACGGGCCGCCCCTTCGAACTAGAAAACAGCAAAAGTCACCTGCCGTTCATCGGTGTAGTGCAAAGCCGCAAAAATATCAACCATTTTCTCGAGCCATCGCTCGGCAACATCCGGATCAGGTCCCCCAATGAATTTGGGTGGAGCAAACTTCTGAAAACGTTCGAGAGCTCTGTCTTCGCTCTCAATGTGGTTACCAGGGTTTCCAGGATTAGGGTTTGTATTCTGGCCTTATTGCTGCACCACTTGTGCTAGCAAGTTAGTCATTTGCTGCATAGCGGCAGCGATTTGCACATTGGGGTCAGGGTTAGGTCCCGTAGAAGTTTCCCCAATACCCCTATCTGGTGTGGGTTGTCTATTTCCGCGCCCACGTCCACGTCCACTACGTGTTCCTTCCATACTTTATATGATCTAGGCAATGGTACTAAACCAATATAAAACAATGCATGTAAGTAAAACCCAAACACTTTTAAAAACATATATATACATTCCAAACAAGGCAACAACACACATATAAACAACCAGTCAAGTCAAGTACAGTCAAGTCAAGTACAAACATGGACAATTCACGAGGGAAAAGCCCCATCAAAAGAAATATACACGTAGTTAATCCAACGTACAAAAAGATTAGCTAAGGCCCTTTCCCTATCCCTATATACAGAACAAAACTATCCCAAAAGAAAACCTAGGAGTCGTAACCTAGTCCGACGACGAGCTAGTAGACCCACCCGACAGGGTAGATCCAACCCTAGCCTCGGGCCCCGCACAAGAGTCCTCGTCGCTCACGCGCTCAACCACGTCAGTACAGAGGTTCAGGATCGAGGCAGCTCGAACCTTCACCTTTCGGGCTCTCTTCATCTCGTGCTCACGAGTGTCCCTAAGCTGGGTGCAGAGGTCATCCACCCTATCCTCCACCTCAAGCACGTCATACTCTAAATCCTTGATTCGCTTGGCTTGTTTCTCATTATCTGCCCTCAACTGCTTCACCTCAGTCTCAAGCCTAGCGTTAGCTTTTGCCAACGCCTTCCGCTCCTCTGCCACGGCCAACACTAAGGTGTTGGGGTAGGCGTAGGCGTGGCGACACTCACACCGACGAAGGCGACTAGCCGGACTCCAACGCAAGACGGCCCCTCTCGGCCGAATCTGGTACGGGATCACTGGGAGCGCTACACGGGGTCGTTCGCCTGCAGGGCCATCACTCGGTCCACTAGATCCGTCCATCCTGCACCAAAAGAACAATTAACCGTAAATAAGCTTAAAGGCCATAAACAATAAACCCTCAAATCAAGCATTCCTATAACACCAGGCTAATTCAAACCTAGGCTCTGATACCACCTGTGATAGCCCCACCTTCCCCTAAGGCGAACCAAAGAGGTTAGCGGACTGCCTGCCCAGCTCTCGCCAGGACTAACGGTACAGTTTAGAGTGATCTATTGCGTTCCGGAACTTATAAACGCGCGTAAACAAGGTAAAAGGGCAGAATAACCCAAAATTAAAAAAAATGAAATTCGGAGTCGATCATGAATAGTAACCGACCCGTCAGAACGCAACCAAATATCGAACAAACATTCACATCTTGAACTTTAGTAAATACAATCCAAAGTGACATATAAAAGTTGTCAAAAGTGAATATATACACGGTTTGCCAAATTGAAAGTGAAAACGGCCCTAAAGATACATTTAGGGTTTCACTTCATATACCATACAAAAAAAAATACACATCTAGTTCATTCGGCAACCATCTATCAAGATTCATTCCAAAAAGAGTCATATTCCTGTAAGGAAAACAAAAGGAACATTGTGAGCTAATTGCCCAGTGAGATACTATCACTTACGCAACCAATTGCATATAAGCATCAAGCTTTCATTCAATATAGTAAAATAAGCAAAGGCACACATCAAATATGGTGATAAAAGGATACAGATGGCTCTCAAGAGCCCTTTTCCTCGTTTACATTTCTTGATCGAACGTCATTGACTCTCCGTCAATGTTCAACAATAACCAACCGTAGACTCCACTTTACTTCCATTCCTTCCACCTAACATTCCCCAACCGGGCCCGAAATCCAAACACTTGCATTGTGGTATTACTCGAGTAAACCGGAATCGAGAGTCTCTCATACTACAAGATTCCATATAACATTGCCCCAAGGCACATTAATTGGCACGACCAAGCCCTCGCTGGCTCGATTCAATCAATTACCAATGGGGTTGAGCTCACGGATAACAATTGTAGTTGTTGGAGACTCGTCCAAATGACACCAAGTCATGTATTTCATTTTATATATGTGAGAACCCGTAAAACCCTAATTATTTTCCTAGGGTTTATTTCCCCTTAATTGCATGTTTTCTGCATTTTCTGGCTTAGAAATATTTTCTTAGTGGATTTTAAGAGAAATTATAGTTTTAAGATGATTTTTCTAGCATTGGTGAATTTTTAGAAAATTAAGAATATATATTGGATGTGGGACCCACTAGTGCGAAAAGTTCGGAAAAATTCGGTCAATAATGTTAAGTTTCGGATACTGTGTAAAATTTATCGGGTGTTAAGTGATGAGTAGAGTGTGTGAAGTGATTGATGTGAGAGAGAAAAGAAAGATAGGAATGCATTTAATGAGAGTGACAAGTGTCACTTCCCTATTGGATATGACTTAAGAAATACTATTCCAAAATTTGACTTTTTTGACCAAAGGTTAAATATCTTCAAAATTTCCTCATTTTTCTCTCCACCATAGCCGGCCCTCTCAAGCTCCAAGGAAGACAAAACTCTTCAACATTCAAGCTTCTAACAAGTCCAAATCCACCAAATCAAGTGTTTAACTTAGTTTTTGCTCCATAAAATCTTACCTTTTAGTGATAGTGAGTGCTTTAGTGAAGCTTGTTTGAAGGTTTAAGGTGTCCAACATCCTCCTCTCTCTTGTTTCTTGGTAAGTGATGCTTCAACCTCTCCCCTATACCTAATGATGGTTATATTATGCTTAATGGTGGCATGAGTGAAGGATTATATGATTTATTTCTTGATTTGAAGAGTTTTGGTGAAGTTTTTATTTTATTGGAAATTTTTCTGGTTTAATATGAAATGAATGTTGTGGCCTTGTATGATGAATGGTAATGGTTGATAATGACTCTATGAGGTGTATTGGATAGGCAAATTGTGACGCCCCCACTTCTCCCTAAGGCGAACCAAAGGGTATCCGCGGGACGCCTGCCCAGCTCTCGCCAGGACTCACTACAATCCATCATTCAAAAGCTCGAAATACTTTAAGTAACTTCAATACATAATTAAAGTACTCCAAATATCTCACACTTACAATTATGCAGCTTCCAAGCTTAAATACAACCCAACGGAAAAGGGTACAATAGCCATCCGTTATAATATAACTTAAAGTTTTCAAAAGAAAACAATCTAGTACTACTCACGAGCACCCTTGGTCTCGAACCCTGTAAAAGAAAACCACAACGTGGGATGAGCTACACAGCCCAGTGAGGTTCCAATACACTCTAACAGTTCAAATAAATCAAGTAAGTTGGGCATATCATATGCATGGTTCAATGTTACACAATGGCGTGTTATCATGAGGTGATAATCATTGTACGAGTAATTTGAGACATTTATCATGGTATGAGACATTTATCATGAGACAGGTATCATGATATAAGTACATTGGTCAGGTAACAGGTATGGAGCATATCACAGGCATAGTTCAGGATTTCATGTTGACATTTTAGCATGAAACAATTATCATGATACAAGGTAAACATATACGGTAGGATACGGTGTTCCAGTGGAACTCTGTCGGTCATCTGCACCTTATGACTTCTGATCCCCACGGTACGGTCTGGCCATCGCCTTATCCCTCCAGTGGTAATACTCGAGTATACCGAAACGGTGGCCCAGGGTTCCAACCTACCCGACCGAGCCCAGTCCTGGCTCGAGTAGGTCAGTAACCAAGGGCAGGGCCCAAGTTCAGCTTAGAGCTTACAACATGCACAGGTAACCAAGTAATTCGACAAAAGGTAAAATTCATCATTTGAGTAGGTCGAGTGAGGTAAAGTACACACTCGCCTAATAATGATGGACAGCTTCATATAACATGTGATTCATGATAATCAAGTAATCAGGTGGTCAAGTAACCAAGTAAGTTGGTGATCACGTAAGCAGATAACCAAGTAAGCAAGTAACCAAATAGATTAGAAAACGGTAAGTAAACACGGTTAATGGTAAACGGTAAACGGTTAACGGTAGTAATTACGGTTAATTGGTAGACATATGTCATTTCAATAGGCCGCCATTGGCCGTTTTTCACTTTCACCACGTAAGAGTCGAGGAGATTCACTCCAACCGACTTATGCTTCCATAGCATAATTAATCATTTAAACACATCATGTAAATATGCTCTCTAAACATTTCATATCTAGTATTTCAAGTAATCACATAAGTATGCTCTTTAAGCATTTCATATCGAATAGTTCAAGTAGTCACGTAAATATACTCTTCAAGTGTTTCATATCGAATAGTTCAAATATACATACTTCAGGTGTTTCATGTCGAGTAATTCAAGTATACATTATTCAAATATGCATGAGTGTGGCAAATACTTAACATATAGCACTTAACACTTAATAATCATGACATAAGCGTGTCCTAGACTTATTCGATTACGTATTCCTATATGGAACACTCACCTAGTCAAAACAAGCGAGTAGTTCTTAAACAAGCGTCTTAGGTGTCCGCTCCGAGTTCCTCTGGGAGATTCCCTCGAGTGCCTGAGCAAACAATAATCAACTACTACTCAAAATCATTCTAATTATCGAGGAAAATTGTACACTAGTACAATCTAAGAAATTAACGCAGAGACGAGTCTAAGAGTTCGTGTAACTCGAGGTTCAAAAGTGGGTTTTAAAATACAAGACAAATCTGATTTCCATCTTTGAAATCAAATGTAAAACGATCAAATGATATTGAAGGAAAATGGAGGGTTTGAAACCCTTAGTTTCCTTTAAGTTAGAAAATTCCAGATTTAACAAGCAATTTTTGAAAAATCATATTTCATTCTCTACAAGTCCAAAATTGGAAAACTTGGTACTGTTGGAATCCTCTTTCAAAGTACTAAAAGTTCTTAGAAGACACTTTTCCACGAATGTAAGTGAAAGGCACTCAAATTTTGGCTCAAAGTTGGTAACTTGAATTACCAAGACAGATTTAAGTTGGTTTTTGGCCAACTTTAGAAATTCGGCAAAATTCACTTGTTTTGAACTAACCTTTGAAATTTGGAAATCAATTAGTGTTGCAATCCAAGAGTATAACAAAACAAGCGGAACGAGAAACGGAGTTTCGAGCACCAAGATATAGTACCTCCAAGTTGCTGAAAAAGTTAAGACTGTTGGGCTATTTTCCAGGTTTAAAACTAGATTTGAAATATCATTTGGTCATCAAGTTGGCATTAGAAATACATCAAACTTGGTACACTAAATCTTCCATGTGTGAACAACATTTCTACTAAGTTTCGTACAAAAACTCTCACGGTAAGGTAGTCATTAAAACAACCAAAGTTTATGAAGAGTTTCAAGGCTAAACTACCTTCTCACTTTTCTTTCGTTTACAAACTTTTTGTACCATGAAATCAGTTTCAAATCTCTCCATTATTGAAACCAAGAGTTCATAAACATCCACTGAGAAATTTAAAGACCATTGACATCCAAATTCTAGAAATAAAACTCTCCAAATCAGATTTGACCATTTGGCTAAGAGAAAGCGAAAAGTTTTCCAGATTCGATGAGCGAATTTTGTGACATCATTTGCATATCAAAATGGTCTTAGAATATTACCAAATTTTGTACAATTAAACCTCCATATGAGGATTACTCTTCTATCAAATTTCATTTGAAAATTCACACGGGAAGGTAGTTAACTAAACCATCAAAGTTCAAGAAATTTCCCAAGGTAAAACTGTCTTCTAGCTCTTCTTTCCTTTTTAAACATTTTGTCCAAAGCAACCAACCCAAATCTGGTTTATTTGTGAAACAAAGTCCAAGGAACATCTAATCTAAAGTTTGGTAGATGTCGGACATCAAAGTTTCCAAAACAACAAGTCCCAAATCATTGTTAGTTACAAATCTGTCCAAGTGGAAAATCCTATCACTGTAGCAGTTTCAAACTTTGGCCACAACTCACTCCATTCAACTTGGAATTGGGCGTGGTTGATGGCGTTGGAAAGCTCTCTTCTAAAGCTGAATTTTCTCAGAAGAAACCATTTTCAAATTCCATTCACAAATAGCTCGTTTTGGAGCATCAAGAAGCAATTTCTGTCCTGTCTCCTGGAGAGCAACGAAACAGGACAGTGATATTCAATCGAATGGTGTGGCTCACTCAAGTGGAACCAGAATGTGAAATTGGTACCGATGGAAAGCTAGGAATGTCTAGTTTCCAATGCCGCAAACGGCACTTGATTTTGACATCGGAACAAAGAGTTATGGCCGTTACAAAATGACTGCCTGGGCAATACGGGATTCATTTTCCAGTTTTGCTAACTTTGGAAATCAACTCATTTGACCAACCAAATCATGTTATTTTTCAATGAAATTTTGTACACACTTACAATAATAGATAAACAACATAATCAATTCATTAGAATCTCAAAATCTGGCACGAAAATGGTCGGACAAGGCAGGGGTAAAACGGTCACTTTTGCTCCAAGCACCTCCTTTGATTTCTACCAACAATACAACATTAATCTACTAATATAAGCACTAAACCACCATTAATTTCATCATCCAACATCAAATCAGTCCTTCCATCAAAAGTGGGAGTTCATAGAGCCCACACAACACAAATCCACCATAAACAAGACCACCCACATGCATGCAAGAGTTTATACGTGTAATAGAGCTTCCGTAAGCTAAGATTCAAGGAGTTGATCGTCCATTACCTCTCTTGATGAACTAGGACAGAATTTCGGCCCCCTAGATGCTCAAGAAAACCGTGGATAGCAGCCCTCTTTCTTAGCTTGATGTAATCTCCAAGTAATTAGCTAAGAGTGGTTGAAATTTGAAGTGAAATGGAGAAGATTTGGTGAAGAAATTTGGATGGAATTTGAGTTGTTTTTCTCCTTTGTTAGCCGGCCAAATGAGGGAGCAAGAGAGAGAGTGTGGTCTGAAATGAGGCTTCCAAAGGAAGCTTAATGACTAAGGATTGGGTGCACAAAAGTCAACCGCAAAAAGTGCGCGCACGCGCGCGTTTTGTGCTCGATTCCTCTCGCGTTTGTTTCACTAGTGTACTAAACTTCTAATGCATTTATATTCATATAAATTATTATTCACTCTTAATTGTCCCAAAATAAGGGTCTAAAGTTCCTAAATTAAATCGCGCGCGTAAAACGCGTACTTCCAATTTATGCGCGATAACGCGAAACTTCCGAGAAATTCTTATAACGATAGTACTAATAACTATCACTTGAGTATTTAAACATTAAAATGCCTAATTTAGGTCCATTGTACATGTCTCCAATATTTCAAACCTATTGTACTCTCAATCGATCAAGATTTCCAAAGACGTGATCACTATTTTTACAAAACGAGCTTCCGAAAATTAATTTTTGAAACAAGTCATTTTTAAAAATATAATGAAACTATATTTCCATGTAATTAGGTCTCAAGAGCTTAGAAAATAATATTCGGAGTAAAAGACCAAATAAATAATTAAATAAGCTAGAAATAGGAGATTAAATAAGTAAATTTTGCGAGTCCTCACACAAATGCAATCAATTTTGGATTTGGTTGGAAATTTGAAAAGTTAGGGTTCTTAAAATCCCAATTCTGTCCGGTTTTAGATCACTGGGTTAGAGGCCGAATTAGACTTTGCTCAAAACATGAAAGTTGTAGGTATTGATGTGTTTGAGGTGCCTGTAAAATTTCAGGGTATTTGGATGAATGTAGAATGAGTTATGACGAAATTACTGTAGCTGTTCTGCTTTGGACAGAATGCGAAAACTGCGATAGTAATTGGCTATTTTGACTGGAATTGGTTTGGATTTTGGAGTTACTGTCTTCTGATGAAATGTAGCTGGATGAATTAGCTAACTTATGCCTTTGGAATTTCGGCATTTGGACTTGTATGGACTGAGATATACCGATTACAGTTTTCTGTGTTTTACAAACCTGTTTTGGTAATTCTGGTATAGTATTTGGCATTTTCGACCTAGTTAAGCTAGGAACTGGATTGAGTGACCTTCTACATTGTTGTAGCCCTGTTTCATAGCTTCGAAACGGTGGGTCTTACACCCCCAACCGATAACCGAAGAGAATTTTACACCATTACCGCATAATAAGGGCAAAACAGTTTTCTATTTGGGGCCAAGACTAAGGCCATTTTCTAATTTCTGGTTTGCTATTATGCACATTTATGCATATGAAACCCTATTGGGGTTGTGTTTAGCATTGCTATATGACTCGTTATCGAGTCTCATTGCATTTGTTGCGTGATTCTAGGGCGTGACGGTAGCTCACGACGTCTTGGTGACCACGGTGTATGAAACACCACTTTCTCACTTGGTGAGTATACCACTCACTAAATTGTTACTATGTGGCTTTGTTAAATGTTATGTGATGCCTTGATGGCTTACTTGCATATTGGAATTGATTAAGGTGAGGGTGTACTTGACCGCCCTCACCTCTTTTGATATTGTCATTGATTGGCTACCGTTTTATTGCATTACTGAACTTGATATATTGGTTGGTGAATTCCATTTCATGGAAACTGAATTGATGTCGTTTGGACGATGTCCAACGGCCTTACTGCATTACTGAGCTCAACCCCGTTTGGTAGTCAATTGGATCGAGCCGGCGAGGGCTTGGTCGTGAAGATTGAATTGCCACGGGGACTGTACTGGGGAACCTTGTGGTAATGAGACCCTTGGTTCCGGTAAACTCGAGTATTACCAAAACTACTGAAATGAAGTGCGAGCCCGGTTGGGGTATGTTAGGTGGAAGGATTGGAAGTAAAGGGTGGTCTACGGTTTGGTACTTTTAACATTGACGGAGAGTCAATGAGGTTGGATCAAGATTGCAAGCGTGGAAATGGGCTCTTGAGAGCCGACCGTATCCTTTTACCGTTTTGCTTCATTGCTTATTTGTGCACTTTAAATGAAAGTTCATTCTTATATGACTTTGATTGCTTATTGGGTGGTATACCACTGGGTTTTAGCTCATTCCGTGTTATTTGTTTTCCTTACAGGGTGATAATTACTTTTGAGAATGGATTGGATAGTCAATTGCCGAATTGAGCATGTAAATGTCTTTTGTATTGCTCTTGAAGTGAAACCCTAATGTATAACGGGTTCATTTCCTTTTGATAGGCAAATCGAATGTGTACTTCCTTAGTGAATGGTTTTGGCTTGCCGTTGTGGCTTGTAAATGGCTAATGTTATGTTGTATATGTTTTCGATGCTTGGTTGGGTTTCGGACGGGTCGGTTACTATTCATGGCCGACTCTGGAGTTCGTTTCTTTTATTTTGGGATATTTTGCCCTTTTGCCTTGTTGCGCGCGTTATAAGTTTCAAACGTGATAGATCGCTTTATACTGCACCGTTAGTCCTGGCGAGAGCTGGGCAGGCAGTCCGCTAACCTCTTTGGTTCGCCTTAGGGGAAGGTGGGGCTGTCACAGGTGGTATCAGAGCCTAGGTTTGAATTAGCCTGGGGATAATAGAAGTGCTCGACTTGGGGATGCTATTGTTTATGCCTATTAAGTTTATTCATGTGATTTTCCTTTGTTACAGGATGGATGCGAGTGGTGATCCGAGTGACCGCCCGGCAGGAGATTGTCCTCGTAGCTCGCTGCCGCCAATTAAGTATCAACTTAGGCAAAAGGGGGCCGTGGTGCGTTGGAGCCCGGCCAGCCGCGTTCTACAGTGCGAGTGCCGTAGCAACTACGCCTATCCGAATGCCCTAGTGTTGGCGGTGGCTAAGGAACGTGAGGAGTTTGCTAAGGATAACACTAAGCTTGAAGCTGTGGTTGCTACGCTGGAAGCCGAGGTGACTCAGGCTAAGGCAACCAATGAGAAGCAAGCCGCACGTATCATGGAGCTAGAGTATGACGTGCATGAGGCCGAGGATCGAGTCGATGACCTATGTGATCAGTTGAGAGATGCACGCGAGCGCAAGACTAAGCGAGCTCGCAAGGTCAGGGGTCGTGCTGAGGCGATCCTTAATCTGTGCGACGACGGACTCGAGGAGTCTAGTGATGAGGCCTCGTATGCTGGGGCCGAGGCTGGGGAGGAGTCTACCCCATCGCCTGGGTCTCAGACCCCGGCGACTGATTAGGCCTTGATCTTAGAGGCTTCTTTTGGATAGGTGGTGGTTTTGGTATGTACATAGGGATAGGGATAGAGCCTTAGCTAACCGTTTTGGATGTAAGGTTAGCTACGTGTAAATTTCTTTTGATAGGCCTATCCTCGGGAGGATCGTGTATGTACGTACGTGCTTTGGCCGTACTTGACTGACTGATTGTAAATATATGTTTGGCCTGTATATATGTGTGCTTGTGATCTTGTTTGAAATGCATCAATATGTGTTATGTGAAAAGTTATGTGTTACTTACATGTTTTGTTACCGCTTTGGTTTAGTACTCTTGCCTAGACAAAGTATACCCTATGGAAGGAACACGAAGTGGTCGGGGACGCGGGCGCGGAACTAGACAAACCGCACCGGTTAGGGAAACGGGGGAACCCTCTACTGGACCTAACCCTGGACCGCAATTAGACCCCAATGTACAAATAGCTACTGCCATGCAGCAAATGACCAACCTACTCGCACAAGTAGTGCAACAACAGGGCCAGAACCCAAACCCTAACCCCGGAAACCCTGGCCATCATGTCGAGAGTGAAGATAGAGCGCTAGAACGGTTTCAAAAGTTTTCTCCGTCAAAGTTTATTGGGGGACCCGACCCTGATGTTGCTGAGAAATGGCTGGAGAAGATGGTAGACATATTCGCGGCTTTACACTATCCGGACGAACGGCAGGTGACTTTTGCCGTGTTCCAACTCGAGGGGGCTGCCCGTTCCTGGTGGAACGTAATTAGGCAGAAATGGGAGCGGGAGCAGACACAGAGGACTTGGGTGAACTTCATCCGAGAATTCAATGCCAAGTTTTTCCCTCCCTTAGTCCAGGAGAGGAAGGAGGACGAGTTTATCCGGCTCCGGCAAGGGGCTCAGACGGTGGCGGAGTACGAGAGCCAGTTTACCCGCCTGTCCAAATTCGCGCCTGAACTAATCATGACCGAGCAACGACGGGTGAGGCGCTTTATTCAGGGCTTGAACGTTGAGATCCAGAAAGACCTCGCGGCGGCTCAAATCACTACTTTTAGTGAGGCAATGGAAAAAGCCCAACGAGTGGAAAGTGCACGGCTACAGGTCCGAAACTTCCAGGGCAAGAAGCATGGCTTTCCTGGGAGTACTTCTGGACAGGGTGAGAAGAGCACTCCCTCCAAATTTGGACGGGGCATGAGTGGTGGTCGACAGTCCGGATCAGGCAGAGGGACTCCGTTCAGGGGTGGTCAAGCTGGGCGAGGACCGAGGGGAAACGTTCAGAGTGGCTCAGCTTCTGCACCTCGCGGTTCCTGTGGGCACTGTGGAAAGCTGAACCACACCGAAGACAACTGCTGGAGGAAACAGGGGAAATGCCTGCGGTGTGAAAGTGCGGACCATCAGCTGGCTACATGTCCGGTCCTGAAACAAGACGGAAAGGGGAGCCAACTACCGTCGAGGACCAATACTGGATCGGCCAAGGGAGACGGATCCAAACCAAAAGTTCCGGCTAGGGTATATTCCTTCGAGCCCCACCAGATCCCAGAGTCTTCCGAGGTCGTAGAAGGTACGATCCCTATTTTCCACCGCTTTGCCAAAGTTTTAATTGATCCTGGTGCCACTCATTCGTTTGTTAACCCTGATTTCATGTGTGGCATCGATATAAAACCTGCTAGCTTACCATATGACTTAGAGGTTAGTACACCTACGGGGAATCAACGTTTGGTGACTAGTATGGTTTATAGGGATTGCGATGTATGGGTAGGTGAAAGGAGATTTCTAGGAGACCTGATTAGCTTGTCCATTAAGAGGTACGACGTGATTTTGGGTAGGGACTGGTTAGCCAAATATAACGCCCAACTGGATTGTAAAACGAAAATAGTAGAATTTCGCATTCCTGGCGAGGCAACCTTAAGGTTGGATATAAGGGGTAGGTTAGCCTCATCTGCTCTCATTTCGGGCATTCGAGCTAGGAAACTGATAAGTAGAGGGGCGCAAGGATTTTTGGGCTTTTTAATTAATACCCCTACGGATAAGTTAAAGGTGGAAGACGTGGCCGTAGTAAGGGAGTTTTCGAATTTTCCTGATGAGTTAGTGGCCTTACCTCCGGAAAGGGAGATAGAATTCCGAATAGATCTTTTACCTGGAACCGCACCTATCTCCAAAACCCCTTACCGAATGGCGCCTGCAGAACTTAAAGAGCTTAAGTTGCAATTACAAGATCTTTTGGAGCGGGGATTCATCCACGAGAGTGAGTCTCCTTGGGGAGCTCCGGTCCTATTTGTGAAGAAAAAGGACGGAACGTTGAGGATGTGTATTGATTATAGGAGGTTGAACAACGTGACCATCAAGAATAAGTATCCACTGCCTCACATAGACGAGTTGTTCGACCAGCTGCAAGGAGCAGTGGTCTTCTCCAAGTTGGATCTCCGACAGGGATACTATCAGTTATTGATAAAGAAGGAGGACATTCCGAAAACTGCTTCCAACTCGAGATACGGGCATTACGAGTTTGCCGTTATGCCCTTTGGACTGACCAATGCTCCCGCCGCCTTCATGGACCTAATGCATAGGGTTTTTAAACCCTATCTAGACCGATTTGTCGTTGTATTCATTGATGACATTTTGGTCTACTCTAAGACACGCGAGGAGCATGAGGGGCATTTGAGAGTGGTGTTGCAGACATTGAGGGAACATAAGCTGTACGCCAAGTTTAGTAAATGCGAGTTCTGGTTGGAGAAAGTAGCATTTCTAGGTCACGTGATCTCCCACGAAGGTATTTCGGTAGACCCGGCAAAGGTTGAGGCCGTGACAAGTTGGAAGAGGCCAGAAACCCCCACGGAAATTCGTAGCTTTCTAGGGCTAGCTGGGTATTACCGACGGTTTATTAAGGATTTTTCCAAATTGGTAGGACCTCTAACTGACCTGACAAAGAAGCATGGCCAGTTTATCTGGAATGGCCGATGCGAAACGAGTTTTCAGGAACTAAAGAAAAGATTGACCATGGCTCCGGTACTGGTCTTGCCAAAGGGAGTGGACGGGTTTGCAGTATATGCAGACGCGTCGCGAGAAGGATTGGGATGCGTTTTGATGCAGAACCGGAATGTGATTGCTTTTGCCTCTAGGAAATTGAAGCTTCACGAGCAGAACTACCCGACTCACGATCTAGAATTAGCTGCAGTTGTGTTTGCACTGAAAAAGTGGAGGCATTACCTATATGGGGTGACCTTCGAAGTGTTTTCGGATCACAAGAGTCTTAGGTACCTCTTCTCCCAGAAGGAACTGAATATGAGACAACGGCGATGGATGGAATTCTTGGAAGATTACGACTGTACGATCAATTACCATCCGGGAAAGGCAAATGTGGTAGCAGATGCCTTGAGTCGTAAGGTGCAAGTAGCAGGACTAATGATCAAGGAATGGGATTTGCTAGAATTCGTGTGCGAGTGGAAACCCTGTCTTGGGAGTCATAAGGTGATATCTAGCAATGTAAGGGTGACATCCACTCTACTGGAACGTATAAAAGAGGCGCAAGGCGAGCATTTGATGGTACGGAAGTGGAGAGAGAAAGTGGAAAAGGGAGAAACAATGGACTTCAATTTGAGTCCTGAGGGTATTTTGAAGTATCGAAATCGAATGGTGGTACCAAAGGACGATTCGTTGAAAACAGAAATTTTGGAGGAAGCTCATAGGTCCAAGTATACAATCCATCCGGGTAGCAGCAAGATGTATCAAGACCTGAAAGGAACCTATTGGTGGGACAATATGAAGAGGGAAATCGCGCAGTACGTGCAGAAATGTCTCATTTGCCAGCAAGTGAAGGCGGAGCATCAAAAGCCATCGGGTTTGTTACAACCCTTGGAGATACCCGAGTGGAAGTGGGAAAACATCACCATGGACTTCGTTTCAGGTTTACCGAGGACACAAAGAGGACACGATGCCGTTTGGGTGATCGTTGATCGATTAACCAAGTCGGCCCATTTCTTGCCGGTGAACCTGAAGTACTCAATGGACAAATTGGCTCGACTGTACATGGATGAGGTTGTAAGACTACACGGTGTTCCTGTAAGCATCGTTTCTGATCGGGATCCACGGTTCGTATCTCGGTTTTGGCAGAAGTTCCAAGAAACCCTGGGGACGAAACTCAATTTAAGCACTACTTATCATCCTCAGACGGATGGCCAGTCAGAACGGACAATTCAAACTCTCGAGGACATGCTGCGAACGTGCATCTTGGACTTCGGAGGCAATTGGGGTCAGCACATGACCTTAGTAGAGTTTGCGTACAATAATAGCTTCCATTCGTCAATTCAAATGGCTCCGTACGAAGCTCTCTACGGACGCAAGTGCCGGTCGCCGATTTACTGGGATGAAGTTGGCGAAAAGAAAGCACTAGACCCGACAACTATTCCGTGGATGGAAGAGGCTCACGAGAAGGTTAAGTTGATACGGCAACGAATCCAAACTGCCCAAAGTCGCCAAAAGAGCTACGCGGATAACCGAAGAAAAGACTTGGAGTTTGAAGTTGGGGACTACGTATTTTTCAAGATCACACCCTTACGAAGTCTTACAACGGGTAAAGGAAAGAAGCTTCAACCGCGGTACGTTGGACCCTACAAGATCCTTCAGAGGGTTGGAGTGGTCGCGTATCGATTGGAGCTACCATCCCGTCTCTCCCGAATCCACGATGTATTTCACGTCTCGATGCTAAAGAAGTACCATCCTGACACATCTCATGTTTTACAACCGGAGGATATCGAAGTAGATGAATCACTGGCCTATGAAGAGAAACCGGTTCAGGTACTCGATCGAAAAGTCAAAGAGCTCAGAAACAAGAAGATTCCGCTAGTGAAAGTGCTATGGAGAAACCACGGAGTGGAGGAAGCTACCTGGGAGATGGAAGAGGAAATGCGAAAGAAATACCCAAACCTTTTCGGGAATTAAGGTGAGAAATTTCGAGGACGAAATTCTTTTAAGGGGGGGAGAGTGTGAGAACCCGTAAAACCCTAATTATTTTCCTAGGGTTTATTTCCCCTTAATTGCATGTTTTCTGCATTTTCTGGCTTAGAAATATTTTCTTAGTGGATTTTAAGAGCAATTATAGTTTTAAGATGATTTTTCTAGCATTGGTGAATTTTTAGAAAATTAAGAATATATATTGGATGTGGGACCCACTAGTGCGAAAAGTTCGGAAAAATTCGGCCAATAAGGTTAAGTTTCGGATACTGTGTAAAATTTATCGGGTGTTAAGTGATGAGTAGAGTGTGTGAAGTGATTGATGTGAGAGAGAAAAGAAAGATAGGAATGCATTTAATGAGAGTGACAAGTGTCACTTCCCTATTGGATATGACTTAAGAAATACTATTCCAAATTTTGACTTTTTTGACCAAAGGTTAAATATCTTCAAAATATCCTCATTTTTCTCTCCACCATAGCCGGCCCTCTCAAGCTCCAAGGAAGACAAAACTCTTCAACATTCAAGCTTCTAACAAGTCCAAATCCACCAAATCAAGTGTTTAACTTAGTTTTTACTCCATAAAATCTTACCTTTTAGTGATAGTGAGTGCTTTAGTGAAGCTTGTTTGAAGGTTTAAGGTGTCCAACATCCTCCTCTCTCTTGTTTCTTGGTAAGTGATGCTTCAACCTCTCCCCTATACCTAATGATGGTTATATTATGCTTAATGGTGGCATGAGTGAAGGATTATATGATTTATTTCTTGATTTGAAGAGTTTTGGTGAAGTTTTTATTTTATTGGAAATTTTTCTGGTTTAATATGAAATGAATGTTGTGGCCTTGTATGATGAATGGTAATGGTTGATAATGACTCTATGAGGTGTATTGGATAGGCAAATGCAATCAATTTTGGATTTGGTTGGAAATTTGAAAAGTTAGGGTTCTTAAAATCCCAATTCTGTCCGGTTTTAGATCACTGGGTTAGAGGCCGAATTAGACTTTGCTCAAAACATGAAAGTTGTAGGTATTGATGTGTTTGAGGTTCCTGTAAAATTTCAGGGTATTTGGATGAATGTAGAATGAGTTATGACGAAATTACTGTAGCTGTTCTGCTTTGGACAGAATGCGAAAACTGCAATAGTAATTGGCTATTTTGACTGGAATTGGTTTGGATTTTGGAGTTGCTGTCTTCTGATGAAATGTAGCTGGATGAATTAGCTAACTTATGCCTTTGGAATTTCGGCATTTGGACTTGTATGGACTGAGATATACCGATTACAGTTTTCTGTGTTTTACAAACCTGTTTTGGTAATTCTGGTATAGTATTTGGCATTTTCGACCTAGTTAATCTAGGAACTGGATTGAGTGACCTTCTACATTGTTGTAGCCCTGTTTCATAGCTTCGAAATGGTGGGTCTTACACCCCCAACCGATAACCGTAGAGAATTTTACACCATTACCGCATAATAAGGGCAAAACAGTTTTCTATTTGGGGACAAGACTAAGGTCATTTTCTAATTTCTGGTTTGCTATTATGCACATTTATGCATATGAAACCCTATTGGGGTTGTGTTTAGCATTGCTATATGACTCGTTATCGAGTCTCATTGCATTTGTTGCGTGATTCTAGGGCGTGACGGTAGCTCACGACGTCTTGGTGACCACGGTGTATGAAACACCACTTTCTCACTTGGTGAGTATACCACTTGTCGCGCCCCATTTTTTATAAATAAATAAATAGTTTAAAAAAATGTATTTGTGTGTGATTGAAAAATGAATTGAGATTTAAAAGAAAAATGGGTCTAAATGGGGTTTTGAGAATGCGACGATTTGACCCAAAATGTAGTTTAAAAAGGGTTTTTGAAATCAAAATCGGAGTCGCCACTTGGTAATGAGTTAAGGTGTACCAAGTCACCTAAAAAATTTATTTTTAAAGAAAAATAGGAAAAAGTAGTGAGAAACCCTTTTTAAACGACTCCTAGTCTACGTAAACCAAAGAAAAAGGTTCGGGAGTCACATTTGACAAAGGGGAAGGCAAGGATAAAATCCAAGGCACCCCTTTGACCTAGCCAAGGCTAGTTGCATGATTTAATCAAAGATTTTCTTGTTTTAACCAAAGAATTTATTACATTTGGATGCACTACATGAATGCAAAAAGAAGGAAAAAATGCAAACCTAAATTCTAAAATGTCTCTTGTAAGGTTTTTGGTCCCAACCACATGAATTGTGGCGGCCAATAAAGGAAAACCTTATAGAGGTTGATTAATGCAAATGATGGCTAAAGTGCAAGTGTGCAAGTGTATAAAAAGGTGAATGTGTGAAATTGTATGAAAAATCCAAGTGTTTGTGTGCAAGTGTATGAAAAGGTGCATGTGTGAAATTGTATGAAATTGTATGAAAAATCCAAGTGTTTGTGTGCAAGTGTATGAAAAGGTGCATGTGTGAAATTGTATGAAAAATCCAAGTGTTTGTGTGCAAGTGAAGAAACATAAAGGTGCACATGTGCAAGATGAAAGTGTGATAAGAGTATAAAATGGTAGAGTGGATGCATGATCCTAGGGAATGTATGCATATTGGGTACGGGGAGACCTAAATCGTGACTCAATTTGCCCTTTTATAGAGGGAATACAAGCGTGCTAAGGCTTAGAAAAAGCCACACTCGTCTATATCCCATATTTAAGGGGACTCTCAAGCAAATGAACCCTATAACTAGCATGAAATGCAAAAATCCCAAAATGGAGGGAAAAGGGGTTCGAGGGGCATGCAAAATGATAAAACTAAGAAAAATGCATGAAATGAAGTGAAACATGCAAACATGTACTAACGAGGGGAAATCCCTAAGGGTCTAGCGTTGGACTAGCCCATTCTATGAATTCTGACTAGCGTTGGACTAGCGGAAACGTACATTCATCCATCACATTCATTCATGGCTATGAAAAGCGAGTAGACATGCCAAACACTCATAAACACATAGCACATAACATTTAGCATGTTCGACTAGATGCAAGGCCCTAACAACGCAAATTAACACTTAACACGTAGGCATGCAACCAAGCTAATGAACCTATTACATTCACTAACTAAAACAAAAAGGGAAAGGGAAAATGGACCAAATTGCTCGCCACAGCCCTATCTATTACAAGCCAAGAGGTGTACACATACCCCATTAAAAGAATAACTTAATGAAAACAAAAAGTAAATGACATAAGTAAAAGGAATTAAAGAAAAGCTAGGAAAGCAAAGTAGACATGCAATGCACTTAGCACGTTGGGTCACATAGGAAAGACACAAAGAGGGATAAAAGAAATTATACCGCCACCTTGAATTGATGCTCTAAATGGAGTGAAATCACTTATTCATCCTCCAAAATAAAAGAAATGGTCAAAGCATCACTTTAATCAAGAAATAATCACAAAAGATAAAAGTAAACTTTAAATTGAATCAATGCAAGGCATTTAAAGAATGGTGAACAGCCCATGTAAAATTTAAAACAAGTAGTGACTTGATTGCAAAAACTAAAGAAATTTGAGGGGTCAATTTGATTGGTTTCTCCAATTGTTTGGGCCATAGTGAAATAGAAAGGGACTTAGGGGGCTAAAAATGCAATTTTTGAAACTCTTTTCATGCAAAGCATGCAAGCTACGTGAAAACTCAAATTTCTGCAACCAAAAATGAAGCCGGCTGCCTTTTCCATTTTGTATTTGTGAACTTTCTTAGGCTTTTAGACCAAAACAAATGCAGTTCGCACAAAATAACAAAACACCACTTGATCTACCCACTTTATAATGCAACAAAACAATCAATCAAACAAAAGGAGCCTGCAAAAATGATGAAGCAAATTTTCTGCTGCAACATTCATCCAGAATTTTCCTTTTTGCAACTTTAAACTCTCAACTGCGGGTTTCATAGAAAACTTCAAACAAAAGCCAGCAAAGACCCTCACTCAATCACCATTTAACAACTAAACACTTTGATTAACACAACACAGCTGAACATGCAACAAAAAGGGCAGAAAAACACCCCCAAAAGCTCATGCAACTCGGCTGAAGCTATGCTGCGTTTTCTTTTATTGCAACTTTCAGGTTTTCTGATGCAGTTTAAACGCAAGGAACAACTTAGACAACAAAGGTTTGGACTGAAGGAACAAGATTACCAAACATTCTTTCCACTTTTTAATCATAAAACTCTTATGTGTAAACACAACAATTCAAGGAAAGAGAGCATGCAAATCTGGAAAATTTTCTCTGCAGCATTCTGCAATTTTTCAGCCACGGCATTTCCTCATCATGCAAACCAGATTTTTAATTCAAATACAAAGCTTTGATTAGATATTTCTCAAACCAACATCTTAACTCTAACTAATCAACAAGCTGCTTAACTCAACTCCAAACAAACAAGAACAATGAAAGAGCTAATGCATTACAGAAAATCTGGACAGACATTCATGTAGAATGCTTTGGCAATCTGAAATCCACTTTCCAACTCAAATATTTTAGATGTTTAAACGCTCAAACTCAACACCCAACCTTCCATTTCCTCCCTTCAAAACACAATTAAACATGCAGCTGAAGTACAAACTCAGAACGCAGCCATGGAAAGATCAGTAAGAGGAAAAAATGCAGCAAAAGTTTCAGCAAACTAGAAAACTTTCGTCAAACCGAAGCATTCTTAGCTTCTGTAATTTTCAGATGAAGACTTTCTGCAATTCGGCACCTTGCCAAACCAGCTCTCAAGCATAATCAAGTCCAAACACAAGGCTTTAAACTAGGCAGCAAGCCAAAGAATCCAGTGCAAACAAAAATAAAATACGTTCAGCAAGTTGAAAAATCTGGAACATATAAAACTGATTTGGCAAGTTGAAATGCATTTTCCAGCAAGTGCTTGGGCATGATTCAAATACTTTTTGACCCAAAGACATGAACTCAACACTAGACTTTCCACTTCTTCCCTTCCACACAGAATTAAGCATGCAAGCTCAGAGAACAGCCACGGAAAGA
Organism: Coffea arabica; assembly: GCF_036785885.1. Taxonomy (NCBI): domain Eukaryota; kingdom Viridiplantae; phylum Streptophyta; class Magnoliopsida; order Gentianales; family Rubiaceae; genus Coffea; species Coffea arabica. The sequence goes on along the minus strand of NC_092320.1, from coordinate 44,826,713 downwards.
AACAGCAAGAAAAAAAATGCAGCAATTTTTATTTGCGTGCAAACACTCCAACCAGCTCTACCAATATGTCATTTACAGACCAAATGCAAGGAAATCGCCCCCCATTACCATCGAATGCCCCCAAACATGAACTTTCTTATAGACGCAAACAAAGCCAATGAACAAGACAGGAGCAATGAAGCGCAGCTTCTCTTATTTCAAAACTCATGTCTAAGATATATATAGAACAGGAGGAGAAGACGACAAAGGCAAGAAAGACAGCAAAGAGCAAACATGGTAATGTTATGGAACAAACTTAATAAACCAGCAGCAAAAGATTCGACAACTCATGCATCATTCTAGCAGAAAACTGGTTTCCTAAATTGCAACCACTGGGTTTCATGCCAAAATCCAAACAAATACCAAATTTCTAACCCAAGGCAACAATCAAAATTGAATCTTGAAGTTTGCAATCACAAAAATTCCCAGGCCAAACCTACGCACACAGAGGAGGACCAAAGGTGCAACCTTTAGTTCAGTGGATTACCTGATAAAGATTTTTGACAAGGCTGAAGTCAAAAGAAATGAGCCGGCATCAAACTTCTATGGAACTTCTGGAAAAACAAGCCTCCTAGTCTCTTCCTCACGTCGGTCTTCCTCCTCCGGATGCAGCCGCAACTCCAGTTCCTCTCTTTTCCTTTTTCAGCCCAGCCGTCTCTACCTCTCAAACTCTCAGTTTTTCAATCTTAGCCGTCACTTTTTTCCTCTCTGCCGTCAGTCACTCTATCCTCTTACTCTCTCTCGGTTGCTTAATTTTTCGTTTCGCCGTCCTCTCCCAACTCTCTCTTTTTTGCGGCTGCCTTCCTCTTGCTCTTTTATATCATCAACCCCCCTCCTAAACCCTTAAAACATTGCCACCATATTTGCAGCTTAAGGAGCCGCACAAGTCCTCCTTTGCAAACTGCAAAAAATTGCAGCTTGCATGCCGCGGCTCTATTTTTTTTTTTTTTTAAACTTAATAATTTAACAAAAATAATAATAATACTAAATAATAATAAAACAACAATTTTAATCAAAATAAACAAACTAAAAATAACAAAATTACCATTTTCGATCTTTTCTTTCATTTTTCATCATTTTCATTTTTTCCAAAATAAATTAACAAAAATAAACCAAAATGCCAAAAGATTGAATTTGAACGTATTTTTGTGAACAATTTTCCTTTTTCTCTTTTTTTCATGATTTTTCCTTTTCCATGATTTTTCTACGCTAAAACTTAAAAATAAAATAAAAACTAAAAGCAACCACGACAAATGAGAATAAAAAGTAAAAGGAATTACACCAAAAATTTGGTGTCTACAGTTTGCCCCTCTTTGTCTGAGTTTTGAAAAAACTTGAGACAAAGAATTAGACACCAAATGCTTACCTGGGTCATTTGGCTTCAGCTACTCGAACGACTGCTGTTATTGACATGAGGACTGACTCATTTTAATGAGACTGACTCGGACGAGAAATTTAAAACGGGATAGACCCGAACTGGAAGTTTAAAACAGGACTGACTCGGACGAGAAATTTAAAAAAAACGGGATAGACCCGAACTGGAAGTTTAAAACAGGACAGACTCACGGGATAGACCCGGACAGAAATGTAAAATTGGGATAGACCCGAACTGGAAGTTTAAAACCGGACTGACTCGAACAGGAATTTAAAACGGGATAGACCCGAACATGAATTTAAAATTTGGGATAGACCCACGGGATAGACCCGGACAGAAATGTAAAATTGGGGTAGACCCACGGGATAGACCCGGACAGAAATGTAAAATTAGATGAATTGAAGTGAGATGGAGTGTTGGTGGGATGAAAACACGCACATTAGTGAGATAGACTCGATGCTAACGGCGGTTGAAATGAAACACGCACGTTAGTGAGATAAACTCGATGCTAACGGCGGTTGAAATGAAAACACGCACGTTAGTGAGATAAACTCGATGCTAATGGCGGTTGAAATGAAACACGCACGTTAGTGAGATACACTCGATGCTAACGGCGGTTGAAATAACGGCGGTAGAAATGAAACACGCACGTTAGTGAGATAGACTCGATGCTAACGGCAGTTGAAATGAAACACGTACGTTAGTGAGATAAACTCGATGCTAACGGCGGTTGAAATGAAACACGCACGTTAGTGAGATAGACTCGATGCTAACGGCGGTGAAATGAAAACACGCACGTTAGTGAGATAGACTCGATGCTAACGGCGGTAGGATGAAAACACGCACGTTAGTGAGATAGACTCGATGCTAACGGCGGTGGAATGAAAACACGCACGTTAGTGAGATAGACTCGATGCTAACGGCGGTGGAATGAAAACACGCACGTTAGTGAGATAACGTGAGATGGACTCGATGCTAACGGCGGTAGGATGAAAACACACACGTTAGTGACATAGACTCGATGCTAACGGCGGTAGGATGAAAACACGCACGTTAGTGAGATAGACTCGATGCTAACGGCGGTGGAATGAAAACACGCACGTTAGTGAGATAGACTCGATGCTAACGGCGGTAGAATCAAATGTGGTTGTCAAGAGTGGGGAATGGAAGGGTGCGCGGCGGGCGCTGAAGCTTCGCCCACAAGAAATCAATTTTGATTTTTCAAGAAACAAGAATTTGAACTTGATGTTTGACTTTTGAATTTTTCTGATTGATTTTTTTTTTTTTTGAGAGAGAATTTTCCAAAAATAATTTGCCCCAAGTGTAGGGCCCTTTTCCCTTCTTTCTTCTCTTTCTTCGGCATCGGCCTCCCGCATCACCAGATGCTTTTCTGTCATTTTGAACCGTGAATTCCTGTACAAGGGGTTCATCAAAGTATGACATGCATTCAAATTTCTTATTTGGAAAGAACAGCGTGATTGGTTTGATATCCTCAAATGTATTAAAAAAAATTTTTGCCCCAGTGTGGGCTCCCTTGATTGCAAAAATTTGTTCAGATGATTTCCCATTTATTAGAACAAAGAAAAACCGCACTTTTCTAAAATTTAGAAAATAGTCATATATACAATGTGAAGACACTTAACGTCGAGTTTGAACTCATGCAGAAATTTCATGATGAATTCCTCGAAATAACACCAAATTCAAGAAGATTTCTTCCTCACTTTTAGCATTGGTGCTTAGAGTAACGGGTCACCACTTCTGGTTGACTCATCTTTTCAGGACCAATCAAGTGACTTTATTTTTGAAATGGCTAAGGAAATGGGAGGTCAGAACTTGTCTCATTTTTGTGCCCCAGTTGTATGTAATCCATCAAATGTCACATCTTAGTGAAAGCAAATAGTTTGTCACCCTCATTTCTTAAGAAAACGTAGTCAACATGCAAGCTTCTAGGCTTGTAACGTATGGACAGAAGTGATAGCTAAACATGTGGAAAAGGGTTATACCCTTATGATCACAAATGATTTGATGAATTTCTTATGAGCATGATCCTCCCTTTGGATTGTCATGAAGGAATAAGTCAACGATGGACTTTATTGGCTTGTAATGCGGCTTGAAACGATAGTTAAAGAATAAAACTTTCAAGGACATTGCACCGAAAATCGCATTTTCCCAAAATTGCCCCTATTTTGAACTTAAAGATCTCAAACTTTGTTTGCATTTTTCTCATCACTCACCAGGGACTTCAGCGTCGAATTTTTCTGCATTTTCTTACATTTACTTTTCTTGCTTTGCTTTTTGCCTCTTTTCCTCAACTTGGTGGATTTTTACCTGGTGAGTAGCGTCAACCCCATACCCAGGCAATTCAGAAATACAGCTAAAATTTTCCGGCATCAGAAATTTTCTTGACAGGGCCATTGCAAAGAACAGAAGTCAGGACTTTCGGCTTTTGTAATGGGGTTTGGTGGGGTGTTTAGAAAAGTTAAGGCTTGAAGGCAGATTTCAAGAGTGGTTTAACTAATCTGAGATCGCATTGTTGTGCCAACCCTATTTTAGGGTTAAATCAGAATTTGCCCCAATTTATGCTCAATTGAGGCTTTTTCTCTTTCATTTTCTTTCTTCTTTTGATTTTTCGGCTTTCTGCCATTCTTTGGAATTTTCAAAATTTGCCCCAGTTTATTTGTGAACTGAGGTTCTCTTTTCTTCTTTTGTCTTTCGATTTTGTGGCTTTTCACCTTTCACTTCTTGAAACTTTTTCTTTTCCAACTCAAACTTGCCCCAGTGTGGGGTTTGCAATTCTCAGGGGTTGCCAAACGAAGTATTTTATTCTGAAGGCTCAAAAGGGATAACTAGGGATAGAATGCTTGATCGGAAAAGAAGAGGGCCTGACTTTTAATCCGTTCCTTACAATAACTCTGAAAGGAAACTTTCGTTAATGCGAAATTTTTTTTTTTTGCATGTATCTGAATTACTGACTGAGGAAGACCCTTGTTCATCCATATTTGTGAAACATAGGCGGTCCGTGCGGACAAATCTCTTCCTTTTCTTTTTTTTCAAAATTGAAACCCAAGTGGAATCAAATTTTCCCAATTTGCGGTTCCTTTTCCCCTTTTTCTTTTCCCTTTTTCAAAATTCCCAATCTCCTACCCCAATGTGGGGTGCAATCATAGGTGCTTTGAAAAGAACCACCAATTTTAGCTCAAATGAGGATGCAAGGGGTAAAACAGTGTTTGGGTTGGAGAAACGATGGCCAAAGCATCATTCTTACGCTTCATGACAATCAAAGTAACGAAATGGTCATTGAAAATTCATTCCCCTTTTTGATATTTGAAAATTTTCCAATGCAGGGTAGTGATCATTAGGGCTCTTATTTGACACGAAATTACCCTTTCAAAGGCTCAAATGGGAGAGCAAATGACAAAATGTGTATAGGTAGAGAAAAGAATGCTCGAAGTATCATTCCAAATTTTCAAAACAAACAAGAATAATGCACATTTTTGCTTTCACTTAGATGTGAATTGAATTTGGTTAAACCAACGGGCATTTTTTCTAAGCAAAGATGGCCCCAATTTGCACTTTATCAATCAACGTGACTGATTTTATTTTGGGGTTAAGTGAAGGAGAAAAGGTATCTCATGGGGTCTTTTGAGTGACCGTTCACCCTCTTTTCCTGAGCACTCTTATTGTATGGCTCGGATTGCCAATCCAGTGTAAGGATTTTAGGAAGCATATACTTGTGAATTTTCAGGCTGGAGGTTGAAAAAAATCTCAATTTAGTTTTATTTTTCAAAATTCATCATGAAATCTCCAATGAGTAAGAATAAAGAATGAAATGTACATAAATATACACAAAACAATAATTGTCCAAAAATTTTATTGCTGAAAAAGTTTGAAACAAAATTCCTTATTCAATTATGATACAAATGAGAAAAGAGAAACTTGTAAAGGGCTTCACATATACACTTTTCATCTCCTTTTCTTTTAGAACAAAATGTATTAACAAATCAAGTAAACAGAATTTCCCTTTGAAAAATAATTACAAAATCTCTCAGAGGCTTTAGCGTAGAGCTTCTAGATAAATCATTTATGTTTCCATTGTAGGATCTGCCCAAGAGTCAAATAATACTTGTAATTTTCAAACTTTATTGGATTAAAATTATCATCAGATATAGAAGAATATTTCCGTCTTATTGAAACATTTTTATGAATGCAGGGGAGGGGGAAAACAAAAGAAAAATACCCCGAGTTAGTAGGCAAAACTGCAAAATCGGTATGCATGTCCTATGGGGGAACCCTTTTTATGCCAAGGGTAGGCCTAGCATGAAAATGAAATCCGCTAGAGTAGGCACTATACAATACATGATGGATCCGATCAACTCATGGAGTGAAAAATAATTTTTAAAAAAATTTGGCCCATTGGAATGAGAAGAGACGTTGGTCAAAATGAGGACCTCGTCCGAAGGGATTGATCACTTTTGATCGATACAAGAATTTGCGAAAAACGTACGGGTTTGACGTTGACAAACTTCCTATCAAAGAGATAGGAATTCGTTGACAAATTTTCTCAGTGAAGCCCGGGTCAAAACTCCAACTGATCAAATGGCTGGATGCCATGGATGTTTTTCTCAAAATCGACTAGGTTTTCCATTTTGAAATTCGAAATTGAAATCCTAATTGGTCAAATGGGTTTGAAATGAAATTGACCATTTATTTAAAATCGACCGGATTACCCTAAAAAGGGAAACAGGTCAAATGAATTGAATGAAATTTAATTTATCCAAAATTAATCAGATCACCCTAAAAAGGGTAAATTGATCAAATAGATTGAACGAAACTTGATTTATTCAAAATCGGCTCGGTTGCCCTAAAAATGGGTAAATTGGTCAAATGAATGCAATTGAATTAGGGATTTATTCAAAAATCGGCCGAATGACCCTAAAAAGGGTAATTGGTCAAATGAATTGACGATTTATTCAACATCGACCGGATGACCCTAAAAAGGGTAAATTGGTCAAATGACCCTAAAAAAGGGTAAATTGGTCAAATGAATCGACGATTGATTCAAAATCGACCGGATAACCCTAAAAAGGGTAAATTGGTCAAATGACCCTAAAAAAGGGTAAATTGGTCAAATGAATCGACGATTGATTCAAAATCGACCAGGTGACCCTAAAAAGGGTAAATTGGTCAAATGACCCTAAAAAGGGTAAATTGGTCAAATGACCCAAAAAAAGGGAAAATTGGTCAAATGAATTGACGATTTATTCAAAATCGACCAGGTGACCCTAAAAAGGGTAAATTGGTCAAATGACCCTAAAAAGGGTAAATTGGTCAAATGACCCTAAAAAAGGGAAAATTGGTCAAATGAATTGACGATTTATTCAAAATCGACCAGATGACCCTAAAAAGGGTAAATTGGTCAAATGAATTGAATGGAATTGATGTATTCAAATATGGGTTGAATTGTCCACCCATTGGTAGTTTCAAAATTCTATTGCGATGCATTAGCCTATGAGCCTTCTAAAATCAAATTTTGGCCTCGATTTATTTATCGTCTCAATAGGATAAATCACTTGTGAATTTTCTTCAAATTAATGTCCTTTTACGCAAGGGAATTTTACCAATTTTGATAAAATGGCCAAAAAGTGATTATTAGATGCTCATATTCCAAAAATCGCTCTTATTAAGATGATCGGATCCTACCTTACCTTGTGCACTACCCCTTTAGATGGTACAAACTGTAAACGTGCAAGTCTCACTGGATTAAGTATCCGAGACACAAGGTGGCTTATTCCTAAACACGGGATTCCCTATGTGGCATTCCCTTTCTAGGGTTTAATGCATGATGCCAGTTATTAAAGCAGGAAAAAATGCAATTCGAAATGAAACGTGACCTAAGGAACCCTTTATCTGACAGGGTAGGCCTAGAATGATATGCAATCATTAATCTATGAATGCAATATACCAAAATCTTTAAACGTGCAATAGCCTATCTACAAGGGTAGGTTCTAAAAGAAAGCCATGTCAGACCTCTTATCCCTTAATGTTTGTGAATGCAAAAGACAAGAAACAAGGAAACGTTAGTTCAACACATAATCACATAACACGTTGGACAATTTAGATAAAAGCAACAAAGATATACAAGGAAAGGGGGTGGGATCCCTCCCCTCGTGAATGGTGTCCCTAATAGGGTAAGGTCGACTCTACCCTAGGCAATTCTAATATGGATGCATGAGGCTGGGGTTCGCTAATACATCTAGACTCGATAAGCTCAGGTCCCCGAGCCTTCAGACTTAGAAACCAAGGGTCATCAATCCCAAGGTTCTTTGTCGGTGGCTCGAGCGATTCCCCAAACACCGCTACGCACACATCGTGTTGCAGCTACGTGTTTGAGTGAATCTATCAAAATCCTCAATCTTCGACTAAAAGCTAAAGGCTATCAACCCATAGCTTAAAGCGGAAGATTGAGTGACCCATTGGATCATGCTACACACACATCGTGTCGTGATCACATGTCCAAGTGGGTCGCCTAATCCTAGTAGGGTGGAGTGGCGTGACAAGCCACTAAAAGAAAAAAAGGGATAAATAATAAAGCGAATGCACGTATGCTAGTGCTCGTTTGGAGGGGAGGGATCGAGAACCAACGCGAGGCTCTAAGGTGATGTCCCCCACCCAAATGCAATGCAAGCGCGAGATAAGCAAGTAAACATACATCCAATCAACCAATCATACATTTCGCGAGCGAGGGAGTAGTTGGATACGCGTGAAATGCAAAAATCCTAATAAAAGGAAAAATGCAATCCTAAACACCCAAATGTAATATATAAAAAGGTTAAAAGAAGAAAATGGTTGATTAAATCAAATTTGCTCGGACTCTCGAATGTCCCCAGTGGAGTCGCCAACTGTCGCGCCCCATTTTTTATAAATAAATAAATAGTTTAAAAAAATGTATTTGTGTGTGATTGAAAAATGAATTGAGATTTAAAAGAAAAATGGGTCTAAATGGGGTTTTGAGAATGCGACGATTTGACCCAAAATGTAGTTTAAAAAGGGTTTTTGAAATCAAAATCGGAGTCGCCACTTGGTAATGAGTTAAGGTGTACCAAGTCACCTAAAAAATTTATTTTTAAAGAAAAATAGGAAAAAGTAGTGAGAAACCCTTTTTAAACGACTCCTAGTCTACGTAAACCAAAGAAAAGGGTTCGGGAGTCACATTTGATAAAGGGGAAGGCAAGGATAAAATCCAAGGCACCCCTTTGACCTAGCCAAGGCTAGTTGCATGATTTAATCAAAGATTTTCTTGTTTTAACCAAAGAATTTATTACATTTGGATGCACTACATGAATGCAAAAAGAAGGAAAAAATGCAAACCTAAATTCTAAAATGTCTCTTGTAAGGTTTTTGGTCCCAACCACATGAATTGTGGCGGCCAATAAAGGAAAACCTTATAGAGGTTGATTAATGCAAATGATGGCTAAAGTGCAAGTGTGCAAGTGTATAAAAAGGTGAATGTGTGAAATTGTATGAAAAATCCAAGTGTTTGTGTGCAAGTGTATGAAAAGGTGCATGTGTGAAATTGTATGAAAAATCCAAGTGTTTGTGTGCAAGTGAAGAAACATAAAGGTGCACATGTGCAAGATGAAAGTGTGATAAGAGTATAAAATGGTAGAGTGGATGCATGATCCTAGGGAATGTATGCATATTGGTACGGGGAGACCTAAATCGTGACTCAATTTGCCCTTTTATAGAGGGAATACAAGCGTGCTAAGACTTAGAAAAAGCCACACTCGTCTATATCCCATATTTAAGGGGACTCTCAAGCAAATGAACCCTATAACTAGCATGAAATGCAAAAATCCCAAAATGGAGGGAAAAGGGGTTCGAGGGGCATGCAAAATGATAAAACTAAGAAAAATGCATGAAATGAAGTGAAACATGCAAACATGTACTAACGAGGGGAAATCCCTAAGGGTCTAGCGTTGGACTAGCCCATTCTATGAATTCCGACTAGCGTTGGACTAGCGGAAACGTACATTCATCCATCACATTCATTCATGGCTATGAAAAGCGAGTAGACATGCCAAACACTCATAAACACATAGCACATAACATTTAGCATGCTCGACTAGATGCAAGGCCCTAACAACGCAAATTAACACTTAACACGTAGGCATGCAACCAAGCTAATGAACCTATTACATTCACTAACTAAAACAAAAAGGGAAAGGGAAAATGGACCAAATTGCTCGCCACAGCCCTATCTATTACAAGCCAAGAGGTGTACACATACCCCATTAAAAGAATAACTTAATGAAAACAAAAAGTAAATGACATAAGTAAAAGGAATTAAAGAAAAGCTAGGAAAGCAAAGTAGACATGCAATGCACTTAGCACGTTGGGTCACATAGGAAAGACACAAAGAGGGATAAAAGAAATTATACCGCCACCTTGAATTGATGCTCTAAATGGAGTGAAATCACTTATTCATCCTCCAAAATAAAAGAAATGGTCAAAGCATCACTTTAATCAAGAAATAATCACAAAAGATAAAAGTAAACTTTAAATTGAATCAATGCAAGGCATTTAAAGAATGGTGAACAGCCCATGTAAAATTTAAAACAAGTAGTGACTTGATTGCAAAAACTAAAGAAATTTGAGGGGTCAATTTGATTGGTTTCTCCAATTGTTTGGGCCATAGTGAAATAGAAAGGGACTTAAGGGCTAAAAATGCAATTTTTGAAACTCTTTTCATGCAAAGCATGCAAGCTACGTGAAAACTCAAATTTCTGCAACCAAAAATGAAGCCGGCTGCCTTTTCCATTTTGTATTTGTGAACTTTCTTAGGCTTTTAGACCAAAACAAATGCAGTTCGCACAAAATAACAAAACACCACTTGATCTACCCACTTTATAATGCAACAAAACAATCAATCAAACAAAAGGAGCCTGCAAAAATGATGAAGCAAATTTTCTGCTGCAACATTCATCCAGAATTTTCCTTTTTGCAACTTTAAACTCTCAACTGCGGGTTTCATAGAAAACTTCAAACAAAAGCCAGCAAAGACCCTCACTCAATCACCATTTAACAACTAAACACTTTGATTAACACAACACAGCTGAACATGCAACAAAAAGGGCAGAAAAACACCCCCAAAAGCTCATGCAACTCGGCTGAAGCTATGCTGCGTTTTCTTTTATTGCAACTTTCAGGTTTTCTGATGCAGTTTAAACGCAAGGAACAACTTAGACAACAAAGGTTTGGACTGAAGGAACAAGATTACCAAACATTCTTTCCACTTTTTAATCATAAAACTCTTATGTGTAAACACAACAATTCAAGGAAAGAGAGCATGCAAATCTGGAAAATTTTCTCTGCAGCATTCTGCAATTTTTCAGCCACGGCATTTCCTCATCATGCAAACCAGATTTTTAATTCAAATACAAAGCTTTGATTAGATATTTCTCAAACCAACATCTTAACTCTAACTAATCAACAAGCTGCTTAACTCAACTCCAAACAAACAAGAACAATGAAAGAGCTAATGCATTACAGAAAATCTGGACAGACATTCATGTAGAATGCTTTGGCAATCTGAAATCCACTTTCCAACTCAAATATTTTAGATGTTTAAACGCTCAAACTCAACACCCAACCTTCCATTTCCTCCCTTCAAAACACAATTAAACATGCAGCTGAAGTACAAACTCAGAACGCAGCCATGGAAAGATCAGTAAGAGGAAAAAATGCAGCAAAAGTTTCAGCAAACTAGAAAACTTTCGTCAAACCGAAGCATTCTTAGCTTCTGTAATTTTCAGATGAAGACTTTCTGCAATTCGGCACCTTGCCAAACCAGCTCTCAAGCATAATCAAGTCCAAACACAAGGCTTTAAACTAGGCAGCAAGCCAAAGAATCCAGTGCAAACAAAAATAAAATACGTTCAGCAAGTTGAAAAATCTGGAACATATAAAACTGATTTGGCAAGTTGAAATGCATTTTCCAGCAAGTGCTTGGGCATGATTCAAATACTTTTTGACCCAAAGACATGAACTCAACACTAGACTTTCCACTTCTTCCCTTCCACACAGAATTAAGCATGCAAGCTCAGAGAACAGCCACGGAAAGAAACAGCAAGAAAAAAAATGCAGCAATTTTTATTTGCGTGCAAACACTCCAACCAGCTCTACCAATATGTCATTTACAGACCAAATGCAAGGAAATCGCCCCCCATTACCATCGAATGCCCCCAAACATGAACTTTCTTATAGACGCAAACAAAGCCAATGAACAAGACAGGAGCAATGAAGCGCAGCTTCTCTTATTTCAAAACTCATGTCTAAGATATATATAGAACAGGAGGAGAAGACGACAAAGGCAAGAAAGACAGCAAAGAGCAAACATGGTAATGTTATGGAACAAACTTAATAAACCAGCAGCAAAAGATTCGACAACTCATGCATCATTCTAGCAGAAAACTGGTTTCCTAAATTGCAACCACTGGGTTTCATGCCAAAATCCAAACAAATACCAAATTTCTAACCCAAGGCAACAATCAAAATTGAATCTTGAAGTTTGCAATCACAAAAATTCCCAGGCCAAACCTACGCACACAGAGGAGGACCAAAGGTGCAACCTTTAGTTCAATGGATTACCTGATAAAGATTTTTGACAAGGCTGAAGTCAAAAGAAATGAGCCGGCATCAAACTTCTATGGAACTTCTGGAAAAACAAGCCTCCTAGTCTCTTCCTCACGTCGGTCTTCCTCCTCCGGATGCAGCCGCAACTCCAGTTCCTCTCTTTTCCTTTTTCAGCCCAGCCGTCTCTACCTCTCAAACTCTCAGTTTTTCAATCTTAGCCGTCACTTTTTTCCTCTCTGCCGTCAGTCACTCTATCCTCTTACTCTCTCTCGGTTGCTTAATTTTTCGTTTCGCCGTCCTCTCCCAACTCTCTCTTTTTTACGGCTGCCTTCCTCTTGCTCTTTTATATCATCAACCCCCCTCCTAAACCCTTAAAACATTGCCACCATATTTGCAGCTTAAGGAGCCGCACAAGTCCTCCTTTGCAAACTGCAAAAAATTGCAGCTTGCATGCCGCGGCTCTATTTTTTTTTTTTTTTTAAACTTAATAATTTAACAAAAATAATAATAATACTAAATAATAATAAAACAACAATTTTAATCAAAATAAACAAACTAAAAATAACAAAATTACCATTTTCGATCTTTTCTTTCATTTTTCATCATTTTCATTTTTTCCAAAATAAATTAACAAAAATAAACCAAAATGCCAAAAGATTGAATTTGAACGTATTTTTGTGAACAATTTTCCTTTTTCTCTTTTTTTCATGATTTTTCCTTTTCCATGATTTTTCTACGCTAAAACTTAAAAATAAAATAAAAACTAAAAGCAACCACGACAAATGAGAATAAAAAGTAAAAGGAATTACACCAAAAATTTGGTGTCTACACCACTCACTAAATTGTTACTATGTGGCTTTGTTAAATGTTATGTGATGCCTTGATGGCTTACTTGCATATTGGAATTGATTAAGGTGAGGGTGTACTTGACCGCCCTCACCTCTTTTGATATTGTCATTGATTGGCTACCGTTTTATTGCATTACTGAACTTGATATATTGGTTGGTGAATTCCATTTCATGGAAACTGAATTGATGTCGTTTGGACGATGTCCAACGGCCTTACTGCATTACTGAGCTCAACCCCGTTTGGTAGTCAATTGGATCGAGCTGGCGAGGGCTTGGTCGTGAAGATTGAATTGCCACGGGGACTGTACTGGGGAACCTTGTGGTAATGAGACCCTTGGTTCCGGTAAACTCGAGTATTACCAAAACTACTGAAAGGAAGTGCGGGCCCGGTTGGGGTATGTTAGGTGGAAGGATTGGAAGTAAAGGGTGGTCTACGGTTTGGTACTTTTAACATTGACGGAGAGTCAATGAGGTTGGATCAAGATTGCAAGCGTGGAAATGGGCTCTTGAGAGCCGACCGTATCCTTTTACCGTTTTGCTTCATTGCTTATTTGTGCACTTTAAATGAAAGTTCATTCTTATATGACTTTGATTGCTTATTGGGTGGTATACCACTGGGCTTTAGCTCATTCCGTATTATTTGTTTTCCTTACAGGGTGATAATTACTTTTGAGAATGGATTGGATAGTCAATTGCCGAATTGAGCATGTAAATGTCTTTTGTATTGCTCTTGAAGTGAAACCCTAATGTATAACGGGTTCATTTCCTTTTGATAGGCAAATCGAATGTGTACTTCCTTAGTGAATGGTTTTGGCTTGCCGTTGTGGCTTGTAAATGGCTAATGTTATGTTGTATATGTTTTCGATGCTTGGTTGGGTTTCGGACGGGTCGGCTACTATTCATGGCCGACTCTGGAGTTCGTTTCTTTTATTTTGGGATATTTTGCCCTTTTGCCTTGTTGCGTGCGTTATAAGTTTCAAACGTGATAGATCGCTTTATACTGCACCGTTAGTCCTGGCGAGAGCTGGGCAGGCAGTCCGCTAACCTCTTTGGTTCGCCTTAGGGGAAGGTGGGGCTGTCACAATATAACATTCCAATAACTTTCCAATAACATGCGAAATGTGAGAACCCGTATTTCCCTAATATTTTTCCTAGGGTTTTCCCCCTTAATTGTATGTTTTCTGCATTTTCTGGCTTAGGAATATTTCTTGGTGGATTTTATGAATAATTATAGTTTTTAGATAATTTGTCTAGTATTGGAGAGTTTTTAGAAAATTAAGAATATATAATGGACGTGGGACCCACTAGTGCGAAAAGTTCGGAAAAATTCGGCCAATTAGGTTAAATTCTGGATACTGTGTAAAATTTTTCGGGTGTTAAGAGATAAGTAGAGGATGTGAAGTGATTGATGTGAGAGGAAAAAGAAAAGATAAGATTGCATTTAAGGAGTGACAAGTGTCAACCTTTTATTGGATTTGACTTATGGAACACTATTCACTTTTTGACTTTTGACCCATTTGATTAAATATCTTGAAAATTCACAAAAATTACCATTTCTTACCTCCTTGTTGGCCGGCCACCTTAAGCTCAAGAAGGGAGAAAACCTCTTCAAGTTTTGATCTCATCTTGCTCCAATTCAACAACTCAACCAACTAAACTTGCTTTTAATCCATAAAATCCCTCTAGTTAGTGCTAGTGAGTGTTTTGGTGAAGTTTTTTTGGAGAGCTAAGGTGTTCTACAACTGCCCCTCTCTTGTTTACTAGGTAAGTGATGCTTAAACTTCCTCCTATACTTAATGATGTTTAATTTGTGCCTAATGGGAGCTAAAGTGATGGATTATGTGATTTATTTCTTGGTTTGTGATGAATTGGTGAAGTTTTTATTTTTTTGAGGAATTTTCTGGTTTAATGTGATCATGGTGTTGTGGTTGTTTATGATGGTTGATAATGAGGGGTTATGACTCTAGTAGGTGTGAATTATTGATAAATGCAACCAATTTTGGGTTTGGATTGAAATGTGAAAAGTTAGGGTTTCATAACCCCCTTTTTCTGTCCGGTTTTGGATCATGTGGTTAGAGGCCGAATTGGCCTTTCCTTAAAACATGCAAGTTGTAGGTATTGATGTGTTTGAGGTGCCTGCAAAATTTCAGGTCATTTGGAGTAGTGTAGCGTGAGATATGTCGATTTTACTGTTGCTGTTCTGGGTTGATCAGAATGTGAAAACGGCACTTGTAATTGACCGTTTTGGCTGGAATTACTTTGGATTTGGATGTTGGTGTCTTCTGATGAAATGTAGCTGGATGTCTTAGCTACCATATGCCCTTGGAATCAATGCATTTGGACCTGTATAGACTGAGTTAGACTAATTACAGCATAGTGTGATTTGTAAACCTGTAAATTACTGTTCTGGTTTAGTATTTTGCCCATTTGACCTAGTTGTACTAGGAATTGGACTGAGTGACCTTCTACAATGTCGTAGCCCTGTTTCTTAGCTTCGAAACGGTTGGGTCTTACACTCTCATCCGATAATCGTAGTGAATTTGGTGCCATTACCGCAAAATAAGGTCAAACCCGGTTTCCTTATCAAGGCCTAAGTTAAAGCCATTTCTTAAATTCTGGTTTGCTATCATGCTTGTATATGTTTATAAAACCCTATTGGGGTTGTGATTGGCATTGTTTTATGGCTCGGTATCGAGTCTCATTGTATTTGTTAGCATGTTCTAGGGCGTGACGGTAGTTCACGACGTATTGGTGATCGTGGTGCATGAAACACCACCTACTTGGTTGGTGAGTATACTACTCACTTAAATGTTACAATGTGGCTTTGTTATATGTGAATTTGATGCCTTGAAGGCTTATTTGGTTATTGGAAGTGATTGAGGTGAGGGTGTACTTGACCGCCCTCACCCCCTTGTGATTTCATTCATGACTGCTTACTGTTTTACTGAAATACTGCACATGCTATATGAGACATTGAATTACTGTCATCGAAAACTGATTTGGTGTCGTTTGGACGAAGATCCAACGGCCTTACTATATCACTGAGCTCAACCCCGTTAGGTAGTCAATTGGATCGAGCCGGCAAGGGCTTGGTCCTGAAAATTGACATGCCACGGGGACTGTACTGGGGAATCTTGTAGTAATGAGACTCTCAATTCCGGTAAACTCGAGTATTACCAAAAGCTACTGATTGGAGTGCGGGCCCGGTTGGGGTATGTTGGGTGGAAGGAATGGAAGTAAAGTGATGTCTACGGTTTGGTACTTTTAACATTGACGGAGGGTCAATGAGGTTGGATCAAGAATATAAGCAAGGAAATGGGCTCTTGAGAGCCGTCCGTATCCTTTCACTGATTTGATTTACTTCTTATTTGCATACTTGAACAGAATGGTTATGCTTATGTGACCTTAGTTGCTATTGTGGTAGTAACTCACTAAGCTTTAGCTCACTCCGTTCCATTTGTTTTCCTTACAGGAAAATGATCATTTTTGGAAGATCATACTTGTTGGTTGCCAAATTGAGCCATGTATATGTCTATTTTGAATAGTTCTTCGCATGAAACCCTAATGTGTATTGGGTTCGTCTTTTGATTGGCAAACCGAACATTGTATAACCATGATAACTAGTTTTGGCATGCCAATTTGGTTGTAAATGTTGGATTTCAATGTATGTATATGTTGGATTGATGTATGGTTGAACTCCGGATTCTGGTGTGTCCGGCATTGTTCATCATCGGCGCGTTTTCATTTTTATTTATTTTGTGATTTTGACTTGATTGCGCGCGTGGGTATGTTCTGGACCGTATTAGATCGACGTAAACTGATCCGTTAGTCCTGGCGAGAGCTGGGCAGGCAGTCCGCTAACCCCTTTGGTTCGCCTTAGGGGAAGGTGGGGCTGTCACACGAAACAATAAGTGAGAGTGATAAAGTACACTCTCACTTCAATCAATTAACATTCAACATCTCAAGTTCAAGTATCAAATACATATAATAACACACAAGTGAGTAGTACACTCACCAAGCTCGCAAATGTGGTTCCATGCACTTTCGTCAAAAGAACGTTGTGCACCACGGTCACGTACTAAAACATGCAAACAAATACAATGAGACTCGATAACGAGTCATAAACCAAGGCCAAACATGATCCCAATAGGGTTCCATAAGCATATACAAACATTAAGGAAACCAGAAATTTCGGAAATGTAACTAGCTTTGGCCCTGAAAAAAAAACAGTTTTTGTCCTCGTTTTGCGGTAATGTCACCAATTTCACTACGATTATCGGATGAGGGTGCAAGACCCACCATTTCGAATCTAAAAGATAGGGCTACAACATCATAGAAGGTCACTCAACCCAGTTTTGAGTGCAAACAGGTCAAAAATGTAAGATACTACATCAAAAATGTAAAACAGATTCACCAAAACGCATTCTAGAGGAAACATCATAACTCAGGCTCTACAAGTCCAAATCCAGAAATTCCAAAACCAACTGAAAGCTAAGAAACAGGGATAAATTTCATCAGAAGGCCTCAACAACCAATTCGGAAGCAATTCCTGCCAAAACAACCAATTACAGGCGCAATTCTTACATTCGGGTAAAACCAGAACAGCAATAGTAATTTTGACTTTTCTCATTCTACACTACTCCGATTGACCTGAAATTTTGTAGGCACCTCTAAAATGTCATTCCCTACAACTTTCATGTTTTAAGCCAAGGCCAATTTGGCCTCTAACTAGGACCTAAAATTTCAGACAGAATGCTCCCTCAAGAACCCTAGTTTTCTGAAATTTCTTCCCAACCAGAAATTGGTTGCAATTAATCACTTTTTCCACCTCCTAGAGTCATTATATACCATTTTTAATCATCATAGATAGCCACACAATCATGCTTATATTAAAACAGAAAAATCCCCAAAAATAATAAAACTTCATCATTTCAACCACAAATCAAGAAATAATCCATAAACTTGCATCTCATACTACCACTAAGCATGATTTAAGCATCAATTAAGGGAGGAGGGTGGTTCTTCACAACTTACCTTAAAGCAAGAGAGAGAGAGCTATTGGTCACCTTAACTTTCCAAAAAACTTCACACAACAACTCACCAACACTCACTTAATGATTCCTATGGAACAAAAACAAGGTTAAGTGGTTGATTAGTTGAATTTGAGCAAGATGGAAGCTAAAAACTTGAAGAGTTTTCTTGCTTTTGGAGCTTGAGGAGGTCGGCCAAGGAAGAGAAGAAAATGGTGAATTTTTGGTATTTTTTTTGATTTATTTGGTCAAATAGTAAAAAGGTGAATAGTTGTGGACAACTCAATCCAATCACATGGTGACACTTGTCACCTCATTTAATGCATTTCTATCCTTTTGTTCCCTCTCACATCAATCCACATAGCAACCTCTAATTATCTCTTAGCACCCGATAAATTTAACTCGCTAATCTGTGTGATGATGGGCTCGAGGAGGATAGCGATGAGGCCTCGTGTGCGGGGGCCGAGGCTGGGGAGGAGTCCACCCCGTCGCCTGGGTCCCAGACCCCAGCGACTGACCAGGCCTTGATCTTTAGGCATCTTTTGGATAGTTGGTGGTTTTTGTATGTACATAGGAATAGGGATAGAGCCTTAGCTAACCGTTTTGGGTTGGGTTAGCTACGTGTAAATCTCTTTTGATAGGCCAATCCTCGGGTGGATCGTTTATGTTCGTACGTGCCTTGGCCGTACTTGACTTGACGGATTGTATATATGTGTGTGGCTTGATCTTGTCTGGCTTGTATATAAGTGCTTGTGATCATGTTTGAAATGTATAAATATGTGTTATTGTGAAAGTTTTGCGTGTTACTTATATGTCTTGTTACTACTTTGGTTTAGTACTCTTGCCTAGACCAAGAAAAACCTATGGAAGGAACACGAAGTGGTCGGGGACGTGGGCGCGGATCTAGACAACCCACACCGGTTACGGGTACGGGGGAAACCTCTACTGGACCCAATCCTGAACCCCAAATAGACCCCAATGTGCAAATAGCTGCTGCTATGCAGCAAATGACAAACCTACTCGCACAAGTAATGCAACAACAGGGCCAGAACCCAAACCCTAATCCCGGAAACCCTGGTAACCACGTCGAGAGCGAAGATAGAGCCCTCGAACATTTTCAAAAGTTTTCCCCGCCAAAGTTTGTTGGGGGACCCGACCCTGACGTTGTTGAGAAATGGCTTGAGAAAATGGTTGATATATTCGCGGCCCTACACTACCCTGACGAACGGCAGGTCACTTTTGCTGTGTTCCAGCTTGAGGGCGCGGCTCGTTCCTGGTGGAACGTAATTAGACAGAAATGGGAAAGGGAGCAGACACCCAGGACTTTGGTGAACTTCATTAGAGAGTTTAATGCAAAGTTTTTCCCTCCTCTAGTCCAGGAGAGGAAGGAGGACTAGTTTATTAGGCTCCGTCAAGGGGCTCAAACTGTGGCGGAATATGAGAGCCAATTCACCCGCCTGTCCAAGTTCGCACCTGAGCTAATCATGACTGAGCAACGACGGATTAGGCGCTTTATCCAGGGGTTGAACGTTGAGATTCAGAAAGACCTCGCGGCGGCTCAGATCACTGCGTTTAGCGAGGCTGTGGAAAAGGCCCAGCGAGTTGAAAGTGCGCGATTGCGGGTCCGAAACTTCCAGGCGAAGAAGCGTGACTTTCCTGGGAGTACTTCCGGACAGGGTGAGAAGAGCACTCCCTCTAAATTTGGACGAGGAATGGGAGGTGGTCGACAATCTGGTTCAGGCAGAGGTACTCCATTCAGGGGTGGCCAAGTTGGGCGAGGACCGAGGGGAAATGCTCAGAGTGGCTCGGCTTCAGCATCTCGCGGTCCCTGCGAGCATTGCGGGAAGTCAAACCACAACGAAGATAACTGCTGGAGGAAATAGGGTAAATGTCTGCGTTGTGGAAGCGCAGACCACCAATTGGCTACTTGCCCGGTCCTGAAACAAGATAGAAAAGGAAGCCAACTACCGCCGAGGACCAATACTGGACCAGCCAAGGGAGATGGGTCCAAACCTAAAGTGCCAGCTAGGGTGTACTCTATAGAGCCCCATCAGGTCCCAGAGTCTTCGGAGGTCGTAGAAGGTACGATCCCTATTTTCCACCATTTTGCCAAAGTTTTAATTGATCCTGGTGCCACTCATTCGTTTGTTAACCCTGATTTCATGTGTGGCATCGATATAAAACCTGCTAGTTTACCATATGACCTAGAAGTTAGTACACCTACGGGGAATCAACGTTTGGTGACTAGTATGGTTTATAGGGATTGTGATGTATGGGTAGGTGACAGGAGATTTTTAGGAGACCTGATTAGCTTGTCCATTAAGGGGTACGATGTGATTCTGGGTATGGACTGGCTAGCCAAATATAACGCCCAACTGGATTGTAAAACGAAAATAGTAGAATTTCGTATTCCTGGCGAGGCAACCTTAAGGTTAGATATAAGGGGTAGGTTAGCCTCATCTGCTGTAATTTCGGGCATCCGAGCTAGGAAACTGATAAGTAGAGGGGTGCAAGGATTTTTGGCCTTTTTGATTAACACTCCTACGGATAAATTAAAGGTGGAAGACGTGGCCGTAGTGAGGGAATTTCCGGATGTATTCCCTGATGAGTTAGTAGCCTTACCTCCGGAAAGGGAGATAGAATTCCGAATAGACCTGTTACCTGGAACTTCACCTATATCAAAAACCCCTTACCGAATGGCGCCTGCAGAACTTAAGGAGCTTAAGTTGCAATTACAGGACCTTTTGGAGCGGGGATTCATTCATGAGAGTGGGTCTCCTTGGGGAGCTTCGGTCCTATTTGTGAAGAAAAAGGACGGAACCTTGAGGATGTGTATTGACTACCGGGGGCTAAATAATGTTACGATCAAGAATAAATATCCACTGCCCCACATCGACAGTTGTTTGACCAACTGCAAGGAGCAGTGGTCTTCTCCAAGTTGGACCTCCGGCAGGGATACTATCAGTTGCTAATAAAGAAGGAGGACATTCCGAAAACTGCTTTCAATTCAAGATACGGGCATTACGAGTTCGCCGTTATGCCCTTTGGACTGACCAATGCTCCCGCCACCTTCATGGACCTAATGCATAGGGTTTTTAAACCCTATCTGGACCGATTTGTCGTTGTGTTCATTGACGACATTTTGGTCTACTCTAAGACACGCGAGGAGCATGAGGAGCATTTGAGAGTGGTGTTGCAGACATTAAGGGAACATAAGTTGTACGCCAAGTTTAGTAAGTGCGAGTTCTGGTTGGAGAAAGTAGCATTCGTAGGGCACGTGATCTCCCACGAAGGCATTTCAGTGGATCCGGCGAAGGTAGAGGCCGTGACAAATTAGAAGAGGCCAGGAAACCCCACGGAAATTCGCAGCTTTCTGGGGCTAGCTGGGTACTACCGAAGGTTCATTAAAGATTTCTCCAAATTAGCCGGACCTTTAACTGACCTGACGAAGAAGCATGGTCAATTTATCTGGAACGCCCGATGCGAAACAAGTTTTCAGGAACTAAAGAGAAGATTGACCATGGCTCCAGTACTAGTTTTGCCAAATGGAGTGGACGGGTTTGCGGTATATGCCGACGCGTCGCGAGAAGGCCTGTGGTGCGTATTGATGCAGAACCGGAATGTGATTTCTTTCGCCTCTAGGAAATTGAAGCTTCACGAGCAGAACTACCCGACTCACGATCTGGAACTAGCCGCAGTTGTCTTTGCACTGAAAAAGTGGAGGCATTACCTATATGGGGTGACCTTCGAAGTGTATTCGGATCACAAAAGTTTTAGGTACCTTTTCTCTCAGAAGGAACTGAACATGAGGCAACGACGGTGGATGGAATTCCTGGAAGATTACGACTGCACAATCAATTACCATCCGGGAAAGGCAAATGTGGTAGCAAATACTTTGAGTCGTAAGGTGCAAGTAGCAGGATTGATGATTAAGGAGTGGGATTTATTAGAATCCGTGTGCGAATGGAGACCCTGTCTTGGGAGCCATAAGGTGATATTTAGCAATGTTAGGGTGACCTCCACTCTACTGGAACGCATTAAAGAGGCGCAAAGCGAAGATTTGATGGTACGGAAGTGGAGAGAGAAAGTGGAAAAGGGAGAAACTTCGGACTTCAATTTGAGTCCTGAGGGCATTTTGAAATATCGAAACCGAATCGTGGTACCGAAGATTCTGGAGGAAGCCCATCGGTCCAAGTATACAATCCATCCGGGCAGCAGCAAGATGTATCAAGACCTGAAAGGGACTTATTGGTGGGACAATATGAAGAAGGAAATAGCACAATATGTACAAAAGTGTCTCATTTGCCAGCAGGTGAAAGCGGAGCATCAAAAGCCATCGGGTCTATTACAACCCTTGGAGATACCCGAGTGGAAATGGGAAAACATCACCATGGACTTCGTTTCAGGTTTACCAAGGACGCAAAGAGGACATGATGCCGTTTGGGTGATCGTGGATCGATTAACCAAATCGGCCCATTTCTTGCCGGTGAACATGAAGTATTCAATGGACAAGTTGGCCCGACTGTACATGGACGAGATAGTAAGACTACACGGTGTTCCTGTGAGCATCGTCTCCGATCGGGATCCACGGTTTGTATCTCGGTTTTGGCAGAAGTTTCAAGAAACCCTGGGGACGAAACTCAATTTGAGCACGACCTATCATCCTCAGACGGATGGCCAGTCAGAACGGACAATTCAAACTCTTGAGGACATGCTACAAACTTGCATTCTGGACTTTGGAGGCAACTGGGGTCAGCACATGACCTTAGTAGAGTTTGCTTACAACAACAGCTTCCATTCGTCGATTCAAATGGCTCCGTACGAAGCCCTATACGGACGCAAGTACCGGTCGCCGATTTACTGGGACGAAGTTGGTGAAAAGAAAGCTCTAGACCCAACAACTATTCCATGGATGGAAGAGGCTCAGGAGAAGGTCAAGTTGATACGGCAACGAATCCAAACAGCTCAAAGTCGACAAAAGAGCTACGCGGATTACCGAAGAAAGGACTTGGAGTTTGAAGTTGGAGACCACGTATTTCTCAAGATCACACCCTTACGAAGTATCACGGCGGGCAAAGGAAAGAAACTTCAACCGCGGTACGTCGGACCCTACAAGATCCTTCAGAGGGTTGGAGCGGTCGCGTATCGTTTGGAACTGCCATCCAGTCTCTCTCGAATCCACGATGTGTTTCACGTCTCAATGCTAAAGAAGTATCATCCAGACCCATCCCATGTATTACAACCAGAGGATATCGAAGTGGACGAATCGCTTGCCTATGAAGAGAAACCGGTCCAAGTGCTCGATCGGAGGGTCAAAGAGCTCAGAAACAAGCGGATTCCGCTAGTGAAAGTACTATGGAGGAACCATGGGGTAGAGGAAGCTACCTGGGAAGTGGAAGAGGAAATACGAAAGAAGTATCTAAAGCTTTTCGGGAATTAAGGTGAGAAATTTCGAGAACGAAATTCTTTTAAGGGGGAGAGAGTGTGAGAACCCGTATTTCCCTAATATTTTTCCTAGGGTTTTCCCCCTTAATTGTATTTTTTCTGCATTTTCTGGCTTAGGAATATTTCTTGGTGGATTTTATGAATAATTATAGTTTTTAGATAATTTGTCTAGTATTGGAGAGTTTTTAGAAAATTAAGAATATATAATGGACGTGGGACCCACTAGTGCGAAAAGTTCGGAAAAATTCGGCCAATTAGGTTAAATTCTGGATACTGTGTAAAATTTTTCGGGTGTTAAGAGTTAAGTAGAGGATGTGAAGTGATTGATGTGAGAGGAAAAAGAAAAGATAAGATTGCATTTAAGGAGTGACAAGTGTCAACCTTTTATTGGATTTGACTTATGGAACACTATTCACTTTTTGACTTTTGACCCATTTGATTAAATATCTTGAAAATTCACAAAAATTACCATTTCTTACCTCCTTGTTGGCCGGCCACCTTAAGCTCAAGAAGGGAGAAAACCTCTTCAAGTTTTGATCTCATCTTGCTCCAATTCAACAACTCAACCAACTAAACTTGCTTTTAATCCATAAAATCCCTCTAGTTAGTGCTAGTGAGTGTTTTGGTGAAGTTTTTTTTGGAGAGCTAAGGTGTTCTACAACTGCCCCTCTCTTGTTTATTAGGTAAGTGATGCTTAAACTTCCTCCTATACTTAATGATGTTTAATTTGTGCCTAATGGGAGCTAAAGTGATGGATTATGTGATTTATTTCTTGGTTTGTGATGAATTGGTGAAGTTTTTATTTTTTTGAGGAATTTTCTGGTTTAATGTGATCATGGTGTTGTGGTTGTTTATGGTGGTTGATAATGAGGGGTTATGACTCTAGTAGGTGTGAATTATTGATAAATGCAACCAATTTTGGGTTTAGATTGAAATGTGAAAAGTTAGGGTTTCATAACCCCCTTTTTCTGTCCGGTTTTGGATCATGTGGATAGAGGCCGAATTGGCCTTTCCTTAAAACATAAAAGTTGTAGGTATTGATGTGTTTGAGGTGCCTGCAAAATTTCAGGTCATTTGGAGTAGTGTAGAGTGAGATATGTCGATTTTACTGTTGCTGTTCTGGGTTGATCAGAATGTGAAAACTGCACTTGTAATTGACCATTTTGGCTGGAATCACTTTGGATTTGGATGTTGGTGTCTTCTGATGAAATGTAGCTGGATGTCTTAGCTACCATATGCCCTTGGAATCAATGCATTTGGACCTGTATAGACTGAGTTAGACTAATTACAGCATAGTGTGATTTGTAAACCTGCAAATTACGGTTCTGGTTTAGTATTTTGCCCATTTGACCTAGTTGTACTAGGAATTGGACTGAGTGACCTTCTACAATGTCGTAGCCCTGTTTCTTAGCTTCGAAACGGTTGGGTCTTACACTCTCATCCGATAATCGTAGTGAATTTGGTGCCATTACCGCAAAATAAGGTCAAACCCGGTTTCCTTATCAAGGCCTAAGTTAAAGCCATTTCTTAATTTCTGGTTTGCTATCATGCTTGTATATGTTTATAAAACCCTATTGGGGTTGTGATTGGCATTGTTTTATGGCTTGGTATCGAGTCTCATTGTATTTGTTTGCATGTTCTAGGGCGTGACGGTAGTTCACGACGTATTGGTGATCGTGGTGCATGAAACACCACCTACTTGGTTGGTGAGTATACTACTCACTTAAATGTTACAATGTGGCTTTGTTATATGTGAATTTGATGCCTTGAAGGCTTATTTGGCTATTGGAAGTGATTGAGGTGAGGGTGTACTTGACCGCCCTCACCCCCTTGTGATTTCATTCATGACTGCTTACTGTTTTACTGAAATACTGCACATGCTATATGAGACATTGAATTACTGTCATGGAAAACTGATTTGGTGTCGTTTGGACGAAGATCCAACGGCCTTACTATATCACTGAGCTCAACCCCGTTAGGTAGTCAATTGGATCGAGCCGGCAAGGGCTTGGTCCTGAAAATTGACATGCCACAGGGACTGTACTGGGGAATCTTGTAGTAATGAGACTCTCGATTCCGGTAAACTCGAGTATTACCAAAAGCTACTGATTGGAGTGCGGGCCCGGTTGGGGTATGTTGGGTGGAAGGAATGGAAGTAAAGTGATGTCTACGGTTTGGTACTTTTAACATTGACGGAGGGTCAATGAGGTTGGATCAAGAATATAAGCAAGGAAATGGGCTCTTGAGAGCCGTCCGTATCCTTTCACTGATTTGATTTACTTCTTATTTGCATACTTGAACTGAATGGTTATGCTTATGTGACCTTAGTTGCTATTGTGGTAGTAACTCACCGAGCTTTAGCTCACTCCGTTCCATTTGTTTTCCTTACAGGAAAATGATCATTTTTGGAAGATCATACTTGTTGGTTGCCAAATTGAGCCATGTATATGTCTATTTTGAATAGCTCTTCGCATCAAACCCTAATGTGTATTGGGTTCATGTTTTGATTGGCAAACCGAACATTGTATAACCATGATAACTAGTTTTGGCATGCCAATTTGGTTGTAAATGTTGGATTTCAATGTATGTATGTGTTGGATTGATGTATGGTTGAACTCCGGATTCTGGTGTGTCCGGCATTGTTCATCATCGGCGCGTTTTCATTTTTATTTATTTTGTGATTTTGAATTGATTGCGCGCGTGGGTATGTTCTGGACCGTATTAGATCGACGTAAACTGATCCGTTAGTCCTGACGAGAGCTAGGCAGGCAGTCCGCTAACCCCTTTGGTTCGCCTTAGGGGAAGGTGGGGCTGTCACACGAAACAATAAGTGAGTGTGATAAAGTACACTCTCACTTCAATCAATTAACATTCAACATCTCAAGTTCAAGTATCAAAAACATATAATAACACACAAGTGAGTAGTACACTCACCAAGCTCGCAAATGTGGTTCCATGCACTTCCGTCAAAAGAACGTTGTGCACCACGGTCACGTACTAAAACATGCAAACAAATACAATGAGACTCGATAACGAGTCATAAACCAAGGCCAAACATGATCCCAATAGGGTTCCATAAGCATATACAAACATTAAGGAAAGCAGAAATTTCGGAAATGTAACTAGCTTTGGCCCTGAAAAAAAAAACAGTTTTTGTCCTCGTTTTGCGGTAATGGCACCAATTTCACTACGATTATCGGATGAGGGTGCAAGACCCACCATTTCGAATCTAAAAGATAGGGCTACAACATCATAGAAGGTCACTCAACCCAGTTTTGAGTGCAAACAGGTAAAAAATGTAAGATACTACATCAAAAATGTAAAACAGATTCACCAAAACGCATTCTAGAGGAAACATCATAACTCAGGCTCTACAAGTCCAAATCCAGAAATTCTAAAACCAGCTGAAAGCTAAGAAACAGGGATAAATTTCATCAGAAGACCTCAACAACCAATTCGGAAGCAATTCCTGCCAAAACAACCAATTACAGGCGCAATTCTTACATTCGGGTAAAACCAGAACAGCAATAGTAATTTCGACTTTTCTCATTCTACACTACTTCGATAGACCTGAAATTTTGTAGGAACCTCTAAAATGTCATTCCCTACAACTTTCATGTTTTAAGCCAAGGCCAATTCGGCCTCTAACTAGGACCTAAAATTTCAGACAGAATGCTCCCTCAAAAACCCTAGTTTTCTGAAATTTCTTCCCAATCAGAAATTGGTTGCAATTAATCACTTTTTCCACCTCCTAGAGTCATTATATACCATTTCTAATCATCATAGATAGCCACACAATCATGCTTATATTAAAACAGAAAAATCCCCAAAAATAATAAAACTTCATCATTTCAACCACAAATCAAGAAATAATCCATAAACTTGCATCTCATACTACCACTAAGCATGATTTAAGCATCAATTAAGGGAGGAGGGTGGTTCTTCACAACTTACCTTAAAGAAAGAGAGAGAGAGCTATTGGTCACCTTAACTTTCCAAAAAACTTCACACAACAACTCACCAACACTCACTTAATGATTCCTATGGAACAAAAACAAGGTTAAGTGGTTGATTAGTTGAATTTGAGCAAGATGGAAGCTAAAAACTTGAAGAGTTTTCTTGCTTTTGGAGCTTGAGGAGGTCGGCCAAGGAAGAGAAGAAAATGGTGAATTTTTGGTATTTTTTTTGATTTATTTGGTCAAATAGTAAAAAGGTGAATAGTTGTGGACAACTCAATCCAATCACATGGTGACACTTGTCACCTCATTTAATGCATTTCTATCCTTTTGTTCCCTCTCACATCAATCCACATAGCAACCTCTAATTATCTCTTAGCACCCGATAAATTTAACCCAGTATCCGAAACTTAACCTAATTGGCCGAATTTTTCCGAACTTTCCGCACTAGTGGGTCCCACGTCATGTATACGCTTTTAATTTCTCAAAACCTATTCGATATTAGAAAAATCATCTAAAAACTATATCTGCTCATTAAAAATACCTAGAAATTTTTCCTAAGCACGAAAATGCAACAAACAAGCCATGAAAAATATAAAACCTAGAAAATAAAAAATACGGGTTCACACAAAAAACATATATATGGACGGGAGACGTAGTCGTGGACGTGGACGTGGCCGTGGAAATAAACGAGCTCAAGAGCCAAGAGAGGAAAGGGAAACTACAGCTGCACAAGAGCAAGGACCGAGGGTTGAAGCCGGGGACCAAATGGCGACGGCAATGCAACAAATGACAAACATCTTAGCAAGCTTGGTGGACCAAAAAGGTCAAATACTTGTGAATCAACCTCCGAACCCTGAAATAGGAGAAGATCGGGCTCTTGAGAGGTTTCAGAAGTTTGCTCCTCCGAAATTCCTTGGAGGGTCTTATCCGGATGTAGCCGAACAGTGGCTGGAGGCCACTATCAACATCTTTGCAGCTTTGAACTATACCGAACAAAGGCAAGTGAACTTTGCGGTATTTCAATTTGAAGGACCGGCTCGAGCATGGTGGAACGTGATTAAGGCAAAGTGGGAAAGGGAACAGACCGTATGGACATGGGCGAATTTCATAAGGGAATTTAACGAGAAGTACCTCCCTCCTTTAGTCCAAGAAAGGAGAGAGGAGGAGTTTATTGGGTTACGCCAGGGAACGTTAAGTGTGGCCGAATATGAAACGAAATATACAAGACTATCCAAGTTTGCTTCTGAATTGGTGGCCACAGAACGGCGAAGAGTAAGACGGTTTATACAGGGATTAAATTTGGAAATCCAAGAAGCATTAGTGGCGGTACAAGTGAACACGTTTACGGAGGCCCTTGAGAAAGCTCAAAGAATCGAGACTGCAAAAGCACAGATAAAAGCCTCTCAGACCCGGAAAAGGGGTACATCGGGCAATGTAGTGGAGGAATTAAGTAAAAGAATAACACCTCCTAAAGTACATAAAGTGAACCGTTACTCCGCCCACTATGGACATTAGGGGCGGTAAATAAAATGTCTACTAAAGAAAGCCAAATCGGACCTGGGAAAAGTTTTCAAGAAAGCCAAAAGATAGCTTCTCACGTGGTCTGTGGATACTGTGGAAAGGCAAATCATGCCGAAAGCAATTGTTGGAGAAAAGGACGGAAATGCTTAATCTGCGGAAGTGACGATCATCAAGTTAGCAACTGTCCGAGGAGATAGTCACGTGAAAGCAATACTCCATAACTGGATGGAGCTAAATCACAAGTGAATGAAAGAGGGAAACGAACTAGTGTACCGGCAAAGGTTTATGCTTTAGACAACCGACAAGTTCCGGACTCGTCTGAGGCAACTGAAGGTAAAATTTCGAGGACGAAATTCTCTTAAGGGGGAGAGAGTGTGAGGACTTGCAAATTCCTTACATATTTCTTAAAAATTTCCTTTTATTTGAAAATTCTTTGGAAATTATTATTCTATACCATATTGCTACTTAATCACCCTAGAAAAAGTGCCAATGATCATAGAAAATTAGGGTTTTCCTTTCCGATTTCAATTTGATGTGAAATAGGGTTTTTCGTGTATCCGTCGTGTAATTATCCGGTACGGAGCGAGGATCAAATTTGGTGCTTAAGAGTGACTTTTGGATGAGGAAATATTATATGATTAGAAGTGATAATAATAAGTTAGTGATTAGAAGTTAAAAACCCAAGTATATGTGATTTAAAGACAAACGGCTTGGACCGACGGGTGTCGCGCGCTACCGATTTAACCACCACTTGATCACCACTTTCTTGCCATACAAGCTTATCACTAATTGAGCAAAATATCTTCCCTCTCATGGTTATCTCTTGACCAAAATATGTGGCCAAAATGCAAGGAGAAGAAAGAGAAATTTTTGTGGTTGTAATTAAGCCAAGTGTTGGCCAAACTTGTGTGGCTTAGATTAATCTTAATTTCTTGTCTTCTTAACTCCCTAAGAACAGCCTTTCTTCTTCATTTTTTTCGGCTCCATAGCCGAGACAAGAGAGAGAGAGAAAGACAAAGAGAGTTCATCTTGTTCTTCTCCAAATCTTGAAAAGTTTCTTCTATTCGCGCAAATCTACTCCGATTAAGTTGTTATCTAGCACAAGGGCTACCTACCGGTGTAATTTTCTTGAGCAACAAAGGCCTTAAACACTTGTTTCTAGTCTCCTTGGAAAGGTATACAAGCTAGAACCTTGACTCTCCGATTAAATTCGCGATTGGTTGCTAAATATGTCACATATGGTTGAATTATTGATGTATGTGGTGAAATAGAGGCTTGGATCATAATTTTCCATTTTTATTGGAATTTTTACAGCTTTCCTATAATTTTTCTAGTGCTTAAAAAATTGGTGCTTTAATGTTTATAATCTGATATGGGAAGTTAAGGTAGTGAAGCAAGCCAAAAATAAGGAAATTAGCAATTGATTGCAAGAATCCCAGATTTCTGGAAAATTTCAGTTCAGTTCTGCTCGCTGCCCTAGGATGCATTCCAGTGACCCGTGTTCGACAATTCATCCAGTTGATCGTATTTGTTCACTATGATCCGTACTGATTTAGATAATGGCCAAAACATGAAAGTTTTAGTATTCTGTCTTAGCTTTTAAACGCCTCCAAGAACACCTTAATCGGACCTTGATAACCTGAGATATAGCCATTTAAAGGTAGTGCGGTTAATTAGCCGACTAGTTGGATTTTGGTTCTGTAAATTGGGAATTTGACTAGGTTGCATTGGAAACTGGACTAGGTGATCTTCATGAAAATTGTAGCCCTGTGTCTTAACTTCGAAACAGCATAAGATTCATCCCAATCCGATAAGCATAGCCTTGCATGTTTTCTTTCCACAACCACACGTCAAATCTGTCTTTTGCTAGATTGCATTTCCGCACTTGTTATTAGTTTAATTCTTGTTCTTATATTGTTTTGAGCCTATGGAATGGCTATTGACTTGAATCTATGATATGTATGACTTTGGGATTGGTTGAGAAAAAATAATGAAGCCATAAATGACTGGAAATAGGTAAACACAAAAGGCGTGCTGCCCAAATTTTCGCTTAAGAGCTAAGTTTCTATTTGAACTTATATATTTTCTATTGGCAAATCCTATGACTATTTTTCCATCTTAAAACATGATCCTTCTTCAATTGAAAACTCCAAATATTTACTTACCCTTACCCAAATAAAGAGGAGTGGTTTAGGGTTTTTCTTGGGTATTTTGTCCTCCCTTTTACATGAATTTCATTAAGGCATTTAGTCTATAATATCTACTTGAATATGAGATGATTTTGAACCATATAAATGATTCCGAAAACAGTATTTCTTAGCCTATCTAGTTGGATTCCGACTTGTCGTTAGTTCAAGGATTTCCATTGGAAAATTTTATAACCCTTTTGAATTTGGTTTCTCGCTTGGATTACGAAACCCTAATTATATCCGACCACAGATTCAAATACCCTCTTTTCACTTAAGAATCATCTTTATACGTCCTACTAGTAATTAGTCTTTTGAATTTGGTTTCTCGCTTGGATTACGAAACCCTAATTATATCCGACCACAGATTCAAATACCCTCTTTTCACTTAAGAATCATCTTTATACGTCCTACTAGTAATTAGTCAGACTTCCTTTAATTTTAACTAGTTGATTTACTAGATAACTTGTAATATGTTCTCTTGCTTAATTTTAGGTTTCATTGGTGATTGAGGAATTGGACGTTATTTTGCTTGTATAGGTGAGTGTTCCTTGTTTATTATATTCTCCTTGACTTCATGACTTGTTGTTATTGTTTGATAATGTGTGAAGTGTTTCCAATGATTTCCAAAACGAATTTTCTAGGCGAGCGTGTACTTTATCGCGCTCGACCTAAATGAAACGTGAAATTTTCAATGATTTAATGATTGAAACGTTACTTGTGCATGAATGTAAGCCTTTTGGGCTGAACTGGCCACTGCCCCTTGTTACCGGTCGACTCGAGCCAGAACCGGACTCGGTCGGGCGATTTGGTGACCTGGGTGAACGTTTTGGTATACTCGAGTATTACCTTGAAGTCTGGTGGAGCCTGGCCAATGTCCGGGAAAGGGATGAATGAAATGAATGAACGAGGGGTTTTACTGACAAAAATGCATTTTCAAATGATTAAAGGTATAAGGGAATGAAAGGAGAATGAATGAATGAACGAATGAATGAATGGCTCCTTGAGAGCACATATCCTTTTAATGAATGTGTTTATCGTTTTGTATTGTAAATGTTTTCTTGAATTATGGGTTAATGTATTGGGTTTATTACTTGTATATGTGTTCGGAACCTCACTGAGCGTTCAAGCTCATCCCTTTAGTTTTGTTTTCCTTAACAGGGGACGGCGAGCAGGATGAGAGCATAGACTAGCCAGTTTAGTTCTGCTGTAATGGTTCTCGCCCTAGTGCTTGGCACGGGCTGGACGTATGAAGGATTGAGAACCTTTGTATATTCGATGGTTATACTCTCTTTTGGGATGGCAATGTATATATATATATAAGTTCCGCTTTAAGTTTTGGATAGTTGCCTATTTATTCTTGTGGTTTTATTCCGATTTTAATTGAGAACTGAAGTGATCGACTGAGTCCTGGCGAGAGCTGGGCGGGCGACCCACCGAACCTTGGGGTACGCCCTAGGGGGAGGTAGGGGCGTCACAGGTGGTATCAGAGCTTAGGTTTCATATCTCTGTAGTGTATCCTAGGCTAAAGTTTAGGATACCAGACTGTGCAATTTGATTTGATTTGAAAGTTAAGCAATTGAGGGAATAAAACCTATAGCTGCTTCGCGGGGTCTCTACGTGGAGTGAGCTTGGGCTAAGTGGTGAATAAGTAAGAAGGACTAAGTGCTCGTTCGAGTATAAGCTATGAACCCTGAAGTGTTGTAGGTCTTAAATCTTTCTCATGGTATCTAAGGATCATAGATAGGTATGTCGGGTAGGAATTTCGATTTGTAGATGGTTTACTCTTGGGACTGGCCAGCTCGAGATGTGAATTGTCTTATTTCGGATTCTCGTGCTCGTGTACTCCAAAGTTGAGGTGATGGTAAGTGCTTAAGACTTGTATTTTGGGAACATGAACAGGTTTTGTCTGACTGTAATGAGTATAAGAAGTTAATGGATATCTCGTTTGGATAGTAAGTGACGTGAGAAACCGGACGGGGTTATTTAATTGAGACTGGGACGACTTCACCTTTTCTTTTTGATTTACCCGTATATTGTTACTACATGACGTTAGTATACGTGTGTGTACATGGTCATCTGTCCAATTTGATATGTATTTGTGTAATTGATTATCTGCCTCATTGATATGGCATGTTATGTGCATATATGTTTATTTGTGTATTTGGAATGCTAGAATTTGTTACTTTGGTCAATTTACTGTGTTTATTTACTAAATTACCTTTTGGGGGAAAAGAAAAGAAAAGAGAGAGGGAAAAACATATATATGGATGGGTGACGTAGTCGTGGACGTGGACGTGGCCGTGGAAATAAACGAGCTCAAGAGCCAAGAGAGGAAAGGGAAACTACAGCTGCACAAGAGCAAGGACCGAGGGTTGAAGCCGGGGACCAAATGGCGACGGCAATGCAACAAATGACAAACATCTTAGCAAGCTTGGTGGACCAAAAAGGTCAAATACTTGTGAATCAACCTCCGAACCCTGAAATAGGAGAAGATCGGGCTCTTGAGAGGTTTCAGAAGTTTGCTCCTCCGAAATTCCTTGGAGGGTCTTATCCGGATGTAGCCGAACAGTGGCTAGAGGCCATGATCAACATCTTTGCAGCTTTGAACTATACCGAACAAAGGCAAGTGAACTTTACGGTATTTCAATTTGAAGGACCGGCTCGAGTAAGGTGGAACGTGATTAAGGCAAAGTGGGAAAGGGAACAGACCGTATGGACATGGGCGAATTTCATAAGGGAATTTAACAAGAAGTACCTCCCTCCTTTAGTCCAAGAGAGGAGAGAGGAGGAGTTTATTGGGTTACGTCAGGGAACGTTAAGTGTGGCCGAATATGAAACGAAATATACAAGATTATCCAAGTTTGCTTCTGAATTGGTGGCCACAGAACGGCGAAGAGTAAGACGGTTTATACAGGGATTAAATTTGGAAATCCAAGAAGCATTAGTGGCGGTACAAGTGAACACGTTTACGGAGGCCCTTGAGAAAGCTCAAAGAATCGAGACTGTAAAGGCACAGATAAAAGCCTCCCAGACCCGAAAAAGGGGTACATCGGGCAATGTAGTGGAGGAATTAAGTAAAAGAATAACACCTCCTAAAGTGCAGAAAGTGTACCCGTTACTCCGCCCACCATGGACATTAGGGGCGGTAGATAAAAGGTCTACTAAAGAAAGCCAAATCGGACCTGGGAAAAGTTTTCAAGAAAGCCAAAAGATGGCTTCTCACGTGGTCTGTGGATACTGTGGAAAGGCAAATCATGCCGAAAGCAATTGTTGGAGAAAAGGACGGAAATGCTTAATCTGCGGAAGTGACGATCATCAAGTTAGCAACTGTCCGAGGAGATAGTCACGTGAAAGCAATACTCCGCAACTGGATGGAGCTAAATCACAAGTGAATGAAAGAGGGAAACGAACTAGTGTACCGGCAAAGGTTTATGCTTTAGACAACCAACAAGTTCTGGACTCGTCTGAGGCAACTGAAGGTAAAATTTCGAGGACGAAATTCTCTTAAGGGGGAGAGAGTGTGAGGACTTGCAAATTCCTTACATATTTCTTAAAAATTTCCTTTTATTTGAAAATTATTTGGAAATTATTATTCTATACCATATTGCTACTTAATCACCCTAGAAAAAGTGCCAATGATCATAGAAAATTAGGGTTTTCCTTTCTGATTTCAATTTGATGTGAAATAGGGTTTTTCGTGTATCCGTCATGTAATTATCCAGTACGGTGCGAGGATCAAATTTGGTGCTTAAGAGTAACTTTTGGATGAGGAAATATTATATGATTAGAAGTGATAATAATAAGTTAGTGATTAGAAGTTAAAAACCCAAGTATATGTGATTTAAGGACAAACGGCTTGGACCGACGGGTGTCGCGTGCTACCGATTTAACCACCACTTGATCACCACTTTCTTGCCATACAAGCTTATCACTAATTGAGCAAAATATCTTCCCACTCATGGTTATCTCTTGACCAAAACATGTGGCCAAAATGCAAGGAGAAGAAAGAGAAATTTTTGTGGTTGTAATTAAGCCAAGTGTTGGCCAAACTTGTGGCTTAGATTAATCTTAATTTCTTGTCTTCTTAACTCCCTAAGAACAGCCTTTCTTCTTCATTTTTTTCTGCTCCATAGCCAAGACAAGGGAGAGAGAGAAAGACAAAGAGAGTTCATCTTGTTCTTCACCAAATCTTGAAAAGTTTCTTCTATTCGCGCAAATCTACTCCGATTAAGTTGTTATCTAGTAGAAGGGCTACTACACGAGGACAGAGTTATGACCAAAATGCTACTACTGGACAGAGTTACCCGAAAATAATTTTCCAGTTTGCATAGGTCACGAATAAATTCATTTGCCCATCCAAACGTTAATGTTTTCCAATGAAAATTTTTACACATATAATATAACATATAAACATCAGGTTTATGCCAATAAATCACAAAAAATGGGCCTTATCATGGCCGAACAAAACAGGGGCAGTTTCGGAAATTTCTTGTCATGACCTCTACTTTGAGTTTCCAACAATAATACTCCATAAATCCATCATTATAACCACTAAACTACCATTAAATCCAACATTCATCATCTAATCAGCAACAACAACCCAAGTGTGGGAATACAAAGAGCCCACTTTCACATTTTACAACCATATCAAACCATCCATACACATGCAATAGCTTAAAGATGCATTTCTACCATCATAATCCAAGCTTAAGGTGTAGGATGAAGTTATACCTCCTTAGTGTCTTACACCCAGAAATTTTCGGTCCTCAAGGCTCCAAGAAACCGTCAAATGCAGCCCTTTTGTTAGCTAAATCCAACCTCCAAGTAGTTTGCTAGATGATCTCCAAGTTTGGTGAAGATTGGTTGAGGTTTTGGGTTGATTTAGTGAATAAATTTATGAAGCAAGCGAGTGAGAGAGAGGAGGGTGATGGCCGGCTGTCTTGGTGAGAGAAGGTGGAGAGTGATCAGATTTCTTTTAGCTTCCAAGAGAAGATTAAATGAGTGGTGTAAATTCACCCAAAAGTCAACTCTCATTAGGGGCCGTTTGGTGCGATTACGGCTCGATTTTCTCGCGCGTTTGGTTCACTAGTGCACTAAACCTCCAATGCATTTATATTCATGTAAATATCATTCACTCTTAATTGTCCCGAAATAAGGGTCTAAAGTCCCTCAAATAAAGTCGCGCGTGTGAAAACGCGTACCGTCAATTTTAACGCTATAACGCGAAACTTCCGAGAAATTCTTATAACGATTGCACTACTAACTATCACTTGAGTATTTATTCATAAGATTACCTATTTTAGAATCATAGTACAAGTCTCCAATATTCCAAGCTTATTATTCTCCTACGCGGATAAAATCTCCAAGTACTATTCACTATTTTTACTAAACGCGCTCCAGGAAATTAATTTTCGAAACGAATCATTTTAAAAATATAACGAAGTTATATTACCATGTATTTAGGTCTAATAAGACTAGAAAATATTCCTTGGAAATAAAATCCAATTAAATAATTTATTAAGCCATAAATTAGGCATAAAATAATAGTTTTTGCGAGTCCTCACATCCTCTCCCCCTTAAGAAAATTTCGTCCTCGAAATTTACCTTGGTTGATGAACAAGTCTGGGTACTTCTCTCTGATTGTCTCTTCAACTTCCCATGTTGCCTCCTCTACTCCATGGTTCTTCCATAGAACTTTCACTAGTGGTATCTGTTTGTTCCTCAATTCATTCACTTTTCGATCCAGAAGTTTTACCGGTCTCTCCTCGTAGGTCAGGGTTTCATTGATCTCAATATTCTCCGGTTGTAAAACATGAGAGGGGTCTGGATGATATTTCTTAAGCATGGTGTAACAGCCCCACCTTCCCCTAAGGCGAACCAAAGGGGTTAGCGGACTGCCTGTCCAGCTCTCGCCAGGACTAACGGTACAGTTTACGTCGTTCTATTACGTTCCGAAACATACCAAAGCGCGCAAACAAGTCAAAATCACTAAATAAAAAAAACGAAAATCGAAGCCGAAATGAACAGTAGCAGACACGTCAGAATCCGGCCGGATTCTCGGCCGGATACAAGGCCGAGAGCAATCTCAAAAATTTCAATTTTCCCTCGCAATCCGGCCGGCAATCCGGCCAAGATTCCGGCTGGATTGTCTGGCCGGATATCAGGCCGAATGCAATTGGCCGGATTTCCAATTTTTCTCAGGCAATCCGGCCTTCAATCCGGCCAGTTTCTGGTCGGATTCCTGGCCGGATTTGGTACTGTTCATTCGCGCCAAAATTTTTTTCCTTTTCGTTTGAAAATCGCATTGATCCGAAATCAAACCAAACATCAACCAAACATATATATATACATCAATTCAACATTTACAAGCCAAAACGGCCTACCAAAATCATTCATCATGGAAGTACATATTCGGTTTGCCTATCAAAAGGAAATGAACCCGATACACATTAGGGTTTCATTTCGAGAGCTATACAAAAGACATTTACAAGCTCAACTTGGCAATTGACTATCCAATCCATTCTCAAAAGGAATTATATCCCTGTAAGGAAAACAAATAACACGGAATGAGCTAAAGCCCAGTGGTATACTACTACAATAGCAACCAATAGCATATAGCATAACCAATCACTTAAAGTACAGAAATAAGCAATGGAGCAAAACGGTAAAAGGATACGGTCGGCTCTCAAGAGCCCATTTCCACGCTTGCAATCTTGATCCAACCTCATTGACTCTCCGTCAATGTTAAAAGTACCAAACCGTAGATCACCCTTTACTTCCAATCCTTCCACCCATCATACCCCAACCGGGCCCGCACTCCATTCAGTCATTTTGGGTAATACTCGAGTATACCGGAACCAAGGGTCTCAATACCACAAGGTTCCCCAGTACAGTCCCCGTGGCAATTCAATCTTCACGACCAAGCCCTCGCCGGCTCGATCCAATTGACTACCAAACGGGGTTGAGCTCAGTAATACAGTAAGGTCATTGGACATCATCCAAACAACACCAAATCAGTTTCCATAAAATGGAATGCAATAACTCATATATCAAGTTCAGTAAGACAGTGAAACAGTGGACAATCAGTGATACTATCAAAAGGGGTGAGGGCGGTCAAGTACACCCTCACCTTAATCAATTCCAATATCCAAGTAAGCCTTCAAGGCATCACATATACATTTAGCAAAGCCACATAATAACATTTAAGTGAGTAGTATACTCACCAATCAATTAAGTGCTATTTCATGCACTTCCGTCAGGAGAATGTCGTGAACCACCGTCACGCCCTAGAACACGTAAACAAATGCAATGAGACTCGATAGCGAGTCACAAAACAATGCCAATCACAACCCCAATAGGGTTTTGCAAACATATATAAGCATCATAGGAAACCAGAAATTAGGAAATGGCTTTAGCTTAAGCCTTAACAAAGGAACCGTATTTGACCTCATAATGCGGTAATGGTACCAATTTCACTACGGTTATCGGATGGGGGTGTAAGACCCACCGTTTCGAAGCTATGAAACAGGGCTAAAACAATGTAGAAGGTCACTCAGTCCAAATCCTAGCACAACTAGGTCAAATATGCCAAATTCTAAACCAGAATTACCAAAACAGGTTTGCAAATCACACAAAGCTGTAATTACTATAACTCAGTCTATATAGGTCCAAATGCCGAAATTCCAAAGGCATATGGTAGCTAAGACCTCCAGCTACATTTCATCAGAAGACACCAACAACAAAATCCAAACCAATTCCAGTCAAATTAGCCAATTACCAGTACAGTTTTCGCATTCTGTCCAAAGCAGAACAGCTACAGTAATTCCGTCACATCTCACTATACACTAATCCAAATGACCTGAAATTTAACAGGCACCTCAAACACATCAATACCTACAACTTTCATGTTTTGAGCAAAGTCCAATTCGGCCTCTAACCCTATGATTCAAAACCGGACAGAATTAGGGGTTTATGAACCCTAACTTTTCACAATTCTCTCCAAATCCGAAATTAGTTGCATTAATCAACATTTCACACCCACAAGAGTCATTTTAAACCATTTCCATTCATCATACAAGGCCACAACATCAAGATCATATTAAACCAGAAAATTCATCATAAATTGGAAAACTTCACCAAATCACTTCAAACCAAGAAATAAATCATATATTCCTTCACTCATGCCACTTCTAAGCATAATATAAACATCATTAGGTGTAGTAGGGTGTTCAAGCATCACTTACCAAGTAACAAGAGAGATAGGGATTGTGGACACCTTAGCTCTTCAAAACAACTCCACTAAACCACTCACTATTACTAAAAGGAAAGATTTATGGAGTGAAATCTAGTTTAGGCTTTTGTTTTGGTTGATTTGAGCTAATTGGGAGCTTGAAAATTGAAGAAGCTTCCTTCCTTCTTGAGCTAAGAGGGCCGGCCAACAAGAGAAGAAAATGGTGAATTTTGTGCAATTTTTTGATATTTAATCCTTTGGTCAAAAAAAGTCAAGAAAGTGAATAGTAATTCTTAAAGTCCAACCAATGAGAAGGTGACACTTGTCACCTCCATAAATGCATTCTTATCTTTCTTTCTTCTCTCACATCAATCATTTCACACACTCTACTTATCTATTAACACCCGATAAATTTTACACAGTATCCGGAATTTAACCTAATTGGCCGAATTTTTCCGAACTTTTCGCACTAGTGGGTCCCACGTCCAATATATATTCTTAATTTTCTAAAAACTCACCAATACTAGGAAAATTATCTAAAAACTATAATTACGCATAAAATCTACCAGAAAAATATTTCTAAGCCCGAGAATGCAGAAAACATGCAATTAAGGGGAAATAAACCCTAGGAAAATAATTAGGGTTTTACGGGTTCTCACACTCTCTCTCCCTTAAAAGAATTTCGTCCTCGAAATTCCTTATCATTGACTACTCCGGAATTAAATTGAGCTTTATACTTCGCTAACAGATCTGTGCCCCTTCACTGGCCAGGTTCAGTAAATTCTTACCTTCCACGTCCTCTAATGGGTCAAAAACTTGATGTTGTTCTAAAGAGTACACCCGAGAGGACACTTTTGATCCATCCTTGTCCCCCTTCGACTGGTCAGGGTGGGTCGTGGTTGGTGGCAGAGTCCCTTGCCGCTCGCGCAGGCGAGCTGGACAGTTAGCAATTTGATGTTCGGCACTCCCACAGAGCAAGCATTTTCCTCCTTTCCTCCAACAATTGTCCTCCGAGTGGTTTAATTTTCCGCAATACCCGCAGGGTCCGCGTGCTGCAGAAGCTGAGCCTCCTCTTGACGGCCTCTCTGGTGACATTTCCGGCATCCTCACTCCTCCCGTTCCCCGCCCAAATTTGGGAGGGATATTTTCATCCTCCTGTCCCGAATTGTTTCCAGGAAATCCTCTCTTTTTCGCCTGAAAGTTTTTCACCTGGAGCCTAGCATTCTCTACCCGTTGTGCCTTTTCCACTGCTTCACTGAAGGCGTTAATTTGGGCTGCCGCGAGGTCCTTCTGGATTTCTACGTTCAGGCCCTGGACAAATCGCCGTATTCTTCGTTGCTCGGTCAAGATCAACTCAGGCGCAAACTTGGATAAGCGGGTAAATTGACTTTCATATTCCGCCACAGTTTGAGCCCCTTGGCGGAGCCTAATGAACTCGTCCTCCTTCCTCTCCTGGACTAGAGGAGGGAAAAACTTGGCATTAAATTCTCGGATGAAGTTCACCCAAGTCCTAGGCGTCTGCTCCCGCTCCCATTTCTGTCTAATTACGTTCCACCAGGAACGGGCCGCTCCCTCAAGTTGAAACACGGCGAAAGTCACCTGCCGTTCATCGGGGTAGTGTAGGGCTGCAAATATGTCAACCATCTTTTCAAGCCATCTCTCAGCAACGTCCGGGTCGGGTTCCCCAACAAACTTTGGCGGAGCGAACTTTTGAAACCGTTCGAGAGCTATCTTCGCTCTCGATATGATGGCCAGGGTTTCCGGGGTTAGGGTTCGGATTTTGGCCCTGTTGCTGCACCACTTGTGCGAGCAAGTCTGTCATTTGCTGCATAGCAGCAGCTATCTGTACATTAGGGTTTACTTGCGGTTCCAGATTGGGTCCAGTAGAGGTTTCCCCCGTACCCCTAACCGGTATGGGTTGCCTAGTTCTGCGTCCACGGCCTCGATCACTCCGAGTGCCTTCCATCAATCTAAGTCAATCTAGGTCATCAAATAAATATACTGTTAAAGGGCACCTAACCCTCCTTTCCGTAGCACCAGACAGGAACAATGAAACAAGAATAAGCAACTCAAACATTTACTGCGAAGAGCATCTAAACACATAACACGTATACATAGATCACATAACCAGGTTAAGCAATCATACGGAACAGTCAGTCAAGTACATATGAAGTCATTGCATGAAACAATAGGGTCCTCAAAAGTACTTTGAACAACTAGGTCACAAGTGCAAAAGAACTCACGAAAAGCTTTTCCCCTTCTAGGGCTTCGTCCAAATATTTATATCTTAATCAAGGTCGATCACGCTTAACCATACCCGAA
Organism: Coffea arabica; assembly: GCF_036785885.1. Taxonomy (NCBI): domain Eukaryota; kingdom Viridiplantae; phylum Streptophyta; class Magnoliopsida; order Gentianales; family Rubiaceae; genus Coffea; species Coffea arabica. The sequence goes on along the minus strand of NC_092320.1, from coordinate 44,785,123 downwards.
CAAACCACACGAAGTTCCATAGAATCGCCTTTCTAGTTCACCAAATACTTTCTAACCTAGGCCTTCATATCTTTCGTATCCGGGCGCAAGAATCTCGTCTAAGATAATTCACATCTCGAGCCGGCCGGTCCCAAGAGTAAACCATCCTTATTAAAGATTCCTACCCGACATACATACCTAGCTTCCTCGAGTCCCATGACAATGATTAATTATGACATTTCCTTGCATTGCATTTCATTGCCTTTTTCAAGAATTGAAACATTTCTTTGACTTGGTATTATTTTATTTCACTATATATACTATGACCAAATATCCTTTTTATTGTGGTCGGGACTTTATGTGATAGTTTAGGGGTGTTAGTTAGACATTGAAAACATTTGGAGGGTAGCAACCTTATTTGACAAAGATTAAAGGAAAAATGGTCAAGATTGAGACAAGTGGCACAACCCTAACCATTCATCTTATTTAACCAAGGAATTAGTGGAATTTAAACCATCTTGGCTCCATTTTCTCCTTAGGTTGGCCAGCCATCTTAGCTTCCAAAGGAAGAGAGAAAAACTCTATTTTCTTGCTTATAAACCCTAGCATGATCTTTGAACAAAAACCAAAAGAGAGAGAGCTTTAGTTAGTTGAGTGAACTTCCTTCAAGGCTAGTGTGTGATTCAAGCTTGGAGCTTTTGATTTTGGTGGCTCATTGGGTGATTCAAGCTTTACATAAGAGACGTATATGATCCTTAACTCTTAGCTTTATTGTGTGATATCAAGTGTTTGACGTTTTGATGGCAACTAAGGGTTGAGTTGAGGTTGTTTGTGGTGAAATTCCTTGAGTTAAACAAGTGGAAGTAGGGTTGGTTGTTTAGCATGCCATGTGTTTGATATTTTGTTTAAGCTTTGCTTATGATTTTTCTTGATGTATTAACATGTTTTGGGTCCTTTTAAAGTTAGGGATAACTCTTGGAATGTTGTTTGAATTAGCTTTAATGAAAGGATGGAAGTTGGAGTTGCATGTGAACTTGTGGACTGTTTTGTTTTCTCTTGGCTGACCGGCCTTGGAGTGGAGGTTTCTCCTTGATTTTTGTGGCTCTTTGCAACTTAATTAAGCCTAAGGAAGTTGGTTAAACATTGTCTTAAGGTTTGGTGTGAGTTAAAATGGAAATGAAGCAAGTAAAGTGGTTGTTTTGGGCAAATTAGTGGACTGTTTTGGTTCTTTTTGTTGGCTGGGCTGTTTTGGTTTATTTAATCATTTTGTGTGTTTCATTTTAAGCTTCAATGGTGTTAGATAACTTGATCCCCTGTATATGAACTCTAAGGGATTGAATTAGTTGAATTTGAGCCAAAACAAGCGAAGTTGGCAAGAAGAAATACAGTAACTTTGCTAGGGTTTTGAGCTGATCAGAACAGAAAAATCAGCCAAATTCCCCGGACTACTGGTATTGATAGGAGAAGAACTAGAGTCTGAATTTTACACCGTCGGAAAGCCCTTCGAGTCTAGTTTCCAAAGCCACCAACAGCACATGATTCCAACTTTCCTACAATGAGATATGGCCATTTTCCTAAGACTGAAGGGGGGCTACTGTTTTACCCGCGAAGACTACTTTGAACTTGAATGAGATTTTTATTTTGCTCAACTTTCTTGCACTTGTCAAACTGATTTTGTTATGACCTTTTCCTGCATTTTGGTTGAACTTGCATGGTCAATTGAGTCAATTTATCCACCTACTTGGTCACCTGTTGAACTTACGTTTCGGTTGGAAAATGAACGAAGAATGTTAACGATTTCACTTGTTGCCCTAGGATTGGGAAATGGAAGTGAACGTAACCACAAAACTTGACATTTGAACTCTGCATTTCTTGACAAGTGAGTGTTCCATTGCCTGTTAACTGTCTATGTGAAATATCTGAATACTTGATCTGTGACTGGTTAAGCTAAACATTTGTTTTGAGAAATTTGAGGCGAGTGTGTACTTTATCACACTTGATCTCCTTCGATTCCACTAAGGCTCTGTATACTGCTATTATAAGATGTGATTTCTCTATATTTGACTGTATGTGAGTTGTTTGGGTGATATCCCATCAACTGCTATGACTGTTTGGGTACTTAGCCTCATAGGTGAGTCGGTTGTATCGAGCCAGCAAGGGCTTGGTCGAGAAGGCCGATAAACCCTGAGAACTGTTTACTGAATCTGATATCTGGTATACTCGAGTATTACCTAATTACTATTTGAGGTGTTCGGGCCCAGTAAGGGGGTTGACTGGTGGACTGGATTTGGAGAAAGTAGTGTTCTACGGACAACATATTCTTTAAATGCAAACGTTGACAGAGATTTAAAAGATTCTCGGATGATCAAGCTTAAGTCGATTTAGCTTTTGGAAGCCACCTGCATCCTTGAATTGAATTGTGATTAAATTGTTATAGTACAATACGGTGTTTACTTGTTTATATTACGCCTTTAATTGGCTATGTGCTTACATGTTTATTTGGAACCTCACTGAACTTTAGCTCACCCCACTCTTTTGTTTTTCTTAACGGATCTGGGATGGAACTGTGGTCAAGAACTTTCATAACTTTAACTTTTATCTTGAATTGTACTTTAGATTGTAACCTTTTGTTTAGAAGACTTTACCTTTGACTCTTATAAGTTTGAATTTTTAAGTTTGCCCCACATACTATGTAAATTAAGTGTGGAATTGTAAGTTTGACATTTAGCTCTATATTCTAAGTTTGGAAAGTGGCGTGGCGATTATATTTCCATTATGATCTGTACCCTTTATTTCAAAGTTATTTCATTAGTTTTCTTGGGTTGCTAGTTCATTAGTCGACTAAGTCCCGGCGAGAGTTGGGCAGGCAGTTCGCTAATCCTTAGGATTCGTCCTGAGGAGAGGTGGGGTTGTCACATTCTTGCTATCTTATGTTTTATGATAGGATTACTATTTCAAGGTTGTCCACATAGATGTCCTTAAAAACCAACTTCAAACATGATAGATCAGTAAAATTGGGGTTATTATCACTTTATTCCCTTAATGTTTAGTGCCACTATCAATTTTTCGCTCAATGTTACTTTTTAATCACTTTATTTTCAAAACTAATGGTCAAACTTAATAGAATTTGTTAATTTTAAGTGAAAAGACGCGTTTAGCCTTTAAAGTTATTATCACTTTACCTCTATAAACTATAGCCTTATTATCAATTTACCCCTAAAGTTATTTTTTTAGACAATTTATCCCACCACTAAACCAACTTAGCAAATTAAAAAACTTTAACAAAAAAAAGGCACTCTCCTTTTTGTATAATAAAAATAATAAAAAAATTTAGCATGTCTCTTCTCCTTTTTAGTATCAAGAAAAAAAGGCAAAACATTAATCTCTTTCTTCATGGAAGTCTTATTAATATTGGAAAAAATAGAAAGATAGAGGGCAAGAGAGTGGGAGGTAAGGAGGGAGACGGGGAGGGAGAGAGAAAGGTCAATTCTTTTTTTTAAATTACAACTAAGAAAGAATACGATATTTTTATTATTTTAAAAAAATTTTATTTTTCTGTGTACTACCCAATTTGAATCCCACTCCTGACGATATTAAAGTAATACGATAATATTAAATTCTTCCTTATTTTCTTTTTGTTTTAATATCCAATTTACCATCTCCTTCTCTCCATCTTTTTTACTTTTCCTAGTAATAATAAATGTGAAAATTTTGAGAAAATCCTATTTTTTATATTTTTGGAACTCTTAGAGTGAAAAAAATAGCCATTTCATTTTTATATTTTTTATTATATTAAAAAAGGATAAATACATTTAACAAATTTTTAACAGACTTGTTAAACTAATGATACGGTACAATGCCTTGAAAACAATATTAGGGAATAAAGAGATCTTATCATTATAATTTAAAGGAATAAAGTGATAATAACAATGCAATAACGCTATAAAATTAAAGGGTATTTTTGTCCAAAATTTGTTAACATGTTGAGTTAAATTACCTATGAGGATAAAGTGATTAACATATAACATTAAGGGGTACATTCATAGTATAGAAACAGCACTTTGATAAGTTAATAGGGAATGTTAGAAGCGCCGTTTCTCTCCAAGCGGGTTTCTCTCCTAGGGTTTCTAGAGCTCATCGTTCAGCTTCACCAATGGCTGCCCTTCGGTCCTCGACGGAAGGGCACCTCCCTCCGCTTATGGAACAGAAGTCCTTTGCTCAATTGTTTACGTCAGCTCCAACTTTTCCTACCCCTACTAAACCGCTCTTATCCTATAAAGGAGAAGCTGCGGTATTTTTCTCGATGGAGGACATAACTAAGTTAGCATCGCCTTTTCGATTATCACTGGTTCGAAAATTCTCTCGAGGTCATCCCAAACTGGAGGACATCAGGAAGTTCATCCGTTCCCTAGACTTGAAGGATGCATGCATGGTAGGACACATGGATGCTCGCCATGTACTCATTCGCTGTTCGTCGGAATCGGACTTTCACCGCCTCTGGTTGAGAGGAATTTGGTATGTGGATAAATTTCCCATGAGAGTCTTCAAGTGGTTTGCATCATTCCATGTGAACAGAGAGTCCTCGCTGGTCCCAGTTTGGTTCTCCCTTCCAGTCCTACCTATTTATTTTTTTAACAAGCACTCCCTATTTTCTATTGTTCATGCTTTGGGGAAGCCGCTGTTTCTTGATGCTGTAACTGTGAACTTAGCTAGGCCGAGCGTTGCATGTGTCTGTGTTGAAGTTGATTTACTTCATCCTCTCCCATCTAGGGTGTGGATTGGAATTGAGAACTCTAGTGAGGGTCTCTACCAGCCGTTGCAAGCGAAGAACGTACCTCAATATTGCACTAATTGTTGGCACTTGGGTCATTCAAACAGCAATTGTCAAAAGCCTGATTTTGCTGGACTGTCATCTCACACGTTGGGGAAGAAGTCAAAGGGCTTGGTTAAGGTGCAAGCAGGGGTAGCGCGACCCAATGAGTTTGAGCAGCGGGCTGGAGGACCCATTACCTCTGCTACGAATGGGCAGGCCGTTGTCCAAGATTGGGCTCCAGCTTTGGAGAGTGCTCGAGACATTCTCCCTACAGTCTCTACCTCGATAACCCCTACTGCTACGGTGGTGGGTTCTTTGGAGGTGACAACGGGGTAGCACGATCTTCCCACTACGACTGTGGTAGGTGTGCCGTCTTCACCAATTCTTGCTGATGCAGTAATTGTCGTGCCTGATTTGGGGGCTGGCGAAAAGAGTGCTACAGCACGTGTTGAGGAGGAATGCCGACCTGCTATAGCTCAGCTGTTGCTGGCTGGGGAGGGGGCCGTTGTGCCTTGCGTTTTGGCCGTGGAGATGGTCATACCGAGTGAGGTACCAGGTGATGAAGGTAGTGTGGTACGGGTGCCTTCTATAGCGAGAAATCTTTCCCCAAGAGGCCAACCTATTGTAGAGATGGTGCTGCCTAGCATTTCAAGCGAGATTCAGTGTGTGACGCCCCCACTTCTCCCTAGGTCGAAGCCAAGGGTATTGGCGGGACGCCTGCCTAACTCTCGTCAAGGCTCAATACAATCAAATATAAACTTAGAGGTAACCAACCAATAGTAAATATCCATATAAAGAAAGTCGTTTCTTTAAATAAACATTCAAATCTTGCATCATAAGTTCAAATTATACATCAAATCTCCCCCTAAACATACCCACCATAAGTTGACTAATCAATTACATCCAAAATTCTAATCAAACGGTTAATCAAGTTGGCTCCTCCAAAAATCTTTCCATTCCGAGCTCCTGTTAAGGAAAACAAACTAATGGGGTGAGCTAACGCTCAGTGAGGCCAAGAAAAAGCATGCAAACACATATTTCAGGTAATTCATAATTAACAATAAAAAATAATCAATAAAGATACGGGAGGACTCAGGATCTAATTTTCACTTGCTTTGTCAAGACTCGATCCAATACCTCCACGTGATGACACTCCGTCAACCGGGTAGGTATTAAGTTCGTAGAACTCCACTTACTTCACAATCCCGTTCACCATTACACCCCCTGTCTCGAGCCTACACTTCAGCTATAAAAGGTGATACTACTCGAGTATACCAAGCGAGATCTCTCAAAAGATCAAGCTTGATGATTTTCTCATGGTTCACCAAGCTTCTCGATCAAGCTCATGCCGGCTCGAGTCACAAGGTTAGCCAATGAGTTGGGCGTCCCCCAATATACGATTACAATTGCAACAATTCACTCAATTCAATTATCACTTCACTTCACACAATACAATTATAAACTCACTTCAAAGAGAACGAGCGCGATAAAATACATGCTCGTCTCGACAATTCCAAAACTAATGGAGATAAAACTCATCCAAAACTCCACTTATTTTCATGGCAAAAGTCAAGGCTAAGGTTCCAAGATTCAAGTATAAACCTAGTGCAATTCAGCAAGAACTACTCTAACCAAAACGCTCCCTTTTTGGAGTTTAAACTCATGGAAATCGAGGCAAAACTTGGGTTTGAAGTTCATTTTTCTAGTATAAAATAAGGTGTCATTAACCAAGAAAATGGAACAACCAAGAAAATGCATTAAGCGAGGTTTAATCTTCAGAAACCAAGATTTGAAATGAAAGTTTAAAGTTCTAAAGGAACTGTGTATTCCACCATGAAATTACACCTAAAACAGTCCAACAATTTCAAAGGAGAATGGAAAGTTCTTAAAAAGGAGTATTTGTTTGAAAATAGAAAATTTCCAGGTTAGTGTAACACTACTTTGAAAAATCGTATCTCGAGTTCCGTAAGTCCAAAAATAGAAAACTTTATATTATTAGAAACTAGATTCAAAGTGCTAAAACTTCACAGAAGACATTTTTCAAGATTCCAGGCAGGAAGTATTCAAATTTCAGTTCAAAGTTGCAATTTCAAGAAGACGGGACAGAACTAGTCTTGATTTTTCAGCAATGTTTGGAAATTCGGTAAAATTCACAGAAAGTGAATCAGCCTCTGAAATTATAACACAATAAGAGTTCCAAACCATGTTTCAAACATAATAAGCAGAACTAAATTTGGAGTTTTGAACAACAAGATATAACAGTTGGAAGTTGACTGGTTTTGGCAACCTGTTCATAAGATTTCCAGTTTCCAGCTTAAACACAGTTTTGAAATCAGACCATATCTAACTCTACACAAGTCCAAATTGAGAATGGTTTATGGAGTTAGAAACTAGGTTCAAAATTATACATTTCATTAGAAGACACCATTTTCAAAATCTTTTCACAAGTGGGACAAAATCTAGCCACAATACATAGCTTCCCAATTTCTCTCGGGCAGACAGGCATAACAGGATAGTTTGCCGATTCGCTACGGTTTACTCAAAACAAACTAGCAGGGGATTCTTATACTGTTTGAAATCTCTGAATGTCTAGTTTTGAATGCCATAAATGGCACTCAATTTTGACTTTTGCACAAAGAGTTATGTTCAGACAAAGAACTGCTCGTTGGCTACCCTGCTAGCAAATTTTCAGATTTCGAACTTTTCTAAAACCCAAGTTTTAAGCAACCATTTGAAATGATTTTCGAAAGACACATTCTACACACATAATACAACATATATCACTCAATTTAGCAGCCATATAATCAACAAAGTTCGACGTAAAATGTGACAGCCCCACCTTCCCCTAAGGCGAACCAAAGGGGTTAGCGGACTGCCTGTCCAGCTCTCGCCAGGACTAACGCTGCAGTTTAGAGCGATCTATTGCGTTCCGGAACTTACAAACGTGTGTAAACAAATCAAAATAAAAAAATAAAAAAATAAAAAAAAAGAAATCCGGAGTCGGCCATGAGTAGTAACCGACCCGTCAGAACCCAACCAAATATCAAGTAAACATTCACATCTTGAACTTTAGTATTTACAATCCAAAGTGGCATACAAAAGTATTCAAAAGTGGATACATGTATGGTTTGCCAAAACAAAAGAGATACGGACCCAAAAGTACATTTAGGGTTTCAATAAATGAGCTATACAAAAGATATGTCCAACTAGCTCAATTCGGCAACCAAATATCAATTGCAGTCCAAAAGTATTTATTTTCCTGTAAGGAAAACACAAGGAATAGAGTGAGCTAATTGCCCAGTGAGATAATACTACTCAAGCAACCAAGTTCATAGATGCATCAAGCTTTTCAGTCCAATTCATCAAAAGTAAATAAAGACACACATCAATAATGATGATAAAAGGATACGGGCGGCTCTCAAGAGCCCTTTTCCTCGTTTGCATTCTTGATCGGATCTCATTGACTCTCCGTCAATGTTTAAAAGTAACCAACCGTAGACTTCACTTTACTTCCATTCCTTCCACCTAACATTCCCCTATCGGTCCCAAACTCCAAACACTTGCACTGTAGTATTACTCGAGTATACTGGAATCGAGAGTCTCTCATACTACAAGATTCCATAACAGTCCCCAAGGTTCATTAATTGGCACAACCAAGCCCTTGCCGACTCGATTCAATCAACTACCAATGGGGTTGAGCTCAAAGGTAACAATCATGGTCGTTGGATACTCGTCCAAATGACACCAAGTCAAGTACTTTCATTTCATGTAACATTCCAATAACATGATAAGCAATAAGTGAGAGTGATAAAGCACGCTCTCACTTCAATCATTTAACATTCAACGCATCAAGTTCAAGTATCAAAGCCATATAGTAACACACAAGTGAGTAGTACACTCACCAAGCTTGCAAATGGTGTTTCATGCACTTTCGTCAAAAGAACGTCATGAACCACCGTCACGCCCTAAAACATGCAAAAAAATACAATGAGACTCGATAACGAGTCATAAACCAATGCCAAATACAACCCCAATAGGGTTCCATAAGCATATACAAGCATTAGAGGAAACCAGAAAAATCCGGAAATGGTATTAGCTTTAGGCCTGAAAAAACAGTTTTTGACCTCATTTTACGGTAATGGCACCAAAGGCACTACGATTATCGGATGAAGGTGGAAGACCCACCGTTTCAAAGCTAAGAGATAGGGCTACAATCTTCCAGAAGTCAACTCTGTCCAGTTTCGAGTGTAACAAGGTAAACAATGCAAGATACTACTCCAGAACCGGAAAAACAGATTCACAAAACGCATTCTGGTGTAAACATCATAAAACAAGCTACCTAAGTCCAAATCCAGTAATTCCAAAGCCATCTGAAAGCTTAGAAACAGGGCTACATTTCATCAGAAAACCTCAACAACCAATTCTGAAGCATTCCTAACCAAAATAACCAATTACAGACGCAATTCTCAAATTCGGGTAAGACCAGGATAGCAAGGGTAATTTCGACTTTTATCAAGCTATACTACTCCAATTGACCTGAAATTTTGTAGGAATCTCCAAAATATCATTCCCTACAACTTTCATGTTTTAACCCAAGGCCAATTCGGTCTCTAACTATGAGCTACAGTACCGGGCAGAATGAAGAACAATGAAACCCTAGTTTTTTCAATTTTCTTCCAAAACAGAAATTTCTTGCAATTAACCACTTTTTCCACCTTCTAGATTCCTCAAATATCATTTCCAATCATCATACATGACCACATAATCATATTCATATTAAAACAGAAAAATCCCCAATAATTACAAAACTTCATCAATTCAACCACAAATCAAGATATAATCCATAAATTTGCATCTTATACTACCACCAATCATGAATTTAACATCATTAGAGGGAGGAGAGGGGTCCTTCTCAACTTACCTTAGCAAGACAGGAAAGAGAGCAACTAGTCCTCTTAGCTTTCCAAGTAACTCCACAAAACAACTCACAAACACTCCCTTAAGGTTTTCTATGGAACAAAAACAAGAATAGATGGTTGAGTGATTGGATTTGAGCAAGAGGGAATCAAGAAATTGAAGAGGTTTTCTTTCCTTCCTTCCTTGAGAGAGCCGGCCCCTTGAGCTAAGAAATGGAGCAATTTTTGGTAAATTTTTAGTTTATTAAGTCAAATGGTAAGACATGGAATAGTAGTCAAAAGTTTCTACTAACCCTATGGTGACACTTGTCACCATCATTAATGCATCTCTATCTTTTTGTTTCCTCTCACACCAATCCAAATAGCACCCTCTAATTACCTCTTAACACCCGGTAAATTAATTCCAGTATCCAAAACTTAACCGAGTTGGCCGAATTTTTCCGAACTTTTCGCCCTAGTGGGTCCCACGTCCGGTATACGCTCTTAATTTCTCAAAACCTATTCGATACTAGAAAAATCATCTAAAAACTATATTTACTCATAAAAATTATCTAGAAAATTTTCCTAATAAAGAAAATGCGGAAAACAAGCCATGAAATAAATAAAACCCTAGAAAATGGAAAAAGTACGGGTTCTCACACTCTCTCCCCCTTAAAAGAATTTCGCCCTCGAAATTTCTCACCTCAACTCATGAAAAGTAAGGATACTTCTTTCGCATTTCTTCTTCCATTTCCCAAGTAGCTTCCTCTACCCCATGATTTCTCCACAGTATCTTAACCAACGGAATCTGCTTGTTTCTTAGCTCTTTAACTTTTCGATCAAGCACTTGGACAGGTTTCTCTTCGTAAGCAAGCGATTCGTCTACGTCGATCTCCTTTGGTTGTAAGATATGGGAGGGTCGGGATAGTATTTCTTGAGCATCGAGACGTGGAAGACGTCGTGAATTCTCGAGAGACTTGACGGCAGCTCTAGTCTATATGCTACCGCGCCTATCCTCTGCAGGATCTTGTAAGGTCCAACGAACCTCGGTTGCAATTTCTTTCCTCTACCCACCGTGACACTCCGTAACGGTGTAACCTTGAGGAAAACACGGTCTCCAACTTCGAACTCCAAGTCTTTTCTTCAGTTGTCTGCGTAGCTCTTTTGTCGGCTTTGAGCAGTTTGGAGTCGTTGTCGGATCAACTTAACCTTTTCTCGAGCCTCTTCCATCCATGGAATAGTGGTTGGATCTAATGTCTTCCTCTCGCCAACTTCATCCCAGTAAATTGGTGACTGGCATTTTCGTCCATATAATGCTTCATATGGAGCCATTTGAATCGACGAATGGTAGCTGTTGTTGTATGCAAACTCTACTAAGGTCATGTGTTGACCCCAGTTGCCTCCAAAATCCAGAATGCAAGTCCGTAGCATGTCCTCGAGAGTTTGGATTGTTCGCTCCGATTGTCCATCCGTCTGAGGGTGATAGGTCGTGCTCAAGTTGAGTTTCGTTCCTAGAGTTTCTTGGAATTTCTGCCAAAATCGAGATACGAAACGTGGATCTCGATCGGAGACGATACTGACTGGAACGCCGTGTAGCCTTACGATCTCGTCCATGTACAGCTGGGCCAACTTGTCCATGGAATATTTCATGTTTACTGGCAGGAAGTGAGCCGATTTGGTTAACCGGTCGACGATTACCCAAACAGCGTCATGTCCTCGTTGCGTTCGCAGTAAACCTGAAACGAAATCCATTGTGATGTTTTCCCACTTCCATTCAGGTATCTCAAGGGGTTGTAACAAGCCCGATGGTTTTTGATGTTCTGCTTTCACCTGTTGGCAAACAAGACATTTTTACACGTACAGAGCAATTTCCTTCTTCATATTGTCCCACCAATAGGTTCCTTTCAGGTCCTGATACATCTTGTTACTACCCGGATGAATTGTATACTTGGATCGATGGGCTTCCTCTAGAATCTCCGTTTTCAACGCTTCATCCTTCGGCACCACTATTCGGTTTCGGTATTTTAAAATACTCTCAGGACCAAAAGTGAAATCAGTGGTTTCTCCTTTTCCCACTTTCTCTCCCCATTTCTGCACTAGTGAATCTTCCTTTTGAGCTTCTTTAATTCTCTCCAAGAGAGTGGAAGTCACTTTAATATTACCAAAAACACCTTATGGCTCCCAAGGCAGGGTTTCCACTCACAAACCGACTTGAGTAAATTCCACTCTTTAATCATTACCCGGCTACTTGCGCCTTGCGACTCAAAACATCAGCCACTACGTTCACGTTTCCTGGATGGTAGTTGATGGTGTGAGAACCCACATTTTTTAAAATATAATTTCCCCAAACTACATGCCTTGCACCAAGATTTAAATCACCTCTTATATGCCTAGCATTATAGTTTACAGTGTGTTACAACAAATTTCTTGTGTTGACCCTCACTTTAAAACACAATTCTCTTATTTACATGCCCTATTATAAGATCTAAATCATTTATTATATACCCTTACAATACATTTTCTATATACTATAATAATTTCCATGCATAACATTCCATTTTATTTTACTTGGAGTAAAATATTTTCTTGAGTTAGTTTAAGTTAATGCACCACTTGAATTTGTCCAAGTGTTCTTGTTTTAGTGGTAGAGACTTTATGTGAGTGATTAGAGGTGTTAAAGAATGATTGGTGCACTTGGAAAGGTTAGTTAGAGGTGTTAAAGAATGATTGGTGCATTTGGAAAGGCTAAGACACCATTAGTCAAAGATTAAGAAAGAATGGGACAAGTAAGTGGACATGTGGCAAAACCTTAGCCAAGTATCTTGTTGGAACCAAGATTAGAAGATTATTTAAACTAGCCAAAGTTTTTTTTTCTTTTGTATTGGCCGAATTTCTTGGCTCAAGAGAGAGAGAGAGTGAGCTCCACAAACTTGCTTTCTTACCCTAGCAAACCAAGAACAAAAAAATCCAAAGGAGAAAGAGCTAGAGTTTGTGAGAAATTTCCTTCAATCTTTGAGGTTATCTCAAGCTTAAAGCTTCCATTGTGGTGGTTTGTTTGGTGACCCAAGCAACATGTAAGTAAGGTATGTAATCTTTAGAATTAAGGTTTATGATGTTATATCATCCACTTTAAGCTTAAATGATGAAATACAAGTTGTTTGGTTGAGATTAGGGGGTTAATCCCTTGAATTTGACAAGTAGTGGATAAGTTTATTAGTGTGCATACCAAGTATTTGATGAAATGTCCAGCCCTTATTCATGTGTATTTATGAAGTGTTGATATATTTTAAAGCCCTATTTAGTTAGATTTAATACTTGATATGTGTAAAAGGTGAAAATAATGAGAAGAGTGAAAGCTGGAAAATTTCAAGTGTGCTGACCAAAATTTTAAGGGTTGCTGTCCGGTTTTTGCCTTGATGTTTCATGCATATTTTGGCTACAAAATGAGTGATATATGTTTGGTTATGTGTGTGTAGGTTGTCTACAAAAAATTAGCCAATTTGGTTGAGTAAATTTTGAGTTACAAGCAAAGGAACAAAACTGGACAAGGTCCAGAATTTTCTGTCCAGCAATCTTGTAAAGGCCATAACGTTTTACTCACTGATCGGAATTGAGTGCCATTTGTGGCATTTGAAATTAGACTCTTAGAGCTTTAAAATGGTACCAAGCTCATTTTCTGGTTAGTCTTGGGCGATCCGTGGCGAGTCGTGGAATTTGGCTGCCTGGGCGGTACTGTTCATCCGTGGCAGTCCAGAAATTTCATTTGGTTTCTTAATTTGGGGCCACTTATGTTGGGATTTTGGAAATGGTTTCTTCTAGACAAATTTAGCCTTATGAACCTAGTTTCCAACGCAACTAACAAAACGTAATTCTGACTCTCCTACAATGAGCCGTGACCATTTTCCCGAGACTGGCCGGCCGACACTGTTCAAATCGAAAATGAAACCTTTGAATTTAAATGAAACCTTTCCTTACCAAGCAATCATATGAGCATTAAACATGTATTTTCATGAACTTTTACTATACTTTGGACCTCATTTACATGAAGGATTAAGTAGATTATCTTAGTTACTTAGCTTCTTCATGAACCTATAATTTAGGGAGAAACGAATCTTATTGTTATCATTTTCGTTCGTTGCCCTAGGATCGGGAAACGAAGGTGACTGTAACTGGATCATTTGAAGTTGATAATGGCTGTTGTTTGACAGGTGAGTGTTCCACTACCTGCTACTTGTTATGTGAAATATTTGTGTACTTGAAAGTATTGAATTGTTATTGTTTGAGCCAAACACTGTTTTAATTAAAATTTGAGGCGAGTGTGTACTTTATCGCACTCGACCTTCCTTGTGTTATTTTTCTTTTCACTGATGTTCTACTTACTGAATGAATTAACATGAAATGAGATATTGCTATACATGAAAGTGCTTAAGTTGCTTGGATGATATTCCATCAACTACTGTTACTGTTTGGGTACCCAACCTCATAGGTGAGTCGGTTGTATCGAGCCAGCAAGGGCTTGGTCGAGAAGGCCGATAAACCTTGAGGACTGTTTACTGTTCACTGGAAATTGAATCTTGCCTGGAGGTCCTTGGTGAAGCATAGCCGTTGTGCTTGCTTGTTGTGTTGTCCAGCACCACCAGTGATAAAATCCTCGGCTTGATACTGTTTTATTGGAATCCTTGAGCATTGGAAACTCGGATTCCTTGTGACACCCCGAAAGATGAGTGTGAGAACCCGAAACATTTTATATATTTTCGAGACATTATTTTGTTTCCTTGTCTATAATTTTATGCCTTTCTTCAATATATTAATTTCTTATACATTTTTATAAGTGAATATAGTTTTCAAACCATTTTCTTGGTACAAATTAGTCCACGTTAATTTTGAAGAGTATTTTGAACGTGGGACCCGCTAGTGCGGTAAATGTAATATATTTTTGATAACTTGTTGGAGTTTTGTACTAAGTGATATTATTTTACAAGGTATTAAGAAATGATTAGAGGTTATCTAGAAGGATTAACCATTGGAAGACAACAAGATGAGGATTTACCCTTGGATGCCATTTGTCCTTGAAACATTGGACCTTGACTTTGACTTGGACTTGTCTTAACCTTTACTAAACCAAATTTTGACCCAATTTCTTTCCATTTTATTGTCTTGGCCGACTCTCTCTCTCTCCAAGAAAAGAAAAGAAAGCTCTCAACTTGTTTCTTCAATTTCTTGCTCAAATCTAGCAAATCAACCGTTTAAACTTCCAATTTCTCCACAAAAACCCTTAGTTTAGTGGTTGTGAGGTTGGTTGTGAAGTGGTTTGGAAGAAAATGGTGCTAAGTTGCTTCCTTTCTTGAGGTTTCAAGGTGAGTGACTTATGAATTCCTTCTTCGGTCTTGCTAATGTCAAATTAATGGTTTGTATTGGTTAAAGATGTGATTTTATGGAGGATTAGCACTTGAATGCATGAAATTCCAGATTAGGGTTTTTAATTTCCCCAATTCTGCCTGGCACTGTTCATCATAGTTAGAGGCTGAATTGGCCTTAGCACAAAACATGAAAGTTGTAGAGAATGAGGTTTTATAGTTACCTGCAAAATTTCAGCTCAATCCAAGTTCGGTAGCCTGTGAAAAGACCAAAATACCCCTGCTGCCCTGTTTCTGTCCGAACCTGGAAATCAGCTTTGGTAATTGGTTAGTTTGACTGGGAATACTACTGATTTGGTTGTTGATGTCTTCTTACGAATTCTAGCCTTGTATCTTAGCTTTTAAATGGCTTTGGAATTACCTGATTTGGAGTTGTGTGTGCTGAGGTATGACTGAATGAATCAGAACTGCCACAGTGAGCTTCGAACTAGAAAATCTGGGGTTGTTTTGGTAAATATGACCTAGTTAGGGTGAGAACTGGACTGCGTGGTCTTCATGAAAGTTGTAGGGAATGATAATTTAGAGGTGCCTACAAAATGTCAGGTCATTTAGAGTTGTGTAGAGTGAGATATGTCGATTTTACTGTTGCTGTTCTGGGTTGATCAGAATGTGCGAACTGCGCTTGTAATCGTCTGTTTTGACTGGAATTGCTTTGGATTTGGATGTTGGTGTCTTCTGATGAAATGTATCTGGATGTCTTGGTTACCGTATGCCTTTGGAATCAATGCATTTGGACCTGTATAGACTGAGTTGGACTAATTACAGCATAGTGTGATTTGTAAACCTGCAATTACGGTTCTAGTTTGGTATTCTGCATTTTTTACCTAGTTGTACTAGGATTTGGACTGAGTGGCCTTCTACATTGTTGTAGCCCTGTCTTTTAGCTTCGAGACGGTGGGTCTTGCACCTTTATCCGACAATCGTAGCACCTTTGGTACCATTACCGTAAAATGACGTCAAAACCTGTTTTTCTGGTTTTGAGCTTAACTTTCATTTCCGGACTTTTCCCTAACTTGACTTGTACTAGTACTACTTGGAGCTTGCTGAATGACTATTGGATGAACTTGTTGTTGTGTGTGTACCTTTGGGACTGGCTGAGAAAATAATGAAGCCATGATGGCTGGAAAAGTTAGCAAATTTAGGGGAAGTGCTGTCCGAAGTTTTAAAGGGTTTGATTGCTTTGGGTTTGTGATCTAAGGCTTGGATTTGAGCAAGGCAATATTTATATGATGGATGATTTCTGAGCCATGGAGGTGAGTGACCTCAAACTACTTCTAAAGTTATTTATGAACTGTTTCTTACATTATTTACTTTTGAACTGTTTCCAAAGTTACTTTTGAAATGTTTTCTTGCATATCATGTGTGCTGGCATTTGAGTGTGCCTTGTTTGCTATATTTCTTGACTTCATGACTTGTATTTTGGTTGATAACGTGTTAAGCGCTTATAATGATTTCCAAAACAAGTTTTCGAGACGAGTGTGTACTTTATCGCACTCGACCTCGATAAATGTGAAATTTTCGATTGAAATGTTACTTGCGCATGAATGTAAGCCTTTTGGGCTGAACTGGCCACTGCCCCTTGTTACCGGTCGTCTTGAGCCAGAAGCGGACTCGGTCAGGCGATTAGGAACTTGGGTGAACGTTTGGTATACTCGAGTATTACCTATGTTGGTTGGTGGAGCCTGGCCAAAAGCCAGGGACGGGGTGAATGAAATGAAATGAATGACCAAATGAGCGAGGAAATGTCAGGAGAATGAATGTATCCTTTCATGAATGTTACCATCGCTGTCCATTGTAAATGTTTCTTGAATTATTGATAATCCATATTTACTGTTTTGCAAATGATGTAGTTGTTTCCGGATTTATCATTTAATTTATGACATCATTGCTATATGACATCATTGAAATGAACTATTGTGAAATCGATTTGATTAATGATTTTCTGGTTACTCGCTGAGCTTTTAGCTCACCCCAAAAACTATTTTATTCCCCTCCACAGGGCTCGTGGCGAAGGAAGGACTTGTAGTACTTGTGCACGTGTATGGATGGCCTAAATTTTGTACAATTTGGATTTGGAATTATTTTATGTATAGTTGGGATTAGTTTCCGCTGCATTTGTGACATGTAATTATTGGAGACGGATGTGTATTTGTGGACCATTTGATGTATACTTGAGATTTGTATTGTATTTATTTGAGGAATGTAGTGAACGACTGAGTCCCGGCGAGAGTTGGGCAGGCGACCCGCCGAACCCTGGGGTACGCCCTAGGGGGAGGTGGGGCCGTCACATTCCTGATATACTCGAGTATTACCAAACTACTGTTTATGGAGTGCAGGCCCGGTGGGGGGGTAGATTGGTGGACGGAGACTGGTGAAAGTGGTGTTCTACGGACCCTTTTATACTGTGCATACAAATGTTGACGGAGTGTCAACAGGAGGAAATTATGATCAAGTTGAAGTGGATCTTTGGCTTTTGAAAGCCACCCGTATCCTTGAATTGAATTGTGATTAAACTGTTATCCTACTGTGTGATATTTATTTGATTATTTTTATGCTCTTATTTGGCTATGTGCTTACTTGTTTTACTTGGAACCTCACTGAGCTTTAGCTCACCTCATTCCTTTTGTTTTCCTTAACAGAGCGGGAAGGCTTTTGATCAAGGGCATACTTAGCTTTATTTTGCCGTTTTGCGTTTTGAGGTTGTGACTTCCTTTTAAGCAGACTTGCAAGCTTAATTTCTTAAGTATGGTTTTATTATGTAAATTGGAGTAAAGTGTGGCAAGTTGACATGATGATATATGTGCTAAGCTGAAATGTTGGATTAGGGATTATACTTGAATCAGGGTTTCAATTTCCGTGAGTGGATGATGTTACGTTGCTTCATTAATGATAGTAATTCTTTGAACGACTGAGTCCTGGCGAGAGTTGGGCCGACAGTCCGCTGATACTTAGGGTTCGCCCTAGGAAGAGGTGGGGCTGTCACAGATGGTACAGTCGTAATCCTCCAAAAATTCCATCCATCGTCGCTGCCTCATGTTCAATTCCTTCTGTGAGAAGAGGTACCTCAGACTTTTGTGATCGGAGTAAACCTTGAAGGTTACCCCATATAGATAATGTCTCCACTTTTTAAGAGCGAAAACAACGGCAGCTAGCTCCAGATCGTGGGTTGGATAGTTCTGCTCGTGGGGTTTCAACTTTCTAGAGGCAAAAGAGATCACATTACGGTTCTGCATTAACATGCAACCCAGGCCTTCTCGTGAGGCATCAGTATACACAGCAAATCCGTCCACTCCATTTGGCAAGACTAGCACTGGAGCCATGTTCAATCTTTTCTTTAGTTCGTGAAAACTCGTCTCGCTTCGGGCATTCCAAAGGAACCGACCATGTTTCTTTATCAAGTCGGTTAAGGGACCGGCCAGTTTGGAAAAGTCCTTGATGAAACGCCTGTAATATCCAGCCAGCCCTAGAAAGCTACGGATCTCGGTGGGATTTTCTGGCCTCTTCCAATTAGTCACAGCCTCTACTTTCGCCGGATCAACTGAAATACCCTATTGAGAAATTATGTGTCCCAGAAAAGAAATTTTCTCCAGCCAAAATTCGCACTTGCTGAACTTGGCGTATAGTTGATGGTCTCTTAGGGTTTGTAAGACAATCCTCAAGTGCTGCTCATGCTCTTCACGTGTCTTGGAATAGACCAGAATATCGTCGATGAAGACTACTACAAATCGATCCAGGTAGGGCTTAAAAACCCTATGCATTAAATCCATGAAGGCGGCAGGAGCATTGGTTAATCCAAAGGGCATAACTGCAAACTCGTAATGCCCATATCTCGAGTTGAAGGCGGTTTTCGAAATATCCTCCTTCCTGATTAATAACTGGTAATACCCTTGACGGAGATCTAGTTTTGAGAAAACCACCGCTCCTTGCAACTGGTCAAACAACTCATCTATGTGGGGCAGTGGATACTTATTTTTCACCGTAATATTATTCAAGCCCCGATAATCGATACACATCCTCAACCCACCATCCTTTTTCTTCACAAACAGCATAGGGGCTCCCCAAGGAGACCCACTCTCTTGAATGAATCCCCGCTCCAGAAGGTCCTGTAATTGCATCTTTAGCTCCTTGAGCTCAGCAGCAGCCATTCGGTATGGTGTTTTTGAGATAGGTGAGGATCCCGGTAGTAGGTCTATTTTGAATTCAATCTCTCTTTCCGGAGGTAGAGCTACTAACTCATCAGGGAATACATCCGGAAATTCCTTTACTATGGCCACGTCTTCCACCTTTAACTTATCCGTGAGGGTATTAATCAGAAAGGCTAAAAATCCTTGCGCCCTTCTACTTAGCAGTTTCCTAGCCCGAATGCCCGAAATCAAAGCAGATGAGGCTAACCTACCCCTTATA
Source organism: Coffea arabica (assembly GCF_036785885.1). NCBI lineage: Eukaryota > Viridiplantae > Streptophyta > Magnoliopsida > Gentianales > Rubiaceae > Coffea > Coffea arabica. The sequence continues at coordinate 44,765,615 of NC_092320.1, read as the reverse complement.
TCCAACCTTATGGTTGCCTCACCAGGGATGCGGAATTCTACCACTTTTTTTTTACAGTCCAGTTGGGCATTATACTTGGCTAGCCAATCCATACCCAACATCACATCATACCCTTTGAGGACTAAGCTTATCAAGTCCCCTAACAATCTCTTCTCTCCTACCCACACTTCACAATCCTTATAAACCATACTAGTAACCAAACGTTGATTCCTCGTAGGTGTACTAACTTCTAGGTCGTATGGTAAACTAGCAGGTTTTATATCGATGCCACACATGAAACCAAGGTTAACGAAGGAATGAGTGGCACCAGGATCAATTAAAACTTTAGCAAAGCGGTGGAAAATAGGGATTGTACTTTCTATGACCTTCGAGGAATCTGGGACCTGTTAGGGCTCTAAGGAATACACTCGAGCTGGCACCTTAGGTTTGGACCCATCTCCCCTAACTGGTCCAGCATTGGTCTTTGGCGCGGTTTGAGCCCCCTTTCCGTCTTGCTTTAAAAGTGGGCAGGTAGCAAGCTGATGGTCTGCGCTTCCGCAACGCAGACATTTGCCCCCTTTCTTCCAGCAACTATTTTCGGAGTGATTCGGCTTTCCGCAGTATCCACAAGGCCCACAGGATGCCGAACCGGAACCCTTCTGGAAGTTTCCGCCTTGGCCTCTTCCGGCTGAGCTACCCCTGGACTGAGCCCTTCTGCCGAAACCTATCTGTCGTCCACCTCCAGTTCCTCATCGGAACTTGGAGGGAGTACTTTTATCCCCTTGTCCAGAGCTGCTTCCAGGAAAACCCCGCTTCTTCGCCTGGAAGTTCCGTACTTGGATCCTGGCACTCCCTACTAGTTGGGCCTTCTCAACGGCCTCGCTAAAAGCATTAATTTGAGCCACTGCCAAGTCCTTCTGAATCTCCACGTTTAGGCCCTGGATAAAACGCCTAATTCGCCGTTGCTCTGTCACAATCAACTCAGGCGTAAATTTGGACAGGCGGGTGAACTGGCTCTCGTATTCCGCCACCGATTGAGCTCCTTGGCGGAGTCGGATGAACTCATCTTCTTTACTCTCCTGAACCAGAGGAGGGAAGAATTTCACGTTAAACTCTTTCATAAAATTTATCCAAGTCCTGGGCGTTTGTTCCCATTCCCATTTTTGCCGTATGACATTCCACCAGGAACGGGCCGTCCCTTCCAGCTGGAAAACGGCAAAAGTCACCTGCCGTTCTGCGGTATAGTGCAGGGCAGCGAAAATATCGACCATCTTTCGAGCCACCTTTCGGCGACATCCGGATCGGATTCCCCAATGAACTTGGGTGGAGCAAACTTTTGAAATCGTTCGAGAGCTCTGTCTTCGCTCTCGACAAGATTGCCAGGGTTTCCAGGGTTTCCAGGATTAGGGTTTGGATTCTGGCCTTGTTGCTGCATCACTTGTGCCAGCAGGTTGGTCATTTGTTACATAGCGGCAGTTATCTGTACATTGGGGTCAACTCTCGGTTCAGAATTGGGTCCAGAGGAGGTTTCCCCAACACCCCGGTCTGGCGTAGGTTGCCTATTCCCGCCCCCACGTCTCCGTCCACTACGTGTGCCTTCCATAAGATTTACTTGGTTTAGGCAATTGTACTAAACAAATATAATAACAATGCATGTAAGTAAAACCCAAAAACTTTTAAAAACATATATATACATTCCAAACAAGGCACACAACACACATAGCAACAAGCAGTCAAGTCAAGTACAGTCAAGTCAAGTACAAACATGGACAATCCCCAAAGGAATGGCCTCATCAAAAGAAATATACACGTAGCTAATCTAGACGTACAAAACGATTAGCTAAGGCTCTTTCCCTATCCGTCCTATGTACAGAAACAAAACTATCTCAAAGACCCTAGGAGTCGTAACCTAGTCTGACGACGAGCTAGTAGACCCACCGGATGGAGTGGATCCAACCCCAGCCTCAGGCCCCGCACAAGAGTCCTCGTCACTCACGTCCTCGACCACGTCAGTACAGAGGTTCAGGATCGAGACAGCTCGAACCTTCACCTTTCGGGCTCTCTTAGACTCGCGCTCACGGACTTCCCTAAGTTGAGTGTAGAGGTCATCCACCCTATCCTCTACCTCTAGCACGTCGTACTCCAAGCCCTTAATACGCTCGGCCTGTCTCTCATTGGCCGCCCTAAGCTGGGTCACCTCGGCCTCAAGTCGAGCATTCTCTCCGGCCAACTTCTTACGCTCCGCGGCCACGGCCAACACTAGAGCGTTAGGGTAAGTATACTTATGTCGGCACTCACACCGTCTGAGGCGGTTAGCCGGGCTCCAACGAACCACGGCCCCTCCTGGCCGAATCTGGTATGGGATCACTGGAAGTGCTTCACGAGGTCTCTAGCCCGGAGGACTATCACTAGGCTCACCCTGTCCGGCCATCCTACACCAAAAGAGCAATTAACCATAAATAAGCTTAAAGGCCATAAACAAAGAACCCTCAAATCGAGCATTTCTATTACACCCAAACTAATTCAAACCTAGGCTCTGATACCACCTGTGACAGCCCCACCTTCCCCTAAGGCGAACCAAAGAGGTTACCGGACTGCCTGCCCAGCTCTCGCCAGGACTAACGCTGCAGTTTAGAGCGATCTATTGCGTTCCGGAACTTACAAACGTGTGTAAACAAATCAAAATAAAAAAATAAAAAAATAAAAAAAAAGAAATCCGGAGTCGGCCATGAGTAGTAACCGACCCGTCAGAACCCAACCAAATATCAAGTAAACATTCACATCTTGAACTTTAGTATTTACAATCCAAAGTGGCATACAAAAGTATTCAAAAGTGGATACATGTATGGTTTGCCAAAACAAAAGAGATACGGACCCAAAAGTACATTTAGGGTTTCAATAAATGAGCTATACAAAAGATATGTCCAACTAGCTCAATTCGGCAACCAAATATCAATTGCAGTCCAAAAGTATTTATTTTCCTGTAAGGAAAACACAAGGAATAGAGTGAGCTAATTGCCCAGTGAGATAATACTACTCAAGCAACCAAGTTCATAGATGCATCAAGCTTTTCAGTCCAATTCATCAAAAGTAAATAAAGACACACATCAATAATGATGATAAAAGGATACGGGCGGCTCTCAAGAGCCCTTTTCCTCGTTTGCATTCTTGATCGGATCTCATTGACTCTCCGTCAATGTTTAAAAGTAACCAACCGTAGACTTCACTTTACTTCCATTCCTTCCACCTAACATTCCCCTACCGGGCCCGAACTCCAAACACTTGCACTGTGGTATTACTCGAGTATACCGGAATCGAGAGTCTCTCATACTACAAGATTCCATAACAGTCCCCAAGGTTCATTAATTGGCACGACCAAGCCCTTGCCGGCTCGATTCAATCAACTACCAATGGGGTTGAGCTCAATGGTAACAATCATGGTCGTTGGATACTCGTCCAAACGACACCAAGTCAAGTACTTTCATTTCATGTAACATTCCAATAACATGATAAGCAATAAGTGAGAGTGATAAAGTACGCTCTCACTTCAATCATTTAACATTCAACGCATCAAGTTCAAGTATCAAAGCCATATAGTAACACACAAGTGAGTAGTACACTCACCAAGCTTGCAAATGGTGTTTCATGCACTTCCGTCAAAAGAACGTCGTGAACCACCGTCACGCCCTAAAACATGCAAAAAAGTACAATGAGACTCGATAACGAGTCATAAACCAATGCCAAATATGACCCCAATAGGGTTCCATAAGCATATACAAGCAATAGAGGAAACCAGAAATATCCGGAAATGGAATAGGCTTTAGCCCTGAAAAAATAGTTTTTGACCTCATTTTGCGGTAATGGCACCAAAGGCACTACGATTATCGGATGAAGGTACAAGACCCACCGTTTCGAATCTAAGAGATAGGGCTACAATGTTCCAGAAGGCAACTCTGTCCAGTTTCAAGTGTAACAAGGTCAAAAATGCAAGATACTACACCAGAACCGGAAAAACAGATTCACAAAACGCATTCTGGTGTAAACATCATAAAACAAGCTACCTAAGTCCAAATCCAGTAATTCCAAAGCCATCCGAAAGCTTAGAAATAGGGCTACATTTCATCAGAAGACCTCAACAACCAATTCCGAAGCATTCCTAACCAAAATAACTAATTACAGACGCAATTCTCAAATTCGGGTAAAACTATGACAGCAAGGGTAATTTCGACTTTTCTCAAGCTACGCTACTCCGATTGATCTGAAATTTTGTAGGCATATCTAAAATATCATTCCCTACAACTTTTATGTTTTAACCCAAGGCCAATTCTGTAACATCCCGAATATTAGGAGGTTGTTTGTGAAGAAAATATTAAAGTATATTTCTTCGGGTTTGATTTAAAACCTTATTTTGTTTTAAACGACTAGAAACCCTAATGTTTTAATCAAAAACCCTAGTTTACTTGTGACTAAACGGTTTCTTAAATCTTTCATATTTTACTAGAGATTCTAATGTTAATTATTGAAATTGTAAATTCCTCACGTTTTCTTAAAAATTTCCTTTTATTTGGAAATTATTATTTATTAAGACCCTACTACCCAATTGTTCAACAATAAGTGCAGATGAACCTGGAAATAGGGTTTTACACTTCGGTTTCAAGATTTGAGCAAAATTAGGGTTTTCGCGATTTTTCGCCGGATGAATTTTCGGTACTGGCCGAGGATCAATTTGATGATTAAAAGTGACTTTTAAGTGAGAAATAATATGTGAGTAGTAGCAATGATGTAAGGTTAGTGAATGGGAAGTAAAAACCCTAGTACGTGAGTTTTAAGAAAAACGGCGCGAACCGGCGGGTCCCGCGCATTACCGTTTGAACGCACCACTTGACCACCACTTTCTTACCCTACAAGCTCATTGACAATTGAGCAAAATATCTTCTTATATTACAGCTAAGGGGACCAAAATTTGTGGCTTATAAGCAAGGGAAAGAAAGAGAAAAATGAGTGGCCAAGTGTTGGGCAATTTGTGGACACCATTAGTTCTAATCTTTTGGCTTTATTATAAGACAAACTTAGCTTCATTTCTCTTGATATTTCTGCCAAGGAGCCGTGAGGGAGAGGGAAGAAAACACCAAGAGAAATTTCTTCATTTCATCTTCAAATCCAACAACTTAGTGAGAAAATAAACAAAGTAAACTGATTAAACTTGTTCTTGAGTGATTAAGTGGTGATTTGTGGTAAGCTTTTGGAAGAAGGAAGCTTGGGCTACTCTTAGTGACCTCTAACCAAGGTAAGAGAACTTATCTCTCCAAGTTTTACTTTCAATCTTGTTAAATTAAGCTTAACAACTTGAGATTATGGTGAAATCATGGATGATTAGCATGTTTTAGAAGTTTTCCCCTTTCTTATTTGATGACTAGGGTTTGGGGAAAAATCTGCCCAAATGATTGTATGATGTTTATATGTTGCAATTGAGGCGTTATATGGTGTTTTGGTAGTGATTGGACCAAGAAATTAAGGAAAGATTCACTAGAAACTCAAAATTTCCAAAATCTGGAAAATTGTCTCAACATTCTGTCCGAATTTTTATCTGTATGTTAGAGGCTGTTTTGGCCTTAGGTCAAAGAATAAAAGTTGTAGATAATGGCATTTTATAGGTGCCTACAAAATTTCAGCTCAATCGGAGCAATGTAGGATGTGAAAAGTCCAAAATACCCTTACTGTTCTAAGTATTTCCCAGCAGTCCGTTTCATCAGTTAAGTCCAGTTTATCACATTTTTTGACTAGGAGCCGTACTGATTTAGCTCTAGGCCAAAACATGAAAGTTGTAGTGTTCTGAAGTAGCTTTAAAATGCCTCTAAGAACACCTGAATTGGACTTTTTTACACTGAGTTATGTCCGTTACAGCGTAATGCGTTTAAACAGCTGACGAATTGGTTTCTGGTTTAGTAATTTGAGAATTTGACCAAGTTACATTAGAAACTGGACAAAGTGACCTTCATGAACATTGTATCTCTGTGTCTTAGCTTCGAAACGGCATAAGTTACGCCTCAATCCGATAAGCGTAGCCTCGGATATGTTATTTCCGCATTTGTACGTCAAATCTGTCTTGTGCTAAATTGAATTTCTGCACTTGTCCTTAATGCGATTCTTGTTATTATGATATTGTGAGCCTATGGAACGGCTCTTGACATAAATTGCTGATATGTATGATGTTGGGTTGTTGTTGAAGAAAAATAATGAAGCCTAAATGGCTGGAAAATTAGGTAAACACAAGGGGCATGCTGCCCAAATTTACGCTCGAAGACTAGAGAACTACTTGCAACTTGAGTAAGGGTTAAGAGTGATTACTGCTTGAACCATCTAGGGTACTTGAGTCTTCTTGTTCCGAGGTATATAAGTAAGGACTTGGCCGAACTTGTACCCTTGAGAAATGCAATCATGATTGCTCGAAGTATGTTTTCCTTGTATTTTCCACTCGCATGACGATTTCAAGTATAAAAGTTACAAAGTTTTACCGTTTAAAAAGTGAGCAAGTGTTTCACACTACCATCCAAGTGAATTCCAATTTCTTGAATTTTATTGAACGAAACGTTTAAGTTTCGAATCTAAGTCGTGTTTCAAAGTTCTCAAACTGAGTTTTATCGCAGATTTGGACTCCGAACCCGGAGTATAACCTGAAAGTGACCAGTAAAGGCACTATATCTTTTGGTGAGTGCTTTCAAATACCGAATTGAACTTGATACTTGAACTTGATACGTGACCAATCTGATTACATGTTATATACGTGAATTGTAAGGGCAAGAGTGTACTTTATCGCACTTGCCCTTACGTGATATACTTGTTTATTGTTGCAATTGACTTGATATACTTGATTATGATGCGCGCACTTCCTGGAATTCCAGAAACCCTGTGGCGAGTTACTCTAGTCGAGCCGGCAAGGGCTTGGTCGATTGGGTAACGAACCCTGGGTCTCTTGTATTGTCGAGTGGAGTGATATCTCCTCGACTAATCGGTATACTCGAGTATTACCACCCGTGTTTATTGAGGATTTTGGGCCCAGTAGGGGGTTTGAACGGTGGACGGAGAGTCGTGTAAGTGGTGTTCTACTGGATTGGTTACTTACTTGAAAGTTGACGGAGTGTCAACTACTACGTGATCAAGCTTCTGGTAATGCAACGGGAATTTGGCTCCTGAGAGTCATCTGTATCCTTATACTTTGGAGTGAATATTGTTTATTGGATTATTGTTGCTTTTGAAAAACTTCTACACTCTCTCATTTTAAGATTGCTACTTGACGTGTTATTGCTCACATTTATGAACTCTTCATGCTTGTTACTTTGCTATACCGAAAACTTGTACTTCTAAATAATGGTCAATTTGCTATTTGGAACCTCACTGGGCTTTTAGCTCATTCCACTCCATTTGTTTTCCTTTCAGGGGTACGAGTGACGCGTGAGACTTGTAAAAGACTAGCGTAGCCTTTTGTTTTGACTTTTGACTTTTTGGTCTTGTACTCGTGCTATTCCTCGAATGGAACATGTTGTACTTGGATTGTATACGTATTGAACTAGTTGGGTGTGTTGAGACTTTGTACCTCAATTTCTATTAATGTAAATTATAAGCTTGAATTGGGAATGTTATTTATGGTTCATGGATGTGTGTACGTGACTCAATTAAAATAGTGAGTGAGTCCTGGCGAGAGCTGGGCAGGCGGTCCGCCGAACCCTTTGGTACGCCTTAGGGGGAGGTGGGGTCGTCACAAATTCAGCCTCTAACTATGAGCTATAGTACCAGGCAGAATGAAGAACAATGAAACCCTAGTTTTTTCAATTTTCTTCCAAAACAGAAATTTCTTGCAATTAACCACTTTTTCCACCTTCTAGATTCCTCAAATATCTTTTCGAATCATCATACATGACCACATAATCATATTCATATTAAAACAGAAAAATCCCCAATAATTACAAAACTTCATCAATTCAACCACAAATCAAGATATAATCCATAAATTTGCACCTTATACTACCACCAATCATGAATTTAACATCATTAGAGGGAGGAGAGGGGTCCTTCTCAACTTAGCTTAGCAAAACAAGAAAGAGAGCAACTAGTCCTCTTTGCTTTCCAAGTAACTCCACAAAACAACTCACAAACACTCCCTTAAGGTTTTCTATGGAACAAAAACAAGAATAGATGGTTGAGTGATTGGATTTGAGCAAGAGGGAATCAAGAAATTGAAGAGGTTTTCTTTCCTTCCTTCCTTGAGAGAGCCGACCCCTTGAGCTAAGAAATGGAGCAATTTTTGGTAAATTTTTAGTTTATTAAGTCAAATGGTAAGACATGGAATAGTAGTCAAAAGTTTCTACCAACCCTATGGTGACACTTGTCACCATCATTAATGCATCTCTATCTTTTTGTTTCCTCTCACACCAATCCAAATAGCACCCTCTAATTATCTCTTAACACCCGGTAAATTAATTCCAGTATCCAAAACTTAACCGAGTTGGCCGAATTTTTCCAAACTTTTCGCCCTAGTGGGTCCCACGTCCGGTATACGCTCTTAATTTCTCAAAACCTATTCGATAATAGAAAAATCATCTAAAAACTATATTTACTCATAAAAATTATCTAGAAAATTTTCCTAATAAAGAAAATGCGGAAAACAAGCCATGAAATAAATAAAACCCTAGAAAATGAAAAAAGTACGGGTTCTCACATAAAAGCAGGATAACAAGAACAGAGTTTCGGACAGCTCACTCTCACGGCTTCCTTCGAATTTCTCTCCACTATCAAACCATAATCAAGCTATAATTCACATAAACAACAACAATCAAGCAATAAGACCTCAAGTCAGCTACCTAAAGGTCTCCTAAAGACCGCTAGCCTAGGATTTAAAGCAAGATAAATGTTTCCTCAAATCCACTAACCTAATAACTTGATTAGGGTTTCAAACCCATGAAAACCAACCATCAATCTTTGTATAAATTGAAAGATTAAAGAGGGTGAAGGGGGTTACCTTCCAAGCAACTAAGCCCTAGATATAAGTGAGAGTCCCACCAAAATTTCACCAAGCAACTCTACAAGATGGCACCTTTCTTCAAGCTAGAGTGAAATTCCAAGTGGTTTGTGAGTTGGATGATGAAAAGCAAGCGAACTTGGAGCTAGAAGATGAAGTTTTCTTCTTCCCTTTGGAGCTTCTAAGGCTGGCCAAAAATGAGAGATGGTGAGGGAGTGTTGGTGGTTTGATTCTTGGAGAGAAAGAATGAAGAAATGTGTTGAGGAAGCTAACTTAAAGTTGTACCAAAAGTCAACTCTTAATAGTAACTAAATAGGGTTTTGTACTACCACTTTCTCTCTTGTTAGCTACACTTAAACACTAATCCTCCAAGATAATTCCTCTAACACTATGATTATTCATACTTATTAGTCTAGTACTAAATCCTCAAATCTCCAATTAGTCGTATCGGCGTGACTTTCAAGAAACTATCAACGCACGCACAGTATAAGGCTTAAATTTTAACTCACTCACATCTAATCCCTCAATTAATTTTTCTTAGTCTACTATTGATCATTCTTAATTCTCCAAGACTAATGTACTCTCGGATCGAACTTGTCTCGAAAAACGTGCATTCGCTATTCCTTACTAAATGAACCACAGAAAAATTGAATTTTCTAACGGGACGTTTTAAAAATATAAGTAAGACGTCATTCCAAAAAAATGGTTTTAAAATGGTTGAAATAAATTATTTGGAGAAAACAGGTGAATAAATAATTAAATAAGCCAGTAAAATAGAATTAAAAATAAGTAAGATTCGGGTCGTCACACAGTGTGCGCAAGATGACTCGCTCTAGATGGTTAGGAAGCATGTATCGCTTAATAGCCCCTTCAGATAGAACGCTACGATCTTCATCAACCAAATCACAGAATTCCTTCCAAGCATTATCTAATGATTAATTCCCTTTTCCGAAATATAAGAGGTTTGTCTAAACCTTCTCACTTTAGGCGTTTAAGGAAAATTATATTGCAGAATCACATTCAGCTTTTGGTAGTTTGTGAAACTCGTGCCAATATTATGCTTGCGGAAGTTTTTCGGTAAAAGTTCCTTTTTGATAATGTAGTATGCAATACTTCTGGTTCACTATGGTTATTTTATAATGGCCCATTTAATCTTGTGCTGGTGGGTGAGGGGGAGCAGCATTTCTCTTTTCTTGTCTACCTAATTTTTTTCTATCCTTTTTGACTGTCTCCTTTGCCCATGCATTTTGCACGGGGGAGGAGAGACGGGTGTTGCGGAGCGGTTTGCTGCAAGGCAAGCCTTTACTTGGGTCATGGCTTGTAGATGAGGATTTTAATGTTGTGGTAGAGGCGGGGGAAAAGAAAGGAACTCTGCCTTTCCATCTATCTGAGGCACTTGACTTTTTGGATTTTTTGTCTACTGTTGAACTGTTTGACGCTGAATTTTCTGGCTCTTCTTATACGTAGTGTAATAATCACTTTGGTCGGGTGCGAATTTGGAAGCGACTGGATTGGCTCTTAATCAATAACTCATGCTTTGATGCTAGTCTTGTGCTGTATGTTTCACATCTAGCTAGGGATCCATCAGATCACTCTCCCCTTTTGCTCTCTGTCATTACACGGGTTGAAGGAAGCCTCGACCTTTTCGATTTATAAATGCGTGGACCTCTCATTCAGGTTTTAGAGATGTTGTTAAGGCCTCCTGGCAACAAGAGTGTGTCGGCACTCCTATTCAAATAGTCTGTACTAAATTGTCCTGCTCAAAAGCGGATATTAAAGTGTGGAATGAGCAATGGTTTGGAAATATTTTCGATAATACAAGGAAGGCTGAGGAGGCCGTGCTTGCAGCGGAGAAGCGTGTGGAGGAGGATGACTCAGCCAACGCAGAGTGGCGGCAGTGTTTGCTAGTGGAGGAGAGTTTTTGGAAGCAAAAAACGAGAGTTCGCTGGCTAGATTTGGGGGATAAGAACACCAAGTTTTTTCATTTAGTAATCAAGCAGAGGAGATTACAATCAATAGTGGCAATTGGATAACATCGGAAGATGACATAGGTGTAGAGGCTGTTCGGTATTTCTCGTCGCTTTTTTCAGTTGAGCCTACTTCTTCTTGGGATTTATCGCTCATTATCCCCAAGTTACTTCTGCCTTCTGACAATGATATGTTAGAAAAGGTTCCTATAATTAAGGAGGTACGGCGTGTAGTTTTCAATATGGATGGGGATAGTGCTACAAGCCCTGATGGGTATTCAGAAAAATTTTTCACGTTTGCTTGGGATATAATTGCTCAAGACATTTATAATGCAGTTGTTAGTTTCTTCTGTGAAGCGGAGTTACCGAGGAGGCTCATAGCTACATTAATTGTGCTAATTCCCAAGGTGTAGAACCCAAACTCTTTTGCTCAGTTTCGGCCTATTAGTCTGTGTAACTTCCTCAATAAGGTGTTGTTGAGGATCCTTGCTAAGAGATTAGCTCTACTGCTGCCCCGCATTGTCTCCCCTAATCAAAGTGGTTTCGTCCGTGGTCGTCAAATATCCGATAACTTCTTACTTGCTCAGGAAGTGATTATGGGTATTGGAAGGAAGAATAGGGGGAAAATGTTGCATTAAAATTGGATATGACAAAAGCTTATGATAGGGTGTCTTGAGGTGTCTTGAGTCTTCCTGGTTAACGTTCTACATGCATCTGGATTTGGAGAAAGGTGGATAGATATGGTTTGGCAACTGGTATTCAATCCATGGTTTTCGGTTCTCATTAATAGGATGCCACGTGGTTTTTTCCCAACTTTGCGAGGGCTCCGGCAAGGGAATCCTCTATCCCCTTCCTTGTTTATTTTAGGTGCGGAGGTCCTATCTCGTCTGTTAAATCAACTTCAATTGCATCCCAGATTTTGTGGATTCAAAGTTCATAGGGCTTGCCCTCCTATTACCCACTTAGGTTTTATGGATGATATCCTGATCTTTTCTAGTGCCTCGGCGCTATCTTTGAAGTTGTTAATGGAGACGTTGGCAAGGTACGAAAGTGTCTCAGGCCAAAGGATAAATGCTACAAAGAGTGGTTTTATGGTTCACTCGACAATGCCTCGAGGCAGGAGGGCTGCAATTCAGCGCATCACGGGTTTCTCTCAAAAGGTGTTTCATGTACGCTATCTTGGGTGTCCGCTGTTCGTGGGGCGACAGAAGAAGGCCTTCTTCCAGGATTTAAGCAATATGGTGTACTCTAAGATCAATTCCTAGAAGAATCGATTGTTGTCTCCAGGAGGAAAGATTGTTCTTATAAAGCATCTGTTGTCCTCTACTCCTCTTCACTTATTGGCTGGGGTTTCACCCCCGAAGTCTATTTTGGCCACAGTGGAGAGGCTTTTTGCTAACTTTCTTTGGGGCATCGATGAGGGTGAATCAAAACACCATTGGATTTGTTGGAAGGACCTTTGTGCTGCTAAAGAGGAGGGTGGGGTAGGTCTTCGTTCCATGGCAGATGTTGTTAATGCTTTCTCAGTGAAGTTGTAGTGGAGGTTTCGACAGAATTCGTCTCTCTGGGCTAATTTCATGATGACTATGTACGTTTCTAATGCCCATCCAGGTATGGTGGGTGACTTAGTGGGGGCTTCTGCCACGTGGCGTAGGATACTTCAGGTGCGGAAATTGCCTGAACTCACTTTTGTTGTTCGATCTGGGAGCTCAAATTTCTGGTTCAATAACTGGTTAGAGTCTAGGCCTTTGTCATTGCGATTAGGCAATGTTTCGGATCACAAGGTCTCTGATTTTTTAATAAATGGCGATGAAATTTTCAATTTTTGGCGGTGTGGGTGCCTGCTGACATATTAAGCGAGATTAGTCAGTTCGCTCTCCCTAAGATTGAAGAGGGAGTGGATGACTTGATGGTCTGGGCACCTCACAGTCTGGAGTCTTCACGCTATGCATGGCTTTTGATTTAGTGCGTACTCATGTGCCGCAGTCTTTTATCTTCTCCAGGGTTTGGCATCCCATAATTTCGTTGAAAATATCCTTCTTCCTGCTTCGATTATTGAGAAATCGATTGTCTTTGGACTCTACGGTATGTAAATTTGATATATCTGGCCCCTCGAAGTGTTTTTGTTGTACAGAGGCAAATGTTGACTCTAGACCATATTTTTTGTGGGGGTAAGATAGCCGTAGAGGTGTGGAAATTCTTTGGTTCTACTGCAGTACAGGGTTACATGGCCAGTTGGTGGTTTAGCTCGTGTATGAATGCATTTCTGTAATTTGTCCACTTGATTATCTCTTCTTTGATTTGCTGGAATATTTGGAAGGTTAGGAACAAAGCGCGGTTTGAAGGAAAAGTTTATGGTCCTGAGGCTATTTGTGGATTTATTTTTGACGATGTGCGAATTCTCTTCAATCTGAAGTTTCCGAGGTATTCCTTTATCCTTACGACATGGCCAAAATTTTATGCTTCTCTCAACTCTGTTCGTAAGCAAGTTTCGTTTAGATTGGTGAAGTGATTGAGACAGACTATGGGAGGGTTTAAACTCAACACGAATGGCTGCTCAATAGGCAACCCTGGGAGGGCATGGGGTGGTGGAGTCTTGTGCGATGGTGAAGGAAAGCTCCTACTCACTTTCTCAACATCTTTTGGGAGTAGTACTAGCATCCAAGCTGAGGCGAGGGCCCTTCTTTTTAGAGTTAATTTTTATATTTCACGTGAATATGTGAGAGTGCAAGTTGAAGTGGACACTTTGGTACTAGTTCAAATATTGAAGCAAGCAATTCGATGCCCATGAAGTATTGATACAGAAGTTCAAATCCTCCTTCAACTTTCGTCCCATTTCGTCAGCATTTCCCGTTGCTTCCGCGAAGGTAATCAAGTGTCGTCCCATTTCGTCAGCATTTCCCGTTGCTTCCGCGAAGGTAATCAAGTGGCTGATTGCTTCAAATGTTGGCTGAGACGAAAGTTGTGACAGAACCTATCATCAATTTGCGGATCTCCCTACTAAAGCCCGATGGGCATTTAGACTGGACAGAATTGGTCTTCCTTCCCTTAGAAAATACTAGGGCAACTCTATTCACGCAGCTTAATTTTTGCTTTGTGCTTCTAGGAGGTAAGGTCTATGCCGCCCCTCCGTTTTGTCTCTCCTATTAAGGAAATAAACTAAGTTTTTGCTGAAAAAATTAATTGCACTTAAAAAATAGTATAGAGACAGTTTAAAAGGGTAAAGTAATAACAACCTGTAAAAATAGAAAGGTAAAAGTTCAATGGTTTATCCAACTAAACGCCGAGAATCATGGACAAATAGGCCTACCATCTTGAAACTATCCAACTTGAAACGATTAATAATGTTATAATAGGGCTACCTGTACGACGGACATTCCGGATAAGTCCAAAGACACATCACGCATGTGAACACACGAGACTGCACGCACACACCCAAAAAAAAAAAAAAAAAAAGCGCACGCACGCACAGAATTTCAGCATTTCTAAAAGTTACAGCGGTACTCCATCAAAATTAGTCATAGATATAATGAACATGCTGCCTTACTGCTAGAGATCAAATTCATTACATATGAAATTAGTGTGGCAATTGTCTGCAGGTGGGACAATACCACTTTCCTCTGAATCTTGTCTCTGGTGTCAAACCAACACAAGAGTAATGGAACCATTCACCGCCTTGGCACTGAGAAGAACAAGAGATGTAGGTTTCATGAGGTAAGAGCTATATAACAAGAAAAAATAGATGTTGCATAAGATTAGAATTACATAACTCGGACCAAAAAAACAAATAGAGGTTGCGGGAGATTAGAGTTATATAACTCAGGCATGAAAACATCAGCAGCAATTTACAGCTGAAACGTGTAAACTTACAGCAGTTTCTGACAATAACTTGTTTGCCAATATATATATATATATATATATATATATATATATATTTACCAAGAAACGAGGTCAAACCTTCATCAGTGCCAATACTGTTTGCCAGATATATTCATTGTAAATTTATATTCCACCCTTTTCTAGCTTTGATCTTATAATGCATGGTCACTTGGAAAACATGAAAGGTTTCTTCTTCATGCTTTTATGTTTCCATGTCTAAACTACAAAATCAGTATTTTGGCATAATGAACCATATCTCCTTACAAAGCAAGCACAGGTTCCATAAGTCTTGACAAATCATTTCTTCTTATTGGGCAAGAAAGATAATAATAACCAAACAGGGCTTTGTGGATTACTTTCACAGTCTACTACTCCCTCAGTATCATTAACAAGATTTCAACTCGTCGGTAAGGTGCATTTTTGGCTGACATGGCATATTTGCTATTTAAGACTTCTGGGGGGCAATACAAAAAAGTTGAGTGTAACCTGACAACATCCATGAAAGTGTTAAAGAGTTTATATTCAAGTTTACAAGTCAATGCAATCCCTTCTCACTCATAACTCTTGTTTAACATTGATCCCTAGTTTCTAGACTAAATAAATACAATTTTGATCTGATTTATTTGAGGAATCAACAGGTACTTCAGATCTGCAGCTACTAGCATAAATCCTCGTATCATACAAAGATGTAATCTCAAATGCACAACAACATTCACACGTAAAAGAAACAACTTAGTACAAGGACATACATTTTCATTGTCGCAAGCAATCATATCCCCGAATGACACCTGAATAATGGAACATTAAGCATATAGATGTGCAGGTCAGTTGAAAATTAAATCCAAGGCCTAGACTGGGAACAGTCATATCATAGCAAACCAAGTGAACAGAAGGCAGAACCTGATTGCAGACACAGTAGGTAGGCTCATTAGGATCAATTGGCTGATCAACATCAACAGGTGCAGTAAAATCCTTTTTATTACCACTCCCAGGAGGAGGCATCAGTTCAAAGTCTCTATCACGCTCCCGGTCCCAATCTCTGTCCCTGTAATCAAGCTTCTTAGACTGAGGTGTTCCATAAATTGGTTTACGCTTTTCGTTTTTAGGGACCAACGGTAACGTTGGAAGAATAGCTGGCTCATCTGCTGCTAATTTTCCCTCTACAAGAATCATAGAAAGAAAAGAAATTAAGAAATTAAGAACATAAACTGACCAGCTGCAAAAAAAATAAGATAGGGTATAAAGTCTAGTTAGCATTGTTGGAGATTTTTACAAAATATTAAAAAAAAAAAAATTCATTGAGAATGGTGAAGCACACAGTATGAGACTAATCCAAGTGCCACTTATCATCAATAGTTGAACTTGTTTAGTCTGTTCCATCATTTCTTTAGAGTATTCAAAAGCAGAATAGTTGGTCAACCTAGAAAGCTTAAGACATACCTTGCTTAAGATCTTCAGCAAAGTTGTTCAGATCCTCATCAAGACGTTTTATGTGGCTGTCTATCTGGAAAACAGGAACATGAAACGAACCTTGACTCGAAAAATCATTCCGCAATGTGTCATCACCAATTAACCAATCAGTAAGCTAAAATGACAGCTCTATTTAAGCAAATCCAAAATTCTAAAATTCCTCAAGGCATGAGAACATTGGAAAGAAGAAATTAGTAGTAAGCCTAAATTAAACCAGCATCAATTAACATAATATCCCATCCTACGCCTTGGAGGTGGAATAACCATATAATACTGAAATGAAATGTTCAATAATTAGAGTTGCATCTGTTTAAAATCAATCATCAATATTAATGCAGTACGCTTATTATTTAACAGATTTTCGAGTTTACAGCCTGAATCCTTCCCCCTCGACCACTGGCCCAAGAAAATAAAAATAAAAATAAAAGCTTTTAAAATGCTAAAAAAATAAAAAGAAAAAGAAAGAGCTTACAAGATCATGCGCTTGTCTGGCCAATAAAACCTTCTCAGTACACAGGCTTAAGGTGTTTTCTTGAGTGGCCTCAATCTCCTTTTTCATTTTCTCGAATGCCTCCTCATTATCTTGATCACGGTAACTATCATGATTCCTATGCGATGCCATTCCTAGACACAACTTCGTTTGCTGACTTGCCTGATTTATCATCGCTTTGCACAAGAAGAAAAAGGAAAAAATAAAACAAGAAAGGAAAACAAAGGGAATTGAAGGAAAAAAAAATTAATCGAAATGGTAGAAATGCTAAAATATATTAAATCCGAAGAAATTAGAAAACCTACCTTGGGAACGCTCGTCGAGTTCTCTAATGGTATTGAGTAGCCTCTGAAGTTCAGCAGGCAAAGTGTTTGCATCTGCTTAGAGATAATAATTTTCAACAACTCCATTGTCACAATTTCACAAGTTCCATGGAATCCCCAAAAAAGGGCCACAAAAACCACAAAAAAGAAAGGAAAATTAAAAAGCCACGAACGAGAGAGAAGATGTAGGGAAATTACACTCTAAATAATCATCGACGAAGACTCCTGTTCTTGCAATCGCCATTAGAGTGAGCAAATTGGTAACCACTCCGATTTAATTTGGTTTAAAATCGAAAGGATCGTATTAACAGTATTAAAGAGGCTAAGATGAGCGAGACGACGTTGCGGTTAAGGACGGCAATGGCGGCCCCGCGGGAGGCTAACGGGGGGTGGAAATTTTTCCCCCCTTGAGAAACAGGGTGGGGGCTAGGTTGTATATCTCCACTCTATCCCTGGCCGCCACCCATTAAAAAATATAAATATATAATTATATATATATAGGTATATAATTATATATATAATATTTAATTTAATTAATTACAAATTTATGATAACGATATTAATAATTATATATATTATGTAATATATATTAATATATGTAATACAATTGATATTACTAATTATATTAATAATTATATATATCTATTTAAAGAAATTATTAATTTGTTATACTAAATGTACTAATATATTTATATTAAATTTCTAATTATACTTAATTTTTTTCAAAAAAAAAAAAACACTGTACAATAATGAATTAGTGATTGTATTTGTATAAAAAAATGAAAATTTGACTACTTTAGTTGTATTTATTTTATTATATTAGATTGTATTTAAATAACTTTTGTTTGATTGTTTTTATGAGTTTCAACTGTGATTTTACAATGAATAATAATTTGGTAATGTGTTCATATTTTAGTACTTGATTATTTGCTAAAATTTAACTATACTAAAATTATATAACAAATTTTTATTATTCCCATGGATGAGACGGGATAGAGTGAGGGGAGCAGGGGCGGGGCACGGGAGAATTAGTAGTGTCGCGCCCAATTTTTCGCGATGAAATAGGTATTTATAAAATATATGATTTTTGTGACGACCCCACTTCTCCCAAGGGCGAACCCAAGGGTATCGGTGGGCCGCCTGCCTAACTCGCGTCAGGACTCAAAATTTAAAACAATAAAAGCCAGAAACTTCAAAAGAGTTCTATATACAAACCCAAAAGAGTTATAATTACATTCTCAAAAGTACCTGCTCACACTATTACATCCTTATAATTATCACCAAAACCAAAATGTAGACCCTAAGGAGGGTCCTTATACCAACCACCAAAACTAAAACAAAAACAAACATACTGTAAACACCAAATTTTGAATTAATGCTTTTGTGTTTAGATGATTTGCGTTTTAGTTCATTATTTGTTTGTCTAGCCCTTTTAGGTTTTATTTTATTTTAGTTTTATTCCCTTTTTAGTTTTTAGTTGTTTTTGTAGTTTTTATTTTGTAAGTTTAGCGTAGAATTTTTAGAGAAAAAAGAAAAAAGAGGAAAAGTGAAAAATGAAAAATGAAGAAAGGGGGGGAAAAGAAAAGGGAAAAATGGTTTAATGCATATTGGCCTATTTTTGAAAAAAGGAAAAAATGAAAAGTTTGAAAATTAAAAAAAAAAAAAAGAAGCTTTTAGTGTAATAGGCATTATTTACTTTTTGATACATTTTAATTATTTTTCAAAGAAAAGAAAAATTCCAAAAAATATTAATATTTCAGGTTACAAGCATTTGTGTTTTTGATTGCATTTTATTGTTATTTCTATTATTTATATCTTGTCAATTTCATTTAAGTAAAGAAAAAGAAAAAAAATTTTGCCGCAGCATGAAAGCTGCGGACTTGCGCAGCTTGCAAAGAGGATTGGGACGGCTCCTGGGAGTGCAATTACTGAAGAAAGTACAATCAGGTTTTAGGGTTGATTCACCATATAAAAACGAGAGAAAGGATCAGCCGCAACAAGGATTTTTACGGAGAGAGTGACGGAAACAAGCAAGAAAGGATAGCTGCATAAGAAAAATGAGAGAAAGCCTGAATGGAGATAAAACAGAAAAGATACAGAGAGCTATGAACGAGGTGTGAAGAAGACTGAAGATTGGGGGAGAATAAGAGAGTGTCTAGAGCAGCGGCTAGGATTAAAAAGGGGGGAGTGATTTTAGCGACAGCCGACAGAGAGAAGGGAGAAATTAGGGACGGCTGGGGAAAGTTTTAGGAGAGCAAAAAGGCTACGGTAGAGCGGTTGAGGACGGCTGAAAGCTAAGAGAGTTAAGATACCAAAAAGGAAAACTGGGAAAAGGTTTCAAAAGGAAGAGGAGTGGACGGTTGAAGGAAAGCACGGCGGATGAAAAGGATCTGGGAGACAGCGAGTGAAGGAGAAACTCAACATCTCCATGATCGGCTTCCATCATTGTTGAAAGGCACCAGCTTTTGCAACAAGCTATTCACTGGGATCTTTCCAAGCTGTTTAGGTATATTCATGTCTACTTTCCCGTTTAAAATCTGTTAATGTTATCGTTGTAACCTTGCCATGTTTGTATTTGTAATTTTTGGATTTGGGTAGAAGGCAATCGGAAGAATGTCGTTCTTTCATGATTTGTAGCATATTTGCTGATGTTGTTGTTTGCCATTTGTTACTGATTTTCTTATTTTGAATGCTCAGTGCACGTTCTGTCACAATTAGATGGGTTATGTTTGTGTTTGTTTGGATAAAAAATGATGATTTGTTTATGGCAGTAATAGCAGAATTCTTTTTAGAATCCCGTGTCCCCATTCTAAGTTTTCTTTGCTTTTTCGATTTGTTTGGATATCAAGTTCTGTGGGATTAGCCGTTTGGGATCAAGACTTTGATGTGGGTTAAGATATTAGTTGGGTTCTGATGGAAAGATTGCATTCGAATGAACACCATAATCGCAGGAAAACATGGTTGAAATTGCAGATTTTCTTTTCCTCTTATTCCCTCGTTTGTGCATACTCACCGCAAGTCCCTTCCCTAGCATCCCAGCTGCATTTTATTCTTATAGTTGTTTGAACTTGTGAATCTGCTGGAAAGAAGTAACTGCATTTTGGGGCATGAGCTGAAGTCGTTACATGTCGGTTGGGGTTGTCAAATTAGGGGAGTTTGTTCAATTTCTCACGCACAAACATATCCAGGCTGAAGTAGCAAAAGCTGTTGCATTCATTTGTGAGTCTTTGCTGTCTTTCTGCTCTTCAATAGCCCACAATCAAAGTTGCGGCTATTCAATTTGCTTGTTAATCTATCAAGAGGATAAGAAATGTTGGGTTTACATGAACCACATTCAAATGTTTTGCTGGGAAAATAAATAACCAAGTTGTCGCGTTCAAAATCTGGTTATGAACAAATAAAAATGCAGCAGTTTTGCTTGGTTTGGAAATGTATCTTGCTGCAGCTTTCCTTTCTTCTTTTGTTGCTGATCAAAACCAGTTTTGCCATCTTAATCTTGCACTCAAAATTTCATGTTGTGAATTGGGTCAATAATTTCTGGGTTGATGAACTTGTTTACATGATAAAATGGATGGAGTTTGTTTGCTGGAACTTGCCGAAAGCTTGAGGAACGCAGCAGTTTCTTGTAGTTTGCAGAAAATTTCGTTTCTTACGTTGCTGCATGTATAATAATTCTTCAAAATTGCTTCTTAACCCCCTCAAGTCCCCCTCTGTCCTACTATGGCCCAGTCATGTTTCAATCTCTTGCAATTAAGTCCTAAATTGATTGCAACTTTAACCGTTATTTGGCCTCTTATTATTTTTGGGGACTTTCGAAGTGCTTAAATGTTCTAATTGGACTCACATGATTGATTGATGTTTGCAATTGGATTCCTTGTGCATGATAATTTGCCTTGATATGTTTTCACGTGAATTGTGGACAACTTTCAATCGATTTTAGGATAAAATCATGAAGGCTTAATAATTTGGAGGAATTTATAGTCTTGTTTTCGTTTGATTTAGTTTTTCTTAGCTAGTTTTGTTTTTTAACTCTAATAAATAATTTTCCATTCTTCTTTTTGTGATCTTTGCATTTGATTAAGATGGATTCCACCTTAAGCCATTCAACTTAGTACTCCATTTTAGACTTTTGAAACCTTTTATCTGGGACCGAGTTTGCCTACACATGCACGGTTTATTCCATGTTTAATACTCATTTCATGCTTAATTCCCATTTAAAGTGGTACCTTGATCTTTTTATTGTTTTGAAGCTGTTTTTCCTTTCATTTTGGGCACCATTCCAAGGGGAGGTATAATCTCTTTTACCCCTTTTGTTTCTCTCCTATGTGGATTAATGTGCTAATTGAAATTTGCATGTCTACTTGCTTTCCTAGCCTCTCCTTATTTCCTTTCATTTATTTCATTTACTTTTGATTTTTATTAATGGGGTATGTGTACACCTCTTGGCTTGTAATAGATAGGGCATAGCAAGTAATTTGGTCCATTTTCCCTTTCCCTTTTGTTTTAGTTAGCAAATATAATGGTTGAATGCCTATGTGTTATATGTTAAATGCTTTATTAGGATTTTGCATCTAGTCAAGCATGCTAAGTGTTATGTGCTACTTGTTTATAAGTGATTCGCATGTCTACTCGCTTTTTGTAGTATAGATGAATGGAATGGATGAATGTACGTCACCACACTAGTCCAACGCTAGTTGTGGCTTCTTTTATCGTTTCCACTAGTCCAACGCTAGTCGGAATTCATAGAATGGGCTAGTCCAATGCTAGACCCAATAGGTTTTTTTTTTTTCCTTTCTTCATTAAGTGCATGATCACCACATATCACGCATTTTTCCTTAGTTTGTCATTTGGTATGTTCCTCAAACCCCTTCCCCTTCATTTTAGGACTTGCATCTCATGCTAGTTAGGGTTCATTTGCATGAAAATCCCCTCTTGATAAGGGAAACGAGCGAGTGTGGCTACTTGATAGCCTTAGCACGCTAGTTTTACCTTCTAATCCGAGGGAAAATCAAAGTCGAAATTAGGCGTCATCCCCGTACCCGATTTGTTGCATTCCCTTAGGGACATACTTTCATTTTTTCTCACTTCCATGCTCTTTTAATCACTTTTTCTTTCCACATCTCTCAATCCATATTTTTTACTATGTTTTACTCATCTTACTCCACAAGTAGAATTCAAGTTTCATATATATTTATAATCCTATCTTCATTCATTTGCACACACTAATACTTTGATTTTTCATCCAAATTCACACGTGCACTTTCTTTACATACTCACACACTAATACTTTGATTTTTCATCCAAATTCACACGTGCATTTTCTTTACACATGCGCACACAAACACTTTGTTTTTTTTACACCATTTCATACATGAATCTTTTCATACACTTGCACACTTGCACTTAAGTCACCATTTGCATCAATCGACCTCTATGGGGTTTTCCTTTATTGGCCGCCACAATTCATGTGGTTTGGGACCAAAAACCTCACGAGAGACATCGTAGAATTTAGGATTGCATTTTTTCGTTTTTGCATTCATATAGGCATAATCCAACATGCAATACATACCCTGGGTAGAAAGTCAGGAAAGTTAGGGTTAAGTTACGCAACTAGCCTTGGCTAGGTCAAAGGGGTGCCTTGGAGTCTATCCTTGCCTTCCCCTTTGTCAAACGTGACTCCCGAACCTTTTTCTTTGTTTTACGCAGACTAGGAGTCGTTTTAAAAAGGGTTTATTATTACTTAATTCATTTTTAGGTGACTTGGTACACCTTAAATCATTACCAAGTGGCGACTCCAAACTTTTCATTTCAAAACCCTTTTTAAAAACTATTTTTTGGGTCAAATCGTCGCTTTCCAAAGTCCCATTGAGACCCATGTCTTTTCAACTCACAAAAATCATTTTCTAATCAAAATTGAAACAATACATCTTTCTCAAACGATTTATTTATTTCATCAAAAAATGGGGCGCGACAGTTGGCGACTCCACTGGGGACTTCCTAAGTGAGTCCAAGCATTTTGACTTAACCATTCGTTTCCTTTTTCTACCCTTTCTATGCATAGCATGTGGATATTAGGATTGCATTTTTTTATTTTTAGGACCTTTTGTCTTATGTACGTAATCAAACCAATCCCTCGACTCACGAATGTATGTTTGAATGAATGTTTATTTGTTATCTCGCGCTTGCATTGCATTTGGGGGGGTGTGTGTCACCTTTAGAGTCTCGCGTGGTTCTCAACCCCTTCCCTCAAAATAGGGAACACTTCATACGTGCACGTTTATTTATTGTTATCCCACTTTATTTTATTTTTCGTGGGCGCTACCCCACACCGCCTTGTAGGATTAGGATCGATTGCCTTGGGTAGGCGGCTGGTGTGCACTGCGCCCATAGCGCTACCTAAGGGATCACTCGAGCCATCGATCGAAGGCCTTGGGAGTGATGACCCTTTGCCTTTAGGTCTGAAGGCTTGGGAGCCGAAGCCTTATCGAGTCTAGTTGCATTAGTTAGCCCCAGCCTCATGCATCCATGTTAGACTTGCCTAGGGTAGAGTCGACCTTACCCTATTAAGCACATTAGGCACGAGGGAAGGGGTTCCACCCCTTTTATTTGCTTTTATTGTATTTCTTTTATTGCTCCCAATGTGTTATGTGTACTATCAATTGCACTAACCATTCTTTTGTTTTCCTGACTTGCATTCATGTGCCTTAGCAATAAGAGGCCCCTTGGGCACTCTTTTAGTGACTTACCCACTAGATGACTCACATGTTTAAATTTCAGTCATTACACTTAATTTTCAGTAAGTACATTTTTCATTTTTAGACCTTTTTCCCCCGATGCATTATTTATGTCCTTTAGGCCATATTTGTGACATATTTACATCGCTTTAATAAATGGCATCATGCATCCACCTTAGAAGGGAATGCCACATAGGGAATCCCGTTTTAGAAATCAGCCACCCCATGTCTCGGATATATAATCCAATGAGACTTGCACGTTTACCTTTCTCGTACCATCCAAAGGGGTAGTGCACAAGGTAAGGTAGGATCCGATCATTTTTCATAAAGCGATCCTTGGAATATGAGCATCTAATAATCGCTTTTTGGCCATTTTTAAACCTAACTGGTAAAAATCCCTTGCGTAAAGGACATTAATTTGAAGAAATTCACAAATGATTCCTCCTTTTTGAGACGATAAATAAACTGAGGCCAAATCGTGATTTTAGAAGGCTCATAGACTAATTTTTTGAAACCATCAATGGCGGAACGATTCAATCGATCCATTTTGTCAATTCCTAATCAGTTTTGAATAAATCAATTCATTTGACCAATTTACCCTTTTAGGGTGATTTGGTCGATTTTTGCATAAATCATCAATCTCCATTTTATTCATTGGACCAATTTACTCATTTCTTAGGTCAATTCAATCAATTTTGAATAAGTCATCCGATTTCATTTGACTAGTTTACCCTTTTAGGGTGATCTAGTCAATTTTGAATCAATCATTCGATCCATTGGACCGATTTGCCTAGTTTTAGGGCGAGTTGGTCAAATCATCATTTCACTCGATCTGTTTGATCAATTGACTTCATTCAATTCATTTGATTAGTTTAATTCATTCTTAGGGTTATCCATTCAATTTTGAATAAATGCATTTGACCATTTTACCCTTTTTGAAGGCGATTCGGTCGATTTTTGAATAAATCATCCATTTTATCCAATCCATTTTGTCAATTCATTCATCATTTGACCAATTCATTTGACCAATTTACCCTTTTTAGGGTCATCAGGTCGATTTTTGAAAAATCATCCATTCATTTGACCAATTTACCCTTTTTAGGGTCATCCGGTCAATTTTTGAAAAATCATTCATTCATTTGACCAATTTACCCTTTTTAGGGTCATCCAGCCGATCTTTGGATAAGTCATCAATTCATTGGACCAATTTACCCTTTTAGGGTGATTTGGTCGATTTTTGCATAAGTTATCAATCTCCATTTCATTCATTTGGCTAATTCACCCATTGGTAGGGCAATCGAACCAATTTTGAATAAATCAAGTTTTCATTTAGTCCATTTGTCCAATCTACCCTTTTTTAGGGTGATTCGATCAATTTTTGAATAAATCAATTTCATTCAATTCATCAGACCAATTTACCCTTTCTAGGGTTATTGGGTCAATTTTTGAATAAATCAATTTCATCTGACCAATTTACCCTTTCTAGGGTCATTCGGTCAATTTTTGAATAAATCAATTTCATTCAATTCATCTGACCAATTTACCCTTTTTAGGGTCGTTCGGTCAATTCATCAATTTCATTCAATTCATTTGACCAATTTACCCTTTTTAGGGTCATACGGTCGATTTTGAATAAATCATCATTTCACTCAATGCGTTTGATCAATTGATTTCATTTAGTTCATTTGATTCATTTAATTCATTTTTTTAGGGTTATCCATTCGATTTTGAATAAATAATCAAATTTCATTCAATGCATTTGACCATTTTACCCTTCTTAAGGTAATCTAGTCAATTTTTGAATAAACCATCAATTTCATCCTATGCATTTGACCAGATTTCCCTATCTTAGGGTTTCGGTCTAAGGTTCACTGAATGACCTAGTCTAAACATTGCAATCTCTTTTACACGTCATTTTTTGTGTCAATCAAGGCAAGCAATCCATTCGGACTTTGTCCTAATTTTTAGGACAAATGTGTCTTTTCACTCCAATTGGAGGCCAAATTTTTCAAATCATTTTTTTTTCTTCTTTCACCCAATCAACTGATCGGATTCATCAGGTATTGTATGGTGCCTACCCTAGAGGATTGCATTTTCATGCTAGGCCTACCTTTGGCACAAAAAGGGGTTCCCCCATAGGACATGCATACCGATTTTGCAGTCTTGTTTACTAACTCGGGTTATTTTTCTTTTGTTTTTCCCCCTCCCCTGCATTCATAAGAAATGTTTCAATAAGGCAAAAATATTTTTCTACATTTGATAACATTTCTGATCTAATAAAGTGTGAAAATTACAAGTATTATTTGATTCTTGGGCAGATCCTACAATGGAAACGTGAAAGATCCATCTGAAAGTTCTAGACTAAGAGCTTCTAAGAGATTTCATAATTGTTTTTCAAAGAAGACTCTGTATATTGGATTTGTTAATACATTCTTGTTCCCAAAAGAGGCAGAAATGTGTATATGGGGAGTTCTTAGAAGTTTTTCTCTTCTCATTTGTATCATAATTGAACGAGAAATTTTGTTTCAAACTTTTTCAGCAATAAAATTTTTGGACAATTATTGTTTTGTGTATATTTATGTACATTTCATTCTTTATTCTTACTTATCGGAGATTTCATGGTGAATTTTGAGAAATAAGACCCAATTTGAGATTTTTCAACCTCCAACCTGAAAATTCACAAGTGTAAGTTTTTTAAAATTCTCATGTACACTAGGTTGGTGATCCGAGCTATACAATAAGAGTGCTCTGAAAAAGGTGAATGGTCACTCCAAAGGCCTCATGAGATACATTTTCTCCTTCACTGTACAATTCACTGTACAATTCATATTTTTTGCCCACTTCTATTAGCCCAGAATAAAATCAGTCACATTGATTGATGAATTACAAGTTGGGGCAATCTTTGCTTGAGAAATGTCCACTGTGTCTAATTATATTCAAATCACATCTAAATGAAAGCAAAAATGTGCATTATTCTTGTTTGTTTTGAAAATTTGGAATGATACTTTGAGCATTCGTTTCTCTACCTATACACATTTTATCATTTGCTCTCCCGTTTGAGCCTTTAAAAGAATAATTTCGTTTCAAATAAGAGCCCTAATGATCACTACCCTATATTGAAAAATTTTCAAATATCAAAAAGGGGAATGGATTTTCAATGACCATTTCACTACTTTGGTTGTCATGAGGTGTAAGAATGATACTTTGGCCGTCATTTCTACAACCTAAACACTGATCATCCCTTGCATCCTCATTTGAGCTAAAATTTGGTGGTTCTTTTCGAGTGCACATATGATCACACCCTACATTGGGGAAGGAGATTGGGGAATTTTGAAAAAAAAAGAAGAAAAGGAAGAGATTTGTCCGCACGGACCGCCTATGTTTCACAAATATGGATGAGCAAGGGTCTCCCTCAGTCAGTTAATTCGGATACATGCCAGAAATTTCCCATTAATGAAAGTTTCCTTTCAGAGTTATTGTAAGGAACGGAATAAAAGTCAGGCCCTCTTCTTTTCCGATCAAGCATTCTATCCCTAGTTATCCCTTTTGAGCCATCAGAATAAATACTTCGTTTGGCAACCCCTGAGAATCGCAAACCCCACACTGGGGGCAGTTGGAGTTGAAAAGAAAAGTTTTCAAGAAGTGAAAAGTGACAAAGCCACAAAATCAAAAACAAGAGGAAAAAGAGAACCTCAGTTCAAAAATAAACTGGGGCAAATTTTGTGAAAGTTCAAGAATGGCAGAAGGCCGAAGAATCAAAAGAAGAAAGAAAATGAAAGAGAAAAAGCCTCAATTGAGCATAAATTGGGGCAAATTCCGATTTAGCCCTAAAATAGGGTTGGCACAACAATGCGATCTCAGATTACTTAAACCATTCTTGAAATCTGCTTTCAAGCCTTAACTTTTCTAAGCACCCCACCTGACCCCATTACAAAAGCCGAAAGTCCTGACTTCTGTTCTTTGTGATGGCCCTGTCAAGAAAATTTCTGATGCCGGAAAAGTTTAGCTGTATTTCTGAATTGCTTGGGTATGGGGTTGACGCTACTCACCATGTGAAAACCCACCAGATCAAAGAAAAGAAAACGGAAAAGCAAAAAGGAAAAATGAAATACAAAGGATTCGATGGTGAAGTCACTATTGAGTGATCAAACAAAATTCAGGATCTTCAAGTTCAAAATAGGGGCAATTTTGGGAAAATGCGATCTTCAGCGCTATGTCCTTAAAAGTTTTATTCTTTAGCTATCGTTTTCAAGCCACATTACAAGCTAACAAAGTCCATCGTTGACTTATTCCTTCATGACAATCCAAAGTGAGGATCATGCTCATAAGAAATTCATCAAATCATTTGTGATCATAAGGGTATAACCCGTTTCCACATGTTTAGCTATCACTTCTGCCCATACGTTGCATGCCTAGAAAGCTTGTATATTGACTAAGTTTTCTTGAAAATAAGGGTGACAAACTCTTTGCTTTCATTAAGATGTGGTATTGAAGGAATTACAATTTTGGGCACAAGAACCAAACAAATCTTGATTTCTCATTTTCCTTAGCCACCTCAAAAAAAATCAGATCACTTGATTGGTCCTGACAGATGAACCAACAAGAAATAGTGACCCATTACCTAAAGCATTGATGCTAAAGTGGGGAAGAAATCTTTCGTAATTTGGCATTATTTTGAGAAATTCATCATGGAATGTGCTATATCAGTTTAAGCAAGACATTCAATTTTCTTCATGTTAGGAAAAGCAATTGCTTACCCTGTGCAAATAAATGGAGAAGCATCCAAACCAATTTTTACAATCAAATGGGCCCACACTGGGGAAAAATTTTTATTCATGGGATTTCACAGAATAAGCCCACACTGGGGCAAAATTTTTATAGTTCATTTGAGGATTTCGTCCAAGAATCAAATAATGCATTTTTCAAATCAATCACGCTGTTTCTTTTCATGAAATTCAAGTGCATGTCATATTTTGGTAAGCCCCTGTGCAGGTATTCATAGTTGAAATCGACGAAGGAGCATCTGGTGGTGTGGAAAGCCGACGCCGAAGAAAGAAAAGAAAGAAGGGGAAAAGGGCCCTACACTGAGGGCAAATTATTTTGAAAAAGATTCTCTCGAAAAATCAGAAAAAAATTCAAAATTCAAAAATCAAAAATCAAGTTCAAATTCTTGTTTCTTGGAAAATCAAATTTCTTGTTTCTTGACAAATCAAATTCAATTTATTGACCAATTGGGTGGCAGGACTGGGTCTTATCCCACTGGCCATTCACAAATATCACATTGGGCCTGGATTTCGTGCCGCCAACCTTCCAAAAATCAAGTTGGGCCTGGACTTTGTGCCGCCGACATCCTATTGAGTCTGAAATTTGTGCCGCCAGTGCAACCAAGGCGGGCTTGGGTGTAATCCCACTGATCAATTCATCATACTGGGGCAAATTATTTTTGGGAAGTTTTTCAAAATAAAAAAAAAAATCAAATCAAAAAATCAAAAAATCAAAAATTAAAAAAAATCAAAAATCAAAAAAATCAAAAATCAAATCAAGTTTCATCACGGCAGGATTGGGTTTAATCCCACTGTCCGATTGTCAAAGTATTTTCGGGTCAGTCCCTCGATCAAAAGCATTTTCGGGTCAGTCCCATGATCAAAAGTATTTTCGGGTCAGTCCCACGATCAAAAGCATTTTCGGGTCAGTCCCATGATCAAAAGCATTTTCGGGTCGGGTCAGTCCCGTTTTAAATTCTATTCGGGTCAGTCCCGTCTAAATTTCTGCTCGGGTCAGTCCCGTTTAAATTCTGTTCGGGCCAGTCCCGTTTAATTTCTGTTCGGGTCGGTCCCGTTTAAATTCTGTTCGGGCCAGTCCCGTTTAATTTCTGTTCGGGTCAGTCCCGTTTAATTTCTGTTCGGGTCAGTCCCGTTTAAATTCCTGTTCGGGTCAGTCCCGTTTAAAATTCCAGTTCGGGTCAGTCCCGTTTAAATTTCTGTTCGGGTCAGTCCCGTTTAAAATTCCAGTTTGGGTTAGTTCCGTTTAAAAATTCTGTTCGGGTCAGTCCCGTTTAAATTTCTGTTCGGGTCAGTCCCGTTTAAAATTCCAGTTTGGGTCAGTTCCGTTTAAAATTCTGTTCGGGTCAGTCCCGTTTAAATTCCTGTTCGGGTCAGTCCCGTTTAAAATTCCAGTTCGGGTCAGTCCCGTTTAACATTCTGTTCGGGTCAGTCCCGTTTAAATTCCTGTTCGGGTCAGTCCCGTTTAAATGTCTGTTCGGGTCAGTCCCGTTTTAATTCTGGTTCGGGTCAGTCCCGTTTTAATTGCTGTTCGGGTCAGTCCCGTTTAATTTCTGTTCGGGTCAGTCCCGTTTAATTTCTGTTCGGGTCAGTCCCGTTTTAAATTTCTGTTCGGGTCAGTCCCGTTTAAATTTCCGTTCGGGTCAGTCCCGTTTAATTCCTGTTCGGGCCAGTCCCATCTTTAATTTTTGTTCGGGCCAGTCCCGCTTTTAATTTCCTGATCTAAATCAATTACACTTTAAGTTTTGTCAAGAGGGGTCAGTCCCCATTTCTAAAAACGTCCACCGTTCATGACGTTCGCCACCAAATAAAGCAGGTAGGTATTTGGTGTCTACTTTTTTGTCTCAAATTTTTTCAAAACTCAGACAAAGAGGGGCAAACTGTAGACACCAAATTTTGAATTAAAGCTTTGTGTTTAGATGATTTGCGTTTTAGTTCATTATTTGTTTGTCTAGCCCTTTTAGGTTTTATTTTATTTTAGTTTTATTCCCTTTTTAGTTTTTAGTTGTTTTTGTAGTTTTTATTTTGTAAGTTTAGCGTAGAATTTTTAGAGAAAAAAGAAAAAAGGGGAAAAGTGAAAAATGAAGAAAGGGGGGAAAAGAAAAGGGAAAAATGGTTTAATGCATATTGGCCTATTTTTGAAAAAAGGAAAAAATGAAAAGTTTGAAAATTAAAAAAAAAAAAAGAAGCTTTTAGTGTAATAGGCATTATTTACTTTTTGATACATTTTAATTATTTTTCAAAGAAAAGAAAAATTCCAAAAAATATTAATATTTCAGGTTACAAGCATTTGTGTTTTTGATTGCATTTTATTGTTATTTCTATTTTTTATATCTTGTCAATTTCATTTAAGTAAAGAAAAAGAAAAAAAATTTTGCCGTAGCATGAAAGCTGCGGACTTGCGCAGCTTGCAAAGAGGATTGGGACGGCTCCTGGGAGTGCAATTACTGAAGAAAGTACAATCAGGTTTTAGGGTTGATTCACCATATAAAAACGAGAGAAAGGATCTGCCGCAACAGGGATTTTTACGGAGAGAGTGACGGAAACAAGCAAGAAAGGATAGCTGCATAAGAAAAATGAGAGAAAGCCTGAATGGAGATAAAACAGAAAAGATACAGAGAGCTATGAACGAGGTGTGAAGAAGACTGAAGATTGGGGGAGAATAAGAGAGTGTCTAGAGCAGCGGCTAGGATTAAAAAGGGGGGAGTGATTTTAGCGACAGCCGACAGAGAGAAGGGAGAAATTAGGGACGGCTGGGGAAAGTTTTAGGAGAGCAAAAAGGCTACGGTAGAGCGGTTGAGGACGGCTGAAAGCTAAGAGAGTTAAGATACCAAAAAGGAAAACTGGGAAAAGGTTTCAAAAGGAAGAGGAGTGGACGGTTGAAGGAAAGCATGGCGGATGAAAAGGATCTGGGAGACAGCGAGTGAAGGAGAAACTCAACATCTCCATGATCGGCTTCCATCATTGTTGAAAGGCACCAGCTTTTGCAACAAGCTATTCACTGGGATCTTTCCAAGCTGTTTAGGTATATTCATGTCTACTTTCCCGTTTAAAATCTGTTAATGTTATCGTTGTAACCTTGCCATGTTTGTATTTGTAATTTTTGGATTTGGGTAGAAGGCAATCGGAAGAATGTCGTTCTTTCATGATTTGTAGCATATTTGCTGATGTTGTTGTTTGCCATTTGTTACTGATTTTCTTATTTTGAATGCTCAGTGCACGTTCTGTCACAATTAGATGGGTTATGTTTGTGTTTGTTTGGATAAAAAATGATGATTTGTTTATGGCAGTAATAGCAGAATTCTTTTTAGAATCCCGTGTCCCCATTCTAAGTTTTCTTTGCTTTTTCGATTTGTTTGGATATCAAGTTCTGTGGGATTAGCCGTTTGGGATCAAGACTTTGATGTGGGTTAAGATATTAGTTGGGTTCTGATGGAAAGATTGCATTCGAATGAACACCATAATCGCAGGAAAACATGGTTGAAATTGCAGATTTTCTTTTCCTCTTATTCCCTCGTTTGTGCATACTCACCGCAAGTCCCTTCCCTAGCATCCCAGCTGCATTTTATTCTTATAGTTGTTTGAACTTGTGAATCTGCTGGAAAGAAGTAACTGCATTTTGGGGCATGAGCTGAAGTCGTTACATGTCGGTTGGGGTTGTCAAATTAGGGGAGTTTGTTCAATTTCTCACGCACAAACATATCCAGGCTGAAGTAGCAAAAGCTGTTGCATTCATTTGTGAGTCTTTGCTGTCTTTCTGCTCTTCAATAGCCCACAATCAAAGTTGCGGCTATTCAATTTGCTTGTTAATCTATCAAGAGGATAAGAAATGTTGGGTTTACATGAACCACATTCAAATGTTTTGCTGGGAAAATAAATAACCAAGTTGTCGCGTTCAAAATCTGGTTATGAACAAATAAAAATGCAGCAGTTTT
Source organism: Coffea arabica (assembly GCF_036785885.1). Lineage (NCBI taxonomy): Eukaryota > Viridiplantae > Streptophyta > Magnoliopsida > Gentianales > Rubiaceae > Coffea > Coffea arabica. The sequence continues at coordinate 44,733,041 of NC_092320.1, read as the reverse complement.
GCTTGGTTTGGAAATGTATCTTGCTGCAGCTTTCCTTTCTTCTTTTGTTGCTGATCAAAACCAGTTTTGCCATCTTAATCTTGCACTCAAAATTTCATGTTGTGAATTGGGTCAATAATTTCTGGGTTGATGAACTTGTTTACATGATAAAATGGATGGAGTTTGTTTGCTGGAACTTGCCGAAAGCTTGAGGAACGCAGCAGTTTCTTGTAGTTTGCAGAAAATTTCGTTTCTTACGTTGCTGCATGTATAATAATTCTTCAAAATTGCTTCTTAACCCCCTCAAGTCCCCCTCTGTCCTACTATGGCCCAGTCATGTTTCAATCTCTTGCAATTAAGTCCTAAATTGATTGCAACTTTAACCGTTATTTGGCCTCTTATTATTTTTGGGGACTTTCGAAGTGCTTAAATGTTCTAATTGGACTCACATGATTGATTGATGTTTGCAATTGGATTCCTTGTGCATGATAATTTGCCTTGATATGTTTTCACGTGAATTGTGGACAACTTTCAATCGATTTTAGGATAAAATCATGAAGGCTTAATAATTTGGAGGAATTTATAGTCTTGTTTTCGTTTGATTTAGTTTTTCTTAGCTAGTTTTGTTTTTTAACTCTAATAAATAATTTTCCATTCTTCTTTTTGTGATCTTTGCATTTGATTAAGATGGATTCCACCTTAAGCCATTCAACTTAGTACTCCATTTTAGACTTTTGAAACCTTTTATCTGGGACCGAGTTTGCCTACACATGCACGGTTTATTCCATGTTTAATACTCATTTCATGCTTAATTCCCATTTAAAGTGGTACCTTGATCTTTTTATTGTTTTGAAGCTGTTTTTCCTTTCATTTTGGGCACCATTCCAAGGGGAGGTATAATCTCTTTTACCCCTTTTGTTTCTCTCCTATGTGGATTAATGTGCTAATTGAAATTTGCATGTCTACTTGCTTTCCTAGCCTCTCCTTATTTCCTTTCATTTATTTCATTTACTTTTGATTTTTATTAATGGGGTATGTGTACACCTCTTGGCTTGTAATAGATAGGGCATAGCAAGTAATTTGGTCCATTTTCCCTTTCCCTTTTGTTTTAGTTAGCAAATGTAATGGTTGAATGCCTATGTGTTATATGTTAAATGCTTTATTAGGATTTTGCATCTAGTCAAGCATGCTAAGTGTTATGTGCTACTTGTTTATAAGTGATTCGCATGTCTACTCGCTTTTTGTAGTATAGATGAATGGAATGGATGAATGTACGTCACCACACTAGTCCAACGCTAGTTGTGGCTTCTTTTATCGTTACCACTAGTCCAACGCTAGTCGGAATTCATAGAATGGGCTAGTCCAATGTTAGACCCAATAGGTTTTTTTTTTTTTCCTTTCTTCATTAAGTGCATGATCACCACATATCACGCATTTTTCCTTAGTTTGTCATTTGGTATGTTCCTCAAACCCCTTCCCCTTCATTTTAGGACTTGTATCTCATGCTAGTTAGGGTTCATTTGCATGAAAATCCCCTCTTGATAAGGGAAACGAGCGAGTGTGGCCACTTGATAGCCTTAGCACGCTAGTTTTACCTTCTAATCCGAGGGAAAATCAAAGTCGAAATTAGGCGTCATCCCCGTACCCGATTTGTTGCATTCCCTTAAGGACATACTTTCATTTTTTCTCACTTCCATGCTCTTTTAATCACTTTTTCTTTCCACATCTCTCAATCCATATTTTTTACTATGTTTTACTCATCTTACTCCACAAGTAGAATTCAAGTTTCATATATATTTATAATCCTATCTTCATTCATTTGCACACACTAATACTTTGATTTTTCATCCAAATTCACACGTGCACTTTCTTTACATACTCACACACTAATACTTTGATTTTTCATCCAAATTCACACGTGCATTTTCTTTACACATGCGCACACAAACACTTTGTTTTTTTTACACCATTTCATACATGAATCTTTTCATACACTTGCACACTTGCACTTAAGTCACCATTTGCATCAATCGACCTCTATGGGGTTTTCCTTTATTGGCCGCCACAATTCATGTGGTTTGGGACCAAAAACCTCACGAGATACATCGTAGAATTTAGGATTGCATTTTTTCGTTTTTGCATTCATATAGGCATAATCCAACATGCAATACATACCTTGGGTAGAAAGTCAGGAAAGTTAGGGTTAAGTTACGCAACTAGCCTTGGCTAGGTCAAAGGGGTGCCTTGGAGTCTATCCTTGCCTTCCCCTTTGTCAAACGTGACTCCCGAACCTTTTTCTTTGTTTTACGTAGACTAGGAGTCGTTTTCAAAAGGGTTTATTATTACTTAATTCATTTTTAGGTGACTTGGTACACCTTAAATCATTACCAAGTGGCGACTCCAAACTTTTCATTTCAAAACCCTTTTTAAAAACTATTTTTTGGGTCAAATCGTCGCTTTCCAAAGTCCCATTGAGACCCATGTCTTTTCAACTCACAAAAATCATTTTCCAATCAAAATTGAAACAATACATCTTTCTCAAACGATTTATTTATTTCATCAAAAAAATGGGGCGCGACACATACCATAAGTCCAACTATTACAATCAAACCTAACTATACTACTGTGTGTGCCAAAAGTCCCCGCGTCGGCCCCTGCTAAGGAAAACAAAAGGAATGGGGTAAGCTATATGCTTAGTAAGTAAACAGGGGCGAAAGCGTAAATTTCACGTAATAACAGTTACACAGTAAGAGTAAAGCAAAAGCAGAAAAGTAACATCACATAATAAGGATACAGGTGGCTCCAAAGCCAATTCATATGCCATGCGTGAACTCCTGCCGACACTCCGTCGACCACACTTAATGGTCCGTAGAACTTCACTTGTACACCCACCGACACCTTATCACCCTCACTGGCCAGTCACCTCACAAACTTGCCCGGGCGAACGAAATCACAAACTTGAGCTTGAGTCACAAGCTCGGGTCACAAACTTGGTCACCTTCTCGGTGAACCGGATTCACAAAATTGGTTCATAACATGAACCTACAAACTTGGTGACCTCAGACTAAGTTGGACTGACTTCGACCAAGCCCTAACCGGCTCGAATAGTCCAACAGGTCTTAGATCGGGCCCACGAACTCACAAACTTTGCAAACTTCACAAACTTTACTCGAAAGTCGCCCCGAGCCACAAGCTCAAGGGTTTTGGTTCCAAAACGTTCATATACATATGCCAAGTACAATTATACATTCAAATTAGGTTTTAGGTCGAGTGCGATCAAGTACACCCTCGCCTAAGTACCCTTTTCACATATCTCAAACACTTAGCAAAGAAAACACATCAAACTGGCCTGAATACTTACCCAGAAACTGAAATAGCAAAAGTACGAAGTCGGATCGAAATGAACAGCTAGTAGTGGGCCCCACCAGTTCCGCCCAACTTACCACCGTCTGAAATAGAAGATTGTGTCACATAATATCACAAACGGCTACTATCGTGCCTAAAACAAGCAAAACGGCAAAACGACACGCGCGCACGTAAATATGACGAACGGAAACGGAAACGGCCGTTAGCGGAAACGGCAGATTTGACACTCGTTTCTAGTTTACTCATAAGTTGAGCTACGAATATCGGATTAAGGCGTATAAGATGCCATATCGAAGCTTAAAGGATGAACAACAACTGTTATGAAGACATCCAGAACTGAAACTGGAGGCTTCAGTCCCAAATGAACCAAACACAATCACTTACGAAATCTGGCCAATGCACAAATGGTCAGTTTTGAGTGCAAACTGTTTTCTATGCTACACATGGTCAAAAGAGCTGAAAATTGGCAGTTAGATAGTTCATTTCAAATGGAACAACTTTCATGAAGGTCGGCAATCCAAATTCGGAACGGAAATTGGTCATCAGGACCAAAACAGATCTGACCAGAAAATGGTCATCTTCACGGCCAGGCCTTATTTGCTCGGCTATATCTCAGGTTTTATAAATCCGATTCATGAAATTCCAAGGGCGTTAGAAATCTCTGATATAAGGCTATAAGTTTGGTGTTTTGGTCGCAAGCCCAAACAGCATGTAACCCAGTCAAATGTGAAGCCAAAGTTCCAGTCATAAACTTTCCAAAAACGTAACAGAATTTGACGGTCAAAACAGGTCTGAGTATTTCGTTTATAGCTCAGGATATACTAATCCGTTTAACCTAAAAATTTACAGGAATATCCAGAACTTAAGGGGCTACAATGTTGAAGAAGGAAACTTTGTCCAATTTTGAATGTAACAAGGTCAAAAATGCAAGACACTATACCAGAATCGCAAGACAGGATCACAAACCGTATTTGATCTCAATATGCGGTAATGACACCAAATTCACTACGGCTATCGGATGGGGGTGTAAGACCCACCGTTTCGAAGCTAAAAAACAGGGCTACAACAATGTAGAAAGCCACTCAGTCCAAATCCTAACACAACTAGGTCAAATATGCAAAATACTAAACCAGAATTACCAAAACAGGTTTGCAAAACACACAAAACTGTAATCGGTATAACTCAATCTATACAAGTCCAAATGCCGAAATTCCAAAGGCATATGATAGCTAAGACATCCAGATACATTTCATCAGAAGACACAAACATCCAAATCCAAAGTGATTCCAGCCAAAATAGCCAAATACCAACGCAGTTTTCGCATTCTGACCAAAGTAGAACAGCTACAGTAATTCCGACATAACTCACTCTACACTAATCCAAATGACCTAAAATTTTACAAGCACCTCAAACACATCAATACCTACAACTTTCATGTTTTGAGCAAAGTCCAATTCGGCCTCTAATCCTATGATCTAAAACCGGACAGAATTAGGGGATTATGAACCCTACCTTTCCATTTTTCCATCCAAATCCAAAATTGATTGCATTTATCAACAATTCACACCTACTAGAGTCATTTTAAACCATTACCATTCATCATACAAGGCCACAACATCCCATTCATATTAAACCAGAAAATTCATCATAAAATAGAAAACTTCACCAAAACTCTTCAAATCAAGAAATAAATCACATATTCCATCACTCAAGCTACTTCTAAGCATAACATAAACATCATTAGGTGTAGTAGAGTGTTCAAGTATCACTTATCAAGAAATCAAGAAAGAGAGAGATGTTGGACACCTTAGCTCTTCAAACAAATTTCACCAAACTACTTACTAGCACTAGAAGAAAGGTTTTTATGGAGTAGAATCTAATCTAGGTGATTAGTTGTGGAAGATTGAGTGAAATGGAAGCTAGAAAGTTGAAGAATTTCTTTCTTCTTTGCAAGGAAGAGAGCCGGCCACAAGGAGAGGAAAAATGGTGAATTTTGGTGAATTTGTAGGATATTTACTTAATTGGGTCAAAAGTCAAAAAAAATGTCAAAAGGTGAATAGTAAATCTTAAAGTAAAACCAATGAGATAGTGACACTTGTCACCACCATAAATGCATTCCTATCCTTTCTTTTCTCTCTCACTTCAATCAAATCTCACTCTCTACTTATCTCTTAACACCCGATAAATTTTACACAGTATCCGGAATTTAACCTAATTGGCCGAATTTTTCCGAACTTTTCGCACTAGTGGGTCCCACGTCCAATATACGTTCTTATTTATCAAAAACTAACTAATACTAGAAAAATCATCTAAAAACTCTATTTACTCAATAAAATTATATGGGGAATTTTCTAATAAAGAAAATGTGGAAAAGACGGGCGATAAATAAAATTCTACTTAAGCTTTCTAATATTGCAACACTAGAGGTTTGCTAATCCTTCAAACTTACTAAACCTTTGTAATTAAAACAAATCCTATATTTACCTATGGCAAGGCACACGCTAGAATACCGAATATAAACTATAGCTTGAACCTTATAATCATAATACGTAAACTAGGATTTTCAAGCTCAACCGAATTAGGGTTTCCTTCCTAGCCATAAAACCCTGATTTTTTCTATACCGAATATCAAATAACCCTAATATCGACTTACGAACGGACTGGGGCCTCACAATTTTTATTTAAAATAAGTGAAAAAAGACCTAAAATGGGACTTTAAAAAATGCGATAATTTGGCCCCAAAAATTTAGTCAAAAAAGATCTTTAAGAAAAATAGGAGTCGCCACTTGGTATTGAGTTCGGATGTACCAAGTCATCCAAAAAATATTTTTGGCATACAAAATGTTAATAAAACTCTTTTTGACAACTCTAAATTTTTGAAAACAAGAGAAAATAAATTCGAGAGTCACGGTTAAAGAAAGGGAAGGCAATGGTTCGATTAATTCAAACCTAAGGCACCCTTTCAATCTCATCTAAGTTAGTTGTGAGGTTTAGTCAAAATTTTTCTAATCTATCCCTTAAATTTATCACGTTTGGATATTTCCTACATGAATGTAAATCTAAATTTATAGGAAATATCGAAAGGAACAAAATATCCATTCAAGGGTTTAATTGATATCAATCGCATTAATTGCGAAGGTCAAAATAATCCCTCAAAAGGGTCACGAATATGCAAAAATAAAGTCTAAAAGAAAAGAAAATTAAATAATATATAAATATGAGTGATCAAGGAAAAAGAGATGCAATATAATTGGTACGGGAGGCAAAATCTCGTGACATAATTTTCTTATACAGGGATTAATGAGGTATTTAAACTAAAAAGTTATAATCACCCATTTTTCATGTTTGAAGAATAATTCTCCTAACATAGACAAGCAAATGAACTAGCTTAAATGAAATAAAATTCTAAATGATATGATTAACACATATAGAGGATAGGGGATAGAAGATAATATAATAGGAAATATCATGCAAAATGAGAAAAAATCCTAAAAGTGTGCATAAAAATGTAATGAATGTCACGTAAAAGATGAATTCTAACGCATGAACAATCTAAGGGTCTAGCGTTGGACTAGCCCATTTCTAAAGAACCTTACCAGCGTTAAACTAACAAGTACATGGAGGAAGAAGCCACAACTAGTGTTGGACTAATGTGGTGGCATCATGCATTTATTGTAACTAAATAAATCATATAAAATATAATTAAAACAAGTAAACACATAACACATATAGAGCATATAACACATAATCATAATTTCTAGATGCAAAACCCTAATGAAAGCGAATAAACACGTAAACACACAAGCATGCAAGCACACATACAAATAGATGCGAATAAAAGGCTAACTATTATATTCGGGACCTTAACTACAATTTATAGGGGAAATTAAAATAATAATAACCTAACAATTATATTTATCTAACTAAATACATTTTTCATGTTTGAAGAATAATTCTCCTAACATAGACAAGCAAATGAACTAGCTTAAATGAAATAAAATTCTAAATGATATGATTAACACATATAGAGGATAGGGGATAGAAGATAATATAATAGAAAATATCATGCAAAATGAGAAAAAATCCTAAAAGTGTGCATAAAAATGTAATGAATAAAAGATGAATTCTAACGCATGAACAATCTAAGGGTCTAGCGTTAGACTAGCCCATTTCTAAAGAACCTTACCAGCGTTAAACTAACAAGTACATGGAGGGAGAAGCCACAACTAGTGTTGGACTAATGTGGTGGCATCATGCATTTATTGTAACTAAATAAATCATATAAAATATAATTAAAACAAGTAAACACATAACGCATGTAGAGCACATAACACATAATCATAATTTCTAGATGCAAAACCCTAATGAAAGCGAATAAACACGTAAACACACAAGCATGCAAGCACACATACAAATAGATGCGAATAAAAGGCTAACTATTATATTCGGGACCTTAACTACAATTTATATGGGAAATTAAAATAATAATAACCTAACAATTATATTTATCTAACTAAATACATTTTTAGCAAAAATTAAAACCTATCTATTACATAGGCTAGCTAAACACATGTCTTGAGTACCTATCTATTACAACTTGGCATTTTAATGCTTCTCAAATAATTATCAAAATTAAATAAAACAAACAAAACTTAAAATAAATAAGAATAAATAATTAAAAGAAAAAGCACTCAAAACATGCAATCACACAAGAAAACACATTGGAGCATATAATAGAATTTAAAATAATAAAAAAAGTTACCTCCCTTGAAATGGTGATTAAATGGGATAAAATTTGTCCTACTTATTCTCCAAAATGAATAAAATGACTAAGGCACCAATTTAATTGTAAAGAAATGGAAATAATCATGAAATCTACCAATTAAAGCACTTAAATGAAGTATAATTAACAATTAAAGAATTGTAATTAACAATTAAAGTATAATTAACAATCTACCAATTTAAGTGTAAAACTGCTAGGGACCTAATTTCAAAAATAAGAAAGTTTTTAGGGTTAAATTATAATTACTACAAAAATTAAGGGTCAAAATAGAAGAAAAATAAAGTTTGGAGACCAAATTGCAATTAAATTAGGACCTAATTGAACAAAATCAAGGTGTTTAAGGCCACAATATAAAACTTGAAAGCATAGGGACTGATATGCAAAAATATTTTCTGGTTTCTTGACAAATCAGGCCACAGGGCCATTTTTCTTATTTCTTTGGGACAGGACTCCCACTGGCCCAATGAAGTCCAAAGCAAAAGAATAGGCCAGTCCAACATTTTTTACCGAAATAAATCCAACAAAAAGGATGGGCTTTAACCCTCCAAACCCATATCAAACCCAATCAAATTAAATCAAAACCCACTTCCAAAACCCAATCAAACTAATCCCAGTCCAAACCCTAAACTATTTTACCAAAATCCAACAAGATAAACAAATCACTAAAATTATTAAGCCATAATTATGACCTAAAATTCAGAATTAATCTACCGAAAAACTACTTAAAAATATAAAAATATGATTAAAATCTAAAAGGGTGAAATAAGTTCAACTTTTCCAATTTTTAGCTATAATGAAATTATGTAAAAGTGGAGGGGCCAAACTAAAATTTTTAAAAAGAATAAATGCAAGCAAACGAAGCCATCATCTTCTTAGCTGGTTTCTTATTATTTCTCCTGCAACTCTTCTGGGTTTGTCAAACATAGCAAAGATTGACACAAATGTTGTATCATAAAAGGAAAACAGTCAAGACTTGAACAAATCAAGTCAAAATCTTTTCCAAACTCTTAGCAAGATCACCTCAACATTAACAAATTCTTCCAACTTCAGCAGATTCCGAGAACCAGAAGAAAAAATGAAGAGATGGAAACGAAAAAACAGTAAACTTGCTCACTAGTTCGATCATTCACATGTCTTGCCCCCCCCACCCCCACCCCCCTTTAAAAAAAGCAAAGATTAAACTTGTTAAACGCAGCCCTGATCAACCGAAAGAAAAAAAAATAAAAGCAATGCAACCCGCATAGCCAACGTACCAAACCAAGCAAATAAACAAAAATCCAACGCTCTGGTTTATAGGATTTCACTTCGCATAGGAATTGAAATGAAAAAGAGGAGGGTTTGGAGTTACCCCTTTTGCTGCCTTTGTAGCCGAAACCTCAGTAGGGATCCGCAAGAGGACGAGTGAAATTCACCAGAAATTGAAGAAGACGAGTTGCAGGCTTTGGCGAAGAAGTGCGAACCTAGGGACTTTGGGGTCAGATTTGGAAACATTGTGGCAGTCGTAGATACCAAATTTTTGTCAAAATTTAATGTTTTCTTGATTATTTTCTGTTTGATGAGTAATTTATTTTCTTACATTTTAATATATATATATTTTTTATTTTTGTAGATATATATATTTTTTTTAAATCAAAATAAAAAAAAGGTGAACATCATGATGATTCTTTTTTCTTTCTTTCTTTGACTAAAGAATCCGAAGAAGGCAACGGAAAGATTAAGAAGCAGAAGGAAATTTTTGCTCCATAAGTCCTCGGGTGCAGGGGCAGAGAAAAAAAAAAAGACTCTCTCAACTTCTCTCTTTCTGGACTCTCCCTCTCGGCTCTCTCCCAGACATCAGACGAAGAAAAGAAAGGAGTTCTCCAAATTTGCTACACAGGCCCTCAGTTTCCATTGGCTCCTTCTCTTGGCATCGGACAGAAGAAAGAAAAGACAGGAGAAGAAGGAAAAGGCTCGCAACCGGACAACACACTTGCACAACAAAAAGGGAGGTAGCAGCTAAATAATTGGAGCTGGAAATTGCATCAAAACTTCAGCCAAGAGAATACAACCTCCGTTGAGGTATTTCTTTCTTTTTTTTTATTTGTTAATTAATTAGATTAAATGTATGTGTAGTTGCCGATTTATATTTTTCTCTTGTTTTTTCATTATTATTATTATTATTATTGTAATTTTTAGGGGCTATTTTGATTTAATTTTATCATAATTGTTGTTGTTTTTATTGATTTCAATTCATAATTATATTGTAAAAATCACAAAGAGTGTTGTAGTATAAATTTTATGATTTTTAGTGGTGATTATAGTGTTTTAAAAAAAATCGTGGCTGTAATTTGGCAATTTTGCCATTTTTAATTCATTTTTTGTAAAAACTAAGTTCAAAAACGGGATCTACGGGAAAAATTGAGTTGGAATGTCTATTTTGATGAAATTTGATAACAGGAAAAATCGCTGACAATCGGCAACTATGACACCATCAGCGGTAGCCATTGCCACCAACAGAATGTTGTAGGACAAAGTTGCAGAAGATGATTTCGGAAGCTTTGCATAATAATTTGAAAAATTCGTAGTTTAGCCTCCCAACTTTCAAATAATTACATTATGGTCCAAACGCTTTTGTAATTGAACCAGTCATGTCCCTATTGAGTTTTTATCTTCTTTTTCATATTTTAAGTGCATTTCTAAGCATGTTGTTTCTGTGATTTGGGGTATAATTAAACCTTAATTTGTTTTAGTGAATTTATTATCTTATTGGGTTTTAATGAAATAGATGTTTGGGTTAAAAGGTTTATTTAGTTTGGTTTGGCCAATAGGTTGTTGGCTTATTTATTGGGGTTTTTAGCTTGGGTTGGAAGGCTAGACCCATGCATTTGTGTTTGGGTTGATTTGGATAAAAATATGGGCTGGCCTGTATATTTTTCTTTGGACCTTTGTGTGGGTCTGATGGCCTTTTGGCCCAAATAATAATGGAAATAGCCCAGTGGCCCAATTTCTTAAGTGATCTGGTGACGAAATTTGCAGAATAGTCCTTTTACTTTTGACTTATTATACTGTGACGCTAAATACTTTAGGCTTCTTTCAATTAGATACTTATTTTAATTACAAATGAGTCCTTAAATTTTATTTTTCATTAATTTGGACCCCAACATTTTGTGATAATTATAATTTGACCCTCAAAACTTTATTAATTTTTGCAATTAGATCTCTGGCAGATTTGATTTTCTTAAATGGAAGTTACTTTTATCTTTTAATTATTGATTGCATTTCATTTAAGTGTTTCAATTGATTGATCTCATATTTATTTCCATTCTTTATGATTTATTTGTTAATTAAATTGGTGCCTTGATGATTTTTGTTGATTTTGGAGTTAAATAGGGCAAAATCCGATTCCCCATTAGTTACTACGTCAAGAGAGGTATCTCCTTGTGTTATTTTAAATCCTCCTATGTGCTCCTATGCAATTTTATGTGTGTAATTGCATGTTTTTTTTTGAATTTTTTTATTTTTTTTATTCTATTTTATTTAGTTATTCACCTTATTTGTGTTTATTTTTCGTATATTTACTTTAATTTAAAGCATTTAAATGCCAAATTGTAATAGTTAGGTTATTATTTTTTATTCTTTACCCCTTTATATTGTGATTAGGGCCTCCAAATGCAGTAGTTAGGTCTTTATTCGCTTTTATTTGTTTATGTGTTTGCATGCTCGTGTGCTTATGTGTTTATTCGTTTTCTTAGGATCTTTACATCTAAATATCATATTTACGTGTTATGTGTTACGTGCTCTTATGTGTTTATTTATTTTAATTTATAATTTCTTTGTTTTTCTGTGTATTATGATTGCATGACGTTACCACATTGGTTCAACGCTAGTTGTGGTTTCTCCCTCCACCCACTTGCTAGTCTAATGCTAGTAAGATTCTTTAGGAATGGGTTAGTCCAACGTTAGACCCTTAGATCGTTCACGCATTAGATTCATCTTTTGTATGATATCCATTAAATTTTCATGCATATTTTTTATTATAGGATCTTTTTCTTATTTGCATGATATCTTCTATTATATTATCCTCTACCCCCTACCCTCTATATGTCTTAATCATGTCATTTAGAATTGTATCTCATTTAAATTAGTTTATTTGCTTGTTCATGTTAGGAGAATTATTCTTCAAACATGGGAAATGGGTGATTATAATTTCTTAGTTTAAATATCCAATTAATCCCTGTATAAGAAAAATTATGTCACGAGTTTTTGTTTCCCGTACCCATTATGATGCATCCCTATTCTTTGATCACTTATATCTATGTATATACTTTAATTTTCTTCTCTTTTCATTAACTTTCGTGGCTTCTTCAAAAAATTATTTTGGCATTCACAATTAACGCGATTGGTATCAATTAAACCCTTGAATGAACATTTTGTCCCTTCGATATTTTCTAAATTTAGATTTGCATTCATGTAGGAAACATCCAAACGTAATAAATTTAAGAGTTAAATTAAGAAATTTTGACTAAACCTCGCAACTAACTTAGACTAGGTTGAAAGGGTGCCTTAGGTTTAACTTAATCGAACATTTGCCTTCCCTTTTTTCAACCGTGACTCCCGAACTCATTTTCTCTTGTTTTTCAAAGACTTGGAATTGTCAAAAAGGGTTTTATTTTACTTTTGTCAAAAATATTTTTGGGTGACTTGGTACACCAAAATTCAATTGCCAAGTGGCAATTCCTCTTTTTCTTGAAAACCCTTTTAGACTAAATTTTGGACCCAAATTGTCACATTTTTTAAAAGTCCTATTTTAGGTCCATTTTCACTTATGTTTTTAAAATCACATCTTTTATAAATATTTATTTTCATCGCGAAAAATAGGGTGCAACAGCTTGGCAACTCCACTGGGGAAGGCTAGAGAGTCCAAGCATTTGGTTTAGTTGTATTTTCTCTTTTTAACCCTTTTATTTATCATATTTGGATGCTTAGGTTGCATATTTCTTTTATTTTTTCTTTTTCCTCATTTTTAGGATTATTGCATTTCACGCACGTGACTGTCTCTTGATATCCGCATATGTGATGGTTTGTTTATTTATTTTCATTTATTTACGTTTATATGTACTTGTATCGCGCTTGTATCTTGGGTGGGGGAAATATCACCTTAGAGCCTCCACGCATATTTTAATGATAATCCCCCCCTCAAAGGAAAGCACTTCATACGTGCATGCATTACTTTCACCCTATTTTTATTTTCTCATGGGCGCCATCCCACATTTCCTTGTAAGATTAGAATCGATTTCCTTAGGTATGCGGATGGTGTGCGCTGCGCCCATAGCGGTACCTAAGGGATCACTCAAGTCACAGATCGAAAGCCTTGAGATTGATGACCCTTCACCTCTTGTCTGAAGGCTTGGGCACCTGAAACCTTATCGAGTCTAGATGCATTAATAAGCCAAACCTCATGCATCCATATTAGAAATTATTTAGGATAAAGTCAAGTCTTACCCAATTAGGAACATTAGACACGAGGGGAGGGATTTCACCCCTTTTCCTTTACTTTCCATTCTTGTATCATTTATTGTCCCAACGTACTATATGTTATTTGTTGAACTAACCACTTCTTGTTTTCTCTTTTTATGCATACACAAACCTTAGAAATAAGAGTCCTGGCATGGTACTCGTTTAGGACAAGACCGCCTTTTATATCAAGCACATTTAAATTTTAGTTAATTGCATACGTCTATGTATTGAACATCATTTTAGGCTTGCCCCGGCGTTTAAATAGGGCACTTTTAGGTCATATTTCAATTATTTCATTGTATATTTAATACGCTTTAATAAATTTGTCACGCCCCATTTTTAATGAGAAAATAAAAGACGAGTTTAGGAAAAGAATTTTTGATTAATTTTTGGTTGAAAAATGAGTTTTTGATTTTTTTAGAAAATAAAGAAAAATATGGATCTAGATGGGATTTGAAAATGCGATGATTTGACCCAAAATATAGTTTAAAAAGAGTTTTTTGAGTGGAAAATGGACTCGCCATTTGGTATAGAGTTAAGGTGCACCAAGTCACCTAAAAAAGAATTTTTTAAAGAAAAAAGTAGAAAAACCCTTTTAAACGACTCTAAGTCTACGAAAATTAGGAAAAAAGATTCGGGAGTCACATTTGAAGAAAGGGAAGGCAAGAATAAGAATCCAAGGCACCCTTTCAACCTAACCATGATTAGTTGCGCGATTTAGTCAAAGATTTTCTTATTTTATCCTTAAGATTTATCACATTTGGATGTACTATATGAATGCATACCCTAGACCTAGGAGGGTGTTAGGGGGTCGAAATGTATCTTCAAAGTTTACTTGGTATCAATCACATTAATTGTGACGCCCAATAAAGACTCTTCGAAAAAGTCATGAATAATACAAGTCATGAGACTCGAAAGAAAGAAAAAGTAAAGAAAATAATAATATACAAATGTGTATGACCTAAAGGAATGCATCATAATGGGTGCGGGGGACTTATACTCGTGACTTTCAATGCTCCCTTTAATAGAGGGAATACGAGCGTGCTAAGGTTAGAGAAGCCAAACTCGTCCATATCCCATATCCAAGGAGTTTTTCCTAATCTAATCATGCAAATGTACTAGCCTAGTTCTAATTCTTAAATGGGAATGCAAGTCTAATGTCATGTTTCATACAAAGGGGGCAAGTAATATACATATAAGGGAAAATATGGAGGAAGGGATATACATATATAAGGAAAGTGTCATGCAACATGGTAAAAGAGGCCCTAGAAAGTAAAGAGATGCATGAGATGAAGTGATTCTATCACACAATCATGATCTAACGCGTAGAATGATTTCTAAGGGTCTAGCGTTGGACTAGCCCTTAACTAACATTCTCTCACAAGTATTGGACTTATAAGAGCTCGAAGGGAAGACCATGACTAGCATTGGACTAGCCACGGTAACGTACATTCCATCCACATAATCAGATATAATACTAAAAGCAAATAGGCATGCAAAAACACATAGTTTCACATAGCACGTAACACATAAGCATGCTTGTCTAGATGCAGAATCTTAGGGAAAGCGATTAAACACATAGGCATATAGGCACACACAAGCACATAGCACACAAGCCCTATCTATTACAAAAAGGAATGCCTACTACAATCTAAAGGGAGAAGACTTAAAAAAGTAAATCCTAACTATTACATTGGCTAGCTAAGACATGTTTTCGAAAGAGGCGTTAAAACCTAGCTATTACAAATTGGGGTTCAAATGCCCTCAAATGACTTGCCAATTAAAGAAGGCGAAATAAAAAGAAAGTGAAACGGGCAATTAAACATTAATAAAATGAAAAACGAATTAAAGCATGCATATTCACACAAAACATGTAGGAGCACGTAGGAGAAATAAAATGAAGGAGATAGAGGTTACCTCTCTTGCAATGGTAATGAAATGAAGGAAATATTAGCTTCAAAACAATAAAAGGGTCAATGCACCAATTAAATAGTAAAGTATAAACAAAATCACCAAATCCCTCCCAATTGCAACTTAAATGAAATCAAATAATGCATAATTTCCAGGAAAAGTAAATTATTGATCAAATTTCTAAAATAGAAAAACTACCAAAGACCCAATTGCAAATATTAATCAATCACTCAAGCCCAATTAACACATTTTGGGAAATTCACGGGTCCAACAGCAAAGAAGGGGTCAAGTAATGGTTCAAATTGCAATTATTCTAGGACCAAATTGCAAGATTCTAGAATATAATTAGGCCTTTGTAACATGAGGAGGAACATGTGGGGTTGGAATGCAAATTTTGAAAGATTTGCATGCATGCAATCAAAGCTTTCGGCCGTATGAAGCTATTTTTGCTTCTACCATTTCTGCTGCGAGCTCATAGCTTGTAGCAACCCAGAAAAATGGCCAAAGTTATAAACAAAGCCCATGGTGATCACGCAAACAAGGTAAGGAAACCCAGCTTTTGGGCTGTTACAGGGCAAAGGAAAATCGGCAAAACATGTGAAACGAAATGCAGCTTTTTCATGCAAAGTTATGAAGGAGCTTTCTGCAATAAATCTTGCATGTTTTCTGTAACCATTCTAATGCTGTTTCTGCTCTTTCCAGCCTAGCTACATTCATGCACTCCAACTCAAACAAATTCTAGTTTATTCGTTCAACTACCAACCATAGGAGCATGGAACTAAGGAGAGGTAAAAGGGAAAAACAACTCAACTAAATGATATAAAAAATTCTGAACTACTCCAACCCAAAACCAAAGCATGAAACGAACGAAAGAATGAAACACAAGACCTGTGGTTTTTTTTTTTTTTTTTAAAAAAACTAATAGACTTTATACATGAGTTCCCAATTAAAAGATTCAAAACACAAACTTTAAGTACAATGCCCAAAAAATGTATAGAAAACATGGAACGAACAAGGAAGCTTCAAAACTTCTGATTCTTTTCAAAATTCTGATCAAGGAACAATATTCTAACACAACAAGCATACTCACACCCACATATTGAACTTTGAAGTGAAAGGAAAGGGATAGGCTGTGCACATTCAGAATGGAATTACACCTAGAGCTACTGTCAATGAGCATAAAAACTTTCGTTACGACAACCCAAAAGATCGACATTTTTCGTGTCAAGATTACAGCAACAAGTCGAAAACTACAAGCGTGTTGCAGCAAAAATTATTCTTCGCTTTCCAAACATATTCAAAGTACGACTAAATATGAAAAATGTAGGAAAGATGTAAAGAAAGGGATCCACGGCCAGCATGCACATGGTACTCCGTCAAATAACCAGCAATCCAAACACTTCAAGCAACTAAAACAAATTCCAGCAACCAAACCAATGAGAGACAAAACTGTCCATGCTGCTGCAATAAATCGAGAACCTCGAGCTTGTTGCAGCAGCGGATTCTTATACACAAACTTCAACCCAAGATAATCTGATCCCAAGAAACAAGATCATCAAACAAGGCTATACAAAAAGTAAACCGGTAAACTACGAAAAGGGATCATCTTTGGCCTATGAAATGCACGAAAATGTAAGGAAATAGCAGAAATAAACTATCTCTCTCGACCCTTGGCTATACTCCTGGATTCACACATGGTAGCAAACATGACAGGTCATGCAAATTTGATAACAGGGAGAAAAGATCTACACTTTACTGGGCTTATTTATCATAAACATCAGCCATAAACACCACACAAAGCATCTTAAATTCGTTATAAAACCATCATCGAGGAGCCCAAACTACTGTCCCTAACAATCCCAGGTCAAAACCCCACGCGTTCCTCAATCATAAACCAAAACAGGAACAACAGGAAAAAAATCCAAACTTGGCATGAGTTCTAGACTAATATACCTCGGTGATGATCTACCGGCGCTGATGGAGGACTAAAATGGTGACAGACGTGAAGATCAACAGTCCCAACGACCCCCTGTTCTTCTCCTCGTTCTTTTCTTCCCTAGCTTTTCCTACTCAGTCGTCAATAGGCTCTCTCTCTTAGTTGTCGACCAGATCCTTTTCTATGGCCATCATCCCTTCTATTTTCTGATCAACTCTCCCGCTAGCTCTCTTTCCTTTGCTGGTTTTTCTTTCTTCCATCACACACACACACTCCCTCTCACTCCTTCTGGGCTGCGGCTATTCCTTTTATAGGAACCCATAACCCCTAAACCCTCACCTCAAAGGTGAGGATGAAGGGTTGGTTTCTACCAAAAACTTTAGCCATCCGATCCATTGGGAGCCAAGAAAGAACTAGAAAAATCTCCCGTGAAAATGATATTATTTTTTCATGCTGCTGCATGTGCAGCGGTTTTTTTTTGAAATAATAATTTGATAAAAATGAAAAAAAAAATATTAAGTAAAGAAATCGGATAAAATGAACAAAATTAGGAATAAAATACAACAAAGCTAAGATTTTTTTTGAGTAAATAACAGTAAACTCAAATCTAAAAGAAATAAAGCATATTTTTTGTGAATGATTTTCTTTTTTTTTTTCGATAAATTCTATGCTAAAATGACTTAAAAATAAAAATAAAAGACCAAAAGTAAATAAAACTAACATAAAAAAATAAAAATAATAGTAAACAAAAATACCCTAAAAATTTGGTGTCTACAAAATTGTCATCATGCATTAACCATAAAGGGAATGCCGCATAGGGAATCCCACGTTAGAAATAAGCCACCTCGTGTTTCGGATATGTAATCTAATGAGACTTGCATGTTTACAATTTTGTATTGCCTAAGGGGTAAAATCTCAAGGTAAGGTATTAAAAGTGAAATTTCTCCTCAGATGGCTCCTAGCAGAATGTTGAACCAGATACCTCGAGAATTAACAGATTGGAAAAATAATATGATACATGAGATGAAAAGATTGTTCAAGTATGTGGGGCATTTACCGAGTCTTCTACACATAATCCCAAATGTTGCGATCATTCATGCTTTACTTGAATATTGGGATTCAAAAGGTTCTATTTTTCGATTCGGTGAATGTGAACTAACACCGACTTTGGAAGAAATAGAAGGACTATTGTAGATACATAGGAAAGGTTACCCTATGGTATATCTAACTAGTGGAACAAGAAAACAGTTTTATAGGTTTTTGGGATTAAGGCAAGCTAGCATGGACCGATACCTGGATGCGAGATCGTGCCCGTTAGAGTTTCTGTGTGAATGATTTGAAGAAAGGGGATCTTATGAATGGTACCGAATCAATTTTTTCATAAGTAAAGAACAATGGGAAAAGAAGTGAGTGCAAGCATTTGGATCAGCTTTGGTCAATCTGTTGTTGTTCCCGCAGAAGTATGGAAAGATCGCATTTTACACTATCAACATGGTCCAGAGTCTATTTTTAGGAATTAATGGAACGACCTCTACCTTGGTACCTATAGTTATTGCCGACATCTTCACGGCCACTATGGAATGTCAAAAGAAGAGAGATTTCTTCTATGGGTCAAATTTGATACTCCAAATATGGGCAATGGAGCATCTAGCGAAGAAAGCGCCTAATCCCTTAGGATCTTGTCTCCTTGCAGAGAATTGGATCGAATCACACCGAGAAAGAGTCAAAAAGTATTATCGAATTGCATCTTCAAGCCAGTTCATCCAAGAGTTCGATAACTTGACACCTAATAAGATACAATGGGTTTTGGATTGGACAAAAATTAGGGATTTGATTTTCACGACTACCCAACATAATTTTATCTCCCTAGCAAGTACCAATGGATTGGTCGCATATATTTTGCAACGAGTCATGAGGCAATTTGGGTATCCGCAAAGAATTTCGATGATACGAGGGATTGGAAATATCATATTCAACACAGTTGCTGAAAGTCGGAGCATGGTATTGGAAGCTTGGGGGGAAATCTTCGTAGTTTAGAGAACCTGCACTTGGATCAAGTCAACAAATTGGAACCCAAGGTCATTTCAGGATATAATGAGTGGATCAAACTGATAGTCGGACAAGTAAGAAAAAAGTTGTGAGAACCCGTAATTTTTCCAATTTCTAGGTTTTATTATATTTCTAGGTTTTCTTATTTTCAATGATTTGTTTTCTGCACTTTCTGTATCCGGAAAATTTTCTAGATAAATTTTATGAGTAAATATAATTTTTAGATGATTTTTCTAGTATTGAATAGGTTTTGAGAAATTAAGAGTGAATACCGGACGTGGGACCCACTAGTGCGAAAAGTTCGGCAATTTTCGACCAACTAGGTTAAGTTTTGGATACTGGATTTAATTTACCAGGTGTTAAGGGATAAGTAGAGGATGTTATTTGGATTGGTGTGAGAGGGAACAAAGAGATAGAGATTCATTAATTAGGTGACAAGTGTCACCATTTGGTTGGATTGACTTGTATGACCACTATTCATGTCTTTACCAAATTAATATCAAAATTGACCAAAAATTTCCTTATTTTCTTCTCTCCTTGGCCGATTCTCTTCAAGCAACAAAAGGGAAAGAAAAACTCTCCAAACTCTTGCTTCAATCTTGCTCAAATTCAACCAATCAACCGTTTAATCTTGTTTTTGTTCCATAGAAACCCTTAAGGGAGTGATAGTGAGTTGTTTTGTGAAGTAATTTGGAAGATTTAAGTGCAAGGTTGCTCCATTCCTTTGGGTATCAAGGTGAGTAGTGAAGAAACTCCTTTTCTCTTTCCAATAATGCTTAATGAGCAACCTAAGTGAGTTAAAGTGATGATCTTTGGTGTTATTTCATGATTTTGGTTGAGATTGATGACACTTTCTATTTAATTAGGATTTTTCTGCTTTCATATGATTATTATTATGTGGTTATGTATGATGATTGGAAATGATATTTGAGGAAGATAGGAGGTGGAAAAAGTGATTAATTGCAAGAAATTTCTGTTTTGGAAGAAAATTGAAAAAAACTAGGGTTCCTTGTTCTTCATTCTGTCCGAAATTTTAGGTCCTTGTTAGAGGCCGAATTGGCCTTGGCTTAAAACATGAAAGTTGTAGGGAATGACATTTTAGAGGTGCCTACAAAATTTCAGGTCAATCGGAGTAGTGTAGAGTGAGATAAGTCGAAATTACTATTGCTGTTCTGGTTTTACCCGAAATCGAGATTTGCGACTGTAATTGGGTGTTTTGGTCTGAATTGCTTCCGAATTGGTTGTTGAGGCCTTCTGATGAAATTTAGCCCTATTTCTTAGCTTTCAGCTGGTTTTGGAATTTCTGGATTTGGACTTGTAGAGCTTGAGTTATGATGTTTCCGCTAGAATGCATTTTGGTGAATCTGTTTTACGTTTTGGATGTGGTATCTTGCATTTTTGACCTGTTTGCACTCAAAACTGGGTTGAGTGACCTTCTGTGATGTTGTAGCCCTGTCGTTTAGCTTCGAAATGGTGGGTCTTACACCTTCATCCGATAATTCTAGGGCATTTGGTGCCATTACCGCAAAAAGAGGTCAAAAACTGTTTTTTTAAGGCCAAAGCTAATTGCATTTCCGAATTTTCTGGTTTTCTCTAATGTTTGTATATGTTTATGGAACCCTATTGGGGTCATATTTGGCACTGATTTATGATTAGTTATCGAGTCTCATTGTACTTGTTTGCATGTTTTAAGGCTTACTCTTATTCCGGTCATGTCTTAGTTAACTTTTACTTTGAGCCTAGTGAACGGCTTTTGGGAAATGAGATGAATTTTGTGTGAGATGTTGGGACTGATTTGAGGAAATAATGAAGCCATGATGGCTGGAAAATAGGTAAAAACAAGGGATATGCTGCCGAAATTTTACTTGAAGGTTAGTTGGATTTACTTGTGATTTGAGCAAAGGGCTTTTGGGTTGTTTGCGCCTAGGTCTTCATGTTACCTTTTCGTTTCCAAGAAAACCATGTTTTCCACCCTTGCATTAGTATTTATTTGGCAAGGCGTACGACGTGTAGATGAGCCTCATGTGTATTTTGTTTACTCGATTCTGGATATGAAACCTTCAATTAGTTTACTTTGATTATTTTAGGGTTTCTTGGCGATTAAGGCCAATCTGAAGTGAAAACTTTTGAAGTTGAGCCGGTGAGTGTACCACTCCCCCCTATTTCTGTTTAACTTGATTTTTGCTCTGCAATCTATTTAATTTGTTTGAGACGAGGGTGTACTTTATCACACTCGTTCTCTTGTCTGTTCATATGCCAATTTTGGTGCCAATCTGAATCTGTATCTGTATCTGATATCTGTCTCTGTATCTGTATCTGTATCTGTTCGGACGTCGTTTGGAAACTTGTAACCAACGACCTTTCTGTGACCTATGAGCTCAAATCCTGTGGCTAAGTTATTCGAGTCGGGCCGGCAAGGGCCTGGACGATTAGATAACGAACCACGGTAGTCTGTTTTGGGATCTTTGGGTATTGAGACCCTTGATTCCGGTATACTCGAGTATTACCATTTCTGTTTCTGTTGAGGTGAGCGGGCCCGGTAAAGGGGTGTTTGGTGGACGGAATTCGGTGTAAAGAGGGGTCTACGGACGCGTTGGTTCTATATACGTTGACGGAGAGTCAACTGGTTTGGATCAAGTACTGCGCTGGAAATTTGGCTCCTGAGAGCCACCCGTATCCTTCTGATTTGAATCATTGGTTCCTTTGCTTTACATCTGGCATGTGTACTTGATTTGCTAAACGTGAAATGCCATGATTTTATTGCTATCTGTTTGGTACCTCATTGAGCGCAAGCTCACCCCTTTCTGTTCCCTTTTGTTTTCCTTACAGGAAAATAAACACTTTTGGACTGGATTTGACAAAAGGCTGCCAAATTGAGCTAGTTGAACATATCTTTTGTATAGCTCATGTATTAAAATCCTAAATATACTTTTGGGGCATTTTCTCTTTTGAGTTGGCAAACCGTGTATATATATTAACTTTTGAATGTCATTTTGATTTGTAAACGCTAAAGTTCAGATGTGAATGTTTGTTAGCTATTTCGGTTGGGTTCTGACGGGTTGGTTACTATTCATGGCCGACTCTGGATTTCATTTTTTTTTATTTTGGGTTATTTTACCATTTTGACTTGTTTACGCTCGTTTGTAAGTTCTGGATCGCAATAGATAGTTCTAGTCTGCATCGTTAGTCCTGGCGAGAGTTGGGCAGGCAGTCCGCTAACCCCTTTGGTTCGCCTTAGAGGAAGGTGGGGCTGTCACAAAAGTCACAGTTTGCTCCCGCTAGCCCTGAAGAACAGATAGAAAAATTGAAGAAAGAGCTTGAGGATTACCAATTACAGCTTATAGTGGCCGACCATGCCTTGGAGGACGCCCGATCACAATTAAAGAGGGGGATAAGAAAAATTGAAAAGTTGGAAAGAGTACTGGATGCATTTGACAAAATTCAAAAAGGAATTCGAAAACTTGGTATAGGAAATTCTAAGGAGTCTAAACGTACTAGTTTAGCAAGGCATGAGGATTTTGTAAAAATAATCAGCCGAACTATCAATGAAGCTATAAAAAATGATTAAATTTGTCAGTATTTAACGAGGATTTCTACTTTGATTCACTTATAGGTTTGAAATTGAAATTTTGCTCCGAAAGTATTGCATCAAGTTAGGCCGACCCTAGTGTAAAAAGGGTTCCTTCATAGGACATGCATCCGAATTATTTAAATATCTACTAATTCATGTTTTTTCTTTTTTCTTGGATAAATTACAGCAATTTGACAGAAAATCCATTCCTAAATCAATTTCTTTTCTCCACTATCAGGTATTTTTTTTCACAATAGCTACTCAAAGAAACCCCATCATCACCAGGTCCCGAAGTAAAGCCTTGAGACAGCCTGTAAACATGAGTTCAGTGTTAGAAACTTTGGAAAGATCTGCTATGGTTACGTCACCGGACTTCACAGCATTGGGAGCTCAGTTAAGTGAAGTACTTGGCAAGTTCAATGAGTTAAGTGTAGAAATGGCCGCACAGAGGCATGTAATCGATCAGTTGGTCGCAAAAAACAGTGGTAGTGGTGTCATGAACGACCAAGAACCAGTTGATAATCACCCACCTGCACAAGATTATCAACCACCCCACACATCCAATACCCAAACAACTTTCCTTCCTCCTTTCGCTAACCCTCTTGAAAATACCTTTACTCAACTAAACTCAGACTTTTCCTATATGCATCCAAATTATATATTGATGAACCCAACCAATAGTCAAATCTCTCAAACCCATCCACAAACCAATCTGAACAGTCCTCCCAACCCTCAGGGACCTACCACCACATTACAGAGCCATTTGTACTGGATACTGCATCTCAAGGAAAGGCGGCGATGGAGGAACAACCCTCACCTATTGACAAGGACCTGTTGAGAAAGTTGGATCGATTCGATGATTTTATGAAAAAAAATCAAGGATTGAGTAGGCATGGTAGATTGGACTACGATGAATTGTGTCTTTTTCCAGATATTCAGCTACCGTTGGGATACAAAACCCTTAAATTCAGCAAATATGATGGAACTACAAATCCTAAGACGCATCTCAAGATGTTTGCAAACAAGTTAGGTAAACCTGTGGATGATGAAAATTTACCTATGCGTCTATTTCCGGAAAGTTTGGAGGGAGATGCTTTAAATTGGTATTCAAATTTGAAGTCTAGAGAGGTCAAAACCTAGTTGGATTTGTCAACAGCTTTTGTGAAGCAATATGTGTGACAGCCCCACTTCACCCTAAGGCGAACCAAAGGGTTCGGCGGACCGCCCCGCCCAACTCTCGCCAGGACTACGGAAATGAATCACCCAAACCCTATATTCCGTGCAATAGGACTCTAAGAAAACGATCCAATGAAGACCACCACGCTCAAAGATAACTTACCAAATCCACAGGAGAGCAACATCTCAAATCAATACACTGAACAACCAAGGTTAAATACTCATTTACATCGGAGTCTTGAACAAATCAACTAAAGTACAAGCCAAAGTATCCATGTTGTTGAAAATACGATTAGGGTTTCGGTCGCAAAAGAGCTTAACAAAATAACATATATACCAGCTCGGCCTTTTCTCAAAATCACGGTTCAAAGTGTGGTTCCCTGTAAGGAAAACAAAGATAATGAAGAGGGGGTGAGCTTACGCTCAATGAGGTACGAAAACAATAGCAAGTATGAATCATGAGACTTCATATTCAATTAGTCACATAGGCAAATCAAATAAAGAAATGAACAAACACCATATATAGAAAGGATACGGATGGCTCTCAGGAGCCAAATTCCCATTTGCTTTACCGAAACTTGATCAAATAATAGTTGACCCTCTATCAACTTTCCAAATAAAGTAACCAGTCTAATCCAGTAGAGCACCACTTTACACCAAAATCCCGTTAACCAAATATACCCCTTATCGGGCCAAAACACCTCAACAGTAACAGAAGTGGTAATAGTCGAGTATACCGGAACCAAGAGTCTCAATACCCAAAGATTCCAAGAACAGACTACCGTGGTTCGTTATCTAATCGACCTGGCCCTTGTCGGCTCGACTCGAATAACTTAGCCACAGGATTTGAACTCAGAGGTCACAGAAAGGTCGTTGGATACAAGCTTCCAAATGACGTCAGAACAGATACAGAAACAGATAACAGATTCAAATTCGCACAGTAAATTGGCATACGAACAGACAAGAGAACGAGTGTGATAAAGTACACCTTCGTCTCAAACAGAATAAACAGATAGTACAATTATTCATATCACAAATTGCATGTACAGACACCAAGTTAAACAACAAGTGAGGGGAGTGGTACACTCACCGGTTCCAGTACAGATACTTCAAAAGTTTTTACCCAAAGTGGTTTTAATCGCCAAGAAACCCTAAAATAATCAAGATAAAATGATTATAGTTCGCACATCCACAAACCCAGTAAATAAAATGCAAAAATAAGGCTCGACTACATGTCGTACGCCTTTCTAGGTTAAGTACTAGTACAAAAGAATAAAATATGACTTTTGAGCAAAAGATAATAGTTGGTCCTAGGGTTACAAACAACCCCCAAAACCCTTCATTTTTACTAAGATCAACTCAACTTGAACGAATTGCGTAGCCTTAAAATTTTGGGCAGCATGCCCTCTGTATTTTGCTATATTCTAGCCATTTATGGCTTCATTATTTTTTCTCAACTCAGTCTAATTCAACACATAAGAAATCTCAATACAATAGCCCTTCAACTAGGCTTAAGTTCATCCAAATACAAAGCAAGTCTAGGAATGCAACTGGAAATCAAGTTTTAAGGACAAAAACTAAATAGCAGGTTTGAAATCTCTTAGCGTATCGGTCACAACTAAAGCTACGCTTATTGGATTGGGGTGCAATTTATACCGTTTCGAGCCTAAGACAAAGAGCTACAACTTTGATGAAGACCACTCAGTCCAGTTCGTTGTGTATCTAGGTCAAATTTTCAAATTACAGAACCAAAATCTCACAATCAGACTAGTTAACCACACTATGATTGAACGACAATAACTCAGGCTACCGAAGTCCGATTGAGGTGTATCTTATGGCGTTTCGAAGCCAAGACATATACCTACATTTATTATGAAAACATTCAAAGCCAAATCATGCATTTTTAGGGTCAAAAATGGAAATCTCCACTAAAATATAAATCTGTCCACGAAACAGGGCTCTTGGGCAGTCAAGGGTATTTCGGTCATTTCACATGTTACAGTGGTCCGATTGAGTTGAAAATTTACAGGTAGCTATATAAATCAATTACCAACAACTTTTATGTTTTGGATAAGAGATGATTCAGCTTCCATCATGGCCTAATAGGTTCGGATAGAGCAGGGTAGGATGAAACTCTAAACTGGAAATTCCGCATAAACTCTGAAATTTTCCCCCAACAACCGTAACTAACATATAAAAGATTCATTTTACACCATATCAAGCTATCATTCATGGCCAACCAATAACTATCATGTAAAATCAGAAATATCACAAATAAAATCTGAAATTTAACTAACTCTGCCTCAAACCACAAAATCTTCCATAAACTAGCATATTTAGCCACTACAAGCTACTAATTGACTATTATTAGGAACAAAAGGGAGTTTCCAAGCAAAATACCTTGACACCCCAAGAAAGGCAGTAGCTTAGGTTTCTTTCTTCCAAAACAACTCCACCAAGTCCTTGAAACACCTTAGCAAGTCACTTTTACGGAACTAACTTATCATGAACTAACTTAAACTAGGAAAATGATTTCAAAACTCTATTCACTTATAAAATTTCTGGAAAAATCGAAATAGTGGGTATAATGAAGAGAAATGTAGGCGAGGAAATAAAATAAATAATATAAAATTAGAAAAAATTTACGGGTCCTCACAATATAAATTTAACTGTGAGTTGGCACCGACACGTACAACACTGGAGGGTACGAAAAGAACGCCGTCGGAAGATCACAAGACCTACGCAAAATGGTGGAGAAAGTTAGCTGCCAAAGTGAAGCCTCCTATGACTGAGGAGGAGATTGTTCGTACTTTTATCAAGGCTCATGATCCACCCTACTTTGAAGAGATCTTTCGCATGACTGGAAGTTCGTTTGCTGCTATCATTAACAAATTGGAGGAGTATGATGAGTTTGTCAAAGCAGGAAAGATTGTTAATGTGTCTGCATTAAAGTTGCAATTGGATGCTCTACAAAATCAAAGCAATAGTGGAAAAAAGCCTTCATTCAAGAAGAAAGAAGGAGAAATTGCTTTTATATGGGATCAAAGCCCGTTTTTCAGACCTAGAAGCCGAAACCATCCCACATATCCTGTTCCTTACCCGTATTACACCAATCCTCAACCAGTCTACCACACTCTATCCCATATGGGCCGACCTATTGATCAATTGTATGAGCAGTTAAAAGCAGTTGAAAAAAATTGGCACTGTTCCTCCCAAACTCTATCCCAGAGGTCCTCCTGCCGGTTATGATCCGCAAGCAATATGTGCTTATCATTTTGGAAGTCCAGGTCATACAACTGGTAATTGTTGGGCTTTAAAATATAAGATTCAGAACAAGATTGACTCTGAAGACATCCTTCTTAGAAGAAAGGGAGAGCAGAGACTGAATGTCAGTAAGAATCCTTTACATGAGCATGAGAGCATTGTGGGGGTTGTCATCGCTGATGAAGAATTTGTCGATCCCACTCAGTATATTGTAAATGAAACTGAGATGTTTGGCGTAATGGAGGCTGACCATGCGAGAATGAGGAAACTGCTGCCTGCCGAAGAGCCCATAACTAATGATAATATTAAGGAAAAGTTGAAATCTTTTGTGTTTGAAAAAGAGGAGCCATTTATAATAGGAGAAGAGCCTTCCAAATTTGACAATTCTAAAGCTCCTTTTACTCTGGATCTACCATTTTTTGAATGGGATATATCAGAGCCTGTCATTCTCGAATTTCAGGAACAAATGCCTGTCAATAACTTGCAAGAGGTGCCATGGAACTACGAGGAGTCTATTCTGTTGATTGGAGATAAAAAAATGCTTAAAGGAAGAGGTATCTACTATTACCACGTCTGGCAGAATTGTGAAAAATTCTGAAATTGATGTTTAGACCAAGGCCAAGGTTAAATCTCCAACGCCCAAGCCCTTTGTGTCTGAAAATGAAGCCGTGGATTTCTTAAAAATTTTGAAGAGAAGTGAGTACAAAATCGTAGAATAGTTGGATAGGATGTCTGCTCAGATTTCTTTTCTGAATCTTCTCTTGACCTCTGAGCTACACGGAGAAGCATTGCTCAAAACCTTGAACGAAGCTCAAGTCCCTAAAGATATCCCTGTGGATAAATTTTCTAACATTGTGGAAAATGTACTTGCTGCTAATCATATCGCCTTCTCCGATGATAATCTGACTGCAGAAGGGATCGGGTATAACAGAGCCTTGTGTATATTAGTCCGCTGCAATGGAAAGCTGTTGCCGAGAGTCTTGGTGGACAATGGGTCAGCGCTAAATATCTGTCCATGGAACACTCTTACTAAACTTGGATTTCTTGACATTAAACTCCGTCTGTCTACAACTATGGTTAGAGGGCTCGATGGTTCAAGGAGGGAATCTATGGGTAAAATGGATCTAGTATTGGAGATAGGCTCTGCTCAATTCCAAGTTACTTGCCAAGTGATGGACTTCTCTAGTGTTTACAATATTTTACTTGGAAGACCTTGGATATATGCTTCCAACTCAGTGCAATCTTCTCTGCATCAAATGTTGAGATTTATCGTGAATGATCAGCTCATTACTGTGTTTGCTGAGGATGATTGTACCATGATTGTTGATGCAAAGTGCAAAGGTGAAGACAGAAAAAGAACTCCAATTTCATCTCATCATGTTGCTGACATTGTCTCTGTGGGATGGGTATCCAGAGATAAGTTGTTGACTAAATCAGACTTGCCAGAAGCCAGTATTATGATGGCTAGGGAGATGATCCGAGGCGGATATGAAACAGGAAAAGGTCTTGGACGGGAATTGCAAGGAATTTTGGAGCCAATAGAGATCCCGACGCAAAAAGATACATTTGGACTGGGAATTCATCCAACTGTCAAGGATAGAAGAGAAATGCAAGCTCGAAAACAAGCTGAAAAGAAAGGTAAGCAAACTGTCTTATATGTCCCAGCGCTACATCACACCTTTTCTTGCTCGTCAGAGGTAATTCTGTTAGACAAGGAGGATCCTGTTGAGGAGGTTGAATTGGACTTATCTCAATTATTTGTCGAGGCCACTTGTGAGGAGGAGCCACCAGAGAATTCAGAATTTTTGTCAATTACCGAAGGAGCTATTCAAAATTGGACTGCTGATTATCTTCCCTCTCAAAGGGAATTTCAGTAAATTTAAGGGGATTGTCTTTTGTCTAGATTCATATCCAGATAAGGCGATAGTCTGGATCTTTTGTTAAAAGGAATTGTTTTCATATTTTGAACCTTTATTCTCATTTCAATTAATATAGTTTGTTTGGGCTAGATATGTTTTTAAATAGCAATCATGTCTTTTGTGAAGTCTCGATGCATTTTGAATTTAATGAAATGGAAGATGTCTTCTATATTTCCTATTTATTTATTACGTATGTTCTATTCTATTTTCAGATGGCCGCAAATAAAATCCTCTGACCCTTTGGATGTCACCATTTTGGAATTCGATGGCTGCGACCTCGATATCTCTCATGAACTTGAAATCATGCAATTTGAAATTCAAAACGAGAGCGATACTGAAGAAGAATTTGAATCCATTTTAAGGGATTTAAAATAGTATGAAGAGAAACACAAACCCAACTTAGAAGAAACAGAAATTATCAATATTGGCACTAAGACAGAGGTTAAAGAGGTTAAAGTCAGCGTTCACTTGAATAAGAAACAGAAGGGGGAAATGATTGAATTCTTAATGCTATTTCAGGATGTGTTTGCATGGTCGTATGATGATATGCCAGGGATCTCTACAGACATAGTGGTTCACAAGTTGCCAACTGATCCAAAAATTTTACTTGTAAAGCAGAAGCCACATAAATTCAAACCAGAAATGAGTCTCAAGATAAAGGAACAAATTGTGAAGCAGCTCAATGCCAAGATAATCGTGGTGTCTTATTATCCCATTTGGCTATCGAACCCGATGCCAGTGCTTAAGAAATTTGGGAAGGTGCAAGTATGTGTTGATTATAGAGATCTGAATAAAGCCAGTCCGAAAGATGATTTTCCTTTGCCAAATATTCATATTTGTTCTCTTCCTACCCAGCCCGCTTGTTTTCTCCTCTAAAAACCCTCTCCTTTTGCCGCGTCTCTTTCGTTCTTTCTTTTTCTTGTTTTCCTCCACCACCCCGTAGCCTTCCCTTCCTAGTTTTCTTTTTTCTCTTCCTTTTGTTGAAGACCTTTCTTGCCTTTTTCTTCTTTTCCTTCCTTTTTCCTTTTGTTCCCCATAGCTAGTTTTCTTTTTCCTTTTCTTCTTTTTCCTCCCAAAAATCCCCAAATCAACAAGTGTCATCCTACTAATCACAAAATATGGACATTTGTCTAAAACCTATCTATCACACCTAGCCCTCTTGCATGGCCTCCACTTGGCTACTATCCCCCTAATACACTTGTCTAATAATTCCCTATTACACTTGTCTAATAATTTCCTATTACACTTGTCTTCTTATTTTATTTATTTATTATATATTTTTCAAAAACAATTTAGGTAAACAAAAACAAAACAACAAAACAAAAAAAACCAAAATGTTAATTCGTAATTGCAAATGCATTGCACAATTTTCATTTATCTTAAAAAAATTTAAATCTAAAAGGATTAAAGACAAATTTTGAATTTTTTTGTGAGAAATTTTTCATTTTTTTAGAAATTTAATGCAAAATATCTTAAAAATGAAACTGATAAACCTAATTTACAAAAATAAACACTAACTGTCATTTAATCAATTAAAATAAAATAAAATTAAAATAAAAAATAAAAAATAAAGCTAAAATTGAATTAGATAAAAATTAAAATTTTTTGTGTTTACAGCTTGCCTATCTTTGTCAGAATTTTGAAGAGACTCGAGACAAAGATGTAGACACGAAATACTTACCTGTAGTTATTCTGTCTTGAACTGAAATATGTAAACATAAAACAGTTAGTAGGATAAAATCCGAACCTGCCATAAAATTGACCAGTGGGATAAAACCCGATCCTGCCGTGATGGTTGGTCAGTGGGATTAAACTCGACCCTGCCATGATGATTTTTCAATAAGAAATTAAATACGATTTGTCCAGAAGGGAGGTAGAAGGGTGCGCGGCAGACATTGAGACTTCGCCAACAAGAAATTAAATTTGATTTGTTCAAGAAGGGGGGTAGAAGTGTGCGCAACAGACGCCGAGACTTCACCAACAAGAAATTAAATTTGATTTGTCCAAGAAGGGGGATAGAAGGGTGCGCGGCAGACACTGAGACTTCACCAATAAGAAATTAAATTTGATTTGTCAAGAAGGGGGTAGAAGGGTGGCAGCGGACGCTGGGACTTCACCAACAAGAAATTGAATTTGATTTGTGTGAGAACCCGAAAAAATTTTCTTAACTTCTAGATAGTATTTTTCTTTTGTTGCACACGTTTTCTATATTTTCATTATTATATTTATTTTGGTAACATTTTTATAAGTAAATATAGTTTTTAAAATAATTTTCTAGTATAAGTAAGCTCATGAGATATTTGAAGTGTATGGTGGATGTGGGACCCGCTAGTGCGTTAAGTGCGGTTAATTCGACCAATTAGGTTAAGTTTTGTATAAAGAGATTGATTTAGTAGGTGTTGAGAGATAATTAGAGGTTACCTAGATGGATTAGTATTAGAGAGACAAAGGGATAGCTATAAACCAAAAAGGTGACAAGTGTCACTTTGTGATTAAAGGTTGGACTTTGACTAATTTCTTTCACCTTTACTAAACTTGAATTTTGACCAATTTCATCTTCATTTTTCCTTCTCTTGGCCGACCAACATAGAGAGAAAAGAGAGAAAATCTGTGACAGCCCCACCTTCCCCTAAGGCGAACCAAAGGGGTTAGCGGACTGCCTGCCCAGCTCTCGCCAGGACTAACGGTGCAGTTTAAAGGGATCTATTGCGTTCAGGAACTTATAACACGCGTAAATCAGTCAAAATGGTAAAATAACCCAAAATAAAAAAAATGAAATTCGGAGTCGGTCATGAATAGTAACTGACCCGTCAGAACGCAACCAAATATTGAACAAACATTCACATCTTGAACTTTAGCAAATACAATCCAAAGTGACATACAAAAGTTGTCAAAAGTGAATATATACACGGTTTGCCAAATTGAAAGTGAAAACGGCCCTAAAGATACATTTAGGGTTTCACTTCATATACCATACAAAAAATATACATCTAGTTCATTCGGTAACCATCTATCAAGATTCATTCCAAAAAGAGTCATATTCCTGTAAGGAAAACAAAAGAAACGGTGTGAGCTAATTGCCCAGTGAGATACTATCACTTACGCAACCAAGTGCACATAAGCATCAAGCTTTCATTCAATATAGTAAAATAAGCAAAGGCACACGTCAAATATGGTGATAAAAGGATACAGATGGCTCTCAAGAGCCCTTTTCCTTGTTTACATTTCTTGATCGAACGTCATTGACTCTCCGTCAATGTTCAACAATAACCAACCGTAGACTCCACTTTACTTCCATTCCTTCCACCTAACATTCCCCAACCGGGCCCGAAATCCAAACACTTGCATTGTGGTATTACTCGAGTAAACCGGAATCGAGAGTCTCTCATACTACAAGATTCCATATAACATTGCCCCAAGGCACATTAATTGGCACGACCAAGCCCTCGACGGATCGATTCAATCAATTACCAATGGGGTTGAGCTCAAAGATAACAATTGTCGTCGTTGGAGACTCGTCCAAACAACACCAAGTCATGTATTACATTTCATATAACATTCCAATCACTTTCCAATAACATGCAAAACAATAAGTGAGAGTGATAAAGTACACTCTCACTTCACTCAATTAGCATTCAACACCTCAAGTTCAAGTATCAAAGCCATATAATAACACACAAGTGAGTAGTACACTCACCAAGCTCGCAAATGTGGTTTCATGCACTTCCGTCAAAAGAACGTTGTGCACCACGGTCACGTCCTAAAACATGCAAACAAATACAACGAGACTCGATAACGAGTCATAAACCAAGGCCAAACATGACCCCAATAGGGTTCCATAAGCATATACAAACATTAAAGGAAACCAGAAATATTGGAAATGTAACTAGCTTTGACCCTGAAAAAAAACAGTTTTTGTCCTCGTTTTGCGGTAATGACACCAATTTCACTACGATTATCGGATGAGGGTGCAAGACCCACCATTTTGAAGCTAAAAGACAGGGATACAACATCACAGAAGGTCCTTCAACCCAGTTTTGAGTGCAAACAGGTCAAAAATGCAAGATACTACATCAAAAACGTAAAACAGATTCACCAAAACACATTCTAGCGGAAACATCATAACTCAGGCTCTACAAGTCCAAATCCAGAAATTCCAAAGCCATCTGAAAGCTAAGAAACAGGGATAAATTTCATCAGAAGGCCTCAACAACCAATTCGGAATCAATTCCAGCGAAAACAACCAATTACAGGCGCAATCCTTACATTCGGGTAAAACCAGAACAGCAATAGTAATTTCGACTTTTCTCATTCTACACTATTCCAATTGACCTGAAAATTTGTAGGCACCTCTAAAATGTCATTCCATACAACTTTCATGTTTTAAGCTAAGGCCAATTCGGGCTCTAACTAGGACCTAAAATTTCGGACAAAATGCTCCCTCAAGAACCCTAGTTTTCTGAAATTTCTTCCAAACCAGAAATTGGTTGCAATTAATCACTTTTTCCACCTCCTAGAGTCATTATATACCATTCCTAATCATCATATATAGCCACACAATCATGCTTATATTAAAATAGAAAAATCCCCAATAAATGGAAAACTTCACCACTTCATCCAAAATCAAGAAATAAACCACAAAATTCAACGTTTTAACTACCACTAAGCACAAATTAAGCTTCATTAGGTGAAGGAGAAGGTTCATTCACTACTCACCTAGTAAAACAAGAGAGGGAGAGTTGCTTGTCACCTTAGCTTCCCCAAACACTTCAACAAACAACTCACTAACACCTAATGAAGAGGTTTTATGGAGTAGAAACAAGTTTAAGTGATTGTTTTGGAGGATTTGAGCTAGATGGAAGCCAAAACTTTGAAGAGTTTTCTTTCTTCCTTTGCTAGAGAAGGCCGGCCAAGATGGAGAAGAAATGAGTGAATTTTTGGTAATTTTTGAGATATTTTAGTCAAATAGTAAAAAGATGAATAGTTGTGGACAACTCAATCCAATCACATGGTGACACTTGTCACCTCAGTTAATGACTTGCCTAACTTTTTTGTCTCTCATACACCTATCCACTTGGTACCTCTAAATATCTCACAACACCCGGTAAATTAATTCCAGTATCCAAAATTAACCTAGTTGGCCGAATTTTTCCGAATTTTTCGAACTAGCGGGTCCCACGCCCGATATATATCCTTAATTTTTCAAAAACTATCCAATACTAGAAAAATCATCTAAAAACTATATTTACTCATAAAATTCATCAAGAAACTTTTCCCTAAGCCAGAAAATGCAGAAAACATGCCATTATGGGGAAAAACCCTAGGAAAAATATTAGGAGGAATTTACGGGTTCTCACAAAATCCCTCAACTTTTGCCTTCTATTCTCTTGCTTAATCTCTTGATCTAACTATTTAAACTTCAAATCACTCCATAAAAACCCCTAGTTAAGTAGTATTGAGGTAGTTAGTGGAGTTGTTTTGAAAGAAAGACACCTAAGCTACTACCTTTTGGGAGGTATCAAGGTATGGTGTATAAAGATTCATTGTTTGTCTCCAATAATGGCTAATTCATGACTTGTGGTGGCTTATGTGATTTTATGGAAGATTTTATGGATTAGAGTGAAATTAGCTAAATTTCTGATTTTTGTGAGAATTTTTCTGTTTTCCTATGATGGATATGGTTGGCTTGAATTGATGGCTCTAAATGATGTTAAATAGACCTCTTGTGAGTTAATTGCGGTTATTTGCGGAAAATTCCAGCTTTGATGTGTAAATTTCAGCTATAGGGTTTTAATTTGACCATGATTGGGGGTAGTTTTGGAGCTACCAATTGGTTGTATCTTAAGGGTGTTTCATAGATTATGATTTGTATGTGCAATGGTGATTGTTTGTTATGAAATTTGGTGGTTAATGGTAGCATGGTGAAGTACGGAAATCTAGGGGAAGTGCTGCTGAAATTTTCGCAGGGCCCTTGAGCAGTCTTGGGGAATCTACTATATCTTGATGTAGGAAAATCGGAATTGAGTTCTGTTTATTGTGTTTTAAACTAGATTCATAGGGCTATAAATCATAAATTTCAGACCCTATTTCTATCTGTGCAATTTATGGTGATTTTTCAAAGTTGACTGAAATATTGTACCTGTTCTGTCTTTCACTGGATAAAGCAGCAACTTGAGGCTTGAATTTGACTGACTTGCGTTCTGAATCTTACGATGATGTTTTCTGGAAAGTTATAGCTCTTTGACTGTATTTTCCAACGGTATAACTTTTATTAATTTTGGACTCACAAAACTTGAGATATGATTTTTCATATAGGGTTGCGCGAAACTGGAAAATCCTGTTTTCCCAGTATTGATCTTACTTTCATTTTCTACTTCAAATTTGGAGTTAGTCAATCATTGTAGGTAGGGTTTTGAGGTTGTTCATGCCTTTAGGACTAATTGTTATCTTTTCACTCCAAAGTCACCTCTTCGCTTTACATTAATGGTTCATTTGGATGGCACCTGACTTGTAATCGAGTTTTACTTGCGAATTCCATTTATTAGGTCTTGGAGTCCAGTCTTAAATATTTGCCCTTGATTGTTCTAGGAGGTGCCGGCGAGTAAAGCCACACTTGGGAAGGAAACTTTTGAAATTATCCTTGTTTGATCTGGTGAGTGTACCACTCCCTTGCATTGTTGCTTAATTGGTTCATCTATACTTGAAATTTGTGACATGGATAACTATGAACTTTGTTATTTTGAATGAGGCGAGAGTGTACTTTATCACACTCGTTCTCTTGTCTGTGTTGTATAACCTGAAACCTATTACTTGTACTTGTTATGAACTTGAACTTATTACTTGCGCTTGTTATAATGTCTTTTGGAAGTGTGTCCAACGACCTTCTCGTTAAACCTGAGCTCAACCTCATGGGGAGTTAATTAAATCGAGCCAGCAAGGGCTTGGTCGAGGTATTTGACAATCCATGAGTGCTTGTTCCTAGGGAATCTTTGAGTATTGAGACTCTTGATTCCGGTATGCTCGAGTATTACCACTTTCATTCTTGTTTGGCGTTCGGGCCTGGTAAGGGGGTATGATTGGTGGACGGGATTTGGCGTTAAAGTGGTGTTCTACTGGACTAGTTTCCGTATTTGAAAGTTGACGGAGGGTCAACGTAGTCAGATCAAGTATTGCAAAGGGGATTTGGCTCCTGAGAGCCACCTGTATCCTTCCTATCTAAGTTATTTTGCTCATCTCCTTATTTGGTACACCTATGTGATTAATTGAGCATGAAGTTCCTGGGTTCTTGACTATTATTATTTTGGGTACCTCATTGAGCGTAAGCTCGCCCCCTTCTCGTTATCTTTGTTTTCCTTACAGGAGACAAACTTTGAACTCATGGTTTTAGAAGAAAAGGGTCGAGCTAATGTATATGAGATTTTGTTAAGCTCTTTAGCAACCGAAACCCTAATTGTATTTTGAATAGTAGGAATACTTTGGCTTGTACTTTACTTAATTTGTTCAAGAATCCAATGTAAATATATGTAAGTAAGTATTTAACCTTGTTTCTTAATTGTATTCGTTTGAGATGTTATGTTTTCATAGCTCTGGTGAACGTTTATGTCACTGTTGGGAGGATCGGACGAGCGCGGCGTTTGAACGGGGGAAGAAAGAAAATTTTCTAGCGGGAACTGTTCATCAAATCCGACTGAGTATCTGGCCAGTTTCTGGCTGGATATCTGGCCGGATTAGCAAGGATTTTTGAAAAAATTGTGGATCAGCTACTGCCTCCAATCCGGCCAGAAACCGACCGGATTGCGACGTGGCGGTTACTGTTCATTTTCGTTTTGATTTTGTTTTCTGCTTTCCTTTTGTTATAGTATTTAATTAAAGCATCATTGTACCTTAAGGTTTAGAAATCATGTTTTCATTGTAATAGTCTCTAATGGTTTGTTTCTTGGGTTTCTATCGTGCGTACTCTAGGGTTTATGTGATTTGACTCCGCATTCCTGGCGAGAGCTGGGCAGGCGGTCTGCCGAATCCTTTGGTTCGCCTTAGGGGAGGTGGGGCTGTCACAATTTGTTAGAATCTTTAAAAAAAAAAAATTGCTCCAGTTTTAACCAATTATTGTGTAATTGATCATTCGCTTTGCATTACGGCATTGTTGCTCCTCCTTAAGTCTTTGATTCACACCTTTTCCTCGATCTGAACCCTGAATATTCAATTCTTGGACGACATTCCACAATTATATAAAAAAAATTGCCCCAGTTTTGTTATTTGAAACACGTATGGACCTGCAAGAGAAAGAACCAATAATGCCACCACCATTTGACCCGTCTAACTGTCAAGAAATGTGTAAACATGAGTATTTTGATGTTTTGTCATCGATGCTGCAAAAACTCAACTTTGCTTTGTGAACTGTGTTAACTTCGAACGCTAATGAAGTATGATATTTGGTATCCAGGGACTTTCGATAAATCAGAGGGATTTACTATTTGATAAACCTAAAGGGATAAATAAGACCATGAAACACAAGAAAAATATTTTATTTACACCAAAATGATGAAAATCCAAATAACATGAAAGCAACGATTTATCTTTATTGATAGAAAATTGATTTTAGAGAAATGAACTTGTACACTCAAAAGTTTATTTTGATGAACAAAAACACTTTGATTCTCGAACAAAATGCCACATTTGACCCTTTAGATATCATTCCTTCGGCGTTCAATGCTTGACAACATATCCACAATTTAAAGTGAAATTCCAATGAACCGAGTCACCAGCCTTTCAAATCCAAGCTCATATTTCCTCATAAAACCCAACCTTAGCGCCCTTTCGGGTTTTCACTAATCTTACCTCCACCTTTTTATTCATTTTTCCTTTTCTTTTTTCATCTTTCTTTTTTCAAAAGTGCCCTTTCGGGTTTTCACCTGATAAACAAATCCTGTCGATAGCCCTTATCAATTCGGAAATGTGTTTTTGAGAAATGATGGCATTAGTGCGACAATCCTTCCCTTGCAAAATTGGTGAAGGTGTATTGACATCATTTGCCATCTGGTTAGAAAATCTCTTGATAGAGATATTACAAAGAACAGAAATCAGGACTTTTAACTTTTGTAATGTGGTCAGGTGAGGTGTTAAGGAAAAGTTAAGGTTTGAAGACAGATTTTATAAGTATTTAAATCATCTGAGATCGCATTGTTATGCCAACCCTATCAAAACTTGCCCCAGTTTATTCTCAACTGAGGTTCTCTTCTCTTTCATTTTCCCCTTTTTTTCATCTCTTATTCCATTCATCTTTTGAGTTTTTTCAAAATTTGCCCCAATTTATTTTTTTAACTAAGGTTTTTCCCTTTAATTTTTCTTTATGTTCCTTTATCACTTTTCACCTCTCGAGACTTTTCTTTCCTCTTTTTTTAATTCAAACTTGCCTCAATGTGGGGTTTGCAATCCTTAGGGGTTGCCAAACGAAATAATTTATTGTGAAGGTTCAAAAGAAATAACTAGGGATAGAATGTTTAACTGGAAAGGAAAAATGCCTGACTTTCATTCCATTCCTCGTATTAACCTTGAAAGAAAACTTCCATTTATCAGATGAAATTTTTTTTACACATATCCGAATTGATCGGCTGAGGAAAAACTTGTCTATCCATTTCTGCGAGAACAAGTGCTCCACCAGGTAATACCTTTTTGACAATAAAGAACCTTGCCAATTTAGGGCAAACTCTTCTTTTGGTCTCATCTTGCACCGACAAAAGCTATCTCGACGTTTTGTTCTCTCGTCTGAATAGTCATAATTTGACTCGTTTAGGGTAAACACTGGCCAATCCTTTTGATAATATTGACCATGACAAACTACATTTAGCTGCTTCTTATCAAGTGACCACTGATTTCTATTTCCTTAATCTTTAACCCAATTCGGCTTGAGTTTCTCTTTATACTATTCGGACCTCTTTGAAACATTTTCGGATGTCTCTTCGTTACTCCTCTCATTTTGAAATCCAAATTCACATTCGTGAAATATCGAGATTGCTGCCATCAAATTTCGAAACAATGACATCCAAAAGATCAGAGGATTTTATTCTCGATCATTTGAAAAGAATACGTAAGCAGCACAGTATATATAAAACTGTACATTTTATTGAATTTAAAGATCAAACTTACTAACATGTTACTTGTTAAATAAGATGTGTCTTCAAAAGCCAATTCATTCAAAATTATTTACAAAAACATAGTTAAACAAAAGACACACGCTTGATTTTCATGGATTTTAACCAAAGACAACTCCCCAAGTTTATCGAAATTCCCTTCGGAAGGGATCTCACTGTAAGGATCGAAGACAACCTAAGATGAGGTGAATTAGGTTGATTAAAAACCTAATTAAATTATGGGCACTTTTTGCTCAATATGAAATTTACCCTTTTTTCTAAGTGCTCACATAATGAATCAATCAATGAATGAATAAAATCATTTGAGAGAGGTAGAAGAGATAAGCAATGTAAAGATCACAAATGTAACAATAAATAAATAAAATGGAAAGAATTGCAAACCAATTAACTACCCAACTCCTCCTGAGTTTGTAGATTAATTCAAACAAGTTTCTTCAAGTTGACGAATTATAATCACTCTTGTGTACAAAGGAAGGATCACCTCCTCCTTACCCCGAACTCTACTCGGTCAAGTTAGAAAGTTTTACTATCCCTCAGGATAACCTTCATAGAGATACACTCATGAAGTATTCACTCACAAATGAAAAGCTTACAATGAACCTCACACCACTAAGACTACAAATTTTCCTTGGAGAGTGTTTTCTCACTAAAACTACTCTAGATCTTTTTGTATTTTCAGTGTGCAAAAGTTGCTTGAAATATCTGACCAACCACTGTTTATATAGGACAAAAAAAGTGCCTCATTAATGCTTCCAACGGATAGAAAATAGTTGAAAAGTCAACTAGCCGTTGGAGTATCGGACGTTCGGTACATCGGAAGTATGCGTTCGACAGCAGGCAGTGAGTTTGAAAAATCTTCTTCAATTCTATCGGATGTCCGGTGCTTGCATCCGAAAACAGACAATGAGTTAGAAGGAATATTTCAATTCTATTGGATGTTCGGTATTGTCTTTATGAGCGTCCGACAGTTTTCGTCGAGTTTGAACGAACCTATCGAACGTTCGATGCTTGCATTCGATCGAGGTCAGTGAGTTAGGAAGAATATCTTATTTCTTTCGGACGTCCGGTGGTAGAGTTTTTCATGCGTCCGAAATTGCACAATGATTATTGGATGTCCAATCTAAACGTCCGATAGCTTCCAGCAGCCTTTGTCCCTTTCAATGCACTTGATCTTTGAATCTGATTTGCTTCATAACTGAAAGTATTTTTTGAAAAGATATTAGTATTATCCATTGTTTAGTAAACATCAAAAGCTAGGGACCAAGGTCAACATTCTCCCTCTTTTTGATGATGACAAAACATTGGATGGAAAAAAGAAAAAAATTTTGCATATGAGCATAAACTCCCGCTCACTCATTGCATCAAAAAATTTTATAAACTCAAAATAACTCCCCCTTTCACATAGCATCCATTTTTCTGCCCCTTTTTGATAATTAGAAAACAATGGATGGAAGAAAGAAAAAATTTTTGCATATGAGCATAAACTCCCCCTTACTCGTTGCATCAAAAAATTTTATAAGCTCAGAATAACTCCCTCTTTCACATAGCATCCATTTCTCCCCCTTTTTGTCATTATAAGATGACAGTAAAATCCAACAACCATAATTCAGTAGCAATAATAGAAAATCCAGTATTTCAAACGAAAACAGAGAAATGATACCAGAATTCAGCAATCACAAATATACCAACATTTACCAATATATCACAGAGAATTGATACCAAAAGAAGTCTCAAACAGAGAAATGAAAGGAGTATCGAACAGAGAATAACAATCAAAATAATTTTTAACACAAATCATCATTAGATCAGCATCATTCGATCAGCATTATTCATTCCTCCCCCTTTTTGTCATCATAAAACTTCAGTAATATTAAAAAAATATCAAGGAAAACTCAGTTCAAAATATCAGAAACATCAAAAGAAAATTGCAAAAGAACATTATGAACCAGAATCTTACCGATCTTACCAATATTTCCTGCTCCAATTATTTTAATTCTCATGTCATCTCCAAATATCACTATGCCACAAGACTTTGGTTTGAACTTGAAGAATTGTGATGGATCACCGGTCATGTATTTTGAGCACTCACTTTGAATCCTTAGTAATGTTTATCAGATTCACCTATTCAAGAGTTCAAGAACTAAATATATGGTACCCTTTAATTTTTGGGTTCTTGAGAGTTAGCATCATGTTTAACTATCCACATGCATTTCATGCCTTTTTTATGTTCTTTCTCACATAGCAATTGTAGACACCAAATTTTTGGTGTAATTTCATTTACTGTTTATTTTTAGTTTTTTTATTTATCGCGTTAGTTTTATTCGATTGTTAGTTTCTAGTTTCTAGTTTTATTTTTATTTTTATTTTTAAGTTTTAGCATAGAATTTCTTGAAAAAAGAGAAAAAAAAGAAAAATCATAAAAAAAGGAAAAAGAAAAATAGCAATTTTGTTTTATTTGGCTTTATTTATCTATTTTTAGTCATTTCTACTTTATTTATCTTTTATTTTATTTTCGTTTGGTTCATTTAAAAAAAAAAAAAAGGGTCTTGCGGCATGCAAGCCGTGTTTTGGTCGCAGCTTGCAAGGGAACTTCAAGGCAGCCCTTGGCTGCAAATAGGAGAAAAGGACTGAAGGGTTTAGGGTTATGATGCCCATATAAATAGAAAAGAAGAGGGAGCCGCAAGGTAGAGTTTAAGGGGTGGAGGAAAGAAAGCTACGAAAAGGAAAGCTAGTGGGCGGCTGGGCTGGAGAATCGGAGGAAGTCTGGGAAAAGATAGGACGCTAGAGGCAAGGGTTCCAGAGTTTGGGCAAGAAACAACGGGAAAGGGGGAAGTTTTGGGAGAGAGAGGCGGCTGCGAAAAACAGAGGGCAAAGCAAAGAAGCAGAAAAAACGCAGGCTTGCGGCTGAGAAAGGCAGAGCAAAAGGAACCAAAGAAAGAACAAAGGAAAAATCTGGGCAAAAGGGGGGAGAACCAAGAGACAGGCTTTGAGGGAGAAAATCTGAAAACAAGAGTGTGAGCAAGAGGGAGCTTCGTGAGGCTAGGCAGAAAAAAAAAACAAAGAAATCAAGAGAAGGTTTTGGGACAGCCGAGAGAAAAGAAAGAAACAGAGGTTTCGGCTCCGAAAACAGAGCAGAGGAAAAGAAGAGAATAAGGGGGAGAGTCGAGAGGGAAAGGAATTGGGGGAAAACAGGGCAACTGCCGTTCATCGCCACCACTCCTGCACCCCCTCACGTTCTTCAGCTCCTTCCATGGCTGACCCGAATAATCGACCCATCACCGGCTACCCAGCTCCGACTACCAATAGACATCAATCGTCGCCACCACTCTCTCTCCACCTTCCGTCCTCAAAATTCCCTCCAATTTCGCTAAACAACTCCTCCATAAAACCCTTTATTTCCCATTCTGTTCCTCCCTTTTTCTAACAAAAGCTCTCTTGGCCACCATTCTTTGCTTCGCCACTGCCTTGGAACACACACAGTTCCACACTACAGAGGGTTTTAATGGCAGCGTCATTTGAAGACGACTCAACGGGTCAACCCAAAGACAATGCCCTCAAATCCACAGCTCTTGCCCGCGCCGAACCCGATAAAGACAACGACAACGACAACGACATCCAGGAAGAGGGCGATGACGGGGAAAAATGAGAGGAATCTGGGCTGAGTGAAAGGACAGCAGCAGGAGAGT
The DNA here is from genome assembly GCF_036785885.1 of Coffea arabica. NCBI lineage: Eukaryota > Viridiplantae > Streptophyta > Magnoliopsida > Gentianales > Rubiaceae > Coffea > Coffea arabica. The sequence goes on along the minus strand of NC_092320.1, from coordinate 44,689,754 downwards.
AAGCAAGGGTCTGGGTAGGATGAAAAGACAGCGAAAACAAACGAAGCAGGCGGCGGACGGTGAGTGTAGCTGAAAAAGGAAAACAGAGTAGGAGGAAAGGAATTGCGGCTTGTCATCAGTTCCAGAATTTCCCATCTCCATCTGCGAATCTTCACCGAACAAAAGCACTGTAAGTTTCGTTTCTCTCCAAAAATTTTTTTAGTTTTTGTCTAGACTTTGAAATGGGGCTGCCGTGGCTTCATCTAGTGTAATTGTCCTGTTAATTGGCCTCAATGTTTGAATATGCATGCTGTATATGATGACTGGAATTAAATTTTTGTTTTCTGATAAATTATGGGTCTGGTCATGGATTCAATAAAGCAAAATCCACTGATTTGTTTTTATGCCCATTTAGTGTTTGATAAAATGCCCAATTTAGAATTCTACTTGAAGATGATCTGCTTGCGTTTTTTTTTGTACGAGGAAAATGGACATTCGGCTAACTTAGTGCTTGTTCAGATATAATAACTGGTTTTTTATAGTAGAAAGGAAGTTGCCGCAAGGTCTCGTTCCTCTTGGGTTGCTGAAATTGTAATTTGTTTTGACGTTTTGTTTTGGTTTGCTGTTGGATTGAGATGCAATGAACATGATGTCTGCATTGAGTTTTGTTTTCCTTATTGCCAAAAAGGGGAATAAAAATACAGCAAAAAGCTGTCCGATGTTGAGTGCCGTGAGAATGAGAATGAATGTGTGCATTGGTTTGGCTAGAAATGTTTCATTTCCTCCTAGTTTCACGATTTGAACTTTGATGAATCTGGTTTCATTGTTGTTTTATAGCCAAATGGGAGGATAGGACGTACAAAGATAAATTCTTGTCCATTTCTTTCGTTATTTTTTTTTTCTTGCTGCCTTTTCTATTCGTTTCATTTCTAGCACCTGTTTTCTAAATCCGTTCCTGTTTTTTTTTTAAAAAGAAATGGGGGAGCATTGTTGTTTAATGTTTTATACCAGGATAAGAATGATTTAACATGGGTCTTGCTTTTTCGAAATAACGTTTTGATCTTATGTTTCGGCAAACCCATCTTCTGATGCTTGCTATGCTTGACGTAATCTCATTTTCGCAGACTGTATAATGTTTGTTGTTGGGATCTTTGGGTAGATAAACTTTGTTAAAAATTGTTGAGAAAATGGGATGAAGCTTGGTGGTAATTGGTTGGGTGAATGTATGGTTTGTTCCTATGAGTTTGCAAATGATTTGATGCTAGAGGGAGTTGCGGAAGGTTATGAAATGTGAATTGCAGGAGTATTCTTTTCCAGTTGCAGAATTATCTTATGCTTCGAACCATGCACGCAATAGTTCCCAAAAATTACATTCTGACCCCTTGTTTCTTGGCTAATACTGCTGTGGCCCTAAGCCTTTTAAATTTCTTTCAATTGGGTCCTTACTTTAATTGCAAATGAGTCCCTAAGCTTTATTTTTCTTTAATTTTTGACCCCAAAGCTTCATTAAGTTTTGCAATCAAGTCCTTCCTTCTTTTGACTTCTTAAATGTGGGTTGTCTACATGATTTAATTGATTCAATTTCATGTCTATCTTTTGTAATTATTTCTTGATTAAAGTGATGCCTTGACTCTTTTATTATTTTGGAGGGTAAATAAGTAAAATCCATCTCCTTAGGCCGTCAATTCAAGGGAGGTACACTCTATCCCTTATTTTCACTTTATTTGACCTTATGTGTCTATGTGATTTTACATGTTTAATTGCATGGCCTCTTGAATGTTTATTTATTTATTTCATTTATTTATTCATTCGCTTTATTGGCTTTAGTTTTGTATATTTATTTTTAGTTCAATTTGATCATTTGAAAGGCACTTGAATGCCAAAGTTGTAATAGTTAGGGATTTAATTACTTTATTCCTTTTCCCCCTTTTAGATTGTAGTAGGGTCTCCCTAATGTAATAGATAGGGCTTGGAGGAGCATTCAATGAAGACCTATCGAAGTCATGTGCCTAGCTAGCAAATGTAATAGTTAGGGCTTTAATTGTCTTATGTGTCTTGCATGCTTAGTTGCTACGTGTTAATTTGCTTTGTTAGGGCCTTGCATCTAGTCGAGCATGCTAAATGTTATGTGCTATGTGTTTATGAGTGTTTGGCATGTCTACTCGCTTTCCATAGCCATGAATGAATGTGATGGATGAATGTACGTTTCCGCTAGTCCAACGCTAGTAGGAATTCATAGAATGTGCTAGTCCAACGCTAGACCCTTAGGGATTTCCCCTCGTTAGTACATATTTGCGTGTTCATTACATGTCATGCATTTTTCTTAGTTTATCATTTGACATGCTCCTTGAAACCCTTTTCCCTTCATTTTAGGGCTTTTGCATCTCATGCTAGTTATATGGTTCATTTGCTTGAGAGTCCCCTTAAATATGGGATATAGACGAGTGTGGCTTTTTCTAAGCCTTAGCACGCTTGTATTCCCTCTATAAAAGGGCAAATTGAGTCACGATTTAGGTCTCCCCGTACCCAATATGCATGAATTCCCTAGACTCATGCATTTTTAAATCCACTCTACCATTTTATACCCTCATCACACTTTCATTTTTCCTCCCATTTTGCACACGTGCACCTTTATGTTGCTTCACTTGCACACGAACACTTTATCATCACTTGCACACATGCACTTCATATTATCATTTCACATACCGTACCTTGCCCACTCACGTGCACATTTTCATTTACATATTTATTGTTTTTTATTACTTTTTCAAACTCATGTCCTCACATTGCATATATGCATTCCATTCATTTGCATCCCACTCGCATTATTCGTGACCTCTCCAAAGGATCATTATTGGGCTTCACAATTAATGTGATTGGCACTACTCAACCTTTGAAGAGAAATTTCCCCCATCTCCCCCTAGGTCTAGGGTTTGCATTCATGTGGCACATCCAAATGTAATAAATTCTTTGGTTAAAACAAGAAAATCTTTGATTAAATCACGCAACTAGCCTTGGCTAGGTCGAAGGGGTGCCTTGGATTTGTGTCATTGCCTTCCCCTTCGTCAAATGTGACTCCCGAACCTTTTTCGTTGGTTTACGTGGACTAGGAGTCGTTTAAAAGGGGTTTCTTACTACTTTTTCCTATTTTTCTTTAAAAATTCATTTTTAGGTGACTTGGTACACCTTAACTCATTACCAAGTGGCGACTCCGATTTTTTATTTCAAAAAACCCTTTTTAAACTATAATTTTGGGTCAAATCGTCGCATTCTCAAAACCCCATTGAGGCCCACTTTTCTTTTAAATCAAAATTCATTTTCCAACCACAAATTGAATCAAAAAATACATTTTTTAAAACCATTTATTTATTTTTCAAAAAATGGGGCGCGACAGTTGGCGACTCCACTGGGGACATTTGAGAGTCCGAGCAAATTTGATTTAATCAACATTTTTCTTCTTTTAATCTTTTCATATATCACATTTGGGTGTTTAGGATTGCATTTTTCCTTTTATTAGGATTTTTGCATTTCACGCATACCAACTCCCTCACTTGCTCATTTGGCATGCGATTGTTTTGATTGATGAATGGTTTATATTATCTCGCGCTTGCATTGCATTTGGGGTGGGTGTGTGTCACCTTTAGAGTCTCGCGTGGTTCTCAACCCCTTCCCTCAAAATAGGGAGCACTTCATACGTGCACGATTATTTATTGTTATCCCATTTTATTTTATTTTTCGTGGGCGTTTCCCACACCGCCTTGTAGGATTAAGATCGATCGCCTTGGGTAGGCGGATGGTGTGCGCAGAGCGCCCATAGCGCTACCTAAGGGATCACTCGAGCCACCGACCAAGGGCCCTGGGAGTGATGACCCTTCACCTTTAGGTCTGAAGGCTTGGGAGCCGAAGCCTTATCGAGTCTAGTCGCATTAGTGAACCCCAACCTCATGCATCCATATTAGCATTTTCCTAGGTTAGAGTCAGCCTCACCCTTCTTTTTAAGCACATTAGGCACGAGGGAAGGGGTTCCACCCCTTTTACTTGCTTTATTGTATTTCCTTTTCTTAATTGCTCCCAATGTGTTATGTGTACTATCAATTGCACTAACCATTCTTTTGTTTTCTTGACTTGCATTCATGTGCCTTAGCAATAAGAGGCCATTTTGGCACTCTTTTAGTGGCCTACCCACTAGATAACTCACATGTTTAAATTTTAGTCATTACACTTAATTTTCAATAAGTACATTTCATTTTTAGACCCTTTCCCCCCGATGCATTATTCATGTCCTTTAGGCCATATTTGTCACATATTTACATCGCTTTAATAAACTGACATCATGCATTAAACCCTAGAAAGGGAATGCCACTTAGGGGATCCCGTGTTAGAAATAAACCACCTCGCGTCTCGGATACTTAATCCAAGGAGACTTGCACGTTTACATTTTGTACCATCCAAAGGAATAGTGCACAAGGTAAGGTAGGATCCGATCATTTTCATAGAGCGGTCTTTGGAATATAAGCGTCTAATAATCGCTTTTTGGCCATTTTATCAAAGTTGGTAAAAATCCCTTGCGCAAAGGACATTAATTTGAAGAAAATTCACAAATGATTCCTCTTGTTGAGACGATGAATAAATTGAGGCCAAATCATGATTTTAGAAGGCTCATAGACTAATTTTCTGAAACCACCAATGGCCGGCCGATTCAATCGATCCATTTTGTCAATTCATAATCAATTTTGAATAAACCATCATTTGACCAATTTACCCTTTTTAGGGTCATCCGGTCGATTTTGAATAAATCGTCAATTCATTTGACCATTTACCCTTTTTAGGGTCATTTGATCAATTTACCCTTTTTAAGGTCATTTGACCAATTTACCCTTTTTAGGGTCATCCGGTCGATTTTGAATAAATCGTCAATTCATTTGACCAATTTACCCTTTTTAGGGTCATTTGACCAATTTACCCTTTTTAGGGTCACCTGGTCGATTTTGGATAAATCGTCAATTCATTTGACCAATTTACCCTTTTTAGGGTCACCTGGTCAATTTTGAATAAATCGTCAATTCATTTGACCAATTTCATTTTTAAGATGATCCGGTCCATTCTGAATGAAATTCTCAATTGCATTCAATCAAGTTCCTTTTTTAGGATGATTCGGTTAATTTTGAGTAAGTTTTAAATTTCACTCAATTCATTTGACCCGTTTCCCTTTTTAGGGTAATTCGGTCGATTTTAAATAAATTGTCAATTTTATTCAACCCGTTTGACCAATTAGGATTTCAATGTCAATTTCAAATGGGGAAACCTAGTCGATTTTGAGAAAACCATCCAGACATTTGATCAGTTGGGGTTTTGACCCGCGCTTTACTGAAAAAATTTGGTCAACAAATTCCAATTTCTTCGATAGGAAGTTCGTCAAGGTCAAACACGTTGCGTTTTTGCAAGTTCTTGTATCGATCAAAAGTGATCAATCCCTTCGGACGGTGTCCTCATTTTGACAAACGTCTCTTCTCACTCCCATTGGCCAAATTTTTTTAAATTTTTTTTTTCACTCAATAAGTTGATCAGATCCATCAGGTATGGTATAGTGCTTATCCTAGAGGATTGCATTTTCATGCTAAGCCTACCCTTGGCACAAAAAGGGTTCTCCCATAGGACATGCATACCGATTTTATATTCTTACTTACTAACTCAGGGTATTTTTCTTTTGTTTTCCCCCCTCCCCTGCATTCATAAAAATACTTCAATAAAGGGAAAATGTTTTCCTATATCTGATGGCACCTCCGATCTAATAAAGTGTCAAAACTGCAAGTGTTATTTAATTTTTTGGCAGATCCTACAATGAAAACATAAATGATTTATCTGAAAACTCTACGCTAAAGCCTCTGAGAGATGTTGTAATTGTTTTCCAAAGGAAAATTTTGTATATTTGATTTGTTAATACATTTTGTTTCAAAAGAAAAGGAGACAAAAAGTGTATATGTGGAGCTCTTTACAAGTTTCTCTCTTCTCATTTGTATCGTAATTGAATGAGAAATTTTGTTTCAAACTTTTTCAGCAATAAAATTTTTGGACAATCATTGTTTTGTGTATATTTATGTACATTTCATTCTTTATTCTTATTCATTGGAGATTTCATGATGAATTTTGAGAAATAAGACCAAATTGGGATTTTCTCAACCTATAGCCTGAATTTCACAAGTGTATACTCTCTAAAAATCCTCATGTACACTAGGTTGGTAATCCGAGCTATACAATAAGAATGCTCAGAAAAAGGGTGAACGGTCACTCAAAAGGCCCGATGAGATACCTTTTCTCCTTCACTTAACCCCAAAATAAAATCAGTCAAATGGATTAATAAATTACAAATTGGAGCCATCTTTGCTTGAAAATATCCATTGTGTTTAACCGATTCAATTCACATCTAAGTGAAAGCAAAAAATGTGCATTATTCTTGTTTGTTTCGAAAATTTGGAATGATACTTCAAGCGTTTGTTTCTCTACCTATACAGAGTTTATCATTTGCTCTCCCGTTTGAGCCTTTAAAAGAATAATTTCGTTTCAAATAAGAGCCCTAATGATCACTACCCTATATTGAAAAATTTTCAAATATCAAAAAGGGGAATGAATTTTCAATGACCATTTCGTTACTTTGGTTGTCATGAGGTGTAAGAATGATACTTTGGCCGTCGTTTTTACAACCTAAACACTGATCATCCCTTGCATCCTCATTTGAGCTAAAAATTGGTGGTTCTTTTCGAGTGCACATATGATCGCACCCCACATTGGGGAAGGAGATTGGGGAATTTTGAAAAAAAAGAAAAAAGAAAAAGGGAAAAAGCAAAAATGCTAGAATAAGGAGGGAATCGCAAATTGGGGAAATTTGATTCCACTTGGGTTACAATTTTGAAAAAAAAAGAAAAAGAAAAGGAAGAGATTTGTCCGCACGGACCGCCTATGTTTCACAAATATGGATGAACAAGGGTCTTCCTCAATCAGTTAATTCAGATACATGCAAAAAAAAATTTTTCATTAACGAAAGTTTCCTTTCAGAGTTATTGTAAGGGACGGAACAAAGGTCAGACCCTCTTCTTTTCCAATCAAACATTCTATCCCTAGTTATCCCTTTTTGAGCCATCAGAATAAATTATTTCGTTTGGCAACCCCTGAGAATCGCAAACCCCACACTGGGGGCAAGTTTGAATTGAAAAGGAAAAAGTTTCAAGAAGTGAAAAGTGACAATGCAACAAAATCAAAAGAAAAAGAGAAAAGAGAACCTCAGTTCAAAAATAAACTGGGGCAGATTTTGTGAAAGTTCAAAATGGCAGAAAGCGAAAAATCAAAAGAAGAAAGAAAATGAAAGAGAAAAAGCCTCAATTGAGCATAAACTGGGGCAAAATTCTGATTTAGCCCTAAAATAGGGTTGGCGCAATAATGCGATCTCAGATTCTTCAAACCACTTTTGAAATCCGCTTTCAAACCTTAACTTTTCTAAGCACCCCACCAGACCCCATTACAAAAGCCGAAAGTCCTGACCTCTGTTCTTTGCAATAGCCCTGTCAAGAAAATTTCTGATGCCGAAAAATTTTAGCTATATTTCTGAATTGCTTGGATATGGGATTGACGCTACTCACCATGTGAAAACCCATCAGGTCAAAAATAAATAAATAAAAATACTCGATTCCGAAATCCCTGCTGAGTGATGATAAAAGTCAAACAAAGTCCAAAATAGGGGCAATTTTAGAAAAATGCGATCTTCGGTGCAATATCCTTGAAAGTTTTATTCTTTAGCTATCGTTTTCAAGCCAAATTACAAGCTAATAAAGTCCATCGTTGACTTATTCCTTCATGACAATCCAAAGTGAAGATCATGCTCATAAGAAATTCATCAAATCATTTGTGATCATAAGGGTATAACCCGTTTCCACATGTTTAGCTATCACTTCTGTCCATACGTTACAAGCCTAGAAAGCTTGTATGTTGACTAAGTTTTCTTGAAAAATAAGGGTAACAAACTCTTTGCTTTCACTAAGATGTGACATTGAATGGATTACATACAACTGGGGCAAGAATGAGACAGATTCTGACCTCCCATTTCCTTTTCCATTTCAAAAATAAAGTCACTTGATTGGTCCTGAAAGATGAGCCAACAAGAAATGGTGACCCATTACCCAAAGCATTGATGCTGAAGTGGGGAGGAAAACTTTTGTAATTTGGCGTTTTTTTGAGAAATTCATCATGAAACTTGCTATATGAGTTTTAAGCAAGACATTCAATTCTCTTCACATGATATGTTAGGAAAAGCAATTGCTTACGTTGTTCAAATAAATGGAGAATCATTCAAAACAAATTTTTTGCAATTAAATAGGCCCACACTGGGGCAAATTTTCATGTGAGAGATTTTGCAAAACAGCCCACACTGGGGCAAAATTTTTGTAATATATTTGAGGATGTCAAACCAATCACGCTGTTCTTTCCAAATAAGAAATTTGAATGCATGTCATACTTTGATGAACCCCTTGTACAGGTATTCATGGTTCAAAATGACGAAAAGCATCCAGTGAGGCGGAAGGCGATACTGCAAAGAGAAGCAAGAAGAAGGAGGGAAAATGGACTCGACACTGGGACAGATTATTTTGAAAAATTCTCTCGGAAAAATCCGAAAGGAAGGAAAGGAAATCAAATCAAAAAAAGGAAAGAAAAAAAAAGAGAGAAAAAAATAAAAAAATCAGAAAAATCAAAAATCACGTTGGGCCTAGACTTTGTGCCGCCAACATTCCAAAAATCAAGTTGGGCCTGAGTTTCGTACCGCCAACTTCACAAGATCACGTTGGGCCTGGATTTTGTGCCGCCAACATTCCAAAAATCAAGTTGGGCCTGAGCTTCGTACCGCCAACTTCACAAGATCACGTTGGGCTTGGACTTTGTGCCGCCAACATTCCAAAAATCAAGTTGGGCCTGAGCTTCGTACCGCCAACCTCACAAGGATCACGTTGGGCTTGGACTTGGTGCCGCCAACATTCCAAATATCAAGTTGGGCCTGAACTTGGTGCCGCCAACATCACAAAAATCACGTTGGGCCTGGACTTTGTGCCGCCAACATTCCAAACATCACGTTGGGCCTGGATTTTGTGCCGCCAACATTCCAAAAGTCAAGTTGGGCCTGAGTTTCGTGCCGCCAATATTCCAAAGATCAAGTTGGGCCTGAATTTTGTGCCGCCAACATCACATCACGTTGGGCCTGGATTTTGTGCCGCCAACATTCACAATATCACGTTGGGCCTGGATTTTGTGCCGCCAACATCGCAAAGTTCACGTTGGGCCTGGATTTCTTGCTGCCAACTTCACAAGATCACGTTGGGCCTGGATTTCGTGCCGCCAACTTCACAACATCCCGTTGGGCCTGGCTTTCATGCCGCCAACATTTCATTGGACAGGTTCGGGTTTAATCCCATTGACCAATTCATTACACTGGGGCAAATTATTTCGACAAGTCTCTCTCAGTCAGGAAAAATAAAAATAAAAAAATCAAAAATCAAAATATCAAAAAAAAAAAAAAAATCAAAGTCAAAAATCAAATCAAACTCATCACGGCAGGCTCGGGTTTGATCCCACTGTCCGATTGTCAAAGCTTTTCATTTACTGGAGCTGGGTTTGTCCCGCCAGTAAGCATTTCATTTTCATTGCTATTGGAGTTGGGTTTGTCCCGCCAGTAAGCATTTTATTTTCTATTGGAGCTGGGTTTGTCCCGCCGATAAGCATTTTATTCTCATTGCTACTGGAGCTGGGTTTGTCCCGCCAGTAAGCATTTCATTTTCATTGCTACTGGAGTTGGGTTTGTCCCGCCAGTGAGCATTTCATTCTCATTGCTATTGGAGCTGGGTTTGTCCCGCCAGTAAGCATTTCATTTTCATTGCTACTGGAGCTGGGTTTGTCCCGCCAGTGAGCATTTCATTCTCATTGCTATTGGAATTGGGTTTGTCCCGCCAGTAAGCATTTCATTCTCGTTGCTATTGGAGATGGGTTTGTCCCGCCAGTAAGCATTTCATTTTCATTGCTACTGGAGTTGGGTTTGTCCCGCCAGTGAGCATTTCATTCTCATTGCTATTGGAATTGGGTTTGTCCCGCCAGTAAGCATTTCATTCTCGTTGCTATTGGAGCTGGGTTTGTCCCGCCAGTAAGCATTTTTTTTTCATTGCCACTGGAGCGTGAGGTTAGTCCCGCCAGTGAGCATTTCTTTTCGTTAGCCACTAGCCGTGGGTCAGTCCCACTAGTGAGCACTTCCTTTGGTATCGTCACTAGCCGTGGGTCAGTCCCACTAGTGAGCATTTCATTTGCGTCACTAACAAACATGGGTCAGTCCCATTAACACTTCATTTCACTTCTTTCATTTGCATCACCAATAAACATGGGTCAATCCCACCAACACTCCATCTCACTTCAATTCATCTGATTTTAATTTCTGTTCGGGTCAGTCCCGTTTAAATTTCTGTTCGGGTCAGTCCCGTTTAAATTCATGTTTGGGTCAGTCCCGTTTAAATTTTTGTTCGGGTCAGTCGCGTTTTAAATTCTTGTTCGGGTCAGTCCCGTTTAAATTTCTTTTCGGGTCAGTCCCGTTTAAATTTCTGTTCGAGTCAGTCCCGTTTAAATTCTGTTCGGGTTAGTCCCGTTTAAATTTCTGTTCGGGTCAGTCCCGTTTTAAATTCTTGTTCGAGTCAGTCCCGTTTTAAATTCTTGTTCGGGTCAGTCCCGTTTAAATTCTGTTCGGGTCAGTCCCGTTTAAATTTCTGTTCGGGTCAGTCCCGTTTAAATTCCTTTTCGGGTCAGTCCCGTTTAAATTTCTGCTCGGGTCAGTCCCGTTTAAATTCTGTTCAGGTCAGTCCCGTTTTAAATTCTTATTCGGGTCAGTCCCGTTTAAATTTTGTTCGGGTCACTCCCGATTAAATTTCTGTTCGGGTCAGTCCCGTTTTAAATTCTTGTTCGGGTCAGTCCCGTTTAAATTTCTGTTCGGGTCAGTCCCATTTAAATTTCTGTTCGGATCAGTCCCATTTAAATTCTGTTCGGGTCAGTCCCGTTTAAATTACTGTTCGGGTCTGTCCCGTTTAAATTCTGTTCGGGTCAGTTCCGTTTAAATTCCTTTTCGGGTCAGTCCCGTTTAAAATTCTGTTCGGGTCAGTCCCGTTTAAATTTCTGTTCGGGTCAGTCCCGTTTTTAAATTCTTGTTCGGGTCAGTCCCGTTTAAATTTTGTTCGGGTCAGTCCCGTTTAAATTTCTGTTCGGGTCAGTCCCGTTTAAATTCCTTTTCGGGTCAGTCCCGTTTAAATTTCTGTTCGGGTCAGTCCCGTTTTAAATTCTTGTTCGGGTCAGTCCCGTTTAAATTTCTGTTCGGGTCAGTCCCATTTTTAAATTCTTGTTCGGGTCAGTCCCGTTTAAATTTCTGTTCGGGTCAGTTCCGTTTAAATTCTGTTCGGGTCAGTCCCGATTTTAAAATTTCCTGTCAGGGGTCAGTCCCCATTGTTTGAGTAATTCGCAGCCGAATAACGCAGGTAAGTATTTGGTGTCTACTTCTTTGTCTCAAGTTTTTCCAAAACTCAGACAAAGAGGGGCAAACTGTAGACACCAAATTTTTGGTGTAATTTCATTTACTGTTTATTTTTAGTTTTTTTATTTATCGTGTTAGTTTTATTCGATTGTTAGTTTTTAGTTTCTAGTTTTATTTTTATTTTTATTTTTAAGTTTTAGCATAGAATTTCTTGAAAAAAGAGAAAAAAAAGAAAAATCATAAAAAAAAGGAAAAAGAAAAATAGCAATTTTGTTTTATTTGGCTTTATTTATCTATTTTTAATCATTTCTACTTTATTTATCTTTTATTTTATTTTCGTTTGGTTCATTTAAAAAAAAAAAAAAAAAAGGTCTTGCGGCATGCATGCCGCGTTTTGGTCGCAGCTTGCAAGGGAACTTCAAGGCAGCCCTTGGCTGCAAATAGGAGAAAAGGACTGAAGGGTTTAGGGTTATGATGCCCATATAAATAGAAAAGAAGTGGGAGCCGCAAGGTAGAGTTTAAGGGGTGGAGGAAAGAAAGCAACGAAAAGGAAAGCTAGTGGGCGGCTGTGCTGGAGAATCGGAGGAAGTCTGGGAAAAGATAGGACGCTAGAGGCAAGGGTTCCAGAGTTTGGGCAAGAAACAACGGGAAAGGGGGAAGTTTTGGGAGAGAGAGGCGGCTGCGAAAAACAGAGGGCAAAGCAAAGAAGCAGAAAAAACGCAGGCTTGCGGCTGAGAAAGGCAGAGCAAAAGGAAACAAAGAAAGAACAAAGGAAAAATCTGGGCAAAAGGGGGGAGAACCGAGAGACGGGCTTTGAGGGAGAAAATTTGAAAACAAGAGTGTGAGCAAGAGGGAGCTTCGTGAGGCTAGGCAGAAAAAAAAAACAAAGAAATCAAGAGAAGGCTTTGGGACAGCCGAGAGAAAAGAAAGAAACAGAGGTTTCGGCTCCGAAAACAGAGCAGAGGAAAAGAAGAGAATAAGGGGGAGAGTCGAGAGGGAAAGGAATTGGGGGAAAACAGGGCAACTGCCGTTCATCGCCACCACTCCTGCACCCCCTCACGTTCTTCAGCTCCTTCCATGGCTGACCCGAATAATCGACCCATCACCGGCTACCCAGCTCCGACTACCAATAGACATCAATCGTCGCCACCACTCTCTCTGTGACGCCCCGAGGCAGAAGAAAAGGGAAAAATTTCTGGTGAATAGAGTTTTGTGGGAAAATCCGGCCAGAAGCCGTGCAAATTCCTTATATTTTTCTTAAAATTCCCTTTTCTTTGACAAATACCACTTTATAATGGCCATACTACTCAATCACCACACAATAAGTGCCAATGAACCTAGCAAATAGGATTTTTCACTTCGGTTTCAAATTGAGCAAAATTAGGTTTTCTTGATTTTCTCGCCGGATGAATTTTCGGTATGGAGCAAGGATTAAATTTGGTGAATAAAAGTGACTTTTAAGTGAGAAATAATATGTGATTAGGAGAAATGAAATAAAGTTAGTGAATGGGAAGTAAAAAAACCTTAGTGCGGGTGTTTTTAAGGAAAACGGCGCGAACCGGCGGGTCCCGCGCACTACCGTTTGAACGCACCATTTGACCACCACTTTCTTACCCTACAAGCTCATTGATTTTTTTGAGCAAAATATCCTCTCAATATCAGCTAAGTCTGACTGAAAATGTTGACTAATTATGCAAGGAAAGAAAGAAATAAATTGAGTGGAAAGAAAATGTTGACTAATATCCATTGTGTTTAACCGATTCAATTCACATCTAAGTGAAAGCAAAAAATGTGCATTATTCTTGTTTGTTTCGAAAATTTGGAATGATACTTCAAGCGTTTGTTTCTCTACCTATACAGAGTTTATCATTTGCTCTCCCGTTTGAGCCTTTAAAAGAATAATTTCGTTTCAAATAAGAGCCCTAATGATCACTACCCTATATTGAAAAATTTTCAAATATCAAAAAGGGGAATGAATTTTCAATGACCATTTCGTTACTTTGGTTGTCATGAGGTGTAAGAATGATACTTTGGCCGTCGTTTTTACAACCTAAACACTGATCATCCCTTGCATCCTCATTTGAGCTAAAAATTGGTGGTTCTTTTCGAGTGCACATATGATCGCACCCCACATTGGGGAAGGAGATTGGGGAATTTTGAAAAAAAAGAAAAAAGAAAAAGGGAAAAAGCAAAAATGCTAGAATAAGGAGGGAATCGCAAATTGGGGAAATTTGATTCCACTTGGGTTACAATTTTGAAAAAAAAAGAAAAAGAAAAGGAAGAGATTTGTCCGCACGGACCGCCTATGTTTCACAAATATGGATGAACAAGGGTCTTCCTCAATCAGTTAATTCAGATACATGCAAAAAAAAATTTTTCATTAACGAAAGTTTCCTTTCAGAGTTATTGTAAGGGACGGAACAAAGGTCAGACCCTCTTCTTTTCCAATCAAACATTCTATCCCTAGTTATCCCTTTTTGAGCCATCAGAATAAATTATTTCGTTTGGCAACCCCTGAGAATCGCAAACCCCACACTGGGGGCAAGTTTGAATTGAAAAGGAAAAAGTTTCAAGAAGTGAAAAGTGACAATGCAACAAAATCAAAAGGAAAAGAGAAAAGAGAACCTCAGTTCAAAAATAAACTGGGGCAGATTTTGTGAAAGTTCAAAATGGCAGAAAGCGAAAAATCAAAAGAAGAAAGAAAATGAAAGAGAAAAAGCCTCAATTGAGCATAAACTGGGGCAAAATTCTGATTTAGCCCTAAAATAGGGTTGGCGCAATAATGCGATCTCAGATTCTTCAAACCACTTTTGAAATCCGCTTTCAAACCTTAACTTTTCTAAGCACCCCACCAGACCCCATTACAAAAGCCGAAAGTCCTGACCTCTGTTCTTTGCAATAGCCCTGTCAAGAAAATTTCTGATGCCGAAAAATTTTAGCTATATTTCTGAATTGCTTGGATATGGGATTGACGCTACTCACCATGTGAAAACCCATCAGGTCAAAAATAAATAAATAAAAATACTCGATTCCGAAATCCCTGCTGAGTGATGATAAAAGTCAAACAAAGTCCAAAATAGGGGCAATTTTAGAAAAATGCGATCTTCGGTGCAATATCCTTGAAAGTTTTATTCTTTAGCTATCGTTTTCAAGCCAAATTACAAGCTAATAAAGTCCATCGTTGACTTATTCCTTCATGACAATCCAAAGTGAAGATCATGCTCATAAGAAATTCATCAAATCATTTGTGATCATAAGGGTATAACCCGTTTCCACATGTTTAGCTATCACTTCTGTCCATACGTTACAAGCCTAGAAAGCTTGTATGTTGACTAAGTTTTCTTGAAAAATAAGGGTAACAAACTCTTTGCTTTCACTAAGATGTGACATTGAATGGATTACATACAACTGGGGCAAGAATGAGACAGATTCTGACCTCCCATTTCCTTTTCCATTTCAAAAATAAAGTCACTTGATTGGTCCTGAAAGATGAGCCAACAAGAAATGGTGACCCATTACCCAAAGCATTGATGCTGAAGTGGGGAGGAAAACTTTTGTAATTTGGCGTTTTTTTGAGAAATTTATCATGAAACTTGCTATATGAGTTTTAAGCAAGACATTCAATTCTCTTCACATGATATGTTAGGAAAAGCAATTGCTTACGTTGTTCAAATAAATGGAGAATCATTCAAAACAAATTTTTTGCAATTAAATAGGCCCACACTGGGGCAAATTTTCATGTGAGAGATTTTGCAAAACAGCCCACACTGGGGCAAAATTTTTGTAATATATTTGAGGATGTCAAACCAATCACGCTGTTCTTTCCAAATAAGAAATTTGAATGCATGTCATACTTTGATGAACCCCTTGTACAGGTATTCATGGTTCAAAATGACGAAAAGCATCCAGTGAGGCGGAAGGCGATACTGCAAAGAGAAGCAAGAAGAAGGAGGGAAAATGGACTCGACACTGGGACAGATTATTTTGAAAAATTCTCTCGGAAAAATCCGAAAGGAAGGAAAGGAAATCAAATCAAAAAAAGGAAAGAAAAAAAAAGAGAGAAAAAAATAAAAAAATCAGAAAAATCAAAAATCACGTTGGGCCTAGACTTTGTGCCGCCAACATTCCAAAAATCAAGTTGGGCCTGAGTTTCGTACCGCCAACTTCACAAGATCACGTTGGGCCTGGATTTTGTGCCGCCAACATTCCAAAAATCAAGTTGGGCCTGAGCTTCGTACCGCCAACTTCACAAGATCACGTTGGGCCTGGACTTTGTGCCGCCAACATTCCAAAAATCAAGTTGGGCCTGAGCTTCGTACCGCCAACCTCACAAGGATCACGTTGGGCTTGGACTTGGTGCCGCCAACATTCCAAATATCAAGTTGGGCCTGAACTTGGTGCCGCCAACATCACAAAAATCACGTTGGGCCTGGACTTTGTGCCGCCAACATTCCAAACATCATGTTGGGCCTGGATTTTGTGCCGCCAACATTCCAAAAGTCAAGTTGGGCCTGAGTTTCGTGCCGCCAATATTCCAAAGATCAAGTTGGGCCTGAATTTTGTGCCGCCAACATCACATCACGTTGGGCCTGGATTTTGTGCCGCCAACATTCACAATATCACGTTGGGCCTGGATTTTGTGCCGCCAACATCGCAAAGTTCACGTTGGGCCTGGACTTCTTGCCGCCAACTTCACAAGATCACGTTGGGCCTGGATTTCGTGCCGCCAACTTCACAACATCCCGTTGGGCCTGGCTTTCATGCCGCCAACATTTCATTGGACAGGTTCGGGTTTAATCCCATTGACCAATTCATTACACTGGGGCAAATTATTTCGACAAGTCTCTCTCAGTCAGGAAAAATAAAAATAAAAAAATCAAAAATCAAAATATCAAAAAAAAAAAAAAAATCAAAGTCAAAAATCAAATCAAACTCATCACGGCAGGCTCGGGTTTGATCCCACTGTCCGATTGTCAAAGCTTTTCATTTACTGGAGCTGGGTTTGTCCCGCCAGTAAGCATTTCATTTTCATTGCTATTGGAGTTGGGTTTGTCCCGCCAGTAAGCATTTTATTTTCTATTGGAGCTGGGTTTGTCCCGCCGATAAGCATTTTATTCTCATTGCTACTGGAGCTGGGTTTGTCCCGCCAGTAAGCATTTCATTTTCATTGCTACTGGAGTTGGGTTTGTCCCGCCAGTGAGCATTTCATTCTCATTGCTATTGGAGCTGGGTTTGTCCCGCCAGTAAGCATTTCATTTTCATTGCTACTGGAGCTGGGTTTGTCCCGCCAGTGAGCATTTCATTCTCATTGCTATTGGAATTGGGTTTGTCCCGCCAGTAAGCATTTCATTCTCGTTGCTATTGGAGATGGGTTTGTCCCGCCAGTAAGCATTTCATTTTCATTGCTACTGGAGTTGGGTTTGTCCCGCCAGTGAGCATTTCATTCTCATTGCTATTGGAATTGGGTTTGTCCCGCCAGTAAGCATTTCATTCTCGTTGCTATTGGAGCTGGGTTTGTCCCGCCAGTAAGCATTTTTTTTTCATTGCCACTGGAGCGTGAGGTTAGTCCCGCCAGTGAGCATTTCTTTTCGTTAGCCACTAGCCGTGGGTCAGTCCCACTAGTGAGCACTTCCTTTGGTATCGTCACTAGCCGTGGGTCAGTCCCACTAGTGAGCATTTCATTTGCGTCACTAACAAACATGGGTCAGTCCCATTAACACTTCATTTCACTTCTTTCATTTGCATCACCAATAAACATGGGTCAATCCCACCAACACTCCATCTCACTTCAATTCATCTGATTTTAATTTCTGTTCGGGTCAGTCCCGTTTAAATTTCTGTTCGGGTCAGTCCCGTTTAAATTCATGTTTGGGTCAGTCCCGTTTAAATTTTTGTTCGGGTCAGTCGCGTTTTAAATTCTTGTTCGGGTCAGTCCCGTTTAAATTTCTTTTCGGGTCAGTCCCGTTTAAATTTCTGTTCGAGTCAGTCCCGTTTAAATTCTGTTCGGGTTAGTCCCGTTTAAATTTCTGTTCGGGTCAGTCCCGTTTTAAATTCTTGTTCGAGTCAGTCCCGTTTTAAATTCTTGTTCGGGTCAGTCCCGTTTAAATTCTGTTCGGGTCAGTCCCGTTTAAATTCTGTTCGGGTCAGTCCCGTTTAAATTCCTTTTCGGGTCAGTCCCGTTTAAATTTCTGCTCGGGTCAGTCCCGTTTAAATTCTGTTCAGGTCAGTCCCGTTTTAAATTCTTATTCGGGTCAGTCCCGTTTAAATTTTGTTCGGGTCACTCCCGATTAAATTTCTGTTCGGGTCAGTCCCGTTTTAAATTCTTGTTCGGGTCAGTCCCGTTTAAATTTCTGTTCGGGTCAGTCCCATTTAAATTTCTGTTCGGATCAGTCCCATTTAAATTCTGTTCGGGTCAGTCCCGTTTAAATTACTGTTCGGGTCTGTCCCGTTTAAATTCTGTTCGGGTCAGTTCCGTTTAAATTCCTTTTCGGGTCAGTCCCGTTTAAAATTCTGTTCGGGTCAGTCCCGTTTAAATTTCTGTTCGGGTCAGTCCCGTTTTTAAATTCTTGTTCGGGTCAGTCCCGTTTAAATTTTGTTCGGGTCAGTCCCGTTTAAATTTCTGTTCGGGTCAGTCCCGTTTAAATTCCTTTTCGGGTCAGTCCCGTTTAAATTTCTGTTCGGGTCAGTCCCGTTTAAATTTCTGTTCGGGTCAGTCCCGTTTTAAATTCTTGTTCGGGTCAGTCCCGTTTAAATTTCTGTTCGGGTCAGTCCCATTTTTAAATTCTTGTTCGGGTCAGTCCCGTTTAAATTTCTGTTCGGGTCAGTTCCGTTTAAATTCTGTTCGGGTCAGTCCCGATTTTAAAATTTCCTGTCAGGGGTCAGTCCCCATTGTTTGAGTAATTCGCAGCCGAATAACGCAGGTAAGTATTTGGTGTCTACTTCTTTGTCTCAAGTTTTTCCAAAACTCAGACAAAGAGGGGCAAACTGTAGACACCAAATTTTTGGTGTAATTTCATTTACTGTTTATTTTTAGTTTTTTTATTTATCGTGTTAGTTTTATTCGATTGTTAGTTTTTAGTTTCTAGTTTTATTTTTATTTTTATTTTTAAGTTTTAGCATAGAATTTCTTGAAAAAAGAGAAAAAAAAGAAAAATCATAAAAAAAAGGAAAAAGAAAAATAGCAATTTTGTTTTATTTGGCTTTATTTATCTATTTTTAGTCATTTCTACTTTATTTATCTTTTATTTTATTTTCGTTTGGTTCATTTAAAAAAAAAAAAAAAAAAAGGTCTTGCATGGCATGCATGCCGCGTTTTGGTCGCAGCTTGCAAGGGAACTTCAAGGCAGCCCTTGGCTGCAAATAGGAGAAAAGGACTGAAGGGTTTAGGGTTATGATGCCCATATAAATAGAAAAGAAGTGGGAGCCGCAAGGTAGAGTTTAAGGGGTGGAGGAAAGAAAGCAACGAAAAGGAAAGCTAGTGGGCGGCTGTGCTGGAGAATCGGAGGAAGTCTGGGAAAAGATAGGACGCTAGAGGCAAGGGTTCCAGAGTTTGGGCAAGAAACAACGGGAAAGGGGGAAGTTTTGGGAGAGAGAGGCGGCTGCGAAAAACAGAGGGCAAAGCAAAGAAGCAGAAAAAACGCAGGCTTGCGGCTGAGAAAGGCAGAGCAAAAGGAAACAAAGAAAGAACAAAGGAAAAATCTGGGCAAAAGGGGGGAGAACCGAGAGACGGGCTTTGAGGGAGAAAATTTGAAAACAAGAGTGTGAGCAAGAGGGAGCTTCGTGAGGCTAGGCAGAAAAAAAAAACAAAGAAATCAAGAGAAGGCTTTGGGACAGCCGAGAGAAAAGAAAGAAACAGAGGTTTCGGCTCCGAAAACAGAGCAGAGGAAAAGAAGAGAATAAGGGGGAGAGTCGAGAGGGAAAGGAATTGGGGGAAAACAGGGCAACTGCCGTTCATCGCCACCACTCCTGCACCCCCTCACGTTCTTCAGCTCCTTCCATGGCTGACCCGAATAATCGACCCATCACCGGCTACCCAGCTCCGACTACCAATAGACATCAATCGTCGCCACCACTCTCTCTGTGACGCCCCGAGGCAGAAGAAAAGGGAAAAATTTCTGGTGAATAGAGTTTTGTGGGAAAATCCGGCCAGAAGCCGTGCAAATTCCTTATATTTTTCTTAAAATTCCCTTTTCTTTGACAAATACCACTTTATAATGGCCATACTACTCAATCACCACACAATAAGTGCCAATGAACCTAGCAAATAGGATTTTTCACTTCGGTTTCAAATTGAGCAAAATTAGGTTTTCTTGATTTTCTCGCCGGATGAATTTTCGGTATGGAGCAAGGATTAAATTTGGTGAATAAAAGTGACTTTTAAGTGAGAAATAATATGTGATTAGGAGAAATGAAATAAAGTTAGTGAATGGGAAGTAAAAAAACCCTAGTGCGGGTGTTTTTAAGGAAAACGGCGCGAACCGGCGGGTCCCGCGCACTACCGTTTGAACGCACCATTTGACCACCACTTTCTTACCCTACAAGCTCATTGATTTTTTTGAGCAAAATATCCTCTCAATATCAGCTAAGTCTGACTGAAAATGTTGACTAATTATGCAAGGAAAGAAAGAAATAAATTGAGTGGATGTGGTAGTGCCAAGTGTTGGCAAATGAATGACCAAGACCTTACTTAACCATCTTACCTTCTTATATCCCAAATTAGCTAAGTCTTCCACCTTATTTCTGCTGCTAAGAGCCGAGAGAGGGAGAGAGGAAGAATAAGAGAGAAACCTCTTCATTTCTTCTTGGATTCATCTATAAAGCAAGAATCAAACCAAACCAAACCGATTAATCTTCTCCTTGAGTGATTAGCTAGTGTTTGGTGGTGAAATTTTGGAAAGAGAAGGCTTGGGCTACCCTTGGAGAACTCAAATCAAGGTAAGAGGATGATATCTCTCTAACTTTCTCTTTCAATCATGGTTAAAGTAAGCTTAGTAGCTTGATTGGTGGTGGATTCATGGATGCTAGCATGTGTAGAAGTTTTTCCCCAATTTAATTGATGAACTAGGGCTGTGGAATTTCTGCCCAACTTGATGTGTGATACTTGTATGTTACCATTGAGGTTTTATAAGGTGTTTTCGGAGTGATTGGAGTGAGAAATTAGGGAAAATTTCACTAGAAACCACAAATTCCAGATTTCTGGAAAATTCTTGATCATTTCTGTCCGAATTTGTATCTATGTGTTAGAGGCCGAATTGGCCTTGGGTCAAAGAAGGAAAGTTGTAGGAAATGATGTTTTATACGTGCCTATAAAATTTCAGCTCAATCGGAGCAACGCAGAACGTGAAAAGTCCAAAATACCCCTACTGTTTTAAGAATTTCCCAGCAGTCCGTTTCTTCAGTTCAGTCCAGTTTATCACGATTTTTGACCAGGATCCATTCTGATTTAGCTCTGGGCCAAAACATAAAAGTTGTAGTGTTCTGAAGTAGCTTTAAAATTCCTCAAAGAAAACCTGATTCGGACTTGTGTACACTGAGTTAGGTCCGTTACAGCATAATGCGTTTAAACAGCCGATGAATTGGTTTCTGGTTTAGTAATCTGAGATTTTGACTAAGTTACATTAGGAAATGGACTAAGTGACCTTCATGAATGTTGTAGATTTGTGTTTTAGCTTCGAAACGGCGTAGGTTTCGTTTTAATCCGATAAGCGTAGCCTCGGATATGTTATTTCCGCATTTGTACGTCAAATCTGTCTTGAACTAAATTGAATTTCTGCACTTGTACTTAATGCGATTCTTGTTATTATGATATTGTGAGCCTATGGAACGGCTCTTGACATAAATTGCTGATATGTATGATGTTGGGTTGTGTTTGAGAAAAACAATGAAGCCTAAAAGGCTGGAAAATTAGGTAAATACAAAGGGCATGCTGCCCGAATTTATACTCGAGGACTAGGAAACGAGACTTGTAACTTGTGTAAAGTTAAGTGATTATTACTTGAACTAGCAAGCACCTTTGCTACTTTGTTTATCGAGGGTTATACATTAGGACTTGGCCGAACTTGTACCCTTGAGGAAAAGACATAATGGCCAATATAAACTTGTATTTCCTTGTACTTTCAACTCAAGTGTTATTTCCAAGTATCTATACTACAGAACCTTATGATTTGAAAAGCGAGCAAGTGTTTCACGAATGCCTTTCAAATGAATTTCAATTGGTTGATTCTTAATGAACGGAACGTTTAAGTTTCGAATCTTACTCGTGTTTCAAGTTCTCAAATTGGATTTTTATCGCAGAGCTGGACTTCAAACCTGGAGTATAGTTGAACGTGAATACTTGAAACACTATATTTTGTGTGAGTGATCCCTCGACTGTCCCAAAGTTACTTTTGAACTAATTCTTGCATTTATTACTCCATTGCATATCATTTGGGGTTCGGGTGTGTGCCATGACATAATTTGGCTCCAATGAGTTCCTGGAAAGTCTTGTGCTTAGAACCAATGTCTCCACTATTGTTTACACGTTCTTTGGAGCACGATGGCTCCTTACTTCTGTTTCATGGTTACATGATCTAAACGAGCATTGGATATTTAAGTACAAGAACTTCACTGGCTCACATGAGCAATAAATGAACATTTGATTACTGCATCATGACATCATATTAATGCTTTATTGTGAAATATACTTGGCTGTTGATTTTACTGGTCACTCGCTGAGCTTCTAGCTCACCCCCTATTATCTTCTTCTCCCCACAGGGATCGAGGTAAAGGAAGACCTTGTATTTGGATCTTTGTGTGGCTGGATGGCGTACATCTTGTATAGTTTAGTTTTGGTTTTGATTTACGTACTTTTGGGCTTGTATAAATATTTGGAATTGAATCGGATGTAAATCTACATTTTTCGCTTAGAACTAGTTTCCGCTTCGATTGTGATATGTAAATTTTGGAGAATATGATGTAAAAGTTGAGTTTTATCTTGTAATTCATTCGAGGACTGTAGAGAATGACTGAGTCCGGGCGAGAGCTGGGCAGGCGGCCCGTTGACCCCTCTGGTTCGCCTTAGGGGAAAATGGGGTCGTTACAATTGGTATCAGAGCTTAGGTTCCAGATCTCTGTAGCGTATCTTAGAGTTAAAGTTTAGGATGTTTGGCTGTGAGAGTAATTTGAATATTATGTGAACGAGGAGCTATTGTATCCTAGTGGTACAAAGAAATTGATTGTTTGAGAATTCCTTATTTGGGACTTGTAGAAAAAAAAAATTGAGGAATTAGATGACTAGTGAAAGATTGGACGAATTTGAATTCTAGTATGTTTGTAAGTGTGGAAGGAATTGAGGTGATTCCTAGTACTGGCCATGGCCATGGATAAAAGGTGAGATGTGATAGTCAAATTTTATGAGTAATGATTTTGAACCAAGATAAAAGTACCAAAGGAATAAAATGCATTTTCGCCCCCTACTTTCTAAAGAAATTTTGTTTTGGGATTTTGAAGAAAAGCTAGGATGTACTAGTTTTATTTGTATGCAATGATTGGAAATAAGATATATATGCTTTAAGTATGTGTAATTTGCCGATTTTAGTAAAAATGTGAGTTTTACTTGAAGTTCAAATTTGAAAAGTTGTGAATACCTGATGAGCTTGTTGAATTTTGTATATGATGGGTTAATACCAGGATAACAATTTCTAAACTAAGTTTTCTCCTTGATTGTATACCGGCATATTCTCACACTTGAATTGGTCCATGCTTTATACAAAGAAAAATATATATATATCCTGAGTTTTCGAGAGAATGGCAATCTTATGTTTTCTAATGTGAATCCTGAACTTGATAAGATTTTGATTACTTTAAACCCTCATCTTATGTTTTAAAATTCTTGACTTTCAAGAAGAGTGAGCCAATTTTAAATGTACGGATTGAGACAACTTTGAGATATAGAGTGGCTGTATTCAAGAGTACGAAGTTAGTGTGAATTGACTTGGGTTCTATTTGGCACGTTAGTTAGCAAGTGTATTCATTTCTTGGGTTTGAACTTGGAACTTGCGACTGTACTATAGAACCTAAGATTGGTTATTCTTGGAGATGATGGCATTTTGAACTTCGACATGGATAACCTTTGACTTCGGCTTGTGTTATGGATTTCTTGGATCTAATGTCGTGAAGGCATGTAATCTGATTGAAATGAGCAATAATTGGACCATGTGGAAGACCTAGGAAGGGTGGTCCACATCGTGAGACTTTTGTATCTAGCTTACCTATGCTTTTATCTTTTATGGTACCTAAGTGTTTATATACAAATTCCGACATATTGGCCTTATTTTATGACTTTTAACTCAGGTTATAACTTTTGATATATGTAATAAATCATGACCTGATTTTAAATGTTTTTGCAACTAGTATACGTGTTAAGTTCTTTCATGCTTAGTTAATCCTTTTCCTGCACTTACAGATTTTTATTAAGTATGGTAGCAGGGCTAGGAGTAAAGGGCTGTGACCGAGGGTTTAGCCAACTCCGTATTCATGGGAGAAATTGATGGACAGATTCATACAATTTAATAGGTCCCTAGTACTGAATATGAATCGAAAATAAACCCGAAGATCAGATCTACTAGTGTATAATGGATTAATCTAGTCGGAAACTTGGTGAAATTTTCTTGTGCGCAACATATGTTAGGGTTGGTTCTGTGCCAATATTACAACCTTAGGAAGTTTGAACCCCGAAAGTATTGTACTGGGTTGATAAGAGAACTCGAACTGCCTGAAACCGATTAGACTGAGCTTACTTGAGACTTGAACCTGTTTAGGCTAGTGCGCCTTACGTACCTTGATGGACCTAATTTGGCTGAATATATGGAATGTGAACTTGAATCTTGTGACTGCTTAAGAATGTGATTTGTTGGGCATAAGTTGGACGAGTGAGTTCTTAATTGTACTGGTGCTCCATGAACCTAAAGCATTTGACCCTGCTTTTGAACCTCTTTCTATTCGTGCTGCATGAACCTGAAATATTCCGTTCTGTTTTGAACCTATTTGTTTGAACTCTACTGTTACCCTACTCGTGAACTTACTCGTACTCATATGGTTGTAGACCGGCTACTACTCTTCTGTAGCGGTTGAACTGAACCTCTCTGGTGGGGCATTGCCTGTTGTGTTGTCCAGCACCGCCATTCTTCTGGCGAGGCATGCCTGTTGTGTTGTCCATCACCACCAGAGATGGAATTATGAACTGAGGTTCTCTGGCGAAGTTTAGCCGATGTGCTAACTTGTTGTGTTGTCCAGCACCGCCAGGGACGAATACATGAACTGAGGTTCTCTGGCGAAGTTTAGCCGATGTGCTAACTTGTTGTGTTGTCCAGCACCGCCAGGGACAAATACTTGAACTGAGGCTTTTGGTGAAGCATATCCGTTGTGCTAGCTTGTTGTGTTGTCCATCACCGCCAGGGCCAACTTATTGAACTGAAATTCTTTGGTGAAGCATAGCCGTTGTGCTAGCTTGTTGTGTTGTCCAGCACCACCAAGGATGAATATTTGATCTAAAGTTTCGCTATATCCTGCATTTCTTCCGAATATCTGGGACTTTACGTCCAACCTCAAGCTTTTTGCCTGTTTTATCTAATCACTTGATTAACTCCCTAGTGGACCATGACTATTGGATAAGTTGGATCGGCGTGATATTTAGTACTTGAATTTGATAAGTGATTATTTAGTAAGCCATGCTTTACTGGATCATGAATTACGATAAGTGAGATTAGAGTGATTCTTAGTATGTGATTGATCTTTTAGATACTTGATCTGATTGGTAATTGATTATGATAAGCGAGATTGAAATGATTCTTAATACGTGATCGACTTTCGAGAACTATTTTAATCTGATTAGTATAAGTTGGAATGTCGAGGACGACATTCTTTTAAGGAGGGGAGTTTGTGACGCCCCGAGGCAGAAGAAAAGGGAAAAATTTCTGGTGAATAGAGTTTTGTGGGAAAATCCGGCCAGAAGCCGTGCAAATTCCTTATATTTTTCTTAAAATTCCCTTTTCTTTGACAAATACCACTTTATAATGGCCATACTACTCAATCACCACACAATAAGTGCCAATGAACCTAGCAAATAGGATTTTTCACTTCGGTTTCAAATTGAGCAAAATTAGGTTTTCTTGATTTTCTCGCCGGATGAATTTTCGGTATGGAGCAAGGATTAAATTTGGTGAATAAAAGTGACTTTTAAGTGAGAAATAATATGTGATTAGGAGAAATGAAATAAAGTTAGTGAATGGGAAGTAAAAAAACCCTAGTGCGGGTGTTTTTAAGGAAAACGGCGCGAACCGGCGGGTCCCGCGCACTACCGTTTGAACGCACCATTTGACCACCACTTTCTTACCCTACAAGCTCATTGATTTTTTTGAGCAAAATATCCTCTCAATATCAGCTAAGTCTGACTGAAAATGTTGACTAATTATGCAAGGAAAGAAAGAAATAAATTGAGTGGATGTGGTAGTGCCAAGTGTTGGCAAATGAATGACCAAGACCTTACTTAACCATCTTACCTTCTTATATCCCAAATTAGCTAAGTCTTCCACCTTATTTCTGCTGCTAAGAGCCGAGAGAGGGAGAGAGGAAGAATAAGAGAGAAACCTCTTCATTTCTTCTTGGATTCATCTATAAAGCAAGAATCAAACCAAACCAAACCGATTAATCTTCTCCTTGAGTGATTAGCTAGTGTTTGGTGGTGAAATTTTGGAAAGAGAAGGCTTGGGCTACCCTTGGAGAACTCAAATCAAGGTAAGAGGATGATATCTCTCTAACTTTCTCTTTCAATCATGGTTAAAGTAAGCTTAGTAGCTTGATTGGTGGTGGATTCATGGATGCTAGCATGTGTAGAAGTTTTTCCCCAATTTAATTGATGAACTAGGGCTGTGGAATTTCTGCCCAACTTGATGTGTGATACTTGTATGTTACCATTGAGGTTTTATAAGGTGTTTTCGGAGTGATTGGAGTGAGAAATTAGGGAAAATTTCACTAGAAACCACAAATTCCAGATTTCTGGAAAATTCTTGATCATTTCTGTCCGAATTTGTATCTATGTGTTAGAGGCCGAATTGGCCTTGGGTCAAAGAAGGAAAGTTGTAGGAAATGATGTTTTATACGTGCCTATAAAATTTCAGCTCAATCGGAGCAACACAGAACGTGAAAAGTCCAAAATACCCCTACTGTTTTAAGAATTTCCCAGCAGTCCGTTTCTTCAGTTCAGTCCAGTTTATCACGATTTTTGACCAGGATCCATTCTGATTTAGCTCTGGGCCAAAACATAAAAGTTGTAGTGTTCTGAAGTAGCTTTAAAATTCCTCAAAGAAAACCTGATTCGGACTTGTGTACACTGAGTTAGGTCCGTTACAGCATAATGCGTTTAAACAGCCGATGAATTGGTTTCTGGTTTAGTAATCTGAGATTTTGACTACGTTACATTAGGAAATGGACTAAGTGACCTTCATGAATGTTGTAGATTTGTGTTTTAGCTTCGAAACGGCGTAGGTTTCGTTTTAATCCGATAAGCGTAGCCTCGGATATGTTATTTCCGCATTTGTACGTCAAATCTGTCTTGAACTAAATTGAATTTCTGCACTTGTACTTAATGCGATTCTTGTTATTATGATATTGTGAGCCTATGGAACGGCTCTTGACATAAATTGCTGATATGTATGATGTTGGGTTGTGTTTGAGAAAAACAATGAAGCCTAAAAGGCTGGAAAATTAGGTAAATACAAAGGGCATGCTGCCCGAATTTATACTCGAGGACTAGGAAACGAGACTTGTAACTTGTGTAAAGTTAAGTGATTATTACTTGAACTAGCAAGCACCTTTGCTACTTTGTTTATCGAGGGTTATACATTAGGACTTGGCCGAACTTGTACCCTTGAGGAAAAGACATAATGGCCAATATAAACTTGTATTTCCTTGTACTTTCAACTCAAGTGTTATTTCCAAGTATCTATACTACAGAACCTTATGATTTGAAAAGCGAGCAAGTGTTTCACGAATGCCTTTCAAATGAATTTCAATTGGTTGATTCTTAATGAACGGAACGTTTAAGTTTCGAATCTTACTCGTGTTTCAAGTTCTCAAATTGGATTTTTATCGCAGAGCTGGACTTCAAACCTGGAGTATAGTTGAACGTGAATACTTGAAACACTATATTTTGTGTGAGTGATCCCTTGACTGTCCCAAAGTTACTTTTGAACTAATTCTTGCATTTATTACTCCATTGCATATCATTTGGGGTTCGGGTGTGTGCCATGACATAATTTGGCTCCAATGAGTTCCTGGAAAGTCTTGTGCTTAGAACCAATGTCTCCACTATTGTTTACACGTTCTTTGGAGCACGATGGCTCCTTACTTCTGTTTCATGGTTACATGATCTAAACGAGCATTGGATATTTAAGTACAAGAACTTCACTGGCTCACATGAGCAATAAATGAACATTTGATTACTGCATCATGACATCATATTAATGCTTTATTGTGAAATATACTTGGCTGTTGATTTTACTGGTCACTCGCTGAGCTTCTAGCTCACCCCCTATTATCTTCTTCTCCCCACAGGGATCGAGGTAAAGGAAGACCTTGTATTTGGATCTTTGTGTGGCTGGATGGCGTACATCTTGTATAGTTTAGTTTTGGTTTTGATTTACGTACTTTTGGGCTTGTATAAATATTTGGAATTGAATCGGATGTAAATCTACATTTTTCGCTTAGAACTAGTTTCCGCTTCGATTGTGATATGTAAATTTTGGAGAATATGATGTAAAAGTTGAGTTTTATCTTGTAATTCATTCGAGGACTGTAGAGAATGACTGAGTCCGGGCGAGAGCTGGGCAGGCGGCCCGTTGACTCCTCTGGTTCGCCTTAGGGGAAAATGGGGTCGTTACACTCTCTCCACCTTCCGTCCTCAAAATTCCCTCCAATTTCGCTAAACAACTCCTCCATAAAACCCTTTATTTCCCATTCTGTTCCTCCCTTTTTCTAACAAAAGCTCTCTTGGCCACCATTCTTTGCTTCTGCCACTGCCTTGGAACACACACAGTTCCACACTACAGAGGGTTTCAATGGCAGCGTCATTTGAAGACGACTCAACGGGTCAACCCAAAGACAATGCCCTCAAATCCACAGCTCTTGCCCGCGCCGAACCTGATAAAGACAACGACAACGACAACGACATCCAGGAAGAGGGCGATGACGGGAAAAAATGAGAGGAATCTGGGCTGAGTGAATTGACAGCAGCAGGAGAGTAAGCAAGGGTCTGGGTAGGATGAAAAGACAGCGAAAACAAACGAAGCAGGCGGCGGACGGTGAGTGTAGCTAAAAAAGGAAAACAGAGTAGGAGGAAAGGAATTGCGGCTTGTTATCAGTTCCAGAATTTCCCATCTCCATCTGCGAATCTTCACCGAACAAAAGCACTGTAAGTTTCGTTTCTCTCCAAAATTTTTTTTAGTTTTTGTCTAGACTTTGAAATGGGGCTGCCGTGGCTTCATCTAGTGTAATTGTCCTGTTAATTGGCCTCAATGTTTGAATATGCATGCTGTATATGATGACTGGAATTAAATTTTTGTTTTCTGATAAATTATGGGTCTGGTCATGGATTCAATAAAGCAAAATCCACTGATTTGTTTTTATGCCCATTTGGTGTTTGATAAAATGCCCAATTCAGAATTCTACTTGAAGATGATCAGCTTGCGTTTTTTTTTGTACGAGGAAAATGGACATTCGGCCAACTTAGTGCTTGTTCAGATATAATAACTAGTTTTTTATAGTAGAAAGGAAGTTGCCGCAAGGTCTCGTTCCTCTTGGGTTGCTGAAATTGTAATTTGTTTTGACGTTTTGTTTTGGTTTGCTGTTGGATTGAGATGCAATGAACATGATGTCTGCATTGAGTATTGTTTTCCTTATTGCCAAAAAGGGGAATAAAAATACAGCAAAAAGCTGTCCGATGTTGAGTGCCGTGAGAATGAGAATGAATGTGTGCATTGGTTTGGCTAGAAATGTTTCATTTCCTCCTTGTTTCACGATTTGAACTTTGATGAATCTGGTTTCATTGTTGTTTTATAGCCAAATGGGAGGATAGGACGTACAAAGATAAATTCTTGTCCATTTCTTTCGTTATTTTTTTTTTCTTCTTGCTGCCTTTTCTATTCGTTTCATTTCTAGCACCTGTTTTCTAAATCCGTTCCTGTTTTTTTTAAAAAAGAAATGGGGGAGCATTGTTGTTTAATGTTTTATACCAGGATAAGAATGATTTAACATGGGGTCTTGCTTTTTCGAAATAACGTTTTGATCTTATGTTTCGGCAAACCCATCTTCTGATGCTTGCTATGCTTGACGTAATCTCATTTTCACAGATTGTATAATGTTTGTTGTTGGGATCTTTGGGTAGATAAACTTTGTTAAAAATTGTTGAGAAAATGGGATGAAGCTTGGTGGTAATTGGTTAGGTGAATGTATGGTTTGTTCCTATGAGTTTGCAAATGATTTGATGCTAGAGGGAGTTGCGGAAGGTTATGAAATATGAATTGCAGGAGTATTCTTTTCCAGTTGCAGAATTATCTTATGCTTCGAACCATGCACGCAATAGTTCCCAAAAATTACATTCTGACCCCTTGTTTCTTGGCTAATACTGCTGTGGCCCTAAGCCTTTTAAATTTCTTTCAATTGGGTCCTTACTTTAATTGCAAATGAGTCCCTAAGCTTTATTTTTCTTTAATTTTTGACCCCAAAGCTTCATTAAGTTTTGCAATCAAGTCCTTCCTTCTTTTGACTTCTTAAATGTGGGTTGTCTACATGATTTAATTGATTCAATTTCATGTCTATCTTTTGTAATTATTTCTTGATTAAAGTGATGCCTTGACTCTTTTATTATTTTGGAGGGTAAATAAGTAAAATCCATCTCCTTAGGCCGTCAATTCAAGGGAGGTACACTCTATCCCTTATTTTCACTTTATTTGACCTTATGTGTCTATGTGATTTTACATGTTTAATTGCATGGCCTCTTGAATGTTTATTTATTTATTTCATTTATTTATTCATTCGCTTTATTGGCTTTAGTTTTGTATATTTATTTTTAGTTCAATTTGATCATTTGAAAGGCACTTGAATGCCAAAGTTGTAATAGTTAGGGATTTAATTACTTTATTCCTTTTCCCCCTTTTAGATTGTAGTAGGGTCTCCCTAATGTAATAGATAGGGCTTGGAGGAGCATTCAATGAAGACCTATTGAAGTCATGTGCCTAGCTAGCAAATGTAATAGTTAGGGCTTTAATTGTCTTATGTGTCTTGCATGCTTAGTTGCTACGTGTTAATTTGCTTTGTTAGGGCCTTGCATCTAGTCGAGCATGCTAAATGTTATGTGCTATGTGTTTATGAGTGTTTGGCATGTCTACTCGCTTTCCATAGCCATGAATGAATGTGATGGATGAATGTACGTTTCCGCTAGTCCAACGCTAGTAGGAATTCATAGAATGGGCTAGTCCAACGCTAGACCCTTAGGAATTTCCCCTCGTTAGTACATATTTGCGTGTTCATTACATGTCATGCATTTTTCTTAGTTTATCATTTGACATGCTCCTCGAAACCCTTTTCCCTTCATTTTTAGGGCTTTTGCATCTCATGCTAGTTATAGGGTTCATTTGCTTGAGAGTCCCCTTAAATATGGGATATAGACGAGTGTGGCTTTTTCTAAGCCTTAGCACGCTTGTATTCCCTCTATAAAAGGGCAAATTGAGTCACGATTTAGGTCTCCCCGTTCCCAATATGCATGAATTCCCTAGATTCATGCATTTTTAAATCCACTCTACCATTTTATACCCTCATCACACTTTCATTTTTCCTCCCATTTTGCACACGTGCACCTTTATGTTGCTTCACTTGCACACGAACACTTTATCATCACTTGCACACATGCACTTCATATTATCATTTCACATACCGTACCTTGCCCACTCACGTGCACATTTTCATTTACATATTTATTGTTTTTTATTACTTTTTCAAACTCATGTCCTCACATTGCATATATGCATTCCATTCATTTGCATCCCACTCGCATTATTCGTGACCTCTCTAAAGGATCATTATTGGGCTTCACAATTAATGTGATTGGCACTACTCAACCTTTGAAGAGAAATTTCCCCCATCTCCCCCTAGGTCTAGGGTTTGCATTCATGTAGCACATCCAAATGTAATAAATTCTTTGGTTAAAACAAGAAAATCTTTGATTAAATCACGCAACTAGCCTTGGCTAGGTCGAAGGGGTGCCTTGGATTTGTATCCTTGCCTTCCCCTTCGTCAAATGTGACTCTCGAACCTTTTTCGTTGGTTTACGTGGATTAGGAGTCGTTTAAAAGGGGTTTCTTACTACTTTTTCCTATTTTTCTTTAAAAATTCATTTTTAGGTGATTTGGTACACCTTAACTCATTACCAAGTGGCGACTCCGATTTTTTATTTCAAAAAATCCTTTTTAAACTATAATTTTGGGTCAAATCGTCGCATTCTCAAAACCCCATTGAGGCCCACTTTTCTTTTAAATCAAAATTCATTTTCCAACCACAAATTGAATCAAAAAATACATTTTTTAAAACCATTTATTTATTTATCAAAAAATGGGGCGCGACAGCAATCACTTTTCATGTGATCTTTTTGACAACAGAAATTACACATAATTAAGGGGTTATATACATGAAAAGGTTTAATAAATCTTACTCGTTTTATAAACAGCAAGATCATTTGCAGCAGAATTTATGTTTTTCTCATAAGTGCCAAAATAATATTTTGTTCCATTTTCTTCAAAGCAGTTTTGTTTCTTATATTGGAGTAACTCATTTAACTTATCCATTCTTCTTTTCAGATCACCTTGTTCCTCTTTGAACATTTCACAAAATATTGTTTTTCTATCAAGTTTATTTTATAAATTAATCTCATTCTTTTTCAAGAAATCATTTTCAATTTTCAGTTTCTTGTTTTCTTGAAAAAGGCGTGTATTGTTTTGAAGAAGAAAACTAATTTTGTGTTTCAATTCCTTGTTTCTAACATAAGATTCTTTTAAACTATCATGCAATTTTTTAATGAAAGATTCAAGATCATCATCAGTTTCATCATCACTATCCAATTGAGAATTACAAGTTGTTATTTCATTATCTCCAATGGCTATGAAAGCCAATTGAGCAGATTCTTCTTCCTCTTCAATTTCACCATCGGAGTTGCACTCATTCCATGTGAATTGAAAGTTATTGAATCTTGGTTTTCTTTCAACTTTCCTCTTCTTCATTGGACACTCACTCACTTAGTGTCCAGGTTGGCCGCATTCTAAGTATTTATCAGTTTGCATTTTGTTGAACTCTTGCTTCTCTTTGTTTCTTGCATTGCTAAACTGATTTGGGAATGAGTTGCTATTTCCTTTTTTTCTGAACCTTTGTTTGTTGAGAATTCTCATGAAATTTTTTGTGATGAGAGCTAGATCACTATCATCAACTTCCACATCTTCTTCATCTAGGGAGGCAGAATCATCTTCATCTTGAGATGCCTTTAAAACAATGCTCCTTCTTACTTTCACATCCTCTTCCTCTTGCACTTTGGACTTAAGTTTCACCTC
This sequence comes from Coffea arabica, assembly GCF_036785885.1. NCBI lineage: Eukaryota > Viridiplantae > Streptophyta > Magnoliopsida > Gentianales > Rubiaceae > Coffea > Coffea arabica. Next base: position 44,656,604 of record NC_092320.1, on the reverse strand, counting down.
ATAAGAGGTTAGAGAATTAATAAGAGATTTAATATGCAAGGAATTTAGATCTCTAGCTTCTTCAATGGCAGTCACTTTATTCTCCCAATTCTTTGATAAAGCATTCAGAATTTTTCTGTTTTTCTCACCTAGAGAGTATTCCTTTTCAAGCACCTTTGAGTTTTTAATGAGATTATTGAATCTACAATATATCTTATCAATGTTTTCATAAGGTTCCATCTTGAATGATTCATACTTGGTAACCAAAATAGACTTCTTTTGTTCTCTCCTAAGCACAGTATAACACATTCATGCCTTTCGCATTTAAGGTGAGATGAACTCTATCCACAACAGTCAGTTCATTTCTAGTTTTTGGTCTAGTTCTATGAGCATTTTCATCTATAAGAGAGGCATCATATGGACTTTCACTAATAATAAACCACAATTCAATATCAATAGATTGTAAAAATATAATTATTCTTTCTTTTCAACTCACATAATTTGATCCATTAAACATAGGTGGTCTAATCACAGAATACCCTTCAAAAAACATGGCATTATTGGTTGTCATTATTACTCCTAAACCAATTGAGCTTAATCTCAAGGAGACCAAGCTCTGATATTAATTGTAATGATCGAAGACAACCTAAGAGGGGGTGAATTAGGTTGATTAAGTTATGGGCACTTTTTGCTCAATATGAAATTTACTCTCTTTTCTAAGTGACCACACAATGAATCAATTAATAAATGAACAAAATCACTTGAGAGAAGTAGAAGAGATAAGCAATGTAAAGATCACAAACGTAACAATAAGTTAAGAAAAAGGAAAGAATTGCAAATCAATTAACTACCCAACTCCTCTTGAGCTTGTAGATTAATTCAAATAAGTTTCTTCAAATTGATGAATTACAATCACTCTTGTGTACAAAGGAAGGATCATCTCTCTTCCTTGCCCCGAACTCCACTCGGTCAAGTTAGAAAGTTTTACTATCCCTCAGGACAACTATCACAGAGCTACACTCATGAAATATTCACTCACAAATGAAAAGTTTACAATGAACCTCACACCACTAAGACTACAAATCTTCCTTGGAGAGTGTTTTCTCACTAAAACTACTCTAGATCTTTTGTATCTTCAGTGTGCAAAAGTTGTTTGAAGTATCTGACCAACCACTATTTATATAGGACCAAGAAAGTGCCTCATTAATATTTCCAATGGATAGAAAGTAGCTGAAGAGTCGACTAGCCATTGGAGTATCGGACGTCTGGTACATCCAAAGCATGCATATGATAGCAGGTAGTGAGTTTGAAAAATCTTCTTCAATTCTATCGGACGTTCGGTGCTTACGTCCGAAAGTAGACAATGAGTTAGAAGGAATATCTCAATTCTATCAGACGTCCGGTATTGTCTTTGTGAGCGTCCGACAGCTTTCGTTGAGTTTGAACGAACCTATCGAACGTCCAATGCTTGCATCCGATCGAGGTTAGTGAGTTAGGGAGAATATCTTATTTCCTTCAGACGTCCGGTGGTGGAGTTTTTCATGCGTCCGAAGTTGCGCAATGATTATCGGACGTCCGATCCAAGCGTCCGACAGCTTTCAGCAGCCTTTGTCCCTTTCAATGCACTTGATTTTTGAATCTAATTTGCTTCATAACTGAAAGTATTTCTTGAAAAGATATTAGTATTATCCATTGTTTTGTAAACATAAAAAACTAGGGACCAAGGTCAACACTCACTAGTTTGGAATTTTTAAATTTCCTCCCTGGGGTAAATGCCTCAAAGGTGATGTGATAAGATACTTGAGAGTCTGGGTAATTTTGAGGCATTTGAATGCTAGCCGGGTTGATTTGGATGTTATGGTGGTAAATATATGGAAAACTAGAAGCGGAGTAGGTGAAAGTTTCTTCGGGTATGTTTGCCAAGAATGGTGCAAAGGTAACTCGGGTATGGGATAGAGTGTGACGCCCCCACTTCTCCTTAGGGTGAATCCAAGGATATCGGCGGGATGCCTGCCTAACTCTCGCCAGGATTCACTACAAGATGAATTACTTATGGATAACAATCAACAATAAGAGTCGAAGCTATAAAGAAACAGTCGCTTCCTTAAAAGTATTCAATTCTTACATTACCAGATACCAAGTACATCACTTTCCCCAAAATATACAACTTTCAAAAGTCATCTAATCAATTACATTCGAAACCCTAATCAAAAGTACATCAAGTCGGCTTCTCTATAACTCTTTCCATTTCGGCTCCTGTTAAGGAAAACAAATCTAATGGGATAAGCTAATGCTCAGTGAGGCCAAGAAAAGCATGCAAAACACATAGTTCAAATAACAATAGCACTTGTACGAGAATTAAAGTTATAACATTCAAGTAGTTCACAATTAATAGTAAAACACACTTGAGAAGGATACAGGAGCTCTTAGAAGCTATATTCCATTTTCTTTGCCAAGGCTCGATCAAATACTTCCCTGCGATGACACTCCGTCAACCGGGTCAGTATTAAGTCCGTAGAACTCCACTTTCTTCACAATTCCCGTTCACTGTTACAATCTCCAGTCCCGGGCCCGCTCTTCTATAAAAGGCACTACTACTCGAGTAGGCCAAGCGAGATCTATTAATAGATCAAGTTTACAATTATCTCATGGTTCACCGAGCTTCTTGACCAAGCTCTTGCTGGCTCGAGTCGCAAGGTCGGCCAATTGAGATTTGGGCATCTCCCAATTCAGTTGTAGGTCGAGGAGATTCACTCCAAACGACATCTAGTCAACCAAATACAATTCAGTTATGAGCAGTTCAGTTATACAATTAGTTAAAAGAGAATGAGTGCGATAACGTATACACTTGACTCAACAATTATGAACCATTCAATCCATAAGAAGCAATTCACATAATTGCAATAAGTCATGCACTTGACACTCACCAAGTCAAAAAGTGAGCAAGTGAGCCAGTAAGTTTTTAGGCGTCTGCTCCAAGATTCTCTTGAGCACCTGAGCAAATGATGAGTAACTTTCACTCATAACCATGCATTAACCAAGAAAGAATGTACACTTGTTTGGATTAGGTCAATGCCTTAAAAAAGAACCTTAATCTCTCAAAAATCGAGGTTCAAAAGTGAGCAGTCAAAGTTTCAAGAGAGACTTGCCTCTTACATGAAATCGAGTTTAAAACAGTCCATTGATATCAAGATAAGGTGACGAGTCCTCAAAAACGCATTTCATAAGAAATCGGAAAATTTCAGCTTTAAGCGACGATCTTTGGAAAATCATATCTTGAGTTTGGCATGTCCAAAAATGGAAACTATATACTGTTGGAAACTAGGTTCGAAATACTAAAAGTTCTTAGAAGATACTTTTCCAAGATTCTAAATGGAAAGCATTCATTTTTCAGCTCAAAGTTTCAGTTTCAAGAAGACAGGTTTGAACCAGTCTTGGTTTTCCAGCAATCATTGGAAATTCAGCATAATTTACAAAAAGTGAATAAACCCTTGAAATTCATAACACAGTAATAGTTCCAAACAAGGTTTCAAACACGACAAACAGAACAAAATTTGGAGTTTTGAGCATCAAGATATAATAGTTTAAAGTCAGATAAATTTTGCACACTGATAAAAAATTTCCAGATTTGAAGAGTCATCTTTGTAACATCATTTGGGTTTCGAAATAGTATTGAAATTACACCAAATTTGGTACACTTAAACTTCCATATGTTGAATACCTCTCTATCAAATCTCACATAAAAACTCACGTGGGAAGGCAGTTAACAAAATGGGTAAAGTTTGTGAAATTTTCAAAGCAAATCTGCCCTCTCACTCTTTCTTTCTTTCCAAAAGTTTAGCGCAATGAAATCAACCCCAATTCGATCCATTTTTGAAACAAAGGTCCTATAAACATTTCATAAGCAATTGATAAGCAATTGACATAAAAATTTTCGAAGCAAAACATCTCACAACATCCTAACCATTCGGCCAGCAATAAGGGAAAAACTTTCCAGTTTCCAGTTTTGTTGCACTTTCAAAATCAGGCCATATCTCACTCAATACAAGTTCAAATTAAGAATGGTTTATGGCATTGCAAACTAGGTTCAAAATGTTACATTTCATCAGAAGGAAACATTTCCAAAATCAGTTCACAAGTGAGAGAAAATCAAGCCACAATATACAGCTTTTCCATTCCTCTCGGACAGACAGTTACAACAAGATAGTCAACTTTGTCGAATCACTATGGTTGATTCAAAATGAACTAGAGGGTGATTTTTATACCATTAGAAATCTACGAATGTCTAGTTTTGAATGCCGCTAATGGCACTCAATTTTGACTTTTGTACAAAGAGTTGCGTTCAAATAAATAGCTACTGTTTGGCTGCCCTGACTACCATTTTCCAGATTTCTTTCATTTTCAAAAACTCTAGTTTTGAGCAACCAATTGAAACGATTTTTGGTAGGCACTTTCTACACACAATATATAACATATATCACTCAATTTCAAAGTCAAATAACCATCAAAATTTTGGAACAACCACTGACCAACAAGGACAGAATTTCGGCTAGCTCCAAACTCACTCATTTCTCAACGTTCTCTTCATTTTCTAACCATAAACCCTTCATCTAACACATAAACACAACAATCAAACAATTTAATTCTCAAGTCAGCTACCTATAATCCACCTCAAGGCCACTAACCTAGAGATTAAAGTTAGAAATGAAACACCTCAAGTCCGCTAGCCTATTCCTTGCTTAGGGTTGTAAACCCATGCAAACCAACTATGATTCTTGAAGAAATTAGAAAGATTGAAGAAGGTGAAGGGTTACCTCTTTAACCCTTGAAGAAACCACAAATTTTCACCCAAAAACTCTCCAAGAAACACCACAAGAGATTGCCTTTCTTCAAGCCAAGATGAATCTCCAAGAACTAGAAAATTAGATGGAGTTTTGAAGCAAGATTGGAGCCAAAGAAATGGAGTTGTCTTCCTCCCTTTTCCTCTTGAGGTTCGGCCAAGCAAGGTGTGACAGCCCCACTTTCCCCTAAGGCGAACCAAAGGGGTGAGCGGACTGCCTGCCCAGCTCTCGCCAGGACTAACGATGCAGACCAGAACTATCTATAGCGATCCGGAACTTACAAACGAGCGTAAACAAGTCAAAATGGTAAAATAACCCAAAATAAAAAAAATGAAATCCGGAGTCGGCCATGAATAGTAACCGACCCGTCAGAACCCAACCGAAATAGCTAACAAACATTCACATCTGAACTTTAGCAATTACAATCCAAAAGGACATACAAAAGTTTTCAAAAGTTGATACATATACACGGTTTGCCAAATCAGAAGAGAAAACGCCCCAAAAGTACACTTAGGGTTTTAATACATGAGCTATACAAAAGATATGTTCGACTAGCTCAGTTTGGCAGCCATTTGTCAAATCCAGACCAAAAGTGTTTATTTTCCTGTAAGGAAAACAAAAGGGACAGAAAGGGGTGAGCTTGCGCTCAATGAGGTACCAAACATATAGCAGAAAGATCATGGCATTTCACATTTTACAAATCAGATACACATGCCAGATGTAAAGCAAAGGAACCAATGATTCAAATCAGAAGGATACGGGTGGCTCTCAGGAGCCAAATTTCCAGCGCAGTACTTGATCCAAACCGGTTGACTCTCCGTCAACGTATATAGAACCAAACGTCCGTAGACCCCTCTTTACAACGAATTCCGTCCACCAAACACCCCTTTACCGGGCCCGCTCACCGTAACCGAACAGAAATGGTAATACTCGAGTATACCCGGAATCAAGGGTCTCAATACCCAAAATCCCCGAACAGACTACCGTGGTTCGTTATCTAATCGTCCAGGCCCTTGCCGGCCCGACTCGAATAACTTAGCCACAGGATTGAGCTCATAGGTCATAGAAATCCGAACAGATGCAGACATAGATAACAGATTCAAATTTTCCATAGTAAATTGGCATATGATCAGACTAGAGAACGAGTGTGATAAAGTACACCCTCGTCTCGAACAAATAAACAGATTGCAGAGCAAAATCAAGTTAAACAACAATGAAGGGGAGTGGTACACTCACCGATTCAACTTCAAAAAGTTTCACTTCAGATTGGCCTTAATCGCCAAGAAACCCTAAAATAATCAAAATAAACCAATTGAAGGTTTTACTTCCAGAATCGAGTAAACAGAATGCACATGTGAGGCTCGACTACTAGTCGTATACCTCGCCAAATAATTACTAATGCAAGGGTGCAAAACATGATTTTCTTGGAAACGAAAAGGTAGCATGAAGACCTAGGCGCAAACAACCCAAAAGCCTTTCATTCTACCAAAAGGCAAACCCAACTTAAAGGAACCAAACGGCCTAGAAAATCGGGCAGCACTTCCCCTAAATCTCTTACTTTTCCAGCCATTAAGGCTTCATTCTATCCTCAAATCAGTCCCAACATCTCACACAAAATTCATCTCATTTCCCAAAAGCCGTTCGCTAGGCTCAACGTGGTACAAGTACAAAAGTTAACTAGGAAACAATCGAAATGAAAGCAAGCCCTAAAAGAGACTCGATAACGAGTCATAAACCAATGCCAACCACAACCCCAATAAGGTTTCATATGCATAAATGAGCATAATAGCAAACCAGAAATTAGAAAATGGCCTTAGTCTTGGCCCCAAATAGAAAACTGTTTTGCCCTTATTATGCGGTAATGGTGTAAAATTCTCTACGGTTATCGGATGGGGGTGAAAGACCCACCGTTTCGAAGCTATGAAACAGGGCTACAACAATGTAGAAGGTCACTCAATCCATTTCCTGGCCCAACTAGGTCAAAAATACGAAATACTATACCAGAATTCCCAAAACAGGTTTGCAAAACGCAGAAAACTGTAATCGGTATATCTCAGTCCATACTAGTCCAAATGCCGAAATTCCAAAGGCATATGTTAGCTAAGACATTCAGATACATTTCATCAGAAGACACCAACTTTAAAATCCAAACCAAAACCAGTCAAAATGGCCAATTACTATCGCGGTTTTCGCATTCTGTCCAAAGCAGAACAGCTACAGTAATTTCGTCATAACTCATTCTACATTAATCCAAATGACCTGAAATTTTACAGGAATCTCCATCACATCAATACCAACAACTTTTATGTTTTGAGCAAAGTCTAATTCGGCCTCTAACCCAGTGATCTAAAACCGGACAGAATTGGGGTTCAAGAACCCTAACTTTTCAAATTTCACACCAAATCCAAAATTGATTGCATTTAACCACATTTCACATCCACTAGAGCCATTTCCAACCATTACAATTCATCATACAAGCCCCCGACATCAAGATCATATTAAACCAGAAAAATTCCCAATAAAATAAAAACTTCACCAAAACAAACCAAATCAAGAAACAAATCATATACTCCTTCTCTCATGCCCCCATTAAGCATAAAATAAGCATTATTAGATATAAGGAAGTAGTAAAACATCACTTACCTAAGAACAAGAGGTGTAGAGAGGTTGGCCACCTTAGAGCTTCAAACAAACTTCACTACAACCCTTACTAGCACTAGAAGATAGGATTTTATGGAGTGAAATCTAGTCTAAGCTTTTGTTTATGGAAGATTGAACCAAATGGAAGCTTGCAAAATGATGAAGTTCTCTTCCTTCTTGAGGTAAGAGGGCCGGCCATCCAAGGTGAGAAAATGGGGATTTTTTGTGAAATTTTTAGATATTTAACCAATTTTGGTCAAAAGTCAAAAAAAGTGAATAGTGTTCCATAAGCTTCAACCCATAAGATGGTGACACTTGTCACACCATTAATGCAATCCTATCCTTTCTTTTCTCTCTCACATCAATCATTTCACACACTCTACTTATCTCTTAACACCCGATAAATTTTACACAGTATCCGGAATTTAACCTAATTGGCCGAATTTTTCCGAACTTTTCGCACTAGTGGGTCCCACGCCTGATATACGTTCTTAATTTCTCAAAATCTATTCGTTACAAGAAAAATCATCTAAAAACTATATTTACTCGTAAAATCCACTAAGAAAATATTTCTAAGCCAGAAAATGCAGAAATCATGCCATTAAAGGAAATAAACCCTAAGAAAATTATTAGGGATTTACGGGTTCTCACACAAGGAGAGAAGAGAGAGAGTATTGGTTGGTGTGAAGCTTGTGACGCCCCCACTTTTCCCAAGGGCGAACCCAAGGGTATCGGCGGGACGCCTGCCCAGCTCTCGCCAGGACTCGATACAATTCTAGTTCCAGTTCAAGCTTAAGGTAGAATCACCAATAATAATATACGGAGTAAAGAAAGAAGTCACTTCCATACAAAGTGTTCAATCTTACACCACAAGATTCAAAATACATTCACTTTCTCAAAATAAACAACTTCCAAATTGTCTAGTAAAAAACATTCAAATCCCTAATAAAAAATTCATCCAAATGGCTTCTTCGAGTGTCACTCCATATCGGTTCCTGTTAAGGAAAACAAATCTATGGGATGAGCGATTGCTCGTGAGGCCAAGAAACACACATGCAAGCACGTAATCGAAATAGCAATCACATTTAGCAAATAAAACAGTAGTATTCAAGTAATTAATAATTTGAGTGAGAAAAGTAAACAGAAACAATTCAAGGATATGGAAGCTCTCAGGAGCTAGGTTCCACTTGCTTTGCCAATGCTCGATCAATTACCTTCCCGCGATGACACTCCGTCAACCGGGTCGGTATTAAGTCCATAGAAACTTCACTTACTCTTCCCCGTTCACCATTACATACCCCCGTACTAGGCTCGCTCTTCTTTGTATAAGGTGATACTGCTCGAGTATGCCAGGCAAGATCTCTCCAATAGATCAAGCCTATCATTTTTTTTTCTCATGGCTCACCAAGCTTTACGACCAAGCCCATGCCGATTCGAGTCGCAAGGTTGGCCGATGAGTTTGGGCGTCCCCATCATTTCAATTTTTGTGGAGGAGATTCACTCTAGTTGATGTATGCAGCCATAGATACAATTCAATTCAATTTAGTCAATTCAATTCAATTAAATCAATTCGATTCATTTTAATCAATTCAATTACAATTCATTTAAATGAGAATGAGTGCGATAAAGTACACACTCGACTCAAGAGTTATAAGCCATTCAATCCTTAGAGCAATTCACATAATATCAATAAGTCATGCACTTGACACTCACTAATTAATGTGAGAACTCAAACCAACCCAAATGAATAGATAAAGATATGTATTTTAGGTGTTACACCATTCGTTAAAACTATTTTTTTTCTTGATTAGCCTTACTTTGAAATTTAGTAGTCTATGGATGACTTTGCTTTCTTTGTTTTTGGAAATGAATGTGAGTTGCACTTGTATAACCAAGTTTATTTTGATAAGTTAGTAGGGTAAATTATAGAGATAAGAAAATTAAAGAGGCTAGGTATCAATAATTTCATAGTTGGGAGATTTTTTGATTAAGAAGTAATCCTAGCAAGACAAGTGTTGCACATCCCTTAAGTCTTGACCAAGACATTAGCTAGTGTATATCTTATAACTTGGTCTCTTGAAGAGTTGAAGAGAAAGGGAGAGGGCCGTGGATAAGGAGAGAAAAAAAAGAGGGATTCGTTGTTTTCATCTTGAGTTGTAGCAAAGAACTTGGAGGAATCAAGAGGGGAAAGCCATAGCACTTCAATCTCTCACTAAAACTTGAACAAGGAGGTGGTTTGCTCCAAGAAGAACCAAGTTTTTCTTGCTTCTAAGTTGCACCTTTGGTCAAGAGGTAAAACTAGAAACTCAAGCTTTCTTTTATGAACTTGAAGGGCCTTTGATTATTGATGTGATTAGAAGACTAAAGACATGATTTTTATGAAGTTCTATGGACTTGAAGCTGGGTTAGCTTGGCTGAAATTGAGGGTTTCATTTGTTCATGTAACTAGCTGTTTGATTCGTAAGTAATACTTGTTAATTGATGGACCTCTTGTACAAGGGGAGAAGTATGGTTAAATTTTAGATGATTCATGACTAATCTTTCTATTTTGGTTGATGATTGATAGCTGAAATTTAGGGCTTCATTGATACGAGTGATTGAATGGTTAGTTTGCAAGTTCGAATTGGAGCAGGTACCTTGGAACAGTTTCGGGAGAATAGTCATAACTTGGTGTAGGAAGGTCGGAATTGAGCTCCGTTTGTTGTGTTGGAAACTAGATTCATGGGGATAGAAACCGTGAAAATTTCAGACCTTGGTTCTATTTTTGTGAATTATGGTAAATTTCCAAAGTTGGCTGATTTTCGAGACTGTTCTACTTTAATTTTATAGCTGCTGGACTGTATAGCTAAAATTTGACTTGGTTGTGATCCGAAGCTCTTAAAGTGACCTTCTAAACATATGTAGATCTTTGGATGTAGTTTTTTGTGTCAAAATTTGGTGAAGTTTGGACCAATGTAACCCCTGTTTCAAATTTTGTCAAGAATGTTGCCAGTGTGAAGGGTTTGGGTAAGTTTCTTTAACAGTTTAATTCTGCCCTGTTTTGTGACTAAAACTGAGCTGCAAATTGCTCCATGATGTAGATTGAAACAGCTTTTGTCCAAAACATAAAAGTGGTAGAAAAATTTGAGTTATCTTTCTACCTGAAAAATTTCAGATCAATCCAATCATTGTAGCCTGAGTTACGGCCAGAATCCTAGTGTCCGCGCAAAGCCTTATTTCTGGTCATGATTTTGCGGAAGCCTCTGACCATGACTGTTCGACCCTGAAAACGTGAGAATTGGGTATTGGTATCTTCATAAGAAATGTAGGTCTATGTCTTAGCTTCGAAACGGAATAAAATTTGCCTGAATCTGAGATGCGTAGCCACAGTAGTGCTCAAAACACCGTAGGGTGTCGAAACTGCCATTGTTTTTACGTCTTGATTACCTTTCTTTTACTCCCGTTTCCTTGGTCCGACTTTTCATGTACCTTATAAGTATCATAACCCTGGTTTCTTATGACCTAACTAAGTGTTCAAAACATGATTTCTAGTTGCACCTATTGACTTTCAAATAGTGACAAAAAAAAAAAACAAAAACTACAAAACTAGTTACGCTATATTTTTTTTTCCTAAAAGATCTTTTTATTTTGATCCAAAGTGGCTTGTATGTTCTTAGAATGTGTTTAGGTATCTCACATATTTCTGAGATTTTGAATCAAGTGCTCTTGCATATGACTTTTTAATTTGATTGACCAAACCCTTAAATGTGGACGTGTTCTTCCTTAGTGTTTAAGTTGAGCTTGATGGCTATGGCTATCTTCTTATACGAGTATTGTGATTTGAATTTGATAAATTCTTGGTATAATATTTATGTACTTTAACCACAGAGTTCACGGGCGAGCCGAGGAACGATTCGGTGATTAGCTCCGATTACCTTCGCTAGTGGTGAGTGTTCCTTGCATGCGTGTATGCTATGTGACTTTCTTGTATAATACTGGATAACTGTCATACCATTATTAGGCCGGTGTGGACTTTATGGCACTCGATCTACTCAAAACTAAATTTCTGTGTTTACACTGATACTGACTGCTACTGACCTACTGCACTGTCCTTCTAGTCCGAGACACTCGAGCATGTCCTCCAAATGAGCACCTATCTCCTGGACACTTGAGACACTGTTCAGTTGAGAGGCTCGAGCAGTGTTCTTCTCGAGAACACCATCTCCTAGTTGAAAGTGCCACCATGTCATTAAATTATGTGTTACAACGTCTGTGTGTTCATTTCATCCAATGATCTCTTATTAATTTTAAGTGTTTGGAACTGGCGGTCATGACAGACTGGAGTAGCTTCAAGAGTATCCTTTGACATAAATTGACTTAATTTGTCCTTGTTCAACTGATTATATTATGCAACTGGTTCTCGTTGTAACTGAAATTGTTTAACTGTTGCTTACTTCTCTCTCTAAATTGTGATATTGCGTGACTGTTAGGGGCCTCACTGAGCTTTAGCTCACTCCTTTAGTTTGTTTTCCTTAACAGAGGGTGGAGGACCCTGAGGAGCAAGTTGCAGGTCCTGAATTTTCGATACTTTTGTGTAAATGGCTTTAGCGAGCATTTTGTAGCTTTAGTTTTTGTTACACTCAAGGTCGGGTAGTTAACATGAACGTAAATTTTGACAATATATACTAAGGTGATTGTAAATTAGAATTTTGTCCTTTGGAATTGTAAGTGGGGAGTTTGGTTGTAATGCAAGTACTTTGTTTATGTAAGTTTATCTTTTGACTTAACCTTTAAGTTTGGAATGTTATTTGGTTTATTAATATCCTTTTGGAGTTTGAGATGTAATTTATCTGAGGACTGTAGTGAGTCCCGGCGAAAACTGGGTAGACGGTCCGCCGAACTCTCTGGTTAGCCTTAGGAGGAGGTAGGGCTGTTACAATTAAAGTAAGGGAGTAAGTGCTCAAACAAGTGCTTAGGTGCTCGCTTCGAGTTCCTCTTGAAGGCCCCCTTGAGCGCCTGATAAAATAACAATTGTCTATAACATACTATTACTTATAAATCCCTTACTAATAAGGGAGATTTTACAGTTGTACAATCTAAGAAAATGTCATGAAATAGAGCTTTGTTTGCATAAAATTCCAGGTTCAAAAGTGGTGTTTAATAACACAAGGAAAAACTGATTTCCTTCATGAAGTCATGTCTAAAATGGTCAATCAATATCAAAGGATAGGGAAGAGTTTCCAAAAACTCATTTTCCAATAAGTTTGAAAATTCAGCTTTAAGGGACAATCTTTGAAAAATCGTATCGTGCACTCAATAGGTCCATAATTGGAAAACTTTATACCGTTGGAAACTAGTTTCAAAGTACTAAAAGTTTCCAGAAGACGCTTTTCCAAGATTCTAAATGGAACATATTCAAATTTCAGCTTAAAGTGGCTGACTTATACTTACAAGACAGTTTCAGTCTTAGTTTTTGGTAAATTTTGGAAATTTGGCAAAATTCACAGAACATGAACTAGCTCCAAAATTTGTAACACAATAAGAAATCCAATCAAGGTTTCAAACACAACAAACGGAACAAGAATCAGAGTTTTGAGCGTCAAGATATAGTAGCTCAAAGTTGGTCAAAAATAAGGATTGTTCGGTCCTTTTTCCAGATTTGAAGAACAACTTTGGCACATCATTTGTATATTAAAATGGTCTTAGAATAACATCAAAATTGGTAAAATTCAACTTCCATATGAGGACTACTCCTCTATCAAATTTCATTTGAAAATTCACACAGGAAGGTAGTTAACAAAACTACCAAAGTTTAAGGAATTTCCAAGACAAATCTGTCTTCTTGCTTTCTTTTCCTTTTCAAACATTTTGCACCACAAAATCAGTCACATTTTGGTTCTTTTGTGAAACCATGGTCCAAGAAACATTTCATAAGCAGTTCATAGTTGGTTGAAATCAAAATGTTCAAAGCAAAGCATCTCACAAACAACCAAATCAGTTGGCCAGCAAAAAGTAGGGTTTTCCAGCTTTGTTGTAGTTTACAAATTGCACCATATCTCACTCAATATAACTTGGAATTGAGAATGGTTAGTGGCATTGAAAACTAGATTCAAAAGGTTACATTTCATCAGAACAAATTGTTTTTAAAATTGTGACAGCCCCACATTCCCCTAAGGCGAACCAAAGAGGTTAGCGGACTGCCTGCCCAACTCTCGCCAGGACTAACGGTGCAGTTTAGAACGATCTATTGCGTTCCTGAACTTATAAACGCGCGTAAACAAGGCAAAAGGGCAAAATAACCCAACATAAAAAAAATGAAATTCGAAGTCGGCCATGAATAGTAACCGACCCGTTAGAACGCAACCAAATATCGAGCAAACATTCACATCTTGAACTTTAGCAAATACAATCCAAAGTGACATACAAAAGTTGTCAAAAGTGAATATATACACGGTTTGCCAAATTGAAAGTGAAAACGGCCCTAAAGATACATTTAGGGTCCCACTTCATATACAATACAAAAGAGATATTCATCTAGTTCATTCAGCAACCATCTATCAAGATTCATTCCAAAATAGTCATATTCCTGTAAGGAAAATAAAAGGAACGTGTGAGCTAATTGCCCAGTGATATACTATCACTTACGCAACCAATTGCACATAAGCATCAAGCTTTCATTCAATATAGTAAAATAAGCAAAGGCACACGTCAAATATGGTGATAAAAGGATACAGATGGCTCTCAAGAGCCCTTTTCCTCGTTTGCATTTCTTGATCGAGTAGTACACAAGTGAGTAGTACACTCACCAAGCTCGCAAATGTGGTTTCATGCACTTCCGTCAAAAGAACGTTGTGCACCACGGTCACGTCCTAAAACATGCAAACAAATACAATGAGACTCGATAACAAGTCATAAACCAAGGCCAAACATGACCCCAATAGGGTTCCATAAGCATATACAAACATTAAAGGAAACCAGAAATTTCGGAAATGTAACTAGCTTTGGCCCTGAAAAAAAAATAGTTTTTGTCCTCATTTTGCGGTAATGACACCAATTTCACTACGATTATCGAATGAGGGTACAAGACCCACCATTTCGAAGCTAAAAGATAGGGCTACAACATCACAGAAGGTCACTCAACCCAGGTTTGAGTGCAAACAGGTCAAAAATGCAAGATACTACATCAAAAACGTAAAATAGATTCACCAAAACGCATTCTAGCGGAAACCTCATAACTCAGGCTCTCCAAGTCCAAATCCAGAAATTACAAAACCAGTTGAAAGCTAAGAAACAGGGCTAAATTTCATCAGAAGGCCTCAACAACCAATTCAGAAGCAATTCCAGCCAAAACAACCAATTACAGGCGCAATTCTTACATTCGGGTAAAACCAGAACAGCAATAGTAATTTTGACTTTTCTCATTCTACACTACTCCGATTGACCTGACATTTTGTAGGCTCCTCTAAAATATCATTCCCTACAAATTTCATGTTTTAAGCCAAGGCCAATTCGGCCTCTATCTAGGACCTAAAATTTCAGGCAGAATGCCCCCTCAAGAACCCTAATTTTCTGAAATTTCTTTCAAACCAGAAATTGGTTGCAATTAATCACTTTTCCCACCTCCTTAAGTCATTATATACCATTTCTAATCATAATAGCTAACCACACAATCATGCTTATATTAAAACAGAAAAATCCCCAAAAATAATAAAACTTCATCATTTCAATCACAAATCAAGAATTAATCCATAAATTTGCATCTTATACTACCACTAAGCATGATTTAAGCATCAATTAAAGGAGGAGGGTGGTTCTTCACAACTTACCTTAAGAACAAGAGAGAGAGAGCTATTGACCACCTTAACATTCCAAACAACTCCACAAAACAACTCACAACCACTACTTGAAGGTGTTTTATGGAGCAAAATCAAGGTTGGATGGTTGGTTTTGATGATTTGGAAAAAGCTTGAAGTGTTTTCTTCCTTGTGCTTGGAGTAAGAGAGAGAGAAAGAGAGAAAGAGAGGGCCGGCTACCATGGAGGATTTTTTGATGATTTTTGGGTCATTTTTGGTTTATTTAAGTCAAATGGTAAGACCATGAATAGTGGCCTTAAGGTTCAACCACTCAAATGGTGACATGTGTTACTTCATTTAATGCAAGTCTATCACTTTGTTTCCTCTCACACCAATCCAAATTGCAACCTCTACTTATCTCTTAACACCCGGTAAATTAATTCGAGTATTCAAAACTTAACCTAGTTGGTCGAATTTTTCCGAACTTTTCGCACTAGTGGGTCCCACGTCCGGTATATGCTCTTAATTTCTCAAAATCCATTCGATACTAGGAAAAACATCTAAAAATTATATCTGCTCCTTAAATTCATCTAGAATTTTTCCTAAGCACGAAAATGCAGAAAACAAGCCATAAAAATACGAGAAACCTAGAAAATGAAAATTACGGGTTCTCACAAAAATCAATTCCTAGGTGAGAGAAAACAGAGCCACAATATGCAGCTTCTACCTTTCTCTCGGATAGGCCAACAGAACAGGGTAGCCGATTTTGATCAATCACTACGATGACTCAGTTCGAATTAGAAGGTGCATGATACACCGTTAGAAAACTATGGATGTATAGTTTTGAATTCCACTGACAGCACTCAATTCTGACATCCAGATAGAGAGATATGTTTATTCGAAAAACATCGCCAGAGGACCACTGATACACGACCAGATTTGTTCTTGCCAAAATTCAATTTTTATCCAACCAAACCAAATGATTTTTTGTAGAAACTTTCTACACAACATATATACATCAGTTTTAAAGTCATTTGAGCATCAAAAATTTGAACCAAAGGCCCAGTAAAAACAAGATAGATTTCGGCCGGTCTTTCTATGCAATTTCCTTCGGCTTTCCTTTCACTTGTCTAACTAACATCATCTTGTTTAACACATAATTAACACAAACAACACTTATTATCATCACATCAGCCCATACAACCAAGGTGGGATTTCATAGAACCCACTTCAACCATTCCAATTCAAATAACAACATCAATAATGAAGCTACAAGCTTCATAGCCAAGATTAAACCCACTAAAGCTAAGATTAAGTGATTGGATGATTACCTCCTAATCCTTGAGAGAAACCAGAAATTTTTGCACTACTAGAGCCCCAAGAAAACAGTGAGATGATGTCTTTCTTCTAGTTTATGTGAATCTCCAAGTAGTTTAGGAGTTGGGTGAAGGTTTGAGCAAGATCGAAGCAAGATTGGAGTGAAATGAGAAGAGCTTTCTTTTTCCTTCTTTTCTTTCTTCTTCAGCCGGCGTTAGAAGAAGGGTTTGGTGTGTCATGAAGCTTCCTTGAGAAGCTTGAGGTTTTGTGGTTAAGGTTTGAGCAAAAGTCAACAATGAATAGTGCACGCACGCGCTCGTTTCGTGTTGGTTTTCTCTCGGGTTTGTTTCACTTGTGCACTAAACTTCTAATGTAATTTCCTTAATACTATAATTATTCACTCTTAGTAGTCTAGTATAAGTTTCTTAAATCTCCATTTATCCGATCCAGGTCGATATAAAAGAACTTCCGATTCGCACGCGATAACGTGAACTTTAAAAAGAATTCATGTAATGATGATATATTTAACTACTAGTCAAGTAAATAATTATAAAAATAACTATTTTAGAAATAAAAACATGAGTCCTCACACGAGTCCAGTATTAATTTCTCAAATCTTCAATTTGTCACGCGGTACGACTTTCGAGAAACTATCCATGTTCGCACAATAAAAGTTTTATTTAACTTAATCACATCTCATCTCTCAACTAACTCTTCTTAGTCCACTATTGATCATCCTTAATTCTCCAAAATCATTGCACTCTCAGATCGACTATCATCTCGAAAATGTATATTTGTTATTCCTTAATAAACGAACCTTCGAAAAATTTAAATTTGTTAACGAGACGTTTTAAAAGTATAAATAAGATATGGTTCCATAAAAATGAATTTAAAATGGTTGAAATAAATTATCTGGAGAAAATGAGTGAATAAATATTTAAATATGCCAGTAAATAGGAAAATTAAGAATTTTTTTTTCGAGTCCTCACAAAGCTTCCCTTGGAAGATTGGAGGGAAAAGGAAATAAAAGCTAACTAAAGTCAACTTTAAATAGTGTTCGAATAGTGTCCCGTACTACCACTTTTTTCTCTTGTTTCTTTCACTTGTGCGCTAATCTTCAAATGTAATTCCTTTAACACTGTAATTACTGACTCTTAGTAGTCTAGTATTAATTTCTTAAATCTTCAATTAGTAGCGTGGTGCGACTTTAGAGAAACTATCAACGCGCGCGAGATAAAGCAAAAATTTGAACTCACTCACCTCTAATCCCTTAATTAAATTCTCTTAGTCTACTATTGATTATTCTTAATTCTCTAAGATTGTTGTTCTCTCGAATCGAATATTATTTTGAAAAACGTGTATTCACTATTTCTTACTAGACGAGCCACAAAAAAATTAAATTTGCTAACGAGACATTTTAAAAATATATATGAGACCTTGTTCCATGTAATTAGACTTAAAATAGTTGAAATAAATGATTCGGAGAAAACGGGTGAATAAATAATTAAATAAGCCAGTAAAATAGAATTAAAAGTAAGTAAAATTTGGGTCCTCACATAGAGGAGGTGGTTGATTTGCAGTGTCTGCTGGAGGTGCCGTGGTGGACCTGTCAGATGATTTCGGATGTGCACTCATGTTTACATGTTTCTCAAAGCTCGGCTGCGAGATCAACCCCATTGGTGGTCAATTGAATCGAGTCAGCAAGGGCATGGTCGAGGAAATTGACAAGCCATGGGGATTGTTTCTGTGGAATCTTTGGGTATGAGACTCTTGATTCCGGTATACTATAGTATTACCATTTCTGATCTAGTTGGAGTTCGGGACCGGTAAGGGGTATGTGAGGTGGACGAAAATTGGAGAAAACTGGAGTCTACGGTATTGGTTACTCTTTAAGCGTTGACGGAGAGTCAATGGGGTGAGATCAAGTATGGCAAGTGAGAAAAAGGGCTCTTGAGAGCCATCCGTGTCCTTTTAATCTTTATTGAAATGTGGTGTTAGTTCGGCTCCTTTGTTGAACGTATTTGGATTGAGTAACATTGTGTTTAAGTGAACTTTGATTGCTAGCATGATGGTACCTCATTGGGCGAAAACTCATTCCGTTGCCTTTGTTTTCCTTACAGGGAATAACCTTTTGGAGACTATGATGTTTTGAAGCACGAGTTGAACTAGTTTTAATATTTTTTTTGTATAGCTCCTCGATGGTTGGAAAAACCTTAAATGTATCTTGATCCAACATTTATTTTTGAGCTGTAAATTTGCAACCATATGTATATAAAAGTGTTTAGTAATGTTCATGTGTTATTTTGGTTTGGAAATGTTCTTTTCTAGGGTTATATAAAGTTTATTGCACTTATTTGGGTTTCGGGCAAGTTCAGATTTTGAACGACAAAAGAAAAATTTCTGGCGGAAAACTGTGCAGGAGAATCCGGCTGCAAATCCGGCCAGTTATTGGCCGGATTGTGACGTGGCAGTCACTATTTATTTGCGGTTCCGATTTTTGTTTTTCTGTTTCTCGATTTTTGAATCGTTTCAGCGTGCTAATTTATTCTGGAATGTTTTAGATTGTATATAACTGCCTTACTAGTCTTGGCGAGAGTTGAGCAGGCAGTTCGCTAACCCCTTTGGTATGCATTAGGGAAAGGTGGGGCTGTCAAAGTTGGTATCAGAGTCTAGGTTAGAAATGACTTAGGCAAGTTTGAATTTTGTTCCTTAGGACCTGTGAGAATTGTGTTAAGGCGCCGTTAAGTATGATTACATTGTCTAAGACATGAACACCTTTACTATTCTTATAGGCTATGGCTAGAGCAAGTGGAGAGGGTGGGTGTAAGGATCGAAGACAACCAAGTGAAAGAGATAAACAATGCAAAGATCATAAACGTAACAGTAAGTAAATAAAAAGGAAGGAATTGCAAACCAATTAACCACACAGCTCCTCTTGAGCTTGTAGATTAATTCAACCAAGTTTCTTCAAGTTGATGAATTACAATCACTCTTGTGTACAAAGGAAGGTTCACCTCCTCCTTGCCCCGAACTCCACTCGGTCAAGCCATGACGTTTTACTATCCCTCAGGACAACCCTCACAGAGCTACACTCATGAAGTATTCACTCACAAATGAAAAGCTTACAATGAATCTCACACCACTAAGACTACAAATCTTCTTTGAAGAGTATTTTCTCACTAAAATTTCTCTAGATCTTTTGTATCTTCAGTGTGCCAAAGTTGTTTGAAGTGTCTGACCAACCACTATTTATATAGGACCAAGAAAGTGCCTCATTAATGCTTCCAACGGATAGAAAGTAGCTGAACAGTCAACTAGCCGTTGGTAGTGTCGGATGTCCGATAACCCTGTTTTATGCGTCCGACAGCAGGCAGTGAGTTTGAGAAATTTTCTTCAATTTTTTCGGACGTCCGGTTGGTTGGTTTTCTGCGTCCGAAGGTATGATGTAAAACTGAGAAATTTTCTTCAATTCTTTCGGACGTCCGGTAGGTTGGTTTTCTGCGTCTGAAGGGACGCAACGATTATCAGACGTCCGATCCTGACTTCTTTAGTGTCCGACAGCTTCATCATACTTTGTCCCCTTTCAATTGCACTTGTTCATGGAATCAAATAACTTCAAAACTGAAAGTATATCTTGAAGAAATATTAGTATCATCCATTTGTTTTGTAAACATCAAAAGATAGGGATCAAGATCAATATTCTCCCCCTTTTTGATGATGACAAAACAATGGATGGAAAGAAACAAAAATAAGTATAAGCTCACTCTCAATCATCGCATCCAAAACTTATAATTTCAGAAAAACTCCCCCTTACACATAGCATCCATCTCTCCCCCCTTTTTGTCATCATAAGATGAGAGTAAAAAATCAACTATCATAATCCAGCAACAATAACAGAGTATAAAAATAGAAAAATGACAGCAATCACCAACATATCACAGAGAATTTGATATCAAAAGAAGTATCAACATATGACAGAGAGTTTTGACAAAGCAAATCATCTTTAGATCAGAATTGTTCTTTTCTTTCCCTTTTGATATCATACAGATTCAGTAAAATTCAAAAACTCAGATCAAAGTATCAGAAATATAAAAAAAAAAACATTATGAATAAGAATCACTGCAATGATTAACAAAATCTCCTACTTATTAGAGTTAGCATCATGTCTAACTATCCACATGCATTTCATGCCTTTTTTTATATTCTTTCTCACATAGCAATCACTTTTCATGTGACCTTTTTGACAACAGAAATTACACATAACCAAAGAGTTATTCACATGAACGGGTTTAATAAATCTGACTTGCCTTTTCCTATGGATAGCAAATTCGTTGGAATTAGAATTCAACATATTCTTTTGAAAACAGACTTGTTTCTTGTGTTTAAGCAACTCATTTAGACCATTCATTCTTCTTTTCAAATCACCTTGTTCCTTTTTGAACAATTCACAAAGTTTTGTTTTTCTATCAAGTTCAAAATGTAAAGCAGTCTCACTCTTTTTGAAGTTATCATTTTCAGCTTTCAACTTTTTATTTTGTTGAAAAAGATTTGTATTATCTCGAAGCAAAAAACTAATTTTCTATTTTAACTCCTTATTTCTAGTATAGGATTCTTTCAAACTATCATGCAATTTTATAATGAAAGATTCAAAATCATCATCAGTTTCATCATCACTTTCAACTTCAGAGTTACAAGATGTTACCTCATCATCTCCAATGGCCATAAAAGCCAATTGAGCAGATTCTTCATCCTCTTCAATTTCACCATCGGAGTTGCACTCATTCCATGTCAATTGAAATTTGTTGAATCTTGGTTTTCTTCCTTCTTTCTTCTTCATCACTGGACATTCACTTGCATAGTGTCCAGGTTGGCCGCATTCAAAGCACTTATCAGCTTGCTTTTTATTGAACTCTATCTTCCCTTTCCCTTTGTTTCTCAAATTGTTGGACTGATTCGGGAAGGAGTTGCTAGGTCCACTTTTTCTGAATTTTCTCTTGTTGAGTATTCTTTTGAAGCCTCGCGTGATGAGTGCAATATCATTATCATCACCTTCCATGTCATCTTCACTCACGGAGGCTGGATCATCTTCATCTTGTGAAGCCTTCAGAGCAATATTCTTTCTTACTTTTGCATCCTCCTCCTCTTGCACTTTGGATTTAAGTTTCACCTCATAAGAGATTAGAGAATTAATAAGAGATTCAATAGGCATAGTATTCAAATCTTTAGCCTCCTCAATAGCAATCACTTTATTTTTCCAATCATTGGACAAGGCATTTAAGATTTTTCTATTTTTCTCACGTATAGAATATTTTTTTCCAGCACCTCTAAGTCCTTAATGAGGTCATTGAATCTACAGTACATCTCATCAATGTTTTCATTAGATTCCATCTTGAACGATTCATACTTGGTAACCAGAATGGATTTCTTTTGTTCTCTAACATTCTCACTACCTTCATGAATTTCTCTCAGTTTATCCCAAATTTCGTTGGCTGACTTGCAACCTTTGACTCTAATAGATTCATTTGAGTCTAAAGCACAATATAACACATTCATGGCTTTTGTGTGACGACCCCATCTTCCCCTAAGGCGAACCAGAGGGGTCGACGGACCGCCTGCCCAGCTCTCGCCAGGACTACGGGTAGCAAACAAATCGAATTTCGTTTAATATATAAAGGAAAATTCAACAAAGTGAACGATTTATCCCATTAACTTGTTCCTATAACCATAATATCATTATGCAAGAAAGTATAGCGCTCGAACACTTCAATCGGACAAGAAAACGAAAAACGAAAATTTGCCGCGGATGAACAGTAACCGGCCACGTCACTATCCGGCCAGAATCTGGCCGGATACCCGGCCGGATTCTCGGCCGGATAGGAGGCCGAGGCTAGACCCCAAAGGGGTCGAAATTCCCCTGTTAATCCGGCCGGAAGTTGGCCGGATTGCTTCGGCCGGATTGCCACCCGAAGCCAAAAACCAAATTTTTTTCTTTTTCCCCTGCATATCCGGCCTTGTATCTGTAGACACCAAATTTTAAATAATTGGTATGTTGCATCTAATTCATGATTTTGTTTTAGATTGTCTGCATTTCAGTTGTTATTTTTATTTTTATTCATTTTACCTTTTTATTTATATTTTATTTGCTAATTATTTTTAGTTTTATTTTGTCATATTAATTTTGTTCATGTTTTAGCTTTTAGTTTTAATTTTAAGTTTTAACGTAAAATTTGTGAAAAAAGAGAAAAAAAAGAAGAAAAAGGGAAATGGTTCACAAAATACGTTCATTCCTCTTAAATTCAATCTTTTGGCATTTTGTTTATTTTCGTTATTTTATTTTTGAAAAGAAAAAAAAAGAAAAAGCAGAAAAATGAAAAATGAAAAAAAAGGAAAAATGGAAAGTTGCATTTTTGTTGTTTATCTAATGTTAATTAAGTTGTTTTCGTTATTAATTATTATCATTTTTATTATTAGGTAATTAGTTATCTATATTAATTAATTAGATTAAAAAAAAAAAAAAAAACGTCGCGGCATGCACGCTGCAATTTTTTGCAGCGTGCAAAAGGCACTCACGGAAGATCATTGGATGGCTGGATATGAAGGTAAGGGGTAAGCCTTCATCCTCACCATTGGGGTGAGGGTTTAGGAGATTGGGGGGTGGATATAAAAGGGAAGAGAAGGCTCAGCCGTGAGGGGTTTTTGGGGAGGACTCGGCTGAAAGAGAAAAATAAAAAAAAACAGAAACCAGGGAGGCTGAGAGATGGTAGAGTTTTTGGACGGTTTGAGGGAAAACAAAAAAGGCTGAGATTAGAGAGAGTCGGTGGGCTAAGAGAAACAAGAGAGGAAACGAGCAAAAGAAGGAGGAGAATCCTGCAGAAATTTCGTAAAAATTTGGATGACGAATCAGTTTTCTTCCTGGCTGGTTTCTGACCTTTTTAGTCCGTATTTATGAGAGGTTGCTTGTCCTCACCTTCTTGGAACGTCTGAGAGCAACTTTCGTTTAGCAATCGTCGATTGAAAACATCCCCAACGCCGCTAAATTAAAGCTCCAATTTGTGGGTTCTCCACTGCTGAAAATTCTGCGTCGGAGGTCCTCGACTGCGATCCGTGAATCAGCGTGACCTGACTTCCATGATCATTTTACTTCACTAGGATTCTGAGGTAATCATGGTTTCTTCTCTTGTCTCTTTGGCAAAATCTTTCATCAGAATCTAAATCTGTGGAACATGAATCTTGGGCTGATATTGGTTCCACGGGTTGCAGAAAAATGAAGTCTTGATGAAACTTGTTCTTTGAATCTATGGGCTTTGCTTTATCTTTTCAGTTTTTGTTCTCTATGTTGAGGTGATTACCATTTTCTGGGTTGAGTTGGGAAGTTTGAAGCTCATCTGAGCTTGATAAAGCCGGGACTTTGGAACCTTGAGAATCCAGTTTTTGCTCTCGCTCGCATGCTTAGTGTTGAAACTTGATGATGTTTTAGCAGCCTGTCTAGAGGTTCTCTTTGTTCTTGATGAGTCCGTGAAGTCGAGATTGCGAAAAAACTGCAACGAGCTTGAAGTTTTTAGCTTGTTGCAGCAGTCCTTTGTTTTCCATTCTGATTTACCGAAATTTTGTTATCCGGTGTCAATAAGTTGTCTTGTGTCGTTTTTGTTGTGCACAATTGGCCCCAGAAGCCTAGTTCATCAGGTTTAGTACTTTAATCAAAGCTTGTTTTCTGATATTGGATAAGTAAAACGTTTTGTTTGTGGAGGGTAGTTACCTGGATTTCTCTACTTTGTTGCAGTCAACAAAACTTTGATTTGTCTGTTTTGCTGGATTTTTATAACGGCTTGCTTGCTGCCTCTTTGTTGTTTGCTGTGTGACTGGATTTCCATGAAGCTGTTTGCTATCAAGGCTGTTAAGTTTTCATGTGAAAGTAAAAAAATGAAAATTGCAGCGGATGAACACCACAAGTGTATCTAATCGTAGCTGAAAATTGTACAGCTTTATTGTTCGATGTTTGCATGATTTTTTGTATGCATTTCTGATGTTTAAACACAAGGGTCTTATGGTGAGAAATGAGATCAATGCTTAATGATTGTAGTGCATTAGTCGTTTAAGATAGCAAAATGTGGGTTGAGGTAATGAAATGGAAAGAATGCTACGGTAAAAAATTGCAGAAGAAAGAAACCAACAAAGTTGCAGAAAGTTTCTTCGTGTGCATGCATGAAATAATCCTGAAATTGCACTTTGACCCCCCCAAGTCCCTTTTTGTTCTACTAAGGCCCAAGTAATTGGAACATTTAATCAATTTGATCCTTCTAAGTTTCTCTTTGTGCCACAAAATCCCAAGCATGTTTTAGTATCTTGTAATTAAGTCCTAAAATCATTGCAACTTCAATCATTGTCTTGGCTTTTTCTTTATTTTTTGGAATCTTTGAAGTGCTTAAACGATTTATTTGGACTTGAATGTTTGAGTAACGCTTGTTTTGGGTCTTTAGTAGATGTTATGCTTGGGGATTGGATGATCATGCCTTTTGCCTTGGTCTTTAAGTAGTTTTGACTTCATTGAGTTGCAATTGAGGGAGAGTTTGATGTTTGGTGGATTCAAATTGTTTAGTTTATGTCTTATCACTAAATTGGTGCATTAATCTTTTGTTTTTGGTGATTTTAGCCTAAGTTAGTCTTTTCTTGGGTGACTCTAGCCAAGTTGAGTTTGTTTACTTCCTTAGTATCACCAACGGGGAGGTATAATCTCTTTTACCCCTTTTGTTTCTCTCCTATGTGGACTAATGTGCTAATTGAAATTTGCATGTCTACTTGCTTTCTTAGCCGCTCCTTATTTCCTTTCATTTATTTCATTTACTTTCGATTTTTATTAATGGGGTATGTGTACACCTCTTGGCTTGTAATAGATAGGGCGTAGCAAGTAATTTGGTCCATTTTCCCTTTCCCCTTTGTTTTAGTTAGCAAATGTAATGGTTGCATGCCTATGTGTTATATGTTAAATGCTTTATTAGGATCTTGCATCTAGTCGAGCATGATAAGTGCTACATGATTTAGGTGATTTGCATGTCTACTCGCTTTTTGTAGTATAGATGAATGGAATGGATGAATGTACGTCACCACACTAGTCCAACGCTAGTTGTGGCTTCTTTTATTGTTTCCACTAGTCCAACGCTAGTCGGAATTCATAGAATGGGCTAGTCCAACGCTAGACCCTTAGGGATTTCCCCTCGATAGTACATATTTGCATGTTCACTACATGTCATGCATTTTTCTTAGTTTTATCATTTGGCATGCCCCCCGAACCCCTGTTCCCTCCATTTTAGGATTTTTGCATTTCATGCTAGTTATAGGGTTCATTTGCTTGAGAGTCCCCTTAAATATGGGATATAGACAAGTGTGGCTTTTTCTAAGCCTTAGCACGCTTGTATTCCCTCTATAAAAGGGCAAATTGAGTCACGATTTAGGTCTCCCCGTACCCAATATGCATGAATTCCCTAGGCTCATGCATTTCTAAGTCCACTCTATCATTACACTTTCACTTTTCCTCCCATTTGCACATGTACACCTTTTATCCCTTCACTTGCACACGAGCACTTTTCCTCCCATTTGCACACGTACACCTTTTATCCCTTCACTTGCACACTTTCACTTTTGTCTCATTTGCACACATGCACCTTTTTATCCCTTCACTTGCACACAAACACTTGTAAATACATTTGCACACCTCCACTTACATCCTATTATTTTTATTATTTTTCTCACTTCACATATCCTCACATTGCATACATGCATTCCATTCATTTGCATCCCACTCGCATTATTCGTGACTTCTTCAAAGAATCGTTATTGGGCTTCACAATTAATGTGATTGGCACCACTCAACCTTTGAAGGGAAATTTCCCCCAATACCCCTAGGTCTAGGGTTTGCATTCATGTAGTGCATCCAAATGTAATAAATTCTTTGGTTAAAACAAGAAAATCTTTGATTAAATCATGCAACTAGCCTTGGCTAGGTCAAAGGGGTGCCTTGGATTTTATCCTTGCCTTCCCCTTTGTCAAATGTGACTCCCGAACCTTTTTCTTTGGTTTACGTGGACTAGGAGTCGTTTAAAAGGGGTTTCTTACTACTTTTTCCTATTTTCTCTTTAAAAATTCATTTTTTAGGTGACTTGGTACACCTTAACTCATTACCAAGTGGCGACTCCGATTTTGATTTCAAAAACCCTTTTTAAACTACATTTTGGGTCAAATCGTCGCATTCTTAAACCCCCATTTAGACCCATTTTTCTTTTAAATCAAAATTCATTTTCCAATCACAAATTGAATCAAAAAATACATTTTTAAACCAATTTATTTATTTCATCAAAAAATGGGGCGCGACAGTATCCGGCCAGAAACTGGCCGGATTCTCGGCCGGATTCGTGAACAGTAACCTCGTCAAAATTCTTTTCTACCTTTGTTCGAAAACAGTTCTTGTATAAAATGCTTCCAACACACAATGCAATCAATCCAAGACCTGATATAGGTATATATACATGTCATATACACATGAGGGGAATTTCATTATACAATTCCAAAAGTACTTGAATTCAAATACACCAAGGTTTTCAAATGTACGAGGAGCTATTCAAAATTAACTACATAACTAGCTCAACCCTTTTCAAAACTTGAGTCCAACAGTGTCCCTGTAAGGAAAACAAAACAACGGGGGTGAGCTTACGCTCGTGAGGTACCAATTTCACAAGTAAGTCATACAATCCATCGAACACACACATAAGTGTTTTTCTGAACTCAACCATGTATAAAAGGATACAGTCGGCCCTCAAGGGCCGTTTTCCGATTTCCATACTTGATCATATTCGTTGACACTCCGTCAACCATTGAAGATAACCAAGAACCGTAGACACCTCTTCTCACCGTTTCCTTCCACCATTCACCCCCTAATCGGGCCCGCACACCTCATAGTTTCAAAAGGTAATACTCGAGTATACCACAAGGTCGAGGAGTTAACACTCCACTCGCCTATTAGTGTCCCAAAGGCTCGTTAACGAATCGCCCAAGCCCTTGCCGGCCCGACTCGAATAACGGTCTAAGGGAATGAGCTCAATTTTCACAGTAATAATAGGGCATAGCCCTAGCAATTATCAACCCATATACACATGAAATTCAACAGTTCAACAGTAACAGTAATGCACATAAGTGGTCAAGAGCGATAAAGTACACCCTCGACCTATTCAAATCACATAGCAAGTACATTCAACCATTGTATGGTACACTCACCAAGCAATCAAGTAAATCACACGTTCGAGTCAGGAGTAGGTCCCGGTCCACCGGTACGACCTAAAACAAGCAAGCAAACATATTTGAGACTCAATCACGAGTCAACGTACAAGTTAAACTTACTAATACAAGTTACTCAAAATAACAAGTAGAGCAACTAAAGTGTGGAATGGGAACAAACTCCCCAATTCTTCCATTTCTATTCCTTTCCTTCTCAATTCAAGACCACCCATATTTCTAACCAATTGGGCGGCATTTCCCCTTAATTTCTTCACATTTCCAACCTAAGGAACAACACCCAACTTATACCAAAACACTTATGAGTCATAAATTAGTCCATTCACCTCATTTGAAACACAATACAATCAAATACACATCAATTGCTAGCATGAAAACCATACATGGAAAAACCCCAATTTCACCAAACCCTAAAACCGAAATTTTCCCACAAATGCTAAAATCTTCCACAATTAACCACCATTAACACACAAAGGCTCTATATCAAGCCATATAAATCCATCACACTCAACTCAACCATGAGATATCATATAAACCAGAAAATTCCTCAATAAATAGAAAATTGACATAACTCAACCATAAGTCTTGAAATAATCCACAAAATGGCATCTTTAATCACTATCACCTATCAATTCCATCTTACAAACAACAAAGAAACAATTCCATATTTATTTACCTTACAAATACTTGATACAAGGTAGATGAAAGTCCCTCTCTTCAAACAAAATCCACCAAGTACTTCAAACACTCCTAGCAAGCAAGTTTTATGGAAAGATTTGGGAGATTAATGGTTGGTTTACAAGATTTGGCAAGGAAGTGAAGCAAAAGTTGAAGAGCTTCTCTTTCTTTTTCTCTCTAGAGCAGCCGGCCAAGAAGGTAAGAAATGAAGAGGAATTTTGGTCAAAAATTGAATTAGTAAAGGTGTAGGAAAAGTCAAAATCCAAGGTCCAATGAAATTGCAACATTTGTCTTTCAAGTTTATCTCTTCCTTTTGTCTTACAACACTTAATTAAACCAACTAACCTCTAATTAACTCATAACACTAGGTCATAAAGCTTCCGTATATAAAATTTCCCAAAGCTACATTTAACTGTACCGATCGCCTTAGTGGGTCCCGCAACCACTGTACACCCTTAATAGCACAGAAATTGACCTAAACCCAGAAAATGATGCAAAATTCATATTTTCTCATAAAATTCCCCAGAAAATCCACAGATAAAAGAAAGCCCCAAAATTAGACCCAAAAGCCCAAATTAAATGCCATGAAAATAAGAAAATTTTCGGGGGTCTCACACTCTCTCCCCCTTGAAGAATTTCGTCCTCGAAATTTTCTTATCAGCGGAATCCATCAAATCTAAGGTACCCAACGGATCGTACCTTCTACGTCCTCAGACGAGTCAGGGACCTGATGATGCTCCAGGGAATATACTCGAGCCGGTACTTTCGCTCCAGTCCCTTCTCCTTTCGACTGTCCAGGGTTGGTCTTAGCTGGTTGCTGAGAGTTAGTCTTGGTTGGTGGCGGAGTCCCTCTCCCTTCGCGCAGTCGTGCTGGACAGTTAGCAATTCGATGTTCGGCGCTACCACAGTGCAGGCATTTTCCTTCTTTCTTCCAACAATTTGCCTCCGTGTGATTTGGCCCTCCGCAATATCCCCAGGGACCTCGAGTAGCAGTGACCGATCCTCCCGGTGAGACACCACTGGCCACCCCCAGTTGTCGTACTCCCTCGTTCCCTTTTCCACCCTTAGGGGGTGTGCTCTTATCTTCCTGTTCCGAGCTGTTCCCAGGAAAGCCCCTTTTCTTGGTTTGGAAGTTTCTAACTTGTAGCCTCGCATCTTCAACCCGTTGAGCTTTCTCCACAGCGTCACTAAAGGTACTAAGTTGAGCTACAGCCAAATCCTTTTGAATCTCAATATTTAGCCCCTGAATAAAACGCCTTATCCGTCTTTGTTCGGTTATGATCAGTTCAGGCGCAAACTTAGACAACCGAGTAAATTGACTCTCATACTCGGCTACGGTTTGTGTTCCCTGGCGAAGCCGAATGAATTCATCTTCCTTCTTTTCTTGGATGAGTGGAGGGAAAAACTTGGCATTAAATTCTCTCATAAAGTTCGCCCACGTCCTCGGGGTTGTTCTCTTTCCCATTTCATTCGAATGACATTCCACCAGGAACGGGCGGCTCCCTCTAGTTGAAAGACAGCAAATGTCACCTGTCTCTCCTCGGTATAGTGTAAGGCAGCGAAAATATCGATCATCTTCTCCAGCCACTTCTCAGCTATGTCAGTGTAACGGCCCCACCTCCCCCTAAGGCGAACCAGAGGGTTCGGCGGGCCGCCTGCCCAACTCTCGCCGGGACTCAATCGCTCACTACAGTCCTCAACCCAATTACAATATAAATCTCAAAATTACATCAAATTCTCCAATGATTACATATTACAAATGCAGCGGAAAACTGATTCCAATCGTGGAACGTATACTTACATCCATATCAATTTCAAATATTTATACAAGACCAACTCGTACATAAAATAGATCCAAACTTAAACTGTACACGATATAAGCCATCCAGTCACGTGAACAAGCACTACAAGTCCTTCCTTCGCCACGAGCCCTGTGGAGGGGAATAAAATATTTTTGGGGTGAGTTAGAAGCTCAGCGAGTAACCAGAAAATCATTATTCAAATCGGTTTCACAATAGTTCATTTCAATGATGTCATGTAGCAATGATGTCATAAATCAAATGATAAATCCGGAAACAACTACAACATTTGCAAAACAGTAAATATGGATTATCGATAATTCAAGAAACATTTACAATGGAAAGCGATAGTAACATTCATGAAAGGATACATTCATTCTCCTGACATTTCCTCACTCATTTGGTCATTTATTTCATTTCATTCACCCGGTCCCTGGCTTTTGGCCAGGCTCCACCAACCTACATAGGTAATACTCGAGTATACCAAACGTTCACCCAAATTCCTAATCGCCTGACCGAGTCCGCTTCTGGCTCAAGACGACCGGTAACAAGGGGCAATGGCCAGTTCAGCCCAAAAGGCTTACATTCATGCGCAAGTAACATTTCAATCGAAAATTTCACATTTATCGAGGTCGAGTGCGATAAAGTACACACTCGCCTCGAAAACTCGTTTTGGAAATCATTATAAACGCTTAACACGTTATCAACCAAAATACAAGTCATGAAGTCAAGAAATATAGCAAACAAGGCACACTCACATGCTAGCACGCATGATATGCAAGAAAACATTTCAAAAGTAACTTTGAAAACAGTTCAAAAGTATATAATGTAAGAAACGGTTCATAAATAACTTTAGAAGTAGTTTGAGGTCACTCACCTCCACGGCTCAGAAACCATCCATCATATAACATTGCATTGCTCAAATCCAAGCCTTACATCACAAACCCAATGCAAACAAGTCCCTTCAAAGTTCGGACAGCACTTCCCCTACATTTGCTAACTTTTCCAGCCATCATTGTGACGGCCCCACCTTCCCCTAAGGCGAACCAGAGGGTTCGGCGGGCCGCCTGCCCAGCTCTCGCCGGGACTCAGTCGTTCACTACAATCCTCAAATATATTACAATATAAATCTCAAAATTACATCAAATTCTCCAATAATTACATATCACAAGTGCAGCGGAAACTGATTCCAATCGTGGAACGTATACTTACATCCATATCAATTTCAAATATTTATACAAGACCAACTCGTACATAAAATAGATCCAAACTTAAACTGTACACTATATAAGCCATCCAGTCACGTGAATAAGCACTCCAAGCTTTTCTTCGCCTTGAGCCCTGTGGGGGGGGAAATAAAACATTTTTGGGGTGAGCTAAAAGCTCAGCGAGTAGCCAAATAAAACCAGTAATCAAATATCTTTCACAATAATGCATTTCGATGATGTCGTGATGTCACGATTCAAGTATCAAATGCACGTATTTTTGCTCTCGTGAGCCAGTGAAATCATTGAAACTAAACACCCAACGCTCAAACAGATCACGAAACCATAAACATTAAAGGGGAGCAGCATCGGTGCTCCAGATCATATCACAAACTCACGAAAGTGGAGGAGACGTTGGTGTCCAGCACAAGACTCCTCAAGAACTCATTAAAGCCAAACCATGTCAAGAACTCGTATGCGCGCACACATGATATGCAAACCAAAGAAGCAATGCAAGGAACATTTCAAGAGTAACTTTGGAAACAGTTTAGGGTCACTCACCTCCACGGCTCAGAAACCATCCATCATGTATCATTGCCTTGCTCAAATCCAAGTCTTAGATCACAAACTCAATGCAAACAAGTCCCTTCAAAGTTCGGACAGCACTTCCCCTACATTTGCTAACTTTTCCAGCCAGCATGGCTTCATTATTACTTCAGCCAGTCCCAAAGTCACACAAATAAGTTCATCTAATATCCATTCAGCAAGCTCCAAGTAGTACAAAGACAAGTCAAGCTAGGGAAAAGCCCGGAAATGAAGGTTAAGCTCAAAACCAGAAAAACAGTTTTGACGTCATTTTACGGTAATGGTACCAAGGGCGCTACGATTGTCGGATGGGGGTGTAAGATACACCCTTTCGAAGCTAAGAGATAGGGCTTCAATATTACAGAAGGTCACTCAACCCAGTTTCGAGCACAACTAGGTCAAATATGCCAAAAATACCAAACCAGAACCACTAAAACAGGTTCACAAATCCCACTATGCTGTAATGAACACAACTCAGTCTATACAGGTCCAAATGACGAAATTCCAAAGTCATATGTTAGCTAAGACATCCAGCTACATTTTATCAGAAGACACCAACTTCAAAATCCAAACCAATTCC
Source organism: Coffea arabica (assembly GCF_036785885.1). Taxonomy (NCBI): domain Eukaryota; kingdom Viridiplantae; phylum Streptophyta; class Magnoliopsida; order Gentianales; family Rubiaceae; genus Coffea; species Coffea arabica. Next base: position 44,623,925 of record NC_092320.1, on the reverse strand, counting down.
AGTCAAAACAAACGATTACAAGCGCAGTTTTCGCATTCTGATCAACCCAGAACAGCAACAGTAAAATCGACATATCTCACTCTACACTAGTCCAAATGACCTGAAATTTTACAGGCACTTCAAACACATCAATACCTACAACGTTCATGTTTTAAGCCAAGGCCAATTCGGCCTCTAGCATGGTGCAATAAATTCGGGCAGAATGTAGCTTCATGAACCCTAACTTTCCAAAATTTATTCCAAATCCAAAATTGGTTGCAAATATCAATCATTTCCATCCACTAGAGTCATAACCCCTCATTATCAATCATCATAAACAACCACAACACCATAATCCAATTAAACCAGAAAAATCATCAATAAAATCAAAACTTCACCAAATCACTTCAAACCAAGATAAAACCAGAAATTTCAGCACTTTAATCACTACTAATCATATCTTAAGCATCAATAGGTGTAGGTGGAAGTTTAAGCTTCACTTACCAAGTAAACAAGAGAGAGGAAGATGTTGGACACCTTAGCTCTTCCAAAAAACTTCACTAAAGCACTCACTATCACTAAAAGGAAAGATTGTATGGAGTAAAATGGATGTAAGCTAATGTTTTTGGGTGATTTGCACCAAGTAGAAGCTTGAAAGTTGATGGAGTTCTCTTCCTTTTGGAGCTTGAGAGGGCCGGCTATGGTGAAGAAAGAATGAGAAAATTTTAATGAATTTTGAAGATATTTAACCTTTGGTCAAAAAAGTCAAAAATGTGAATAGTAAACCATAAAGTCCAACCAACCACCAAGTGACACGTGGCACTCCATTAATGCATGTCAATCCTTTTCTTTTCCTCTCACATCAATCATATCACACACTCTACTTATCTCGTAACACCCGATAAAGTTTACACAGTATCCAAAACTTAACCTTATTGGCCAAATTTTTCCGAACTTTTCGCACTAATGGGTCCCACGTCCATTATACGCTCTTAATTTTCCAAAATCTCTCCAAGGCTAGAAAAATCATCTAAAAACTATAATTACTCATAAAAATTCCTCAGGAAAATTTTCTAAGCCAGGAAATGCAGAAAACATGCTATTAAAGGAAATAAAACCCTCGGAAAAGATTAGGGTTTTTACGGGTTCTCACACATTTTTTTTTTCGGGGCGTCACAATCATGGCTTCATTATTTCTTCAGCAAGTCCCAAAGTCACACAAATAAGTTCATCTAATATCCATTCAGCAAGCTCCAAGTAGTACAAAGACAAGTCAAGCTAGGGAAAAGTCCGGAAATGAAGGTTAAGCTCAAAACCAGAAAAATAGTTTTGACGTCATTTTGCGGTAATGGTACCAAAGGCGCTACGATTGTCGGATGGGGGTGTAAGACCCACCGTTTCGAAGCTAAGAACCAGGGCTACAACAATGTAGAAGGTCACTCAGTCCAGTTCCTAGGACAACTAGGTCAAATATGCCAAAAATACCAAACCAGAACCACTAAAACAGGTTCACAAATCCCACTATGCTGTAATTGGTATAACTCGGTCTGTACAGGTCCAAATGCATTGATTCCAAAGGCATATGGAAGCTAAGACATCAAGATACATTTCATCAGAAGACACCAACATCCAAATCCAAAGAAATTCCAGTCAAAATGGCCAATTACTAGTGCAGTTTTCGCATTCTGATCAACCCAGAACAGCAACAGTAAAATCGACATATCTCACACTACACTAGTCCAAATGATCTGAAATTTTGCAGCCACCTCAAAAACATCAATACCTAAAACTTTCATGTTTTAAGCCAAGGCCAATTCGGCCTCTAACATGGTACAATAAATTCGGGCAGAATGTAGCTTCATGAACCCTAACTTTCCAAAATTTATTCCAAATCCAAAATTGGTTGCAAATATCAATCATTTCCATCCACTAGAGTCATAACCCCTCATTATCAATCATCATAAACAACCACAACACCATAATCCAATTAAACCAGAAAAATCATCAATAAAATCAAAGCTTCACCAAATCACTTCAAACCAAGATAAAACCAGAAATTTCAGCACTTTAATCACTACTAATCATATCTTAAGCATCAATAGGTGTAGGTGGAAGTTTAAGCTTCACTTACCAAGTAAACAAGAGAAGTAGAGATGTTGGACACCTTAGCTCTTCCAAAAACTTCACCAAACTCACCACTAACACAAAAAGGCAAGATTGTATGGAGTAGAAACTAATTTAGGTGGTTGGTTGTGGTAGATTGAGTGAAATGGAAGCTAGAAAGTTGAAGAATTTCTTTCTTCTTTGCTCAAGGAAGAGCCGGCCATGGAGGAGAAGAAAATGGTGATTTTTGAGCAATTTTTCAAGATATTTACTCAATTTAGTCAAAAGTCAAAAGTGTGAATAGTTGCCAACAAAGTCCAACCAATAGTTGTGTGACACTTGTCACTCCATTAATGCAATCTTATCACTTCTTTTTCTCTCTCACATCAATCATTTCACACACTCTACTTATCTCTTAACACCCGATAAATTCTACACAGTATCCGGAATTTAACCTAATTGGCCGAATTTTTCCGAACTTTTCACACTAGTGGGTCCCACGTCCAATATATATTCTTAATTTTCTAAAAATTCTCCAATACTAGAAAAATCATCTAAAAACTATAATTGCTCATAAAATCCACCAAGAAAATATTTCTAAGCCAGAAAATGCAGAAAACACGCAATTAAGGGAACTAAAACCCTAGGAAAATGATTAGGGTTTTTACGGGTTCTCACAGTCAGGATCAGGGCCTCCAAGAAATTTGGGTGGGGAAAACTTTTGAAATCTCTCAAGGGTTCTATCCTCGCCCTCCATGTGATTACCAGGATTCCCAGGGTTAGGGTTAGGGTTTTGACCTTGTTGGTGCACCACTTGGGCTAGCAAAGCAGTCATTTGCTGCATGGCAGCAGCTATTTGGACATTGGGGTCAACCCTAAGTTCAGGATTTGGTCCAGATGAGGTTTCCCCAGTACCCCTTTCAGGCGTAGGTTGCCTATTTCCACGCCTACGGCCCTGTCCACTCCGTGTACCTTCCATGAGTTTTACTTGGTCTAGGCAATAATACTAAACCAAAATAAGCACGATGCATGTAAGTAACACTCAAAACTTTTAGGATAACACACATTTATACATTCCAAACAGGATCAAAACATATATATACAAGCCGGTCAAAATTAAGCCGCACACATACATACAGCCAGTTAAGTCAAGTACAAACATAGACGATCCACCGAGGAAAGGCCTTTCTAGTTCACCAAATCCTTTCTAACCTAGGCCCTCACATCTTTCGTATCCGGGCGCAAGAATCCCATCTAAGATAATTCACAACTCGAGCCGGCCGGTCCCAAGAGTAAACCATCCTTATTAAAGATTCCTACCCGACATACATACCTAGCTTCCTCGAGTCCCATGATAATGATTCGTACACTTATCTCATGCCCGGTTCATAACTTACGCTCAAACGAACACTTAGACATATTCATGAAATTAGGACCACAACACCACTTGGCCCAGTCTCACTCCGCGCAGAGACCACGTGAAGTGGCTCTGATACCACTTGTAACAGCCCCACTTTCCCCTAAGGCGAACCAAAGGGGTTAGCGGACTGCCTGCCCAGCTCTCGCCAGGACTACGGATCAGATTAGAGCTATCTGCTTCATTCCGGAACTTACAAACGCGCGTAACAAATCAAAATAGTAGAATAACCCAAAATAAAATAAAATGAAATCTGGAGCCGACCATGAATAGTAACCGACCCGTCAGAACCCAACCGAAATAGCTAACAAACATTCACATCTGAACTTTAGCGTTTACAAATCAAAATGACATACAAAAGCTTTCAAAAGTTAATACATATACACGGTTTGCCAAATCAAAAGAGAAAACGCCCCAAAAGTACACTTAGGGTTTTAATACATGAGCTATACAAAAGATATGTTCAACTAGCTCAATTTGGCAGCCATTTGTCAAATCCAGACCAAAAGGGTTTATTTTCCTATAAGGAAAACAAAAGGAACGGAAAGGGGTGAGCTTGCGCTCAATGAGGTACCAAACAGATAGCATTAAAATCGTGCATTTCACATTTAACAAATTAGATACGCATGTCAGATGTAAAGCAAAGGAACCAATGATTCACATCAGAAGGATACGGGTGGCTCTCAGGAGCCAAATTTCCAGCGCAGTACTTGATCCAAACCGGTTGACTCTCCGTCAACGTATATAGAACCAACGCGTCCGTAGACCCCTCTTAACACCGAATTCCGTCCACCAAACACCCCTTTACCGGGCCCGCTCACGTCAAACGAACAAAATGGTAATACTCGAGTATACCCGGAATCAAGGGTCTCAATACCCAAAATCCCCGAACAGACTACCGTGGTTCGTTATCTAATCGTCCAGGCCCTTGCCGGCCCGACTCGAATAACTTAGCCACAGGACTGAGCTCATAGGTCATAGAAATCCGAACAGATGCAGACACAGATAACAGATTCAAATTTTGCATAGTAAATTGGCATATGAACAGACAAGAGAACGAGTGTGATAAAGTACACCCTCGTCTCAAACAAATAAACAGATTGCAGAGCAGAAATCAAGTTAAACAGCAATGGAGGGGAGTGGTACACTCACCGGCTCAACTTCAAAAGTTTTCACTTCAGATCGGCCTTAATCGCCAAGAAACCCTAAAATAATCAAAGTAAACTAATTGAAGGTTTCATATCCAAAATCGAGTAAACGAAATGCACAAGTGAGGCTCGACTACACGTCGTACGCCTTGCCAATTAAATACTAATGCAAGGGTGGAAAACATGATTTTCTTGGAAACGAAAAGGTAACATGAAGACTTAGGCGCAAACAACCCAAAAGCCTTTCATTTCCACCAAAAGGCAAATCCAACTTAAAGGAACCAAACGGCCTATAAAATCGGGCAGCACCTCCCCTAAAATTCTTACTTTTCCAGCCATTAAGGCTTCATTATTTCCCCAAATCAGTCCCAAGATTTCACACAAAAGTCATCTCATTTCCCAAAAGCCGTTCACTAGGTTCAAAGTAGTACAAGTACAAAAGTTAGCTAGGAAATGACCGGAATGAGAGCGAGCCCTAAACATGCAAACAAGTACATGGATACTCGATAATGAGTCATAAAGCCATGCCAACCACAACCCCAATAAGGTTTCATATGCATATATAAGCATTATAGCAAACCAGAAAATCAGGAAATGTAACTCATTTGACCCAACAACAAAAATAGTTTTGGCCTCCTAATGCGGTAATGGCACAAAATGCGCTACGCTTATCGGATGAGGGTGTAAGACCCACCATCTAGAAGCTAAAAGACAGGGCTACAACAATGTAGAAGGCCACTCAGTCCAAATCCTAGCACAACTAGGTCAAAAATGCAGAATACCAAACCAGAACCGTAATTGCAGGTTTACATATCACACTATGCTGTAATTAGTCCAACTCAGTCTATACAGGTCTAAATGCATTGATTCCAAAGGCATATGGTAGCTAAGACATCCAGATACATTTCATCAGAAGACACCAACATCCAAATCCAAAGCAATTCCAGTCAAAACAGACGAGTACAAGAGCAGTTCGCACATTCTGATCAACCCAGAACAGCAAAGGTAAAATCGACATATCTCACTCTACACTACTCCAAATGACCTGAAATTTTACAGGCACCTCAAACACATCAATACCTACAACGTTCATGTTTTAAGAAAAGGCCAATTCGGCATCTAACCATATGATCCAAAACCGGACAGAAAAGGGGGTTATGAAACCCTAACTTTTCACATTTCAATCCAAACCCAAAATTAGTTGCAATTATCAATCATTTACATCCACTAGAGTCATAACCCCTCATTATCAACCATCATAAATAACCACAACACCATGATCACATTAAACCAGAAAATTCCTCAAAAAAATAAAAACTTCACCAATTCATCTCAAACCAAGAAATAAATCACAAATTTCAACACTTTAGTCACCACTAGGCACAAATTAAACATCATTAAGTATAGGAGGATAGTCAATCACCACTTACCAAGTAAACAAGAGAGAGGAAGTTGTAGAACACCTTAGCTTCTCCAAAAACCTTCACCAAAACACTCACTAGCACCAAATGGAGGGATTTTATGGAGTAGAAACTAGTTTAGGCAATTGTTTTTGGAAGATTGAGCCAAATGGAAGCTAAAATGGTGAAGAATTTCTTTCTTCTTTGCTCAAGGGAGAGCCGGCCATGGAGGAGTAAGAAATGAGTGAATTTTGGTTAATTTTTAAGATATTTAACCAAATGGGTCAAAAGTCAAAAAACATGAATAGTAAGTCATAAGTCATAACCAATGGAAGAGTGACACTTGTCACTTCATTAAATGCAATCTTATCTTTTTTTTTTCCTCTCACATCAATCACTTCACATCCTCTACTTATCTCTTAACATCCGATAAATTTCCACCAGTATCCGGAATTTAATCTAATTGGCCGAATTTTTCCGAACTTTTCGCACTAGTGGGTCCCACGTCCATTATATACTCTTAATTTTTCAAAAACTCTCCAATACGAGAAAAATCATCTAAAAACTATAATTACTCATAAAATTCACCAGGAAAATTTTCCTAAACCAGAAAATGCAGAAAACATGCCATTAAAGGAAATAAACCCTAGGAAAATTATTAAGGGATTTACGGGTTCTCACAGTGGGGCATGAATCTAATTGTTAACGATTTCGCTCGTTGCCCTAGGTTTGGGAAACGAAGGTGACCGTAACTAAGACGTTTGACATCGATTGCTTCTTTTGATTGACAGGTGAGTGTTCCACTACCTGTTACTTGTTATGTGGAATACTTGTGTACTTGAAATTATTGAATTGATATTGGTTGAGCCAAACATTGTTTTAACAAAATTGAGGCGAGTGTGTACTTCATCATACTCGACCTTCCTTGTTTGTTTACTGAGGCTCTATTTATTGAATGAAATACCATGGGATGAAATAATGATATATGTGACTGTGCTTAAGTTGCGTGGAGGATATTCCACCGACTACTGCTACTGTTTGGGTACCCAACCTCACAGGTGAGTCGGCCGTATCGAACCAGCTAGGGCTTGGTCGAGAAAACCGATAAACCTTGAGGACTGTTTACTGTTCACTGAAGCCGGTATACTCGAGTATTACCTAACTACTGTTATGAAGTGCGGGCCCGGTGGGGGGTTGATTGGTGGACGGAGGCAGGTGAAAGTGGTGTTCTACGGACTTAATATTCTATGTATACAAGTGTTGACGGAGTGTCAACGAAGAGATTTATGATCAAGCTCAAGGGAATTTTGGCTTTTGAAAGCCACCCGTATCCTTGAATTGAATTGTGGTTAATTGTTATTGTATCATACGGTATTTATTTGATTATTCTATGCCTTAATTTGACTATGTGTTTACTTGCTTTACTTGGAACCTCACTGAGCTTTAGCTCACCCCACTCCCTTTGTTTTCCTTAACAGATCGGGGATGGACTAACGGTCAAGAGCTTTCTTAGCTTTGTTTGCTTGAACTTGTAACCTTTTGTTAAGATGACTTTACCTTTTACTTTTGTAAGCTTGAATTTATAAGTTGACTTATGTTATGTAATTCGTAGTATGAAATGGTAAGTGTGACTCTTAGCTTGCCGTATTAAGTTTGGAAAGTTGATTGATAGTTATGTGTTATTAGGGTTGTATAATTTAATTTGAAGTTATTTTCCCAGTTATTTTGAGTTGCTAGTTCTTTGATCGACTGAGTCCCGGCGAGAGCTGGGCAGGCAGTCCGCTGGTATCCTAGGGTTCGCCCTAGGGAGAGGTGGGGCTGTCACAAGGAGGGTGGTTCTTCACAACTCACCTTAGCAACACAAGAGAGAGAGCAACTAATCACTTTAGCCTTCCAAACAACTCCACAAAACAACTCACTATCACTCCCTTAAGTGTTTCTATGGAACAAAAACAAGTTTAGATGGTTGAGTTCTTGGATTTGACCAAGAGAGAATCAAGAAGTTGAAGAGGTTTTCTTTCTTTCTTTCTTGGAGAGAGATTCAGCCAAGCTTGAAGAAAAATGGAAGATTTTTGGTCAATTTTTGGTTTTATTTAGTAATTGGTAAAAGGTTGAATAGTAAGTCAAAACAAGATTTAATCATATGGTGACACATGTCATCTTCATTAATTGTATACCTAACTTTTTGTCTCTCTCACACCTATCTACTTGGCAACCTCTAAATATCTCATAACACCCGGTTAATTAAACCCAGTATCCAAAACTCAACCGAACTGGCCGAATTTTTCCGAACTTTCCGCACTAGCAGGTCCCACGTCCGATATATACTCTTAATTTCTCAAAAACTATTCGATACTAGAAAAATCATTTATAAACTATATTTACTCATAAAATTTATTTGCACAATTTTTTTGAATAAAGAAAAGGTGGAAAAACGTGTAATTAAAAGAAATTAAAACCTAGAAATTAAGAAAATTACGGGTCCTCACATTTTTGTTTATATGTTAGTTTTAATTACTTTTAGTCTTTTATTTTTAAGTCATTTTAGCATAGGTTTTATTTCCTTTTTACTAATCCAACACAGGAAAAATCTTAGGTTTTTGTTTTTTTTGTTGCTAGTTTTGTACATTTTATTTAAATTTTATTTTGTATCATTTTAATTAAAAAAAAGAAGAAAGAAAGAAAAAAGAAAAAAAAGAGAAAGAAAAATTAGCATTTCATTTTTGTCTTTTTATGCCTAGTTTCGCTCATTTTATTCAATTTTACTTAAGTTGTTATTTTTCTTTATATTTTGTTTATTATTAATTAAATGAAATGAAAAAAGAAAAAAAAGAAAAGAAAAAGAAAAAAGGGAAAAGAAAAAGAAAGAGAGTTTCTTGCAAGATGACCATCGGATGGCCAAGGAAGAGGCATTGAGCTGGGGTGGTTTGTAACCATCCAGATGAGGGTTAAGAGAGATGCATGATAATACAAAAAGGAAAAGAAAGGAAAGACGCAGCTGGGGGGAGGTTTTTAATAGCAAAAGAAAGAAACAAAGAGAACGGATAACGGCTGAAAATCTAGAAAAGTTTTGAGGGTGGAGAGAAAAGAAAAACGCAAGAAGGGTTCTTGAGAGACAGAGGGAACCTACTGGCGAGGTTCCGAGAACAAGGAACAAAACTGGGAAAGAAGAAAGGGGGGTGAACCGAAGGTTTTGGGAAGCAAGAATCTGTTGGCGACTGAGAGATCTGGGGAGTAGAAATCCAGACTACGGCTGAGACCTGAGAAAAACAGGGGGGACAACGGGCCGAAGGAGAGAGACAGCGAACGTTTCTGGAGGAACCCACGGCATCATCAGCACCGGAGTTGAGTTGTTTCCAGCACAAGACTTGCTCTTTTCGACCATTTCACGCCTTACTTTGCCTTTAAAGGGTTAAAGGTGATGTTTTCTACCTTATTTGATAGCAGACTGTTGGATCTGCATTGAGAGTCATGCCTGTTTCTATTGTTTTTCCCTCTTCGTACATCCTACCGTGAATTTGGTTGGGTTTGGGGGGAAAAAGAAGGCCTTTGATCCATGATTGTGTGTTAAGGAGGGTTTCTTTGCTTTTTTCCTGTTAAGTTTCTTTGGTTCTTGTTGAAGTTCCATCCATGTTTAGTTCTGGTTTTCCCGTTGTTTTCTGCTCTTTCGGCTTATGGTGAAGAAATCCGTGGGTTTGGGCTGGTTTGAGGGGAATGAAAGTTTTGAGCTTTATGTGAGTTTTGTTGATGGGTTCCTTTGTTTCATGCCTTTCTTTGATTTACTTGTTGGATGCTGAGATTCTTTTGATGGATGTGAGTCATGCCCAGAACGCGTACAACAACAAAAACAAAAAAGTTTGCTGGTTGGCACTTGCATTCGTTGATGCATTTTTCCATTTCTTTGTTGGTTATTTATATGTCCACATTTCTGTCCATATTGTTTTTTTTGTTAGCATTCTGCTTGTGATGTTATGAGTCTGTCTCTCGTGCCTCAAGGTATCTTCTTTTGTTGCATGAAACCGTGAGTTCCATGATTAGCTGGAACCATTTTTTTGTCAAGATGCTGCACCACGATTCGCAGCTCATGAGGTCCGCACTTCCCAAAGCTGTTATACAGCAATTCATAAGCCTCACACTCATTTGCATTTGTTAGCATTGGGTAAACATTCATTTGGGTTGTGATTGTGTCCTCATATTTAGTGTTCCGTTCCTCTGTTTCATCATGTTAGTGTCCAGTTCTCCAAATGTACGAGAAAAGCTGCATTTCGTTCTCATGTTTTTGCTGATTTTCTTTCTTCCCGCAACAGCTCACAAAGCTGGGTTTCATCATTTTGTTTGCATGATCAATCTTGTGTCAATGGCTGGTGCATGAACTGGTTAAAACCCCAAAAACATCTGGGGAGTTGGCGGCAAAAGCTGCAACAGGAAAACGCAGGAATGGTTTCAATGTTTGCGACTGTTTTTTTTATATTTGTTCCAGTAGCTGTCTTCCTTGCATTTCTGTGTAGTCCTGGGGGGTTGTTTAATAGCTTGTTTGAAAGATTTTGGGATGTGTTAACATTAAGTGAGATTTTGGTTGCTGTTTTCCTTTTCACAAAGCATGCATATGTTTGAGAACTCAAGGATAGGGAGCCGTCAGTTTTCTTTATCTTATTTTGGTTTGTCTCATTGGAAATCTGGTCGAAGCTTTAAGCAAATGATCATGGCACTCCATTGCGGTTTTTCATCTTCTTCCTCTCCCCCTTCTCCCAAGTTGTTGTGTTCAAGTTGAGTTGTTGAATCCATTGGGCTGCTTTGTACGAGTGCATCTGGGCTAAATGAAAAAGGTTGCAGAAAGAATGGTGGCTGGAAAATTTGCAGAAGCATAAGCTTCATAACGTTGCATGAACTTGCATGAAAACTTTCTGAAAATTGTACTTTGGCCCCCAAGTCTCCCTTGATTCACTATGACCCAACCAATTGAATAATTTCCTCAATTTGGTCCTTGGCAGCTTTAATTTTACAATTTTTCATTGCTTGTTTGCTTCAATTAATTACCATGCTTTGTTTAAATTGCACTTAATTCATGATTTTAAGGGCTTTATGATCAAGTGAGCTTGTGTTTGCATATTTTCTTTAATATTTGTTAATTAAAGTGATGCCTTGACCTTTTCTTTTATTTTGGAGGGTAAATAAGTAATTTCACTCCATTAGGGCTCCAACTCAAGGGAGGTACACCTGATCCCTTATTTCTCACTTTATTTGACCCTATGTGTCTATGTGATTTATATGCTTAATTGCATGCCTTTTGAATTTTTTCACTTTATTTATGTATTTATTTATCAACTTTATTTGTTTTAGTTTTATATAGTTAATTTCAATTTCGATCATTTGAAAGGCACTTGAATGCCAAAGTTGTAATAGCTAGGTTATTATTTCATTCCGTTTCCCCTCTTAGATTGTAGTAGGCTTCCCCCAAATGTAATAGTTAGGGCTTTATTTGCTTTGTTTGCCTTATGTGTGTTTTGCATGTCTATGTGCTATATGTTACCGCTTTCCTAAGGTCTTGCATCTAGATATCATGCTTATGTGTTATGTGTTATATGTGATTTATGTGTTTACATGCTTTTATTAAGTCTTACATGATTTATTTGATCGTAACCGATGTGTGACGACACCACACTAGTCCAATGCTAGTTGTGGTCAATTTCTCGAATCCACACTAGTCCAACGCTAGTTGTGGCGCTTTGTTCCGACTTTTCTCACTAGTCCAATGCTAGTGGGAAATTGTAGACATGGGATAGTCCAACGCTAGACCCTTAGGAGCCCCTCGAGTGCTAGATCATATTTGTATGATTACATTACACTTCATGCACGTTTTTCCATTTTTTAGGATCTTTACCATTTTCACATAATATTTCCCCCTAATAAAATATCTTACCCCTATGTATATATAACATTTAGATTTGCATCTCATTTATGAAATTAGGGGTAGATTAGTGCATTTTTGCCTGATTAGACTAGAGATAACCCCTTGGATATGGGATATGGACGAGTTTGGCTTTTCTAGCCTTAGCACGCTCGTATTCCCTCTATTAAAGGGAACGTTGAAAGTCACGAGTGTAAGTCCCCCGCACCCATTATGATGCATTCCTTTAGGTCATACACATTTGTATATTATTATTTTCTTTTTCTTTCTTTTCAGTCTCATGACTTGCATTATTCGTGACTTCTTCGAAGAGTCTTTATTGGGCGTCACGATTAATGTGATTGGCACCAAGTAAGCTTTGAAGAGAAATTTTGCCCCCGATACCCTCCTAGGTCTAGGGTTTGCATTCATATAGTACATTCCAAATGTGATAAATTCTTTGGTTAAAACAAGAAAAATTTTGACTAAATCACGCAACTAGCCTTGGCTAGGTCGAAGGGGTGCCTTGGATTTCATCCTTGCCTTCCCCTTCGTCAAATGTGACTCCCGAACCTTTTTCTTTGATTTACGTAGACTAGGAGTCGTTTAAAAGGGGTTTTTTCCACTTTTTCCTTTGAAAACTCATTTTAGGTGACATGGTACACCTTAACTCTATACCAAGTGGCGACTCCATTTTTCATTCAATAAACCCTTTTTAAACTATATTTTGGGTCAAATTGTCGCATTTTCATGTCCCATTTAGACCCATATTTTTTCATTTTCTTTTTCAAATCAAAAATTCACTTTTTAAAACCATTTATTTATTTTTCTTATAAAAAATGGGGCGCGACAGTTGGCGACTCTACTGGGGACTTTGAGAGTCCGAGCAAATTTGATTTAGTCAATCTTTTTCTTCTTTTAACCTTTTCATATATCACATTTGGATGTTTAGGGTTGCATTTTTCCTTTTTAGGATTTTTGCATTTCGCGCGTATCAACTCACTACCTCACACATTTGCGTACGATTGTTTGGATGGATGCATGGTTTATTTATGTGATCCCGCGCTTTGCATTGCATTTGGGTGGGGGAAATTTTACCCTAGAGCCTCGCGTTGGTTCTCGATCCCTCCCCTCCAAACAAAGCACTTCATACGTGCATACGTAGTTTTAGTCACCCTATTTTTCTCTTTTTCGTGGGCGTTTCCCACACCTCCTTGTATGATTAGGATCGATTGCCTTGGGTAGGCGGATGGTGTGCTCTGCGCCCATAGCGCTACCTAAGGGATCACTCTAGCCACCGATCGAAGGCCTTGGGAGTGATGATCCTTTGCCTTTAGGTCTGAAGGCTTGGGAGCCGAAGCGTTATTGAGTCTAGATGCATTAGTGAGCCAAACCTCATGCATCCATATTAGAATTGCCTAGGGTAGAGTCAACCTTACCCTATTAAGGACACTAGGCACGAGGGGAGGGCTCTTTCCTTATTTATTTTTGTTACTTTTTATATCATCTAATTGTCCAATGTGTTATGTGATTATGTGTTGAACTGACGTTTCCTTGTCTCTTGTCTTTTGCATTCACAAATATTAGGAAATAAGAGGTCTGGCATGATCCTCTTTTAGGACCTACCCTTATAGATAGGCTATCGCATGTTTAAAAAATTGTGGTATATTTCGTTCATAAATTAATAATGCCATACCATTTTAGGCCTACCCTGGCAAATAAAGGGTTCCTTAGGTCACGTTTCATTTCGAATTGCATATTTTACCGCTTTAATAAACTGGCATCATGCAAAAACCCTAGAAAGGGAATGCCATTTAGGGGATCCCGTGTTAGGAATAAACCACCTCGTGTCTCGGATACTTAATCCAAGGAGACTTGAACGTTTACATTTTGTACCATCCGAAGGGGTAGTGCACGAGATAAGGTAGGATCCGATCATTTTCAAGAGCGATCTTTGGAAAATGAGCGTCTAATAATCATCTTTTGGCCATTTTATCAAAATTGGTAAAAATCCCTTGCTTAAAGGACATTAATTTGAAGAAATTCACAAGTAATTCCTCACTATTGAGACGATAAATGAATTGAGGCCAAAATTTGATCTTTGAAGACTCATAGACTAATGCATCGCAATAAATTTTTGAAGCTTCCAGTGGATAGATTAATTTTCAAATAAGCTGTCAATTCAATTCCCTCCATTGGATCATTTTATTCATCAATTTCATCTAGTCCATTTTATCAATTTGTCCATTTTTAGGGCAATCTAGTCGATTTTAATAGACCACCAAATTCATTTAATTCATTTGATTAGTTTACCCATTCTTAGGTCAATTCAATCAATTTTGAATAAATCATCAGTTTCGTTCAATTTTCATTTGACCAGTTTACCCTTTTTAGGGTGATCTTGTCAATTTTGAATAAATCATCCGATACATTTGACCAGTTTACCTATTTTTAGGGCAATTCGGTCGATTTTGAATAAATCATCATTTCGCTTAATCAATTGATTTCATTTAATTCATTTGAGTAGTTTAATTCATTTTAGGGTTGTCCATTCAATTTTGAATAAATAATCAAATTTCATTCAATACATTTGACCATTTTACCCTTTTAAAGGTGATCCGGTCAATTTTTGAATAAATCATCAATTTCATCCTATCCTCTGGATCTGCTTATTCCTTTTTAGGGTTTAAGTCTAAGGTTCACTGAATAAATTGGTCGAAACATTGCAACCCTTTCAAGAGCAGGCTCTTTTGCACATCATGCGTCGATCAAAACAAGCAATCCATTCGGACTTTGTCCTCATTTTTAAGACAAATGTCACTTCCCACTCCAATTGGCCAAGTTTTCAAATCATTTTTTCACTCAATCAGTTAATCGGGATTCATCAGGTATGGTATAATGCCTACCCTAGAGGATTGCATTTTCATGCTAGGCTTACCCTTGGCATAAAAGGGCTCCCCCATAAGACATGCATACCGATTTTGTAGTTTTACCTACTAACTCGGGGTATTTTTCTTTTGTTTCCCCCTCCCCTGCATTCATAAAAACATTTTAATAAGGTGAAAATATTTTTCTATGTCTGCTAAAATTTGAAAATTACAAGTATTACTTGATTCTTGGGCAGATTGTGACGGTCCCACCTCCCCCTAGGGCGTCCCCAGGGTTCGGCGGGTTGCCTGTCCAGTTTTCGCCGGGATTCAGTCGCTCACTACAGTTCTCAAACAAATTATAATATAAATCTCAAATATACATCAAATTCTCCAAGAATTACATATCACAAATGCAACAGAAACTAATTTCCAACTATACACAAAATGCGCCACTCTGATCCTTGATACCAGCTATTATACCGGAGGAATTCCAAATCTAAACTGTACAAAATATAGGCCATCCAACCACGTGAATAAGTACTACAAGCCTTGTGAGGGCCCGAAAATTTTTTTTTATCGAATATTAATGGTTTAATTAAGTATGTATCCACCTGTTTTTCCCAAATAAATTATTACGACCATTTTAAATCCATTCGTATGGAATAATGTCTTCATTATGCTTTTAAAACGTCCTGTTAACAACTTCAATTTTCAGAGGATTGTTTAAGTAAGAAATAATGAACACGAGTGTTTCAAGGTGATATTGTATTCGAGAGTATGATTATCCTGGGGAAATTAAGCACGGACAATAGAAGATTAAGAAAAGTTAATCGAGAATTAAAGGTAAATAAGTTCTAAGTGAGCATATACTACTCACGCATGGATAGTTTTCCAAAAGACGCATGGACACAAATTTATTGGAGATTTGAGGAGTTAATACTCGACTCACGTGTGGACTCGTGAAACTCCTATTAAAACCCTAATTTGAGCTTATTTAATTATTTACTTGTTCATTTATTTTGAGTATTATTTTCTAGACCTATTGAACCTAATTACGTGGAAATATAGTTTCGTTATATTTTTAAAGTGACTTGTTTCAAGAATTAATTTCCGGGAGCGCGTTTAGTGAGAACAGTGAATAGTGCTTGGAGATTTTATCCGCGTAGGAGCACAATAAGTTTGGAATATTGGAGACTTGTACTATGGTCCTAAAACAGGGAATCTTATGAATAAATACTTAAGTGATAGTTAGTAGTGCAGTCGTTATAAGAATTTCTCGGAAGTTTCGCGTTATAGCGTTAAAATTGACGGTACGCATTTTCACACGCGCGACTTTATTTGAGGGACTTTAGACCCTTATTTCGAGACAATTGAGAGTGAATAATATTTACATGAATATAAATGCATTGGAGGTTTAGTGCACTAGTGCACCAAACGCGCGAGAAAATCGAGCCGTAATCGCGCCAAACGGCCCCTAATGAGAGTTGACTTTTGGGTGAATTTACACCACTCATTGAATCTTCTCTTGGAAGCTAAAAGAAATCTGATCACTCTCCATCTTCTCTCACTAAGACAGCCGGCCAACATCTCCCTCTCACTCACTCTCTTGCTTCACAAATTTCGTCACTAAATCAACCCAAAACCTCAACCAATCTTCACCAAACTTGGAGATCATCTAGCAAACTACTTGGAGGTTGGATTTAGCTAACAAAAAGGGCTGCATTTTCACGGTTTCTTGGAGCCTTGAGGACCGAAAATTTCTGGATTAAGACACTAAGGAGGTATAACTTCATCCTACACCTTAAGCTTGGGTTATGATGGTAGAAATGCATCTTTAAGCTATTGCATGTGTATGGATGGCTTGATATGGTTGTAAAATGTGAAAGTGGGCTCTTTGTATTCCCACACTTGGGTTGTTGTTGCTGATTAGATGATTAATGTTGGATTTAATGGTAGTTTAGTGGTTATAATGATGGATTTATGGAGTATTATTGTTGGAAACTCAAAGTTGAGGTCATGACAAGAAATATCCGAAACTACCCCTGTTTTGTTCGGCCACTACAAGGCTAAATTTTGGTGATTTATTGGCATGAACCTGATGTCTATATGTTATACTATATGTGTAAAAATTTTCGTTGGAAAACATTAACGTTTGGATGGGCAAATGAATTTATTCGTGAACTAGGCAAGCTGGAAAATCATTTTCGGGTAACCCTGTCCAGCGGTAGCATTTTGGCCATAACTCTGTCCTCGGGTGTCGAATCAAGTGCCGTTGGTGGCATTTGAAACTAAACATTCCTGGCTTTAATTTGAGATAAAATTCACGTTCTGATTCTTTGTGAGTGATCCGAACCAAACATTTTAAGATAGCTGTCCTGTCTCTCGGATTTGCTGGAATGGTTTGTAGAGGCAGCAACTTGAGGCTCAATTTTGAGCTGGTTGCTTGCCGAATTTCAGAACATTTCCTTCTGTGAACTTTTAGTCCTATGAATGTATTTTCTAACGCCATAAACCATTCCTCATTCTGAGTTAAATTGATTGAGTTGTGACTAAAACAAGAGGACTGCCCTGTTTTGGAAAAACGTAGTATCTGGACTGATTTGGGGCAAAACTTGGGAATGATTTTATTAATTGAAGTTCTTGATGCTCATCACTTACCAAAGGTATCATGGATGTATCTTAGACCTTTATTTCACAAATGAACCATGGTTGGATAGTTTTCTTGGTTAAACGATTGGAAATATGGAAATGAAAGTCAAAAGGCAGATTGCCTTAGAATTTTCCTGAACTTTGATTGACTAATTAACTATCTTTCCGAAGGTATTTTTCCCTGAAATTTGACAGAGTGGTACCTTTCATATGGGAGTAAAATACTACCAATTTTGGTACCAATACAAGTTCGTTTCGATACCTAATTAAATTTCTAGAGTTGGAGGTTCAAATCTGGAAATTCTTCTCCAGTCTTGAATTTCTCCAACTTTGAGCTACCGTATCTCGGTACTCGAAACTCCGATTCTTGATCAACTTGTTTTGTTATAAACCTCACTTGTAACACTACTTGAGTGACAAATTTCAGAGGCTGGTTTGCAACGTGTGAATCGTGCCGAATTTTCAAAGTTGGCCGAAATCCAACTTAAATTCTGTCTTGTAAACCAATCCTGCATCTTCAAGCTCATTTTTGAGTACTTTCCACTTAGATTCGTGGAAAGGTGTCTTCTAAGAACTTTTAACACTTTCCAAAAGGTTTCCAACGGTATAAAGTTTTCCAGTTTTGGGCTTATATCGAGAGAGATACGAATTTTCAAAAATTTAGGATAAAACTGAAATTTCTCAATTTCCAAGGCAAAGGAGTTTTTCCAAAACTCTTAATTCTCTTAGTATTATTCAAACGTTTTGCCCTCGATTTTCATGATAAAAACTCAAATAATATTGTACATAATAAAAGGCAAGCTGAACCTCGATTTAGGAGTAACTGAGGTTCCTTTTGTGAAATAATCTTAAGATTGTACTAGTGTACAATCTTCCTTGATAATTGGATAATTGTGTGACTATCCACTATTAATTGCCAGGCGCACAAGGAGACCTTCAAGAGGATCTCACAGTGGACACTTGAACTCCCAGAAAATAATTCTTATTGAATTGCTCGGTGAGTGTCAAGTGTGTGAATCTTTGATACTTGCTTATTTGTGGTAATTGTTGGAAGTTTTAAAAATAAAGGCGGGTGCGTACTTTATCGCACTCGTTCTAATTTCAAATGAATGATTGAAATGTATTGAATGAATGCAATGTATTGAATGAATGAATGAAATGAAATGCTATGTTATGATTACATATGTCGTTGGAGTGAACCTCCTCGACTTTCAAATGAATGGGAGACGCCCAAACTCATAGGCCGACCTTGGACTCGAGCCGGCAATGGGCTTGGTCGGGGACTTGGGCGAGCCATGAGATATATATATAAGCTCGACCTAATGAGAGGTCTTGCTTGGCATACTCGTGGAGTATCGCCTTATAATAGACTTGTGGGCCCTTGAGGTGTACGGTGGACGGAGGGAAGTAAGTGGTGATCTACGGAAATGGAAATACCGACCCGGTTGACAGGAGGGTCAACGCGGGAAGGTATACGAATGACATCGGCAGAGCGAGTGGAACTTAGCTCCTGAGAGCTACTATATCCTTGAATTGTTTCTGATTACTTTTCCTGTTCGAATGATTGATTATTGAAAGGACATGGTTTAATTGTTAAATTTGGGATTGCTATTTGAACAAAGTGCTGGCATGTGTGTTCTTGGCCTCACGAGCGTTCAGCTCACCCTATAGATTTGTTTTCCTTAACAGGATTGGACTTGGAGAAATATTGGAGAAACCCCTCTTGGCGTACTCTTGTTTTAGGGTTTCCATTGCACTTTGGGGCTAGACTTGTGATTGATGTATATTTTGAATATTGATGTACTTCGAGATTTCGATGTAATGATTGGGCAGATGTTGAATATTGATAAGCTTGAATGCTTACGCACTGATTGTATTTATGATATTTATTCGTAACGTCTAGTATTGTATTAAGCTTGGACGGAAATTGCTTGAGTCCTGGCGAGAGCTGGGCAGGCGTCCCGCGGATACCCTTTGGTTCGCCTTAGAGAGAAGTGGGGGCGTCACAGTTGGTATCAGAGCTTAGGCTTTAGGTCTCTGTAGTGTATCCTAGGCTTAAACGTTTAGGATGCCGGACTGTGGAATTGGATTGAAAGTTAAGTGACTGCTTGTGAAAATGAAAATTAGAACCTAGGTTCGAATTAGTGGATGACAAGGAGTCTTGATATGGTGTGATACATGTGGGATAGTATGAAGTGATCAAATCTCGTTTATTTAGTGTATCTGGACCTACCTAAGCTTTTACTCTTAAGTGTAAACTATAGAAGGTAATGGTGATATTAAATTGTCTCGGGGGCGCCTTCCGGTGGTCCATTATCGAGAGAATGACCTAAGAGAGTATTGAAGAAATGGTCTGATTTGTTGGACTAGGACCTCATGTGAATTTCAAAGGACTTGCTCGAGCCCAAATAGTGGGGAGTTAATAGTGGTCGATCATTGGAAGTGGCTATCCGAGGAAACTAGAGTGATTCGCTGGGATGATCGAGAACTGAGGACAATTGCGGATGCCTAGACTACTAGAATTCCTGAAATTTAAATTGAAATACTTAAGGAGCGAGGGAGACAAAGGCTCCTAGTGAGAAGATTCAAAAGCTAAGAACCGCCTTGTTAGGTTAGTGCCCGAAATTAAAGACAGGATGGATGAGTCGGTGGCTGGGTGTGTTACCTTGGTTGAATGAGTGGAGGATGACAAGATATTCGATAAGGGACATGAGATCTAAAACTCCTAGTACTGGAAATGAAATTGATCCTATGGAGGTAGTGAGGACTTTTGGGTTCTGCCAATCACTAATTTAGTGATTTAAACTATTTTAATAGTTTTTGCCAAAAATAGTTAGGGTGACGCTCGCTTAAAGGCCGTTGTATTTTGTGTCTTGTTGCAATATGTTTCCTACCTTTTGAGGCAATTAAACATTTCTCATGACATGTTTGACCTTACTGCTTTATGATTTCAAATCCATGATTGGGGATATACTATTTGCGATTATCTCAGCGTCTTCCCTTTTATTCTCATATTTGTTTAGCGTGATCAAAGTCTCACTTTTCAAACTTCGTTTAGGTGCATTCATTTTATGCCATGCTTATATGATTGTTAAAGTTATGAGTGGCCAAATAAGTAAAAAGGGACCGGGGGCGAAGGGTTATGCCATCCCAAGCTCCAGGGGATAATTAGGGAACGATTGCTGGATTGAACCGAAACCCTAGAAATGAAGGAAAACACCTACATAACTCCCACCATTGACCATACGACTGATATCCTAGAACGGTTGGTTGAGTACCAAAGCTCTGGACCAATAAACCAACCTAAGAACCAGGAGAGGTGTGAAAATGAAATAATTCTTGAAGGTCGTCTATCTAGGTTTCACGGGGGACCTAACCTTGAAACAATAAGATTGATTTGAAAGGATACAATAAGGCACTAATGGGACTACGAGATTTTGATCCTTTTTCAAACCACTTCATAGACAAGTATCGAAGATTGAAGTAAGACATGAAAAATTTTATATCAAGGAATAAAGTCCCCGTATCTGGTTGTAATTTGAATTAATGGTAGTGATTTTATGGAGACTTAAGAACTCATCCATGTTCGGCAGAGAATAGCTAAGATTTATATTTCGGGGTGACCTATAAACAAAAGAATGAAAGAGTAATCTAGCTCGAACTTCCATTATGCATAGCTACTCTTTTGATCCTTTGATTTGCTTGGTAGGTTAGCATTTGACTTAAGCCAACTAGTAAAATGACAACTTTGGAAGAAATGCGTAAGGAATTGGACCTTCTTCGAAATAAGGTAGAATTTCAAAGGAAATTGGCTGACTATTGGGAAGGACGGTGGAAACAAGAATATGCAAAGAAAATTGAATTTCTACGCCAGAATGTAGAATTAGAGAAGAAATCCAAAGAAAATTCTCGAACTGGCCAAGTCGCCACTTCTCATGCAAATTGTGGATACTGCGGCAAGGTTAACCACGTTGAGGCCGAGTGCTGAATGAAGCAAGGAAAGTGTCTGGGGTGCGGTAGTACCAAGCATAAGATTTCGGATTGCCTTAGAGCTTTTAAAAAGATGAAGTACTCAATAGCCAACTAGGTCCACCGCAGAGCGATCAAGTGTCAGATGGGAGTAATTAGTACTAATGGCTATGAACGGGGTCCTAGTAGTGAAGGTTTCACAAATTGAGATGGTTTGACTTCACTCGAGAAATAGAGGTTGTAGTTTTACCCTAAACTAGGCCAGCACCCTTGGGGGTTGTGATCTTTTGAAAAGAGAAAAGTCTTTTGTTGTTTTGTATCCTGGCAACTTGACATGTTTTGCTACAATCCTGTCGTTTCTCCTTTTCCTTTTGAGAGGATTTGATAAACCTCTTCCAACTGGATGTAATTATTATGATTTTTATGACTCATGAAAATTTACTTCGCTTTTAATTGTTTTTATGACTTACACGTATGTTTAAATCCTGCCCACATCCTTAAAATTATTATAAGACATGAATGGTATTGGGTGTGATCGAGATTTTGCTTGAGAATATAGACCACCTGAGGTCTTGATAGTGACTAGAGATCGGGACCAAAGTGAGGACTTAGCGTTGGAATGGGATTCAATATTTGAAATGCCAATTTGAGATATTAAAATCGGTGGATTTGATCTAGTGAAAGGAAATCATTAATGGATTCAATGTGCCTAACGATTAAGGACTAGATATCGTATTTGGAATGAAGGCTAGAAGCTATGTATTTATAGATTATGGAGTTTGGAGCGATGTGACCATTAAGAACAACTACCCTTTTGTCTTATATGGATAAGAATTCGATAATTTGTAAGGAGTTGTGATCCTATCTAAATTGGATTTAAAGTAGAGATATTACCCCTTTGGGAACCCTAGGAACTAATGTGGTTAATACCGCTTTCAAATTAAGACATGGACACTCTAAAATTTTCGATACACCCTTCGAGTTGACAGATGCACTAGAAGCATTTATGGACCCAAGGTATCGGAGTTAAACCGTATTTTGACAAATCGGTGGAGGCATTTATTGATGATATAACGATATGCTCTAGTGTTTGAGAAGGTCATGAAAGACACTTGATGGTAGTTTTACGAATTTCGAGAGAACGCCAACTTTTGTTAAGTTCAATAACTGTGAGTTCGATTGGGCCTTACTAGGCTATACAGTAATTAAAGAGGGAATTATTATTGACTCAGCTAAAATGAAAGATTGTATAAGAGGAAATGACCAGAAAAGCATATTGAAATTTGGAATTCTCAGAATTAGCCGAATAATACCTTTGGTTTATCAAGGATTTTTGTAAGAGTGCAAGACTTGGCAAACCATTTGAGGTTCTATATGTAAGGGAAAATCTTGAGATGAAGAATGTTAATCGGTGTACATGTGTAGGAGGTAATTTTGTGATTTACACAGATGATTCAAAGGATGGTTTAGAATGTATATTAATAAAACATGATAAGGTGATTGTATATGTCTCTAGGAAGTTAAAATATTACGAGAGGGAGTAGCCAACTCCTGATTGGGAGTAAATAACTACAATATTTGCCTTAAAGAAGTGAAGATATTGCCTATATGAGGTAGACATGAGGCCGATTAAGTTGCTCTATGACTTGGAAGTTAAAATACCTATTGAAGAAAAAAAAAATCAAGGTTTGATTGCTAGTCGAATGAATGGAAATCGTCAAGAGTAAGTCCGAAAAACGTAAGTTGGTGATCGATCAGATAGACTTAACCATGAAGGGAATGATATTTTCTCAGGTGTGAATTTCGAGGACGAAATTCTATAAGGAGGGGAGGATGTGAGGACCCGAAAAATTTCTTATTTTTATCGAATATTAATGGTTTAATTAAGTATGTATCCACCTGTTTTTCCCAAATAAATTATTACGACCATTTTAAATCCATTCGTATGGAATAATGTCTTCATTATGCTTTTAAAACGTCCTGTTAACAACTTCAATTTTCGGAGGATTGTTTAAGTGAGAAATAATGAACACGAGTGTTTCAAGGTGATATTGTATTTGAGAGTATGATTATCCTGGGGAAATTAAGCACGGACAATAGCAGATTAAGAAAAGTTAATCGAGAATTAAAGGTGAATAAGTTCTAAGTGAGCATATACTACTCACGCATGGATAGTTTTCCAAAAGACGCATGGATACAAATTTATTGGAGATTTGAGGAGTTAATACTCGACTCATGTGTGGACTCGTGAAACTCCTATTAAAGCCCTAATTTGAGCTTATTTAATTATTTACTTGTTCATTTATTTCGAGTATTATTTTCTAGACCTATTGAACCTAATTACGTGGAAATATAGTTTCGTTATATTTTTAAAGTGACTTGTTTCAAGAATTAATTTCCGGGAGCGCGTTTAGTGAGAACAGTGAATAGTGCTTGGAAATTTTATCCGCGTAGGAGCACAATAAGCTTGGAATATTGGAGACTTGTACTATGGTCCTCAAATAGGGAATCTTATGAATAAATACTTAAGTGATAGTTAGCAGTGCAGTCGTTATAAGAATTTCTCGGAAGTTTCGCGTTATAGCGTTAAAATTGACGGTACGCGTTTTCACAAGCGCGACTTTATTTGAGGGACTTTAGACCCTTATTTCGAGACAATTGAGAGTGAATAATATTTACATGAATATAAATGCATTGGAGGTTTAGTGCACTAGTGCACCAAACGCGCGAGAAAATCGAGCCGTAATCGCGCCAAACGGCCACTAATGAGAGTTGACTTTTGGGTGAATTTCCACCACTCATTTAATCTTCTCTTGGAAGCTAAAAGAAATCTGATCACTCTCCATCTTCTCTCACTACGACAGCCGGCCAACATCTCCCTCTCACTCACTCTCTTGCTTCACAAATTTCTTCACTAAATCAACCCAAAACCTCAACCAATCTTCACCAAACTTGGAGATCATCTAGCAAACTACTTGGAGGTTGGATTTAGCTAACAAAAAGGGCTGAATTTTTACACGGTTTCTTGGAGCCTTGAGGACCGAAAATTTCTGGGTTAAGACACTAAGGAGGTATAACTTCATCCTACACCTTAAGCTTGGGTTATGATGGTAGAAATGCATCTTTAAGCTATTGCATGTGTATGGATGGCTTGATATGGTTGTAAAATGTGAAAGTGGGCTCTTTGTATTCCCACACTTGGGTTGTTGTTGCTGATTAGATGATTAATGTTGGATTTAATGGTAGTTTAGTGGTTATAATGATGGATTTATGGAGTATTATTGTTGGAAACTCAAAGTTGAGGTCATGACAAGAAATTTCCGAAACTACCCCTGTTTTGTTCGGCCACTACAAGGCTAAATTTTGGTGATTTATTGGCATGAACCTGATGTCTATATGTTATACTATATGTGTAAAAATTTTCGTTGGAAAACATTAACGTTTGGATGGGCAAATGAATTTATTCGTGAACTAGGCAAGCTGGAAAATCATTTTCGGGTAACCCTGTCCAGCGGTAGCATTTTGGCCATAACTCTGTCCTCGGGTGTCGAAATCAAGTGCCATTGGTGGCGTTTGAAACTAGACATTCCTGGCTTTAATTTGAGATTAAATGCACATTCTGATTCTTTGTGAGTGATCCGAACCAAACGTTTTAAGATAGCTGTCCTGTCTCTCGGATTTGCTGGAATGGTTTGTAGAGGCAGCAACTTGAGGCTCAATTTTGAGCTGGTTGCTTGCCAAATTTCAGAATATTTCCTTCTGTGAAATTTTATTCATATGAATGTAATTTCTAACGCCATAAACCATGCCTCATTCCGAGTTAAATTGATTGAGTTGTGACTAAAACAAGAGGACTGCCCTGTTTTGGAAAAACGTAGTATCTGGACTGATTTGGGGCAAAACTTGGGAATGATTTTATTAATTGAAGTTCTTGATGCTCATCACTTACCAAAGGTATCATGGATGTATCTTAGACCTTTATTTCACAAATGAACCATGGTTGGATAGTTTTCTTGGTTAAACGATTGGAAATTTGGAAATGAAAGTCAAAAGGCAGATTGCCTTAGAATTTTCCTGAACTTTGATTGACTAATTAACTATCTTTCCGAAGGTATTTTTCCCTGAAATTTGATAGAGCGGTACCTTTCATATGGGAGTAAAATACTGCCAATTTTGTTACCAATCCAAGTTCGTTTCGATACCTAATTAAATTTCTAGAGTTGGAGGTTCAAATCTGGAAATTCTTCTCCAGTCTTGAATTTCCCCAACTTTGAGCTACCGTATCTCGGTACTCGAAACTCCGATTCTTGATCCACTTGTTTTGTTATAAACCTCACTTGCAATACTACTTGAGTGACAAATTTCAGAGGCTGGTTTGCAACGTGTGAATCGTGCCGAATTTTCAAAGTTGGCCGAAATCCAACTTAAATTCTGCCTTGTAAACCAATCCTGCATCTTCAAACTCATTTTTGAGTACTTTCCACTTAGATTCGTGGAAAGGTGTCTTCTAAGAACTTTTAACACTTTCCAAAAGGTTTCCAACGGTATAAAGTTTTCCAGTTTTGGGCTTATATCGAGAGAGATACGAATTTTCAAAGATTTAGGATAAAACTGAAATTTCTCAATTTCCAAGGCAAAGGAGTTTTTCCAAAACTCTTAATTCTCTTAGTATTATTCAAACGTTTTGCCCTCGATTTTCATGATAAAAACTCAAATAATATTGTACATAATAAAAGGCAAGCTGAACCTCGATTTAGGAGTAACTGAGGTTCCTTTTGTGAAATAATCTTAAGATTGTACTAGTGTACAATCTTTCTTGATAATTGGATAATTGTGTGACTATCCACTATTAATTGCCAGGCGCACAAGGAGACCTTCAAGAGGATCTCACAGTGGACACTTGAACTCCCAGAAAATAATTCTTATTGAATTGCTCGGTGAGTGTCAAGTGTGTGAATCTTTGATACTTGCTTATTTGTGGTAATTGTTGGAAGTTTTAAAAATAAGGGAGGGTGCGTACTTTATCGCACTCGTTCTAATTTCAAATGAATGATTGAAATGTATTGAATGAATGCAATGTATTGAATGAATGAATGAAATGAAATGCTATGTTATGATTACATATGTCGTTGGAGTGAAGCTCCTCGACTTTCAAATGAATGGGGGACGCCCAAACTCATAGGCCGAACTTGGACTCGAGCCGGCAATGGGCTTGGTCGGGGACTTGGGCGAGCCATGAGATATATATATAAGCTCGACCTAATGAGAGGTCTTGCTTGGCATACTCATGGAGTATCGCCTTATAATAGACTTGTGGGCCCTTGAGGTGTACGGTGGACGGAGGGAAGTAAGTGGTGATCTACGGAAATGGAAATACCGACCCGGTTGACAGGAGGGTCAACGCGGGAAGGTTTACAAATGACATCGGCAGAGCGAGTGGAACTTAGCTCCTGAGAGCTACTATATCCTTGAATTGTTTCTGATTATTTTTCCTGTTCGAATGATTGATTATTGAAAGGACATGGTTTAATTGTTAAATTTGGGATTGCTATTTGAACAAAGTGCTGGCATGTGTGTTCTTGGCCTCACGAGCGTTCAGCTCACCCTATAGATTTATTTTCCTTAACAGGATTGGACTTGGAGAAATATTGGAGAAACCCCTCTTGGCGTACTCTTGTTTTAGGGTTTCCGTTGCACTTTGGGGCTAGACTTGTGATTGTTGTATATTTTGAATATTGATGTACTTCGAGATTTCGATGTAATGATTGGGCAGATGTTGAATATTGATATGCTTGAATGCTTACGCACTGATTGTATTTATGATATTTATTCGTAACGTCTAGTATTGTATTAAACTTGGACGGATATTGCTTGAGTCCTGGCGAGAGTTGGGCAGGCGTCCCGCGGATACCCTTTGGTTCGCCTTAGGGAGAAGTGGGGGCGTCACAAGCCTTCCTTCGCCACGAGCACTGTGGAGGGAAAATAAAAATAGTTTTGGGGTGAGCTAAACGCACAGTGAGTAACCAGAAAATCAGCAATCAAATATCTTTCACAATAGTTCATTTCAATGATGTCATGAATCAGAAATCCAATGTACGTTTATTGCTCTCGTGAGCCGGTGAAATCACTGTACGTAAACACCCAACGCTCAAAATGATCCAGTAACAGTAAACAGGAATAGGGAGCCCCTTTTTGAGCTCCAGATAAACATGAACATAGACAAGTGGAGGAGATGTTGGTGTTCAGCAAAAGACTTCCCAAGTACTCATTTCAAGCCAAAACATGTCATGAACTCACATGCAAGCACGCATGATATGCAATCGAGTGAATAATGCAAGAAAACATTCAAAAGTAACTTTGCCAATAGTTTAGAGGGCACTCAACTCCACGGCTCAGAAACCATCCATCATATATCATTACCTTGCCCGAGTCCAAGCTCTAAATCACAAACACAAAGCAATCATACATTCTCAAAGTTCGGACAGCATTTCCCCATAAATGCTTCATTTCCAACCTATAATATATTACCGATCACACATGCGGTTAATAAGCAATAAAATATATCCAATTAGGCCACAATATCCCTCAATCAAAGCTAATTAGAAGCTTAAGAGCCACCATTAGAAAAACCCCCAATTAAACCCTAGAAACCGGAATTCATTCCCTCAAGCGTAAATTTGGGCAACATGCCCTTTGTATTTTTCCTATTTCCAGCCATTTTGGCTTCATTATTTTTCTCATTCAAACCCAAAGGTACACACACAACAATCTAACTTCAATAGCCATCCAATAGGCTCAAGACAATACAAGGACAAAATTCAAGTTAATAACAAGTGCGGAAATGAGCCTTAGCAAAAGACAGATTTGATAGGGTTTTGCGGAAAGGACACATTCGAGGCTACGCTTATCAGATCGAAGTTCAAATTATACCATTTCCAAGCTAAGACATAGGTCTACAATGTTCATGAAAATCACTTAGTCCAATTTCCAGTGTAACCTAGGTAAATTACCACTTTACAGAACCAAAATCCAACCAGTCGGCTAATCAACCGTACTACATTGAAATGGTCATATCTCAGGCTACCAAAGTCCGTTTAAGGTGTTCTTGGATGCGTTTAAAAGATAAGACAGAGTAATAAAACTTTCATGTTTTGAAAAATAGCTAAATCAGCACGGATCATAGTGAATAAACATGATAAACGGGATAAACTGACTAAAACGGAACACTGGAAACATCCAAAAACAGTGAGGGTATTTTGGTCCTTTCACAGGCTACATTGCTCCGATTGAGCTGAACTTTTGGAAGCACCTATAAAATACCATTCTATACAACTTTCATGTTTTACACCAAGCCTAATTCGGCCTCTATCCTGGTGCAATAAAACCGGACAGAATGGAAGTCATATTTTCCAGAAATCTGGAAATTTGGGATTTCAAGGGCAATCTCTTCATTTTCTTGATTCAATCACTACCACAACCTCTTATACAAGCCTATATACATCATATACCACTCCTACAACAAGTATAAGAAGGAAATCAGTCAAACCCAAAGTCATATACATCACCCCAAAATCATCACAACAACTTGTATAGCTACTAATCTAACCAAAACACGAGCTATATAACATCTTAAACAAAAATAAAAGAACCAAAGCCATGGGTCAGACCTTATACCTCAACACAAGGGTTTGCAAGAGTAATACTTCACCTCCTCTTGAAATATCTGGTTCCTTAAGCTTCCCAAGCTCTCAAACAATTGATTAATCGGTTTAGATTTCTTGTTTTCTCACTTAAGTGGACCAAACTCAAGATGGATTATGATTTCTTTCTCTTGGCTTTTCCCTCTCTTTCTCACGGTTCATATGGCAGAAATAGAGGCTGAAATGAAGTCAAATTAAAGCTTCAAAGAAGGTTAAAAGGATAGGAATTGATTTGGGTCAAAGGTGACAAGTGTCACAAGTTGAGTGGTAGTCAAAATATTTTCTTTTTTCTTGTTTTCTTGGTCAAATATTGTGGCTGATGTATGAGATATTTTGAGGGTGAATTAGCTGAAATAAAATGAGAAGATTAAGGTAATAAAGTATGGGTCAAGTGGTGTGTTTACTCGGTAACAAACGGTACCCGTTGGTTCGAGCCGATTTTTCTTAAATCGCGTATACTAGGATTTTTACTTTCTAATCACTAACTTATTATTATCACTTCAAATCATATAATATTTCCTCATCCAAAAGTCACTCTTAAGCACCAAATTTGATCCTCACTCCGTACCGGATAATTACACTACGGATACACGAAAAACCCTATTTCACTTCGATTTGAAATCGGAAAGGAAAACCCTAATTTCCTATGATCATTGGCATTTTTTTTTCTAGGATGATTGAGTAGTAGGGCCATAGTAAAAGAATAATTTCCAAATAAAAGGGCATTTTTGAGAAAATATAAGGAATTTGCGAGTCCTCACACTCATCCTTTCGGGGCGTCACAAACTCCCCTCCTTAAAAGAATGTCGTCCTCGACATTCCATCTTGTACCAATCAAGTCGAGACATCCCGCAAGAATCACTAATATTTCAAACCAAACCCACAGTCCGGCATCCTAAACTTCAAGCCTAGGATACACTACAGGAATCTGAAGCCTAAGCTCTGATATCACCTGTGACAGTTCTCAGGGTCACATCACGGGGTACCTATCAGCTTGCCACCCGCACGCGGGCATCCCCTACGGAGAGTTTCGCTTCGTGACTCTTCACGAACGAGAGGCTCGGGGCTTTTCCAGACGAAGGACTTAAAGTCCCAACTGTCGGCATATGGCTCTGATACCACCTGTGACAGCCCCACTTCCCCCTAGGGCATACCCCAGGGTTCGCCGGGTCGCCTGCCCAGCTCTCGCCGGGACTCAGTCGCTCACTACAGTCCTCAAAAAAAATTATAATATAAATCTCAAATATACATCAAATTCTTCAAGAATTACATATCACATATGCAGCGGAAACTAATTCCCAACTATACACAAAATGCGCCACTCTGATCCTTGATACCAGCTAATATACCGGAGGAATTCCAAATCTAAACTGTACAAAATATAGGCCATCCAACCACGTGAATAAGTACTACAAGCCTTCCTTCGCCACGAGCCCTGTGGAGGGAAAATAAAAATAGTTTTGGGGTGAGCTAAAAGCTCAGTGAGTAACCAGAAAATCAGTAATCAAATATCTTTCACAATAGTTCATTTCAATGATGTCATGAATCAGAAATCTAATATACATTTATTGCTCTCGTGAGCTGTGAAATCACTGTACGTAAACACCCAACGCTCAAAATGATCCAGTAATAGTAAACAGGAATAGGGAGACCCTTTTTGAGCTCCAGATAAACATGAACATAGACAAGTGGAGGAGATGTTGGTGTTCAGCACAAGACTTCCCAAGTACTCATTTCAAGCCAAAACATGTCATGAACTCACATGCAAGCACGCATGATATGCAATCGAGTGAATAATGCAAGAAAACGTTCAAAAGTAACTTTGCCAATAGTTTAGAGGATACTCACCTCCACGGCTCAGAAACCATCCATCATATATCATTACCTTGCCCGAGTCCAAGCTCTAAATCACAAACTCAAAGCACTCATGCATTCTCAAAGTTCGGACAGCATTTCCCCATAAATGCTTCATTTCCAACCTATAATATATTACCGATCACACATACGGTTAATAAGCAATAAAATATATCCAATTAGGCCACAATATCCCTCAATCAAAGCTAATTAGAAGCTTAATAGCCACCATTAGAAAAACCCCAAATTAAACCCTAGAAACCGGAATTCAATCCCTCAAGCGTAAATTTGGGCAACATGCCCTTTGTATTTTTCCAATTTCCAGCCATTTTGGCTTCATTATTTTTCTCATTCAAACCCAAAGGTACACACACAACAATCTAACTTCAATAGCCGTCCAATAGGCTCAAGACAATACAAAGACAAAATTCAAGTTAATAACAAGTGCGGAAATGAGCCTTAGTAAAAGACAGATTTGATAGGGTTTTACGGAAAGGACACATTCGAGGCTACGCTTATCGGATCGAAGTTCAGCTTATACCGTTTCGAAGCTAATACATAGGTTTACAATGTTCATGAAGATCACTTAGTCCAATTTCCAGTGTAACCTAGGTAAATTCCCACTTTACAGAACCAAAATCCAACTAGTCGGCTAATCAACCGTACTACATTGAAATGGTCATATATCAGGCTACCAAAGTCCGTTTAAGGTGTTCTTGGATGGGTTTAAAAGCTAAGACAGATTACTAAAACTTTCATGTTTTGAAAAATAGCTAAATCAGCACGGATCATAGTGAATAAACATGATAAACGGGATAAACTGACTAAAACGGAACACTGGAAACATCCTAAAACAGTGAGGGTATTTTGGTCCTTTCACAGGCTACATTGCTCCGATTGAGCTGAACTTTTGGAAGCACCTATAAAATACCATTCTATACAACTTTCATGTTTTACACCAAGCCTAATTCGGCCTCTATCCTGGTGCAATAAAACCGGACAGAATGGAAGTCATATTTTCCAGAAATCTGGAAATTTGGGATTTCAAGGGTAATCTCTTCATTTTCTTGATTCAATCACTACCACAACCTCTTATACAAGCCTATATACATCATATACCACTCCGACAACAAGTATAAGAAGGAAATCAGTCAAATCCAAAGTCATATACATCACCCCAAAATCATCACAACAACTTGTATAGCTACTAATCTAACCAAAACACGAGCTATATAACATCTTAAACAAAAATAAAAGAACCAAAGCCATGGGTCAGACCTTATACCTCAACACAAGGGCTTGCAAGAGTAATACTTCACCTCCTCTTAAAATTTCTGGGTCCTTAAGCTTCCCAAGCTCTCAAACAATAGATTAATCGGTTTAGATTTCTTGTTTTGTCACTTAAGTGGACCATACTCAAGATGGATTATGATTTCTTTCTCTTGGCTTTTCCCTCTCTTTGTCACGGTTCATATGGCAGAAATAGAGGCTGAAATGAAGTGAAATTGAAGCTTCAAAGAAGGTTAAAAGGATAGGAATTGATTTGGGTCAAAGGTGACAAGTGTCACAAGTTGATTGGTAGTCAAAATATTTTCTTTTCTCTTCTTTTCTTGGTCAAATATTGTGGCTGGTGTATGAGATATTTTGAGGGTTAATTAGCTGAAATAAAATGAGAAGATTAAGGTAATAAAGTATGGGTCAAGTGGTGTGTTTACCCGGTAACAAACAGTACCCGTCGGTTCGAGCCGATTTTTCTTAAATCGCGTATACTAGGGTTTTTACTTTCTAATCACTAACTTATTATTATCACTTCAAATCATATAATATTTCCTCATCCAAAAGTCACTCTTAAGCACCAAATTTGATCCTCACTCCGTACCTGATAATTACACTACGGATACACGAAAAACCCTATTTCACTTCGATTTGAAATCGGAAAGGAAAACCCTAATTTCCTATGATCATTGGCTTTTTTTTTTGGGATGATTGAGTAGTAGGGCCATAGTAAAAGAATAATTTCCAAATAAAAGGGCATTTTTGAGAAAATATAAGGAATTTGCGAGTCCTCACACCCATCCTTTCGGGGCGTCACAAACTCCCCTCCTTAAAAGAATGTCGTTCTCGACATTCTATCTTGTACCAATCAAGTCGAGACATCTCGCAAGAATCACTAATATTTCAAACCAAACCCACAACCCGGCATCCTAAACTTCAAGCCTAGGATACACTACAGGAATCTGAAGCCTAAGCTCTGATACCACCTGTAACAGTTCTCAAGGTCATATCACGGGGTACCTATCAGCTTGCCACCCGCATGCGGGCATCCCCTACGGAGAGTTTCGCTTCGTGACTCTTCACGAACGAGAGGCTCGGGGCTTTTCCAGACGAAGGACTTAAAGTCCCAACTGTCGGCATATGGCTCTGATACCACCTGTGACAGCCCCACTTCCCCCTAGGGCATACCCCAGGGTTCGCCGGGTCGCCTGCCCAACTCTCGCCGGGACTCAGTCGCTCACTACAGTCCTCAAACAAATTATAATATAAATCTCAAATATACATCAAATTCTCCAAGAATTACATATCACAAATGCAGCGGAAACTAATTCCCAACTATACACAAAATGCGCCACTCTGATCCTTGATACCAGCTATTATACCGGAGGAATTCCAAATCTAAACTATACAAAATATAGGCCATCCAACCACGTGAATAAGTACTACAAGCCTTCATTCGCCACGAGCCCTGTGGAGGGGAAATAAAAATAGTTTTGGGGTGAGTTAAAAGCTCAGTGAGTAACCAGAAAATCAGTAATCAAATATCTTACACAATAGTTCATTTCAATGATGTCATGAATCAGAAATCTAATATACGTTTATTGCTCTCGTAAATAGTTTTGGGGTGAGTTAAAAGCTCAGTGAGTAACCAGAAAATCAGTAATCAAATATCTTACACAATAGTTCATTTCAATGATGTCATGAATCAGAAATCTAATATACGTTTATTGCTCTCGTGAGCCGGTGAAATCACTGTACGTAAACACCCAACGCTCAAAAATGATCCAGTAACAGTAAACAGGAATAGGGAGCCCCTTTTTGAGTTCCAGATAAACATGAACATAGACAAGTGGAGGAGATGTTGGTGTTCAGCACAAGACTTCCCAAGTACTCATTTCAAGCCAAAACATGTCATGAACTCACATGCAAGCACGCATGATATGCAATCGAGTGAATAATACAAGAAAACGTTCAAAAGTAACTTTGCCAATAGTTTAGAGGTCACTCACCTCCACGGCTCAGAAACCATCCATCATATATCATTACCTTGCCCGAGTCCAAGCTCTAAATCACAAACTCAAAGCAATCATACATTCTCAAAGTTCGGACAGCATTTCCCCATAAATGCTTCATTTCCAACCTATAATATATTACCGATCACACATACGGTTAATAAGCAATAAAATATATCCAATTAGGCCACAATATCCCTCAATCAAAGCTAATTAGAAGCTTAAGAGCCACCATTAGAAAAACCCCCAATTAAACCCTAGAAACCGGAATTCATTCCCTCAAGCGTAAATTTGGGCAACATGCCCTTTGTATTTTTCCTATTTCCAGCCATTTTGACTTCATTATTTTTCTCATTCAAACCCAAAGGTACACACACAACAATCTAACTTCAATAGCCGTCCAATAGGCTCAAGACAATACAAGGACAAAATTCAAGTTAATAACAAGTGCGGAAATGAGCCTTAGCAAAAGATAGATTTGATAGGGTTTTACGGAAAGGACACATTCGAGGCTACGCTTATCGGATCGAAGTTCAGCTTATACCGTTTCGAAGCTAAGACAAAGGTTTACAATGTTCATGAAGATCACTTAGTCCAATTTCCAGTGTAACCTAGGTAAATTCCCACTTTACAGAACCAAAATCCAACTAGTCGGCTAATCAACCGTACTAAAGTCACTTGATTGGTCCTGAAAAGATGAGCCAACTGGAAATGGTGACCCATTACCCAAAGCATCGGTACTAAAGTGAGGAAAAAACCTTCTGCAATTTGGTGTTATTCTGAGAGATTCATCATGAAATTTCTGCATGAGCTCAAATTCAACGTTCAAATTTCTTCACGTTGTACATATGATTACTTTCTAAGTTTTGGAAAGTGCGATTTCTCTTGGTTCAAATAAATGGGGAATCATCTGAACAAATTTTTGCAATCAAATGGGCCCACGCTGGGGCAAATTCTTTTTGTAGACACCAAATTTTTACTCGTTTTTGTTTTAATTATCTCAAAATTTTATCTTAGACATTTTTTAAGCATTTTGGACATCAAATCTTTTAATTTAGTTTTATTTGTTAATTTTATTCATTTTTGCTTATTTGTCTATTAATTTTAAGATTTTGTGAAAAAAAAGAGAATTGCTCACAAAAATATTCTTTAAATTTTTAGATTCAAATTAGGAAGGTTTGTTTTTTATTTTGTTAAAAAAAAATGGAAAAAAGAAGGAAACCCGCATGCGGGTTTTAGGCTGATTAAGAGAAAAAAAATGATGAAATTCCTAAATAAGCAGCGTACCAACAGAATGCAAGAAACAAAAATGCTGTTTTCTTCCAGTGGGTTTTCCGGTCATTCTGCCCGATATTTTGCTCCATCGGATTAGCATAGTACAAGGCCATCTGACCCTTCATCCGGCAACTTAAAAATTCTGGAAAGCAAAAGCCATCTAAAAGCTCACGGAGGGCCACAGTAAAATGTAGAAAAGGGAACCGTAGATGCTAGGTTTGAGGGATGGCTCATGCCTATATAAAGCCATGAAGTTGGAGAGGTTGGATGACGGCGAGGTGGAGCAGGAAACCAAACGAAAGCTGAGGGTTTAGGGGCTCGTGGGCAGCTGTGAAAAAGCAAGGGGACTGGCGGCCAGGGTTAGAGAGTGAGGGAGAGATACCGAAAAGGAAACTGGGGAAAGGAGTTCAAGAGCGGAGAGAAAAAAGGCTGGGTGACGGCTAGGTTTTATGGAAAGAGCTATAACAGAGAGCGAGGGGAGTGACGGTAAAACAGAGGGCAGAGGGAGAGTGAGAAAGGGAGAGACCAAGAAGACCGAAGGCTTAGAAAAGGAAATCTGAAAATTTGAGGAGAGATTTCGAGAGCCGAAGAGGGAGCCGAAAAGGAAACAAAAAGCAAGAAAACAGAGGAAAGGAAAAGGGAGGTTCTGGTGAGAAGAAAAGAAAAACAGCAACGAGGGAGAACTGAGGTTTAGCAAGGGCCGGAGAGTAGAATCAGGTAGTTGACGGCTGCACTGGATAAGGAAAAACAGAGGGAAAAAGAAAAGCAAGGACCGAGGGTTTCATAAATGGGAGGAAGAAGATGACGGCTTGAGAAAGGAAGAAAACCACTGCGGCCCCAAGTTACGAAGTCCCTGCTGCACCCCACTATGATGGAATTTCTCTCGCCTCATCTCACGAACCAGCCAACATGCTAGGGGGTATTTTGCCTTGTCAAACCTCTCAAACATTTTTAGGTATCCATAGCCTCTGTTCATACTGGTTTAACGCACTTTCATTGTGAAGATGAGATCCCATCCTATGTGCGGTTGCCGAACCATTACTGGGTTTGATGAACGTGTTTTATTGCCCTGCCATATTTGATCTTCTTATGATTTCTTTGTGGTCATCTTCCTTTGTGTTTGTGAAATAAGAGCATGAGTGGCATAATTTTTGTTGGCTTGGATCTGTATTTGATAAAAACCTGTAATGAAAGCTGGCCCTTTTCTTGCTACTTGTTGAACTAAAGAATGGGAACTTTGAGCTGTTAATCCAATGTTATTCTGCGTTTTGTTTGAGATGGGGTCCCAATGGAGCTCAGTTGATGATTCCGTGACTATGGCTTCATTGTTGCGGCTGTCTTTGTGAGTTTAAATGAGTTCTCTCAGTTGCAGAATAAATCAAAAATGAAGAATGGCATGTTCCGTTCATTTTGATTTCTTTTGAGTGGATGAACTTCTTGTTTTGGCTTGAATTTTTGGGGTCTGTTTTGCTATTGGTGGTAATGTTATTGTATATATCCGCTGCACTTTAAGGTAGCAACGTGCGATATAACAACTAACTGCAATCTGTAAGTTTGTTGCAGTAGTTTGACGTGCATTCTGCAAAAACTTCAGTGTTTGTGAGCATGATCAATTGGTTCTTGTTCTGCCTGTGCATGCTTGCTCGATTAATGTTTGGCTTTGAACAAGTTTGTAATGTCGAAGATAATTTTGTTTTGCCTGCAAAAGTTTTAGCTGGAAAGTTTGTAAGGGATCTGGTTTTCTGTTATGATCTCAAGCTCTATTAATTCAAACCGTTGGAGCTTAATCTAAGCCAAGCTGACTTTGTTTTTGATAAAAGAGACGTTTTCTATCTTTGATTTGGGAATCTAGATTCAGCTAGTGCTATTTTTCTGTGCTTCGGTAAGAAATCCATAGAATTACAGCAGGTTTCATTTTTTTTCCAGATTGCAGAAGCTCATTTTTCTTCCTAAGTTGCATGCTTTGCATGAAAAGTCTTCCAAGAATCTCATTGTTTTAGCCATGTTTAATTGGGAAATGGATCAAAGTGCTGCATGAATCTTGTTTGCCGAAAGTTCCCTGGGGTTGCAAAAGCTCCCGAATGAAAATTGCAGCAGAGATGTTAGCTGGAAGTTGCAGAAGCCATCTTCGTAGCTTTTGCATGAATTTTGCATGGAAAGTCTTCTAAGAATTGCACTTTGACCCCTTGGCTTCCAACTAATGCTGCTATGACCCAACCAATTGAATAATTTCCTCAATTTGGTCCTTGGCAGTTTTAATTCTACAACTTCATTGCTTGTTTGTTTCAATTAATTACTATGCTTTGTTTCAATTGCATTTAAGTCATGACTTTAGGGGCTTTATGATCAAGTGAGCTTTGTTTTGTACATTTCTTTTAATTTTTCTTAATTAAAGTGGTACCTTGACCTTTTTATTGTTTTGAAGCCATTTTTCCTTCATTTGATTACCATTGCGAGGGAGGTACACTCTATCCTCTACCTTTGACTTTATTTGACCCTACGTGTGTATATGTGTCTTATGTGTGCAATTACATGACTTTAAGTGTTTATTTCATTTTCACTTTATTTATTTCTTTAATTACTTAATTTTGCTTTAATTTTAGCTCAATTTTAATTTTTTGAAAGGCACTTGAATGCCAAAGTTGTAATAGCTAGGTTATTATTTTTATTTATTCCGTTTCCCCTTTTAGATTGTAGTAGGCCTTTCCCCCTAAAAATGTAATAGTTAGGGCCTTAATTGCCTTATGTGTCTTGCATGTCTATGTGCTATATGTTTAATCGCTTTCTTAGGTTTTGGCATCTAGATATGCAAGCTTACGTGTTATGTGAATTACGTGCTCACATGTCTACTTGCTTTAATTATGCACATTGCTTATATATGTGTATAATGGATACAAAGGCACGTAACCGTGGCTAGTCCAATGCTAGTCATGGTTGTCCCCTCAAACTCTTGCAAGTCCAATGCTTGTGAGAGAATTTTAGAAAAGGGCTAGTCCAATGCTAGACCCAATAGGCCGTCCCCTCTCGTTAGTACATACTTGCATGTCCCACTACATTTCATACATTTTTTCTTAGTTTTCTAGCATTTGGCATGCTCCTCCAATCCTTTCCCCTCCATTTTAGGTTTTTGCATCCTCATGCTAGTTATAGGGTACATTTGCTTGAGAGTCCCCTTTCGGTAAGGGAAACGAGCGAGTATGGCTACAAAATAGCCTTAGCACGCTAGTTCTTCCTTCTAATCAAAGGGAAAATTAAAATCGTGAAGTTAGGGGTCATTCCTGTACCCGACTTGATGCATTCCTCTAGGTTCATACACTCTCATTTTTATCATATCACTTCCTCACTTTCTTTATCCACATTTTCTCACTACTTATATTTTTCTCAATCCACATGCCATGTTCGCACATTTTTCTTATTTCCCCATCACTTATTTATTTTCTACCTCACAAATTGCACCTAATTGCACTTATATGCATTTACTACCATTATACCCAATTGCACCCGCTTTTATCCTAATTTTATTTTTATTTTTTAGTAATAATTCTCTCAATTCCATGATTTTAAGTTCTTAGACTTTTAGCATTTGTATAAGCATTTTAGTGTTTTTTTATTATTATTATCTATCATTTTTATTTTAGTTTTATTTTTGCATTCATTTTTACTCCTTTAGCTATTTATTTTGTAAGACTTTTTTAGCATAAAATTTGCCAAAAAAACAAAAAAAAAAGGAAAATCTTAGTTTTATTTTTTATCTTTTGGTTATTAATTTTGTACATTTACTTAATTAAGTGTTAAAAAAAAAGAAGAAAGAAAGAAAAGAAGAAAAAAAAGGGAAACCCGATAACGGGTTTGGGCCATTTAAGAGGTTCTGAAAAAAAAAAAAAAAAAACTCATGCACCATGCTGCACTGGATCCAAGCCCTTCCTCAACTTCATATCAGAAACCAGATACGCGCATGTATAAAAAAGGGCAGCTGGCTTTTTCCTCAGATTTTCATTGGTTCCTCCAGAGGACTCTCAGTACAAGCGGGATCAAATGGGCAAGAGCAGGCCACATAAATCCATTTTTGGGGTTTGAAATCTGAGCCTTCGATCGTAGGTTTAGGTTTGGGGTTCCTTTAAATGCTTGAAGCCGCAGCTAAGAAAAGGGGGGAGCAAGAGAGAGGTTCTGGGACGGCAAAAGAAAAACCAGGAGGAGAGTAATAGAGAGGGGGTCGGCGGCTAGGTTTAGTAAAAAGAAAACGGCTGAAAATCTGAAAAGAGAGAAAAACATTGGCGGCTGTGGAAAAAAAACAGGAGGCTACGGAGGGTTTTCTGGGAAAGGAGAGGATGGCAGGGGAGCATCGAAGGGACGGCTGGAAATCTGGAAAAAAGAAAAGGAAAGGGTCTGGTGAAAGTGAGAGATAGAGTAAGAGGGAGACCGAGAGCAAAAGAGAGGTTACGAGCTAAGGGTTTGGGTAAGAAAGGAACAGCGGCTGGGGTCTGAGTAGAATCTGAAAGTGACGACTTCATCAGTACCGAAGTTCGTCGGCGGCGTTCTCAATTTCATTTCTGAAATCCGCATGCATTTTCCGGACATATTTCACGTTGCTTTGCTTCACCAATTCTTGCAGGTAAGTATAGCTCTGTTTCTTGTCGCTTTAACACAATTTTTGATAAAGATTTGAGTTCGTCAGATCCGTTTCTTGTTCCTTCCTTGCGTATGCGATTGTATTTCACCCCTTTGTGATTCCTGATGCTCTGAAGATTTCGTCTGCTTGACTCAAATGCATTTAAAAGACCTTAAGGTAACTTGATGTTCAATGATTCTATGGGTTGACTAGGAAAAATCATGACTTTCGTGGAACCCAACTTCGGTTTATTGCAAGTTTTGTTCTTTTCTTTATCTGCTGCGTTTTCATCTTCTTGAAATGGTCTGGGTTGAGAAGTCTTTGGCCAATGCAAAACATGGGATGGAACCTTGACGGTAGAATGTATGTTTTTTTGTGATTTCGGGTTGAAAGTTTGCTGTATTTGTTGAATTTTGCTGCTATGTTACGTTGCTTTGGTTGTTCTCTGCTGCTTGTCTCCCATGTTCCTGCAAGTCTGTTGTTCGCTCCCCTCTACATCAGTGGATGTTGGTTTCATGTGTTTGAGTGTTTAGATTTTTGTATGCACTTGAACTTGAGTTTCGACAAAATCTGAGTCAAGGAGAAGGCAACAGTCAGCAGCTATGTTTGAATGAGAATAAATGGTATTCATGAATCCGAAAGTGCAGCTTTTGCTTCGTAATTTTTGCTGGGTTTGATACATCGGATGGGTTGGGTGGATTCTGTTCAGAACTCAGAAGTTGATTGTGAATACTTGCTCCTGTTGCTTTGCAAGTTCCACAACTTCTTGTTAACTTGTGATAAACCCATCTAGAGTTCACCAGAAATCTGGTTTTGTTTTTCTGTCGTTGAACACTTTGCCATTTGGATCCTCGTTTGATTTTCAACGATTTGTTTCCTGCTGTTGGGTTGTATTAATCAAAGAGTGTTCAAGGTCTTAATGGGTCTTAGCTAGTGAGTTTGCTGGTCTTTGTTTGAATTTGGAAAGGGGTCTGAATAAGCTCTGAAGTAGCAGTAGAACACCAGCAATGAAGAAGAAAGTATTCTTCATAGTTTTGCATGAAAACTTGCATGAAAATGTTCTAAGAACTGCGGTCTAGTCCCTTGTTTCTTGGATAACTCAACTAGGACCCAATCAGTTGAATAATTTCATCAATTTGGTCCTTGGCAGCTTTAATTTTTGCAACTTCATTGCTTGCTTTGCTTCAATTAACTACCATGCTTTGTCAATTGCACTTAAGTCATGACTTTAGGGGCTTTACGATCAAGTGAGCTTTGTATTTGTGCATTTCTTTTAATTTTTCTCAATTAAAGTGGTACCTTGACCTTTTTATTGTTTTGAAGCAATTTTTCTTTCATTTGGACACCATTCCAAGGGAGGTATAACTTCTTTTATCTTTTTTGTCTCTCCCCTATGTGATCCAACGTGCTAAGTGAGAATTGCATGTCTATTTTACTTGCTTTCCTTGCTTTTCCTTAATTCATTTCATTTACTTTTGCTTTTATTAAGTCATTCTTTTATTTATTTATGGGGTATGTATACACCTCTTGGCTTGTAATAGATAGGGCTTGGAGTGCATTTTTATTCCCTTTTCCTCTTCCCCATTTGTTTTAGTTAGCAAATGTAATAGTTAGGGCCTTAATTGCCTTGTGTAATTTGCATGCTTACGTGCTACGTGTTACTTGCTTTCTTAGGGTCTTGCATCTAGATACCATGCTTATGTGTTATGTGCAATATGTGATTTATGTGTTTATTTGCTTTATTAGCTTTTACATGATTTTTTTGGTTTATAATGAATGTGATGGATGAATGCACGTAACCGTGGCTGGTCCAATGCTAGTCATGGTTGTCCCCTTGAGCTCTTACAAGTCCAATGCTTGTGAGAGAGCGTAGACGTGGGCTAGTCCAACGCTAGACCCAATAGGGCCCCTTCTCGTTAGTACATACTTGCATGTTTCACTACATTTCATACATTTTTTAGTTTTCTAGCATTTGGCATGCCCCTCCCATCCTTTCCCTTTCATCTTAGGCTTTTGCATCCTCATGCTAGTTATAGGGTACATTTGCTTGAGAGTCCCCTTTCATAAGGGAAACGAGCGAGTGTGGCTACAAAATAGCCTTAGCACGCTAGTTCTTCCTTCTAATCAAAGGGAAAATTGAAATCATGAAGTAAGGAGTCATTCCCGTACCCGACTTGATGCATTCCTCTAGGTTCATACACTCATTTTTATCATATCACTTCCTCACTTTCTTTATCTACATTTTCTCACTACTTATATTTTTCTCACTCCACATGTCATGTTCACACATTTTTCTTCTTTCCCTATCACTTATTTATCTTCTATCTCACAAATTGCACCCAATTGCACTTATATGCATTTACTACTATTATACCATATTTTCATCCACTTGCACACAAACACCTTTATTTTCTCAATTGACACACATGCACTTTTCTTACATTTGTATTCTTATTTTATTTTATTTTGCACTTTTCTTACATTTGCACACTTACACTCATACTTGATTCTTCATTTGCATTAACTATGACCTCTATGATGGCTTTCCTTATTGGCCATCATAACTCATGTGATTGGGACCAAAAAGCCTCATAAGAGACATTTTAGATTTAGGAATGCATTTTTCGTTCCTTTTCATATCCATTAGTCACATCCAACATGCAACGCATATTCTGGGTAGAAGAATTAGGAAAAGAAAGGCTAAGTCACGCAACTAGCTTTGGCTAGGGTGAGGGAGTGCTTTAGGCTTTGCCTTTGCCTTCTCCCTTATCAAATGTGACCCCCGATCCCTTTCTTTGGTTACGTAGACCTAAAAGTTCTTTAAAAAGGGTTTGTTTACTTTTCTTTCCAAAAATCACTTTTTGGGTGACTTGGTACACCCTAATTCTATACCAAGTGGCGACTCCTTTTCTATCTAAAACGCTTTTTGAACTTTGTTTGGCTAAACCGTCACATTTCAATCCCACGGCCTTTTATTTTCACTTTCACACACGTTCACGTACATATCTTACACACTACTTTCACACCTTCAAAAAGTGGGGCGTGACAGGTAGAGAAACGAATGCTTGAAGTATCATTCCAAATTTTCAAAACAAACAAGGATAATGCACCATT
Organism: Coffea arabica; assembly: GCF_036785885.1. NCBI lineage: Eukaryota > Viridiplantae > Streptophyta > Magnoliopsida > Gentianales > Rubiaceae > Coffea > Coffea arabica. The sequence goes on along the minus strand of NC_092320.1, from coordinate 44,580,664 downwards.
TTGCTTTCACTGAGATGCGAATTGAATATAATTAGACACAATGGACATTTTTCAAGCAAATATTACCCCAATTTGTAATTTATCAATCAATGTGACTGATTTTTGGAGGGGGCAAATAGCGGTGGGCAAAATAGGAACTGTACAGTGAAGGAGACAAGGTATCTCATTAGGCCTTTTTGAGTGACCGTTCACCCTTTTTCTTTTTTGAGCACTCTTATTGTATAGCTCGGATCACCAATCTAGTGTACGTAAGGATTTTAGAAAGCATACACTTGTGAATTTCCAGGCTGGAGGTTGAGGAAATCTCAATTTGGTCTTATTTCTCAAAATTCATCATAAAATCTCCAATGAGTAAGAATAAAGAATGAAATGTACATAAATTTACACAAAACAATAATTGTCCAAAACTTTATTGCTGAAAAAGTTTGAAACAAAAATTTTTCGTTCAATTACGATACAAATAAGGAGAGAGAAACTTCTAAAGAGCTCCACATATACACTTTCATCTCCTTTTCTTTTGAAACAAAAATGTATTAACAAATCAAATAAACAGAATTTTCCTTTGAAAAACAATTACAAAATCTCTCAGAGGCTTTAGCGTAGAGCTTCCAGATAGATCATTTATGTTTTCATTGTAGGATCTGCCCAAGAATCAAATAATACTTGTAATCTTGACACTTTATTAGATTAGAATTGTCATCAGATATAGAAAAATATTTTTCCTTATTGAAGCATTTTTATGAATACAGGGGAGGGGGAAAAACAAAAGAAAAATGCCCCGAGTTAGTAAGCAAGAATATAAAATCGGTATGCATGTCCTATGGGGGAGCCCTTTTATGCCAAGGGTATGCCTAGCATGAAAATGCAATCCTCTAGGGTAGGCACCATACAATACCTGATGAATCCGATCAACTGATTGGGTGAAAAATTATTTGAAAAATTTGGCCAATTGGAGTGACGAGAGACATTTGTCAAAAAATAGGACAACGTCCGAATGGATTGATCTCTTTTGATTGATACAAGAATTTGCAAAACGCACGGGTTTGACCTTGACAAACTTCCTATCGGAGAGATTGGAATTCGTTGACAAATTTTCTTAGTGAAGCACGGGTCAAAACCCCAACCGATCAGATGGCTGGATGCAATGAATAGTTTTCTCAAAATCGTCTAGGTTTCCCAATTTGAAATTCGACATTGAAACCCTAATTGGTCGAATGGGTTTGAATGAAATTGACAATTTATTTAAAATCGACCGGATTACCCTAAAAAGGGAAACGGGTCAAATGAATTGAGTGAAATTTAACAACTTACTCAAAATTGACCGGATCCTCCTAAAAAAGGAACTTGATCAAATGAATTGAATGAAATCAATTGACCAAACAGATCGAGTGAAATGATGATTTATTCAAAATCGACCGAATTGTCCTAAAAATAGGTAAACTGGTCAAATGTATCAAAATTGACAAGATCACCCTAAAAACGGTAAACTGGTCAAATGAAAATTGAACGAAACTGATGATTTATTCAAAATTGATTGAATTGACCTAAGAATGGGTAAACTAATCAAATGAATTACATGAAATTGGCGGTCTATTTAAAATCGACTAGATTGCCCTAAAAATGGACAAATTGATAAAATGGACTAGATGAAATTGATGAATAAAATGGTCCAATTGAGGGAATTGAATTGACAGCTTATTTGAAAATCAATCTATCCACTGGTAGCTTCAAAAATTTATTGTGATGCATTAATCTATGAGTCTTCTAAAAATCAGATTTTGGCCTCAATTTATTTATCGTCTCAATAGTGAGGGATTACTTGTGAATTTCTTCAAATTAATGTCCTTTAAGCAAGGGATTTTTACCAATTTTGATAAAATGGCCAAAAGGTGATTATTAGACGCTCATATTCCAAAAATCACTTTGTGAAAATGATCGAATCCTACCTTACCTTGTGCACTATCCCTTCGGATGGTACAAAATATAAACGTGCAAGTCTCCTTGGATTAAGTATCCGAGACATAAGGTGGTTTATTCCTAACACGGGATCCCCTAAATGGCATTCCCTTTCTAGGGTGGATGCATAATGCCAGTTTATTAAAGCAATAAAACATGCAATTATCATGACCTAAAGGGACCCTTTGTATGCCAGGGTAGGCCTAAAATGATATGCCATTAATTTATGAATATACCAGAATTTCTAAACGTGCAATAACCTATTGATAAGGGTAGGTCCTAAAAGAGGATCATGCCAGACCTCTTATTTCCTAACATTTGTGAATGCAAAAGACAAGAGACAAGGAAAGTTAGTTCAACACATAATCACATAACACGTTGGACAATTTAGATAATATAAAAAGAAACAAAGATAAATAAGAAAAAAGGGGTAGGACCCCTCCCCTCATGAATAGTGTTCCTAATTTAGGGTAAGGTCGACTCTACCCTAGGCAATTCTAATATGGATGCATGAGGCTGGGGTTCACTAATGCATCTAGACTCGATAAGCTTAGGTCCTCGAGCCTTCAGACTTGGAAACCAAAGGTCATCACTCCCAAGGTTCCTTGTCGGTGGCTCGAGCGATTCCCCAGACATTGCTACGCACACGTCGTGTCACGGCTACATGTCTGGGTGAATCTAAAAACAATCCTCAACCTTCGACTAAAAGCTAAAGGTTATTAACCCAAAGCTTTAAGCGGAAGATTAAGTGACCCCTCGGATCGTGCTACGCACACGTCGTGTCGCGATCACACGTCCAAGTGGGTCACCTAATCCTAATAGGGTAGAGTGGCGTGACAAGCCACTAAAGAAAAATAAATGAGGGATGAATAATTAAAGCGTATGCGCGTATGCTAGTGCTTGTTTGGAGGGTAGGGATCAAGAACCAATGCAAGGCTCTAGGGTGATGTCCCCCCCAAATGCAATGCAAAGCGCGAGATAAAACAAGTAAAACATACATCCAAGCAACCAATCATACAAATGTGAGTGAGGGAATAGTTTGATACGCGCGCGCGAGGTAAAAAGTCCTAAAATGGAAAATGCAATGCATAAAAAGGGTAGAAAAAAAGGAAAAGAATAACTAAATCAAATGCTTGGACCCACTTAGGAAGTCCCTAGTGAAGTCGCCAAGCTGTCGCGCCCCACTTTTTGAAGGAGTGAAAGTAGTGTGTAGGATATGTATGTGAACGTGTGTGAAAGTGAAAATAAAAGGGCGTGGGATTGTGAAATGCGACGGTTTAGCGAAACAAAGGGTTTTAGATAGAAAAGGAGTTGCCACTTGGTATAGAGTTAGGGTGTACCAAGTCACCCAAAAAGTGATTTTTGTTTTTGGAAAGAAAAGTAAACAAACCCTTTTTAAGAATTTTTAGGTCTACGTAACCAAAGAGAGGGATCGGGGGTCACATTTGATAAGGGAGAAGGCAAAGGCAAAACCTAAGGCACTCCCTTACCCTAGCCAAAGCTAGTTGCGTGACTTAGCCCCTCTTTTCCTAATTCTTCTACCCAAAATGTGTGTTGCATGTTGGATGTGACTAATGGATATGAAAAAAAATGCAGTCCTAAATCTAAAATATCTCTTATGAGGCTTTTTGGTCCCAACCACATGAATTGTGATGGCCAGTAAGGAAAGCCCTCATAGAGGTCATGAATAATGCAAATGAAGACTCAAGTATGAGTGTAAGTGTGCAAATGTAAGAAAAGTGCATGTGTGCCAATTGAGAAAATGAAGGTGTATGTGTGCAAGTGGATAAAAATATGGTATAATAGTAGTAAATGCATCTAGTGCAATTGGGTGCAATTTTTGAGGTAGAAAAATAAATAAGTAATAGGGAAATAAGAAAAATGTGCGAACATGGCATGTGGATTGAGAAAAATATAAGTAGTGAGAGGGTGTGGATGAAGAAAGTGAGAAAAGTGATATGATAAAAATGAGAATGTATGAACCTAGAGGAATGCATCAAGTCGGGTACGGGAATGACTCCTAACTTCACGACTTTGATTTTTCCTTTGATTAGAAGGGAGAACTAGCGTGCTAAGGCTATTTTGTAGCCACACTCGCTCGTTTCCCTTATCGAAAGGGGACTCTCAAGCAAATGTACCCTATAACTACCATGAGGATGCAAAAACCTAAAATGAGGGAAAAGGGTTGGAGGAGCATGCAAAATGCTAAAAAAACTAAGAAAAATGCATGAAATGTTGTGAAACATGCAAGTATGTACTAACAAGAGGTACGGTCTATTGGGTCTAGCATTGGACTAGCCCTTTTTATGAATTCCTACTAGCGTTGAACTAGTGGAAACGAACAATGAGCCACAACTAGCGTTGGACTAGTGTGGTGACGTACATTCATCCATCACATTCATCCATGACTATAGAAAGCAAGTAGACATGCCAATCACCTATAAACACGTAGCACATAACACTTAGCATGCTCGACTAAATGCAAGAGCCTAATAAAGCAAATTAACACGTAGCAACAAAAGCAAGCAATCAAGCTAATGAACCTATTACATTTGCTAACTAAAACAAATGGGGAAAGGGAAAAGTGAATAAAAATGCTCTCCAACCCCTATCTATTACAAGCCAAGAGGTGTACACATACCCCATAAAAGCAATAGTAAATGAAATAAATGAAGGGAATTAAGGAAAGGCAAGGAAAGCAAAGTAGTCATGCAGTTCTCACTTAGCACGTTGGATTACATAGGGGAGAGACAAAAAAGATAAAAGAAGTTATACCTCTCTTGAAATGGAGCTCTAATGGGGTGAAGTCACTTATTTATCCTCCAAAATAAAAGAAAAGGTCAAGGCACCAATTTAATTTGAAACAATTAAAGAAAATATGCAAATACAAACTCTCTTGATCACAAAGCTCGTAAGATCATGAATTAAGTGCAATTCAAACAAAGCATGGTAGCTAATTGAAGCAAACAAGCAATGAAAAGTGGTAAAATTAGAGCTGCCAAGGACCAAATTGAGGAAATCATTCAATTGATTGGGTCCTAGTAGCATTAGACAAGAAGCAAGGGGTCAGATTGCAATTATCGGAAGCTTTTCATGCAAACCATGCAATCCACGAAGGAAAAACAAGCTTCTGCTACTACTTTCTATTCTCTAGCAACCGAAATGAAATTTGCTGCACTTTCTTTTTTGAACTCAAATTTCTTAATCACAGCTACATCAACACCACCAGCCAAACAGGCAGAAAGCTTAGGAAGAAATCATGTAAAATTCTGGAAAAACATGCAAAAATGGTTCGGCAAATTCGTTGTTTATTTTTTCAGCAAGTATTTGAACACGATTCGAGTATTTTAGACCCCAAACATGCAAATCCAACACCTCTTATCCAATTCCTCTTTCCAACATAAGATCAACCAGCAAATTGGATGGCGGAAACTTTGGCGAGCAGCTGCAGGAAAGAAAACAGCGAAGAGAATGCAAAAACTTTTGTTCTGCTGCTGGAAAGACTCACACAAACAGCTAAGGGCAGGGAAGAAAAGATAGCAGCAAATCATGAGGAGGAAATGTATCTTTTGGACCAAACCGCAAACAGGAAGAAATGAAATGAGAGCAACCGACAGAACCTAATTCTAGTCAAACTTAACATGCCTTGCTCTTAATACAAACAAAACCAGAACTTCAAAACCAGCTGCGGTAGACCTTCAAACATCAACATAACCAAACTAAACTCAAGCAAACCTCATGGATTTATCAGAAAAAAACCTATAGAAAGACTTCCAAACACCTCATCAGGATTGAATACTAGCATGCAAACCAGGGTAAAACCCGGTTTTGATAGAGAAATTAGTAAAACCAACTTCGCTTATGAAGTTTTTTTACAAATGAAACGAGCTTGTTGCTAACTAAAAAAAAATAGGAAATAATTTCTACACTTAAAGTCTTATGATCTGCAAGACCCAGAGGCAATGATATGAAACCAATGTCCGAAACAGTTAGGGCAGGGGAATGAAAGAAACAAACGAATAAAACTAGACCATGAGAAACAGAGAAACAAGAAAGGAAAAGAAAATCAAGTAGCGATACACTTGGTAACGGATAAGGATGATGTGTAGGCGAAGGAGGATGAAAGAAAGGGTTACCTTGAAGGATGATTGAACTCCACAGAACACCAACGAGACCTGCTGCAATTTTGACGAGGGAAACCGCAAGTGAAAGTACGGAGATCTGTCAACCCCCGTTCTTTTCCATTCGCCACCTCTTTTTCCTCTTCCAAGTTTCTTCCTTCAGTCACCAAATCCTTTTTTAGCCGTCACTCAACTTCCTTTCCTCAGCCCTGGTTTCTTTCTTCCCTAGCCGTAGCTATCCTTTTCCTCTCTGAAGCTTTTCTCTCCTTCTTCCCCCAGCTCTCCGCTCAGCCATAGCTCTCACTCTCTCCCCTTTTGAACTCCTTTCCCCAGTTTCCTTTTCGGTATCTCTCCCTCACTCTCTAACCCTGGCCGCCAGTTCCCTTGCTTTTTCACAGCTGCCCACGAGCCCCTAAACCCTCAGCTCTCGTTTGGATTCCTGCTCCCCCCCGCCGTCATCCAACCTTTCCAACTTCATGGCTTTATATAGGCATCAGCCATCCCTCAAACCTAACATCTACGGTTCCCTTTTCTGCATTTTACTGTGGCCCTCCGTGAGCCTTTAGATGGCTTTTGCTTTCCAGAATTTTAAGTTGCCGGATGAAGGGTCAGATGGCCTTATACTATGCTAATCCGATGGAGCAAAATATCGGGCAGAATGACCGGAAAACCCACTGGAAGAAAACTGCATTTTTGTTTCTTGCATTCTGTTGGTACGCTGCTTATTTAGGAATTTCATCGTTTTTTTTTCTTAATCAGCCTAAAACCCGCGTGCGGGTTTCCTTTTTTTTTTTAACAAAATAAACAACAAACTTTCCTAATTTGAATCTAAAAATTTAAAGAATATTTTTGTGAGCAATTCTCTTTTTTTTTCACAAAATCTTAAAATTAATAGACAAATAAGGAAAAAAGAATAAAATTAACAAATAAAACTAAATTAAAAGATTTGATGTCCAAAATGCTTAAAAAATGTCTAAGATAAAATTTTGAGATAATTAAAACAAAAACGAGTAAAAATTTGGTGTCTACACTAAGTTCAGTAAGTGTGAATTTTGGTTGGAAAAAGTGGCGTTTCTAGGTCACATGATTTCAAAAGATGGGCTTGCTGTAGACCCGGCGAAAGTAGAAGCTGTGGCCAAATGGAAGCGGCCAGAAAATCCCACAGAGGTGCGAAGTTTTCTAGGTTTAGCAGGGTACTACCGCCGATTTATAAAGAACTTCTCTAGAATTGCAGGACCCTTGACTAACTTGACCAAGAAACAAGGAAAGTATATTTGGGAAGCTAAGTGTGAAAGTAGTTTCCAAGAACTTAAGAAGCAGTTAACTATGGCTCCAGTTTTAACTTTGCCCAGTGGGAACGATAGCTACACGGTTTATACCGATGCTTCAAAAGAAAGGCTATGGTGCGTGTTGATGCAAAATAGGAATGTGATTGCCTATGCGTCTTGGAAGTTAAAACCTCATGAGCAGAATTATCCAACCCATGACTTGGAGCTTACGGCTGTAGTGTTCGCTTTGAAAAAATGGCAACATTATCTCTATGGTGTGACTTTCGAGGTCTATACGGATCATAAGAGCCTTAAGTATCTGTTTTCTCAGAAGGAGCTAAATCTAAGACAACGTCGATGGGTAGATTTCTTAAAAGATTATGACTGTACAATTAACTACCATCCTAGAAAAGCCAACGTTGTAGCAGATGCTTTAAGTCGAAAGGCTCAACTAGCAAGTTCTATGGTGGGAAAGTGGAGCCTGTTGGAAGATGTATGTGAGTGGAAACCTCGTCTGGAACCAAAGAAAGTGATTTTTGGAAATATTGAGGTGAAGTCGACACTGATGGAGCGGATCAAAAAGGGCCAAGTGAAGGACCCAATAGTGCAAAAGTGGGTGGAAAAGGTGAAGAAAGGGGAGTTGCCTAACTTTAACCTAGACCTTGATGGAATCTTAAAGTTCCGAAATCGTGTCGTTGTACCCAGGGATTAGGAGTTAAAGAGGGAGATTTTGGAGGAATCTCACCGCTCTAGGTATACGGTGCACCCAGGAAATAATAAGATGTACCAAGATCTTAAAAGTCTGTATTGGTGAGAGAATATGAAGACGGAGATTGCCCAGTTTGTGCAAAAGTGTCTCACGTGCCAACAAGTAAAAGCTGAGCATCACAAGCCGTCAGGTCTGTTACAGCCTTTAGAGATCCCTGAATGGAAATGGGAGCACATAACGATGGATTTTGTATCAGGGTTGCCACGAACACAAAAGGGGTATGATGCAATTTGGGTGATAGTAGATCGATTAACCAAGACCGCACATTTCCTGCCAGTAAATATGAAATATTCTTTGGAGAAACTTGCTAAACTTTATATGGATGAAGTGGTGAGACTACACGGGGTACTAGTGAGCATTGTATCCGATAGAGACCCTAGATTTGTATCCCGATTCTGGTAGAAATTGCAAGAGGCTCTAGGAACTAAGTTGAATTATAGTACAGCGTATCACCCGCAAACTGATGGACAATCTGAGAGAACTATTCAAACTCTTGAGGATATGCTGAGAGCTTGTATTGTGGATTTTGGAGGAGGTTGGAGTCAATACTTAACCTTGGTTGAATTTACATATAACAATAGTTATCACTTCTCTATTCAAATGGCCCCATATGAAGCCTTGTATGGACGACAATGTCGATCCCCAATCCATTGGGATGAAGTAGGAGAGAGAAAAATTATAGATCCGGCCACAATACCATGGGTTGAGGAAGCTTATGAAAGAATAAAGGTGATCCGCCAGAGACTTCAAACAGCCCAAAGCCGACAAAAAAGTTATGCCGATCATCGGAGAAAGGATTTGGAATTTGAGATAGGGGATAAAGTGTTTCTTCGGATTACCCCATTGAAGGGAAAGATTAGAGCAGGAAAAGGGAAAAAGTTGCAACCAGGATATATAGGACCTTTCAATGTACTTCAACGAATAGGAAAGGTGGCTTACCGACTTGAGTTACCAGCTAGTTTGTCTAGGATCCATGACGTTTTCCATGTTTCTTTGCTTAAGAAATACCATCCGGATCCAACTCACATTTTGCCACCCGAAGATGTTGAACTTGACGAGTCCTTAACTATGAAGAACGACCCGTTCAAATATTGGATCAGAAGGTGAAGGACTTGAGAAACAAGCAGATTCCTTTAGTAAAGGTTTTATGGAAGCATCACGAAGTGGAAGAAGCAACCTGGGAGCTAGAAAAAGACATGCAAGAGAAATATCCCGACCTGTTCATGACGAAAGGTATGAATTTCGAGGTCGAAATTTTTTTAAGGGGAAGAGAGTGTGAGAACCCGGAAATTCCTTATATTTTTCGCAAAAATTCCCTTTTATTTGAAAATTATTTGGAAATTATTATTCCATACTATCCTATGGCTCAATCACCCTAGAAAAATGCCAATGGTCATAGGAAATTAGGGTTTTTCTATTCGTTTTCAATTTGAAGTGAAATAGGGTTTTTTGTGTATCCGTAGTGTAATTATCCGGTACGGAGCGAGAATCAAATTTGATGCTTAAGGGTGACTTTTAGGTGAGAAATAATATGTGATTAGAAACAATGATCTAAAGTTAGTGAATAGGAAGTAAAAACCCTAGTACAGGTGATTTATGGAAAAACGGTGCGAACCGACGTGTACCGTGCACTACCGATTGAACGCACCACTTGACCACCACTTTCTTACCATACAATCTCATTAATATTTGAGCAAAATATCCTTTCATTTTCCAGCTAGCTTTGACCGAATTTTAGGACTAAAAATGCAAGAAAGAAAAAAAGAAATTTTGGTTGGTATTAGTGGCGACAAGTGTCACTCAACCATGGCTACTTAAACAAGCCAAAAGTCCAACCTTCTTATCCTTCATTTTGCTACATTTCCCCATTTTTCTGCTGCTTGGCCGAGACAAGAGAGGAGAGAAAGAGAGCAAGAAACAAGCTTCCTTCTTCTTGAGTTGAGCCATCTAAGTGAGGAATTAAAATTCTAAACCGATTAAAGCGTGACTTGTGAGCTTGAGAAGCTAGGGGAACCAAGAATTCCAAGAGGAGGTGAAGTATTACTCTTGCAAGCTTCATTTGTTGAGGTATAAAGCTAAACCATGGCTTTGGTTCTTTTATTTTGGTTTAAGTTGTGGTATAATTCATGTTGTGGTTGGATTAGTAGTGATACAAGTTGTTATGATGATTTAAAGGTGATATATGTGAGTTAGGGTTTGAGGTATGTGCTGCCTATACTTGCTATATGGATGATATATGTTGTATCTAAGCTTATATAAGTGGTTGTATTGATGATTGGAGCAAGAAATCAAGAAAGGTTGCATTGAAAACGAAAAATTCCAGATTTCTGGAAAATTTTAGCCCATTCTGTCTGGTTTTATTGCATCATGTTAGAGGCCAAATTAGGCTTGCCAAAAAACAATAAAGTTGTAGAGAATGATATTTTATAGGTGCCTACAAAATTTCAGCTCAATCGGATTAACGTAGCCTATGAAAAGACCAAAATACCCTCACTGCCCTAGGTTAAATTCCAGTGTTCCGCGCAGACAGTTCAGTCTATTTGGCTGTATTTATTCACTATAATCCGTGTGGATTTAGTCATTTTCCAAAACATGAAAGTTTTATTACTTTATCTTAGCTTTTCAACGCCACCAAGAACACCTTAAACGGACCTTGGTAGACTGAGATCTGGCCATTTGAATACAGTATGGTTAAATTGCCGATTAGTTGGAATTAGGTTATGTGAATTGGGAATTTGACTAGGTTACACTGGAAATTAGACTAAGTGCTCTTCATGAAAACTGTAGGTCTTCATCTTAGCTTTGAAATGGTATAAGTTTCACCTCAATCTGATAAACGTAGCCTCGGATGTGCCCGTTCCGTTAAAACCCGTCAAAACTGTCTTTTGTAAACTTCGTTTCCGCACTCGTTATTAGCTTGATTTCTTGTTCTTGTATTGTCTTGAGCCTATTGAATGGCTATTGAAATGAAATTGTGTTATGGGTAACCTTGGGTTGGATTGAGTAAAAGAATGAAGCCTAAATGGCTGGAAATATGAAAATACAAAGGGCATGCTGCCCAAATTTACGCTCGAGGACTATAGAAATACACTTGCGACTTGGGTAAAGCTAATATGAATATCACTTGAGCCACCTAGGACTTTGGCTACCTTGATTATCGAGGGTTATACGTTAAAACCTAGTCGAACTTGTACCCTTGAGGAAAAGACATAATAACCCATGTAAACCCGTTTTCCTTGCACTTTCGACTCAAATGTTATTTCCAAGTATATTTGCTACAAAATCTTCCAGTTGAAAAGCGAGCAAGTGTTTCACGAATGTCTTCCAAATGAACTTTAATTATTTGATTCTTACTGAATGAAACGTTTAAGTTTCGAATCTTGGTCATGTTTCAAAGTTCTCAAACTGAATTTTATCGCAGATCTGGACTCCAAACCTGGAGTATAACTGAACGTGAATACTTGAAGCACTATATTTTGGTGAGTGCTTCCAAATATCCGATTGCACTTAATACATGTGTTTCCTACTTGACCCACATGATTACATGATGAATGAATGATAGGGCAAGGGTGTACTTTACCGCACTTGCCCTAATATGACTTGTTCTTGTTTATTGATTACACTTGATTCGCTATACATGTACATGAGTTATATCTTGCTTGGAATTCCAGAAACCCTGTGGCTAGTTAATCGAGTCGAGCCGGCAAGGGCCTGGTCGATTAGATAATGAACCCTGGGTAACTAGTAATGTCGAGTGGAGTGTATCTCCTCAGCAAAACGGTATACTCGAGTATTACCACCCGTGTTTCGTGTGGCGTGCCGGCCCGGGGAAGGGGGTTGATCGGTGAATAGAGACTGGCGTGTAGTGGGGTTTTATTTGGACTAGTTATTACTTGAAAGTTGACAGAGTGTCAACTACCAATCTATCAAGCTGGAATGGAGCCAAGACCTGAATCACTGTATCCTTACATGTCAATGTGAACTTGATATTGTTGGACTAGCTGAAGTGCTATTTCTCTGATTTGACTTGTTTGCTCGCTATTTCACTATTACTTTGCTATCATTTGGTATGTTGGCCAATTTGATATTTGGACTTCACTGAGCTTTGGCTCATTCCGTTAGTTTTGTTTTCCTTACAGGGGTACGAGCGAGGCGTGAGACGTGTAAAGACTAGCGTAGTTTAGTTGTTGACTTTTGACTTGTACTCGCGCTATTCCTCGAATAGAATGTTTCGTATTTGGATTGTATACGCTTTGAACTAGTTTGGGGATATTGAGACTTTGTACCTTGATTTCTATCAATGTAAATTATAAGCTTGAATTGTGGATGTTATTTATGGTTCATGGATGTATGCACGTGATTCGAGTGAGAGTAAGTGAGTGAGTCCTGGCGAGAGCTGGGCAGGCGGTCCGCCGAACCCTTTAGTAAGCCTCAGGGGGAGGTGGGGTCGTCACAGACATGAACAGTGCCGGAAACGTCAGAATCCGGCCGGAACCTGGCCAGATTTTCAGCCTGATTCTTGGCCGAATACTGGCCAGAGAGCAAGGCCGGATTTCCAATTTCCCTCAGGCAATCCGGCCGGTTTCTGGCAGGATTCGACCCTGATCTTTCTCGCCAAATTTTTCTTTCGTCGTTTAAAACTCAAATCTGCCCAAAATCCATCCAACATTCACCAAATGCGTATATACCTTGAAACCAACATTTACAAGCCCAAAATAGCATTCCAAAAGTTATCCAACAAGTTTATACAAGAACAGTTCCAAAATTTCAATGCAAACAAGAAAGCTAAGTCCGAGTGAGGAACCATTCAAAATGTGTTTAATCACGCTCAAGACAACAACCGTAGTACCAAGGCCTTCCCAAAAGGTTTTCAAATCCCTATAAGGAAAACAAAAGAGAATAGGATGAGCTCTCGCCCAACGAGGTACTTTCACTCAAGCAAGGAAGTTCAATTCCTGAAAACTCGCGTTGCATTTGGCATTCCACACAAACCGACAATGCTTCTTCGTCAGGTCGGTTAAAGGACCGGTAAGTTTAGAAAAGTCTTTGATGAAGTGCCGATAATACCCCGTTAAACCTAGAAAATTACGAATCTCGGTGGGATTTTCTGGTCTCTCCCAATTAGTCACCGCCTCTACTTTTGCCGGATCAATCGAGATGCCTTCTTGAGAAATTATGTGCCCTAGAAAAGAAATCTTCTCTAGCCAAAATTCGCACTTGCTGAACTTGGCGTACAATTGATGGTTTTTTAGGGTTTGTAAAACAATCCTTAGGTGCTGTTCGTGCTCCTCACGGGTCTTGGAATAAACCAAGATATCGTCAATGAAGACCATGACAAATCGATCCAAGTAGGGCTTACAAACCCTATGCATTAAGTCCATGAAGGCGGTAGGGGCGTTGGTCAGTTCAAAAGGTATAACTGCGAATTCATAGTGCCCGTATCTTGAGTTGAAAACAGTTTTCGGGATGTCCTCCTTCCTAATTAGCAACTGGTAATACCCTTGGCGGAGGTCCAGTTTCGAGAAGACCACGGCTCCTTGAAACTGGTCGAACAACTCGTCAATATGGGGCAGTGGATACTTATTTTTAACCGTGACATTGTTTAACCCTCGGTAGTCAATACACATCCTCAAGCTACCGTCCTTTTTCTTCATAAACAGTACAGGGGCTCCCCATGGAGACCCACTCTCATGAATGAATCCCCGCTCCAAAAGATCTTGTAATTGTAATTTTAGCTCCTTAAGCTCTGCAGGGGCCATCCGATACGGGGTTTTTAAGATAGGTGAAGTTCTCGGTAGCAGGTCGATCTTAAATTCTATCTCTCTTTTTGGAGGTATGGATACCAACTCATCAGGAAACACATCTGGGTACTCCCTTACTATGGCCACGTCCTCCACCTTCAATTTATCCGTGGGGGTATTAATTAGAAAGGCTAAAAATCCCTGCACCACTCCATTGAGCAGTTTCCTAACCCGAATACCCGAGATCAGAGCGGATGAGGCTAACCTACCCTTTATATCTAACCTTAGGGTCACCTCCCCAGGAATGCGAAACTCCACCACCTTCTTTTTACAATCCAATTGGGTATTATACCTAGCTAACCAGTCCATGCCCAAAATCACATCATACCTCTTGATGGATAGGCTAATCAAGTCCCCTAACAATCTTCTTTCTCCCACCCAAACTTCACAATCCTTATAAACCAAACTAGTAACCAAAACGATGATCCCCCGAAGGTGTACTAACTTTTAGGTCGTAAGGTAAACTAGTAGGTTTTATATCGATGCAACACATGAAATTAGGATTAACGAAGGAATGAGTGGCACCCGGATCTTCTAAAACTTTTGCAAAATAGTGGAATACAGGGATCGTACCTTCTACGACCTCAGAGGAATCGGGGACTTGCTGGGGTTTTAACGAGTACACTCGAGCCGCGACCTTAGGTTTCGTCCCATCGCCCTTAGCTAGTCCGGCATTGGTCCTCGGTGGTTGCTGACTCCCCTTCCCATCTTGCTTTAGGATTGGGCAGGTAGCAAGCTGGTGGTCTGCGCTTTCGCGCCACAGACATTTGCCCTCTTTCTTCCAACAATTGTCCTCGGAGTGGTTCGACTTTCCGCAGTATTCACAAGGTCCACGGGACGCCGTGCCTGAACCCCTCTGAAAACTTCCTCCTTGGCCTCTCCCAACTGGGCCATCCCCGAACGGAGCCCCTTTGCCGACTCCCGACTGTCGTCCATCTCCGAATCCCCGTCTCAACTTGGGTGGGGTACCCTTATCCCCTTGCTCGGAACTGCTTCCAGGAAAGCCTCGCTTCTTTGCCTGGAAGTTCCGTACTTGTAGCCTAGCATTCTCCACCCGTTGGGCCTTCTCCACGGCCTCACTAAAAGCACTAATCTGAGCCACCGCGAGGTCCTTCTGAATTTCTACGTTCGAGCCCTGGATAAAGCGCCTTATCCGTCGTTGCTCGGTCATAATCAGCTCAGGGGCAAATTTGGATGGTGAGTGAACTGGCTCTCGTACTCCGCTACAGACTGGGCCCCTTGGCGAAGTTGGATAAACTCATCTTCCTTCCGCTCCTGAACTAAGGGAAGGAAGAATTTAGCATTGAACTCTCGCATGAAGTTCACCCACGTCCGAGGCGTCTGCTCCCGTTCCCATTTCTGTCGGATGACGTTCCACCAGGAACGGGCCGCCCCTTCTAGTTGGAAGACAGCGAAGGTCATCTGCCTTTCCTTGGTGTAGTGCAAGGCAGCAAAAATACCCACCATTTTCTCGAGCCACCTTTCGACGACATCCAGATCGGGCCCCCCAATGAACTTCGATGGCGCAAACTTCTAGAATCTCTCGAGAGCCCGATCGTCACTCTCGACGTGGTTGCCAGGGTTCCCAAGGTTAGGATTAGGGTTTTGACCCTGTTGCTGCACCACCTATGCCAATAAATTGGTCATTTGCTGCATGGCAGCAGCTATCTGAATGTTGGGATCAACCCTAGGTTCAGGGTTAGGTCCCGCTGAGGTTTCCCCAGCGCCCCTGTCCGACATAGGTTGCCTAATCCCGCGCCCACGTCCCCGTCCACTACATGTGCTTTCCATAAAATCTATTCGATCTAAGCAAATGTAACTAGAACAATAAGATAACAATGCATGTAAGTAAGAAACTCGAAAGCTTTTAAAATAGCGCATATATACATTCCAACCAAAGTCAAACAACCCACATATTAATAACCAGTCAAGTCAAGTACAACAAAACAGTCCACAAGGGAGTGGCATCATCACAAGTAATATACATCACTAGTCCAAACATACAAAAACGGCTAGCCAAGGTTCGCTCCTAAGTCTACCATTCCCTATCCTTCCTATATACAACAGTCAAAAGCCTCCAAATTACTCCAAAAGTGGCGGCCTAATCCGTTGTCGGGCTAGTGGACCCACCCGACGGGGTGGATTCATATCCTGCCTCGGCCCCTATACACGACGCTTCGTCGCTCTCCTCCTCGAGCAAGTCATCACAAAGGTTCAAGATTGACTCGCCTCAAACCCTAACTTTTCGCGCTCTCTTAGTCATACGCTCACGTGCCTCCCCGAGTTGAGCGCAGAGGTCGTCCACCCTATCTTCACCTTCGATCACGTCATATTCTAACTCATTGATTTGCTCGGCTTGCTTCTCGTTGGCCGCCTTAAGTTGGTTCACCTCGGCCTTGAGCCTAGCGTTATCCTTTGCCAACTCCTTTCGTTCCTCAACCACGGCCAACACAACGGTGTTGGGGTAAGCGTAGGTGTGGCAGCACTCACACTGTCGGAGTCAATTTGCCAGGCTCCAACGTAAAACGGCCCCTCTTGGGCGAATCTGATACTTGATCACTGGGAGCACTACATGGGGTCGCTCACCGGCGGGGCTACCACTCGGCCCACTATGTTCGTCCATCCTACACCAAAAGCGCAGTTAACTTAAGGACTCTTAAAGAAATAACTAAGTATATCTCTCAAGTCAAGCATTTCTAATACACCCA
Source organism: Coffea arabica (assembly GCF_036785885.1). NCBI lineage: Eukaryota > Viridiplantae > Streptophyta > Magnoliopsida > Gentianales > Rubiaceae > Coffea > Coffea arabica. The sequence continues at coordinate 44,564,041 of NC_092320.1, read as the reverse complement.
GACTAATCCAAACCTAGGCTCTGATACCACCTGTGACAGCCCCACCTCCCCCCAAGGCGAACCAAAGGGGTTAGCGGACTGCCTGCCCAGCTCTCGCCAGGACTAACGAGATAAATTAATGCGGTCTAAAACATTCCGGAACACACAAGCGCGATTAAACAAGTCAAAATGACAAATTAAAAAAAAAAAAAAATCGGAGCCGACATGAACAGTGCCGGACACGTCAGAATCCGGCCAGAATCTGGCCGGATACTGGCCAGAGAGCAAGGCCGAATTTCCAATTTCCCTCAGTGCACTGGCCGGATTCGACCCTGATCTTTCCCGCCAAATTTTTCTTTCGTCGTTTAAAACTCAAATCTGCCCAAAATCCATCCAACATTCACCAAATGCATATATACCTTGAAACCAACATTTATAAGCCCAAAATAGCATTCCAAAAGTTATCCAACAAGTTTATACAAGAGCAGTTCCAAAATTTCAATGCAAACAAGAAAGCTAAGTCCGAGTACAATTAGGGTTTTGTCTATTGAGGAACCATTCAAAATGTGTTTAATCACGCTCAAGACAACAACCGTAGTACCAAGGCCTTCCTAAAAGGTTTTCAAATCCCTGTAAGGAAAGCAAAAGAGAATAGGATGAGCTCTCGCCTAATGAGGTACTTTCACTCAAGCAAGGAAGTTCAATTAAGCATAACTCCGATCATTCCAAAGTCATCCCATAAAAGCCAACTAAAAACATATTTTAATTCAAGTAGTAAAAGGATATGGATGGCTCACAAGAGCCCCTTTCCTCGCTTGCCATACTTGATCGTATCTCATTGACTCTCCGTCAATGTACAAAGTAACCAAATGTAGGCTCCACTTTACACCCTTTCCTTCCTCCTCACATACCCCAACTGGGCCTTGTGAGAACCCTAGAATTTGCATATTTCCTTAGTCTATTGTTTCTTCTCCTTTTCTCCTCTTAAGTGCAAAATTTGTTAACCAATCGTTGGAAACAAAGGAAGGCCTAGTTGTTATGTGCATTTATGTAGGAAATATGTATGTAGGTGTATGTGTTAGAAGTACGTTTGAGGGCGACAATTGAATTCGGAAAAGAGGAAAAATTTTCGATAAAGGCTGTAGGGCCGAATCCGGCCGGAAATCCGGCCAGTTCTTGGCCGGATTGTAGGCCGGATTGAGGTGCATTTTTGAAAAAAATTTGGTTTCGTCTCTGCCTCATATCCGGCCGGATTGTGACAGGACAGCTGGTTTGACCAGCGTTTTTTCTTCCTTCTTATCACCTTTTTGGCCCAAAATATCTCATTTTCTTTCCTTCTCAACCGAGAGCTTTGGGAGCAAAGTGAGAGAGAACTCTTCAATCTTCATCTTTGGTTTTGCTTCAATCTTGATATTTCACCGTTAGAATTTTATTTTACTCCACACAAGTGTTGGCTAAGGTGGATTCAAGGTGCTAGTGGAGTTATTTTTGGAAGTGAAGTCCTAACTCTCTACCTTTGCTTGAGTTTAAGGTGAGTGGTTAAGTTCAAAATTCTTTGTTGGTTCTCTTCTTGGTTCATTAGTGATTAGTAATGGCTAGTAGTGTTATATTGTGAATGATTTCATGAGATTAGTGGATTATGGTGAAGTTTTTAATTATTATGATTTTTTTCTGTTTTCATATGATTATTGCTTTTGGCTAGGTGTGGTGAATGGAAATGATATAGAATGAGGCTAGTTGGTGTGAATGATGGTTTATTGCAAGATATTCTTGTTTGAAAGGAAATTTGGAAAACTTAGGGCTTCATTATCTTCAATTCTGCCCGGCACTGTTCACCCTAGTTAGAGGCCGAATTGGCCTTTTCTTAAAACATAAAAGTTGTAGGTATTGATGTGTTTGAGGTGCCTGTAAAATTTCAGGTCATTTAGAGTAGTGTAGAGTGAGAAAAGGCAAAATTACCCCTGCTGCCCTGGTTTCATCCGAAATTGGGACTTGCTTCTGTAATTAGCTAATTTGGCTAGGAATACTTCTGAACTAGTTGTTGAGGTCTTCTGATGAAATGTAGCTGGATGTCTTAGCTACGGTATGCCTTTGGAATCAATGCATTTGGACTTGTATAGACTGAGTTGTGCTCATTATAGCAGAATGTAATTTGTGAACCTGTTATTGCTGTTCGGGTTTAGTATCTTGCATATTTGACTTAGTTGTGCTAGGAACTGGACTGAGTGACCTTCTACATTATTGTATCCCTGTCTCATAGCTTCGAAATGGTGGGTCTTATACCCTAATCCAATAATCGTAGTGCCTTTAGTGCCATTTCCGCAAAATGTTGTCAAGCACTGTTTTATCTGAAAATGTTTCTAGCTTGTTTTTCGTATTTATTGTTGTATTTATATAACTTTAAGCCTAGTGAACGGCTTTTGGACATGAGATTATTCTATATGACATGTTGGGACTGATTTGGGGAAAATAATGAAGCCATTAATGGCTGGAAAATAGGTAAACACAAGGGACATGCCGTCCGTTTATTTTCTTGTAAATTGAATAAGTTAAAGTGATTTTTGGAAATGTATTTTGTATCAAATTGAACGTATTTCCTTGGAAGTGTCTTCGGGTCTTTGAATAAGGGTTCCAAGGCTAAGTTTCTATTTGAACTCGCATATTGTCATTTGGCAAAAAAATGTAACCGTTTTATCTTTTGAAAACATGATACCTCTTCCGTTTCAAACTTCAAATGTCCCTTAAGCCTTTCCAACCTATAGAGGTATGAGTTCGGGTTTTATTGGCCATAAGTGCATTGTTTCTAAGCAAGGCTTTAAGCGTGGAAGTTAAAGTATTTTGTCCTCCTTTTCACATGATTTTTATCAAGGCATTGGTCATTTATTGGCCACTTGAATTTATATGCTTTTGAGTCATATAAGCAATTCCTAAAGAATGTTTTCTTAGCCTCTCTATTGGAATTTTGAATTGTTTTGAGGTAAGTGTTTCCTCTTAGAGATTTTATAACCTTCTTGGTTTGGGTTGCATTAGGGTTATTCTTGTCTACGGATCCAAGTGCCCTCTTTACACTTTGAAGGTCTTTTTATACGTTCACTCGCGAGTAGTCGGGTAATTGTTGATTTCCTCTAAATCATGTTAAATGGATTGTAATGTGATCTTTGTGGAATTTTAGGTTTCATTGGTGATTGAGAATTGGGCGTTGTTTTGCGGTTATAGGTGAGTGTTCCTTGTTTGTTATGTTTCCTGATTTTATGGCTTGTTTGAATGATTGATAACGTGTTAAACGCTTTCAATGATTGCTAAAATGATTTTCGAGGCGAGTGTGTACTTTACCGCACTTAGCCTAAATGATTGTGAAATTTTAATGATAGAGCGATTGAAATGTTAATTGTGCATGAATGTAGGCCTTCGGGCTGAACTGGCCATTGCCCCTTGTTACCGGTCGTCTCGAGCCAGTTGGACTCGGTCGAGCGATTAGGAACTTGGGTGAACGATCCGGTATACTCGAGTATTACCCTGTAGGTTGGTGGAGCCTGGCCAAAAGCCAGGGACGGGGTGAATGAAATGAATGAATGAATGAACGAGGGGTTTTACTTATACAAAATGCATTTTCAAATGATTGAAGGAAGGAGAATGGAAGGAGAATGAATGAATGAATGAATGAACGATTGGCTCCTTGTGAGCCGTATCCTTTTAATGAATGTGTTTATCGCTTTATTGTACTTGTATCGTGAATTGTTGTTTACATGCATTTGTTTCTCTTGTTGCCTATGTGTACGGAACCTCACTGAGCTTTCCAGCTCATCCCTTTAGTTTTTGTTTTCCTTAGCAGAGGAAGACGTGCGAGGACGGAGGCTACGAATAGATTGGCCGTTGTAGTACTTTGGTTTCTTTTATAAAGGTTCTCGCCCTAGTGCTTGGCACGGGCTGGTTGTATGGTGAATTGAGAACCTATATTTTGACAGTTGTACTTCCATTGAGACAGTAATGTATATAAGTTCACGTTTAAGTTTGGAATTATTGTTATTTCGATTGTTTTGTGGATTTTCTTATCTTTTCTTATAGTGACTGACTGAGTCCCGGCGAGAGCTGGGCAGGCGGTCCGCCGATACCCTGGGGTACGCCCTAGGGAGAAGTGGGGCCGTTACAGTTGGTATCAGAGCCTGCTTCGCGTGGTCTCTGCGCGGAGTGAGCCTGGACTGAGTGATAAATAGGTATGATGGATTAAGTGCTCGTTGGAGCATAAGCTTTGAACTGTGAATGTTATAGGCCTTAAATCTTTCTCATGGTATCTAAGGACAATAGATAGGTACGTCTGGGAGGAATTTCGATTGTAGATGGTATACTCTTGGGACTGGCCAGCTCGAGAGATGAATTATCTTATTTCGGATTCTAGTACCCGAGTACTCCAGAGTTGAGACGATGTTAAGTATATGAGATTTATATTTTGAGACCATGAACAGGCTTTGTCCGACTAGAATGAGTACCAGAGGTTAAGGGATATCCAGTGTGAACAGTAAGTGACGTGAGAGACCGGACGGGGTTACCTTAGCTGAAACTGGGACGACACATCACCTCCTTGTTTGATTCGCCCGTATATTCTTATTATATGACGTCCATTGATGTATTTGTATGAATATGTTCCTGACTTGATATGTACTTGTGAAATTGAACCTCTATTTACTTGATATGTGGGGTGTTATGTGCGTATATGTTACTTGTGTACTTGGTACATCGGTGTTGTTGTTTTAGTCCTCTTATCGCCTTTATTCATTAAATTAATTTTGAAAAAAGAGAGAAGGGAAAGATATATCTATGGACGGGAGACGTAGTCAGGGACGTGGTCGAGGCCGTGGAACTAAACGGACCCCAGAACCTAGAGTAGAAAGGGAAACGTCCGCCGAACAAGAACAAGAACCTAGAGTTGAGGCCGGAGACCAAATGGCGACGGCAATTCAACAAATGGCAAACATCTTGACAAGGTTGGTGGACCAACAAGGTCCAATACCTGTAAATCAACCCCGGAACCCTGAGATGGGCGAAGATAAAGCTCTGGAGAGGTTTCAGAAGTCTGCACCTCCAAAATTCGCTGGAGGGCCTGATCCGGATATCGCTGAGCAATGGTTAGAGGCCATGGTGAATATATTCACAGCTTTAAACTACACTGAGCAGAGGCAAGTGAACTTTGCAGTGTTTCAATTTGAAGGACCGGCCCGAGCGTGGTGGAACGTAATTAGAGCAAAATGGGAAAGGGAACGGACCATATGGACTTGGGCGAACTTTACCAGAGAATTTAATGAGAAGTACCTCCCACCTTTAGTCCAAGAAAGGAGGGAGGATGAATTTATTGGACTACGCCAGGGGACATTAAGTGTGGCTGAATACGAAACGAGATTCACCAAACTATCCAAGTTTGCCTCAGAATTAATAGCCACGGAACCGAGAAGAGTAAGGCGGTTCATACAGGGATTGAACTTGGACATTCAAGAGGCGTTGGCAGCAGCGCAAGTGAACACTTTTACGGAGGCCCTTGAGAAGGCTCAACGAATCGAGAGAGCCAAGGCACAAATAAAGGCCTCCCAAACTCGGAAAAGAGGTGCATCGGGCAGTGGATTGGAAGAGTTTAGTGAAACGATGGCGCCGTCTAAAGTGTCAAAAGTAAGCCAGTTATCCTATCCGCCATGGACAATAGGGGCAGTTGATGAGAGGTCTACTAAAGGAAGTCAAATTGGACCTAAGGAGATTTCTCAAGATAGTCAAAGGATGACCTCTCCCTTGATTTGCGGTTACTGTGGAAAGGCCAACCACACCGAAGATGCTTGTTGGCGGAAAGGGCGGAAATGTTTGATTTGTGGAAGCAGTGAGCATCAAGTGAGCAATTGTCCGAGGAGACATCCACGTGAGGGTAGTACTCAGTCACAAGATGGAACGAAATCAAAACCAGTGAAAGAAAGAGGGAACCGAACCAATGTACCGGCCAAAGCATATGCATTAGACAACCGAACGGTTCCGGACTCGCCTGAGGCAAATGAAGGTGAGGAAAAAAAAAATTTCGAGGACGAAATTTCTTAAGGGGGGGAGAGTGTGAGAACCCTAGAATTTGCATATTTCCTTAGTCTATTGTTTCTTCTCCTTTTCTCCTCTTAAGTGCAAAATTTGTTAACCAATCGTTGGAAACAAAGGAAGGCCTAGTTGTTATGTGCATTTATGTAGGAAATATGTATGTAGGTGTATGTGTTAGAAGTACGTTTGAGGGCGACAATTGAATTCGGAAAAGAGGAAAAATTTTCGAAAAAGGCTGTAGGGCCGAATCCGGCCGGAAATCCGGCCAGTTCTTGGCCGGATTGTAGGCCGGATTGAGGTGCATTTTTGAAAAAAATTTGGTTTCGTCTCTGCCTCATATCCGGCCGGATTGTGACAGGACAGCTGGTTTGACCAGTGTTTTTTCTTCCTTCTTATCACCTTTTTGGCCCAAAATATCTCATTTTCTTTCCTTCTCAACCGAGAGCTTTGGGAGCAAAGTGAGAGAGAACTCTTCAATCTTCATCTTTGGTTTTGCTTCAATCTTGATATTTCACCGTTAGAATTTTATTTTACTCCACACAAGTGTTGGCTAAGGTGGATTCAAGGTGCTAGTGGAGTTATTTTTGGAAGTGAAGTCCTAACTCTCTACCTTTGCTTGAGTTTAAGGTGAGTGGTTAAGTTCAAAATTCTTTGTTGGTTCTCTTCTTGGTTCATTAGTGATTAGTAATGGCTAGTAGTGTTATATTGTGAATGATTTCATGAGATTAGTGGATTATGGTGAAGTTTTTAATTATTATGATTTTTTTCTGTTTTCATATGATTATTGCTTTTGGCTAGGTGTGGTGAATGGAAATGATATAGAATGAGGCTAGTTGGTGTGAATGATGGTTTATTGCAAGATATTCTTGTTTGAAAGGAAATTTGGAAAACTTAGGGCTTCATTATCTTCAATTCTGCCCGGCACTGTTCACCCTAGTTAGAGGCCGAATTGGCCTTTTCTTAAAACATAAAAGTTGTAGGTATTGATGTGTTTGAGGTGCCTGTAAAATTTCAGGTCATTTAGAGTAGTGTAGAGTGAGAAAAGGCAAAATTACCCCTGCTGCCCTGGTTTCATCCGAAATTGGGACTTGCTTCTGTAATTAGCTAATTTGGCTAGGAATACTTCTGAACTAGTTGTTGAGGTCTTCTGATGAAATGTAGCTGGATGTCTTAGCTACGGTATGCCTTTGGAATCAATGCATTTGGACTTGTATAGACTGAGTTGTGCTCATTATAGCAGAATGTAATTTGTGAACCTGTTATTGCTGTTCGGGTTTAGTATCTTGCATATTTGACTTAGTTGTGCTAGGAACTGGACTGAGTGACCTTCTACATTATTGTATCCCTGTCTCATAGCTTCGAAATGGTGGGTCTTATACCCTAATCCAATAATCGTAGTGCCTTTAGTGCCATTTCCGCAAAATGTTGTCAAGCACTGTTTTATCTGAAAATGTTTCTAGCTTGTTTTTCGTATTTATTGTTGTATTTATATAACTTTAAGCCTAGTGAACGGCTTTTGGACATGAGATTATTCTATATGACATGTTGGGACTGATTTGGGGAAAATAATGAAGCCATTAATGGCTGGAAAATAGGTAAACACAAGGGACATGCCGTCCGTTTATTTTCTTGTAAATTGAATAAGTTAAAGTGATTTTTGGAAATGTATTTTGTATCAAATTGAACGTATTTCCTTGGAAGTGTCTTCGGGTCTTTGAATAAGGGTTCCAAGGCTAAGTTTCTATTTGAACTCGCATATTGTCATTTGGCAAAAAAATGTAACCGTTTTATCTTTTGAAAACATGATACCTCTTCCGTTTCAAACTTCAAATGTCCCTTAAGCCTTTCCAACCTATAGAGGTATGAGTTCGGGTTTTATTGGCCATAAGTGCATTGTTTCTAAGCAAGGCTTTAAGCGTGGAAGTTAAAGTATTTTGTCCTCCTTTTCACATGATTTTTATCAAGGCATTGGTCATTTATTGGCCACTTGAATTTATATGCTTTTGAGTCATATAAGCAATTCCTAAAGAATGTTTTCTTAGCCTCTCTATTGGAATTTTGAATTGTTTTGAGGTAAGTGTTTCCTCTTAGAGATTTTATAACCTTCTTGGTTTGGGTTGCATTAGGGTTATTCTTGTCTACGGATCCAAGTGCCCTCTTTACACTTTGAAGGTCTTTTTATACGTTCACTCGCGAGTAGTCGGGTAATTGTTGATTTCCTCTAAATCATGTTAAATGGATTGTAATGTGATCTTTGTGGAATTTTAGGTTTCATTGGTGATTGAGAATTGGGCGTTGTTTTGCGGTTATAGGTGAGTGTTCCTTGTTTGTTATGTTTCCTGATTTTATGGCTTGTTTGAATGATTGATAACGTGTTAAACGCTTTCAATGATTGCTAAAATGATTTTCGAGGCGAGTGTGTACTTTACCGCACTTAGCCTAAATGATTGTGAAATTTTAATGATAGAGCGATTGAAATGTTAATTGTGCATGAATGTAGGCCTTCGGGCTGAACTGGCCATTGCCCCTTGTTACCGGTCGTCTCGAGCCAGTTGGACTCGGTCGAGCGATTAGGAACTTGGGTGAACGATCCGGTATACTCGAGTATTACCCTGTAGGTTGGTGGAGCCTGGCCAAAAGCCAGGGACGGGGTGAATGAAATGAATGAATGAATGAACGAGGGGTTTTACTTATACAAAATGCATTTTCAAATGATTGAAGGAAGGAGAATGGAAGGAGAATGAATGAATGAATGAATGAACGATTGGCTCCTTGTGAGCCGTATCCTTTTAATGAATGTGTTTATCGCTTTATTGTACTTGTATCGTGAATTGTTGTTTACATGCATTTGTTTCTCTTGTTGCCTATGTGTACGGAACCTCACTGAGCTTTCCAGCTCATCCCTTTAGTTTTTGTTTTCCTTAGCAGGGGAAGACGTGCGAGGACGGAGGCTACGAATAGATTGGCCGTTGTAGTACTTTGGTTTCTTTTATAAAGGTTCTCGCCCTAGTGCTTGGCACGGGCTGGTTGTATGGTGAATTGAGAACCTATATTTTGACAGTTGTACTTCCATTGAGACAGTAATGTATATAAGTTCACGTTTAAGTTTGGAATTATTGTTATTTCGATTGTTTTGTGGATTTTCTTATCTTTTCTTATAGTGACTGACTGAGTCCCGGCGAGAGCTGGGCAAGCGGTCCGCCGATACCCTGGGGTACGCCCTAGGGAGAAGTGGGGCCGTTACAGGCCTGAACTCCAAACAGTTTAGAATTGGTAATACTCGCGTATACCAGAATCGAGAGTCTCATACTCCAAGATTCCATATAACAGTCCCCATGGCCCGTCAATTTTCACGACCAAGCCCTCGCCGACTCGTATCAATTGACCACCAATGGGGTTGAGCTCAGTAATAACAGTAATGGTTGTTGGATACTCGTCCAAACGACACCAATTCAAGTATTTCATGTATCAATCCAGTAACACAGTAAACAATTATATGAGATATCAAGGGTGAGAGGGATCAAGTACACCCTCACTTCAATCAATATCAACGATGCAACTAAGCATTCAAGGTAGCAAATTTCAAGTAAAACAATGCCACATAGTAACAAACAAGTGAGTAGTACACTCACCAAGCAAGCAAAGGTAATTTTTCACACTTGACCACCCGATAAGCGTCTCGGACCACCGTCACGCCCTAAAACATTCAAACTAGTACAATGAGACTCAATTATGAGTCATAAATCGAAGCTACAAGTCACTAATGTAAACCAAAGAAACTTGCAAATAAAATGAGAAATACTTGGCACTAAGGGTTTAAACAACCCTAAGGCCTCTAACTACACCTAAAACAACCCAAATCCAATAACAAACAAGAAACCCCAATTTGGATAGCATTTCCCCTTGAAATTCTAAGTTCCAACCTATAAACATTCACTCATACTTTCCAAATACAATCACCAAACCCATTACAAGTCATAAACCCTTCAATACACCTTATAGAGTCACAAAACTCTTTAATCCAAGCCAATACAAGTGCTATATAGAAACCCTAGAAAAGCCCTAAATTCAAACCCTAATTTCTGAAAATTTCCGTCAAATGCGGAAATTTTCCGCAACAACCACAATTTACGCTCCAAAGTGTCATTCTAAACTATTATAAGCCATCATCCATGACCCAGCAATATTAAACATATATAAACAGAAAAATCATGCATAAATATAAAAATTCACCAATCTCAACCAAAAGTCATGAAATAATCTCTAACACCATCTCTTTAACTCACAAAAGCCACTAATTAAACATGATTGAGAAGACAAGAGAGGTCCCTTAGCTACTCACCTTGCAACTCAAGAGAAGAAGCAACTAAGCACCACTTTCTTCCAAACCACTTCCAACAACAACCTCACAAACACTAAACTAAGGGTTTTTATGGAGAAATTGGAAGTTTAAACTGTTGATTTGCTAGATTGAGCAAGATTGGAGTAAGACCTTTCTTTTCTTCCTTATGAGGGCCGACCACTAGGAGCTTGAAATGAAGATGATTTGGGTCAATTTTTTTTTAATTGGTAAAGTAATGAATAGTGGTCAAAAGCAAGATCAACTCACCAAGTGACATACGTCACCCTCATTAATGCATGGCTATCCTTTTGTCCCTCTCACACCAATCCATCTAGTAACCTCTAATTATCTCTTAACACCTGCTAAAATAAACCCGGTATACGAAACTTAACCTAACTGGTTAAATTTTACTGAACTTTCAGCACTAGCGGGTCCCACGCCCGATACACACCTCTAAAGTCTTAGGAACTAACTTATGCTAGGAAAATAATTTTAAAACCCTATTTACCCATAAAAAATGATTTAGAAAATTTTCCTAATAAAGAAATTATAGAAAAACGGGCGATTAAATAAAATAAACCCTAGAAAATACAAAAATTTACGGGTTCTCACATACAAACTTACCAGTCTGGTTAAACAAAAGTTACAACCTCAAAACACAAGTACAAGCAAAATAAAGCTAAGAAAGCTCTTGATTAAGTCTCTTCCCGATCTGTTAAGGAAAACAAAGGGAATGGGGTGAGCTAAACCCCAATGAGGTTCCAGATAAAGCAAATAAACACATAGCCACATAAGGTCACAAAATAACCAAATAAACACCGAATAGTTGCATAACAGTTTAATCACAGTCAAGGATACGGGTGGCTTTCAAAAGCCAAAGATCCACTTGAACTTGATCATAATTGCCTTCTGTTGACACTCCGTCAACACTTGTATGCACAATATATAGGGTCCATAGAACACCACTTTCATCAATCTCCGTCCATCAATCAACTCCCTATCGGGCCTACACTTCATAAACAGTAGTTTGGTAATACTCAAGTATACCAGGAATTCAAGATTCCAAAGAAACAGGATCAAGTTGAGGATTTTACCACTGGTGGTGCTGGGCAACACAACAAGCAAGCACAAAGGCTATACTTCACCAGGGACCTCCAAACATCAGTCCCCAAGGTTTATCGGCCTTCTCGACCAAGCCCTTGCTGGCTCGATACAACCGACTCACCTAAGAGGTTGGGTACCCAAACAGTAGCAGTAGTTGATGGGATATCACCCAAACAACTTAAACACAGTCATATATAGAGAAATCACATCTCATAATAACAATACACAGAGCCTCATTGGAAAACAAGGGAGGTCGAGTGCGATAAAGTACACGCTAGCCTCTATTTTATCAAAATAGTATTTGGTTCCAACAGTCATAAATCAAGTATTTCAGATATTCCTATATTTCACATAACAGGTAGCAGGTAGTGAAACACTCACCTATCAAGCAAAAGTAGTAATCAACGCCAAACGTCTCAGTTACGGTCACCTTCGTTTCCCCAAACCCAGGGCAACCAGTGAAATTGTTACCAATTAGATTCGTTCCTCACTAAATTATAGGTTCATTAAGAACCAAGTGAGTAGTCTAGGCTACTTAATCCAGCATGCAGTGAGGTCCATACCATGGTAAAATTTCATGAGAAAACAAGTTTAATAAGTGCATGAAAGTTCGGCAAAAGAAATTCTTCTCGGGTTGAACAGTCTTGCCCTGGCAGTCTTAGGAAAATGGTCATAACTCACTGTAGAAAAATCAGAATTAGGTACCGTTGGTGGCGTTGGAAACTAGACTCGAAGAGCTTTCCAACGGTACCAAATTCACACCATGGTTCATCCCCTATCGACAAAAGTAACTCAGATAATGTGGCTGTTTTTCCAACCCTGGATCAGCATTGACCGTATTCCAAACTACTCTAGTTCTAGATGCTAACTTCGTTTGTTTTGGTTCAAATTTACCCAAATCACTCCTCAAGTGATCATATACAAGGATTCAAGTCACCTAGGATCAATGGAGTTCACAATGCAACACACAAACATGATTTAAGACAACCACAATAGTCTCATAATTACAAGAATTCAAAACAGTCTACTAATGGTTCAAAATCCCCACTTTACTTGCTTCAATTCCATTCCAACTCACTCATAGGCTTAAAAAATAGTTAACCTAGTTTATTAGGCTTGATTAGGGCATAAATGAACAACAAAATTGAGGGAAAACCCCTCCTTCAAGAATTAGCCAGCCAAGAAAAGAACAAACAGCCCACAACTTCCAATATTTGTTCAACCTTCATTCTTGCATGATTTCTCTTAAAATAACATATCAAGTGGTAGATCTAACTCAAAAGAGATTTAAAACATAATAATAGCTCATAAAAAAACATGAACGAGATCCAAACATTTCATCAAACACTTGGTGTGCATACTAAGAAGCTTAACTACTACTTGTTTAATTCAAGAGATCAACCTCAAATCTCAACCAAACAACTTGTATTTTGCCATTAACACTTCAAGTGCATGATCTATCATCATAAAACCAAGATTTAAAGAACATATACCTCTCTTGTAGTGAGCTTGAAGCACCAAGTCAATCCACCAAAGTGAAGCTTCAAGCTTGAATCAAGCACTTAGTGTTGGAGCAAAGTTTCACCCTAACTCAAGATCTTTCTCTCAAGATTTACTAGGGTTAAGAGCAAGGTAAAAATGGAGTTTCTCCCTTCTTCTCCAAGCTTCAAGAAAGTCAGCTATGAGGGAGAAAAAAATGGCTAAAGCTAGCTTAAATAATCTTCTAACTTATGGTCAAACAAAATCCATGGCTAGGGTTTTGCCACTTGACTCCATCTTGGTCCAATCCTTTATTAATCTTTGAGTAATGGTATATTAACCTTTCCAATTGTACCAATACTTGTTTAACACACCTAATCTCTCACATAAAGTCTCTACCACTAATAAAAGAATACTTGGACAAATGCAAGTAGTGCATTCATTAAAATCAAATCAAGAAAAATGTTTTACTTCAACTAAAAAGGAATGAAGTGTAATGCATGAAAATTATTATACTACATAGGAAATATATTGTAAGGGCATATATTATATGGTCTAGATCTTACAATAAGGCATGTAAATAAGAAAATTGTGTTTTAAAGTGAGGGTCAATACAAGGGATTTGTTGTAACACATTGTAAAATATAATGCTAGGGCATATAAGAGGTGGTTTAAATCTTGGTGCAAGGCATGTAGTTTGGGGAAACTGTATTTTAAAAATGAGGGTTCTCACACTCTCTCCCCCTTAAAGAATTTCGCCCTCGAAATTCTCAGCTTGATTACTGAGTAGTTCAAAATATTTTCGGTGAATATCCTTTTTAACTCTCTCGAGTCCTGTGAGCACCTACTTTAGTAAAAGACCAGCAATACAAAGCCATATTATGTAGGAATTGAGGCTCCAAATCTTTATTTAGAACATGTATCAATTTACAAGTTTCATACTCGTATAACCTATCAAAATATAATACTAGCTTGTTCCAAACGAGGCATAATCCTCATGTCCTTACTAATCAATGTTGCAAAAGTCATTTAGAGCAGAAAAGTATCACTTATAGCCAAACGTTTGAAGAAAGTAGAAAAGACGTTTAAAATGCAAAATTGTAAACTGTCTGACCTAAAATCATTTGAAGAACTCATTTTCCTTTTATTTAAGCCTCAATCCACTCATAAACCAACTTCAAAATAGTTTACCAACTCTAATCCTAAAGTTGGAAATGTAAGTAGGAATAATCCTAGGAAAATAGAAATTTTCCAGTTTTGCGTGATCTCATTTGAAAATCATATCTCGAGATTCTTATGTCCAAAACTTATAAACTTTATACCATCGGAATATAGAATCAAATTGTTACAACTTTCTAGAAGGTACCATTGTAAGATCCAATCCACATGTTAGTCAAATTCCAATCTAAAGTTGCTGCTTCACCCAATAACAGACAGAACATGTAACAGCCCCACTTTCCCCTAAGGCGAACCAAAGGGGTTAGCGGACTGCCTGCCCAGCTCTCGCCAGGACTACGGATCAGATTAGAGCTATCCGCTTCAATCCGGAACTTACAAACTCGCGTAAACAAATCAAAATGACATACAAAAGCTTTCAAAAGATAATACATATACACGGTTTGCCAAATCAAAAGAGAAACGCCCCAAAAGTACACTTAGGGTTTTAATACATCAGCTATACAAAAGATATGTTCAACTAGCTCAAGTCGGCAACCGATTATCAAATCCAGTCCAAAAGTATTTATTTTCCTGTAAGGAAAACAAAAGGGACAGAACGGGGTGAGCTTGCGCTCAATGAGGTACCAAACAGATAGCAGAAAAATCATGGCATTTCACATTTTTCAAATCAGATACACATGCCAGATGTAAAGCAAAGGAACCAATGATTCAAATCAAAAGGATACGGGTGGCTCTCAGGAGCCAAATTTCCAGCGCAGTACTTGATCCAAATTGGTTGACTCTCCGTCAACGTATATAGAACCAAAACGTCCGTAGACCCCTCTTTACACCGAATTCCGTCCACCAAACACCCCTTTACCGGGCCAGCTCACCGTAACCGAACAGAAATGGTAATACTCGAGTATACCGGAATCAAGGGTCTCAATACCCAAAAATCCCCGAACAGACTACCGTGGTTCGTTATCTAATCGTCCAGGCCCTTGCCGGCCCGACTCGAATAACTTAGCCACAGGATTGAGCTCATAGGTCATAGAAATCCGAACAGATGCAGACACAGATAACAGATTCAAATTTTACATAGTAAATTGGCATATGAACAGACTAGAGAACGAGTGTGATAAAGTACACCCTCGTCTCGAACAAATAAACAGATTGCAGAGCAGAAATCAAGTTAAACAGCAATGGAGGGGAGTGGTACACTCACCGGCTCAACTTCAAAAGTTTTCACTTCAGATTGGCCTTAATCGCCAAGAAACCCTAAAATAATCAAAATAAACCAATTGAAGGTTTTACTTCCAGAATCGAGTAAACAGAATGCACATGTGAGGCTCGACTACACGTCGTACGCCTTGCCAAATAAATACTAGTGCAAGAATGCAAAAACACGATTCCCATGGAAACGAAAAGGTAGCATGAAGACCTAGGCGCAAACAACCCAAAAGTCTTTCATTCTACCAAAAGGCAAATCCAACTTAAAGGAACCAAACGGCCTAGAAAAATCGGGCAGCACCTCCCCTAAAATTCTTACTTTTCCAGCCATTAAGGCTTCATTATATCCTCAAATCAGTCCCAACATCTCACACAAAAGTCATCTCATTTTCCAAAAGCCGTTCGCTAGGCTCAAAGTGGTACAAGTACAAAAGTTAGCTAGGAAACAACCAAAATGAAAGCAAGCCGTAAGAGAGACTCGACGAGGAGTCATAAAACAATGCTGAACACAACCCCAATAGGGTCTCATATGCATAAATAAGCATGATAGCAAACCAGAAATTAGAAATAGCATTAGTCTTGGCCCCGAATAGAAAAACTGTTTTGCCCTTATTTTGCGGTAATGGCGTCAATTTCACTACGATTATCGGATGGGGGTGTAAGACCCACCGTTTCGAAGCCAAGAAACAGAGCTACAACAATGTAGAAGGTCACTCAATCCAGTTCCTAACACAACTAGGTCAAATATGCAAAATACTATACCAGAATTCCCAAAACAGGTTTGCAAATCACACAAAACTGTAATTACTATAACTCAGTCCATACAAGTCCAAATGCCGAAATTCAAAAGGCATATGATAGCTAAGACATCCAGTAACATTTCATCAGAAGACACCAACTTCAAAATCTAAACCAATTCCAGTCAAAATAGCCAAATACAAACTCAGTTTTCGCATTCTGATCAAAGCAGAACAGCTACAGTAATTTCGTCATAACTCACTCTACCCTAATCCAAATGCCCTTAAATTTTACAGGCACCTTATACACATCAATACCTACAACTTTCATGTTTTGAGCAAAATCTAATTCGGCCTCTAACCCTATGATCTAAAACCGGACAGAATTGGGATTTTATAGACCCTAACTTTCCATTTTTCCATCCAAATCCATAATTGATTGCATTTTCTTATCCAATACACCTCATAGAGTCATTATCAGCCATTACCATTCATCATACAAGGCCACAACATCCCCTTCATATTAAACCAGAAAAATTGCCAATAGAATAAAAACTTCACCAAAACTCTTCAAATCAAGAAATAAATCATATATTCCTTCACTCATGCCACCATTAAGCATCATATAACCATCATTAGGTGTAGTAGAGGGTTCAAGCATCACTTACCAAGTAACAAGAGGTGTAGAGAGGTTGGCCACCTTAGAGCTTCAAAACAACTTCACTAGTACACTTATTATCACTAAAAGGAAAGGTTTTATGGATTAAAAATGGATGTAAACAAATGTTTTGGGTGATTTGCACCAAGTAGAAGCTTGAAAGTTGAAGATTTTCTTCTTTCTTCTTGCTTAGAGAGGGCCGGCCATAAGGAGGAGAAAAATGGTGAATTTTGTGAAATTTTTTGATATTTAATCCTTTGGTCAAAAAAGTGAAGAATGTGAATAGTATTTCTTAAGGTCCAACCAATAGGAAAGTGACACTTGTCACCTCCATTAAATGCATTCTTATCTTTCTTTTCTCTCTCACATCAATCACTTCACACACACTACTTATCTCTTAACACCCGATAAATTTTCCACAGTATCCGAAACTTAACCTTATTGGCCGAATTTTTCTGAACTTTTCGCACTAGTGGGTCCCACGTCCAATATATATCCTTAATTTTCTAAAAATTCACCAATGCTAGAAAAATCATCTTAAAACTATAACTGCTCATAAAATCCACTAAGAAAATATTTCTAAGCCAGAAAATGCAGAAAACATGCAATTAAGGGGTAATAAACCCTAGGAAAATAATTAGGGTTTTACGGGTTCTCACAGAACAGGTATACAATTTCAGTCAATTTTGAAAAATCATAGATATTCATGGGAATTGAGAACAATACTGATACTCTGAACCTAGTTTTAAACATAATAAACGAAACTCAATTTTGACTTTTCTACATCAAGATATAACAGCTTTCGTAAAACTTTCCAAGGTTCCCTGCAGAAAACGTTTCAGCGGCACTTCCTTTGTGTTTACTAACCTTTTCCAACCCATTCAAGGCTTAATTCTTCCCATGAAATAGCTTCAACCCAAGCATATAAATATCAAGCCAACAACTCACTACATCAGTCATATAACTGTCACCTATTCAAGTTAGAAAATGAAACCCTAAGCTGAAATTCCTAATCACACGCTGGGAGTTTCTTTAGGCAAGTCAAACTAGCATATAAAAGCTAGATATTTCACATAGCAAAGCTACCAAACCATGGCCAACACTTAAGTATCATGTGTGGATAGAAAAGTACCATAAAACTGAAAATTTCACAACACAACTTCAAACCATGATATTTTCTCATAAAACAACCGAAATTGAAACCCTAAACCACCAGTTTGCATATATTTAAAGTAGAGGAAAGTTTATTACCAAAGTTACCCTGTAACCTCAAGAAACATGAAAACTTAGAGTTTCTTCCTTCAAAATCACCCCACTAACACCTTGAAATCTACCTTAGTTATCATTTCTATAAAGTAGTTTGCATATTAGTTGGTTGAAACTCAAGATTCAAGTACAAATTTGAGGTTAGAGTTGAAGGTCTCTCTTTGGTTTTTCTTCTCCATTTGTTCGGCCAAGCAAGAGGAAAATGAAATCAATTTGGTCAAATTTTTGATTTAGTCAAGGTGAAGAATGTGACACAAACTTTAATCTTGATAAAAGAAGAGTTAAAACTTGGCTACTATTCTTACTAGCTCTCAACCCATACACTATACATTAAGTTTATTCCTTTGGAATGACAAACGAAAAATCTTCACTTAACTTAAAGACTAAATTATAGCAATAGACTCATGGGCAAGAATCGAATACTGCCCAACCACTCACTAATTGCTAACTTGACAAGGGATGCCTTGAGATGCTATTCGACTAGGCAAATGCACTAATTCAAACTTATTGCGTACCCCATCTGGAATCCCTTCATATTTCTTTTTCAATTCTATGTTCTAGTGCCGGAGTTCAATTTTCTCCAAGTATTCTTGTTTCCTTTGTCCTTCCCAGTGCTCAGTTACTCTCTTTCGGAACTCTACTTCCTTTCAAATAATCTCTATTTTCTTTTGCAAATCAGTCACATTTGTCACCTTGCCGATTTACTTAACTCAATGATAGCTTGCCAGGCAACTCTATTTATGACTAGCTTCATGGAAGCTCTAGTCATATAACATTTAAGTTCATTCATTTCCAATCCAACCACGAGGAATTAAACTTAGCTATTCTCAAATGAGATAGACGAGAAAGTAGAACACAAGTGGGACAATACTTCAAAATACTGTCACTTATTCCTATTCTGGAGTCTTAACACAAAGAGTACCATTGCCACTTATATACATAACGAATCCCAAAAGCGTACTTTGTAAATCGAAAATTCCACATCCTATCTCAAGTTCTTACATATAGGTATAGAACCCAATTTTTTTTTTTTAAATCCCCATGCATAATTCTAAAACTCATGATCTCGCCACGATAATAATCGAGTCAAGTCCATACTTAGACATTAGTGGATAGGTGTCAAGGAAGTATAGGAAAGAATATCACAAGAGGGGTAGAAATATCCATATAGTAGCAATCAAACCGCCTCACATTCGAAATAAACACTTATCAAGTCTTCACAGTCATAGGAGAAGGAAATAGGTCTTCAGTGTAAATTTCTCGACATATACTACAATTTAGCCACCGTTTATAGAAACTTTAACAGACTATTTCTAGATTAGTCCATGATAACTTTCGAGGTCCATTCCCTCAATTAGTCCAATAACTAGGTCAAGTGTTAGAATCTTCCGTGCCTTGACTTTTGCCATTAAAACTTATCTCAAGTGCAATCAAGATACAAACCCTTATTGTAGTGCTCTCCACCTTTTGGTACTCAAGTACAAGAATCCACAATAAAGTAATTCACAACTCGAGCCGCCCGGTCCCAAGAGTAAATCATCCATATTAGAGATTCCTACCCGACGTACATATCTATTTCTCCCAAGCACCTTATAAAGGGTTTATGCTTATAACAGTCTTGATTCATAACTTACGCCTAAGAACACCACCTGATCCCAAGCTCACTCAGCGCAGAGACCACGCGAAACAGCAAAAATATTTTCCATTCTTTCAAACCAGTTCTCGGCAGCTTTGGGATCTGGTCCTCTTAGAAATTTAGGGGAAGGGAACTTTGGAACCATTTCAGGGCCCTATCTTCACTTACTTCAAGGTTCCTTTACTAGTTACCCGGTACTTGACCTCGATGGTCAACCAAACGAGCCAGTAAACAGTAGATCAGTCATATGATTGATAGTTGTAGCTACCTGGTCTCCTTCTTCACATTCGAGTCCTTGGTTCTAATTGACTACAGACCTTTATTCCTCCTCTTAGTTCTGGACCTACCTAGATCCACACCCATGGCCCCAACCATATTGTCGTCTAGTCTCTATTATTACTCATTAATCTAGGATCCAAGTATTATAACTAACAGGGTAAACAAATAGGGGTATACAATATATGCTTATTCATATTTAAAGGTCATATAAGAAATGGAATCAGAGTCACGATAAACGAGTGAAATTAAAAAGTAGTTAAAGGCCAATGCCGAAATAAAGTCAAAGTCAAAAGTCATAAGTCAAAGATCCAAATCAACAGTCAAAACACTGTACATAAAGGCTCTTAACAGTCATTTATAAAATAACAGGACCAAAAGTAGCAAGTACGAGCCTTAAGAGTACAGATATAGTCGTACAGTCATATCAAACAAAAACCTAGCACAAGTGGTCAAAAGAAAGCTGTACAACCACCGAGTCACAACCTCCCCTATCCTTTCTATGTACAATAGTCAAAATCATGCAAAGTAATAGCCTAGAAGTAGAGGCTTAATCCGTCGTAGGGCTACTTGACCCCCCAGACTAGGCGGGTTCAGCTACTGTGTCATCTCCAATGTGAGAAGCCTCGTCACTCACTTCTCCCAGCAGATCATCACAAATATTCAAAATGGACTCTGCTTTATTCCTCACTTTCCTGGCCCTCTTAACCATGCGCTCTTGAGCTTCGCCAAGCTGTGCGCTCAGGTCATCAACCCTTTCTCGGCCCTTGACCACATCATACTCAAGTTCCTTAATCTGCTCAGCTTGCATTTGAATAGTTTTCTTCAGGTAATTCATTTCAAATCCAAGTCTAGTGTTGTCCCTCGCTAGGACCTTCCACTCCTTCACTACGGCCAGAACTACTTCATTAGGATAAGTATAAATATGCTGACACTCGCAATGCCTATAGCAGTCAGATAGGCTCCAATATGCTCTAGCTCCTCCGGGCCTGGTCTAGTATCTAATCATCGGTAAGTCCTCATAGGGCGTCTCGCCAACCGGCCTATCGCTAGGACCACAAGATCCGTCCATCCTACACAAAGTGTAGATAAAACGTAAGTACTTTTAAGGGAAAATAATCACATATAATCCTCAAGTCGAAAATACCTAACTCATCCAGGCCAACTCAACCCTAGGCTCTAATTCTTATCCCTTTTAGTGGTCACTTAACTTTTAAACCAATCCAACAGTCCAGCATCCCAAACGTTTAAGTCTACGATATACTACAAGGATCTGAAGCCTAAGCTCTGATACCAACTATGACAGCCCCACCTCTCCCTAGGGCGAACCCTAGAGTATCAGCGGACTGCCTGCCCAGCTCTCACCGGGGTTCAGTCGATCAAAGTACTAATAACTCAAATGAAGCGGATAAGATATCTTCCATTCACGGAAGTGTAACCCCAATTAAACATAATCACTAATCTAACATTCAGGCTTAGTATTTAGATAACTAATTGTCTACTACCATTCCATACTCAAATTTACATAGCATAAGTCGAACTTACGGATACAAGCTTACCAGTCTGCTTAAACAAAAGTTACAACCTCAAAACACAAGTTCAAGCAAAATAAAGCTAAGAAAGCTTTTGATTAAGTCTCTTCCCGATCTGTTAAGGAAAACAAAGGGAATGGGGTGAGCTAAAGCACAGTGAGGTTCCAAATAAAGCAAATAAACACATAGCCACAAAGGTCACAAAATAACCAAATAAACACCGAATAGTAGCATAACAGTTTAATCACAGTGCAATTCAAGAATACCAGCTTTCAAAAGCCAAAGATCCACTTGAGCTTGATCATAATTGCCTTCTGTTGACACTCCGTCAACACTTGTATGCACAGTATATAGGGTCCGTAGAACACCACTTTCATCAATCTCCGTCCATCAATCAACCCCCTACCGGGCCCGCACTTCATAAACAGTAGTTTGGTAACACTCGAGTATACCAGGAATTCAAGATTCCAAAGAAACAGGATCAAGTTGAGGATTTTACCACTGGTGGTGCTGGGCAACACAACAAGCAAGCACAATGGCTATACTTCACCAGGGACCTCCAAACATCAGTCCCCATGGTTTATTGGCCTTCTCGACCAAGCCCTTGCTGGCTCGATACAACCGACTCACCTAAGAGGTTGGGTACCCAAACAGTAGCAGTAATTTCTCTTGATTATACTTGAATTGATGTCATTTGGACGTGTATCCAATGACTTTTACTGTTGACTCTGAGCTCAACCCCGTTGGTGGTCGATTGACTCGAGCCAGCAAGGGTTTGGTCGAGAAGATTGACAAGCCATGAGGACTATTTCTATGGAATCATTGGTATGAGACTCTTAATTTCGGTATACTCGAGTATTACCATTGTGAACTGGTTGGAGTTCGGGCCCGGTAGGGGTATGTGAGGTGGACAAAAATTGGAGAAAGTGGAGTTTACGGTATTGGTTACTCCTTAAGCGTTGACGAAGGGTCAACGGGGTGAGATCAAGTACGGCAAGCGAGAAAAAGGGCTCTTGAGAGCCGTCCGTATCCTTTTAAAAATCTTTACTGAAATGTGGTGTAAGTTGACTCATTTATTGAATGTATTTGGATTGAGTAGTTTTGTGTTTATATGAATTTCGTTACTTGGGTAATTGTGAGGACTCGCAAATTCCTTACATATTTCTTAAAAATTCCCTTTTATTTGAAAATTATTTGGAAATTATTATTTCATGTTATCCATAGTTCAATCACCCTAGAAAAGTGCCAATGACCATAGGAAATTAGGGTTTTCCTATTCGTTTTCAATTTAAGGTGAAATCGGATTTTTTCGTGTAACCGCAGTATAATTATCCAGTACCGAGTAAGGATCAAATTTGGTGCTTAAGAGTGACTTTTAAGTGAGATATAATATGTGATTAGAAGCAATGATAAAAAGTTAGTGAATTGGAAGAAAAAACCCTAGTACGTGCGATTTAAGAGAAAACGCGTCACACCGACGTGTACCGTGCACTACCGATTGAACCACCACTTGACCACCACTTTCTTGCCATACAAGTTTATTACTAATGGAGCAAAATATCTCCTCTCTCATGATGACATCTTGGCAGAAATTAAAGGGCTAAAATGCAAGAAAGGAAAGAGAAAATTTTGTGGTGGAAATCAAGCCAAGTGTTGGCTAAACTTGTGGACACAATTTGTTCTAATGTTCTTGTCTTCTTATAAGACCAATTAAGCTTCATTCTTCCCCAATTTTCTGCTGCATAGCTGGGCTAGGAGAGAGAGGAAAGGGAGAGCAAGAGAAAACAAAATTTCTTCTTGATTTGCACCATCCAAGTGCAAGAAACAAATTCTAAACCGATTAAAGTGTGAATTGTGATCTTGGGAAGCTAGGGAAGCTAAAATTTTCAAGAGGAAATGAAGTGGTACTCTTGCAAGCTTTGTTTTGAGGTATGTGCTGTCTATACTTGCTATATGGATGATCTATGTTGTATCTAAGCTTAGATAAGTGGTTGTAGTGATGATGGGAGCAAGAAATCAAGAAAGGTTCCATTAACAATCAAAACTTCCAGATTTCTGGAAATTTCTTTCCCCTTTCTGTCCGGTTTTGTTTCTTCATGTTAGAGGCCGAATTGGCCTTAGGTCAAAACATGAAAGTTGTAGAGAATAGTATTTTATAGTTACCCACAAAATTTCACCTCAATCGGAATAACGTAGCTTGTGAAAAGACGAAAATACCCTCACTGATCTAGGTTACTTTCCAGAATTCCGCGTGGACAGTTCAGTCTCTTTGGTTGTGTTTGATCACTATAATCCGTTCAGATTTAGCCAATTGTCAAAACATGAAAGTTTTAGTACCCTGTATTATCTTTTCAACGCCACCAAGAACGTCTTAAACGGACCTCGGTAGACTGGGATATGGTCATTTGAATGCAGTGCGGTTAATTAACCGACTAGTTGGATTTTGAATCTGTAAAGTGGGAATTTGACTAGATTGCATTGTAAATCTGACTGAGTCATCTTCATGAGAATTGTATACATTTGTCTTAGTTTTCATATGGCTTTGAAATTACTGGATTTGGAGTTATGTGTGCTGAGATCAGAGTGGATGAATCAAGACTACCACAGTAAACCTTGAACTAGAAAATCTGGGATCATTTTGATAAATTCGACCTAGATACAGGGTAAACTGGACTGAGTGGCCTTCTTCAACATTGTAGCCCTGTGTCTTAGATTCAAAACGGCATAATTTTCATCCCAATCCGATAAGTGTAACTCCGGTTGTGACCGTTATGCATGAACCCGTCAAAACTGTCTTTTGTCAAATTGCATTTCCGCACTTGTTATTACTTTAATTTTTGTTCTTATATTGTCTTGAGCCTATGAAATGGCTATTATGATGAGTTTGTGGTGTACATGACTTTGGGATTGGCTGAGAAAAATCATGAAGCCATAAATGGCTAGAAAATTAGGTAAACACAAAGGGCATGCTGCCCAAATTTTCGCCCGAAAGCTAAGTTCTATTTGAACTTGTATAATACTATGACCGTTTTTCCATCTTAAAAACATGATCCTTCTTCAATTGGAAACTCCAAATGTTTACTTACTCTTACCAAATAAAGAGGAGTGGTTTAGGATTTTCTTGAGTATTTTGTCCTCTCTTTTTCATGAATTTCATTAAGACAATTAGTCTATAATATCTACTTGAAAATGAGATAAGTTTCAACCATATAAACGATTCCGAAAACGGTATTTCTTAGTCTATCTAGTTGGATTTTGACTTGTCTTTAGTTCAAGTGTTTCCATTAGAAAATTTTATAACCCTTTTGAGTTTGGTTTTACGTATGGTCTAGGAAACCCTAGTTATTTTTGTCCACAGGTCCAAATGTCCTCGTTCCATTTTAAAGTCTTTTATACGTTCTACTCATCATTTGTCGAGCTTCTTTGATTGCACCTAATTGTTTGTGATAAATGAGTGGTAATATTCTTTTCATTTAATTTTAGGTTTTCTCAGTGACTAAAGATAATATCCGGAAGGATATTTTGCACGTTGTTGTGCGTAAATAGGTGAGTGTTCTATATACGTTTTGTTTCTATGACTATGTGGATTGTTGTGACTATGTGGTTATTTGTGAATATTTGATTAAATGTTAATTGTTTTCTATGATTTCTAAAATGAACTTTTGCTAGGCGAGTGTGTACTTTATCGCACTCGACCTAAATAAATATGAAATTTTCGGTGATTAAATGTTGAAATACTAGTTGCGCATGAATGTAAGCCTTTTTGGCTGAACGGGGCCCTTGCCCTTGTTACCGATCGACTTGAGCCAAAAGCGGACTCGATCGGGCGATATGGTGACCTGGGTGAATTTGGTATACTCGAGTATTACCTTGTAGTCCGGCTAACGTCCGGATGGGTGGAGTCCGGCCAACGTCCGGATGGGTGGAGTTCGGCCAACGTCCGGAAAGGGATGAATGAACGAACGCAGGCACGAGGGTTTTACTTCTCAAAAAGGAAATTCTCAAATCATTGGAGGAATAAGGGGAAATGTCAAGGGAACGAACGAACGAACAAATAGCTCCTTGTGAGCCTGTATCCTTTTAATGAATGTTTTATCATTGCTTTATATTGGACATGTTTTTTAGATTAAATGTTATTACATGACTAATGTTCCTTGTTTAATTACTTGTTTATATATATAGAACCTCACTGGGCTTTTTAGCTCATACCACGTAAATTGTTTTCCTTAGCAGGGGAAGGCGAGCAAGGACGAGAGTTCTGTATAGTCTAGTTGATCTAGTTCTTTGGCCTTGCAATGGTTCTCGCCCTAGTGCTTGGCACGGGCTGGTTGTATGAGGAATGAGAACCCTCGTATATTCGATGTTTGTACTTGAATGGTAAACACTTTGAAGACTTCTGGTGTGTAGAAGTTTCTTATCTTGTACTTGAGCATCTATTGTCTATGGATGTATATACATGATACGAGTGAGTGAGTCCTGGCGAGAGTTGGGCAGGCGACCCGCCGAACTCTTTGGTACGCCCTAGGGTGAGGTGGGGCCGTCACAGTAATGGTACCTCATTGGGCGAAAGCTCACTCTATTGCCTTTGTTTTCCTTACAGGGATAAGAATAACTTTTGGGGAACTGTGATTTTGAAGGCGAGTTGAGCTAGTTTAATATTCTTTTGTATAGCTCCTCGATGGTTGGAAAACCTTAAGTGTATTTTGATTCAACATTTCCTTTTGAGTTGTAAATTTGAAACCATACGTGTATAAACGTGTTTGGTAATGTTCATGTGTTATTTTGGATTGTAAATGTGTAATTTCTAGTTTTATATGATTTGTTGGTGATTGATTGGGTTTCGTACAGGTTCGGACTCGGGACGACAAAAGGAAAAAGAAATTTGGCGGGAAAGGCACAGGGGAATTCGGCCGGAAATCCGGCCAGAACTTGGCCGGATTGTCCTGGATTTTTTTGAATCCGGGTAGTTGGTCACTGCCTCCAATCCAGCCAAGAATCCGGCCAGATTGTGACGTGGCCGGCACTATTCATGTGCGGTTCCGTTTTTCCATTTTTCATTTCGTGATTTTTGATTCGTTTGAGTGCGCTAATATCTTCCGGAATGTTTTAGATTGTATATAACCGTCTTAATAGTCCTGGCGAGAGTTGGACAGGCAGTCCGCTAACCCCTTTGGTACGCCTTAGGGGAAAGTGGGGCTGTCACAGGTGGTATCAGAGCCTAGGTTAGAAATGACCTAGGCAAGTTTGAAATTTTATTTCTTAGGACCTGTGAGGGAAGTGTTAAGGTACCGTTAAGTGTGATTATGCTTACGTTGTCTAAGATATGAACCCTTTTGCTATTCTTGTAGGCCATGTCTGGAGCAAATGGAGAGGATGGGGGTGAATCACCTCAGAGACGCCCTCGCGTTATCGATTATCAAGAAAGGCTGGGAGGTCCGATCCGACTTTGGTATGCCGCTAGCCGGGCTCGTCGTTGTAACCGTTGCCGGAACCACTCTTATGTCGACCACGTGGTCGTGGCGGTGCTAGGCGAACAAAGGAGGCTTAGACATGTTGTCGCTAGGGATCACATGGAGCTAAGAAGCATCATGAGGATGCAAGCAGATCGGATAGGGGAGCTCCGAGAGGACATAGCTATGGAGCAAGAACGAACTAATGCTCTTAGGGAGCAGTTGCAAGGGGTCAACCATCATCTTACTAATGTCGTCCGGGAAGTTAGAGACCGTTCCGGCGACATTATTAATGAGTACGAGGCACTAATCCAAGGTGTGATTGGCGCCAACGCGCAAGTGGAGGCTCCGAGTGACGACACACCTGGAGAAAGGAGTACCCCTAGTTCTAGCCAAGGGGGAGAGTCTGTGGCCTCCGTAGGGAACTAGGCTAGAACTCTTTTGAACTACTTTTGATTCCATGGGGACAGTATATCAGGGAAAGAACCCTTAACTAGCCATTTTTGTACGTTTGGACTAGCTTTGTATATATAACTTTTGATGATGCCGTTATCTCATGGAATTTCTTAGTTTGTATTTGACTGACTGTTAATGTGTGACTTGTTTGATACTGTTGTGTGCTATTTATATATGTTTTGATTGTGAAGATCTTTTGGCTTCTTACTTATGTTTACCTTTATCTTTAATGTTATATTTACGTTTTACCCTAGATCGACTAAATTTCATGGAAGGCACCCGTAGTGGACGTGGTTGTCGCGGTCACAGAATTAGGCAAACCACGATTGAAGGGGGTACTAGGGGAACTGTATCTGAACCAAACCTTGAGCCTAGGGTTGATCTGAATGTGCAAGTGGCCGCAGCCATTCAATGAATGACCGACTTGTTGGCTCATGTGGTGGAGCAACAGGGTCAAAACCCTAATACAAACCCTGAAAACCCTGGTAATCATGTGGAAAGTGAGGATAGGGCTCTCGAGAGGTTTCAGAAGTTTGCCCCACCGAAGTTTATTGGGGGGCTCCATCCGGATGTGGCCGAGAGATGGCTAGAAAAGATGGTAGACATTTTTGCTGCCTTGCACTACACGGAGGAAAGGCATGTGACTTTTACTGTCTTCCGACTGGAAGGGGCGGCCCGTTCCTGGTGGAACGTAATACGACAGAAATGGGACCGAGAGCAAATGCCCAGGATATGGGCAAACTTCATGAGGGAGTTCAACGCTAAATTCTTTCCTCCTTTGGTTCAAGAACGGAAGGAAGACGAATTTATCCGGTTTCGTCAGGGGACCCAGACTGTGGCCAAATACGAGAGCCAATTCACTCGGCTGTCTAAATTTGCGCCCGAACTCATCATGACCGAACAACGAAGAATACGGTGATTTGTCCAGGGTCTGAACGTGGAGATCCAGAAGGATCTAGCTGTAACCCAGATTAACGCCTTTAGCGATACAGTGGAGAAGGAACAACGAGTGGAAAATGCCAGGCTACAAGTGAGAAACTTCCAAGAGAAGAAGCGGGGATTTTCTGGAAGCAGTTCGAGACAGGGGGATAAGAGTACCCCTCCCAAGTTTTGATGGAGAACTGGAGGCGGAAGGATGCCGAAAATGTCACAAGGGGCCCCGTCACGAGGTGGCCAAGTTGGGAGAGGTCAAAGAGGAGGTTTCCAACGAGGTTCGGGTTCTGCATCCCGTGGACCCTGCGGGTATTGCGGAAAGCCAAACCACGCAGAGAACAATTGTTGGAAGAAGGAGGGAAAATGTTTGCGCTGCGGAAGTGCAGATCACCAACTCGCCACTTGTCCGGTTCTATCACGAGATGGAAAGGGAAGCCAACAATCGACGAGAACCAATTCCGAATAGGCTAAGGTGGAAGGGACCAAACCTAAGGTAGCGGCTTGAGTGTATTCACTGGAGCCACAACAGGTCCCCGATTCTTCTGAAGTTGTGGAAGGTACGATTCCTGTATTCCACCGATTTACGAAAGTCTTAGTAGATCCTGGTGCTACCCATTAATTTGTCAACCCAATTTTATGTGCAGAATAGATATAACACCTGCTAGTTTACCCTATGATCTGGAAGTTAGTACTCCTACAGGGGATCATCGTTTGGTCACTAGTATGGTTTATAAGGATAGTGAAGTTTGGGTAGGAGAGAGGAAATTGTTAAGGGATTTGATAAGCCTGTCCATTAAGGGGTATGATGTAATCTTCAACATGGACTGGTTAGCCAGGTATAATGTTCAACTTGATTGTAAGAGGAAGGTGGTAGAATTCTGCATTCCTGGAGAGGCGACCTTAAGATTAGATATAAGGGGTAGGTTAGCCTTATCTGCGTTGATCTCGAGTATTCGGGTTAGAAAATTACTAAATAGAGGGGCGCAAGGTTCTTAACCTTTCTAATCAATACCCCCACCGATAAATTGAAGGTAGAGGATGTGCACGTGGTGAAGGAATATCTGAATGTATTTTCGGATGAGTTAGTAACCCTACCTCTGGAGAGAGAGATAGAATTCAAAATTGATCTATTATCGAGAACGTCACCTATCTCTAAAACTCCGTACCGGATAGCCCCTGCGGAACTTAGGGAGTTAAAGTTGCAGTTACAGGACCTTTCGGAATGGGGGTTCATTCAAGAGAGTGGGTCTCCTTGGGAAGCCTCCGTGTTGTTTGTGAAGAAAAAGGACAGGAGTTTGCAGATGTTTATAGACTATCGGGGGCTGAATAATGTAACGGTTAAAAATAAGTATCCACTGCCCCATATTGATGAGCTGTTCAACCAGTTGCAAGGAGCAGTGATCTTTTCGAAATTAGACCTCCGACAAGGATACTATCAATTGCTGATTAGGAAGGAGGACATACCAAAAACTGCTTTCAATTCGAGATATGGACATTATGAGTTCGCAGTTATGCCCTTTGGACTGACCAATGCCCCTGCTGCATTCATGAATTTAATGCACAGTGTTTTTAAGCCCTATTTGGATCAATTTGTAGTTGTCTTTATTGATGACATTCTGGTTTACTCAAAGACTAGTGAGGAGTATGAGCAGCATTTAAGAATTGTTTTGTAAACCCTAAGAGAGCATCAGTTGTATGCCAAGTTTAGTAAGTGTGAGTTCTGGTTGGAGAAAATTTATTTCTTAGGGCATGTAATTTCCCAAGAGGGCATCTCGGTTGACCCGGCGAAAGTAGAGGCCGTGACTAATTGGAAGAGGCCAGAAAACCCCGCGGAGATTCGTAGTTTTCTAGGGTTGGTTAGGTACTATAAGCGTTTCATTAAATACTTTTCCAAACTGGTCGGTCCTTTAACCGACCTAACGAAGAAAAATGGTCGTTTCATGTGGGATGCTAGATGTGAAGCAAGTTTTCGAGAGATAAAGAAAAGATTAACCATGGCACCAATTCTAACTTTGCCTAACGGAATAGACAATTTTACTGTTTATACTAATGCTTCGCGGGAAGGTCTGGGTTGTGTGCTGATGCAAAACCAGAATGTGATATCTTTTGCCTCTAGGAAATTGAAACCCTACAAGCAGAATTACCCAACCCACGATCTGGAGTTAGCTGCAGTTGTTTTCGCTCTGAAAAAGTGGAGACACTATCTATACGGGGTAACTTTCGAGGTTTACTCAGACCATAAAAGTCTTCGATACCTATTCTCGCAAAAGGAGTTGAATATGAGGCAGCGAAGGTGGATGGAGTTTCTGGAGGACTACGACTGCACCATTAACTACCATTCGGGAAAAGCGAATGTGGTGGGCGATGCCTTAAGTGGAAAAGCACAAGTAGCGGGGTTAATAATTAAGGAGCGGGATCTATTAGAATCAATTTGTGAGTGGAAACCCTGTCTTGGAAGTCATAAGGTGATTTTTGGTAATATGAAGGTAACGTCCACACTACTGGAGCGAATTAAGGAAGTTCAAAAGGAAGATTCTATGGTACGGAAGTGGGGAGAGAAAGTGGAAAAAGGAGAATTGTCGGATTTTAACTTCAGTTCCAATGGAGTTTTGAAATACCGAAATCGAGTGGTGGTGCCTAAAGATGAAATGTTAAAGAAGGAGATCTTAGAGGAATCTCATCAGTCCAAGTATACGATCCATCCGGGTAGTAGCAAGATGTATCAGGACTTAAAAGAAACCTATTGGTGGGACAACATGAAAAAGAAAATTGCTCAATACGTGCAAACATGTCTCATCTGTCAACAAGTTAAGGAGGAACATCAAAAACCATCTGGTTTGTTACAACCTCTTGAGATACCAGAATGGAAGTGGAAAAACATTACAATGGACTTCGTTTCAAGTTTGCTGCGAACGCAACGAGAACATGATGCCGTTTGGGTAATCGTCGATCGGTTAACCAAATCGGCCCATTTCTTGCCGGTAAACATGAAGTATTCCATGGATAAATTGACTCAGGTGTCTATGGATGAGATTGTAAGACTACATGGGGTTCCTGTGAGCATCGTTTCGGATAGAGATCCCCACTTTGTGTCTGGGTTTTGACTGAAATTTCAAGAGACTTTAGGGACTAAACTCAACCTAAGTACCACTTATCATCCCCAGACAGATGGACAGTCAGAGCGAACAATTCAAACTCTCGATGATATGTTAAGGACTTGTATTCTAGATTTTGGGGGTAACTAGGGTCAACATATGACCTTAGTAGAGTTTACTTACAATAACAGTTACCATTCGTCAATTCAAATGGCCCCATACGAAGCGCTTTACGAGAGGAAGTGCCGGTCACCGATCTATTGGGATGAAGTCGGTGAGAGGAAGGTCCTAGATCCAACGGCTATTCCATGGATGGAGGAGGCATGAGAAAAAGTCAAGTTGATACGACAAAGACTCCAAACAGCTCAAAGCCGACAAAAGAACTACGCAGACAATCGAAAAAAAGATCTGGAGTTCAAAGTTGGGGACCGTGTTTTTCTTAAGGTCACACCGTTACAAAGCGTCATGGCGGGTAGAGGAAAGAAACTTCAACCAAGGTTCATCGGACCTTTTAAAATTCTCTAGAGAATTGGGAAAGTAGCGTATCGACTTGAACTACCATCAAGTCTGTCCAGGATTCACGATGTCTTTCACGTCGCGATGATTAAGAAGTATTATCCCGACCCGTCTCACATCTTACAATCGGAGGAAATTGAGATAGATGAATCACTCACCTACGAAGAGAAACCTGTACAGTTGCTTGACCGAAAGGTTAAGGAGTTGAGAAACAAATAAATACCTTTGATGAAGATCTTGTGAAAAAATCATGGGATAGAAGAGACTACCTGGGAGGTGGAAGAAGAAATGCAAAAGAAATACCCTGAACTATTTGTGAATCAAGGTGAGAAATTTCGAGAATGAAATTCTTTTTAAGGTGGAGAGAGTGTGAGAACCCGAAATTTTTTTTATTTTCTAGGCTTTATTTTATTTAATTGCACGCCTTTTCTATATTTTTTTATTAGGAAAATTTTCTAAATAATTTTTATGAGTAAATATAGTTTTAAAATCATTTTTCTAATACAAGTTAGTTCTTGAGATTTTAGGAGTGTATATTGAACGTGGGACCCGCTAGTGCGGTAAGTGCGATAAAATTCGGCCAATTAGATTAAATTTTGTATACAGGGATTAATTTATTAGGTGTTAAGAGGTTATTAGAGGTTACCTAAATGGATTGATGTTGGAGAGACAAAAGGATAGCTTTAAACCTAAAAGGTGACAAGTGTCACTTTCTTACTCAAGGTTGGATTTTGACCATCTTACTTACCTTTACCAAATAACCAAAAATTGACCCAAAATCATCTTCATTTCAAGCATCTTGGCCGAAACTCTTAGAGAGAAAAGAGTGGAAAAGCCTTCAACTTTCTTCATCCCAATCTTGCTCAATCTTATAATCTAACCGATAAAACTCCAATTTTCTCCATAAAAATCATTTGTAAGGTAGGATTAAGATAGTTGGTGGAGTGGTTTGGAAAGAGGAGGTGCTAAGTTGCTTCTTTTCTTGAGTTTACAAGGCGAGTGGCCAAGAAATTCTTCCTTTGTTCTTGATAATGTTAAATTAGTGACTTGTGTTAGTGAAAGAGGTGGTTTTGTGGAAGATTTCATGACTTTTGGTAGAGATTGATGAATTTCTGATTTTATTCATGATTTTTCTGATTTTATATGATTAGTGTTGGTTGGCCATGGATGATGGTTTGGTACGGTCTCAAGTGAAGCTTTGGTGTGCAAATTGTAGTTATTTGTAGAAAATTTCCGCTTTGTACGGAAAATTTCAGATTTACGGTTTTGAATTGGGGCTTTTCTAGGGTTATTGTGGAACTCTTGAATTGGCTTGGTTTAAAGGCTATTGTAACCCTAATAAGATGTATTGAATGGCATAGGACTTGTACTTGTAGTTGTGGTTATGTTGGTTAAATATGAATGATTATTTATAGGATGGAAATCTGAAATTTTAAGAGGAAATGCTGTCCAAATTTTATGTCCATATGCTTTCTTGGAATTGGGTTGCTTTAAGTGTTAATGAGGGACCTTGGGGTTGTCTAAACCTTTAGCACCAAGTGTTCCTTATATTATTTTCAAGCTCTTATGGATTTACATTAGTGATGTGTGGTTTGGGTTTATGACTCGTATTCGAGTCTCATTGTGTTTTCTTGAATGTTTTAGGGCGTGCCGGTGATTCAAGGCGCTCGTTGGGTAGAAATTTGTGAAATCTCTCTTTGTTTGATTGGTGAGTGTACTACTCACATGATTGTTACTTCATGGCTTTGTTATACTTGAAATCTATTATTTGAATGCTTGTGTATACTGCTAAGATTGGTTGAGACGAGGGTGTACTTTATCACTCTTGTACTCTATGGCTTATGTGACTGTTTACTGTATCAATTGAATTTCTCTTGATTATACTTGAATTGGTGTCATTTGGATGTGTATCCAAAGACTTTTACTGTTGATTCTGAGCTCAACCCCGTTGGTGGTCGATTGACTCGAGCCAGCAAGGGCTTGGTCGAGAAGATTGACAAGCCATGGGGACTGTTTCTATGGAATCATTGGGTATGAGACTCTTAATTCCGGTATACTCGAGTATTACCATTGTGAACTGGTTGGAATTCGAGCCCGGTAGAGGTATGTGAGGTGGACGAAAATTGGAGAAAGTGGAGTTTACGGTATTGGTTATTCCTTAAGCGTTGACGGAAGGTCAACGGGGTGAGATCAAGTACGGAAAACGAGGAAAAGGGCTCTTGAGAGCCGTCCGTATCCTTTTAAAAATCTTTATTGAAATGTGGTATTAGTTGACTCACTTATTGAATGTATTTGGATTGAGTAGGTTTGTGTTTATATGAACTTCGTTACTTGGGTGATAGTACCTTATTGGGCGAAAGCTCACTCTATTGCCTTTGTTTTCCTTACAGGGATAAGAATAACTTTTGGGGAAATGTGATTTTGAAGCCCAATTGAGCTAGTTTAATATTCTTTTGTATAGCTCCTCGATGGTTGGAAAACCTTAAGTGTATTTTGATTCAACATTTCCTTTTGAATTGTAAATTTGAAACCATATGTGTATAAACGTGTTTGGTATTGTTCATGTGTTATTTTGGATTGTAAATGTCCAATTTCAAGGTTTATATGATTTGTTGGTGATTGATTGGGTTTCATACAGGTTCGGACTTCGAACGACAAAAGGAAAAAAAAATTTGGTGGGAAAGGCACAGGGGAATCCGCCCGGAAATCCGGCCAGAACTTGGCCGGATTGTCCTGGATTTTTTTGAATCCGGGCAGTTAGTCACTGCCTCCAATTTAGCCAAGAATCCGGCCAGATTGTGACGTGGCCGGCACTATTAATGTGTTGCTCCATTTTTCCATTTTCCGTTTCGTGATTTTTGATTCGTTTGAGCGTGCTAATGTCTTTTGGAACATTTTAGATTGTATATAACCATCTTAGTAGTACTGGCGAGAGTTGGGCAGGCAGTCTGCTAACCCCTTTGGTACGCCTTAGGGGAAAGTGGGGCTATCACAAAGAACTCCATCACCGGACGTCCAAAGGAATTAAAACATTTCCTCTAAGCTCACTGATCTCGATCAGATGCAAAACATTAGAGCACCGAACGTCCGATAAACTGCGCAACACTTCAGACGCAGAGCACTGGGGGTACCAGATGGCCGAAAGAATTGAAGAAGATTTCTCAAACTTTACCATCTTCTTTCGAACACAAGCTTTGAAGGAATTAAAGAAAATCTCTTTTGCTCACTGCTTTCTATCAGATGCAAGAAACAAGACTACCGGACGTCCGACACTACCAACAGCTAGTTGACTCTTCAACTGCCTTCTATCCATTGGAAGCATTAATAGAGGAACTTTTTGGTTTCATATAAGTAGAGCAAAGTCAACCACTTCAAAATGCTTTTACACATTGAGACTACAAAAGATTTAGAGCACTTTTAGTAAAAAAATTCTCTTCAAAGAAGATTTGTATTCTTAGTTATGTGTAGATTTCATATAAGTTTTTCTTGTGTGAAGAAATTACTTCAATAGTGTAGCTTTGTGAAGGTTATTTGAGTAATAGTAAAACTTCCTAACTTGACCAAGTGTGGCTTGGGACAAGGAGGAAGTGATCATTCCTTTGTATGTGACGGCCCCACCTCCCCCTAGGGCGTACCCCAGGGTTCGGCAGGCCGCCTGCCCAACTCTCGCCGGGACTCAGTCGTTCACTACAATCCTCAAATGAATTACAATATAAATCTCAAATATTACATCAAATGTTCCCACAATTACACATCCAAGTCTCCAATAATTACATGTCATAAGCGAAGCGAAAACAATTTCCAACTATACATAAAATGATTCCAAATCCAAACTGTACAACATATATGCCATCCAGTCACGTGAACAAGTACTACAAGTCCTTCCTTCGCCACGAGCCCTGTGGAGGGGAATAAAATAGTTTTTGGGGTGAGCTAAAAGCTCAGCGAGTAACCAGAAAATCATTAATCAAATCGGTTTCACAATAGTTCATTTCAATGATGTCATATAGCAATGATGTCATAAATTAAATGATAAATCCGGAAACAACTACATCATTTGCAAAACAGTAAATATGGATTATCAATAATTCAAGAAACATTTACAATGGAAAGCGATAGTAACATTCATGAAAGGATACATTCATTCTCCTGACATTTCCTCGCTCATTTGGTCATTCATTTCATTTCATTCACCCCGTCCCTGGCTTTTGGCCAAGCTCCACCAACCTACATAGGTAATACTCGAGTATACCAAACGTTCACCCAAGTTCCTAATCGCCTGACCGAGTCCGCTTCTGGCTCAAGACGACCGGTAACAAGGGGCAATGGCCAGTTCAGCCCAAAAGGCTTACATTCATGCGCAAGTAACATTTCAATCGAAAATTTCACATTTATCGAGGTCGAGTGCGATAAAGTACACACTCGCCTCGAAAACTCGTTTTGGAAATCATTATAAGCGCTTAACACGTTATCAACCAAAATACAAGTCATGAAGTCAAGAAATATAGCAAACAAGGAACACTCAAATGCCAGCACACATGATATGCAAGAAAACATTTCAAATGTAACTTTGGAAACAGTTCAAAAGTAAATAATGTAAGAAACGGTTCATAAATAACTTTAGAAGTAGTTTGAGGTCACTCACCTCCATGGCTCAGAAACCATCCATCATATATCATTGCCTTGCTCAAATCCAAGTCTTAGATCACCAACTCAATGCGAACAAGTCCCTTCAAAGTTCGGACAGCACTTCCCCTAAATTTGCTAACTTTTCCAGCCATCATGGCCTCATTATTTCCTCAGCCAGTCCCAAAGGTACACACACAACAACAAGTTCATCCAATAGACATTCAACAAGCTCCATGTAGTACTAGTACAAGTCAAGCTAGGGAAAAGTCCGGAAATGAAAGTTAAACTCAAAATCAGAAAAACAGGTTTTGACGTCATTTTGCGGTAATGGTACCAAAGGCACTACGATTATCGGATAAAGGTGCAAGATACACCGTTTCGAAGCTAAGAGATAGGGATTCAATATTACAGAAGGGCACTCAACCCAGTTTCGAGTGTAACCAGGTCAAAAATGCAAGATACTACATCAAAATCACAAAAACAGATTCACAGAACGCATTCTAGCGGAAACGTCATAACACAGGCTCTCCAAGTCCAAATCCAGAAATTCCAAAACCGGCTGAAAGCTAAGGAACAGGGATAAATTTCATCAGAAGGCCTTAACATCCAATTCGGAAGCAATTCCAGCCAAAACAACCAATTACAGTCGCACTTCTCAATTTCGGGTAAAACCAGAACAGCAGTAGTAATTTCGACTTTTCTCATTCCACACTACTCCGATTGACCTGAAACTTTGCAGGCACCTCTAAAATATCATTCCCTACAACTTTTATGAAGATCACTCAGTCCAGTTCTCACCCTAACTAGGTCAAACTTTCCAAAACAACTCCAGATTTTCCAGTTCGAAATTCACTGTGGAAATCAACTAGCAGTCCTGCTTTATTCACTCATATCTCAGCACACACAACTCCAATTCTGGTAATTCCAAAGCCATTTGAAAGCTAAGATACAGGGCTAGAATTATTAAGAAGACATCAATAAATAAATCAGTAGTATTCCCAGTCAAACTAACCAATTACCAAAGCTGATTTCCAGGTTCGGACAGAAACAGGGCAGCAGGGGTATTTTGGTCTTTTCATAGGCTACCGAACTTGGATTGAGCTGAAATTTTGTAGACAACTATAAAACATTATTCTCTACAACTTTGATGTTTTGTTCTCAGGCCAATTTGGCCTCTAACTATGATGAACAGTGTCAGGTAGAATTGGGGAAATTGAAAACCCTAATCTGGAAATTTTTGCATTCAAGTGCTAAACTTCCACTAAAACATCTCATTAGCCATCACAAGTCATTAATTTAACAAAATCAAGATCAAATAAAGGATGGTTAGACATGATACCTTGAAATATCAAGAAAGGTGATGGCTTAGGGATTTTTCTTCCAAAACAACTCCACCAATAGCTTCAATCTTCCTTAGCTAGCAAGTTTATGGAGTGATTTGCAATTTAATCGGTTAGAACTCAAGATTGGAAGAAGAAATTGAGGTGCAAGATGCTGGATTTTCTCTCTCTTTCTCTCAAAATTTCGTCCATCATGCTTACAAGAAGAAGAAATGATGAAAACAAAAGGTTTGGTCAAGATAAGAAGAAGAAATCATGGTCTTAGTCAAAGGTCCAACTTGCAATGGGTTTGTGACACTTGTCCCTTCTAGTATTTTCTTTAATCCTTTGGCTTCCAATGGTTACATCATATAACCACCCTCTAATCATTTCCTAGCACCTTGTAAAATAATAACACTTAGCACACAATTCACTTAGTCACCAAAATTATGTCACACTAGCGGGTCCCACGTCCATATACGCTCTTAATTTCTCAAAAACTAACCGATACTAGAAAAATCATTTAAAAACTATATTTACTCATAAAAATTATCTGGAGAATTTTCTAATAAAGAGAATGTCGAAAAGGCGGGCGATCAATAAAACAAACCCTAGAAACTTAAAAAAAATTTCGGGTCCGCGTACTCATTCTTTCGGGGCGTCAAAATCTCCCCTCCTTAAAAGAATGTCGTCCTCGACATTCCATCTTGTACTAATCAAGTCAAAACATCCCGCAAGAATCACTGATATTCAAACCAAACCCACAGTCCGGCATCCTAACTTCAAGCCTAGGATACACTACAGAGATCTGAAGCCTAAGCTCTGATACCAACTGTGACGGCCCCACCTCCCCCTAGGGCGTACCCCAAGGTTCGGCAGGCCGCCTGCCCAGCTCTCGCCGGGACTCAGTCGTTCACTACAATCCTCAAATGAATTACAATATAAATCTCAAATATTACATCAAATGTTCCCACAATTACACATCCAAGTCTCCAATAATTACATGTCATAAGCGAAGCGAAAACAATTTCCAACTATACATAAAATGATTCCAAATCCAAACTGTACAAGATATATGCCATCCAGTCACGTGAACAAGTACTACAAGTCCTTCCTTCGCCACGAGCCCTGTGGAGGGGAATAAAATAGTTTTTGGGGTGAGCTAAAAGCTCAGCGAGTAACCAGAAAATCATTAATCAAAGGGTAAAATACAAGGAACCTCCTTGTGATTTCGCGAAAAGACACCTCACCCCCTTATCGTTTAGAAACCTACACATAAACACCATAAACTTCATAACTCAAATGGAAATTACCTTTTGAACCGGCTTAATTACCGGCAGAAGGTCAAATACCCTGGCAGGCTGTCCAATTCCTTCACAAAAAAGAAAAAAGTTACTGTCCAGGGAAACTAATTTGTACAACGTCGACCAAAGAGATATCTGCGATTCGACTTCACTCTCCCACCCGATATAAGCATACAGAAGAGAGAGAAGGCAGAAGCGAAGAGATCCGCAACACTCCTTCTTTCTCCAGTCTTGCAATGGTATCAGCAGCATGCGACACCACCAAAGCAAATTTGCTATGAATCAGATCTGGCATACAGATTGACAAGAAACGAGCTTTGTCAGGAAAATTGGTGCTGATAATCACGTGAATGCAGATGTCAAAAAGAAATGTTTGCCAAGCTTGAGAAGATTGAAAATAAGAGATTACAGCTGTTACGGACTTCGAATCTGAGGAGAAGAAAGTGCAGTGAGGCTTGTTAAAACAGAGACCCAATGCTTCAGGTCTGTAGGAACAACATTGATGAAAGAGGGAATATGGTATCGCAAGATTTTCCATCCAAATTTTTTATTCTGAGTTTGAATATCCTTCAGAACACTCTGCAACATGAGACGACCTTTAGTAGTGAAGACATACCTTTCATTGTTCAGAAACGGGAGAGTTGAGTTCTAGCTTTACCATGTCTGTCATTGAATGGATCCTCTGGTGAAAAATTGCTAAAATACATAACCAGTTCAATTTCCATATATGGCAAGCAAATTTAGTCAATGAAATTCCATCTGGAAGTTGTAAATTTTTAAAAACCAGAAGACACACGGATCAAACACTTTATCCAAAACCTGTGCCCACTTAAAAAGCAAAAAGACAAAAAAAAAAGGAATTAGCAGAAGTTGAAATACTGGTCCTGCGGATTTATTAACTATTTGTATTTGTAGCCCTGGGTTAGTTCTTCACTACATTAATTTCGAAGAGATCGGTTAACTTTGGCTCAGATCTGCTTTAGCCTTTGGAATTTGTTTGAACCTTGCCTGAGTGTAGCAGTCAATGAAATCCGATGTTGTAATTTCGATTCTTTAATCTGTAGTGGATTACTCTCCATTCATGGGGATCGAGAAGGGTGCTGTTCTGCAGGAAGCGAGGGTCTATAATGATCCTCAATTGGATCCTAAGAGATGTTCACAGGTCCAGTTTTCAGCCTGCCTTGTTACCTGATATTCGACCAGCACATCCGGTTAAAGGTCAATTTCCACTTTAGTAATGAAGTTTAAGGTGTTTATGTGTATATTTCTAAACGATAGGGGAGTAAGGTGTCTTTTCGTGAAACCACAAGGGAGTTTTTTGTATTTTACCCTTAATCAAATCGGTTTCACAATAGTTCATTTCAATGATGTCATATAGCAATGATGTCATAAATTAAATGATAAATCCGGAAACAACTACATCATTTGCAAAACAGTAAATATGGATTATCAATAATTCAAGAAACATTTACAATGGAAAGCGATAGTAACATTCATGAAAGGATACATTCATTCTCCTGACGTTTCCTCGCTCATTTGGTCATTCATTTCATTTCATTCACCCCGTCCCTGGCTTTTGGCCAGGCTCCACCAACCTACATAGGTAATACTCGAGTATACCAAACGTTCACCCAAGTTCCTAATCGCCTGACCGAGTCCGCTTCTGGCTCAAGACGACCGGTAACAAGGGGCAATGGCCAGTTCAGCCCAAAAGGCTTACATTCATGCGCAAGTAACATTTCAATCGAAAATTTCACATTTATCGAGGTCGAGTGCGATAAAGTACACACTCGCCTCGAAAACTCGTTTTGGAAATCATTATAAGCGCTTAACACGTTATCAACCAAAGTACAAGTCATGAAGTCAAGAAATATAGCAAACAAGGCACACTCAAATGCCAGCACACATGATATGCAAGAAAACATTTCAAATGTAACTTTGGAAAACAGTTCAAAAGTAAATAATGTAAGAAACGGTTCATAAATAACTTTAGAAGTAGTTTGAGGTCACTCACCTCCATGGCTCAGAAACCGTCCATCATATATCATTGCCTTGCTCAAATCCAAGTCTTAGATCACCAACTCAATGCGAACAAGTCCCTTCAAAGTTCGGACAGCACTTCCCCTAAATTTGCTAACTTTTCCAGCCATCATGGCCTCATTATTTCCTCAGCCAGTCCCAAAGGTACACACACAACAACAAGTTCATCCAATAGACATTCAACAAGCTCCAAGTAGTACTAGTACAAGTCAAGCTAGGGAAAAGTCCGGAAATGAAAGTTAAACTCAAAATCAGAAAAACAGGTTTTGACGTCATTTTGCGGTAATGGTACCAAAGGCACTACGATTATCAGATAAAGGTGCAAGATACACCGTTTCGAAGCTAAGAGATAGGGATTCAATATTACAGAAGGGCACTCAACCCAGTTTCGAGTGTAACCAGGTCAAAAATGCAAGATACTACATCAAAATCACAAAAACAGATTCACAGAACGCATTCTAGCGGAAACGTCATAACACAGGCTCTCCAAGTCCAAATCCAGAAATTCCAAAACCGGCTGAAAGCTAAGGAACAGGGATAAATTTCATCAGAAGGCCTTAACATCCAATTCGGAAGCAATTCCAGCCAAAACAACCAATTACAGTCGCACTTCTCAATTTCGGGTAAAACCAGAACAGCAGTAGTAATTTCGACCTTTCTCATTCCACACTACTCCGATTGACCTGAAATTTTGCAGGCACCTCTAAAATATCATTCCCTACAACATTTATGAAGATCACTCAGTCCAGTTCTCACCCTAACTAGGTCAAACTTTCCAAAACAACTCCAGATTTTCCAGTTCGAAATTCACTGTGGAAATCAACTAGCAGTCCTGCTTTATTCACTCATATCTCAGCACACACAACTCCAATTCTGGTAATTCCAAAGCCATTTGAAAGCTAAGATACAGGGCTAGAATTATTAAGAAGACATCAATAACTAAATCAGTAGTATTCCCAGTCAAACTAACCAATTACCAAAGCTGATTTCCAGGTTCGGACAGAAACAGGGCAGCAGGGGTATTTTGGTCTTTTCATAGGCTACCGAACTTGGATTGAGCTGAAATTTTGTAGACAACTATAAAACATTATTCTCTACAACTTTTATGTTTTGTTCTCAGGCCAATTCGGCCTCTAACTATGATGAACAGTGTCAGGCAGAATTGGGGAAATTGAAAACCCTAATCTGGAAATTTTTGCATTCAAGTGCTAAACTTCCACTAAAACATCTCATTAGCCATCACAAGTCATTAATTTAACAAAATCAAGATCAAAGAAAGGATGGTTAGACATGATACCTTGAAATATCAAGAAAGGTGATGGCTTAGGGATTTTTCTTCCAAAACAACTCCACCAATAGCTTCAATCTTCCTTAGCTAGCAAGTTTATGGAGTGATTTGCAATTTAATCGGTTAGAACTCAAGATTGGAAGAAGAAATTGAGGTGCAAGATGCTGGATTTTCTCTCTCTTTCTCTCAAAATTTCGTCCATCATGCTTCCAAGAAGAAGAAATGATGAAAACAAAAGGTTTGGTCAAGATAAGAAGAAGAAATCATGGTCTTAGTCAAAGGTCCAACTTGCAATGGGTTTGTGACACTTGTCCCTTCTAGTATTTTCTTTAATCCTTTGGCTTCCAATGGTTACATCATATAACCACCCTCTAATCATTTCCTAGCACCTTGTAAAATAATAACACTTAGCACACAATTCACTTAGTCACCAAAATTATGTCACACTAGCGGGTCCCACGTCCATATACGCTCTTAATTTCTCAAAAACTAACCGATACTAGAAAAATCATTTAAAAACTATATTTACTCATAAAAATTATCTGGAGAATTTTCTAATAAAGAGAATGTCGAAAAGGCGGGAGATCAATAAAACAAACCCTACAAACTTAAAAAAAATTTCGGGTCCGCGTACTCATTCTTTCGGGGCGTCACAATCTCCCCTCCTTAAAAGAATGTCGTCCTCGACATTCCATCTTGTACTAATCAAGTCAAAACATCCCGCAAGAATCACTGATATTCAAACCAAACCCACAGTCCGGCATCCTAACTTCAAGCCTAGGATACACTACAGAGATCTGAAGCCTAAGCTCTGATACCAACTGTGACGGCCCCACCTCCCCCTAGGGCGTACCCCAGGGTTCGGCAGGCCGCCTGCCCAGCTCTCGCCGGGACTAAGTCGTTCACTACAATCCTCAAATGAATTACAATATAAATCTCAAATATTACATCAAATGTTCCCACAATTACACATCCAAGTCTCCAATAATTACATGTCATAAGCGAAGCGAAAACAATTTCCAACTATACATAAAATGATTCCAAATCCAAACTGTACAAGATATATGCCATCCAGTCACGTGAACAAGTACTACAAGTCCTTCCTTCGCCACGAGCCCTGTGGAGGGGAATAAAATAGTTTTTGGGGTGAGCTAAAAGCTCAGCGAGTAACCAGAAAATCATTAATCAAATCGGTTTCACAATAGTTCATTTCAATGATGTCATATAGC
Organism: Coffea arabica; assembly: GCF_036785885.1. NCBI lineage: Eukaryota > Viridiplantae > Streptophyta > Magnoliopsida > Gentianales > Rubiaceae > Coffea > Coffea arabica. Next base: position 44,520,322 of record NC_092320.1, on the reverse strand, counting down.
AATGATGTCATAAATTAAATGATAAATCCGGAAACAACTGCATCATTTGCAAAACAGTAAATATGGATTATCAATAATTCAAGAAACATTTACAATGGAAAGCGATAGTAACATTCATGAAAGGATACATTCATTCTCCTGACATTTCCTCGCTCATTTGGTCATTCATTTCATTTCATTCACCCCGTCCCTGGCTTTTGGCCAGGCTCCACCAACCTACATAGGTAATACTCGAGTATACCAAACGTTCACCCAAGTTCCTAATCGCCTGACCGAGTCCGCTTCTGGCTCAAGACGACCGGTAACAAGGGGCAATGGCCAGTTCAGCCCAAAAGGCTTACATTCATGCGCAAGTAACATTTCAATCGAAAATTTCACATTTATCGAGGTCGAGTGCGATAAAGTACACACTCGCCTCGAAAACTCGTTTTGGAAATCATTATAAGCGCTTAACACGTTATCAACCAAAATACAAGTCATGAAATCAAGAAATATAGCAAACAAGGCACACTCAAATGCCAGCACACATGATATGCAAGAAAACATTTCAAATGTAACTTTGGAAAACAGTTCAAAAGTAAATAATGTAAGAAACGGTTCATAAATAACTTTAGAAGTAGTTTGAGTTCACTCACCTCCATGGCTCAGAAACCGTCCATCATATATCATTGCCTTGCTCAAATCCAAGTCTTAGATCACCAACTCAATGCGAACAAGTCCCTTCAAAGTTCGGACAGCACTTCCCCTAAATTTGCTAACTTTTCCAGCCATCATGGCCTCATTATTTCCTCAGCCAGTCCCAAAGGTACACACACAACAACAAGTTCATCCAATAGACATTCAACAAACTCCAAGTAGTACTAGTACAAGTCAAGCTAGGGAAAAGTCCGGAAATGAAAGTTAAACTCAAAATCAGAAAAACAGGTTTTGACGTCATTTTGCGGTAATGGTACCAAAGGCACTACGATTATCGGATAAAAGTGCAAGATACACCGTTTCGAAGCTAAGAGATAGGGATTCAATATTACAGAAGGGCACTCAACCCAGTTTCGAGTGTAACCAGGTCAAAAATGCAAGATACTACATCAAAATCACAAAAACAGATTCACAGAACGCATTCTAGCGGAAACGTCATAACACAGGCTCTCCAAGTCCAAATCCAGAAATTCCAAAACCGGCTGAAAGCTAAGGAACAGGGATAAATTTCATCAGAAGGCCTTAACATCCAATTCGGAAGCAATTCCAGCCAAAACAACCAATTACAGTCGCACTTCTCAATTTCGGGTAAAACCAGAACAGCAGTAGTAATTTCGACCTTTCTCATTCCACACTACTCCGATTGACCTGAAATTTTGCAGGCACCTCTAAAATATCATTCCCTACAACTTTTATGAAGATCACTCAGTCCAGTTCTCACCCTAACTAGGTCAAACTTTCCAAAACAACTCCAGATTTTCCAGTTCGAAATTCACTGTGGAAATCAACTAGCAGTCCTGCTTTATTCACTCATATCTCAGCACACACAACTCCAATTCTGGTAATTCCAAAGCCATTTGAAAGCTAAGATACAGGGCTAGAATTATTAAGAAGACATCAATAACTAAATCAGTAGTATTCCCAGTCAAACTAACCAATTACCAAAGCTGATTTCCAGGTTCGGACAGAAACAGGGCAGCAGGGGTATTGTGGTCTTTTCACAGGATACCGAACTTGGATTGAGCTGAAATTTTGCAGGCAACTATAAAACATCATTCTCTACAACTTTCATGTTTTGTGCTCCGGCCAATTCGGCCTCTAACTATGATGAACAGTGTCAGACAGAATTGGGGAAATTGAAATCCCTAATCTGGAAATTTTTGCATTCAAGTGCTAAACTTCCACTAAAACATCTCATTAGCCATCACAAGTCATTAATTTAACAAAATCAAGATCAAAGAAAGGATGGTTAGACATGATACCTTGAAATATCAAGAAAGGTGATGGCTTAGGGATTTTTCTTCCAAAACAACTCCACCAATAGCTTCAATCTTCCTTAGCTAGCAAGTTTATGGAGTGATTTGCAATTTAATCGGTTAGAACTCAAGATTGGAAGAAGAAATTGAGGTGCAAGATGCTGGATTTTCTCTCTCTTTCTCTCAAAATTTCATCCATCATGCTTACAAGAAGAAGAAATGATGAAAACAAAAGGTTTGGTCAAGATAAGAAGAAGAAATCATGGTCTTAGTCAAAGGTCCAACTTGCAATGGGTTTGTGACACTTGTCCCTTCTAGTATTTTCTTTAATCCTTTGGCTTCCAATGGTTACATCATATAACCACCCTCTAATCATTTCCTAGCACCTTGTAAAATAATAACACTTAGCACACAATTCACTTAGTCACCAAAATTATGTCACACTAGCGGGTCCCACGTCCATATACGCTCTTAATTTCTCAAAAACTAACCGATACTAGAAAAATCATTTAAAAACTATATTTACTCATAAAATTTATCTGGAGAATTTTCTAATAAAGAGAATGTCGAAAAGAGGGTGATCAATAAAACAAACCCTAGAAACTTAAAAAAAATTTCGGGTCCGCGTACTCATTCTTTCGGGGCGTCACATTGTACACAAAGATTGGTTGTAATTGATCAACTTGAAGAAGCTTGCTCTATAAAGTGATATTCAAACTTAAAAGGAGTTTGGAATTCGGTTTGCTATTCTATCTCTTTCATTTATTATCTTGCAATATAAATTATTCATCTCTTCTACTCACGAGCACTTATGCTTTCTCATTATTTGCTCCATTGTGTGGTCATCTAGAAAAGAGGGTAAATTTCACATTTAGCCAAAAAAAGTGTCTCATAACTTGGTTAGTTTTTAATTAACCTAATTCACCCCCCTCTTAGGTTGTCTTCGATCCTTACATAAATCACTAAAATAACAACCAAACAAACAAGAAATCCTCAAGGCCACTGCCTAAGAATCTTTCTCAAGACATCTACCTAAAGTCAAGGTTCATGGAACCCATCAACAACCAAGCTTAACAAGTTAAAACTAACTAAAACTAACCATAAGATGGATGAAAAATGAGAGCTTTGAAAGTTACCTTTCCTCCAAGAGTAGTAGGCAAAACTATAAGAAATCAAGCTCTAACCCCCAAGAATCTCTTCTCCTCCAAGTTTCCTACTAAGCTTGAGGATGATCCAAGAGAATGGGCTAGGTTGGAGCAAGTTTTAAAGAGCAAAATGAAGAAGAAAATTTGAAACTTTCTTGGCAAAAATGGAGGAGAAGTGGCCGGCCAAGGGAGGCAGAAAAGAGAGGGTTTGTGTGCTTTTTGTGTGAAGTGATTTGATGAAAAGGAAGATGTGACATAAAGCTACTTTTGGTGCAAAAGTCAACAAGTGAATAGTGGCCTATTTGTGCTCCTAGTTGCGCTTAATTCATCTCACTCACTTCTAATCACTCACTTAACTTTTTTTAGTCTACAATTGATCATTCTTAATTCTCCAAGACCACTGCATTCTTAGATCAAATATTGCCTCGAAAAATGTGTATTCGCTAATTTTCACTAATCAAGCGATCGAAAAATTACTTTAAGAGAAAACGTGTTAAGAATATAAAATGAGGCAATATACCATGCGGATGCAATTAAAATGAATGAAATAAATTAATTGGAGCAAATATATAAATAATTAAATAAATAAACCAATAAAATAAAATAATAAATAAATAAAATTCAGGTCCTGACAATCTGCTAGGGCCGACGAAAGTGATAGAACTGAGTAGCAAGAATGTGATTCAAGGATCCACGTTGGTGACAAATTACATGCTGCAATGGGTGGTGGTATTGTTATGGCTAGTGCTGGCCATGGGTATTAGAATACATGTGACGGGGTGGAGGAAACATTGGAAAGGGAGCAAGGAGAATTTGTTGCAGAGCTAGTGTCTAAAAGAGGGCACGAATTTGAGGTGGAGCAGGCCCTCGTGACACACTCTTTGGACACTGGCCAGAAGTTTATTGCCATGGGGCAGATTGGCCCGTTAAACAGCAACGAGCTGGAGAGTTTGGCTGTCGAACTGAATGGGAAGGAGGATGCGGTACACGGAGCTCATGGGGAAGCTAACATTGAGTTACCTAATGTCCTGGGAAATTTTTCTCCAAGGCTGGTGGTTGAACAAGAGAAGTCGCTGGAGTCGCCGGTGATGGCTTTGAACATTGATCAATCTGTGGCAATTGAGTGAGATCTCTGGCAAGCGAGAGGAAAAGGTGTGTGAGCTTGATTTCCCTTTGATAGACAGTTTTGACCTGCGACATCTTCCCATAACTTCTTCCAAGTTTTATCTCATGATTAATGGCATCTTTTGGAACATTAGAGGGGTGGCTAAAGGCTCTAATCTAAGAAGATTGATTACATTAGTAACGTTGTATCATGTTAAATTCGTTGTGATTTGTGAGCCAAAGCTAGATGTGTCTAAAATTGACTCCATTAGGTTATGCTTATCCTTTGATTTTGTGGTTGTTAATTGTTCGAGTGATATTTGGGTGTTCTACAGTAGTCCTTTCAAGTGTTCGATTGTTGGTAATTTGGATAAGCATATATCTCTATCTGTTCAATATCCGTTGCTTCCTGGTTCAATCATTCTGTCCTTTATTCATGGAAAATGTTTAATGGAGGAGCGAAGAGACTTATGGCTAAACTTATTAGCTGATAAGCCTAGTTCTACTCCCTGGTGCATTGGGGGGTAACTATAATGTCATACTGACACCTCACGAAAAAAGGGGGTCGTCCATTTGCTAATAACTGAGGGGTGGCGTTTATGTCCTTCATGGAAGAGGCTGTAGTTTTTTATGTAGATTTTTCAGAAGCTAGATTCACGTGGTGTAATAGTCGAAGGGGCAGTGCTAGGACCTCGAAGAGATTGGAGAGGCTATTAGTCAATGGGAACTGTTTGGATCTTTTTACATCCATTTTTGTCGCTCATTTGGCCAGGCACCCGTCTGATGACACGCCACTGAAGATGTGACGACCCCACTTCTCCCAAGGGCGAACCCAAGGGTATCGGCGGGCCGCCTGCCTAGCTCGCGCCAGGACTCAAAACTTAAAGCAATAAAACTAGATAAATCGAAAGATCACTATATATAATATATACAATCCCAAAAGTTATATTTACATCTTCAAAAGTCTCGAGTCAAACCACTCTAATACACTATAACCACCACCAGCAGAAGATAGACCCTAAGAAGGGTTCTTATACAAACCACCAAAACAAAAACAAACATTCTAACTGTTCAACTATTACAAGCCAATCTAACTATACTAGTGTACGAGCCAAAAGTCCCCGCGTCGGCCCCTGCTAAGGAAAACAAAAGGAATGGGGTAAGCTATATGCTTAGTAAGTAAACAGGGGCGAAAGCGTAAATTTCACGTAACAACAGTGACATAGTAAGAGTAAAGCAAAAGCAGAAAAATAACATCACATAATAAGGATACAGGTGGCTCCAAAGCCAATTCATATGCCATGCGTGATCTCCTGCCGACACTCCGTCGACCACACTTAATGGTCCGTAGAACTTCACTTGTACACCCACCGACACCTTATCACCCTCACTGGCCAGTCACCTCACAAACTTGCCCGAGCGAACGAAATGACAAACTTGAGCTTGAGTCACAAGCTCGGGTCACAAACTTGGTCACCTTCTCGGTGAACCGGATTCACAAAATTGGTTCATAACATGAACCTACAAACTTGGTGACCTCAGACTAAGTTGGACTGACTTCGACCAAGCCCTAACCGGCTCGAATAGTCCAAACAGGTCTTAGATCGGGCCCACGAACTCACAAACTTTGCAAACTTCACAAACTTTACTCGAAAGTCGCCCCGAGCCACAAGCTCAAGGGTTTTGGTTCCAAAAGGTTCATATACATATGCCAAGTACAATTATACATTCAAATTAGGGTTTAGGTCGAGTGCGATAAAGTACACCCTCGCCTAAGTACCCTTTTCACATATCTCAAACACATAGCAAAGAAAACACACCAAACTGGCCTGAATACTTACTCAGAAACTGAAATAGCAAAAGTACGAAGTCGGATCAAAATGAACAGCTAGTAGTGGGCCCCACCAGTTCCGCCCAACTCACCACCGTCTGAAATAGAAGATTGTGTCACATAATATCGCAAACGGCTACTATCGTGCCTAAAACAAGAAAAACGGCAAAACGACACGCGCGCACGTAAATATGACAGACGGAAACGGAAACGGCCGTTAGCGGAAACGGCAGATTTGACACTCATTTCTAGTTTACTCATAAGTTGAGCTACGAATATCGGATTAAGGCGTATGAGATGCCATATCGAAGCTTAAAGGATGAACAACAACTGTTATGAAGACATCCAGAACTGAAACTGGAGGCTTCAGTCCCAAATGAACCAAACAAAATCACTTACGAAATCTGGCCAATGCACAAATGGTCAGTTTTGAGTGCAAACTGTTTTCTATGCTACACATGTTCAAAAGAGCTGAAAATTGGCAGTTAGATAGTTCATTCCAAATAGAACAACTTTCATGAAGGTCAGCAATCCAAATTCGGAACGGAAATTGGTCATCAGGACCAAAACAGATCTGACCAGAAAATGGTCATTTTCACGGCCAGGCCTTGTTTGCTCGGCTATATCTCAGGTTTTATAAATCCGATTCATGAAATTCCAAGGGCGTTAGAAAGCTCTGATATAGGGCTATAAGTTTGGTGTTTTGGTCGCAAGCCCAAACAGCTTGTAACCCAAACAAATGTGAAGTCAAAGTTCCAGTCGTAAACTGTCCGGATATAAGAACAATCCTGACATGAATTCTTATTTCGATCATAACTAGAGCTACGGGACTCGGATTTTGACGTACTTTTTAGCGTTTCAAAGCTATGACCAAGATCTACATTTCTTATGACAGAGTCGACACCCAGATCATACTCTATCAAAATCGAAAAAGTCACGGTCAGAAACTTTCCAAAACGTAACAGAATTTGACGGTCAAAACAGGTCTGAGTATTTCGTTAATAGCTCAGGATATACTAATCCGTTTGATCTGAAAATTTACAGGAATATCCAGGACGTAAGGAGCTACAATGTTGAAGAAGGAAACTTTGTCCAATTTTGAATGTAACAAGGTCAAAAATGCAAGACACTATACCAGAATCGCAAAACAGGATCACAAACCGTATTCGACCTCAATATGCGGTAATGGCACCAAATTCACTACGGTTATCGGATGGGGGTGTAAGACCCACCATTTCGAAGCTAAGAAACAGGGCTACAATAATGTAGAAGGCCACTCAGTCCAAATCCTAGCACAACTAGGTCAAATATGCAAAATACGAAACCAGAATTACCAAAACAGGTTTGCAAATCACATAATGCTGTAATGAGTCCAACTCAGTCTATACAAGTCCAAATGCATTGATTCCAAAGGCATATGGTAGCTAAGGCATTCCTCTATATTTCATCAGAAGACAGAAACATCCAAATCCAAAGTAATTCCAGTCAAAATAGCCAAATACAAACGCAGTTCTGCCATCCTGATCAACCCAGAACAGCCACAGTAATATCGACATATCTCACTCTACACTAATCCAAATGACCTGAACTTTTACAGGCACCTCAAACACATCAATACCTACAACTTTCATGTTTTAAGCAAAATCCAATTCGGCTTCTAACCCTATGATCAAAAACCGGACAGAATAAGGGGTGATAAAACCCTAACTTTCCACAATTCAATCCAAACCCAAAATTGGTTGCAATTATCACTAATTCACACCTACTAGAGTCATTCCCCCTCATTATCAACCATCATAGATGACCACAACATCACATTCATATTAAACCAGAAAATTCCTCAAAAATATAAAAACTTCACCAAATCACTTCAAATCAAGAAATAAATCACAAATATCATCACTTTAGCCACTGCTAAGCATAACTTAAGCATCATTAGGTGTAGGAGTATGTTCAATCATCACTTACCTAGTATACAAGAGAAGAGGAGTTGTAGACCACCTTAGCTCTTCCAAAAACTTCACCAAACTCACCACTAACACCAAATGGAAAGGTTGTATGGAGTAGAAACTAGTTTAGGCAATTGGTTTGGATGATTTGAGCCAGTTGAAAGCTTGAAGTTTGAAGAAGTTTTCTTCCTTCTTGGCAAGAGAGAGGGCCGGCTATGGAGGAGGTAAGAAATGGTAATTTTTGTGCAATTTTTAAGATATTTAACCATTTTGGTCAAAAGTCAAAAACATGAATAGTAAATCATAAAGTATAACCAATAAGAGAGTGACACTTGTCACCTCTTAAATGCATTCTTATCTTTCTTTTTTCCTCTCCCATCAATCAAATCCCACTCTCTACTTATCTCTTAACATCCGATAAATTTCACACAGTATCCGAAACTTAACCTTATTGACCGAATTTTTCCGAACTTTTCGCACTAGTGGGTCCCACGTCCAATATATATTCTTAATTTTTCAAAAACTCTCCAATACTAGAAAATCATCTAAAAACTATAACTGCTCATAAAACCCACCAAGAAAATATTCCTAAGCCAGAAAACGCAGAAAACATGCCATTAAAGGGTTTAACCCTAGGAAAATTTATTAGGGTTTTACGGGTTCTCACAGAAGATCTCGTTTACATCTCGGTTAGATAACAAGCCGAGACCATTCCGGTTCTTGAATGTTTGGATGACTAAGCCTCAACTTTTGGAGGTGATTAGACATGCCTGAAGTCAAGAAGTGAGTGGCTCTCTATTGCTTTTTTTGTGTTCTAGATTATTGGCAACGAGAAGAGTTATTCAGACCTGCAACAAGCAATACTTTGGAAATGTGTTTGATGCTGTTCGGGGGGCAGAGGCTGCGGTTCAATAGGCAGAGGAGGCCGTGGATCAAGATGATTCGGAGGAGGCACAGGTTGAACTCAGGAAGACTCAAGCGAAGTTGTGTCAAGCGTTGTCCATTGAAGAGCAGTTCTGGAGTCAAAAGACTCAAGTAAAATGGCTTCAAAGTGGAGATCGCAATTCTAGGTTTTTCCATGTGGTAGTTGTGACGCCCGAAAGAGGAAGAAAAGAAAAAAAATTTTGGTGAAAAGGGGAAGGACCAAATCCGGCCGCAAATTCGGCTAGTTCTTGGCCGGATTGCTGGAGGATTTTGAAAAAAAATTTGAATCTTCACTGCCTTGAATCCGGCCAGGAATCCGGCCAGATTTCGGCCGGATTGTGATGTGGCATGTGACGGCCCCACTTCCCCCTAAGGCGTACCCCAGGGTTCGGCGGGTCGCCTGCCCAGCTCTCGCCGGGACTCAGTCGTTCACTACAATCCTCAAATGAATTACAATATAAATCTCAAATATTACATCAAATTCTCCAATAATTACATGTCATAAGCGAAGCGGAAACGATTCTCAACTATACATAAAATGATTCCAAATCCAAATTATACAAGATATATGCCATCCAGTCACGTGAACAAGTACTACAAGTCCTTCCTTCGCCACGAGCCCTGTGGAGGGGAATAAAATAGTTTTGGGGTGAGCTAGAAGCTCAGCGAGTAACCATTAAAATCAGTAATTAAATCGGTTTCACAATAGTTCATTTCAATGATGTCATAAATCAAATGAACATTTACAATACATTAAAATGGAGTATCAATAATTCAAGGAACATTTACAATGGAAAGCGATAGTAACATTCATTAAAAGGATACGGGCTCACATGGAGCTATTCGTTTGTTCGTTCGTTCTCCTGACATTTCCCCTTATTCCTCCAATCGTTTGAAAATACATTTTTTTGTAAGTAGAATCCCTCGTTCATCCTTTTGTTCGTTCATCCCCTTTTCCGGACGTTGACCGGACTCCACCCATCCGACCATTGGCCGGACTCCACCCATCCGGACGTAGCCGGACTACAAGGTAATACTCGAGTATTCCAAATTCACCCAGGGGCACCATATCGCCCGACCGAGTCCGTTTCTGGCTCGAGTCGATCGGTAACAAAGGGCAGTGGCCAATTCAGCCAAACGGCTTACATTCATGCGCAACTTGCATTTCAATAATTAAATCCTTGAAAATTGCACAGTTATTTAGGTCGAGTGCGATAAAGTACACACTCGCCTAGAAAGCTCGTTTTGGAAATCATTCGAAGCACTTAACACGTTATCAATCAATAATACAAGTCATGAAGTCAAGAAAATATAGCAAATAAGGAACACTCACATGCAAGCACGCATGATATGCAAGAAAACAGTTCAAGAGTAACTTTGGAAACAGTTTAAAGGTAAATAATGCAAGAAAACGGTACAAAAGTAACTTTGGAAACAGCTCAAAAGTAAATAATGCAAGAAACGGTTCATAAATAACTTCAGAAATAGTTTGAGGTCACTCACCTCCATGGCTCAGAAACCATCCATCATATATCATTGCCTTGCTCAAATCCAAGTCTTAGATCACAAACTCAATGCAAACAAGTCCTTTAAAAGTTCGGACAGCACTTCCCCCAAATTTGCTTACTTTTCCAACCATCATGGCTTCATTATTTCCTCAGCTAGTCCCAAAGGTACACACACAACAACAAGTTTATCCAATAGCCATTCAGCAAGCTCCAAGTAGTACAAAGACAAGTCAAGCTAGGAAAAAGTCCGAAAATGAAAGTTAAGCTGAAAACCAGAAAAATGGGTTTTGACGTCATTTTGCGGTAATGGTACCAAAGGCACTACGATTATCGGATGAAGGTACAAGACCCACTGTTTCGAAGCTAATAGATAGGGGTACAATATTACAGAAGGTCACTCAACCCAGTTTCGAGTGTAACTAGGTCAAAAACACAAGAAACTACACCAGAATCACAAAAACAGCTTCACAGAATGCATTCTAACGGAAACATCATAACTCAGGCTCTCCAAGTCCAAATCCAGAAATTCCAAAACCAGCTGATAGCTAAGAAACAGCGCTAAATTTTATCAGAAGGCCTCAACAACTAATTCGGAAGCAATCCTGACCAAAACAACCAATTACAGGCGCAATTCTTACATTCGGGTAAAACCAGAACAGCAATAGTAATTTCGACTTTTCTCATTCTACACTACTCTGATTGACCTTAAATTTTGTAGGCACCTCTAAAATGTCATTCCCTACAACTTTGATGTTTTAAGTCAAGGCCAATTCAGCCTCTAACTAGGAGCTAAAAATTCGGGCAGAATGTTCCTTCACAAAACCTAATTTTCTGAAATTTCTTCCAAAACAGAAATTGATTGCAATTGTCCACTTTTTCCACCTTCTAGAATCATTATATACCATTTCCAATCATCATAGTTAGCCACACAACCATGCTTATTTTAAAACAGAAAAATCCCCAAAAATAATAAAACTTCATCACTTCAACCACAAATCAAGAAATAATCCATAAACTTGCATCTCACACCACCACTAATCATGATTTAAGCATCAACTAAGGAAGGAGAGTGGTTCTTCACAACTCACCTTAGCAACTCAAGAAAGGAAGCAACTTAGCACCTTGGTCTTCCAAACCACTTCACAACCAACCTTAATACCACTAAACTAAGAGGTTTTATGGAGGAAATCCAAGTTTAATTGGTTAAATTGTTTGATTGGAGCAAGAAATGAAGAAGTAAGATGAAAGCTTTCCTTTCTTTTCTCCTTGTGAAGCTCAGCCAAGATGATGAAGAATGAAGGTAATTTTGGATCAATTTGGTACTTATTTGGTAAAGGTAGTAAGATGGTCAAATGTCAAAGTCCAACCTTCAATAACAAGGTGACACTTGTCACCCTTTAAGCTTGAGATTATCTTCTTGTCTCTCCAAGACAAATATCTTAACACCTTGTAAAATAATATCATTCAATACAAAATTCCTACAAGTTGTCAAAAATATAATGCATTTGCCGCACTTGAGGGTCCCACGTTCAAAATACGCTATTAATTTCTCAAAAACTAACCGATACTAGAAAAATCATTTTAAAACTATTTTTGCTCAAAACTTTATCTGGGGAATTTTTCTAATCAAGAAAATGTAGAAAAGGCGGGCGATTAAAAAAAATAAACCCTAGAAAATTAGAAAATTTCCGGGTTCTCAAACTCATTTTTTTCGGGGCGTCACATGGCAAGTCTGCAGCCAACTTTGAACAGCTGATTTTCTTCCTTCTTATCTTGTTTTGGCTGGGATTTTTCCTCATTTCTTTCCTTGGCTTGGTCGGCTATTTGAGAGAGGAAAAAGAAGAGAGATTTCTTGATTTCTCCTAGTTTCAATCTTTGCTCAAATCTTGAGATTTCACCGATGGTTTTGGAAACTGCTCCGTACAAGTGTACACTTAGGAGGGTTAAAGCTTTTGGTGGAATGATTTTTGAAAGAGAAGCTCTAAGTTGCTAGCTTTCTTGAGTTTTGAGGTAAGTTGGATAAGAAAGTTCCCTCTTGCTTTAATAATGGTTAATTGGTGGTTTGTAGAGGTTAGATATGCTATTTTGTGGATGATTTCATAATTTTAAGTAAAGTTGGACCAATTTCTGATTTATTGGGAAATTTTATGATTTTATATGATTATGGTTCGTTGGTCATGAAATGATAGCTTGTTGTGGTGTAAAATGGAGCTTGTATACGTTGGATATGATTGTTTGCGAAAAATTTCTGGTTTGTACGGAAATTCCAGTTTTAGGGTTTAATTGGGGCTTTCTTATGATTGGTTATTGAGCTCTTAATTGGTTAAAATTGAAGGGGGTATTGTGACCCTTATTAAGAGTGTTTAATAGCCTATGATGTATATGTGTAATTGTGGTTGATGGTTATGGATTTGGTGATTGTTTGTAGGTTGGAAAAATAAAGAAATTAAGGGGAAATGTTGTCAGATCTTTGAGAGCGTTTGGTTGCTTTGAGTTTGAGTTGAAGGACTTGGACTTGATCAAGGAACTGTCTATGATGGATCATGAGCTGTGGTTGGTGAGTGACTCCAAACTATTTCCAAAGCTACTTATGAACCGTTTCTTGCATTATTTACTCGATTGCATATGATGTGTGCTTGCATGCGAGTTCATGACATGATTTGGCTACAACGAGTTCTTGGGAAGTCTTGTGCTTAGAACCAACATCTCTATCACTGTTTACTGTTTATCTGGAGCACCAACGGGCTCCCTATCACTGTTTCCCTGTTAACTGATCATTTTGAGCGTTGGATGCTAAGTACAATGATTTCACTGGCTCACGAGAGCAATAAATGTACATTTGATTACTGATTCATGACATCATTGAAATGAACTATTGTGAAACTGATTTGATTACTGATTTGACTGGTTACTCGCTGAGCTTCTAGCTCACCCCAAAAATATTTTATTTCCCCTCCACAGGGCTCGAGGCAAAGGAAGCTTGTATTAATTTCTCCGTGTGAATGGTTGGATCATCTCTTATACAGTTGGAGATTTAGCTTTATCTTGTGTAATATTTGAGACTGCGATTGTACTTGTAATATGTGAGAACCCGTAACTTTTCCATTTTCTAGGTTTATTATCTTTAATGGCATGTTTTCTGCATTTTCTTGATTAGGAAAATTTCTAGATAATTTTTGTGAGTAAATAGGATTTTTAGATGATTTTTCTAGGGTCAAATAGTTTTTGAGAAATTAAGAGTGTATACCAGACGTGGGACCCGCAAGTGCGGAAAGTTCAGAAAAATTCGGCCAACTAGGTTAAGTTTTGGATACTGGAATTAATTTACCGGGTGTTAAGAGATAATTAGAGGGTGCTATTTGGATTGGTGTGAGAGGAAACAAAAAGATAGGGATGCATTAAATAAAGTGACAAGTGTCACTTAGTGATTGGATGGACTTGAAGACCACTATTCACCTTTTTCCATTTGACCAAATAAATCACAAAAATTACCAAAATTTCACCATTTTCTTCTTCTCTAGTGGCCGGTCCTCTCTCTCAAGAAAGAAAGAAAGAAAGCTCTCCAAGTTTGCTTCAATCTTGCTCCAATCTACCAAATCAACCATTTACTCTTGTTCTTGTTCCATAGAAACCCTTAAGGGAGTGTTTGTGAGTTGTTTTGTGGAGTTATTTGGAAAGCTAAGAGGACTAATTGCTCTCTCTCTAGTATTGCTAAGGTAAGTTGAGAAGGACCCCTCTCCTCCCTCTAATGATGCTTAATTCATGATTAGTGGAGGTATAAGATGCAATTTTATGGATTATATCTTGATTTTTGGTTGGATTGGTGAAGTTTTATAATTATTGGGGATTTTCTGTTTTCATATGAATATGATTATGTGGTCATGTATGATGGTTGGAAATGATATTTAATGAATCTAGAAGGTGGAAAAAGTGGTTAATTGCAAGAAATTTCTGTTTTGGAAGGAAAATTGGAAAACTAGGGTTCATGTTCCTACATTCTGCCCGGTTTTGTAGCTCATAGTTAGAGGCCGAATTGGCCTTGGGTTAAAACATAAAATTTGTAGGGAATGATATTTTAGAGGTTCCTACAAAATTTCAGGTCAATTGGAGCAGCGTAGCTGGTGAAAAGACCGAATTACCCTTGCTGCCCTAGTTTTACCCGAATTTGATAGTTGCGTCTGTAATTGGTTAATTTGGTTCGGAATGCTTCCGAATTGGTTGTTGAGGTCTTCTAATGAAATGTAGCCTTGTATCTTAGCTTTCGGATGGCTTTGGAATTTCTAGATTTGGACTTAGATAGGCTGACTTATGATGTTTGAACCAGAATGCGTTCTGTGAATCTGTTTTTGCGGTATCGGTGTAGCCTATTGCATTTTTGACCTAGTTACACTCGAAACTGGGCTTAGTGACCTACTGAAATATTGTAACCCTATCTCTTAGCTTCAAAAAAGTGTATCTTGCACCTCCATCCGATAATCGTAGTGCCTTTGGTGCCAAAACCGCAAAATGATGTCAAAAACTGTTTTTTTTGGGTTAACACTTAACTCCATTTCCGGATTTTCTGGTTTCCTCTAATGCTTATGTATGCTTATGGAGCCCTATTTTGGTGGTATTTGAAATTGGTTTATGAATTGTAATTCTTATTGTGCTTATTTGAATATTTTAGGGCTTGACTTTCATTTCCGAACTTCTCCCTAGCTTGAATTGTACTTGTACTACTTGGAGCTTACTAAATGGCTATTGAATGAACTTATGTTGTGTGTGATTTTGGGACTGGTTGTGGAAAATAATGAACCCATGACGGCTGGAAAAGTAAGCAAATTTAGGGGAAATGCTGTCCAATTTTCTAGGCCGTTTATTTCCTTTAAGTTTGACTTGCCTTTTGGTAGAAATGAAAGGCTTTTGGGTTGTTTGAGCCTAGGTCTTCATGTTACCTTTTCGTTTCCAAAAATCATGTTTTGCATCCTTGCATTAGTAATTATTTGGCGAGGCCTACGACTGGTTGTCGAGCCTCACATGTGTATTCTGTATACTCGATTTTGAAAGTGGAACCTTCAATTGTTTTACTTTGATTATTTTAGGGTTTCTTGGTGATTAAAGCTCTCTTTTGGGCAAAAAACTTTTGAGGTATCTGTACTGACACTGGTGAGTGTTCCACTACCTGCTACCCGTTATGTGAAATATCTGAATATCTGAAATACTTGATTTATGACTGTTGGAGCCAAATACTGTTTTGATAAAATGGAGGCGAGGGTGTACTTTATCACACTCGTTCTCTTGTCTGTTCATATGCCAATTTTGAGTGCGTATCTGAATCTACTATCTGTATCTGTATCTGTTCTGACGTCGTTTGGAAGCTTGTATCCAACGACCTTTCTGTGACCTCTGAGCTCAACCCCTATGGCTAGTTATTCGAGTCGGGCCGGCAAGGGCCTGGTCGATTAGATAACGAATCACGGTAGCCTGTTTTGGGATCTTTGGGTATTGAGACCCTTGATTCCGGTATACTCGAGTATTACCAATTCTGATCTGATTGGATTTCGGGCCCGGTGGGGGTATGTGAGGTGGAAGGAATCGAAGAAAGTGGAGTCTACGGTATTGGTTACTTCTGTAACGTTGACGGAGTGTCAACTGTTATTTCGATCAAGATTCGGGTGAAGCAAATGGGAATTTGGCTCCTGAGAGCCACCCGTATCCTTTCTGTCTATGGTGTTTGTTCACTTCTTTATTTGATGCACCTATGTGATTAATTGAATATGAGGTTCCATGTTTATTATTTGTTATTATTTTGGTACCTCATTAAGCTTAAGTTCACCCCTTTCCATTATCTTTGTTTTCCTTACAGGGTACCACTTTTGGGGCTAAGATGTTTATCGCACGAGTCGAGCTAGTTTTATTATATTTTTGTAAAGCTCCTTGATAGTTGGAAAACCCTAAATGTATTTTGATCTAATTATCTTCTTTTATTCCGTAAATTACCAACGTATGTGTATAAAACTATTTACCCTGTTCATGTATCCTATTTGGATTGGAAATGTTTTCCCGAGTCATATGACCATATCTGTACTCGTTGGGCTCCTAGCGGGGTGGTGATGTGGCAACCACTATTCATTTTGGTGTTGATTTTCATTTTACTATTTGGCGACTATGAATCGTTTGAGCGCTATTACCTTCCTGAACGTTTTCGATTTCTTTTAACGGTTAGATTGAGACCTGGCGAGAGCTGGGCAGGCGGTCCGCCGAACCCTTTGGTTCGCCTTAGGGGAAGGTGGGGCTGTCACATAATATGAGAGAACTGAGGACCTTTGTCTTATTCGGGAAACTAGTATTGCTTGTATCTCTTGAGGTTTTAGTTTGTAGTGTAATTGAGAAGTATTCACTTCACTTATGATATGTAAATTTGTGGAACATTTGTGTAATATTTGAGATGTGTATTGTAAATTATTTAAGGACTGTAGTGAGTGAGTGAGTCCCGGCGAGAGTTGGGCAGGCGGTCCGCCAAACCCATTGGTTCGCCTTAGGGGGAGGTAGGGCTATCACAGTAGTGAGACAAAGATGGGTTCAAGGAATGATACATAGAATAAAGAAGTCCAATGGTGTGTGGATAGAGGCGGATGATGATATAGCGAGTGAGGCAATAACATATTTCTCTGACCTTTTCTCAGGACCGTCAGAGTCTCCTTCTGATATGTTGCACCTCATCCCACCTATGATTGCGGGGGAGGATAATAGGCTCTTAGAGGTGGTTCCTTCTATAGAGGAGGTTCATCGAGTGGTGATGTCAATGGATGGGGACAGTGTAGCTTGTGACAACCACACCTCTCCTTAAGGCGAACCAAAGGGTTCAGTGGGCCGCCTGCCCAACTCTCGTCAGGACTCAAGCTCTAGCTAAATAACAAGCCCTTTCAAAATAAAAGTAACATTTACATGGCCAATACAAAAGATCCCTAGCTAAAAATACAGCAGATTGTGATTGATACAATCTTGAAATATGCTACTAGCTCAACTTACAAAAGTTGAGTTCCAAACTTTCAAAAAACAAACTGAAAGTTGATACAACTGTGCGATGCAATCTTTAACCACGAAGGATTGAGTGTGATAAAGTACATCCCCATCCCATATGTCATCAATTCAAAAGCAAGTACTTCAATCAAGCAAGCATGTCATTCAAGCAAGGAAACATTTCACGTAAACATTTTCATGCACTTAGAACACTCGCCACGAAAACAAGTTCAAGTGTTCGCCTCATGTGGACTTCCAGCTTCACTTCCACGTCCTAAAATCAAGTATGCAAAGTGCCATGAGATCCACTACTCCAAGCTATAATATTCAAAGGAAAACAGAATTTCTACAGTTTGTGTGATGCCATTTGAAAAATCATATCTCAAGATCCTTAAATCCAAAATTTATAAAATTTATACCATTGAAAAATAGATTCAAAAGGTTACAATTTCCCAGAAGACACATTTGTAAGATTCTATCCACAAGTCTGTCAAATTCCAGCCTCAAATGGCTGCTTCATCCAGTAGAAAAACAAAACAGGTGTGGAAATTCAATTAATTTTGGAAAATCACAGATATTCATAGGAATTGAGAAAATTTCTGAAATTTTCACGGTATAAAGTACTCTGAATGTAGTTTTAAACACAATAAGCATAACTCAATTTGGAATTTTCTACACCAAGATGTGACAGATTTCCCAAGACTACTCAGAGTTTCCTGTGGGAAAATTTCTAGCCATGGTTTTTGGTCAAAATGTGAGGTTTAAGCCACTTAAAATGCATGATTTTGATCAAGTTTCAGCGCACACCTGTAGGCTAAAGTAGTATAAAGTATTTTGAGCAAAACCAATCCTAAATCATCAAGAAAATTTTGAAACAAAGGCTGTAATGGCAGCCCTTCCATTTGGCAAGCAACCAGAAATTTTCCTCCTAATTTTCCAACTTTCCTCCAACTAATTGTCCCAAGTTCAACCAACCATACTTAGTACAACAATAAAGTTTCATCTCCAACATAACCATAGACATATATGTAGCCATAATCACAACAAAATAGCCATCATAATCACACCATAAACACAGGCATAATCAAACCCTAGAATACAAATATAAGGCATAATAATCATCAACTCATAATCTTTCAAGATTCACCATAAATTCATGTCTTAAATCCAAAATCCAACTTGATTTCAACATAAAGTAAGGAAAGAAAAACATTCTAGCATTTTACCTCTTTGGTCTTCCAACCAAGATGAAACTCAATCTAATCCCCCAAATCTTCTTCCTTTTTCACGCTCAAACAAAGGTTGATGGAAGCCCTAAGATTTCTTCTTCTTTTTCCCTCAAAATTCAAGCAAGATTGAAGTGAGTGAGATGAATTAAAGATGACCACTTGTAGACTAAGAAAAACTAATTGAGGGATTAGAAGTGAGTGAGATGAATTAAGCTCAATTGGGAGCACTATTGGCCACTATTCCTAGTTGACTTTTTGCACCCAAAAGCTAGCTTTAGGTCACTTCTTTCTTTTCCTCCAATCATTTCACCAAAATCACACGCAAACCCTCTCTTTTGTCCCTCTCCTTGGCCGGCACTCTCTCCCCTCCATTTTACCAAGAAAGCTTCAAATTTTCTTCTCCATTTTTGCTCCACAAACCTGCTCCAACCATGCTCATCTTCTTGGATCATCACTCAAGCTTAAAAGGAGACTTGGAGGAGGAAGATACTTGGTGGTTTAGAGCTTGTTTCGTTGTCGGCTTGCACACTACTCTTGGAAGAAGGTAAAATCCCTCAAAGCTCTTATTTTCTTTCATCTCTTAGCTAGTTTAGTTAGTTTTTAACTAAGTTAAGCTTGGGTTGTTGATGGGTTCAATGAACCTTGACTCTAGGGAGATGTCTTGAGGTGGCTTCTTACGTAGTGGCCTTAAGGAATTATTGTTTGTTTGGTGATGGTTTTGATGATTTATGGTTTGGTTTTGGTATGAAGATTTGGAAAGAAAACTTGAAGAGAAAGTAGAGCAAACTATCCGATTTCTACTGGTTCAGTTTCCTTGGTTTAAATTCGAAATTTAGTGGTCATTTTAATGCCAATATGAATTTTATATGTTGGACTATATGTGTGAAAATTATTTCTCAAAAATCATTTCATTTGATTGGGTAAAAGTTAAATTTAGAGAAGAGAAACCAATCTGGAAAATTCTTATCAGGACAGCCAACCAGAGTGCATTTAGCCGCACATAATGTTTCGTGCAGGAGTTGAAATCAGGTACTGTTTGTGGCATCTGAAACTAGATTCCAAGGGCTTTCCAATGGTATAAAATACACCTGCTAATTCGTTTTCTATGAGCCGTAGTGAACCGGCAAATTTGACTGTTTTACTCCTACTGTTTTACCTATAAGACCAACACATCTTGTAGCTCTTTTTCACTCCTCTTGTGAAACCAATTTGAAGATAGTTTCTTCTAGTGATTTTTAGTACTTTAAATCTACTTTTGAACGCCATGAACCACACTAAATTTGGATGCGTGTAGCCTTTGTTATGACCTGATTTATAAACTGTGTCGATTGTTCCAAAGCCAGAATTTCGTGAACCAGGTTTCAAAATTTAGTTTTCATAAAACTATTGTATCTTGGTGTAGAAAGATTTGAATTGAATTCCTCTTGTTTTTTTTGAAATTAGACTTGGAGTTCTTTCAGTGGTACACATTTCAAGGGCTGGTCTTATTTCTAAGAATTTTGGCAAAATTTCAAATTTCACTGAAAATGCAAGACTGTTTTGCTCTGTTCTTACTGAAATAGTGATTTTGAGCTAAGATTTGACTGAGTTCGGATGTGAATCTGGGAAAAGTGTCTTCTAAAAAGTTTTAATTCATTGAGTCTATATTCCAGTGGTATAAGATATGGAAATTTTGGACTTACGGAACTCAAGTTATGATTTTTTAAAAAAGGTTGCCAAAACTGAATTTTTCCTTGTAAAGTGACAACACTCCAAAGTCACTTGGAAACATTTTCTAGATTTCAAACCTAACTTTCTTGGTTATTTGCATCTCATTTCATACTTGAGAGATGGATTTAACCCCTATTCTTATGTCCTTGGTTCCCATGACATTGAACCATAAAGTGGAGTGTTTTAGCAAGAGTAACTCTTGAGGAGTTTTATATTCAAAACTTGGAACTTTTAACTTCCGTATTTATTATAAAAATAAGTAGCGTTTTGATGGATTTTGACTCCATAAGTTTAGAAAACGTGAACGCTCCTTTATATTCTAATACTTTGGCATAAGATTTCAAGTTTTGAGATATGAAAACCATCTTTCCTTTCCTCAATTTTCGTGTCAAAAACTAAGTAGGATACTTTCTTCTTGGAATCAAGATTTCTTGCCACGACTTGACTCAAAAATGACTTTTGAGTTCTTTGTGAGTGTTATTTCAATGCTTAAGCAAAAAGTCTCTTTTAACTCGACTTAAACCTGTGGCTTTGAGTGTGGGTAGCAAGAGGATATTTTTCTTATTAGCCTTGGTCGAGTACCTAGGTAATCTTGATTGTGCGTGTCTTAGGTGATCATGTGGATAACGAGGAGCTTGTTTGACCACTTGCTTTTGCTCCCGTTTTCTCTTGACCTTTGGTGAGTGTCAAGTGCATGTTTCTTGTACTATGATTGAAATGATATTTGTACAAGTGTTATGTGAAATTGTTATGATTCGTGAACGTGCCGAGACCAGGGTGTACTTTATCGCCATTGTCCTCTCCCTCTCGAATACTTGTTACTTGGAATATGAATTTGCGTGACTTGAACTTGAACTTGAACATGCTTGTAATCGTGAGTACTGAGCGGCAGCATATACCACATCCTATTCGGATGGGAGGTGCCTCTCATCCCAACTCAGTACTATGACCGATTTTAAGTCGATTGGAGCGTTGTCTCATTGACCACTTATACTCGTGGGAACGCCCAAAACCCAATGGCTAGCCATTCAACTCAAGCCAACAAGGGTTTGGTTGAGGAGTTTGGTGAACCTTGGCCTCGTGTACTTGACTTGCTTGGATATACTCAAGTAATATCACATCTTGTTTGACTTGCGAGCCCAGTAGAGGGTGTAACGGTGGACGAAAATTGGTGAAAAGTGGTTCTACGGACTTGTTACTTGCTCGGTTGGTGGAGTGTCAACACTTGAAAATTGTGGATCAAGATTATCGGTGAAACAGTGTGGATATAGGTCTTGAGAGCTCCTGTATCCTTTTTTGTGTGTTTTATTTCCTATTTGTGCACTTAAATGAAATTTCATGTTAAGTCGTTTTAAGTGTGTTATTCGATTTAATTTGTACTGCTTGCTTGCTTGCTTGATTTTCTTGGCCTCACTGAGTGTTACCTCATCCGTTTAAGTTTGTTTTCCTTAACAGGACTTGGAGGTGGAAGTTGGTGATTCTAGACAAACGGCTTTTGGTAGAATCTAGTATATCTTTTGCATGAAATTGGAGACTTTTAAAGTGTAAATTTTGTTATACTTTTAATGTGTAAATTGGAGACTTTTAAAGTGTTAATTTTGTTATACTTGGGTATTTTGAATTGTAATGGTAAATGGTAGCCTTGGGAGTTTGGACTTGTATATTCGAAGTATTTTCTTAATTATAAATCGATGGTTGACTTGTGGTTCTTTTAAACTAGAATGAGTGTGTGAGTCCTGACTAGAGTTGGGCAGGCATCCCGCTGATACCCTAGGGTTCGCCCTAGGGAGAGATGGAAGTGTCACAGTTGGTATTAGAGCCTTACGCTTCAGATCTTTGTAGTGTATTCTAAACTTGAAGTTTAGGATGCCGGACTGTGGGATTAACTTGAATATTACATAAATTGGAGAACCTACTATATCCTAATGGTTAAAGAGAATTGTTACTTGAGAGTTTCTTATATGGGATTGGTGGAAACAAAACTGAAGAATTATGTGGTGCTATATCGAAAGGAAACATTAGGTGAGAGATTTGTAGTGAAAAATTGAATGAGAATCGAATTATCTTTGTATTTGTAGGAATAGAAGGAATCGGTACAAATATTAGTATTAGCTATAGGAGATAAGAAACTGAGATTTGCTAGTTAATTCCACATATGATGGTTTTGAACCAAAACAAAAGAGTTTTCAAAGGAATAAAATGCATTTTTCACCTATTTACCTACTGGAAATTTCCGCTTTCGAATAAAAAAAAAACTTATCCGAGATTTGAATATGAAATTCTTGGTTTTCAAGGAGAGAGCCTATCTTCAGGTGTAAGAACTGAGGGAGTTTTGAAGATGTAGAGTGATCGCATTTGAAAGCCTAAAGTTAGTGTGATCGAGGAGCAAGAGTGTACTAATGATTTCATGGATAGTTCTAGGAGCTCCAAAACTGCATTAACTAAAGGGAAAGATAGCTAAGAGATAAAATGGAGAGGTTAAAGTTTGATAAAGTGTAATGGCAAATGTTAGGACGTGAAGGATATAAGTGCTAGTCCTAAGGCTGAACAAATTGAAGAGATTGGAATTATGAAGATTGTCGTGGCCTAGGCGTGTAATGGCAAATGTTAGGACATGAAGGATTTGAGTGCTAGACCTAAGACTGAACAAATTGAAAATATTGGAATTATGAAGATTGTCGTGGCCTAGGCGAGTAAATCCCTAGTTAGGGTTTCTGTCGATGGTGGTTCGATTTGAAATTTGACACTTGTCTTGAATGTATATTGTGCTAGCACTGCAGACTTGCTTAATTTCTGATATATTTGGACTTGTTATATGTTTACTTGTACCTGTTGTGATCATATGCATCAATCTTGTGAAATCTGATAATTGTACTTTGGATTATGATTGACTAGTATTGCATCTATGATTACGTGATACTTGCCCTCTTATACCTATATTGTCTTAGACTTGTGTGAGAAATGGAAACCGGAGAATGGCGTTGAGGAGATAGATAGTATAGGAGTATGGTTTAAGGATATATGTTGAATACATTGGTGTCTGATCATGATGTGAGCTAGTCATTGTTTTGGTAGTAACTTGATGATTCACTTTAGTCCATGGGACGAATGAATGTTAGCAATGATGACTTAGTACTCTATTTACGCTTGAACATAATGGTATGTATATGAAGATAATACGGGTTTAAGAGTTGTAAACTTTCACTTATGTGTTGGTGAAAGACTTTTGTCCTATATGAGTAGTTAAGGTTCAATGATCCATGAGTAAAGGAAATGTAAATTGGTTCTTCGAGTTTTAGATATAAGTTAGATAGTTTATAGGAAGAAATTTAATCTATCTTTTGACAGTGGAACCTGTTATACCTGACCTTAAAAAAAAAAAAAAAAAAAAAGAGGATGAATTCAAAAATTTTTGATTCGATAATATATTTCTTTGCCTTTCTACGCCTTTTAGATACTAATATTTAAATTTGCTTTAAATGTGCTTGTAAAAGTAATTTAGAATTTATGATATTTTTTTTTTGTTTGTTTAAGTTATTTGGGTAATTCTCTTGTATGATATTTTCATGAAATTTGAGTTATTAGGATCATATCATTTGTAAAAGAAAAGGTTTTAACCAAGTATTTTATGTCGTCCCCTTCTTACCTTTCCATTTTAGAGTTAACTAAGGGAGTCTTTGCAAACAACCAAGAATTTAAGAATTTATTCTTACGAATGTTATTCTAAAAATTTTATATCCTTCTCTTAAAAACTTCAAACATTTTGACTTTGTTATAAAGATATATTTTCTCTTTGTGGAGAGGAATGAATCCAAGAGCCTTATTATATTTGATGTAAGGTTTAAATTTATCGGAGTACGTGACTAGGGGACTATGATAAGATATTATTGAATTTAAGGTTTATTCTTTTGGTGTTTTGATATTTGTATACATTTGTATGGAACTAGATGTGATTTTTTTGAAGTTATTGATTACTTGAGGTTTCTTTCTAACTGTTTTGAAAGATTATTAGTGTGACGCCCCCGCTTCTCCCAAGGGCGAACCCTAGCGTATCGGCGGGACGCCTGCCTACCT
Organism: Coffea arabica; assembly: GCF_036785885.1. Lineage (NCBI taxonomy): Eukaryota > Viridiplantae > Streptophyta > Magnoliopsida > Gentianales > Rubiaceae > Coffea > Coffea arabica. The sequence goes on along the minus strand of NC_092320.1, from coordinate 44,495,894 downwards.
CGCGCCAGGATTCAAAATTTCAAAACAATAGAACTAGATAAACCCACAAGCGTACTATTCACAATATATCTAATGCCAAAAGAGTTCTATTTACATCCCCAAAAGTAGCTATTCAAATCACTATTTACATTATAAAAACAACCAACAGAAGATGGACCTTAAGGTGGGTCCTTATACAAATCACCAAAACAAAAAGGAACATCTTAACTGTCCAACTAATACAAACTAAACCTAACTATACTAGCGGCAGTGTCCCAAAGTTCCCGCGTCGTCCCCTGCTAAGGAAAACAAAGGAAACGGGATAAGCTAAAAGCTTAGTAAGTAAACAGGGGTAAAAGCGTAAATTTCACATTTAAATAAACAACTATTGCACAAAATGTCAAGTCAAGTACAAAAGTAACAATACAAAGGAAGGATACAGGTTGGCTCCAAAGCCAAGTCATTTGCCATGCGTGATCTCCTGTCGACACTCCGTCGACCATAAATAGGGTCCGTAGAACTCCACTTGTACACCCACCGAACACCTTATCACCCTCACTGGCCAGTCACCTCACAAACTTGCCCGGACGAACGAAATCACAAACTTGAACTTGAGTCACAAGTTTGGGTCACAAACTTGGTTCACAACTGGAACCTACGAACTTGGTGACCTCAGACTAGGTTGGACTGGCTCCAACCAAGCCCCGGCGGGCTCGAATAGTCCATCCAGGTCTTGTGATCGGGCCCACAACTTCAACATTTTTCACGAACTCATGAAAGTTCCCCAAGCTCCAAGCTCAAGGGGTTCAAACCCAAAATAATTCATTTAGACTTGTCATGTATAAATATGCATGCAAATTAGGGTTTAGGTCGAGTGCGATGAAGTACACCCTCGCCTAGGTACCCTTTCATTCACCTGAAACACATAAGCAAGTTATATACAAAATGGCCCGAGTACTTATCCAAAATACAAAAGTAGTATAAGGGCAAAATCACTTCGCGCGTGTTTGCTAGTAGTGGGCCCCACCAGCTCCGCCTAGCTCACCACTGTCTGATATAGAAGATTGTATCACATTTTATCACAAACGGCCACTAATTTGCCCAAAACAAGCAAAACGGCAAAATCGGCAAATGCAAGTGCGGAAACGGCAAAAAGGGGCACGCGAGCGCGCGCGGAACGGCAAACGGAAATGGCCAAATCTGCCATCTCAAACTGTTTTGATCAAAGATTAGTCTAGGAATGCCGGATCAAGGTGAGCAAAACACCATTTTGAAGCTATGAGGAAGGGCTACAATTCTCCTAAAGACACCTTAATCTAGTTCTGAATGGAAGTAGGTCGAAAGTATGGAAAACAGTACCAGAAATTTACATCTTAGGGTGACGAACAGGGTTTGTTTACTGGACCATAACTCACAGCTCACAAATCCAAATCAAGAAATTCCAAAGGCGTTGGAAAGCTAGGACATAAGGCTATAACTTTCATGTTTGGATCAAAAGCTGAAGCAGTACAGAGTATGGAGGAAAATGGGTCCAACCATTCCTGTCAGAACTATCCAAATTCAAAGGCAGTTCTGACAACCGATCTTGTTTTGGTCATAACTGGAGCTACGGGACTCAAATTTGGATGAACTTTATACTGTTTCGAAGCTAACAGAAAGGGTTAAAATGTTGAAGAAGGCCACTCAGTCTAGTTTGTAGTGAAACCAGGTCAAAATATCAATGTACCAACCCAGAATCGTAAAAACAGGTTAACAAACCGCATTCTGGTTAATGAACCGTAATTCAGGCTACCTAAGTCCAAATCAAGTGATTCCAAAGCCATCCGAAAGCTAAGACACCAGGATACATTTTTTAAGAAGACATCAACAACCAAATCAGAAGTATTCCCAACCAATTTAACCACTTACAGAAGCAATTATCAAGTTCGGATAGAAACAGGGTAGCAGGGGAATTTCAGTCTTTTCACCAGCTACGTTGCTCCGATTGAGCTGAAATTTGCAGGCATCTCTAAAATATCATTCCCTACAACTTTCATGTTTTAACCCAAGGCTAATTCAGCCTCTAACCATGATGAACAGTGCCAGGCAGAGAGGGGTAATCAAAACCCTAATTCCGAAATTTTCCGTTCAATGCGGAAATTTTCCGTAAATAGCCGCTATCTTAACATTAAGGCTTCATTCTAAACCATTTCCAACCATCATACATGGCCACATAATATTAATCATATGAAAACAGAAAAATCCCACATAAATAGAAAAATTCACCAATCTTAACTAGAATCAAGAAATAATCCACCAAATCACACTTATAACCACCACAAGTCATTAATTAAACATCATTAGATAGAAAAGAGGGGTTCCATAGTCACTCACCTTATCAACACAAGAAAAGGAGCAACTTTGCACTTTAATCTCCCAAAGCACTTCACTAATCACCTCCCAATCACTAATAGTTTTCATAAAACTATTGTATCTTGGTGTAGAAAGATTTGAATTGAATTCCTCTTGTTTTTTTTTAAAGTAGACTTGGAGTTCTTTCAGTGGTACAAATTTCAAGGGCCGGTTTTATTTCTAAGAATTTTGGCAAATTTCCAAAGTTCACTGAAAATGCAAGACTGTTTTGCTCTGTTCTTACTGAAATAGTGATTTTGAGCTAAGATTTGACTGAGTTCGGATGTGAATCTGGGAAAAGTGTCTTCTAAAGAGTTTTAATTCATTGAGTCTATATTCCAGCGGTATAAGATATGGAAATTTTGGACTTACCGAACTCAAGTTATGATTTTTTAAAAAAGGTTGCCAAAACTGAATTTTTCCTTGTAAAGTGACAACACTCCAAAGTCACTTGGAAACATTTTCTAGGTTTCAAACCTAACTTCCTTAGTTATTTGCATCTCATTTCATACTTGAGATGTAACGACCCCATCTCCCCCTAAGGCGTACCAGAGGGTTCGGCGGGCCGCCTGCCCAGCTCTCGCTGGGACTCAGTCGTTCTTTAATCAAATCCAGAACAAATCACAAGAATAAATAGGGCAGCAATCCAAACTTAAAGTGGAACTTATATACATTGCTATCTCAAAAGGAAGTACAACCATCAAATGTACAAAGGTTCTCACCTCACCATACAACTAGCCCGTGCCAAGCACTAGGGCGAGAACCATTACAAAAGAAACAAAAGACCTAGACTAGGCTAGTCTATGCTCTCATCCTGCTCGCCGTCCCCTGTTAAGGAAAACAAAACTAAAGGGGTGAGCTAAAAGCTCAGTGAGGTTCCAAACAGATAATCAAACAATCAAACAATCAATTCAATACATTAAACATGGAGTATCAATAATTCAAGAAACATTTACAATGGAAAGCAATAGTAACATTCATTAAAAGGATACGGCTCACAAGGAGCAATTCGTTCATTCGTTCATTCGTTCTCCTGACATTTCCCCTTATTCCTCCAATCATTTGAAAATGCATTTTTCGTTTATCAATAAACCCTCGTTCGTTCGTTCGTTCGTTCATTCATTCATTCACCCCCGTCCTGGCCGTTGGCCAGTCTCCACCAACCTACAGGGTAATACTCGAGTATACCAAACGTTCACCCAAATCCCTAATCGCCCGACCGAGTCCGCTTCTGGCTCGAGACGACCGGTAACAAGGGGCAATGGCCAGTTCAGCCCAAAAGGCTTACATTCATGCGGAAGTAACATTTCAATCATTAAATCCTTGAAAATTGCACAGTTATTTAGGTCGAGTGCGATAAAGTACACACTCGCCTAGAAAGCTCGTTTTGGAAATCAATAAAAGCAATTAACACATTAGCAAATGATAACAACAAGCCATAAAGTCAAATAAGGAACACTCACCTAGATATGCAAAATAACGTGCAAAATATCCTTCCGGATATTACCCTTAGTCACCAATGAAACCTAAGGTTGAACAAGAGAACATATTACAGTTTATCGAGCAAAACATTTAAGGGAAACAAAGAAACCCGACTAATTAGGAGTAAAACGTGTAAAGATGACTTTCAAGTAAGAAGAGGGTTGTTTGAACCCCAGGATGAAAAATCATATTTTAAAATGGAAAACCGGTCATGGTATTGGCCAAACAAAAGTATACAAGTTCAAATAGAAACCTAGCCCTCGAGCGAAAATTTGGCAGCACGCCCTTTGTGTTTACCTAATTTTCCAGCCATTTTGGCTTCATTATTTTTCCTCAACCACAACCCAACATCACACATAAGCAATTCAAGTCAAGAGCCGTTCCATAGGCTCAGAATATCATAAGAATAAGAATTACAACAATCACAAGTGCAGAAATTCAACTTAGCACAAGACAGATTTGACGTACGAATGCGGAAATAACATATCCGAAGCTACACTTATCGGATTGAGACAAAAACTATGCCATTTCGAATCTAAGAAACAGAGCTACAACATTCATGAAGGTCACTTAGTCCAGTTCCTAATGTAACTTAGTCAAATTCTCAAATTACTAAACCAGAAACCAATTCGTCGGCTGTTTAAACGCAGAATACTGTAATGGACATATCTCAGAGTACACAAGTCCGAATCCGGTGTTCTTAGAGGCATTTGAAAGCTAATTCAGAATAATACAACTTTCATGTTTTGGAAAAAAGCTAAATCAGAATGGATCCTAGTCGAAAAACGTGATAAACTGGACTTAACGGATCACACGGACTGCTTGGGAAATACTTAAAACAGTAAGGGTATTTTGGAATTTTCACGTCCTACGTTGCTCCGATTGAGCTAAAATTTTGTAGGCTCCTATAAAATACCATTCTCTACAACTTTCCTTCTTTGACCTAAGGCCAATTCGGCATCTAACATAGGGATTCAAATTCGGACAGAATGTTGGGAAAAATTTCCAGATTCTAGAATTTCTAGTTTTTAGTGGAACTTTCCTTAATTTCTTGGTCTAATCACTACCAAAGCCTCTCTTATAACCTTAATTTCAACATATATACCTCATACAACAAATTGGGCAGAAATTCATCAAGCCCTAGTTCATCATATAAATTGGAGAAAACTTCCAAAACAAGATAATATCCATGATTCCACCACAAAATCAAGTTGCTAAGCTTAATTTAACAAGATTGAAAGTAAAACTTGGAGAGATAAGCTTTCTTACCTTGAATAGAGTTCACTAAGAGTAGCCCAAGCTTTCTCTTTCAAAAATCACACCACAAGTCACTAACTAATCACTCAAGGACAAGTTTAATCGGTTTGTTTTGTTTGATTTCTCACTTGGTTGTTGGATTGAAGATGAAATGGAATGTTTTCCCTTGTTGTTTTTCTTCTTGCTCCTCTTGGCCAGCAGCAACAAAATGAAGAAGAAAGTTGCTAAGTTTTGGTGTTTAAATAGATGGTCTTGGTCTTAATTAAGAAGCTCTATGGTGGCGACAAGTGTCGCCACCACCACCTTTCTTTTTTTCTCTTTCTTTCCTTATCATTTTAGCCACTAATTTTCGGTCAACCTTGCTGCCAAGAGAGAAGATATTTTGCTCAAGTTCAATAAATTTGTTTGGTGAGAAAAATGGTGGTCAAGTGGTGCGTTCAATCGGTAGTGCGCGGGACCCGCCGGTTCGCGCCGTTTTTCTTAAAAACTCACGTACTAGGGTTTTTTTTTACTTCCCATTCACTAACCTTATATCATTGCTACCAATCACATATTATTTCTCACTTAAAAGTCACTTTTAATCCTCAAATTTAATCCTTACTCTGTACCGAAAATTCATCCGGCGAAAAATCGCGAAAACCCTAATTTTGCTCCAAACTTGAAACCGAAGCGTAAAACCCTATTTTCTAGGTTTACTTACACTTATTGTGAAATAATTGGGTAGTGGGCTTTGACAAATAATAATTTTCAAATAAAAGGGTATTTTTGAGAAAAATACAAGAAATTTACGAGTCCTCACATGAGAGATGGATTTATCCCCTATTCTTAAGCCCTCAGTTCCCATGACATTGAACCATAAAGTGGAGTGTTTTAGCAAGAGTAACTCTTGAGTAATTTTACTTGTTTTATATTCGAAACTTGGAACTTTAACTTTCATATTTACTATGAAAATAAGTAAAAATTTGATGGATTTTGACTCCATGAGTTTAGAAAATGTGAACGCTCCTTTATATCCTAAAACTTGGGCATAAGATTTGAAGTTTTGAAATATAAAAACCATCTTTCCTTTCCTCGATTTTTGTGCCAAAATTAAGTAGGGTACTTTCTTCTTGGAATCAAGATTTCTTATCATGACTTGACTCGAAAACGACTTTTGAGTTCTCCGTGAGTGTTATTTCAATGCTTAAGCAAAAAGTCTCTTTTAACTCAACTTGAACCTGTGGTTTTGAGTGTGGGTAGCAAGATGATATTTTTCTTATTAGCCTTGGTTGAGTACCTAGGTAATCTTGATTGTGCATGTCTCAGGTGATCACGTGGACATCGAGGAGCTTGTTTGACCTCTTTCTTTTGCTCCCGTCTTGCTCGTGACTTTTGGTGAGTGTCTAGTGGATGTTTCTTGTACTATGATTGAAATGATATTTGTACAAGTGTCATGTGAAATTGTTATGATTCGTGAACTTGCTGAGGCGAGGGTTTATTTTATTGCCCTTGTCCTCTCCCTCTTGAATACTTATTACTTATTGGAATATGAATTTGCGTGACTTGAACATGCTTGTAATCGTGAGTATTGAGCGGCAGCATGTACCACACCCTATTTGGGTGGGAGGCGTCTCTCATCCCGATTCAGTACTATGACGATTTTAAGTCGATTGGAGCATTGTCTCATCGACCACGTATGCTCGTGGGGATGCCCAAAATTCAATGGCTAGCCATTCAACTCAAGCTAGCAAGGGCTTGGTTGAGGAGTTCGGTGAACCTTGGGCTCGTGTGCTTAACTTGCTTGGATATACTCAAGTAATATCACATCTTGTTTGACTTGCAGGACCGGTAGGTGGTGTAACAATGAATGAAAATTGGTGAAAAGTGGGGTTCTACGGACTTGTTACTTGCTCGGTTGACGGAATGTGAACACTTGAAAATTGTGGATCAAGATTATCGGTGAAACAGTGTGGATATAGCTCCTGAGAGCTCCTGTATCCTTTTTCGTGTGTTTTATTTCCTATTTGTGCACTAAAATGAAATTTCATGTTAAGTCATTTTAAGTGTGTTATTCGATTTAATTTGTACTACTTGCTTGCTTGCTTGATTTTCTTGGCTTCACTAGGCATTAGCTCATCCGTTTAAGTTTGTTTTCCTTAACAGGACTTGGAGGTGGAAGTTGGTGATTCTAGACTAACGGCTTTTGGTGGAAGCTAGTATATCTTTTGTACAAAATTGGAGACTTTTAAAGTATAAATTTTGTTATACTTTTAATGTGTAAATTGGAGACTTTTAAAGTGTAAATTTTGTTATACTTGGGTATTTTGAATTGTAATGGTAAAGGGTAGTATTGGGAGTTTGGACTTGTATATTCGAAGTATTTCTTAATTATAAATCGATGGTTGACTTGTGGTTTCTTTAAGCTAGAACGAGTACGTGAGTCCTGACGAGAGTTGGGCAGGCGTCCTACTGATACCCTAGGGTTCGCCCAAGGGAAAGGTGGGGGCGTCACATGGAGTACATGAGTTGGATCTAGATGGTACTTCTTTAGGAATGAGACATGGAAAACATCATGGATTCTCGATAAACTCGAGGGTAACTCCAACCGATACGCAACTTTTTCCAGTCGTTGGAGAATTTTCAAGGGACCCACATATCTCGGTTTTAGCTCCTTGCCTTTTCTAGTCGTGGCACTTCTTGTGGGTGTAATCTTAAGAAACACTTTATCTCCTTGTTTAAATTTCAAGTTTTTCCTCCGATTATCTGTATAACTTTTTGGTCTACTTTAGGCCGTTTGAATTCTTTGTTGTATTAACTTCACCTTCTCATAAGCTTCCTTGACCCATGGCACCGTTGAAGAATCTAAAACTTTCTTTTCTCCTATTTCATCCCAATAAATCGGTGATTGGCATTTCCTTCCATAGAGAGTTTCATACAGAGCCATTTGGATGGATGAATGATAACTATTGTTATATGCAAACTCAACCAAAGTCAAGTATTGGCCCCAACTTCCACCAAAATCTACAATACAGGCCCTTAGCATATTTTCAAGGGTTTGAATGGTCCTCTTGGATTGTCCGTCCGTCTGGGAGTGATAAGTCATGTTAAAGCTTAGTTTGGTCCCTAAAATTTCTTGCAACTTCTGCCAGAATCGAGATACGAATTGAGGATCTCTATCCGAAACTATACCCACTGGCACCCCATGTAACTTTACAATTTCATTCAAATATAGTGTAGGAAGTTTCTCCAAGAAATACTTTATATTAACAAGCAAGAAATTTCATGTTAAGTCGTTTTAAGTGTGTTATTCGATTTAATTTGTACTACCTGCTTGCTTGCTTGATTTTCTTGGCCTCACTGAGCGTTAGCTCATCCGTTTAAGTTTGTTTTCCTTAACAGGACTTGGAGGTGGAAGTTGGTGATTCTAGACTAACGGCTTTTGATGGAAGCTGGTATATCTTTTGTATGAAATTGGAGACTTTTAAAGTGTAAATTTTGTTATACTTTTAATGTGTAAATTGGAGACTTTTAAAGTGTAAATTTTGTTATACTTTTAATGTGTAAATTGAAGACTTTTAAAGTGTAAATTTTGTTATACTTGGGTATTTTGAGTTGTAATAGTAAATGGTAGTATTGGGAGTTTGGACTTTTATATTCGAAGTATTTCTTAATTATAAATCGATAGTTGACTTGTGGTTCCTTTAAGCTAGAATGAGTATGTGAGTCCTGACGAGAGTTGGGCAGGCGTCCTACTGATACCCTAGGGTTCGCCCAAGGGAGAGGTAGGGGCATCACATGGAGTACATGAGTTGGATCTAGATGGTACTTCTTTAGGAATGAGACATGGAAAACATCATGGATTCTCGATAAACTCCAACCGATATGCAACTTTTCCCACTCTCTCAATTGTAGATAATTTACTCTCGGGACTGACCAACTCGAGTGGTGAATTATCTCGGATTCTTGTACTCGAGTACGTGAGAGTTAAGGGCAATACTAAGGACTTGCGATCTTTATTGCGGGGAGAAGGAATGGGCTAATGTTTGGTGAGAGTAAGTGCAAGGGGTTAATGGACGTCTAGTTCAGATAGTAAAAGTAGTGAGAGATCGGATGGGGAATATTTTAACCAAATGTGGAACGGCATGTCGTGTTTTCTTCTTGTTTTGCCCTGTATTGTTACTGTATGTATTTGGCTTCTGGCATTTCAATATTCACATGTATAGTACTTGCTGCACTTGATTTTGTCTAACTTGATATGTCTCCTTGCGCATTTGGTGTGTTATATCTTGCCATTTTAGTCAATTTATTTTGTTTACATACTAAATCACCTTTTGAAAAAAAAAAGAGAGAAAAGGATACGGAGGGGAGACGTAGTCGCGAACGTGGACCTAGACATGGCTGTGGGGCTAGGCAAGCTCAAGAACCAAGAAAAGAAAGAGAAACAGTAGTTGAGCAAGATCGTGGACCGAGGGTTGAGGCAGGAGACCAAGTAGCGACGGTGATACAACAAATGACAAATATCTTAGCGCGATTGGTAGATCAACAAGGCCAAATGCCAGTGAATCAACCCTAGAATCCCGAGATAGAAGAGGATAGGGCTCTTGAGCGGTTTCAAAAGTTTGTTCCTCCTAAATTCCTTGGAGGGCCTGATCTAGATGTAGATGAACAGTAGTTAGAGGCAATGATTAACATATTTGCAACCCTGAACTACACGAAGCAAAAATAGGTGAACTTTGCTATATTCCAATTCAAAGGACTGGCTCGAGCGTGGTGGAATGTTATTAGGGCAAAGTGGGAAAGAGAACAAACTGCATGGACATGGGTGAACTTTATAAGAGAATTTAACGAGAAGTACCTTTCACCTTTGGTCCAAGAAAGGAGAGAGGATGAGTTTATTGGATTGCGTCAGGGAACCCAGAGTGTGGCCGAATATGAGACTAAATTTACTAAACTGTCTAAGTTCGCTTCCAAATTAGTAGTTACAGAGCGAAGAAGAGTAAGACAGTTCATACAAGGCTTGAATTTTGAAATCCAGGAAGCTTTAGCGACGGTTCAAGTTAATATTTTTACGGAAGCTCTCGAGAAAGCGCAGAGAATTGAGAATGCGAAAGCACAAGTGAGAGCTTATCAAACACGGAAAAGAGGTGCATCTAGTAGCATACCTGAGGAACCTAGAGAAAAGATAACGCCCTCCAAAGTGCAAAAAGTGAACCATTTACCTCATCCACCCTGGACATTAGGAGCACTAGATGAAGGATGTACAAAAGAAAGTCAAATAGGACAAGAGGAGATTTCTCGAGAAGATCAAACAGTAGCTCCTCGCTTGGCTTGTAGATATTGTGTGAAGGCCAATCACACTGAGAATGATTGCTGGGGGAAAGGGCAAAAGTGTTTGATTTGTGGGAGTAGCAATCATCAAATTAATAATTGCCCGAAGAAACAGCCACGAGAGAATAGTACTCAACAAGTGGATGAAACCAAACCGAAACAAACTAATGAAAGAGGAAACCGAACAAAAGTACCAGCACAGGTATATGCCATAGACCAGCAACAACCTCCGGGGTCATCTGAGGCAACGGAAGGTACAAATTTCGAGGACGAAATTTCTTAAGGGGGAGAGAGTGCGAGAACCCGAAAATTTTCACATTTTCTAAATATTATTTTATCTCTTTGCCTACATTTTTATACTATCCTTTAAAATATTAAATTTTCTATACATTTTATCAGTAAGTACAGTTTTTAAATCATTTTCATGGTATAAGTTAGTGTACGTTAAATTTGAAGTGCATTATAGATGTGGGACCCGCTAGTGCGGTTAGTGCGATAAAATTTTGGTGACTAAGTGATTTTTGTGAAAAGGGATATTATTTTACAAGGTGCTAGGAAATAATTAAAGGTTAGCTATGTGACGGCCCCACCTCCCCCTAGGGCGTACCAAAGGGTTCGGCGGGTCGCCTGCCCAGCTCTCGCCGGGACTCAGTCGTTCACTACAGTCCTCAATTAAATTACAATATAAAAATCAAATATGCATCAAATTCTCCAAGAATTACATATCACGAACCCACTTAAGTCCAAACGTTCATATAATCCCTAATAACAACTATTACACAAGATGAAATCCAAAACTCAAACCATACATGAGATAATCCATCCGGTCACATGAATACGTGCTACAAGCACTTCCTTCGTCTCGAGCCCTGTGGAGGGGAATAAAACATTTTGGGGGTGAGCTAAAAACTCAGCGAGTAACCAATAAAATCGGTAAGCAAATCAGTTTCACAGTCGTTCATTTCAGTGATGTCATGATTCTAAGATCAAATGTACATTTATTGCTCTCGTGAGCCAGTGAAATCGTTGTCTTAAACACCCAATGCTCCAAACAAACATTTAACAGTAAACAGTCAGAGGGGGAGCCATTTGCTCCAGATGAACAGTACACAGAGGTGGAGACGTTGGTGTTCAGCACACAAATTCCAAGTACTCATTTAAGCCAAAACATGTCATGGGCCACATGCAAGCACTCATGATATGCAATCAAGTAAATAGTGCAAGAAACGGTTCATAAGTAACTTTGGAAACAGTTTAGGGTCACTCACCTCCACGGCTCAGAACCCATCCGTCATATACCATTATCTTGTCTGAATCCAAGCCCTAAAACCCAAAAACAGATTTCATGTCATTTAGCGGTTTTGGCACCATTGGCACTACGATTATCGGATGGAGGTGTAAGATACACCATTTCAAAGCTAAGAGATAGGGTTACAATATTCGAGAAGGTCACTCAGTCCAGTTTGCAATGTATCTAAGTCAAAATTGAAATATACGAAACCAGAATCTCACAAACAGGTTGGCTAACCGCACAATTGTTAAACAGCAATAACTCACGCTACTGAAGTCCGATTGAAGTGTATCTTATGGTGTTTCGAAGCTAAAACACAACCCTACATTTCTTATGAAGACCTCCAAGGCCAAATCATGCATTTTCATGATCAAAAATGGAAAACTACACGAAAATAGAATTCTGGGCGCGAAACCGGTTTCATGGACAGTCAAGGGTATTTCGGTCATTTCACATGTTGCAGTGGTCAGATTACGTTGAAATTTTGCAGGCAACCATTTTATACTATTGGCTACAACTTTCATGTTTTGGTCAAAATCTAAATCGGTAAGGATCATGGTGAAAAGTCACAATCAGATTGGGTGAAAAGACAACCCTGTTCGCTGAACTCCTACCTAGACCAGTCTGGGTATTTCCGTCTTATCTCAGGCTACCAAGCTCAGATTGGGCTACAATTTTACAGGAAACTAGAAAACATCATTCTCTACAACTTTCATGTTTTGTGCTAAGGCCAATTCGGCCTCTATACGAGCCAAACAGAAATGGGCAGAATTGGAAACAAAATGAAACCCTAATCTGAAACTCATGCATTCAAGTGTTAATCCTCCATACAATCACATCTTTAACCAATACAAACCATTAATTTGACATCATCAAGACCAAATAAGGAATCCATTAGCTACTCACCTTGGAACCTCAAGAAAGGAAGCAACTTAGCACCACTTTCTTCCAAACCACTTCACAACCAACCTCACAACCACTAAACTAAGGGTTTTTATGGAGAAATTGGAAGTTTAAACGGTTGATTTGCTAGATCCAAGCAAGAAATTGAAGAAACAAGTTGAGAGCTTTCTTTCCTTTTCTTGTAGAGAGAGAGAGTCGGCCAAGGAGCTAAAATGAAGAAATATTTGGTCAAAATTAGCTTTAAGAAGATATAAATATCTTGGTCAAAAGTCCAAGGGTGAATTGGATGGTGACACTTGTCACCTTTTGGTTTAAAACTTATCTTTTGTCTCTCCAATGATAATCCATATAAGTAGCATCTAATTATCTCTTAACATCTTGCAAAATAATATCACTTAATACAAAACTCCAACAAGTTATCAAAAATATATTGCATTTACCGCACTAGCGGGTCCCACGTTCAAAACGCACTTCAAAATTAACTTGGACTAACTTGTACTAGAAAAATGGTTGGAAAACTATATTCCCTTACAATAAATGTATAGGAAATTAATATATTGAAAAAAGGCATAAAATTATAGATAAGGAAACAAAATAATGTCTCGAAAATATATAAATGTTTTGGGTTCTCACACGTATCTTTCGGGGCGTCACAAGCTAGATAGATGAATCTTTGGGAGAGGGAAGATAAGCTTTAAACATTCAAAGAGCCAAGTGTCACCACCTCATTGGAAGTTGGACTTTGACTAGAATTATTTCACTTTCCTAAAACAAATTTTGACCCAAAAATTTCATCATTTCTTACCTTCTTGGCCGGCCCTCTTGAGGAGAAAAACAAGGGAGAGTTCTTCAATTTCTAGCTTCCAAACTTGCTCAAATCTTGAGTTTTAGCCAACCAAATTTGAATCTACTCCATACAAGTGTTCACTAAGGAAGTTTAAGGGCTTTGGTGGAGTTATTTTGGAGGAGGAATGACTAAGCTACCATTTTTCCTTGAGGTTCCAAGGTAATTTGCTAAGAACATCCCTCTTTGCTTCTAATAGTTGTAAATTAGTGGCTTGTGGTTGCCACTTTGGTAGTTTTAAGCAATATTTCTGGGTTAGAAGTGGTGATGTGTGGATTTTAAGTTTTCTTAGAGAATTTTCTGCCTCGTGTGATGGTTAATGGTTGGCCATGTTTTACTAGCTTTGATATGTGAAAAATCTAGTGTTTTGGTGTTAGTTTCATTTGCCTAAAGAAATTCCAGCTTGGGGTGCATCAATTTCAGTTTTAGGGTTCCTAATTTGAGCATGATTAGGGTTAGTTTTGGAGCTAGCAATTGGTTGTATTTTAAGGGGGTTTAATAGCCTATGATGTATATGTGAAATTTGGTTGATTGTTATGAGATTTGGTGGTTGGTTGTAACATGGAAAGTAAAGGAAAAACAAGGAAAGTGTGTGACGGCCCCACCACCCCTTAGGGCGTACCCCAGGGTTCGGCGGGTCGCCTGCCCAACGCTCGCCGGGACTCACTCAAACACTACAGTCCTCAAATGAATTTCAAGATAAATCTCAGATATTACATCCAATTCACCAAGAATTACATATCACGAGTACCAGAAAGTAAAACCTAGAAAAACTGAGAACTATAACCACCACAACAAATATATACATCTTACTAGTCAACCTAAAACAAGTACAAGTTCACTCGTCTATAATCGAAACCCTAAACACCTTCCCAAGCGATCCCCGCGTCGGCCCCCTGCTAAGGAAAACAAAAGGAAAGGGGTAAGCTATATGCTTAGTAAGTAAACAGGAGTAAAAGCGTAAATTTCACATTTAGATAAGCAATTATTTCACAAAATGCCAAGTCAAGTGCAAAAGTAACAATACAAAGGAAGGATACAGGCTGGCTCCAAAGCCAAGTCGTTTGCCATGCGTGACCTCCTGCCGACACTCCGTCGACCACAAATAAGGTTCGTAGAACTCCACTTGTACACCCACCGAACACCTTATCACCCTCACTGGCCAGTCACCTCACAAACTTGCCCGGGCGAACGAAATCACAAACTTGAGCTTGAGTCACAAGCTCGGGTCACAAACTTGGTCCACATGCTCGGTGAATCGGATTCACAAACTTGGTGACCTCAAACCAAGTTGGACTGACTTCGACCAAGCCCTAACCGGCTCGAATAGTCCATCTAGGTATTGAGATCGGGCCCCAAACTCACAAACTTCACAAAATTATTCAAAAATCAATCCGAGCCACAAGTTCAAGGGTTTTAGTTCCAAAATTGCTCATATACACAAGCCATGTACAAATATGTGCGCAAATTTAGGGTTTAGGTCGAGTGCGATAAAGTACACCCTCGCCTAAGTACCCTCTTCATACATATTGAAACACATAAGTAACTAGCACACAAGAGCGGCCTGAATACTTACCCAAAATACAAAAGTAGTACAAAAGCGGAAATCACTTCGTGTGTTGGCTAGTAGTGGGCCCCACCGGCTCCGCCTAACTCACCACGGTCTGAAATAAAGATTTTATCACATTATATCACAAATGGCTACTAACAGACCCAAAACAAGCAAAACGGCAAAAGCCGACACACGCAAGTACGGAAACGGCAAAATTGGCACATGCAAGTGCGCGGAACGGCAAAAGGAAACGGCCAAATCTGCCATCTCAAACCGTTTTGATCAAAGATTAGGCTAGGAATGTCGAATCAAAGTGAACGAGATACCGTTTCGAAGCTATGAGAAAGGGCTACAAATCCCATGAAGAAAATTTAATCTAAATCTAAATGGAAGCAGGTCGAAATTGTAGAAAACAATACCAGAAATTTACGTCTTAGGGTGACGAACAGGGTTGTTTGCTGGACCATAACTCCCAGCTCAAAAATCCAAATCAGGAAATTCCAAAAGCATTCGAAAGCTGAGACATAAAGCCAAAACTTTGATGTTTTACCTAAGACCTGAATCTATTCAGAACAGAATGAAAATGGAGTGCCAAAGTACCCGTCAGAACTGTCCAGATTCAAAGGCAGTTCTGACGATAAATCTTGTTTCGGTCATAACGGGAGCTACGAAACTCGAATTTTGACGCACTTTATACCAATTCGAAGCTAAAATCAAGATCTACATTTCTTATGAAGGAGTCAATACCCAGATCATACATTATCAAAACGGAAAAACACACGGCCAGAGGCTGAAATTCAAAACGCACCCAATCTAGTGTCCAAACCAGGTTCAAGTGTTTTGGCTATAACTCGGGCTACACTGCTCCGTTTGATCTGATATTTTGCAGGCATACTCAGGCCGTAAGAGGCTAGAATGTTGAAGAAGGCCACTCCATCCAATTTCAAGTGTAACTTGGTCAAAAATGCAATATACCACACCAGAACCGTAAAAACAGGTTCACAAACCGCATTCTAGTTCAAACATCATAAGTTAGGCTACCTAAGTCCAAACCAAGTGATTCTAAAGCCATTTGAAAGCTAAGATACACGGCTACAATTCATCAGAAGACCTCAACAACCAATTCCGAAGTATTCCCAACCAAAATAATCCAATTACAGACGCAATTATCAAATTCGAGTAGAAACAGGGCAGCACTAAAACCGAGTTGTATTCCATACAACTTTCATGATTTAACCTAAGGCTAATTCGGCCTCTAACATGGAGCACTAAAACCGGACAGAATGGAAGTCATATTTTCCAGAAATCTGGAAATTTGGGATTTCAAGGGCAATCTCTTCATTTTCTTGATTCAATCACTACCACAACCTCTTATACAAGCCTATATACATCATATACCACTCCTACAACAAGTATAAGAAGGAAATCAGTCAAACCCAAAGTCATATACATCACCCCAAAATCATCACAACAACTTGTATAGCTACTAATCTAACCAAAACACAAGCTATATAACATCTTAAACAAAAATAAAAGAACCAAAGCCATGGGTCAGACCTTATACCTCAACAAAAGGGCTTGCAAGAGTAATACTTCACCTCCACTTGAAATTTCTGGTTCCTTAAGCTTCCCAAGCTCTCAAACTATTGATTAATCGGTTTAGATTTCTTGTCTTCTCACTTAAGTGGACCAAACTCAAGATGGATTATGATTTCTTTCTCTTGGCTTTTCCCTCTCTTTCTCATGATTCATATGGCAGAAATAGAGGCTGAAATGAAGTGCAATTGAAGCTTCAAAGAAGGTTAAAAGGATAGGAATTAATTTGGGTCAAAGGTGACAAGTGTCACAAGTTGATTGGTAGTCAAAATTTTTTCTTTCTCTTGTTTTCTTGGTCAAATATTGTGGCTTGTGTATGAGATATTTTGAGGGTTAATTAGCTGAAATAAAATGAGAAGATTAAGGTAATAAAGTATGGGTCAAGTGGTGTGTTTACCCGATAACAAACGGTACCCGTCGGTTCGAGCCGATTTTTCTTAAATCGCGTATACTAGGGTTTTTACTTTCTAATCACTAACATATTATTATCACTTCAAATCATATAATATTTCCTCATCCAAAAGTCACTCTTAAGCACCAAATTTGATCCTCACTCCGTACCGGAGAATCATCCGGCAAAAAATCGCGAAAACCTTAATTTGCTCCAATCTTGAAAACGAAGAGTGAAACCCTACTTTCTAGGTTCATTTGCACTTGTTATGGAGTACTTGAGTAGTATGATGATATTAAATGAATAATTTACAAATAAAAGGAATTTTAAGAAAAGTGTGATGAATTTTACAATTTCATAGAATAAAATTAGGGTTTTGAGTCAAATATGAGGGATTTAAACATAATCTGCTAGTCACAAGTAAACTAGGGTTTTAAAGTACAAGTAGGGTTTCTAGTCTTTAAAATAAAACAATGTTTTAAGACAAAAATAAAATAAAAAAAATCGTAATCTTTTCTTTGAGATTAAACAAAAATAGTATCCTAAAATTTGGGGTATCACAATCTCCCCTTCTTCAAAGAATTTCGTCCTCAAAATTGCAATCAACGAGCTAAGGATTGGAAAACTCGAAATAATCAAAAGATCAAAAGGTGTACATATATATACAAGTCATGCCAAAATGTACGCAATATAATGCACCATATACACCAAGAGACATTTCAAGTTAGACAAAGTCAAGTGCAGCAAGTACTATATATGCAGGTATTAACATACCACAAGTAAATGACATGTAGGGACAATGCAAGGGCAAAATGAAAGAAACGCGACTTGTCGTCCCACACTCAGTGAAAACCACCCTCGTCCGGTTTCTTACTCCGCTTCCCAAAGTGCCCGTTGATCTCTTGTACTCACTCTAGCCAGACAAATCCTGTTCATGTTCCCAAAATGCAAATCTCAAGTACTTAGCAGCGCCTCAACTCTGGAGTACTCAGGCACAAGAATCCGAAATAAGATAATTCACATCTCAAGCTGCAGTCCCAAGAGTAAACTATCTACAATCGAAATTCCTACCTGACGTACCTGCCTATGGTCCTCAGATACCATGAGAAAGATTTAAGGCCTATAACATTTATGATCCATAACTTATGCTTGACCGAGCATCTAGTCCTTCATACTTATTCACCACTTCATCCAGGCTCACCCCGCGCAGAGACCACGCGAAGTAGCTATAGGTTTTATCCCTCAATTGCTTAACTTTCAAATAAAATCAAATCCCACAGTCCGGTATCCTAAACTTCAAGCCTAGGATACACTACAGAGATCTGAAGCCTAAACTCTGATACCACCTGTGACGGCCCCACCACCCCCTAGGGCGTACCCCAGGGTTCGGCGAGTCGCCTGCCCAACTCTCGCCGGGACTCACTCAAACACTACAGTTCTCAAATGAATTTCAAGATAAATCTCAGATATTACATCCAATTCACCAAGAATTACATATCACGAGTACCAGAAAGTAAAACCTAGAAAAGCTGAGAACTATAACCACCACAACAAATATATACATCTTACTAGTCAACCTAAAACAAGTACAAGTTCACTCGTCTATAATCGAAACCCTAAACACCTTCCCAAGCGATCCCCGCGTCGGCCCCCTGCTAAAGAAAACAAAAGGAAAGGGGTAAGCTATATGCTTAGTAAGTAAACAGGGGTAAAAGCGTAAATTTCACATTTAGATAAGCAATTATTTCACAAAATGCCAAGTCAAGTGCAAAAGTAACAATACAAAGGAAGGATACAGGTTGGCTCCAAAGCCAAGTCGTTTGCCATGCGTGACCTCCTGCCGACACTCCGTCGACCACAAATAAGGTTCGTAGAACTCCACTTGTACACCCACCGAACACCTTGTCACCCTCACTGGCCAGTCACCTCACAAACTTGCCCGGGCGAACGAAATCACAAACTTGAGATTGAGTCACAAGCTCGGGTCACAAACTTGGTCCACATGCTCGGTGAACCGGATTCACAAACTTGGTGACCTCAAACCAAGTTGGACTGACTTCGACCAAACCCTAACCGGCTCGAATAGTCCATCTAGGTATTGAGATCGGGCCCCAAACTCACAAACTTCACAAAATTATTCAAAAATCAATCCGAGCCACAAGTTCAAGGGTTTTAGTTTCAAAATTGCTCATATACACAAGCCATGTACAAATATGTGCGCAAATTTAGGGTTTAGGTCGAGTGCGATAAAGCACACCCTCGCCTAAGTACCCTCTTCATACATATCGAAACACATAAGCAACTAACACACAAGAGCGGCCTGAATACTTACCCAAAATACAAAAGTAGTACAAAAGCGGAAATCACTTCGTGTGTTGGCTAGTAGTGGGCCCCACCGGCTCCGCCTAACTCACCACGGTCTGAAATAAAGATTTTATCACATTATATCACAAACGGCTACTAACAGACCCAAAACAAGTAAAACGGCAAAAGCCGACACACGCAAGTACGGAAACGGCAAAATTGGCACATGCAAGTGCGCGGAATGGCAAAAGGAAACGGCCAAATCTGCCATCTCAAACCGTTTTGATCAAAGATTAGGCTAGGAATGTCGGATCAAAGTGAACGAGATACCGTTTCGAAGCTATGAGAAAGGGTTACAAATCCCATGAAGAAACTTTAATCTAGATCTAAATGGAAGCAGGTCGAAATTGTAGAAAACAATACCAGAAATTTACGTCTTAGGGTGACGAACAGGGTTGTTTACTGGACCATAACTCCCAGCTCACAAATTCAAATCAGGAAATTTCAAAGGCATTAGAAAGCTGAGACATAAAGCTAAAACTTTGATGTTTTGCCTAAGACCTGAATCTATTCAGAACAGAACGAAAATGGAGTGCCAAAGTACCCGTCAGAACTGTCCAGATTCAAAGGCAGTTCTGACGATAAATCTTGTTTCGGTCATAACGGGAGCTACGAAACTCGAATTTTGACGCACTTTGTGAGGACTCGCAAATTCCTTACATATTTCTCAAAAATTCCCTTTTATTTGAAAATTATTTGGAAATTATTATTTCATGTTATCCATAGTTCAATCACCCTAGAAAAGTGCCAATGACCATAGGAAATTAGGGTTTTCCTATTCGTTTTCAATTTAAGGTGAAATCGGAATTTTTCGTGTAACCGCAGTATAATTATCTGGTACCGAGTAAGGATCAAATTTGGTGCTTAAGAGTGACTTTTAAGTGAGAAATAATATGTGATTAGAAGCAATGATAAAAAGTTAGTGAATTGGAAGAAAAAAACCCTAGTACGTGCGATTTAAGAGAAAACGCGTCACACCGACGTGTACCGTGCACTACCGATTCAACCACCACTTGACCACCACTTTCTTGCCATACAAGTTTATTACTAATGGAGCAAAATATCTCCTCTCTCATGATGACATCTTGGCCGAAATTAAAGGGCTAAAATGCAAGAAAGGAAAGAGAAAATTTTGTGGTGGAAATCAAGCCAAGTGTTGGCTAAACTTGTGGACACAATTTGTTCTAATCTTCTTGTCTTCTTATAAGACCAATTAAGCTTCATTCTTCCCCAATTTTCTGCTGCATAGCTGGGCTAGGAGAGAGAGGAAAGGTAGAGCAAGAGAAAACAAAATTTCTTCTTGATTTGCACCATCCAAGTGCAAGAAACAAATTCTAAACCGATTAAAGTGTGAATTGTGATCTTGGGAAGCTAGGGAAGCTAAAATTTTCAAGAGGAAATGAAGTGGTACTCTTGCAAGCTTTGTTTTGAGGTATGTGCTGTCTATACTTGCTATATGGATGATCTATGTTGTATCTAAGCTTAGATAAGTGGTTGTAGTGATGATGGGAGCAAGAAATCAAGAAAGGTTCCATTAACAATCAAAACTTCCAGATTTCTGGAAATTTCTTTCCCCTTTCTGTCCGGTTTTGTTTCTTCATGTTAGAGGCCGAATTGGCCTTAGGTCAAAACATGAAAGTTGTAGAGAATAGTATTTTATAGTTACCCACAAAATTTCACCTCAATCGGAATAACGTAGCTTGTGAAAAGACGAAAATACCCTCACTGATCTAGGTTACTTTCCAGAATTCCGCGTGGACAGTTCAGTCTCTTTGGTTGTGTTTGATCACTATAATCCGTTCAGATTTAGCCAATTGTCAAAACATGAAAGTTTTAGTACCCTGTATTATCTTTTCAACGCCACCAAGAACGTCTTAAACGGACCTCGGTAGACTGGGATATGGTCATTTGAATGCAGTGCGGTTAATTAACCGACTAGTTGGATTTTGAATCTGTAAAGTGGGAATTTGACTAGATTGCATTGTAAATCTGACTGAGTCATCTTCATGAGAATTGTATACATTTGTCTTAGTTTTCATATGGCTTTGAAATTACTGGATTTGGAGTTATGTGTGCTGAGATCAGAGTGGATGAATCAAGACTACCACAGTAAACCTTGAACTAGAAAATCTGGGATCATTTTGATAAATTCGACCTAGATACAGGGTAAACTGGACTGAGTGGCCTTCTTCAACATTGTAGCCCTGTGTCTTAGATTCAAAACGGCATAATTTTCATCCCAATCCGATAAGTGTAACTCCGGTTGTGACCGTTATGCATGAACCCGTCAAAACTGTCTTTTGTCAAATTGCATTTCCGCACTTGTTATTACTTTAATTTTTGTTCTTATATTGTCTTGAGCCTATGAAATGGCTATTATGATGAGTTTTTGGTGTACATGACTTTGGGATTGGTTGAGAAAAATCATGAAGCCATAAATGGCTGGAAAATTAGGTAAACACAAAGGGCATGCTGCCCAAATTTTCGCCCGAAAGCTAAGTTCTATTTGAACTTGTATAATACTATGACCGTTTTTCCATCTTAAAAACATGATCCTTCTTCAATTGGAAACTCCAAATGTTTACTTACTCTTACCAAATAAAGAGGAGTGGTTTAGGATTTTCTTGAGTATTTTGTCCTCTCTTTTTCATGAATTTCATTAAGACAATTAGTCTATAATATCTACTTGAAAATGAGATAAGTTTCAACCATATAAACGATTCCGAAAACGGTATTTCTTAGTCTATCTAGTTGGATTTTGACTTGTCTTTAGTTCAAGTGTTTCCATTAGAAAATTTTATAACCCTTTTGAGTTTGGTTTTACGTATGGTCTAGGAAACCCTAGTTATTTTTGTCCACAGGTCCAAATGTCCTCGTTCCACTTTAAAGTCTTTTATATGTTCTACTCATCATTTGTCGAGCTTCTTTGATTGCACCTAATTGTTTGTGATAAATGAGTGGTAATATTCTTTTCATTTAATTTTAGGTTTTCTCAGTGACTAAAGATAATATCCGGAAGGATATTTTGCACGTTGTTGTGCGTAAATAGGTGAGTGTTCTATATACGTTTTGTTTCTATGACTATGTGGATTGTTGTGACTATGTGGTTATTTGTGAATATTTGATTAAATGTTAATTGTTTTCTATGATTTCTAAAATGAACTTTTGCTAGGCGAGTGTGTACTTTATCGCACTCGACCTAAATAAATATGAAATTTTCGGTGATTAAATGTTGAAATACTAGTTGCGCATGAATGTAAGCCTTTTTGGCTGAACGGGGCCCTTGCCCTTGTTACCGATCGACTTGAGCCAGAAGCGGACTCGATCGGGCGATATGGTGACTTGGGTGAATTTGGTATACTCGAGTATTACCTTGTAGTCCGGCTAACGTCCGGATGGGTGGAGTCCGGCCAACGTCCGGATGGGTGGAGTCCGGCCAACGTCCGGAAAGGGATGAATGAACGAACGCAGGCACGAGGGTTTTACTTCTCAAAAAGGAAATTCTCAAATCATTGGAGGAATAAGGGGAAATGTCAAGGGAACGAACGAACGAACAAATAGCTCCTTGTGAGCCTGTATCCTTTTAATGAATGTTTTATCATTGCTTTATATTGGACATGTTTTCTAGATTAAATGTTATTACATGACTAATGTTCCTTGTTTAATTACTTGTTTATATATATAGAACCTCACTGGGCTTTTTAGCTCATACCACGTAAATTGTTTTCCTTAGCAGGGGAAGGCGAGCAAGGACGAGAGTTCTGTATAGTCTAGTTGATCTAGTTCTTTGGCCTTGCAATGGTTCTCGCCCTAGTGCTTGGCACGGGCTGGTTGTATGAGGAATGAGAACCCTCGTATATTCGATGTTTGTACTTGAATGGTAAACACTTTGAAGACTTCTGGTGTGTAGAAGTTTCTTATCTTTTACTTGAGCATCTATTGTCTATGGATGTATATACATGATACGAGTGAGTGAGTCCTGGCGAGAGTTGGGCTGGCGACCCGCCGAACTCTTTGGTACGCCCTAGGGTGAGGTGGGGCCGTCACACACTTTATACCAATTCGAAGCTAAAACCAAGATCTACATTTCTTATGAAGGAGTCAATACCCAGATCGTACATTATCAAAACAGAAAAACACATGGTCAGAGGCTGAAATTCAAAACGCACCCAATCTAGTGTCCAAACCAGGTTCAAGTGTTTTGGCTATAACTCGGGCTACACGGCTCCGTTTGATCTGATATTTTGTAGGCATACTCAAGAAGTAAGAGGCTAGAATGTTGAAGAAGGCCACTCCATCCAATTTCGAGTGTAACTAGGTCAAAAATGCAATATACCACACCAGAACCGCAAAAACAGGTTCACAAACCGCATTCTGGTTCAAACATCATAAGTTAGTGGACCTAAGTCCAAACCAAGTGATTCCAAAGCCATCCGAAAGCTAAGATACACGGCTACAATTCATCAGAAGACCTCAACAACCAATTCTGAAGTATTCCCAACCAAAATAATCCAATTACAGATGCAATTATCAAATTCGGGTAGAAACAGGGCAGCAGGGGTAATTTCGTCTTTGCATAGGCTACGTTGCTTCAATTGAGCTGAAATTTTTCAGGAATCTCTAAAACATCATTCCCTACAACTTTCATGTTTTACCCTAAGGCTAATTCGGCCTCTAACATGGAGCACTAAAACCGGACAGAATGGAAGTCGTATTTTCCAGAAATCTGGAAATTTGGGATTTCAAGGGCAATCTCTTCATTTTCTTTATTCAATCACTACGTTCTGGAATAAAATTATTTGACCCTTTGGATATCACAGTTCTGGAATACGATAATGGCAATCTCTATATCACTCACGACTTGGAGGTCTGTGAATCCAAACTCCAAAGCGAGAGTGATAATGAGGAGGTATTTGATTCTTTTGCAAAGGACCTTGAACAATATGAGGAAAAACCAAAACCGAACCTGGAAGAAACAGAAAAGGTTAACATTGGCACTGAGAATGAAGTTAAGGAGGTGCAAATTAGTATTCATTTGAATGAGAGGCAGAAGAAGGAAATGCTTGAATTTTTGACTATGTTCCAAGATGTATTTGCGTGGTCTTATGATGATATGACCGGCATTTCAACTGATGTGGTAGTGCATAGGTTACCCACAGACCCTTCTTTTCCACCCGTAAAACAAAAACCCCGAAAATTCAAACCAGATATGAGCCTCAAAATAAAAGAGCAAATTGAAAAACAACTCAAAACCAACATTATCATTGTTTCCCATTACCCAATTTGGCTTTCAAATCCAGTCCCTGTTCCAAAAAAAAGTGGAGAGGTGAGAGTTTGTGTTGACTATAGAGACCTTAATAAAGCCAGTCCTAAAGATGATTTCCCTCTACCAAATATTCACATTCTCCTGGACAATACCGCCGGACATGAAATTGAATCTTTTTGTGATTGTTTTGCTGGCTACCACCAAATTTTGATGGCAGAAGAGGATAGGGAGAAGACTGCTTTCATTACCCCTTGGGGTACCTTTTGCTACCGAGTCATGCCTTTCGGTTTAAAGAATGCTGGAGCAACGTATCAGAGGACCATGACAACCCTATTTCATGATATGATCCACCGGGAGATGGAGGTCTACGTGGATGACATCATAATCAAGTCTAAGAGGGCAGAGGACCATTTGGTTGATTTGAAGAAGTTATTCGAAAGATTGCGGAAGTACAATTTGAAGTTAAATCCTGCGAAATGCGCCTTTGGAGCACCTGCGGGTAAGCTGTTGGGATTCATTGTTAGCAAGAAGGGCATAGAAATAGATCCGGCGAAAATCAAAGCAATTCGAGATATGCCAGTGCCGAAAACTCAGAAGGACGTGAAAAGCTTCTTAGGGAAGATCAATTTCATTGGGAGGTTCATCGGCCAACTAACTGCCACATGCGAGCCGTTGTTCAAATTATTGAGAAAGAATGTGCCGTTGCATTGGAATGAGGAGTGCCAACAGGCTTTTGACAAGATTAAAGATTATTTGTTGCATCCACCAGTCTTGGTGCCACCGAAGCCAGGTCGACCATTAATCATGTACCTATCCGTGCTTGAAAGAGCAGTTGGTTGTGTCCTCGGGCAACATGATGACTCTGGAAGGAAGGAACAAGCCATCTGCTATTTAAGCAAGAAGTTCACGCAATATGAGGCTAATTATTCATTCATTGAGAAAAGCTGTTGTGCATTGGCCTGGGCAGCCCAAAAATTGAGACACTACCTGTTGAGCCATACCACTTATCTTATTTCCCGATCTGATCCTTTGAAGTATCTTTTGGAGAAGCCGATGTTAACTGGGCAGATAATTCTCTCAGAGTTCGATATTATTTTCACTTCACAAAAAGCTGTCAAGGGGCAAGCTATAGCTGATCATTTGGCCGAAAATCCAAGGGATGATGATTATCAACCACTTCATACGTATTTCCCTGATGAGAAAGTTTTATTTGTAGGCGCTACAGATGATATAAGTGAGCAAAACCCTGGATGGAGGCTTTTCTTCGACGGAGCTTCGAATTCTCTCGGAGTTGGAATTGGAGCTGTTCTGGTCTCACCCGAAGGGAAGCATTACCCTGCCGCTGCCAAATTGCAATTTGCCTGCACAAACAACATGGCTGAATATGAAACCTGCATTTTTGGTCTCAAAATAGCTTTAGAAATGGAAATCAAAGAGTTGATAGCTTTCAGTGATTCAGATTTGCTCGTGCACCAAACCTTGAAGCAGTGGATAACCAAAGATTCAAAAATTCTGCCCTACCATTGTAGTCTGCTCACTTTGGCCAAGCAATTTCGAAATTTGGAGTTCAGACATCTCCCGCGAGCCCGAAACGCATTTGCCGATGCTTTGGCTACCTTAGCTTCCATGATCCAATATCCCGATGAATTGAAGATCGAGCCAATTCCGATTCAACTTCAAGACAAACCTGACCATTGTTGGGTTGTAGACAAGTCCTCTGACAATGTTCCTTGGTATAATGATCTTAAAGAGTTTCTCAAAACAGGATCTTATCCTCTGCATGCTAGTACAAAGGACAAGAGTTTTCTGCGTAGAATGGCTTCAAAATTTTTCTTGAATGGAGAAGTGTTGTACAAAAGAACCTCGGATTTGAACCTTTTAAGGTGCATTGATGAAGATGAAGCTCAATATATGATGAAAGAAGTGCATAGTGGCGTTTGTGGACCTCACATGAATGGCCATTTGCTAGCGAAGAAAATCATGAGAACCGGATACTTCTGGCTTACTATGGAGCATGATTGTATAGACTTTGTCCGGAGATGTATAAAATGTCAAATGCACGGTGACATTATCCGTGCTCCACCCACTGAGTTGCATAGCATGACCGCCCCATGGCCCTGTTCAATGTGGGGTATGGACGTGATCGGTACAATCGATCCTCCTGCTTCAAATGGACATCGATTTATATTGGTGGCGATCGAGTACTTTACCAAATGGGTTGAAGCGGAGTCATTCAAACATGTCACGAAGAAGGTAGTAGCCGATTTCTTGAGAGATCACATCATCTGTCGCTTTGGAGTACCCGAAACACTTATTACAGACAATGCCAAGAATCTGAACAATGACATGGTAGATGGACTATGCGAGCAGTTCAAAATCAAACACCGCAACTCTGCCATTTATAGGACTCAGATGAATGGAGCTGTAGAAGCCGCAAATAAGAATCTGAAGAAAATTATCCGCAAAATGACAGAAAAGCATCGCGATTGGCATGAAAAGTTGCCTTATGCATTGATGGCGTACCGGACTTCTATTCAGACATCGACTGGGGCAACGCCATATTCACTTATGTATGGGATGGAAGCTGTATTACCAGTTGAGGTTGAAATTCCGTCGCTACGAATCCTTATGGAAGCTAAATTGGAGGAGGCCGATTGGATCAAGCAGCGCCATGAGCAATTGGCTTTGATAGATGAAAAGCGATTCAATGCTATCTGTCATGGTCAGTGCTATCAAAAACATGTGGCCCGGGCTTACAACAAAAAAGTCCATCGGCGGGCATTTGAAGAAGGTGACAAGGTACTGAAGCGAATTTTGTCAATGCAAGATGAAGCTAAAGGCAAGTTCGCTCCAAATTGGCAAGGGCCGTTCATTGTCCAAAAGGTATTACCTGGCGGAGCTCTTATTTTGGCGAAAATGGATGGACGGGCTTTCCCTCAACCCATCAACTCAGATATGTGCAAAAAGTTTTTCATTTGATCATGCAAATTTTCTTTAGAAATTCATGCAGATGGCGAAATGCAAGTCAGGCCATTTTCTTTTACACTAAAAACATTTTATCTCTACTTGTCCCCTTTGAGCCATCAGAATTGACAAATTTCGTTTGATAACCCTTGGGAATTGCAAACCCCACACTGGGGCAAATTTAATTTAAAAAGAGAGATAAGAAGAGAAAAACCCTACACTGGGGCAAAATTAGTTTCTCAAAGAAAAATGTAAAAGTAAGAAAATGCAATAAAAAATGCAAAGAGAGAAAATCTGATCAAACTGGGGCAAATTTTCCTCAGTTTCGGAATTGTTTTTAAAAGAGTGCAATCTCAAGTTATTTCACCCCTCGTATCAAATCTGCTTTCAAGCCTTAACCTTTCTTGAAAAACACCCCACCGTACCTCATTACAAAAGCCCAAAGTCCTGGCTTTCGTCACTTACTGCATTTCTATTAAAAAATTTGTTAATCAACGGGCAGGTGATGTCTGTAATGTCTTCACCTAATTTCACAAGGGAAGTGCATTTTACTGATGCCAGAAATCTTTAACTCATATTTCTGAATCGATCATGGTTGAGATATTTCATTGATTCTTTAGGTGAAAACCCGAAAGGGCGCCTCGAAAAAAAAAAAACAACAACAAAAGGGTGGGGGCAACCTTGGTGAAAACCCGAAAGGGCGCC
Organism: Coffea arabica; assembly: GCF_036785885.1. Classification (NCBI taxonomy): domain Eukaryota; kingdom Viridiplantae; phylum Streptophyta; class Magnoliopsida; order Gentianales; family Rubiaceae; genus Coffea; species Coffea arabica. Next base: position 44,467,602 of record NC_092320.1, on the reverse strand, counting down.
AAGGTGGGTTTTTCACAACAGACGAGTACGAGAAGGAACAACTGGTGACCTGGTTCATTTAGGGTTTTCCTCATATTTGTGATACTTCTGCCAGTATCGGATTCCGAAGCAAAAATATCCAAAGTCTTGAATATGATTTTCGTTGGCTAAACTTGTATTGTTCTTTACAAATATTCTTTTGCAAAATGTATCTTTATGAACCTCTTGGTTGTTCTCAATTATTTGTGTATGAATGCTTATGATTGTCTACATTCTTTTGCATGCTCATCTTTGCCTGACATAGGAAATCATCTTGCATATACATTGATTTTTATATGACTAATTTTCATGCATCATTCTTTCACCATTGAATTCAAATGAATGATAAACGCTAAGGTTTGTGCAAAGATAGGGGATTCAATCATCAATTATAGTGAGTAACATGCAACAAAGCTGCCACCTAGGTTGGGCGACGTGTTAAATCCGTATTTTATCAGTCTCAGAAATTGAAAGGTTTCAAGTTCGATTAAGGCAAACGCCGCAGAGCCGAAGTAAAAGTATCACAAGACTCATGTTTACACGATTCCCAAGGCAAACCGGATCAAATAATGGTGGCAAGTCCATTATTTCTTCTTTTCTTGCAGGAATGTTGCATTTACAAACAAGAGCAGCCACTCTCCTTTTGGCACCTAAATCAATGACAGGCAAAGCTTCCCAGTAAGCAAGGGTCGATGTTATTTGCAAAACTCGTCATAAGAAACAGCATCAGCTATCGCTTCAATCACAAAGATCCAAACTTCCCTCTTGGTACAAAAGTTGAACTATTCTGAGGTAAAAAACTCAATTCATTGTTTAAACTTCCCCAGTGAAGTCCTGTTTTAAATTCCTGTTCGGGCCAGTCCCGTTTTAAATTCCTGTTCGGGTCAGTCCCGTTTTAAATTCCTGTTCGGGCCAGTCCCGTTTTTAAATTCCCGTTTTTAAATTCCCGTTTTAAATTCCTGTTCGGGTCAGTCCCGTTTAAATTCATGTTCGGGTCAGTCTCGTTTTTAAATTCCTGTTCGGGTCAGTCCCGTTTAAATTCCTGCTCGGGTCAGTCCCGTTTTTTTTAAATTCCTGTTCGGGTCAGTCCCGTTTTAAATTCCTGTTCGGATCAGTCCCGTTTAAATTCATATTCGGGTCAGTCCCGTTTTTAAATTCATGTTCGGGTCAGTCCCGTTTTAAATTCCTGTTCGGGTCAGTCCCGTTTAAATTCATGTTCGGGTCAGTCTCGTTTTTAAACTCCTGTTCGGGTCAGTCCCGCTTTAAATTCCTGCTCGGGTCAGTCCCGTTTTTTTTAAATTCCTGTTCGGGTCAGTCCCGTTTTAAATTTATGTTCGGGTCAGTCCCGTTTTAAATTCCTGTTCGGGTCAGTCCCGTTTTTAAATTCCTGTTCGGGCCAGTCCCGTTTTAAATTCCTGTTCGGGTCAGTCCCGTTTAAATTCATGTTCGGGTCAGTCCCGTTTTAGAATTCCTGTTCGTTCGGATCATTCTGTAGCCGAATAACACAGGTAAGTATTTGGTGTCTATTTCTTTGTCTTAAGTTTTTTCAAAACTCAGACAAAGACGGGCAAACTGTAGACACCAAATTTTAAATAGTTTGTATGTTGCATCTAATTCATGATTTTGTTTTAGATTGTCTGCATTTTAGTTGTTATTTTTATTCACTTACCTTTTATTTGTCTTTTATTTGCTAATTATTTTTCGTTTTATTTGTCATATTAATTTTGTTCACGTTTTAGCTTTTAGTTTTAGTTTTAAGTTTTAACGTAAAATTTGTGAAAAAAAAAGAAAGAATAGAAAAAAAGAAAATGGTTCACAAAATACGTTCATTCCTCTTAAATTCAATCTTTTGGCATTTTGTTTATTTTTGTTATTTTATTTTTGAAAAAAAGAAAAAAAAAAGGAGAAAGGAAAAAAAAGCAGAAAAATGAAAAATGCAAAAAGGGAAAAATGGAAAGTTGCATTTTTGTTGTTTCTAGTTTATTTTTATTTAATATTAATTAAGTTGTTTTTGTTATTATTATTTATTATTATCAATTTTGTTTAATTAATTAATAAAAAAAAAAAATTTGTCGCGGCATGCACGCTGCAATTTTTTGCAGCGTGCAAAGCATAATCTCGGAGGCTCCGTTGGATGGCTGGATGTGAAGGAAGGACAGGCCCTTCATCCTCACCATTGGGGTGAGGGTTTAGGAGCCTTAAGCTCCATATAAAAGGAAGCAAAAAACAGTAGCCGCAGGAGGGAGTTTTCAGAGAGTGAACGGCAAAAGGAAAAAAGAGAAGGCTAGGAACGGAAAAATAAAAAGGGAAGAGAAGGCATCAGCCGCAAAAGGTGACGTTTTGGCAGCAGCCGAAAGAGAGAAATCGAGGGAGGAGCTTGACTGAACAAAAAGAAAATCTGAGGAAGAGCATCGAGTGGCGGCTGGAAACAAGGATAGGGGAAGAGAGGGCCGAGAGATTGGGAGAGCTTCAAGAGAAGTCTGAAGACCAAGGTGAGGAAAGAAACGGGAGAAAAGGCTGAACCAAAAGAGAGGTTTTTCGGCTAGCCAAGAAAAGAGTCAAGGAAGAGAAACGGTGGAGCTGTGTTCTCGCAAAGATCTGCTCTTCTAATCACCTTCCATCTTGCTTCGCCTTTTACAAGGGCCAAAGGTAATGTTTTTCATTTTCTTCTTCTGCCATAGATTATAAGACTCATTTCAGAAGTATCTAAATCTTTGCTGCGATTCCTGTTTCTGTTCTCCTCCCTGTGCGTTGGCTATTGTAAATCTGGTAGGAGATATGATGGACTTAGACTGGGATTTTAATCTAGATTTTCTATAGGGTGGTGTCATGGTTTCCTGTTTTGAGTGCATGAACATATGTATGCTTCAAACAAAATCAGAAAACTGCAGAAAACTTTCGGCTTTTATGATTTGCGTCATGTGGAAATTCTTAATGCTCACCCGATTGCTATTAATGTTTGTGTTTCTGCGATGTTGATAATGGATTTTAACAATGGAAGGTTTAGATAACACAGTTCTTATTGGTTTGGAAATGGCTTGGAATTTCTGGTTTCGAACGTTGCACATTTGAACAGCTAGCTCGTGTTACCTCTCTGCATTTTGTGTCCAAGTTTGTCTGTTGGACGTCTTCCTTCTCCTTGGCTTCATGTCCTCTGTGACGCCCCGAAAAAAAATGAGTTTGAGAACCCGGAAATTTTCTAATTTTCTAGGGTTTATTTTTTTAACGCCCGCCTTTTCTACATTTTCTTTATTAGAAAAATTTCCCAAATAAAGTTTATGAACAAAGATAGTTTTAAAATGATTTTTCTGGTATCGGTTAGTTTTAAGAAAAACGGCGCGAACCGGCGGGTCCGGCGCACTACCGGTTGAACGCACTACTTGATCACCACTTTCTTGCCATACAAGTTTATCACTAATGGAGCAAAATATCCCCCCCCCCATACTTATCCACATGGCTGAAATTTGTGGCCAAAAATGTAAGGGAGAGAGAGAAAAATTTGTATGGTTTTGGTGGTGACACTTGGCTCTTTGATTAATTTTTTTCCTTGTTCTTTTATCCTTCATTTTAGCTCATTTTTCTTCATTTCTTTCTGTTTTGGTCGAGCTCAAGAGAGAGAGAAAGGGAGAGCAAGAAAAACAACCATTTCATCTTGAGTTTGCACCAACCAAGTGAGGAAATCAAATTCTAAACCGATTAAAGAGTGAGTTGTGATCTTGGGAAGCTAGGGGAACTAAAAATTTCCAAAGGAGGTGAAGTATCACTCTTCCAAGCTTTGTCTTTGAGGTATGAAATCTGATCATGGTCTTTGATCTTGTGAATCTTGTGTAAATTAGCTTGGCAACTCAAATTTGGTGGTGAATCATGGATGCAATCATGTTTTGGGGGTTTTTTCCTTGTGGTATTATGAACTAGGGTTTGCTGATTTCTACCCAAACTTGCTATATGGTTACTATATGTTGAATATAAGATTATACAAGGGGCTTTGGTAGTGATTGGAACAAGGAATTGAAGAAAGTTCAATTGAAACCAAAAGATTTCAGATTTCTGGAAATTTTCATCCTATTCTGCCCGTTTTTGTTGCACCATGTTAGAGGCCGAATTGGCCTTGGCTTAAAACATGAAAGTTGTAGGGAATGACATTTTAGAGGTGCCTGTAAAATTTCAGGTCAATCGGAGCAGTGTATCTTGTGAAAAGACGGAATTACCCTTGCTGTCCTGGTTTACCCCGAATTGGAGAATTGCGACTGTAATTGGTGAATTTGGTCTGGAATGCTTCCGAATTAGTTGTTTAGGTCTTCTGATGAAATGTAACCCTGTTTCTAAGCTTTCGGGTGGCTTTGGAATTTCTGGATTTGGACTTGTGTAGGCTGAGTTATGATGTTTATGCCGGAATGCGTTTTGTAAACCTGTTTTTGTGATTCTGGTGTGGTATCTTGCATTTTTGACCTGGTTACACTCGAAACTGGGTTGAGTGACCTTCTACAATATTGTAACCCTATCTCTTAGCTTCGAAACGGTGGGTCTTGAACCTTCATCCGACAATCATAACGCCTTTGGTACCATTACCGCAAAATGACGTCAAAACTGTTTTTCTGGTTTTGAGCTTAAGTTTCATTTCCGGATTTTTTTCCCCCTAGCTTGACTTGCACTAGTACTACTTGGAGCTTGCTGAATGACTATGGATGAACTTGTTGTTGTGTGTGTACCTGTGGGACTGGCTGAGGAAATAATGAAGCCATGATGGCTGGAAAAGTTAGCAAATGTAGGGGAAGTGCTGTCCGAACTTTTAAAGGATTTGTTTGCATTGAGTTTGTGATCTAAGACTTGGGTTTGAGCAAGGCAATGATACATGATGGATGATTTCTGAGCCATTGAGGTGAGTGACCTCAAACTATTTCTGAAGTTCTTTATGAACCGTTTCCTGCATTATTTACTTTTAAACTGTTTCCAAAAGTTACTTTTGAACTGTTTTCTTGCATATCATGCGTACTTGCATATGAGTGTCCCTTGGTTGCTGTAATTCTTGACTTATTGGCTTGTCATTATTAATTGAAAATGTGTTAAGTACTTTCGATGATTGTTAAAACGAGTTTTCTAGGCGAGTGTGTACTTTATCGCACTCGACCTAAATAAATATGAATTTTCAATGATTAATGATTAAATGCTAGTTGCGCATGATGTAAGCCTTTTGGCTGAACTGGCCACTGCCCTTCGTTACCGATCGACTCGAGCCAGAAGCGGACTCGGTCGGGCGATATGGTGACCCTGGGTGAATTTGGTATACTCGAGTATTACCTTGTAGTCCGGCTACGTCCGGATGGGTGGAGTCCGGCCAACGTCGGATGGGTGGAGTCCGGTCAACGTCCGGAAAAGGGGATGAACGAATAAAAAGATGAACGAGGGTTTATTTATAAAAAATGAAATTTTCAAATAATTGGAGGAATAAGGGGAAATGTCAGGGGAACGAACAAATGAATAGCTCCATGTGAGCGGTATCCTTTTAATGAATATGTTACTATCGCTTTCCATTGTAATTGTTTCTTGAATTATTGATTATTGATGGTTAATGTGTTGGCTTTGTTATGAAATTTCATGTTCGGAACCTTATTGAGATTTTAGCTCATTGAGCTTTGTGGAATTACCATGTGGTGTCATTTTCTGCTTTTGTTTTACTCTCACTGTGCAAATGTTGACCTGTAGCAAAATTACATTTTTACCCCCGGTTACTTATTGAACTTCTAAAACATTACAATGATTTCACTGGCTCACGAGAGCAAAAATACGTACATCTGATTTCTGAACCATGACATCAATGAAATGAATTTTTGTGAAAACTATTTGATTACTGATTTTACTGGTTACTCACTGGGCTTTTAGCTCACCCCAAAAATGTTTTATTTCCCCCCCACAGGGCTCAAGGCGAAGGAAGGGCTTGTTGTGCTTATTCACGTGATTGGATGGCTTATATCGTGTACAGTTTAAGTTTGGATCTATTTTATGTACGAGTTGGTCTTGTATAAATATTTGAATTTGATATGGATGTAAGTATACATTCCACGATTGGAATCAGTTTCCGCTGCATTTGTGACATGTAATTATTGGAGACTTGGATGTATGTTTGTGGACCATGTGATGTATATTTGAGATTTATATTGTAATTCATTTGAGGATTGTAGTGATCGACTGAGTCCCGGCGAGAGCTGGGCAGGCGGCCCGCCGAACCCTCTGGTTCGCCTTAGGGGGAGGTGGGGCCGTCACATCCTCTCATTTCGGGCCTTAGATAATGTGGGATCTGCATTAAATCATTTCCTTGGTATGTTGAAATTAAAATCTGCTGCTGCAACAAGCTTGGAGGTCTCGGCTTGCTGCAGCAGTGAGGCTTGAAATTTTCACCCGTAACTTGGAGTCTATGATCTGGGTTTGCTTGAATGTTTGGGTTTGTTTGCTATTGTTGGGTTGCATTTCTCTTTTCTTTTACTTTGGGGTCAGTGTTTGGGTAAGGGGTGAGTAATGGAAATAGTTTTCTTGCAAGCGTTTTTCAAAACCAGAATTTCAGATGAAGCTTGAGTTTTTACAGTTTCATGTTCTTTCTCCTGTGTTTTGTCATGCTCTAAGTCTCACAGTTCATTGCCAAAGCTGTGTTATTACCATCTTGATGGAAATCATGGACCCAAATCATTGGTTTTCTTTCATGCGCATGTTGGTTGCAGCACCAAAACCAGCGAGTAGTTAAATAAATTCTTTGAGAACTACATGTTTTGTCTTGAAACTCTTTGTGCAAGAGCTGTCAAGATTTTTGGTTACATGTTTTACGCCTCCTTACTCTCTTTGCCTAGGTATGTTTAGTTGATTGATGAAGGAGGATTAGGTGAGTTTGAGGGTGGTGAGATTGCAGGTCTGGTTGAAGTCCTTGCACGGACACAATTGCGTGCGATGAGCTGCAGAGTTGCAGCAAGGATTTGAGCTTGTGTTCTTTTTCTTTTCTGTTTTGATTCCTTTAGTTTTGTATGATCAATTGTTGTATGTGATATTGGTCTTATGGAAGCTAATCAATATTGAGTTTGAAGTTTTGTTTGAAATGTTTGGGTGATTAGTAAGAAATATTTGCAGGAACATAGCAACCAGAAAATGTAAAAATCTGTTCGTATGCATGCATGAAAATGTTTAAAAAATTTTCGCTTTGACCCCTTGGCTTCCAATTAATGCCGGAATGACCCAGAAAATTGAGAAAACTAATCAATTGGGTCCCTGTGACTTTTGCAGCAATGTATTATGGCCCAATTACATTCCATTTTCTTGCAATTAGGTCCTAAGATGGATGCAAGTTGAGTCGTTATTTGACTTTTTATTATCTCTTGGGACCTTTGAAGCTTTTAAATGTTTCAATGGGCTTTGATGGTTTGATTAATGGTTGCTTTTGAGATCCTAAAATGCAAGTGAAACCACTCATTGACCTTTCTCTGCCCTTGGACCCTTGAAGTTCCTTAAAATGTGTGATTTGGCTTGAATGTTTGATTAGCGTTCACAATGGAGTCTTTGGCCGCATTAATGTTTCAATTCATTTTGCTTGTTTGTTTTCATTGGTTATCATGTTTTGTATAGGTGGTACTTAATGCAAGAGTTTAAGAACCTTATGTTTAAATGATCTTGCGTTCGCCTATCTTCTTGAATTTTCTGAAATGAATTGGCTTTGGCCTTTTTCTTGCTTTTGGACTTTCAAAGTTTTCTAAAATTTTTCAATTGGCTTTGAATGGTTGATTTATGCTTGCAAGTGGGCCCTTGGTGGATCCTTTTATTGGAAACTATGTGTTATTTGATTTTATTCAAATTGCAATTAGGAGAGATTTGGTGATTTTGTTATACTTTACTATTTGAGGTACCGTGACTTTTTTTTATTGTTTTGAAGCCATGATTCTTTCATTTGGACACCATTCAAAGGGGGCGGTACAATTCCTTTTATCTTTTTTGTCTCTCCTATATGATCCAACGTGCTACATGAAAATTGCATGTCTACTTGCTTCCCTTGTTTTTCTTTAATTTCTTTTATTTATGTCATTTACTTTTCCTTTTTTATTTAAGTTATTTCTTTATGGGGTATGCGTACACCTCTTGGCTTGTAATAGTTAGGGATTTAATTATTTCATTCCTTTTCCCCCTTTTAGATTGTAGTAGGGTCTCCCTAATGTAATAGATAGGGCTTGGAGGAGCATTCAGTGAAGACCTATCGAAGACGTGTGCCTAGCTAGCAAATGTAATAGTTAGGGCTTTAATTGTCTTATGTGTCTTGCATGCTTAGTTGCTACGTGTTAATTTGCTTTGATAGGGCCTTGCATCTAGTCGAGCATGCTAAATGTTATGTGCTATGTGTTTATGAGTGTTTGGCATGTCTACTCGCTTTCCATAGCCATGAATGAATGCGATGGATGAATGTACGTTTCCGCTAGTCCAACGCTAGTCGGAATTCATAGAATGGGCTAGTCCAACGCTAGACCCTTAGTGATTTCCCCTCGTTAGTACATGTTTGCATGTTCATTACATGTCATGCATTCTTTATAGTTTTATCATTTTGCATGCCCCTCGAACCCCTTTTCCCTCCATTTTAGGATTTTTGCATTTCATGCTAGTTATAGGGTCCATTTGCTTGAGAGTCCCCTTAAATATGGGATATAGACGAGTGTGGCTTTTTCTAAACCTTAGCACGCTTGTATTCCCTCTATAAAAGGGCAAATTGAGTCACGATTTAGGTCTCCCCGTACCCAATATGCATGAATTCCCTAGGCTCATGCATTTTTAAATCCACTCTACCATTTTATACCCTCATCACACTTTCATTTTTCCTCCCATTTTTCACACACGCACCTTTATGTTTCTTCACTTGCACACGAACACTTTTATCATCACTTGCACACATGCACTTCATATTATCATTTCACATACCGTATCTTCCCCACTCATGTGCACATTTTCATTTACATATTTATTGTCTTTTATTACTTTTTCAAACTCATGTCCTCACATTGCATACATGCATTCCATTCATTTGCATCCCACTCGCATTATTCGTGACTTCTTCAAAGGATCGTTATTGGGCTTCACAATTAATGTGATTGGCACCACTCAACCTTTGAAGAGAAATTTCCCCCAATACCCCTAGGTCTAGGGTTTGCATTCATGTAGTGCATCCAAATGTAATAAATTCTTTGGTTAAAACAAGAAAATCTTTGATTAAATCATGCAACTAGCCTTGGCTAGGTCAAAGGGGTGCCTTGGATTTCATCCTTGCCTTCCCCTTTGTCAAATGTGACTCCCGAACATTTTTCTTTGGTTTACGTGGACTAGGAGTCGTTTTAAAAGGGGTTTCTTACTACTTTTCTTTAAAAATTCATTTTTTGGTGACTTGGTACACCTTAACTCATTACCAAGTGGCGACTCCGTATTTAGTTTTAAAAACCCTTTTTAAACTATAATTTTGGGTCAAATCGTCGCATTCTCAAACCCCCATTTAGACCCATTTTTTCTTTTAAATCACAATTCATTTTCTAATCACAAAAAATACATTTTTTAAACCATTTATTTATTTATCAAAAAACGGGGCGCGACAGTTGGCGACTCCACTGGGGATATTCGAGAGTCCGAGTAAATTTGATTTAATCAATCTTTTTCTTCTTTTAATCTTTTCATATATCACATTTGGGTGTTTAGGATTGCATTTTTCCTTTTATTAGGATTTTTGCATTTCACGCGTATCCAACTACTCCCTCACTCACGAATGTATGATTGGTTGATTGAATGTATGTTTACTTGCTTACCTCGCGCTCGCATTGCATTTGGGGGGGTGTGTCACCTTAGAGCCTCGCGTTGGTTCTTGATCCCTCCCCTCCAAACGAGCACTAGCATACGCGCATACGCTTTAATTATTTTTACCCCTTATTTATTTTTCTTTCAGTGGCTTGTCACGCCACTCCACCCTATTAAGATTTTAGGCGACCCACTTGGACATGTGATCGTATCACGACGTGTGCGTAGCATGATCCGAGGGGTCACTTGATCTTCCGCTTTAAACTTTAGGTTGATGACCTATTAGTTTTTAGTCGAAGGTTGAGGATTTTTTTTAGATTCGCCCAGACGGGTAGCCGTAACACGACGTGTGCGTAGCAACGTCTGGGGAATCGCTCGAGCCACTGACAAGGAACCTTGGGAGTGATGACCTTTGGTTTCCAAGTCTGAAGGCTCGGGGACCTATGACTTATCGAGTCTAGATGCATTAGTGAACCCTAACCTCATGCATCCATTTTAGAATTGTCTAGGGTAGAGTCGACCTTACCCTATTAGGGACACCATGCACGAGGGGAGGGATCCCACCCTCTTTCTTTATTTCTTTGTTGATTTTGTATCATCTAATTGTCCAACGTGTTATGTGATTATGTGTTGAACTAACGTTTCCTTGTTTCTTATCTTTTGCATTCACAAACGTTAGGAAATAAGAGGTCTGGCATGACCTCCTTTTAGGACCTACCCTTGTAGATAGGCTATCGCACGTTTGAAAATTGTGATGCATTTTGTTCATAAATTCATAATGCCATACCATTTTAGGCTTACCCTGGCAAACAAAGGGCTCCTTAGGTCACGTCTCATTTCAAATCGCATTTTTCCCTGCTTTGATAAGAATGGCATCATGCATAAGCCTTAGAAAGGGAATGCCACTTAGGGAATCCCACATTAGGGACAAGCCAACCTAAATCCCATGGGTATTTAACCCAATTTTTGGGATTTGCACGTTTAAATTCCTGTTAACCAGAGAAATGGGACCTGTAGGTAAGGTATTTAACTCCGGTTTTGGTTTCTAGATGGAAAGCCCTCGCCGAGTGCAACAGATGTTAGTAGTGCCGCCGGAGGTACAAAGATGGCCCACGTTACTCTCACCCAATGAGGTTAACCAAATAGCCGATCGATTAGGACACATCGGGGATTTCAAGGACATTAAGTCCGATGGATATTTGGTAGAAGCTTTGGTGCATCTATGGGACCCCACTTGTTCTGCTTTTAGATTTGGAAAAAAGGAGATGACCATAACAATTGAGGAAGTTGCTGGATTTCTCAATTTGCCGATTCAAGGAACTGCCGTGGTATTGCCGCTAGTATCTAACAAAGCTGAATTTTGCCGTTTCACTGGGTTAAAGGAATCGGTACTACAAGGGGCAGACCAAAATATAGAGGCGAAGTTCTTATTTGATCGATTTGCGCTAAGAGATGGTTTTGAGAGGCATCGAGGGGACTTCTCGTTTACTTCCAAGGAAACGTGGGATCGAAAGAGAGTTTGGGTATACGGTTTAATCATGACAGGAACCTACTTTTTTCCTAGGAAAGACAAAAAGATAGCCTTCAAGCTCACTAGAATCCTGTATGACTTGTTTCTCGGAATTAATGATAGGCCGTGTTCCATTATTCCTACCATTTTGGCCGACATCTTCATAGCCTGCACTACCTGTCAGAAAGGGAAAAAGTTTTTTTGTGGTTCAAATTTGATCTTACATATATGGGGAATGGAGCATTTCATGAGACGACTGGCTATTTCATCGAGTCTACCAATGTTCCCATACAACTGGATAACCACACATCACAAGAGGATTAATAGAGACAGTCTGCCGTGCAATGCATCTGAGTTTGTGGATTTCTTGAAGAACGTGACCGATCAAAATATTAGATGGGTGTTGGATTGGACTGATTGTACTAAACCCGTTCTTCGCACTCAGGCATTCTAATTCATTCTCCTACTGGGTACTCAAGGGATTACCGCCTACACCCCAAAAAGGTTTCTCAGACAATTAGGGCGTACCCAAGAAATACCACCCGTGCTTGACATGAGCGAAGTCACCATTATTTTTAACTGGGGAATGTGCCCAAATCAAATCCCTATGAAAGATCGGATTATTGACGCCTGGGTGACGGTATCTGATGACGTGAGTTTTAGATACATCCCGGAGCTCAAGCAGAAGGGTTTGACGACTTCACAATACGAAGACTGGGTAGGAGGATCCGTTGCGCAAGAAATTCAAGATGAGCCATCTGAGGAGGTGAAAAAGTTGAAAGCCATTATCGAAGCAAAGGATAAGGAAATTCTGCAGTTAAGTAAGTCTGTCGAAGCATACAAAGGGATGGCCGAGCAAAGCAAGCAATTGTATGAAAATGAACGAGGAAGGCGTCAAGAGCTGAAAAGGAAATGTGCAGAATTATATGACCAAACTGAATGTGTTAGAATTCCATATGCTAGGGAAACAAAGGACTCTGTATTAGATAGGTTCAGAAGTTTTGGCAATCTTGTACGGAATCGTCTTCATGACATGATGTAAATATTGGCAAGTTTATCAATGAAAATGATTTTTCTTTTGCTCTCATTTTGGATTATTGTCAAAAACAGGTTTGTATTACGGGTCCCATTTCGAAGGTGTTGCATCATGCTAGGCCTACCCTTGGCACAAAAAGGGCCCCCCAAATAGGACATGCATCCGAATTGTTTGAATAATTACTAACTCATGTCTTTTTCTTTTTCTCTTTTGAATAAATTGCAGAAATTCAGTAACGATTGGTTTATCTAAAGCAGTCTTTTGCATTCTCAGGTAAATTTTCAAAATAGCTTTTCGGAAAAGCCCCATTATTACGCGATCCCGAAGTAGAGCCCAAAGGAATCCTGTAGACATGAGTACTCAACCAGAATCATCCGATAAAGCCGTTGCAACTACCTAGCCGGAAGCTGCAAGTCCTGGGGTTCAGTTGACTGAGTTACTCACAAAATTTGGGGAAATGGCATCGGAAATGGCCGCTCAGAAGAAGTTGATTGACGAGCTCGTTAGTAGCGGAGTGCAACCTGAGCCTGTACCTACTACACAACCACAATCCGAACCATTTGTTATTCCTCCATTTCAAACCACGTTTGAGGGAACTTTCAACCCGCAATATGCTTATACTCAAAATCCTCCTTTCTATCCTCCTTATGGGCAAGGATTTCAGCCTCAAGGCGACCCAAACATGCATCTGAACCCACCAACTTTTTATCAGCCTATCGCAGAGCCTGTGGTACCGGAGCACACTTTTCAAAATAAGCCAGAAATGGGAGAGTCGTCTGCCCAGATTGATATGAAGCTACTTAAACGCCTGGATCGTTTTGATGAATTCATCCGGAAAAGCCAAGGTTTAAGCAAACAAGGGGTGTTGGATTATGATGATTTGTGCCTGTTTCCGAACGTGCAACTGCCAGTGGGGTTCAAGACCCCTAAATTCAACAAATATGATGGAACAAGCAACCCTAAAACGCACCTGCGCTTGTTTGCTAACAAGTTGGGCAAGCCAGTGGATGACGAGAATTTGCCATTGAGATTATTTCTAGAAAGCTTAGAAGGGGATGCTCTCGATTGGTATTCCAACCTAAAGCCAGAGGAAGTGAAGACCTGGCTCGATCTGTCCAATGCCTTCATTAGACAATATGAGTATAACTGTGAGCTAGCGCCAACCCGGACTACTCTGGAAGGAACGAAAAGGCGACCATCTGAAGATCATAAGACATATGCCAAAAGATGGAGAAAGATAGCTGCGAAGGTGGAGCCACCGATGACTGAGAATGAAATTATTCGCACATTCATAAAGGCGCATGATCCTCCATATTTCGAAGAAATTTTCCGTATGACTGGTTGTTCTTTTGCTGCAATTGTGAATAAATTGGAAGAGTTTGATGACTTTGTGAGAGCCAGAAAAATTGTTAATGTCTCTGCTCTCAAATCCCAGCTGGATGCTTTACAAGGTCAAGGAAGCAATGTGAAAAAGCCGCCGTTCAAAAAGAAAGAGGGGGATGCAACCTTTATTTGGAACCAAAACCCTTCACCCAGACCCCGATACCAACACAGCCCAATCTACCAACCCCATTACCCTTACTACTCCAATCCGCATCCTGTATATACTACCAACATCCACCACCCTCGACCTCGCCCAAGCTATTCTAACCCACCTTCAGCTCCTTTTCAAATTTCCCAACCAAATCCACCCCAAAACCGACCTCGCCCTCCATATAACCCAAGATTTCCTCCACCAAATAGACCTGTTTACAATCATCCTCAACCTCCTGAACCTTACAACCGACCACCTAGCCGTACATTCACCAATTTAGGCAGGCCTCTGGACCAATTGTATAACCAGTTGAAGGCCGCCGGGAAAATTGGTACAATACCCCCTCCTACCTACCCATATGGCATGCCCGCGTGATATAATCCACAAGCCGTCTGTACTTATCATTCGGGGGCCACTGGATATTCGACTATTGATTGCAAGGCGCTTAAGCATAAAATCCAAGATATGGTTGAAGCCGGGGAGATTGTAATCCGAAAAAGGGAGACACAAGGGCCGAACGTAAATAGGAACCCCTTGCCGGAACATGCCAATATCATTGGTGTTATTCTGGATGATACGGAGTACGTGGAACCAGTCAAAGAATTGGCAAGGGAAGCTGAAGTGTTTGGGGTCACAGACCAACCCTTTGTCATAGAATTGCCATTTGAAGAGGACGAAAAGCCCTTTATTTTGGATCTCACGCCAGCTGAGAGCGAGTCTTTGGAGCCAGTGGTTATTGAATTCCCGAAGCAAGAGCCTGTTTTAAGCCTGCAACGAGTGCCATGGAATTATGATGAACCTGACGTACAAATTGGGGAAAAGTCAATTGCGAAGAAGGAGGTGTCAGTGGTCACCAGATCAGGAAAGGCTACAAGTCCATTTGAAAATATCATTCTGATTCAAGCAAATAACTCCAAGCCTCCCGTTAAACCAACAATCACCGAGAAAGAAGCCTTGGATTTCCTTAAGAGAATTCAGAGAAGTGAGTACAATGTAGTTGAGAAGTTGAGCAAGTCGCCTGCCCAGATATCCATGTTGGATCTACTCTTTTCTTCAGACATGCATAGAGACGCGCTGATCGAGGTGTTGACCAAAGCTCAAATCCCTAGGGACATTTCAGTTGATAATTTCTCACACGTGGTTGGGAACGTATTATTCACCAAACAAATCACTTTCTCTGACGAGGAATTGCCGGCGGAAGGCATTGGACATAACAAGGCCCTGTACATAGTTGTGAGGTGCAACGGAAAAATGTTGCTGAAGGTATTGATTGATAATGGATCCGCTCTTAATATATGTCCCTGGAGCACCTTGGAAAAGCTAGGATTGCAAGATGTCAAGCTGAGGCCTTCAGGGACCATAGTCCGAGGTTTTGATGGAGCGCAAAGAGAGCCAATAGGAGAAGTAGACTTAGTGGTCGAGATGGGACCCGCACAATTTCAAATAACCTGCCAAGTCATGCACTTTCCTAGTGTTTACAACGTTTTGCTTGGAAGGCTGTGGATTCATAAGTCCGGAGCTGTGCCGTCTTCATTGCATCAGTTGCTGAAGTTTGTAGTAAATGACAAGCTGATAACTATATTTGCCGAGGAGGATTGTCTTGTAATCACTGATTCTGGGTCAAAAGAGGATGGAAGCCGCGATGTCACCATGACTCCTCATAGCACGGCTGATATCGTCTCTGTAAGTTGGATCACAAACGAGGAGCGAGCTTTACCAAGGGCCAGTGTCATGATGGCCAAAGAAATGATACGTGGAGGCTATGAATTTGACAAAGGGCTGGGACGAGATTTGCAAGGAATTCTGAAGCCAGTGGAGATTGTTGAGAAAAAAGATTCGTTTGGTTTGGGTTTCCGACCGACTGCCAAGGACATCAGAGAGATGAAGGAACGCAAGAGAGCGGAGAAAGAAGGAAGGCAAGGGGCTTTTGACATTCCACCACTGCATTATACTTTCCCACGACCAGCCGAGGTGATCATGTCAGAAATTAACCCAGTTGATGAAATTGAAGCTAGTTTGACCCAATTGTTCGTTGGGGCAACATTTGAAGATAGTTTTCCAGACGAAGCTGAATTTCCTGACATCCCCGAAGGATCAATTCCCAATTGGACAGCCGAGTTTCTGCCCGTTCGGAAGGAGTTTCGGTAAACTGAAAGGGGTTTATCATTCATACGAATTCATGAAAATACCTTTGCATCTGTAAATAGCCAATGAAAACAATTTTTCTTTTTGACTAACGTTTGCGCATGTAAATATTGTTAATTTTTCATTTCCATTTGCTTTCAATCAAAGGTTTTATGAAAATGCACAAGTTGTTCTTGTCATTGTTGTGTTGTTTATTCGCTTGTTTATATTCATATTGCTTGTTCATTTGTTGGTTGTGTGTTTGTTTGCTTATTATCCCACATTCGTTAATTCTTTCAGATGGCCAAAAATAAAATTATTTGACCCTTTGGATATCACAGTTCTGGAATACGATAATGGCAATCTCTATATCACTCACGACTTGGAGGTCTGTGAATCCGAACTCCAAAGCGAGAGTGATAATGAGGAGGTATTTGATTCTTTTGCAAAGGACCTTGAACAATATGAGGAAAAACCAAAACCGAACCTGGAAGAAACAGAAAAGGTTAACATTGGCATTGAGAATGAAGTTAAGGAGGTGCAAATTAGTATTCATTTGAATGAGAGGCAGAAGAAGGAAATGCTTGAATTTTTGACTATGTTCCAAGATGTATTTGCGTGGTCTTATGATGATATGACCGGCATTTCAACTAATGTGGTAGTGCATAGGTTACCCACAGACACTTCTTTTCCACCCGTAAAACAAAAACCCCGAAAATTCAAACCAGATATGAGCCTCAAAATAAAAGAGCAAATTGAAAAACAACTCAAAACCAACATTATCATTGTTTCCCATTACCCAATTTGGCTTTCAAATCCAGTCCCTGTTCCAAAAAAAAGTGGAGAGGTGAGAGTTTGTGTTGACTATAGAGACCTTAATAAAGCCAGTCCTAAAGATGATTTCCCTCTACCAAATATTCACATTCTCCTGGACAATACCGCCGGACATGAAATTGAATCTTTTTGTGATTGTTTTGCTGGCTACCACCAAATTTTGATGGCAGAAGAGGATAGGGAGAAGACTGCTTTCATTACCCCTTGGGGGTACCTTTTGCTACCGAGTCATGCCTTTCGGTTTAAAGAATGCTGGAGCAACGTATCAGAGGACCATGACAACCCTATTTCATGATATGATCCACCGGGAGATGGAGGTATACGTGGATGACATCATAATCAAGTCTAAGAGGGCAGAGGACCATTTGGTTGATTTGAAGAAGTTATTCGAAAGATTGCGGAAGTACAATTTGAAGTTAAATCCTGCGAAATGCGCCTTTGGAGCACCTGCGGGTAAGCTGTTGGGATTCATTGTTAGCAAGAAGGGCATAGAAATAGATCCGGCGAAAATCAAAGCTGTAACAGCCCCACCTTCCCCTAAGGCGAACCAAAGGGGTTAGCGGACTGCCTGCCCAGCTCTCGCCAGGACTAACGGTTCAGTTTATGTCGATCTATTACGTTCCGGAACTTACCATTGCGCGCAAACAAGTCAAAATCACAAAATAAAAAAAAACGAAAATCGAAGCCGAAATTTATCCAAACCACGGCCAAGCATATATGTACATTGGAAATCAACATTTACAAGCCAAACGGCAAACCAAGATATTTGTCTAGTTCATACATGTACCAAAAGCCATTTACACACCAAACGTTGGTGGAACCAAAACACTTAGGGTTTTTACCCTCAAGGAGCTATTCAAAAACACATGTACAAGAGCTCAACTTGTCATCCAACTATCACAATCTTTTCCAAAAATTTCATTTTCCTGTAAGGAAAACAAATGACACGGAATGAGCTAAAGCCCAGTGAGCAACTATCACAATAGCAGTTAAAATCACATAAGCATAACCATTCAATTCAAGTATGCAAATAAGAAGTAAATCAAATCAGTGAAAGGATACGGTCGGCTCTCAAGAGCCCATTTCCTCGCTTATATTTTTGATCCAACCTCATTGACCCTCCGTCAATGTTAAAAGAATAACCAACCGTAGACAACTCTTTACTTCCATTCCTTCCACCCAACATATCCCAACCGGGCCCGCACTCCATTCAGTCATTTTGGTAATACTCGAGTATACCGGAACCAAGAGTCTCATTACTACAAGGTTTCCCAGTACAGTCCCCGTGGCAAGTCAATTTCCACGACCAAGCCCTCGCCGGCTCGATCCAATTGACTACCAAACGGGGTTGAGCTCAGTAATACAGTAAGGTCGTTGGACATCGTCCAAACAACACCAAATCAGTTTCCATGCATGGAATTCAGTATCTCATATAACAACTGCAGTATTTCAGTAAAACGGTACATAGCCATGAAGGAAATTACAAGGGGTGAGGGCGGTCAAGTACACCCTCACCTCAATCACTTCCAATATCCAATTAAGCCTTCAAGGCATCAAATACACATAGAACAAGCCACATTATAACAAGTAAGTGAGTAGTATACTCACTAAGTAATTAAGTGCTATGTCATGCACTTCCGTCAGGGGAATGTCGTGAACCACCGTCACGCCCTAGAACACATAAGCAAGTACAATGAGACTCAATAACGAGTCATAAAGCAATGCCAATTACAACCCCAATAGGGTTTTATAAACATATACAAGCATGAAAGCAAACCAGAAATTAAGAAAAGGGCTTTAACTTAGGCCTTGATAAGAAAACCGGTTTTGACGTCATAATGCGGTAATGGCACAACTCTCACTACAATTATCGGATGGGGGTGTAAGACCCACTGTTTCGAAGCTATGGAACAGGGCTACAACAATGTAGAAGGTCACTCAATCCAGTTCCTGACCCAACTAGGTCAAAAATGCAAAACACTAAACCAGAATCACCAAAACAGGTTTGCAAAACACAGAAAACTGTAATCGGTATATCTCAGTCCATACAAGTCCAAATGCCGAAATTCCAAAGGTATAAGTTAGCTAAGGCATCCAACTACATTTCATCAGAAGACACCAACTCCAAAATCCAAACCAATTCCATTCCAAATGGCCAATTACTATCGCAGTTTTCGCATTCTGATCAAAGCAGAACAGCTACAGTAATTTCGTCATATCTCACTCTACACTAATCCAAATGACCTGAAATTTTACAGGCACCTCAAACTCATCAATACCTACAACTTTCATGTTTTGAGCAAAGTCCAATTCGGCCTCTAACCCTATGATCCAAAACCGGACAGAATTAGGGATTTATGAACCCTAACTTTCCATTTTTCCATCCAAATCCAAAATTGATTGCATTTATCAACAATTCACACCTACTAGAGTCATTTTAAACCATTACCATTCATCATACAAGGCCACAATATCAAGATCATATTAAACCAGAAAATTCCCAATAAAATAAAAACTTCACCAAAACAAGCCAAATCAAGAGATAAATCACATATTCCAACACTCAAGCCACTTCTAAGCATATTAATACCATCATCAGGTGTAGTAGGGTGTTCAAGCATAACTTACCAAGAAACAAGAGATGTAGAGAGGTGTTGGACACTTAACTCTTCAAACAAACTTCACTACAACCCTTACTAGCACTAGAAGATAGGATTTTATGGAGTGAAATCTAGTCTAAGCTTTTGTTTATGGAAGATTGAAGCTTATGGAAGCTTGAAAGTTGGTGGAATTTCCTTCTTCTTTGCAAGGAGAGAGCCGGCCACGAGGAAGAGAAAAATGATGAATTTTGGGTATTTTTTTTATATTTAATCCTTGGGTCAAAAAAGTCAAAAATGTGAATAGTATTTCTTAAAGTCCACCCAATCATATTGTGACACTTGTCACACTCATTAATGCATTCTTATCTTTCTTTTTCCCTCTCACATCAATCACTTCACACACTCTACTTATCTCTTAACACCCGATAAATTTCACACAGTATCCGAAACTTAACCTTATTGGCCGAATTTTTCCGAACTTTTCGCACTAGTGGGTCCCACGTCTACTATTTACTCTTAATTTTCTAAAATTTCACCAATGCTAGAAAAATCATCTTAAAACTATAATTGCTCATAAAATCCACTAAGAAAATATTTCTAAGCCAGAAAATGCAGAAAACATGCAATTAAGGGGAAATAAACCCTAGGAAAATAATTAGGGTTTTACGGGTTCTCACACTCTCTCCCCCTTAAAAGAATTTCGTCCTCGAAATTCCTTATCATCGATTACTCCGGGATGAAATTGAGCATTATACTTAGTTAACAGATCGGTACCCCTTCACTGGCCAAGTTCAGTAAATTATTACCTTCCACGTCCTCTAATGGGTCAAAAACTTGATGTTGTTCTAAAGAATACACCCGAGAGGACACTTTTGATCCATCCTTGTCCCCCTTCGACTGGTCAGGGTGGGTCGTGGTTGGTGGCAGAGTCCCTTGCCGCTCGCGCAGGCGAGCTGGACAGTTAGCAATTTGATGGTCGGCACTCTCACAGAGCAAGCATTTTCCTCATTTCCTCCAGCAGTTATCCTCCGAGTGGTTTAATTTTCCGCAATACCCGCAGGGTCCGCGTGCTGTAGAAGCCGAGCCTCCTCTTGACGGCCTCTCCGGTGACACTCCTGGCATCCTTACTCCTCCCGTTCCTCGTCCAAACTCGGGAAGGGTACTTTCATCCCCCTGCCCCGAACTACTTCCAGGAAATCCACGCTTCTTAGCCTGGAAGTTTCGGACCTGCATTCGTGCACTTTCAACTCGTTGGGCTTTTTCCATTGCCTCGCTAAACGTAGTGATTTGAGCCGTCGCGAGGTCTTTCTGGATCTCAACGTTCAAACCCTGAATGAAGCGCCTAACCCGTCGTTGCTCAGTCATGATTAGTTCAGGCGCAAACTTGGACAGGCGGGTAAATTGACTCTCATATTCCGCCACAGTCTGAGCCCCTTGCCGGAGCCGGATAAACTCATCCTCCTTCCTCTCCTGGACTAGAGGAGGGAAAAACTTGGCATTAAATTCTCGGATGAAGTTCACCCAAGTCCTAGGCGTCTGCTCCCGCTCCCATTTCTGTCTAATTACGTTCCACCAGGAACGGGCTGCTCCCTCAAGTTGAAACACGGCAAAAGTCACCTGCCGTTCGTCTGGGTAGTGTAGAGCGGCAAATATATCTACCATCTTCTCAAGCCATTTCTCAGCAACGTCAGGGTCGGGTCCCCCAACAAACTTTGGCGGGGAAAACTTTTGAAAACGTTCGAGAGCTCTATCCTCGCTCTCGATATGGTTACCGGGGTTTCCGGGATTAGGGTTTGGGTTCTGGCCCTGTTGTTGCACTACTTGTGCTAGTAAATTGGTCATTTACTGCATAGCAGCAGCTATTTGAACAGTGGGGTCGGCTTGTGGTTCAGGATTGGGCCCAGTAGAGGTTTCCCCCGTACCCCTAATCGGTGTGGGTTGTCTACCCCTGCGTCCACGGCCTCGACCACTTCGGGTGCCTTCCATCAATCTAAGTCAATCTAGGTCATCAAATAAATACACTGTTAAAGGGCACCTAACCCTTCCTTCCGTAGCACCAGACAGGAACAATGAAACAAGAATAAGCAACTCAAACATTTACTGCGAAGAGCATTTAAACACATAACACGTATACATAGATCACATAACCAGGTTAAGCAATCATACGGAACGGTCAGTCAAGTACATATGAAGTCATTGCATGAAACAATAGGGTCCTCAAAAGTACTTTGAACAACTAGGTCACAAGTGCAAAAGAACTCACGAAAAGCTTTTTCCCCTTCTAGGGCTTCGTCCATATATTTATATCTTAATCAAGGTCGATCACGCTTAACCACACCCAAACAAACCACACGAAGTTCCATAGAATCACCTTTCTAGTTCACCAAATCCTTTATAACCTAGGCCTTCATATCTTTCGTATCCGGGCGCAAGAATCTCGTTTAAGATAATTCACATCTCGAGCTGGCCGGTCCCAAGAGTAAACCATCCTTATTAAAGATTCCTACCCGACATACACACCTAGCTTCCTCGAGTCCCATGATAACGATTCGTACACTTATCACATGCCCGGTTCATAACTTACGCTCAAACGAGCACTTAGACATATCCATGAAATTAAGACCACAACACCACTTGGCCCACTTGGCGCAGAGACCACGCGACGTGGCTCTGATACCACTTGTAACAGCCCCACCTTCCCCTAAGGCGAACCAAAGGGGTTAGCGGACTGCCTGCCCAGCTCTCGCCAGGACTAACGGTTCAGTTTACGTCGATCTATTACGTTCCGGAACTTACCATTGCGCGCAAACAAGTCAAAATCACAAAATAAAAAAAACGAAAATCGAAGCCGAAATTTATCCAAACCACGGCCAAGCATATATGTACATTGGAAATCAACATTTACAAGCCAAACGGCAAACCAAGATATTTGTCTAGTTCATACATGTACCAAAAGCCATTTACACACCAAACGTTGGTGGAACCAAAACACTTAGGGTTTTTACCCTCAAGGAGCTATTCAAAAACACATGTACAAGAGCTCAACTTGTCATCCAACTATCACAATCTTTTCCAAAAATTTCATTTTCCTGTAAGGAAAACAAATGACACAGAATGAGCTAAAGCCCAGTGAGCAACTATCACAATAGCAGTTAAAATCACATAAGCATAACCATTCAATTCAAGTATGCAAATAAGAAGTAAATCAAATCAGTGAAAGGATACGGTCGGCTCTCAAGAGCCCATTTCCTCGCTTATATTCTTGATCCAACCTCATTGACCCTCCGTCAATGTTAAAAGAATAACCAACCGTAGACAACTCTTTACTTCCATTCTTTCCACCCAACATATCCCAACCGGGCCCGCACTCCATTCAGTCATTTTGGTAATACTCGAGTATACCGGAACCAAGAGTCTCATTACTACAAGGTTTCCCAGTACAGTCCCCGTGGCAAGTCAATTTCCACGACCAAGCCCTCGGCGGCTCGATCCAATTGACTACCAAACGGGGTTGAGCTCAGTAATACAGTAAGGTCGTTGGACATCGTCCAAACAACACCAAATCAGTTTTCATGCATGGAATTCAGTATCTCATATAACAACTGCAGTATTTCAGTAAAACGGTACATAGCCATGAAGGAAATTACAAGGGGTGAGGGCGGTCAAGTACACCCTCACCTCAATCACTTCCAATATCCAATTAAGCCTTCAAGGCATCAAATACACATAGAACAAGCCACATTATAACAAGTAAGTGAGTAGTATACTCACTAAGTAATTAAGTGCTATGTCATGCACTTCCGTCAGGGGAATGTCGTGAACCACCGTCACGCCCTAGAACACATAAGCAAGTACAATGAGACTCAATAACGAGTCATAAAGCAATGCCAATTACAACCCCAATAGGGTTTTATAAACATATACAAGCATGAAAGCAAACCAGAAATTAAGAAAAGGGCTTTAACTTAGGCCTTGATAAGAAAACCGGTTTTGACGTCATAATGCGGTAATGGTACAACTCTCACTACAATTATCGGATGGGGGTGTAAGACCCACTGTTTCGAAGCTATGGAACAGGGCTACAACAATGTAGAAGGTCACTCAATCCAGTTCCTGACCCAACTAGGTCAAAAATGCAAAACACTAAACCAGAATCACCAAAACAGGTTTGCAAAACACAGAAAACTGTAATCGGTATATCTCAGTCCATACAAGTCCAAATGCCGAAATTCCAAAGGTATAAGTTAGCTAAGGCATCCAGCTACATTTCATCAGAAGACACCAACTCCAAAATCCAAACCAATTCCATTCCAAATGGCCAATTACTATCGCAGTTTTCGCATTCTGATCAAAGCAGAACAGCTACAGTAATTTCGTCATATCTCACTCTACACTAATCCAAATGACCTGAAATTTTACAGGCACCTCAAACTCATCAATACCTACAACTTTCATGTTTTGAGCAAAGTCCAATTCGGCCTCTAACCCTATGATCCAAAACCGGACAGAATTAGGGATTTATGAACCCTAACTTTCCATTTTTCCATCCAAATCCAAAATTGATTGCATTTATCAACAATTCACACCTACTAGAGTCATTTTAAACCATTACCATTCATCATACAAGGCCACAACATCAAGATCATATTAAACCAGAAAATTTCCAATAAAATAAAAACTTCACCAAAACAAGCCAAATCAAGAGATAAATCACATATTCCAACACTCAAGCCACTTCTAAGCATATTAATACCATCATTAGGTGTAGTAGGGTGTTCAAGCATAACTTACCAAGAAACAAGAGATGTAGAGAGGTGTTGGACACTTAGCTCTTCAAACAAACTTCACTACAACCCTTACTAGCACTAGAAGATAGGATTTTATGGAGTGAAATCTAGTCTAAGCTTTTGTTTATGGAAGATTGAAGCTTATGGAAGCTTGAAAGTTGGTGGAATTTCCTTCTTCTTTGCAAGGAGAGAGCCGGCCACGAGGAAGAGAAAAATGATGAATTTTGGGCATTTTTTTGATATTTAATCCTTGGGTCAAAAAAGTCAAAAATGTGAATAGTATTTCTTAAAGTCCACCCAATCATATTGTGACACTTGTCACACTCATTAATGCATTCTTATCTTTCTTTTTCCCTCTCACATCAATCACTTCACACACTCTACTTATCTCTTAACACCCGATAAATTTCACACAGTATCCGAAACTTAACCTTATTGGCCGAATTTTTCTGAACTTTTCGCACTAGTGGGTCCCACGTCCACTATTTACTCTTAATTTTCTAAAATTTCACCAATGCTAGAAAAATCATCTTAAAACTATAATTGCTCATAAAATCCACTAAGAAAATATTTCTAAGCCAGAAAATGCAGAAAACATGCAATTAAGGGGAAATAAACCCTAGGAAAATAATTAGGGTTTTACGGGTTCTCATAAAAGCAATTCGAGATATGCCAGTGCCGAAAACTCAGAAGGATGTGAAAAGCTTCTTAGGGAAGATCAATTTCATTGGGAGGTTCATCGGCCAACTAACTGCCACATGCGAGCCGTTGTTCAAATTATTGAGAAAGAATGTGCCGTTGCATTGGAATGACGAGTGCCAACAGGCTTTTGACAAGATTAAAGATTATTTGTTGCATCCACCAGTCTTGGTGCCACCGAAGCCGGGTCGACCATTAATCATGTACCTATCCGTGTTTGAAAGAGCAGTTGGTTGTGTCCTCGGGCAACATGATGACTCTGGAAGGAAGGAACAAGCCATCTACTATTTAAGCAAGAAGTTCACGCAATATGAGGCTAATTATTCATTCATTGAGAAAAGCTGTTGTGCATTGGCCTGGGCAGCCCAAAAATTGAGACACTACCTGTTGAGCCATACCACTTATCTTATTTCCCGATCTGATCCTTTGAAGTATCTTTTGGAGAAGCCGATGTTAACTGGACGTCTAGCAAAATGGCAGATAATTCTCTCAGACTTCGATATTATTTTCACTTCACAAAAAGCTGTCAAGGGGCAAGCTATAGCTGATCATTTGGCCGAAAATCCAAGGGATGATGATTATCAGCCACTTCATACGTATTTCCCTGATGAGAAAGTTTTATTTGTAGGCGCTACAGATGATATAAGTGAGCAAAACCCTGGATGGAGGCTTTTCTTCGACGGAGCTTCGAATTCTCTCGGAGTTGAAATTGGAGCTGTTCTGGTCTCACCCGAAGGGAAGCATTACCCTGCCGCTGCCAAATTGCAATTTGCCTGCACAAACAACATGGCTGAATATGAAACCTGCATTTTTGGTCTCAAAATAGCTTTAGAAATGGAAATCAAAGAGTTGATAGCTTTCAGTGATTCAGATTTG
This sequence comes from Coffea arabica, assembly GCF_036785885.1. Taxonomy (NCBI): domain Eukaryota; kingdom Viridiplantae; phylum Streptophyta; class Magnoliopsida; order Gentianales; family Rubiaceae; genus Coffea; species Coffea arabica. The sequence goes on along the minus strand of NC_092320.1, from coordinate 44,441,783 downwards.
CTCGTGCACCAAACCTTGAAGCAGTGGATAACCAAAGATTCAAAAATTCTGCCCTACCATTGTAGTCTGCTCACTCTGGCCAAGCAATTTCAAAATTTGGAGTTCAGACATCTCCCGCGAGCCCGAAACGCATTTGCCGATGCTTTGGCTACCTTAGCTTCCATGATCCAATATCCCGATGAATTGAAGATCGAGCCAATTCCGATTCAACTTCAAGACAAACCTGCCCACTGTTGGGTTGTAGACAAGTCCTCTGACAATGTTCCTTGGTATAATGATCTTAAAGAGTTTCTCAAAACAGGATCTTATCCTCTGCATGCTAGTACAAAGGACAAGAGTTTTCTGCGTAGAATGGCTTCAAAATTTTTCTTGAATGGAGAAGTGTTGTACAAAAGAACCTCGGATTTGAACCTTTTAAGGTGCATTGATGAAGATGAAGGTCAATATATGATGAAAGAAGTGCATAGTGGCGTTTGTGGATCTCACATGAATGGCCATTTGCTAGCGAAGAAAATCATGAGAACCGGATACTTCTGGCTTACTATGGAGCATGATTGTATAGACTTTGTCCGGAGATGTATAAAATGTCAAATGCACGGTGACATTATCCGTGCTCCACCCACTGAGTTGCATAGCATGACCGCCCCATGGCCCTGTTCAATGTAGGGTATGGACGTGATTGGTACAATTGATCCTCCTACTTCAAATGGACATCGATTTATATTGGTGGCGATCGAGTACTTTACCAAATGGGTTGAAGCGGAGTCATTCAAACATGTCACGAAGAAGGTAGTAGCCGATTTCTTGAGAGATCACATCATCTGTCGCTTTGGAGTACCCGAAACACTTATTACAGACAATGCCAAGAATCTGAACAATGACATGGTAGATGGACTATGCGAGCAGTTCAAAATCAAACACCGCAACTCTGCCATTTATAGGCCTCAGATGAATGGAGCTGTAGAAGCCGCAAATAAGAATCTGAAGAAAATTATCCGCAAAATGACAGCAAAGCATCGCGATTGGCATGAAAAGTTGCCTTATGCATTGATGGCGTACCGGACTTCTATTCGGACATCGACTGGGGCAACGCCATATTCACTTATGTATGGGATGGAAGCTGTATTACCAGCTGAGGTTGAAATTCCGTCGCTACGAATCCTTATGGAAGCTAAATTGGAGGAGGCCGATTGGATCAAGCAGCGCCATGAGCAATTGACTTTGATAGATGAAAAGCGATTCAATGCTATCTGTCATGGTCAGTGCTATCAAAAACGTGTGGCCCGGGCTTACAACAAAAAAGTCCATCGGCGGGCATTTGAAGAAGGTGATAAGGTACTGAAGCGAATTTTGTCAATGCAAGATGAAGCTAAAGGCAAGTTCGCTCCAAATTGGCAAGGGCCGTTCATTGTCCAAAAGGTATTACCTGGCGGAGCTCTTATTTTGGCGGAAATGAATGGACGGGCTTTCCCTCAACCCATCAACTCAGATATGTGCAAAAAGTTTTTCATTTGATCATGCAAATTTTCTTTAGAAATTCATGCAAATGGCGAAATGCAAGTCAGACCATTTTCTTTTACACTAAAAACATTTTATCTCTACTTGTCCCCTTTGAGCCATCAGAATTGACAAATTTCGTTTGATAACCCTTGGGAATTGCAAACCCCACACTGGGGCAAATTTAGTTTAAAAAGAGAGATAAGAAGAGAAAAACCCTACACTGGGGCAAAATTAGTTTCTCAAAGAAAAATGCAAAAGTAAGAAAATGCAATAAAAAATGCAAAGAGAGAAAATCTGATCAAACTGGGGCAAATTTTCCTCAGTTTCGGAATTGTTTTTAAAAGAGTGCAATCTCAAGTTATTTCACCCCTCGTATCAAATCTGCTTTCAAGCCTTAACCTTTCTTGAAAAACACCCCACCGGACCTCATTACAAAAGCCCAAAGTCCTGGCTTTCGTCACTTACTGCATTTCTATTAAAAAATTTGTTAATCAACGGGCAGGTGATGTCTGTAATGTCTTCACCTAATTTCACAAGGGAAGTGCATTTTACTGATGCCAGAAATCTTAAACTCATATTTCTGAATCGATCATGGTTGAGATATTTCATTGATTCTTTAGGTGAAAACCCGAAAGGGCGCCTCGAAAAAAAAAAAAAAAAAAACAACAACAACAACAAAAGGGTGGGGGCAACCTTGGTGAAAACCTGAAAGGGCGCCAAGGTGGGTTTTTCACAACAGACGAGTACGAGAAGGAACAACTGGTGACCTGGTTCATTTAGGGTTTTCCTCATATTTGTGATACTTCTGCCAGTATCGGATTCCGAAGCAAAAATATCCAAAGTCTTGAATATGATTTTCGTTGGCTAAACATGTATTGTTCTTTACAAATATTCTTTTACAAAATGTATCTTTATGAACCTCTTGGTTGTTCTCAATTATTTGTGTATGAATGCTTATGATTGTCTACATTCTTTTGCATGCTCATCTTTGCCTGACATAGGAAATCATCTTGCATATACATTGATTTTTATATGACCAATTTTCATGCATCATTCTTTCACCATTGAATTCAAATGAATGATAAACCCTAAGGTTTGTGCAAAGATAGGGGATTCAATCATCAATTATAGTGAGTAACATGCAACAAAGCTGCCACCTAGGTTGGGCGACGTGTTAAATCCGTATTTTATCAGTCTCAGAAATTGAAAGGTTTCAAGTTCGATTAAGGCAAACGCCACAGAGCCGAAGTAAAAGCATCACAAGACTCATGTTTACACGATTCCCAAGGCAAACCGGATCAAATAATGGTGGCAAGTCTATTATTTCTTCTTTTCTTGCAGGAATGTTGCATTTACAAACAAGAGCAGCCACTCTCCTTTTGGCACCTAAATCAACGACAGGCAAAGCTTCCCAGTAAGCAAGGGTCGATGTTATTTGCAAAACTCGTCATAAGAAACAGCATCAGCTATCGCTTCAATCACAAAGATCCAAACTTCCCTCTTGGTACAAAAGTTGAACTATTCTGAGGTAAAAAACTCAATTCATTGTTTAAACTTCCCCAGTGAAGTCCTGTTTTAAATTCCTGTTCGGGCCAGTCCCGTTTTAAATTCCTGTTCGGGCCAGTCCCGTTTTAAATTCCTGTTCGGGTCAGTCTCGTTTTTAAATTTCTGTTCGGGTCAGCCCCGTTTTAAATTCCTGTTCGGGTCAGTCCCATTTAAATTCATGTTCCCGTTTTTAAATTCCTGTTCGGGTCAGTCCCGTTTTAAATTCCTGTTCGGGTCAGTCCCGTTTTAAATTCCTGTTCGGGTCAGTCCCGTTTAAATTCATGTTCGGGTCAGTCCCGTTTTTAAATTCCTGTTTGGGTCAGTCCCGTTTTAAATTCCTGTTCGGGCCAGTCCCGCTTTAAATTCCTGTTCGGGTCAGTCCCGTTTCAATTCCTGTTCGGGTCAGTCCCGTTTTTTTTAAATTCCTGTTCGGGTCAGTCCCGTTTAAATTCATGTTCGGGTCAGTCCCGTTTTTAAATTCCTGTTCGGGTCAGTCCCGTTTTAAATTCCTGTTCGGGCCAGTCCCGTTTTAAATTCATGTTCGGGCCAGTCCCGCTTTAAATTCCTGTTCGGGTCAGTCCCGTTTTAAATTCCTGTTCGGGTCAGTCCCGTTGTAAATTCCTGTTCGGGTCAGTCCCGTTTAATTTCATGTTCGGGTCAGTCCCGTTTTAGAATTCCTGTCCGTTCGGATCATTCTGCAGCCGAATAACACAGGTAAGTATTTGGTGTCTACTTCTTTGTCTTAAGTTTTTTCAAAACTCAGACAAAGAGGGGCAAACTGTAGATGCCAAATTTTAAATAGTTTGTAAGTTGCATCTAATTCATGATTTTGTTTTAGATTGTCTGCATTTTAGTTGTTATTTTTATTCACTTACCTTTTATTTGTCTTTTATTTGCTAATTATTTTTAGTTTTATTTGTCATATTAATTTTGTTCACGTTTTAGCTTTTAGTTTTAGTTTTAAGTTTTAACGTAAAATTTGTGAAAAAAAAGAAAGAATAGAAAAAAAGAAAATGGTTCACAAAATACGTTCATTCCTCTTAAATTCAATCTTTTGGCATTTTGTTTATTTTTGTTATTTTATTTTTGAAAAAAAAGAAAAAAAAGGAGAAAGGAAAAAAAAAGCAGAAAAATGAAAAATGGAAAAAGGGAAAAATGGAAAGTTGCATTTTTGTTGTTTCTAGTTTATTTTTATTTAATATTAATTAAGTTGTTTTTGTTATTATTATTTATTATTATCAATTTTGTTTAATTAATTAATTTTAAAAAAAAAAATTTGTCGCGGCATGCACGCTGCAATTTTTTGCAGCGTGCAAAGCATAATCTCGGAGGCTCCGTTGGATGGCTGGATGTGAAGGAAGGACAGGCCCTTCATCCTCACCATTGGGGTGAGGGTTTAGGAGCCTTAAGCTCCATATAAAAGGAAGCAAAAAACAGTAGCCGCAGGAGGGAGTTTTCAGAGAGTGAACGGCAAAAGGAAAAAAGAGAAGGCTAGGAACGGAAAAATAAAAAGGGAAGAGAAGGCATCAGCCGCAAAAGGTGACGTTTTGGCAGCAGCCGAAAGAGAGAAATCGAGGGAGGAGCTTGACTGAACAAAAAGAAAATCTGAGGAAGAGCATCGAGTGGCAGCTGGAAGCAAGGATAGGGGAAGAGAGGGCCGAGAGATTGGGAGAGCTTCAAGAGAAGTCTAAAGACCAAGGTGAGGAAAGAAACGGGAGAAAAGGCTGAACCAAAAGAGAGGTTTTTTGGCTAGCCAAGAAAAGAGTCAAGGAAGAGAAACGGTGGAGCTGTGTTCTCGCAAAGATCTGCTCTTCTAATCACCTTCCATCTTGCTTCGCCTTTTACAAGGGCCAAAGGTAATGTTTTTCATTTACTTCTTCTGCCATAGATTATAAGACTCATTTCAGAAGTATCTAAATCTTTGCTGCGATTCCTGTTTCTGTTCTCCTCCCTGTGCGTTGGCTATTGTAAATCTGGTAGGAGATATGATGGACTTAGACTGGGATTTTAATCTAGATTTTCTATCGGGTGGTGTCATGGTTTCCTGTTTTGAGTGCATGAACATATGTATGCTTCAAACAAAATCAGAAAACTGCAGAAAACTTTCGGCTTTTATGATTTGCGTCATGTGGAAATTCTTAATGCTCACCCGGTTACTGTTTCTGTTTGTGTTTCTGCGATGTTGATAATGGATTTTAACAATGGAAGGTTTAGATAACACAGTTCTTATTGGTTTGGAAATGGCTTGGAATTTCTGGTTTCGAACGTTGCATATTTGAACAGCTAGCTCGTGTTACCTCTCTGCATTTTGTGTCCAAGTTTGTCTGTTGGACGTCTTCCTTCTCCTTGGCTTCATGTCCTCTCATTTCGGGCCTTAGATAATGTGGGATCTGCATTAAATCATTTCCTTGGTATGTTGAAATTAAAATCTGCTGCTGCAACAAGCTTGGAGGTCTCGGCTTGCTGCAGCAGTGAGGCTTGAAGTTTTCACCCGTAACTTGGAGTCTATGATCTGGGTTTGCTTGAATGTTTGGGTTTGTTTGCTATTGTTGGGTTGCATTTCTCTTTTCTTTTACTTTGGGGTCAGTGTTTGGGTAAGGGGTGAGTAATGGAAATAGTTTTCTTGCAAGCGTTTTTCAAAACCAGAATTTCAGATGAAGCTTGAGTTTTTACAGTTTCATGTTCTTTCTCCTGTGTTTTGTCATGCTCTAAGTCTCACAGTTCATTGCCAAAGCTGTGTTATTACCATCTTGATGGAAATCATGGACCCAAATCATTGGTTTTCTTTCATGCGCATGTTGGTTGCAGCACCAAAACCAGCGAGTAGTTAAATAAATTCTTTGAGAACTACATGTTTTGTCTTGAAACTCTTTGTGCAAGAGCTGTCAAGATTTTTGGTTACATGTTTTACGCCTCCTCACTCTCTTTGCCTAGGTATGTTTAGTTGATTGATGAAGGAGGATTAGGTGAGTTTGAGGGTGGTGAGATTGCAGGTCTGGTTGAAGTTCTTGCACGGACACAATTGCGTGCGATGAGCTGCAGAGTTGCAGCAAGGATTTGAGCTTGTGTTCTTTTTCTTTTCTGTTTTGATTCCTTTAGTTTTGTATGATCAATTGTTGTATGTGATATTGGTCTTATGGAAGCTAATCAATATTGAGTTTGAAGTTTTGTTTGAAATGTTTGGGTGATTAGTAAGAAATATTTGCAGGAACATAGCAACCAGAAAATGTAAAAATCTGTTCGTATGCATGCATGAAAATGTTTAAAAAATTTTCGCTTTGACCCCTTGGCTTCCAATTAATGCCGGAATGACCCAGAAAATTGAGAAAACTAATCAATTGGGTCCCTGTGACTTTTACAGCAATGTATTATGGCCTAATTACATTCCATTTTCTTGCAATTAGGTCCTAAGATGGATGCAAGTTGAGTCGTTATTTGACTTTTTATTATCTCTTGGGACCTTTGAAGCTTTTAAATGTTTCAATGGGCTTTGATGGTTTGATTAATGGTTGCTTTTGAGATCCTAAAATGCAAGTGAAACCACTCATTGACCTTTCTCTGCCCTTGGACCCTTGAAGTTCCTTAAAATGTGTGATTTGGCTTGAATGTTTGATTAGCGTTCACAATGGAGTCTTTGGCCGCATTAATGTTTTAATTCATTTTGCTTGTTTGTTTTCATTGGTTATCATGTTTTGTATAGGTGGTACTTAATGCAAGAGTTTAAGAACCTTATGTTTAAATGATCTTGCGTTCGCCTATCTTCTTGAATTTTCTGAAATGAATTGGCTTTGGCCTTTTTCTTGCTTTTGGACTTTCAAAGTTTTCTAAAATTTTTCAATTGGCTTTGAATGGTTGATTTATGCTTGCAAGTGGGCCCTTGGTGGATCCTTTTATTGGAAACTATGTGTTATTTGATTTTATTCAAATTGCAATTACGAGAGATTTGGTGATTTTGTTATACTTTACTATTTGAGGTACCGTGACTTTTTTTTATTGTTTTGAAGCCATGATTCTTTCATTTGGACACCATTCAAAGGGGGCGGTACAATTCCTTTTATCTTTTTTGTCTCTCCTATATGATCCAACGTGCTACATGAAAATTGCATGTCTACTTGCTTCCCTTGTTTTTCTTTAATTTCTTTTATTTATGTCGTTTACTTTTGCTTTTTCATTTAAGTTATTTCTTTATGGGGTATGTGTACACCTCTTGGCTTGTAATAGTTAGGGATTTAATTATTTCATTCCTTTTCCCCCTTTTAGATTGTAGTAGGGTCTCCCTAATGTAATAGATAGGGCTTGGAGGAGCATTCAGTGAAGACCTATCGAAGACGTGTGCCTAGCTAGCAAATGTAATAGTTAGGGCTTTAATTGTCTTATGTGTCTTGCATGCTTAGTTGCTACGTGTTAATTTGCTTTGATAGGGCCTTGCATCTAGTCGAGCATGCTAAATGTTATGTGCTATGTGTTTATGAGTGTTTGGCATGTCTACTCGCTTTCCATAGCCATGAATGAATGCGATGGATGAATGTACGTTTCCGCTAGTCCAACGCTAGTCGGAATTCATAAAATGGGCTAGTCCAACGCTAGACCCTTAGTGATTTCCCCTCGTTAGTACATGTTTGCATGTTCATTACATGTCATGCATTCTTTATAGTTTTATCATTTTGCATGCCCCTCGAACCCCTTTTCCCTCCATTTTAGGATTTTTGCATTTCATGCTAGTTATAGGGTCCATTTGCTTGAGAGTCCCCTTAAATATGGGATATAGACGAGTGTGGCTTTTTCTAAGCCTTAGCACGCTTGTATTCCCTCTATAAAAGGGCAAATTGAGTCACGATTTAGCTCTCCCCATACCCAATATGTATGAATTCCCTAGGCTCATGCATTTTTAAATCAACTCTACCATTTTATACCCTCATCACACTTTCATTTTTCCTCCCATTTTTCACACATGCACCTTTAAGTTTCTTCACTTGCACACGAACACTTTTATCATCACTTGCACACATGCACTTGATATTATCATTTCACATACCGTATCTTCCCCACTCATGTGCACATTTTCATTTACATATTTATTGTCTTTTATTACTTTTTCAAACTCATGTCCTCACATTGCATACATGCATTCCATTCATTTGCATCCCACTCGCATTATTCGTGAATTCTTCAAAGGATCGTTATTGGGCTTCACAATTAATGTGATTGGCACCACTCAACCTTTGAAGAGAAATTTCGTCTAGGGTTTGCATTCATGTAGTGCATCCAAATGTAATAAATTCTTTGGTTAAAACAAGAAAATATTTGATTAAATCATGCAACTAGCCTTGGCTAGGTCAAAGGGGTGCCTTGGATTTCATCCTTGCCTTCCCCTTTGTCAAATGTGACTCCCGAACCTTTTTCTTTGGTTTACGTGGACTAGGAGTCGTTTTAAAAGGGGTTTCTTACTACTTTTCTTTAAAAATTCATTTTTTGGTGACTTGGTACACCTTAACTCATTACCAAGTGGCGACTCCGTATTTAGTTTTAAAAACCCTTTTTAAACTATAATTTTGGGTCAAATCGTCACATTCTCAAACCCCCATTTAGACCCATTTTTTCTTTTAAATCACAATTCATTTTCTAATCACAAAAAATACATTTTTTAAACCATTTATTTATTTATCAAAAAATGGGGCGCGACAACAGTATCTTTGATCGGAACAAAACAATGACTAAATTCGTTTATATTATTCCAATCTTGATTGCCACATCCAAAGCATCATAGTCTGGAGTTAATCGAACATATGCTTTCTTTGTTCCATCAGGCCTGATCAAAGTGTTCACTTTTCTTGGACTGTATTAAACATTTCAAATTACTTTGTGATCATCAAAACCAAGAATAACAAAATAGAATGGGGTAAGCTATATGCTTAGTGAATAATCAGGGGTAAAATTGTAAACTCACATAATAAAACAAGTAAATCAAGATATTTCACATCAACAACAGAAAAGTAACACCACAATGGTAGGATACGAGTGGCTCCAAAACCAGTTCAATTCCTCGAGCTTGAACGCCTGTTGACACTCCGTCAACAAAAATACTCATGGTCCGTAGACTCCACTTAACTTTCCCCGTTCACCTTATCAACCCTCGCTGGCCAGTCAACAGCACACAGCAGCTCGAGCAAAACAAAATAACTTAGCTTTCGTCAAAGCTTTAATAAGGAACTAAATCCCAAGTTTAGCATGGAACTATCTTCGACCAAGCCTCGACTGGCTCGAATAGTTCGTCCACCCTTAGAACCGGGTTGGAACCAAGCCCTGAGATATTCGATCTATCAATAGATGGTATCTCTCAAGAAAGTACACAACAAAGTACTTACCCTAAATAGCACACAGCAAATGGGGTTCAATTCAAGTCATGTAATCACCTCCATCAGCACACAGCAAAAGGGTAATACTTAAGTCATGTAATCACCCTCATCAGCACACAGTAAAAGGGTGATACTCAAGTCAAGGTGTAACAGCCCCACCTTCCCCTAAGGCGAACCAAAGGGGTTAGCGGACTGCCTGCCCAGCTCTCGCCAGGACTAATGGTTCAGTTTACGTCGATCTATTACATTCTGGAACTTACCATTGCGCGCAAACAAGTCAAAATCACAAAATAAAAAAAATGAAAATCGAAGCCGAAATTTATCCAAACCACGGCCAAGCATATATATACATTGGAAATCAACATTTACAAGCCAAACGGCAAACCAAGATATTCGTCTAGTTCATACATGTACCAAAAGCCATTTACATACCATACATTGGTGGAAACAAAACACTTAGGGTTTTTACCCTCAAGGAGCTATTCAAAAATACATGTACAAGAGCTCAACTTGTCATCCAACTATCACAATCTTTTCCAAAAGTTTCATTTTCCTGTAAGGAAAACAAATGACACGGAATGAGCTAAAGTCCAGTGAGCAACTATCACAATAGCAGTTAAGATCACATAAGCATAACCATTCAATTCAAGTATGCAATTCCGAAGTAAAGCAAATCAGTGAAAGGATACAGTCGGCTCTCAAGAGCCCATTTCCACGCTTGCAATCTTGATCCAACCTCATTGACCCTCCGTCAATTTTAAAAGTACCAAACAACCGTAGACCTCGCTTAACTTCCATCCTTCCACCCATCATACCCCAACCGGGCCCGCACTCCAATTCAGTAGCTTTTGGTAATACTCGAGTATACCGGAACCAAGAGTCTCATTACTACAAGGTTCTCCAGTACAGTCCCCGTGGCATGACAATTTTCACGACCAAGCCCTCGCCGGCTCGATCCAATTGACTACCGAACGGGGTTGAGCTCAGTAATACAGTAAAGCCGTTGGATACTCGTCCAAACGACACCAAATCAGTTTCCATGAATGGAATTCAATGTACCATATAACCAGTGCAGTACTACAGTAATACGGTAAATAGCCATGAATGAAATCACAAGGGGTGAGGGCGGTCAAGTACACCCTCACCTCAATCACTTCCAATAACCAATTAAGCCTTCAAGGCATCAAATACACATAGAGCAAAGCCATATTATAACAAGTAAGTGAGTAGTATACTCACTAAGTAATTAAGTGCTATGTCATGCACTTCCGTCAGGGGAATGTCGTGAACCACCGTCACGCCCTAGAACACATAAGCAAGTACAATGAGACTCAATAACGAGTCATAAAGCAATGCCAATCACAACCCCAATAGGGTTTCATAAGCATATACAAGCATTATAGCAAACCAGAAATTCAAACAATGGCTTTAGCCTTGGCCCTGAAAATAAAACTGTTTTGTCCTTACTTTGCGGTAATGGCGTCAATTTCACTACGATTATCGGATGGGGGTGTAAGACCCACCGTTTCGAAGCTATGAAACAGGACTACAACAATGTAGAAGGTCACTCAATCCAGTTCCTAGCTTAACTAGGTCAAAAATGCCAAATACTAAACCAGAATGACCAAAACAGGTTTGCAAATCACACAAAACTGTAATTACTATAACTCAGTCTATATAGGTCCAAATGCCGAAATTCCAAAGGCATATGGTAGCTAAGACATCCAGCTACATTTCATCAGAAGAAACCAACTTCAAAATCCAAACCAATTCCAGCCAAAATAGCCAAATACCAACGCAGTTTTCGCATTCTGTCCAAAGCAGAACAGCTACAGTAATTCCGACATAACTCACTCTACACTAAGCCAAATGGCCTGAAATTTTACAGGCACCTCAAAATCATCAATACCTACAACTTTCATGTATTGAGCAAAGTCCAATTCGGCCTCTAACCCTATGATCCAAAACCGGACAGAATTAGGGATTTATGAACCCTAACTTTCCATTTTTCCATCCAAATCCAAAATTGATTGCATTTATCAACAATTCACACCTAATAGAGTCATTTTAAACCATTACCATTCATCATACAAGGACACAACATCCCATTCATATTAAACCAGAAAATTCATCATAAAATGGAAAACTTCACCAAATCACTCCAAATAAAGAAATAAATCACATATTCCATTACTCATGTCACCATTAAGCACAGAATAAGCATCATTAGAGGTAGTAGGGTGTTCAAGCATCACTTACCAAGAAATCAAGAGAGAGAGGGATGTTGGCCACCTTAGACCTTCAAACAAACTTCACTAAGACACTTACTAGCACTAGAAGGAAAGATTTTATGGAGTGGAACCTAGTGTAGGCTTTTGTTCTTGGAAGATTGAGTGAAATGGAAGCTTGAAAGTTGAAGAAATTTCCTTCCTTCTTGAGCTAGGAGGGCCGGCCAACATGGAGAAGAAAATGGTGATTTTTGGGCAATTTTGAGATATTTAATCCTTTGGTCAAAAAAGTCAAGAAAGTGAATAGTAATTCTTAAAGTCCAACCAATGAGAATGTGACACTTGTCACCTCATTAAATGCATTCCTATCCTTTCTTTCTTCTCTCACATCAATCATTTCACACACTCTACTTATCTATTAACACCCGATAAATTTTACACAGTATCCGGAATTTAACTTAATTGGCTGAATTTTTCCGAACTTTTCGCACTAGTGGGTCCCACGTCCAATATACATTCTTAATTTTCTAAAACTCACCAATGCTAGAAAAAATCAACTAAAAACTACAATTACGCATAAAATCTACCAGAAAAATATTTCTAAACCAGAAAATGTAAAATTTATGCAATTAAGGGAACTAAAACCCTAGGAAAATATTAGGGTTTTTACGGGTTCTCACACAAGGCATGTATTCTCACATAGGAAATCAAAACAAATGATGGGCTTAGGTCGAGTGAGCTAAAGTACACCGTCGCCTAAGTACACATTTAACATAGACAAAGCACTTTAACAATTACACATTAATAACAACCCAATTACTCACTTGATAAAGCTTGGCACGAAAACGATACAATTCACTGAGCTTGACCGTCACCGTCAAAAGCCTCACAATCTGTATTGACAGATTATATACACACATAAGTGAAACAGCCATACAATAGCAATTTATAATTTAAACGATCGAAAACTGTCAAAAATGACGTTAAGGCCAAAAGAATGTCGAAATTGGCCGAAACGGCAGGAATGGTAACAAAATAACAAAAGTAGACCTAAACGGTCCAAAACAGCAAAAACGGTTGAGAAATGCACTTGCGCGTGCGTGGAAATGAAAATGATACAAAACAGGTTACACGATTTTGCCCATAACTGGAGCTGTGGTTATCGGATCAAAATGTACTAGGTAGTGTCTCAAAACTTAAACAAAAGATTATAACTTCCATGAAGATACCTCAACCCATTTTTCAGTGTATCCAAGTTAAATTTGCAAGATACAGAACTAGAACTCCAAAGGCTAGTTTATCTTTCTCGTGAAAATTTGGCGGCATGCCCCTTGTGTTTACCCATTTTCCAGCCATTTATGGCTTCAATATTTTCTTCAAACAGTCCCAAAGTCACACATAGAATAACCTCATTTCAATAGCCATTCAATATGTGACGGCCCCACCTCTCCCTAGGGCGTACCCCAGGGTTCGGCGGGCCGCCCGCCCAGCTCTCGCTGGGACTCAGTCGTTCACTACAGTCCTCAAATAAATACAATACAAATCTCAAGTATACATCAAATGGTCCACAAATACACATCCGTCTCCAATAATTACATGTCACAAATGCAGCGGAAACTAATCCCAAATATACATACATAAAATAATTCCAAATCCAAAATTGTACAAAGTTTAGGCCATCCATACACGTGCACAAGTACTACAAGTCCTTCCTTCGCCACGAGCCCTGTGGAGGGGAATAAAATAGTTTTTGGGGAGAGCTAAAAGCTCAGCGAGTAACCAGAAAATCATTAATCAACTCGGTTTCACAATAGTTCATTTCAATGATGTCATATAGCAATGATGTCATAAATTAAATGATAAATCCGGAAACAACTATATCATTTGCAAAACAGTAAATATGGATTATCAATAATTCAAGAAACATTTACAATGGAAAGCGATAGTAACATTCATGAAAGGATACATTCATTCTCCTGACATTTCCTCGCTCATTTGGTCATTCATTTCATTTCATTCACCCCGTCCCTGGCTTTTGGCCCGGCTCCACCAACCTACATAGGTAATACTCGAGTATACCAAACGTTCACCCAAGTTCCTAATCGCCTGACCGAGTCCGCTTCTGGCTCAAGACGACCGGTAATAAGGGGCAATGGCCAGTTCAGCCCAAAAGGCTTACATTCATGCGCAAGTAACATATCAATCGAAAATTTCACCTTTATCGAGGTCGAGTGCGATAAAGTACACACTCGCCTCGAAAACTCGTTTTGGAAATCATTATAAGCGCTTAACACGTTATCAACCAAAATACAAGTCATGAAGTCAAGAAATATAGCAAACAAGGCACACTCAAATGCCAGCACACATGATATGCAAGAAAACATTTCAAAAGTAACTTTGGAAACAGTTCAAAAGTAAATAATGTAAGAAACGGTTCATAAATCACTTTAGAAGTAGTTTGAGGTCACTCACCTCCATGGCTCAGAAATCATCCATCATATAACATTGCCTTGCTCAAATCCAAGTCTTAGATCACAAACTCAAAGCAATCAAACCCTTTAAAACTTCGGACAGCACTTCCCCTAAATTTGCTTACTTTCCCAACCATCATGGCTTCATTATTTCCTCAGCCAGTTCCAAAGTCACACAAATAAGTTCATCCAATAGCCATTCAGCAAGCTCCAAGTAGTACTAGCACAAGTCAAGCTAGGGAAAAGTCCGGAAATGAAAGTTAAGCTCAAAACCAGAAAAATAGTTTTGACGTCATTTTGCGGTAATGGTACTAAAGGCTCTACGATTGTCGGATGAAGGTGAAAGACCCACCGTTTCGAAGCTAAGAGTCAGGGTTACAATATTACAGAAGGTCACTCAACCCAGTTTCGAGTGCAAACAGGTCAAAAAGGCAAGATACCACATCAAAAACGTAAAACAGATTCACCAAAACGCATTCTAGCGGAAACATCATAACTCAGGCTTTACAAGTCCAAATCCAGAAATTCCAAAGGTATATGGTAGCTAATACATCAAGCTACATTCCATCAGAAGACCTCAAAGGCCAAATTGTAACGACCCCACCTCCCCCTAAGGCGAACCAAAGGGTTCGGCGGACCGCCTGCCCAGCTCTCGCCGGGACTCAGTCAGTCACTATAAGAAAAGGGCAATAAAACCCACAAAGCAAACGAAATAACAATAATTCCAAACTTAAACGTAAACTTATATACATAACCATCCCAAAAGCAATACAACGTATGTACAAAGGTTCTCTATTCTCCATACAACTAGCCCACCAAACATTGGGGCGAGAACCATAAAAAAAAAAGTCAAAAGTTCTAGACCGGCTAGTCTATAAGTAGCTTCCGTCCTTGCACGACTTCCCCTGCTAAGGAAAACAAAACTAAAGGAATGAGCTGGAAAGCTCAGTGAGGTTCCGCACACATAGGCAAGAAGAGAATCAATGCATTCAATACATATAAACAACAATTCAAGTTACAAGTACAAATAAAGCGATAAACATATTCATGAAAAGGATACGGGCTCACAAGGAGCCATTCGTTCATTCGTTCATTCATTCATTCTCCTTTCATTCCCTTATGTCTCCAATCATTTGAAAAATGCATTTTATATAAGTAAAACCCTCATTCATTCATTCGTTCATTCATTCATTCACCCCGTCCCTGGCTTTTGGCCAGGCTCCACCAACCTACAAGGTAATACTCGAGTATACCGAAACGTTCACCCAAGTCCCTAATCGCCCGACCGAGTCCGCTTCTGGCTCGAGACGACCGGTAACAAGGGGCAATGGCCAGTTCAGCCCAAAGGCTTACATTCATGCACAAATAACATTTCAATCGTTCAATCATTGAAACTTTCACAATCATTTAGGCCGAATGCGATAAAGTACACATTTACCTCAGAAACTCGTTTTAGCAATTATTGAAAGCATTTAACATTTATCAATCATTCATACAAGCCATACCATCATGAAACATAACAAACAAGGAACACTCACCTAATTACGCAAAATAACGTGCAAAATATTCTTCCAGATATTACCCTCGGTCACCGAGAAAACCTAAGATTTAACGAAAAGAATATTACAAGTCATATGGCAAAACAAGTAAGTGAAATCAAGGAATTCGGCTAAGTACGAGTAAAGCGAGTAAAACAGATAAAGGTGACTTTAAAGTGAAAGGAGTCCATTAGGGCCAGTGGATGAAATAACTAGGGTTGGTAAATTAAGTACAAAACTAACTCCAAAAAGGTTAATAAGTTTCCGACGGAAAATACCTAACTAGAACACTTTATAACCCAACTTGATAAATAAATTTGTTCACGTGGTTCAAAATCAACTCATTTTCAAAGAAATAGTATAGGCTAAATGTCTTCACTATAAAGCATGCGAAAGGAAGACAAAATACGTTAACTTCCACACTTAGAGCCTCGCTTAAAAATAATTCACTTGTATTCATAGGAAAGGCATAACAACAACCCAGAAAATGTAACTATAGCAAACCAGAAAATCAGGAAATGTAACTATATTAGCCCTAATAACAAAAACAGTTTTGGCCTCCTAATGCGGTAATGGCACAACTCTCACTACAATTATCGGTTGGGGATGTAAGACCCACCGTTTCGAAGCTAAGAAACAGGGCTACAACAATGTAGAAGACCACTCAATCCAGTTCTTAACACAACTAGGTCAAATATGCCAAATACTAACCCAGAATTCCCAAAACAGGTTTGCAAAACACAGAAAACTGTAATCGGTATATCTCAGTCCATACAAGTCCAAATGCCAAAATTCCAAAGGCATATGATAGCTAAGACATTCAGCTACATTTCATCAGAAGACACCAACTCCAAAATCCAAACCAATTCCAGTCAAAAAGGCCAATTACTATCGCAGTTTTCGCATTCTGATCAAAGCAGAACAGCTACAGTAAAAACGGCATAACTCACTCTACACTCATCCAAATGACCTGAAATTTTACAGGCACCTCAAACACATCAATACCTACAATTTTCATGTTTTGAGCAAAGTCCAATTCGGCCTCTAACCCAGTGATCTAAAACCGGACAGAATTGGGATTTTATGAACCCTAACTTTGCAATTTTCCATTCAAATCCAAAATTAATTGCATTTATCCACAATTCACACCCACTAGAACCATTATAGTCCATTTCCAATCATCCAAGATAGCTACAACAATCATTTCATATTAAACCAGAAAAATTCCCAATAAAATAAAAACTTCACCAAAACTCTTCAAATCAAGAAATAAATCATATATTTCATCACCCAAGGCACCTCTAAGCATATTATAAGCATCATTAGGTATAGGGGAGAGGTTGTAGCATCACTTACCAAGAAACAAGGGAAAGAGAGGTTGTGGACACCTTTGCTCTTCAAAACAACTTCACTACAACCCTTACTAGCACTAGAAGGTAGGATTTTATGGAGTGAAATGGATGGAAGCAAATGTTTTTGGTTGATTTGCACCAAGTAGAAGCTAGAACTTGAAGAGTTTCTCCTTCCTTCTTTGCTCAAGATGGCCGGCCAACAAGAGAAGAAAAATGGTGGTTTTTGTGCATTTTTTTGATATTTAATCCTTTGGTCAAAAAAGTCAAGAAAGTGAATAGTGTTTCTTAAAGTCCATCCAATGAGAAGGTGACACTTGTCACCTCCATTAATGCATTCTTATCATTCTTTTCTCTCTCACATCAATCACTTTACACACCCTACTTATCTCTTAACACCCGATAAATTTTTCACAGTATCCGAAACTTAACCTTATTGGCCGAATTTTTCCGAACTTATCGCACTAGTGGGTCCCACGTCCAATATATATTCTTAATTTTTCAAAACTACCCAATGCTAGGAAAATCATATTAAAAACTATAATTACCCATAAAATCCACCAAGAAATTTTTTCTAAGCCAGAAAACATGCAATTAAGGGAAAAACCCTAGGACAATATTAGGGAAATACGGGTTCTCACACAAATCGTGCATTTTCATGATCGAAAATGGAAGACTACACGAAAACAAAAATCTGGGCGCGAAACAGGTTTCAAAAACAGTCAAGGGTATTTCGGTCATTTCACATGTTACAGTGGTCGGATCAAGCTGAAAATTTACAGACAACTATTTTATAGCCTTGGCTACAACTTTCGTGTTTTGGCCAAAATCTAATTCGGTGAGGATCAGGGTGAAACGTCACGGTCAAATTGAGTGAAAAGGCAACCCTGTTCGCAGCACCCCTTCCCAGACCAGTCTCAGTATTTCCGACTTTTCTCACTCCACACTACTCCAATTGACCTGAAATTTTACAGGAACCTTTAAAACATCAATACCTACAACTTTCATGTTTTAAGCCAAGGCCAATTCGGCCTCTAACCATGAGATACTAAACCGGACAGAATTGGGGATATAAAACCCTAACTTTCTCAAATTCCTTCCAAACCCAAAATTGGTTGGAATTACCAATCATTTACACCTACTAGAGTTATTAAACATCATTTCCAACCATCATGGACAGCCACAACATCATGATTAAATTAAACCAGAAAAATCATCAATAAATCAAAAACTTCACCAATTCATCTCAAACCAAGAAATAAACCACAAATTTCAGCACTTTAGCTCCCACTAGGCATAACTTAAGCTTCATTAAGTGTAGGAGGAAGTTCAATCACCACTCACCTTAACAATAGAAGAGAGAGAACAACTAGGCACCTTAACCTTCCAAATAACTCCACCAAGAGCTCCAATCTTCCTTAGCTAGCAAGTTTTATGGAGTGATTTGCAATTTAATCGGTTGGAACTCAAGATTTGAGCAAGAATTGAAGTTGAAGTTGAAGAAACTCTCTCTTGTTCTTTCCTCACCAAAAATTTCGGCCAAGACAATAAAAATGGAAGAAATTGGGTCAAAATTTGGTTTAGTAAAGGTTAAGACAAGTCCAAGTCAAAGTCAAGGTCCAATAGTTAGGTGACAAATGGTCCTCTAGGATTTTAATCCTATCCTTTTGTCTCTCCAAGATTAAACCATCTAAGTAACCTCTAATTATCTCTTAGCACCTTGTAAAATAATATCACTTAATACAAAATTCCAACAAGTTGTCAAAAATATAATGCATTTACCGCACTAGCGGGTCCCACGTCCCAAATACGCTTTTAATTTCTCAAAAACTAACCGATACTAGAAAAATCATTTTAAAACTATTTTTGCTCATAAACTTTATCTGGGAAATTTTTCTAATCAAGAAAATGTAGAAAAGGCGGGCGTTAAAAAAAATAAACCCTAGAAAATTAGAAAATTTCCGGGTTCTCAAACTCATTTTTTTCGGGGCGTCACACAATAGGCTCAAAGTCATACAAATATAAAATCAAACTAGGTACATGTTCGGAAATGAAATGTAAGGCATAAATCAAAAGACAGATTTGCCGTCACTTAGCGTAACAAACACAACTGAAGCTACGCTTCTCAGATTGCGATGCAATTGATACTGTTTCGAAGCTAAGACAAAGACCTATGACTTTGATGAAGACCACTCAGTCCGGTTTGTAGTGTAGCTAGGTCAAAATGTCAAATTACAGAACCAGAATCTCACACCCAGGCTAGTTAACCGCACTATACGTAAATGACAATACCTCATGCTACCGAAGTCCAATCGAGGTGATTCCAAGGGCGTTGGAAAGCTAAAACATAGGGTAAAACTTTCATGTTTTTTCTAGAAGTTATTTCAGTACGTATCAAGGTGAACAAATACAACCAACTTAGTGTACTGTCAAAACTGTCCACTGACTTTACTCCTATGGTAGTCAGGGTATTTTCATCTTTTCACAGGCTACATTACTCCAATTGCGCTGAAATTTTACAGACAACTATAAAATATCATTATCTACAACTTTCATGTTTTGTACTAAGCCTAATTCAGCCTCTAACATGGCAAACTAGAACCAGGCAGAACAGGGGAGGTGCAAAACCGAAAATCTGGAATTTATGCCTATAAGTGCCAATCTTCATAATTCTAGTTTAAAACACTACCTCACCTCCTTATCTACACTTATTCCCATCATAATCCATCTGAAAAAGAAGAAATATGGCTGATCAATACAAATCCTAACTCACCAATTCTCCCAAAATCACTACAACTACTTCCATAGCTACCAATTTCACCAAATCATGAGTTATATAACAACTTAAACAAAAGCAAAAGAACCAAAGATAAGGGACAGCCAATATACCTCAAGAACAAGCTTTCAAAGGATATCCTCCACCTCTCTTAGAAAATTTTGGTTCCTTAAGCTCCCCAAGCTCTCAAACTATTGATTAATCGGTTTAGATTTCTTGTTTTCTCACTTAAGTGGATCAAACTCAAGATGGATTGTTGTTTCTTTCTCTTGTTTTTTCCCTCCAAAGCCACGACCAAGACTAGCAAGAAATGAAAAAAAATCATCTAAGAAGAATGATAAAAAGGTAGGAATTAAGTTGGTCAAACAACCATGGAATGGTTGCCACTTGTCGCGATGAGATTAGCTTTTAAAATTTTCTTTTCTCTCTCTTATTTTGGTCCACAATTTCGGTTGGCTTAAGGAGATATATAGGTATGATTTTTTTCAATTAATAATAAGGAGATTAAGGTAATAAAGTATGGGTCAAGTGGTGCACTCAGTCGGTAACGAACGGTACACTTCGGTTCAACCCGAATTTCCTTATTTCGCACGTACTAGGGTTTTTAACTTCTAATCACTAACTTATTATTATCACTTCTAATCATACAATATTTTCTCATCCAAAAGTCACTCTTACCTACCAAATTTGATCCTCACTCCGTACCGAATAAGCACACTACGGAAAAATGTGAAAACCCTAATTTGCTTCAACTTGAAAACGGACAACGAAAACCCTTACTTCTATATTCATTTACACTTATTGTAGGGTGATTGGGTAGTAGGGCCATAATAAATGAATAATTTCCAAATAAAAGGGCATTTTTAAGAAAACGTGAAGGGTTTTACAATTTCATAAATTGAATTTAGGATTTCGATTGAAATATGAGAAATTTGAGAAAACGGTCAATCACAAGTGAAACTAGGGTTTTGATTAGGCTTTTAGGGTTTTTAGTCTTTTAAAACAAAACAAGGTTTTAAATCAAACCTAAATAAATAACTTTAGTATCTTCTTTGAAACAAAATAATGTTTTAAAATAAAAATAAACTAAAGAAACCGTAATATCCTCTTCGAGACTAAACAAAAGATGATCCTAAAAGTTGGGATATCACAGAATCAGGCTTAGATTAAAACATGAAAGTTGTTGGTATTGGTGTTAACTAGCTTCTTGCAAAATTTCAGCTCGATCGGAGCACCGTAGCCCATGAAATGACCGAAATACCCTTGACTGCCCTTGAGCCCTGTTTCGCAGCCAGATTTCCATTTTCGTGAAACTTTCCATTTTTTACCCTGAAAATGCATGATTTGGCTTTAGAGGTCTTCATAAGAAATGTAGATATATGTCTTGGCTTCGAAACGCCATAAGAATCGTTTCAATCCGATAAGTGTAGCTTCAGTTATGGTTATTGTGCCATAAGATGTATTTGATAGCCTATGATGTGTATGTGGTTGATTTGAGATGAATTGGTGTTGCTTGTAGGATGGAAAAGTAAGGAAATGTAGGGGATATGCTGTCCAAATTTTGGGAATGTGGGATTTCTTCGAGTTTGGTTTGGTTTGGGATATATAAGAAAGGCTTTTGGGGGTTGTTTGAGCCCTAGGTCTTCATGTTACCTTTTCGTTCCCAAAAATCATGTTTTATACCCTTGCATTAGTAATTATTTGGCAAGGCATACAACTTGTAGTTGAACCGCACTTGTGCATTCTGTTTACTCGATTTTGGATGTGGAACCTTCAATTGTTTTACTTTGGTTCTTTTAGGGTTTCTTGGCGATTATAGCCACTTTGGCGTGAAAACTTTTGAAGTATCTGTACTTGAATCGGTGAGTGTACCACTTCCCTAACTGGTTGCTTATCTGGCTATCCGTGATTTCTGTATATTCTGTATGAAATGAGGGCGTACTTTATCACTCTCGTTTCTCTCGTCTGTTTACTTTGTTTCCTGCATACTGTATAAGTCCGTATTTGCTCTCTGTATCTGTCATCTGTATCTGTTCTCTGTATACGTCTGTGACCTCTGAGCTCAATACCTGCGGCTAGTTACTCGAGTCGAGCCGGAAAGAGTCAAGTCGATAAGATGACAAACCACAGTAGTCTATTCTGGGAATCTTTGGGTATTGAGACCCTTGATTCCAATATACTCGAGTATTACCATTCCTGTTCCTGTTTGGCGTTCGGATCCGGTAAGGGGTATGTTTGGTGAACGGGATTTTGGCGTTTAAGTGATGCTCTACTGGACTGGTTCCCTTATTTGAACGTTGACGGAGGGTCAATGAGGCTGGATCAAGTATTGCAACGGGGGGATTTGGCTCCTAAGAGCCACCTGTATCCTTTACATTGTGGTGTTCATTCATTTCTTGTATTTGATGTGAATATGTGCCTTGAAAGTGATTTTTCATGAGTTCTACTATTTGTACTGTTTATACTTTTGATACCTCATTGAGCTTTTAGCTCACCCTGTCCCGTTATCCTTGTTTTCCTTACAGGGAACCATCTTTTGGAACTTCGATGTTTTAAAGAATGAGTTGAACTAGTTAGAAATTATTTTGTTCTTTTGGTATAGCTCCTCGACAATTTGGAAACCCTAAATGTATCTTAATACAATGTTCCCTTGTGATTTGGAAACTTACTAATAGGTATATTTTAAAGTGTTTCCTCATGTTTATGTGACATATATTTCAAAGTTTACTTGTACTTGGTTGGATGGTGACGTGGCAGCGGCACTTCCATTCCGTTTTGATTTTCGTGGGAACGTCGTACCAAAGATTTATTGTATCTTTTAATTTGGCTCAAACGGGTTATGATTGTTATCTTCTCGGAGTTCTTGCGAGCGGTTGGTAGGGTTTACGTTTGTTCCGGATCCGTAGTCCCGGCGAGAGTTGGGCAGGCGGTCCGCCGACCCCTTTGGTTCGCCTTAGGGTGAGGTGGGGCTGTCACAGGTGGTATCAGAGCCTGCTTCGCGTGGTCTCTGCACGGAGTAAGCCTGGGCTAAGTGGTGAATAAGTATGAAGGACTAAGTGCTCGTTTGAGCATAAGTTATGAACCTGGCATGTTATAAGTGTAAAAATCTTTATCATGGAACTTGAGGAAGATAGATATGTATGTTAGGTAGGAATCTATAATATGGATGATTTACTCTTGGGACTGGCCGGTTCGAGTTGTGAATTATCTTATTGTGGATTCTTGTACTTGAGTACCAAATAGTGGAGAGCGCGAGAATAAGGGGTGTCTCTTGATTGAACTTGAGGTATGTCTAGATGGCAAAGGCCAAGGCACGGAAGATTTTACATTGGACCTAGTAATTAGACTGGTTGAGGGGGTTTGATATGAAAGTGTTATCATGGACTACTTTTATACTAGTCTGGCTCGGGTTTTCTAGAAGGTGGCTAGATTGTAAGGGAATTCGCACCTAAGACCTGTTCCCTTTTGCTATGACCGTGAGGACTCAATAAGTGATTACTTGACTTTGAGTTAGTCTAGCTACAACCATAGAGGTATCTTCTATCCCTCTTGTGAGATTCGATAACCATAGTTTGGCTCTCGATAAACTAACCTTGCCTATATTTTCTTGATATTTATCCCTTGATGTTAAAGTATGGACTTGACTTGATTATTGTTATGTCGAGATCGAGAGTTTGGAATTAGGTATGAAAATTTGAGAGAAAGGATTTGGCCTCTATACTTGTATGCTTCTAAGTTTAATTTTTCGTGGTTGGATTGGGAGTGAGGGAACTTAACAGTTATATGGTTAAAGTCCCAAGTGTACTTAGTTACTTATTTTGATTCTCTAATTTACCTGGCAGGCTATCACTTGAGTTCGAGCGAATCGGTAAGATGGCACATTTGGCTGATATGTATAAGGAGATAGAAATTCTTCGAAAGGAAGTAGAGTTCCAAAAGAGATTAGCTGAGCACTGGGAAGGGCGATGGAAACAGGAGTATTCAGAGAAAATTGAGCTACTACACAAGAACATAGAGCTGAAAAAGAAATACGAAGGGATTCCGGAAGAGGTACGAAGTAAGTTTGAGTTAGTGCCTTCGTCTAGTCAAATTGTCTCTCAGGACATTCCTAATAATAAAGATGAAAGAGGTGAAGGAAGTGCTCGTGACCACAAAGGGAAACGTAAAGAGATGGATGGAAATGGAGTTGCTATGAAGGAGAAGGGGAGAAAGAAGAAAAAGAATGGACACTTCAAGAAGAAATGTGTGGCTACTAAGTGTGAAACGTGTAACAAAAGTCATACGGGAATATGTTATGTGAAAATTGGTGCATGCTTTAGATGTGGCCAACTGGGACATGAAGTGAGGAACTCTCCAGAACAAATGAATTTTGGGATGGTGAAGCTGCTGTAATAGTTAAAATCGGCAAGTAGTGATGTGTTAGCTGAAATAATTGTATTTATGGACCTATGTGTATGCAACCCCTATGAAATGAGTGTATTCTCAATAAGAGGAGTAAACCTATCCCTATGTCTTCACAGATTTTCTTAGCATAGCATTTTAGTCATAGCATTATTATGATTTCTCTCTAGATAGATTGTGGTATGAGGAGAATTTCGAGGATGAAATTTCTTTAAGGGGGAGAGTGTGTGAGGACCCATAAATTTTCTTTATTTCATAATATTTTACTTTATTTTCTCTCATGCATTTTCATCATTATACCCTAATATATTGATTTTCAGAGATTTTAATAAGTAAATATAGTTTTAAATCAATTTTTTAGTATAAGTTAGTTCTTGAGAAATTTGGAGTGTATATTGGATGTGGGACCCGCTAGTGGCGTTAAGTGCTATAAATTCGACCGATTAGATTATGCTTTGTATACCGGGATTAATTTACTATGTGTTAAGAGATAATTAGAGGTTACTTAGATGGTTTAATCTTGGAGAGACAAAAGAATAAGCTTGATCCATTAAGAGCGCCATGTGTCGTGACCCGATTGGATGGTTGACTTGCCTAACTTTCTTACCTTTACTAATAGATCAATTTTGGCTCAAATCATCTTCATTTTCATACCATCTTGGTTGAACCTCTCTAGAGAGAAAAGAAAAGAAAGCTTCAACCTTTCATCTTCCATTCTTGCTTAAATCTTGAAATCCAACCAATTAACTCTTGAATTAGTCCACAAAAGTGACTTGCTAAGGGAGTTTGAAGGTCTTGGTGGAGTTGTTTTGGAAGAAAAACCCCTAAGCTACTACCTTTCTTGAGGAGTTGAGGTATTTTGCTTGGAACTCACTCTTTGTTCCTAATAATGGTCAATGGGTGACTGACAGTAGCTAACTAGGTGATTTTATGGAAGATTTCATGGATAAAAGTGAAGTTAGCTAAATTTCTGATTTTTTTGGGATTTTTCTGTTTTCATATGATGATTATGGTTGGCCTTGGATTGATGGCTCTAAATTGTGTTAAATGGATCCCTTGTGCGTTAATTGCGGTTATTTGAGGAAAATTTCAGTGTTAGGGTTCCAATCTGCCCGGTTCTAACCGGCTTTATTAGTGCATGTTAGAGGCAGAATCAGGATTAGATTAAAACATGAAAGTTGTTGGTAATGGTGTTAACTAGCTTCTTGCAAAATTCAGCACGATTGGAGCACCGTAGCCCATGAAATGACCGAAATACCCTTGACTGCCCATGAGCCTTGTTTTGCAGCCAGATTTCTGTTTTCGTGGAAATTTCCATTTTTTACCCTGAAAATGCATGATTTGGCTTTAGAGGTCTTCATAAGAAATGTAGGTATATGTTTTGGCTTCGAAACGCCATAAGTATCGTTTCAATCCGATAAGTGTAGCTTCAGTTATGGTTATTGTACCATAAGATGTATTTGATAGCCTATGATGTGTATGTGGTTGATTTGAGATGAATTGGTGTTGCTTGTAGGATAGAAAAGTAAGGAAATGTAGGGGATATGCTGTCCAAAATTTGGGAATGTGGGATTTCTTTGAGTTTGGTTTGGTTTGGGATATATAAGAAAGGCTTTTGGGGGTTGTTTGAGCCCTAGGTCTTCATGTTACCTTTTCGCTCCCAAAAATCATGTTTTACACCCTTGCATTAGTAATTATTTGGCAAGGCATATGACTTGTAGTTGAGCCTCACTTGTGCATTCTGTTTGCTCGATTTTGGATGTGGAACCTTCAATTGTTTTACTTTGGTTCTTTTAGGGTTTCTTGGCGATTAAAACCACTTTGGCAAGAAAACTTTTGAAGTATCTGTACTTGAATCGGTAAGTGTACCACTTCCCTAACTGGTTGCTTATCTGGCTATCCGTGATTTCTGTATATTCTGTATGAAACGAGAGCGTACTTTATCACTCTCGTTTCTCTCGTCTGTTTACTTTGTTTTCTGCATACTGTATAAGTCTGTATTTGCTCTCTGTATCTGTCATCTGTATCTGTTCTCTGTATACGTCTGTGACCTCTGAACTCAATATGTGAGAACCCGTAGAACCCTAATATTTTTCCTAGGGTTTATTTCCCCTTAATTGCATGTTTTCTGCATTTTCTGGCTTAGTAATAATTTCCTGGTGAATTTTATGAGCAGTTATAGTTTTTAGATGATTTTTCTAGTATTGGTGAATTTTTAGAAAATTAAGAATACATAATGGACGTGGGACCCACTAGTGCGAAAAGTTCGGAAAAATTCGGCCAATAAGGTTAAGTTTCGGATACTGTGTAAAATTTATCGGGTGTTAGGAGATAAGTAGAGTGGGTGAAATGATTGATGTGAGGGGGAAAAAGAAAGATAAGAATGCATTAATGAGTGTGACAAGTGTCACAATATGATTGGTTGGACTTTAAGAAACACTATTCACTTTCTTGACTTTTTTGACCAAAGGATTAAATATCAAAAAAATTGCACAAAATTCACCATTTTTCTCTCCTTGTGGCCGGTTCTCCTTGAGCAAAGAAGAAAGGAATTCCACCAACTTTCAAGTTTCCATTTGCCTTAATCTCCTACAAACAAAAGCCTAGATTAGATTCTACTCCATATAAACCTTTTTTCTAGTGCTAGTAAGTGTATTAGTGAAGTTTGTTTGAAGGTCTAAGGTGGCCAACATCTTCCCCTCTCTTGATTTCTTGGTAAGTGATGCTTGAACACCCTACTACATCTAATGATGCTTATGTTTGGCTTAGAAGTGGCTAAAGTGATGGATTATATGATTTATTTCTTGGTTTGGCTTGATTTGGTGAAGTTTTAATTTTATGATGAATTTTCTGGTTTAATATGAAATGGATGTTGTAGCCATCTTTGATGATTGGCAATGGACTATAATGACTCTAGTAGGTGTGAATTGTGGATAAATGCAACCAATTTTGGATTTGGATGAAAAAATGGAAAGTTAGGGTTCATAAAATCCCAATTCTGTCCGGTTTTGGATCATAGGGTTAGAGGCCGAATTGGACTTTGCTCAAAACATAAAAGTTGTAGGTATTGATGTGGTTAAGGTGCCTTTAAAATTTCAGGGCATTTGGATTAGTGTAGAGTGAGTTATGACGAAATTACTGTAGCTTTTCTGCTTTGGCCAGAATGCGAAAACTGAGTTTGTATTTGGCTATTTTGACTGGAATTGGTTTGGATTTTGAAGTTGGTGTCTTCTGATGAATTGTATCTTGATGTCTTAGCTAACATATGCCTTTGGAATTTCGGCATTTGGACTTGTATGGACTGAGATATGCCGATTACAGTTTTCTGCGTTTTGCAAACCTGTTTTGGTGATTCTGGTATAGTATTTTGCATATTTGACCTAGTTGTGTTAGGAACTGGATTGAGTGGTCTTCTACATTATTGTAGCCCTGTTTCTTGGCTTCGAAACGGTGGGTCTTACACCCCCAACCGATAATTGTAGTGAGAGTTGTGCCATTACCGCATTATGACGTCAAAACCGGTTTTCTTATCAAGGCCTACATTAAAGCTCTTTCTTAATTTCTGGTTTGCTATCATGCTTATTTATGCATATGAGACCCTATTGGGGTTGTGTTCAGTATTTTTTTATGACTCGTTATCGAGTCTCATTGTATTTGCTTGCTTGTTCTAGGAGGAAACGGTGGTGCACGACGTTCGTTTAACGACGGTGCATGAAACATCATTTTCTCACTTGGTGAGTATACTACTCACTTAAATGTTATTATGTGGCTTTGCTAAATGTATATGTGATGCCTTGAAGGCTTACTTGGATATTGGAATTGATTAAGGTGAGGGTGTACTTGACCGCCCTCACCCCTTTTGATAGTATCACTGATTGTCCACTGTTTCACTGTCTTACTGAACTTGATATATGAGTTATTGCATTCCATTTTATGAAAACTGATTTGGTGTTGTTTGGATGATGTCCAACGACCTTACTGAGCTCAACCCCGTTTGGTAGTCAATTGGATCGAGCCGGCGAGGGCTTGGTCGTGAAGATTGAATTGCCACGGGGACTGTACTGGGGAATCTTGTGGTATTGAGACCCTTAGTTCCGGTATACTCGAGTATTACCAAAATGACTGAATGGAGTGCGGGCCCGGTTGGGGAATGTTGGGTGGAAGGAATGGAAGTAAAGGGTTGTCTACGGTTGGTTATTTTTTTTACATTGACGGAGGGTCAATGAGGTTGGATCAAGAATATAAGCGAGGAAATGGGCTCTTGAGAGCCGTCCGTATCCTTTCACTTATTTGATTTACTTCTTATTTGCATACTTGAACTGAACGGTTATGCTTATGTGATCTTAGCTGCTATGGTGGTTGTATTCTCACTGGGCATATAGCTCACCCCGTTTCTTTTGTTTTTCTTACAGGAATATGACCCTTTTGGAATGAATTTTGTTAAATGGTTGCCGAAGGAACTAGATGAATGCTTCTTTTGTATTGTATATAAAATGGGACTCTAAATGTATCATTAGGGCCGTTTTCACTTTTGTTTTGGCAACCCACATATGTAGTGACTTTTGTATCACTTTTAAATGCCATTGTGGCTTGTAAATGGTAAATGTTATGTTGTATATGTATTTCGATGTTTGGTTGGGTTTCGGACGGGTCGGTTACTATTCATGGCCGACTCTGGAATTCATTTCTTTTATTTTGGGTTATTTAGCCCGTTTGCCTTGTTTGCGCGCATTATAAGTTTAAGAACGTGATAGATCGCTTTATACTGCACCGTTAGTCCTGGCGAGAGCTGGGCAGGCAGTCCGCTAAACTCTTTGGTTCGCCTTAG
Source organism: Coffea arabica (assembly GCF_036785885.1). NCBI lineage: Eukaryota > Viridiplantae > Streptophyta > Magnoliopsida > Gentianales > Rubiaceae > Coffea > Coffea arabica. The sequence goes on along the minus strand of NC_092320.1, from coordinate 44,412,791 downwards.
GGGAAAGTGGGGCTGTCACAGGTGGTATCAGAGCTTAGGCTTCAGATCTCTGTAGTGTATCCTAAGTTTGAAGTTTAGGATGCCTGACTGTGAGATTAATTTGAATATTATGTGAACGAGGAGTTATTGTATCCTAGTGGAACAAAGAAATTGATTGTTTGAGAATTCCTTATTTGGGACTTGTAGAAAAAATTGAAGAATTAGATGACTAGTGAAAGATTGGACGAATTTGAATTCTATTATGTTTGTAAGTGTGGAAGGAATTGAGGTGATTCCTAGTACTGGCCATGGCCATGGATAAAAGGTGAGATGTGATAGTCAAGTTTTATGTGTAATGATTTTGAACTGAGATAAAAGGCACCAAAGGAATAAAATGCATTTTCCGCCCACATACCTTCTAAAGAAATTATGCTTTGGAATTTTAAAGAAAAACTAGGAGGTACTAGTTTTATTTGCAAGCGATGATTGGAAATAAGATATATACGTTTTAAGTATGTGTAATTTGTCGATTTTAGTCAAAATGTGAATTTGACTTGAAGTTCAAAGTTGAAAATTTGTGAATAACTGATGAGTTGTTGAATTTTGTATATGATGGGTGGATAAGGTTAAAATTTTATAAACTAAGTTTTCCCCTTGATTGTATCTTTTCGCACTTGAATTTTTCTATGCTTTACATGAAAACAAATATATCATGAGTTTTCGAAAGGATGGTGAGCTATTGTAATTATAATGAAAATCCTGAACTTGATAAGTTTCGGGTTACTTTATATACTTTACTTATGGTTTCAAATTCTTGACTTTCTAGAAGGGTAAGCTTATCTTTAAGTGTACGGACTGAGGGACTTTGAGATATAGAATGATTGTATTCAAGAGTACGAAGTTAGTGAGCCTATTTGACTTGGTTTCCATTTGACATGTAAGTTAGCAAGTTGTATTTGTTTCTTGGATTTGAACTTGGAGCTTGAAACTTTAATTACAAAACCCTAAGACTGGTTGATTTTGGAGATGATGGTGTTCTGACTGGTGGTTTGTTATTAAAGATTTTGAACTTCGAATGGATAATCTTGGTTCCAGCTTGTGTTATGGATTGATTGGATTTTTGGGTTTAGCTATAGCCCTAGGAAGGGTGGTGCACGCTGTGAGGCCTTTTGTATCCTGCTTGTATATATTACTATATTTTGTGGCACTTAATTGCCTATATGCAATATATAACGTATTGGCCTTATTTTGTGACTTTTAATTCGTGCTATAACTTTTGATACCTGTAAAGAATCATGTCCTGCTTATAAACATTTGTGGACTTTGTATATGCATTAAGCTCTTTATGCCTAATGATGCTTTTCCTATATTTTTCCTGTGCTTATAGACTTCTATTAAGTAGGGCAGCAAGAATGAGAAAAGGGGACCGTGGCCGAGGGCTTAGACAATCTTGTACTTGTGAGACAAATTGATGGACAGTTTCATATAATTTAATGGGTCCCCAGTACTGAATATGAATTGAGAATAAACCAGAAGGTTAGATTTACCAAGGGATAATAGTTTAACCTAGTCGGGACCTTGGTAAGATTTTCTTGTGCGCAACATATATTACGATTGGTTCTGTGACCATATTTCAATCTTAGGAAGTTTGAACTCCGAAAGTATTTCGTTGGTTTGGTGAGAAACCTTGAACTACCTGAAATCGATTAGACTGAGCTTACTTGAGACTTGAACCTGTTTAGGCTAGTGTGGCCTTACATACCTAATGTGGACTTGAATTTGTGACTGCTTAAGAATGTGAATTGCTGGACAGAGGCTAGACCAGTGTGTTCTTACTCGTACTCATGATCCTTGAAGTTGAACTTGAACCTGCACTTGAACTTGAACTTATGCTCTTATTCGTGCTCATGCACCGTGAACCTGAAGTATTTGGCTCTGCTTTGACCCTACTCTTGAACTTATTCGTACTGGTGTGATTGTAAACCGGCTACTACTCTTCGGTGACGGTTGAACTGAACCTCTCTGGCGAGGCATGCCTGTTGTGTTGTCCAGCACCGCCAGGGACAAATACTTGAACTGAGGCTTTTGGTGAAGTATAGCCGTTGAGCTAGCTTGTTGTGTTGTCCAGCACCACCAGGGCCAACTTACTGAACTGAAATTCTTTGGTGAAGCGTAGCCGTTGTGCTAGCTTGTTGTGTTGTCCAGCACCACCAATGATGAATTTTCGATCTAAAGCTTTACTATATCCTGAATTTCTTTCAAATACCTGGGACTTTACGTCCGACTTCAAGCCTTTTGCCTGTTTTATCTGGTTACGCGTTTAACTCCCTATTGGATCATGACTATTTGATAAGTTGGATTGGCGTGATATTTAGTACTTGAATATGATAAGTGATTATTTGATAAGCCATGCTTTACTGGATCATGGAAATACGATAAATGAGATTAGAATGATTCTTAGTATTTGACTGACTTTGAGGAAACTTATGGAACCGGGTGAATACAAGTTGGATTAGATTTAATTCTAATGCTTGATTGGTTTCTGAGCGATATTTTGACCGGATGTATATGCGTTGAAATTTCGAGGACGAAATTCTTTTAAGGGGGAGAGAGTGTGAGAACCCGTAAAACCCTAATATTTTTCCTAGGGTTTATTTCCCCTTAATTGCATGTTTTCTGCATTTTCTGGCTTAGAAATAATTTCCTGGTGAATTTTATGAGCAGTTATAGTTTTTAGATGATTTTTCTAGTATTGGTGAATTTTTAGAAAATTAAGAATACATAATGGACGTGGGACCCACTAGTGCGAAAAGTTCGGAAAAATTCGGCCAATAAGGTTAAGTTTCGGATACTGTGTAAAATTTATCGGGTGTTAGGAGATAAGTAGAGTGGGTGAAATGATTGATGTGAGGGGGAAAAAGAAAGATAAGAATGCATTAATGAGTGTGACAAGTGTCACAATATGATTGGTTGGACTTTAAGAAACACTATTCACTTTCTTGACTTTTTTGACCAAAGGATTAAATATCAAAAAAATTGCACAAAATTCACCATTTTTCTCTCCTTGTGGCCGGTTCTCCTTGAGCAAAGAAGAAAGGAATTCCACCAACTTTCAAGTTTCCATTTGCCTTAATCTCCTACAAACAAAAGCCTAGATTAGATTCTACTCCATATAAACCTTTTTTCTAGTGCTAGTAAGTGTATTAGTGAAGTTTGTTTGAAGGTCTAAGGTGGCCAACATCTTCCCCTCTCTTGATTTCTTGGTAAGTGATGCTTGAACACCCTACTACATCTAATGATGCTTATGTTTGGCTTAGAAGTGGCTAAAGTGATGGATTATATGATTTATTTCTTGGTTTGGCTTGATTTGGTGAAGTTTTAATTTTATGATGAATTTTCTGGTTTAATATGAAATGGATGTTGTAGCCATCTTTGATGATTGGCAATGGACTATAATGACTCTAGTAGGTGTGAATTGTGGATAAATGCAACCAATTTTGGATTTGGATGAAAAAATGGAAAGTTAGGGTTCATAAAATCCCAATTCTGTCCGGTTTTGGATCATAGGGTTAGAGGCCGAATTGGACTTTGCTCAAAACATGAAAGTTGTAGGTACTGATGTGGTTAAGGTGCCTTTAAAATTTCAGGGCATTTGGATTAGTGTAGAGTGAGTTATGACGAAATTACTGTAGCTGTTCTGCTTTGGCCAGAATGCGAAAACTGAGTTTGTATTTGGCTATTTTGACTGGAATTGGTTTGGATTTTGAAGTTGGTGTCTTCTGATGAATTGTATCTTGATGTCTTAGCTAACATATGCCTTTGGAATTTCGGCATTTGGACTTGTATGGACTGAGATATGCCGATTACAGTTTTCTACGTTTTGCAAACCTGTTTTGGTGATTCTGGTATAGTATTTTGCATATTTGACCTAGTTGTGTTAGGAACTGGATTGAGTGGTCATCTACATTATTGTAGCCCTGTTTCTTGGCTTCGAAACGGTGGGTCTTACACCCCCAACCGATAATTGTAGTGAGAGTTGTGCCATTACCGCATTATGACGTCAAAACCGGTTTTCTTATCAAGGCCTACATTAAAGCTCTTTCTTAATTTCTGGTTTGCTATCATGCTTATTTATGCATATGAGACCCTATTGGGGTTGTGTTCAGTATTTTTTTATGACTCGTTATCGAGTCTCATTGTATTTGCTTGCTTGTTCTAGGAGGAAACGGTGGTGCACGACGTTCGTTTAACGACGGTGCATGAAACATCATTTTCTCACTTGGTGAGTATACTACTCACTTAAATGTTATTATGTGGCTTTGCTAAATGTATATGTGATGCCTTGAAGGCTTACTTGGATATTGGAATTGATTAAGGTGAGGGTGTACTTGACCGCCCTCACCCCTTTTGATAGTATCACTGATTGTCCACTGTTTCACTGTCTTACTGAACTTGATATATGAGTTATTGCATTCCATTTTATGGAAACTGATTTGGTGTTGTTTGGACGATGTCCAACGACCTTACTGAGCTCAACCCCGTTTGGTAGTCAATTGGATCGAGCCGGCGAGGGCTTGGTCGTGAAGATTGAATTGCCACGGGGACTGTACTGGGGAATCTTGTGATATTGAGACCCTTGGTTCAGGTATACTCGAGTATTACCAAAATGACTGAATGGAGTGCGGGCCCGGTTGGGGAATGTTGGGTGGAAGGAATGGAAGTAAAGGGTTGTCTACGGTTGGTTATTTTTTTTACATTGACGGAGGGTCAATGAGGTTGGATCAAGAATATAAGCGAGGAAATGGGCTCTTGAGAGCCGTCCGTATCCTTTCACTTATTTGATTTACTTCTTATTTGCATACTTGAACTGAACGGTTATGCTTATGTGATCTTAGCTGCTATGGTGGTTGTATTCTCACTGGGCATATAGCTCACCCCGTTTCTTTTGTTTTCCTTACAGGAATATGACCCTTTTGGAATGAATTTTGTTAAATGGTTGCCGAAGGAACTAGATGAATGCTTCTTTTGTATTGTATATAAAATGGGACCCTAAATGTATCATTAGGGCCGTTTTCACTTTTGTTTTGGCAACCCACATATGTAGTGACTTTTGTATCACTTTTAAATGCCATTGTGGCTTGTAAATGGTAAATGTTATGTTGTATATGTATTTCGATGTTTGGTTGGGTTTCGGACGGGTCGGTTACTATTCATGGCCGACTCTGGATTTCATTTCTTTTATTTTGGGTTATTTAGCCCCTTTGCCTTGTTTGCGCGCATTATAAGTTTCAGAACGTGATAGATCGCTTTATACTGCACCGTTAGTCCTGGCGAGAGTTGGGCAGGCAGTCCGCTAAACTCTTTGGTTCGCCTTAGGGGAAAGTGGGGCTGTCACACAATACCTGCGGCTAGTTACTCGAGTCGAGTCGGCAAGGGTCAGGTCGATTAGATAACGAACCACAGTAGTCTGTTCTGGGAATCTTTGGGTATTGAGACCCTTGATTCCGGTATACTCAAGTATTACCATTCCTGTTCCTGTTTGGCGTTCGGGCCCGGTAAGGGGTATGTTTGGTGAATAGGATTTTGGCGTTTAAGTGGTGTTCTACTGGACTGGTTCCCTTATTTGAACGTTGACGGAGGGTCAACGAGGCTGGATCAAGTATTGCAACGGGGGGATTTGGCTCCTGAGAGTCACATGTATCCTTTACATTGTGGTGTTCATTCATTTCTTGTATTTGATGTGAATATGTGCCTTGAAAGTGATTTTTCATGAGTTCTACTATTTCTACTATTTATACTTTTGGTACCTCGTTGAGCTTTTAGCTCACCCCGTCCCGTTATCCTTGTTTTCCTTACAGGGAACCATCTTTTGGAACTTCGATGTTTTAAAGAATGAGTTGAGCTAGTTAGAAATTCTTTTGTTCTTTTGGTATAGCTTCTCGACAATTTGGAAACCCTAAATGTATCTTAATACAATGTTTCCTTGTGATTTGGAAACTTACTAATATGTATATTTTAAAGTGTTTTCTTATGTTTATGTGACATATGTATTTGGGGATGTTCATTCTCTCATGTCAACCAAAGTTTACTTGTACTTGGTTGGATGGTGATGTGGCAGCGGCACTTCCATTCCGTTTTGATTTTCATGGGAACGTCGTACCAAAGATTTATTGTATCTTTTAATTTGGCTCAAACGGTTTATGATTGTTATCTTCTGGGAGTTCTTGCGAGCGGTTGGTAGGGTTTATGTTTGTTCCGGATCCATAGTTCCGGCGAGAGCTGGGCAGGCGGTCCACTGAACCCTTTGGTTCGCTTTAGGGTGAGGTGGGACTATCACAGTACAAAGTGTCTACCAAAAATTGTTTCAATTGGTTGCTCAAAACTAGAGTTTTCGAAAAGAAAGAAATCTGGAAATGGTAATCCAGGCAGCCGAACAGTACCTCTTCATTCGAACATAACTTGCTGTACAAAAGTCGAAATTGAGTGCCGTTAGCGGCATTCAAAAATAGACATTCATAGATTTCTAACGGTATAAAAATCATTTGATAGTTCAAACTGAGTGAATTGTAGTGATTCAACAAATTTGACTGTCCTGTTCTGATTGTCTATCCGTGAGGAATGGAGAAGCTGCATCTTGTTTCTATTTTCTCTCACTTGTGAACTGATTTTGAAAACATTTTCTCCTGACGAAATGTGGCATTTTGAACCTAGTTTTCAACACCACCAACTATTCCCAATTTGAGCTTGTATTGAGTGAGATGTGATATGATTTCGAAAGTGCAACAAAGCTGGAAAACTGGAAAGTTTTTCCTTCTTGCTGGCCGAATGGTCAGAGTTGTTTTGGGAAGTATTGTCTAAAAAATTTTGGTGACAATTGCTTATTAAATGTTTATAGGACCTTGGTTTAAAAAATGGATCAAATTGGGGCTGATTTCATTGTGCAAAATGTTTGAAAAGGAAAGAAAAGCAAGAGGGCAGATTAGCCTTGAAACATTTTTTGAACTTTGGTAGTTTCATTAATTACCTTCCCACTTGAGTTTTTGTATGAAAATTGATAAAGAGGTATTCCACATATGGAAATTTAAGTGTAGAAAATTTGGTGTTATTTCGATAACCTTTCGATATCCAAATGATGTCCCAAAGATTGCTTGTCAAATCTGGAAATTCACCGTTCACGTAGTGAAAATCAATCGACTTTGAACTGTTATATCTTGTTGCTCAAAACTACGAATTTAGTTCTGTTTGGTGTGTTTGAAACCTTGTTTGGAACTCTTATTGTGTTACGAATTTCAAAGGTTGACTTAGTTTCTATGAATTTTTCCGAATTTTCAAATATCGCCAAAAAACAAGACTGGTTCTGTCTTGCTTGTTTAAATCAGCAAATTTGAGCTGAAAAATGAATGCCTTTTGTTTGGAACCATGTAAAAGTGTATTCTAAGGACTTTTGCCACTTTGGATCTAGTTTCCAATGGTATAAAGTTTTCCATTTTTGGACATATGAAACTCAAGATATGATTTTATCAAATTTGTCGCGCAAAGCTGAAATTCTTGATTTCATAGAAATGAACTTTTGACAACTTTCCATCTTCCTTTGCAATTGTTGGACGGTTTTAGGTGTAATTTCATGATGGAATACACGGTTCCATTAGAAATTTAAACCTTTATTTCAAATCTTGGTTTTCGAAGGTTAAACCTTTCCTATTGCGTTTTCTTGGTTGTTCCACTTTCTTGATTAATGACACCTTATTTTATACTTGAATCTTGGAACCTTAGCTTTGATATTTTTTTCCTATGAAATGAGTGGAGTTTTGGATATGTTTGACTTCATTAGTTTGGAAAAATGTGAATACTCTTTACCTTCCAAAGTTTGGACATGAGATTTAAAGTTTTGGGAAAACGAGAACCATTTACTTCTTTTCCTTGATTTTCATGCCAAAAGTGAAAACGGTGCTATCTTTTGGATTTGAGATTTGTGAGACCCCGAAAATTCACTTGTCCTTATAACCTTTAAGTGAACTCACTTGCCTTTGATTCTTGGTTGCTTTAATGGTTGAATTTGAGCCAAGAGAGTGAATTTTGTTAAGAAAAGTTTCATAATCTCAAGTTGTTAGAAAATCTAAAAATTTTTGCAGGAGGCTCTGCGCAGCTTTGGGAAATTGGCTATAACTTCGTATAGGAAAGTCAGAATTGAGTTCTATTTGTTGCGTTTGAAACTAGACTCAGAGGGCTTTCTACGATGTAAACTTTAGAATTTTATTCAATGTCTATATATTCTAGAAATTGCCAAAGTTGACTGAAAATTTGCCCTGCACAAGTAAACATAGGAATGTTGTAGTAGCTTATGGCTCAATTTGGACCAACTTATGAACTAAATCTCTTTGAGGTGTCTTCTAAAGATTCTTAGTATTTGGAGTCTAGTTTTTAACAAGCCAAGTTATATAAATTTTTGATATATATAACAGTAAGGATCGAAGATAACCTAAGAGGGGGGTGAATTAGGTTTTCTAAAAACCAGCTAAGATATAGGTCACTCTTTTTCAAGCCTATCCTTCTTTTCTCAAAGACCACTCAATGGATCAATTTACAAGAAAGCACAGGTGTTCGTGAGATGAAGAGGTGAACAGTTTATATAGTAAAGCTATAAACGAAAGTAGAGGAACAAACCAGGCTTCAAACTCCACTTGAGTTTGAACAACACTTTATATAGCAAGCTACTTCAAGTTGAACAATCTTGCAACCAATTTCTTGTGTACAAGGGAAGGATCACTTCCTCCTTGCCCCAAACCTCACTTGGTCACGCAAGGAAGTTTTACAATCACTCGGATAACCCTCACAATGCTACACTATTGAAGAAGCTGTGTCACACTTGAAAAGCTACTAGAAAATTGCACAAGCTGAGAATACAAATGTTCATTTGGAGTATTCTAACACTTGAATCCCTCACGATTTGATGTAGACTTAATGTGCAAAGTTTTTTTGAGGTGGTTGACTTTGTTCTTTTTATAGGAGACCAAAAAATTCTTCAATTAATGCTGTCAACGGATAGAAGGCATCTGAAGAGTCAACTAGCCGTTGGTGCTGTCGGACGTCCGATAGTCAGTTTTTATGCGTCCAAGCGAGGTCAGTGAGTTCGAGAAATTTTCTTGAACCTCTTAGGACGTCCGATCCCCTCTCACCATGCGTCCGAGGGTAAGATGTAGACTTGGAGGTTCCTTTTCAATTCTTTCGGACGGCCGATGCGTCCAATGTGTTGCATCCGAAGTGCAGCAACGCTTGTCGGACATCCGATGCTCAGGTGTTGAGCGTCCGATCGTGATCAGTAATCGTAGAAGCCCTGGCTTGTCTTCTTCGGACGTCCGAGTCTGAGTTCTTCATATGTCCGAAGTTACTCAATGGATGTCGGACGTCCGATACTCTCTTTTTGTGCGTCCGACATTTTCCTCAGTACTTTTCACCTTTTTTGATCTTCTTTTTACTCTAAGTCCTCAGACCTGTTTAGTGCCATTTCTGAAAAGAGTTTCTACAAAAAGTATTAGTAACATCCGTTTGTTTTGTAATCATCAAAAGATATGAATTAAGATAAACAATCTCCCCCTTTTTGATGATGACAAAACACTTGGATAGAGCAAAAGGAAAAGTAGAAATACGAGCTGGGATAACAACTCCCCCTAACAAAGTGCATGAGTATACGAAAAGAAACGCAACTCCCCCTAAAACTGACACCCCTAACTAATTTCTTTACACCATCAATGCTAATCCGGGCTGATCCATTTCTCCCCCTTTTGTCATCACAAAAATAGGTATACCATGTCTGATCATTTTTTATACCAGCAACATCAGATAACATCATCACGATCCATCAGAAACATTAGCAACAAGAAATTTGACAACAAAGATTTTTCAATCAGATAATATCAGCAAATCCAGAATCATCAGAAACATTCATTCATAACAAACACATCCATTCACATTAGATAACATCAGAAACACTTAGTCATAACATCTATAAACAGTAGAAAACATCCAGTTATACAGATCAGAAGTGCAACTCTTAGTACAAAAGTTTTGCAGTGCAAAAGATGAACTATAGTCCTAAAAATAAAGTGCAGTGACCTAGCAGTGCCTAGATAGTGATTTTAGATGATCTAGGCCTCCTCCTGGCCAGACGAAACTGTTCAGGAGCCACTTCCTCCTCAGTTTCTTCATCATCTTCTTCATATGCCTCCTCAGTAGCTGGAGCTTTGCCTTTATCCTTGGGCTGAGAGCTGGAAGCTGGTGTGGCTTCAGTACCAGTAGTTGGCCCTGCGGGCTCAGGTCTTGACTCTTTCTGATGAGCATTTTCATTATTTTCAGGTATTGGAGGCACAAGAAAGATCATTTTTCAATGAAAGAAGATTGTTGGGAAGGGGTCATGGTCATCATGAGACCATCTTCAATAAGCTAACATGCTGTTTGAGGTCTTCAAGCAAGGAGATGACCTCAGAATTGGAAGAGAGGGACTTGTCGGCAAACTTTCTAGGATGAATGGTGAAAGGAGAGACATAGTCTGGCTGATCACGAGGAGTCCTAGGAGTGACAAGGGTTTCATGAAACTTTTTCCTTCTAGACTCAGCCACAGTCTCCTTATAGCACCAATGGCCATAAAAAAATCTTAAATTCTTTCTTTCAAAATAAGCTTTTGAGAAAACTGTTGAAGCACTGTCTTTGGGTGATTTTCCAGAAAAAAGTATTTCAAAATGGGCAAAGATAGGGGTCAGAAATGTTCCATAAGAGAGCTTCCTACGAATGTCAGAGCTAATTTTGAGGAGAAACTTGCACATCACAAATCCAAAGTCAATGCGGATTTTTTCAACAAAATAGTAGAAAAGGTAGAGTTCCATTTTGTTTGCATCTGTTCTGTGACCATCAGTTGGCACCAACAGATTTGAGATGATGGTGAAGATGATCAGATTCTGAGGACTGAGATCATCTAATCTTGCCTCAGCATGAGTATTGAAGTGGGTTTGAAAATAGGTCATGAGTTTAGCATTGTAAAAATGATGGTAGGCAAAAGGAAATTCCTCATACGAAAAGAAATTTGCAATTTTTCCTTTGTAACCATCTTCAATTTTTGTTTTCAAAATGGAATTTACAATGTCAGGTGTTAATGTGATGTTCACAGAGTTAACCCTAGAGATGAGTTCTGTGTGTGAGTTTTCTTTTCTAAGATTAACAAAGAATTGATAAAGCATGTCAGGGTAAAAGGTATTAGGAATGGTCAGAAGATGAACCCATTTTTGGAATTCAAACAGCTTAATAATAGGTTCAATGTGACGACCCCACTTCTCCCAAGGGCGAACCCAAGGGTATCGGCGGGCCGCCTGCCTAGCTCGCGCCAGGACTCAAAACTTAAAACAATAAAAGCCAGAAAATTCAAAAGAGTTCTATATACAATCCCAAAAGAGTTATAATTACATTCTCCAAAAGTACCTGCTCACACTATTACATCCTTATAATTACCACCAAAACCAAAATGTAGACCCTAAGGAGGGTCCTTATACAAACCACTAAAACTAAAACAAAAACAAACATACTATAAGTCCAACCATTACAATCAAACCTAACTATGCTAGTGTGTGTGACAAAAGTCCCCGCGTCGGCCCCTGCTAAGGAAAACAAAAGGAATGGGGTAAGCTATATGCTTAGTAAGTAAACAGGGGCAAAAGCATAAATTTCACGTAACAACAGTGACATAGTAAGAGTAAAGCAAAAGCAGAAAAGTAACATCACATAATAAGGATACAGGTGGCTCCAAAGCCAATTCATATGCCATGCGTGATCTCCTGCCGACACTCCGTCGACCACACTTAATGGTCCGTAGAACTTCACTTGTACACCCACCGACACCTTATCACCCTCACTGGCCAGTCACCTCACAAACTTGCCCGGGCGAACGAAATCACAAACTTGAGCTTGAGTCACAAGCTCGGGTCACAAACTTGGTCCACATACTCGGTGAACCGGATTCACAAACTTGGTGACCTCCAACCAGGTTGGACTGACTTCGACCAAGCCCTAACCGGCTCGAATAGTCCATCTAGGTCAAGAGATCGCCCCAAACTCACAAACTTCACAAAATTATTCAAAATCACCCCGAGCCACAAGCTCAAGGGTTTTAGTTCCAAAATGATTCACATACATATGTCATGTACAAATATGTGCGTAAATTCGGGTTTAGAGCGAGTGCGATAAAGTACACCCTCGCCTAAGTACCCTCTTCATACATGTCGAAACACATAAGTAACTAACACATAAGAGCGGCCTGAATACTTACTCAAAATACAAAAGTAGTACAAAAGCGGAAATAACTTCGTGTGTTGGCTAGTAGTGGGCCCCACCGGCTCCGCCTAGCTCACCACTGTCTGAAATAGAAGATTTTATCACATTATATCACAAACGGCTACTAACAGACCCAAAACAAGCAAAATGGCAAAAGCCGACACACGCAAGTACGGAAACGGCAAAATTGGCACATGCAAGTGTGCGGAACGGCAAAAGGAACGGCCAAATCTGCCATCTCAAACCGTTTTGATCAAAGATTAGGCTAGGAAAGTCGGATCAAAGTGAGCGAGATACTGTTTTGAAGCAATGAGAAAGGGCTACAAATCTCCTGAAAAAACTTTAATCTAGATCTGAATGGAAGCAGGTCAAAATTGTAGAAAACAATACCAGAAATTTACGTCTTAGGGTGACGAACAGGGTCGTTTGCTGGACCATAACTCCCAGATCACAAATCCAAATCAGGAAATTCCAAAGGCATTAGAAAGCTGAGACATAAGGCTAAAACTTTGATGTTTTGGCCAAGACCTGAATCCACTCAAAACAGAACGAAAATCGAGTGCCAAAGTACCCGTCAGAACTGTCCAGATACAAGGCAGTTCTGACGATCGCTTTTGTTTCGGTCATAACAGGAGCTACGGAACTCGGATTTCGACGTACTTTATATCGTTTCGAAGCTGAGACCAAGATATAAATTTCATATGAAGGGATCAGCACCCAGTTCGTACATGATCAACACGGAAAAACCCACGATCAGAAACTAAAATTCAAAACGTACACAAACTAATGTCTAAAACAGGCCTGAGGGTTTTGTCCATAACTCAGGATACTCTAATCCGTTTGACCTGAAATTTTACAGGTAGATTAAGGACTTAAGAGGCTACAATGTTGAAGAAGGCCACTCAACCCAATTTCGAGTGTAACTACATCAAAAATGTAACATATTATACCAGAATCTCATAACAGGTTCACAAACCGTATTCTAGTGCAAACATCATAAAACAGCCTATATAAGTCCAAATCCAGAAATTCCAGAGCCACGTGAAAGCTTAGAAACATGGATACATTTCATCAGAAGACCTCAATAACCAGTTCGGAAGCATTCCTAACCAAAATCACTAATTACAGGTGCAGTTCTTACATTCGGATAAAACCAGGATGGCAAGGGTAATTTCGACTTTTATCACTCTACGCTACTCCGATTGACCTGAAATTTTTCAGTCACCTCTAAAATAACATTACCTACAACTTTCATGTTTTAAGCCAAGGCCGATTCGGCCTCTATCTAGGACCAAAATATTCGGACAGAATGAAGAACCAAGGAACCCTAATTTTCCAGATTTCTTCCAAAACAGAAATTACTTGCAATCTTCCACTTTTTCCACCCTCTAGAATCATTATATACCATTTCCAATCATCATATATAGCCACACCATCATGTTCATATTAAAACAGAAAAATCCCCAAAAATAATAAAACTTCATCATTTCAACCACAAATCAAGAAATAACCCATAAATTTGCATCTCATACAACCACTAAGCATGATTTAAGCATCAAGTATGGGAGGAGGGTGGTTCTTAATGACTTACCTTTAAAACAAGAGAGAGAGAGCTATAGGTCCTTCTAGTTTTCCAAATCATTCCACCAATCAACTTACTAACACTAATAGAAGAGGTTTTATGGAGTAAGTTCAAGTTTCAATGGTTAGTTTTGATGATTTGGAGCAAAATAGAAGCAAAACTTGAAGAGTTTCTTCCTTCCTTTTTGAGAGAGAGAGCAGGCCAAGCTTGAAGAAAAATGGAAGATATTTGGTAATTTTTTTGGTTTTATTTAGTAATTGGTAAAAGGTTGAATAGTGGTCTTATGTAAGAAACAATACTATGGTGACACTTGTCACCTCATTTAATGACTTGCCTAACTTTTTTCTCTCTCTTCCACCTATCCACTTGATACCTCTAAATATCTCATAACACCCGGTAAATTAAACCCAGTATCCGAAACTTAACCTAATCGGCCGAATTTTACCGAACTTTCCGCACTAGTGGGTCCCACATCCGATATACGTTCTTAATTTCTCAAAAACTAACCGATACTAGAAAAATCATCTAAAACTATATTTAGTCAATAAAAATTATCTGGGGAATTTTCTAATAAAGAAAATGTAGAAAAAAATGGGCGATTAAATAGAATAAACCCTAGAAAATTTAAAAAAAATTCTTGGGTTCTCGCACTCATTCTTTCGGGGCGTCACATTCAAGATCAAGCTTACGAAATTCATAGGGAAGGATGAGCCTTTGGGTGATGAACCCTTTTTGAGAGACCAACTCAAATCTGTCTCTGGCTTCATCATCAATGAATTTTGGGAGAGGAGTGGGTTCTATTGCGGGCTGAGATACTGGATCCTTCCCAGAACGTTTCCCTTTCGAGGTTTGTGTGGCAGATGACCCAACATTTTGAGCCTCAGTCCTTGTCCTTGGAGATTTCCTGGTGGAGGGTTCAGGTGTTTGCTGATTCTCAGCAATGTTTCCTTCATTCTGCTGATCATCAGAGGGATTAGCAGATTGCTTTTTCTTGGATTGGGGAGTGCTCTTCCTTTTTGCAGTTCTTTTTCTTTTACCAGATGACTTTATGACAGTTTCATCATCCTGGGTAGCCCGTTCTGGTTCCTCATTTCCGCCAACTGTGTTTCCTTCAGAGTTCTGCTCTTCCGTCTGCATATCAGATGGTTCAGCAGTTGGAGAAACCCTTTTTCTTTGGGCAGTTTGCTTCACCTTACCACAACGGGTCACAATCTTCTTTTTAGGTGCTTTGGTAGACGGTTCCACAATTTCAATGTCCTCATCTCTAAGTCTAAAAAACCGTCCGGCACTAGTAGATTCTCCTCTGATTCTAACCATGATGCAATGTGGATGTGTTTTTTATGCAAAACGTGGTGTATAGAGGAAGAATGCACTGAAATACCGTAAAGAGAGAGTTATGAGAAGTTAGGGTATCGCATATGAATTGGGAACTATGGGATAGTTGGAGGTTAGGAGTGATTTTTATGGGTGGTTAACGGGCAAGAGGTGTAATAGCGTTGGTTGAGTCAATTTCTTGGAACTTGATTTGAGGAGAGAGGAATTTGAATTTTAAATATGAGAGGAAACTGAAATGTTACGTCCGAGACCGTGGAGGAAAATAAACTGAGGAAGATGCGTAACTGCCTTATAAGGCTCAATTTTTTGAGTGTCGGACGTCCGAACGAAGTGAAGCATCCGACACAACCGTCCGAACCAGTGCTTTTCTGAAACGGGACGAAGAACACTGTCAGACGTCCGTTCCAATTCATCGGACGTTCGATAAAGAACGAAACTTAGAATATTTTTTCTGAAACGCCCAGTTTTGTTCTCAAGAACACAAATTGATCCAGTGGAAGAGCTTTTGTGAGGATATCAGCGATTTGATCTTTAGAACAAACAAGCTGAACACAGATTACCCCTTGGAGACAAGGTCGCGAATGACATGATGCTTTATATCTATGTGCTTAGTCCTAGAGTGTTGAATGGGATTTTTTGTCAGATTAATTGCACTAGTGTTGTCATAGTACATAGGTACACTGTGAGACCCCGAAAATTTTCTTATTTTTCAGGCATTTATTTTGGGCTTTTGGGCCTAATTTTAGGGTTTTCTTTAGTATGTGGGTTTTCTGGGGAATTTTATGAGAAAATATGAATTTTGCATCATTTTCTGGGTTTAGGTCAATTTCTGTGCTATTAAGGGTGTACAGTGGTTGCGGGACCCACTAAGACGATCGGTACGGTAAAAATGTAGCTTTGGAAAATTTTATATACGGAAGCTTTATTACCTAGTGTTATGAGCTAATTAGAGGTTAGTTGGTGTAATTAACCATTATAAGACAAGGAAATGAGATAAGCTTGGCAAGGACACTTGTTGCAATTCCATTGGAGGTTAGAATTTTGACTAGTCTTACACCTTTACTAAATCAAATTTGGACCAAATTTCTTCTTCGTTTGCATCTTCTTGGCCGGCCATCATAGGGAGAAAAGAGAGAAAGGTTCCCAACTTTGGTTCTTCATTTCTTACCAAAATCTTGAAATTCAGCCATTAATTTCTCAAATTCCTCCATAAAACCCAATTGCTAGGAAGGGTTGAAGAGCTTGGTGGAGTTGGTTGCAAGGAGAAACACTAAGCCATCTTGTTTCTAGTACTTGTAAGGTGAGTAGTTGAGAACTCATCTCTTTGTTAGTGGTAATGTGAAATTAGTAGAGGTTAGTAGTTAAAGAGGCCATTTTATGGAGTATTTCATGATTTATACTTGAGTTATGTCAATTTTCTATTTATTGGGGAATTTTCTGTTTTATATGGTTTCTCATGATTAACTAGGATGTGATGGTATTATATTGAATGATTTAGAGCCTATTTGTGGTAATGGTAGTTAATTGTGGAAAATTTCAGCATTTGTGAGAAAATTTCGATTTTAGGGTTTGATGAAATTGGGGCTTTTCCATGTATGGTTTTCATGTTAGCAATTGATGTGTATATGATTGTATTGTGATTCAAATGGGGTGAATGGACTAGTTTAAGAACCATAAGTATAATGGTATAAGTTGGGTGTTGTTCATTAGGTTGGAAATGTGAAGAAATTAAGGGGAAATGCCGCCCAATTGGTTGGAAATATGGGTGGTCTTAAATTGAGAAGGATTTGAATAGAAATGGAAGAATTGGGGAGTTTGTTCACATTCCACACTTTCGTTGCTCCATTTTATTTTGAGTAACTTGTGTTAGTAAGTTAAACTTATACGTTGACTCGTGTTTGAGTCTCAAATATGTTTTCTTGCTTGTTTTAGGTCGTACCGGTGGACCGGGACCTACTCCTGACTCGAACGTGTGATTTACTTGATTACTGGGTGAGTGTATCATTAAATGGTTGAATGCACTTGATATGTGACTTGTATGGCTTGAATAGGTCAAGCGTGTACTTTATCGCTCTTGACCACTTACTGGCATTATTGTTACCGTTAGACTGTGAAATTTCATGTATATATGTGGTTTGATATTTGCTAGGGCCATGCCCTATTATTACTGTGAAAACTGAGCTCTTTCCCTTAGGCCGTTATTCGAGTCGAGCCGGCTAGGGCTTGGGCGAATCGTTAACGTGCCTTTGGGACACTGATAGTCGAGTGGAGTATTCACTCCTCGACCTTATGATATACTCGAGTATTACCTTTTGTAACCGTGAGGTGTGCGGGCCCGGTAAGGGGGTGATTGGTGGAAGGAAATGGTGTAAAGAGGTGCCTACGGTTCTTGGTTTTCTCCAATGGTTGACGGAGTGTCAACGGATATGATCAAGTATGGAAATCGGAAAACGGCCCTTGAGGGCCGACTGTATCCTTTTATAGATGATTGATTGAATGAAGATACTTGCGCATATGTGTTTGTTGGCATGTTTCCTTATTTGTGAATTTGGTACCTCACGAGCGTAAGCTCACCCCCGTCGTTTTGTTTTCCATACAGGGATACTGTTGGAACCAAGTTTTGAGAAACATGGGTTGTGCTAGTTATGTAGCTAATTTTGAATAGCTCCTCGTACACTCGAAAACTTTGATGTATTTGAATTCAAGTACTTTTGAAGTGTATAATTGAACCTTTCTTATGTATATATGGCATGTATATATGGCTTTATCAAGTCGTGGATAAACTGCATTATGTATTTGATGGGTTTATGTGAGTATCGGCTGCGAACGAAGGAAGAAAGGATTTTGGCAAAAACACTGCCCAGAATCCGGCCAGTTTCTGGCCGGATATGCAGGGGAGAAAGAAAAAATTTGGTTTTTGGCTACTGGCCACAATCCGGCCAGAGCAATCCGGCCAACTTCCGGCCGGATTATCGGCCGGATTGACAGGGGAATTTCGACCCCTTTTGGGTCGGCCACTGCCTCATATCTGGCCAAGAATCCGGCCGGATATCCGGCCAGATTCTGGCCGGATAGTGACGTGGCCGGTTACTGTTCATCCGCGGCAAATTTTCGTTTTTCGTTTTCTTGTCCGATTGAAGTGCTCGAGCGCTATACGTTCTTGTGTAGTGATATTATGGTTATAAGAATACCTTATAGGCATAAATCTTTCATTTTGCCAAGTTCCCCTTTTATTAATTAAATGCGATTTGATTGCTTGCGACCCGTAGTCCCGGCGAGAGCTGGGCAGGCGGTCCGTCGACCCCTCTGGTTCGCCTTAGGGGGAGATGGGGTCGTCACATACACATTCATATATTAAACCAAAATCATTCAATGTGTTTTTCATCCATAACAATTGAGCACAACAAGCACTAGCAGCAACATATTCAACTTCAGTAGTGGACAATGAGATAGCATTTTGTTTTTTACTAAACCAAGATACTAAGCAATTTCCAAGAAAGTTGCATATACCAGTAGTACTTTTTCTATCTACTTTACAATCATCGAAGTCAGCATCAGAGAATCCACATAAAGGAAGTTCATGACATTTCGGATACCACAAGCCAAAGTTTAAGGTTCCTTTAAGATATCTAAGAATTCTTTTTACCGCATTCAAGTGTGATTCCTTTGGACAGGATTGAAATCGAGCACATAAGTATACAGGAAACATGATATCAGGCCTACTGGCAGTTAAATAAAGTAAACTTCCAATCATACCTCTATTGTGATGACCCCACTTCTTCCAAGGGCGAACCCAAGGGTATCGGCGGGCCGCCTGCCTAGCTCGCGGCAGGACTCAAAACTTAAAGCAATAAAACGAGATAGATCGAAAGAGCACTATATACAATATATACAATCCCAAAAGTTATATTTACATCTTCAAAAGGCTCGAGTCAAACCACTCTAATACACTATAACCACAACCAACAGAAGATAGACCCTAAGAAGGGTTCTTATACAAACCACCAAAACAAAAACAAACATTCTAACTGTTCAACTATTACAAGCCAATCTAACTATACTAGTGTACGTGCCAAAAGTCCCCGCGTCGGCCCCTGCTAAGGAAAACAAAAGGAAAGGGGTAAGCTATATGCTTAGTAAGTAAACAGGGGCGAAAGCATAAATTTCACGTAACAGTTACACAGCAAGAGTAAAGCAAAAGCAGAAAAGTAACATCACATAATAAGGATACAGGTGGCTCCAAAGCCAATTCATATGCCATGCGTGATCTCCTGCCGACACTCCGTCGACCACACTCAATGGTCCGTAGAACTTCACTTGTACACCCACCGACACCTTATCACCCTCACTGGCCAGTCACCTCACAAACTTGCCCGGGCGAACGAAATCACAAACTTGAGCTTGAGTCACAAGCTCGGGTCACAAACTTGGTCACCTTCTCGGTGAACCGGATTCACAAAATTGGTTCATAACATGAACCTACAAACTTGGTGACCTCAGACTAAGTTGGACTGACTTCGACCAAGCCCTAACCGGCTCGAATAGTCCATACAGGTCTTAGATCGGGCCCACGAACTCACAAACTTCACAAAATTCACAAACTTTACTCGAAAGTCGCCCCGAGCCACAAGCTCAAGGGTTTTGGTTCCAAAAGGTTCATATACATATGCCAAGTACAATTATACATTCAAATTAGGGTTTAGGTCGAGTGCGATAAAGTACACCCTCGCCTAAGTACCCTTTTCACATATCTCAAACACATAGCAAAGAAAACACACCAAACTGGCCTGAATACTTACTCAGAAACTGAAATAGCAAAAGTACGAAGTCGGATCGAAATGAACAGCTAGTAGTGGGCCCCACCAGTTCCGCCCAGCTCACCACCGTCTGAAATAGAAGATTGTGTCACATAATATCGTAAACGGCTACTATCGTGCCTAAAACAAGCAAAACGGCAAAACGACACGCGCGCACGTAAATATGACGAACGGAAACGGAAACGGCCGTTAGCGGAAACGGCAGATTTGACACTCATTTCTAGTTTACTCATAAGTTGAGCTACGAATATCGGATCAAGGCGTATGAGATACCATATCGAAGCTTAAAGGATGAACAACAACTATTATGAAGACATCCAGAACTGAAACTGGAGGTTTCAGTCCCAAATGAACCAAACACAATCACTTACGAAATCTGGCCAATGCACAAATGGTCAGTTTTGAGTGCAAACTATTTTCTATGCTACACATGGTCAAAAGAGCTGAAAATTGGCAGTTAGATGGTTCATTCCAAATGGAACAACTTTCATGAAGGTCGGCAATCCAAATCCGGAACGGAAATTGGTCATCAGGACCAAAACAGATCTGACCAGAAAATGGTCATTTTCACGGGCAAGCCTTGTTTGCTCGGCTATATTTCAGGTTTTATAAATCCGATTCATGAAATTCCAAGGGCGTTAGAAAGCTCTGATATAGGGCTATAAGTTTGGTGTTTTGGTCGCAAGCCCAAATGTAACGACCCCACCTCCCCCTAAGGCGTACCAGAGGGTTCGGCGGGCCGCCTGCCCAGCTCTCGCCGGGACTCAGTCGTTCTTTAATCAAATCCAGAACAAATCACAAGAATAAATAGGGCAGCAATCCAAACTTAAAGTGGAACTTATATACATTGCTATCTCAAAAGGAAGTACAACCATCAAATGTACAAAGGTTCTCACTTCACCATACAACTAGCCCGTGCCAAGCACTAGGGCGAGAACCATTACAAAGGAAACAAAAGACCTAGACTAGGCTAGTCTATGCTCTCATCCTGTTCGCCGTCCCCTGTTAAGGAAAACAAAACTAAAGGGGTGAGCTAAAAGCTCAGTGAGGTTCCAAACAGATAATCAAACAATCAAACAATCAATTCAATACATTAAACATGGAGTATCAATAATTCAAGAAACATTTACAATGGAAAGCAATAGTAACATTCATTAAAAGGATACGGCTCACAAGGAGCAATTCATTCATTCGCTCTCCTGACATTTCCCCTTATTCCTCCAATCATTTGAAAATGCATTTTTCGTTTATCAATAAACCCTCGTTCGTTCGTTCGTTCGTTCGTTCATTCATTCACCCCCGTCCTGGCCGTTGGCCAGTTTCCACCAACCTACAGGGTAATACTCGAGTATACCAAACGTTCACCCAAGTCCCTAATCGCCCGACTGAGTCCGCTTCTGGCTCGAGACGACCGGTAACAAGGGGCAATGGCCAGTTCAGCCCAAAAGGCTTACATTCATGCGCAAGTAACATTTCAATCGTTAAATCCTTGAAAATTGCACAGTTATTTAGGTCGAGTGCAATAAAGTACACACTCGCCTAGAAAGCTCGTTTTGGAAATCATTAAAAGCAATTAACACATTAGCAAATGATAACAACAAGCCATAAAGTCAAATAAGGAACACTCACCTAGATATACAAAATAACGTGCAAAATATCCTTCTGGATATTACCCTTAGTCACCAATGAAACCTAAGGTTGAACAAGAGAACATATTACAGTTTATCGAGCAAAACATTTAAGGGAAACAAAGAAACCCGACTAATTAGGAGTAAAACGTGTAAAGATGACTTTCAAGTAAGAAGAGGGTTGTTTGAACCCTAGGATGAAAAATCATGTTTTAAAATGGAAAACCGGTCATGGTATTGGCCAAACAAAAGTATACAAGTTCAAATAGAAACCTAGCCCTCGAGCGAAAATTTGGGCAGCACGCCCTTTGTGTTTACCTAATTTTCCAGCCATTTTGGCTTCATTATTTTTCCTCAACCACAACCCAACATCACACATAAGCAATTCAAGTCAAGAGCCATTCCATAGGCTCACAATATCATAAGAATAAGAATTACAACAATCACAAGTGCAGAAATTCAACTTAGCACAAGACAGATTTGACGTACGAATGCGGAAATAACATATCCAAAGCTACACGTATCGGATTGAGACAAAACCTATACTGTTTCGAAGCTAAGACACAGAGATACAATATTCATGAAGGTCACTTAGTCCAGTTCCTAATGTAACTTATTCAAATTCTCAAATTACTAAACCAGAAACCAATTCGTCGGCTGTTTAAACGCAGAACACTGTAATGGACATATCTCAGAGTACACAAGTCCAAATCAGGTGTTCTTAGAGGCATTTGAAAGATAATTCAGAACAATACAACTTTCATGTTTTGGCAAAAAGCTAAATCAGAATGGATCCTAGTCGAAAAACGTGATAAACTGGACTTAACTGATCACACGGACTGCTTGGGAAATACTTAAAACAGTAAGGGTATTTTGGACTTTTCATGTCCTACGTTGCTCCGATTGAGCTGCAATTTTGTAGGTACCTATAAAATACCATTATCTACAACTTTCCTTCTTTGATCTAAGGCCAATTCGGCCTCTAACAGAGGGCGACAAAACCGGACAGAATAGAAGAACAATTTTCCAGAATTCTGAAATTTTCAGTTTCTAGTGGAATTTTCTCAAATTTCTGGTTCTAATCACCACCAAACAACCTTATATAACCTTAATTACAACATTTACAATCATACAATAAGTTTAGGCAGAGAGCTATGAAACCCTAGCTTGCTTATTCATCCCAAAATTCATCACAACCACTTGCATAATCTTGAAATTAAGCCAAAACTTAAGCTAAAAATCATCTTAAACCCAAAATTTAAGCAACAAGGATCATGACCAGATTTGTACCTCTAAAGGAAGACTTGGATGAGTGATAGTTCACTCCCTTTGAAATTTCTTGGTTCCTCAAGCTTCCCAACTCACAACCTCCACTTTAATCGGTTTGGAATTGGAATTCCTCACTTAGTTGTAGCAAATCAAGAAGATGGAATGTTTTTTTTCTTGCTCTCACTTTCTCACACTCTTTGGTTCGGCCAGCAGCAGAAATATGGAGAGGAAAGGTGAAAAAATTGGGATAGTAAGATGCCAAAGTGTCTTGGTCAAGATGCTCTTAGGTGGCGACACTTGTCGCCACCACCACCTTTCTTTTTTTTCTCTTTCTTTTCCTTCTTTTCTAGCCACTAGTTTTGGTCAGCCTTAGCTGTAATATAAGAAGATATTTTACTCAAGTATCAATGAACTTGTAGGGTAAGAAAGTGGTGGTCAAGTAGTGCGTTCAATCGGTAGTGCGCGGGACCCGCCGGTTCGCGCCGTTTTTCTTAAAAACTCACGTACTAGGGTTTTTACTTCCCATTCACTAACCTTATATCATTGCTACCAATCACATATTATTTCTCACTTAAAAGTCACTTTTAATCCTCAAATTTAATCCTTACTCTGTACCGAAAATTCATCCGGCGAAAAATCGCGAAAACCCTAATTTTGCTCCAAACTTGAAACCGAAGCGTAAAACCCTATTTTCTAGGTTTACTTACACTTATTGTGAAATAATTGGGTAGTGGGCTTTGATAAATAATAATTTTCAAATAAAAGGGTATTTTTGAGAAAAATACAAGAAATTTGCGAGTCCTCACACCAAACAGCTTGTAACCCAGTCAAATGTGATACAGTAAAGAATTGGGATCATGGATCACAGTGGCGCAGTGGAAGCGTGGACGCTTCACTTTTGATATGTAAATGTTGGAACATTTGATGTAAAATTTGAGATTTATATTGTAATCTGTTTGAGGAATGTAGTGTACGACTGAGTCCCGGCGAGAGCTGGGCAGGCGACCCGCTGAACCCTCTGGTTCGCCTTAGGGGGAGGTGGGGCCGTCACAGTTGGTATCAGAGCTTAGGCTTCAGATCTCTGTAGTGTATCCTAGGCTTGAAGTTTAGGATGCCGGACTGTGGGTTTGGTTTGAAATATTAGTAATTCTTGCGGGATGTTTTGACTTAATTAGTACAAGATGGAATGTCGAGGACGACATTCTTTTAAGGAGGGAAGTTTGTGACGCCCCGAAAGATTGAGTGTGAAAACCCGAAAAATTTTCTATATTTTCAAGACATTATTTTGTTTCCTTGTCTATAATTTTGTACCTTTCTTCAATATATTAATTTCCTATACATTTATTTTAAGGGAATATAGTTTTCCAACCATTTTTCTAGTACAAGTTAGTCCAAGTAATTTTGAAGTGCGTTTTGGACGTGGGACCCGCTAGTGCGGTAAATGCATTATATTTTTGACAACTTGTAGGAATTTTGTATTGAGTGATATTATTTTACAAGGTGTTAAGATATTTGTCTTGGAGAGACAAGAAGATAATCTCAAGGTTAAAGGGTGACAAGTGTCACCTTGTTATTGAAGGTTGGACTTTGACATTTGACCATCTTACTACCTTTACCAAATAAGTACCAAATTGATCCAAAATTACCTTCATTCTTCATCATCTTGGCTGAGCTTCACAAGGAGAAAAGAAAGGAAAGCTTTCATCTTACTTCTTCATTTCTTGCTCCAATCAAACAATTTAACCGATTAAACTTGGATTTCCTCCATAACACCTCTTAGGGTAGTGGTATTAAGGTTGGTTGTGAAGTGGTTTGGAAGACCAAGGTGATAAGTTGCTTCTTTTCTTGGGTTTGTAAGGTAAGTCACTAAGGAACCTTTCCTTTGATCTTGTTAATGTTCAATTAGTGATTGGTGGTGGTTGAATAAGTGATTTTATGGTTGATTTCCTGATTTTGGTTGAAAATGATGAAATTTTATTATTTTTGGGGATTTTTCTGTTTTCATATGGATATGATTATGGGGTCATGTATGATGATTGGAAATGATGTTTAATGACTCTAGGAGGTGGAGAAAGTGATTAATTGCAATCAATTTCTGTTTTGGAAGGAAAAGTGGAAAACTAGGTTTCAATGTTCTTCATTCTGTCCGAATTTATAGCTTATAGATAGAGGCCGAATTGGCCTTGGCCTAAAACATGAAAGTTGTAGGGAATGATATTTTAGAGGTGTCTACAAAATTTCAGGTCAATCGGAGTAGTGTAGAATGAGAAAAGTCGAAATTACTTTTGCTGTTCTAGTTTTACCCGAAATTGAGAAGTGCGCCTGTAATTGGTTGTTTTGGCTGGAATTGCCTATGAATTGGTTGTTGAGGTCTTCTGATGAAATTTAGCCCTATTTCTTAGCTTTCAGCTGGTTTTGGAATTTCTGGATTTGGACTTAGGTACACTGATTTATGATGTTTCCGCTAGAATGCGTTCTGTGAATATGTTTTTGTGAATCTGGTGTAGTATCTCGCATTTTTGAACTGGTGACACTCGAAACTGGGTTGAGTGACCTTCTGTAATATTGTAGCCCTATCTCTTAGCTTCGAAACGGTGGGTCTTGAACATTCATCTGACAATCGTAGCGCCTTCGATACCATTACCGCAAAATGACGTCAAAACTGTTTTTCTGGTTTTGAGCTTAACTTTCATTTCCGAACTTTTCCCTAGCTTGAATTGTACTCGTACTACTTGGAGCTTGCTGAATGGCTATTGGATGAACTTGTTGTTATGTGTGTACCTTTGGGACTGGCTGAGGAAATAATGAAGCCATGATGGCTGGAAAAGTTAGCAAATTCAGGGGAAGTGCTGTCCGAACTTTGAAGGGACTTGTTTGCATTGAGTTTGTGATCTAAGACTTGGATTTGAGCAAGGCAATGTTATATGATGGATGATTTCTGAGCCATGGAGGTGAGTGACCCCAAACTATTGTTAAAGCTTCTTATGAAATGTTTCTTGCATTATTTACTCGATTGCATTTCATGTGTGCTTGCATGTGAATTTATGATATGATTTTGGCTTCAATGAGTACTTGGGGAGTCTTGTGCTGAACACCAACGTCTCCTCCGTTTGTTTATGTTCATGTTCATCTGGAGCTCAAAAAGGGGCTCCCTCTCAATGTTAATGTTAATATTATATGATCTATTTGAGCGTTGGGTGTTCAAGTGCAATGATTTCACCAGCTCATGAGAGCAATAAACGTACATTTGATCTCTGAATCATGACATCATCGAAATGATCGAAATGCATTATTGTGAAATATATTTGATTTCTGATTTTACTGGTTACTCGCTGAGCTTCTAACTCACCCTGTGACGCCCCGAGGCAGAAGAAAAGGGAAAAATTTTCTGGTGAATAGTGTTTTGTGGAGAATCCGGCCAGAAGCCGTGCAAATTCCCTTATATTTTTCTTAAAATTCCCTTTTCTTTGACAAATACTACTTTATAATGGCTCTACTACTCAATCACCCCACAATAAGTGCCAATGAACCTAGAAAGTAGGGTTTCACTCTTCGGTTTCAAGATTGGAGCAAATTAGGGTTTTCGCAATTTTTCGCCGGATGAATTTTCGGTACGGAGCAAGGATCAAATTTGGTGATTAAAAGTGACTCTTAAGTGAGAAATAATATGTGATTAGGAGCAATGAGATAAGGTTGGTGAATAGGAAGTAAAAACCCTAGTACGTGTGTTTTTAAGAAAAACTGCGCGAACCGGCGGGTCCCGCGCACTACTGATTGAAGGCACCACTTGACCACCACTTTCTTACCATACAAGTTTATTGATATTTGAGCAAAATATCTCCTAATTTACAGCTAAGCTTGACCGAAATTTGTGGCTCAAATGCAAGGAAGGAAAGAGAAAATTTTTGTGGTTGAGGTTAAGCCAAGTGTTGGCCAAACTTGTGGTTAGAATTAATTCTTATCTTTCTACTTTCTTATAAGACAAACTTAGCTTAATCTCCTTCATTATTTTCTGCATCTTAGCCGAGCAAGAGAGAGAGAAAAGGAGAGCAAGAGAAAACAAATTCCTTCTTGATTTACACCAACCAAGTGCTAAAATCGAATTCTAAACCGATTGATTGTAAGTTTGGAAGCTTGGCAAGCTAAGGGAACCAAAAACTTCAAGAAATAGTGGAGGATCACTCTTGCAAGCCTTCTTTTTGAGATATAAAATCTGATCTATGGCTTTGATCCTTTTATTCTTGTTTAAGATGTTAAATAGTCCATGTTTTGGGTTTGATTACAAGCGATGCAAGTTGTTGTGGTGATTTTTGGATGGAATATGTAAGTTAGAGTTTGATTAATTTCTGCCTAAACTTGTTATATAGTTAGTATATGTTGTATATAAGGTTATATAGGGGGTTTTGGTAGCAAGTGTAGCAAGAAATTATGAAAACTATCATTGAAACCAAAAGATTTCAGATTTCTGGAAATTTTCATCCTATTCTGCCCGTTTTTGTTGCCTCATGTTAGAGGCCGAATTGGCCTTATATCAAAACATGAAAGTTGTAGAGAATGGTATTTTCTAGTTTCCTACAAAATTTCAGCTCAATCAGAGCATCGTAGCTTGTGAAAAGATGAAAATACCCTTGCTGATTTAGGTTACATTTAAGAGTTCCGCGTGGACAGTTTAGTCTATTTGATTACGTTTATTCATTATAATCCGTTTGGATTTAGCCTTCCACCAAAACATGAAAGTTTCATTGCCCTGTCTTAGCTTTGTAACGCTACCAAGAACGCCTTAAACAGACCTTGGTAGACTGAGATATGGTCACCTGAATGCAGTACGGTCGATTAGCCGAATAGTTGAAACCAGGTTATGTGAGTTGGGAATTTGATCAGGTTACATTGAAAATTTGACTAAGTGATCTTCATGAACATTGTAGCCCTGTGTCTTAGCTTAGAAACAGCATAAGTTGCACCTCAATCCGATAAGCGTAGCCTCAGATGTGTTATTTCCGCAACCACACGTCGAATCTGTCTTTTGCTAGATTGTATTTCCGCACTTGTTATTACTTTAATTCTTATTCTTATGATGTTATGAGCCTATGGAACGGCTTTTGACTTGAATTTTTGATATGTGTGACTTTGGGTTTTGGTTGAGGAAAAATAATGAAGCCTAAATGGCTGGAAAATTAGGTAAACACAAGGGGCATGCTGCCAAATTTTCACGAGAAAGATAAACTAGCTTTTGGAGTTCTAGTTCTATATTTGGCAAATTTGACTTGGATACACTGAAAACTAGGTTGAGGTGTCTTCATGAAAGTTGTAACTCTTTGTTTAAGCTTCGAGAAACTACCTAGTACATTTTGATATGATAACCACAGCTCCAGTTATGGGCAAAATCGTGTAACCCATTTTGTACCATTTTCATTTCCGCGCACGCCCGATGCATTCCTTTATTGTTTTTCCGCTTTGATCGTTTTAGTCCTTATTTCCATTTGTGATCTAGGGCTTGGACTTGAGCAAGACAATAATAAATGATGGATGAGGTTCATGAGTTGTGGTTGGTGAGTGATCTCTCAACTATTTCCAAAGTTACTTTGAACTAATTCTTGCATTTATTACTCCATTGCATATCATTTGGGTTTGGGTGTGTGCCATGACATAATTTGGCTCCAATGAGTTCTTGGAAAGTCTTGTGCTTAGAACCAATGTCTCCACTACTGTTTACACATTCTTTGGAGTACGATGGCTCCTTACTTCTGTTTCACGGTTACCTGATCTAAACGAGCATTGGGTATTTAAGTACGAGAACTTCACTGGCTCACATGAGCAATAAATGAACATTTGATTACTGCATCATGACATCATATCAATGCTTTATTGTGAAATATACTTGGCTGTTGCTTTTACTAGTCATTCACTGAGCTTCTAGCTCACCCCCTATTATCTTCTTCTCCCCACAGGGATCGAAGTAAAGGAGATCTTGTATTTGGATCTTTGTGTGGCTGGATGGCGTACATCTTGTATAGTTTAGATTTGGTTTTTGTTTATGTACTTTGGGCTTGTATAAATATTTGGAATTGAATCGGATGTATATCTACATTCTACGCTTAGAACTAGTTTCCGCTTCGCTTATGATATGTAATTTTGGACAATTGGATGTATCATTCGAGTTGTACCTTGTAATTTACTTGAGGAATGTAGTAAGTGAGTCCCGGCGAGAGTTGGGCAGGCGATCCGCCGAACCCTTTGGTACGTCTTAGGGGGAGGTGGGGTCGTCACACACCCCAAACCTATTTTATTCCCCTCCACAGGGCTCGTGGCGAAGGAAGGCTTGTTGTGATTTTATTGTTGTGGAATTCCTCTTGTATAAGAATTGGGATCATGGATCAGAGTGGCGCAGTGGAAGCGTGGACGCTTCGCTTTTGATATGTAAATGTTGGAACATTTGATGTAAAATTTGAGATTTATATTGTAATCTGTTTGAGGAATGTAGTGAACGACTGAGTCCCGGCGAGAGCTGGGCAGGCGACCCGCTGAACCCTCTGGTTCGCCTTAGGGGGAGGTGGGGCCGTCACAGTTGGTATCAGAGCTTAGGCTTCAGATCTCTGTAGTGTATCCTAGGCTTGAAGTTTAGGATGCCGGACTGTGGGTTTGGTTTGAAATATTAGTGATTCTTGCGGGATGTTTTGACTTAATTAGTACAAGATGGAATGTCGAGGACGACATTCTTTTAAGGAGGGGAGTTTGTGACGCCCCGAAAGATTGAGTGTGAAAACTCGAAAAATTTTCTATATTTTCAAGACATTATTTTGTTTACTTGTCTATAATTTTGTACCTTTCTTCAATATATTAATTTCCTATACATTTATTTTAAGGGAATATAGTTTTCCAACCATTTTTCTAGTACAAGTTAGTCCAAGTAATTTTGAAGTGCGTTTTGGACGTGGGACCCGCTAGTGCGGTAAATGCATTATATTTTTGACAACTTGTAGGAATTTTGTATTGAGTGATATTATTTTACAAGGTGTTAAGATATTTGTCTTGGAGAGACAAGAAGATAATCTCAAGGTTAAAGGGTGACAAGTGTCACCTTGTTATTGAAGGTTGGACTTTGACATTTGACCATCTTACTACCTTTACCAAATAAGTACCAAATTGATCCAAAATTACCTTCATTCTTCATCATCTTGGCTGAGCTTCACAAGGAGAAAAGAAAGGAAAGCTTTCATCTTACTTCTTCATTTCTTGCTCCAATCAAACAATTTAACCGATTAAACTTGGATTTCCTCCATAACACCTCTTAGTTTAGTGGTATTAAGGTTGGTTGTGAAGTGGTTTGGAAGACCAAGGTGCTAAGTTGCTTCTTTTCTTGGGTTTGTAAGGTAAGTGACTAAGGAACCTTTCCTTTGATCTTGTTAATGTTCAATTAGTGATTGGTGGTGGTTGAATAAGTGATTTTATGGTTGATTTCCTGATTTTGGTTGAAAATGATGAAATTTTATTATTTTTGGGGATTTTTCTGTTTTCATATAGATATGATTATGGGGTCATGTATGATGATTGGAAATGATGTTTAATGACTCTAGGAGGTGGAGAAAGTGATTAATTGCAATCAATTTCTGTTTTGGAAGGAAAAGTGGAAAACTAGGTTTCAATGTTCTTCATTCTGTCCGAATTTATAGCTCATAGATAGAGGCCGAATTGGCCTTGGCCTAAAACATGAAAGTTGTAGGGAATGATATTTTAGAGTTGTCTACAAAATATCAGGTCAATCGGAGTAGTGTAGAATGAGAAAAGTCGAAATTACTTTTGCTGTTCTAGTTTTACCCGAAATTGAGAAGTGCGCCTGTAATTGGTTGTTTTGGCTGGAATTTCCTCCGAATTGGTTGTTGAGGTCTTCTGATGAAATTTATCCCTATTTCTTAGCTTTCATCTGGTTTTGGAATTTCTGGATTTGGACTTAGGTACACTGATTTATGATGTTTCCGCTAGAATGCGTTCTGTGAATCTGTTTTTGTGAATCTGGTGTAGTATCTCGCATTTTTGACCTGGTGACACTCGAAACTGGGTTGAGTGACCTTCTGTAATATTGTAGCCCTGTCTCTTAGCTTCGAAACAGTGGGTCTTGAACCTTCATCTGACAATCGTAGCGCCTTCGATACCATTACCGCAAAATGACGTCAAAACTATTTTTCTGGTTTTGAGCTTAACTTTCATTTCCGAACTTTTCTCTAGCTTGAATTGTACTCGTACTACTTGGAGCTTGCTGAATGGCTATTGGATGAACTTGTTGTTATGTGTGTACCTTTGGGACTGGCTGAGGAAATAATGAAGCCATGATGGCTGGAAAAGTTAGCAAATTCAGGGGAAGTGCTGTCCGAACTTTGAAGGGACTTGTTTGCATTGAGTTTGTGATCTAAGACTTGGATTTGAGCAAGGCAATGTTATATGATGGATGATTTCTGAGCCATGGAGGTGAGTGACCCCAAACTATTGTTAAAGCTTCTTATGAAATGTTTCTTGCATTATTTACTCGATTGCATTTCATGCGTGCTTGCATGTGAATTTATGATATGATTTTGGCTTCAATGAGTACTTGGGGAGTCTTGTGCTGAACACCAACGTCTCCTCCGTTTGTTTATGTTCATGTTCATCTGGAGCTCAAAAAGGGGCTCCCTCTCAATGTTAATGTTAATATTATATGATCTATTTGAGCGTTGGGTGTTCAAGTGCAATGATTTCACCAGCTCATGAGAGCAATAAACGTACATTTGATCTCTGAATCATGACATCATCGAAATGATCGAAATGCATTATTGTGAAATATATTTGATTTCTGATTTTACTGGTTACTCGCTGAGCTTCTAGCTCACCCCAAAACTATTTTATTCCCCTCCACAGGGCTCGTGGCGAAGGAAGGCTTGTTGTGATTTTATTGTTGTGGAATTCCTCTTGTATAAGAATTGGGATCATGGATCAGAGTGGCGCAGTGGAAGCGTGGACGCTTCGCTTTTGATATGTAAATGTTGGAACATTTGATGTAAAATTTGAGATTTATATTGTAATCTGTTTGAGGAATGTAGTGAACGACTGAGTCCCGGCGAGAGCTGGGCAGGCGACCCGCCGAACCCTCTGGTTCGCCTTAGGGGGAGGTGGGGCCGTCACAGAATTTGAAAATGGTTTCTTCTGATAAAATTCAGCTTTATAAGAGAGCTTTCCAACGCCATCAACCACGCCCAATTCCAAGTTGAATTGAGTGAGTTGTGGCCAAAGCTTGAAACTGCTACAGTGATAGAATTTTCCACTTGGACAGATTTGTAACTAACAATGATTTGGGACTTGTTGTTTTGGAAACTTTGATGTACAACATCTACCAAACTTTATATCAGATGTTTCTTGGACTTTGTTTCACAAATAAATCAGATTTGGGTTGGTTGCATTGGACAAAATGTTTTAAAAGAAAGAAGAGCTAGAAGACAGTTTTGCCTTGGGAAATTTGTTGAATTTTGATGGTTTAGTTAACTACCTTCTCGTGTGAATTTTCAAATGAAATTTGATAGAGGAGTGGTTCTCATATGGAGGTTTAATTGTGCAAAATTTGGTGATATTCTAAGACCATTTTGATATGCAAATGATGCCCCGAAAATTGCTCTTCGAATCTGGAAAACTTTTCCTTTTCTCTTAGCCGATTAGCCAATCTTGACTTGGGACTTGTCATTCGAAATTCTTGGTATAAATCACCTACCAAATACAGCTTGGATGTTTCTTAGACATTATCTATGCAAATGAACCATATTTGAGAGGTTTTTAGTGGCCAAATGTTTGAGAAAAGGAAAACAAAGGTACGAGGCAGATTGCCTTGGAAATTCTTGAAAACTTCAACAGTTTTGTTAATTGACTCTTCGTGCTAGATTTTGCTTGAAAATTTGCAGAGGAATAACCCCTATATGGTAGTGTAATACTGCTAAATTTGGTGCCATTCGAAGTCCGTTTCAGTGTTCAACCAACGTCCCAAAGTTCATGTTTAAATCTGGAAATTCTTGATCGAGGAGGAAATTTTAGCCAACTTTGAGCTGCTATATCTTGGCGCTCAAAACTTTGATTCTTATTCCGTTTTTTTTGTTTTAAACTTTGATTGTAGCTCTAATTGAGTTCTAAAATTCGGAGGCTAGTTTGTATTGTGTGAATTTTGCTGGATTTTCAAAGTTGGTCAAAAACCAACCCCGAAACTATCATAATGGTCCCAAGCAGCAACTTTGAGTCAATTTTTGAATATCTTCCGTTTGGAATCATGGAAAAGTATCTTCTAGGAACTTTTAGTGCTTTTGAAGAAGTTTCCAACGGTATCAAGCTTTCTAATTATGGACCTACATAGTGCAAGATACGATTTTCTAAATTGGCACCCAAAGCTGAAATTTGTCAATTTCTTAGAAAATGAGATTTTGGAAACTTGCCTTCTTTTCTCGATACCGATTGAACATTTTGAGCTCGATTTCATGGAAAATGTTAGTCTCTCTCTTTAGACTTTAAAACTTTACTCTTGAATCTCGATTTACGAGTAATTGAGGTTCATTTTCATAAGATTTCCTTAGATTGCAGTAGCGTACAATCTTCCTCGATAATTAGAGATTCGTAGTGATATTGAGTGGTACTTGATTATTGTTTACTCAGGCACTCGAGGGAATCTCCAAGAGGTACTCGGAGCGGACACCTAAACGCTTGTTTGAAAACTACTCGCTTGTTTTGACTAGATGAGTGTTCCATATAGGATTGCATAATTGAATAAGTCTAGGACACGCTTATTTCATGATTATTAAGTGTTAAGTGCTATGGGCTAAGTATTTACCATACTCATGCCTATTTAAGGAATGTATACTTGCATTGTATATCTACATGAATTGGTTAAATGATTAACCATATCAAATGACCATATGAACTCGATACATGCTTAACTTGCTAGATTGTTTACTTAGCCTACTTGATTTTGAGAAATGGAGTCGAGTCTGTACTTTATCGCACTCGTTCTCTTTTGAGATGAATAACTCATGCTTGGAAATGCTCGAAAAACATGACTTGGTATGCTAAGGTTGCATACGTCGTTGGAGTGAATCTCCTCGACTCTCACATGGTAAAAATGGGATAACGGCCAATGATGGCCTATTCATATGACAAATGCCTGTCAATTAATCGTCACTACTTAACCGTTAACCGTCAACCGTTAACCGTCAACCGTTTACCAACCACATGACTACCTGATTACTTGACTATTTGCTCACATGATTTCCTATTTACATGACTACTCGTTATCCATGAATTACATGCTCCCATGAAATCAACTTGTATTGCTTACATGCTTACGTGCTAAGTATCCACTTGATTACTTGATTATCATGAATCACATGTTATATGAAGCTGTCCATTATTGTTAGGCGAGTGTGTACTTTACCTCACTCGACCTACTCAAATGATGAATTTTACCTCTTGTCGAATTACTTGGTTACCTGTGCATGTTGTAAGCTCTATGTCGCGCCCCATTTTTTGAATAAATAAATAAATGGTTTAAAAATGTATTTTGTGATTGAAAAATGAATCGTGATTTAAAAGAAAAATGGGTCTAAATGGGACTTTTGAAAATGCGACGATTTGACCCAAGAAAAATAGTTCAAAAAGGGTTTTTTTATATGAGAAATGGAGTCGCCACTTGGTATAGAGTTAGGGTGTACCAAGTCACCCAAAAAGTGAATTTTTTTAAGGAAAAAAGTAAGAAACCCTTTTGAACGACTCCTAGTCCACGCAAACAAAGAAAAAGGTTCGGGAGTCACATTTGACGAAGGGGAAGGCAAGGATAAAAATCCAAGGCACCCCTTCGGCCTAGCCAAGGCTAGTTGCGTTGATTTAATCAAAGATTTTCTTGTTTTAACCAAAGAATTTATTACATTTGGATGCACTACATGAATGCAAACCCTAGACCTAGGGGTATTGGGGGAAATTTCCCTTCAAAGGTTGAATGGTGCCAATCACATTAATTGTGAAGCCCAATAACGATCCTTTGAAGAAGTCACGAATAATGCGAGTGGGATGCAAATGAAGGAAATGCATGTATGCAATGTGAAGGCATGAGTTTGAAAAAGTAATAAAAAAACAAAGATGCATAAGTGAAAATGTGCACGTGAGTGGGCAAGGTATGGTATGTGCGATGGTAATATGAAGTGCATGTGTGCAAGTGATGATAAAAAAGGGTTAGTGTGCAAGTGAAGGGATAAAGAGATGCACGTGTGCAAAAAGTGTTCGTGTGCAAGTGAAGGGATAAAAAGATGCACGTGTGCAAAAAGTGTTCGTGTGCAAGTGAAGGGATAAAAAGTGTACGTGTGCAAAAAGTGTTCGTGTGCAAGTGAAGGGATAAAAAGATGCACGTGTGCAAATGGGAGGAAAAGATGAAGGTGTAATGATAGAGTGGATACATGAACCTAGGGAATTCATGCATAATGGGTACGGGGAGACCTAAATCGTGACTCAATTTGCCCTTTGATAGAGAGGATACAAGCGTGCTAAGGCTTAGAAAAAGCCACACTCGTCTATATCCCATATTTAAGGGGACTCTCAAGCAAATGAACCCTATAACTAGCATGAAATGCAAAAATCCTAAAATGGAGGGAAAAGGGGTTTGAGGAGCATGCCCAATGATAAAACTAAAGAAAGTTGCATGATATGTGGTGAACAAGCAAATGATGCACTAATGAAAAGAAAGGGAAAAGCCTATTGGGTTTAGCGTTGGACTAGCCCATTCTATGAATTCCGACTAGCGTTGGACCAGTGGAAACGATAAAAGAAGCCACAACTAGCGTTGGACTAGTGTGGTGACGTACATTCATCCATTCCATTCATCCACACTATGGAAAACAAGTAGACATACCAAATACTCATAAACACGTAGCACGTAACCTTTAGCATGCTCGACTAGATGCAAGACCCTAATAAAGCGATTAAACACGTAGCAACGAAAGCAAGCAATGAACTTATTACATTTGCTAACTAAAACAAAGGGGGGAAAGGGAAATGGACAAGAAGGCTCACCAAACCCTATCTATTACAAGCCAAGAGGTGTACACATACCCCATAAAGAATAACTTAAATAAAAAGCAAAAGTAAATGACATAAATAAAAGAAATTAAAGAAAGGCTAGGAAAGCAAAGTAGACATGTATATTCACATAACACGTAGGAGCACATAGGAGAGACACAAAAAGATAAAAGAAATTATACCTCCCTTGAAATGAAACTCTAATGGAGTGAAATCAACTTATTTATCCTCCAAAATAAAAGAAATGGTCAAGGTACCAATTTATTTGGCAAATAATCACAAAGGATAAAAAATAAACATGAATTTGAATCAATTAAATCATGTCAACAACCCACATTTAAGAAGTCAAAAGAAGAAAGGACTTGATTGCAAAAATTAATAAAGTCTTGGGGTCAAAATTAAAGAAAAATAAAGTTCAAGGACCTAATTTGCAATTAAAGTAAGGACCGAATTGAAAGAAATTGAAGACATCCAAGGCCACAGTATAGTTAAGGAGAAATTCAGGGACTGATTTGCAAAATCGTTTTCTGGTTGCTTAATGGACCACACCATTGGGCCATTTCCTTTATTTGTTTGGGCCAAAACTTCCCAGCCCAACAGAAGTCCCAAAACAAAAATGAAATGGGCCATGTTATTTATTTGCTTGGGCCAAAAAACCTTCAGTCTGCTACAAAGCCCAGAGGTTACATATGGGCTGGCTTCTATTTATTAATAAAAAAACCACAATCAAAAGAGTGGGCTTTAACCTCCTAAGCCCAAGTCACAACCCAAACAAAAATGAATTAAACCCCATCTTTACAAATCCAAACAAATGTTATGACCCACAAAAAAAACCAACTAAAAAAAAATTATTTAAGCTTGGATTATGCATTAAATCACAGCATTAATCCATCCCGAACTCACATAACATATGCAAACAGAAGATTAAGCTTAAGAGGGCGAAATTAGCTCAGCTTTTCCAATTTTGGGGTCACATCAGAATAAGGGGAACTTGGGGTTCAATCACAACAAAATAGGGACTTAATTGAATAAAATTTGGAAGCTATGCGGGCTTTAATGTGATTTCACCAAAGGTCCAGGGCCAATTGCAAAATTTTCAGAAACTTATTCAGGCTTCACAGAAACATTTCTTCTTCTTATGCAAATGAACGTGAAAACGTTTCTGCAACTTCTGATGCTTCAAAATCCATTAATTTCACGCGGCAGAACACACCACATCATCCAACACCAAAAAACATTGGAAATGACAAGAATTGATTCCAAAATTCCTTTATTTCTTTTCCTTTCCCAACTGGTGGAACGCACAGGTTCTGCCCAGCTTTGGGCTGGCCAGATTTCCTTTTGGACATAAACAGAAAACGCACAAGCTTGATTATTTTGGTTTGAAATTTCGTTTGGGCATTTCATCAAACAGTGAATGGGCATTAAAATTTTCTCGGTTCTTTGCTCCATCGGTGTTATAATCAGCCCAAAATTATCAACAACAAAAAGATTCTAACTCAATCAGTCATACAAAGCATGGGTATTCAAAGAAACATGAACAATCAGCATAAAATTGAAACAAAAAAATGCTCATAGCAAAACACGATAGACATGCTCTAAAAGCTTCAGAGCTTATGCTTAAATGAAGACTGAATTATAAACGGAGTAATTACCTTACAGTGGCCTCTCACGGTGGCAATTCACGGATGGCAGCGGCGGATTCCGGCGATGGCAGCTCCGGGTTGCAGTGGTTCCTTCAATTTTGGTTTTCTTGATTTCTTCAACTTCGGCCTGTTTCTCTGCCTTTTTCTTTTCATCCGCCAACTATTTTGTCATCAGCCGTCCCTTGTTTTTTCTTGCCGTAGGCTTTTCTTTTTCTTCTGCCTTTTCCTTGCAACTTGGCTATGTTTTTCTCAGCTTCCTTCCTCAGCTCACCGCCTTCGCTTGCCCCCCTCCGGTTTCCTTTTTTGTTGCTGCCTGCCGAAACTGTTCTCCTAGCTTTTCTTTGGCTCCTTCAACCCACAGTCTCTCAGCCGCCACCCGTTGCTTTTTCATCAGCCGTCCACCTTTTCCTTCTCCAATCGAAGCTCTCCTTGTCCGTCCGCCTCTATTTTCTTCCAACCCAGATGAAAACCTCCTCTCTGTTTTTTCCTGACCGAAAGCCCTCCTTTTCCCTTTTTCTGTTTTTTTTCTTTTGTTTTCCCCTGTTTTTTTTTCTTTTCTCTCCGCAGCCTTCCCTCTCAACCCCTAGCCGTTCCTCTCTGTGTTTTTGTTTTTGCCTTCTCCGTTGCCTTAGACTCCAGTCCCTCCCCTTTGTTTTTCAGTTTTTCCCTTCGGCCCCCTCTCTGCCAAACCTGCCGCCAACCGATAGCTTTTCTCTGTTTTTTTCTGTTTTGCTCCGCCGCCCTCTACTCTTTCTCACGGTGTTTTTCTTTTTTTTTTTTCTTCGTAACCTCCCCTGTTTTCTCTTTTTGTTTTGCCCGTCACCCTAATTTTTCAACCGAGCCCCCCCTTTTCCCCTTTTCCAAAAAATCTTAAAACCTCCCAAGTCTCTCTCTTGCCACCTAAGTGATGTGTTGTTAAAAAACAAGAATGGACACTTGTCCCACATGCAAGCTTCCACTTGTCAATTTTTCTTTTTTTCTTCTTTTTCTTTTTTTTCTGAAATTTAGTATGAAGATCAAAATAAACTAAAATGGCCTAAAAATTGAACACTTAAATCAATTAAAAACAGAGTTGAAAAAAATCAAAAATTTGGTGTCTACACTCTAAGCTGAACTTGGGCCCTGCCCTTGGTTATTGACCTACTCGAGCCAGGACTGGGCTCGGTCGGATAGGTTGGAACCCTGGGCCATCGTTTCGGTATACTCGAGTATTACCACTGGAGGGATAAGGCGATGGCCAGACCGTACCGTGGGGATCCGGAAGTCATAAGGTGCAGATGACCGACAGAGTTCCACTGGAACACCGTATCCTACAGTATATGTTTACCTGGTATCATGATAATTTTTTCATGCTAAAATGCCAATATGAAATCCTGAGCTATGCCTGTAATAAGCTCCAATCACTTGTGAACTATACATGCCAATGTCTTGAACCATAATAACTATCTCATGATAAATGTCTGAAATTACCCGTACAATGATTATCACCTCATGATAACATGCCATTGTGTAACCTTGAACCATGCATATGATATGCCCAATCTACTTGATTTATTTGAACTGTTAGAGTGTCTTGGAACCTCACTGGGCTGTGTAGCTCATCCCACGTTGTGGTTTTCTTTTACAGGGTTCGAGACCAAGGGTGCTCATGAGTAGTACTAGATTGCTTTCTTTTGAAGATTTTAAGTTATATTATAACGGATGGCTATTGTACCCCTTTTCCATTAGGTTGTATTTAAGCTTGAAAGCTGCACAATTGTAAGTGTGAGATATTTGAAGTACTTTAATTATGTATTGAAGTGATTTAAAGTATTTCGAGTTTTTGAATGATGGATTGTAGTGAGTCCTGTCGAGAGTTGGGCAGGCGTCCCGCGGATACCCTTTGGTTCGCCTTGGGGAGAAGTGGGGGCGTCACATGTTCTACTGGACTGGTTTCTTTATTGAACGTTGACGGAGGGTCAACGAGGCTGGATCAAGCATAGCAACGGGGATTTGGCTCCTGAGAGTCACCTGTATCCTTTACGTTGTGATGTTCATTCATTTCTCGTATTTGATGTGAATATGTGCCTCCAAAGTGCTTTCTCATGAATTCTACTGATTCTACTGTTTATACTGTTGGTACCTCATTAGGGCTGCAAACGAATCGAGCCGCTCGCGAGCCGCTCGAGTCAAGCTCGAGTCGAGCTCGAGATTAATCGAGCTCGAGTCGAGCTCGAGCCAGCTCGAGTCAAACTCGAGCTCGAACTCGAGCTCAGAATATTAAGCTCGTTAGCTCGCGAGCCGGCTCGCGAGCTTGAGTATATATATTTATATATTTTTTTTATTTTTATTTAATAATAAAATTACGTATATTATATATAAATATATTTTAATTTTTTATTTTCATAGTGAAATTACCTATATATCCTTAATATTTTATTATTTATTCAGAAAAAAATATTATTTTTTTTATTTTTTTAAAAATAAAATAAATTTTTTTTATTTTTTTCGAGCTCGAGCTCGGCTCGACTTGATTCGAGTCGAGCTCGAGCTCGAAAATTGCCAGCTCGTCGAGCTCGAGCTCGAGCTCGAGCTTGGTAAAATTTAATCGAGGCTCGGCTCGATTAGCTCAAAGCTCGACTCGACTCGACTCGTTTGCAGCCCTATACCTCATTGAGCTTTTAGCTCACCCCGTTCCGTTATCCTTGTTTTCCTTACACGGAACCATCTTTTAGAACCGCAATGTTTTGAGAAATGAGTTGAGCTAGTTAGAAATTCTTTTGTTCTTTTGGTATAGCTCCTCGACAACTTGGAAACCCTAAATGTATCTTAATACAATGTTTCCTTTTGGATTTGTAAACTTACTAATATGTATATTTAAAATGGTTCCTCATGTTTATGTAATATATAGATATTCGGGAATGTACATTCATTCATGGCAAACAAAGTGTACTTGTACGTGGTTGGATCCTACGTGGCGACGGGCCTTCCATTTCATTTTGATTCTGGTAGTTTTATTCCGGTTTTGATGGAGGTATGACCGAGTCCCGGCGAGAGCTGGGCAGGCAGTCTGTCGAACCCTTTGGTTCGCCTTAGGGTGAGGTGGGGCTGTCACATTTAAACAATCTAAATGAAGTACCAATTGTGTTTTTAGAGGGATTTAAGTTGGCTGAAACAAAAGGAGCAAACAGCTGCCAACTTCCTTTTCCAAAACACAATCGGATTGAGAAGCTATCAAATCCGATTTTTATTGAGCCAAATTCTTTTGGAACCACCATATTTTGTTCATCCAACCCTTTTTTTATTGGGAAAGGGGATTAGTTTCAAGTATTCCAGCTTGTTTCCTAATTTTATAGCCGTGAGTCAAAATCTATGTTGGGCCAGGTTTCCTTATTCTTTCTTGCATCGTTTGCCCTTGTTTCTTTAAATCGATACTCTTACTTTAATTCCAGAATATTTTTAGTCATTTTTAGGGTCTTTAAGGTCATCTTTTGAGTCAAAATTCATCTAGGTCAGTTGAGTTATTTGCTCCCATAAATTGCTACAATCTTACCCAATTCAAAATTGCTAAGTTGGTCAACACTTGAAGGAACTTCTAATTTCTTCAAGGGAGGTGACAATGGCCTTGAGAAAGCTATGGTGAGGCTATTAGAGTGCTCTAAACACTTGTGTGATACATGAGTGTTGAGTGCATGCACATGAGCTTGTGTGTGGTGAGGAATTCTTTCTTTTTGGTTCTGCTAACCATCTTTGCAGGTTAAAATGTCACGTGGTTCTCAACAAGTTGACCATATTCTTATGATGAAGTATATGTTGGCAAAATTGGGACAATAAATTGAAGTTAATCGGTAAAAGGCTAGACTGAATAGCCAACTCGCAAGCTTTATCACCCAAACGAGTGTATTAATCACCAAAGCATGAGTTTTATACACTCAAGGAAGAGATGGATCGTGCTCATGCAGAAAAAGTGTACTAGAGATATAAAAACACATGTGAGAAGTTTGAGGAGAGTCATAGATGGTCACATCACGCATCTAAACATTGCTCACCCTCGACCAAAAGAGCTTCACTTGGGAATTGTCATGACCTCGACCTAGCTGTGAAACATGAGACATCTCAACGTGAGTCAAGGTCAACCAATTCATGGAGAAAGGGTAATCCATTAGTTTCTTCCAAATCTAAGGTTGAAGTTGAGCCATCTAAGGAGGAGTGTCATGGTGGGAGACTTACCAATGCCTTCTTTGAGAAAAGCAAATGAAGGAACAAGTTGATTGCAATTCTCAAAGATCTCTTAAAAGGGATATTGTTGAGGCTGATGCTCATGAAGTTCAATCTACATTGGTCCAAAGTCAAGACCTAGTTGAGGAATTGTGTGAGAAACCATGTGATAGTGAGCTGAGTGATGTAGTAGTTGAGATTAAGCAAGAGGTAAAAATTGAGGGAAGTGCAAAATAAAAAGAGAGTGAACAATCAAATGAGTTGAGTGAGAAAAAGGAAGAAAAAAGGGAAAGTGAGCTGATTTTGAATGCCAACAAAAATGAGAGTGAGGGGACTTATTACTTTCCTAACGACCTTAACTGCATTTTGTTTAGTGTCTCTTCTTTTGTACAGGTTGAGCAAGGAGCCATCATCTTCATCTTTAATTGTTCAATGCCTAAATCCATTGGAAAATTCAAGAGTTTCCATGGAGTGTGTACTTTGAGTGTTGTCACTCATTGTTATTGACTCATGATGGACTTCAAGATTGGTCCACTTAATGTGCATTATAATGAAGTGGCAAAGGGAGTAGATGTACTCCAATCATGAAATTCCCCATTATTTCATGAGATCCCCTTATTATTTTACATGATCAAATTTCTTTCTTATTTGTAGGTTTTAAAGCTATCGGCTATTTCTAATTTCACCTCAAGAAGTGCACTCACCTCTAATGCATGTTCTAGTGCTTGTTGCTTTGGTTTTGAGAGTTTTTTTAGCCAATAGAGAATTGTGATCTTTCAAGCTTATTCCAACCTCCAAAATATGGTTTCCAATTGTTCCTTTTGTCTACTTCAAATTTTGCTAGACCGTATGATTCATATGCAGTGGATTTCAACTCTTTTCTGCCACATATGTTGGATGAC
This sequence comes from Coffea arabica, assembly GCF_036785885.1. Lineage (NCBI taxonomy): Eukaryota > Viridiplantae > Streptophyta > Magnoliopsida > Gentianales > Rubiaceae > Coffea > Coffea arabica. The sequence goes on along the minus strand of NC_092320.1, from coordinate 44,370,050 downwards.
GTGAATATTTATGTCAAGCAAGATCCAGAAGGTGTTCCTAACTTGTTGATTCGTGCTTCTAAGAATATGCAACAAGTTTGGTTCGTTGCTCCATTTGTGTCCGTGAGTCTCTTACAATTACGAGCGCGACATGCATTATGGCTATCTTTCCTAAGAACATTTGTCCTTGTTTTCTTTTAACCTGGCAATTGGGTTGATTATGGCTTTGTGAAGCTAGAAGAGTTCCAAAAGTCTTTGATTCCAGTGGAATGTATGGTGTTCATGATGTGTTCCATCCTTTCCTTCTAGATTTGATGACAAATCTTTTTCAATAGAAGGGGAATGATGAGAACAAGAAGATCCGAATTCACATTCAAGTCCAAGAAGATTTTGTTTACTTAGTCATCAAGGCTGATCATGCTTTGACTGTTGGCCGAATGCAAGCTTAGTTGGGGTTTTGCTTTATTTAGTCATTTGTCACAAAGTTTGCTTAGTTATTTACTTAGTCTTTTGAATAAATTGCCAGCTCATGTTGAGCATAGTTTGGTCACTTCATTTAGTAGATAATTTAGTTGTTAAGTTGGTTTCCTAGAGTTAGTAGGATAACTTAAACAATTGACCAGCTAGGGATTGTTAAGAGCCGAATTAGTTTCCTAGTTATGTTAGGGTTTATGTCTTGCAATCCCTGTAAAAAGGGTTCATTCACTCATAATAAAAGATAGATGATTTTTCCAGTAAACACTGTGTGTGTGACAGTTTTCTCTTGGCTTCTTAGCAGCGTTCCCTTGAATATCTTAGAAGAATTCTAAATGTTCGTTTTTGGCTTATGAATCAAGAAATGCATTTGATTGTGGTGCCGGTCTAACGACAACCTTGGTTCGCTAATCTGTTAAGTTGTGCGCCACGATTAAATTCAAAGTTAATAACTTTGCAGTTTAGAGGGGTCATAGGTTTTCCACTGCCAAACCTTAGGTATTGTTCGTCTAGATCCGGGGCTTGTGATTTACAAGTTTTATCTCTGACAAGGTTCGTATCAAAATTTGCCTACGAGTCCAAAAATGGATTAGCAATCTAGGGAAGAAAAATCAAATAGGAACAAGAGAAGATTCTTTGGACACATGGAAATTAGGGGTCCATTTAAAACCCACATTGGGAATTTCTCAACATGCCAAAGCCCTTGAGTCCAAAGACGATGGAAATCTACCTCCGACACATATCTAATAAGAACACGTCAAGCATCCATGTGGCCAATCGTACATGAATCTTTCAAATCTAGTGAATGAATAATCTTGCGAACCTCCTCTAGTTTTGGGCGACACCGTGAAAATTTCCCAACAAGGGCAAAATGATAAGGAAAGGCTAGTTGGTGAGCATCATCAAAAGAGAAATAAACTGCATCCTTGCCTTTGTGAGTTTATGGCTTCTAAATAGTAATACGCGATGAAGGTGTTGTTGTAAAAGGCTAAGCAAAAGATTTTCTCTCAGACAATGATAAAGGTGGTTGCCCCTCAGTCACAAACTAAAGGACAGCCATAGCTGACACCTACTAGATGAAACCCTTGCACGTGCTTTTACTTATCACATTTGAGCCTAAAAAACCAAAATAAAATTAAAAAAATTTTAGGTAACCCAAAAGAAAATTGAAACAATTCTATGAACTGCTAACTGCAACAATAGATCATTTGAATGTTATATTGAATACATGTGGATAACTTTTATTGTGGATAACTTTTATTTTATGTGGATAACTTGTAGCCTTCGAACAGAAAAACGAAAAAGAGAATAGTATTTACTACTTGCTATCTACTTGGTTGATTTCAGTGGCACAATTAGAATCAATTTTCAATTGGGGCAAAATTAAAATATTAAAATTTATGTTTCTTTTTTAAAAGACATAACAGTAGTATTTACATATCAAGTAAAAGCAATGATTAATATAACTCAACATAACAAACTCAAATTTACTAATAAAACAAGCATTTTAAATAAAATGCATACCAAAAGTATTTCAATTATCGATTGACCTGCTGTATTGCTAGTTAAAAGGATACAAATTTTAGTTATACTAAACGAAGTCACTCATGTTTTATTGAAAAATATCACATTCATTTTGTTTTAAATTGAGCAGCACAACTACTTAATTCTTGATACACCATTTAATGCAATGTTGTTTGTTTCTTTTATTGGAAAAAGTCTCTGTGAGGACCTGAAAAATTTCTTATTTTATCGAATATTATTGGTTTATTTAAATATTTATTCACTTGTTTTCTCCAAATAATTTATTTCAATAATTTTAAGTCCATTCATATGGAACAATGTCTTCCTTATATTTTTAAAACGTCCCGTTAGCAAATTTAATTTTCGAAGGTTCGTTTAAGTGAGAAATAATGAGTACATGTGTTTCGAGGTGATATTCTATTCGAGAGTGTAATTATCTTGGGAAAATTAAGAATAATCAATAGTAGATTAAGAAAAGTTAATTGAGGAATTAAAGGTGAATGAGTCCTAATTAAGTGCATATAGCTCGCACGTTGTTAGTTTTTCGAAAGACGCGTTGATACAAATTTATTGGAGATTTGAGGAAGTAATACTAGACTCATGTGAGGACCCGCAAATTTACTTATTTTAAACTCCTATTACTGGCTTATTTAAATATTTAATTGGCTGTTTGCTCCAAATATTTTATTCCAACCTTTTTAGACCCAATTATATGAAACTATGGCTTACATGTAATTTTAAAATGACTTGTTACAAAAATTTATTTTTGGAAAGCTCGTTTAGTGAGAATAGTGAATTCGCATTTGGAGGCAATATTCGATTTAAGGGTACAATGAGCTTGGAAATTGAAGACTTATACATTAGTCTTAAAATAGATATTTTTATGTTTAAGTACTCAAGTAATGGTTAGTTATACTTGTGACGCCCCCCACTTCTCCTTAAGGCGAACCAAAAGGTATCCGCGGGACGCCTGCCCAACTCTCGCCATGACTCAAGCACTTTATGTTCAAGTTTATAATGGTACTAGACATCACATCCAGATAATATAAATGCAATTAGTGCGGAAGCATTCAAGCTTAGCAATATTGAACAATTACCAAATCCATATAACGGGTTTCCAAATACATCCCAAAATATACAAGCCAAAATGTCTAGTCAATAGAATTGGAACCCTATTACAAAAATCCACAAAAGTACTCAAAAATGGAAATTTCCTTCGAATCTCATTCCAAGCTCAAACTTGTTAAGGAAAACAAATCTACAGGGTGAGCAAAACACTCGTGAGGCCAAGAACACACATGCAAGCACATTGTTCAAGTAACAGTCCCAAATTTGACAAGTTGAGCAATAATATATCCAAGATTAACAATTTACGAGGAAAGTAACCATAAACAATTCAAGGATACTGGAGCTCTAAGGAGCTATATTCCACTTGCACAATCAATAACCTCCACGAGTTGACACTCCGTCAATCGGGTAGGTTCAGTCCGTAGAACTCCACTTAACTTGCCCCCTTTCACCTTACATACCCCTGTTTCAGGCCCGCCTGTCATTTGTTTAAGGCAATACTACTCGAGTATGCCAAGCAAGATCTCTCACTAGATCAAACTTTTCAATTTTTCCTCTGGTTTACCAAGGAGCCCGACCAAGCCCATGCTGGCTCGAGTCCAAGGTTCGCCAATGAAATATGGGCGCATCCCCCAAGCGTGTTCAAGTGTCGAGGGGATTCACTCCAATGACGTATGCATCCATAGCATACTATTTCAAGTCAAACAAGCAAGTAACATGTGCAAGCAATTGAGACATTCGAGTATTCAGCAGTATAATACTCCTATATAAAGGGTATCCCTCTATCAAATTTCATGGAAAAATACAAGGTAGTTAACCAAACAACCAAAGTTTCGAAAATCCTAAGGCAGAACTGCCTCGAGCTTTTTGTTTTCCATTCCAAACATTTGGTCAAGGAAAATTCCTCAAACATGGCTCATTTGTGTAGGAAAAGCCTGAGAAACATTCATGGTACATTTGGTAAGTGTTTTAACTCCAAGAAATTCAATTGGCAAGTCCACACCAAATCTAACATCTACTTTGCCCAAAATTTAGGGTTTTCAAGAACAGGGCAGGTTTCGTATTTTGATCACAAATTACTCAATTCAACTCGGAATTAAACATGGTTGGTGGCGTTGGAAAAAAAATTCATAAAACTAAAATTTCACAGAAGAAATCGTTATGAAATTCAGTACACAACTAGCTCAAATTCGAGCCTCAAGTTGTAGCTTCTGAACTTCACCCCAGGAAAACTGAGAAACACGACAGCCATATTAAAATGGTTGGTACGGACTACTCGGGTGGAATTAGGGTTACATTTTATACCGTTGGAAATATGGGAATATCTAGTTTCAAATGCCATTGACAGCACATGATTTCGACATCGGAGTACAAAGTTATGGACGAAACAAGAAGGCTGTCTGAGCATTACGGGAAAATTTTCCAGGTTTACTAGCTTTGCAAGATTAATCCATTTGACCAACCAAACCTCAATATTTTTTGTTGAAACTTTATATACCATCTATACAACATATAAACATCATAAACAAGCCATTAAACCCTCAGAATTTCACAAAAAGAGGCTCGATCAAAATAGGGGCAGAATTGAAAATTTTTTAGCCATGCATTCCTTGAAGTTAATACTAGCTATACACCATTAATCTACCAATTTGAGCACTAAACTAACATTATATCCAACATCAAGCATTACATCAGCCATCAATCCAAGAGTGGGAGTTCATAGAGCCCACCTTCAAAATTTTCCAATAATAACAAGCCACCCAGATGAATAACTAAGCTCATAAGTGTAAATCAACTTCCATAGATCAAGAATTTGAGAGTTGATCACTACTTACTTTGGTTGGTGAACCAAACAGAATTTTCGGCCCTCTCCTTGCTCAAGAAGACCGTGGAAAGCTCCTTGTTTTTGTAGCTAGATGAACTCTCCAAGTGTTAAGCTAAGTGTAGTTCAATTTTGGTTGAATTTGGTGAAGGTTTGTGCAAGATTTGGAGATGAAAATTTGAGAAACTTTGAGTAGTTCTTTTACAGCTGATGGTTCGGCCAAAGTGAGAGGGAAAGAGAGAGAGAGTGTGTGTAGTGCTGAAATAAAGCTTCTACAGTAAGCTTAAATGTGTGGCCACAATTCACCCCAAAAGTCAACTCTCCCTCGCGCGTGTACGCGCGCGTTTCGTGCTCAATTTCTCTTACATTTGTTTCACTAGTGCACTAAACTTCTAATGCACTTATAGTCATATAAATATTATTTACTCTTAATTGTCCCAAAATAAGGGTCTAAAGTCTCTCAATTAATCGCGCACGTGAAAATGCGTACTTCCAATTTAGGCGCGATAAAGTGAAACTTTCGAGAAATTCTTATAACGATCGTACCACTAACTATCAGTTGAGTACTTTAACCTAAAATTACCTATTTTAGGACCATTGTACATGTCTCCAATTTTTCGAGCTTATTGTTCTCCCAATTGGCTAAAATTTTCAAACACGTTTTCACTATTTTCGTTAATCGAACTTCCAAAAATTAATTTTTGAAACGAGTCACTTTAAAAATATAATGAAGTCATAATTCCATGTATTTAAGTCTAATAAAGTTAGAAAATAATAATCAGAGTAAATATTTAGATAAATAATTAAATAAGCAAAAATAGGAGTCGAAAATTAATAATTTTTACGAGTCCTCACATCCTCTCCCCCTTAAGAAAAATTTCGTTCTCGAAATTTACCTTGATTGGTGAACAGGCCTGGATACTTTTCTCGAATTGTTTCTTCGACCTCCCAATTTGCTTCCTCCAACCCATGGTTCTTCCAGAGAACTTTTACTAATGGTATCTGTTTATTCCTCAATTCCTTCACCTTCCTATCCAGAATCTTAACTAGTTTCTCTTCATAGGTTAAGGTCTTATTAATCTCAATACTCTCTGGTTGTAAGACATGTGAAGGGTCTGAGTGGTACTTCTTAAGCATAAACACATGGAATACATTAGTGATTTGAGATAAACTCGGCGGCAATTCCAATTTGTATGCTACATTCCCCACACGCTGAATAAGCTTATAAGGTCCTACAAATCTTGGTTGTAACTTCTTTCCCTTTTCAGACAGCAAACTTGCTTTCAACGGTGTGATCTTGAGAAACACTAGATCTCCAACCGCGAATTCTAAATCCTTTCTCCGATTATTGGCATAGCTCTTTTGACCGCTCTGGGTGTAAGGTCCAAAAACAACCTAAGAGGGGGGTGAATTAGGTTGATTAAAATTTTAATCAAATTTATGCACTTTTTCTTTAATAAAAATTTACTTTCTTTTCTAGTAATGATCAACCAAGTAGATTAGAAGAAGAGAGCAATGTTGATTAGAAAAACAAGTATAGATAAGCAATGAGAATTTTATTAAACAAAAAGAATAAAATAGAATATCAAACCGATTGTCTACCAAGCTTTCCTCAAACTTGAAGACCAATCACTAGGTTGAGCAACTTCTCTTTGATGAAAGATGATCAACTAGATGTACAATGGAGGGAGCACTTCCTCCTTGCCCTAAGCCTCACTTAGTCAAGCTAAGAAGTTTTACAATCACTCAGATAAGCCTCAACAAAGCTACACAAATGAAACTTTCAACCACAAGAGAAATGCTCACAAGAAATTCACACCACTTGGAGAACAAATCTTGTCTTGGAGACTATTTTCTAGCTAAAATATCTCTTGAGATCTTGTAAACAAAGTGTGCAAAAGTCTCTTCTTGGTTCAGAACAGTTTGTTTTTAAAGGGGACCAAAAATGGGCTTCATCAATGCTTCCAACGGATAGAAGGCATGTGAAGAGTCAGCTAGCCGTTGGGGTTGTCGGACGTCCGACGACCAAATCATCGTTTGAACCTATCGTCCGAAAACAGCCAAGTTGTAGTTCGGACGTCCGATGCGTTTTTATCGTCCGACAGCATCAGCGTCCGATCGTCGTCAGAGAGTTGGCAAGTCTTCTTGGAATTTTTCGGACGTCCGACGCGGTTGATGTGCGTCCGAGGCGTGTGTCCGATCCTTCCGGACGTCCGACGCTTCCTTAAGAGCGTCCGACAGAACTTCCTTCTTGATGTTCTTTATCCTTTTGGACGTCCAACAGATTCCTTCGGACATCCGACATGAGTGTCCTGTTTTTGTTTCTTTTTTTGGTTGATTTTCATTTCTTGACATATTCGTACCTGATTCTTTGATAGGCAAAAAACACTTATATTTGAAGAGAGTTAGATAAACATTTCAAAGTACTTTGTGATCATCAAAACCAAGAATAACATTCTCCCTCTTTTTGATGATGACAAAACAATGGTTTGAAATGAGATTTGATGATTGCAATATAAGCTCCCCCTTTCTCAATTGACAAAAACTCCCCCTTACTTAGTGGATCATAGAGCAAAAATTTGAAAAACTCCCCCTCACTTGGCTACCCTACCGAATTAATCAATTATCCAAAAATATAACAATTAAGCAGCCAACATCCAACATTTTACCAATTCAATCCATCAAGCCAATTCAATTTCAATTAAATCGTCAATCAATCCAATCCAGTCCTCTCCCCCTTTTTGTCATCACAAAAAGCCAATCAATCACATATATCACGGCGAACCAATAACAGAAACATTCATCACATCCACACATTCATCATTCAAAATACTTAAACATCCATCCAAAAAGTACTAAACGAACACAACATAAACATAAGCATTACATCTACATATCCATTGTTGAACACCACAAACACTAGAAACACATGAAATAGTCAAACAAAATGCAAATGACCCTATGTGATCCTAAATGGTGAACTAGGTGGATCCAGGTGTCCTTCGAGAAAGCTAATATTGGGAGAGGTCCTCCTCTTCAGTTTCTTCATCATCTTCAGCAGCTGCTTCAACTGGTGCCTTGCCTTTATCTGATGTGCAAGGGCCATAAGGAGTCACGGGAGTTGATGAGCTCGGGTCTGGAATTGATGAACTTGGATCAGTGGGGCGTGGCGCTTTGCCATGGGAAACTTCCTCAACCACAGGTGGGGGAAAAAGAAGGTTCTTTTTGTCGAGGTAAGCTGTTTGTTGCTCAGAGGACATGGTGAGCATTAGACCATGTTCTAGAAGAAGAACATGCTGTTTGAGTTCACGAAAGAGCTCAATCACTTCATCATTGGAGGAGGAAGATGCCTTAGTGGCAGACTTCCTGGGATGAATGGGAGTGAGTGCAACAGATAAAGGAGTGTGTAGTGGATCATGTGCAGCCTTAGACCTAGGTTCACTAGATGATGCCCCCTTATAAGCCCATAGATTATCCTTAAAGACAAGATTTTTCCTTTCAAAATATCCTTTGGTAAAGGCATAAGAGGATGCTTCTTTGGGACAAACACCTAGAATTGGTACTTTGTAAAACTCAAAAATCTTTTGAAGAAATTTTCCATAAGATAATTTTCTGCGAGAATCAATGACATAGCGAAATAAAAACTTGCACATGACAAAACCAAAATCAATGCGAATCTTTTCTCGAAAACAGTAAAAGGGATACAACTCCATTTTGTTTGCATATGTTCTATGGCCATCAGTAGGCACAAGCAGGTTTGAAATGATTGAAAAGGCAATTAGATTCACAGGGGCAAGATCATTCAGTTTAGCATCAGCAGGGGCAGAAAAACTTCTTTTAAAAGAAGTCAACATCTTAGCCCCATCAAAATGATTATCAGCAGTAGGATGCTCTTCATAGGAAAAGAAATTTGCAATTTTACTTTTGCATTCACGTTCAATAGTAGTATTTAAGATGGCATTCACAGTTTTAGAATCAAATACTAAGTCTACCCCATTAACCCTGGACATAATCTCAGTTTGATCAGTGCCTTTCCTAAGATTGGCAAAGAATTGAAACAGCATTTCAGGATAATAGACATTAGGCATAGAAATGAGATGTGACCATTTCTAGAAAGCAAACAGACTCAGAATGGATTCTAAACCTATTTGGCGAAATTCAGAAGAATTTACGGTGCGTTGAGGGATGACACTTTTCTGGGATATCCAGGAGTGTTTGTCTTTTGCAGCATTATCAAAGAATGTAGGGACTGTGGTTGATTTTGGAGGCGATTGAGATGAGGTTCCCTGTCCAGACTCAGGCTAAGGGGTGGGTTGTGGTGTAGGCTGTGACATTTGACCCTTTACAACTCCCCTCTTGAAGCGTTTGGATGATCGTTTGACCGTAGAAACATCATCATCCTCATCCCTGAGTGGATGCTTGCGTCCGGCAGTGACCTTCCCTCCTCTTAGATTCACCATTGTGCGAAATGTGTGGAATGAAGGATGCAAATGATGCACACAGTAGTATGGAAGTGAATCACACAGAAATTTTGGGACCGAAAGGCCTTGAAGAAGATTGGACAGAGCGGTTGTGAGAAGATAGGATTTTGAGGGAAATTTGGGAATTTGCAAAATGTTATGCGATTCGGTGAAATGATCAGGAGAAACAAATCGCAATTGATCAGGAAAAATTTTGGTTGAGTCAATTTGGGAATGAGAGCTTCAGAATGGTACGAATTTGAGAGTGAGAAACAAGAGAGTTTTCGTCCGAGAGGAAATAGAAGAAGAAGAGTTTGAAGCAAATGAGGAAGAAAGTTACTTTAAAAAGTGAACCGTTGCACTGTCGGACGGCCGAACGTAGTCGTGCGTCCGACGGTTTTCGTCCGAACAGATCATAAACGTAACAATAAGTAAATAAAAAGGAAAGGATTGCAAACCAATTAACTACCCAACTCCTCTTGAGCTTGTAGATTAATTGAGACAAGTTACTTCAAGTTGATGAATTACAATCACTCTTGTGTACAAAGGAAGGATCACTTCCTCCTCGCCCCAAGCCGCACTTGGTCAAGCAAGAAAGTTTTACTGTCACTCAAATAACCCTCACAGAGCTATTCACTCACAAATGAAAAACTTACAATGAACCTCACACCACTAAGACTACAAATCTTCTTTGAAGAGTATTTTCTCACTAAAATCACTCTAAATCTTTTGTATCTTCAGTGTGCCAAAGTTCTTTGATGAGCAGTAAGAAAGGTAGATGACATGTTTTTTTTTAGAAAATCTTGCTTTCTTGCTTTCAAAGTCTCATCCAAGTTGTCCATTCTTTTCTTCAAATCACCATGTCTTTCCTTCAGCATTTCACAAATACTTGTCTTTTTATCAAGCTCATTTTGAACATCCAATCCGGCTCTTACAAGACATTCATTGTCAGTCTTTAGTTGTTTATTTTGTTGAAGAAGACTTGCATTTTCATGAATGAGAAAAACAATTTTCTGTTTTAACTGCTTGTTTTTATCATAAGATTCCTTCAAGGCATTATGCAGTTTTTCAACAAAAGATTCAAGATCATCATCTTCTTCATCATCACTTTCAGATTGAGAGTGTATGGAAGTTACCTCATTATCTCCAATAGCCATGAAGGCCATTTGAGCTGATTCTTCCTCTTCTTCAATTTCTCCTTCGGAGTTGCATTCATTTCAAGTAATCTGAAAGTTGTTGAATCTTGGCTTTCGATCAGCTTTCCCATCTTTCATTTTCTTCATGGGGCATTCGTTTGCATAGTTCCAGCCTGTCCACATTCATAGCATTTGTCCACTTGCTTCTTGTTGAATTCTTGTTTTCCTTTGTTCCTTGCATTTGATGAATAATTTTGAAATTGATTGCTAGGTCCTCCCCTTCTAAACTTCCTTTTATTCAAGATTCTCTTGAACCCTCTTGTGATGAGAGCAAGATCATTATCATCACCATCCGAGTCTTCATCATCCAAGTGAGTTGGATCATCTTTACCTTGAGTAGTCTTTAGAGCAATGTTTCTCTTTGCTCTAGCATCCTCTTCCTCCTGCACTTTAGATTTCAATTTCAACTCATAAGAAGTTAGTGAGTTAATGAGAGATTCAATAGGCACAGAATTTAAATCCTTAGCCTCCTCTATTGCAGTCACTTTATTTTCCCATTCTTTGCCCAATGCATTGAGAATTTTCCTGTTCTTCTCTCCCAAGGTGTACTCTTTGCCCAACACCTCGAGATCTTTGATCAAGTCATTGAACCTGCAATACATTTTGTCAATATCCTCAAGAGGTTCAATTTTAAATGATTCATACTTTGTGACCAAGATAGCCTTTTTCTGTTCTCTCACGTTGTCACCACCCTCATGGATTTCTCTTAACTTATCCCACATTTCTTTGGCCGATTTACAACCTTTTACTCTAATTGATTCATTTGAATCTAAGGCACTATAAAGAACATTCATGACTTTGGCATTCAATGTGAGATTAGTTCTATCTTGAGCATTCATTTCAGTTCTCGTTTTTTGCCGAAGCAAACCTGTATCTGCATCAAGAAAGTTAGCTTCATGCGGTCCTTCACTCACAATAAACCATAGCTCGATATCAATAGATTGCAAAAAGATAATCATCCTTTCTTTCCAACTAACATAATTGGAGCCACTAAACATGGGAGGCCTGGTAACAGATTGCCCCTCAACAAGCATAGCATGACTGGTTGTCATCTTTACTCCAAGCCGCTTGAGCTTAATCTCTAGGAGACCAAGCTCTGATACCAATTGTAAGGCCCAAAAACAACCTAAGAGGGTGGGTGAATTAGGTTGATTAAAATTTTAATCAAATTTATGCACTTTTTCTTTAATAAAAATTTACCTTCTTTTCTAGTAATGATCAACCAAGTAGATTAGAAGAAGAGAGCAATGTTGATTAGAAAAACAAGTATAGATAAGCAATGAGAATTTTATTAAACAAAAAGAATAAGATAGAATATCAAACCGATTGTCTACCAAGCTTTCCTCAAACTTGAAGACCAATCACTAGGTTGAGCAACTTCTCTTTGATGAAAGATGATCAACTAGATGTACAATGGAGGGAGCACTTCCTCCTTGCCCTAAGCCTCACTTAGTCAAACTAAGAAGTTTTACAATCACTCAGATAACCCTCAACAAGCTACACAAATGAAACTTTCAACCACAAGAGAAATGCTCACAAGAAATTCACTCAACTTGGAGAACAAATCTTGTCTTGGAGACTATTTTCTAGCTAAAATATCTCTTGAGATCTTGTAAACAAAGTGTGCAAAAGTCTCTTCTTGGTTCAGAACAGTTTGTTTTTAAAGGGGACCAAAAATGGGCTTCATCAATGCTTCCAACGGATAGAAGGCAGATGAAGAGTCAGCTAGCCGTTGGGGCTGTCGGACGTCCGACGACCAAATCATCGTCCGAACCTATCGTCCGAAAACAGCCAAGTTGTAGTTCGGACGTCCGATGCGTTTTTATCGTCCGACAGCATCAGCATCCGATCGTCGTCAGAGAGTTGGCAAGTCTTCTTGGAATTTTTCGGACGTCCGACGCGGTTGATGTGCGTCCGAGGCGTGCTTCCCATCCTTCCGGACGTCCGACGCTTCCTTAAGAGCGTCCGACAGAGCTTCCTTCTTGATGTTCTTTATCCTTTCGGACGTCCAACAGATTCCTTCGGACGTCCGACATGAGTGTCCTGTTCTTGCTTCTTCTTTTGGTTGATTTTCACTTCTTGACATATTCGTACCTGATTCTTTGATAGGCAAAAAACACTTATATTTGAAGAGAGTTGGATAAACATTTCAAAGTACTTTGTGATCATCAAAACCAAGAATAACACTAGGCAGTCTGGATTCTCTGGCATACCAACTTTACCTTCTCATTAGCTTCCTCAATCCATGACACTGTTAAGGAAAACAAATCTACAGGGTGAGCAAAATACTCATGAGGCCAAGAACACACATGCAAGCACATTGTTCAAGTAACAATCCCAAATTTGACAAGTCGAGCAATAATATATCCAAGATTAACAATTTACGAGGAAAGTAACCATAAACAATTCAAGGATACTGGAGCTCTCAGGAGCTATATTCCACTTGCACAATCAATAACCTCCATGAGTTGACACTCCGTCAATCGGGTAGGTTCAGTCCGTAGAACTCCACTTAACTTGTCCCCTTTCACCTTACATACCCCTGTTTCGGGCCCGCCTGTCATTTGTTTAAGGCAATACTACTCGAGTATGCCAAGCAAGATCTCTCACTAGATCAAACTTTTCAATTTTTCCTCTGGTTTACCAAGGAGCCCTACCAAGCCCATGCCGGTTCGAGTCCAAGGTTCACCAGTGAAATGTGGGCGTCCCCCAAGCGTGTTCAAGTGTCGAGGAGATTCACTCCAATGACATATGCATCCATAGCATACTATTTCAAGTCAAACAAGCAAGTAACATGTGTAAGCAATTAAGACGTTCGAGTATTTCAAGTGTGATTCATTTATTTCAAGCGAGAACGGGTGTGATAAAGTACACCCCCGTCTCGAATTTTAAAATCTCAAGTATCAATAACAGGTAAACATGTATCTGGTTCACAGTAGTTCAAATAACACACACTTGACACTCACCAAGTAAACAAGAAGAAACGGCACTCGAAGTTCAAGCGTCCACCGTGGGATCCTCTTGAAGTTCCCCTTGTGTGCCTGAGCAATTAGTAAGGATTTATCACTTAAAACCTCCAATTATTACAAAGATTGTACTTAGTGCATAATCTAAGAAAATTCCATGAAAATGAATCCCAGTCACTCGTAAATCGGGGTTTTAAAATGGAATTATAAAGCACAAAAGCAATCGAGGTTTCATCTCAGAAATCAAGTTTAATACGTTCAAGTAACATTAAAGGAATAAGGAGAATTCAAAAATCTCCATTTCCTTAATATTCGAAAATTTCAGTTTTGGTATGAGATCTTTGAAAAATCGTATATCATTCTTTATAAGTCCAAAATTGAAAAATTTGGTACCGTTGGAAACCTCTTCCAAAGTACTAATAGTTCCTAGAATACACTTTTCTAAGATTCCAAATGGAAAACATTCAAAAATGAGCTCAAAATCGCTGTTTTGGTTCGTAAGGTAGATTTAAGTTGGTTTTTTGCCAATTTTCAAAATTTGGTGAAATTCACTTGATTGGAACTAGCCTTTGAAATTTACAACTCTATTAGTGTTGGAATCCAAGTTTACAACAAAATAAGCAGAACGAGAAACAGAGTTTTGAGTACCAAGATATGGTAGCTCAAAGTTACCCAAATTTCCTTGTTAAACAAGGGTTTTTCCAAAATCAAGTCGTTGAACTTTGGTAATATAATCGAGCAGTGAAACGGATTCGGATTGGTACCAAATTCAGCAGTATAATACTCCTATATAAAGGGTATCCCTCTATCAAATTTCATGAAAAAATACAAGGTAGTCAACCAAACAACCAAAGTTTCGAAAATCCTAAGGCAGAACTGCCTCGAGCTTTTTGTTTTCCATTCCAAACATTTGGTCAAGGAAAATTCCTCAAACATGGCTCATTTGTGTAGGAAAAGTCTGAGAAACATTCATGGTACATTTTGTAAGTGTTTTCACTCCAAGAAATTCAATTGGCAAGTCCACACCAAATCTAACACCTACTTTGCTCAAAATTTTGGGTTTTCATGAACAGGGCAAGTTTCGTATTTTGATCAAAAATTACTCAATTCAACTCGGAATTAAGCATGGTTGGTGGCGTTAGAAAAAAATTCATAAAACTAAAATTTCACAGAAGAAATCGTTATGAAATTCAGCACACAACTAGCTCAAATTCGAGCCTCAAGTTGTAGCTTCTGAACTTCGCTCCAGGAAAACTGAGAAATAGGACAGGCATCTTAAAACGGTTGGTACAGGCTACTCGGGTGGAATTAGGGGTTGGATTTTATACCGTTGGAAATATGGGAATGTCTAGTTTCAAATGCCACTAACGGCACTTGATTTCGACGTGGTAGTACAAAGTTATGGACAAAACAAGAAGGCTGTCTGAGCATTACGGGAAAATTTTCCAGGTTTACTAGCTTTGCAAGATTAATCCATTTGACCAACCAAACCTCTATATTTTTTGTTGAAACTTTATATACCATCTATAAAACATATAAAAATCATATACAAGCCATCAAACCCTCATAATTTCGCAAAAAGAGGCTCGATCAAAACAGGGGCAGAATTGAAAATTTTTCAGCCATGCATTCCTTGAAGTTAATACTAGCTATACACCATTAATCTACCAATTTGAGCACTAAACTAACATTATATCCAACATCAAGCATTACATCAGCCATAAATCCAAGAGTGGGAGTTCATAGAGCCCACCTTCAAAATTTTCCAACAATAACAAGCCACCCTGATGAATAACTAAGCTCATAAGTGTAAACCAACTTCCATAGATCAAGAATTTGAGAGTTGATCACTACTTACTTTGGTTGATGTACCAAACAGAATTTTCGGCCCTCTCCTTGCTCAAGAAGACCATGGAATGCTCCTTGTTTTTGTAGGTAGATGAACTCTCCAAGTGTTAAGCTAAGTGTAGTTCAATTTTGGTTGAATTTGGTGAAGGTTTGTGCAAGATTTGGAGATGAAAATTTGAGAAACTTTGAGTTTTTTTTTTTGCAGCTGATGGTTCGGCCAAAGTGAGGGGGCAAGATAGAGAGAGAGTGTGTGTGTAGTGCTGAAATAAAGCTTCTACAGTAAGCTTAAATGTGTGGCCACAATTCACCCCAAAAGTCAACTCTCTCTCTGTGATACCCCAAAATTTAGGATACTATTTTTGTTTAGTCTCAAAGAAAGGATTACGGTTTCTTTATTTTATTTTGTCTTAAAACATTGTTTTATTTTTTTAAAAAAAAAAGACTAGAAACCTTACTTGTACTTTAAAACCCTAGTTTACTTGTGACTAGTAGGTTATGTTTAAATCCCTCATATTTGACTCAAAACCCTAATTTTATTCTATGGAATTGTAAAATTCATCACACTTTTCTTAAAATTCCTTTTATTTGGAAATTATTCATTTAATATGATCCTACTACTCATTCATTCCTCAATAAGTGCAAATGAACCTAGAAAGTAGGGTTTCACTCTTCGTTTTCAAGGTTGGAGCAAATTAGGGTTTTCGCGATTTTTCGCCGGATGATTTTTCGGTACGGAGCAAGGATCAAATTTGGTGTTTAAGAGTGAATTTTGGGTGAGAAATAATATGTAATTAGATGCAATAATAAAAAGTTAGTGAATAGGAAGAAAAAACCCTAGTACGGGTGATTTAAGGAAAATTGGCCCGAACCGACGGGTACCGTTTGTTACCGGGTAAACACACCATTTGACCCATACTTTATTACCTTAATCTTCTCATTTTATTTTAGATAATTGACCCTCAAAATATCTCATACATCAGCCACAATATTTGACCAAGAGAAATGAGAGAAAATGCTAGAAAGAAAACAAGTGTCAAGGCATCTATGGAAGTTGGACTTTGACCAACTTGTCTTAACCTTCATAAAACAGAAATTTGACCAAATTTTCCTCATTTCTTCCCCTTTTCTTAGACTTGGTCGAAATTCTTGAGAGGAAAAACAAGAGAGGAAAAAACTTCACCTTGCACCTCAATTTCAAGCCTCAATCTTGAGTTTCAACCGATAATCTTGCAAATTCCTCCACAAAAGTTGATCTCCAAGGAAGCTTAAGGGTTTTGGTGGAGTGATTTGGGAAGAGGAAGGTCTTGGCAGCTTCTTGATATAGGGATTAAGGTGAATTTGGTAAGAAACTTCCCTCTACTTCTTATATGTGTGAACTTGAAGTTTAAAGTTATAGTTTTGATGGATTTATGGGGAAAATTTCATGGGTTAAATGGTATGTTGGGATGTTTAACTAGGGTTTATATTTTCAGCCTTGATTATGGTTATCTACCTCTTAATTGATGTTATTGAACTAGCAATTGGTGGGTTTGATGATAGAGCACTTGTTAGATATGAATTTATAGAGTAAAGGTGCAAATTTCAGAATTTGGAAACCAAGCTACCCTGTTCTGTCCGATTTTAGTGCTCCATGTTAGAGGCCGAATTAGGCTTGGTACAAAACATGAAAGTTGTAGAGAATGGTGTTTTATAGTTTCCTACAAAATTTCAGCTCAATCGGAACAATGTACCCTATGAAAAGACCAAAATACCCTTACTGCCCTAGGATATTTCCAGTGATCCGTTTTGGACAGTTCATCCAATTGATTGTGTTTATTCACTATGATCTGTGCTGATTTAGTCATTTGACAAAACATGAAAGTTTTAGTACTCTGTCTCATCTTTTCAACGCCGCCAAGAACACCTTAAATGGATCAGTGTAACCCAAGTTATAGCCACAACACTTGCACCTGTTTTGTACCTTGGATTATATACGTTTTTGAATTTTGCTTCTGACCATGTTTTATCCGTTTTGATAACGCACAAACTGGGTGTTAACCTCTTCATAAGAAATGTAGATCTTGGTCTTAGCTTCAAAATGGTATAAAGTTCATCGAAATCCGAGTCCCGTAGCTCCAGTTATTGCCAAAACAAGATCGGTTGTCAGAACTGCCTTCGAATTGGACTGTTCTGACAGGAATGTTTGGACCCATTTTCCTCCATACTCTGTATTGATTCAGCTTTTGGTCTGAACATGAAAGTTATAGCCTTATGTCTCATATTTCTAATGCCTCTGGAATTTCTTGATTTCGATTTCTGAGCTGTGAGTTACGGTCTTTCAAACAGGGCCTGTTTAGTACCCCGAAATGAAATGGCTGGAACTATTTTGTGCATTTTGCCCAATACCTATTGAGATCTGGGTTGGGATGTCTAAATAAAAGTTGTAGCCCTTCCTCGTATTTTCAAAATGGTGTCTCACCCACCTTGATCCGACATTTCTAGCCTAACGTTGATCAAAACGGTTTGAGATGGCAGATTTGGCCGTTTCCATTTTGCCGTTTCAGCACTTGCATGTGCCGATTTTGCCGTTTTGCTTGTTTTGAACATGTTAGTGGCCGTTTGTGATATTAAGTGATGCAATCTTCTATTTCAGACAGTGGTGAGTTAGGCGGAGCCGGTGGGGCCCACTACTAGCTAACACGCACGAAGTGATTTTTGCTCTTGTGCTACTTTTGTATTTTGAGTAAGTATTCAGGCCATTCTTATGCGTTCGTTGCCTACGTGTTTTGATATGTATAAAAAAGGTACGATAGGCGAGGGTGTACTTTATCGCACTCGACCTAAACTCTAATTTGCACACGTATTTGTATATGGCATATGTATATGAACCATTTTGAAACTAAAACCCTCGAACTTGTAGCGCGGGGTGACTTTCGGGTACTTTTGTGAAGTTTGTGAGTTTGAGGTCGATTTCAAGACCTAGCTGGACTATTCGAGCCGGTTAGGGCTTGGTCGAAGTCAGTCCAGCCTAGTCGGAGGTCACCAAGTTTGTTAATCCAGTTCACTGAGAATGTGAACTAAGTTTGTAGGTTCAAGTTATGAACCAAGTTTGTGACCCGAGCTTGTGACTCAAGCTCAAGTTTGTGATTTCGTTCGCTCGAGCAAGTTTGTGAGGTGACTGGCCAGTGAGGGTGATAAGGTGTTAGGTGGGAGTACAAGTGGAGTTCTACAGACCTTGTTTATGGTCGACGGAGTGTCGGCAGGAGGTCACGCATGGCAAACTACTTGGCTTTGGAGCCAACCTGTATCCTTCCTTTGTATTGTTACTTTTGCACTTGACTTGACACTTTTGTGAAATAGTTGCTTACCCCTGTTTACTTACTAAGCATATAGCTTACCCCGTTCCATTTGTTTTCCTTAGCAGGGGGCCAACGTGGGGATCGCTCGGGAAGGTGGTTAGATTTTGAACTATAGAATACTTGAATTTGTATTTGTTAAAAGTTGACGAGTAAGATGTATATAGTTGGCGTGGTGGTTGTAGTTATCAGTTTTTCTAGGTTTTACTTTTTGGTACTCGTGATATGTAATTCTTGGAGACTTGAATGTAATATTTGAGATTTATCTTATTCTTCATTGAAGGACTGTAGTGAGTGAGTGAGTCCCGGCGAGAGTTGGGCAAGCGACCCGCCAAACCCTGTGGTACGCCTTAGGGGGAGGTGGGGTCATCACACTCTTGCGCGTGTACGCGCACGTTTCGTGCTCAATTTCTCTTGCATTTGATTCACTAGTGCACTAAACCTCTAATGCACTTATAGTCATATAAATATTATTCACTCTTAATTGTCCCAAAATAAGGGTTTAAAGTCTCTCAATTAATCGCGAGCGTGAAAACGCGTATTTCCAATTTAGGCGCGATAAAGTGAAACTTTCGAGAAATTCTTATAACGATCGTACCACTAACTATCAGTTGAGTACTTAAACCTAAAATTACCTATTTTAGGACCATTATACATGTCTCCAATTTTTCGAGCTTATTGTTCTTCCAATTGACTAAAATTTTCAAACACGTTTTCATTATTTTCATTAATCGAACTTCCAAAAATTAATTTTTGAAACGAGTCACTTTAAAAATATAATGAAGTCATAATTCCATGTATTTAAGTCTAATAAAATTAGAAAATAATAATCAGAGCAAATATTCAGATAAATAAGCAAAAATAGGAGTCGAAAAATAATAATTTTTACGAGTCCTCACATCCTCTCCCCCTTAAGAAAAATTTCGTCCTCGAAATTTACCTTGATTGGTGAACTGGCCTGGATACTTTTCTCAAATTGTTTTTTCGACCTCCCATTTTGCTTCCTCCAACCCATGGTTCTTCCAGAGAACTTTTACTAATGGTATCTATTTATTCCTCAATTCCTTCACCTTCCTATCCAGAAGCTTAACTGGTTTCTCCTCATAGGTTAAGGTCTTATCAATCTCAATACTCTCTGGTTGTAAGACATGTGAAGGGTCTGGGTGGTACTTCTTAAGCATAAACACATGGAATACATTATGGATTTGAGATAAACTCGGCGGCAATTCCAATTTGTATGCTACATTCCCCACACGCTGAATAAGCTTATAAGGTCCTACAAATCTTGGTTGTAACTTCTTTCCCTTTTCAGACAGCAAACTTGCTTTCAATGGTGTGATCTTGAGAAACACTAGATCTCCAACCGCGAATTCTAAATCCTTTTTCCGATTATTGGCATAGCTCTTTTGACGGCTCTGGGCAGTCTGGATTCTCTGACGTACCAACTTTACCTTCTCATTAGTTTCCTCAATCCATGACACTGTGGTCGGATCTAAGATCTTCCGTTCACCTACTTCCTCCTAACAAATCGGAGATCTACACTTTCGGCCATAAAGCGCTTCATACGGAGCCATTTAAATAGAAGAGTGGAAACTGTTGTTATTGGCGAATTCCACTAAAATCAAAAACTTACTCCAACTCTCCCCAAAATGCAGAACACAAGTTCTCAACATATCCTCAAGGGTCTGAATTGTCCTTTCAGACTGTCCATCGGTTTGGGGATCATAAGTAGTACTAAAGTTTTATTTAGTCCCTAACACTTCTTGCATCTTTTGCCAGAATCTCGGAACAAATCTTGGATCTCTATCCGACACGATACTGACAGGGATTCCATGTAACCTAATGATCTCATCCAAATACAATTTGGCCAACTTCTCCAATGGGTACTTCATGTTAATCAACAGAAAATGAGCCGATTTGGTCAATTTATCCACTATCACCCAAATCGCGTCACGGTCTCTCTGTGTTCTTGGTAATCCCGATACAAAATCCATGGTGATATTCTCCCATTTCTACTCAGGTATTTCTAGAGGTTGCAAAAGTCCCGATGGTTTCTGATGTTCGGCTTTAACCTGTTGACAAATTAAACATGTTTGGACAAATTGAGCAATCTCCTGCTTCATGTTCTCCCACCAATACAGACTCTTTAAGTTTTGGTACATTTTATTCCCTCCTCGATGTACCGTAAACTTTGATCGGTGTGCCTCTTCTAAAATTTTCTTTTTAAGCCCTTCATCCTTTGGCATAACTACTCGATTTCGAAATGTCAATACATCATTCGATCCCAAATTATAGTCCGACTTGTCCCCCTTTTTAACCTTTTCCAACCACTTCTGCACTTCAGTGTCCTTTCCTTGAGATTTCTTGATACGTTCCATCAAAGTGGAATTCAATACAATATTTTCCAAAATTACTTTCCTCGGTTCCAGTCGAGAATTCCAATAACTAACTTCTTCCAACAATTGGAATTCCTTAATCATCAATCCAGCCATCTGTACTTGACGACTCAAAGCATCAGCCACTACATTAGCTTTCCCTAGATGGTACTTAATCGTACAGTCATAGTCTTCCAGAAATTCCATCTATCTACGTTGCCTCAAATTCAATTTCTTTTGTGAAAATAAGTACTTAAGACTTTTGTGATCAGTAAAGACTTCAAATGTTACTCCATACAAGTAACGTCTCCATTTCTTCAAAGCAAAGATCACAGCCGCTAACTCCAAATCATGAGTCGAGTAATTCCCTTCATGCGGTTTCAGTTTCCTAGAGGCATATGCTATCATTTTGTCATTTTGCATCAAAACACACCCCAAACCTTCCTTAGATGCATCTGTGAAAACCACAAAACTATCCTTCCCATTGGGTAGAGCTAATACTGGAGCTTTGGTTAAGCGTCTTCTCAATTCCTGGAAACTCTCTTCGCACTTAAGACTCCAAATAAACTTCTCACTTTTCTTAGTCAGCTCGGTCATTGGTCCAGCAATTCTAGAAAAATCTTTGATAAATCTCCGGTAATATCCTGCTAATCCAATAAAACTCCGAATCTCGGTAGGGTTTTTCGGTCGTTTCCATTTCGAAACATCTTCAACTTTAGCTGGATCCACTTTAATCCCATCCTTCGAAATTATGTGTCCCAAGAAAGTCATTTCTTTTAACCAGAACTCACACTTGCTAAACTTAGCATATAATTGATGTTCCCTCAAAGTTTACAAAACAATTCTCAAATGCTTCTCATGATCCTTCACATTCTTAGAATACATTAAAATGTCATCAATGAAAACCACCACAAATTGATCTAGATAAGACTTAAAAACCCTATGCATTAGATCCATGAAAGCAGCAGGTGCATCCGTTAACCCAAACAGCATTACGGCAAATTCAAAATGTCCATATCTCGAGTTAAAAGCAGTCTTGGGTATGTCATTCTTCAAAATCCTCAACTGATAATAACCCTGTCTCAAATCCAATTTCGAGAATACTACAGCCCCTTGCAATTGGTCAAATAATTCATCAATGTGGGGCAATGGGTACTTATTCTTAATAGTGACCTCATTCAAGCCTCTATAGTCTATACATAACCTCAAACTCCCGTCCTTTTTCTTAACGAACAAAACTGGGGATTCCCATGGAGAATCACTCTCTTTTATAAAATCCCTTTCCAGCAAGTCTTGCAGTTGTAATTTCAACTCCTTCAATTTCGCTGGAGCCATCCGATATGGCGTCTTAGAGATAGGTGTCACTTCCGGAGTTACATCAATCTTAAAAGCTATTTCTCGTTTCTGGAGATAGAGATTCTAACTCTTTGGGAAAAACATCTGGAAAGTCTTTCACTACAGGCATGTCCTCCAAATTTACCTTATCACTAGGGGTGTTAATAAGAAAAGTCAAATACCCTTGAACTCCTTTACTTAATAATTTTCTAGCCTGAATTCCTGAAATAAGTGCAGATGAAGCCAATTTACCCCTTACATCCAGCTTCAGGGTTGCCTCACTTGGAATACACAATTCTACAATTTTCGTCATACAATTCAACTGGGCATTATAACGGGCTAGCCAATCCATTTCTAAAATCACATCATATCCCTTAATTGCTAAACCTACCAGGTCGGCCAATAGTTTTCGTTCCTCGACACAGACTTCACAATCTCTATGTACCAGGTTAGCAATTAAACTTTGATCTCCAGTAGGTGTTTTAACTTCCAAGTCATACAGTAACTTAATTGGCTTCAGGTCTATCCCACTCATAAAGTTAGGGTTTACAAAAGAATGTGTTGCCCCCGGATCAATTAAAACCCTAGCTAAACGATGAAAATTTGGAATTGTACCTTCAACCACTTCAGTCGCCTCAGGAACCTGCTGATAGTCCAGTGCATAAACTCTAGCTGGCACTTTCGATCGACTTCCTCCAGCACTGGCCTGCTTAGAGGTTGACTTTTCTGGCCTTTGAGTGTTACTTCCCATTTTTGGTGCTTTCGAACAATTCGCGACTTGATGTTCGGCACTACCACAAAACAAGCACTTCTCCGACTTTCTCCAACAGTCATTCTCGGAGTGATTGGGTTTCCCACAGTATCCACAAGTAACCTGAGGGTCACTGCCGAACTAGTAGAAGGCGCACCCCTAACTTGAGTTGGGCCACCACGACCTCCTCTAGACAGAGCTCCCCTAGAAGCTCCAGCAATCCTTGTTCCTCCCTTTCCTCTTCCCATTTTGAAAGGTTGTGCACTCTTACCAGCCTGCCCTGTTGCAGAGCCAGAAAAATATCTCTTTCTATTGTGAAAGTCTCTCACCTGCAATCTTGTACTCTCAACCCTTTGTGCCTTCTCTAAAGCTTCAGTAAATGTAGAGATTTGGGCTGAGGACAAACCCTCCTAAATTTCCACATTGAGTCCTTGTACAAATCGCCTTATCCGCTTCTATTCATTAGTTACCAATTCAGGGGCATACTTGGAAAGTTTAGTAAATTTCCCTTCATACTCCGCTACACTAAGGGTTCCTTATTTCAATTTGATAAATTCATCCTCCCTCTTCTCCTGCATTAAGGGTGGAAGAAACTTTTCATTAAACTCCCTCGTAAAATTCTCCCAAGTCCAAGGGGTTTGAACTCTTTCCCATTTTCTGTTCACCATGTCCCACCAAGCACGAGCTACTCCCTCAAACTGGAAGGTCACAAAATTCACTCGCCTATCTTCAGTGTAGTCTAAAGTAGCGAATATGTTGATCATCCTTTCTAACCAATTCTCCGCTACCTCAGGATCAGGTTCGCCAAGGAACTTAGGCGGGTTAAATTTCAAGAACCTCTCTAGGCTCTATCCTCTCCTCTTTTCTGACCCCCAGGTTGGTTAAGCGATTCAAGACTTTGTCTATCAGCTAAGCGCTCTAGAATATCAGTCATCCTATTAATGGCAGTAGCCACTTGATTACCCTCAATATTTTCCTGACCCTGGGTTGGTCCAATTGCCGATCCCTGGTCATTCCCCTGAGATTGGGCCTGTCTAGTGCAAGAAATAAGTCAATTATGCGGTGCAAAGTAGAAAGCAGGAATAAATCAAGAAAACACTGGAAATAACAATAATTTACATTCATTAGAATATCAAGTTCATACAACTAGCAAGTCATGGGGTAGTCACAAAAATATAGCACACAGGTGCTGTGAGAACCCGTAAAACCCTAATATTTTTCTTAGGGTTTATTACCCCTGAATTGCATATATTTTTGCATTTTCGGGCTAAGAAATATTTTCTGGTAGATTTTATGCGTAATTATAGTTTTAAGATGATTTTTCTAGTATTGGAGAGTTTTTAGAAAATTAAGAGTAAATAGTGGACGTGGGACCCACTAGTGCGAAAAGTTCGGAAAAATTCGGCCAATAAGGTTAAGTTTCGGATACTGTGTAAAATTTATCGAGTGTTAAGGGATAAGTAGAATGTGTGAAGTGATTGATGTGAGAGGGAAAAGAAAGATAAGAATGCATTAATGAGTGTGACAAGTGTCACAATATGATTGGTTGGACTTTAAGAATTACTATTCACTATCTTGACTTTTTTGACCAAAGGATTAAATATCAAAAAAATGCACAAAATTCACCATTTTCTTCTCCATGGTGGCCGGATCTCCCTAGCTCAAGAAGGAAGGAATTTCTTCAACTCTCAAGCTTCCATCTCACTCAATCTTCCACAAACAAGAGCTTAGACTAGATTTCACTCCATAAAAACCTTTCTTCTAGTGCTAATAAGTGTATTAGTGAAGTTGATTTGAAGAGCTAAGGTGTCCACAATCCCTATCTCTCTTGATTTCTTGGTAAGTGATGCTTGAACACCCTACTACATCTAATGATGCTTATGTTTGGCTTAGAAGTGGCTAAAGTGGTGGATTATATGATTTATTTCTTGGTTTGGCTTGATTTGGTGAAGTTTTTAATTTTATGATGAATTTTCTGGTTTAATATGAAATGGATGTTGTAGCCATCTTTGTTGATTGGCAATGGACTATAATGACTCTAGTAGGTGTGAATTGTGGATAAATGCAACCAATTTTGGATTTGAAGTGAATTGTGCAAAGTTAGGGTTCATAATCCCCTAATTCTGTCCGGTTTTAGATCATAGGGTTAGAGGCCGAATTGGACTTTATTCAAAACATGAAAGTTGTAGGTATTGATGTGTTTGAGATGCCTACACAATTTCAGGTCATTTGGATTAGTGTAGAGTGAGTTATGTCGGAATTACTGTAGCTGTTCTGCTTTGGTCAGAATGCAAAAACTGCGTTGGTATTTGGCTATTTTGACTGGAATTGGTTTGGATTTTGAAGTTGGTGTCTTCTGATGAAATGTAGCTGGATGTCTTAGCTAACATATGCCTTTGGAATTTCGGCATTTGGACTTGTATAGACCGAGTTATAGTAATTACAGTTTTGTGTGATTTGCAAACCTGTTTTGGGAATTCTGGTATAGTATTTTGCATATTTGACCTAGTTGTCTTAGGAACTGGATTGGGTGACCTTCTACATTGTTGTAGCTCTGTTTCTTGGCTTCGAAATGGTGGGTCTTACACCCCCATCCGATAATTGTAGTGAGAGTTGTGCCATTACCGCATTATGAGGTCAAATCCGGTTTTCTTATCAAGGCTTAAGTTAAAGCCCTCTCTTAATTTCTGGTTTGCTATCATGCTTGTATATGTTTATAAAACCCTATTGGGGTTGTGAATTGGTGTTGTTTATGGCTCGGTATGGAGTCTTATTATATGTGTTACATGTTCTAGGGCGTGACGGTAGCTCACGACGTCTTGGTGATCGTGGTGCATGAAACACCATTTACTTGGTTGGTGAGTATACTACTCACTTATTTGTTACAATGTGACTTCGTGCTATGTGAATTGTTGCCTTGAAGGCTTATTTGGTTATTGGAAATGATTGAGGTGGGGGTGTACTTGACCGCCCTCACCCCTTGTAATTTCCTTTATAGCTATTTACCGTTTTACTGAAATACTGCATTTGTTATATGAGATACTGAATTCCATGTATGGAAACTGAATTGGTGTCATTTGGGACGATTGTCCAACGGCCTTACTGTATTACTGAGCTCAACCCCGTTTGGTAGTCAATTGGATCGAGCCGGCGAGGGCTTGGTCGTGAAAATTGTCATGCCACGGGGACTGTACTGAGGAACCTTGTAGTAATGAGACTCTCGGTTCCGGTAAACTCGAGTATTACCAAAATGACTGAATGGAGTGCGGGCCCGGTTGGGGTATGATGGGTGGAAGGATGGAAGTTAAGCGAGGTCTACGGTTGTTTGGTACTTTTAAAATTGACGGAGGGTCAATGAGGTTGGATCAAGATTGCAAGCGTGGAAATGGGCTCTTGAGAGCCGACTGTATCCTTTCACTGATTTGCTTTACTTCGAAATTGCATACTTGAATTGAATGGTTAAGCTTATGTGATCTTGACTGCTATTGTGATAGTTGCTTACTGGGCTTTAGCTCATTCCGTGTCATTTGTTTTCCTTACAGGAGAATGAACATTTTTGGAAAGATTGTGATAGTTGGATGACAAGTTGAGCTTTGTACATGTATTTTGAATAGCTCCTTGAGGGTGAAAACCCTAAGTGTTTTGATTCCACCAATGTTTGGTGTGTAATTGGCTAGTGATATATGTATGAACTAGATGGATATTTTGGTAGGCCGTTTGGCTTGTAAATGTTGATTTCCAATGTATGTATACGTTTGGCTGTGGTTTGGATAAATTTCAGCTTCGATTTTCATTTTTTTTATTTTGTGATTTTGACTTGTTTGCGCGCAATGGTAAGTTCCGGAACGTAATAGATCGACGTAAACTGAACCGTTAGTCCTGGCGAG
Source organism: Coffea arabica (assembly GCF_036785885.1). Lineage (NCBI taxonomy): Eukaryota > Viridiplantae > Streptophyta > Magnoliopsida > Gentianales > Rubiaceae > Coffea > Coffea arabica. The sequence goes on along the minus strand of NC_092320.1, from coordinate 44,343,030 downwards.
AGCTGGGCAGGCAGTCCGCTAACCCCTTTGGTTCGCCTTAGGGGAAGGTGGGGCTGTCACAGGTGGTATCAGAGCCTAGGTTTGAATTAGCCTGGGTGTTATAGGAATGCTTGACTTGAGAATTCTATTGTTTATGCCTATTAAGTGTAATCATATTATTTCTTCCTTTGCTATAGGATGGATGCGAGTGGTGACCCGAGTGACCGTCCGGCAGGAGATCGTCCTCGTAGTACGCTGCCGCCAATTAAGTATCAACTTAGGCAGAAGGGGGCCGTGGTGCATTGGAGCCCGGCCAGCCGCGTTCGACAGTGCGAGTGCCGTAGCAACTACGCCTATCCAAACGCTCTAGTGTTGGCGGTGGCAAAGGAACGTGAGGAGTTTGCTAAGGATAATACTAAGTGTCGCGCCCTATTTTTTATAAATAAATAAATAGTTTAAAAAAATGTATTTGTGTGTGATTGGAAAATGAATTGTGATTTAAAAGAAAAATGGGTCTAAATGGGGTTTTGAGAATGCGACGATTTGACCTAAAATGTAGCTTAAAAAGGGTTTTTGAAATTAAAATCGGAGTCGCCACTTGGTAATGAGTTAAGGTGTACCAAGTCACCTAAAAAATGAATTTTTTAAGAAAAATGAGAAAAAATTAGTAAGAAACCCCTTTTAAACGACTCCTAGTCCACGTAAACCAAGGAAAAAGGTTCGGGAGTCACATTTGACAAAGGGGAAGGCAAGGATACAATCCAAGGCACCCCTTTGACCTAGCCAAGGCTAGTTGCGTGATTTAATCAAAGATTTTCTTGTTTTAACCAAAGAATTTATTACATTTGGATGTGCTACATGAAATGCAAAACCCTAGATTCTAGGATGTCTCTTGTAAGGTTTTTGGTCCCAACCACATGAATTGTGGCGGCCAATGAAAGAAAACCTTATAGAGGTCGATTAATGCAAATGATGATTCAAGTGCAAGTGTGCAAGTGTATAAAAAGGTGCATGTGTGAAATTGTACAAAATTCAAGTGTTTTTGTGTGCAAGTGTGTAAAAATAGAATAATAGATATATAAGGTAAAGGGGAATTCCATTTGTGAGGTGAAAATGAGCACGTGATAGGAAAAATGTAGTGAGAAAGTATGGTTTGAGAAAAGTGAAAAAATGTGGTTAAAAGAGTATGTAGATGATAAAAATGAAAGTATGACCCTACAGGAATGCAACAAGTCGGGTACGGGGGTTGACTCCTAACTTTTCGACTTCTATTTTCCCTTTGATTAGAAGGCAAAACTAGCGTGCTAAGGCTATCGAGTAGCCACACTCGCTCGTTTTCCTTATCGGAAGGGGATTTTCACGCAAATGAACCCTAACTAGCATGAGATGCAAGTCCTAAAATGAGGGGGAAGGGGTTTGAGGAACATACCAAATGGCAAACTAAGGAAAAATGCGTGATATGTGGTGATCATGCACTTAATGAAAAAGGGAAAAAAGAACCTATTGGGTCTAGCATTGGACTAGCCCATTCTATGAATTCCGACTAGCGTTGGACTAGTGGAAACGATAAAAGAAGCCACAACTAGCGTTGGACTAGTGTGGTGACGTACATTCATCCATTCCATTCATCTATACTACAAAAAGTGAGTAGACATGCAAATCACCTAAATCATGTAGCACTTATCATGCTCGACTAGATGCAAGATCCTAATAAAGCATTTAACATATAACACATAGGCATGCAAACATTACATTTGCTAACTAAAACAAAGGGGAAAGGGAAAATGGACCAAATTACTTTGCTACGCCCTATCTATTACAAGCCAAGAGGTGTACACATACCCCATTAATAGAAATCGAAAGTAAATGAAATAAATGAAAGGAAATAAGGAGCGGCTAGGAAAGCAAGTAGACATGCAAATTTCAATTAGCACATTAGTCCACATAGGAGAGAGACAAAAGGGGTAAAAGAGATTATACCTCCCCGTTGGTGATACTAAGGAAGTAAACAAACTCAACTTGGTTTGAGTCACCCAAGAAAAGACTAACTTAGGCTAAAATCACCAAAAAACAAAAGATTAATGCACCAATTTAGTGATAAGATATAAACTAAACAATTTGAACCCACCAAAACATCAAACTTTCCCTCAATTGTAACTCAATGAAGTCAAAACTACTTAAAGACCAAGGCAGAAGGCATGATCATCCAAACCCCAAGCATAACGTCTACTAAAGACCCAAAAGCAAGCACTACTCAACCATTTGAACGTAATTGAAACATTTAAAAACACAAAAAGTTCCCCAAGTAAATAACAAGATCCAAACAAACATTATGGAATTTTGAAGGTCCAAGAATGAACAAGGGTCCACGAATGATTTAAACATGCATTTTGAAAACTCAATAGCAACCATTAATCAACCAAATAAAACCAATTGAAAAATTTAAGAGCTTCAAAAGTCCCAAAAACAATGAAAGGCCAAATGATGACTCAAAATACACCCACCTTAGGACCTAATTGTAAAGAAATGAGAACATGCTTGGGCTTTTATGGAATATGGAGAAGCTTGAGGGATTAAATTGATTAAGTATTCAAATTACTTGGGCCATAGTGAGCCAAGGGGAAATTTGAGGGGTTTAAGTGCAAAGTTCAGAATTTGTTTCATGCATGTTCATGCAACATACGTAGAATCTTTTCTCATTTCAGATTTTCTTCCATTTGCAACATGCAGCGTCCCATTTCCAACCGAAGCACATTATCAACGAACAATCATTTTCGAATCAAAACAACCATGAGATCCCACTCCCCTAAACATCAACCAAACCGAAAGACAGCAGAATCTGGAATATAAGTAAACAGCAAAGAGAAGAAAGCACTTTGGCCAGAATTTTCCGCAAATTTCTGCTGCAAAGTTCCTATGCCTTTCAGCTTAGTCATGCCTTCTTGCACAACCAAGGAGAAGGAAACTATAACATGGTATTTCAACGAGAAAATGATTCCAACCTTCCAATATAATGACCCAAGAATCATCAGCGAAATTACTCAATTCTGTTCATTGAAGCTTCGAAAGCAGAAAGGAATCGCGCAAGGCAGCAAAGACACCATCGATGAGATAAAGAGGAAAAGAAAGAAAAAACGAACGATCAACACGTATGGCCCAAGATAACTAAAGGGAAACTTCCTATAACCTGAATTGATAAGATCTGGAAACATAACAAAACCCAAAAAAAGAACTATGAAACATCCAAATCTTAAACCCCCTCAAAAATCTGGATTTTCTAGTTGCTTGTTGCAGCAGATTTTTGTGCACAAACCACAACCGAACACAGCTTGAAACCAAGCAACAGGCTTACCAAATACTTTTCTCACTCTTCAACATAAAGCCTTTGGATTTAAATACCAAGAAAAATCAGAATAAAAACATGCAAAACTGGAAATCTTTCTGCGGTTTCACAATTCAACCAAAATAGATTCATGCGAAGTGATTTAAACCACACTTTTTGATCTATCCACCACACTCAAAGGCAAATAACTGCTCCCATTACTCAAAACACCCAAAACACAAATTACCTACTTCCAACAGATCCAACAACGCAGCTAGATAGGGAAAACTTTGTCTCCTATACGGTTGAAGAATCACAAAAGCTCCTAGGCAAGACGTCCGAACGCAAACTGATGAAGATGATTCTACCACAGAGATGTCCAGTGTTGGAAAAACCGCAACTTGGAGATCCAATCTGGTTTGTCTCCTTGTTCAGCCCTCACAAAGTTCTCCCCTTTCTTTCGGAATCTCTAATTCTCAGCTCCAAACCCAGTTCTGGGTTCCTTTCTTTTCCTTCAGTCGCCCACAGCTTTCCTCTACCCCCAGAAAAATTTTAATCTTCCCTAGCTTTCTTGATTTTCTCCTTTTCTGGCTCCTTTTCTGATTTCCTCACTCAGCCGTTCTCCTTTTTGTTTCTTAGTCGATCATCTCTGCCGTTCTCTGTTATCCCCCAACTCTCTCTCTCTATCCAGCCGCCAACCCCTCTATCTTTCTCTCTCTATCTCCCAAGACTTCCGCCGTCCTCCCAACCTTACTCTCCTCCCTAGCCGTTCCTTTCTACTTAGCTCTTTCTCGGTTGGTTGGTTTTCAGTCTTTCCTCCCTATCAGCCGCCACTCTCCCTCTCTCTGTATGCTCTCTCTTGTTTAGCCGTCCGAAAACCTCTCAAAAACCCCAGCCTTTCTCACAACCAACTTTTTCTTTCCAGCCGTCAATTTCACCCTTTTTCCCTAGCCCTCGGTCAGCTTGCTCTCCAAATCTCTCTTTCTTTTCAACTCTCTCGGTCCCCCCCCTTGCGGCTGCCTTTTCTTTTGCTATTTATATCATCAACCCCCCTCCTAAACCCTTAAAACATTGCCACCATATTTGCAGCTTAAGGAGCCGCACAAGTCCTCCTTTGCAAACTGCAAAAAATTGCAGCTTGCATGCCGCGGCTCTATTTCTATTTTTTTTTATTTTTTTTTAACTTAATAAATACAGAATATAAATAATAATAATAATAACAAAATGACAAAACTATGTAATAATAATGAAAACAAATAAATAAAATAAAAAAACAACAAAAATATCCATTTTTCAAATTTTCTTCATTTTTCCCCTTTTTTCTTTTTTTCTTTTCTTTTCTCAAAATAACTTAACAAAAATAACTAAAGTGCCAAAAGATTGAATTTGAACGTATTTTTGTGAACAATTTTCCTTTTTTCCTTTTTTTATGATTTTTCTTTTTCTCTTTTTTTTCTTTTTTTATGATTTTTCTTTCTTTCTTTTTTTTCCTCAAGAAAGCATTGAATAAAAACAAAATGACTAAAACATATTTTTTGATGTTTTCCTTTTCTTTTTCTAAAACTCTATGCTAATCCTAAACTTAAAAGTTAAAACTAAAAACTAAAACTAAAAGTAAATAAGAATGAATAGCAAATGAAATAGGTCAACTAAAAGGGCGAAAATGAATAAAACTAAAATATCATAACAACTAATAGTGCAAAACACACAATAACGAACTAAAATGCAAGCAATCTAAAATGAAAATCATGAAATAGATGATACATACAAATTATTCAAAATTTGGTGTCTACAGTTTGCCCCTCTTTGTCTGAGTTTTGAAAAAACTTGAGACAAAGAAGTAGACACCAAATACCTACCTGCATTCTTCGGCTGCGAATTACTCAAACGATGGGGATTGACCCCAGACAGGAAATTTTAAAATTGGGATAGACCCACGAGATAGACCCGAACAAAAATTTAAATTTGGGATAGACCCACGGGATAGACCCGAACAGAAATTTAAAATTGGGATAGACAGAAATTTAAAATTGGGATAGACCCACGGGATAGACCCGGACAGAAATTTAAAATTGGGATAGACCCACGGGATAGACCCGGACAGAAATGTAAAATTGGGATAGACCCACGGGATAGACCCGAACAGAAATTTAAATTTGAGATAGACCCACGGGATAGACCCGAACAGAAATTTAAATTTGGGATAGACCCACGGGATTGACCCGGACAGAAATGTAAAATTTGGGATAGACCCACGGGATAGACCCGGATAGAAATTTAAATTTGGGATAGACCCACGGGATAGACCCGGACAGAAATGTAAAATTGGGATAGACCCGGACAGAAATGTAAAATTGGGATAGACCCTCGGGATTTAAAACGATGAGTTGAGTTTTTACCTGAGAACAGCTAAAAGTTTTGCATCGAGGGAAGATTTGATCCTTGTAGCTGAAACAATAGCTGATTTTGATTTAACATATTGTTTCTTCTGATTGCACTTGCCAATAATACTGTTGATTCGTCTTTGTCCACTGGGGGAGTTTTTTTCTGACATTAATTTGGGCGAGAAAAGATGGTGGTTGTTTCTATTTGTAGATGTAGCATTCCTGCAAGAAAAGAGGAAATAATGGACTTGCCACCATCATTTGATCCGGTTTGCCTTGAGAATCGTGTAAACATGAGTCTTTTGATGCCTTTGCCAACTTTTGCTGCGGCATCTGCCTTGGTTGAATTTGTAATTTTGAAACCTTTCGATTCCGGAGACCAATAAAGTGCGCATTTACCATGTCACCAAATCCATGTAGCAGCTTGGTTGCATTTTACTCACTTTAATAGATGATTGAATCCCCTATCCTTGCACAAACCTTAGGGTTTATCATCCATCCGAATCCAATGGTGAAAGAATGATGCATGAAAAATCAAAATATATGCAAGGTGATTTCCTATGTTCTGCATGGAATGAATATGTCAAAAAATGTAAAACACATCCAACTATGTTTAATCCTATAAAATGCCATGAATACCAACACATGAGAAAAGATGTATTTGGAAAAGAATGTTTTTACAAAGCAACACAGTTTTGGCCAACAGATGTCATATTCAAATCTCTGGATATCGTTGTTCTAGAATTTAATATTGGCCGAAGTATGACAAAAATGAGAAGAAATCCAAATGAACCAAGTCACTAGCTGTTCCTCCTCGTGCTTGCTCGTTGCAAAAACCTGCCTTGGCGCCCTTTCTGGTTTTTACCAAGGTTGCCCCCACCCTTTTTGTTTTTGTTTTGCTTGTTTTTTGTTTTTGTTTTTGTTTTGTTTTTTTTTTTGAGGCGCCCTTTCGGGTTTCACCTAAGAAGCAATGGAAGAGCTTGACCAAAATCGACTCAGAAACATGAATTAAAGATTTCTGGCATCAGTAAAATGTACTTCCCTCATAAGATTAGGCGAATACATTACGGACATCACCTGCCAGTTGATTAACAAATTTTCTAATAGAAATGCAGCAAGTGACGAAAGACAGGACTTTGGGCTTTTATAATGAGGTCCGGTGGGATGCTTTGAAAAAAAGTTGAAGCTTGAAAGCAAAATTTCTGAAAGGTGTGAAATAACCTGAGATTGCATCATTTTGAGACCATCTCCAATTTTTGAACGAAACCGAGGAAGATTTGCCCCAGTTTGATTGAATTCTTCTCTTTGCATTTTTCATTGCATTTTTTCACTTTTGCATTTTTCTTCAAAAATTAAATTTGCCCCAGTGTGGGATTCTTTCTTTTTCCATCTTTCTTTCAAAGATAAATTTGCCCCAGTGTGAGGTTTTTCTTTTTCCATCTTTCTTTTCAAAATAAATTTGCCCCAGTGTGGGGTTTGGTCCCAAAATAAGGGTTTAAAGTCTCTCAATTAATCGCGAGCGTGAAAACGCGTATTTCCAATTTAGGCGCGATAAAGTGAAACTTTCGAGAAATTCTTATAACGATCGTACCACTAACTATCAGTTGAGTACTTAAACCTAAAATTACCTATTTTAGGACCATTATACATGTCTCCAATTTTTCGAGCTTATTGTTCTTCCAATTGACTAAAATTTTCAAACACGTTTTCATTATTTTCATTAATCGAACTTCCAAAAATTAATTTTTGAAACGAGTCACTTTAAAAATATAATGAAGTCATAATTCCATGTATTTAAGTCTAATAAAATTAGAAAATAATAATCAGAGCAAATATTCAGATAAATAAGCAAAAATAGGAGTCGAAAAATAATAATTTTTACGAGTCCTCACATCCTCTCCCCCTTAAGAAAAATTTCGTCCTCGAAATTTACCTTGATTGGTGAACTGGCCTGGATACTTTTCTCAAATTGTTTTTTCGACCTCCCATTTTGCTTCCTCCAACCCATGGTTCTTCCAGAGAACTTTTACTAATGGTATCTATTTATTCCTCAATTCCTTCACCTTCCTATCCAGAAGCTTAACTGGTTTCTCCTCATAGGTTAAGGTCTTATCAATCTCAATACTCTCTGGTTGTAAGACATGTGAAGGGTCTGGGTGGTACTTCTTAAGCATAAACACATGGAATACATTATGGATTTGAGATAAACTCGGCGGCAATTCCAATTTGTATGCTACATTCCCCACACGCTGAATAAGCTTATAAGGTCCTACAAATCTTGGTTGTAACTTCTTTCCCTTTTCAGACAGCAAACTTGCTTTCAATGGTGTGATCTTGAGAAACACTAGATCTCCAACCGCGAATTCTAAATCCTTTTTCCGATTATTGGCATAGCTCTTTTGACGGCTCTGGGCAGTCTGGATTCTCTGACGTACCAACTTTACCTTCTCATTAGTTTCCTCAATCCATGACACTGTGGTCGGATCTAAGATCTTCCGTTCACCTACTTCCTCCTAACAAATCGGAGATCTACACTTTCGGCCATAAAGCGCTTCATACGGAGCCATTTAAATAGAAGAGTGGAAACTGTTGTTATTGGCGAATTCCACTAAAATCAAAAACTTACTCCAACTCTCCCCAAAATGCAGAACACAAGTTCTCAACATATCCTCAAGGGTCTGAATTGTCCTTTCAGACTGTCCATCGGTTTGGGGATCATAAGTAGTACTAAAGTTTTATTTAGTCCCTAACACTTCTTGCATCTTTTGCCAGAATCTCGGAACAAATCTTGGATCTCTATCCGACACGATACTGACAGGGATTCCATGTAACCTAATGATCTCATCCAAATACAATTTGGCCAACTTCTCCAATGGGTACTTCATGTTAATCAACAGAAAATGAGCCGATTTGGTCAATTTATCCACTATCACCCAAATCGCGTCACGGTCTCTCTGTGTTCTTGGTAATCCCGATACAAAATCCATGGTGATATTCTCCCATTTCTACTCAGGTATTTCTAGAGGTTGCAAAAGTCCCGATGGTTTCTGATGTTCGGCTTTAACCTGTTGACAAATTAAACATGTTTGGACAAATTGAGCAATCTCCTGCTTCATGTTCTCCCACCAATACAGACTCTTTAAGTTTTGGTACATTTTATTCCCTCCTCGATGTACCGTAAACTTTGATCGGTGTGCCTCTTCTAAAATTTTCTTTTTAAGCCCTTCATCCTTTGGCATAACTACTCGATTTCGAAATGTCAATACATCATTCGATCCCAAATTATAGTCCGACTTGTCCCCCTTTTTAACCTTTTCCAACCACTTCTGCACTTCAGTGTCCTTTCCTTGAGATTTCTTGATACGTTCCATCAAAGTGGAATTCAATACAATATTTTCCAAAATTACTTTCCTCGGTTCCAGTCGAGAATTCCAATAACTAACTTCTTCCAACAATTGGAATTCCTTAATCATCAATCCAGCCATCTGTACTTGACGACTCAAAGCATCAGCCACTACATTAGCTTTCCCTAGATGGTACTTAATCGTACAGTCATAGTCTTCCAGAAATTCCATCTATCTACGTTGCCTCAAATTCAATTTCTTTTGTGAAAATAAGTACTTAAGACTTTTGTGATCAGTAAAGACTTCAAATGTTACTCCATACAAGTAACGTCTCCATTTCTTCAAAGCAAAGATCACAGCCGCTAACTCCAAATCATGAGTCGAGTAATTCCCTTCATGCGGTTTCAGTTTCCTAGAGGCATATGCTATCATTTTGTCATTTTGCATCAAAACACACCCCAAACCTTCCTTAGATGCATCTGTGAAAACCACAAAACTATCCTTCCCATTGGGTAGAGCTAATACTGGAGCTTTGGTTAAGCGTCTTCTCAATTCCTGGAAACTCTCTTCGCACTTAAGACTCCAAATAAACTTCTCACTTTTCTTAGTCAGCTCGGTCATTGGTCCAGCAATTCTAGAAAAATCTTTGATAAATCTCCGGTAATATCCTGCTAATCCAATAAAACTCCGAATCTCGGTAGGGTTTTTCGGTCGTTTCCATTTCGAAACATCTTCAACTTTAGCTGGATCCACTTTAATCCCATCCTTCGAAATTATGTGTCCCAAGAAAGTCATTTCTTTTAACCAGAACTCACACTTGCTAAACTTAGCATATAATTGATGTTCCCTCAAAGTTTACAAAACAATTCTCAAATGCTTCTCATGATCCTTCACATTCTTAGAATACATTAAAATGTCATCAATGAAAACCACCACAAATTGATCTAGATAAGACTTAAAAACCCTATGCATTAGATCCATGAAAGCAGCAGGTGCATCCGTTAACCCAAACAGCATTACGGCAAATTCAAAATGTCCATATCTCGAGTTAAAAGCAGTCTTGGGTATGTCATTCTTCAAAATCCTCAACTGATAATAACCCTGTCTCAAATCCAATTTCGAGAATACTACAGCCCCTTGCAATTGGTCAAATAATTCATCAATGTGGGGCAATGGGTACTTATTCTTAATAGTGACCTCATTCAAGCCTCTATAGTCTATACATAACCTCAAACTCCCGTCCTTTTTCTTAACGAACAAAACTGGGGATTCCCATGGAGAATCACTCTCTTTTATAAAATCCCTTTCCAGCAAGTCTTGCAGTTGTAATTTCAACTCCTTCAATTTCGCTGGAGCCATCCGATATGGCGTCTTAGAGATAGGTGTCACTTCCGGAGTTACATCAATCTTAAAAGCTATTTCTCGTTTCTGGAGATAGAGATTCTAACTCTTTGGGAAAAACATCTGGAAAGTCTTTCACTACAGGCATGTCCTCCAAATTTACCTTATCACTAGGGGTGTTAATAAGAAAAGTCAAATACCCTTGAACTCCTTTACTTAATAATTTTCTAGCCTGAATTCCTGAAATAAGTGCAGATGAAGCCAATTTACCCCTTACATCCAGCTTCAGGGTTGCCTCACTTGGAATACACAATTCTACAATTTTCGTCATACAATTCAACTGGGCATTATAACGGGCTAGCCAATCCATTTCTAAAATCACATCATATCCCTTAATTGCTAAACCTACCAGGTCGGCCAATAGTTTTCGTTCCTCGACACAGACTTCACAATCTCTATGTACCAGGTTAGCAATTAAACTTTGATCTCCAGTAGGTGTTTTAACTTCCAAGTCATACAGTAACTTAATTGGCTTCAGGTCTATCCCACTCATAAAGTTAGGGTTTACAAAAGAATGTGTTGCCCCCGGATCAATTAAAACCCTAGCTAAACGATGAAAATTTGGAATTGTACCTTCAACCACTTCAGTCGCCTCAGGAACCTGCTGATAGTCCAGTGCATAAACTCTAGCTGGCACTTTCGATCGACTTCCTCCAGCACTGGCCTGCTTAGAGGTTGACTTTTCTGGCCTTTGAGTGTTACTTCCCATTTTTGGTGCTTTCGAACAATTCGCGACTTGATGTTCGGCACTACCACAAAACAAGCACTTCTCCGACTTTCTCCAACAGTCATTCTCGGAGTGATTGGGTTTCCCACAGTATCCACAAGTAACCTGAGGGTCACTGCCGAACTAGTAGAAGGCGCACCCCTAACTTGAGTTGGGCCACCACGACCTCCTCTAGACAGAGCTCCCCTAGAAGCTCCAGCAATCCTTGTTCCTCCCTTTCCTCTTCCCATTTTGAAAGGTTGTGCACTCTTACCAGCCTGCCCTGTTGCAGAGCCAGAAAAATATCTCTTTCTATTGTGAAAGTCTCTCACCTGCAATCTTGTACTCTCAACCCTTTGTGCCTTCTCTAAAGCTTCAGTAAATGTAGAGATTTGGGCTGAGGACAAACCCTCCTAAATTTCCACATTGAGTCCTTGTACAAATCGCCTTATCCGCTTCTATTCATTAGTTACCAATTCAGGGGCATACTTGGAAAGTTTAGTAAATTTCCCTTCATACTCCGCTACACTAAGGGTTCCTTATTTCAATTTGATAAATTCATCCTCCCTCTTCTCCTGCATTAAGGGTGGAAGAAACTTTTCATTAAACTCCCTCGTAAAATTCTCCCAAGTCCAAGGGGTTTGAACTCTTTCCCATTTTCTGTTCACCATGTCCCACCAAGCACGAGCTACTCCCTCAAACTGGAAGGTCACAAAATTCACTCGCCTATCTTCAGTGTAGTCTAAAGTAGCGAATATGTTGATCATCCTTTCTAACCAATTCTCCGCTACCTCAGGATCAGGTTCGCCAAGGAACTTAGGCGGGTTAAATTTCAAGAACCTCTCTAGGCTCTATCCTCTCCTCTTTTCTGACCCCCAGGTTGGTTAAGCGATTCAAGACTTTGTCTATCAGCTAAGCGCTCTAGAATATCAGTCATCCTATTAATGGCAGTAGCCACTTGATTACCCTCAATATTTTCCTGACCCTGGGTTGGTCCAATTGCCGATCCCTGGTCATTCCCCTGAGATTGGGCCTGTCTAGTGCAAGAAATAAGTCAATTATGCGGTGCAAAGTAGAAAGCAGGAATAAATCAAGAAAACACTGGAAATAACAATAATTTACATTCATTAGAATATCAAGTTCATACAACTAGCAAGTCATGGGGTAGTCACAAAAATATAGCACACAGGTGCTGTGAGAACCCGTAAAACCCTAATATTTTTCTTAGGGTTTATTACCCCTGAATTGCATATATTTTTGCATTTTCGGGCTAAGAAATATTTTCTGGTAGATTTTATGCGTAATTATAGTTTTAAGATGATTTTTCTAGTATTGGAGAGTTTTTAGAAAATTAAGAGTAAATAGTGGACGTGGGACCCACTAGTGCGAAAAGTTCGGAAAAATTCGGCCAATAAGGTTAAGTTTCGGATACTGTGTAAAATTTATCGAGTGTTAAGGGATAAGTAGAATGTGTGAAGTGATTGATGTGAGAGGGAAAAGAAAGATAAGAATGCATTAATGAGTGTGACAAGTGTCACAATATGATTGGTTGGACTTTAAGAATTACTATTCACTATCTTGACTTTTTTGACCAAAGGATTAAATATCAAAAAAATGCACAAAATTCACCATTTTCTTCTCCATGGTGGCCGGATCTCCCTAGCTCAAGAAGGAAGGAATTTCTTCAACTCTCAAGCTTCCATCTCACTCAATCTTCCACAAACAAGAGCTTAGACTAGATTTCACTCCATAAAAACCTTTCTTCTAGTGCTAATAAGTGTATTAGTGAAGTTGATTTGAAGAGCTAAGGTGTCCACAATCCCTATCTCTCTTGATTTCTTGGTAAGTGATGCTTGAACACCCTACTACATCTAATGATGCTTATGTTTGGCTTAGAAGTGGCTAAAGTGGTGGATTATATGATTTATTTCTTGGTTTGGCTTGATTTGGTGAAGTTTTTAATTTTATGATGAATTTTCTGGTTTAATATGAAATGGATGTTGTAGCCATCTTTGTTGATTGGCAATGGACTATAATGACTCTAGTAGGTGTGAATTGTGGATAAATGCAACCAATTTTGGATTTGAAGTGAATTGTGCAAAGTTAGGGTTCATAATCCCCTAATTCTGTCCGGTTTTAGATCATAGGGTTAGAGGCCGAATTGGACTTTATTCAAAACATGAAAGTTGTAGGTATTGATGTGTTTGAGATGCCTACACAATTTCAGGTCATTTGGATTAGTGTAGAGTGAGTTATGTCGGAATTACTGTAGCTGTTCTGCTTTGGTCAGAATGCAAAAACTGCGTTGGTATTTGGCTATTTTGACTGGAATTGGTTTGGATTTTGAAGTTGGTGTCTTCTGATGAAATGTAGCTGGATGTCTTAGCTAACATATGCCTTTGGAATTTCGGCATTTGGACTTGTATAGACCGAGTTATAGTAATTACAGTTTTGTGTGATTTGCAAACCTGTTTTGGGAATTCTGGTATAGTATTTTGCATATTTGACCTAGTTGTCTTAGGAACTGGATTGGGTGACCTTCTACATTGTTGTAGCTCTGTTTCTTGGCTTCGAAATGGTGGGTCTTACACCCCCATCCGATAATTGTAGTGAGAGTTGTGCCATTACCGCATTATGAGGTCAAATCCGGTTTTCTTATCAAGGCTTAAGTTAAAGCCCTCTCTTAATTTCTGGTTTGCTATCATGCTTGTATATGTTTATAAAACCCTATTGGGGTTGTGAATTGGTGTTGTTTATGGCTCGGTATGGAGTCTTATTATATGTGTTACATGTTCTAGGGCGTGACGGTAGCTCACGACGTCTTGGTGATCGTGGTGCATGAAACACCATTTACTTGGTTGGTGAGTATACTACTCACTTATTTGTTACAATGTGACTTCGTGCTATGTGAATTGTTGCCTTGAAGGCTTATTTGGTTATTGGAAATGATTGAGGTGGGGGTGTACTTGACCGCCCTCACCCCTTGTAATTTCCTTTATAGCTATTTACCGTTTTACTGAAATACTGCATTTGTTATATGAGATACTGAATTCCATGTATGGAAACTGAATTGGTGTCATTTGGGACGATTGTCCAACGGCCTTACTGTATTACTGAGCTCAACCCCGTTTGGTAGTCAATTGGATCGAGCCGGCGAGGGCTTGGTCGTGAAAATTGTCATGCCACGGGGACTGTACTGAGGAACCTTGTAGTAATGAGACTCTCGGTTCCGGTAAACTCGAGTATTACCAAAATGACTGAATGGAGTGCGGGCCCGGTTGGGGTATGATGGGTGGAAGGATGGAAGTTAAGCGAGGTCTACGGTTGTTTGGTACTTTTAAAATTGACGGAGGGTCAATGAGGTTGGATCAAGATTGCAAGCGTGGAAATGGGCTCTTGAGAGCCGACTGTATCCTTTCACTGATTTGCTTTACTTCGAAATTGCATACTTGAATTGAATGGTTAAGCTTATGTGATCTTGACTGCTATTGTGATAGTTGCTTACTGGGCTTTAGCTCATTCCGTGTCATTTGTTTTCCTTACAGGAGAATGAACATTTTTGGAAAGATTGTGATAGTTGGATGACAAGTTGAGCTTTGTACATGTATTTTGAATAGCTCCTTGAGGGTGAAAACCCTAAGTGTTTTGATTCCACCAATGTTTGGTGTGTAATTGGCTAGTGATATATGTATGAACTAGATGGATATTTTGGTAGGCCGTTTGGCTTGTAAATGTTGATTTCCAATGTATGTATACGTTTGGCTGTGGTTTGGATAAATTTCAGCTTCGATTTTCATTTTTTTTATTTTGTGATTTTGACTTGTTTGCGCGCAATGGTAAGTTCCGGAACGTAATAGATCGACGTAAACTGAACCGTTAGTCCTGGCGAGAGCTGGGCAGGCAGTCCGCTAACCCCTTTGGTTCGCCTTAGGGGAAGGTGGGGCTGTCACAGGTGGTATCAGAGCCTAGGTTTGAATTAGCCTGGGTGTTATAGGAATGCTTGACTTGAGAATTCTATTGTTTATGCCTATTAAGTGTAATCATATTATTTCTTCCTTTGCTATAGGATGGATGCGAGTGGTGACCCGAGTGACCGTCCGGCAGGAGATCGTCCTCGTAGTACGCTGCCGCCAATTAAGTATCAACTTAGGCAGAAGGGGGCCGTGGTGCATTGGAGCCCGGCCAGCCGCGTTCGACAGTGCGAGTGCCGTAGCAACTACGCCTATCCAAACGCTCTAGTGTTGGCGGTGGCAAAGGAACGTGAGGAGTTTGCTAAGGATAATACTAAGTGTCGCGCCCTATTTTTTATAAATAAATAAATAGTTTAAAAAAATGTATTTGTGTGTGATTGGAAAATGAATTGTGATTTAAAAGAAAAATGGGTCTAAATGGGGTTTTGAGAATGCGACGATTTGACCTAAAATGTAGCTTAAAAAGGGTTTTTGAAATTAAAATCGGAGTCGCCACTTGGTAATGAGTTAAGGTGTACCAAGTCACCTAAAAAATGAATTTTTTAAGAAAAATGAGAAAAAATTAGTAAGAAACCCCTTTTAAACGACTCCTAGTCCACGTAAACCAAGGAAAAAGGTTCGGGAGTCACATTTGACAAAGGGGAAGGCAAGGATACAATCCAAGGCACCCCTTTGACCTAGCCAAGGCTAGTTGCGTGATTTAATCAAAGATTTTCTTGTTTTAACCAAAGAATTTATTACATTTGGATGTGCTACATGAAATGCAAAACCCTAGATTCTAGGATGTCTCTTGTAAGGTTTTTGGTCCCAACCACATGAATTGTGGCGGCCAATGAAAGAAAACCTTATAGAGGTCGATTAATGCAAATGATGATTCAAGTGCAAGTGTGCAAGTGTATAAAAAGGTGCATGTGTGAAATTGTACAAAATTCAAGTGTTTTTGTGTGCAAGTGTGTAAAAATAGAATAATAGATATATAAGGTAAAGGGGAATTCCATTTGTGAGGTGAAAATGAGCACGTGATAGGAAAAATGTAGTGAGAAAGTATGGTTTGAGAAAAGTGAAAAAATGTGGTTAAAAGAGTATGTAGATGATAAAAATGAAAGTATGACCCTACAGGAATGCAACAAGTCGGGTACGGGGGTTGACTCCTAACTTTTCGACTTCTATTTTCCCTTTGATTAGAAGGCAAAACTAGCGTGCTAAGGCTATCGAGTAGCCACACTCGCTCGTTTTCCTTATCGGAAGGGGATTTTCACGCAAATGAACCCTAACTAGCATGAGATGCAAGTCCTAAAATGAGGGGGAAGGGGTTTGAGGAACATACCAAATGGCAAACTAAGGAAAAATGCGTGATATGTGGTGATCATGCACTTAATGAAAAAGGGAAAAAAGAACCTATTGGGTCTAGCATTGGACTAGCCCATTCTATGAATTCCGACTAGCGTTGGACTAGTGGAAACGATAAAAGAAGCCACAACTAGCGTTGGACTAGTGTGGTGACGTACATTCATCCATTCCATTCATCTATACTACAAAAAGTGAGTAGACATGCAAATCACCTAAATCATGTAGCACTTATCATGCTCGACTAGATGCAAGATCCTAATAAAGCATTTAACATATAACACATAGGCATGCAAACATTACATTTGCTAACTAAAACAAAGGGGAAAGGGAAAATGGACCAAATTACTTTGCTACGCCCTATCTATTACAAGCCAAGAGGTGTACACATACCCCATTAATAGAAATCGAAAGTAAATGAAATAAATGAAAGGAAATAAGGAGCGGCTAGGAAAGCAAGTAGACATGCAAATTTCAATTAGCACATTAGTCCACATAGGAGAGAGACAAAAGGGGTAAAAGAGATTATACCTCCCCGTTGGTGATACTAAGGAAGTAAACAAACTCAACTTGGTTTGAGTCACCCAAGAAAAGACTAACTTAGGCTAAAATCACCAAAAAACAAAAGATTAATGCACCAATTTAGTGATAAGATATAAACTAAACAATTTGAACCCACCAAAACATCAAACTTTCCCTCAATTGTAACTCAATGAAGTCAAAACTACTTAAAGACCAAGGCAGAAGGCATGATCATCCAAACCCCAAGCATAACGTCTACTAAAGACCCAAAAGCAAGCACTACTCAACCATTTGAACGTAATTGAAACATTTAAAAACACAAAAAGTTCCCCAAGTAAATAACAAGATCCAAACAAACATTATGGAATTTTGAAGGTCCAAGAATGAACAAGGGTCCACGAATGATTTAAACATGCATTTTGAAAACTCAATAGCAACCATTAATCAACCAAATAAAACCAATTGAAAAATTTAAGAGCTTCAAAAGTCCCAAAAACAATGAAAGGCCAAATGATGACTCAAAATACACCCACCTTAGGACCTAATTGTAAAGAAATGAGAACATGCTTGGGCTTTTATGGAATATGGAGAAGCTTGAGGGATTAAATTGATTAAGTATTCAAATTACTTGGGCCATAGTGAGCCAAGGGGAAATTTGAGGGGTTTAAGTGCAAAGTTCAGAATTTGTTTCATGCATGTTCATGCAACATACGTAGAATCTTTTCTCATTTCAGATTTTCTTCCATTTGCAACATGCAGCGTCCCATTTCCAACCGAAGCACATTATCAACGAACAATCATTTTCGAATCAAAACAACCATGAGATCCCACTCCCCTAAACATCAACCAAACCGAAAGACAGCAGAATCTGGAATATAAGTAAACAGCAAAGAGAAGAAAGCACTTTGGCCAGAATTTTCCGCAAATTTCTGCTGCAAAGTTCCTATGCCTTTCAGCTTAGTCATGCCTTCTTGCACAACCAAGGAGAAGGAAACTATAACATGGTATTTCAACGAGAAAATGATTCCAACCTTCCAATATAATGACCCAAGAATCATCAGCGAAATTACTCAATTCTGTTCATTGAAGCTTCGAAAGCAGAAAGGAATCGCGCAAGGCAGCAAAGACACCATCGATGAGATAAAGAGGAAAAGAAAGAAAAAACGAACGATCAACACGTATGGCCCAAGATAACTAAAGGGAAACTTCCTATAACCTGAATTGATAAGATCTGGAAACATAACAAAACCCAAAAAAAGAACTATGAAACATCCAAATCTTAAACCCCCTCAAAAATCTGGATTTTCTAGTTGCTTGTTGCAGCAGATTTTTGTGCACAAACCACAACCGAACACAGCTTGAAACCAAGCAACAGGCTTACCAAATACTTTTCTCACTCTTCAACATAAAGCCTTTGGATTTAAATACCAAGAAAAATCAGAATAAAAACATGCAAAACTGGAAATCTTTCTGCGGTTTCACAATTCAACCAAAATAGATTCATGCGAAGTGATTTAAACCACACTTTTTGATCTATCCACCACACTCAAAGGCAAATAACTGCTCCCATTACTCAAAACACCCAAAACACAAATTACCTACTTCCAACAGATCCAACAACGCAGCTAGATAGGGAAAACTTTGTCTCCTATACGGTTGAAGAATCACAAAAGCTCCTAGGCAAGACGTCCGAACGCAAACTGATGAAGATGATTCTACCACAGAGATGTCCAGTGTTGGAAAAACCGCAACTTGGAGATCCAATCTGGTTTGTCTCCTTGTTCAGCCCTCACAAAGTTCTCCCCTTTCTTTCGGAATCTCTAATTCTCAGCTCCAAACCCAGTTCTGGGTTCCTTTCTTTTCCTTCAGTCGCCCACAGCTTTCCTCTACCCCCAGAAAAATTTTAATCTTCCCTAGCTTTCTTGATTTTCTCCTTTTCTGGCTCCTTTTCTGATTTCCTCACTCAGCCGTTCTCCTTTTTGTTTCTTAGTCGATCATCTCTGCCGTTCTCTGTTATCCCCCAACTCTCTCTCTCTATCCAGCCGCCAACCCCTCTATCTTTCTCTCTCTATCTCCCAAGACTTCCGCCGTCCTCCCAACCTTACTCTCCTCCCTAGCCGTTCCTTTCTACTTAGCTCTTTCTCGGTTGGTTGGTTTTCAGTCTTTCCTCCCTATCAGCCGCCACTCTCCCTCTCTCTGTATGCTCTCTCTTGTTTAGCCGTCCGAAAACCTCTCAAAAACCCCAGCCTTTCTCACAACCAACTTTTTCTTTCCAGCCGTCAATTTCACCCTTTTTCCCTAGCCCTCGGTCAGCTTGCTCTCCAAATCTCTCTTTCTTTTCAACTCTCTCGGTCCCCCCCCTTGCGGCTGCCTTTTCTTTTGCTATTTATATCATCAACCCCCCTCCTAAACCCTTAAAACATTGCCACCATATTTGCAGCTTAAGGAGCCGCACAAGTCCTCCTTTGCAAACTGCAAAAAATTGCAGCTTGCATGCCGCGGCTCTATTTCTATTTTTTTTTATTTTTTTTTAACTTAATAAATACAGAATATAAATAATAATAATAATAACAAAATGACAAAACTATGTAATAATAATGAAAACAAATAAATAAAATAAAAAAACAACAAAAATATCCATTTTTCAAATTTTCTTCATTTTTCCCCTTTTTTCTTTTTTTCTTTTCTTTTCTCAAAATAACTTAACAAAAATAACTAAAGTGCCAAAAGATTGAATTTGAACGTATTTTTGTGAACAATTTTCCTTTTTTCCTTTTTTTATGATTTTTCTTTTTCTCTTTTTTTTCTTTTTTTATGATTTTTCTTTCTTTCTTTTTTTTCCTCAAGAAAGCATTGAATAAAAACAAAATGACTAAAACATATTTTTTGATGTTTTCCTTTTCTTTTTCTAAAACTCTATGCTAATCCTAAACTTAAAAGTTAAAACTAAAAACTAAAACTAAAAGTAAATAAGAATGAATAGCAAATGAAATAGGTCAACTAAAAGGGCGAAAATGAATAAAACTAAAATATCATAACAACTAATAGTGCAAAACACACAATAACGAACTAAAATGCAAGCAATCTAAAATGAAAATCATGAAATAGATGATACATACAAATTATTCAAAATTTGGTGTCTACAGTTTGCCCCTCTTTGTCTGAGTTTTGAAAAAACTTGAGACAAAGAAGTAGACACCAAATACCTACCTGCATTCTTCGGCTGCGAATTACTCAAACGATGGGGATTGACCCCAGACAGGAAATTTTAAAATTGGGATAGACCCACGAGATAGACCCGAACAAAAATTTAAATTTGGGATAGACCCACGGGATAGACCCGAACAGAAATTTAAAATTGGGATAGACAGAAATTTAAAATTGGGATAGACCCACGGGATAGACCCGGACAGAAATTTAAAATTGGGATAGACCCACGGGATAGACCCGGACAGAAATGTAAAATTGGGATAGACCCACGGGATAGACCCGAACAGAAATTTAAATTTGAGATAGACCCACGGGATAGACCCGAACAGAAATTTAAATTTGGGATAGACCCACGGGATTGACCCGGACAGAAATGTAAAATTTGGGATAGACCCACGGGATAGACCCGGATAGAAATTTAAATTTGGGATAGACCCACGGGATAGACCCGGACAGAAATGTAAAATTGGGATAGACCCGGACAGAAATGTAAAATTGGGATAGACCCTCGGGATTTAAAACGATGAGTTGAGTTTTTACCTGAGAACAGCTAAAAGTTTTGCATCGAGGGAAGATTTGATCCTTGTAGCTGAAACAATAGCTGATTTTGATTTAACATATTGTTTCTTCTGATTGCACTTGCCAATAATACTGTTGATTCGTCTTTGTCCACTGGGGGAGTTTTTTTCTGACATTAATTTGGGCGAGAAAAGATGGTGGTTGTTTCTATTTGTAGATGTAGCATTCCTGCAAGAAAAGAGGAAATAATGGACTTGCCACCATCATTTGATCCGGTTTGCCTTGAGAATCGTGTAAACATGAGTCTTTTGATGCCTTTGCCAACTTTTGCTGCGGCATCTGCCTTGGTTGAATTTGTAATTTTGAAACCTTTCGATTCCGGAGACCAATAAAGTGCGCATTTACCATGTCACCAAATCCATGTAGCAGCTTGGTTGCATTTTACTCACTTTAATAGATGATTGAATCCCCTATCCTTGCACAAACCTTAGGGTTTATCATCCATCCGAATCCAATGGTGAAAGAATGATGCATGAAAAATCAAAATATATGCAAGGTGATTTCCTATGTTCTGCATGGAATGAATATGTCAAAAAATGTAAAACACATCCAACTATGTTTAATCCTATAAAATGCCATGAATACCAACACATGAGAAAAGATGTATTTGGAAAAGAATGTTTTTACAAAGCAACACAGTTTTGGCCAACAGATGTCATATTCAAATCTCTGGATATCGTTGTTCTAGAATTTAATATTGGCCGAAGTATGACAAAAATGAGAAGAAATCCAAATGAACCAAGTCACTAGCTGTTCCTCCTCGTGCTTGCTCGTTGCAAAAACCTGCCTTGGCGCCCTTTCTGGTTTTTACCAAGGTTGCCCCCACCCTTTTTGTTTTTGTTTTGCTTGTTTTTTGTTTTTGTTTTTGTTTTGTTTTTTTTTTTGAGGCGCCCTTTCGGGTTTCACCTAAGAAGCAATGGAAGAGCTTGACCAAAATCGACTCAGAAACATGAATTAAAGATTTCTGGCATCAGTAAAATGTACTTCCCTCATAAGATTAGGCGAATACATTACGGACATCACCTGCCAGTTGATTAACAAATTTTCTAATAGAAATGCAGCAAGTGACGAAAGACAGGACTTTGGGCTTTTATAATGAGGTCCGGTGGGATGCTTTGAAAAAAAGTTGAAGCTTGAAAGCAAAATTTCTGAAAGGTGTGAAATAACCTGAGATTGCATCATTTTGAGACCATCTCCAATTTTTGAACGAAACCGAGGAAGATTTGCCCCAGTTTGATTGAATTCTTCTCTTTGCATTTTTCATTGCATTTTTTCACTTTTGCATTTTTCTTCAAAAATTAAATTTGCCCCAGTGTGGGATTCTTTCTTTTTCCATCTTTCTTTCAAAGATAAATTTGCCCCAGTGTGAGGTTTTTCTTTTTCCATCTTTCTTTTCAAAATAAATTTGCCCCAGTGTGGGGTTTGCAATTCTCAGGGGCTGCCAAACGAAAATTTGTCAATTCTGATGGCTCAAAGGGGACAAGTAGGGATAAAATGCTTTAAATGTAAAAGAAGAGGGCCTGACTTGCATTTCGTCATTTGCATGAATTTCTAAGGAAAATTTGCATGATCAAATGAAAATCTTCTTGCACATATCTGATTTGATGGGTTGAGGGAATGTTTGACCATCCATTTCCGTCAAAATAAGTGTTCCGCCAGGTAATACCTTTGATTTTGAGCGAATTTGTCTCTGCCTTCGTCTTGCATTGGCAAAGTTCGCTTGAGTGCTTTGTCGCCTTTCTCAAAATGTACGTTGATGAAACTTCTTGTTGTAGGCTCAGGCCAGGCATGTTTGTAATATTTCATGACAAACGGCATTCTTGGCTGAACTCCCATTAGAGTGTGCAAAGATTGAATTTCTGCTACTGCAAACGAGACTGCCTCCAACCATCTGTACACCTTGACACATAGTCAAACTCTTAATCATCTCCTTTTTTGCTTTTGTCCAAACGAATGCTGATTTATGATGATGTTTTTTCTTTTTTTCCCATTCTCAGTGCCAATGTGAACAAATGCTGTGGTTTCTAGGTTTGATTTGAATTTCTCCTCATGTTGTTCAAGATTTTTGAAAAGAATCAAATACTTTCTCATTATCACTCTCGCTTTGAAATTTAAGTTCAAAATTCTCAAGTCGTGAGTGATAAAGATTGCCATTATTGAATTCCAGAAAAGTGACATCCAAAGGGTCCAATATTTTTATTTTTGGCCATCTGAAAGAATTAACGAATTTGGAATAATAAGCAAACAAATATACAACAAACAAATGAACAAGCAATATGACCGAAATATAAACAAACGAATAAACCCAAAATAACATGACAAGAATGACTTGTTCATTTTCATAAAACCTTTGATTGAAAGCAAACGGAAATGAAATGAAAACTTAAAAATATCTACATGCGCAAATTTTGGTCAAAAGTAAAGATGTTTTCATTAGCTAATTACAGATGCAAAAGTTTTTTCCTCATGAATTCGCATGAATGACAAACCCCCTTTAGGTTTACCGAAACTCCTTCTGAATGGGTAGAAATTCGGCTATCCAATTGGAAATTGATCCCTCAGGGATATCGGGAAATTCTGCGTCATTTCCAAACACTTCAGCCTCACTTGATGAGTTTTTAGCAGGCTCCTTGAATTCCGTATTGTCCATAATAACCCCAATGGTGTTATCGTATTCTGGCAGGGGGTTCTTATCCACATTTGGTCCTTGTTCTGGCCCTTCTCTAATCACTATTTCCCCTGCCTCGATCATGTCTTGCACTTTATGTTTAAGTGCTCTACAATCAGTGGTTGGGTGGCCGGGTGCTCCCGAATGATAGGCGCAAGTGTACTGAGGATTGTATCCGGCAGGGACGCCATGAGAGTAAGTTGGAGGGGGAATTATGCCAATTCTACCGGCAGCCTTTAATTGTTCATACAATTTGTCCAGAGACCTGCCTAGGTTGGTGAATGTTCGAGTACGGCTTTGATTGTAGGTTTTAGTGTGTTGGGGATAGTTGTAGGTATGTCTATTTGATGGAGAAAATTGTTGATTGTAGGGAGGTCGAAGTCGAACTTGTTGGAAGTTAGGCTGAGATATTTGAAAAGGGGCTATAGACGAGTTGGTGTATTCAGGGCGAGGTCGAGGTTGAGTGGTATTAGTGTGATGAACAGGATGAAGGTTTGAATAGTAAGGGTAAGGGTTTGAATAGGTAGGGTGTTGTCTAGGCCTGGATCTTGGGACACGGTTTCGATCCCAAACAAAAACAATTTCCCCCTCTTTCTTTTGGAATTGTTGCTTTTTCCCACTACTCCTTTGTCCTTGTAAAGCATCCAACTGCGATTCGAGGGCAGAGACATTACTCGTCCTATCATACTTGTTAAATTTAGAGGTTTTGAACCTCTCAGGCAACCGCACATTCGGAAAAAGGCAAAGCTCATCGTAATCCAAAACTCCTTGCTTGTTCAACCCCTGACTTTTCCCCATAAACTCATCAAAGCGGTCAAGGCGCTTGAGCAGTTTCATATCAACGAGAGTGGAAGATTCCCCCATTTCTGGCTTGGTCTGAACAGTGTGGTCTGGTAGGAAAGGTTCAGCAGCAGGGTAATAAAAGGTATGTGGCTCAGGTGGTATATTTGAAGTAGTTTGGGGTTGTGGGCCTTGCCTGCGAGTAAGAAAAGATGAAGGATTAGGAGGGTAAGCGTATGGCAAATTTTTGGTGGGATAGGCGAAAGTTTCCTCGGGTGGAATAGGGAATGATGGAGTAATAGTGACTTGAGTTGAAGGGATGACAAACGATTCTGGCTCAGCCTGCTTGACGGGTATAGGTTCAGGTTGAACTCCGCTGCTGATTAGCTCGTCAATCAATTTTCTTTGGGCCGCCATCTCAGATGCCATTTCCCCAAATTTGGCAAGTAATTCAGTCAACTGAACCCCGGGACTTGTGGCTTCCGGCTGGGTAGTTGCAGCGGTCTTATCAGACGATCCTGGCCGAGTACTCATGTCTACACAATTCTTTTGGGCTTGACTACGGGATCGCGTTATGATGGGGCTTCGACGAGAAGCTATGTTTAAATATTACCTGAGAATTTTTGAAAGATTGCCTTTAGATTCAACCCTCGCTTAGTTATTCCAATAGAAATAAAGAAAAAGAAAAGAAAAAGACAAGAGTTAGTAAATATCCAGAAAATTAGGATGCATGTCCTATGGGGGAACCCTTTTTGTGCCAAGGGTAGGCCTAGCATGAAAATGCAATCCTCTGAGGTAGGCACTATACCATACCTGATGGATCTGATCAACTCATTTGAGTGAAAAATAATTTTGAAAAATTTGGTCAATTGGAGTGGCGAGGGACACTTTGTCAAAATGAGGTCAACGTCCGAATGGATTGATCACTTTTGATCGGTACAAGATTTTGCAAAAACGCACGGGTTTGACCTTGACGAACTTCCTATCAAAGAGAATGGAATTTGTTGATAAAATTTAAAATTTCTCAGTGAATCACGGGTCAAAACCCTAATTGATCAAATGACTGGATGCAATGGATGGTTTTCTCAAAAATCGACTAAGTTTCCCAATTTAAAATTGACATTGAAACCCTGATTGGTCAAATGGGTTGAATGAAATTGACCATTTATTTAAAATCGACCAGATTACCCTAAAAAGGGAAACTAGTCAAATGAATTGAGTGGAACTCAAAATGGACCAAATCATCCTAAAAAGGGAACTTGATCAAATGGAATTGAGAATTTTATTCAAAAATGAAATTGGTCAAATGAATTGAATGAAATCGAAAATTTATTCAAAATTGACCAGATCGCCCTAAAAATGGGTGAATTAGCCAAATGAAAAGAAGATTTATTCAAAAATCGACCGGATGACCCTAAAAGGGGTAAATTGGTCAAATGACCCTAAAAAGGGTAAATTGGTCAAATAAATTGACGATTTATTCAAAAACGACCGGATGAACCTAAAAAGGGTAAATTGGTCAAATGAATTGACGATTTATTCAAAATCGACCGAATGACCCTAAAAAGGGTAAATTGGTCAAATGACTCTAAAAAGGGTAAATTGGTCAAATGAATTGACGATTTATTCAAAATCGACCGAATGACCCTAAAAAGGGTAAATTGGTCAAATGAATTGACGATTTATTCAAAATCGACCAAATGACCCTAAAAAGGGTAAATTGGTCAAATGACCCTAAAAAGGGTAAATTGGTCAAATGAATTGACGATTTATTCAAAATCGACCAAATGACCCTAAAAAGGGTAAATTGGTCAAAAGATGGTTTATTCAAAATTGATTATGAATTGACAAAAATGGATCGATTGAATCGGCCGGCCATTGATGGTTTCAAAAAATTAGTCTATGAGCCTTCTAAAATCACGATTTGGCCTCAATTTATTCATCGTCTCAACAGGAGGAATCATTTGTAAATTTTTTTCAAATTAATGTCCTTTTACGCAAGGGAATTTTACCAATTTTGATAAAATGGCCAAAAAGTGATTATTAGACGCTCATATACCAAAAAATCACTCTTATGAAGATGATCGGATCCTACCTTACCTTGTGCACTACCCCTTTAGATGGTACAAAATGTAAACGTGCAAGTCTCACTAGATTAAGTATCCGAGACACAAGGTGGCTTATTCCTAAACACGGGATTCCCTATGTGGCATGCCCTTTCTATGGTTTATGCATGATGCCAGTTTATTAAAGCGATAAAATGTGCAATTCGAAATGAAACGTGACCTAAGGAACCCTTTATTTGCTAGGGTAGGCCTAAAATGCTATGCAATTACCAAAATCTATGAATGCAATATACCAAAATCTTTAAACGTGCAATAGCCTATCTACAAGGGTAGGTTCTAAAAGAAAGTCATGCCAGACCTCTTATTTGCTAGGGTTTGTGAATGCAAAAAGACAAAAGACAAGGAAACGTGAGCTCAACACGTAATCACATAACACATTGGACAATTAAGCAACAAAGACAGATAAGGAAAGAGGGGTGGGACCCCTCCCCTCGTGAAATAGTGTTTCCTAATTTAGGGTAAGGTCGACTCTACCCTAGGCAATTCTAATATGGATGCATGAGGCTTGTCTTACTAATGCATCTAGACTCGATAGGTCATAGGCCCCCGAGCCTTCAGACTTAGAAACCAAGGGTCATCAATCCCAAGGTTCTTTGTCGGTGGCTCGAGCGATTCCCCAAACACCGCTACGCACACATCGTGTCACGGCTACGTGTTTGGGTGAATCTATCAAAACCTCAATCTTCGACCAAAAGCTAAAGGCTATCAACCCATAGCTTAAAGCGGAAGATTGAGTGACCCATTGGATCATGCTACACACACATCGTGTCGTGATCACCTGTCCAAGTGGGTCGCCTAATCCTAGTAGGGTGGAGTGGCGTGACAAGCCACTAAAAGAAAAATAAAAAGGGATAAATAATAAAGCGAATGCACGTATGCTAGTGCTCGTTTTGGAGGGGAGGGATCAAGAACCAATCACAAGGCTCTAGGGTGTATTCCCCACCCAAATGCAATGCAAAGCGCGGAATCACATAAATCATCCATCCATCAAAACAATCGTAGGCGAATGTGTGAGGAAGTGGGTTGATACGCGAAATGCAAAAATCCTAAAAAAGGAAAAATGCAACCCTAAACATCCAATGTGATAAATGAAAAGGTTAAAAGGAGAAAAAGGTTGATTAAATCAAATTTGCTTGGACTCTCAAACTTCCCCAGTGGAGTCGCCAACTGTCGCGCCCTATTTTTTATAAATAAATAAATAGTTTAAAAAAATGTATTTGTGTGTGATTGGAAAATGAATTGTGATTTAAAAGAAAAATGGGTCTAAATGGGGTTTTGAGAATGCGACGATTTGACCCAAAATGTAGCTTAAAAAGGGTTTTTGAAATTAAAATCGGAGTCGCCACTTGGTAATGAGTTAAGGTGTACCAAGTCACCTAAAAAATGAATTTTTTAAGAAAAATGAGAAAAAATTAGTAAGAAACCCCTTTTAAACGACTCCTAGTCCACGTAAACCAAGGAAAAAGGTTCGGGAGTCACATTTGACAAAGGGGAAGGCAAGGATACAATCCAAGGCACCCCTTTGACCTAGCCAAGGCTAGTTGCGTGATTTAATCAAAGATTTTCTTGTTTTAACCAAAGAATTTATTACATTTGGATGTGCTACATGAAATGCAAAACCCTAGATTCTAGGATGTCTCTTGTAAGGTTTTTGGTCCCAACCACATGAATTGTGGCGGCCAATGAAAGAAAACCTTATAGAGGTCGATTAATGCAAATGATGATTCAAGTGCAAGTGTGCAAGTGTATAAAAAGGTGCATGTGTGAAATTGTACAAAATTCAAGTGTTTTTGTGTGCAAGTGTGTAAAAATAGAATAATAGATATATAAGGTAAAGGGGAATTCCATTTGTGAGGTGAAAATGAGCACGTGATAGGAAAAATGTAGTGAGAAAGTATGGTTTGAGAAAAGTGAAAAAATGTGGTTAAAAGAGTATGTAGATGATAAAAATGAAAGTATGACCCTACAGGAATGCAACAAGTCGGGTACGGGGGTTGACTCCTAACTTTTCGACTTCTATTTTCCCTTTGATTAGAAGGCAAAACTAGCGTGCTAAGGCTATCGAGTAGCCACACTCGCTCGTTTTCCTTATCGGAAGGGGATTTTCACGCAAATGAACCCTAACTAGCATGAGATGCAAGTCCTAAAATGAGGGGGAAGGGATTTGAGGAACATACCAAATGGCAAACTAAGGAAAAATGCGTGATATGTGGTGATCATGCACTTAATGAAAAAGGGAAAAAAGAACCTATTGGGTCTAGCATTGGACTAGCCCATTCTATGAATTCCGACTAGCGTTGGACTAGTGGAAACGATAAAAGAAGCCACAACTAGCGTTGGACTAGTGTGGTGACGTACATTCATCCATTCCATTCATCTATACTACAAAAAGTGAGTAGACATGCAAATCACCTAAATCATGTAGCACTTATCATGCTCGACTAGATGCAAGATCCTAATAAAGCATTTAACATATAACACATAGGCATGCAAACATTACATTTGCTAACTAAAACAAAGGGGAAAGGAAAAATGGACCAAATTACTTTGCTACGCCCTATCTATTACAAGCCAAGAGGTGTACACATACCCCATTAATAGAAATCGAAAGTAAATGAAATAAATGAAAGGAAATAAGGAGCGGCTAGGAAAGCAAGTAGACATGCAAATTTCAATTAGCACATTAGTCCACATAGGAGAGAGACAAAAGGGGTAAAAGAGATTATACCTCCCCGTTGGTGATACTAAGGAAGTAAACAAACTCAACTTGGCTTGAGTCACCCAAGAAAAGACTAACTTAGGCTAAAATCACCAAAAAACAAAAGATTAATGCACCAATTTAGTGATAAGATATAAACTAAACAATTTGAACCCACCAAAACATCAAACTTTCCCTCAATTGTAACTCAATGAAGTCAAAACTACTTAAAGACCAAGGCAGAAGGCATGATCATCCAAACCCCAAGCATAACGTCTACTAAAGACCCAAAAGCAAGCACTACTCAACCATTTGAACCTAATTGAAACATTTAAAAACACAAAAAGTTCCCCAAGTAAATAACAAGATCCAAACAAACATTATGGAATTTTGAAGGTCCAAGAATGAACAAGGGTCCACGAATGATTTAAACATGCATTTTGAAAACTCAATAGCAACCATTAATCAACCAAATAAAACCAATTGAAAAATTTAAGAGCTTCAAAAGTCCCAAAAACAATGAAAGGCCAAATGATGACTCAAAATACACCCACCTTAGGACCTAATTGTAAAGAAATGAGAACATGCTTGGGCATTTATGGAATATGGAGAAGCTTGAGGGATTAAATTGATTAAGTATTCAAATTACTTGGGCCATAGTGAGCCAAGGGGAAATTTGAGGGGTTTAAGTGCAAAGTTCAGAATTTGTTTCATGCATGTTCATGCAACATACGTAGAATCTTTTCTCATTTCAGATTTTCTTCCATTTGCAACATGCAGCGTCCCATTTCCAACCGAAGCACATTATCAACGAACAATCATTTTCGAATCAAAACAACCATGAGATCCCACTCCCCTAAACATCAACCAAACCGAAAGACAGCAGAATCTGGAATATAAGTAAACAGCAAAGAGAAGAAAGCACTTTGGCCAGAATTTTCCGCAAATTTCTGCTGCAAAGTTCCTATGCCTTTCAGCTTAGTCATGCCTTCTTGCACAACCAAGGAGAAGGAAACTATAACATGGTATTTCAACGAGAAAATGATTCCAACCTTCCAATATAATGACCCAAGAATCATCAGCGAAATTACTCAATTCTGTTCATTGAAGCTTCGAAAGCAGAAAGGAATCGCGCAAGGCAGTAAAGACACCATCGATGAGATAAAGAGGAAAAGAAAGAAAAAACGAACGATCAACACGTATGGCCCAAGATAACTAAAGGGAAACTTCCTATAACCTGAATTGATAAGATCTGGAAACATAACAAAACCCAAAAAAAGAACTATGAAACATCCAAATCTTAAACCCCCTCAAAAATCTGGATTTTCTGGTTGCTTGTTGCAGCAGATTTTTGTGCACAAACCACAACCGAACACAGCTTGAAACCAAGCAACAGGCTTACCAAATACTTTTCTCACTCTTCAACATAAAGCCTTTGGATTTAAATACCAAGAAAAATCAGAATAAAAACATGCAAAACTGGAAATCTTTCTGCGGTTTCACAATTCAACCAAAACAGATTCATGCGAAGTGATTTAAACCACACTTTTTGATCTATCCACCACACTCAAAGGCAAATAACTGCTCCCATTACTCAAAACACCCAAAACACAAATTACCTACTTCCAACAGATCCAACAACGCAGCTAGATAGGGAAAACTTTGTCTCCTATAAGGTTGAAGAATCACAAAAGCTCCTAGGCAAGACGTCCGAACGCAAACTGATGAAGATGATTCTGCCACAGAGATGTCCAGTGCTGGAAAAACCGCAACTTGGAGATCCAATCTGGTTTGTCTCCTTGTTCAGCCCTCACAAAGTTCTCCCCTTTCTTTCGGAATCTCTAATTCTCAGCTCCAAACCCAGTTCTGGGTTCCTTTCTTTTCCTTCAGTCGCCCACAGCTTTCCTCTACCCCCAGAAAAATTTTAATCTTCCCTAGCTTTCTTGATTTTCTCCTTTTCTGGCTCCTTTTCTGATTTCCTCACTCAGCCGTTCTCCTTTTTGTTTCTTAGTCGATCATCTCTGCCGTTCTCTGTTATCCCCCAACTCTCTCTCTCTATCCAGCCGCCAACCCCTCTATCTTTCTCTCCCTATCTCCCAAGACTTCCGCCGTCCTCCCAACCTTACTCTCCTCCCTAGCCGTTCCTTTCTACTTAGCTCTTTCTCGGTTGGTTGGTTTTTAGTCTTTCCTCCCTATCAGCCGCCACTCTCCCCCTCTCTGTATGCTCTCTCTTGTTTAGCCGTCCGAAAACCTCTCAAAAACCCCAGCCTTTCTCACAACCAACTTTTTCTTTCCAGCCGTCAATTTCACCCTTTTTCCCTAGCCCTCGGTCAGCTTGCTCTCCAAATCTCTCTTTCTTTTCAACTCTCTCGGTCCCCCCCCTTGCGGCTGCCTTTTCTTTTGCTATTTATATCATCAACCCCCCTCCTAAACCCTTAAAACATTGCCACCATATTTGCAGCTTAAGGAGCCGCACAAGTCCTCCTTTGCAAACTGCAAAAAATTGCAGCTTGCATGCCGCGGCTCAATTTCTATTTTTTTTATTTATTTTTTTTAACTTAATAAATATAGAATATAAATAATAATAATAATAACAAAATGACAAAACTATGTAATAATAATGAAAACAAATAAATAAAATAAAAAAAACAACAAAAATATCCATTTTTCAAATTTTCTTCATTTTTCCCCTTTTTCCTTTTTTTCTTTTCTTTTCTCAAAATAACTTAACAAAAATAACTAAAGTGCCAAAAGATTGAATTTGAACGTATTTTTGTGAACAATTTTCCTTTTTTCCTTTTTTTATGATTTTTCTTTTTCTCTTTTTTTTTCTTTTTTTATGATTTTTCTTTCTTTCTTTTTTTTTTCCTCAAGAAAGCATTGAATAAAAACAAAATGACTAAAACATATTTTTTGATGTTTTCCTTTTCTTTTTCTAAAACTCTATGCTAATCCTAAACTTAAAAGTTAAAACTAAAAACTAAAACTAAAAGTAAATAAGAATGAATAGCAAATGAAATAGGTCAACTAAAAGGGCGAAAATGAATAAAACTAAAATATCATAACAACTAATAGTGCAAAACACACAATAACGAACTAAAATGCAAGCAATCTAAAATGAAAATCATGAAATAGATGATACATACAAATTATTCAAAATTTGGTGTCTACACTAAGCTGGAAGCTGCGGTTGCTACATTGGAAGCTGAGGTGACTCAGGCTAGGGCAACCAATGAGAAGCAAGCCGCACGTATCATGGAGCTAGAGTATGACGTGCATGAGGCCGAGGATCGAGTCGATGACCTATGTGATCAACTGAGAGATGCGCGTGAGCGCGAGACTAAGAGAGCTCGCAAGGTCAGGGGTCGTGCTGAGGCGATCCTTAACCTATGCGACGACGGACTCGAGGAGTTTAGTGATGAGGCCTCGTATGCTGGGGCCGAGGCGGGGGAGGAGTCTACCCCGTCGCCTGGATCCCAGACCCCGGCGACTGACTAGGCCAAGACTATTTGGCATCTTTTGGATAGTGGTGGCTTTTGTATGTACATAGGGATAGGGATAGAGCCTTAGCTAACCGTTTTGGATGTAGAGTTAGCTACGTGTAAATCTCTTTTGATAGGCCTATCCTCAGGGGGGAATCGTTTGTGTTAGTACGTGCCTTGGCCGTACTTGACTGATTGATTGTATATATGTGTTTGACTTGTATATATGGGTGTTTGTGCTTATGTTTGCAATGTATGAATGTGTGTTAATGTGAAAGTTTTGCGTATTACTTACATGCTTTAATACCGCTTTGGTTTAGTACTTCTGCCTAGACCGAGTGAACTCATGGAAGGTACACGGAGTGGCCGGGGACGTGGGCGCGGAACTAGACAACCCACACCGGTTAGGAAAACTGGGGAAACCTCAACTGGACCCAATCCTGGACCGCAATTAGATCCGAATGTACAAATAGCTGCCGCTATGCAGCAAATGACCAACTTACTCGTAGAAGTAGTGCAACAACAGGGCCAAAACCCAAACCCTAACCCCGGGAACCCTGGTAACCACGTCGAGAGCGAGGATAGAGCTCTCGAACGTTTTCAAAAGTTTTCCCCGCCGAAGTTTGTTGGGGGACCTGACCCTGATGTGGCTGAGAAATGGCTTGAGAAAATGGTTGATATATTCGCGGCCCTACACTACCCGGACAAACGGCAGGTCACATTTGCCGTGTTCCAGCTTGAGGGAGCGGCCCGTTCCTGGTGGAACGTAATTAGACAGAAATGGGAGCGGGAGCTGACACCGAGGACTTGGGTGAACTTCATCCGAGAATTTAATGCCAAGTTTTTCCCTCCTCTAGTTCAGGAGAGGAAGGAGGACGAGTTTATCCGGCTCCGGCAAGGGGCTCAGACTGTGGCGGAGTACGAGAGTCAATTTACCCGTCTGTCCAAATTCGCGCCTGAGCTAATCATGACTGAGCAAAGACGAATTAGGCGCTTTATTCAGGGTTTGAATGTTGAGATCCAGAAAGACCTTGCGGCGGCTCAAATCATTACGTTTAGCGAGGCAATGGAAAAAGCCCAACGGGTTGAAAGTGCACGGCTGCAGGTCCGAAACTTCCAAGCCTTGGCGCCCTTTCTGGTTTTTACCAAGGTTGCCCCCACCCTTTTTGTTTTTGTTTTGCTTGTTTTTTGTTTTTGTTTTTGTTTTGTTTTTTTTTTTGAGGCGCCCTTTCGGGTTTCACCTAAGAAGCAATGGAAGAGCTTGACCAAAATCGACTCAGAAACATGAATTAAAGATTTCTGGCATCAGTAAAATGTACTTCCCTCATAAGATTAGGCGAATACATTACGGACATCACCTGCCAGTTGATTAACAAATTTTCTAATAGAAATGCAGCAAGTGACGAAAGACAGGACTTTGGGCTTTTATAATGAGGTCCGGTGGGATGCTTTGAAAAAAAGTTGAAGCTTGAAAGCAAAATTTCTGAAAGGTGTGAAATAACCTGAGATTGCATCATTTTGAGACCATCTCCAATTTTTGAACGAAACCGAGGAAGATTTGCCCCAGTTTGATTGAATTCTTCTCTTTGCATTTTTCATTGCATTTTTTCACTTTTGCATTTTTCTTCAAAAATTAAATTTGCCCCAGTGTGGGATTCTTTCTTTTTCCATCTTTCTTTCAAAGATAAATTTGCCCCAGTGTGAGGTTTTTCTTTTTCCATCTTTCTTTTCAAAATAAATTTGCCCCAGTGTGGGGTTTGCAATTCTCAGGGGCTGCCAAACGAAAATTTGTCAATTCTGATGGCTCAAAGGGGACAAGTAGGGATAAAATGCTTTAAATGTAAAAGAAGAGGGCCTGACTTGCATTTCGTCATTTGCATGAATTTCTAAGGAAAATTTGCATGATCAAATGAAAATCTTCTTGCACATATCTGATTTGATGGGTTGAGGGAATGTTTGACCATCCATTTCCGTCAAAATAAGTGTTCCGCCAGGTAATACCTTTGATTTTGAGCGAATTTGTCTCTGCCTTCGTCTTGCATTGGCAAAGTTCGCTTGAGTGCTTTGTCGCCTTTCTCAAAATGTACGTTGATGAAACTTCTTGTTGTAGGCTCAGGCCAGGCATGTTTGTAATATTTCATGACAAACGGCATTCTTGGCTGAACTCCCATTAGAGTGTGCAAAGATTGAATTTCTGCTACTGCAAACGAGACTGCCTCCAACCATCTGTACACCTTGACACATAGTCAAACTCTTAATCATCTCCTTTTTTGCTTTTGTCCAAACGAATGCTGATTTATGATGATGTTTTTTCTTTTTTTCCCATTCTCAGTGCCAATGTGAACAAATGCTGTGGTTTCTAGGTTTGATTTGAATTTCTCCTCATGTTGTTCAAGATTTTTGAAAAGAATCAAATACTTTCTCATTATCACTCTCGCTTTGAAATTTAAGTTCAAAATTCTCAAGTCGTGAGTGATAAAGATTGCCATTATTGAATTCCAGAAAAGTGACATCCAAAGGGTCCAATATTTTTATTTTTGGCCATCTGAAAGAATTAACGAATTTGGAATAATAAGCAAACAAATATACAACAAACAAATGAACAAGCAATATGACCGAAATATAAACAAACGAATAAACCCAAAATAACATGACAAGAATGACTTGTTCATTTTCATAAAACCTTTGATTGAAAGCAAACGGAAATGAAATGAAAACTTAAAAATATCTACATGCGCAAATTTTGGTCAAAAGTAAAGATGTTTTCATTAGCTAATTACAGATGCAAAAGTTTTTTCCTCATGAATTCGCATGAATGACAAACCCCCTTTAGGTTTACCGAAACTCCTTCTGAATGGGTAGAAATTCGGCTATCCAATTGGAAATTGATCCCTCAGGGATATCGGGAAATTCTGCGTCATTTCCAAACACTTCAGCCTCACTTGATGAGTTTTTAGCAGGCTCCTTGAATTCCGTATTGTCCATAATAACCCCAATGGTGTTATCGTATTCTGGCAGGGGGTTCTTATCCACATTTGGTCCTTGTTCTGGCCCTTCTCTAATCACTATTTCCCCTGCCTCGATCATGTCTTGCACTTTATGTTTAAGTGCTCTACAATCAGTGGTTGGGTGGCCGGGTGCTCCCGAATGATAGGCGCAAGTGTACTGAGGATTGTATCCGGCAGGGACGCCATGAGAGTAAGTTGGAGGGGGAATTATGCCAATTCTACCGGCAGCCTTTAATTGTTCATACAATTTGTCCAGAGACCTGCCTAGGTTGGTGAATGTTCGAGTACGGCTTTGATTGTAGGTTTTAGTGTGTTGGGGATAGTTGTAGGTATGTCTATTTGATGGAGAAAATTGTTGATTGTAGGGAGGTCGAAGTCGAACTTGTTGGAAGTTAGGCTGAGATATTTGAAAAGGGGCTATAGACGAGTTGGTGTATTCAGGGCGAGGTCGAGGTTGAGTGGTATTAGTGTGATGAACAGGATGAAGGTTTGAATAGTAAGGGTAAGGGTTTGAATAGGTAGGGTGTTGTCTAGGCCTGGATCTTGGGACACGGTTTCGATCCCAAACAAAAACAATTTCCCCCTCTTTCTTTTGGAATTGTTGCTTTTTCCCACTACTCCTTTGTCCTTGTAAAGCATCCAACTGCGATTCGAGGGCAGAGACATTACTCGTCCTATCATACTTGTTAAATTTAGAGGTTTTGAACCTCTCAGGCAACCGCACATTCGGAAAAAGGCAAAGCTCATCGTAATCCAAAACTCCTTGCTTGTTCAACCCCTGACTTTTCCCCATAAACTCATCAAAGCGGTCAAGGCGCTTGAGCAGTTTCATATCAACGAGAGTGGAAGATTCCCCCATTTCTGGCTTGGTCTGAACAGTGTGGTCTGGTAGGAAAGGTTCAGCAGCAGGGTAATAAAAGGTATGTGGCTCAGGTGGTATATTTGAAGTAGTTTGGGGTTGTGGGCCTTGCCTGCGAGTAAGAAAAGATGAAGGATTAGGAGGGTAAGCGTATGGCAAATTTTTGGTGGGATAGGCGAAAGTTTCCTCGGGTGGAATAGGGAATGATGGAGTAATAGTGACTTGAGTTGAAGGGATGACAAACGATTCTGGCTCAGCCTGCTTGACGGGTATAGGTTCAGGTTGAACTCCGCTGCTGATTAGCTCGTCAATCAATTTTCTTTGGGCCGCCATCTCAGATGCCATTTCCCCAAATTTGGCAAGTAATTCAGTCAACTGAACCCCGGGACTTGTGGCTTCCGGCTGGGTAGTTGCAGCGGTCTTATCAGACGATCCTGGCCGAGTACTCATGTCTACACAATTCTTTTGGGCTTGACTACGGGATCGCGTTATGATGGGGCTTCGACGAGAAGCTATGTTTAAATATTACCTGAGAATTTTTGAAAGATTGCCTTTAGATTCAACCCTCGCTTAGTTATTCCAATAGAAATAAAGAAAAAGAAAAGAAAAAGACAAGAGTTAGTAAATATCCAGAAAATTAGGATGCATGTCCTATGGGGGAACCCTTTTTGTGCCAAGGGTAGGCCTAGCATGAAAATGCAATCCTCTGAGGTAGGCACTATACCATACCTGATGGATCTGATCAACTCATTTGAGTGAAAAATAATTTTGAAAAATTTGGTCAATTGGAGTGGCGAGGGACACTTTGTCAAAATGAGGTCAACGTCCGAATGGATTGATCACTTTTGATCGGTACAAGATTTTGCAAAAACGCACGGGTTTGACCTTGACGAACTTCCTATCAAAGAGAATGGAATTTGTTGATAAAA
Organism: Coffea arabica; assembly: GCF_036785885.1. Lineage (NCBI taxonomy): Eukaryota > Viridiplantae > Streptophyta > Magnoliopsida > Gentianales > Rubiaceae > Coffea > Coffea arabica. Next base: position 44,305,715 of record NC_092320.1, on the reverse strand, counting down.
TTTAAAATTTCTCAGTGAATCACGGGTCAAAACCCTAATTGATCAAATGACTGGATGCAATGGATGGTTTTCTCAAAAATCGACTAAGTTTCCCAATTTAAAATTGACATTGAAACCCTGATTGGTCAAATGGGTTGAATGAAATTGACCATTTATTTAAAATCGACCAGATTACCCTAAAAAGGGAAACTAGTCAAATGAATTGAGTGGAACTCAAAATGGACCAAATCATCCTAAAAAGGGAACTTGATCAAATGGAATTGAGAATTTTATTCAAAAATGAAATTGGTCAAATGAATTGAATGAAATCGAAAATTTATTCAAAATTGACCAGATCGCCCTAAAAATGGGTGAATTAGCCAAATGAAAAGAAGATTTATTCAAAAATCGACCGGATGACCCTAAAAGGGGTAAATTGGTCAAATGACCCTAAAAAGGGTAAATTGGTCAAATAAATTGACGATTTATTCAAAAACGACCGGATGAACCTAAAAAGGGTAAATTGGTCAAATGAATTGACGATTTATTCAAAATCGACCGAATGACCCTAAAAAGGGTAAATTGGTCAAATGACTCTAAAAAGGGTAAATTGGTCAAATGAATTGACGATTTATTCAAAATCGACCGAATGACCCTAAAAAGGGTAAATTGGTCAAATGAATTGACGATTTATTCAAAATCGACCAAATGACCCTAAAAAGGGTAAATTGGTCAAATGACCCTAAAAAGGGTAAATTGGTCAAATGAATTGACGATTTATTCAAAATCGACCAAATGACCCTAAAAAGGGTAAATTGGTCAAAAGATGGTTTATTCAAAATTGATTATGAATTGACAAAAATGGATCGATTGAATCGGCCGGCCATTGATGGTTTCAAAAAATTAGTCTATGAGCCTTCTAAAATCACGATTTGGCCTCAATTTATTCATCGTCTCAACAGGAGGAATCATTTGTAAATTTTTTTCAAATTAATGTCCTTTTACGCAAGGGAATTTTACCAATTTTGATAAAATGGCCAAAAAGTGATTATTAGACGCTCATATACCAAAAAATCACTCTTATGAAGATGATCGGATCCTACCTTACCTTGTGCACTACCCCTTTAGATGGTACAAAATGTAAACGTGCAAGTCTCACTAGATTAAGTATCCGAGACACAAGGTGGCTTATTCCTAAACACGGGATTCCCTATGTGGCATGCCCTTTCTATGGTTTATGCATGATGCCAGTTTATTAAAGCGATAAAATGTGCAATTCGAAATGAAACGTGACCTAAGGAACCCTTTATTTGCTAGGGTAGGCCTAAAATGCTATGCAATTACCAAAATCTATGAATGCAATATACCAAAATCTTTAAACGTGCAATAGCCTATCTACAAGGGTAGGTTCTAAAAGAAAGTCATGCCAGACCTCTTATTTGCTAGGGTTTGTGAATGCAAAAAGACAAAAGACAAGGAAACGTGAGCTCAACACGTAATCACATAACACATTGGACAATTAAGCAACAAAGACAGATAAGGAAAGAGGGGTGGGACCCCTCCCCTCGTGAAATAGTGTTTCCTAATTTAGGGTAAGGTCGACTCTACCCTAGGCAATTCTAATATGGATGCATGAGGCTTGTCTTACTAATGCATCTAGACTCGATAGGTCATAGGCCCCCGAGCCTTCAGACTTAGAAACCAAGGGTCATCAATCCCAAGGTTCTTTGTCGGTGGCTCGAGCGATTCCCCAAACACCGCTACGCACACATCGTGTCACGGCTACGTGTTTGGGTGAATCTATCAAAACCTCAATCTTCGACCAAAAGCTAAAGGCTATCAACCCATAGCTTAAAGCGGAAGATTGAGTGACCCATTGGATCATGCTACACACACATCGTGTCGTGATCACCTGTCCAAGTGGGTCGCCTAATCCTAGTAGGGTGGAGTGGCGTGACAAGCCACTAAAAGAAAAATAAAAAGGGATAAATAATAAAGCGAATGCACGTATGCTAGTGCTCGTTTTGGAGGGGAGGGATCAAGAACCAATCACAAGGCTCTAGGGTGTATTCCCCACCCAAATGCAATGCAAAGCGCGGAATCACATAAATCATCCATCCATCAAAACAATCGTAGGCGAATGTGTGAGGAAGTGGGTTGATACGCGAAATGCAAAAATCCTAAAAAAGGAAAAATGCAACCCTAAACATCCAATGTGATAAATGAAAAGGTTAAAAGGAGAAAAAGGTTGATTAAATCAAATTTGCTTGGACTCTCAAACTTCCCCAGTGGAGTCGCCAACTGTCGCGCCCTATTTTTTATAAATAAATAAATAGTTTAAAAAAATGTATTTGTGTGTGATTGGAAAATGAATTGTGATTTAAAAGAAAAATGGGTCTAAATGGGGTTTTGAGAATGCGACGATTTGACCCAAAATGTAGCTTAAAAAGGGTTTTTGAAATTAAAATCGGAGTCGCCACTTGGTAATGAGTTAAGGTGTACCAAGTCACCTAAAAAATGAATTTTTTAAGAAAAATGAGAAAAAATTAGTAAGAAACCCCTTTTAAACGACTCCTAGTCCACGTAAACCAAGGAAAAAGGTTCGGGAGTCACATTTGACAAAGGGGAAGGCAAGGATACAATCCAAGGCACCCCTTTGACCTAGCCAAGGCTAGTTGCGTGATTTAATCAAAGATTTTCTTGTTTTAACCAAAGAATTTATTACATTTGGATGTGCTACATGAAATGCAAAACCCTAGATTCTAGGATGTCTCTTGTAAGGTTTTTGGTCCCAACCACATGAATTGTGGCGGCCAATGAAAGAAAACCTTATAGAGGTCGATTAATGCAAATGATGATTCAAGTGCAAGTGTGCAAGTGTATAAAAAGGTGCATGTGTGAAATTGTACAAAATTCAAGTGTTTTTGTGTGCAAGTGTGTAAAAATAGAATAATAGATATATAAGGTAAAGGGGAATTCCATTTGTGAGGTGAAAATGAGCACGTGATAGGAAAAATGTAGTGAGAAAGTATGGTTTGAGAAAAGTGAAAAAATGTGGTTAAAAGAGTATGTAGATGATAAAAATGAAAGTATGACCCTACAGGAATGCAACAAGTCGGGTACGGGGGTTGACTCCTAACTTTTCGACTTCTATTTTCCCTTTGATTAGAAGGCAAAACTAGCGTGCTAAGGCTATCGAGTAGCCACACTCGCTCGTTTTCCTTATCGGAAGGGGATTTTCACGCAAATGAACCCTAACTAGCATGAGATGCAAGTCCTAAAATGAGGGGGAAGGGATTTGAGGAACATACCAAATGGCAAACTAAGGAAAAATGCGTGATATGTGGTGATCATGCACTTAATGAAAAAGGGAAAAAAGAACCTATTGGGTCTAGCATTGGACTAGCCCATTCTATGAATTCCGACTAGCGTTGGACTAGTGGAAACGATAAAAGAAGCCACAACTAGCGTTGGACTAGTGTGGTGACGTACATTCATCCATTCCATTCATCTATACTACAAAAAGTGAGTAGACATGCAAATCACCTAAATCATGTAGCACTTATCATGCTCGACTAGATGCAAGATCCTAATAAAGCATTTAACATATAACACATAGGCATGCAAACATTACATTTGCTAACTAAAACAAAGGGGAAAGGAAAAATGGACCAAATTACTTTGCTACGCCCTATCTATTACAAGCCAAGAGGTGTACACATACCCCATTAATAGAAATCGAAAGTAAATGAAATAAATGAAAGGAAATAAGGAGCGGCTAGGAAAGCAAGTAGACATGCAAATTTCAATTAGCACATTAGTCCACATAGGAGAGAGACAAAAGGGGTAAAAGAGATTATACCTCCCCGTTGGTGATACTAAGGAAGTAAACAAACTCAACTTGGCTTGAGTCACCCAAGAAAAGACTAACTTAGGCTAAAATCACCAAAAAACAAAAGATTAATGCACCAATTTAGTGATAAGATATAAACTAAACAATTTGAACCCACCAAAACATCAAACTTTCCCTCAATTGTAACTCAATGAAGTCAAAACTACTTAAAGACCAAGGCAGAAGGCATGATCATCCAAACCCCAAGCATAACGTCTACTAAAGACCCAAAAGCAAGCACTACTCAACCATTTGAACCTAATTGAAACATTTAAAAACACAAAAAGTTCCCCAAGTAAATAACAAGATCCAAACAAACATTATGGAATTTTGAAGGTCCAAGAATGAACAAGGGTCCACGAATGATTTAAACATGCATTTTGAAAACTCAATAGCAACCATTAATCAACCAAATAAAACCAATTGAAAAATTTAAGAGCTTCAAAAGTCCCAAAAACAATGAAAGGCCAAATGATGACTCAAAATACACCCACCTTAGGACCTAATTGTAAAGAAATGAGAACATGCTTGGGCATTTATGGAATATGGAGAAGCTTGAGGGATTAAATTGATTAAGTATTCAAATTACTTGGGCCATAGTGAGCCAAGGGGAAATTTGAGGGGTTTAAGTGCAAAGTTCAGAATTTGTTTCATGCATGTTCATGCAACATACGTAGAATCTTTTCTCATTTCAGATTTTCTTCCATTTGCAACATGCAGCGTCCCATTTCCAACCGAAGCACATTATCAACGAACAATCATTTTCGAATCAAAACAACCATGAGATCCCACTCCCCTAAACATCAACCAAACCGAAAGACAGCAGAATCTGGAATATAAGTAAACAGCAAAGAGAAGAAAGCACTTTGGCCAGAATTTTCCGCAAATTTCTGCTGCAAAGTTCCTATGCCTTTCAGCTTAGTCATGCCTTCTTGCACAACCAAGGAGAAGGAAACTATAACATGGTATTTCAACGAGAAAATGATTCCAACCTTCCAATATAATGACCCAAGAATCATCAGCGAAATTACTCAATTCTGTTCATTGAAGCTTCGAAAGCAGAAAGGAATCGCGCAAGGCAGTAAAGACACCATCGATGAGATAAAGAGGAAAAGAAAGAAAAAACGAACGATCAACACGTATGGCCCAAGATAACTAAAGGGAAACTTCCTATAACCTGAATTGATAAGATCTGGAAACATAACAAAACCCAAAAAAAGAACTATGAAACATCCAAATCTTAAACCCCCTCAAAAATCTGGATTTTCTGGTTGCTTGTTGCAGCAGATTTTTGTGCACAAACCACAACCGAACACAGCTTGAAACCAAGCAACAGGCTTACCAAATACTTTTCTCACTCTTCAACATAAAGCCTTTGGATTTAAATACCAAGAAAAATCAGAATAAAAACATGCAAAACTGGAAATCTTTCTGCGGTTTCACAATTCAACCAAAACAGATTCATGCGAAGTGATTTAAACCACACTTTTTGATCTATCCACCACACTCAAAGGCAAATAACTGCTCCCATTACTCAAAACACCCAAAACACAAATTACCTACTTCCAACAGATCCAACAACGCAGCTAGATAGGGAAAACTTTGTCTCCTATAAGGTTGAAGAATCACAAAAGCTCCTAGGCAAGACGTCCGAACGCAAACTGATGAAGATGATTCTGCCACAGAGATGTCCAGTGCTGGAAAAACCGCAACTTGGAGATCCAATCTGGTTTGTCTCCTTGTTCAGCCCTCACAAAGTTCTCCCCTTTCTTTCGGAATCTCTAATTCTCAGCTCCAAACCCAGTTCTGGGTTCCTTTCTTTTCCTTCAGTCGCCCACAGCTTTCCTCTACCCCCAGAAAAATTTTAATCTTCCCTAGCTTTCTTGATTTTCTCCTTTTCTGGCTCCTTTTCTGATTTCCTCACTCAGCCGTTCTCCTTTTTGTTTCTTAGTCGATCATCTCTGCCGTTCTCTGTTATCCCCCAACTCTCTCTCTCTATCCAGCCGCCAACCCCTCTATCTTTCTCTCCCTATCTCCCAAGACTTCCGCCGTCCTCCCAACCTTACTCTCCTCCCTAGCCGTTCCTTTCTACTTAGCTCTTTCTCGGTTGGTTGGTTTTTAGTCTTTCCTCCCTATCAGCCGCCACTCTCCCCCTCTCTGTATGCTCTCTCTTGTTTAGCCGTCCGAAAACCTCTCAAAAACCCCAGCCTTTCTCACAACCAACTTTTTCTTTCCAGCCGTCAATTTCACCCTTTTTCCCTAGCCCTCGGTCAGCTTGCTCTCCAAATCTCTCTTTCTTTTCAACTCTCTCGGTCCCCCCCCTTGCGGCTGCCTTTTCTTTTGCTATTTATATCATCAACCCCCCTCCTAAACCCTTAAAACATTGCCACCATATTTGCAGCTTAAGGAGCCGCACAAGTCCTCCTTTGCAAACTGCAAAAAATTGCAGCTTGCATGCCGCGGCTCAATTTCTATTTTTTTTATTTATTTTTTTTAACTTAATAAATATAGAATATAAATAATAATAATAATAACAAAATGACAAAACTATGTAATAATAATGAAAACAAATAAATAAAATAAAAAAAACAACAAAAATATCCATTTTTCAAATTTTCTTCATTTTTCCCCTTTTTCCTTTTTTTCTTTTCTTTTCTCAAAATAACTTAACAAAAATAACTAAAGTGCCAAAAGATTGAATTTGAACGTATTTTTGTGAACAATTTTCCTTTTTTCCTTTTTTTATGATTTTTCTTTTTCTCTTTTTTTTTCTTTTTTTATGATTTTTCTTTCTTTCTTTTTTTTTTCCTCAAGAAAGCATTGAATAAAAACAAAATGACTAAAACATATTTTTTGATGTTTTCCTTTTCTTTTTCTAAAACTCTATGCTAATCCTAAACTTAAAAGTTAAAACTAAAAACTAAAACTAAAAGTAAATAAGAATGAATAGCAAATGAAATAGGTCAACTAAAAGGGCGAAAATGAATAAAACTAAAATATCATAACAACTAATAGTGCAAAACACACAATAACGAACTAAAATGCAAGCAATCTAAAATGAAAATCATGAAATAGATGATACATACAAATTATTCAAAATTTGGTGTCTACACTAAGCTGGAAGCTGCGGTTGCTACATTGGAAGCTGAGGTGACTCAGGCTAGGGCAACCAATGAGAAGCAAGCCGCACGTATCATGGAGCTAGAGTATGACGTGCATGAGGCCGAGGATCGAGTCGATGACCTATGTGATCAACTGAGAGATGCGCGTGAGCGCGAGACTAAGAGAGCTCGCAAGGTCAGGGGTCGTGCTGAGGCGATCCTTAACCTATGCGACGACGGACTCGAGGAGTTTAGTGATGAGGCCTCGTATGCTGGGGCCGAGGCGGGGGAGGAGTCTACCCCGTCGCCTGGATCCCAGACCCCGGCGACTGACTAGGCCAAGACTATTTGGCATCTTTTGGATAGTGGTGGCTTTTGTATGTACATAGGGATAGGGATAGAGCCTTAGCTAACCGTTTTGGATGTAGAGTTAGCTACGTGTAAATCTCTTTTGATAGGCCTATCCTCAGGGGGGAATCGTTTGTGTTAGTACGTGCCTTGGCCGTACTTGACTGATTGATTGTATATATGTGTTTGACTTGTATATATGGGTGTTTGTGCTTATGTTTGCAATGTATGAATGTGTGTTAATGTGAAAGTTTTGCGTATTACTTACATGCTTTAATACCGCTTTGGTTTAGTACTTCTGCCTAGACCGAGTGAACTCATGGAAGGTACACGGAGTGGCCGGGGACGTGGGCGCGGAACTAGACAACCCACACCGGTTAGGAAAACTGGGGAAACCTCAACTGGACCCAATCCTGGACCGCAATTAGATCCGAATGTACAAATAGCTGCCGCTATGCAGCAAATGACCAACTTACTCGTAGAAGTAGTGCAACAACAGGGCCAAAACCCAAACCCTAACCCCGGGAACCCTGGTAACCACGTCGAGAGCGAGGATAGAGCTCTCGAACGTTTTCAAAAGTTTTCCCCGCCGAAGTTTGTTGGGGGACCTGACCCTGATGTGGCTGAGAAATGGCTTGAGAAAATGGTTGATATATTCGCGGCCCTACACTACCCGGACAAACGGCAGGTCACATTTGCCGTGTTCCAGCTTGAGGGAGCGGCCCGTTCCTGGTGGAACGTAATTAGACAGAAATGGGAGCGGGAGCTGACACCGAGGACTTGGGTGAACTTCATCCGAGAATTTAATGCCAAGTTTTTCCCTCCTCTAGTTCAGGAGAGGAAGGAGGACGAGTTTATCCGGCTCCGGCAAGGGGCTCAGACTGTGGCGGAGTACGAGAGTCAATTTACCCGTCTGTCCAAATTCGCGCCTGAGCTAATCATGACTGAGCAAAGACGAATTAGGCGCTTTATTCAGGGTTTGAATGTTGAGATCCAGAAAGACCTTGCGGCGGCTCAAATCATTACGTTTAGCGAGGCAATGGAAAAAGCCCAACGGGTTGAAAGTGCACGGCTGCAGGTCCGAAACTTCCAAGCTAAGAAGCGTGGTTTTCCTGGGAGTACGTCTAGACAAGGTGAGAAGAGCACTCCCTCGAAATTTGGACGAGGAACGGGTGGTGGCCGACAACCGGGTTCAGGCAGAGGGACTCCATTTAGGGGTGGTCAAGCTGGGCGAGGACAAAGAGGAAACGCTCAGAGTGGCTCGGCTTCGGCACCTCGAGGTCCCTGTGGGCACTGTGGGAAGCTGAACCACACCGAAGACAACTGCTGGAGGAAACAGGGGAAATGTCTGCGGTGTGGAAGTGCGGACCATCAACTGGCTACGTGCCCGGTCCTGAAACAAGACGGAAAGGGGAGTCAACTACCGTCGAGGACCAATATTGGATCAGCCAAGGGAGACGGGTCCAAACCGAAGGTGTCAGCTAGGGTATACTCCTTAGAGCCCTATCAGGTCCCAGAGTCTTCCGAGGTGGTGGAAGGTACGATCTCTATTTTCCACCGCTTTGCCAAAGTTTTAATTGATCCTGGTGCCACTCATTCGTTTGTTAACCCTGATTTCATGTGTGGCATTGATATAAAACCTGCTAGTTTACCCTTTGACCTAGAAGTTAGTACACCTACGGGGAATCAACGCTTGGTGACTAGTATGGTTTATAAGGATTACGATGTATGGGTTGGTGAAAGGAGGTTTTTAGGGGACCTGATTAGCTTGTCCATTCAGGGGTACGATGTGATTCTGGGTATGGACTGGTTAGCCAAGTGTAACGCCAAATTGGATTGTAAAACGAAAATAGTAGAATTTCGCATTCCTGGCGAGGCAACCTTAAGGTTGGATATAAGGGGTAGGTTAGCCTCATCTGCTCTCATTTCGGGCATTCGAGCTAGGAAACTGATAAGTAGAGGGGCGCAAGGATTTTTGGCTTTCTTAATTAATACCCCTACGGATAAGTTAAAAGTAGAAGACGTGGCTATAGTGAGGGAATTTCCGGATGTATTTCCTGATGAGTTAGTAGCCTTACCTCCGGAAAGGGAGATAGAATTCCGAATAGATCTTTTACCTGGAACCGCACCTATCTCAAAAACCCCTTACCGAATGGCGCCTGCGGAACTTAAGGAGCTTAAGTTGCAATTGCAAGATCTGTTGGAGCGAGGTTTCATTCACGAGAGTGAGTCTCCTTGGGGAGCTCCTGTTCTATTTGTGAAGAAAAAGGATGGAACGTTGAGGATGTGTATTGACTATAGGGGGCTGAACAACGTTACGATCAAGAATAAGTATCCACTGCCCCACATCGACGAGTTGTTTGACCAGCTGCAAGGAGCAGTGGTCTTCTCCAAGTTGGACCTCCGACAGGGATACTACCAGTTGTTAATAAGGAAGGAGGACATTCCAAAAACTGCCTTCAACTCGAGATACGGGCACTACGAGTTCGCCGTTATGCCCTTTGGACTGACTAATGCTCCCGCCGCCTTTATGGACCTAATGCATAGGGTTTTCAAACCCTATCTAGACCGATTTGTCGTGGTGTTCATTGATGACATTTTGGTCTACTCTAAGACACGCGAGGAGCATGAGGAGCATTTGAGAGTGGTGTTGCAGACATTGAGGGAACATCAACTGTATGCCAAGTTTAGCAAATGCGAGTTCTGGTTGGAGAAGGTAGCATTTTTGGGTCATGTGATCTCCCACGAAGGTATTTCGGTGGACCCGGCGAAGGTTGAGGCCGTGACAAATTGGAAGAGGCCAGAAAACCCCACGGAAATTCGTAGCTTTCTAGGGCTAGCTGGGTACTACCGAAGGTTTATTAAGGATTTTTCCAAACTGGCAGGACCTCTAACTGACTTGACAAAGAAGCATGGCCAGTTTATCTGGAACGGCCGATGCGAAACAAGTTTTCGGGAATTAAAGAGAAGACTGACCATGGCTCCGGTACTGGTCTTGCCAAATGGAATGGACGGGTTTGCAGTATATGCGGACGCGTCGCGAGAGGGATTGGGATGCGTTTTGATACAGAACCGGAATGTGATTGCTTTCGCCTCTAGGAAATTGAAGCTTCACGAGCAGAACTACCCGACTCACGATCTAGAATTAGCCGCAGTTGTGTTTGCTCTGAAAAAGTGGAGGCATTACCTATATGGAGTGACCTTCGAAGTGTATTCGGATCACAAAAGTCTTAGATACCTTTTCTCCCAGAAGGAACTGAACATGAGGCAACGAAGGTGGATGGAATTCCTGGAAGATTACGACTGTACGATCAATTACCATCCAGGAAAGGCAAATGTGGTAGCAGATGCCTTGAGTCGTAAGGTGCAAGTAGCAGGACTAATGATTAAGGAGTGGGATTTGCTAGAATCCGTGTGTGAGTGGAAACCCTGTTTTGGGAGTCATAAGGTGATATTTAGCAATGTAAGGGTGACCTCCACTCTACTGGAACGTATAAAAGAGGCGCAAGGCAAGGATTTGATGGTACGGAAGTGGAGAGAGAAAGTGGAAAAAGGAGAAACAACGGGCTTCAATTTGAGTCCTGAGGGTATTTTGAAGTATCGAAACCGAATAGTGGTACCAAAGGAAGAGTCGTTGAAAGCAGAAATTTTGGAGGAAGCTCATCGGTCCAAGTATACAATCCATCCGGGCAGCAGCAAGATGTATCAAGACCTAAAAGGAACCTATTGGTGGGACAACATGAAGAAGGAAATCGCTCAACACGTGCAGAAATGTCTCATTTGCCAGCAAGTGAAGGCAGAGCATCAAAAACCATCGGGTCTGTTACAACCCTTGGAGATACCCGAGTGGAAGTGGGAAAACATCACCATGGACTTCGTTTCAGGTTTACCGAGGACGCAAAGAGGACACGATGCCTTTTGGGTGATCGTTGATCGATTAACCAAGTCGGCCCATTTCTTGCCGGTGAACATGAAGTATTCAATGGACAAGTTGGCTCGACTGTACATGGATGAGGTTGTAAGACTACACGGTGTTCCTGTGAGCATCGTTTCCGATCGGGATCCACGGTTTGTATCACGATTTTGGCAGAAATTCCAAGAAACCCTGGGGACGAAACTCAACTTGAGCACGACCTATCATCCTGGCCAGTCAGAACGGACGATTCAAACTCTCGAGGACATGCTACGAACTTGCATTCTGGATTTTGGAGGCAATTGGGGTCAGCACATGACCTTGGTAGAGTTTGCGTACAACAATAGCTTCCATTCGTCGATTCAAATGGCTCCGTACGAGGCTCTTTACGGACGCAAGTGCCGCTCACCGATTTACTGGGATGAAGTAGGTGAAAAGAAAGCACTGGACCCGGCAACCATTCCATGGATGGAAGAGGCTCAGGAAAAGGTCAAGTTGATTCGGCAACGACTTCAAACAGCTCAGAGTCGACAAAAGAGCTACGCGGATAATCGAAGAAAAGATTTGGAATTTGAAGTTGGAGACCATGTATTTCTCAAAATCATACCTTTACGAAGTCTTACAGCGGGGAAAGGAAAGAAGCTTCAACCGCGGTACGTCGGACCCTACAAGATCCTTCAGAGGGTTGGAGCGGTCGCGTATCGATTGGAACTGCCATCCAGTCTATCTCGAATCCATGATGTATTTCACGTCTCGATGCTGAAGAAGTACCATCCTGACCCATCCCATGTATTGCAACCGGAGGATATCGAAGTAGATGAATCGCTTGCCTATGAAGAGAAACCAGTCCAAGTACTCGATCGAAAAGTCAAGGAGCTCCGAAGCAAACGGATTCCACTAGTGAAAGTGCTATGGAGAAACCACGGAGTGGAGGAAGCTACCTGGGAGATGGAAGAGGAAATGCGAAAGAAATACCCAAACCTTTTCGGGAATTAAGGTGAGAAATTTCGAGGACGAAATTCTTTTAAGGGGGGGAGAGTGTGAGAACCCGTAAAACCCTAATATTTTTCTTAGGGTTTATTACCCATGAATTGCATATATTTTTGCATTTTCGGGTTTAGAAATATTTTCTGGTAGATTTTATGCGTAAGTATAGTTTTAAGATGATTTTTCTAGTATTGGAGAGTTTTTAGAAAATTAAGAGTAAATAGTGGACGTGGGACCCACTAGTGCGAAAAGTTCGGAAAAATTCGGCCAATAAGGTTAAGTTTCGGATACTGTGTAAAATTTATCGGGTGTTAAGGGATAAGTAGAATGTGTGAAGTGATTGATGTGAGAGGGAAAAGAAAGATAAGAATGCATTAATGAGTGTGACAAGTGTCACAATATGATTGGTTGGACTTTAAGAATTACTATTCACTTTCTTGACTTTTTTGACCAAAGGATTAAATATCAAAAAAATGCACAAAATTCACCATTTTCTTCTCCATGGTGGCCGGATCTCCCTAGCTCAAGAAGGAAGGAATTTCTTCAACACTCAAGCTTCCATCTCACTCAATCTTCCACAAACAAGAGCTTAGACTAGATTTCACTCCATAAAAACCTTTCTTCTAGTGCTAATAAGTGTATTAGTGAAGTTGATTTGAAGAGCTAAGGTGTCCACAATCCCTATCTCTCTTGATTTCTTGGTAAGTGATGCTTGAACACCCTACTACATCTAATGATGCTTATGTTTGGCTTAGAAGTGGCTAAAGTGGTGGATTATATGATTTATTTCTTGGTTTGGCTTGATTTGGTGAAGTTTTTAATTTTATGATGAATTTTCTGGTTTAATATGAAATGGATGTTGTAGCCATCTTTGATGATTGGCAATGGACTATAATGACTCTAGTAGGTGTGAATTGTGGATAAATGCAACCAATTTTGGATTTGAAGTGAATTGTGAAAAGTTAGGGTTCATAATCCCCTAATTCTGTCCGGTTTTAGATCATAGGGTTAGAGGCCGAATTGGACTTTGCTAAAAACATGAAAGTTGTAGGTATTGATGTGTTTGAGGTGCCTATAAAATTTCAGGTCATTTGGATTAGTGTAGAGTGAGTTATGTCGGAATTACTGTAGCTGTTCTGCTTTGGTCAGAATGCGAAAACTGCGTTGGTATTTGGCTATTTTGACTGGAATTGGTTTGGATTTTGAAGTTGGTGTCTTCTGATGAAATGTATATGGATGTCTTAGCTAACATATGCCTTTGGAATTTCGGCATTTGGATTTGTATAGACTGAGTTATAGTAATTACAGTTTTGTGTGATTTGCAAACCTGTTTTGGGAATTCTGGTATAGTATTTTGCATATTTGACCTAGTTGTGTTAGGAACTGGATTGAGTGACCTTCTACATTGTTGTAGCTCTGTTTCTTGGCTTCGAAATGGTGGGTCTTACACCCCCATCCGATAATTGTAGTGCGAGTTGTGCCATTACCGCATTATGAGGTCAAATCCGGTTTTCTTATCAAGGGTTAAGTTAAAGCCCTCTCTTAATTTCTGGTTTGCTATCATGCTTGTATATGTTTATAAAACCCTATTAGGGTTGTGAATTGGTGTTGTTTATGGCTCGGTATGGAGTCTTATTATATGTGTTACATGTTCTAGGGCGTGACGGTAGCTCACGACGTCTTGGTGATCGTGGTGCATGAAACACCATTTACTTGGTTGGTGAGTATACTACTCACTTATTTGTTACAATGTGACTTCGTGCTATGTGAATTGTTGCCTTGAAGGCTTATTTGGTTATTGGAAATGATTGAGGTGGGGGTGTACTTGACCGCCCTCACCCCTTGTAATTTCCTTTATAGCTATTTACCGTTTTACTGAAATACTGCATTTGTTATATGAGATACTGAATTCCATGTATGGAAACTGAATTGGTGTCGTTTGGGACGATTGTCCAACGGCCTTACTGTATTACTGAGCTCAACCCCATTTGGTAGTCAATTGGATCCAGCCGGCGAGGGTTTGGTCGTGAAAATTGTCATGCCACGGGGACTGTACTGAGGAACCTTGTAGTAATGAGACTCTCGGTTCCGGTAAACTCGAGTATTACGAAAATGACTGAATGGAGTGCGGGCCCGGTTGGGGTATGATGGGTGGAAGGATGGAAGTTAAGCGAGGTCTACGGTTGTTTGGTACTTTCAAAATTGACGGAGGGTCAATGAGGTTGGATCAAGATTGCAAGCGTGGAAATGGGCTCTTGAGAGCCGACTGTATCCTTTCACTGATTTGCTTTACTTCGAAATTGCATACTTGAATTGAATGGTTATGCTTATGTGATCTTGACTGCTATTGTGATAGTTGCTTACTGGGCTTTAGCTCATTCCGTGTCATTTGTTTTCCTTACAGGAGAATGAACATTTTTGGAAAGATTGTGATAGTTGGATGACAAGTTGAGCTTTGTACATGTATTTTGAATAGCTCCTTGAGGGTGAAAACCCTAAGTGTTTTGATTCCACCAATGTTTGGTGTGTAATTGGCTAGTGATATATGTATGAACTAGATGGATATTTTGGTAGGCCGTTTGGCTTGTAAATGTTGATTTCCAATGTATGTATATGTTTGGCTGTGGTTTGGATAAATTTCGGCTTCGATTTTCATTTTTTTTTATTTTTGTGATTTTGACTTGTTTGCGCGCAATGGTAAGTTCTGGAACGTAATAGATCGACGTAAACTGAACCGTTAGTCCTGGCGAGAGCTGGGCAGGCAGTCCGCTAACCCCTTTGGTTCGCCTTAGGGGAAGGTGGGGCTGTCACAGGTGCCACAAAGTACTTTTAGTCACAGAAGACTAAAGTAAAACCAGTGCCTCAAAAATAAGCCACACAGTTATGCAAAATACAATGGCCTCAGCACTTAGCGTCACCCCAACTAATTCTAGCTATACTAGTCAAAAGGGTCAAAAGAGAGGTCAAACTGCCTAGACTTAGTCCGCAGCAGGACTATCAGGAGGAACTTCCTCCTCAAGATCCTCCTCCTCCTCAGAGTTTTGAGCTGCACCCATCGCCTCATCCACTAGCCTAGTGGCATCAGCCAGGATCTCGGAAGCCCTATCACGAACCTCCTCCCTCAACCTAGTAAGCTGAGCCCTAGTGCTCCGAATCTCCTCATTAACAATAGCAGATGTAGCTATCTCGCCCTCTATCACCTCCTCGAGCTCGGCGATCCTCTCGCCCTGAGCGCTAGCCATCTGTCTAAGATCGTCCACCTCTGCCTGAAGATCCCTGTTAAGATCCACTAGCTAACGACGTTCGTCGTTCAGAGCAAGCACGAAGTGGTTCGGGTAGGCAAAGGTAACCCTACACGAACATCGGGGATATCTGTCAGATGGGGAATAGCGTACTCGAGCTCCCCTATCTAGCGCTCGGTAAAAGATAGGCCTAGGAAGCACTACATGACCATTTGCATGGCCATTCCCATTAGCTGCCGGAACTCCATTTCCGTTTTCCATCCCTGCAAAATAATAGCACTTTTCGGGTTAGAAATTAAATCACTATCTAGTTCGGATATCGTTTATGCATGCCTAATCCAATCACTAGTATGCTCCAAATACCCCTTAAGGTGCAACTTAATTATCCGGTTTCAGGTCTTAAGGGTAGAGTATCTAATATGTCTCCCATATAGATCCCTAACCTAGCGCTAACCTAGCGCTCTGATACCAACTGTGACGCCCCCACTTCTCCCTAAGGCGAACCAAAGGATATTCGCAGGACGCCTGCCCAACTCTCGCCAGGACTCAAGCACTTTACGTTCAAACTTATAACGGTACTAGACATCACATCCAGATAATATAAATACAATTGGTGCAAAAGCATTGAAGTTTAGCAATATTGAACAATTACCAAATCCATATAACGGGTTTCCAAATACATCCCAAAATATACAAGCCAAAATATCTAGTCAATAGAATTGGAACCCTATTACAAAAGTCCACAAAAGTACTCAAAAATAGAAATTTCCTCCGAGTCTCATTTCAAGCTCAAACCTGTTAAGGAAAACAAATATACAGGGTGAACAAAACGCTCGTGAGGCCAAGAACACACATGCAAGTACATTGTTCAAGTAACAATTCCAAATTTGACAAGTCGAGCAATAATATATCCATGATTAACAATTTATGAGGAAAGTAACCATAAACAATTCAAGGATACTGGACCTCTTAGGAGCAATGTTCCACTTGCACGATCAATAACCTCCACGAGTTGACACTCCGTCAATCGGGTAAGTTTAGTCCGTAGAACTCCACTTAACCTGTCCCCTTTCACCTTACATACCCCTGTTTCGGGCCCACCTATCATTTGTTTAAGGCAATACTACTCGAGTATGCCAAGCAAGATCTCTCACTAGATCAAGCCTTTCAATTTTTCCCCTGGTTTACCAAGGTGCCTGACCAAGCCCATGCCGACTCGAGTCCACGGTTCGCCAATGAGATGTGGGCGTCCCCCAAGTGTGTTCAAGTGTTCAGGAGATTCACTCCAACGACGTATGCATCCATAGCATACTATTTCAAGTCAAGCAAGCAAGTAACATGTGCAAGCAATTGAGACATTTGAGTATTTCAAGTGTGAGTCATTTATTTCAAGCGAGAACGGGTGTGATAAAGTACACCCCCGTCTCGAATTTTAAAATCTCAAGTATCAATAACAAGTAAACATGTATCTGGTTCACAGTAGTTCAAGTAACACACACTTGACACTCACCAAGTAAACAAGAAGAAACGACACTCGAAGTTCAAGCGTCCACCGTGGGATCCTCTTCAAGTTCCCCTTGTATGCCTGAGCATTTAGTAAGGATTTATCACTCAAAACCCCCAATTATTACAAAGATTGTACTTAGTGCACAATATAAGAAAATCCCATGAAAACGAATCTCAATCACTTGTAAATCGGGGTTTTAAAATGGGATTTTAAAGCACAAAAGCAATCGAGGTTTCATCTCAGAAATCAAGTTTAATACGTTCAAGTAACATTAAAGGAATAAGGAGAATTCAAAAATCTCCATTTCCTTAAGATTCGGAAATTTCAGTTTTGGTACGAGATTTTTGAAAAATCGTATCTCATTCTTTACAAGTCCAAAATTGGAAAATTTGGTACTGTTGGAAACCTCTTCCAAAGTGATAAAAGTTTCTAGAATACACTTTTCTAAGATTCCAAATGAAAAACATTCAAAAATGAGCTCAAAGTCGCTATTTTGGTTCATAAGGCAGATTTAAGTTGATTTTTGGCCAACTTTGAAAATTTGGCGAAATTCACTTGATTGGAACTAGCCTTTGAAATTTGTAACTCTAATAGTGTTGTAATCCAAGTTTACAACAAAACAAGCGGAAGGAGAAACAGAGTTTTGAGTACCAAGATATGGTAGCTCAAAGTTACCCAAATTTCCTTGTTAAACAAGGGTTTTTCCAAAATCAAGTTTTGAACTTTGGTAATATAGTCGAGCAGCGAAATGGATTCGGATTGGTACCAAATTTAGCAGCATAATACTACTATATAAAGGGTATCCCTCTATCAAATTTCATGGAAAAATACCTTCGGGAAGGTAGTCAACCAAACAACCAAAGTTTCGAAAATCCTAAGGCAGAACTGCCTTGAGTTTTTTATTTTTCATTCCTAACATTTGGTCAAGGAAAATTCCTCAGACATGGTTCATTTGTGTAGGAAAAGCCTGAGAAATATTCATGGTACATTTGGTAATTGTTTTAACTCCAAGAAATTCAATTGGCAAGTCCACACCAAATCTAACATCTACTTTGCTCAAAATTTAGGGTTTTCAAGAACAGGGCAGGTTTCGTATTTTGATCACAAATCACTCAATTTAAGTCAGAATTTAGCATGGTTGGTGGAGTTGGAAATTACATTCATAAAACTAAAATTTCACAGA
Source organism: Coffea arabica (assembly GCF_036785885.1). Taxonomy (NCBI): domain Eukaryota; kingdom Viridiplantae; phylum Streptophyta; class Magnoliopsida; order Gentianales; family Rubiaceae; genus Coffea; species Coffea arabica. The sequence goes on along the minus strand of NC_092320.1, from coordinate 44,287,563 downwards.
AGAAATTGTTTTGAAATTCAGCACACAACTAGCTCAAATTCGAGCCTCAAGTTGTAGCTTCTGAACTTCGTTCCAGGAAAACTGAGAAACAGGACAGCCATCTTAAAATGGTTGGTACGGGCTACTCGGGTGGAATTAATGGTTACATTTTATATCGTTGGAAATCTGGAAATGTCTAGTTTCAAATGCCACTAACGGCACTTGATTTCGACATCAGAGTACAAAGTTATGGACGAAACAAGAAGGCTGTCTGAGCATTACGGGAAAATTTTCCAAGTTTACTAGCTTTGCAAGATTAATCCATTTGACCAACCAAACCTCAATATTTTTCACTGAAACTTTATACACCATCTATACAACATATAAATATCATATACAAGCCATCAAACCCTCAGAATTTCGCAAAAAGGGGCTGGATCAAAACAGGGGCAGAATTGAAACTTTTTCAGCCATGCATTCCTTGATGTTTATACTAGCTATGCACCATTAATCTACCAATTTGAGCACTAAACTAACATTATATCCAACATCAAGCATTACATCAGCCATCAATCCAAGAGTGGGAGTTCATAGAGCCCACCTTCAAAATTTTCCAACAATAACAAGCCACCCTGATGAATAACTAAGCTCATAAGTGTAAATCAACTTCCATAGATCAAGAATTTGAGAGTTGATCACTACTTACTTTGGTTGATGAACCAAACAGAATTTTCGGCCCTCTCCTTGCTCAAGAAGACCGTGGAAAGCTCCTTGTTTTTGTAGCTAGATGAACTCTCCAAGTGTTAAGCTAAGTGTAGTTCAATTTTGGTTGAATTTGGTGAAGGTTTGTGCAAGATTTGGAGATGAAAATTTGAGAAACTTTGAGTAGTTCTTTTGCAGCTGATGGTTCGGCCAAAGTGAGAGGGAAAGAGAGAGAGAGAGTGTGTAGTGCTGAAATAAAGCTTCTACAGTAAGCTTAAATGTGTGGCCACAATTCACCCCAAAAGTCAACTCTCCCTCGCGCGTGTACGCGCGCGTTTCGTGCTCAATTTCTCTTGCATTTGTTTCACTAGTGCACTAAACCTCTAATGCACTTATAGTCATATAAATATTATTCACTCTTAATTGTCCCAAAACAAGAGTCTAAAGTTCCTCAATTAATCGCGCGCGTGAAAACACGTATTTCCAATTTAGGCGCGATAAAATGAAACCTTCGAGAAATTCTTATAATGATCGTACCACTAACTATCACTTGAGTACTTAAACCTAAAATTAACTATTTTAGAACCATTGTACATGTCTCCAATTTTCCGAGCTTATTGTTCTCCCAATTGGCTAAAATTTTCAAACACGTTTTCACTATTTTCATTAATCGAACTTCCAAAAATTAATTTTTGAAACGAGTCACTTTAAAAATATAATAAAGTCATAATTCCATGTATTTAAGTCTAATAAGGTTAGAAAATAATAATCGGAACAAATATTCAGATAAATAATTAAATAAGCAAAAATACGAGTCGAAAAATAATAATTTTTACGAGTCCTCACAATACTGTCGTTATAAGAATTCTTTAGAAATTTCGTGCTATCGCGCATAAATCGAAAGTACGTGTTTTCGCACGCGCAATTATTTGAGGGATATTAGACCTTTATTTTTAGACTATTAAGATTGAATAATAATAATATGAATGCAAGTGCATTAAAGGTTTAGGGCACAAGTGAAACAAACCTGAGAGGAAACGAGAACGAAACGCGCACACGTGTTCATTATTTTCTTAGTGGACTTGGAGTAATTTTGGGCCACATATTTTAAGCTTCATTTAGAAGCCAATAACATCAGATTTCCCTCCCTCACATACACTCAAGCAGCTGAACCTCACAAGGAGAACAAGACCAGAATTTCCTCACCTTCTATCTCTTCAATCTCTTGCCCAAATGACTTCAAAATATAACCACAACTTGCAAATTACTTGATGATCATCTTAAGCTAGGAGAAGAGCTGCATTTTCATGTTTTTCTTGGGTTTAAGGTGACCGAAAATTTCTGCTCTAGCCATCTAAGGAGGTAAATGATGATCTTGGTTTATATAAGTTGTATTGCACTTGTGAGCTCAAAGATTCATATGGGTAGCTTTATATTGTTGGAAATCTTGTGAGTGGACTCTATAAAATTTCACAATGGCTTTGATGATCCGATTTGATGAGATTGGATGTTAATTGTGTTCATTAAGTGCTAATTTAGTAGAGCTAAGTGTTAAAAGTGAAAAGGAAATCAAATGAGGGGTTGCATGTTGAGGTGCCGGTTCTGCCTCTGCTTTGCCGCACCTATTGGTGCAATTTTTTATGGTTAAATTGACTTGGTTTTGATATAGATATGTTGTATAGGTTGTGTGGAGAGTTTCCACCAAAAATCATCCAATTTGCTTTGCAAAAATTTGAGATTTCGAAAATGTAACAAAACTGGAAACGTAACCAGAGCCTCTCTGGTAGTGATTTTGTTTTGGCCATAACTCTTTGCTCTGATGTCAAACTTGAGTGTCGTTTGTGGCATTAGAAACTAGAAATTTCTAGTTTTCCAATGGTATATATTGCATGCCCTGATTCCACTTGAGTGAGCCATACCAACCTTGGAAAGTTGCCTGTTCTGTTTCTCGTCTATACTAGAAGCCCTGTTTTGAGCTGCAACTTGATTCTCAAATATGAGCTAGTTGTGGAAAGAATTTTAAAATAATTCCTTCTGAGAAATTGTAGCCTTATTAATGTAGTCTTCAACTCCACCAATCACAGTCAATTCCGAGTTGAATTGAGTGAGTTGTGGCCGGATTTCACAGCTCTCTTCGTGAAAGAAAAACTTAATTCTGGACTGATTTTTGGCTAATCTTGATTTGGGACTTTTTATTCAAAATCCTTGGTGTTAATCACCTACCAAATGTACTTTGGATGTTTCCTAGACTTTGTCATCATAAATGAATCATGTTTGAGGAGTTTTCATTGGCCAAATGTTTGAGAAAAGAAAAACAAAAGTGCAAGGCAGATTTGCCTTAGCAAATTGTGGAACTTTAATGGTTTTGTTAACTGACTTCCCGAATAATTTTTGCATGAAATTTCACAGAGGAATATTCCTTATAGGGTAGTATAATAATACCAAATTTGGTGCCATTCCGAGTGTGACAACCCCACCTTCCCCTAAGGCAAACCAAAGAGGTTAGCGGACTGCCTGCCCAGCTCTCGCCAGGACTAACGGTGCAGTATAAAGCGATCTATCACGTTCTGAAATTTATAATGCGCGCAAACAAGGCAAAAGGGCAAAATAACCCAGAATAAAAGAAATGAAGTCCAGAGTCGGCCATGAATAGTAACCGACCCGTCCGAAACCCAACCAAACATCGAAATACATATACAACATAACATTAACTATTTACAAGCCCCAATGGCATTTAAAAGTGATACAAAAGTCACTACATATGTGGGTTGCCAAAACAAAAGTGAAAACGGCCCTAATGATACATTTAGGGTCCCATTTTATATACAATACAAAAGAGGCATTCATCTAGTTCATTCGGCAACCATTTAACAAAATTCATTCCAAAATAGTCATAATCCTGTAAGGAAAACAAAAGAAACGGGGTGAGCTAAATGCCCAGTGAGAATACAACCACCATAGCAACTAAGATCACAAAAGCATAACCGTTCAGTTCAAGTATGCAAATAAGAAGTAAATCAAATCAGTGAAAGGATACGGACGGCTCTCAAGAGCCCATTTCCTCGCTTATATTCTTGATCCAACCTCATTGACCCTCCGTCAATGTTAAAAGTAACCATCCGTAGACATCACTTACATCCAACCGTCCAACTATCATACCCCAACCGGGCCCGCACTCCATTCAGTCATTTTGGTAATACTCGAGTATACCGGAACCGAGGGTCTCATTACCACCCGATTCCCCAGTACAGTCCCCGTGGCATGTCAATTTTCACGACCAAGCCCCCGCCGGCTCGATTCAATTGACTACCTACGAGGTTGAGCTCAGTAATGCAGTAAGGCCGTTGGATATTCGTCCAAACGACACCAAATCAGTTGTCCATGAATGACATCCAATATTTCATATGGCAAGTGCAGTATTTCAGTAAAACGGTAAACAATCATGAATGGAATCACAAGGGGTGAGGGCGGTCAAGTACACCCTCACCTTAATCAATTTCAATAACCAAATAAGCCTTAAAGGCATCAAATTCACATATAACAAAGCCACATTGTAACAATTTGAGTGAGTAGTATACTAACCAATCACGTAGGTGATATTTCATGCACCAACGTTAAAAAGGTCGCCGTGAACCCTCGTCACGTCCTAGAACACGTAAACAAAGACCATGAGACTCGATAACGAGTCATAAAGCAATACCAATCACAACCCCAATAGGGTTTCATATGCATTTTAAGCATAAAAGCAAACCAGAAAATCAGGAAATGTAACTCATTTGTTCCAACAACAAAAAAACAGTTTTGACCTCCTAATGCGGTAATGGTACAAAATGCGCTACGCTTATCGGATTAGGGTGTAAGACCCACCGTTTCGAAGCTAAGAACCAGGGCTACAACAATGTAGAAGGCCACTCAGTCCAAATCCTAGCACAACTAGGTCAAAAATGCAGAATACCAACCAGAACCGTAATTGCAGGTTCACAAATCACACAATGCTGTAATTGGTCTAACTCAGTCTATACAGGTCCAAATGCCGAAATTCCAAAGGCATATGATAGCTAAGACATCCAGCTACATTTCATCAGAAGACACTAACATCAAAATCCACACCAATTCCAGTCAAAACAGTCAATTACAAGTGCAGTTTTCACATTCTGAGTAACCCAGATCAGCAATAGTAAAATCGACATATCTCACTCTACACTAGTCCAAATGACCTGAAATTTTACAGACACCTCAAACACATCAATACCTACAACTTTCATGTTTTGAGCAAAGACCAATTCGGCCTCTAACCCTATGATCCAAAACCGGACAGAAAAGGGGGTTGAAAAACCCTAACTTTTCTCATTTCACTCCAAACCCAAAATTGGTTGCATTTATCACTAATTCACACCTACTAGAGTCTTTATAGACTATTGCCAATCATCAAAGATAGCCACAACATCACATTCATATTAAACCAGAAAATTCCTCAAAAAAATAAAAACTTCACCAAATCAACTCAAACCAAGAAATAAATCACATAATCCACCACTTTAGCTTCCACTAGGCACCAATTAACCATCATTAAGTATAGGAGGGAGTTCATATACCACTTACCAAGTAAACAAGAGAGAGGGAGTTGTAGGACACCTTAGCTCTCCAAGAAAACTTCACTAATCAACTTACTAGCACCTAATGGAAGGATAATATGGAGTAGAAACTAATTTAGGTAAGTGGTTTGGATGATTTGTGCTAGTTGGGAGCTTGAAAATTGAAGAAATCCTCTTCCTTCTTGAGCTTAAGAGAGCCGGCCATGGAGGAGTAAAAATGAGTGAATTTTGAGCAATTTTTAAGATATTTAACCTTTTGGTCAAAAAAGTCAAAAATTGGAATAGTAACTCTTAAATCCTATCCAATGATACCATGACACTTGGCACCTCATTAATGCATTCCTATCCTTTCTTTTCTCTCTCACATCAATCATTTCACACACTCTACTTATCTCTTAACACCCGATAAATTTTTCACAGTATCCGGAATTTAACCTAATTGGTCGAAATTTTTCGAACTTTTCGCACTAGTGGGTCCCACGTCCAATATATATTCTTAATTTTCTAAAAATTCTGCAATACTAGAAAAATCATCTAAAAACTATAATTATTCATAAAATCCACCAAGAAATATTCCTAAGCCAGAAAATTCAGAAAACATGCAATTTAGGGGAAATAAACCCTAGGAAAAATATTAGGGAAATACGGGTTCTCACACTCTCTCCCCCTTAAAAGAATTTCGTCCTCGAAATTTCTCACCTTAATTCCCGAAAAGGTTTGGATACTTCTTTCGCATTTTTTCTTCCACTTCCCAGGTAGCTTCCTCTACTCCGTGGTTTCTCCATAGCACTTTCACTAGTGGAATCCGCTTGTTTCTGAGCTCTTTGACTTTCCGATCAAGCACTTGGACCGGTTTCTCTTCATAGGCAAGCGATTCGTCTACTTCAATTTCCTTCGGTTGTAAGACATGAGATGGGTCGGGATGGTACTTCTTTAGCATTGAGACGTGAAACACATCGTGGATTCGAGAGAGACTGGACAGCAGTTCCAATCGATACGCGACCGCTCCTACCCTCTGCAGGATCTTGTAGGGTCCGACGTACCGCGGTTGAAGTTTCTTTCCTTTGCCCGCTGTGATATTTCGTAAGGGTGTGATCTTAAGAAATACGTGGTCTCCAACTTCAAATTCCAAATCTTTTCTTCGGTTATCCGCGTAGCTCTTTTGTCGACTCTGAGCTGTTTGAAGTCGTTGCCGTATCAACTTGACCTTCTCCTGAGCCTCTTCCATCCATGGAATGGTTGCCGGGTCTAGTGCTTTCTTTTCGCCAACTTCGTCCCAGTAAATCGGCGACCGGCACTTGCGTCCGTAGAGAGTTTCGTACGGAGCCATTTGAATCGACGAATGGAAGCTATTGTTGTACGCAAACTCTACTAAGGTCATGTGCTGACCCCAGTTGCCTCCAAAGTCCAGAATGCAGGTTCGTAGCATGTCCTCGAGAGTTTGAATTGCCCGTTCTGACTGTCCATCCGTCTGAGGATGATAGGTCGTGCTCAAATTGAGTTTCGTCCCCAGGGTTTCTTGAAACTTCTGCCAAAACCGAGATACAAACCGTGGATCCCGATCGGAGACGATGCTTACAGGAACACCGTGCAGTCTTACTATCTCGTCCATGTACAGTCGAGCCAACTTGTCCATTGAATACTTCATGTTCACCGGCAAGAAATGGGCCGATTTGGTTAATCGATCAACGATCACCCAAACGGCATCGTGTCCCCTTTGCGTCCTTGGTAATCCTGAAACAAAGTCCATTGTGATGTTTTCCTACTTCCATTCGGGTATCTCCAAGGGTTGTAACAAATCCAATGGTTTTTGATGCTCTGCTTTCACCTGTTGGCAAATGAGACATTTCTGCACGTACTGAGCGATTTCCTTCTTCATATTGTCCCACCAATAAGTTCCTTTCAGGTCTTGATACATCTTGCTGCTGCCCGGATGGATTGTATACTTGGACCGATGAGCTTCCTCCAAAATTTCCATTTTCATCGACTCTTCCTTCGGTACCACTATTCGGTTTCGATATTTCAAAATGCCCTCAGGACTCAAATTGAAGTCCGTAGTTTCTCCCTTTTCCACTTTCTCTCTCCACTTCTGTACCATTAAATCTTCTTTTTGTGCCTCTTTTATGCGTTCCAGTAGAGCGGAGGCCACCCTAACATTGCCAAATATCACCTTATGGCTCCCAAGACAGGGTCTCCACTCGCACACGGATTCTAATAAATCCCACTCCTTAATCATCAACCCTGCTACTTGCATCTTACGGCTCAAAGCATCTGCTACCACATTTGCCTTTCCCGGATGGTAATTGATTGTGCAGTCATAATCTTCCAGGAATTCCATCCACCTTCGTTGCCTCATGTTCAATTCCTTCTGGGAGAAAAGGTACTCAAGACTTTTGTGATCCGAATACACTTCGAAGGTCACCCCATATAGGTAATGCCTCCACTTTTTCAGTGCAAAGACAACTACGGCTAGTTCCAGATCGTGAGTCGGATAGTTCTGCTCGTGAAGTTTCAATTTCCTAGAGGCGAAAGAAATCACATTCCGGTTCTGCATCAAAACGCACCCTAGGCCTTCTCGCGACGCGTCCGCATAAACCGCAAACCCGTCCACTCCATTTGGCAAAACTAGCACTGGAGCCATGGTCAATCTTCTCTTTAATTCCTGAAAACTTGTTTCGCATCGGCCGTTCCAGATAAATTGGCCATGCTTCTTCGTCAGGTCAGTTAAAGGTCCTGCTAGTTTGGAAAAATCTTTAATGAACCTTCGGTAGTACCCAGCTAACCCTAGAAAGCTGCGAATTTCTGTGGGGTTTTCTGGCCTCTTCCAATTTGTCACGGCCTCTACCTTCGCCGGGTCCACCGAAATACCTTCGTGGGAGATCACGTGACCTAGAAACGCTACTTTCTCCAACCAGAACTCGCATTTACTAAACTTAGCGTACAGCTGATGTTCCCTCAATGTCTGCAACACCACTCTCAAATGCTCCTCATGCTCCTCGCGTGTCTTAGAGTAGACCAAAATGTCATCAATGAACACCACGACAAATCGGTCTAGATAGGGTTTAAAAACCCGATGCATTAGGTCCATAAAGGCAGCGGGAGCATTGGTCAGTCCAAAGGGCATAACGGCGAACTCGTAATGCCCATATCTCGAGTTGAAGGCAGTTTTCGGAATGTCCTCCTTCCTTATTAACAACTGGTAGTATCCTTGTCTGAGGTCCAACTTCGAAAAGACCACTGCTCCTTGCAGCTGGTCGAACAACTCGTCGATGTGGGGCAGTGGATATTTATTCTTGATCGTAATGTTGTTCAGCCCCCGGTAGTCAATGCACATCCTCAAGGTTCCGTCCTTTTTCTTCACAAATAGGACAGGAGCCTCCCAAGGAGACCCACTCTCGTGAATGAATCCCCGCTCCAAAAGATCTTGTAATTGCAGCTTAAGCTCCTTAAGTTCTGCAGGCGCCATTCGGTAAGGGGTTTTTGAGATAGGTGAAGTTCCAGGTAACAGGTCTATTCGGAATTCTATCTCCCTTTCCGGAGGTAAGGCTACTAACTCATCAGGAAAAACATCCGGAAATTCCCTCACTATGGCCACGTCTTCCACTTTTAACTTATCCGTAGGGGTGTTAATTAAAAAGGCCAAAAAACCTTGCGCCCCTCTACTTATCAGCTTCCTAGCTCGAATGCCCGAAATTAGAGCAGACGAAGCTAACCTACCCCTTACATCCAACCTTAAGGTTGCCTCGCCGGGAATGCGAAATTCTACTATTTTCGTTTTACAATCCAGTTGGGCGTTATATTTGGCTAGCCAGTCCATACCCAGAATCACATCGTACCCCTTAATGGACAAGCTAATAAGATCTCATAAAAATCTCTTTTCACCTACCCATACATCACAATCCCTATAAACCATACTAGTCACCAAACGTTGATTCCCCATAGGTGTACTAACTTCTAGGTCATATGGTAAACTAGCAGGTTTTATATCGATGCCACACATGAAATCAGGGTTAACAAACGAATGAGTGGCACCAGGATCAATTAAAACTTTGGCAAAGCGGTGGAAAATAGGGATCGTACCTTCTACAACCTCAGAAGATTCTGGAACCTGATGGGGCTATAAGGAATACACCCTAGCCGGCACCTTAGGTTTGGACCCATCTCCCTTCGCTGGTCCAGTATTGGCCCTCGACAATGGTTGGCTCCCCTTTCCATCTTGTTTCAGGACCGGACAAGTAGCTAATTGATGGTCCGCACTTCCACACCGCAGACATTTACCCTGTTTCCTCCAGCAATTATCTTCGGTGTGGTTTGCTTTTCCACAATGTCCACAGAGACCACGAGGTGCCGAAGCCGAGCCACTCTGAGCGTTTCCCCTTTGTCCTCGCCCAGCTTGACCACCCCTGAACGGAGCCCCTCTGCCTGAACCCGATTGTCGACCACCACCCGTTTCTCGTCCAAATTTAGAGGGAGTGCTCTTTTCACCCTGTCCAGAAGTACTCCCAGGAAAGCCACGCTTCTTAGCCTGGAAGTTTCGGACCTGCATCCGTGCACTTTCAACTCGTTGGGCCTTTTCCATTGCCTCGCTAAACGTAGTGATTTGAGCCGCCGCGAGGTCTTTCTGGATCTCAACGTTCAAACCCTGAATAAAGCGCCGAACCCGTCGTTGCTCAGTCATGATTAACTCCGGCGCAAACTTGGACAGGCGGGTGAATTGACTCTCATATTCCGCCACAGTCTGAGCCCCTTGCCGGAGCCGGATAAACTCGTCCTCCTTCCTCTCCTGGACTAGAGGAGGGAAAAACTTTGCATTAAATTCTCGGATGAAGTTCACCCAAGTCCTAGGCGTCTGCTCCCGCTCCCATTTCTGTCTAATTACGTTCCACCAGGAACGGGCAGCCCCCTCAAGTTGAAACACGGCAAAAGTCACCTGCCGTTCGTCTGGGTAATGTAGAGCTGCAAATATATCAACCATCTTCTCAAGCCATTTCTCAGCAACGTCAGGGTCGGGTCCCCCAACAAACTTTGGCGGGGAAAACTTTTGAAACCGTTCTAGAGCTCTATCTTCGCTCTCAATATGATGGCCAGGGTTTCCGGGGTTAGGGTTTGGGTTCTAGCCCTGTTGTTGCACTACTTGTGCTAGTAGGTTTGTCATTTGCTGCATAGCGGTAGCTATTTGTACATTCGGGTCTATTTGCGGTCCAGGATTGGGTCCAGTAGAGGTTTCCCCCGTCTCCCTAACCGGTGTGGGTTGTCTAGTTCCGCACCCACGTCCCCGACCACTCCGTGTACCTTCCATAAGTTCTACTTGGTCTAGGCAAGAATACTAAACCAGAGTAGTAACAAGACATATAAGTAACACTTAAACTTTGAACAATAACACATATTTATACAGTCCAAACATGATCACAAACACACATATATACAAGCCAAACAAGATCAAGCCATATACATATATACAATCAGTCAAGTCAAGTACGGCCAAAGCACGTACAAACACAAACGATCCCCCCGAGGATTGGCCTATCAAAAGAGATTTCCACGTAGCTAACCCAACCCAAAACGGTTAGCTAAGGCTCTATCCCTATCCCTATGTACATACAAAAACCACCAACTATCCAAAAGATGCCTAAAGATCAAGGCCTAGTCAGTCGCTGGGGTCTGGGATCCAGGCGACGGGGTAGACTCCTCCCCAGCCTCGGCCCCAGCACACGAGGCCTCATCGCTAGACTCCTCGAGACCATCGTCGCACAGATTAAGGATCGCCTCAGCACGACCCCTGACTTTGCGAGCTCGCTTAACCTCACGCTCGCGAGCATCCCTCAATTGGTCGCATAAGTCATCAACTCTATCCTCGACCTCGTGCACGTCATACTCTAGCTCCTTGATGCGTGCAGCTTGCTTCTCGTTGGTTGCCTTAACCTGAGTCACCTCAGCTTCCAGCTTAGCAACCCTAGCTTCCAACTTAGCGTTATCCTTAGCAAGCTCCTCACGCTCCTTTGCCACAGCCAAAACTAAGGCGTTCGGGTAAGCATAAGTATCACGGCACTCACACCGTCGAAGGCGGTTGGCCGGGCTCCAACGCACCACGGCCCCCTTCTACCTGATCTGATATGGAATCACAGGAAGTGCTCTGGGAGGTCTCACTCCCGAAGGACTAGCACTAGGGTCACCACTCGCATCCATCCTATAGCAAAGGAACAAATAACATGAATACACTTAATAGGCATAAACAATAGAATCCTCAAGTCAAGCATTCCTATAACACCCAGACTAATTCAAACCTAGGCTCTGATACCACCTGTGACAGCCCCACCTTCCCCTAAGGCGAACCAAAGAGGTTAGCGGACTGCCTGCCCAGCTCTCGCCAGGACTAACGGTGCAGTATAAAGCGATCTATCACGTTCTGAAATTTATAATGCGCGCAAACAAGGCAAAAGGGCAAAATAACCCAGAATAAAAGAAATGAAGTCCAGAGTCGGCCATGAATAGTAACCGACCCGTCCGAAACCCAACCAAACATCGAAATACATATACAACATAACATTAACTATTTACAAGCCCCAATGGCATTTAAAAGTGATACAAAAGTCACTACATATGTGGGTTGCCAAAACAAAAGTGAAAACGGCCCTAATGATACATTTAGGGTCCCATTTTATATACAATACAAAAGAGGCATTCATCTAGTTCATTCGGCAACCATTTAACAAAATTCATTCCAAAATAGTCATAATCCTGTAAGGAAAACAAAAGAAATGGGGTGAGCTAAATGCCCAGTGAGAATACAACCACCATAGCAACTAAGATCACAAAAGCATAACCGTTCAGTTCAAGTATGCAAATAAGAAGTAAATCAAATCAGTGAAAGGATACGGACGGCTCTCAAGAGCCCATTTCCTCGCTTATATTCTTGATCCAACCTCATTGACCCTCCGTCAATGTTAAAAGTAACCATCCGTAGACATCACTTACATCCAACCGTCCAACTATCATACCCCAACCGGGCCCGCACTCCATTCAGTCATTTTGGTAATACTCGAGTATACCGGAACTGAGGGTCTCATTACCACCCGATTCCCCAGTACAGTCCCCGTGGCATGTCAATTTTCACGACCAAGCCCCCGCCGGCTCGATTCAATTGACTACCTACGAGGTTGAGCTCAGTAATGCAGTAAGGCCGTTGGATATTCGTCCAAACGACACCAAATCAGTTGTCCATGAATGGCATCCAATATTTCATATGGCAAGTGCAGTATTTCAGTAAAACGGTAAACAATCATGAATGGAATCAGAAGGGGTGAGGGCGGTCAAGTACACCCTCACCTTAATCAATTTCAATAACCAAATAAGCCTTCAAGGCATCAAATTCACATATAACAAAGCCACATTGTAACAATTTGAGTGAGTAGTATACTCACCAATCACGTAGGTGATATTTCATGCACCAACGTTAAAAAGGTCGCCGTGAACCCTCGTCACGTCCTAGAACACGTAAACAAAGACCATGAGACTCGATAACGAGTCATAAAGCAATACCAATCACAACCCCAATAGGGTTTCATATGCATTTTAAGCATAAAAGCAAACCAGAAAATCAGGAATTGTAACTCATTTGTTCCAACAACAAAAAAACAGTTTTGACCTCCTAATGCGGTAATGGCACAAAATACGTTACGCTTATCGGATTAGGGTGTAAGACCCACCGTTTCGAAGCTAAGAACCAGGGCTACAACAATGTAGAAGGCCACTCAGTCCAAATCCTAGCACAACTAGGTCAAAAATGCAGAATACCAAACCAGAACCGTAATTGCAGGTTCACAAATCACACAATGCTGTAATTGGTCTAACTCAGTCTATACAGGTCCAAATGCCGAAATTCCAAAGGCATATGATAGCTAAGACATCCAGCTACATTTCATCAGAAGACACTAACATCAAAATCCACACCAATTCCAGTCAAAACAGTCAATTACAAGTGCAGTTTTCACATTCTGAGCAACCCAGATCAGCAATAGTAAAATCGACATATCTCACTCTACACTAGTCCAAATGACCTGAAATTTTACAGGCACCTCAAACACATCAATACCTACAACTTTCATGTTTTGAGCAAAGACCAATTCGGCCTCTAACCCTATGATCCAAAACCGGACAGAAAAGGGGGTTGAAAAACCCTAACTTTTCTCATTTCACTCCAAACCAAAAATTGGTTGCATTTATCACTAATTCACACCTACTAGAGTCTTTATAGACTATTGCCAATCATCAAAGATAGCCACAACATCACATTCATATTAAACCAGAAAATTCCTCAAAAAAATAAAAACTTCACCAAATCAACTCAAACCAAGAAATAAATCACATAATCCACCACTTTAGCTTCCACTAGGCACCAATTAACCATCATTAAGTATAGGAGGGAGTTCATATACCACTTACCAAGTAAACAAGAGAGAGGGAGTTGTAGGACACCTTAGCTCTCCAAGAAAACTTCACTAATCAACTTACTAGCACCTAATGGAAGGATAATATGGAGTAGAAACTAATTTAGGTAAGTGGTTTGGATGATTTGTGCTAGTTGGGAGCTTGAAAATTGAAGAAATCCTCTTCCTTCTTGAGCTTAAGAGAGCCGGCCATGGAGGAGTAAAAATGAGTGAATTTTGAGCAATTTTTAAGATATTTAACCTTTTGGTCAAAAAAGTCAAAAATTGGAATAGTAACTCTTAAATCCTATCCAATGATACCATGACACTTGGCACCTCATTAATGCATTCCTATCCTTTCTTTTCTCTCTCACATCAATCATTTCACACACTCTACTTATCTCTTAACACCCGATAAATTTTTCACAGTATCCGGAATTTAATCTAATTGGCCGAATTTTTCCGAACTTTTCGCACTAGTGGGTCCCACGTCCAATATATATTCTTAATTTTCTAAAAATTCTCCAATACTAGAAAAATCATCTAAAAACTATAATTATTCATAAAATCCACCAAGAAATATTCCTAAGCCAGAAAATGCAGAAAACATGCAATTAAGGGGAAATAAACCCTAGGAAAAATATTAGGGAAATACGGGTTCTCACACCGAGTCCATTCCGATGTTCAACCAAAGATTCAAAGTCTATGTTTTAAACCTGGGAAATGATCTAACCGTCCCAACTTTTGGGTAACTTTTAATCGGCATATCTTTGTGCTCAAAACTCCCATTCTTGTTCCGCTTGTTTTGTTTTATACTTTGATTGTAACTCTAATTTAGTTCCAAATTCTAGAGGCTAGTTCGCATTGTGTGAATTTTGCCGAATTTCCAAACTTTGCCGAAAATCAACCCAAATCTGTCTTGGTATTCCAAAACAGCATCTTGGACCCAAAATTTGAATGTCTTCCATTTGAAATCATGGAAAAGTGCCTTCTAGAACTTTTAGTACTTTGGAAGTAGTTTCCAATGGTGCCATGTTTTCCAATTTTGGACTTTCAGAGAGTGAGTTATGATTTTTCAAAGAATGCCCCTAAATTCGATAATTCTTGGCCGGATTGTGACGTGGCACTGTTAAGCCCGACTTCGATCGATCGTTTGGAAATTGATTTACATGATTTCATACTTACTTGTTTCCATCCAATGATTTTAAGGATGAAAATTAGATTTTCCTTATGATTGTTGAACCCCACTTTTGAGTCTCGATTTACAAGAAAATTTAGGCTCGTCCTCGCGATATTTTCTAGATTTTACATGTGTGCAATTTTCAGTGATAATTGGGGTTTATAATGATAGTTGTGAGGATTCGAAAATTCTATTATTTTTTTTAAATCCCTAATTTTGGCTAAAATAATTATTTATTTGGATTATTGCCACGAATAATATTTTCTAGCCTTATTAGACCAAAGTACATGATTTTATAGTTTCGTCATATTTCTAAAATGTCTCATTTCGAAAAAAAAATAATAAAATAAAAATATAGATAAATAAACAAATATTTTCATAAAAGCTTAATTAGTGAAAAAATGAAAATGTATCTCAAAACCTTAGCCAATTGGGAGTACAATAAGCTCAAAATTTGAGACCTAAACAATGGTCCTAAAATAGACAATTTTAGGTTTAATTACACAAGTGATAGCTAGTGGTACAATCGTTATAGGAATTTCTCAAAGGTTTCAATTTTTATTGCGCCTAAATTAGAAATACGTGGTTTCACATGCGCGCTTAATTGGGGGACTTTGGACCATTATTTTGGGACAATTAAGAATGAAAAATATTTATATAAATGTAAGTGTCTTAGAGGTTTAGTGCACTAGTGCAACAAACGTAAGAGAAATCGAACACAAAACGCGCGCGTAGGGTACTAGTTATAATTGATTTGACGTATTACAAGATTTGACGTCAAGCGTCTTTCGTACGCAAAGGCTTCAGAACCGCATTTCATTTCATTTCATTTCTTCTGCTGCAACGGACGGCTAGCAGCTGCAAGGGACAACTGAAGCTTCACCATTTCTTTCTTCCAAAACTCATCCAAATCCTTACCAAAACTTCCATAGATTCTCACCAAACTTCACATTCATTTAGCTTTTCACTTGGACAACAATTTAGCTGCAAAAGGAAGGAGCTATCCACGGTTTCTTCAAGCTTCAAAGGGCCGAAAAATCTGTCCAAACCAGCCATCAAAGTAGGTAGTAATCAAGCACCTTAAACTTGTCTTATGGAAGTTGATCTATGCATTTGAGTTGGAATCTTCACTTTAGTAGCTTGTATTGTTGGAAATGTGGGCTCTATGAACTCCCACTTTGGGTTGATGGCTGTGATGATGTTTGATGATGGTTTTATTGCTGAATTAGAGCTTAAGGAAGTAGATTAAAGGTGTATTGTGGCCAGAAACGTTGTTGAACTCTTGAAGCAAAAAAGTTCCCATTTTACCCCTGTTCTGTTCGGTCACTTTAATGCAGAAATTTGAGGATTTAATGGCTTGATTGTGTTGTTTATATGTTGTAGTAGTTGTGTAAAAATTTTTATTGAAAAATACTGAGTTTTGGTGGGTCAAACGAATTTATTTCAAAAACTAGTAATCTGGAAAACGGTTTCGCCGTAATCCAGACCAGTGTTTGTATTTTGTCCATAACTCCGTACTCCGACGTCGAAATCAAGTGTCGTTAGCGGCATTTGAAACTAGACATTTTCATGTTTCCAACGGTGTATAATGGACATTCTGGTTTTAGGTGTGTGAGCCACACCATTCATCTGAAGTCGGCTGTCCTGTTTCTCCATTCTGCCGAAATGATTTGATGATACTGCAACTTGAGGCTTGATTTTGAACCAGTTGCATGCTGAAACTTAGAACAATTTCTTCTGTGAAGTTGTAGCCCTATGAATGTATTTTCTAACACTATCAACCATTTCCAATTCCGAGTTAAATTGAGGGAGTTATGATCAATACATGGCAACTGCCTCATTTTTGAAAACCTTAGCTTTGGACAGATTGCCTTAAGGATTTCCCAAATTTTGGTTGATTGATTAACCACCTTTCCGAGGATATTTTTCCATGAGATTTGATAGAGAGTTACCCTTCATATAGGAGTAGTATACTGCAAAATTTGGTGTCAATCCAAGTCCGTTTCGACACTTAACAAAAGGTCCAAAGTTGGAACCAAATCTGGAAATTTTGTAACAGTCTTGAATTTTTCCCAACTTTGAGCTACCATATCTTGGTGCTCGAAACTCCGATTCTTGATCCGTTTGTTCTACCCTAAACCTTACTTGCACCTCTAATTGAGCTATAAGTTTCAAGGGCTGGTTTGTAACGAGTGAATTCTGCCGAATTTTCAAAGTTAGCGAAAAACCAACCCCGGCTCAATCCTGGGTGATTTGGAACAGCAGCTTTAGGCTCATTTTTTAGCACTTTCCACTTCGATTCATGGAAAAGTGTCTTCTAGGAACTTGCAGTACATTCTAAGAGGTTTTCAACGGTATAAAGTTTTCCAATTCTCGACTTATGCCGAGTGAGTTACGATTTTTCAAAGATTCATAACAAAACTGAAATTTTCCAACTTTCAAGGAAATAGAGTTTTTCAAGAACTCTTTATTCTTTTGATATTATCTAAACGTTTTATCCCCGATTTCCTAGATAAAGACTTAAATATTGTTGAATGTTATCAAACCTCTCTCAAACCTCGATTTACGAGTAATTGAGGTTCATTTTCACGGAATTCGCTAGAGTAATACTAGTGAACGAATTATTCCTCGTTATTTGGGATATGGATGATAATTCACTATTATTTGCTCAGGCACGCACGAGGACCTCCAAGAGGACCCTACTGTGGAAGTTTGAACTCTTCCTCCAATTTACATGCTTGCATAACTTGGTGAGTGTAAAGTGTATGCCTACTTGAACTCTAAAGACTTGATTCCTGTTTGACTTACCTGATTACATGCTTAGTCTATTGGATTTTGAAAAATGGAGTCGAGTATGTACTTAATCGTACTCGTTCTCATTTGGAACAAATGACTCATGTTTGACATGCTTTGCATGGTTTATATGACTTGAAACACATGATTAAAACTGTCAAATGCTTGAATATATGACATGGTATGCTACGATTGCATACGTCGATGGAGTGAATCTCCTCGACATTTACATGATACATGGGGGACGCCCAAACTCATAGGCCGACCTTGGAACCCGAGTCGGCATGGGATTGGTCGGGAACCTCGGTGAACCATGAGATTCACAAGATAATCTTGATCTATTGAGAGATCTCGCTTGGCATACTCGTAAAGTATCGCCTTATAAATGTCGACCCTCCATAGACTGCATCGACCCTCATAAGGCAGGAGAGCCCAGCAGGCTTGAGCCCGGGGATGAAGTGGAACAAGTGGTCTTGGATGAAGCCAAGGCTGACCAAGTGGTCCAAGTAGGGGCTGGACTCCCTTCACCCCTGAAAGAAGAAGTGATCTCCCTGATCAAGGACCACCGAGACATCTTTGCGTGGTCCGCAGATGAAGTGGTCGGAGTGCCACCCGAGCTTATGACTCACCAACTTAACGTTAACCCACAGGCCCGACCTGTGCGGCAGAAGCGAAGGCACTTCGGCCCCGAACGCAGCAAGGCCATATCGGACGAGGTCGACAAGCTCTTGCCGGCCAAGATGATCCACGAAGTCCAATATCCGACCTGGCTGTCCAACCCAGTCATGGTCAAAAAGGACACCGGCGGATGGAGAATGTGTGTAGACTACACCGACCTCAACAAGGCCTGTCCCAAAGACTGCTATCCCCTCCCGAGGATAGACACCCTCGTCGACTCGGCGATGGGGTACGAGATCCTTTGCTTCCTAGATGCCTTCAAAGGGTATCATCAAATAGGAATCAGTGAAGAGGACCAAGAAAAGACGGCGTTCTACACCGACCAAGGTGTTTATTGCTACACCACCATGCCATTTGGGCTAAAGAACGCCGGGGCGACCTACCAAAGGCTGATCAACCGACTCTTCAAGAATCAGATCGGCCGTAATGTGGAGGCTTATGTGGATGACATCCTCGTCAAAAGTCTCGCCACTTCATCCTTCCTGTTAGACTTGAGGGAAGTCTTCGGGGTCCTGCGAGACTCGAGGATGAAGCTGAATCCCAAGAAGTGCGTCTTCGGCGTCACCTCGGGAAAATTCCTGGGGTATCTGGTTTCCCACCGGGGAATCGAAGCCAACCCCGACAAAGTCAAGGCCATTCAAGATATGTCCCCACCTCGGAACCTCCGAGAAGTCCAGAGACTGAATGGACGCCTAGCCGCACTGAACCGCTTTTTGTCCCAATCAGCTGAGAAGGCCTTGCCCTTCTTTAAAGTGCTGAAGAAGTCTGATCAGTTCGCCTGGACGGAGGAGTGTCAGTCTGCCTTCGACCAGCTGAAGCAGTACTTGCACCACCTGCCCACTCTCGCTTCACCTCGACCCGAGGAAAAGCTCTACCTCTACCTCTCTGCAGCAGACGAGACTGTCAGCGCTGTGCTCATCCGAGATGAGGGCACCCAAGTGCCGATCTACTACGTCAGCCGAGCTCTTCGCGGGCCGGAGACTCGATACACTCAGGTGGAGAAACTGGTGCTAGGACTAGTCCATGCCGCTTGGCGGTTGAAGCCCTACTTCTTAGCCCATCCTATCTCGGTCAGGACTGACCAGCCCATTCGGCAAATATTGGTGCGACCCGAAGCTTCTGGTCGCCTCACCAAGTGGGCTGTCGAGTTGGGAGAGTATGACTTAACATACGAGCCTCGCACAGCTATAAAGGCACAAGCCTTAGCCGACTTCCTCGCCGAGCTGACCTTCACGGAAGGTCCAGAGTCCGCCTCCGCCGGAACTGAAGTGTCCACTTCATCCCCATGGACATTGTATGTGGATGGATCTTCTAATGGAGATGGCAGCGGGGCCGGACTTCTTCTGGAAGGACCTCAGGGAGAGGTGTGCTCCTACGCCCTCCGCTTTGGCTTCTCGGCCACCAATAATGAAGCCGAATATGAGGCTTTAATTGCTGGACTCCAGCTGGCCCGAAGGCTCGGCGCCCAGCAAATCCACGTCCGCAGTGACTCCCAACTTGTTGTGCGCCAAGTTCTCGGTGAGTATGAGGCCAAGGATGAGACCATGCAACGATACCTTTCCAAGGTTCACCAGCTCACCGTGTACTTCGAGTCATTTGAAATCCAAAGAATCCCCCGGTCCCAGAATAAGCGAGCCGACGCCTTATCCCGGCTGGCCTCCACTTCATTCTCTGACCTCAACAAAACGGTCTTAGTGGAAGTTCTGAGTGAACCCGGATATGTGGAAGAGGTGGCCTGCCCCGTGCACTCCGAAGATACCTGGATGACCCCGTTCATCCTTTTCTTGGGTCAGGGAACACTCCCTGAAGACCGAACCGAGGCGAGAACAATACAACGCAAGGCGGCTCGGTACGCTCTCCGCGATGGAGAACTGTACAAACGCTCTTACCTCGGCCCATGGCTGAGGTGTGTCACTCCCGAGGCCGGACGTCACGTCCTCCACGAGATCCACGAAGGCCTGTGCGGAGCTCACGTCGGCCACAGGATGTTAGTCAAGAAGACTATGCTCCTTGGATATTTCTGGCCGTCACTTCGGCAAGACTCCCAGGACCTCGTCCTCGGCTGTCCTTCCTGCCAAGTCCATGCACCCGAGCATCACCAGCCCTCAAATTTCATGGTCCCCATCACTTCACCTTGGCCATTCGAGCAATGGGGGACAGATATCATAGGTCCTTTCCCTAAAGCGGTCGGGGGCTATACCTTCCTTGTGACTGCTGTGGACTACTTCACTAAGTGGGTCGAGGCCGAGCCACTTCGGACCATCTCGGGGCTGGCCATTCAAAAATTCTTTTGGAAGTGCATTGTCTGCCGCTTCGGCATACCTCAGATCATCATCTCGGACAATGGGAGACAATTTGCCGAGAATCCATTCAAGACCTGGTGCGAGAACCTCGGCATCAAGCAACACTTCACTTCGGTTGGCCACCCCCAGGCCAATGGTCAAGCAGAAAACTTCAACCGGACTCTCCTGCATGGCCTCAAGACCCGACTATACCAAGTTGGGTCATCTTGGGTGGAGGAACTCCCCAGTGTCTTGTGGTCATATCGGACCACGCCGAGGTCAGCGACGCAAGAGACCCCATTCTCCCTGACCTATGGCGCCGAAGCTGTCATCCCGGCTGAGATCCTTACTCCCAGCCCTCGGCTGGCAGCCTATGCCGCCGAGGTGAACGACGAAGAGAGGCAGCTGGACCTCGACCTCGTCGAAGAACGAAGGGACCTCGCCTCAGCCCGGATAGCTTCATACAAGAACACACTGGCACGCTATTACAATGCCCGTGTCAGACATCGTAGATTCCGTCCTGGAGACTTGGTTCTTAGGAAAAATTCAGTCAGCCGAGCTGAGCCGCAAGGGAAATTACGCCCGAAATGGGAAGGCCCTTACCGAGTTCTGGAATCTGACCCTAAAGGGTATTGTAAATTGAGTTACCGCGATGGCTCATTAGTGCCGAGGTCTTGGCACGCCGAGAACCTTAGGTTGTATTATGCTTGAAGTTGTGATTTCATTCAGTTATTTCATCCAATTATCTTGTCAAGTTATGACTTCAGCCATTTAGTTATTTTTCAACAATATGATGCCCAGCATCCTTTATTAAAAAATAAGGGGGACAAACAAGGGATGAAGTCAAAGCAAGAAACAAGGAATTAAAGAGCTGAGATGAAAAGAAACAGACTTTCATTCAACAGAAGTGTTACAAAAAATACAAGGCCGAGGTCGGAGTGCTACTAAGCACCTCACCTCGGCCACCCCCTTGAAGCCTACAAGCCTAAACCCCCGTATCGGCTGCATCCCCGGTCTTGGCTCCCTCCTGGGCATCCATCTCTTCGGCCTCCTTTCCGCCGGGGTGAACTTCATCTCCAGGCTCTTTGCCGACGTCCCCTCCGGCTTCGTCTCCCCCGGCATCCTCTCCAGTTTCTTCTACTTCCACCTCCTCGAACACATCGTCGAGTTCGGACAGCCACTTGTTGAACTCGACCTGGACTTCGGCCAAATTCCTTCCTGCCTGAATGCCTTCGGCCATCCGATCACATAACTCCTTGGAGTCCTCATTGTAGCTGTCATGGTTTTTCAAAGACTCCAAGGCTTCGGAGGAGAGGTGAGCCGCAGCCTCATTAATGGCCGATGTGAAGTCAAACATGAAGTTAGGCGTAAGCAGTTGGCCGAGGTCCTTGATGAAGGCGTCGGACCTTCGAAACGCGTCCACTGCCGAGGCTCCGGCACCCTCGAGAGCTTGTGCATGGGACTTCTTCGCTTCGTCCCCCCTCTTCTGCTCCTCCTCGAGGGCTGATCTGAGACTATTCATCGTAGCCTCGGCCTCCTCACCCTTAGCTTCAGCCTCTTGAAGTCGCCTCTGAAGCTCCGACTTCTCGGATTCGGACACCGCCAGTTGTTTCTCCAACTTGGAGATCTGAGTCTGCAGCTTGCCGGTGTCCTGCTCCTCGACCAGAGCACAGTATCTGTGAGCCATCTCAGCCGCAAAAGCTGAGTTGGAAGCCGTGGTCACCATCAGACTTTGAACCAGCTCGGCCGGACTCAGTTTTTTCATGAACTCCAAATCCCTTGGTAGAGTGGAGTGCATTACTAGCTCTTGAGCGACCCGAGGATGTTGGCACCTGTCGTTGACCGAAATCTTCCAGTTCGGACACCAATGATTGCCGGAGTGCGTCTTCTCGTCTCCGGGAAACACTAGGGGGCTGTGGAAACGATTCCATAGCGAGGTCCCCGAAACCGGATTGACCGGAGCCTTCAACTGCTTGCCTCGGCCACGAGGAGGCGGAAGTGCCGCGACGGCTCCAAAGGGCACCCCCTCTGGCACAGACGAGGTGGACCCAGTAGCCGCGGCGGCTGAGCTGCTTTGGCCTGCCGGGGTGGGAGTACTTTTGGCTGCCGAAGTCTGGATAGCCAATCCTGGTGACTTCTTCTTCTTCGGCGGAGGGGCCGACGTCTCGTCCGAACTCTTCCTCTTCTGCCTCTTGGCCACTTCGGACGAGCCGGAGACGACGAGGTCAGACAGTTTAGTCACTGCACAAGAAATAAATATTATCATATGCCTTAGCCGAAATGAAAAGAAAAGCCATGAAAGAAAATTACAAGGTTTCTCAAGTTTAATAGAAAAGAAGGGAGTCTTGGTAGTGTTGATCACGGCTCGACTTATCCCCCCATCTACGAGCACGGCCTCGGGGTAGTCATGGCTGAACAGCCGAAGTCCCGACTTCATCAGCTTCTGGAAGGACTCCTCTTCGGCATCCCCGGCAGAGGGGTCGGCCTTCGCCTTAATTGGCCTCCACCAAAAGCCCCTCGGAAAGTCCACTCCGGACACGAAGAAGTAGTCGCGCTTCCAGTTCTTAATCGAGCTGGGAGCACCGATCACCAACTTCGGGATGTCATTGTTCCTGTTGCCAACATAAAACCATCCCTTGTCCGACGCGTGCGCCTTGAGGGTGTAGCATCGGCGGAAGAGATCGACGGAGGGAGTCACCTCCTGATGTCGGCACAGCATCTCGAACCCCACAATGATGCGGATCGCATTCGGGGTGAGTTGGGTGATTCTCACCCGGAAGTGACGAAGTAAATCTCGGAGGAACCTCGACGTCGGCATCCTCAGCCCGGCCTCCAGCTGTTGAACGTAGACGGCCACCATGCCAAAGGGGGGCTCCGCGGCTGTGTCATCCGCCTCGGGCGGCAATACTTCGTACCACGGCCGGAAGGGGTACTTGTCTACCACCCTCATGGCCCTATCTCTTCCTACGCGACTCCTAAACTTCGGCATCTGGCCGAAGTCGATGTCGGCTACGTCCACTGGAGCAACTGGCTCCGGTACACCCTCGTCATGGGGTATCTCGGTCCCGAGCTCGGTATTATACTCCACCTCGGAGCCGCCCTCGCTGATCTCGGACGATTCCAGTTCCGAGGCTGTCTCTCCGGCTCTCATCTCGGTCGATCCTTCCTCAGAACTCTGTGCCGACCCCTCCGAGTTGGACGTCGTCGCTTCTTCCTCAGGGTCCGCCCTCACCTCGGTCTGGTAGCTCGGGGTCACGGTTTCTTTATGGGTTTTAGCCGTCTTGGCCATGAGTGAAAGACGAGATAAGAAAGAAAAGGGATACTTACTATTGTTTACGGAACTGGACGAAGTGGATGACTTCGGCTATGATCTCGGCTGGAAAAACTGACCTCGCCAACACTCGCAAATTTTGCAAGTCACAAGCGAAGAAAGAAAGTGATGGGCCATGCGGTGAAAGGGACCACCTATTTATAGGGGATGGCCAGAATCCGAAGAGGCGGCAAGAATACGAAAAGACGACCACGATCGAATACAAAACGCCACGCCTCTCTCTCTCCTTATTAATGCACCGTCCTTTCGACTGACACCTTCTGCACGAAACGTCCCACTACTTCACGACGCGACGGTTATCAGTGACCACGTCCTATCAACTGATTCGCCCACGTGTCACGTCCCCGCATATCCCGGAGTAGTTTTGGGACCCCGACTCTTCACGACTTCGGCACAAAGAAGCCTCGGTACCTCCCTGGCCCGAAGCCCCCGAGGCTTGGGGGGCTTATTGAGGGTGCTCACCTCGGCCACCCCGCGTGTCCGAGGTGAAGTCGCCTCGTCCCTCATCAGAGCTCACCCGTGTCCCGGGGATCATCCCTGAGCTCGGCCACGGCCGTTTCCCTAGCCTACTGTGTAGGTGACCTCGGCACATCCACCTCGGCTGCACGCTGATGATGTCAACCCACCTGACATCATCCAGGACCAGCACTTTATCTGAAAAGCACTGGAGGCACTTAATGGCACCTGCACCATATCCTCCGTCATCACTCCCAGGCGGCTACAGTGTCAGAGTCAGACTCCCTGACAGGAGACAGAGCCGCAATGCCAGAGAGTGGGTCCCGCTAGCATGAGCCTTCCGTCTTGACCACCTCTCTTCTATAAATACCTCACTCACACTCCCAACAAGTAAGCAGACACTGTTCATTAGCTCATTCTCATTATTCTCGTTCTCATACTGACTTGATCGTCAGAGTGATACCAGGGGAGAAGCCCCGCCACTCACTTCGGACAAGGAGGCTCACTTCGGACACAGGAGTTCACCTCACTTCATCTCGGAGAGGACTGATCCAGGTCGGTCTAGTTACCAACCAAAAATCACCTCCTCAGACATCAAAGTTTCCAAAACAACAAGTCCCAAATCATTGTTAGTTACAAATCTGTCCAAGTGGAAAATCCTATCACTGTAGCAGTTTCAAACTTTGGCCACAACTCACTCCATTCAACTTGGAATTGGGCGTGGTTGATGGCGTTGGAAAGCTCTCTTCTAAAGCTGAATTTTCTCAGAAGAAACCATTTTCAAATTCCATTCACAAATAGCTCGTTTTTGAGCATCAAGAAGCAATTTCTGTCCTGTCTCCTGGAGAGCAACGAAACAGGACAGTGATATTCAATCGAATGGTGTGGCTCACTCAAGTGGAACCAGAATGTGAAATTGGTACCGATGGAAAGCTAGGAATGTCTAGTTTCCAATGCCGCAAACGGCACTTGATTTCGACATCGGAACAAAGAGTTATGGCCGTTACAAAATGACTGCCTGGGCAATACGGGATTCATTTTCCAGTTTTGCTAACTTTGGAAATCAACTCATTTGACCAACCAAATCATGTTATTTTTCAATGAAATTTTGTACACACTTACAATAATAGATAAACAACATAATCAATTCATTAGAATCTCAAAATCTGGCACGAAAACGGTCGGACAAGGCAGGGGTAAAACGGTCACTTTTGCTCCAAGCACCTCCTTTGATTTTCTACCAACAATACAACATTAATCTACTAATATAAGCACTAAACCACCATTAATTTCATCATCCAACATCAAATCAGCAACAACCCAAGAGTGGGAGTTCATAGAGCCCACACAACACAAATCCACCATAAACAAGACCACCCACATGCATGCAAGAGTTTATACGTGTAATAGAGCTTCCGTAAGCTAAGATTCAAGGAGTTGATCGTCCATTACCTCTCTTGATGAACTAGGACAGAATTTCGGCCCCCTAGATGCTCAAGAAAACCGTGGATAGCAGCCCTCTTTCTTAGCTTGATGTAATCTCCAAGTAATTAGCTAAGAGTGGTTGAAATTTGAAGTGAAATGGAGAAGATTTGGTGAAGAAATTTGGATGGAATTTGAGTTGTTTTTCTCCTTTGTTAGCCGGCCAAATGAGGGAGCAAGAGAGAGAGTGTGGTCTGAAATGAGGCTTCCAAAGGAAGCTTAATGACTAAGGATTGGGTGCACAAAAGTCAACCGCAAAAAGTGCGCGCACGCGCGCGTTTTGTGCTCGATTCCTCTCGCGTTTGTTTCACTAGTGTACTAAACTTCTAATGCATTTATATTCATATAAATATTATTCACTCTTAATTGTCCCAAAATAAGGGTCTAAAGTTCCTCAATTTAAATTGCGCGTGTGAAAACGCGTATCTCCAATTTAAGCGCAATAACGCGAAACTTCCGAGAAATTCTTATAACGATAGTACTAATAACTACCACTTGAGTATTTAAACATTAAAATTCCTATTTTAAGACTAAGGCACGTATCTCCAATTTTTCTGAGCTCAGTGTATCCTCAAATCGGCTATCGTTCCAAATGCACGTGCACTATTTCACTTATCGGGCTTTCGGAAATTAATTTTTGAAACAAGTCATTTTAAAAATATAATGAAACTATATTTCCATGTAATTAGGTCTCAAGAGCTTAGAAAATAATATTCGGAGTAAAAGACCAAATAAATAATTAAATAAGCTAGAAATAGGAGATTAAATAAGTAAATTTTACGAGTCCTCACACGAACTATCTAGTGCTTGTTCTGGACGACGAGCGTCGTCAGTTGGTGGATGCCAACCGCGATCTACAGGCTGAGGTAGACGAGCTTCGGCAGATGGTTAGCGCTCAGGGTGAGCGGATTGCCGAGCTCGAGGAGGTGATTGAGGGGGAGGTAGCCACATCTGCAGTGGTTAATGAGGAGCTTCGGGATACTAGGGTTCGACTCACTAGACTAGGACGGGATGTCCGTAACCGGGCTTTTGAGATCCTGGCTGATGCTACTAGATTGGTTGAGAACGCTACTGAAGTGATTCCTGATGCTGAGGAGGAGGATCCCGAGGAGGAGGTTCCTCCTGATAGTCCTGCTGCGGACTAGGTCTAGATTGATCGACCTCTTTTGACCCTTTTTGACTAGTATTAGCAGGGGTGATGCTAAGTGCTGAGACCATTGTATTTTGCATGACTGTGTGGCCTATTTTTGAGGCACTAGCTTTACTTTAGTCTTCTGTGACTAAAAGTACTCTTGTGGCACCTGTGTGCTATATTTTTTGTGACTACCCCATGACTTGCTAATTGTATGAACTGGATATGCTAATTAATGTAAATTACTGTTAATTCCAATGTTTTCTTGATTGGTTCCTGCTTTCTATTTTTGCATCGCATAATTATTTATTTCTTGCACTAGGCACGCCTAGGTCATGGAAGGACTAAGAGGTGGTCGAGGTCGTGGTCGAGGTCATGGTCGAGATCATGGTCGAAGTCGTGGGCGAGGGACTAGTCAGGCCCAACCTCAAGGGGGTGATCAGGGATCGGCAACTGCACCGATCCAAGGTCAGGAAAATATTGAGGGTAATCAAGTGGCTACTGCCATTAATAGGATGACTGATATCCTAGAGCGTTTGGCTGATACACAGGACCCTGGACCGTTCAACCAACCTAGGGGTCAGGAGAGAGGAATGGATAGAGCCTTAGAGAGATTCTTGAAATTTAACCCGCCTAAGTTTCTTGGCGAACCTGATCCTGAGGTGGCGGAGAATTGGTTGGAAAGGATGACCAATATATTCGCTGTTTTAGACTACACTGAGGATAGGCGAGTGAATTTCGCTGCTTTCCAATTTGAGGGGGTAGCCCGTGCTTGGTGGGATTTGATAAAAGGAAAATGGGAGAGAACTCAAACCCCTTGGACTTGGGATAATTTCACAAGGGAATTTAATGAAAAGTTTCTTCCGCCCTTAATCCAAGAAAAGAGGGAGGATGAATTTATCAAGCTGAAACAGGGAATCCTTAGTGTAGCGGAGTATGAAGGAAAATTTACTAAACTTTCAAAGTATGCTCCGAACTGGTGACAAATGAGCGAAAAAGGATTAGATGGTTTGTTCAAGGACTTAATGTGGAGATACAAGAGGGCCTGGCTGCAGCCCAAATCTCTACATTTACTGAGGCTTTAGAGAAGGCACAAAGGGTTGAAAGTGCAAGGTCTTAAGTGAGAGACTTCCATAGCAGAAAGAGAAACTTTTCTAGCCATGCTTCTGGACAAGCTAGTAAAAATGTACAGCCTTCAAAAATGGGAAAAGGAATGGGAGGACCAAGGACTGCTGGACCTTCAAGAGGAGCTTTATCTAGAGGAGGTCGTAGTGGACCGACACAGGCAAGAAGGGCGCCTTCTAGCGGTTCAGCGGTGACCCCTCAAGTTTCGTGTGGTTATTGCGGAAAACCAAACCATTCAGAGAGTGACTGTTGGAGGAAGTCTGGGAAGTGCCTGGCTTGTGGTAGTACCGAGCATCAGCTTGCGAACTGTCCAAATAAAATGAAGACGGGAGGTGATACCCAAAGACCAGAAAAGTCAGCTTCTAAGCAAACTAGTGCCGGAGGGAGTCGACCGAAAGTACTGGCTAGGGTTTATGCACTGGACTATCAACAAGTTCCTGAGGCAACTGAGGTGGTAGAAGGTACGATTCCGATCTTTCACCGTTTAACTAGGATTTTAATTGATCCAGGTGCTACACATTCTTTCGTAAACCCTAATTTCATGAGTGAGATAAACTTGAAGCCAATTAAGTTACCATATGATCTAGAGGTTAAAACGCCTACTGGGGATCAAAGTTTAACTGCTAATTTGGTGTATCAAGGTTGTGAAGTCTGGATTGGGGAACGAAAATTATCGGCTGATTTGATGGGATTGATGATTAAGGGATACGATGTAATTTTAAGAATGGATTGGTTAGCCCGTTATAATGGTCAGTTAAACTGTAGGACGAAGGTTGTGGAGTTGCGTATTTCAGGAGAAGCAACCCTGAAACTGAATGTAAAAGGGAAATTAGCATCGTCTGCACTTATTTCAGGAATTCGGGCTAGAAAGTTGTTAAGTAAAGGAGCTCAAGGATATTTGGCTTTTCTTACTAACACCCCTAGTGATAAGGTGAAATTGGAGGACATGCCTGTAGTGAAGGACTTTCCTGATGTTTTTCCTGAAGAATTGGAGTCCCTACCCCCGGAACGGGAAATAGCCTTTAAGATTGATGTAACTCCGGGAGTAACCCCTATTTCTAGGATGCCATATCGAATGGCCCCAGCCGAATTGAAGGAGTTGAAATTGCAATTACAAGATTTGCTAGAAAGGGGTTTTATTAAAGAGAGTGATTCTCCGTGGGGAGCCCCAGTTTTGTTTGTTAAGAAAAAGGACGGGAGTTTGAGGCTATGTATAGACTATAGAGGTTTAAATAATGTTACAACTAAGAATATATACCCACTGCCCCACATTGATGAGTTGTTTGACCAGTTACAAGGGGTTATAGTATTTTCTAAGTTGGATTTGAGACAGGGTTATTATCAGTTGAGGATTTTGGAGAAGGATATACCCAAGACTGCTTTTAACTCGAGATATGGGCATTTTGAATTTGCCGTGATGCCATTTGGGTTAACGAATGCTCCTACTGCTTTTATGGATCTAATGCATAGGGTCTTTAAACCTTATCTAGACCAATTTGTGGTGGTCTTTATTGATGACATATTGGTGTATTCTAAGAATGTGCAAGACCATGAGAAACACTTGAGAGTTGTTTTACAGACCTTAAGGGAGCACCAATTGTATACTAAGTTTAGCAAGTGTGAATTTTGGTTAAAAGAAGTGACTTTCTTGGGACACATAATTTCTAAGGATGGGATTAAAGTGGATCCAGCTAAAGTTGAAGCTGTTTCGAAATGGAAACGACCGGAAAACCCTACCGAGGTTCGGAGTTTTATTGGATTAGCAGGGTATTATCGGAGATTCATTCAGGATTTTTCGAAAATTGCTGGACCCATGACTGAATTGACCAAGAAAAATGGGAAGTTTATATGGAGTCCTAAGTGTGAGGAAAGTTTTCAGGAATTGAAAAGACGGTTAACAAGGGCACCTGTGTTGGCTTTGCCAAACGGAAAAGATAGTTTTGTGGTTTACACAGACGCTTCTAAGGAAGGACTGGGATATGTTTTAATGCAAGATGGCAAAGTAATAGCATATGCCTCTAGGAAATTGAAACCCCATGAAGGGAATTACCCAACTCATGATTTGGAGTTAGCGGCTGTGGTCTTTGCTTTGAAGAAATGGAGACATTATTTGTATGGGATAACCTTTGAGGTTTTTACAGACCACAAAAGCCTTAAGTACTTATTTTCTCAAAAGGAGCTGAATTTGAGGCAACGTAGATGGATGGAATTTTTGGAAGACTATGATTGCACTATCAAGTACCATCCAGGGAAAGCTAATGTAGTGGCCGATGCCTTGAGTCGTCAAGTACAAATGGCTGGATTGATGATTAAGGAGTTTCAATTATTGGAAGAAGTGAGTTACTGGAATCCTCAATTGGAATCAAGGAAGGTAATTTTGGGGAATATTATAGTAACTTCCACTCTATTGGAACGCAACAAGGAATTTCAAGAAAAGGACACGGAAGTGCAAAAATGGGTGGAAAAGAGTAAAATGGGAGACAAGACAGATTTTAATTTGGGGTCAGATGGAATATTGAGGTTTCGGAATCGAGTAGTTGTGCCAAAGGATGAAGGGCTTAGAAAGGAAATCTTAGAAGAGGCACACCGATCAAAGTTTACAGTACATCCAGGAGGGAATAAAATGTACCAGGACTTGAAGAGTCTGTATTGGTGGGAGAACATGAAGAAGGAAATTGCCCAATTTGTCCAAACATGTTTAATTTGTCAACAGGTTTAAGCCGAACATCAGAAACCATCAGGACTTTTGCAACCTTTAGAAATACCTGAGTGGAAATGAGAGAATATCACTATGGATTTTGTATCGAGATTACCCAGAACGCAGAGAGGCCATGATGCAATTTGGGTAATAGTGGATAGATTGACCAAATCGGCTCATTTTCTGCCGATTAACATGAAGTACCCGTTAGAGAAGTTTGCCAAATTGTATTTGGATGAGATTATTAGATTGCATGGCATACCTGTGAGTATTGTGTCCGACAGGGATCCGAGATTTGTTTCGAGATTCTGGCAAAAGATGCAGGAGGTATTGGGGACTAAGTTGAACTTTAGTACCACTTATCATCCTCAGACTGATGGACAGTCGGAAAGGACAATTCAAACACTTGAGGACATGTTAAGGACATGTATTCTGGACTTTGAAGAAAATTGGAGTAAGTTTTTAACTTTAGTAGAATTTGCCTACAACAATAGTTTCCACTCTTCTATTCAGATGGCACCGTGTGAGGCACTCTATGGTCGAAAATGTAGGTCTCCAATTTGTTGGGACGAAATAGGTGAACTGAAAATCCTAGATCCGACCACAGTATCTTGGATTGAGAAAGCTAATGAAAAAGTAAAGTTGGTACGACAAAGAATTCAGGTTACCCAGAGCCGCCAAAAGAGTTATGCTGATAATCGGAGGAAAGAATTAGAGTTTAATGTTGGAGATTTGGTATTTCTCAAGATTACATCTCTGAAAGCAAGGTTGAAGTCCGGAAAAGGAAAGAAATTACAACCAAGATTTGTAGGGCCTTATAAGGTCATCCAACGTGTGGGGAGTATAGCCTATAAGTTGGAATTATCGCCGAGTTTATCTCGAATCCATAATGTGTTTCATGTATCTATGCTTAAGAAATATCATCCGGACCCTTCTCATGTCTTACAACCGAAAAATGTTGAGATTGATGAGACCTTAACCTATGAAGAGAAATCGGTTAAACTTCTGGATAGAAAGGTAAAGGAATTGAGAAATAAACAGATACCATTAGTGAAGGTCCTCTGGAAAAACCATGGGTTGGAGGAAGCAACTTGGGAGGTCGAAGAAACAATTTGAGAAAAGTATCCAGACCTGTTCGTCAATCAAGGTAAATTTCGAGGACGAAATTTCTTAAGGGGGAGAGGATGTGAGGATTCGAAAATTCTATTATTTTTTTTAAATCCCTAATTTTGGCTAAAATAATTATTTATTTGGATTATTACCACGAATAATATTTTCTAGTCTTATTAGACCAAAGTACATGATTTTATAGTTTCGTCATATTTCTAAAATGTCTCATTTCGAAAAAAAAATAATAAAATAAAAATATAGATAAATAAACAAATATTTTCATAAAAGCTTAATTAGTGAAAAAAATGAAAACGTATCTCAAAACTTTAGCCAATTGGGAGTACAATAAACTCAAAATTTGAGACCTAAACAATGGTCCTAAAATAGACAATTTTAGGTTTAATTACACAAGTGATAGCTAGTGGTACAATCGTTATAGGAATTTCTCAAAGGTTTCAATTTTTATTGCGTCTAAATTAGAAATACGTGGTTTCACGTGCACGCTTAATTGGGAGACTTTGGACCATTATTTTGGGACAATTAAGAATGAAAAATATTTATATAAATGTAAGTGTCTTAGAGGTTTAGTGCACTAGTGCAACAAACGTAAGAAAAATCGAACACAAAACGCGCGCGTAGAGTACTAGTTATAATTGATTTGACGTATTAAAAGATTTGACGTCAAGCGTCTTTCGTACGCAAAGGCTTCAGAACCACATTTCATTTCATTTCATTTCTTCTGCTGCAACGGACGGCTTGCAGCTGCAAGGGACAACCGAAGCTTCACCATTTCTTTCTTCCAAAACTCATCCAAATCCTTACCAAAACTTCCATAGATTCTCACCAAACTTCACATTCATTTAGCTTTTCACTTGGACAACAATTTAGCTGCAAAAGGAAGGAGCTATCCACGGTTTCTTCAAGCTTCAAAGGGCCGAAAAATCTGTCCAAACCAGCCATCAAAGTAGGTAGTAATCAAGCACCTTAAACTTGTCTTATGGAAGTTGATCTATGCATTTGAGTTGGAATCTTCACTTTAGTAGCTTGTATTGTTGGAAATGTGGGCTCTATGAACTCCCACTTTGGGTTGATGGCTGTGATGATGTTTGATGATGGTTTTATTGCTGAATTAGAGCTTAAGGAAGTAGATTAAAGGTGTATTGTGGCCAGAAACATTGTTGAACTCTTGAAGCAAAAAGTTCCCATTTTACCCCTATTCTGTTCGGTCACTTTAATGCAGAAATTTGAGGATTTAATGGCTTGATTGTGTTGTTTATATGTTGTAGTAGTTGTGTAAAAATTTTCATTGAAAAATACTGAGTTTTGGTGGGTCAAACGAATTTATTTCAAAAACTAGTAATCTGGAAAACGGTTTCGCCGTAATCCAGACCAGTGTTTGTATTTCGTACATAACTCCGTACTCCGACGTCGAAATCAAGTGCCGTTAGCGGCATTTGAAACTAGACGTTCCCATATTTCCTACGGTGGATAATGTACATTCTGGTTTTAGGTGTGTGAGCCACACCATTCATCTGAAGTCGGCTGTCCTGTTTCTCCATTCTGCCGAAATGATTTGATGATACTGCAACTTGAGGCTTGATTTTGAACCAGTTGCATGCTGAAACTTAAAACGATTTCTTCTGTGAAGTTGTAGCCCAATGAATTTATTTTCTAACACTATCAACCATTTCTAATTCCAAGTTAAATTGAGGGAGTTATGATCAATACACGGCAACTACCTCGTTTTTGAAAACCTTAGCTTTGGACAGATTGCCTTAAGGATTTTCCAAATTTTGGTTGATTGATTAACCACCTTTCCGAGGGTATTTTTCCATGAGATTTGATAGAGAGTTACCCTTCATATAGGAGTAGTATACTGCAAAATTTGGTGTCAATCCAAGTCCGTTTCGACACTTAACAAAAGGTCCAAAGTCGGAACCAAATCTGGAAATTTTGTAACAGTCTTGAATTTTTCCCAACTTTGAGCTACCATATCTTGGTGCTCGAAACTCCGATTCTCGATCCGTTTGTTCTGTCCTAAACCTTACTTGCACCTCTAATTGAGCGATAAGTTTCAAGGGCTGGTTTGCAACGAGTGAATTCTGCCGAATTTTCAAAGTTAGCGAAAAACCAACCCCGGCTCAATCCTGGGTGATTTGGAACAGCAGATTTAGGCTCATTTTTTAGCACCTTCCACTTCGATTCATGGAAAAGTGTCTTCTAGGAACTTGCAGTACTTTCTAAGAGGTTTTCAACGGTATAAAGTTTTCCAATTCTCGACTTATGCCGAGTGAGTTACGATTTTTCAAAGATTCATAACAAAACTGATATTTTCCAACTTTCAAGGAAATAGAGTTTTTCAATAACTCTTTATTCTTTTGATATTATCTAAACGTTTTATCCCCGATTTCCTAGATAAAGACTTAAATATTGGTGAATGTTATCAAACCTCTCTCGAACCTCGATTTACGAGTAATTGAGGTTCATTTTCACGGAATTCGCTAGAGTAATACTAGTGAACGAATTATTCCTCGTTATTTGGGATATGGATGATAATTCACTATTATTTGCTCAGGCACGCACGAGGACCTCCAAGAGGACCCTACTGTGGAAATTTGAACTCTTCCTCCAATTTACTTGCTTGCATAACTTGGTGAGTGTCATGTGTATGCCTACTTGAACTCTAAAGATTTGATTCCTGTTTGACTTACCTGATTACATGCTTAGTCTATTGGATTTTGAAAAATGGAGTCGAGTGTGTACTTAATCGCACTCGTTCTCATTTGGAACAAATGACTCATGTTTGACATGCTTTGCATGGTTTATATGACTTGAAATACATGATTAAAACTGTCAAATGCTTGAATATATGACATGGTATGCTACGATTGCATACGTCGATGGAGTGAATCTCCTCGACATTTACATGATACATGGGGGACGCCCAAACTCATAGGCCGACCTTGGAACCCGAGTCGGCATGGGCTTGGTCGGGAACCTCGGTGAACCATGAGATTCACATGATAAGCTTGATCTATTGAGAGATCTCGCTTGGCATACTCGTAAAGTATCGCCTTATAAATGTCGTGCGGGCCCGAAGTGGTGTATGGTGGACGGATGAGAAGTAAGTGGTGAACTACGGATATGAAAATATCAACCCGGGTGACGGAGAGCCATCACGGGGAGATATACAAATGACATCGGCAAATGTGGAACTTAGCTCCTGAGAGCTTCTATATCCTTGAATTGTTTCTGGTTACATTTTTGTTGGCGTTATTAATTACTTGCAAGCTATTACCGAATTGTTAATTGGGCTTGTTATCTGAACTAGGTGTCTGCATGTGTGTTCTTGGCCTCACGAGCGTTTTGCTCACCCTGTAGATTTGTTTTTCTTAACAGGTTTGAATTCGGAGGTAAAATGGAGCAGCCCTCTTGATGTATTTTTGTTTTAGGGCTTGCTATTACTTTTGGTTATGCCTTTGGTTTTGGATTGTACTTTTGGTATGGAAATGTAACCTTTGGACAAAATGTATTATGTATACTGACGTGTGGTTTGGAGACTGGATGACTGTTATTAAGTTTGAACACTTCCGCATTTATTGTATCTAAGTTATCGATTTGTATTGTGTGGTCTGGATATAAGTTGGATGGAATTGTTTGAATCCTGGCGAGAGTTAGGCAGGCGTCCCGCGGATACCCTTTGGTTCGCCTTAGGGAGAAGTGGGGGCGTCACAATAGTTCATTATTAATTGCTCAGACACACAAGAAAACCTTCAAGAGGATCCTACGGTGGATGCTTAAACCCTCAAGAGGGCATTACTTCTTTGTTTGCTTGATGAGTGTCAAGTGTATGAGTACTTGATACATGCTTAACTATTATAAATGATTGAAAATTTTGAAAATAGAGTCGAATGTGTACTTTACCGTATTCGTTTTTATTTGAAATGAATGGAATGAAATGTATTGAATGAAATGAATGATTGAATGATATTGAATGATTGAATGAAATGAAATGGTGTGCTATGGCTGCATATGTCGCTAGAGTGAATCTCCTCGACTCACAAATGAACATGGGAGACGCCCAACTCTCACTGGCCAACCTTGGACTCGAGCTGGCATGAGCTTGGTCGGACTCCTTGGTGAACCATGAGAAAAAGGTAAGTTTGACCTAGTGAGAGGTCTTGCTTGGCATACTCAAGTAGTATCGCCTCAAACAAATGACCGGCAGGCCCGGTACAGGGGTATGTATTGATGAACGGGGACATGATAAATGTGGTTCTATGGACTATAACCTACCCGATTGATGGAGTGTCAACTCGTGGAGGTTCTTGATCGTGCAAGTGGAAAATAGCTCCTGAGAGCTCCTATATCCTTGAATTGTTTCTGTTTACTCTTCTTGCTCTAATTATCATTTACTTGAATATTATTGTTTTACTCGTTAATTGGGATTGTTACTTGGACAGTATGCTTGCATGTGTATTCTTGACCTCACAAGCAATCGCTCACCTTGTTGATTTGTTTTTCTTAACAGGAATGGATGGAGTGAAACTTGGTGGAATCCGTTAGATGTACTTTTGTATTAGGGTTTCAAATGTAAGTGACTAGACCTTTTGACTGTTGTATATTTTGGGAATTGATGTATCTTTTGGGATCCTGACGTAAGAATTAGGGACTTGATGTATTTTGGAACTCGTGGTGTAAGTTTGAATGTTAATTATGGAAGCGACTTCTCTTTCTTACTTTATCTTGTTGTGATGGCTAGTATTGTATTAAATTTGAACGGAAATTGTGCCAAATCCTGGCAAGAGCTCGGCAGGCGTCCCGCGGATAACCTTTGGTTTGCCTTGGAGAGAAGTGGGGGCGTCATAGTTGGTATCAGAGCTTAGGCTTTAGATCTTGGTAGTGTATCTTAGGCTTAAAAGTTTAGGATGCTGGACTGTGGAACTAGTTAGAAAGTTAAGTGACTGCTTGTGAGAATGAAAATTAGAACCTAGATTTGAATTAATGGACAATTGGGTGTCTTGATCTTGTAAGAGACATGTGGGATAGTATGAGATGATCAAATCCAATTTATTTAGTATATTTGGTCCGATTTAAGCTTTTAATTTTAATTGTAAATTACAGAAGGTAACAGTGGCCTTGAACCGTCTCGGGGACGCATTACGGTAACCATGGCCGTGAAGGGCCTAGGGAGGCTCGTTGGAGGTATAACCCAACTCGCCGAACTAGGACTTTATGTGATTTCGAAAGGACTTGCTCGTACTCAAATAATGGGGTGTTGATAGTGGCCGATCATCGGAAGTGCCTATCCGAGGAAACTAGAGTAGTTCAAGAGGATAATCGAGGACCGAGGGCAATTGTCGATGCCCAGACTATTAGAATTTTTGAAGTGGCGACTGAGATACTTAATGAGCGAGAAAGAGACAAAGGTTCCTAGTGAGCAGCTTCAAAAAGCTGAGAACCGACTTGCAAGGGTAGTGTGAGGCCCCAGTTCGTTCTACGTTTAGATATTCATTATTTGGGCGGTAACGTTTAGTTTGGAAGTATTTCGAAAACCCTAAGTAGGGATTAAGATTTAAACCCTAAGTTCCGGTTAAGATTGAAAACCCGTTTTTCCTACATTTTCTTTATTAGAAAATTCCCCAGATAATTTTTATTGAGTAAATAGAGTTTTTAGATGATTTTCTAGTATTAGTTAGTTTTTGAGAAATTAAGAATGTATATCGGATGTGGGACCCACTAGTGCGAAAAGTTCGGAAAAATTCGGCCAATAAGGTTAAGTTTCGGATACTGTGTAAAATTTATCGGGTGTTAAGAGATAAGTAGAGTGTGTGAAATGATTGATGTGAGAGAGAAAAGAAAGGATAGGATTGCATTTATGAGAGTGACAAGTGTCACTTCCTTATTGGATTGAACTTAAGAAACACTATTCACATTTTTGACTTTTTTGACCAAAGGATTAAATATCTCAAAAATCATTCAAAATTCACCATTTTTCTTTCTCCATAGCCGGCTCTCTCTCTCCCTTGCAAGAAGGAGAAAAAAACCTCTTCAATCTTCAAGCTTTCCACTAGCAAATCATCTCAATCAAGCACATAAATTAGTTTCCTTTCCATACAACTTTTCTAGTTGGTGATAGTGGTTGGTTTAGTGAAGCTTTTTGGAAGAGCTAAGGTGTCCATCATCTCCATCTCTCTTGTTATTAGGTGAGTGATGCTTAAACTTCCCTCCTATACTTAATGATGGTTATTTTGTGCCTAATGGTGGCTTGAGTAATGGAATATGTGATTTATTTTTTGATTTGAAGAGTTTTGGTGAAGTTTTCCATTTTATGATGATTTTTCTGGTTTAATTGGATTAAGATGGTGTGGTTGTTTATGATGATTGTTAATGGTCTATATAGACTCTAGTAGGTGCAAATTAGTGATAAATGCAATCAATTTTGGATTTGGATGGAAAAATGGAAAGTTAGGGTTCATAATCCCCTAATTCTGTCCGGTTTTATATCATAGGGTTAGAGGCCGAATTGGACTTTGCTCAAAACATGAAAGTTGTAGGTATTGATGAGTTTGAAGTGCCTGAAAAATTTCAGGTCATTTGGATTAGTGTAGAGTGAGTTATGTCGGAATTACTGTAGCTGTTCTGCTTTGGTCAGAATGCGAAAACTGCGTTGGTATTTGGCTATTTTGGCTGGAATTACTTTGGATTTGGATATTAGTGTCTTCTGATGAAATGTAGCTGTATGTCTTAGCTATCATATGTCTTTGGAATTTCGGCATTTGGACTTGTATAGACTGAGTTGTGTTCATTACAGCGTTGTGTGTTTTGCAATCCTGTTTTGCGATTCTGGTATAGTGTCTTGCATTTTTGACCTTGTTACATTCAAAATTGGAAAAAGTTTCCTTCTTCAACATTGTAGCCCCTTAAGTCCTGGATATCCCTGTAAATTTTCAGATTAAACAGATTAGTATATCCTGAGCTATAAACGAAATACTCAGACCTGTTTTGACCGTCAAATTCTGTTACGTTTTTGGACAGTTTATGACTGGAACTTTGGCTTCACATTTGACTGGGTTACAAGCTATTTGGGCTTGTGACCAAAACACCAAACTTATATCCCTATATCAGAGGTTTCTAACGCCCTTGGAATTTCATGAATCGGATTTATAAAACCTGAGATATAGCCGAGCAAATAAGGCCTGGCCGTGAAGATGACCATTTTCTGGTCAGATCTGTTTTGGTCCTGATGACCAATTTCCATTCCGAATTTGGATTGCTGACCTTCATGAAAGTTGTTCCATTTGGAATGCACTATCTAACTGCCAATTTTCAGCTCTTTTGACCATGTGTAGCATAGAAAACAGTTCGCACTCAAAACTGACCATTTGTGCATTGGCCAGATTTCGTAAGTGTTTGTGTTTGGCTCATTTGGGACTGAAGCCTCCAGTTTCAGTTCTGAATGTCTTCATAACATTTGTTGTTCATCCTTTGAGCTTCGATATGGCATCTCATACGCCTTAATCCGATATTCGTAGCTCAACTTATGAGTAAACTAGAAATGAGTGTCAAATCTGCCGTTTCCGCTAACGGCCGTTTCCGTTTCCGTCCGTCATATTTACGTGCGCGCGTGTCGTTTTTGCCGTTTTGCTTGTTTTAGGCACGATAGTAGCCGTTTGCGATATTATGTGACACAATCTTCTATTTCAGACGGTGGTGAGTTGGGCGGAACTGGTGGGGCCCACTACTAGCTGTTCATTTCGATCCGACTTCGTACTTTTGCTATTTCAGTTTCTGAGTAAGTATTCAGGCCAGTTTGATGTGTTTTCTTTGCTAAGTGTTTGAGATATGTGAAAAGGGTACTTAGGCGAGGGTGTACTTGATCGCACTCGACCTAAAACCTAATTTGAATGTATAATTGTACTTGGCATATGTATATGAACCTTTTGGAACCAAAACCCTTGAGCTTGTGGCTCGGGGCGACTTTCGAGTAAAGTTTGTGAAGTTTGCAAAGTTTGTGAGTTCGTGGGCCCGATCTAAGACCTGTTGGACTATTCGAGCCGGTTAGGGCTTGGTCGAAATCAGTCCAACTTAGTCTGAGGTCACCAAGTTTGTAGGTTCATGTTATGAACCAATTTTGTGAATCCGGTTCACCGAGAAGGTGACCAAGTTTGTGACCCGAGCTTGTGACTCAAGCTCAAGTTTGTGATTTCGTTCGCCCGGGCAAGTTTGTGAGGTGACTGGCCAGTGAGGGTGATAAGGTGTCGGTGGGTGTACAAGTGAAGTTCTACGGACCATTGAGTGTGGTCGACGGAGTGTCGGCAGGAGATCACGCATGGCATATGAATTGGCTTTGGAGCCACCTGTATCCTTATTATATGATGTTGTTCTTTTCTGCTTTTGCTTTACTCTTATTGTGAAATTGTTGCTACGTGAATTTATGCTTTCGCCCCTGTTTACTTACTAAGCATTTAGCTTACCCCATTCCTTTTGTTTTCCTTAGCAGGGGCCGACGCGGGGATTTTGGCACTTACACTAGTGTAGTTAAGTTTGTTTGTAATAGTTGGACAGTTAGGATGTTTGTTTTTGTTTTGGTGGTTTGTATAAGGACCTTTCTTAGGGTCTATCTTCTGCTGGTTGTGGTTGTAGTATATTAGAGTGGTATGACTCGAGACTTTTGAAGATGTAAATATAACTTTTGGGATTGTATATATTGTATATAGTGCTCTTTCGATCTATCTCGTTTGATTGCTTTAAGTTTTGAGTCCTGGCGCGAGCTAGGCAGGCGGCCTGCCGATACCCTTGGGTTCGCCCTTGGGAGAAGTGGGGTCGTCACAGTTGGTATCAGAGCGCCTAGGTTAGAGGACTTGGGCAAGTGGGACATACGCGATAGGCACTAGGCATATTTGACCATTTTAAGTTGAATGATATCTTTTAAGCTGAAATGCCGGTTGACTGACGACTTAATGTTTTGTAGGTATGTATCCGGGCGGTTCGAGTGATGCGGGACCCAGTGGTGTGAGACCGAGACCTCCGAGTTGGAGGGGCCCAGAGGATCGAGCGCTGCGTAAGCGGGCGATCCGTTATAGGCAGAGGCTGGGAGAGCCTTACACTTTGTACTCCCCCTTCAGCCAGGTGTCGTGCCGACCCTGCGCGTGTTGGTATACGTATGGCTATCCCGACGAGGTAGTCATAGCATTGGAT
This sequence comes from Coffea arabica, assembly GCF_036785885.1. Taxonomy (NCBI): domain Eukaryota; kingdom Viridiplantae; phylum Streptophyta; class Magnoliopsida; order Gentianales; family Rubiaceae; genus Coffea; species Coffea arabica. The sequence goes on along the minus strand of NC_092320.1, from coordinate 44,246,393 downwards.
GACGAGCGTTATTACCTCGACAGGACAGTTGACTCTTTGAGAGCGCAGCTGGAGGAGGCCAGAGAGGTTGGCCAGGGGCGGGCGTCACGCATTAGGCACTTGGAGCGGAGTCTCCGAGAGGAGAGGGAGAGGACGGATGCTTTGCACCGTCAGCTCCAAGACACACACCAGCACCTCTTCGCTATGAAGAGGCAGCTGAGGGGCAGGGCTCGGAGTATGTCTGTTGACTGCGAGCTCTTACTAGATTTAGCCGCAGAGGCACCGCCACGGGCCACCGGTCCAGAGGGGATGGATGAGGTGGATACGTTAGGTTCCGTTGGGAACCTGGGTCCTAGGGGAGACGCATAGGGCCGCTTTTGTACTTTTGACTGTTAGGCGGGTTACTTTTGTTAGAACTAGTTCGGCTAATTCCTTTTGTTACGTGGCCGACTAACTCGATTTTTGGAGCCGGAGCGCTCGTGTATATTGGGTTTTGTACCGACTGGAGGTCGGGTAATGTGTAAATCTTTTGGTGTGACTTTGTAAAAATGTGTATATATTTGAATAGAATGTTGAACTTATCTTTTGTGTGCCTTTTGTGCGTAAATTTTGTGACTCTTCTTTTGCTCATGGTCTGGATAATAAGCATACGTATTGTTCCGAATTATAGACATGTACACTAGATGGCCTCCGGTACTCGAGGTGGAGGTAGAGGGCGAGGACGAGGCCCTGAAATGGAACATGAACAAGAGCCAGACCAAGTAGCTACAGCCATCCAGCGAATGGCTGACTTGATGGAGCGTATGATTGACCAACAGGCTCAGGGCCATGGGAATGCTGTTGGAAACCCTGGACATAATCCGGGACATAATCATGAGGGCGAGGACCGTGCCTTAGAACGGTTCCAAAAGTTTGCACCTCCTAAGTTCATAGGAGGACCTAATCCTGATTTAGCAGAAACCTGGATGGACCGTATGCTCGATATATTTGCCGCGCTTAGGTATTCGGAAGAGCGGCAGATATCTTTTGCTGTGTTCCAGTTTGAAGGAGCCGCTTGAGCCTGGTGGAACGTGATTAAAACTAAATGGGAGCGCGAACAAACCCCCTGGACCTGGATCAATTTTACTCGAGAATTTAATGAGAAGTACTTGCCGCCCATCGTGCAAGAGAAACGGGAAGATGATTTTATCCGCCTGCGTCAAGGTGCATTTAGCGTGACGGAGTACGAAACTCAGTTCACTAAACTTTCTCGCTTTGCCCCAGAGCTGGTGTTAACGGAGCAGAAACGAATCCGTCGATTCGTTCAAGGTTTAAATGTGAAAATCCAGGAATCGCTAGCAGCTGCTTAGTTGAACACGTTTAGCCAAGCGCTAGAAAAAGCACGGCGGATTGAGACTGTCAGAGGACAGGTTAAAGCTTTCCATGATCGGAAATGGAGGCAACCTAGCTCGAATGATTCCATGGTCGGACAAAGCTCGCGAAACGAGCCACCTGCCAAGATAAATAAGGGTACGGATGGTCCACGACCTGCAGGGATCCCGAATAACTTTGTGCGGGGTCGGGTAGTGCAAGAGGGGCCGAGGAGTGTCCAGCGTGGAGGGGTAAGTACGGCCGCTAAACCAACCTGTGGTTTCTGTGGGGGCAACCACACTGATGAAAATTGCTGGAAAAATAGTTCGGCACGGAAATGCTTCAAATGTGGTAGCACCGAACATCTGATTGCCCGGTGCCCCAAGATGCAGAAGGAAGGACTCAAGCCACCGACTGAAGGGACCACAACAGGGGACAATCAACCTAAAGGGCCAGCAAGAGTTTATGCAATGGGTCAACAGGAGGCGATTGACCCTTCGGCAGGTTTTGAAGGTACGCTTTGACCAACGAATTAATTTCGAGGACGAAATTGTCCTAAGTGGGGGAGATTGTGAGGCCCCAGTTCGTTCTACGTTGAGATATTCATTATTTGGGTGGTAACGTTTGGTTTGGAAGTATTTCGAAAACCCTAAGTAGGGATTAAGATTTAAACCCTAAGTTCCGGTTAAGATTGAAAACCCGTTTTTCCTACATTTTCTTTATTAGAAAATTCCCCAGATAATTTTTATTGAGTAAATAGAGTTTTTAGATGATTTTCTAGTATTAGTTAGTTTTTGAGAAATTAAGAATGTATATCGGATGTGGGACCCACTAGTGCGAAAAGTTCGGAAAAATTCGGCCAATAAGGTTAAGTTTCGGATACTGTGTAAAATTTATCGGGTGTTAAGAGATAAGTAGAGTGTGTGAAATGATTGATGTGAGAGAGAAAAGAAAGGATAGGATTGCATTTATGAGAGTGACAAGTGTCACTTCCTTATTGGATTGAACTTAAGAAACACTATTCACATTTTTGACTTTTTTGACCAAAGGATTAAATATCTCAAAAATCATTCAAAATTCACCATTTTTCTTTCTCCATAGCCGGCTCTCTCTCTCCCTTGCAAGAAGGAGAAAAAAACCTCTTCAATCTTCAAGCTTTCCACTAGCAAATCATCTCAATCAAGCACATAAATTAGTTTCCTTTCCATACAACTTTTCTAGTTGGTGATAGTGGTTGGTTTAGTGAAGCTTTTTGGAAGAGCTAAGGTGTCCATCATCTCCATCTCTCTTGTTATTAGGTGAGTGATGCTTAAACTTCCCTCCTATACTTAATGATGGTTATTTTGTGCCTAATGGTGGCTTGAGTAATGGAATATGTGATTTATTTTTTGATTTGAAGAGTTTTGGTGAAGTTTTCCATTTTATGATGATTTTTCTGGTTTAATTGGATTATGATGGTGTGGTTGTTTATGATGATTGGTAATGGTCTATATAGACTCTAGTAGGTGTAAATTAGTGATAAATACAATCAATTTTGGATTTGGATGGAAAAATGGAAAGTTAGGGTTCATAATCCCCTAATTCTGTCCGGTTTTAGATCATAGGGTTATAGGCCGAATTGGACTTTTCTCAAAACATGAAAGTTGTAGGCATTGATGAGTTTGAAGTGCCTGAAAAATTTTAGGTCATTTGGATTAGTGTAGAGTGAGTTATGTCGGAATTACTGTAGCTGTTCTGTTTGGTCAGAATGCGAAAACTGCGTTGGTATTTGGCTATTTTGGCTGGAATCACTTTGGATTTGGATGTTAGTGTCTTCTGATGAAATGTAGCTGGATGTCTTAGCTATCATATTTCTTTGGAATTTCGGCATTTGGACTTGTATAGACTGAGTTGTGTTCATTACAGCGTTGTGTGTTTTGCAATCCTGTTTTGCGATTCTGGTATAGTGTCTTGCATTTTTGACCTTGTTACATTCAAAATTGGACAAAGTTTCCTTCTTCAACATTGTAGCCCCTTAAGTCCTGGATATCCCTGTAAATTTTCAGATTAAACAGATTAGTATATCCTGAGCTATAAACGAAATACTCAGACCTGTTTTGACCGTCAAATTCTGTTACGTTTTTGGACAGTTTATGACTGGAACTTTGGCTTCACATTTGACTGGGTTACAAGCTGTTTGGGCTTGCGACCAAAACACCAAACTTATAGCCCTATATCAGAGCTTTCTAACGCCCTTGGAATTTCATGAATCGGATTTATAAAACCTGAGATATAGCCGAGCAAATAAGGCCTGGCCGTGAAGATGACCATTTTCTGGTCAAATCTGTTTTGGTCCTGATGACCAATTTCCGTTCCGAATTTGGATTGCCGACCTTCATGAAAGTTGTTCCATTTCGAATGCACTATCTAACTGCCAATTTTCAGCTCTTTTGACCATGTGTAGCATAGAAAACAGTTCGCACTCAAAACTGACCATTTGTGCATTGGCCAGATTTCGTAAGTGTTTGTGTTTGGCTCATTTGGGACTGAAGCCTCCAGTTTCAGTTCTGAATGTCTTCATAACATTTGTTGTTCATCCTTTGAGCTTCGATATGGCATCTCATACGCCTTAATCCGATATTCGTAGCTCAACTTATGAGTAAACTAGAAATGAGTGTCAAATCTGCCGTTTCCGCTAACGGCCGTTTCCGTTTCCGTCCGTCATATTTACGTGCGCGCGTGTCGTTTTTGCCGTTTTGCTTGTTTTAGGCACGATAGTAGCCGTTTACGATATTATGTGACACAATCTTCTATTTCAGACGGTGGTGAGTTGGGCGGAACTGGTGGGGCCCACTACTAGCTGTTCATTTCGATCCGACTTCGTACTTTTGCTATTTCAGTTTCTGAGTAAGTATTCAGGCCAGTTTGATGTGTTTTCTTTGCTAAGTGTTTGAGATATGTGAAAAGGGTACTTAGGCGAGGGTGTACTTGATCGCACTCGACCTAAAACCTAATTTGAATGTATAATTGTACTTGGCATATGTATATGAACCTTTTGGAACCAAAACCCTTGAGCTTGTGGCTCGGGGCGACTTTCGAGTAAAGTTTGTGAAGTTTGCAAAGTTTGTGAGTTCGTGGGCCCGATCTAAGACCTGTTGGACTATTCGAGCCGGTTAGGGCTTGGTCGAAATCAGTCCAACTTAGTCTGAGGTCACCAAGTTTGTAGGTTCATGTTATGAACCAATTTTGTGAATCCGGTTCACCGAGAAGGTGACCAAGTTTGTGACCCGAGCTTGTGACTCAAGCTCAAGTTTGTGATTTCGTTCGCCCGGGCAAGTTTGTGAGGTGACTGGCCAGTGAGGGTGATAAGGTGTCGGTGGGTGTACAAGTGAAGTTCTACGGACCATTGAGTGTGGTCGACGGAGTGTCGGCAGGAGATCACGCATGGCATATGAATTGGCTTTGGAGCCACCTGTATCCTAATTATATGATGTTGTTCTTTTCTGCTTTTGCTTTACTCTTATTGTGAAATTGTTGCTACGTGAATTTATGCTTTCGCCCCTGTTTACTTACTAAGCATTTAGCTTACCCCATTCCTTTTGTTTTCCTTAGCAGGGGCCGACGCGGGGATTTTGGCACTTACACTAGTGTAGTTAAGTTTGTTTGTAATAGTTGGACAGTTAGGATGTTTGTTTTTGTTTTGGTGGTTTGTATAAGGACCCTTCTTAGGGTCTATCTTCTGCTGGTTGTGGTTGTAGTATATTAGAGTGGTATGACTCGAGACTTTTGAAGATGTAAATATAACTTTTGGGATTGTATATATTGTATATAGTGCTCTTTCGATCTATCTCGTTTGATTGCTTTAAGTTTTGAGTCCTGGCGCGAGATAGGCAGGCGGCCCGCCGATACCCTTGGGTTCGCCCTTGGGAGAAGTGGGGTCGTCACAGGTAGTATACGGAATTAGAGATCGGATGGATAAGTCGATGGTTGGGTGTGTTGCCTTGGCTGAACAAGTAGAGAATAACAAGATACTCGATAAGGGACATGAAATTAAAAGTCCAAGTGCTGGAAATGAAATTGATCCTACAGAGGTAGTAGAGACTTTTGGCTCTGCCAATTACTAAACTAGTGATTTAAACTGCTTTAATAGTTTTGCCAAAAATAGACGGGGTGGTGTTCGCTTAAAGGCTATTGCATTCTGTATTTTGTTTCATTATGTTTCCTACCTCTTTGAAGCAATTAAACGTTACTCGTGAGATACTTGACTTTATTGCTTTATGACTTCAAATTTATGATTCGGTTGTACACATCTGCGACTATTCCGGTGTCTTCCCTTTTATTTTGATTTTGCATGATCAAAATGTCACTTTTCAAGCTTCATTTATACACACTCATTTTATGTCATGCCTTTGTGAATGTTAAATTCATGAGCGATCGAAGAAGTGAAAAATGACTGAGGGCAAGGGGTTAAACAACCCCAAGTTCAAGGGGATGATTAGGGAGCTACTACTGGACTGAACCGAAACCTTAGAAATGAAGGAAAACAATCGCGTAACTACTGTTATTGATCATACGATTGATGTCCTAGCACGGTTGGTTGAGTACCAAAGCTCTAAACCAATCAACCACCTAAGAACCAAGAAAGGTATGAGGAATTGAGCAATTCTTGAAGTTCGTCCATCTAATCTCACGGAAAATCTAACCTCGAAATAGTGAGATTTATTTGAGAGGATACAATAAGGCACTAGTGAGAGTAAGATGTTATGATTTCTTCTCGAATGACTTTGTAGATAAGTATTGAAGAGTGAACTACCACATGAAATTTTTATATTAAGGAATAAGGTCCTCTTACCTTGTTGCGTTTGTAATTACTGATAGTAATCTCGTGGAGACTTAAGAGCTCACCCGTATTAAGCAGAGAATAGTTAAGATTTGTATTCTGAAGTAACCTATAAGCAAAAGAATGAAAGAGTATTATGGCTCGAGCTTCCATTATGAATAGCTACTTATTTGATCCTTTGATTTACCTGGCAGGCTAGCATTTGACTTGAACCAACCGGTTAGATGACAAATTTGAGAGAGATGCGTAAGAAAGTGGACCTTCTTCGAAAGAAGGTAGAGTTTCAAAAGAAGTTGGCTGACTGCTGGGAAGGACGGTGGAAACAAGAATATGCTGAGAAAATTGAGTTGCTATATAAGAACGTAGAACTGAAAACAAAATACAAAGAAACTTCTCAAACTGGTCAAGCCATGACTTCTCGTGCGACTTGCGGATACTGTGGTAAACCCAACCACACAGAGAATGAATGTTGGAAGAAATCGGGAAAGTGCTTGCATTGTGGTAGCACCGAACATCAGATTTCAAGTTGCCGCAGTGCCCCTAACAAAAAGAAGAAATACTCAGCAGCCAATTAGGTTCACTTCAAAGCAATCGAATGCCAGATGAGAGTAATTAATACTAATGGCTGTGAAGAGGACCCAAGTAGTGGAGGTTTCACAAGTCGAGATGGTTTGACTTCACTCGAGGGATAGAGGTTATAGTTTTACCCTAGACTAGACTAGCACTTCTGGAGGCTCAATCTTTTGCATAAGGGAAAGTCTTTTGTTATTTTGTATCTTGGTAACTTGGCACGTTTTGCTACAATCTTGTTGTTTTCCCTTTTCCTTTTGAAATGATTTGATAAATCTCTACCAACTGGATGTAATTATTATGATGTTTATGATATATGAAAATTGATTTTTATAACTTACATGTATATTTAAACCTTGCCCCATACTTTTAGATTTATAATGAAACATGAACGATAGTAGACGTGATCGAGATCATACTTGAGAATATAAGCAACCCTGAGGGTTTGGAGGTGACCAGGGATCAGGACCAAAAACGAGAACTTAGGGTTGAAGTTGGAATCGAATGTTTGATTGCCAATTTGATATATTAAAATTTTGAAATTTGGGTTAGTGAAAGGAAACATTTAATAGATTTAATGAGTCCAACGATTAAGGGATGGATCTAATAATTGGGATGGGAGTTTGAGGCTATACATAGACTATCGAGACTGGAATAATGTGACCATTAAGAACAAACTACCTTTTGTTTTACATAGATAAGAATTCGATCAACTATAAGGAACCGTGATACTATCCAAGTTGGATTTAAAGTAGTGCTATTACCAGATGAGAATCCTAGAAACTGATGTGGTTAAGACTGCTTTCAATTTAAGACATGGACACTTTGAATTTTCAGTACGCCCTTCAGGTTGACTAATGCACTAGTAGCATTTATGGACCTAATGCATTGGAGTTTAAACCATATTTGGATTAATCTGTGGTGGTATTTATTGATGATATATCGGTATATTCTAATATTTGAGAAGAGCATGAAAAATACCTGATGATAGTTTTACAAACTTCGAGAGGGCACCAGCTTTCGTTAAATTCAATAACTATGAGTTTGACTGGGAGAAATAGCCTTTCTAGGTTATACAATATCTAAGGAAGAATTGTTACAGACTTAGCTAAGGTGGAAGCTGTTTAAGAGGAAATGACCAGAAAGTCTTACTGAAATTTGGAGTTCTTAGAGGTAGCCGAATATTACCGTTGGTTTGATCAAGGATTTTTCTAAGAATGCAAGACTTGGCAAGTTATTTGGGATTCTAAATGTGAGGAAGAATTTTGAAAGTGAAAAATGTTTAACCGATGCACCTGTGTTAGCCTTACCAAGCGGAGGAGGTAACTTTGTGATTTATACAGATGCTTCAAAGGATGGTTTAGAATGTATATTAATAAAACATGATGAGGTGATTGTATATGCCTCTAGGAAATTAAAATACCACGAGAGAAAGTAGCCAACTCATGATTGGGAGTTAGTGGCTACAATATTTGCATTAAAGAAGTGAAGACATTACCTATATGAGGTAAACATGAGATCGATTAAGTTGCCCTATGACTCAGAAGTTAAAATGCCTATTGGGGAAAATCAAGGTTTGATTGCTAATTGAATGAATAGAAATTGTGAAGTATAAATTGGAAAACGTAAGTTAGTGATTGATCTGAGAGGCTTAACCATGAAGGGATTGATCTGTAAGTGAATTTCAAGGGCGAAATTCTTTTAAGGAGAGGAGGATGTGAGGACCCAAAAAATTTCTTATTTTTATCGAATATTATTGGTTTATTTAAATATTTATTCACCTATTTTCTCCAAATAATTTATTTCAACCATTTTAAGTCCATATATATGGAACAATGTCTTCCTTATGTTTTTAAAACATCCCGTTAGCAAATTTAATTTTCGGAGGTTCGTTTAAGTGAGAAATAATGAGTATATGTGTTTCGATGTGATATTCTATTCGAGAGTGTAATTAACTTGGGGAAATTAAGAATGATCAATAGTAGATTAAGAAAAGTTAATTGAGGAATTAAAAGTGAATGAGTTCCAATTAAGTGCATACCGCTCGCGCTTCGTTAGTTTTCCGAAAGACGCGCTTATTGGAGATTTGAGGAAGTAATACTAGACTCATGTGACGACCCACAAATTTACTTATTTTAAACTCCTAGTACTGGCTTATTTAAATATTTAATTGGTCTTTTGCTCCAAATATTTTATTCCAACCTTTTTAGACTCAATTACATGAAACTATGGCTTACATGTATTTTTAAAATGACTTGTTACAAAAATTTATTTTTGGAAAGCTCGTTTAGTGAGAATAGTGAATTCGCGTTTGGAGGCAATATTCGATTTAAGGGTACAATGAGCTTGGAAATTGAAGACTTATACATTAGTCTTAAAATAGGTATTTTTATGTTTAAATACTCAAGTAATGGTTAGTTATACTATCGTTATAAGAATTCTTTAGAAATTTCGCGCTATCACGCACAAATCGGAAGTACGCGTTTTCGCGCGCGCAATTATTTGAGGGATATTAGACCTTTATTTTTATACTATTAAGAATGAATAATAATAGTATGAATGCAAGTGCATTAAAGGTTTATGGCACAAGTGAAACAAACCCGAGAGGAAACGAGCACGAAATGCACGCGCATGCGCATTATTTTCTTAGTGGACTTGGTGTAATTTTGAGCCACATATTTTAAGCTTCCTTTAGAAGCCAATAACATCAGATTTCCCTCCCTCACATACACTCAAGCAGCTGAACCTCACAAGGAGAACAAGACCAGAATTTCTTCACCTTCTATCTCTTCAATCTCTTGCCCAAATCACTTCAAAATTTAACCACAACTAGCAAATTACTTGGTGATCATCTTAAGCTAGGAGAAGAGCTGCATTTCCACGGTTTACTTGGGCTTAAGGTGACCAAAAATTTCTGCTCTAGCCATCTAAGGAGGTAAATAATGATGAACCTCATCAATTTTGGTTTATATAAGTTGTATTGCACTTGTGAGCTCATAGATTCATATGGGTAGCTTTATATTATTGGAAATCTTGTGAGTGGACTCTATGAAATCCCACAATGGCTTTGATGATCTGATTTGATGAGATTGGATGTTAATTGTGTTGATTAAGTGCTAATTTAGTAGAGCTAAGTGCTAAAAGTGAAAATGAAATCAAATGAGGGGTTGCATGTTGAGGTGCAGGTTCTGCCCCTGCTTTGCCACACTTGTTGGTGCAATATTTTGTGGTTAAATTGACTTGGTTTTGATATAGATATGTTGTATAGGTTGTGTGGAGAGTTTCCACCAAAAATCATCCAATTTGCTTTGCAAAAATTTGAGATTTCGAAAATGTAACAAAACTGGAAACGTAACCAGAGCCTCTCCGGCGATGATTTTGTTTTGGCCATAACTCTTTGTTCTGATGTCCAAATTGAGTGTCGTTTGTGGCATTAGAAACTAGAAATTTCTAATTTTCCAATGGTATAAATTGTATACCCTGATTCCACTTGAGTGAGCCATACCAGCCTTGGAAATTTTCCTGTTCTGTTTCTCGTCTATACTAGAAGCCCTGTTTTGAGCTGCAATTTGATGCTCAAATATGAGCTAGTTGTGGAAAGAATTTTAAAATGATTCCTTTTGAGAAATTGTAGCCTTATGAATGTAGTTTTCAACTCCACCAATCACAGTCAATTCCGAGTTGAATTGAGTGATTTGTGGCCAGATTTCAGAGCTCTCATCGTGAAAGAAAACCCTAATTTTGGACTGATTTATAGCTAACTTGATTTGAGACTTGTTATTCAAAATCCTTGGTGTTAATCGCCTACCAAACATACTTTAGATGTTTCCTAAACTTTGTCTTTATAAATGAATCATGTTCGAGGAATTTTCATTGGCCAAATGTTTGAGAAAAGAAAAAACGAAAGTGCAAGACAGATTTGTCTTAGCAAATTGTGAAACTTTAATGGTTTTGTTAACCAACTTTCCAAATGAATTTTTAAATGAAATTTGACAGAGGAATAGACCTTATATAGTAGTATAATAATACCAAATTTGGGGCCATTCTGAGTCCATTTCAATGCTCAACCAAAGATTCAAAGTCTATATTTTAAACCTGAAAAATGGTCTAACCGTCCCAACTTTTGGGTAACTTTGAGCCGCCATATATTGGTGCTCAAAACTCCAATACTTGTTCCACTTGTTTTGTTTTAAACTTTGATTGTAACTCTAATTGTGTTCCAAATTCTAGAGGCTAGTTCGCATTGTGTGAATTTTACCAAATTTCCAAATTTTGCCGAAAATCAACCCAAATCTGTCTTGGTATTCCAAAACAGCATCTTAGACCCAAAATTTGAATGCCTTCCATTTGAAATCATGAAAATTTGGAAGTATTTTCTAATGGTACCAAGTTTTCCAATTTTGGACTTTCAGAGAGTGAGTTATGATTTTTCAAAGAATGCCCCTACATTCGATAATTCTTGACGGATTGTGACGTGGCACTTTTAAGCCCGACTTCGATCGATCGTTTGGAAATTGATTTACATGATTTCATACTTACTTGTTTCCATCCAATGATTTTAACGATGAAGATTAGATTTTTCTTATGATTGTTGAACCCCACTTTTGAGCCTCGATTTACAAGAAAATTTAGGCTCGTCCTCGCGATATTTTGTACGTTGTACATGTGTGCAATGTTCCGTGATAATTGGGGCTTATAAGTGATAGTTCATTATTAATTGTTCAAGCACACAAGAGGACCTTCAAGAAGATCCTACGGCGGACGCTAAACCCTCAAGAGGGCATTACTTCTTTATTTACTAGGTGAGTGTCAAGTATATGAGTACTTGATACATGTTTAATTGTTATAAAAGATTGAAAATTTTGAAAATAGAGTCAAGTGTGTACTTTACCGCACTCGTTCTCATTTGAAATGAATGGAATGAAATGTATTGAATGAAATGAATGATATTGAATGATTGAATGAAATGAAATGGTATGCTATGGCTGCATATGTCGCTGGAGTGAATCTCCTTGACTCACAAATAAACATGGGGGACGCCCAACTCTCACTGGCCAACCTTGGACTCGAGCCGGCATGGGCTTGGTCGGGCTCCTTGGTGAACCATGAGAAAAAGGTAAGCTTGACCTAATGAGAGGTCTTGCTTGATATACTCGAGTAGTATAGCCTCAAACAAATGACAGATGGACCCAGTACAGGGGTATGTATTGGTGAATGGGGACATGATAAGTGTGGTTCTACGGACTATAACCTACCCGATTGACGAAATGTCAACTCGTGGAAATTCTTGATCGTGCAAGCGAAAAATAGCTCCTGAGAGCTCCTATATCTTTGAATTGTTTCTGTTTACTCTTCTTGCTCTAATTGTCATTTACTTGAATATCATTGTTTTACTCGTTATTTGGGATTGTTACTTGGACAATGTGCTTGCATGTGTGTTCTTGGCCTCACGAGCAATCGCTCACCCCGTAGATTTGATTTCCTTAACAGGAATGGATGGAGTGAAACTTGGTGGAACCCGTTGGATGTACTTTTGTATTAGGGTTTCAAATGTAAGTGACTAGACCTTTTGGCTGTTGTGTATTTTGGGAATTGATGTATCTTTAGGGATCCTGATGTAAGAATTGGGTACTTGATGTATTTTGGAACTCGTGGTGTAAGTTTGAATGTTAATTGTGGAAGCGACTTCTCTTTCTTACTTTATCTTGTTGTGATGGCTAGTATTGTATTAAGTTTGAACGGGAATTGTACCGAGTCCTGGCAAAAGTTGGGCAAGCATCCCACGGATACCCTTTGGTTCGCCTTAGGGAGAAGTGGGGGTGTCACAGTCTCGACAACTCATTTGACAAATCAGGAGTAAAATATAAATAACTTGCAACGAAACTAAATAAGTAGAGGCAAAAACTGAAGGTTTGCTTAAACTTGAAGGCATACTAATGCAATTTTGTGGGGGCGGGTGCAGTGCTCCAGCTTTGAATTCGCGACTGTTTGAGTCAAAGTGGAGAATTTCACTGCCGCATTATCTATACGATAATTGCAAACGCTTGTTTTGTATGGCAATACTAAATTATTTCAGCCCCTCAAAGAAAATTACTAAATGAATTTATGACAATTATGTTTAGGCCACTGGGGTATAACAGTTTATGCTCTAAACTTTTATTTCCACCAATTAAATGTTTACAGTTTTTGGCTTTTGTCACCTTTCCCTGATTAGCTATTGGATTTGGACATCAGCATTTAGATTAAAATTTCAAATCAGAAACCCATTGTCTTCTATTAACGGAAAGGATTCTAATAGTATTGCAGACACTGCAACTTTAAAAGTTACAAATATGTATAAAACTGTCTCAATCATTGATCATTTCGCTCGGGATGTTAAATACTTACAAAAGTGTCTAGACATACTTAAAATATAGGAACAAAGTTTCCAGATAACTATAGACTTGAGACTCTTTGTTGTCAACCAAATAATAATGGACGTAAAAGTTTTAATTGTTAAAAACGACGGAGATAAGAATTTATGTCCAAAAAAAATGGACGTAAGAATCGTAGTTGGTATTGTTTTTTAAGAATTGTAGTTGTTAAAAATATATGTAACTTTCAATGGTATGGTGTCAGTAAAAAAAAAATTCTTATTTCCCTGATGGAAAATTAGTCCAAGATCATTGTATACGATACCCTTGCCTATAAGTGTACATGATGTTCGAATGTGCAAACTTATGCCCAATAGCATCCAACCATGATAAGCGTTTTAGGCGTCGAATGGTGTTGAATTAGAATTTTAGCTTGCCAACCAACGATTTTGCGATACTTCGGAGGCGTATAGTTGTATTAATACTACGTATTTTTCTCCCACAAATACTGCAACTACTTCTATCATTGTTTTTAAAATTTTCCCGGTAAAGCATGTGGAACCATTAATACGGTCCGTTTTAATAAAGCGGATTTAAGGATTATCTTCTAAGACGTCAGCATAATTTAATTAGAAAAAAGATTGTCAGAGCACCTTTTAATTTTTTTTTTCTTTTCTTGGTCTTTGACATAAATAAAAGTATAAAACAGACTGGCCATGCAAAATCTGCCACTAAAATAAAAATACAACGAATCTTAGCAAAATAAGCATAGCCATTAGTAAACAATGCATAACAGTCATATGCCTTCCACTATAACAGTCATATGCATGTAAACCCTCACTATAATATAGCAGTATATCTAAAAAGTTACCCAAAAAAAAAAATCAACTGCCTAAAATTTTTAAAAAATAAATAAAGAAACAAAAACGCAAAAAAAGAAAAGAAAAGAAAAGAACAAAAAATGTATAACTGTATATGCAACAGCCATCGGACCATGCAGCTATTATAGTCCCACTTGGTGATCGGCATGCCTATCCCGTGGAGCCACCATTGTTGAACTTGGAGCATTGATAAGCAGGCCTTGAAAGCTGCTCACCAGCACTAGCCGGGCACGCCGTCAGCCCCACGGGTGGTACCATGCAATTATAGGACAAGCACACGGAGACTGAATCCGGCAATTTCAAGTCCGATATGATGGGAAAGTCTGTCAAGTAATTATGCTGCAAATAAAGCGTTTTGGTACCACCACTATACAGGCTTTCCACGTACTCTTTGGGGACTTTTCCGGTGAATCTATTGTTATTCAGGAATAGAGTCTCCACCCCTGAAAAAGCCCCTGCCGGAAGTTCACCCGTGAGCATGTTGTGACTTAGATCCACAATGGACCCCTCCCCATAAAAATCCAGCTTTAACGAAGAAGATGATGAAGATGGCGATGATAATGGGGTGGTAGTATTTTTCTGTTGTGGGACCCCACCTGACAAATTGTTCCGTTGGAGGAGCATTGATGAGAGGGAGGAGCGAAAGAGTGAGGGAGGGATGGTCCCACTGAACCGGTTCATGCTTATGTCGAGGTATACTAACTCTGAGAGTGATTCTAGCCCGTTGAGTGGGCCCCACATGCTATTTCCAGATGCCGACAGGTAACGGATGGACAACGGCATTCTAGCGGGCAAAGTCCCCGAGAAGAAATTATTTTTCAGGTCCAGATGGAGCAATTGTGTCGGTAGTTCATTTGGGATCTCGCCGGAGAGCCTGTTGGAGGCGAGGACCAAAACTTTGAGCTGATCCAAATGGGATATGCTCGGCGGGATTGATCCCCAGAGTTGGTTGTTGCTGAGATCAAGAGTGTGTAGATTGGGTAAGGCATAAATGGAGAGAGGTATAGAGCCCGTTAAGCGATTGTTAGTGAGGGAGATGACTCTGAGGTTTCTGAGGCTTCCGAGCTGGGCTGGTATTGGACCGGTGACAATGCCGGGGTTCAGGACTAGCTGGTTGAGCTCGGTGAGATTGGAAATGGACGGAGAAAGGGAGCCGGCGAGTCCGAGGGAACCCGATAGGCCGGTGCCGAGAATGAGTGAAGTCACCCGTCTGGGATTCAAGAATGGTGATGAGCAGGTGATGCCGGCGAAGGTCGAGCAAGGATCGTGAGAGGAAAAGTCCCAGCTGGTGAAGAATCTTGCTGACGGAGGAGCTCGGGAGGAGGGAACGTCGGTTAGGCTGTTCTCGATTTGCTGCAGTGCGGATAGATCGATGGGACTGATGCTATTCTGCTGGGGCAGTCCCTGGATTTTAGATAGGCTATGGAGGAGGAAGAGAACAAGCAGTAGAAACAAGAAAGAGCGACTCGTTTTGTGCATTTTTTCCTTTATTGGTCAGTTTGTTCTGCTATGGATCCTATCTTTTTTATGAGACTTGAAAGGGCTCAGAGAGTGATCCTATCAGTGAGAGAGGGACCAGTGAATGTGCATGTGTTTGTGGGCCAATTGAAAAATAAGACACCGGTCATGGCCGCAACGGATCTTCTGTCCCACACTCTGTGTCACACTCCATGCCACACTCTGTCCCACTTTTTATTATATTACTATTTCTCCTACATAAACATCATGTTTTAGCTCTTTTTTGTTTCCTTAAGATCCAATAACTATTAATTGAGTAAAAAATAAATACAGCAGTTTCAGAAAACCAATATATACTAGAAAATTAAAAATATAGCAAAATCCAATAACTATTAATTGAGTAAAAAATAAATACAGCAGTTTCAAAAAACCAATATATACTAGAAAATTAAAAATATAGCAAAAAATTCATAAAAAGTCTCATTTTTTATGCATTTTGATTTTTTGAGCAACGAATCTTCTGTTCTACACTCTGTGCCACACTCTGTCCCACTTTTTATTATATTGCTATTTCTCCTCCATAAACATCATGTTTTAGCTCTTTTTTGTTTCCTTAAGATCCAATAACTATTATTTGAGTAATACACAAAATTTAACAAACTCAAAAAATCAAAATGCATAAAAAATGAGACTTTTTATGAATTTTTTGCTATATTTTTTAATTTTCTATTATATATTGGTTTTTTGAAACTGCTGTATTTACAAAATTTAACAAACTCAAAAAATCAAAATGCATAAAAAATGAGACTTTTTATGAATTTTTTGCTATATTTTTTAATTTTCTATTATATATTGGTTTTTTGAAACTGCTGTATTTATTTTTTACTCAATTAATAGTTATTGGATCTTAAGGAAACAAAAAAGAGTTAAAACATGATGTTTATGTAGGAGAAATAACAATATAATAAAAAGTGGGACAGAGTGTGGAACAGAAAATCCATTGCGGGTCATGGCACTAGTGGGAAGAGAGGAGTCAATATGGCCTATGGGAAGATTATGTTTTGTTTGGGAGGTACAGGAGAGAGAGAGGCGCAAAGTGGATTTTGCGACAATTTTGAATTGTAAATAGGAATATTTTGGAAAAAGAAAAGAAAAGTTTAATATATACAGAGTGAAATGTAACACTCCTATTCTCACATTAATTTACTTATGGGTGTCTAGTTTTGGTGAACTTACTTCAAATATTAACTGAATTTATTAGTTTTTTTGGAAGCTTGGTTGGACTAAAATTAAGTTTTCCATATAAGAAATGAGAAACAATACATTTGGATCAATAACAAATTCTACCGAGAGAGAGAGAGAGACAAGGGTAGAGATGTTAGTATGTTGGAGAGAGTTATCATGTGAATACCAAGTTTAAATAAAAATTACGGTTTATATATTTAAAGCATCATTTTATTAATCTCGAAAAAAAAAATATGCAACAGTGGCCACGATTACATTTATCACATACAACAAATGGAAGAAATCTCCTTCCAACTTGTATATTTAACCCAAAAAAAAAACCCACATACACACGTCCACACTTGTAAGGTTCAATCTTTGTCTAAACCAATTACTTGATACTTTAGATTAATCACTTAAATAGTTGGCCCAAAACTAATGGAGAAAGCTTTATTTGGACAAATGAAAATCTCACTTGCCAAATCACATTTTACCTTGTTTGTCCAAATGGAGTTTTCTCATTGGTCTTGAACCATAGACATTGCTAATTAATTGGTCTGGATCAAAATAAAATTCCTACTTCATTTCTCATATATTAGTTCTTGATAATGTATTAAAGTTTTAGATTTTCGTTCTTCTGCTAATACTCCCTCCGTTCCAATATTAGAGTCATTTTTTGGGAATCCAACTTTTTTAAAGACATGATAATCATTATGTTTAGATGAGATGACAATGGTAAATTTACATGTGTATCATTTGAATTCAAAATATTCTTTGATAGATGTGTATTGGAATTTTAAAAAGTTGGTTTTTCAAATTGTAAAATTGGAAAGTATGTATTAAATTTGAATTAGTGATTTTTATTTTGGGACATCAATAAAGTTAAAATATGACAATAACAATTAGACGGAAGGAGTATTTTTTTTACACAGACGTTACCACTATTCTTTTTTTTCGTGCTTTTTCATTTAGTCAAAGACCACTACTAGGATGGCGAGTCATGTATATACGGAGAATATGTTGCTTTGGAGCTAAGACCAGATATGGAGAGTTGCGCGAACAAGATTTTTCTACAATTTGCAACAGTTAAACCCGGTAATTTATTGCCTGATTTTCTATGACTGCTCAATAAAATACTTAGCAGTCATTGTCAAAACAAAAACATAAGTAGCGAGTAAACTGTATCGCTCCTATGGTGTTATTAATTTTGCTACCGGTGCCGATTTTGGTGAACGTACTTATTCAGTATTCCATGGTGTTGGTTGATTTTATTAGCTTTGGGCAAGAATGGTAGGACAATACAGAAGTAGAAATTTCGGAACAAAATTAATCAAGGATAATCTTCAAAAGTTTTTGCTTTTTTACCTCCCATCATTTTTCACACTCTTTCCATGGTCAACCTTTTAGACGCAAAATTCGAACTCTTGATGATGACAAGAATTTTAAGAATCCTTCTTGACTACTGGATAATCTCCAAAAGTAAAATGAGTTTATGGAAAACAATTGAGGATGGCAAAATCATATTAAAAGATAGAGTAATTACGTTAATATTAAGTTTAGATTAAATTTTAGATGATACTTCGTAGTAATATATTGTAATTTCATTTTTTTTTGGTGCATGCTTTCCCACACCTTGTCCCTATAAGAGGCTTAATAGTACAATCTAAAGGGATCTGTGATTCGTGTAAGATCCCGGTGCAACCCAATGAGTACAAACAAATTCACAATGATGCACAAAGATATATCAAATTTAAGCACAATAAAGAAAACTTAATTAAAGAGAAAAGATAAGAAATGCAAACCAAATATCAAACCAATAGCCTCTTCAATTGATGGCGATGCTAACCAAGATGTACAAGTGAAGGCTCACTCATTCCTCACCCCAAACACTCTTTGGTTGAGCCAAGGAGTTTTACAACTATTCTAGTTAACCCTCAACAACCTACACTTGAAAGATCACTCACCCAATTAAGAACTATTTTATACAAATGAGGCAACTTTCACCAAGGTTTTACCACTCCAAGTGATAGGTTCACCTTCACCAAGGTTTTACTCCTCCTAAAGAGTAACCTTCACTTGAGCAACCTCACAACCCAACTTTCCCAACCCCTTATACAACCAACAAAGAATCTTTCTATTCAAAAATCTCACTTGTAAGCTTGTATTTTGTGTTGGTAAAAGTCTCTTGTCTTCTTGTGCTTTGGGGTTTTTATAGAAGGTGAGAAATGGCTCCAAAAGGCTCTCCAACGGTCAAATATTAAATGCTGTCAAAACTAGCCGTTGGCCTGTCGGACGTCCGAACCACCTGTCGGACGTCCGAACCCTGCGTCCGAACGTCGTCAGAGAGTCATCAAATCTTAACGAAATTTCTCGGACGTCCGATGCGATCGATGTGCGTCCAAGGCGTGCGTCCGATCCTTCCGGACGTCCGATGCTTTCTCACGAGCGTCCGACAGAGTTTCCTTCTTGATGTTCTTCATCCTTTGGACGTCCGATAGCTTCCTTTCGGACGTCCGACATGAGTGCCCTGTTTTTGCTTCTTCTTTTGTACCACAAGAATCTGTTCTAACAAATTGCTCACATAAAAACATTAGCCCAAATCTACATTTTGGTTTGTTAATCATCAAAATCAAGGATTGATCAACCAAGGTCAACAATTCGAATTTCCAAATTGTGTGTCACACTGGCTTGTAGCCTTGTGCGCATACGTGCGGTAGGATAAATTGGTGACAAACTCCCGGCTGAGGCAAAGACAGGGACACGAGTATAGTTGAAGAGGTATAGGATCTGCCGTACGTTACTGGCAGAAAGATCAAAGTTTGTGAAATCGGGATCTTACGTAGGATCAATTTTAGTTTCACAGAATCGGATCATAGGATCGTAAGATCCCACCAAAAGCTCCTAAATTTACTAAATTAATGAATTTGGGATTCATATACCATTTTGTACATCCTAAAAGATATCAAATAAATAAGTTACTATAAATATATAACATTTTTTACTTTCTGTCTGACAAGTAATAAAAAAGAGAACATAAACAGTTATTTGTCATAATTTCAAGTCTTAAAACCAAATGCTTTAAAGTTTACACAATCATAATTTCAAATATAAAATAATCATCAACCTCCACAAATACTAAAAGCCAAACATCCAAATCCAAGATTTTCAAAATCAAAATTAACTACTAAAATGTCATCTGTCAACATTTAAACTATTCTAAGCAATGGGATAAGAAGCCTGGCTGGCGATACACAAAGGCTACAATATCAAAAATAAGAACAACATAATAAAAAATGTCTACTTATAAATTGAAACAACAGCATTTTTAACAAGTAGGAAACAAAACAATAATCTATGTGAGTTGAAGCACTCTGTGTTTGGTAACTACAAATTTCACTTGATGACTGTAGTGGGGCAAATCCACGCATGACACGTGTCAGCTCGGCATACCGCACACACAGGTCGGCGATAGGGATCCTGCAGCTCGGACACCTTAGTTCGGCGTAGAAAGGGTCAGCTCGGCCATTACAGTCGCCTTCCCAGGGAGTGGGCCTCATGGGCCGCCGCCTCCGAACTTGTAGGGGCTGTCGTACAAAACCCTAGAAAGACTCCGAACCCTAAGGGGACTTTGACTCCTGTAAGGAAACTACTATTCGTTCAAGCCTATAAATACAGCGCCACAAGACGACACAAGGTATGCCATATACAGTACTCTCTACTGTTGCCCTATTCGTAAGCTCTACTGACTTAATCGTCGGAGCTATTCCGGGGACCCTAGTCCCGCCGTTGTTCTTTTTTCATAGGGTAGTCAGTTCGTTTCTTCCCTCTTAGTTCAGCTATGCTCCTCCAGCTCGGTTCGTAGCAGCTCAGCTCGGACTGCGTTCTTGGCCGTCGCATCAATTGGCGCCGTTTGTGGGAAACACGTAATTCATCTTTTTCCGAATCATGCCAAGGACGAGGTCGCAGAGGAACGCTGATGGATCCAAGGGGAACGAGAGGAGTGGTCCCCAAAACTCCACACGAGTTCCGACTCCAGGAGATGAGGGGGCGGGGCTCTCACGGATCCCGCCTGAACAATTGGTCCAGACGGTGGCGGAAAACCTACCAACTTTCGAGGCAATCATGAATTACCTCAAGGGGCAGGCGGGAGGTCATCCCGACCAGGGGCCGAAAAGCCAAGGAGATGGGCTGTCAGAATCCCGAACGGGGAGCCCTAATCCCCCGCCCAAGCGGGTGCGCCAGGAGCTCACACGTGAACAGATCGACGTCATGGAACCCTCTCACAAACATTCCCGAACTGAGCACTCGAAGCCCTTCCGGAGGTATACGAGGGAGGAGCTCTCCCCGCGGAGGGAGCAGCTCCAGGTGCAGGACGAGCTGGATCTGCTGCTGGATCCTGAGGCGGACAAGTACATCGCTTCCCCCTTCGTGCTCGATATCGAGGATTACCCACTGCCCGTGAAGTTCAAAATACCGAGCATGAAGTCTTACGATACGACCACTGATTCGGAGGATCATTTGTTCGCTTTCATGACGCAAATACGCCTGCAAACTGCTGCGGATGCGGTCAGATGCAAGACCTTTCCGATGTTTCTGGAGGGAAAGACACGTCAGTTGTTCCAGGGGCTTCCTCCCAGGTCCATCCGATCCTTTACCCAGCTCGCACGACTGTTCGCAGCACAATTCGTTTCATCGCGGGCCTTCTCCAAAAGCACTGCTCACCTGATGACCATTCAGCAGAAGCCTGAGGAATCCTTGCGCGAGTTCATGGTGCGTTTCAATAATGAGTCCCTCCAGGTCCGTGACCGGGATGACAAGGTAGTCATGGCCGCCTTCATAAACGGGTTGCGTAAACAGAATCTCTATACCGAGCTCGTGGAGAAACCTCCTAAGTTAGTTCGGGAGATGCTAGACCGAGCTCACGAGAAGGCCAACGCTGAGGAGTCCAACCGCCTAAAGAGCGCGCAGGAAAGATGCGGGACGATAAGCGCAAAAGAAGCATCGATCAGGTAGACGCGCAGTCTGGCCAGGGGCGGAAGAGCGCTTACGATCGCTCGCCTGGGGGTCAGCCCTTGGGACGAGACAAGTCATGGACTGCCCTCACCGCACCTCGAGCTCGGGTCCTTGCGGTGATGGAATAGGAAGTGTTCTCCCGACCTCCCCGACCCTTGGCCGGGGACAAGAACAGAAGGGACTAGGGTCTGTACTGCGTGTGTCACCGAGATGTGGGGCACGATACGGAGGACTGTCGTCACCTCAAGAAAGACATCAAAAAGTTGATCAGATGAGGCCACCTCGGGCAGTTCATACGTGATGAACGAACTGACCAACGACGGGGGAAGCCCAGACCGGAGCACCCGAGCTACCCCCGAGATCGACCTCAGGGGCCTCATGGCCGAACTCCCGAACAAGAAATTTAGAATCTGGCCAGGGTAATCAATA
Organism: Coffea arabica; assembly: GCF_036785885.1. Lineage (NCBI taxonomy): Eukaryota > Viridiplantae > Streptophyta > Magnoliopsida > Gentianales > Rubiaceae > Coffea > Coffea arabica. Next base: position 44,224,317 of record NC_092320.1, on the reverse strand, counting down.
CTATTGCGGGAGGACCTGTGGGAGGAGATAGCCATGCAGCTCGACGTCACAATCGCCCTCATCCTAGCGGGGAGAGCTCAAACAAGCGACTGAAGATGTACGAGGAAATTATCTATGGACCGGAAGATGCAATCCCTCTGGCCTCTAATAACCATGAAACCATTGTAATAGAAGTCATCACCTGTAACTACAAAGTGAAGAAGGGATACATCGACAATGGCAGCGCCATCGATGTGCTATACTACAAGACCTTCAAGGAGCTGCAGCTGGAGGACAGGCAGCTCATCCCAGTCCGAACTCCCTTGATCGGCTTTGCTGGCCCTCCGGTGAGGCCAGAGGGAATGATAACCCTTATGGTTACGGTGGGGGTGTCCCAAAAATGCCAAACTGTGCCAGTGAATTTCGCGGTGGTAAGAGAGCTCTCATCGTACAATATGATTTCGGGACGACCCACCTTGAACGCCTTCCGGGCTGTCTGCTCCACCTTGCACCTCAGCATGAAGTTCCCTACTCCTGCGGGGGTAGTCGAAGTGCTGGGGGATCCGAAGGTGGTTAGGACATGTTATATTGCAACTCTCAAGAGCAAGGAGAAATTGGTAGTTCAAACAGCTTGTTTGGAGCCTTGGGAACCCATGGAGAAAGGAGAGAGACTAGAAACGGATGAGGGGTTGGCCGAGCTACCCGTCCGCCCAGACCGGCCTAAGCGCACACACGGTTAAGATTGGCACTTGCCTAAACGAGCTGACCCGAACCTCTTTAGATTCTCTTTTAGAATAGTATGCGGAGATCTTTGCTTGGAGTGCTGATGACATGCTAGGGATCCCCACCGAACTGGTGGTTCACAGGCTGCAGGTGGATCCTAACGCCCGACCTGTGAAGCAGAAAAAGAGGAATTTTGTGCCCGAACGGAAGGAGGTCGTCAAAAGTGAGGTAGGCAAGTTGTTAGAGGCCAAGATCGTAAAGGAGGTCTACTACCCGACCCGGCTAGCTAACCCGGTGCTGGTCAAGAAGGAGGAAAGTTTTGAGTTTACTTACATGCAATGTTTTATATTGGTTTAGTACCATTGCCTACACCAAGTAAAGTTTATGGAAGGAACACGTAGTGGACGGGGACGTGGGCGCGGAAATAGACAACCCACACCGGATAGGGGTATTGGGGAAACCTCTACTGGACCTAACCCTGACCCTAATGTGCAAATCGCTGCCGCCATGCAGCAAATGACTAACTTGCTAGCACAAGTGGTGCAGCAACAAGGCCAGAATACAAACCCTAATCCTGGAAACCCTGGCAATCATGTCGAGAGCGAAGACAGAGCTCTCGAACGTTTTCAAAAGTTTGCTCCACCCAAATTCATTGGGGGACCTGATCCGGATGTTGCCGAGCGATGGCTCGAGAAAATGGTTGATATTTTTGCGGCTTTGCACTATACCGATGAACGGCAGGTGACCTTTGCTGCATTCCAGTTAGAAGGGACGGCCCGTTCCTGGTGGAACGTCATACGACAAAAATGGGAACGGGAACAAACGCCCAGGACTTGGGTGAATTTCATCCGGGAATTTAACGCGAAATTCTTCCCTCCTCTGGTTCAGGAAAGGAAGGAAGACGAGTTCATCCGACTCCGCCAAGGAACTCAATCGGTGGCGGAATACGAGAGCCAATTCACCCGTTTATCCAAATTTGCGCCTGAGCTGATCATGACAGAGCAACGGCGAATCAGGCGTTTCATTCAGGGCTTGAACGTCGAAATTCAAAAGGACCTCACAGTGGCTCAAATCAATGCTTTTAGCGAGGTCTTAGAAAAGACCCAAAGGGTAGAGAGTGCTCGATTGCAAGTTCGGAACTTCCAGGCGAAGAAGCGGGGCTTTTCTGGAAGCAATTCTGGACAAGGGGACAAAGGTACTCCCTCCAAGTTTGGACGCGGAGCTGGAGGTGGGCGACAGTCAGGTTCCGGCAGAGGGGCTCAGTCTACGGGAGGCCCAGCCAGGAGAGGCCAAGGTGGAAACTTCCAGAGGGGCTCAGGTTCGGCGTCTCGTGGACCTTACGGGTACTGCGGAAAGCCGAATCACTTTGAAGACAATTGCTGGAAGAAGGGAGGCAAATGTTTGCGTTGCGAAAACGCAGACCACCAGCTTGCTACCTGCCCACTCATAACGCAAGACGGAAGGGGAACTCAAACCACGCCAAAGACCAATACGGGACCGAATAAGGGGAATGAGGCAAAACCTAAAGTGCCAGCTCGAGTCTATTCCTTAGAACCTCGACAGGTCCCAGAATCCTCAGATGTCATAGAAGGTACGATCCCTATTTTCCACCGTTTTGCCAAAGTTTTAATTGATCCTGGTGCCACCCATTCCTTTGTTAACCCTGAATTCATGTGTGGCATCGATATAAAACCTGCTAGTTTACCATACGACCTAGAAGTTAGTACACCTACGGGGAATCAACGCTTGGTTACTAGTATGGTTTATAGGGATTGTGAAGTGTGGGTAGGAGAGAAAAGATTGTTAGGGGATTTGATAAGTCTGGTCATTAAGGGGTATGATGTGATTTTGGGTATGGATTGGCTAGCCAGGTATAATGCCCAACTGGATTGTAAAACGAAAGTGGTGGAATTCCGCATTCCTGGTGAGGCGACCTTAAGGTTGGATATAAGGGGTAGGTTAGCCTCATCTGCTTTGATTTCGGGTATTCGAGTTAGGAAATTGCTAAGCAGAGGAGCGCAAGGATTTTTGGCCTTTTTGATTAACACCCCCACGGATAAGTTGAAAGTGGAGGATGTGGCCGTAGTGAAGGAATTTCCGGATGTGTTTCCTGATGAATTAGTAGCCTTACCTCCGGAAAGAGAAATTGAATTCAAAATAGACCTGCTACCAGGAGCCTCACCTATCTCAAAAACACCATACCGAATGGCTCCTGCCGAGCTCAAGGAGCTAAAGTTGCAATTACAGGACCTTCTGGAGCGGGGATTCATTCAAGAGAGTGGGTCTCCTTGGGGAGCTCCTGTACTGTTCGTAAAGAAAAAAGATGGTAGTTTGAGGATGTGTATTGATTATCGGGGCCTGAATAATATTACAATTAAAAATAAGTATCCACTGCCCCATATCGATGAGCTATTTGATCAGTTGCAAGGAGCGGTGGTTTTCTCAAAACTGGACCTCCGCCAAGGGTACTACCAGTTATTAATCAGAAAGGAGGATATTCCGAAGACCGCCTTCAACTCGAGATATGGGCATTACGAGTTCGCAGTTATGCCCTTTGGACTAACCAATGCTCCTGCCGCCTTCATCGACCTAATGCATAGGGTTTTTAAGCCCTACCTGGATCGATTTGTAGTAGTCTTCATCGATGACATCTTGGTCTATTCCAAGACCCGTGAAGAGCATGAGCAACACTTGAAGACTATCTTGCAAACCCTGAGAGACCATCAACTGTATGCCAAGTTCAGCAAGTGCGAATTTTGGATGGAGAAAATTGCTTTTCTGGGGCACGTAATTTCTCAAGAGGGTATTTCAGTCGACCCGGCGAAAGTTTAGGCTGTGACTAATTGGAAGAGGCCAGAAACTCCCACAGAGGTCCGCAGCTTTCTAGGACTGGCTGGATATTACCGGCGTTTTATCAAGAACTTCTCCAAACTAGCCGGTCCTCTAACCGATTTGACGAAGAAACATGGTCGGTTCTTATGGAACGCCCGAAGTGAGACAAGTTTTCAGGAATTAAAGAAAATATTGACCATGGCTCCAGTTCTAGTCTTACCAAACGGGGTGGACGGATATGCTGTGTACACTGATGCATCCCGAGAAGGCCTGGGTTGTGTATTAATGCAAAATCGAAATATGATCCCTTTTGCCTCGAGCAAGTTAAAATCCCACGAGCAAAATTACCCGACCCACGATCTGGAGCTAGCTGCAGTTGTTTTTGCTCTGAAGAAGTGGAGGCACTACTTATATGGAGTAACTTTCGAGGTTTACTCCGATCATAAAAGCCTGAGATATCTTTTCTCATAGAAGGAATTAAACATGAGGCAGCGACGGTGGATGGAATTTTTGGAGGATTACGACTGTACCATCAACTACCATCTGGGAAAAGCAAACGTGGTGGCCGATGCCCTAAGTCGCAAAGCTCAGGTCGCGAGTCTAATGATCAAAGAGTGGGAATTGTTAGACTCTGTATGTGAATGGAAACCTTGCCTTGGGAGCCATAATGTGATTTTTGGCAATATTAAAGTGACTTCTACCTTCTTAGAAAGGATTAAAGAAGCTCAAAAGGAAGATGCACTGGTGCAAAAATGGGGAGAGAAAGTGGAAAAAGGAGAAACCACTGATTTCAATTTTGGTCCTGAGGGTATTTTAAACTACCGAAACCGAATAGTGGTGCCGAAGGATGAATCGTTGAAAACGGAGATTCTAGAGGAAGCCCATCGATCCAAGTATACAATCCATTCGGGTAGTAGTAAGATGTATCAAGACCTGAAAGGAAATTATTGGTGGGACAATATGAAGAAGGAAATTGCTCTGTACGTGCAAAAATGTCTCGTTTGCCAACAAGTTAAAGCAGAGCATAAAAAACCATCGGGCTTGTTACAACCCCTGGAGATACCTGAATGGAAGTGGGAAAACATCACCATTGTGACGGCCCCACTTCCCCCTAGGGCGTACCCCAGGGTTCAGCGGGTCGCCTGCCCAACTCTCGCCAGGACTCACTCACTATGGAACTCGAATCATGTATATACATCCATAGACAATAGATGCTCAAGTAAAAGATAAGAAACTTCTACACACCAGAAGTCTTCAAAGTTTTTTACCATTCAAGTACAAACATCGAATATACAAGGGTTCTCATTCCTCATACAACCAGCCCGTGCCAAGCACTAGGGCGAGAACCATTACAAGGCCAAAGAACTAGATCAACTAGACTATACAGAACGCTCGTCCTTGCTCGCCTTCCCCTGCTAAGGAAAACAATTGACGTGGTATGAGCTAAAAAGCCCAGTGAGGTTCTATATATATAAACAAGTAATTAAACAAGGAACATTAGTCATGTAATAACATTTAATCCAGAAAACATGTCCAATATAAAGCAATGATAATACATTCATTAAAAGGATACAGGCTCACGAGGAGCTATTTGTTTGTTCGTTCGTTCCCCTGACATTTCCCCTTATTCCTCCAATCGTTTGAAAATACATTTTTTGTAAGTAGAATCCCTCGTTCATCCTTTTGTTCGTTCATCCCCTTTTCCGGACGTTGACCGGACTCCACCCATCCGGACATTGGCCGGACTCCACCCATCCGGACGTAGCCGGACTACAAGGTAATACTCGAGTATACCAAATTCACCCAGGTCACCATATCGCCCGACCGAGTCCGCTTCTGGCTCGAGTCGATCGGTAACAAGAGCAAGCGCCCAGTTCAGCCAAAAGGCTTACATTCATGCGCAACTAGTATTTCAACATTTAATCACCGAAAATTTCATATTTATTTAGGTCGAGTGCGATAAAGTACACACTCACCTAGCAAAAGTTCATTTTAAAAATCATAGAAAACAAGTAACATTTAATCAAATAGTCACAAATAATCACATAGATCCAACAATCCACATAGTCATAGAAACAAAACGTATATAGAACACTCACCTATTTACGCACAATAACGTGCAAAATATCCTTCCGGATATTACCCTTAGTCCCCAATGAAACCTATGGTTGAACAAGAGAGCATATTACAGTTTATCGAGCAAAACATTTAAGGGAAACAAAGAAACTCGACTAATTAGGAATGAAACGTGTAAAGATCACTTTCAAGTAAGAAGAGGGTTGTTTGAACCCAAGGATGAAAAATCATGTTTTAAAATGGAAAACCGGTCATGGTATTGGCTAAACAAAAGTATACAAGTTCAAATAGAAACCTAGCCCTCGAGCGAAAATTTGGGCAGCACGCCCTTTGTGTTTACCAAATTTTCCAGCCATTTCGGCTTCATTATTTTTCATCAACCACAACCCAACATCACACATAAGCAATTCAAGTCAAGAGCCGTTCCATAGGCTCACAATATCATAAGAATAAGAAATACAGTAATAACAAGTGCAGAAATTCAATTTAGCAAAAGACAGATTTGACGTATGAAAGCGGAAATAACTTATCCGAGGCTACGCTTATCGGATTAAGACGCAACCTATGCCGTTTCGAAGCTAAGACTCAGGGCTACAATGTTCATGTAGGTCACTTAGTCCAGTTTCTAATGCAACTTGGTCAAATGCTCGAATTACTAAACCAGAAACTAATTCGTTGGCTGTTTAAACGCAGAACACTGTAATGGACATATCTCAGAGTACACAAGTCCGAATCAGGTGTTCTTAGAGGCATTTGAAAGCTAATTCAGAGTTCTACAACTTTCATGTTTTGGCAAAACACTAAATCAGAATGAATCCTAGTCAAAAAACGGGATAAACTGGACTTAACTGATCACACGGACTGCTTAGGAAATACTTAAAACAGTAAGGGTATTTTGGACTTTTCACATTCTCCGTTGCTCCGATTGAGCTGAAAGTTTATAGGCACCTATAAAACATCATTTCCTACAACTTTCCTTCTTTGACCCAAGGCCAATTTGGCCTCTAACACATAGATACAAATTCGGACAGAAATGATCAAGAATTTTCCAGAAATCTGGAATTTGTAGTTTCTAGTGAAATTTTCCCTAATTTCTCACTCCAATCACTCCCAAAACACCTTATAAAACCTCAATGGTAACATACAAGTATCACACATCAAGTTGGGCAGAAATTCCACAGCCCTAGTTCATCAATTAAATTGGGGAAAAACTTCTACACATGCTAGCATCCATGAATCCACCACCAATCAAGCTACTAAGCTTACTTTAACCATGATTGAAAGAGAAAGTTAGAGAGATATCATCCTCTTACCTTGATTTGAGTTCTCCAAGGGTAGCCCAAGCCTTCTCTTTCCAAAATTTCACCACCAAACACTAGCTAATCACTCAAGGAGAAGATTAATCGGTTTGGTTTGGTTTGATTCTTGCTTTATAGATGAATCCAAGAAGAAATGAAGAGGTTTCTCTCTTATTCTTCCTCTCTCCCTCTCTCGGCTCTTAGCAGCAGAAATAAGGTGGAAGACTTAGCTAATTTGGGATATAAGAAGGTAAGATGGTTAAGTAAGGTCTTGGTCATTCATTTGCCAACACTTGGCACTACCACATCCACTCAATTTATTTCTTTCTTTCCTTGCATAATTAGTCAACATTTTCGGTCAGACTTAGCTGATATTGAGAGGATATTTTGCTCAAAAATCAATGAGCTTGTAGGGTAAGAAAGTGGTGGTCAAATGGTGCGTTCAAACGGTAGTGCGCGGGACCCGTCGGTTCGCGCCGTTTTCCTTAAAAACACCCGCACTAGGGTTTTTACTTCCCATTCACTAACTTTATTTCATTGCTTCTAATCACATATTATTTCTCACTTAAAAGTCACTCTTAAGCACCAAATTTGATCCCTACTCGGTACCGGATAATTATACTGCGGTTACACGAAAAATCCAATTTCACCTTGAATTGAAAACGAATAGGAAAACCCTAATTTCCTATGGTTATTGGTACTTTTCTAGGGTGATTGAACCATGGATAACATGAAATAATAGTTACCAAATAATTTTCAAATAAAAGGGAATTTTTGAGGAAAATACAAGAAATTTGCGAGTCCTCACATTCTCTCCCCCTTAAAAAAAATTTCGTTCTCGAAATTTTACCTTCAGTTGCCTCAGACAAGTCCGGAACTTTTAGTAAATAAACACGATAAGGTTACTCAAGTAACTATTGAGGGCACCAAATATTCAAATAAACATATACCCACATAACACGTCATACCAAGATGACGGATAAGCAAATACACAAATACATATCAAGTTGGGCAGATAACCATGTACATACAGGTATACTAACGTCATGTAGTAACAATATACAGGTAAATCAAAAGGAAAAGGTGAAGTCGTCCCCGTATCAGCCCGTCCGGTCTCTCACGTCACTTACTATCCAAACTAGAAGTCCCTGATCTCTTGTGCTCATTCTAGTCAGACAAAGCCTGTTCATGTTCTCAAAATGCAAGTCTCAAGTACTTAGCAGCGCCTCAACTCTAGAGTACTCAGGCACAAGAATCCGAAATAAGATAATTCACATCTCGAGCTGCAGTCTCAAGAGCAAACTATCTACAATCGAAATTCCTACCCGACGTACCTATCTATGATCCTCAAATACCATGGAAAAGATTAAAGACCTATAACATTCGCAATTCATAGCTTTACTTAGTCCCTCATACTTATTCACCATGTGACGACCCCACTTCCCCCAAGGGCGAACCCAAGGGTATCGGCGGGCCGCCTGCCTAGCTCGCGCCAGGACTCAAAACTTAAAGTTTGAAAGAGCACTAAATACAATATATACAAAACTTAAAACTTAAAACAATCAAAGCCAGAAAATTCAAAAGAGTACTATATACAACCCCAAAAGAGTTATAATTACATTCTCCAAAAGTATCGAGTCAGACCACCAAAACAAAAGTAAACATCCTAACTGTTCAACTATTACAAGCCAATCTAACTATACTAGTATACGAGCCAAAAGTCCCCGCGTCGGCCCCTGCTAAGGAAAACAAAAGGAATGGGGTAAGCTATATGCTTAGTAAGTAAACAGGGGCGAAAGCATAAATTTCACGTAACAGTTACACAAGAAGAGTAAAGCAAAAGCAGAAAAGTAACATCACATAATAAGGATACAGGTGGCTCCAAAGCCAACTCATGTGCCATGCGTGATCTCCTGCCGACACTCCGTCGACTGCAAATAATAGTCCGTAGAACTTCACTTGTACACCCACCGACACCTTATCACCCTCACTGGCCAGTCACCTCACAAACTTGCCCGGGCGAACGAAATCACAAACTTGAGCTTGAGTCACAAGCTCGGGTCACAAACTTGGTCACCTTCTCGGTGAACCGGATTCACAAAATTGGTTCATAAAATGAACCTACAAACTTGGTGACCTCAGACTAAGTTGGACTGCCTTCGACCAAGCCCTAACTGGCTCGAATAGTCCAACCAGGTCAAGAGTTCGCCCCAAACTCACAAACTTCACAAAATTATTCAAAATCACAAACTTTGCAAACTTCACAAACTTTATTCGAAAGTCGCCCCGAGCCACAAGCTCAAGGGTTTTGATTCCAAAAGGTTCATATACATATGCCAAGTACATTTATACATTCAAATTAGGGTTTAGGTCGAGTGCGATAAAGTACACCCTCGCCTAAGTGCCCTTTTCACATATCTCAAACACATAGCAAAGAAAACACACCAAACCGGCCTGAATACTTACTCGAAATACCAAAAGTAGTACGGAAGCAAAATCGCTTCGCGCGTTCGCTAGTAGTGGGCCCCACCGGCTCCGCCTAGCTCACCGCTGTCTGAAATAGAAGATTTTATCACAAACAGTCACTAACATGCCCAAAACAAGCAAAACGGCAAAACAACACGCGCGCACGTAAATATGACAGACGGAAACGGATACGGCAGATTTGACACTCGTTTCTAGTTTACTCATAAGTTGAGCTACGAATATCGGATTAAGGCGTATGAGACGCCATATCGAAGCTTAAAGGATGAACAACAACTGTTATGAAGACATCCAGAACTGAAACTGGAGGCTTTAGTCCCAAATGAACCAAACACAATCACTTACGAAATCTGGCCAATGCACAAATGGTCAGTTTTGAGTGCTAACTGTTTTCTATGCTACACATGGTCAAAAGAGCTGAAAATTGGTAGTTAGATAGTTCATTCCAAATGGAACAACTTTCATGAAGGTCGGCAATCCAAATTCGGAACGGAAATTGGTCATCAGGACCAAAACAGATTTCTGGTCATTTTCACGGGCAGGCCTTGTTTGCTCGGCTATATCTCAGGTTTTATAAATCCGATTCATGAAATTCCAAGGGCGTTAGAAAGCTCTGATATAGGGCTATAAGTTTGGTGTTTTGGTCGGAAGCCCAAACAGCTTGTAACTCAGTCAAATGTGAAGCCAAAGTTCCAGCCATAAACTTTCCAAAAACGTACTAGAATCACAAACCGTATTTGACCTCAATATGCGGTAATGGCACCAAATTCACTACGGTTATCGGATGGGGGTGTAAGACCCACCGTTTCGAAGCTAAGGAACAGGAGTACAACAATGTAGAAGGTCACTCAATCCAGTTCCTAGCTTAACTAGGTCGAAAATGCCAAATACTATACCAGAATTACCAAAACAGGTTTGCAAATCACACAAAACTGTAATTACCTTAACTTAGTCTATACAAGTCCAAATGCCGAAATTCCAAAGGTATATGTTAGCTCAGACATCCTGCTACATTTCATCAGAAGACACCAACTTCAAAATCCAAACCAAAACCAGTCAAAATGGCCAATTACTATCGCAGTTTTCGCATTCTGTCCAAAGCAGAACAGCTACAGTAATTTCGTCATATCTCATTCTACATTAATCCAAATGACCTGAAATTTTGTAGGCACCTCAATCACATCAATACCTACAACTTTCATGTTTTGAGCAAAGTCAAATTCGGCCTCTAACCCTATGATCCAAAACCGGACAGAATTGGGGATTTAAGAACCCTAGCTTTGCAATTTTTACACCAAATCCAAAATTGGTTGCATTTATCCACATTTCACATCCACTAGAGCCATTATAGTCCATTGCCAATCATCACAAACAACCACACCATCATAATCCAATTAAACCAGAAAAATCATCATAAAATGGAAAACTTCACCAAATCACTCCAAACCAAGATAAAAACCAGAAATTTCAGCACTTTAATCACTAATAAGCATAACTTAAGCTTCATTAAGTGCAAGAGTATGTTAAATCATCACTTACCTAGTATACAAGAGGAGAGGAGTTGTAGACCACCTTAGCTCTTCCAAACAAATCCACAAAACAACTCACAACCACCACTTGAAGATGTTTTATGGAGCAAAATCAAGGTTGGATGGTTGGTTTGATGATTTGGAACAAGATTGAAGTGTTTCTTCTTTGTACTTGGAGCAAGTGAGAGAGAAAGAGAGAGAGGAGAGAGCCGGCCATGGTGAAGAAAGAATGAGGAAATTTTAATGAATTTTGAAGATATTTAACCTTTGGTCAAAAAAGTCAAAAATATGAATAGTAATTCTTAAGTCTTCTCCAATGAAATGGTGACACTTGTCACCACCATTAATGCATTCCTATCTTTCTTTTCTCTCTCACATCAATCACTTCACACACACTACTTATCTCTTAACACCCGATAAATTTTAAACAGTATCCGGAATTTACCCTAATTGGCCGAATTTTTCCGAACTTTTCGCACTAGTGGGTCCCACGTCCGATATACGTTCTTAATTTCTCAAAAACTAACTAATACTAGAAAAATCATCTAAGAACTCTAGTTACTCAATAGAAATTATCTGGGGAATTTTCTAATAAAGAAAATGTAGGAAAACGGGTTTTCAATCTTAACCGGAACTGAGGGTTTAAATCTTAATCCCTACTTAGGGTTTTCGAAATACTCCCAAAACCAAACGTTACCGCCCAATTAATGAATATATCAACGTAGAACGAATTGGGGCCTCACAATCTCCCCCACTTAGGACAATTTCGTCCTCGAAATTGCAATCAACGAGCTAAGGGTTGAAAAAACTCGAAATAATCAAAAGATCAAAAGGTGTACATATATATACAAGTCACGCCAAAATGTACGCAATATAATGCACCATATACACCAAGAGACATTTCAAGTTAGACAAAGTCAAGTGCAGCAAGTACTATAGATGCAGGTATTAACATACCACAAGTAAATGACATGTAGGGACAATACAAGGGCAAATGAAAGAAACGCGACTTGTCGTCCCACACTCAGTGAAAACCACCCTCGTCCGGTTTCTTACTCCACTTCCCAAAGTGCCCGTTGATCTATTGTACTCACTCTAGCCAGACAAAGCTTGTTCATGTTCCCCAAAATGCAAATCTCAAGTACTTAGCAGCGCCTCAACTCTGGAGTACTCAGGCACAAGAATCCGAAATAAGATAATTCACATCTCAAGCTGCAGTCCCAAGAGTAAACTATCTACAATCGAAATTGCTACCTGACGAACCTACCTATGGTCCTCAGATACCATGAGAAAGATTTAAGGCCTATAACATTTATGATCCATAACTTATGCTTGACCGAGCATCTAGTCCTTCATACTTATTCACCACTTCATCCAGGCTCACCCCGCGCAGAGACCACGCGAAGCAGCTATAGGTTTTATCCCTCAATTGCTTAACTTTCAAATAAAATCAAATCCCACGGTCCAGCATCCTAAACTTTCAGCCTAGGATACACTACAGAGATCTGAAGCCTAAGCTCTGATACCAACTGTGACGACCCCACTTCCCCCAACGGCGAACCCAAGGGTATCGGCGGGCCGCCTGCCTAGCTCGCGCCAGGACTCAAAACTTAAAGTTCGAAAGAGCACTAAATACAATATATACAAAACTTAAAACTTAAAACAATCAAAGCCAGAAAATTCAAAAGAGTACTATATACAACCCCAAAAGAGTTATAATTACATTCTCCAAAAGTATCGAGTCAGACCACCAAAACAAAAGTAAACATCCTAACTGTTCAACTATTACAAGCCAATCTAACTATACTAGTATACGAGCCAAAAGTCCCCGCGTCGGCCCCTGCTAAGGAAAACAAAATGAATGGGGTAAGCTATATGCTTAGTAAGTAAACAGGGGCGAAAGCATAAATTTCACGTAACAGTTACACAAGAAGAGTAAAGCAAAAGCAGAAAAGTAACATCACATAATAAGGATACAGGTGGCTCCAAAGCCAACTCATGTGCCATGCGTGATCTCCTGCCGACACTCCGTCGACTGCAAATAATAGTCCGTAGAACTTCACTTGTACACCCACCGACACCTTATCACCCTCACTGGCCAGTCACCTCACAAACTTGCCCGGGCGAACGAAATCACAAACTTGAGCTTGAGTCACAAGCTCGGGTCACAAACTTGGTCACCTTCTCGGTGAACCGGATTCACAAAATTGGTTCATAAAATGAACCTACAAACTTGGTGACCTCAGACTAAGTTGGACTGCCTTCGACCAAGCCCTAACTGGCTCGAATAGTCCAACCAGGTCAAGAGTTCGCCCCAAACTCACAAACTTCACAAAATTATTCAAAATCACAAACTTTGCAAACTTCACAAACTTTATTCGAAAGTCGCCCCGAGCCACAAGCTCAAGGGTTTTGATTCCAAAAGGTTCATATACATATGCCAAGTACATTTATACATTCAAATTAGGGTTTAGGTCGAGTGCGATAAAGTACACCCTCGCCTAAGTGCCCTTTTCACATATCTCAAACACATAGCAAAGAAAACACACCAAACCGGCCTGAATATTTACTCGAAATACCAAAAGTAGTACGGAAGCAAAATCGCTTCGCGCGTTCGCTAGTAGTGGGCCCCACCGGCTCCGCCTAGCTCACCGCTGTCTGAAATAGAAGATTTTATCACAAACAGTCACTAACATGCCCAAAACAAGCAAAACAGCAAAACAACACGCGCGCACGTAAATATGACAGACGGAAACGGATACGGCAGATTTGACACTCGTTTCTAGTTTACTCATAAGTTGAGCTACGAATATCGGATTAAGGCGTATGAGATGCCATATCGAAGCTTAAAGGATGAACAACAACTGTTATGAAGACATCCAGAACTGAAACTGGAGGCTTTAGTCCCAAATGAACCAAACACAATCACTTACGAAATCTGGCCAATGCACAAATGGTCAGTTTTGAGTGCTAACTGTTTTCTATGCTACACATGGTCAAAAGAGCTGAAAATTGGCAGTTAGATAGTTCATTCCAAATGGAACAACCTTCATGAAGGTCGGCAATCCAAATTCGGAACGGAAATTGGTCATCAGGACCAAAACAGATTTCTGGTCATTTTCACGGGCAAGCCTTGTTTGCTCGGCTATATCTCAGGTTTTATAAATCCGATTCATGAAATTCCAAGGGCGTTAGAAAGCTCTGATATAGGGCTATAAGTTTGGTGTTTTGGTCGGAAGCCCAAACAGCTTGTAACTCAGTCAAATGTGAAGCCAAAGTTCCAGCCATAAACTTTCCAAAAACGTACTAGAATCACAAACCGTATTTGACCTCAATATGCGGTAATGGCACCAAATTCACTACGGTTATCGGATGGGGGTGTAAGACCCACCGTTTCGAAGCTAAGAAACAGGAGTACAACAATGTAGAAGGTCACTCAATCCAGTTCCTAGCTTAACTAGGTCGAAAATGCCAAATACTATACCAGAATTACCAAAACAGGTTTGCAAATCACACAAAACTGTAATTACCTTAACTTAGTCTATACAAGTCCAAATGCCGAAATTCCAAAGGTATATGTTAGCTCAGACATCCTGCTACATTTCATCAGAAGACACCAACTTCAAAATCCAAACCAAAACCAGTCAAAATGGCCAATTACTATCGCAGTTTTCGCATTCTGTCCAAAGCAGAACAGCTACAGTAATTTCGTCATATCTCATTCTACATTAATCCAAATGACCTGAAATTTTGTAGGCACCTCAATCACATCAATACCTACAACTTTCATGTTTTGAGCAAAGTCAAATTCGGCCTCTAACCCTATGATCCAAAACCGGACAGAATTGGGGATTTAAGAACCCTAGCTTTGCAATTTTTACACCAAATCCAAAATTGGTTGCATTTATCCACATTTCACATCCACTAGAGCCATTATAGTCCATTGCCAATCATCACAAACAACCACACCATCATAATCCAATTAAACCAGAAAAATCATCATAAAATGGAAAACTTCACCAAATCACTCCAAACCAAGATAAAAACCAGAAATTTCAGCACTTTAATCACTAATAAGCATAACTTAAGCTTCATTAAGTGCAAGAGTATGTTAAATCATCACTTACCTAGTATACAAGAGGAGAGGAGTTGTAGACCACCTTAGCTCTTCCAAACAAATCCACAAAACAACTCACAACCACCACTTGAAGATGTTTTATGGAGCAAAATCAAGGTTGGATGGTTGGTTTGATGATTTGGAACAAGATTGAAGTGTTTCTTCTTTGTACTTGGAGCAAGTGAGAGAGAAAGAGAGAGAGGAGAGAGCCGGCCATGGTGAAGAAAGAATGAGGAAATTTTAATGAATTTTGAAGATATTTAACCTTTGGTCAAAAAAGTCAAAAATATGAATAGTAATTCTTAAGTCTTCTCCAATGAAATGGTGACACTTGTCACCACCATTAATGCATTCCTATCTTTCTTTTCTCTCTCACATCAATCACTTCACACACACTACTTATCTCTTAACACCCGATAAATTTTAAACAGTATCCGGAATTTACCCTAATTGGCCGAATTTTTCCGAACTTTTCGCACTAGTGGGTCCCACGTCCGATATACGTTCTTAATTTCTCAAAAACTAACTAATACTAGAAAAATCATCTAAGAACTCTAGTTACTCAATAGAAATTATCTGGGGAATTTTCTAATAAAGAAAATGTAGGAAAACGGGTTTTCAATCTTAACCGGAACTGAGGGTTTAAATCTTAATCCCTACTTAGGGTTTTCGAAATACTCCCAAAACCAAACGTTACCGCCCAATTAATGAATATATCAACGTAGAACGAATTGGGGCCTCACAATCTCCCCCACTTAGGACAATTTCGTCCTCGAAATTGCAATCAACGAGCTAAGGGTTGAAAAAACTCGAAATAATCAAAAGATCAAAAGGTGTACATATATATACAAGTCACGCCAAAATGTACGCAATATAATGCACCATATACACCAAGAGACATTTCAAGTTAGACAAAGTCAAGTGCAGCAAGTACTATAGATGCAGGTATTAACATACCACAAGTAAATGACATGTAGGGACAATACAAGGGCAAATGAAAGAAACGCGACTTGTCGTCCCACACTCAGTGAAAACCACCCTCGTCCGGTTTCTTACTCCACTTCCCAAAGTGCCCGTTGATCTATTGTACTCACTCTAGCCAGACAAAGCTTGTTCATGTTCCCCAAAATGCAAATCTCAAGTACTTAGCAGCGCCTCAACTCTGGAGTACTCAGGCACAAGAATCCGAAATAAGATAATTCACATCTCAAGCTGCAGTCCCAAGAGTAAACTATCTACAATCGAAATTGCTACCTGACGAACCTACCTATGGTCCTCAGATACCATGAGAAAGATTTAAGGCCTATAACATTTATGATCCATAACTTATGCTTGACCGAGCATCTAGTCCTTCATACTTATTCACCACTTCATCCAGGCTCACCCCGCGCAGAGACCACGCGAAGCAGCTATAGGTTTTATCCCTCAATTGCTTAACTTTCAAATAAAATCAAATCCCACGGTCCAGCATCCTAAACTTTCAGCCTAGGATACACTACAGAGATCTGAAGCCTAAGCTCTGATACCAACTGTGACGACCCCACTTCCCCCAACGGCGAACCCAAGGGTATCGGCGGGCCGCCTGCCTAGCTCGCGCCAGGACTCAAAACTTAAAGTTCGAAAGAGCACTAAATACAATATATACAAAACTTAAAACTTAAAACAATCAAAGCCAGAAAATTCAAAAGAGTACTATATACAACCCCAAAAGAGTTATAATTACATTCTCCAAAAGTATCGAGTCAGACCACCAAAACAAAAGTAAACATCCTAACTGTTCAACTATTACAAGCCAATCTAACTATACTAGTATACGAGCCAAAAGTCCCCGCGTCGGCCCCTGCTAAGGAAAACAAAATGAATGGGGTAAGCTATATGCTTAGTAAGTAAACAGGGGCGAAAGCATAAATTTCACGTAACAGTTACACAAGAAGAGTAAAGCAAAAGCAGAAAAGTAACATCACATAATAAGGATACAGGTGGCTCCAAAGCCAACTCATGTGCCATGCGTGATCTCCTGCCGACACTCCGTCGACTGCAAATAATAGTCCGTAGAACTTCACTTGTACACCCACCGACACCTTATCACCCTCACTGGCCAGTCACCTCACAAACTTGCCCGGGCGAACGAAATCACAAACTTGAGCTTGAGTCACAAGCTCGGGTCACAAACTTGGTCACCTTCTCGGTGAACCGGATTCACAAAATTGGTTCATAAAATGAACCTACAAACTTGGTGACCTCAGACTAAGTTGGACTGCCTTCGACCAAGCCCTAACTGGCTCGAATAGTCCAACCAGGTCAAGAGTTCGCCCCAAACTCACAAACTTCACAAAATTATTCAAAATCACAAACTTTGCAAACTTCACAAACTTTATTCGAAAGTCGCCCCGAGCCACAAGCTCAAGGGTTTTGATTCCAAAAGGTTCATATACATATGCCAAGTACATTTATACATTCAAATTAGGGTTTAGGTCGAGTGCGATAAAGTACACCCTCGCCTAAGTGCCCTTTTCACATATCTCAAACACATAGCAAAGAAAACACACCAAACCGGCCTGAATATTTACTCGAAATACCAAAAGTAGTACGGAAGCAAAATCGCTTCGCGCGTTCGCTAGTAGTGGGCCCCACCGGCTCCGCCTAGCTCACCGCTGTCTGAAATAGAAGATTTTATCACAAACAGTCACTAACATGCCCAAAACAAGCAAAACAGCAAAACAACACGCGCGCACGTAAATATGACAGACGGAAACGGATACGGCAGATTTGACACTCGTTTCTAGTTTACTCATAAGTTGAGCTACGAATATCGGATTAAGGCGTATGAGATGCCATATCGAAGCTTAAAGGATGAACAACAACTGTTATGAAGACATCCAGAACTGAAACTGGAGGCTTTAGTCCCAAATGAACCAAACACAATCACTTACGAAATCTGGCCAATGCACAAATGGTCAGTTTTGAGTGCTAACTGTTTTCTATGCTACACATGGTCAAAAGAGCTGAAAATTGGCAGTTAGATAGTTCATTCCAAATGGAACAACCTTCATGAAGGTCGGCAATCCAAATTCGGAACGGAAATTGGTCATCAGGACCAAAACAGATTTCTGGTCATTTTCACGGGCAGGCCTTGTTTGCTCGGCTATATCTCAGGTTTTATAAATCCGATTCATGAAATTCCAAGGGCGTTAGAAAGCTCTGATATAGGGCTATAAGTTTGGTGTTTTGGTCGGAAGCCCAAACAGCTTGTAACTCAGTCAAATGTGAAGCCAAAGTTCCAGCCATAAACTTTCCAAAAACGTACTAGAATCACAAACCGTATTTGACCTCAATATGCGGTAATGGCACCAAATTCACTACGGTTATCGGATGGGGGTGTAAGACCCACCGTTTCGAAGCTAAGAAACAGGAGTACAACAATGTAGAAGGTCACTCAATCCAGTTCCTAGCTTAACTAGGTCGAAAATGCCAAATACTATACCAGAATTACCAAAACAGGTTTGCAAATCACACAAAACTGTAATTACCTTAACTTAGTCTATACAAGTCCAAATGCCGAAATTCCAAAGGTATATGTTAGCTCAGACATCCTGCTACATTTCATCAGAAGACACCAACTTCAAAATCCAAACCAAAACCAGTCAAAATGGCCAATTACTATCGCAGTTTTCGCATTCTGTCCAAAGCAGAACAGCTACAGTAATTTCGTCATATCTCATTCTACATTAATCCAAATGACCTGAAATTTTGTAGGCACCTCAATCACATCAATACCTACAACTTTCATGTTTTGAGCAAAGTCAAATTCGGCCTCTAACCCTATGATCCAAAACCGGACAGAATTGGGGATTTAAGAACCCTAGCTTTGCAATTTTTACACCAAATCCAAAATTGGTTGCATTTATCCACATTTCACATCCACTAGAGCCATTATAGTCCATTGCCAATCATCACAAACAACCACACCATCATAATCCAATTAAACCAGAAAAATCATCATAAAATGGAAAACTTCACCAAATCACTCCAAACCAAGATAAAAACCAGAAATTTCAGCACTTTAATCACTAATAAGCATAACTTAAGCTTCATTAAGTGCAAGAGTATGTTAAATCATCACTTACCTAGTATACAAGAGGAGAGGAGTTGTAGACCACCTTAGCTCTTCCAAACAAATCCACAAAACAACTCACAACCACCACTTGAAGATGTTTTATGGAGCAAAATCAAGGTTGGATGGTTGGTTTGATGATTTGGAACAAGATTGAAGTGTTTCTTCTTTGTACTTGGAGCAAGTGAGAGAGAAAGAGAGAGAGGAGAGAGCCGGCCATGGTGAAGAAAGAATGAGGAAATTTTAATGAATTTTGAAGATATTTAACCTTTGGTCAAAAAAGTCAAAAATATGAATAGTAATTCTTAAGTCTTCTCCAATGAAATGGTGACACTTGTCACCACCATTAATGCATTCCTATCTTTCTTTTCTCTCTCACATCAATCACTTCACACACACTACTTATCTCTTAACACCCGATAAATTTTAAACAGTATCCGGAATTTACCCTAATTGGCCGAATTTTTCCGAACTTTTCGCACTAGTGGGTCCCACGTCCGATATACGTTCTTAATTTCTCAAAAACTAACTAATACTAGAAAAATCATCTAAGAACTCTAGTTACTCAATAGAAATTATCTGGGGAATTTTCTAATAAAGAAAATGTAGGAAAACGGGTTTTCAATCTTAACCGGAACTGAGGGTTTAAATCTTAATCCCTACTTAGGGTTTTCGAAATACTCCCAAAACCAAACGTTACCGCCCAATTAATGAATATATCAACGTAGAACGAATTGGGGCCTCACACACCACTTAGTCCAGGGTCACTCCACGTAGAAACCACGCGAAGCAACTATAAATTTTATCCCTCAATCGCTTAACTTTCAAGTCCAATCAAATCCCACAGTCCGGTATTCTAATCTTTAATCTAGGATACACTACAGATATCTGAAGCCTAAGCTCTGATACCACCTGTGACGGCCCCACTTCCCCCTAGGGCGTACCCCAGGGTTCAGCGGGTCGCCTGCCCAGCTCTCGCCAGGACTCACTCACTATGGAACTCGAATCATGTATATACATCCATAGACAATAGATGCTCAAGTAAAAGATAAGAAACTTCTACACACCAGAAGTCTTCAAAGTTTTTTACTATTCAAGTACAAACATCGAATATACAAGGGTTCTCATTCCTCATACAACCAGCCCGTGCCAAGCACTAGGGCGAGAACCATTACAAGGCCAAAGAACTAGATCAACTAGACTATACAGAACGCTCGTCCTTGCTTGCCTTCCCCTGCTAAGGAAAACAATTGACGTGGTATGAGCTAAAAAGCCCAGTGAGGTTCTATATATATAAACAAGTAATTAAACAAGGAACATTAGTCATGTAATAACATTTAATCCAGAAAACATGTCCAATATAAAGCAATGATAATACATTCATTAAAAGGATACAGGCTCACGAGGAGCTATTTGTTTGTTCGTTCGTTCCCCTGACATTTCCCCTTATTCCTCCAATCGTTTGAAAATACATTTTTTGTAAGTAGAATCCCTCGTTCATCCTTTTGTTCGTTCATCCCCTTTTCCGGACGTTGACCGGACTCCACCCATCCGGACATTGGCCGGACTCCACCCATCCGAACGTAGCCGGACTACAAGGTAATACTCGAGTATACCAAATTCACCCAGGTCACCATATCGCCCGACCGAGTCCGCTTCTGGCTCGAGTCGATCGGTAACAAGAGCAAGGGCCCAGTTCAGCCAAAAGGCTTACATTCATGCACAACTAGTATTTCAACATTTAATCACCGAAAATTTCATATTTATTTAGGTCGAGTGCGATAAAGTACACACTCACCTAGCAAAAGTTCATTTTAAAAATCATAGAAAACAAGTAACATTTAATCAAATAGTCACAAATAATCACATAGATCCAACAATCCACATAGTCATAGAAACAAAACGTATATAGAACACTCACCTATTTACGCACAATAACGTGCAAAATATCCTTCCGGATATTACCCTTAGTCCCCAATGAAACCTATGGTTGAACAAGAGAGCATATTACAGTTTATCGAGCAAAACATTTAAGGGAAACAAAGAAACCCGACTAATTAGGAATGAAACGTGTAAAGATCACTTTCAAGTAAGAAGAGGGTTGTTTGAACCCAAGGATGAAAAATCATGTTTTAAAATGAAAAACCGGTCATGGTATTGGCTAAACAAAAGTATACAAGTTCAAATAGAAACCTAGCCCTCGAGCGAAAATTTGGGCAGCACGCCCTTTGTGTTTACCAAATTTTCCAGCCATTTCGGCTTCATTATTTTTCATCAACCACAACCCAACATCACACATAAGCAATTCAAGTCAAGAGCCGTTCCATAGGCTCACAATATCATAAGAATAAGAAATACAGTAATAACAAGTGCAGAAATTCAATTTAGCAAAAGACAGATTTGACGTATGAAAGCGGAAATAACTTATCCGAGGCTACGGTTATCAGATTAAGACGCAACCTATGCCGTTTCGAAGCTAAGACTCAGGGCTACAATGTTCATGAAGGTCACTTAGTCCAGTTTCTAATGCAACTTGGTCAAATGCTCGAATTACTCGAAACCAATTCGTTGGCTGTTTAAACGCAGAACACTGTAATGGACATATCTCAGAGTACACAAGTCCGAATCAGGTGTTCTTAGAGGCATTTGAAAGATAATTCAGAGTTCTACAACTTTCATGTTTTGGCAAAACACTAAATCAGAATGAATCCTAGTCAAAAAACGGGATAAACTGGACTTAACTGATCACACGGACTGCTTAGGAAATACTTAAAACAGTAAGGGTATTTTGGACTTTTCACGTTCTCCGTTGCTCCGATTGAGCTGAACGTTTATAGGCACCTATAAAACATCATTTCCTACAACTTTCCTTCTTTGACCCAAGGCCAATTCGGCCTCTAACACATAGATACAAATTCGGACAGAAATGATCAAGAATTTTCCAGAAATCTGGAATTTGTAGTTTCTAGTGAAATTTTCCATAATTTCTCACTCCAATCACTCCCAAAACACCTTATAAAACCTCAATGGTAACATACAAGTATCACACATCAAGTTGGGCAGAAATTCCACAGCCCTAGTTCATCAATTAAATTGGGGAAAAACTTCTACACATGCTAGCATCCATGAATCCACCACCAATCAAGCTACTAAGCTTACTTTAACCATGATTGAAAGAGAAAGTTAGAGAGATATCATCCTCTTACCTTGATTTGAGTTCTCCAAGGGTAGCCCAAGCCTTCTCTTTCCAAAATTTCACCACCAAACACTAGCTAATCACTCAAGGAGAAGATTAATCGGTTTGGTTTGGTTTGATTCTTGCTTTATAGATGAATCCAAGAAGAAATGAAGAGGTTTCTCTCTTATTCTTCCTCTCTCCCTCTCTCGGCTCTTAGCAGCAGAAATAAGGTGGAAGACTTAGCTAATTTGGGATATAAGAAGGTAAGATGGTTAAGTAAGGTCTTGGTCATTCATTTGCCAACACTTGGCACTACCACATCCACTCAATTTATTTCTTTCTTTCCTTGCATAATTAGTCAACATTTTCGGTCAGACTTAGCTGATATTGAGAGGATATTTTGCTCAAAAATCAATGAGCTTGTAGGGTAAGAAAGTGGTGGTCAAATGGTGCGTTCAAACGGTAGTGCGCGGGACCCGTCGGTTCGCGCCGTTTTCCTTAAAAACACCCGCACTAGGGTTTTTACTTCCCATTCACTAACTTTATTTCATTGCTTCTAATCACATATTATTTCTCACTTAAAAGTCACTCTTAAGCACCAAATTTGATCCCTACTCGGTACCGGATAATTATACTGCGGTTACACGAAAAATCCAATTTCACCTTGAATTGAAAACGAATAGGAAAACCCTAATTTCCTATGGTTATTGGTACTTTTCTAGGGTGATTGAACCATGGATAACATGAAATAATAGTTACCAAATAATTTTCAAATAAAAGGGAATTTTTGAGGAAAATACAAGAAATTTGCGAGTCCTCACAACCATGGACTTCGTTTCAGGTTTGCCACGAACGCAGCGAGGACACGATGCCATTTGGGTGATCGTCGATCGATTAACCAAGTCGGCCCATTTCTTGCCGGTGAACATGAAGTATTCCATGGACAAGTTGGCTCAACTGTACATGAACGAGATCGTAAGGCTACACCGTGTTCCAGTCAGTATCGTCTCTGATCGAGATCCACGTTTTGTATCTCGGTTTTGGCAAAAGTTCCAGGAGACTCTAGGGACGAAACTCAACTTGAGCACAACCTATCACCCTCAGATGGATGGACAATCAGAACGAACCATTCAAACTCTCGAGAACATGCTACGAACTTGCATTCTGGATTTTGGAGGCAACTGGGGTCAACACATGACCTTAGTAGAGTTTGCATACAACAATAGCTACCATTCGTCGATTTAAATGGCTCCATATGAAGCATTGTATGGACGAAAATGTCGATCACCAATTTACTGGGATGAAGTTGGTGAGAAGAAGACATTAGATCCAACCACTATTCCTTGGATGGAGGAAGCTCGAGAAAAGGTCAAGTTGATACGACAACGACTCCAAACAGCTCATAGCCGACAAAAGAGCTACGCAGACAATCGAAGAAAAGACTTGGAGTTCGAGGTTGGAGACCATGTATTTCTTAAAGTTACACCTTTACGAAGTATCATAGCGGGCAAAGGAAAGAAGCTCCAACCGCGGTTCGTTGGACCCTACAAGATTCTCCAAAGAGTAGGAACGGTAGCGTATCGATTAGAGATGCCATCCAGTCTTTCTCGGATTCACGACGTTTTCCACGTCTCGATGCTAAAGAAATACTATCCCGACCCAACCCATGTCTTACAACCAGAGGAGATAGACGTAGACGAATCACTTGCTTACGAAGAAAACCCTGTCCAAGTGCTTGACCAAAAAGTCAAAGAGCTAAGAAACAAGCAGATTCCATTGGTGAAGATACTGTGGAGAAACCATGGGGTAGAGGAAGCTACCTGGGAAGTGGAAGAGGAGATGCGAATGAAATACCCTAACCTTTTTGTGAATTAAGGTGAGAAATTTCGAGGGCGAAATTCTTTTAAGGGGGAGAGAGTGTGAGAACCCGTAATTTTCATTTTCTAGGTTTCTCGTATTTTTATGGCTTGTTTTCTGCATTTTCGTGCTTAGGAAAAATTCTAGATGAATTTAAGGAGCAGATATAATTTTTAGATGCTTTTTCTAGTATCGAATGAATTTTTAGAAATTAAGAGCGTATACCGGACGTGGGACCCACTAGTGCGAAAAGTTCGAAAAATTTCGGCCAATTAGGTTAAGTTTTGAATACTGGAATTAATTTATCGGTTGTTAAGAGATAAGTAGAGGGTGCTAAGTAGATTGGTATAAGAGAGACAAGGTAGGTAAGTATTTATTAAAAGGTGACAAGTGTCACCATAGGAGTGGTTTGACCTTTTTGAACACTATTCACCCTTTTACCAATTTGGTTAAAATAGCTTAAAAATGACCCAAAAATCATCAAAAAATCCTCCATGGTGGCCGGCCCTCTTATTCTCTCTTTCTCTCTCTCTTACTCTAAGCACAAGGAAGAAAACTCTTCAAGCCTGCTCCAAATCATCAAAACCAACCATCCAATCTTGATTTTGCTCCATAAAACCACTTAAGGAGGTGTTGGTGAGTTGTTGTGTGAAGTTATTTGGAAAGTTAAGGTGTCCAATAGCTCTCTCTCTCTTGTTTTAAGGTAAGTTGTGAAGAACCACCCCCCTCCCTTAATTGATGCTTAAATCATGCTTAGTGGTAGTATGAGATGCAAGTTTATGGGTTATTTCTTGATTTGTGGTTGAAGTGATGAAGTTTTATTATTTTTGGAGATTTTTTCTGTTTTAATATAAGCATGATTGTGTGGCTATCTATGATGATTAGAAATGGTATATAATGACTCTAGGAGGTGGAAAAAGTGATTAATTACAACCAATTTCTGGTTTGGAAGAAATTTCAGAAAATTAGGGTTCTTGAGGGAGCATTCTGCCTGAATTTTTAGCTCCTAGTTAGAGGCCGAATTGGCCTTGGCTTAAAACATGAAAGTTGTAGGGAATGAAATTTTAGAGGTACCTACAAAATTTCAGGCCAATTGGAGTAGTATAGAATGAGAAAAGTGAAATTACTATTGCTGTTCTGGTTTTACCCGAATGTAAGAATTGCACCTGTAATTGGTTGTTTTGGCCGGAATTACTTCCGAATTGGTTGTTGAGGCCTTCTGATGAAATTTATCCCTATTTCTTATCTTTCAGCTGGTTTTGGAATTTCTGGATTTGGACTTGGAGAGCCTGAGTTATGAGGTTTCCGCTAGAATGCGTTTTGGTGAATCTGTTTTACGTTTTTGATGTAGTATCTTGCATTTTTGACCTGTTTGTACTCAAAACTGGGTTGAGTGACCTTCTGTGATGTTGTAGCCCTGTCTTGTAGCTTCGAAATGGTGGGTCTTGTACCCTCATCCGATAATCATAGTGAAATTGGTGCCATTACCGCAAAATGAGGACAAAAACTGTTTTTTTTTTCAGGGCCAAAGCTAGTTACATTTCCGAAATTTCTGGTTTCCTTTAATGTTTGTATATGCTTATGGAACCCTATTGGGGTCATGTTTGGCCTTGGTTTATGACTCATTATCGAGTCTCATTGTATTTGTTTGCATGTTTTAGGACGTGACCGTGGTGCACAACGTTCTTTTGACGGAAGTGCATGAAACCACATTTGCGAGCTTGGTGAGTGTACTACTCACTTGTGTGTTATTATATGACTTTGATACTTCAATTTGAGATGTTGAATGTTAATTGATTGAAGTGAGAGTGTACTTTATCACTCTCACTTATTGTTTCGCATGTTATTGGAAAGTTATTGGAATGTTATATGAAATGTTATATGAAATGAAATACATGACTTGGTGTCGTTTGGACGAATCTCCAACGACTACAATTGTTATCCTTGAGCTCAACCCCATTGGTAATTGATTGAATCGAGCCGGCGAGGGCTTGGTCGTGCCAATTAATGTGCCTTGGGGCAATGTTATATGGAATCTTGTAGTATGAGAGACTCTCGATTCTGGTTTACTCGAGTAATACCACAATACAAGTGTTTGGATTTCGGGCCCGGTTGGGGAATGTTAGGTGGAAGGAATGAAAGTAAAGTGGAGTCTACGGTTGGTTATTGTTGAACATTGACGGAGAGTCAATGACGTTCGATCAAGAAATGCAAACGAGGAAAAGGGCTCTTGAGAGCCATCTGTATCCTTTTATCACCATATTTGACGTGTGCCTTTGCTTATTTTACTATATTGAATGAAAGCTTGATGCTTATATGCAATTGGTTGCGTAAGTGATAGTATATCACTGGGCAATTAGCTCACACGTTCCTTTTGTTTTCCTTACAGGAATATGACTCTTTTGGAATGAATCTTGATAGATGGTTGCCGAATGAACTAGATGAATATCTCTTTTGTATTGTATATGAAGTGGGACCTTAAATGTATCTTTAGGGCCGTTTTCACTTTCAATTTGGCAAACCGTGTATATATTCACTTTTGACAACTTTTGTATGTCACTTTGGATTGTATTTGCTAAAGTTCAAGATGTGAATGTTTGTTCGATATTTGGTTGCGTTCTGACGGGTCGGTTACTATTCATGGCCGACTCCGAATTTCATTTTTTTTTATGTTGGGTTATTTTGCCCTTTTGCCTTGTTTACACGCGTTTATAAGTTCAGGAACGCAATAGATCGTTCTAAACTGCACCGTTAGTCCTGGCGAGAGTTGGGCAGGCAGTCCTGGCGTCGCCTTAGGGCAAGCAGTCCGCTAACCTCTTTGGTTCGCCTTGGGAGACGTTTGAGCTGACAACCGCCATTGTGAGAGGACGTGACCCTTGAGGTGACAGTTACGACAGCAGACGTGGCAGTTACCCTAACAAAGGGCGCGATCATGGGATCGTGGGTCCCACACCAAGCCGACCTAATGCTTCGTAATCTGGTCCAGACTCACTGTGAGGACTCGCAAATTCCTTACATATTTCTCAAAAATTCCCTTTTATTTGAAAATTATTTGGAAATTATTATTTCATGTTATCCATAGTTCAATCACCCTAGAAAAGTGCCAATGACCATAGGAAATTAGGGTTTTCCTATTCGTTTTCAATTTAAGGTGAAATCGGATTTTTTCGTGTAACCGCAGTATAATTATCCGGTACCGAGTAAGGATCAAATTTGGTGCTTAAGAGTGACTTTTAAGTGAGAAATAATATGTGATTAGAAGCAATGATAAAAAGTTAGTGAATTGGAAGAAAAAAACCCTAGTACGTGCGATTTAAGAGAAAACGCGTCACACCGACGTGTACCGTGCACTACCGATTGAACCACCACTTGACCACCACTTTCTTGCCATACAAGTTTATTACTAATGGAGCAAAATATCTCCTCTCTCATGATGACATCTTGGCCAAAATTAAAGGGCTAAAATGCAAGAAAGGATAGAGAAAATTTTGTGGTGGAAATCAAGCCAAGTGTTGGCTAAACTTGTGGACACAATTTGTTCTAATCTTCTTGTCTTCTTATAAGACCAATTAAGCTTCATTCTTCCCCAATTTTCTGTTGCATAGCTGGGCTAGGAGAGAGAGGAAAGGGAGAGCAAGAGAAAACAAAATTTCTTCTTGATTTGCACCATCCAAGTGCAAGAAACAAATTCTAAACCGATTAAAGTGTGAATTGTGATCTTGGGAAGCTAGGGAAGCTAAAATTTTCAAGAGGATATGAAGTGGTACTCTTGCAAGCTTTGTTTTGAGGTATGTGCTGTCTATACTTGCTATATGGATGATCTATGTTGTATCTAAGCTTAGATAAGTGGTTGTAGTGATGATGGGAGCAAGAAATCAAGAAAGGTTCCATTAACAATCAAAAATTCCAGATTTCTGGAAATTTCTTTCCCCTTTCTGTCCGGTTTTGTTTCTTCATGTTAGAGGCCGAATTGGCCTTAGGTCAAAACATAAAAGTTGTAGAGAATGGTATTTTATAGTTGCCCACAAAATTTCAGCTCAATCGGAGCAACGTAGCTTGTGAAAAGATGAAAATACCCTCACTGATCTTGGTTACTTTCCAGAATTCCGCGTGGACAGTTCAGTCTCTTTGGTTGTGTTTGATCACTACAATCCGTTCAGATTTAGCCAATTGTCAAAACATGAAAGTTTTAGTACCCTGTATTAGCTTTTTAACCCCACCAAGAACGTCTTAAACGGACCTCGGTAGACTGGGATATGGTCATTTGAATGCAGTGCAGTTAATTAACCGACTAGTTGGATTTTGAATCTGTAAAGTGGGAATTTGACTAGATTGCATTGTAAATCTGACTGAGTCATCTTCATGAGAATTGTATACATTTGTCTTAGTTTTCATATGGTTTTGAAATTACTGGATTTGGAGTTATGTGTGCTGAGATCAGAGTGGATGAATCAAGACTACCACAGTAAACCTTGAACTAGAAAATCTGGGATCATTTTGATAAATTCGACCTAGATACATGGTAAACCGGACTGAGTGGCCTTCTTCAACATTGTAGCCCTGTGTCTTAGCTTCGAAACGGCATAAGTTTCATCCCAATCCGATAAGTGTAACTCCGGTTGTGACCGTTATGCATGAACCCGTCAAAACTGTCTTTTGTCAAATTGCATTTCCGCACTTGTTATTACTTTAATTTTTGTTCTTATATTGTCTTGAGCCTATGAAATGGTTATTATGATGAGTTTGTGGTGTACATGACTTTGGGATTGGCTGAGAAAAATCATGAAGCCATAAATGGCTGGAAAATTAGGTAAACACAAAGGGCATGCTGCCCAAATTTTCGCCCGAAAGCTAAGTTCTATTTGAACTTGTATAATACTATGACCGTTTTTCCATCTTAAAAACATGATCCTTCTTCAATTGGAAACTCCAAATGTTTACTTACTCTTACCAAATAAAGAGGAGTGGTTTAGGATTTTCTTGAGTATTTTGTCCTCTCTTTTTCATGAATTTCATTAAGACAATTAGTCTATAATATCTACTTGAAAATGAGATAAGTTTCAACCATATAAACGATTCCGAAAACGGTATTTCTTAGTCTATCTAGTTGGATTTTGACTTGTCTTTAGTTCAAGTGTTTCCATTAGAAAATTTTATAACCCTTTTGAGTTTGGTTTTACGTATGGTCTAGGAAACCCTAGTTATTTTTGTCCACAGGTCCAAATGTCCTCGTTCCACTTTAAAGTCTTTTATACGTTCTACTCATCATTTGTCGAGCTTCTTCGATTGCACCTAATTGTTTGTGATAAATGAGTGGTAATATTCTTTTCATTTAATTTTAGGTTTTCTCAGTGACTAAAGATAATATCCGGAAGGATATTTTGCACGTTGTTGTGCGTAAATAGGTGAGTGTTCTATATACGTTTTGTTTCTATGACTATGTGGATTGTTGTGACTATGTGGTTATTTGTGAATATTTGATTAAATGTTAATTGTTTTCTATGATTTCTAAAATGAACTTTTGCTAGGCGAGTGTGTACTTTATCGCACTCGACCTAAATAAATATGAAATTTTCGGTGATTAAATGTTGAAATACTAGTTGCGCATGAATGTAAGCCTTTTTGGCTGAACGGGGCCCTTGCCCTTGTTACCGATCGACTCGAGCCAGAAGCGGACTCGGTCGGGCGATATGGTGACCTGGGTGAATTTGGTATACTCGAGTATTACCTTGTAGTCCGGCTAACGTCCGGATGGGTGGAGTCCGGCCAACGTCCGGATGGGTGGAGTCCGGCCAACGTCCGGAAAGGGATGAATGAACGAACGCAGGCACGAGGGTTTTACTTCTCAAAAAGGAAATTCTCAAATCATTGGAGGAATAAGGAGAAATGTCAAGGGAACGAACGAACGAACAAATAGCTCCTTGTGAGCCTGTATCCTTTTAATGAATGTATTATCATTGCTTTATATTGGACATGTTTTCTGGATTAAATGTTATTACATGACTAATGTTCCTTGTTTAATTACTTGTTTATATATATAGAACCTCACTGGGCTTTTTAGCTCATACCACGTAAATTGTTTTCCTTAGCAGGGGAAGGCGAGCAAGGACGAGAGTTCTGTATAGTCTAGTTGATCTAGTTCTTTGGCCTTGCAATGGTTCTCGCCCTAGTGCTTGGCACGGGCTGGTTGTATGAGGAATGAGAACCCTCGTATATTCGATGTTTGTACTTGAATGGTAAACACTTTGAAGACTTCTGGTGTGTAGAAGTTTCTTATCTTTTACTTGAGCATCTATTGTCTATGGATGTATATACATGATACGAGTGATTGAGTCCTGGCGAGAGTTGGGCAGGCGACCCGCCGAACTCTTTGGTAAGCCCTAGGGTGAGGTTGAATTGTAGACCAGCTACATTTCCCATGTAGTGGTTGAACTGGGCCTTGGACCTTATCTAAGACATCGGGTAATTGGAATATAGGGTTACTCATATGTATGCGTGAATGTAAGTCAGTAACGGCTGCACTGAACCCTCATTGGACCTCTTGCTTTAGACCAACCTCAGAGTCGTCGGGTAAGCTGGGAAATCTTGGGTAAAGGACAGGTTCCTGACCTGTTTAGTCCTGACTGGAATTCATCACGTGAATACTGATATTACTGAATACGGAGCGTTAAGTGACAACTAACATCTCCAATCATTTACTGTGTGAGCGTTGGATAACAGCCAACGACTCCAATCTTGAATACCTGAATACTTGGGGCTATAAGCCAGATCCTGAATTAGTGAATATCTGGGACTGTAACTCCAACCTAGGGCTGGTTAGTCGAATCGAGCCAGCAAGAGGTTAGTCAAGGAGATTGACGAACCTTGGGTACTTCTTTGGTGTTCAAGCCCGATAAGGGGTATGTTTGGTGGACGGAAATTGGTGTAAAGTGGTGATCTATGGATGTTATACTTTCGTGGCTGACGAAGAGTCAACTAACCTTGTTCAAGCTGCAATGGAACTTGCTCCTAAGAGTAACCTATATCCTTTGCCATGAATGTGTTCTTTACCGTACACTTTTACAGGATTTATTTGGCTACTTGCTTAACTATATACTAGGTCATGATCTATTTGAGTTTGACTTGTTTCTTGATATCAGGGTATGGTATCTTGCCTATTGTTTTACCTGCTTGATTACTTGGAACCTCACTGGGATTCAAGTTCATTCCATGAAATTTTTTTTCCGTACAGGAGTAAGAATGTGAAAATGGAAGTGGAGAAGACATGGACCTTGTCTAGGTTTTGTTAGCTGCTCGCGTGAGCATTTCATAGATGGTCTAGCCAGCTTGTTTGGTTTGATTGTTTTTCAAGTTTGACACCTCAGTTGTATTATAGATTGTGTGGACATTAGAGGTCCATAAGTGTATATATGGAAGGTTGTACTTAATACCGCTTTTACATTGAGGTTATCATTTGTAAATTTCATGAATTGTGACTGAGTGTAAATTTGAACACTTTTACTTAATATCATTTGAAAATTTGAATTCTGGTTATGAATCATGACTGTTATAAGTGTAAATCCTTTATCATGAGATTTGGGAAGGATAGATATGTACGTCAAGTTGGAATCTCTAATATGGGTGATTTACTCTTGCGACCGGCCGGCTCGAGTTGTGAATTATCTTACTTTGGATTCTTGTACTTGAGTACCAAAAAGTGGGAAGAACTGGAATAAGGGTCTGTATCTTGATTACACTTGAGGTAAGTCTTGATGGCAAAGGACAAGGCACGGAAGATTCCAACATTTGACCTACTAATTGAACTGATAGAGGGGATTGGATCTAAGAGTGCTATCATAGACTAATCTAGTAATAGTCTGGTTAGGGTTCCTATAGATGGTGGCTAGATTGTAGTGTACACTGAAAAATTAGCACTGAAGACCTGTTTCCCTTCTCCTATGAACGTGAGAATTTGATAAGCATTTATTTGATTTTGAGGCAGTTTAACTGCAACTATAGAAGTATTTTTACCCCTCTTGTGATATTTGATACCCGTAGTTTGGTTCTCGATGAACTACCCTTACCTACACTTCTTTGATACCTATCTATTAATGTCAAAGTATGGACTTGGCTTGATTATTATCGTGCCGAGATCGAGAGTTTTGGAATTATGTATAGGGATTTGAGAAAAAGAATTTGAGTTCTATACCTATATGCAAAAACTTGAGATAGGGTGTGAAACTTTTGATTACGAAATATGCTTGAGGGTTTCGTTATGAACATAAGTGCTAAGGGTACACCTTGTGTTAAGATCCCAGAATCAGAATAAGTGGTATCGTATCTTGAGATATTGCCCTACCTGTGTTCCACTTTCTCATCTACCTCATTTGAGAATAGTTAAGTTTAATCTTTCGTGGTTGGATTGGAAGTGAATGAACTTAAAAGTTATATGGCTCGAGTTTCCAATTGTAATTGGTTACTTATTCTGATCCTTTGATTTTCCTGGCAAGTTATCATTTGATTTAAGTGAATCAGCGAGATGACAAATTTGGCTGATATATATAAGGAAATAGAGATTCTTCAAAAGGAAGTAGAGTTCCAAAAGAGATTAACTGAGCACGGGGAAGGATGATGGAAACAAGAATACGTGGAGAAAATTGAGCAGCTGCACAAGAACATAGAATTGGAAAAAAAAATACGAGGGATCTCGGAAGAGGTGCGGAATAAGTTTGAATTAATGCATTTATCTAGTTGAATAGCATCTCAAGACATTTCTAGTATTAAAGATAAAAAGGGTGAAGGAAGTTCTCGTGATACTAAAGGGAAACGTAAAGAGATTTGTGAAGAAGAATTTGCTATGGATGATAAAGAGGGGGAAAAAAGAAAGAATGGACACTTCAAAAAGAGATGTGTAGCTGCTAAATGTGAAGCATGTAACAAAATTCATACGGGATTATGTTATTTGAAAATTGGTGTATGTTTTAGATGTGGCTAACTCGGACATCAAGTGAGGAACTGCCCAAGACAAATGAATTTCAGGATGGTGAAGCAGTTATAATAGTCAGAGTTAGCAATTAGTGAGGTTTTGCCTGAAATAGTTGTATTTATTGAACTATGTGTTACGCAAATTTTATGTAGTAAGTTGTATCTCTGTTGGAAACAGTGAACTTGAAGCCTAATGTTTTGATTAGTAACATAAAATGTTTGTGGTTAGGTAGCATTGAATCTCTATCCATGAATTAATTATCATAATCTAGTCTTGAATTTAAATGAGAATTCTTCATTTGTGGTTCGAAAGGAAGAAATTTTGATTAGAAAGAGAGATTCGGATCTAGTGGTACAATTGTAAAAAGGAGAGGTGCCTTATGTTGTGGATAATTTGTCAACGTACAGTGTATAATGTCACGCCCCATTTTTTAATAAGAAAAATAAAAGACGGGTTTAGAAAAATGGCTTTTGGTTCAATTTTTGATTGGAAAATGAATTTTTGATTTAAAAAGAAAATGAAAAACATGGGTCTAAATGGGACTTGAAAATGCGACGATTTGACTCAAAATATAGTTTAAAATGGGTTTTTGAATGAAAAATGGAATCGCCACTTGGTATAGAGCTAAGGTATACCAAGTCACCTAAAAATGAATTTTTAAAGAAAAAAAAGTAGAAAACCCTTTTTAAACGACTCCAACTCTACGAAAATCAGAAAAAAAGATTCGGGAGTCACATTTGAAGAAAGGGAAGACAAGGATAAGAATCCAAGGCACCCTTTCAACTTAGCCAAGGCTAGTTGCGCGATTTAGTCGAAGATTTTCTTATTTTAACCTAAAAATTTATCACATTTGGATATACTATATGAATGCAAACCCTAGATCTAAGAGGGTGTCGGGGGTCGAAATTTCTCTTCAAAACTCAATTGATGCCAATCACATTGATTGTGATGCTGTCGCGTCCCACTTTTTGAGGTGTGAAAGTAGTGTGTGGGATATGTATTTGAACGTGTGTGAAAGTGAAAAAAAAAAGGCCGTGGGATTGTGAAATGCGACGGTTTGGCCAAACAAAGGGTTTTAGATAGAAAAGGTGTCGCCACTTGGTATAGAGTTAGGGTGTACCAAGTCACCCAAAAAGTGATTTTTTTTGGAAAGAAAAGTAAACAAACCCTTTTTAAAGAATTTTTTAGGTCTATGTAACCAAAGAAAGGGATCGGGGGTCACATTTGATAAGGGAGAAGGCAAAGAAAGGGATCGGGGGTCACATTTGATAAGGGAGAAGGCAAAGGCAGAGCCTAAGGCACTCCCTTACCCTAGCCAAAGCTAGTTGCGTGACTTAGTCCTTCTTTTCCTAATTTTTCTACCCAAAATATGTGTTGCATGTTGGATGTGACTAATGGATATGAAAAAAAATGCAATCCTAAATCTAAAATGTCTCTTATGAGGCTTTTTTGTCCCAATCACATGAGTTGTGATGGCCAATAAGGAAAACTCTCATAGAGGTCACGGGTAATGCAAATGAAGACCCAAATATGAGTGCAAGTGTGAAAATGTAAGAAGAATGCAAAATAAAATAAAAATAAAAATACAAATGTAAGTGCAAGTGTGCAAATGTAAGAAAAATGCATGTGTGCCAATTGAGAAAATAAAGGTGTTTGTGTGCAAGTGGATGAAAATATAGTATAATAGTAGTAAATGCATATAAGTGCAACTGGGGTGCAATTTGTGAGGTAGAAAATAAATAAGTGATAGGGGAAGAAGAAAAATGTGTAAACATAGCATGTGGATTGAGAAAAAATATAAGTAGTGAGAGAATGTGGATAAGGAAGGTGTGAAAGTGATATGATAAAAATGAGAGTGTATGAACCTAGAGGAATGCATCAAGTCGGGTACGGGAATGACTCCTAACTTCACGATTTTAATTTTCCCTTTGATTAGAAGGAAGAACTAGCGTGCTAAGGCTACTTTGTAGCCACACTCGCTCGTTTTCCTTACCGAAAGGGGACTCTCAAGCAAATGTACCCTATAACTAGCATGGAGATGCAGAAAGCCTAAAATGAAAGGGAAAGGGTTGGAGGGGCATGCCAAATGCTAGAAAAATAAGAAAAATGCATGAAATGTAGTGAGACATGCGATTATGAACTAGCGAGGGATATCCCTAAGGGTCTAGCGTTGGACTAGCCCATATCTATGAATTCCTACTAGCGTTGGACTAGTGGAAAACGGGATAATGAGCCACAACTATCGTTGGACTAGTGTGGTGGCGAGCATTCATCCATCCTATTCATCTACGACTATAGAAAGCAGGTAGACATACTTGAAGCACATAGCACTTAGCATGCTTGACTAAATATAAGAGCCTAATAAAGCAAATTAACACGTAGCAACAAAACAAGCAACCAAGCTAATGAACCTATTACATTGGCTAACTTAAACAAATGGGGAAGGGGAAAAGTGGATAAGAATGCTTTCCACAGCCCTATCTATTACAAGCCAAGAGGTGTACACATACCCCATAAATAAAGAATGAAAAAGTAAAAGTAAATGAAATAAATGACAGAAATTAAAGAAAGGTAAGGAATGCAAAGTAGACATGCAGTTCTCACTTAACACGTTGGATCACATAGAGGAGAGACAAAAAAAAGGATAAAAGAAGTTATACCTCCCCGTTTGTGATGTTAGTAAAGTGAACAAGACTTAACTTGGGCTAGAGTCATCAAAGAAAGAGATAACTTGGGTTAAAACCATCAAACCAAGGGATTAATGCACCAATTTAACGGTAAAATGTAAATAAGACAATTTGAATCCACCAAATCATCGAATCCTTCCTCAATTGCAACTTAAAAATAATCAAATAACGCATAATTACAAAGAAGGAAAATTACCAACCAATCCCAAAAGTAATCATTGACCAAATCTTTTCAAGTCCAATTAAACTATTTGGGAACTTCAAGGGTCCAAGAGTAAAGAAAAGGTCGAGTAATGGTTCAAGTTGCAATTAATTCAGGACTTAATTGCAAGAAATAAAACGCCTTAATGAAACAAGGGGATACTTGGGGCCCAAGTGTAACTTTTTGGAAGTTACTTTGCATGCAAAACATGCAATAACTACGAGACAAACTTCAGGAAATAAAGAAAGGAGCCTGCAGCTTCTTATTCCTAAGCTTGCTGCAATTTTTCTTAGCATTCCTACTCACACAAACGAAATCATCAAAACACCAGAAGTTTAACTGTCAAAACCAACTAAAACAAACACAAAATCTTTGTTGCAGGATTTACGCAAGGAAAACTCAAATTTGGCCGACAGAAAAAGGGAAAAATGCAGCAAAGTCTCTGCTATTTTCTCATGATAAGCTTCTGCTATCTCGCATTGGCAGATTCACAAAGCTCAAAACTGAAACCCAACCTCAAGCTCCTACCAAAACTTGCTAAACTTCATCACAGCATTGTTGGCAACACACAAAATGCATCTACCTATTCCTAACAGGGCCAATAATGCTAATAGATATGAAAATGCGGCACAAATGTAAAAGCAAGGGACTTAGCTACAACTAGATGACCATCACTGCAACAAGACTCCTCATATAAGTTCAAATATACATGACACAAAGCTGACCCAAGCCAAACCCAACTCATTCAAACACACAAGCGAGGGCTTGAAATCATGGAAAGAATAATCCCCCACAAACTCTCGGTCAGAGAGTGCAGCAAAATAAACTCAATGTCTGCTAAGCTATAACCCGATATTTCCAGCAAAACATACCCAGACAAAATGCAAGAAACTAATGGCTTTTAGCTCTAAGTTCTCACCAAAACAAGCATAATCTTGGTAGCAAACATATTCATGATATTGCAGTCAAACAACGCATACACCAAACGTTAAAGAAACTGCCATGTAGCTATCAAGGTGTAAAAAAATCATCAAAGCAAGATTCGGAACAAAATACAGAAAAATTAACGTCCAAACAAAACACGCAACTCTCTTGGAAGAAATTTTTCGGCAAAATCTGATGTTCTGGCCAGAGAATGAATGGAAATAAAAATCAGGGGGACAACGAAGAAGAAGAAAAAAAACCATAAACATTCAGTCCCCACCAAATGAACAAGGAAAAGATCGAAGATTACCACTTCACTGTCCTCGGACGTGGATCTGCCTCAGACACGTGCTGGAGATTGAATAAGCCCCACCAGAAATCGAAAGCACAGATTTCAATGAAGAAAAACGAGCATCAGATTCTGGCCTCTGGGTCTCTTCTCTTCTTTATCTGGTTTTTCCGACTCCTTTAGTTCTCTCTCACTCTTACTCTTGCTCTCCCTCTATATCAAGTTCCCCGTTTTCTCTCTCAGCTGTCGATCTTATCACCCTCTCCTTTCTTTTCCCAGCTCTTCCCACAAAAAACTCTCAGCTCTCTCCCGATTTCTCTCTTGCCTTTTTCTTTTTTTCAGAACCTCCCTCTTCAGCCGTAAACTTGCCCCCCCTTTAGCTCTCTCTCGTGCCGCCCCTTTGCTCCTTGCGGCCAACCCTATTTTTTTTTCCAAAACCCTTCATCCGACGCTGCTCCACATCTCACGTCCTTCCTCTTTCATTTCCACCCTCCACCTATCCTCTTCTAGAATTCTCTAGGGCCTGAGGTGTCCTAGACACCTGGCCATTCATCACTTAAATTGCCCTCAAGGGCCTTGCTGCAACTCTTCTTTGCAAGCTGCGGACGAACGCAGCTTACATGTAATAAAATTTTTTTTTTAAAATTTTTTAATAAAATTTTTTTTTTAATTTTTTACATTTAAGGCCAACTAAATGAGTAACAAATGAATATAAGAGGAAGAAGATAATAGTAATAATAAAAATGCTATAAAAATACTAGAAAATACCCAAAACAAAAATTATGAAATTAATAGATAATAATTATCACTAAAAAATAAAATAAAATAATAATAAATAAAACGGTTCAAAAATTTGGTGTCTACAGTTTGCCCCTCTTTGTCTGGGTTTTGGAAAAACCTGAGACAAAGAAATAGACACCAAATACTTACCTGTGTTGTTTGGCCGCAAAATGATTCCAACGAACAGGAATTTAAAATGGGACAGACCCGAACATGAATTTAAAACGGGACTGACCCGAACAAAAAATTTAAAACGGGGCTGACCCGAACAGGAATTTAAAACGGGACTGACCCGAACAAGAAATTTAAAACGGGATTGACCCGAACAGGAATTTAAAACGGGACTGACCCGAACAAGGAATTTAAAACGGGACTGACCCGAACAGGAATTAAAAACGGAACTAACCCGAACAAGAAATTTAAAACGAGACTGACCCGAACAAGAAATTTAAAACGGGACTTCACTGGGGAGATTTAAACAATAAATTGAGTTTTTACCTGGGTGTACAAAATTTTGTACCAAGAGGGAGATTTGATCTCTGTAACTGAAGCGATAGCTGATGTTGTTTCTTATGATCAAGCTTTGCCAATAACATTATCACTTCGTCTTTGCTTACTGGGGAGCTTTTTCTGATATCGATTTAGGTGCGAAAAGGAGAGTGGTTGTTTTCGTTTGTAAACGCAACGTTCCTGCAAGAAAAGAAGAAATAATGGACTTGCCACCATCATTTGATCTGGTTTGCCTTGAGAATCGTGTAAACATGAGTCTTGTGATACTTTTGCCTCTGTTCTGCGGCGTCTGGCTTAGTCGAACTTGTAATTTTGAAACCTTTCAATTCTTGAGACTAAATAAAGTACGCATTTACCACATCACCAAATCTATGTAGCAGCTTTATTGCATTTTATTCACTTTAATAGATGATTGAATTCCCAATCCTTGCACAAACCTTAGGGTTTATCATCCATTCGAATCCAATGGTGAAAGAATGATGCATGAAAAATTTGTCATATAAAAATCAATGATATATGCAAGATGATTTCCTATGTCAGGCAAAGATGAGCATGCAAAAGAATGCAGACAACCACAAGCAGTTGAACGCAAATAATCGAGAGAAACCAAGAGACTTATAAAGATACATTTTGCAAAAGAATATTTGTAAAGAAAGATACAAATTTGGCCAACGAATATCATACTCAAGACTTTGGATATATTTGCTTCGGAATTCGATATTGGCAGAAGTATCACAAACATGAGGAAATGTCTAAATGAACCAGGTCACCAGCTGTTCCTTCTCGTGCTCGTCTGTTGAGAAAACCTGCCTTGGCGCCCTTTCGGGTTTTCACCAAGGTTGCTCCCACCCTTTTTGTTTTTGTTTTGTCTTTTCTTCTTCTTTTTCTTCTTTTCTTTTCTTTTCTTTTTTTTTTCTTTTCCTTTTCTCTCTCTTTTTTATTATTTTTTTTTCCTTTTCTTTTCCTTTTTCTTTTTTCATTTTGAGGCGCCCTTTCGGGTTTTCACCTAAAGAACAATGAAATATCTCGACCATGATCGACTCAGAAATATGAGTTAAAGATTTCTGGCATCAGTAAAATGCACTTCCCTTGTGAGATTAGACGAAGGCATTATGGGCATCACTTGCCAGTTGATTAACAAATTTCCTAATAGAAATACAACAAGTGACGAAAGCCAGGACTTTGGGCTTTGTAATGAGGTTAGGTGGGGTGTTTTTCAAGAAAAGTTGAGGCTTGAAAGCAAATTTTGATGCGAGGTGTGAAATGACTTGAGATTGCACTACTTTGAAATCGTCTTCAATTTTGAACGAAATTGAGGAAAATTTGCCTCAGTTTGATCGAATTTTCTCTCTTTGCATTTTCTTCATTGCATTTTCCTCATTTTTGCATTTTTTTTAAAAACTAAATTTGCCCCAGTGTGGGGTTCTCTTTTTTTTTTTATCATCTCTCTTTCAAAATAAATTTGCCCAGTGTGGGGTTTGCAATTCTCAGGGGTTATCAAGTGAAAATTTGTCAATTCTGATGGGTCAAAGGGGACAAGTAGAGATAAAATGTTTTAAGTGTAAAAGAAAATGGCCTGACTTGCATTTCGCCGTTTGCATGAATTTCTAAAGAAAATTTGCTTGATCAAATGAAAAACTTCTTGTACATGTCTGAGTTGATGTGTTGAGGGGATGTTCGTCCATCCATTTCTGTCAAAATAAGTGCTCCGCCAGGTAATACCTTTTGGACAATGAACGGCCCTTGCCAATTTGGAGCAAATTTGCCTTTAGCTTCATCTTGCATTGGCAAAATCCGTTTTAGTACTTTGTCACCTTCTTCGAATGCACGCCGATGGACTTTTTTGTTGTAAGCCCAGGCCACACGTTTCTGATAGCACTGACCATGACAGATAGCATTGAACCGCTTTTCATCGATCAAAGTCAATTGCTCATGGCGCTGCTTCATCTAATCAGCCTCCTCCAATTTAGCTTCCATGAGGATTCGTAGCGAAGGAATTTCAACTTCAGCTGGTAATATAGCTTCCATTCCATACATGAGTGAATATGGTGTTGCCCCGGTCGATGTCCGGATAGAAGTCCGATACGCCATTAATGCATAAGGCAACTTTTCATGCCAATCGCGATGCCTTTCAGTCATTTTGCTGATAATTTTCTTCAAATTCTTGTTTGCAGCTTCTACAGCTCCATTTATCTGAGGCCTATAAATGGCAGAGTTGCGATGTCTGATCTTGAACTGCTCGCATAGTCCATCTACCATGTCATTGTTCAGATTCTTGGCATTGTCTGTAATAAGCATTTCGGATACTCCAAAGCGACAGATGATGTGATCTCTCAAGAAATTGGCAACTACCTTCTTCGTTACATGTTTGAATGACTCCGCTTCAACCCATTTAGTAAAGTACTCAATTGCCACCAATATAAATCGATGTCCATTTGAAGTGGGAGGATCAATTGTACCAATCACGTCCATACCCCACATTGAACAGGGCCATGGGGAGATCATACTATGCAATTCAATGGATGGAGCGCGTATAACGTCACCGTGCATTTGACATTTTATACATCTCCGGACAAAATCTATACAATCACGCTCCATAGTAAGCCAGAAGTATCCGGTTCTCATGATTTTCTTTGCTAGCAAATGGCCATTCATGTGAGGTCCACAAACGCCACTATGCACTTCTTTCATCATATATTGAGCTTCGTCTTCATCCATGCACTTTAAAAGGTTCAAATCTGAGGTTCTTTTGTACAAAACTTCTCCACTTAAGAAAACTTTTGAAGCCATTCTATGCAGAAAACTCTTGTCCTTTGTACTAGCATGCAGAGGGTAAGACCCAGTTTTGAGAAACTCTTTAATATCATTATACCAAGAAATATTGTCAGAGGACTTGTCTACAACCCAACAGTGGGCAGGCTTGTCTTGGAATTGAATCTGGATTGGTTCGATTCTCAATTTATCTAGATACTGGATCATAGAAGCTAAGGTGGCCAAAGCATAAGCAAATACATTTCGGGCTCGCGGGAGATGTCTAAACTCCAAATTTTGAAATTGCTTGGCCAGAGTGAGCAGACTACAATGGTAGGGCCGAATTTTTGAATCTTTGGTTATCCACTGCTTCAAGGTTTGGTGCACGAGCAAATCTGAATCACTGAAAGCTATCAACTCTTTGATTTCCATTTCTAAAACCATTTTGAGACCAAAAATACAGGTTTCATATTCAGCCATGTTGTTTGTGCAAGCAAATTGCAATTTGGCAGCGGCAGGGTAATGCTTCCCTTCGGGTGAAACCAAAACAGCTCCAATTCCAGCTCCGAGAGAATTCGAAGCTCCATCGAAGAAAAGCCTCCATTCAGGGTTTTGCTCATTTATATCGTCTGTGGCGCCTACAAATAAGACTTTCTCATCAGGGAGATAAGTATGAAGTGGTTGATAATCATCATCCCTTGGATTTTCTGCCAAATGATCCGTTTTAGCTTGCCCCTTGACAGCCTTTTGTGAAGTGAAAACAATATCGAACTCTGAGAGAATTATCTGCCATTTAGCCAGACGTCCAGTTAGCATCGGCTTCTCCAAGAGATACTTCAAAGGATCAGATCGGGAAATAAGATAAGTGGTATGGCTCAACAGGTAGTGTCTCAGCTTTTGAACTGCCCAGGCCAATGCACAGCAGCTTTTCTCAATGAATGAATAATTAGTCTCATACTGCGTGAACTTTTTGCTTAGATAGTAAATGGCTTGCTCCTTCCTTCCGGAGTCATCATGCTGCCCGAGGACACAACCAACTGCTTCTTCAAGCACAGATAGGTACATAATTAATGGTCGACCCGGCTTGGGTGGCACCAAGACTGGCGGATGTAACAAATAATCCTTGATCTTATCAAAAGCTTGTTGGCATTCTTCACTCCAATACAATGGCACATTCTTTCTCAACAATTTGAACAACGGCTCGCATGTGGCAGTTAGTTGGGCAATGAATCTCCCAATAAAATTGATCTTTCCTAAGAAACTTTCACGTCCTTCTGAGTTTTCGGCACTGGCATATCTCGAATTGCTTTGATTTTCGCTGGATCTATCTCTATGCCTCTTTTACTAACAATGAAGCCCAACAATTTACCAACTGGTGCCCCAAAGATGCACTTTGCAGGATTTAGTTTCAAATTGTACTTTCGCAACCTTTCGAACAGCTTCTTCAAATCAACCAAATGGTTCTCTGCCCTTTTAGACTTGATTATGATGTCATCCACGTAGACCTCTATCTCCTGGTGGATCATATCATGAAACAGGGTGGTCATGGTCCTTTGATACGTAGCTCCGGCATTCTTTAAACCAAAGGGCATCACTCGGTAGCAAAATGTGCCCCAAGGGGTGATAAAAGCAGTCTTCTCCCTATCCTCTTCTGCCATCAAAATTTGGTGGTATCCAGCGAAGCAATGACAAAAAGATTCAATCTCATGCCCAGCGATATTGTCCAGGAGAATGTGAATATTTGGCAGAGGAAAATCATCTTTAGGACTGGCCTTATTGAGATCTCTATAATCAACACAAACTCGCACCTCTCCATTCTTTTTTGGAACAGGGACTGGATTCGAAAGCCAAATAGGGTAATGGAAAATAATGATAATATTAGTTTTGAGCTGTTTTTCAATTTGCCCTTTTATTTTGAGGCTCATATCTGGTTTGAATTTTCGGGGTTTTTGCTTTACGGGTGAAAAAGTAGGGTCTGTGGGCAACTTATGCACTATCACATCAGTTGAAATACCAGTCATATGATCATAGGACCATGCAAATACATCCTGGAATACAGTCAAGAATTCAAGCATCTCCTTTTTCTGCCTCTCATTCAAATGAATACTAATTTGCACCTCCTTAACTTCATCTTTAGTGCCAATGTTAACCTTTTCTGTTTCTTCCAGGTTCGATTTCGGTTTCTCCTCATATTGTTCAAAGTCCTTTGCAAAAGAATCGAATACCTCCTCATTATCACTCTCGCTTTGAAGCTCAGATTCCCAGACCTCCAAGTCGTGAGTGATATAGAGATTGCCATTATTGAATTCCAGAATAGTGATATCCAAAGGGTCAAATAGTTTTATTTTTGGCCATCTGAAAGAATTAATGAATGTGGGATAATAAACAAACAAGCATACAACAAACAAATGAATAAGCAATATGACAAACAAATAAACAAAACAACATGACAAGAACCACTTGTGCATTTTCATAAAACCTTTGATTGAAAGCGAAAACAAAAAGAAAGCAAGCGGAAACAATATTTACATGTACAAATTTTAGTCAAAGATAAAGATGCTTTCATTAGCTATTTACAGATGCAGAAGTATTTTCATGAATTCGCATGAATGACAAACCCCTTTAGTTTTACTGAAACTCCTTCTGAATGGGCAGAAACTTGGCTGTCCAATTGGAAATTGATCCTTCAGGGATGTCGGGAAACTCGGCCTCATCTGGGAAACTGTCTTCAAATGTTGCCCCAACGAACAATTGGGCCAAACTAGTTTCGATTTCGTCAACTGGGTTAATCTCTGACGTGATCACCTCGGTTGGTCGTGGAAAAGTATAATGCAGTGGTGGAATATCAAAGGCCTTTTGCCTGCCTTCTTTCTCTGCTTTCTTGCGTTCCTTTATTTCTTTGATGTCTTTAGCGGTTGGTCGGAAACCCAAACCGAATGAATCC
Organism: Coffea arabica; assembly: GCF_036785885.1. Taxonomy (NCBI): domain Eukaryota; kingdom Viridiplantae; phylum Streptophyta; class Magnoliopsida; order Gentianales; family Rubiaceae; genus Coffea; species Coffea arabica. The sequence continues at coordinate 44,180,078 of NC_092320.1, read as the reverse complement.
TTTTTCTCCACAATTTCCACTGGTTTCAGAATTCCTTGTAGATCACGTCCCAGCCCTTTGTCAAACTCATATCCTCCGCGGATCATTTTCTTAGCCATCATGACACTGGCCTTTGACAGAGCTCGTTCCTCTTTTGTTATCCAACTTACGGAGACGATATCAGCTGTGCTATGAGGGGTCACTGTGGTGTTTCGGCTACCATCTTCTTCAGACCCAGAATCAGCAATTACGAGGCAATCCTCCTCGGCAAAGATAGTTATCAATTTGTCATTTACTATGAATTTCAACAATTGATGCAATGAAAAAGGCACAGCCCCGAACTTATGAATCCACGGCCTTCCAAGCAAAATATTATAAATACTAGGAAAGTGCATAACTTGGCAGGCTATTTGAAACTGTGCGGGCCCCATCTCGACTACTAAATCCACTTCTCCTATAGGTTCTCTTTGTGCTCCATCAAAACCTCTAACTATGGTCCCTGAAGGCCTTAGCTTGATATCTTGCAACCCTAGCTTTTACAAGGTACTCCAAGGACAGATATTAAGCGCAGATCCATTGTCAATCAACACCTTTGGCAACATTTTCCCGTTGCACCTCACAGCTATGTACAGAGCTTTGTTATGTCCAATCCCTTCTGCCGGTAATTCATCATCAGAGAAAGTGATTTGTTTTGTAAATAACACACTCCCAACTATATGTGAGAAATTAACAACCGAAATGTCCTTAGGGATTTGAGCTTTAGTTAACACTTCGAGCAACGCATCCCTATGCATATCTGAAGAAAAGAGCAGATCCAACATGGATATTGGGCGGGCGACTTGCTTAACTTCTCGACTACATTATATTCGCTTCTTTGGAGCCTTTTAAGAAAATCCAAATCTTCCTTCTCAGTAATTGTTGGTTTAGCGGGCAGCTCGGGGTTATTTGTTTGAATCGGAACGGTAGCGCCAAACGGACTTGCAATTCTCCCTGATCTAGTGACCACTGACACCTCTTCTTTGGCAACTGACTTTTTTCCAATTTGTATGACAGGTTCATCGTAGTTCCATGGCACTCGCTGTAAACTTAGAACAGGCTCCTGCTCTGGGAATTCGATGACCACTGGCTCCAAAGCCTCGCTCTCAGCTGGAGTGAAATCTAAAATAAAAGGCCTTTTATCTTCCTTAAACGGCACCTCTATTACAAATGGTTGGTCTGTGACCCCAAACACCTCAGCTTCCCTTGCCATTTTTGGACTTGCTCCTCATACTCTGCGTCGTCCAGAATGACCCCAATGGCATTAGTATGTTCCGGCAAGGGGTTCCTATTTATATTCGGCCCTTGTGCCTCCCTTTTCCTGATTACAATCTCTCCAGTTTCAATCATATCTTGAATTCTATGCTTAAGAGCCTTGCAATCAACAGTTGAATGCCCGAGTGCCCCTGAATGATAAGCACAGACGGCTTGTGGGTTATACCCAGCGAATATGCCATATGGATATGTTGGAGGGGGTACCATACCAATTTTTTCGGTGGCCTTCAACTGGTCATACAATTGGTCTAGAAGCCTGCCTAAATCGGTAAATGTACGGCTACAGGCTTGGTTGGAAGGTTCAGAAGGTTGAGAATGGCTATAAACAGGTCTATTTGGGGGAGGAAATCTTGGGTTAAATGGAGGGCGAGGTCGGTTTTGGGGTGGATTTGATTGAGAAATTTGAAAAGGAGTTAAAGGTGGGTTAGGATAGCTTGGGCGAGGTCGAGGGTGGTGGATATTGGTAGTATATACACGGTGCGGGTTTGAATAATAAGGGTAATGTGGTTGGTAGGTTAGATTGTGTTGGTATCGGGGTTTGGGTGAAGGGTTCTGGCTCCAAATAAAAGTTGCATCCCCCTCTTTCTTTTTAAACTGCGGCTTCTTTCCACTGCTCCCTTGCCCTTGCAAAGCTTCTACTTGTGATTTTAAGGCAGAGACGTTAACAATTTTTCCGGATCTCACAAAATCATCATACTCTTCGAGTTTATTCACAATCGCAGCAAATGAACATCCGGTCATACGGAAGATTTCTTCAAAGTGTGGAGGATCATGCGCCTTTATGAAAGTGCGAACAATTTCATCTTCGGTCATCGGAGGCTCAACCTTGGCAGCTATCTTTCTCCATCTTTTGGCGTATGTCTTATGATCTTCAGATGGTCCTCTTTGTGCCTTCCAAAATAGTTCTGGTCGGTGCTAGCTCGCAGTTATATTCGTATTGTCTGATGAAGGCGTTGGATAGATCAATCCAAGTCTTCACCTCCTCTGGCTTTAAGTTGGAATACCAATCGAGGGCATCTCCTTCTAGACTCTCTGGAAATAACCTTAATGGCAAGTTTTCGTCATCCAGTGGTCTGCCCAACTTGTTGGCAAACAAACGCAAGTGTGTCTTAGGGTTGCCTGTACCATCATATTTATTGAACCTCAGGGTCTTGAACCCTACGGGCAGCTGTACATTTGGAAACAGGCACAGATCATCGTAGTCTAACACCCCTTGTTTGCCTAAACCTTGGCTTTTCCTGATGAACTCATTGAAACGATCCAACCGCTTAAGTAGCTTCATATCCACCGGGGCAGACGACTCTCCCACTTCTGTCTTGGTTTGAACAGTGTGTTCTGGCACAACAGGCTCTGCGGTAGTCTGATAAAAAGCTTGTGGATCCAGAGGCATGTTTGGACCACCTTGAGGCTGAAATCCTTGCCCATAGGGAGGATAGAACGGAGGATTTTGAGTATAAGTATACTGCGGGTTGAAAACTCCCTCAAAAGTGGTTTGAATTGGAGGAATGACAAATGGTTCGGATTCCGGTTGTTTGACGGGCGCAGGCTCGGGCTGCACTCCGCTACTAATGAGCTCATCGATCAACTTCTTTTGGACAGCCATTTCAGATGCCATTTCCCCAAATTTGGTGAGTAATTCGGTCAACTGAACCCCGGGACTTGTTGCTTCCGGTTGGGTAGTTGCAGCGGTCTTATCAGACGATTATGGCTGAGTACTCATGTCTACACGATTCCTTTGGGCTTTACTTCGAGATCACGTAATAATGGGGCTTTTCCGAGAAGCTAATTTGAAACTTTACTTGAGGATGCAAAAGACCTCTGTAGATAAACCAATCGTTACTAGATTTTTGCAACTTATTCAAAAGAAAAAGAAAAAGACATGAGTTAGTAATTGTTCAAACAATTCAGATGCATGTCCTATGGGGGGACCCTTTTTGTGCCAAGGGTAAGCCTAGCATGATGCAAGCCTTCGGGGTAAAATCCCATTTCCAAACCTGTAAGTGAATTTAGAACTTTGAAATGGAAAGCTTCTCATAAAATGTGGAAGAGTTCAATCTTTCTTTACAATCTCGTCAATGGTCTTAGTAACCATGTTTACAAAATCCCTATGTCTCAAGAGACTTGTACTTTGTGACTCTCTAGAACTCCCTAAACTGAGCTTACGAGCTCCTTCCCTAATCCTATCAAGGGCGTCTATGGCTTCCTCTAGTTTCTCATTCTTCTTCTTCTCCTTCCTCAACTGCACTTGGGTATCTTCTAAAACTCTGTTGGCCATTATAAGCTGGACTTGAGATTTCTCTAATTCTTTCCTTAGCTTCTCCATTTGTTCTTCGGGACTGGCTGATGCTGATTGTTGCCTTGCCCTATCATGTTCCACCCTTTGTTTGATCCATTCATTGTACCCAGGCATAACTGCAGGTGCCATCTTGTTTACCAATTCCAACTGCAAATTCTCAAGACCTTGCAAATTTCTCCAAGCCTCTAATACCATACTTCGACTCTCGGTCACCGTACCCAATCTGAGATCTTCAATCCCTTGTACCATAGGAATGCTTTGCGGGTATCCAAACTGTCTCATAACCCTTTGTGGAATATAGGCGACTAGACCATTAACTCCAGCTAGAGGGATGAAGTCATGTTGAGTGGTCCTAAAAGCTGGGTCTCTAACCCTGGTCCAATCTAAAACCCACTGCACTTTTTCTGGTGTCAAATTGTTGAACTCCTCAATAAACTGGCTTGACGACATCATGCGGTAGTAGCGGCTGACTCTCTCTCGATGTGAATCAATCCAATTCTCAACTAAGAGACAAGAACCCAAAGGGTTAAGTGATCTCTTCGCCAAATGTTCCATGATCCACATTTGAAGTATTAAATTTGAAGCATAGAAGAAACCCCCTTTCCTTTGGCAATTGGTAAGGGCTGAGAAGATGTCCTCTATGACAATGGGTATCAAAGTTGGTATCGTTCCACGAATTCCTAAAAAATGACTTTGAATCATGTTGATTGTTGCAAATGTCGCCTTTCCATGTCTTTGAGGAAATAGCAATAAGTTGATCAAAACCAAACCAAAAGCTTGCACACGCTTTTCTTCCCATTGCCCCTTTGTAATAAAGAAATCGATCTGATGGTGCTCAAAAGACTCATTTTCCCCAAACCGGTCATATAAAAACCTCAGTGGACAAGATCTAGCGTCGGGGTGTTGGTCTAAACTATTGTTCCTCAATCCCAAAAATCTGCAAAACTGCTCTCTCGTTCCCCCGCTCGAGTATATCATAGGACTGGCTTTTCCCAGTACTTACAACAATCCCTCCAACTCTTTTAGGGTTGGGGTGAGTTCGCATGTGAGAACCCGTAAAACCCTAATTATTTTCCTAGGGTTTATTACCCCTTAATTGCATATATTTTTGCATTTTCGGGTTTAGAAATATTTTCTGGTAGATTTTATGCGTAATTATAGTTTTAAGATGATTTTTCTAGTATTGGAGAGTTTTTAGAAAATTAAGAGTAAATAGTGGACGTGGGACCCACTAGTGCGAAAAGTTCGAAAAAATTCGGCCAACTAGATTAAGTTTTGGATACTGGAATTATTTTATCAGGTATTAAGAGATAAGTAGAGGATGTTATTTGGATTGGTATGAGGGGGAAACAAAGAGATAGAGATTCATTTATGAAGTGACAAGTGTCACCATTTGATTGGTTGGACACTATTCACTTTTTGACTTTTTTTACCAAGTGATTAAATATCTTAAAATTTCACAAAAATCACCATTTCTTCTCTCTCTCATGGCCGAACCTCTTGCAAGGAAAAGGAAGAAAACTTCTCCAAGTTTCAAGCTTCAAACTAGCTCAAATCTTCCAAGAAAATTACTTAAACTAGTTTCTACTCCATAAATTCCCTCTAGTTGGTGCTAGTAAGTGATTTGGTGAGATTTTTTGGAGAAGCTAAGGTGTCCTACAACTCTCCCTCTCTTGTTTACTAGGTAAGTAGTGGTTCAACTTCCTCATATACTTCATGAATCTTAAGTTATGCTTAGTAGTGGCTAAAGTGTTTAGATTTGTGATTTATTTCTTGTTCTTGGAGAAATTGATGGAGTTTTCAATTTTTTTGGGATTATTGCTGTTTTCATATGATCATGATGGTGTGATGACTTATGATGATTGGAAATAAGGGGTAATGGCTCTAGTAGGTGCATATGATAGAAAATTACAATCAATTTTGGATTTGGAAGAATTTCTGGAAAATTAGGGTTCTTGGTTGAACATTCTGTCCGAAATTTTTGGTCATAGATAGAGGCCGAATTGGACTTTGCTCAAAACATGAAAGTTGTAGGTATTGATGATTTTGAAGTGGCTGCAAAATTTCAGGGCATTTGGAGTAGTGTAGAGTGAGATATGTCGATTTTACTGTTGCTGTTCTGGGTTGATCAGAATGCGAAAACTGCACTGGTAATTGGCCATTTTGACTGGAATTGCTTTGGATTTGGATGTTAGTGTCTTCTGATGAAATGTAGCTGGATGTCTTAGCTTCCATATGCCTTTGGAATCAATGCATTTGGACCTGTACAGACCGAGTTATACCAATTACAGCATATTGGGATTTGTGAACCTGTTTTAGTGGTTCTGGTTTGGTATTTTTGGCATATTTGACCTAGTTGTGCTAGGATTTGGATTGAGTGGCCTTCTATATTGTTGTAGCCCTGTTTCATAGCTTCGAAACGGTGGGTCTTACACCCCCATCCGATAATCATAGTGAAATTGACACCATTACCGCAAAATGACGTCAAAACTGTATTTTTCCGGGCCAATGCTAGTTACATTTCCGAAATTTCTGGTTTCCTCTATTGTTTGTAAATGTTTATGGAACCTTATTGGGGTCATGTTTGGCCTTGGTTTATGACTCGTTATCGAGTCTCATTGTATTTGTTGCATGTTTTTAGGGCGTGACGGTGGTGCACAACGTTCTTTTGACTAAAGTGTTTGAAACCACATTGTGCTAGCTTGGTGAGTGTACTACTCACTTATGTGCTATTACATGGCTTTGATCTTGGTACTTGAGATGTTGAATGTTGATTGATCCAAGTGAGAGTGTACTTTATCACTTTCACTTATTGTTTCGCATGTTATTGGAAAGTTATATGAAATGTTATATGAAATGTTATATGAAATGAAATACATGACTTCAAATATTATCCTTGAGCTCAACCCCATTGGTTATTGATTGAATCGAGCCGGCGAGGGCTTGGTCGTGCCAATTAATGTGCCTTGGGGCAACATCATAGGGAATCTTGTAGTATGAGAGACTCTTGATTCCGGTTTACTCGAGTAATACCACAATGCATGCGTTTGGATTTCGGGCCCGGTTGAGGAATGTTAGGAGGAAGGGAATGGAAGTTAAGAGGAGTCTACGGTTGGTTACCTTTCAGACATTGACGGAGAGTCAATGAGACCTGATCAAGAATTCAAACGAGGAAAAGGGCTCTTGAGAGCCACCCGTATCCTTTTATCCTCATTATTAATGTGTGGCTTTATTTATTTTGGTAAATTGGACTGTTAAACTTGATGTATTCATGAACTTGGTTGCTTGAGTTGTATTCTCACTGGGCAATTAGCTCACCCCGTTCCTTTTGTTTTCCTTACAGGAATATGACTCTTTTGGAATGAATTTTGATAAATGGTTGCCGAATGAACTAGATGAATGACTCTTTTGTATTGTATATAAAATGGGACCCTAAATGTATCATTAGGGCCGTTTTCACTTTTGTTTTGGCAAACCATATATGTAGTGACTTTTGTATCACTTTTAAATGTCATTTTTGGTTTGTAAAGGCTAAATGTTATGTGGTATATGTAATTCGATGTTTGGTTGGGTTCGGACGAGTCGGTTACTATTCATGGCCGACTCCGGATTTCATTTTCTTTTATTTTGGGTTATTTTGCCCTTTTGCCTTATTTGCGCTCGTTATAAGTTCCGGAACGTGAAAGATCGCTCTATACTGCACCGTTAGTCCTGGCGAGAGCTGGGCAGGCAGTCCGCTAACCCCTTTGGTTCGCCTTAGGGGAAAGTGGGGCTGTCACAGGTGGTATCAGAGCCACTTCGCATGGTCTCTGCGCGGAGTGAGCCTAGGGCCAAGTGGTGTTATGGTCCTGATTTCATGGAGATGTCTAAGTGCTCGTTTGAGCGTAAGTTATGAATGGGACATGTTATAAGTGTAAAAATCTTTATTATGCAACTTGAGGAAGATAGATATGTATGTCAGGTAGGAATCTATAATATGGATGATTTACGCTTGGGACCGGCCGGCTCGAGTTGTGAATTATCTTAAATGGGATTCTTGCGCCCGGATACGAAAGAGACGAGAGTCTAGGTTAGAAAGAATGGGGCGAACTAGAAATTGCGATTCTATGGATGACTTTATATGTACTTGACTGACTGTTCTGTATACATGTTGATACTGTTATGTGTTCTCTGTATATGTGTTATGTGTTTAAATGCTCGACGAGGGAGTGGAGTAGTTATTTGTTCTTGTTTACTTGTTCTTGTTTCGGGCTGCGAAAAGGAGGGGTTAGGTGCCCATTGCCCATTAACAGCATATTTATTTTGTGACCTAGATCGACTTAGATTGTATGGACGGCACACGTAGTGGACGGGGCCGTGGGCGCGGGAATAGGCAACCTACGCCAGACCGGGGTACTGGAGAAACCTCCTCTGGACCCCATCCTGAACCGAGAGTTGACCCTAATGTACAGATAGCTGCCGCTATGCAGCAAATGACAAACCTGTTGGCACAAGTGGTGCAGCAACAAGGCCAGAATCCAAACCCTAATCCTGGAAACCCTGGAAACCCTGGCAATCATGTTGAGAGCGAAGACAGAGCTCTGGAACGATTTCAAAAGTTTGCCCCACCCAAGTTCATCGGGGGACCTGATCCGGATGTTGCCGAAAGGTGGCTTGAAAAGATGGTCGACATTTTTGCCGCCCTGCACTATACCGAAGAACGGCAGGTGACTTTTGCCGTTTTCCAGCTGGAAGAGGCGGCCCGCTCCTGGTGGAATGTCATTCGGCAAAAATGGGAGAGGGAACAAACGCCCAGGACTTGGGTAAATTTTATGAGGGAGTTTAACACGAAATTCTTCCCTCCTCTAGTTCAGGAAAGGAAGGAAGATGAGTTCATCCGACTCCGCCAAGGAGCTCAATCGGTGGCGGAATACGAGAGCCAGTTCACCCGCCTGTCCAAATTTGCGCCTGAGTTGATTGTGACGGAGCAACGGCGAATTAGGCGTTTTATCCAGGGCCTAAACGTGGAGATTCAGAAGGACCTCGCAGTGGCTCAAATCAATGCTTTTAGCGAGGCCGTTGAGAAGGCCCAACGGGTAGAGAGTGCCAGATTGCAAGTAAGAAATTTCCAGGCGAAAAAGCGAGGATTTCCTGGAAATAATTCGGGGCAGGGGAATGAGAGTACCCCTTCCAAGTTTGGGCGAGGAATTGGGGAAGAAAGGGTACCGGGAGTGTCACGAGAGAGCCCGTCACGAGGCAGCCAGTTGGGGAGAGGCCAGAGAGGAGGCTCGGCTTCTGCAGCACGCGGACCTTGCGGGTATTGCGGAAAGTTGAATCATTCTGAAGACAATTGCTGGAAGAAAGGAGGCAAATGTCTGCGTTGTGGAAGCGCAGACCACAAGCTTGCTACCTGCCTACTTATGACGCAAGAAGGAAGGGGAGCTCAAACTATGTCAAAGACCAACACAGGACCGGATAAGGGGAATGGGACGAAACCTAAGGTAGCAGCTCGCGTGTATTCACTGGAGCCACAACAGGTCCCCGATTCTCCTGATATTGAGGAAGGTACGATTGTGGTATTTCTGCGGAAATATTAGTAGATCTCGGTGTTACTCATCAATTTGTCAGTCCCAATTCTGATGGACGAAATAGATATCACGCCTACCTGAAAGTAGTAATCCTTTGGGGAAAATCGTCGTTTGAGTCTTGGTATGGTTTGTAAGGATTGCAGGGTTTGGGTAGGAGAGAGAATGGTGTTCGCGAAGAAAAAAAAACATGGGATAGAAAAGGCTACAATACCCTGAGCTATTTGTGAACCATGGTGAGAAATTTCGAGGACGAAATTCTTTTAAGGGGGAGAGAGTGTGAGAACCCGTAAAACCCTAATTATTTTCCTAGGGTTTATTACCCCTTAATTGCATATATTTTTGCATTTTCGGGTTTAGAAATATTTTCTGGTAGATTTTATGCGTAATTATAGTTTTAAGATGATTTTTCTAGTATTGGAGAGTTTTTAGAAAATTAAGAGTAAATAGTGGACGTGGGACCCACTAGTGCGAAAAGTTCGAAAAAATTCGGCCAACTAGATTAAGTTTTGGATACTGGAATTATTTTATCAGGTATTAAGAGATAAGTAGAGGATGTTATTTGGATTGGTATGAGGGGGAAACAAAGAGATAGAGATTCATTTATGAAGTGACAAGTGTCACCATTTGATTGGTTGGACACTATTCACTTTTTGACTTTTTTTACCAAGTGATTAAATATCTTAAAATTTCACAAAAATCACCATTTCTTCTCTCTCTCATGGCCGAACCTCTTGCAAGGAAAAGGAAGAAAACTTCTCCAAGTTTCAAGCTTCAAACTAGCTCAAATCTTCCAAGAAAATTACTTAAACTAGTTTCTACTCCATAAATTCCCTCTAGTTGGTGCTAGTAAGTGATTTGGTGAGATTTTTTGGAGAAGCTAAGGTGTCCTACAACTCTCCCTCTCTTGTTTACTAGGTAAGTAGTGGTTCAACTTCCTCATATACTTCATGAATCTTAAGTTATGCTTAGTAGTGGCTAAAGTGTTTAGATTTGTGATTTATTTCTTGTTCTTGGAGAAATTGATGGAGTTTTCAATTTTTTTGGGATTATTGCTGTTTTCATATGATCATGATGGTGTGATGACTTATGATGATTGGAAATAAGGGGTAATGGCTCTAGTAGGTGCATATGATAGAAAATTACAATCAATTTTGGATTTGGAAGAATTTCTGGAAAATTAGGGTTCTTGGTTGAACATTCTGTCCGAAATTTTTGGTCATAGATAGAGGCCGAATTGGACTTTGCTCAAAACATGAAAGTTGTAGGTATTGATGATTTTGAAGTGGCTGCAAAATTTCAGGGCATTTGGAGTAGTGTAGAGTGAGATATGTCGATTTTACTGTTGCTGTTCTGGGTTGATCAGAATGCGAAAACTGCACTGGTAATTGGCCATTTTGACTGGAATTGCTTTGGATTTGGATGTTAGTGTCTTCTGATGAAATGTAGCTGGATGTCTTAGCTTCCATATGCCTTTGGAATCAATGCATTTGGACCTGTACAGACCGAGTTATACCAATTACAGCATATTGGGATTTGTGAACCTGTTTTAGTGGTTCTGGTTTGGTATTTTTGGCATATTTGACCTAGTTGTGCTAGGATTTGGATTGAGTGGCCTTCTATATTGTTGTAGCCCTGTTTCATAGCTTCGAAACGGTGGGTCTTACACCCCCATCCGATAATCATAGTGAAATTGACACCATTACCGCAAAATGACGTCAAAACTGTATTTTTCCGGGCCAATGCTAGTTACATTTCCGAAATTTCTGGTTTCCTCTATTGTTTGTAAATGTTTATGGAACCTTATTGGGGTCATGTTTGGCCTTGGTTTATGACTCGTTATCGAGTCTCATTGTATTTGTTGCATGTTTTTAGGGCGTGACGGTGGTGCACAACGTTCTTTTGACTAAAGTGTTTGAAACCACATTGTGCTAGCTTGGTGAGTGTACTACTCACTTATGTGCTATTACATGGCTTTGATCTTGGTACTTGAGATGTTGAATGTTGATTGATCCAAGTGAGAGTGTACTTTATCACTTTCACTTATTGTTTCGCATGTTATTGGAAAGTTATATGAAATGTTATATGAAATGTTATATGAAATGAAATACATGACTTCAAATATTATCCTTGAGCTCAACCCCATTGGTTATTGATTGAATCGAGCCGGCGAGGGCTTGGTCGTGCCAATTAATGTGCCTTGGGGCAACATCATAGGGAATCTTGTAGTATGAGAGACTCTTGATTCCGGTTTACTCGAGTAATACCACAATGCATGCGTTTGGATTTCGGGCCCGGTTGAGGAATGTTAGGAGGAAGGGAATGGAAGTTAAGAGGAGTCTACGGTTGGTTACCTTTCAGACATTGACGGAGAGTCAATGAGACCTGATCAAGAATTCAAACGAGGAAAAGGGCTCTTGAGAGCCACCCGTATCCTTTTATCCTCATTATTAATGTGTGGCTTTATTTATTTTGGTAAATTGGACTGTTAAACTTGATGTATTCATGAACTTGGTTGCTTGAGTTGTATTCTCACTGGGCAATTAGCTCACCCCGTTCCTTTTGTTTTCCTTACAGGAATATGACTCTTTTGGAATGAATTTTGATAAATGGTTGCCGAATGAACTAGATGAATGACTCTTTTGTATTGTATATAAAATGGGACCCTAAATGTATCATTAGGGCCGTTTTCACTTTTGTTTTGGCAAACCATATATGTAGTGACTTTTGTATCACTTTTAAATGTCATTTTTGGTTTGTAAAGGCTAAATGTTATGTGGTATATGTAATTCGATGTTTGGTTGGGTTCGGACGAGTCGGTTACTATTCATGGCCGACTCCGGATTTCATTTTCTTTTATTTTGGGTTATTTTGCCCTTTTGCCTTATTTGCGCTCGTTATAAGTTCCGGAACGTGAAAGATCGCTCTATACTGCACCGTTAGTCCTGGCGAGAGCTGGGCAGGCAGTCCGCTAACCCCTTTGGTTCGCCTTAGGGGAAAGTGGGGCTGTCACATCGCACATTCCAAACCGGAAAACTGAGGCATCCGGATCCCAATAATTGATCAATGCTTGGATAGCAGACACGTTGGGTATTATGTCGACAAGGCTTGGTAGATACCCCACATATTGGAATAGCCCTCCAATCTCATAAGATAGGTTATTCTTCCACTGATTCAGCTCTCGGGGGACTTGGTTGAGCATTCGACACTGCGTCATCTGGATGGGGAATTCACTTAGATACCGTTACCTTGGGATTTTACCCCTTAGGTTATTTTGCAAAAAGGGTAAACGTGCAGATCCCAAAAATAGGGTTAAATACCCATGGGATTATAGAGTTGGTTTATCCCTAACATGGAATTGCCTAAATGGCGTTCCTTCTAAGGTTTAATGCATGATGCCATTTACTAAAGCGATGTAAATATGTGACAAATATGGCCTAAAGGACATATATAATGCATCGGGGGGAAAATGTCTAAAAATGAAATGTACTTATTGAAAATTAAGTGTAATAACTGAAATTTAAACATGTGAGTTATCTAGTGGGTAAGTCACTAAAAGAGTGCCAAAGAGGCCTCTTATTGCTAAGGCGCATGAATGCAAGCAAAAAAAACAACGAAATGATTAGTGCAATTGATTGTACACATAACATATTGGGAGCAATTAAGAAAAGAAATACAATAAAAGCAAGTAAAAAGGGTTGAACCCCTTCTCTCGTGCCTAATGTGCTTAAAAAGGGTGAGACTAACTCTAACCTAGGAAAACTCTAACATGGATGCATGAGGCTGGGGCTCACTAATGCAACTAGACTCGATAAGGTTTAAAAAATGTCCCCAAGCCTTCAGACCTAAGGAAATGGGTCATCAATCCCAAGACCCTCGGTCGGTGGCTCGAGCGATCCCCTAGGTACTGCTATGAGCGCAGAGCACACCATCCACATACCTAGAGAAACCATTCCTAGTCCTACAAGGCGGTGTGGGAAAGAGCCCACGAAAATAAAATAAAATGGGATAACAGTAGATAAACGTGCACGTATGAAGTGTTCCCTATTTTGAGGGAAAGGGTTGAGACCCAACGCGAGGCTCTAAAGGTGACATACCCCCCCCAAATGCAATGCAAAGTGCGAGATAAAACAAGTAAAACATACATCCAAGCAACCAATCATACATACGTGAGTGAGGGAGTAGTTTGATACGCGCGCGAGGCAAAAGGTCCTAAAATGAAAAATGCAACCCTAATATCCAAATGCTACGCATAACAAGGGTAGAAAACGGAAAAGAATGGCTAAATCAAATGCTTGGACCCACTTAGGAGTTCCCCAGTGGAGTCGCCAAGCTGTCGCGCCCCACTTTTTGAGGTGTGAAAGTAGTGTGTGGGATATGTATGTGAACGTGTGTGAAAGTGAAAATAAAAAGCCGTGGGATTGTGAAATGCGACGGTTTGGCCAAATAAAGGGTTTTAGATAGAAAAGGAGTCGCCACTTGGTATAGAGTTAGGGTGTACCAAGTCACCCAAAAAGTGATTTTTTTTGGAAAGAAAAGTAAACAAACCATTTTTAAAGAATTTTTTAGGTCTACGTAACCAAAGAAAGGGATCGAGGGTCACATTTGATAAGGGAGAAGGCAAAGGCAAAGCCTAAGGCACTCCCTTACCCTAACCAAAACTAGCTGCGTGACTTAGTCCTTCTTTTCCTAATTCTTCTACCCAAAATATGTGTTGCATGTTGGATGTGACTAATGGATATGAAAAAAAATGCAATCCTAAATCTAAAATGTCTCTTATGAGGCTTTTGGGTCCCAATCACATGAGTTGTGATGGCCAATAAGGAAAACTCTCATAGAGGTCACGGGTAATGCAAATGAAGACCCAAATATGAGTGTAAGTGTGAAAATGTAAGAAGAATACAAAATAAAATAAAAATAAAAATACAAATGTAAGTGCAAGTGTGCAAATGTAAGAAAAGTGCATGTGTGCCAATTGAGAAAATAAAGGTGTTTGTGTGCAAGTGGATGAAAATATGGTATAATAGTAGTAAATGCATATAAGTGCAACTGGGTGCAATTTGTGAGGTAGAAAATAAATAAGTGATAGGGGAAGAAGAAAAATGTGCAAACATGGCATGTGGATTGAGAAAAAATATAAGTAGTGAGAGAATGTGGATAAAGAAGGTGAGAAAGTGATATGATAAAAATGAGAGTGTATGAACCTAGAGGAATGCATCAAGTCGGGTACGAGAATGACTCCTAACTTCACGATTTTAATTTTCCTTTTGATTAAAAGGAAGAACTAGCGTGCTAAGGCTACTTTGTAGCCACACTCACTCGTTTCCCTTACCGAAAGGGGACTCTCAAGCAAATGTACCCTATAACTAGCATGGAGATGCAGAAAGCCTAATATGAAAGGAAAAGGGTTGGAGGGGCATGCCAAATGCTAGAAAACTAAGAAAAATGCATGAAATGTAGTGAGACATGCGATTATGAACTAGCGAGAGAGATCCCTAAGGGTCTAGCGTTGGACTAGCCCATATCTATGAATTCCTACTAGCGTTGGACTAGTGGAAAACGGGATAATGAGCCATAACTAGCGTTAGACTAGTGTGGTAACGTGCATTCATCCATCCTATTCATCTACGACTATAGAAAGCAGGTAGACATGCAAATCATCTATAAACACGTAGCACATAGCACTTAGCATGCTTGACTAAATGTAAGAGCCTAATAAAGCAAATTAACACGTAGGAACAAAACAAGCAACCAAGCTAATGAACCTATTACATTGGCTAACTAAAACAAATGGGGAAGGGGGAAAAGTGGATAAGAATGCTTTCCACAGCCCTATCTATTACAAGCCAAGAGGTGTACACATACCCCATAAATAAAGAATGAAAAAGTAAAAGTAAATGAAATAAATGACAGAAATTAAAGAAAGGTAAGGAATGCAAAGTAGACGTGCAATTCTCACTTAACACGTTGAATCACATAGAGGAGAGACAAAAAAAAAAGGATAAAAGAAGTTATACCTCCTCGTTTGTGATGTTAGTAAAGTGAACAAGACTTAACTTAGGCTAGAGTCATCAAAGAAAGAGATAACTTGGGCTATAACCATCAAACCAAGGGATTAATGCACCAATTTAACGGTAAAATGTAAATAAGACAATTTGAATCCACCAAATCATCGAATCCTTCCTCAATTGCAACTTAAAAATAATCAAATAAAGCATAATTACAAAGAAGGAAAATTACCAACCAATCCCAAAAGTAATCATTGACCAAATCTTTTCAAGTCCAATTAAACTATTTGGGAACTTCAAGGGTCCAAGAGTAAAGAAAAGGTCGAGTAATGGTTCAAGTTGCAATTAATTCAGGACTTAATTGCAAGAAATAAAACGCCTTAATGAAACAAGGGGATACTTGGGGCCCAAGTGTAACTTTTTGGAAGTTACTTTGCATGCAAAACATGCAATAACTACGAGACAAACTTCAGGAAATAAAGAAAGGAGCCTGCAGCTTCTTATTCCCAAGCTTGCTGCAATTTTTCTTAGCATTCCTACTCACACAAACGAAATCATCAAAACACCAAAAGTTTAACTGTCAAAACCAACTAAAACAAACACAAAATCTTTGTTGCAGGATTTACGCAAGGAAAACTCAAATTTGGCCGACAAAAAAAGGGAAAAATGCAGCAAAGTCTTTTCTATTTTCTCATGATAAGCTTCTGCTATCTCGCATTGGCAGATTCACAAAGCTCAAAACTGAAACCCAACCTCAAGCTCCTACCAAAACTTGCTAAACTTCATCACAGCATTGTTGGCAACACACAAAATGCATCTACCTATTCCTAACAGGGCCAATAATGCTAATAGATATGAAAATGCAGCACAGATGTAAAAGCAAGGGACTTAGCTACAACTAGATGACCATCACTGCAACAAGACTCCTCATATAAGTTCAAATATACATGACACAAAGCTGACCCAAGCCAAACCCAACTCATTCAAACACACAAGCGAGGGCTTGAAATCATGGAGAGAATAATCCCCCACAAACTCTCGGTCAGATAGTGCAGCAAAATAAACTCAATGTCTGCTAAGCTATGACCCGATAATTCCAGGAAAACACACCCAGACAAAATGCAAGAAACTAATGGCTTTTAGCTCTAAGTTCTCACCAAAATAAGCATAATCTTGGTAGCAAACATATTCATGATATTCCAGTCAAACAACGCATACACCAAACGTTAAACAAACTGCCATTTCAGCTATCAAGGTGTAAAAAAAATCATCAAAGCAAGATTCGGAACAAAATACAGAAAAATTAACGTCCAAACAAAACACGCAACTCTCTTGGAAGAAATTTTTCTGCAAAATCTGATGTTCTGGCTAGAGAATGAATGGAAATAAAAAACAGGGGGACAACGAAGAAGAAGAAAAAAAACCATAAACATTCAGTCCCCACCAAATGAACAAGGAAAAGATCGAAGATTACCTCTTTACTGTCCTCGGACGTGGATCTGCCTCAGACACCTGCTGGAGATTGAATAAGCCCCACCAGAAATCGAAAGTACAGATTTCAATGAAGAAAAACGAGCATCAGATTCTGGCCTCTGGGTCTCTTCTCTTCTTTTTCTGGTTTTTCCGACTCCCTTAGTTCTCTCTCACTCTTACTCTTGCTCTCCCTCTATATCAAGTTCCCCGTTTTCTCTCTCAGCTGTCGATCTTATCACCCTCTCCTTTCTTTTCCCAGCTCTTCCCACGAAAAACTCTCAGCTCTCTCCCGATTTCTCTCTTGCCTTTTTCTTTTTTCAGAACCTCCCTCTTCAGCCGTAAACTTGCCCCCCCTTTAGCTCTCTCTCGTGCCGCCCCTTTGCTCCTTTCGGCCAACCCTATTTTTTTTTTTCCAAAACCCTTCATCCGACGCTGCTCCACATCTCACGTCCTTCCTCTTTCATTTCCACCCTCCACCTATCCTCTTCTAGAATTCTCTAGGGCCTGAGGTGTCCTAGACACCTGGCCATTCATCACTTAAATTGCCCTCAAGGGCCTTGCTGCAACTCTTTTTTGCAAGCTACGGACGAACGCAGCTTGCATGTAATAAAATTTTTTTTGTTTTTAAAATTTGTTAATAAATTTTTTTTAATTTTTTACATTTAAGGCCAACTAAATGAGTAACAAATGAATATCAGAGAAAGAAGATAATAGTTATAATAAAAATGCTATAAAAATACTAGAAAATACCCAAAACAAAAATTATGAAATTAATAGATAATAATTATCACTAAAAAATAAAATAAAAGTAAAATAATAATAAATAAAATGGTTCAAAAATTTGGTGTCTACAGATGCCCAATGTGGACTCTTTGGAGAGGTCGTGAATAATGCAAGAATATGAGACTCTAAGAAAAGAAAAGGAAAATAAAATAATTATACAAATATAAGTGACCTAAAGGAATGCATCATAACGGGTGCGGGGAACTTATACTCGTGACTTTCAATGTTCCCTTTAATAGAGGGAATACGAGTGTGCTAAGGCTAGAGAAGCCAAACTCGTCCTTATCCCATATCCAAGGGGTAACTCCCTAACCTATGCAAGCAAATCATGTGACATCCCAAATATTAGGAGTTTATTTGTAAAGAAAATACTAAAGTGCATTTCTTTGGCTTTGATTTAAAACCTTATTTTGTTCCAAAAGACTAGAAACCCTAAATTTTAATCAAAAACCCTAATCTACTTGTGACTAATTGCTTTTCTCAAATATCTTATATTTTGATGGAAAACCCTAATTTTAATTACTGGAATTGTAAAATTCCTCACGTTTTCTTAAAAATGCCTTTTATCTGCAAATTATTCTTTTACTATGGCCCTACTATTCAATCACCCCACGATAAGTGTAAATGAACCTGGAAAGTAGGGTTTCACTTTTCGTTTTCAAGTTGGAGCAAGTTAGGGTTTTCACGTGTATCCGTAGTGTAATTATTCAGTACTGAATGAGGATCAAATTTGGTGTTTAAGAGTGACTTTTGGGTGAGAAATAATATGTGATTAGAAGCAATGATATAAAGTTAGTGAATAGGAAGTAAAAACCCTAGTATGTGTGATTTAAGGAAAAATGGTGCAAACCGACGGGTATCGATCACTACCGATTGACCGCACCACTTGACCACCACTTTCTTACCACATGAGCTCATTAATATTTGAACAAAATATCCCCTCAATTCCAGCTAGCTTTGACCGAAATTATGGACCAAAATAACAAGGAAAAGAAACAAAAAAATGAGTGGAGGGTGGTGAGGACACTTGTCGGCCACCTAAGGGCCCTTGACCAAGACAACTTGTCTTACCTTCTTATCACCTTGGGCAACCTTTCTTCTTCATTTTTCTGCTACTTGGCTGAGACAAGAGAGGAGAGAAAGAGAGCAAGAAACCAGCTTCCTTCTTCTTGAGTTGAGCCGTCCAAGTGAGGAATTAAAATTCTAAACCGATTAAAGTGTGAGTTGTGAGCTTGAGAAGCTAGGGGAACCAAGAATTCCAAGAGGAGGTGAAGTATTACTCTTGCAAGCTTCATTTGTTGAGGTATTTGCTGCCTATACTTGCTATATGGATGATATATGTTGTATCTAAGCTTATATAAGTGGTTGTAGTGATGATTGAAGCAAGAAATGAAGAAAGTTTCATTGAATCCCAAAAATTCCAGGTTTCTGGAAATTTTCAACTCTATTCTGTCCGGTTTTGTAGCCCTATGTTAGAGGCTGATTTGGCCCTAGGTCAAAGCATGAAAGTTGTAGATAATGGTATTTTATAGGTACCTACAAAATTTCAGCTCAATCGGAGCAACATAGGTAGTGAAAAGTCCAAAATACCCTTACTGTTTTAAGTTTTTCCCCAGCAGTCCATTTGATCCGTTTATCCAGTTTATCACATTTTTCCACTAGGATCCGTACTGATTTAGTTTTTTACCAAAACATGAAAGTTGTAGTATTCTTACTTAGCTTTCAAACGCCTCTAAGAACACCTGAATCGGACCTTTTTAACCTGAGATATGACCATTACAGTACAATGCGGTTAGACAGCCAACGAGTGAGATTTTGGTTCTGTAAATTGAGGATTTGACTAGGTTGTATTGGAAACTGGACTAAGTGATCTTCATGAACATTTTAGCCTTGTCTCTTAGCTTCGAAACGGTATAAGTTTCACCTCAATCCGATAAGTGTAGCCTTAGATGTACCCATTCCGCAAAAACCCATCAAAACTGTCTTTTGTAAACTTCGTTTCCACACTTGTTGTTAGCTTAAATTTTGTCCTTGTATTGTTATGAGCCTATGGAACGGCTATTGACTTGCATTTATGATATATATGACTTTGGGATTGGCTGAGGAAAAATAATGAAGCCTAAATGGCTGGAAATTAGGTAAACACAAAGGGCATGCTGCCCAAATTTACGCTTGAGGGAATGAATTCCGGTTTCTAGGGTTTAATTGGGGGTTTTTCTAATGGTGGCTTTTAAGCTTCTAATTAGCTTTGATTGAGGGATATTGTGGCCTAATTGGATATATTTTATTGCTTATTAACCGTATGTGTGATCGGTAATATATTGTAGGTTGGAAATGAAGCATTTATGGGGAAATGTTGTCCGAACTTTGAGAATGTATGATTGCTTTGAGTTTGTGATTTAGAGCTTGGACTCGGGCAAGGTAATGATATATGATGGATGGTTTCTGAGCCGTGGAGGTGAGTGACCACAAACTATTGTTAAAGCTTCTTATGAACCGTTTCTTGCACTATTTACTTGATTGCATATCATGATTGCTTGCATGTGGCCCATGACATGTTTTGGCTTAAATGAGTGCTTGGAATTCGTGTGCTGAACACCAACGTCTCCACCTCTGTGTACTGTTCATCTGGAGCAAATGGCTCCCCACTGACTGTTTACTGTTAAATGTTTGTTTGGAGCGTTGGGTGTTTAAGTACAACGATTTCGCTGGCTCACGAGAGCAATAAGTGTACATTTGATCTTGAAATCATGACATCACTGAAATGAACGACTGTGAAACTGAATTGATTACTGATTTTAATGGTCACTCGCTGAGCTTCTAGCTCACCCCAAAAATGTTTTATTTCCCCCCCACAGGGCTCAAGGCGAAGGAAAGCTTGGAGTGCTTATTCACGTGACTGGATGGCTTATATCGTGTACAGTTTAAGTTTGGATCTATTTTATGTACGAGTTGGTCTTGTATAAATATTTGAAATTGATATGGATGTAAGTATACGTTCCACGATTGGAATCAGTTTTCCGCTGCATTTGTATTATGTAATCATTGGAGAATTTGATGTAATTTTGAGATTTATATCGTAATTGGGTTGAGGACTGTAGTGAGCGATTGAGTCCCGGCGAGAGCTGGGCAGGCGGCCCGCCGAACCCTCTGGTTCGCCTTAGGGGGAGGTGGGGCCGTCACAAATCAGCTAGTCTAAAATGAGAATGCAGCCCTAAATGTGTAGGGAAAAGGTTAGGGGAGCATGCAAAATGAGAAATACTAAAAGGAAGAATGAATGAAATGTAGTGAAGGCATGCAGATATGACACTAGCGGGAAAGGGGGATGGCCCTATTGGATCTAGCGTTGGACTAGCCCTTTACTAACGCTCATTTACAAGCATTGGACTTGTGAGAGCTCGAGGGGAAGACCATGACTAGCATTGGACTAGCCACGGTGACGTGCATTCATCCACATGATCAGATATAATGCTAGAGCAAATAGGCATGCAAAACACATAGTTTCACGTAGCACGTAGCACATAAGCATACTTATCTAGATGCAAAGGTCTAGGGAAAGCAATTAGACACATAGCACGTAGGCATGCACAAGCACACTCAAAACAAATAACGCGAATAAAGCCCTAACTATTACACTTGGGAGGCCTTACTACAATCTAAAAGGAGGAAAGAATAAAAATAAATAAATAAATCCCTAACTATTACAACTCGGCATTCAAGTGCCTTTCAAATGATCGAAATTGAGCTAAAATAAATATACAAAAACTAAAGCTAATAAATCAAATATTAAATAAAAACATTCAAGAGGACATGCAGTTTAAACATGTAAAGTCACGTAGGCACATGGGAGCACGTTGGAAAATAAAATCAAGGAGATAGAGATTACCTCCCTTGAAGTTGGAGCTCTAATGAAATGAAATCACTTATTTACCCTTCAAAAACAAAGAAAGGGTCAAGGCATCACTTTAATTAACAAATAATCGTGAAATTGAATCAATTAAAATCATGTAAACAACCTATATTCGGGAAATTAAAACAATGAAGGACTTGATTACAAAAATTAATAAAGCTTTGGGGTCAAATTATAATCATCACAAAAATTTGGGGTCGCAATTAAAGAAAAATAAAATTTAGGGGCCTATTTGCAATTAATTTAAGGGCCTAATTGAAAGAAGCCTAAAGTTTTAGGGCCGTAGCATAATTAAAGAAAAGTCCAGGGACTGACTTGCAAATCCAGTTACCATATTCTTAGAAAACAGGCCATTGGGCCATTTTATTTATTTGTTTGGGCCAAAACCTTCCCTAACCCAATCGAAACCCAAGCAAAATAGATGGGCTAGCGTAATTGTTCTTACCAATTGAATCCAATTAAATTAATCACAAACCCAATCCTAAAACCCAAGCAAAAGTGTTGGGCTCTATCTTCCTAAGCCCAAGTCAGAAACCCAACAAAAATAAACTAAATCCACTTTTACAAATCCAAGCAAAAATTATTACCCAACCTAAACCCAAAACTAAACCCAACAAGATTAGTAAATCAACTAAAATTATTAAGCCACAATTATGATCTAAACCCCAGAATTAATTTATCCCGAAAAGTCACATAAAATAAGCAAACATAGGATTAAGCTCAAGAAAGGCAAAATGGATTTGATTTTCCCAAATTTTGAGGCCACGGTGAACAAGGGGGAGACTTGAGGGATTAAAATGCAACAAAAGCAGGGACCTAATTGAAGGACTTATGATGGTGTTGGAGGCAAATATGAAGCTCAGAAAAATTCAGGACCAAAATCACAAAACAAAAAGAAAATGGAGGGACTGAAATTGCAATTTTGGACAAGTGATCATCTTCTCCAGGCGGGCAAAATTTCAGTTGCGGTTTCATTCTCCTTTGCAGATAGAAAACAACAGAAGGTTCAACTTCAACTCTAGTCATTCCTAGAACTCGCACAAGCTTCATCTCTCCCAAATTCATGACACTAATTCGAGTTCATTTAAGAGAGATTAAAACAGAAAAGATGCAAAAAAAAAAAGCATGTCAGAACCTTTCCTAAAACTCCATTTTCTTCCATGAAAAATCATGACAAAACATTGAACTGGCTGTCCGCTTGTTTTATTCATATGCAAAATGCGAATGAATCATTTTTAAAGTAAAACTTTCACTTGGTCATTTCATCGAACACCAAATGGACATAAAAACATTATCGATTCCCGGCTTAATGGAAGCTATATCCAGTCCCGAAATTTTTACCAGCAACCCAAGACATTCAACCTAATCAACACATATAACATGTACAATCAGAAAATCATGAACAACCAACATGAAAATTTGCCACCACAATCCACGGTAGACATGCTCTGAAAGGGGACTGAAATGTAAAAGAAAAGGCTGACTTACAGGGGCCTATCACAGCGGCAACTTACGGGCGGTA
Organism: Coffea arabica; assembly: GCF_036785885.1. Classification (NCBI taxonomy): domain Eukaryota; kingdom Viridiplantae; phylum Streptophyta; class Magnoliopsida; order Gentianales; family Rubiaceae; genus Coffea; species Coffea arabica. The sequence goes on along the minus strand of NC_092320.1, from coordinate 44,157,232 downwards.
GTGGTGGAGTCCAACGTTGTGGTGGCGAGCAGAAGCGGTTCAGTGAGCGGCGGCGGCTACAAACTTCAATTCCTCTGTTGCTTTCTTCTTCAATTTCTTGCCCTTTACACAGCCAAAACCGTTTCAATTCCTCCCTTAATTCTTAGTTTCCTTGTGTTATTTTGGCTGACCTCCCTTTTTTGTTTTCTTGGCTTTTTCCTTTTCTTCCCGAAACTCTTCTTGCTTCTCCCCCTTTCCCTGTTTTCAGTTTCTTTCTCAGCCCAAAAACCTGTCCTCCAGGCTTTCTTTTTTCTTTTTGGCGTTTTTCTCCATCTCCTCCAGATTCAGCCGCCACCAACTCCAACCCTCTCTGTTCTCTCTCCTTTCTATCAGACTTCAGCCGCCCCCCAAAAAGCGCCCTTGTGTTTTTCTTTCTTTTCTTTTTCCTCGACCAGCCCCTTTCTAGCTTAGCTTTTCCTTCCCTTGTGGGACAGCCCCACCTCTCCCTAAGGCGAACCAAAGGGTTTAGCGGACCGCCTACCCAGCTCTCGCTAGAACTACGGAGTTGAATCACACAAATCCTATATTACACGCGATAGGACCCAAAAAAAAATTTAATGATTGAAGACCGCCAGCTTAGAAGTAACTTACCAAAATCACATGAGGGAAACACTTTCATATATACATGTTGATAGGTTTACAAATCAAATGGAACCCTTAAAATGAAATACATTTAGAGTTTGCCAACTCTCGAGAAGCTATACAAAAGAACAAAAGAGTATCTAACTAGCTCAACTCGCGTCTCAAAATCATGATTTCCAAAAGGGGTTTCTGTAAGGAAAACAAAGATAATGAGGAGGGGGTGAGTTTACGCTCAATGAGGTACCAAACATGTAGCAGTAAAATCATGGCATTTCACGTTATACAAATCAGATACACATGCCCGCTATAAAGTAAAACAATTAAACACAAGGACTCAAATAGGAAGGATACAGGTGGCTCTCAGGAGCCAGTTTTCCAGTGCAGTACTTGATCCAAGCCGGTTGACTCTCCGTCAACATATATAGAACCAACGCATCCGTAGACCCCACTTTACGCCAAATTCCGTCCACCAAACACCCCTTACCGGGCTCGAACACCTCAACGGAAACAGAAATGGTAATACTCGAGTATACCGGAATGAAGAGTCTCAATTCCCAAAGATTCCCAGAATCAGACTACCGTGGTTCGTTATCTAATCAACCAGGCCCTTGCCGGCTCGACTCGAGTAACTAGCCACAGGTTATGAGCTCAAAAGTCACAGAAAGGTCGTTGGATACAATCCTTCAAACGACGTCCAAACAGACTCAGATACAGATATCAGATTCAAGTATACACAATAACTAGGCATACGGACAGACAAGAGAATGAGTGTGATAAAGTACACCCTCGTCTCAACCGGAATAAACAGATAATACAGTCAATCAAATCACAGAGTGCATGTACGGAAACCAAGTTAAGCAATAAATAAGGGGAGTGATATACTTACCGGTTCAAGTACAGATACTTCAAAAAAGTTTTCACTTCACTCTGGCTTTAATCACCAAGAAACCCTAAAATCATTAAAGTAAAACAATTAAAGGTTTCACATCCAAAATCGAGTAAACGGAATGCACAAGTGAGGCTCGACTACAGGTCGTACGCCTTTCCAGGTTAAGTACTAGTACAAAAGAATAAAATATGACTTTTGAGCAAAAAAAAATACCAGTTGGTCCTAGGGTTACAAACAACTCCCAAAATCCATCATTTTTCCTAAGACTAACTCAACTTGAAAGAATCGCGTAGCCCTAAAATTTTGGGTAGCATGCCTTCTGTATTTACCTATTTTCCAGTCATTTATGGTTTCATTGTTTTTCTCAATCAATCCCAAAATCACACACACACCACCAAAATAAGGCCCGATAGAACGTATAAGTGTATAGCCAAGCGAGGGACATGAGCGGAAATGAAGTTTATGTTCAAAAACAAAAGACAGTTTTGATGTTATTTAGCAGAAAGGTCGTAACTAGAGCTACACTTATCGGATTGGGGTACAAGTTATACCGTTTTGAAGCTAAGACAAAGAGCTAAAACTTTGATGTAGAACACTCAGTCCAATTTGTAGTGTATCTAAGTCAAAATTGCCATTCACAGAACCAGAATCTCACATTCAGGCTGGTTAACCGCTTTATGCGTAAACGATAATAACTCAGGTTACCAAAGTCAAAATGAGGTGATTCCAGGGGCGTTGGAAAGATAAGACATATACCTACATTTCTTATGAAGACCTCCAAGGCCAAATCATGCATTTTCATGGTCAAAAATAGAAAACTCTACGAAAAAAATAGTCAAGGGTATTTTGGTCATTTCACAGCAGTACTAGGATCGAGCTGAAATTTTGTAGGAAAATAGTATATACCATTGGCTACAACTTTCATGTTTTGGTAAAAATCTAATTCGGTAAGGATCAGGGTGAAAAGTCACGGTCAGATTGGGTGAAATGACAACCCTGCTCGCTGAACTCCTACCTAGGCCAGTCTGGGTATTTCCCACTTTTCACAAGCTACCGAGCTCAGATTGGGTTGAAATTTTATGGACAACTATAAAACATCATTCTCTACAACTTGCATGTTTTAACCTAAGGCTAATTCGGCATCTAACTAGGTGTAACAGTACCAGGCAGAATTGGGGAAAATGAAACCCTAATCTGGAAATTTTGGTACAAAGCGGAAATTTCCGCAAATAACTACAATTTACACACAATAGCTTCATTCTAGGCTATACCAAGTCATCATCCATGGCCACACAATATTAAACATATGAAAGCAGAAAAATCATGATTAAATAGAAAAATGTCATCAATCTCAACTAAACTCATGAAATAACACCTAAATCCATCTCTTTAACTCATACAAGCCACAAATTTAACACTGTCAAGAACACAAGAAAGGTTCCTATGTCACTCACCTTGCAACTCAAGGGAAGAAGCAACTATGCACCAATTCCTTCCAAACCACTTCCAACAATACCCACACAAACACTAAACTAAAGGTTTTTATGGAGGAAATCTAATTTTAAACGGTTGGAATTGAAGATTAAGCAAGATTGGAGCTAAGAAAGTTGAGAGAGTTTTCTTCTTTTCCTCTTGAAGAGAATCGGCCAAGAAGCTTGAAATTAAAGATGATTTTTGGTCAATTTTGATTTATTTGGTAAAGTAATGAATAGTGGTCAAAAGCAAGACTTAATCTCCAAGTGACACTTGTCACTTTCATTAAATGCATGGCTATCCTTTTGTCTCTCTCACACAAATCCATTTGGTAACCTCTAATTATCTCATAACACCTGGTAAAATAAACCCAGTATCCAAAACTTAACCTAATTGGCCGAATTTTTTCGAACTTTCTGCACTAGCGGGTCCCATGTCCGGTATATGCTCTTAATTTCTCAAAAATTAACCGATACTAGAAAAATCATTTTAAAACTATATTTACTCATAAAACTTATCTAGAAAATTTTCCTAATAAAGAAAATGTAGAAAAGCATGCAATTAAATAGAATAAAACCTAGAAAATAAGAAAATTACGGGTTCTCACACCTTGCCCGTAGGTTTTTTCTTTCTTCAAACCGCCAACCCAGATTCTAGCCGTCACCCTCTCCTCTCCTCGCAGCTGCCACCAGATTTCTTTTTGTTTCCCAATTTCCTCACCAGCTCAACCTCGAAGCCCCTTCTCGGTTGATGGCCAGCCCCTCTGTTTTTTCCCTCTTTTTCCCACCTTCTAGCCTCCAGCTCGCTGTCTCTTCACGAAGCTTTTCTGCCAAAACAAAACCTCGCTGCCTCTCCTCTGTTTTTTCCTTTTTCCTCCTTTTTGTTGATTTTTCATCCGCCACCTTTTCTTTGTTTTGCTCAGCCCGCCACCTTTTGTTCCCTTTTCTTGGGCTTGCGGATGTTTGCCTTTTAAAGGCACCCCCAAAAAACTAAACCTAAGATGAAAGGCTAAGATTTCAAACCCCAAAATATGCTTATGTGTCTTGTTCTTGTCCCTTTGATTTTTCCAATGAATTAAATAATAATAAAGCAATTTTCTTAGCAAAAATGAAAATAAGATGAAATAAACAAAAAATAACAATAACAAAATAAAAAAAATATCACCAAAATAAAACCAAAATAAAACCAAAATAAAATAAAAATAAATAAATAATAATAATAATAATAAATGAAAAGCTAAAATTTTGGTGTCTACATATAAGTTGAAGAATTAACAAGAGTAGTAACCAAGTTTCAACTCTTCTTTTCACCTTTTGATACCCTTATTGATCTTTCTTAGCATGTTAATTTAGCCATTGTGTTATTAAGTTTTTCTTTCTAGATAGATTGTGGTAGTGGCATGAGTGAGGAAAAGCTCTTGAGAAGTAGAAGAAAACACTATAGAATTTGGTTTTGTGAGCAAAGGAGAGAATTTCAAGAACGTAATTTTCTTAAGGGGGAGAGAGTGTGAGGACCCGAAAATTTTCTTATTTTATATTATTTCTTCGAATACATTTTCTATAATTTACTTTATTACCTTAATTTTCTAGATATATTTATGAGTGAGTCAAGTTTTTAAATCATTTTCCTTTTATACGTTAGTTCATGTTAAGTTCGTAGTGCATTATGGAAGTGAGACCCGCTAATGCGGTAAGTGCGATCAATTTTTGAAGACTAGGTGGATTTTGCATATAGGGACATTAGTTTATAAGGTGCTAAGGGATAATTAGAGGTTAGCTAGATAGATTAGCTTTGGAAGACAAAGAGATGAGAACAAACCTTAAGGAACCAAGTGTCGCGAAATCTTTGGAGGTTGGACTTTGACCAAGACTTTCTTAACTTTACTAAAACCAAATTTTGACCAAATTTCTTTCCATTTCTTCCCAGCTTGGCCGAAATTTGGATAGGAGAAAAAGGAGAGAAAACTTCCTTTTGAACCTCACTTTCTTGCATGAATCTTGAGTTTCAACCATTGATTTTGCAAACTACTCCATAAAAGTTGATCACTAAGGAAGCTTCAGGGTTTTGGTGGAGTGATTTGGGAGGAGAAAGGTCTTGGCAACCTCTTTGCATAGGGTTCTAAGGTATTTATGGAAAGAAACTTTCCTCTACTTCAAATATTTGCAAACTAGTGGTTTAGGGTTGCAATTTTGGTAGCTTTTATGAGAAATTTCATGGTTTAAGGTGATGATATGGAAAAATCCAGCTTTTATGGTGAAATTTCTGCCCTGATATGATGCTTAAGCTTGTCCATGTTTTGGTAGCTTTGCCATGTGAAATATCTAGCTTTTATATGTTAGTTTTGCTTGCTTAAAGAAAATTTCAGCTTGTATGTGAAAATTTCAACTTAGGGTTTCCAAAATTTAGCTTGATTGTGATCGGTTTTTGACCTGTAAATTGACTATATTTGGATGGTGTTGTGGCCTACATTAAGTGTATTTGATAGCTTATGATTTGTGGTTGCTTTTGAGATGAAATTTGATGTTGATTTTGGATGGAAAAGTAAAGAAAACAAAGGAAGTGCTGCAGAAAATTTTTCGCAGGAAACCTTCAGTAGTCTTGGGAAATCTGTTATATCTTAGTATAGAAAAGTCAGAATTGAGTTCCGTTTATTGTGTTTGAAACAAGATTCAGAGTACTTTGTACCATGAAAATTTTAGAATTTTCCCATTTCCTATAAATATCTGTGATTTTCCAAAGTTGATTGAATTTCGATTCTCGTTCTGTCTTTCAACTAGATAAAGCAGCCGGTTGAGGATGGAATTTGACTGACTTGTGGATAGAATCTTACAAAGGCGTCTTCTGTAAAATTGTAACTCTTTGATTTTATTTTCTGAGGGTATAAAGATTATAAATTTTAGACTTAAGAAACTTGAGATATGATTTTTCAAATAGTATTGCACAAAACTGGAAAAATTCTGTTTTCCTAGAACTGTTTTACTTTCATTTCCAACTTTAAGATTGGAGTTGGTAAACTATTTTGAGGATAGTTTATGTGTGGAGCTGAGGTTTAAATGAAAGAAAATTAAGTTTTGGAAACCTTAATTTCTTCATATAGTTTGGTTTTGTATTGCTAGTCTTTTAATACAGTATATGACCACAAGACTCGAGAGAGTTCAAGAGGACCAACCAGGCTTAAAGTGAAGGGCTGCAATTGATTGGTGAGTGTTCTAAGTGCATGAAAATAATTACATGGAATGTCTCCTTGCATGAATGACATGCTTGTTTGGTTAAAGTAATTGCTTTTGAATTGATGACCTTAGAGACGAGAATGTACTTTATCATACTCGATCCTTTGTAGTTAACTTCTTGATATTGATATGAAATGAATTGCTTTGCTTGCACTTGACTTGTTGGTCACTCGGGTAGTTATCCCACCGATTTTCTTGTGTGCTTGGGGCGCGTGTTACATGCTCACTGTTGCTAGTAATTGTTAGGTACTTGATTTATTGTCTCATGGGTAAGTGTGCACTTTATCGCATTTGACCTAATTCGACTAAACATTTGATATTCTGTTAAAACATATTTTGGCTGTTTTGTATAACTGAAATGTGGCCAGAATCCGGCGTAAGCAATCAAATTATTTTTTGCCTTCCATGTCAATCTGGCCTTGAATCCGGTTAATATTTGGCCGGATTTGTTGAAGAAATTTTTGATTTCTGGGTTTTTCCTCCAATTTTCTTGTTTGATCAGGTTTCGTACCCACCTGATTTTCAACTGTTCGGATTTGAAAAACTTTAAATGTTTGAAACATGATATACTAAGCTTATTTGTGACTTGAGCCTGTTTAGGTGAGTGTGTTCTTATGTACACTCAATTGACTTGACTTGACTAAACACTTGATATCTCATTTATGCATGAACAAGTGACTTGATTTGCATGTGACCTGTATATTGATTTGAAATACTTGGAATGCTTAAGAATGTGAATTGCTAGACATTACTTGTGACTTGATCATGAGTAGGTGAGAGTGTCCTTATCGCACTCGACCTCCATGAATTCAAATCCATTGATCATGTGTATGGACTTGCATGTTTATGTGCATGATTGTAGACCGGCTGCATTCCTCTTGTAGCGGTTGAATAGTAGGCCGGCTAGAACCTTCTTGTGGTGGTTGAATTGTAGACCAGTTACATTTCTCTTGTAGTGGTTGAACTGGGCCTTGGACCTTATCTGAGACATCGGGTAATTGGAATATAGGGTTACTCATGCGTATGCGTGAATGTAAGTCAGTAACGGCTGAACTGAACCCTCATTGGACTTCTTGCTTTAGACCAGCCTCAGAGCTGTCGGGTAATCTGGAAAGCTTAGGTAAAGGACAAGTTCCTAACCTGTTTACTCATGACTGGAATTCATCACGTGAATACTGATATTACTGAATACGAAACATTAAGTGACAACTAACGTCACCAATCATTTACTGTGTGAGCGTTTTGGATAACAGCCAATGACTCCAATCTTGAATATCTGAATACTTGGGGCTGTAAGCCAGATCCTGAATTAGTGAATATCTGGGACTGTAAGTCCAATCTAGGGCTAGTTAGTCGAATCAAGCCAGCAAGGGTTTGGTCAAGGAGATTGACGAACCTTGGGTATTTCTTTGGTGTTCAGGCCCGGTAAGGGGTATGTTTAGTGGATGAAAATTGGTGTAAAGTGGTGATCTACGGATGTCATACTTTCGTGGCTAACGGAGAGTCAACAGACCTTGTTCAAGCTGCAGTGGAACTTGTTCCTAAGAGCAACCTATATCCTTTGCCATGAATGTGTTCTTTACTGTACACTTTTGCATGATCTATTTGGCTACTTGCTTAACTATATACAGGGTCATGATCTATTTGAGTTTGACTTGTTTCTTGATATCAGGGTATGGTATCTTGCCTATTGTTTTACCTGCTTGGTTACTTGGATCCTCACTGTGATTCTAACTCATTCCATGAAATTTGTTTTCCTTACAGGAGTAAGAATGTGAGAATGAAAGTGGAGAAGACATAGACCTTGTCTAGGTTTTGTTAGCTGCTCACGTGAGCATTTCATAGATGTCTAGCCAGCTTGTTTGGTTTGATTGTTTTGAAAGTTTGACTCCTACGTTGTATTATAGATTGTGTGGACATTAGAGGGCCAAAAGTGTATATATGGAAGGTTGTACTTAATATCGCTTTTATTTTGAGGTTATCATTTGTAAATTTCATGAATTGTGACTGAGTCCTGGCGAGAGTTGGGCAGGCGGTCTGCTAAACTCTTGGTACGCCCTAGGGGGAGTTGGGGATGTCACAGGTGGTATCAGAGCTGCTTCGCGTGGTCTCTGCACGGTGAGCTTGGGGTCAAGTGGTGTTATGGTCCCGATTATGTGAATAGGTGTAAAAGACTAAGTGCCCTTCTTGGGCGTAAGTTATGAATCATGACAATTATAAGTGTAAATCCTTTATCATGAGATTTGGGAAGGATTGATATGTATGTCAGGTTGGAATCTCTAATATGGGTGATTTACTCTTGAGACCAGTCGGCTCGAGTTGTGATTTATCTTACTGTGAATTCTTATACTTGAGTACCAAAAAGTGGGGAGCACTAGAATAACGGTTTGTATCTTGATTACACTTGAGGTAAGTCTTGATGGCAAAGGACAAGGCGCGGAAGATTCCAACATTTGACCTACTAATTGAACGGATAAAGGGGATTGGATCTAAGAGTGCTATCATAGACTAATCTAGTAATAGTCTGGTTAGGGTTCCTATAGATGGTGGCTAGATTGTAGTGTACATTGAAACGTTAGCACTGAAGACCTGTTTCCTTTCTTCCACGAACGTGAGAATTTGATAAGCATTTATTTGATTTTGAGGTAGTTTAACGGTGTAACAGCCCCACCTTCCCCTAAGGCGAACCAAAGGGGTTGGCGGACTGCCTGCCCAGCTCTCGCCAGGACTAACGGTTCAGATTAGCGCGATCTAATACTTTTCGGGTCATACAACCGCGTGTGAACAAGTCGAACCCACAAAAATAAATAAAAAAAAAAACAAAGTCGGAGTCGGCCATGAAGAGGAACCGACACGTCAAAACCCAACCAAACGTCAAGCAAATATTTACATCTCACAAGTTCGCATATACAACCCAAAAGGGGCATACCAAAATGATTCAAAAGTGGATACATGTACGGTTTGCCAAATCCAAAAGAGAAATGGACCCAAACTATATTTAGGGTTTAAATCAATGAGCTATACAAAAGATATGTCCAACTAGCTCAAGTCGGCAACCGATTATCAAATCCAGTCCAAAAGTATTTATTTTTCCTGTAAGGAAAACAAAAGGAACAGAACGGGGTGAGCTTGCGCTCAATGAGGTACCAAACAGATAGCAATAAAATCATGGCATTTCACATTTAACCAATCAGATACACATGTCAGATGTAAAGCAAAGGAACTAATGATTCAAATCAGAAGGATACGGGTGGCTCTCAGGAGCCAAATTTCCAGCGCAGTACTTGATCCAAACCGGTTGACTCTCCGTCAACGCATATAGAACCAACGCGTCCGTAGACCCCTCTTTACACCGAATTCCGTCCACCAAACACCCCTTTACCGGGCCCGCTCACCGTAACCGAACAGAAATGGTAATACTCGAGTATACCCGGAATCAAGGGTCTCAATACCCAAAATCCCCGAACAGACTACCGTGGTTCGTTATCTAATCGTCCAGGCCCTTGCCGGCCCGAGTCGAATAACTTAGCCACAGGATTGAGCTCATAGGTCATTGAAATCCGAACAGATGCAGACACAGATAACAGATTCAGATACAGATACAGGATAGCAGATTCAGACGGCAGATTTAGATAGGCACTCAAAATTGGCATATGAGCAGATAGAAGAACGAGTGTGATAAAGTACACCCTCGCCTCCATTTTATCAAAACAGTATTTGGCTTCAATAGTCATAAATCAAGTATTCAGATATTCAGATATTTCACATAATGGGTAGCAGGTAGTGGAACACTCACCGGCTCAACTTCAAAAGTTTTCACTTCAGATTGGCCTTAATCGCCAAGAAACCCTAAAATAATCAAAATAAACCAATTGAAGGTTTTACTTCCAGAATCGAGTAAACAGAATGCACATGTGAGGCTCGACTACACGTCGTACGCCTTGCCAAATAAATACTAATGCAAGAAGGCAAAAACATGATTCCCTTGGAAACGAAAAGGTAGCATGAAGACCTAGGCGCAAACAACCCAAAAGCCTTTCATTCTACCAAAAGGCAAATCCAACTTAAAGGAACCAAACGGCCTAGAAAATCGGGCAGCACTTCCCCTAAATTTCTTACTTTTCCAGCCATTAAGGCTTCATTATATCCTCCAATCAGTCCCAACATCTCACACAAAATTCATCTCATTTCCCAAAAGCCGTTCGCTAGGCTCAAAGTGGTACAAGTACAAAAGTTAGCTAGGAGACAACCGAAATGAAAGCAAGCCCTAAAAGAGACTCGATAACCAGTCATATAGCCATACCAATTATAACCCTAATAGGGTTTCATATGCATAAATAAGCATCATAGGTAACCAGAAATTAAGAAATGGCTTTAACTTAGGCCTTAACAAAAAAAAACGTATTTGACCTCATAATGCGGTAATGACACCACTTTCACTACGGTTATCGGATGGGGGTGCAAGACCCACCCTTTCGAAGCTATGAAACAGGACTACAACAATGTAGAAGGCCACTCAGTCCAAATCCTAGTACAACTAGGTCGAAAATGCAGAATACCACAACCTGAACCGTAATTGCAGGTTTACAAATCACACAAAACGGTAATGAACACAACTCAGTCTATACAGGTCCAAATGCCGAAATTCCAAAGGCATATGTTAGCTAAGACATCCAGATACATTTCATCAGAAGACACCAACTTCAAAATCCAAACCAATTCCAGTCAAAATGGCCAATTACTAGTGCAGTTTTCGCATTCTGATCAACCCAGAACAGCAACAGTAAAAATGCCATATCTCACTCTACACTATTCCAAATGACCTGAAATTTTACAGGAACCTCAAACACATCAATACCTACAACTTTGATGTTTTAGGCCAAGGCCAATTCAGCCTCTATCTAGGAGCAAAAAAAACGGGCAGAATGTTCCAACCAAAAACCCTAACTTGCTGAAATTCTTCCAAACCAGAAATTGATTGCAATTGTTCACTTTTCCCACCTCCTTAAGTCATTATATACCATTTCTAATCATCCTAGATAGCCACACAATCATGCTTATATTAAAACAGAAAAATCCCCAAAAATAACAAAACTTCATCATTTCAACCACAAATTAAGAATTAATCCATAAAATTGCCTCTTATGTCACTACTAAACATAAATTAAACATCATAAGAGGGAGGAAAGGGGTTCATCAAGACTTACCTTAGAAACAAGAGAGAGAGAGCTATTGATCACCTTAACTTTCCAAAAAAAACTCCACCAAACAACTCACAAACACTAAGTGAAGAGGTTTTATGGAGTAATTGCAAGATCAAATGGTTGGATGGTTCACCTTGAGCAAGATTGGAGCTAAAACTTGAAGAGTTTCTTGCTTCCTTTTGGAGAGAGAGGGCCGGCCATATGAGGAGAGAAAATGGTGATTTTTGTGCAATTTTTAAGATATTTAACCTTTGGTAAAAAAAAGTCAAAAATTGGAATAGTAAATCTTCAAGTAAAACCAATAAGAGGGTGACACTTATCACCTCATTAATGCAATATTATCACTTCTTTTTGTGACGACCCCACTTCTCCCAAGGGCGAACCCAAGGGTATCGGCGGGCCGCCTGCCTAGCTCGCGCCAGGACTCAAAACTTAAAGTTCGAAAGAGCACTAAATACAATATATACAATCCCAAAAGAGTTATAATTACATTCTCCAAAAGTATCGAGTCAAACCACCAAAACAAAAACAAACATCCTAACTGTTCAACTATTACAAGCCAAACTAACTATACTAGTATACGAGCCAAAAGTCCCCGCGTCGGCCCCTGCTAAGGAAAACAAAAGGAATGGGGTAAGCTATATGCTTAGTAAGTAAACAGGGGCGAAAGCATAAATTTCACGTAACAGTTACACAATAAGAGTAAAGCAAAAGCAGAAAAGTAACATCACATAATAAGGATACAGGTGGCTCCAAAGCCAAGTCGTTGCCATGCGTGACCTCCTGTCGACACTCCGTCGACCATACATAAGGTCCGTAGAACTCCACTTGTACACCCACCGAACACCTTATCACCCTCACTGGCCAGTCACCTCACAAACTTGCCCAGGCGAACGAAATCACAAACTTGAGCTTGAGTCACAAGCTCGGGTCACAAAATTGGTTCACATACTCAGCGAACTGGGTTCACAAACTTGGTGACCTCAAACCAAGTTGGACTGACTTCGACCAAGCCCTAACCGGCTCGAATAGTCCATCTAGGTATTGAGTTCAACCTCAAACTCACAAAATTCACAAAAATTATTCAAAAGTCACCCTGAGCCACCAGCTCAAGGGTTTTAGTTCCAAAATTGCTCATATACATAAGCCATGTACAAATACGTGTGCAAATTAGGGTTTAGAGCGAGTGCGATAAAGTACAACCTCGTCTAAGTACCCTCTTCATACATATCGAAACACATAAGCAACTAACATACAAAAGCGGCCTGAATACTTACTCAAAAGACAAAAGTAGTACAAAAGCGGAAATCACTTCGTTTGTTGGCTAGTAGTGGGCCCCACCGGCTCCACCTAGTTCACCACCGTCTGAAATCGAAGATTGTGTCACAATATATCACAAACGGCTACTAACATACGTAAAACAAGCAAAACGGCAAAATTGGCACGCGCAAGTGCGAAAACGGCAAAAAGGGGCACGCGCGCGCGCGCAGAACGGCAAACGGGACGGCCAAATCTGCCATCTCAAACCATTTTGGTCGAAAGTTAGGCTAGGGGTATCGGATCAAGGTGAGCGAGACACCGTTTCGAAGCTATGAGAAAGGGCTACAATTTTCGTGAAGACACCTTAACCTAGATCTGAATAGGTATAGGTCAAAAAGGCACGAAATAGTGCCAGCCATTTCATGGCGGGTTACCAAACAGGCCCTGTTTACAAGGCCGTAACTCACGGCTCAAAAATCAAAATCAAGAAATTCCAGAGGCGTTAGAAAGCTGAGACATAAGGCTAAAACTTTGATGTTTTGGCTAAGACCTGAATCCATTCAGAACAGAACGAAAATCGAGTGTCAAAATACCCGTCAGAACTGTCCAAATACAAGGCAGTTCTGACGATCGATATTGTTTTGATCATAACAGGGGCTACGGAACTCGGATTTCGACGTACTTTATACCGTTTCGAAGCTGAGACCAAGATCTAAATTTCTTATGAAGGATTCAAGACCCAGATCGTACGGGATCAAAACGGAAAAATGCACGGCAGAAACTGAAATTCAAAACGTACACAAACGGACGTCTAAAACAGGTCTGAGGGTTTTGTCTATAACTCAGAATACATTAATCCGTTTGACCTGAAATTTTACAGGTAGATTTAGCACTTAAAAGGCTACAACGTTGAAGAAGGCCACTTAACCCAGTTTCGAGTATAACTAGGTCAAAACTGTAAGATACTAAACCAGAATCGTAAAACAGGTGAACAAACCGCAACTTGGTACAAACAGCATAACTCAGCCTACTTAAGTCCAAATTCAGAAATTCAAAAGGCATACGAAAGCTTAGAAACAGGGATACATTTCATCAGAAGACTGGAACGACCAATTCTGAAGCAATCCTATCCAAAATCACCAATTACAAGTGCAGTTCTTACATTCGGACAAAACCAGAACAGCAAGGGTATTTTCGCCATTTCTCATGCTACGCTACTCCGATTGACCTGAAATTTTACAGGAACCTATAAAATGTCATTCCCTACAACTTTCATGTTTTAAGCCAAGGCCAATTCGGCCTCTATCTAGGACTAAAATTTTCGGACAGAATGAAGAACCAAGAAACCCCAATTTTCCAGATTTCATTCAAAACAGAAATTACTTGCAATCTTCCACTTTTTCCACCATCTAGCATCATTACATACCATTTCCAACCATCATATATAGCCACACAATCATGCTTATATTAAAACAGAAAAAAATCCCAATAAATATAAAACTTCACTAAATCATCCACAAATCAAGATATAAGCCATAATTTTTCATCTCTTAACACCACTAAGCATGAATTAAGCTTCATTAGGTGAAGGAGAGAGTTCATTCATTACTCACCTAGTAAAACAAGAGAGAGGGAGTTGCTTGTCACCTTAGCTTCCACAAACACTTCACCAATCAACTTACTAATACCAAATGAAGAGGTTTTATGGAAGGAATTCAAGATTAACCGGTTAGTTTATGAGATTGAGCAAGATTAGGACAAGGAATTGAGAGAGATTTTTCTTTCTTCCTTTGGAGAGAATTTCGGCCAAGAGAGAGAAAAGAATGAGGAAGATTAAGCTTCATTTGTCTTATAAGAAGGTTGGAAAAAATAAGAATTAATTCTAGCCACAAGTTTGGTTAACACTTGGTTGAATCACAACCACACAATTTTCTCTCTCTTGTTGCATTTTGAACCACTAATTTTCGGCCAATAAGAAGCTAAGAGGGGGAAGATATTTTGTTCTATTAGTGAGAAACTTGTATAGCAAGTAAGTGGTGGTCAAATGGTGCGTTCAATCGGTAATGCGCGGGACCCGCCGGTTCGCGCCGTTTTTTCTTAAAACACACGTACTAGGGTTTTTACTTCCTATTCACTAACCTTATCTTATTGCTCCTAATCACATATTATTTCTCACTTAAAAGTCACTTTTAATCACCAAATTTGATTCTTTTTCCGTACCAAAATTTCATCCGGCGAAAATTGCAAAAACCCTAATTTTGCTCCAAACCTGAAACCGAAGAGTGAAACCCTACTTTCTAGGCTCACTTGCACTTATTATGGAATAACTGGATAGTAGGGTTTTAAATATTAATCCCTACATAGGGTTTTCGAAATACTCCCAAAACCAAACGTTACCGCCCAATTAATGAATATATCAACGTAGAACGAACTGGGGCCTCACACTTTTCCTCTCACATCAATCAAATCTCACTCTCTACTTATCTCTTAACACCCGATAAATTTTACACAGTATCCGAAACTTAACCTTAGTGGCCGAATTTTTCCGAACTTTTCGCACTAGCGGGTCCCACGTCCGATATATGTTCTTAATTTCTCAAAATCTATTCGATACTAGAAAAATCATCTAAAAATTATATTTACTCTTAAAAATAATCTAGAAAATTTTCCGGATACAGAAAGTGAAGAAAACAAGCCATTGAAAATAAGAAAACCTAGAAAGATTATAAAACCTAACAAATGGAAAAGTTACGGGTTCTCACAAACTGCAACTATAGAAGTATTTTTACCCCTCTTGTGATATTTGATACCCGTAGTTTGGTTCCCGATGAACTACCCTTGCCTACACTTCTTTGATACCTATTTATTAATGTCAAAGTATGAACTTGGCTTGATTATTATCATGCCGAGATCGAGAGTTTTGGAATTATGTATACGGATTTGAGAAAAAGAATTTGAGTTCTATACCTATATGCAAAAACTTGAGATAGGGTGTGAAACTTTTGATTACGAAATATGCTTAAGGGTTTCGTTATGAACATAAGTGCTAAGGATGCACCTTGTGTTAAGATCCCAGAATAAGAATAAGTGGTATTGTATCTTGAGTTATTGCCCTACCTGTGTTCCACTTTCTCATCTACCTCATTTGAGAATAGTTAAGTTTAATCTTTCGCAGTTGGATTGGAAGTTGTTGACCTTGGTCGATCAATCCTTGGTTTTGATGATTAACAAACCAAAATGTAGATTTGGGCTAATGTTTTTATGTGAGTAATTTGTTAGAACAGATTCTTGTGGCATAAAAGAAGAAGCAAAAACAGGGCACTCATGTCGGACGCTATCGGACGTCCGAAAGGATGAAGAACATCAAGAAGGAAACTCTGTCGGACGCTCGTGAGGAAGCATCGGACGTCCGGAAGGATCGGACGCACGCCTCGGACGCACATCGATCGCATCGGACGTCCGAGAAATTTTGCAAAGATTTGATGACTCTCTGCCTACGTTCGGACGCAGGGTTCGGACGTCCGACAGGTGGTTCGGACGTCCGACAGGCACCTGTCGGACGTCCGACAGGCCAACGGCTAGTTTTGACAGCAATTAATATTTGACCGTTGGAGAGTCTTTTGGAGCCATTTCTCACCTTCTATAAAAACCCCAAAGCACAAGAAGACTAGAGACTTTTGCCAACACAAAATACAAGCTTACAAGTGAGATTTTTGAGTAGAAAGATTCTTTGTTGGTTGTATAAGGGGTTGGGAAAGTTGGGTTGTGAGGTTGCTCAAGTGAAAACCTTGGTGAAGGTGAACCTATCACTTGGAGTGGTAAAACCTTGGTGAAGGTTGCCTCATTTGTATAAAATAGTTCTTAATTGGGTGAGTGATCTTTCAAGTGTAGGTTGTTGAGGGTTAACTAGAATTGTTGTAAAACTCCTTGGCTCAACCAAAGAGTGTTTGGGGTGAGGAAGGAGTGAACCTTCACTTGTACATCTTGGTTAGCATCGCCATCAATTGAAGAGGCTATTGGATTGATATTTGGTTTGCATTTCTTATCTTTTCTCTTTAATTAAGTTTTCTTTATTGTGCTTAAATTTGATATATCTTTGTGCATCATTGTGAAATTGTTTGTACTCATTGGGTTGCACCAGGCATTACAATTGGTATCAGAGCTTGGTCTCTTTTGATCAAGCTTAACCGCTTAGAGTAAAGATCATGACAACCATAAAAGTTTCTTTTTTAGAAGGGCAATCTATTGATAGACCACCTATGTTTAATGGTTCTCATTTTAGCATGTGGAAACAAAGAATGATGATTTTCTTACAATCCGTTTATATTGAATTATGGTATGTGGTAGAAGATGGTCCTTATGAAACTAGAATAGTTGACTCCACCACCAATTTGAGTAGATTAAAGACTAGACAAGAATTGAATGAAAAAGACAAGAGATACCTTTCTTTGAATGCCAAGGCCATGTGTATATTGTACAATGCATTAGATGTAAATGAATCTAGTAGGATTAAAGGTTGTAAATCTGCTAAAGATATTTGGGATAAATTGTGTGTATTTCATGAAGGTAACCAAGAGTTTAAAGAACAAAAGAAATCTTTGCTTGTTTCTCAATATGAATTTTTCAAAATGCATCCTCTTGAAAATGTTGATAAAATGTGTAGTAGATTTTGTGACATTATTGAAGATCTTAAATTGCTTGGAAAAGAATATTCTTTGGGTGAGAAAAATAGAAAGATTTTGAATGCCTTGCCAAAAGAATGGGAAAACAAAATAAATGCTATAGAAGAGGCAAAGGATTTAAATTCTATGTCCATTGAATCTCTTGTGAATTCCCTAACCTCTTATGAATTAAAACTGAAACTCAAAGTGCAAGAGGAAGAAAATGCAAGAATGTATATGAGAGGCATAGCTTTTAAAGCATCTCAAGTGGGGGATAACCCATCCTTCATGGGTAATGAAATCATGGAAGTGGACAATGATATAACTCCTCACATCAAAAGTTTCAAGAAGATCTTCAACAAGAGATGTTCAAGAGGAGATTGCAAAGTTACATGGGATGAATGCAATTCAAAAAGAGAAAAAGAAGAGTTGGCCCAAATAGCACTAATGGCCGTTGGAGAAGATGAGGTAAGTTCTTATCACTCTTCTTGTGATGAAGATAATGAAGATGATGATGTGAAAATTCTTATGATTAAAATGCATAAAAGTTTGAGAAAATCTTATGCTAAAAATAAAGATTTGAAAACAAAAATAAATGATTTGTTGGAAGAAAACTCCAAACTTTTTCAAGAAAACAAATGTTTGAGAATGGAAAATGATGATTTAAAAAATCAAAAAAATGTTTTGAAAAGGAAGTTGGAAGAGACAACAAAGTTTTATGAAAAAATGTTGGAGGAACAAAATTTGTTAAAGAAAAGAATTAATGACTTGAACGAGTTTCTCCAAAATGAAAAACAAAAGTTTTCTCAAACAAAAGAAAGCAAATCTTTTCAAGGCACAAATAAGTTTGTTATGATAAGAAGTAAGAAAATTAGTTGCATTAAATCCACCTATGTGCAAAATACTTCTATCATGTGTCACTTTTGTTGCAAATTTGGACATATGCAAAATGATTGCTATGTAAAGAAAAATATGAGAAAATGCATGAAATCCATGTGGATTGCTAGATCATGTCGTATTAACTCCCAAGGACCCTATAAAGAAATGGTACCAAATGAAATTTCTCATATTTAGGCACATCATGATGATTTGATCCAAGAAGTGCTATATGGTTGTAAGTACAATTGAAAATTTTGATATTCAATATGGTCTTGATTTGAAAAATAAAGGGGGAGTTTGTTTTTGATTGATGCCAAAAGGGGGAGTAGGATTTATTGAAATTTCTTTGTATGTTGGCACTTTCTAAGGGGGAGCTTTATTTGAACTTATTTGATAAAAGAAATCTTCATTTTGTTTGTCATCATCAAAAAGGGGGAGATTGTTGACCTTGGTCGATCAATCCTTGGTTTTGATGATTAACAAACCAAAATGTAGATTTGGGCTAATGTTTTTATGTGAGTAATTTGTTAGAACAGATTCTTGTGGCATAAAAGAAGAAGCAAAAACAGGGCACTCATGTCGGACGCTATCGGACGTCCGAAAGGATGAAGAACATCAAGAAGGAAACTCTGTCGGACGCTCGTGAGGAAGCATCGGACGTCCGGAAGGATCGGATGCACGCCTCGGACGCACATCGATCGCATCGGACGTCCGAGAAATTTCGCAAAGATTTGATGACTCTCTGCCTACGTTCGGACGCAGGGTTCGGACGTCCGACAGGTGGTTCGGACGTCCGACAGGCACCTGTCGGACGTCCGACAGGCCAACGGCTAGTTTTGACAGCAATTAATATTTGACCGTTGGAGAGTCTTTTGGAGCCATTTCTCACCTTCTATAAAAACCCCAAAGCACAAGAAGACTAGAGACTTTTGCCAACACAAAATACAAGCTTACAAGTGAGATTTTTGAGTAGAAAGATTCTTTGTTGGTTGTATAAGGGGTTGGGAAAGTTGGGTTGTGAGGTTGCTCAAGTGAAAACCTTGGTGAAGGTGAACCTATCACTTGGAGTGGTAAAACCTTGGTGAAGGTTGCCTCATTTGTATAAAATAGTTCTTAATTGGGTGAGTGATCTTTCAAGTGTAGGTTGTTGAGGGTTAACTAGAATTGTTGTAAAACTCCTTGGCTCAACCAAAGAGTGTTTGGGGTGAGGAAGGAGTGAACCTTCACTTGTACATCTTGGTTAGCATCGCCATCAATTGAAGAGGCTATTGGATTGATATTTGGTTTGCATTTCTTATCTTTTCTCTTTAATTAAGTTTTCTTTATTGTGCTTAAATTTGATATATCTTTGTGCATCATTGTGAAATTGTTTGTACTCATTGGGTTGCACCAGGCATTACAGAAGTGAATGAACATAAAAGTTATATGGCTCGAGTTTCCAATTGTAATTAGTTACTTATTCTCTTCCTTTGATTTGCCTGGCAAGTTATCATTTGATTTAAGTGAATTAGCAAGATGAAAAATTTGGTTGATATATATATATATATAAGGAAATAGAGATTCTTCGAAAGGAAGTAGAGTTCCAAAAGAGATTAACTGAGCACTATGAAGGATGATGGTAACAAGAATACGTAGAGAAAATTGAGCAGCTATACAAGAACATAGAATTGAAAAAGAAATACGAAGGGATCTCGGAAGATGTACGGAATAGGTTTCAATTAGTGCATGCATCTAGTTGAATAGCATCTCAAGACATTTCTAGTATTAAAGATAAAAAGGGTGAAGGAAGTTCTCGTGATATTAAAGGGAAACGTAAAGAGATTTGTGAAGATGAATTTGCTATGGAAGATAAAGAGAGGAAAAAAAAAGAAAGAATAGACATTTCAAGAAGAGATGCGTAGCTGCTAAGTTTGAAGCATGTAACAAAATTCAAACGGGATTATGTTATTTGAAAATTGGTGCATGTTTTAGATGTGGCTAACTTGGACATCAAGTGAGGAACTGCCCAAGACAAATGAATTTCAGGATGGTGAAGCAGTTGTAATAGTCAGAGTTAGCAATTAGTGAGGTTTTGCCTGAAATAGTTGTATTTATTGAACTATGTGTTACGCAAATTTTATGTAGTAATTTGTATCTCTGTGGGAACCAGTGAACTTGGAGCCTAATGTTTTGATTAGTGACATAAAATGTATGTGGTTGAGTAGCATTGAATCTCTATCCATGAATTAATTATCATAATATAGTCTTGAATTTAAACGACAATTCTTCATTTGTGGTTCGAAAGGAAGAAATTTTGATTAGAAAGAGGGATTCGGATCTAGTGGTACAATTGTAAAAATGAGAGGTGCCTTATGTTGTGGATGATTTGTCAACGTTCAGTGTATAACTTTAAGAATTAACAAGAGTAGTAACCAAGTTTCAACCCTTTTTTTCACCTTTTGACACCCTTATTGATCTTTCTTAACATGTTAATTTAGCCATTGTATTATTAAGTTTTTCTTTCTAGATAGATTGTGTTAGTGGCATGAGTGAGGAGAAGCTCTTGAGAAGTAGAAGAAAACACTGTAGAATTTGGTATTGTGAGCAAAGGAGAGAATTTCAAGAACGTAATTTCTTGAGGGGTAGAGAGTGTGAGGACCTGAAAATTTCCTTATTTTATATTATTTTATTTTAATTCTTCGAATACATTATCTATACTTTGCTTTATTACCTTAATTTTCTAGATATATTTATGAGTGACCCACGTTTTTAAATCATTTTCCTTGTATAAGTTCGTAGCGCATTATGGAAGTGGGAGCCACTAATGCAGTAAGAGCGATCAATTTTTGAAGACTAGGTGGATTTTGCATATAGGGACATTAGTTTATAAGGTGCTAAGGGATAATTAGAGGTTAGCTAGATAGATTAGCTTTGGAAGACAAAGAGATGAGACAAACCTTAAGGAGCCAAGTGTCGCGAAATCTTTAGAGGTTGGACTTTGATGAAGACTTTCTTAACTTTACTAAAACCAAATTTTGACCAAATTTCTTTCCATTTCTTCCTAGCTTGGCCGAAATTTGGATAGGAGAAAAATGAGAGAAAACTTCATTTTGAACCTCACTTTCTTGCTTGAATCTTGAGTTTCAACCATTGATTTTGCAAACTACTCCATAAAAGTTGATCATTAAGGAAGCTTAAGGGTTTTGGTGGAGTGATTTGGGAGGAGAAAGGTCTTGGCAACCTCTTTGCATAGGGTTCTAAGGTATTTATGGCAAGAAACTTTCCTCTACTTCAAATATTTGCAAACTAGTGGTTTAGGGTTGCAATTTTGTAGCTTTTATGAGAAATTTCATGGTTTAAGGTGATGATATGGAAAAATCCAACTTTTATGGTGAAAATTTCTGCCCTGATATGATGCTTAAGCTTGTCCATGTTTTAGTAGCTTTGCCATGTGAAATATCTAGCTTTTATATGTTAGTTTTGCTTGCTTAAAGAAAATTTCAGCTTGTATGTGAAAATTTCAGCTTAGGGTTTTCAAAATTTAGCTTGATTGTGATTGGTTTTGACCTATAAATTGACTATATTTGGATGGTGTTGTGGCCTACATTAAGTGTATTTGATAGTTTAAGATTTGTGGTTGCTTTTGAAATGAAATTTGATGTTGATTTTGGATGGAAAAGTAAAGAAAACAAAGGAAGTGCTGCTGAAAATTTTCCGCAGGAAACCTTGAGCAATCTTGGAAAATCTGTTATATCTTAGTGTAGGAAAGTCAGAATTGAGTTTCGTTTATTGCGTTTGAAACTAGATTTGGAGTACTTTGTACCATGAAAATTTTAGAATTTTCCCATTTCCTACAAATATCTGTGATTTTCCAAAGTTGACTGAATTTCGATTCTTGTTCGGTCTTTCTACTAGATAAAGCAGCCGGTTGAGGATGGAATTTGACTGACTTATGGATAGAATCTTACAAAGGTGTCTTCTGGGAAATTGTAACCCTTTGATTTTATTTTCTTACGGTATAAAGATTATAAATTTTGGACTTAAGAAGCTTTAGATATGATTTTTCAAATAGTATTGCACAAAATTGGAAAAATTCTGTTTTCCTAGAACTGTTTTCCTTTCATTTCCAACTTTAAGATTGGAGTTGGTAAACTATTTTGAGGTTAGTTTATGTGTGGAGCTGAGGTTTAAATGAAAGAAAATTAAGTTTTGGAAACCTTAATTTCTTCATATATTTTGATTTTGTATTGCTAGTCTTTTAATACAGTATATGACCACAAGACTCGAGAGAGTTCAAGAGGATCAACCAGGGTTAAAGTGAAGGGTTGCAATTGATTGGTGAGTGTTCTAAGTGCATGAAAATATTTACATGGAATGTCTCCTTGCTTGAATGACATGCTTGTTTGGTTAAAGTAATTGCGCTTGAATTGATGACTTTTGGGACGAGGATGTACTCTATCATACTCGATCCTTGTAGTTAACTTCTTGATATTGATACGAAATGAATTACTTTGCTTGCACTTGACTTGTTGGTCACTCGGGTGATTATCCCACCGAATTTCTTATTGCTTGGGGCGCGTGTTACATGCTCACTGGTGCTAGAAATTGTTAGGTACTTGATTTATTGTCTCATGCGTAAGTGTACACTTTATCGCGCTTGACCTAATTCGACTAAACTTTTGATATTCTGTTAAAACATGTTTTGGCTGTTTTGTATAACTGAAATGTGGCCAAAATCTGGCATAAGCAATCAAATTATTTTCTGCCTTCCATGTCAATCCGGCCTTGAATCTGGTCAATATTTGGCCGGATTTGTTGAAGAAATTTCTGATTTCTGGGTTTTTCCTCCAATTTTCTTGTTTGATCAGGTTTCGTACCCACCTGATTTTCAACTGTTCGGATTTGAAAAACTTAAAATGTTTGAAACATGATATATTAAGCTTATTTGTGACTTGAGCCTGTTTAGGTGAGTGTGTTCTGATGTTGTGAGAACTCGTACTTTTCCCATTTTCTAGGGTTTTATTTATTTAATGGCTTGTTTTCTGCATTTTCTTTAGTAGGAAAATTTTCTAGATAATTTTTATGAGTAAATATAGTTTTAGATGATTTTTCTAGTATCGAATAGGTTTTGAGAAATTAAGAGTGTATACCGGATGTGGGACCCACTAGGGCGAAAAGTTCGGAAAAATTCGGCCAACTAGGTTAAGTTTTGGATACTGGAATTAATTTACCGGGTGTTAAGAGATAATTAGAGGGTGCTATTTGGATTGGTGTGAGAGGAAACAAAAAGATAGAGATGCTTTAAATATGGTGACAAGTGTCACCAAATGGTTGGAGGAACTTTAAGACCACTATTCACCTTTTTCCCATTTGACCAAATAAATCAAAAAATTTACCAAAAATTCCTCATTTTTTTCTTCCTCTTGAACGGCTACATCAAGAAAAAAGAAAGGGAAAAGCTCTCCAAGTTTTGCTTCAATCTTGCTCCAATCTACTAAATCAACCATTTCATCTTGTGTTTGTTCCATAGAAACCCTTAAGTGAGTGATTGTGAGTGGTTTGGTGAAGTTGTTTGGAAAGCTAAGGTGACTAGTAGCTCTCTCTCTTGGGTTGCTAAGGTGAGTTGTTAAGGACCTCTCTCCTCCCTCTAATGATGTTAAATTCATGATTGGTGGTAGTATAAGATGCAAATTTATGGATTATATCTTGATTTGTGGTTGAATTGATGAAGTTTTGTAATTATTGGGGATTTTTCTGTTTTCATATGAATATGATTATGTGGTCATGTATGATGATTGGAAATGATATTTGAGGAATCTAGAAGGTGGAAAAAGTGGTTAATTGCAAGAAATTTCTGTTTGGAAGAAAATTGGAAAAACTAGGGTTTCATTGTTCTTCATTCTGCCCGGTACTGTAGCTCACAGTTAGAGACCGCATTGGCCTTGGGTTAAAACATGAAAGTTGTAGGGAATGATATTTTAGAGAAGCTTACAAAATTTCAGGTCAATTGGAGTAGCGTAGCTTGAGAAAAGTCGAAATTACCCTTGCTATTCTGGTTTTACCCGAATTTGAGAATTGCGTCTGTAATTGGTTATTTTAGTTAGGTATGCTGCAGAATTGGTTGTTGAGGTCTTCTGATAAAATGTAGCTCTGTTTCTAAGCTTTCAGATGGCTTTGGAATTACTGGATTTGGACTTAGGTAGCTTGTTTTATGATGTTTACACCAGAATGCATTTTGTGAAACTGTTTTTCCGGTTCTGGTGTAGTATATTGCATTTTTGACCTTGTTACACTCGAAACTGGACAGAGTTGCCTTCTGGAACATTGTAGCCCTATCTCTTAGCTTTGAAACGGTGGGTCTTGCACCTTCATCCGATAATCGTAGTGCCTTTGGTGCCATTACCGTAAAATGAGGTCAAAAACTGTTTTTTTCAGGGCTAAAGCTAATTCCATTTCCGGATTTTTCTGGTTTCCTCTAATGCTTGTATATGCTTATGGAACCCTATTGGGGTCGTATTTGGCATTGGTTTATGACTCGTTATCGAGTCTCATTGTACCTTTTTGCATGGTTTAGGGCGTGACGGTGGTTCACGATGTTCTTTTGACGGAAGTGCATGAAACACCATTTGCAAGCTTGGTGAGTGTACTACTCATTTGTGTGTTACTATATGGCTTTGATACTTGAACTTGATGCGTTGAATGTTAAATGATTGAAGTGAGAGCGTACTTTATCACTCTCCCTTATTGCTTATCATGTTATTGGAATGTTACATGAAATGAAAGTACTTGACTTGGTGTCGTTTGGACGAGTATCCAACGACCATGATTGTTACCATTGAGCTCAACCCCATTGGTAGTTGATTGAATCGAGCCGGCAAAGGCTTGGTCGCGCCAATTAATGAACCTTGCGGACTGTTATGGAATCTTGTAGTATGAGAAACTCTCGATTCCGGTATACTCGAGTAATACCACAGTGCAAGTGTTTGGAGTTCGGGCCCGGTAGGGGAATGTTAGGTGGAAGGAATGGAAGTAAAGTGAAGTCTACAGTTGGTTACTTTTAAACATTGACGGAGAGTCAATGAGATCCGATCAAGAATGCAAACGAGGAAAAGGGCTCTTGAGAGCCGCCCGTATCCTTTTATCATCATTATTGATGTGTGTCTTTATTTACTTTTGATGAATTGGACTGAAAAGCTTGATGCATCTATAAACTTGGTTGCTTGAGTAGTATTATCACTGGGCAATTAGCTCACCCTATTCCCTTTTGTTTTCCTTACAGGAAAATAAATACTTTTGGACTGCAATTGATAGTTGGTTGCCGAATTGAGCTAGTTGGACATATCTTTTGTATAGCTCATTTATTGAAACCCTAAATGTACTTTTGGGTCCGTTTCTCTTTTGTTTTGGCAAACCATACATGTATCCACTTTTGAATACTTTTGTATGCCACTTTGGATTGTAAATACTAAAGTTCAAGATGTGAATGTTTACTTGATATTTGGTTGGGTTCTGACGGGTCGGTTACTACTCATGGCTGACTCCGGATTTCTTTATTTTATTTTATTTTATTTTGACATGTTGACTTGTTTATGCGCGTTTGTAAGTTCCGGAACGCAATAGATCGCTCTAAACTGTACCGTTAGTCCTGGCGAGAGCTGGGCAGGCAGTCCGCTAACCCCTTTGGTTCACCTTAGGGGAAGGTGGGGCTGTCACAGGTGGTATCAGAACCTAGGTTTGAATTAGCCTGGGTGTAATAGAAATGCTCGATTTGAGGGTTCTTTGTTTATGGCCTTTAAGCTTATTTATGGTTAATTGCTCTTTTGGTGTAGGATGGCCGGATAGGGTGAGCCTAGTGATAGTCCTCCGGGCGAGAGACCTCGTGGAGCGCTCCCCGTGATACCATACCAGATACGGCCAAGAGGGGCCGTCGTGCGCTGGAGTCCGTCTAACCGCCTCAGACGGTGTGAGTGCCGCCATACCTATGCTTACCCTAATGCTTTAGTGTGGGCCGTGGTCGAGGAGCGTAAGGAGTTAGCTGCAGATAACGCTAGGCTTGAGGCCGAGGTGACCCAGCTTAGGGTGGCCAATGAGAAACAGGTCGAGCGCATTAAGGGCTTGGAGTACGATGTGCTAGAGGTAGAGGATAGGGTGGATGACCTCTGCACTCAGCTTAGGGAAGTCCGTGAGCGCGAGTCTAAGAGAGCCCGAAAATTGAAGGTTCGAGCTGCCTCGATCCTGAACCTCTGTACTGACGTGGTCAAGGGCGTGAGCGACGAGGACTCATGTGCGGGGCCCAAGGCTGGGGTTGGATCTACCCCGTCGGGTGCGTCTACTAGCCCATCGACGGACTAGGTCGCGACTCCTAGGTTATGGATAGTTTTGTTTCTGTATATAGGGATAGGGAAAGAGCCTTAGCTAATCGTTTTGTACGTTGGATTAGCTACGTGTATATTTCTTTTGATGAGGCCATTCCCTTGGGAATTGTCCATGTTTGTACTTGACTTGACTGTACTTGACTTGACTGCTTGTTGCTATGCGTGTTGTGTGCCTTGTTTGGAATGTATATATGTTTTTAAAAGTTTTTGGATTTTACTTACATTCATTGTTATTATATTGGTTTAGTACAATTGCCTAGACCAAGTAAAGTTTATGGAAGGAACACGTAGTGGACGGGGACATGGGCGCGGGAATAGGCAACCTACGCCAAACCGGGGTGCTGGGGAAACCTCCTCTGGACCCAATCCTGAACCGAGAGTTGACCCCAATGTACAGATAGCTGTTGCTATACAACAAATGACCAACCTGCTGGCACAAGTGGTGCAACAACAAGGCCAGAATCCAAACCCTAATCCTGGAAACCCTGGCAATCATGTCGAGAGCAAAGACAGAGCTCTCGAATGATTTTAAAAGTTTGCTCCACCCAAGTTCATTGGGGGACTCGATCCGGATGTCGCCGGAAGGTGGCTCGAAAATATGATCGATATTTTCGCTGTCCTGCACTATACCGAAGAACGGCAGGTGACTTTTGCCTTTTCCAGCTGGAAGGGGCGGCTCGTTCCTGGTGGAATGTCATACGGCAAAAATGGGAACGGGAACAAACGCCCAGGACTTGGGTAAATTTTATGAGAGAGTTTAACGCGAAATTCTTCCCTCCTCTGGTTTAGGAGAGGAAGGAAGATGAGTTCGTCGGACTCCGCCAAGGAGCTCAATCGGTGGCGGAATACGAGAGCCAGTTCACTTGCCTGTCCAAATTTGCGCCTGAGTTGATTGTGACAGAATAACGGCGAATTAGGCGTTTTATCCAGGGCCTAAACGTGGAGATTCAGAAGGACCTCGCAGTGGCTCAAATTAATGCTTTTAGCGAGGCCATTGAGAAAGCCCAACGAGTAGAGAGTGCCAGGGTCCAAGTACGGAACTTCCAGGCGAAGAAGCGGGGTTTTCCTGGAAGCAGCTCTGGACAAGGGGATAAAAGTACTCCCTCCAAGTTCGGACGAGGAGCTGGAGATGGACGACAGACCGGTTTCGGCAGAGGGGCTCAGTCCAGGGGTGGCTCAGTTGGAAGAGGCCAAGGCGGAAACTTCCAGAAGGGTTCCGGTTCGGCATCCCGTGGGCCTTGTGGATACTGCGGAAAGCCGAATCACTCCGAAAATAGTTGCTGGAAGAAAAGGGGCAAATGTCTGCGTTGCGGAAGCGCAGACCACCAGCTTGCTACCTGCCCACTTTTAAAGCAAGACGAAAAGGGGGCTCAAACCGCGCCAAAGACCAATGCTGGACCAGTTAGGGGAGATGGGTCCAAACCTAAGGTGCCAGCTCGAGTGTATTTCTTAGAGCCCCAATAGGTCCCAGATTCCTCAGAGGTCGTAGAAGGTACGATTCCTATTTTTCACCGTTTTGCCAAAGTTTTAATTGATCCTGATGCCACTCATTCCTTCGTTAACCCTGATTTCATGTGCGGCATCGATATAAAACCTACTAGTTTACCATACGACCTAGAAGTTAGTACACCTACGGGGAATCAATGTTTGGTTACTAGTATGGTTTATAAGGAGTGTGAAGTGTGGGTAGGAGAGAAGAGATTGTTAGGGGACTTGATAAGCTTAGTCCTCAAAGGGTATGATGTGATATTGGGTATGGATTGGCTAGTTAAGTATAATGCCCAACTGGACTGTAAAACAAAAGTGGTAGAATTCCGCATCCCTGGTGAGGCAACCATAAGGTTGGATATAAGGGGTAGGTTAGCCTCATCTGCTTTGATTTCGGGCATTTGGGCTAGGAAATTGCTAAGTAGAGGGGCGCAAGGATTTTTAGTCTTTCTGATTAATACCCCCACGGATAAGTTAAAAGTGGAAGACGTGGCCATAGTAAAGGAATTTCCGAATGTATTCCCTGATGAGTTAGTAGTTCTACCTTCGGAAAGAGAGATTGAATTCAAAATAGACCTGCAACCGGGATCCTCATCGATCTCAAAAACACCATAACGAATGGCTCCTGCTGAGCTCAAGGAGCTAAAGATGCAATTACAGGACCTTCTGGAGCGGGGATTCATTCAAGAGAGTGGGTCTCCTTGGGGAGCTCCTATGCTGTTTGTGAAGAAAAAGGACGGTGGGTTGAGGATGTGTATCGATTATCGGGGCCTGAATAATATTACGGTGAAAAAAAAGTATCCACTGCCCCACATAGATAAGTTGTTTGATCAGTTGCAGGGAGCGGTGGTCTTTTCGAAACTGGATCTCCGCCAAGGGTATTACCAGTTATTAATCAGGAAGGAGGATATTCCGAAAACCGCCTTCAACTCGAGATATGGGCATTACGAGTTCGCAGTTATGCCCTTTGGACTAACCAATGCTCCTGCCGCCTTCATGGATTTAATGCATAGGGTTTTTAAGCCCTACCTGGATCGATTTGTTGTAGTCTTCATCGACGACATTCTAGTCTATTCCAAGACACGTGAAGAGCATGAGCAGCACTTGAGGGTTGTCTTACAAACCCTAAGAGACCATCAACTATACGCCAAGTTCAGCAAGTGCGAATTTTGGCTGGAGAAAATTGCTTTTCTGGGACACGTAATTTCTCAAAAGGGTATTTCAGTTGACCCGGCGAAGGTAGAGGCTGTGACTAATTGGAAGAGGCCAGAAAATCCCACCGAGGTCCGTTGCTTTCTAGGGCTGGCTGGATATTACAGGCGTTTCATCAAGGACTTTTCCAAACTGGCCGGTCCCTTAACCGACTTGACAAAGAAACATGGTCGGTTCCTTTGGAATACCCGAAGCGAGACGAGTTTTCAAGAACTAAAGAAAAGATTGACCATGGCTCTAGTGCTAGTCTTTCCAAACGGAGTGGACGGATTTGCTATGTATACTGATGCCTCACGAGAAGGCCTGGGTTGCGTGTTAATGCAGAACCGTAATGTGACCTCTTTTGCCTCTAGGAAGCTGAAACCCCACGAGCAGAACTATCCAACCCACGATCTGGAGCTAGCTGCCGTTGTTTTCGTTCTTAAGAAGTGGAGACATTACCTATATGGGGTAACCTTCGAGGTTTACTCCGATCACAAAAGCCTGAGGTACCTCTTCTCACAGAAGGAATTGAACATGAGGTAGTGACGATGGATGGAATTTTTGGAGGATTACGACTGTACCATCAACTACCATCCAGGAAAGGCGAACGTAGTGGCCGATGCTTTGAGTCGCAAGGCGCAAGTAGCCGGGTTAATGATTAAAGAGTGGAATTTACTCGAGTTGGTTTGTGAGTGGAAACCCTGCCTTGGGAGCCATAAGGTGATTTTTGGCAATATTAAAGTGACTTCCACTCTCTTGGAGAGAATTAAAGAAGCTCAAAAGGAAGATTCAAGAGTGCAGAAATGGGGAGAGAAAGTGGGAAAAGGGGAAACGACGGATTTCAATTTCAGTCCTGAGGGTATTTTAAAATACCGGAACCGAATAGTGGTGCCGAAAGATGAGTCGTTGAAAACAGAAATTCTAGAGGAAGCTCATCGGTCCAAGTATACTATCCATCCGGGTAGTAGCAAGATGTATCAAGATCTGAAAGGAACCTATTGGTGGGATAATATGAAGAAGGAAATCGCTCTATACGTGCAAAAATGTCTTGTTTGCCAACAGGTTAAAGCAGAGCATCAAAAACCATTGGGCTTGTTACAACCCCTTGAGATACCCGAGTGGAAGTGGGAAAACATCACCATGGACTTCGTTTCAGGTTTGCCACGAACGCAACGAGGACACGATGCCGTTTGGATAATCATCGACCGGTTAACCAAATCGGCCCATTTCCTGCCGGTAAACATGAAATATTCCATGGACAAGTTGGCCCAACTGTACATGAACGAGATCGTAAGGCTACACGGCTTCCAGTCAGTATCGTCTTCGATCGAGATCCACGTTTCATATCTCAATTCTGGCAGAAATTCCAAGAGACGCTAGGGACGAAACTCAATTTGAGCACAACCTATCACTCTCAGACGGATGGACAATCGGAACGAACAATCCAAACTCTCGAGGACATGCTACGGACTTGCATTCTGGATTTTGGAGGCAACTGGGGTCAACACATGACCTTAGTAGAGTTTGCATACAACAATAGCTACCATTCGTCAATTCAAATGGCTCCATATGAAGCACTATATGGACGGAAATGCCAGTCACTAATTTACTAGGATGAAGTTGGCGAGAGAAAGGCGCTAGACCCAGCAACTATTCCATGGATGGAGGAGGCGCGAGAAAAGGTCAAATTAATACGGCAACGACTCCAAACTGCTCAAAACCGACAAAAGAGCTATGCGGACAATCGAAGGAAAGACTTGGAGTTCGAAGTTGGAGACCGTGTTTTCCTCAAGGTTACACCGTTACGGAGCGTCACGGCGGGTAAAGGAAAGAAATTGCAACCGAGGTTCGTTGGACCCTACAAGATCCTCCAGAGGGTAGGAGCGGTAGCATATCGATTAGAGCTGCCGTCCAGTCTCTCTCGAATTGACGACGTCTTCCACGTCTCGATGCTCAAAAAGTACTATCCCGACTCTTCCCATATCTTACACCCAGAGGAGATCGACGTGGACGAATCGGTTGCTTACGAAGAGAAACCTGTCCAAGTGCTTGACCGAAGTACACCCTACCCTCATTAACTAGCAAGTACGAGAAACATTTCATTTAAACACTTAACATGCACTTGACACTCACCAAAAATCATGAGAGAGAAAAGTTAAGCGGCTAAACGGGTTCTTCGGAGTCCTTGTATTCACCTAAGACATGTATAATCACGATCATTCATGTGCATATTTAAGGCCAAGCAAAAATATCAAGTCGTTTTCGTGTTTATTGTAAAAATCAGGAAACTGGAGGTTTATGATAGAAATCTTTAGAAAATCGTAACTTAATATTTACAAGTCCAAAATTTGTATGGTTGATACCGTTGGAAACCTAATTGAAAGGGCTAAAACTTTGTAGAAGACACCTTGATGAGATTCCATACAGATTTTGCCCAGTTTTTCCGTCAATAGACTGCTACAGTAAAATGCAGGGCAGGGAAAATTCTGTTTTCCAACAGACTTTGAAAAATCACCAAAAATCACAGAAAATGAGTTAGCCCCTGAAATTTACATGGTTTGTAACCTTATGTGTCTAGTATTTGGAGTGGTATACATGAAAATATAACTTTTTTTTTTCCGAAACTGGTTTGATGTTCTAAAAAGCAGATTTCCAGTTTTCACTTTAGCAAGTTCACTCCTTTCTTTTCCTTTGAAGAGCCAATCGGTTTAATCAACCCAAATACACTTAAACTCCATTATTTTGGCAAAACTTTAACTCAAATAAAAGCTCCAAGAATCTGAAATTTTGTCCCAAAAATTTCGGCTAACATGAAAGATTCAAAACAAAAATTTTTCCTCTTGCTATACTTAAACACACACAAGTTCACCCATCCAAATTAAGGAATATTGTGACAGCCCCACTTTCCCCTTAGGCGAACCAGAGGGTTCAGCGGACTGCCTGCCCAGCTCTCGCCGGGACTCAGTCGTTCATTCACACAAATCGGAAATAGAACCACAAGAAAGAGCAAAACGAGGATCCAAAACTTAAAACAAAACTTATATACATTGCTATCTCAAAAAAAAGTACAACCGTCGAAAATACAAAAGTTCTCAAGTCACCATACAACCAACCCGTGCCAAGCACTAGGGCGAGAACCAAAACAAAACCAAAACTAGACCCAGCCAGTCGATACAGAGCTCTCGGCCCTGCTCGCCTACCCTTGTTAGGGAAAACAAAACTAAAGGGATGAGCTAAAAGCTCAGTGAGGTTCTGAACATAGGATCAAGCCATAAATCAAACAATAAGTCAAGAAACATTTACCACATTTACAATAAGTCACAAATGAAAAGGATACGTTCGTTCATTCGTTCGTTCTCCTGTCATTCCCCTTATTCCTTCATTCGTTTGAAAATGCATTTTTCATTTATCAATAAAATCCTCGTTCGTTCGTTCGTTCATTTCATTCAACCCTTCCTGGACATTGGCCAGGCTCCACCAACCTTCAAGGTAATACTCGAGTATACCAAACGTTCACCCAAGTCACCAAATCGCCTGACCGATTCCGCTTCTGGCTCGAGTCGATCGGTAACAAGGGGCAGGGCCCAGTTCAGCCAAAAGGCTTACATTCATGCACAAGTAACGTTCCAATCATTCAATCTTTGAAAATTTCACATTTATTTAGGTCGGGTGTGATAAAGTACACACCCGCCTAGAAAACTAGTTTTTGGAAATCATTGAAAGCACTTAACACGTTATCAAACAATAATACAAGTCATGAAGTCAAGAAAATATAGCAAACAAGGAACACTCACCGAATTATGCAAACTAACGTCCAAAATGTCCTATCGGATCTTACCCTCGGTCACTGAGAAAACCTATGATTCGACGAGAAAGAATATTACAATTCATCTAGCAAAACAAGTAAGTGGAATCAAGGAACTCGACTAGTTACGAGTAAAACGGATAAATGTGACTTTAAAGTGAAAATAAAGCCATTTGGATCTGTGGACGGAAACAACTAGGGTGTCATAAACCAAACTCAAAGGGTTATAACAGTTCCAATGGAAAACACTTGAATCAAAGTCAAGTCGGAATCCAACTAGATAGGCTCAGAAATATTATTTTTTCGGAATCGTTTATGTGGTTCAAAATCAATATACATTCAAGTAGGTATTATGGCCTACATGTCTTGACTGAGAAAACCTTAGGTCATACCTCTATATTTTGGTATGAAGTAGTAAATAAACATTTGAAGGTTCAAATGGAAAAGGTATCATGTTTTAAGATGGAAAACGGTCATAGTATTTGCCAAACGAAAAATATACAAGTTCAAATAGAACTTAGCCCTCGAGCAAAAATTTGGGCAGCATGCCCTCTGTATTTTCCTATTTCCAGCCATTTATGGCTTCATTATTTTTCTCATTCAAACCCAAAGGTACACACACAACAATTTAATTTCAATAGCTGTTCAATAGGCTCAAGACAATACAAGGACAAAATCAAGCTAATAACAAGTACGGAAATGACGTTTAGGTTAGAAAACAAAAGGCAGATTTGCTGTTGTTTAGCGGAACTAACACAATTGAAGTGACACTAGTCGGATTGAGGTGCAATGTACACCATTTTGAAGCTAAGAGAAAGGGCTACAATGTTGAAGAAGGGCCCCCAGTCCAGTTTGCAATATATCTAGGTCAAAATTGAAATATACGAAACAGCAATAACTCAGGCTACCGAAGTCCGATTGAAGTGTATCTTATGGTGTTTCGAAACTAAAACACAACCCTACATTTCTTATGAAGACCTCCAAATCCAAATCATGCATTTTCATGGCCAAAAATAGAAATTACAACGAAAACAGAAATCTGGACGCGGAACAGGGTTCATGGACAGTCAAGGGTATTTCAGTCATTTTTACATGCTACAGTCATCGGATCAAGTTGAAATTTTGTAGGAAACTATTTTATACTATTGGTTACAACTTTCATGTTTTGGCCAAAATCTAATTCAGTAAGTATCATGGTGAAAAGTCACGGTCAGATTGGGTGAAATGTCAACCCTATTCGCTGAACACCTACCTAGACCAGTCTGGGTATTTCCGTCTTATCTCAGGCTACTGAGCTTGGATTAGGATGAAATTTTACAGGAAACTAGAAATCATCATTCTCTACAACTTTCATGTTTTGGGCTAAGGCCAATTCGGCCTCTAACTGGGTCAAACAGAAACGGGCAGAACAGGGGTTAGTGAAACCCTAATCTGGAATCTTTGCCCCAAACCAGAATTTTTGTACAATCTATCACATCCAACATATATCAACTTCATTTTACACTATAACTAACCAACACCAAACATATGAAATCATAAAAATCAAGCATAAAATAAAAATTCATCAATCTCCACCAAAAATCATAAAATCTTCCACTAAAACATCTCTTTAGCCATCACAAGTCATGAATTCACCATTATTGAAAACAAACAATGGATATTTACACACCATACCTTGATAACTCACAAAAGGTAGTAGCTTAGGTCTCTTGCTTCCAAAACAACTCCACCAACTTCCTCAATCCTACCTAGCTAGAGGTTTTTATGGAATAATCTCAAGATTAATCGGTTGGATTGCAAGATTTAGGCAAGATTAGAAGCAAAAGGTTGAGAGTTTTCTTTTCTTGTCTTCTTGAGAGAGAGAGAGAGTCGGCCAAAGGCTTGCAAAATTGGGTGATTTTTGGGTCAAAATTGAGTATTAGTAAAGGTAAGAAATAATGGTCAAAGTCCAAGCTCGAATGAAAAAACGACACGTGGCACTTGTAAGTTTAACACTTATCCTTTTGTCTCTCCATCATTAACCATCTAAGCAACCTCTAATCATCTCTTAACATCTAGAAAATTAATTCCAGTACACAAAACTTAACCTAATTGGCCCAATTTTATCGAACTTACTGCACTAGCGGGTCCCACGCCCGGTATACGCTCCAAAAATCTCATGATCTAAATTATACTAGAAAAATAATTTAAAACCCTATTTGTTCATAAAAATTATCTAGAAAATTTTCCTAATAAAGAAAATGCATAAGAAGCGTGCAAATAAATAAAATAAAGCCTAGAAAATAAGAAATTTTACGGGTTCTCACAAGTATCTTGCAATAATTAACAAGCCAAACATGTAATAAAGCAAGATTTGTCACATATATGCATCTAAAGCTCATAATACCTCTAGACCTCTACCTATCATCATGCCAAAAACAAGAAAGCAATTAAAATCCTCAAGCTAGTCACCCCGAACCAATGCTCAAGGGGAATCACAATTCACAAATCACATCACATATCACACACACAAGTCACATCCAATACACAACAACCAACCAATGGCCTTAGGTCGAGAGTAGTGTGATAAAGTACACCCTCGACCAAGCATCCAGTAACCACATTGACCACATAAACACATTGGTAAACAGGTCACTCAAATAGTGGAAAGTCACATGTCCTTTGGCGAGTGCAATAACGTATTCACTCACCTAATAAGAAAGTACAGTTCGTAAATCCATTTACCAAATCCTTTTAGTAATTTAAGCACAACTCGAGCTACACTTATCGGATTGAAACAAGCAATATACCGTTTCGAAGCTAAGGCATATATCTACCATTCTTATGAAGACATCTCTACCCAGTTCTCACCCTAACTAGGTCAAATTTACCAAAACAACCCCAGTTTCTCGGTTCAATTCTCACTAACACAATTACTGACAGTCCTGATTCAGTTAATCATAACTCAGTACACACAACTCCGATTCAGGTGATTCCAAAGCCATTTGAAAGCTAAGATACAAGGCTACAATTATTAAGAAGACATCAACAACCAATTCAGTAATATTCCTGGTCAAACTAACCAATTACAGAGGCTGATTATCATTTCTGATAGAAACAGGGCATCAAGGGTAATTTGGTCATTTCACAAGCTACCCTGCTCCGATTGAGCTGAAAATTGACAGGAATAATTTAAAATCAATTCTCTACAACTTTCATATTATGTTATAAGGCTAATTCAGCCCCAAACATTTTCGAATAATCACAGAAATTTCGGACCGTACTCTCCCTTGAAATTTCCAGATTTGAAATCTTCTTTTGGAACCATTTTACAACCCCATTTGAAGGGTTTTTTTTTTTTTTTTTGTAAGAGAAAATGACAGCTTAAAGCTTAACTTTTTAGCTCCCAAATCAATGTTTAAATTTGTGAAAACACAGCCAAGAAAAATAGAGAAAACAGAAACCATTTCGGTCCCCCCTCTCTCTCCTTTCTCCTGATTTCTGTTAAGGCTCTTCCCTTCCAAAGTTCAAGCCACAACTCCAAATATTCACACATATACCAATAAAAAATCATGCTAAAAACGAAGATCATACATTTGTGGGAATCCCAAGAGCCCGTCCCTTAACCAAAACCAACAAGAATTCAACCCAATGAAGTTTCAAGATTCACTCTTCAAGAGATAACATGAAAGCTCTAGCTTTTGGGTTAGAGAACTACCTCAGGTTCTAGCTGATTTTCCCAAGGCTAGGATGTCCAATCTTCACCACGAAGAGATCTCTTTCCTTCTCCAAGAATCTGGCCAGCCACCACAAGGAGCTCCTCTCGGTTTCTCCCTCTCTTTCTCTCGGCTAGAAGTTGGAGATGGAGTGAAGCTAGAAGTTGGTTGGTCATGGAGTTTGAGTTGAGGAAGAAGAAGATAGAGCTTTGGCTAGAAAGAGGGAGAGAGTGTGTGAGGGTGGTCGGCTGCTAAGGGAAGAAGAAAAGGAATGAAAGGTTTGAAAAATTAGGAGCATTATATTGGGAAGAGAAGGATAGGACTTAAAATCCTATTTTAAGGATCATGTCTCCTCTTGCATATTAATGTCTTAAGAGTAAATTTAGTGGGGATGAAAGTGAGTATCTTGGCTAATGAGGGAGGGGGATTCTCGACTATAATAAGGAAGAAAGGAAACGAAATTGAAGTGAATTGGAGGAAATTAAATGGAAGAAACAATGGCAAGATTAAAACTTAGTTTTAGTGGAAATTTTCCAACTTTGACCAATGCTTATGTTCCACTTAAATTTGTCCACTACACTTTTCTTATCTATCTTAGTTCTATCTCATTTATAATTCTTTAAAAGCTACTCATAGTCTAATCTTTCACCAAAGTTAAATTCCTCGACACGGCTCAAAAACTAAACTTAGCACTAGTCGGTCAAACATTGGAATTTTGTTCGAATGAAAATCATTTAATTATGAAAATGTGAACTATGCACATAAAGATCATGTAATTTTATATAAATACATAATACAGTTATTTTCACATTTATTATTTAACTTTTCAAAAAATATATATATAAAATAATTAAAATAATAAAATAAATAAATGAAGTAGTAATAATAATATTATTATTATTAAAATAATAAATTTTGAGGCCCTCACATCCTTCCCTCCTTAAAAGAATTTCGTCCTCAAAATTTGCTTTTTTTTTCTCGACTAAATGAAATGACTCAATCATGTAGTTCAAAACTCGAGTACAAAGATATATTTTCTATAAAAGATTTCACTCACCAAATTGTCGTACTCAAATTGTCCAAAATTATTTACTAGTATTCGATTTGCAAAATTAACAATTTTAGAAATGATCTAGTTTCTTTTGTCCCAAAATGGCCAACCGAAAACCTTATTCGTTCGAGGAAAGCTTTTTCACGTAGCTTTCGTAACCAAACTAATAGCAGGGTATCAAATACACATTTGGAAAAATTGTGGTCTATATATATATATATATATAAATAAAATGGCTATTCGAATGGAAGACAAGAAGAAAAGAAATTGGTTCTGATCTTGATAGTCAAAATTTCTAAATGCATTCGACTTTTGGTAAGAAGTTTAACATTTGTTATTTGGACGTTTGATCAAGAAAAATCATTTAACCCCACAAATCACTTTTGAGAATAAAATGCTTTTAAGAAAATAAGCTAATATGCAGGTTCGTATTTACTTAAACTTCGGTCCAACGCCTCTACTCTTCACACCTAATCTGAGAATTAGCTTTTATGCCACATAAAACTTAACTATTTACTCTCCAATTCACGACCAATATTCATTCTTATTTCTAAGAAAAGGTCCAAACCCAAACTCTGCCTAATTTTCAATTTTTATGCGAGTTCAAAGTATATACATATATAAATATTTTTTTTTGTAAAAAGGAACAACAAGTAATTGGATATATACACAGTAATGGTTAAGCAAAAATTGAAAGGACTTTCATTCCATCCAGGTCACACCACAAATAATGAATACCAAACTTGGGAGTTCAAATATTCGTAAAAGTTTAAACATGCCTATAGGGCCAATCACAAGATATATGTAAAGTAATCATTAAGTTCACAAGGGAGAACCTTACTAGTTACTCAACTAGGTCAATTCATCATAATACCAGTAGATCTCATCTCCTCGTTCAGTTTCAACTTAGATCAAGTACTAGGATCCCATTGGATTATACAAGACTATCTATCAATCTTTCCTTCTATTATCTGTATAATTCTTCTAACGGTTTCGAACCATTAATATCCTTTGACGAGTTAATCTTAACTTTTTCTCGTGTCTCTTTTCAAGTTCAAATCGGATCAATATTTTCAAATTTAAGGCCATAAGGTTTAAAAGGACACTTTTATTTCAAACTAAAATTGTCTGTATTTTTAAGTTCCATAAATCCAAAAATCACCAGTCCTATACCATTCAAAAGTTCTACATTTGTCCCAAAAGGCATCCTTTCAAGATGAAATTTGTAAATAAATGGATCTTGACCTTAAATTATAGCTTTAACAAATAGGAAAAGCAAGAATGGATTTGACATTTCATTTATCTTAGGAAAATTTCCGATGCTCATAGAATTTAAGAAAATTTGGAAATTTTACACGGTGAAAAGAGCCATTATCAACTTTTAAATCTAATAAATGAAACTAAATTTTGGATTTTTTTTATGATATATGTATATGTATATATGTGTATATATATATATTACACCAATGCATCAAAAAATTTAAAACTGTACGGTGTTTCTTTTTGGAAATTTTTTTTAGCAAAACCAGGTTTAAAAATTATTTCCTTTTAACTTCAAATTTCATTTTCAAGAATCAACGTTTAAAATATTAAGCAAAATTTTGCCAATGATTTTGTAAGAAAATAGGGCTAAAGGTAACTAAACATGTTCGGCCAGCAGAGATACTACCAAAAATTTTCACCGATCCTATCATCACTTCCCTATTTTAATTCATCAATCTCATGAATTAGCCACAATATCCAATAATTAACATATATCAAGCTCTCTTATCTTATCCGCCAAGATTCACCAAAATTTTACACTATGAAGCATAGAGAATTCCCGAGGCATCTAGCCTAGTAATCAAACTCCAAGGAATCTCTTCCACAACCCAAGCTCAATTAACCGAGAATCATTGAATTTAACCATAAACTTGTAAATCTAACAAGTTCAAACACCTATCTCATCCAAAACTCCAACCCTAACTATAACAAGTCTTAGATCTCCAAAGTTTACCATAAATTTTGTCACACTCGCACTAATTGAAACTTCTTAATAACATCTTATCTTATCCACTAGTTTACCTCCTTGCAGTTGCTCTTTTTTCTTCTTTAATTCTCATAATTCAATATATACTCCACTAGTTATCTCTTTGCCATCATTCACTAACCCTCAACTTTATTTCCCAATTATCTTCCACGCTTTGGGGTTTGCCTGGCCCTCCTAGCCCACAGTCTCGATCCCTTCTACCCTTTATTTCTAATTCTTATGGAGGACCAAAAATAATAAATAAATAAATAACTAGTAGATGGATAACTCTAGTAAATGAATAAATATATAAATCTAAATTGAGTTAGCATGTTCATCCTTGAGAGAGACCAAATTAGCCCTTTCTCAAAACATAAAAGTTGTAGGTAATTGAGTTAGCTAGATACCTGTAAAATTTCAGCTCAATTGGAGTAATGTAGCATGTGAAATGACCGAAATATCCTTGACTGCCCATAAGCCCTGTTTAGCTGACAGTTTTCTGTTTTTGTGGAGATTTTCATTTTTGACCCTGAAAATACATGTTTTAGCTTTGGAGGCCTTCATGAGAAATGTAGGTATATGTATTAGCTTCCAAACGCCATAAGATTCGTTTCAATCTGATAAGTGTAGCTTTAGTTGTGGTTTGTGAGAACTTGAAAATGTTCACATTTTCTAGGCATTATTTTATTTTTGCCTACATTCTTATACTTGCCTTTAAAATATTAAAGTTTCTATGCATTTTTATAAGCAAGTACAGTTTTAAATCATTTTTCTAGTATAAGTTAGTATACGTTAAATTTGAAACACATTATAGACGTGGGACCCGCTAGTGCGATAAAATTTTGGTGATTAAGTGATTTTTATGCAAAGTGTTATTATTTTACAAGGTGTTATGAGACAATTAGAGGTTAGCTAGATAAATTACCATTGGTAGACAAAAGGATAGGATTGAAACCCTAAAGGGCCACTTGTCACAAAACTATTGGAACTTGGACTTTGACCTAACTTTCTTACCTTTACTAAATACCAAAAATTTGACCAAAAATATCCTATTTCTTCATGAAGCTTGGCCGAACCTTTGAACCTTTGAGGAGAGAAAAGAGAGGAAAACTTCATCTTGTTTCTTCAAATCCAAACCCAAATCTTGAGTTCCAACCATTAACATCTCAAATCACTCCATAAAAACTCCTTGCTAGGAAGGATTAAAGAGGTTGGTGGAGTTGTTTTGGAAAGGGAAGACCTAAGTTGCTAGCTTTCTTGAGTTTTTGAGGTAAGTTGCTAAGAAATTTCCTTCTTTGCTTTCATAATGGTTGATTAGTGCCTTGTGGTGGCTAAAAATGTTATTTTGTGGAAGACTTTATGGGTTTAAGTGGAGTTTGTGAAATTTCTGATTTTATTCATGATTTTTCTGATTTGATATGATAAGCGTTGATTGGCCATGGATGATGGCTTGATATGGTCTAAAGTGGAGCTTTGGTGTGTTAATTGTAGTTATTTGCGAAAAATTTCAGCTAGAGTGCATAAATTCCAGTTTAGAGTTTCATCTTTCCCCTGTTCTGGCTGGTTCTATTCGGCCATGATGGATGCTGAATCAGTCTTAGGTTAAAACATGAAAGTTGTAGAAAATGATGTTTTGTAGCTGTCGGTAAATTTTCAACTCAATCCGAGCACTGTAACATGTGAAAAGACAAAAATACCACTGACTACCATAGGTAGAGCTCGGTGGACAGTGTTGACATTTCACCAATCTGACTGCTTCTATTCACCTTGATCTGTACTGAATTAGCATTTTGCCAAAACATGGAAGTTGTAGTGTTATGTCTTAGCTTTCCAACAGCCCTAAAAACGCCTCAATTGCACTTTGGTAGCCTGAGTTATTGTCGTTTAAGCATAGTGCAGTTAACTAGCCTGATTGTGAGACTCAGGTTCTGTAATTTGAAATTTTGACCTAGATACACTATGAACTGGATTGAGTGGTCTTCATCAAAGTTGTAGCCCTTTATCTTAGCTTCGAAACGGTATAAATTACACACCAATTCAATAAGCATAACTATATTTGTGTCTGATACGCAAAGCGACATCAAATCTGTCTTTTGTCTTATGACTTAAACTTCATTTCCGGACATTTTCCTAGCTTGATTTTGTACTTGTACGACATTGAGCCTATTGAGCCGCTATTGAAATGAGATTATTTTGTGTGTGACTTTGGGACTAATTGAGGAAAAGAATGAAGCCATAAATGGCTGGAAAATAGGTAAATACAAATGGCGTGCTGCCCAAATTTACGCTCGAGGGCTAGGTAGATATACTTGTGACTCGAGTAAGGCTTGAGGACGAATACGACTTGAACCATCTAGGAGGCTTGCGTCTTCTTTTATTAGAGGTATATAAGTTAGAATATGGCCGAAATTTGTACCCTTGGAAAAATGACATTTACGACTAATAGAAAGACGTTTTCTTCGTTTTTTCGACTCAAATGGAGATTTCAAAGTTTTATGAGCGAGCATAAGTTTTACAAATATTGTACTCATGTCCTTTGGTTTAAATGTACTCTTTTCACTTTCAAAACCATATTTATATTTTATGCTAGTAGTTATTCGGATTTTCTTTGGTTCACCTAAACTTTGGATGGTTTAACCGTAATATTTTCCCTTGGTTATTATTAGGGTTCCTTGGTGATTGAGGGTAATACTCGGAAGAATACTTTGGATGTTCTTCTGTTTAAATAGGTGAGTGTTCTTTATTTGTTATGTTTCCATTAACTATATGATTTGTTGTGGATATTTGATTAAATGATAAATGTTTGTTAAAAATGAATTTTGCTAGGCGAGCGTGTACTTTATCGCACTCGACCTAAATGAAATGTGAAATTTTCAATGTTTAAGTGATTAACTGTTAGTTGTGCATGAATGTAAGCCTTTTGGCTGAACTGGACCCTTGCCCTTCGTTGCCGGTCGACTCAAGCCAGAATCGGACTCGGTCGGGCGATTTGGTGACCTTGGGTGAAAGTTTGGTATACTCGAGTATTACCACGTTGTCGGGTAGAGTCTGGCCAATGTCCAGAAGGGGAAGAAATGAAAAGAATGAACGAAAGGGGGTTTTCAATTACAAATGAAATTTTAAATATTGGAGGAATAAGGAAATGAAAGGAGAAGGAAAGAATGAAAGGCTCCACGTGAGCATGTATCCTTTTACTGAATATGTTATCATTGCTTCATATTGTAAATGTGACGCCCCGAAAAAAAAAATGAGTTTGAGAACCCGAAAATTTTGTAATTTTCTAGGGTTTATTTTTTTAATCGCCCGTTTTTCTACATTTTCTTGATTAGAAAAATTCCCCAGATAAAGTTTATAAGCAAAAATAGTTTAAAAATGATTTTCCTAGTATTGGAGAGTTTTTAGAAAATTAAGAATATATAACGGACGTGGGACCCACAAGTGCGAAAAGTTCGGAAAAA
This sequence comes from Coffea arabica, assembly GCF_036785885.1. Lineage (NCBI taxonomy): Eukaryota > Viridiplantae > Streptophyta > Magnoliopsida > Gentianales > Rubiaceae > Coffea > Coffea arabica. Next base: position 44,113,962 of record NC_092320.1, on the reverse strand, counting down.
TTCGGCCAATTAGGTTAAATTCCGGATACTGTGTAAAATTTATCGGGTGTTAAGGGATAAGTAGAGGATGTGAATTGATTGATGTGAGAGGAAAAAGAAAAGATAAGATTGCATTTATGGAGGTGACAAGTGTCACCATTGTATTGGAAATAGCTTATGACTTACTATTCATTTTCTTGACTTTTTGACCAATTGCTTAAATATATTAAAAATCACACAAAATTCATTCTTGTCTTCAACCTCTTGGCTGATTCTCTCTCTAGCAAAGAAGGAAGAAAAAAACCTCTTCAAAGTTTGGCAATTATCTAGCTCAAATCCTCCAAAACACTTGCTTGATCTAGTTTCTACTCCATAAAACCTCTTCTTTTAGTGATAGTGAGTTGTTTGGTGAAGTTGTTTGGAAGCTTAAGGTGACAAGTAGCTCTCCCTCTTGTTTTGCTAAGGTAAGTGGTGGATGAACACCTCTCCTTCCTCTAATGATGTTCAATTCATGATTAGTGGTGTTATAAGATGCAATTTCATGGATTATTTCTTGAGTTTGGTTGAATTGGTGAAATTTTATTATTTTTGGGGATTTTTCTGTTTTCATAGGGATATGATTGGGTGGTCATGTATGATGATTGTAAATGATGTTTAATGACTCTAGGAGGTGGAAAAAGTGATTAAGTGCAATCAATTTCTGTTTTGGAAGAAATTTCAGAAAATTAGGTTTTGTAGTTCTTCATTCTGCCCGAATTTATTGCACCATGTTAGAGGCCTAATTGGACTTTTCTCAAAACATGAAAGTTGTAGGTATTGATGAGTTTGAAGTGCCTGTAAAATTTCAGGTCATTTGGATTTGTGTAGAGTGAGATATGCCGATTTTACTGTTGCTGTTCTGGGTTGATCAGAATGCGAAAACTGCACTTGTAATTGGCCATTTTGACTGGAATTGCTTTGGATTTAGGTGTTGGTGTCTTCTGATGAAATGTAGCTGGATGTCTTAGCTACCATATGCCTTTGGAATTTCGGCATTTGGACCTGTATAGACTGAGTTATAGTAATTACAGCATTATGTGATTTGTAAACCTGTTTTTGGTGTTTCCGGTTGAGTATTTGGCACATTTGACCTAGTTGTGCTAGGATTTGGACTGAGTGGCCTTCTACATTGTTGTAGACCTATCTCTTATCTTCGAAACGGTGGGTCTTGCACCTTCTTCCGACAATCATAACGCCTTTGGTACCATTACCGCAAAATGACGTCAAAACTATTTTTCTGGTTTTGAGCTTAAGTTTCATTTCCGGATTTTTTTCCCCCTAGCTTGACTTGCACTAGTATTACTTGGAGCTTGCTGAATGGCTATGGATGAACTTGTTGTTGTGTGTGTACCTTTGGGACTGGCTGAGGAAATAATGAAGCCATGATGGCTGGAAAAGTTAGCAAATGTAGGGGAAGTGCTGTCCGAACTTTTAAAGGATTTGTTTGCATTGAGTTTGTGATCTAAGACTTGGGTTTGAGCAAGGCAATGATACATGATGGATGATTTCTGAGCCATTGAGGTGAGTGACCTCAAACTATTTCTGAAGTTCTTTATGAACCGTTTCCTGCATTATTTACTTTTAAACTGTTTCCAAAAGTTACTTTTGAACTGTTTTCTTGCATATCATGCGTACTTGCATATGAGTGTCCCTTGGTTGCTGTAATTCTTGACTTATTGGCTTGTCATTATTAATTGAAAATGTGTTAAGTACTTTCGATGATTGTTAAAACGAGTTTTCTAGGCGAGTGTGTACTTTATCGCACTCGACCTAAATAAATATGAATTTTCAATGATTAATGATTAAATGCTAGTTGCGCATGATGTAAGCCTTTTGGCTGAACTGGCCACTGCCCTTCGTTACCGATCGACTCGAGCCAGAAGCGGACTCGGTCGGGCGATATGGTGACCCTGGGTGAATTTGGTATACTCGAGTATTACCTTGTAGTCCGGCTACGTCCGGATGGGTGGAGTCCGGCCAACGTCGGATGGGTGGAGTCCGGTCAACGTCCGGAAAAGGGGATGAACGAATAAAAAGATGAACGAGGGTTTATTTATAAAAATGAAATTTTCAAATAATTGGAGGAATAAGGGGTAATGTCAGGGGAACGAACAAATGAATAGCTCCATGTGAGCGGTATCCTTTTAATGAATATGTTACTATCGCTTTCCATTGTAAATGTTTCTTGAATTATTGATTATTGATGGTTAATGTGTTGGCTTTGTTATGAAATTTCATGTTCGGAACCTTATTGAGATTTTAGCTCATTGAGCTTTGTGGAATTACCATGTGGTGTCATTTTCTGCTTTTGTTTTACTCTCACTGTGCAAATGTTGACCTGTAACAAAATTACATTTTTACCCCCGGTTACTTATTGAACTTCTAAAACATTACAATGATTTCACTGGCTCACGAGAGCAAAAATACGTACATCTGATTTCTGAACCATGACATCAATGAAATGAATTTTTGTGAAAACTATTTGATTACTGATTTTACTGGTTACTCACTGGGCTTTTAGCTCACCCCAAAAATATTTTATTTCCCCCCCAACAGGGCTCAAGGCGAAGGAAGGGCTTGTTGTGCTTATTCACGTGACTGGATGGCTTATATCGTGTACAGTTTAAGTTTGGATCTATTTTATGTACGAGTTGGTCTTGTATAAATATTTGAAATTGATATGGATGTAAGTATACATTCCACGATTGGAATCAGTTTCCGCTGCATTTGTGACATGTAATTATTGGAGACTTGGATGTATGTTTGTGGACCATGTGATGTATATTTGAGATTTATATTGTAATTCATTTGAGGATTGTAGTGATCGACTGAGTCCCGGCGAGAGCTGGGCAGGCGGCCCGCCGAACCCTCTAGTTCGCCTTAGGGGGAGGTGGGGCCGTCACAGTAAATGTTTTCTGGATTACTTGTTATGATATGATTAATGTCCTTGATTAAGTTGATTGTGTGTCTGGAATCTCACTGAACTTTTAGCTTATTCCGTTAGTTTTGTTTTCCTTATCAGGGGATGCGAGCAAGGACGAGAGATCTGTACAGACTAGCCTAGTCTAGTTCTTTTGAATTTTTGTAATGGTTCTCGCCCTTGCGCTTGGTAAGGATTGGATGTATGAAGAATTGAGAACCTTTGTATATTTGAGTTGTATCCCTTTTGAGATAAAAATGCATATAAGTATATGTTTTAAGTTTGGAATTATTGTTACACTTGTTCTGGTGGTCTTATTTTCATTTTTACTTGAGGTGTATAAGGGAGTCCCAGCGAGAGTTGGGCAGGCGGTCCGCTAAACCCTGGGGTACGCCTTAGGAGGAGATGGGTGTAGACACCAAATTTTTAGGGTATTTTTGTTTACTATTATTTTTATTAATTTTATTTACTTTTAGTCTTTTATTTTTATTTTTAAGTCATTTTATCATAGAATTTATTGAAAAAAAGAAAAAAAAGAAGAAAACCATTCACAAAAAAAAATATGCTTTATTTTTTTCTAGTTTACTGTTATTTACTCAAAAGAAAAAAAAGGAGAAAGGAAAAGAAGAAGAACGCGGAGATAGCAGCATGCAAGAAACAAAAAATGCAGTTTTGTCTAGTGGGTTTTCCGGTCATTTTTGCCCAATATTTTGCTCCATTAGATTGGCATGGTACAAGGCCATCCGACCCTTCATCCGACAACTAAAATTTTAGGAAGCAAAAGCCATCCAAGGGCTCCCGGACGATCACAGAAAAATGCAGAAAAGAGGGGACCGTAGATGCTAGGTCTGAGGGGTGGCTGATATCTATATAAAGCCATGAAGCTGAAAGGAGAAAAGGGGGGTGAGTGACGGCTGGGAGGTTGAACAGCGGCTAGGTTTTTGATAGAGAAAGAAACTAAAAGGAGTCGAGAGGAGAATGAAAGTGACGGCGGAAAATCTGAGGGAAGGTAGAGTAGCGTAGAAGATGAGAAGCTTTCAACCAAGAGGAAAACCAAGAGAGAGTGAGGAGAGTTTGAGGGAGGAAAAATCTGAAATCAAGAGAGTTGCGGGTTGAGAAAGAAGGTGAGAAGCCGAGAACTCTATCAGAGTAGGCAATTCGCTTCTGGGGTGGTCCTGCGGCGTTGCTCATCCAAGGGTGCTCAGGTGATTCAATTGCCACGGCAACAACAGAGGTAACACTGAGTTTCTCCTCTTGTACATTTCTCTCCCTGAGGTTTTTGTTTATCTGCCAGGGTTGTAATCGAGATTATGCAGGCTGCGTTCTTTTTTAGCTTGATCAGGGTTGCACCCTAATAAGTCTAGATTTGGTCCGTTCTTTGTTGTTATAGAGTAAGGAGAGACAAAACACGCAAATGATTTGATTAGGGCTGCATTTCCTTTAGCTTTACATGATGACTATCTCTGTTTTTCTATCCTTCCCCTTCGTCTGTTTCATTCTGTCCAAAGAGTTGTTTTTTTTAACCGTGAGTGGAGAGCCCAGATGATGCTTGGAAATCTTGTTAGCAGACTGTATAGCTTTTGGGTTAAGTGCGTTTGTAAAAGTTTTAACCAGAAACTAAGAAGGAACTTGAGATTTTGATGTCTTCCTTATGTTTCTGAGCTTATATTCTGCTATACTTTCGGGTTGCGGTTCACTTTGATTCAAGATGAAGATGCATGCCTTTGGTTTGTGTTTTAGATTCAGTCTTCAACCCCATTAGAATGATTGGATTTGGCGCTTAAATTACTTGGCTTCTAACAAAATGGATAACGCTGATTTTTCTGTGCTTGATCAAGAAACCGAGAATTGCAGAAATTTTATTTCCAGTTTTGCACGCTTTCTCTTCCTGAATTTTGTGTTTCAAATCCAAAAGTTTTATGTTGAAAATAGGAGAAATGTTTGATAATCCTGTTGCCTGGGTTCAGTTTGCATTGCGCTTAAATTTGCGCATACAAATCTGCTGCAACAAGCTAAGCTTGAAGTTCTCGACTTGTTGCAGCCGCATGGACAGATCCTGTTTCTTTCTTTTGTTTGTTAAAGTCTTGGCTTGTTTGAAGCTTGTGAGTTCTGTAGTGTTCGGTTTGGTATTCGGTGTGCATATTTGCCATGAGTTTTTCTCCTTGCGTCTTTGCTGCATATTTCCATTCAGTCACATGTTGGAGCATGGAGTTGCTGATGCTTGTAGTTTCGTTACTGATGCTTGTAGTCTGCTGCATCTCTTGCTGTTGTATGTGTTTTGTTCATCCCTATTGCCTTTCTCTTGCATGTTTACAAATTTTTTTGGATGATAAGCTTATGTAGAACTTGGGATTGTTTCTGGTTTGAGGTTATTGTATTAAAATTTGCCGCATGAAATTGCTGAAATCTAAAAGTAGCAGAAAGAAAACCCATGAACTGTCCAGATTTGCATGCCCTTTTGTCCGACTTTTGGTGTTTAAATCTAAAGTTTTATGTTGCAAAGTGAGAGGATTAGGTGGTTGTCTTGTTGCTTTAGTTCATATTGAATTTGAGTGGGTTTAAGAGCTACGGAGAGCTTGTGCAAAAAAATTGCAGAAGGATGGCTTCATAGTTTGAGTTGCAGGAATAAGAACAAAGAAAGCCTCGTAGCATGCATGAAAAACTTTCCAAAATTGCAGTTTGATCCCTCAATTTTCTCTTTATTTTACTATGACCCAACCAATTGAATAATTTCCTCAATTTGGTCCTTGGCAGCTCTAATTTTACAACTTTTCATTGCTTGTTTGCGTCAATTAACTACCATGCTTTGTTTAAATTGCACTTAATTCATGATTTTACGAACTTTACGATCAAGTGAGTTTGTATTTGCATATTTTCTTTAATTGTCTCAAATTAAATTGGTGCCTTGACCTTTTCTTTATTTTTGGAGGGTAAATAAGTCATTTCACCTCATTAGAGCTCCAACTCAAGGGAGGTACACTCTATCCTTTATTTTTGACTTTAATTGACCCTACGTGCGTATATGTGTCTTATGTGTGCAATTGCATGACTTTAAGTGTTTATTTCATTTTTCACATTATTTATTTCTTTAATTGCTTAGTTTTGCTTTAATTTTAGCTCAATTTCATCATTTGGGAGGCACTCGAATGCCAAAATTGTAATAGTTAGGGATTTAATTGTTTTATTCCTTCTTATTTCCCCTTTTAGATTGTAGTAGGCCTTCCCCCTAAAAATGTAATAGTTAGGGCCTTAATTGCCTTATGTGTTTTGCATGTCTATGTGCTATGTGTTTAATTGCTTTCTTAGGTTTTGGCATCTAGATATGCATGCTTATGTGTTATGTGAATTACATTCTCACATGTCTACTTGCTTTAATTATGCACATTATGTGACGACCCCACCTCCCCCTAAGGCGTACCAAAGGGTTCGGCGGACCGCCTGCCCAGCTCTCGCCAGGACTCACTTACTATCTCAATCGAGTCACGAACACACATCCATGAACCATAAATAACAATCCCTATTCAAGCTTATAATTTACATTGATAGAAATCGAGGTACAAAGTCTCAATACACCAAACTAGATCAAAACGAATACAATCCAAATACAACATGTTCCATCCGAGGAATAGCGTGAGTACAAGTCAAAATCAAATAGCTAGTCTATGCTAGACTTTACATATCTCACACCTCGCTCGTACCCCTGAAAGGAAAACAAATGGAGTGGAATGAGCTAAAAGCCCAGTGAGGTTCCAAATAGCAAATTGACCATTATTTATATGTACAAGTTTTCGATATAACAAAGTAACGAGCATAAAGTGTTCATAAATGTGAACAGTAACACGTCAAGTAGCAATCTTAAAATGAGCGAATATAGAAATTTTTCAAAAGAAACAATAATCCAATAAACAATAATCACTCCAAAGTATAAGGATACGGATGACTCTCAGGAGCCAAATTCCCATTGCATTACCAGAAGCTTGATCCCGTAGTAGTTGACACTCCGTCAACTTTCAAGTAAGTAACCAATCCAGTAGAACACCACTTAAACGACTCTCCGTCCACCGTTCAACCCCCAGCTGGGCCCAAAATCCTCAAGAACACGGGTGGTAATACTCGAGTATACGGATTAGTCGAGGAGATATCACTCCACTCGACAATACAAGAGACCCAGGGTTCGTTACCCAATCGACCAAGCCCTTGCCGGCTCGACTAGAGTAACTCGCCACAGGGTTTCTGGAATTCCAGGAAGTGCGCGCATCATAATCAAGTATATCAAGTCAATTGCAACAATAAACAAGTATATCACGTAAGGGCAAGTGCGATAAAGTACACTCTTGCCCTTACAATTCACGTATATAAACATGTAATCAGATTGGTCACGTATCAAGTTCAAGTATCAAGTTCAATTCGGTATTTGAAAGCACTCACCCAAAAGATATAGTGCCTTTACTGGTCACTTTCAGGTTATACTCCGAGTTTGGAGTCCAAATCTGCGATAAAACTCAATTTGAGAACTTTGAAACATGACTAGAGTTCGAAACTTAGACGTTTCGTTCAATAAGAATCAAGAAATTGAAATTCACTTGGAGAATACTCGTGAGATACTCGCTCACTTTTTAAATGATAAAACTTTGTAACATTTATACTTGAAATGGTCATGCGAGTCGAAAGTACAAGGGAAAACGTACTTTGAGCAATCATTATTTCATTTCTCAAGGGTACAAGTTCGGCCAAGTCCTTACTTATATACCTCGGAACAAGAAGACCCAAGTACCCTAGATGGTTCAAGTACTATTCATATCAACTCGACCCAAGTCGCAAGTGTATTTATATAGTCCTCGAGCGTAAATTTGGGCAGCATGCCCTTTGTGTTTACCTAATTTTCCAGCCATTTAGGCTTCATTATTTTTCCTCAACCAAAACCCAACATCACATGTATCAACAATTCATGTCAAGAGCCGTTCCATAGGCTTACAACATCATAAGAACAAGAATTACAATAGTAGCAAGTGCAGAAATACAATCTATCACAAGACAGATTTGATGTATGAATGCGTAAATAACATATCCGAGGCTACGCTTATCGGATTGAGGCGCAACCTATGCCGTTTCGAAGCTAAGACTCAGGGCTACAATGTTCATGAATATCACTAAGTCCAGTTTCTAATGCAACTTAGTCAAATCCTCAAATTACCGAACCAAAATCCAATTCGTCGGCTATTTATCCACACTGCACTGGAATGGACATAACTCAGTGTACACAAGTCCGAATCAGGTTTTATTTGAGGCATTTTAAAGCTACTTCAGAACACTACAACTTTTATGTTTTGGTCCAGAGCTAAATCAGAATGGATCCTGATCAAAAATCGTGTTAAACTGGACTGAACTGAAGAAACGGACTGCTGGGAAATTCTTAAAACAGTAGGGGTATTTTGGACTTTTCACGTTCTGCGTTGCTCCGATTGAGCTGAAATTTTTTAGGAACCTATAAAATGCCATTCTATACAACTTTTATTCTTTGACCAAAGGCCAAATCGGCCTCTAACATATAGATACAATTTCGGACAGAATGCTTGGGAAATTTTCCAGAAATCTGGAATTTTTAGCTCTAAGTGTAATTTCCTCAAATTTCTGGTTCTAATCACCACTAAACAACCTTATATAACCTTAATTGAAACATTTACCCATCATACATCACATTGAGCAAAAAATCAGAACCCCTAGTTCATCAAATAAATTGGGGAAAACCTCTAAATCATGCTAATCATCCATGATTCCACCACTATAATTAAACTACTAACTTAATTTAACAAAATCAAAAGCAAAACTTAGAGAGATGAGTTCTCTTACCTTGGTTAGAAGTCTCTAAAAGCAGCCCCAAGCTTTCCTTTTCCAAACTTTCACCACCAAACACTAACTAACCACTCAAAGACAAGATTAATCGGTTTCTTTTGTTTGATTTCTCACCTTGCTGGTGGATTGAAGAAGAAATGGAGAAGAGTTTTGTTTTTCCTCTCTTATTCTTACTCTCTCTCTCTCTCGGTTCTTAGCAGCAGAAAATGAAGAGAAAAGAAGCTGATTTTTGTCTTATAAGGAGTAAGAAGGTTAGAGTTAATTAAGACCACAATTTGGCTAACACTTGGACAATTCTTAGCCACTAATTTTTCTCTTTCTTCCCCTTGCTTATAAGCCACAAATTTCGGTCCCCTTAGCTGTAATATAAGAAGATATTTTGGCTCAAATATCAATAAGCTTGTGGTGCAAGAAAGTGGTGGTCCAGTGGTGCGTTCAAACGGTAGTGCGCGGGACCCGCCGGTTCGCGCCGTTTTTCTTAAAAACTCACGTACAAGGGTTTTTATTTCCCATTCACTAACTTTATACCATTGCTACTAATCACATATTATTTCTCACTCAAAGGTCACATTTAATCTCCAAATTTAATCCTTACTCTGTACCGAAAATTTATCCGGCGAAAAATCGCGAAAACCCTAATTTTGCTCCAAACTTGAAACCGAAGCGTAAAACCTTATTTTCTAGGTTTATTTACACTTATCATGGAATAATTGGATAGTAGAGCTTTAATAAATGATAATTTTCAAATAAAATAAATTTTTAAGAAAACGTGAGGAATTTTCCATAAATTAGGGTTTCAATTAAAATATAAGAGATTTAGGAAAACCGGTTAGTCACAAGTAAACTAGGGTTTTTGGCTACAATATTAGGGTTTCTAGTCTTTTTAAAACAAAACTAGGTTTTAAATCAAACCCAAAGAAATACACTTTAATATTTTCTTCATAACCAATCTCCTAATATTCGGGATGTTACACATTACTTGTATATGTGTATGATGGATGGAAATGCACGTAACGTGGCTAGTCCAATGCTAGTCATGGTTGTCCCCTCGAGCTCTTACAAGTCCAATGCTTGTGAGAGAGCGTAGATGTGGGCTAGTCCAACGCTAGGCCCTTAGGAACTCCCTTCGCGCGTTAGATCATGATTGTGTGATAAATCATTTCATCTCATGCATATCTTTACTTTTTAGGGCCTCTTTCACCATATTGTGTGGCATTTTCCTTATATATGTACACCCCTTTTCCTATATTTTCCCTTAATTGTATATTACTTCTTCCTTTTGCACGAAACATGACATTAGTCTTGCATTTCATATAGGCATTAGAACTAGGTTAGTTCATTTGCTTGATTAGATTAGGGAATAACCCCTTGGATTTGGGATATGGACGAGTTTGGCTTTTCTTAGCCTTAGCATGCTCGTATTCCCTCTATTAAAGGGAAAATGGAGTCACAAACATTAGTCCCCCGTACCCGACATGATGCATCCCTTTAAAACATGTATATTTCTATAATTATTTTATTCTTTTCCTCTTCTTAGAGTCTCATATTTTGCATTATTCGTGACCTCTCCAAAGAGTCATTATTGGGCATCACAATTAATGTGATTGGCACCACTCAAGCTTTGAAGAGAAATTTTGCTCCCCGATACCCTTTTAGATCTAGGGTTTGCATTCATATCATACATCCAAATGTGATAAATCTTTAGGTTAAAATAGGAAAATCTTTGATTAAATCACGCAACTAGCCTTGGTTAGGTCGAAGGGGTGCCTTGGATTTTTATCCTTGCCTTCCCCTTCGTCAAATGTGACTCCCGAATCTTTTTCTCTGATTTTTCATAGACTTTGGAGTCGTTTAAAAAAGGTTTTTCCATTTTTTATTTAAAATTTCATTTTAGGTGACTTGGTACACCTTAACTCTATACCAAGTGGCGACTCCATTTTTCATTCACCAAACCCTTTTTAAACTAAATTTTGGGTCAAATCGTCGCATTTTCAAGTCCCATTTATACCCACGTTTTTCATTCTCTTTGTAAATCAAAAATTCATTTTCCAATCAAAATTGAATCAAAAGACATTTTTCTAAACTTCGTCTTTTATTTATTTATTTTTCTTATAAAAAAAAATGGGGCGCGACAGTTGGCGACTCCACTGGGGATCTTAGAGAGTCCGAGCAAATTTTGATTTAGTCGATCTTTTTCTTCTTTTAACCTTTCCATATATCGCATTTGGGATTTTAGGGTTGCATTTTTTTCTTTTCTTTTCTTTTTAGGATTTTTTTTGCATTTTGAGTGTATCAACTCACTCCCTTACCCATTTGCGTACGATTGATGTGATGGATGGATGGTTTATTTATATTTATCTCGCGCCTTGCATTGCATTTGGGTAGGGATACTACCTTAGAGCCTCGTATTGGTTCTCGATCCCTCCCCTCCAAACGAGTACTAGCATACGTGCATATGCTTTATTTTTATCCCTCATTTATTTTTCTTTTAGTGGCTTGTCACGCCACTCCACCCTATTAGGATTAGGTGACCCACTTGGACATGTGATCGCGACACGACGTGTGCGTAGCATGATCCGAGGGGTCACTAAATCTTCCGCTTTAAACTTTGGGTTAATAGCCTTTAATTTTTAGTCGAAGGTTGAGGATTTTTTTTAGATTCACCCGAACATGTAACCGTGACACGACGTGTGCGTAGCAATGTCTGGGGAATCGCTCGAGTCACCGACAAGGAACCTTGGGGGTGATGACCTTTGGTTTCCAAGTCTGAACGCTCAGGGACCTGAGCTTATCGAGTCTAGATGCATTAGTGAACCCCAGCCTCATGCATCCATATTAGAATTGCCTAGGGTAGAGTCGACCTTACCCTAAATTAGGGACACTATTCACAAGAGGAGGGATCCAACCCCTCTTATTGCTTTATCTCTTTTGTGTTGTTTTGTTACAATGTGTTATGTGCATTTATTGAACTAACTTTTCTTGAACTAACTTTTCTTGGTGTTTGTCTCCATTGCATTCCTAAACCCTAGCAAATAAGAGGTCTGGCATGACCTTCTCTTAGAACCTACCCTTATAGATAGGCTATTGCACGTTTAAGAAATTTCGGTATATTTCGTTCATAAATTAATAATGCCATATCATTTTAGGCTTACCCTGGCAAATAAAGGGTCCCTTAGGTCATGTTTCATTTCAAATTGCATATTTTACTGCTTTAATAAACTGGCATCATGCATAAACCCTAGAAAGGGAATGCCATTTAGGGGATCCCGTGTTAGGAATAAGCCACCTCATGTCTCGGATACTTAATCCAAGGAGACTTGCACGTTTACATTTTGTACTATCCAAAAGGGGTAGTGCACAAGGTAAGATAGGATCCGATCATTTTCATAGAGCGATCTTTGGAATATAAGCGTCTAATAATCACCTTTTGGCCATTTTATCAAAATTGGTAAAAATCCCTTGCGTAAAGAACATTAATTTGAAGAAATTCACAAATAATTCCTCATTATTGAGACGATAAATAAATTGAAGCCAAAATTTGATTTTAGAAGGCTCATAGATTAATGCATCGTAATAAATTTTTGAACTACCAGTTGATTGATTGTTTTTTAAATAAGCTATCAATTCCATTCAATCCGTTGGATTGTTTTATTCATCAATTTCATCCAGTCCATTTTACCAATTTGTTCATTTTTAGGGCAACCTAGTCGATTTTGAATTTATTTGAATAGTTTACCCATTTTTAGGGCAGTCTAATCGTTTTTGAACAGATCATCAATTTCATTCAATTCATTTGATTAGTTTACCCATTCTTAGGGTAATCTTATCAATTTTGAATAAATCATCAATTTTGTCTAATCCATTTGACCAGTTTACCTATTTTTAGGGCAATTCGGTCGATTTTGAAGAAATCATCATTTCACTCGATCTGTTTGATCAATTGATTTCATTCAATTCATTTGATTAGTTTAATTCATTTTTAGGGTTATCCATTCAATTTTGAATAAATAATCGATTTCATTCAATGCATTTGATCATTTTACCTTTTTTAAGGTAATCTAATCAATTTTTCATCAATTTCATCCTATCCTCTTGACCCGTTTATTCCTTTTTAGGGTTTAAGTTTAAAATTCACTAAATAAAATTAGTCGGGACATTGCAATCCTTTCAAGAGCAGACTCTTTTGCATATCATGCGTCGATCAAAACAAGCAATCCATTCGGACTTTGTCCTCATTTTTAGGGCAAATGTCTATTCTCACTCCAAATTGGTCAAATATTTCAAATCATTTTTCACTCAATCAGTTGATCGGATTCATCAGGTATTGTATGGTGCCTACCCTAGAGGATTGCATTTTCATGCTAGGCCTACCCTTGGCATAAAAGGGTTCCCTCATAGGACATGCATACCGATTTTATAGTTTTGCTTACTAACTCTAGTTATTTTTCTTTTATGTTTTTCCCCTTCCCCTGCATTCATAAAAAATGTTTCAATAAGGTGAAAATATTTTTCTATGTCTTATAAAATTTGAAAATTACAAGTATTATTTGATTCTTGGGCAGACCTTGCAATGAAAACATGAAGGATCTATCTGGAGGCGTTAGACTGAAGCCTCTAAGAGTTTTCATAATTGTTCCAAAGGAAAATTCTGTATATTTGACTTGTTAATGCATTTCTGTCCTAAAAGAAAAGGATACAAAAAGTGTATATATGTGAAACTCTTTCGAAGTTTTTTCTCTTCTCATTTGTATTATAATTGAACGAGAAATTTTGTTTTAATCTTTTTCAGCAATAAAGTTTTTAGACAATTATTGTTTTGTATATATTCATGTACATTTTATTCTTTTGCTCATTGGAGATTTCATGATGAATTTTAAGAAATAAAACTAAATTGAGATTTTCTCAACCTCCAGCCTGAAAATTCACAAGTGTATGCTTTTTTAAAATCCTTACGTATACTAGATTAGTGATTCGAGTTATACAATAAGAGTGCTCAGAAAAAAGAAGGTGAACGGTCACTCAAAAGGACCAATGAGATACCTTTTCCACTTCACTTAACCCTAAAAATAAAATCAGTCACATTGATTGATAAATTGTAAATTGGGGCAATCTTTGCTTGAAAATGTCCACTGTGTCTAATTATATTCAATTCACATCTAAGAGAAAGCAAAAAATGTGCATTATTCTTGTTTGTTTTGAAAATTTGGAATGATACTTCGAGCGTTCGTTTCTCTACCTATACAGATTTTATCATTTGCTCTCCCATTTGAGCCTTTGAAAGAATAATTTCGTTTCAAATAAGAGACTTAATGATCACTATCCTACATTGGAAGATTTTCAAATAACAAAAGGGAATGGATTCTCAATGAGCATTGCGTTACTTTGGTTGTCATGAAACGTAAGAATGATACTTTGGCCATCGTTTCTACAATCTAAACACCGTTTACCCCTTGCATCCTTATTTGAGCTAAAATGGGAGGTTCTTTTCAAAGCACTTATGATCGCACCTCACATTGGGGAAGGAGATTGGAGAATTTTCCAAAAATGAAGAAAAAGCAAAAATGCTAAAACCAAAAAAGGAAAGAGCCGCAAATTGGGGACATTTTGGTTCTACCATTAATATCTGGGCTTCAATTTTGAAAAAAAAAAGAGAGGAAAAGGAAGAGTTTTGTCTGGTGGATTACTTATGCTTCATAGATTTGGATGAATAGGAGTCTTTCTCAGTCAATTAATTCAGATACATGCAAGAAATTTCACATTACTGAAAGTTTCCTTTCAGAGTTAATGTAAGGAACGGAATAAAAGTCAGGCCCTCTTCTTTTCCAATTTAACATTCTATCTCTAGTTATCCCTTTTGAGCCTTCAGAATAAATACTTCATTTGACAAACCCTGAGAATCGCAAACCCCACACTGGGGGCAAGTTTGAGTTGAAAAAAAGGGGTCTCAAGAGGTGAAAAGTGATAAAGCAACAAAATCAAAAAAAGAAAAAGAGAAAAGAGCCTCAATTGAGAATAAACTGGGGCAAGTTCTGATTTAACCCTAAACCAGGTTTGGCACAATAATGCGAACTCAGGTCATTCAAACCGCTTTTGAAATCCGCTTTCAAGCCATAACCTTTCTAAGTACCCCACCTGACCCCATTACAAAAGCCGGAAGCCCTGACTTCTGTTTTTTGCAATTTCTCTGTCAAGAAATTTTCTAATTGGCAAGTGATGCTCATGTACTGATGCCGAGAAATTTTTTTGATGTATTTCTGAATTGATTAGATGAGGATGACACTGCTCATCATGTGAAAATCCGCAAGGGCACCTTTGAAAAGAAAAGAAAAGGCAAGTGAAATGAATGCAAAGGAAATGAAAAAAAATTTTCGATGCTGAAAGTCCCCGTTAAGTGATGGTGCGAGTTACCAAATCTAAGATCTTTGAGTTCGAAATAGGGGCAACTTTGGAAAATGCGATCTTCAGTGCAATGTCCTTGAAAGTTTTATTCTTTAACTATCGTTTTCAAGCCACATTACAAGCTCATAAAGTCCATCGTTGACTTATCCTTCATGACAACCCAAAGTAAGGATTATGCTCATAAGAAATCCATCAATCATTTGTGATCACAAGGGTATAACCCGTTTTCACATGTTTAGCTATCGTTTCTACCCATACGTTGCAAGCTTAAAGCTTATATGTTGACTAAATTTTCTTAAGAAATAGGGGTGACATACCATTTGCTTTCACTAAGATGTGATGTTGAATGGATTACATATAATTTTGGACACAAAAATAAGACAGATCTTAACCTCTCATTTTTCCTTAGTCATCTCAAAAGCAGAAATAGCACCCACTTGATTGGTCCTGAAAGATGAGTTAACAAGAAGTGATGACCCATTACCCTAAGCACCGATACTAAAAGTGAGGAAGAAATCTTCTTGAATTTGGTGTTACTCTGAGGGATTCATCTTGAAATTTCTGCATGAGTTCAAACTCAACGTTTAAGTTTCTTCACATTGTATATATGACTATTTTCTAAATTTTAGAAAGGGCGGTTTCTCTTTGTTCAAATAAATGGGGAATCATCTGAACAAATTTTTACAATCAAGGGAGCCAACACTAGGGCAAATTTTTATTTGTGAGATTTCACGAAATAAGCCCATACTGGGGCAAATTTTTGTAACGCATTTGAGGACTTCGCCCAAGAGTCAAGTAGTATACTTTTAATTTCAATAACACTGCTTTTTCACGAGAAATAGTTGCATGTTGTACTTTGGTAAGCCCCCTGAGCAGGCGTTTACAACTGAAAATTGATGAAGAAGCGCGAGAGTGCCACTTATGAACTTCACCCCTGGCACAAAGAAGTGTCACAAGATTCCCAAGATCTTCAAAATATCAGTATGGAGGAGATTAGGTGGGCTAAAGCAGCAAATCGACTTGTTGACAAGGTCGAAGATGATGTGAGATTAGTGATGAATCGCTGATGTTTGTCTTGACAACACAGCTTATGAAAAAATTGCGTCGCCTTCCACCAGCAGCAATACTGTCTGTGAATGCTAATTTAGAATATGGGAGTGTGGGTTGCTCAGATTAGCATTAGAGGATAACATCAAGAAGCATTAAGGATCAGCTTCTGTTGAAAGTCATGGATGATCTCACAGCAAGAGCAAGAAAGCTTGGAGATAAGTTTTGCGGTTGGACAGGAGAGTATCAGTTTTGGACTTGGTAATGGAATGTCAAAATCTAGAAAAGTTTTCAGTGATCAATCGTTTTGCTAAATTCCATGATCAAAGGCAGGTTCAGGATTCATCCCACTCACCCAAATAAAGGCAGGCTCAGGTATTCATCCAACTGATCAAATCAAAAGAGCATTTGGATCTGTTCATCCCTAGAAAAGTATGATGAAACAACGAACAGTTAACCATCTTGATTCCAGACAAAGAGGTTTATCTCAATGGAATGTCAGAAGGAAGTCTCAAAGTGGCTTGATGTCAAAACAGCTTGCCGAACAAAAATGGACATCACGAATGATAAGATTTGGAAAGGTCACATGAAAACTCATGTTTACACGATTTTCGAAGGAAAGTTTCAAGTGAAAATGACAACACACCATACTGGGGCAAAATTTTTTGTAACCCATTTAAGGATTTCGTCCAAGAGTCAAGCAAGACGTTTTTTTTTAAAATCAATCATACTACTCTTTTCATGAGTAGTAGATGCATCAAGAAATTTAAGTGCATGTTGTACTTGGATAAGTCCCTTGTGCAGGAATCCATGGCTTGAAATCGATGAAGAAGCATAAGTCAGAATCTTGCGAATCGAGGCCTTAAGGAGGAGCAACCATGCCGTAACGCAAATCAAAGAATCGGCTGCACAATAATTGGTAGAAACTGGGGCAAATTATTTTTGGAAAGATTCTCAAAAAATCAAAAAATCTCAAATCAAAAATCAAAAATAAAATAAAAAATTTTAAAAAATAAAAAAAGTCCAAAAAAAAATCAAAAAAATCAAGAAAAAATCATCAATCAAAAAATCAAAATCAAAAATCAAATCAAGTTTTTTCACTGCAAGCTCGGGTTTAATCCCACTGACCGATTGTCAAAGCATTTCATTGCCACTAGCCGTGGGTCAGGTCCCACTAGTGTGCATTCCGATTTTAATTTCATGCTGGGGTCAATCCTCTCGGGTCAGTCCCGATTTTATTCTCATGTTGGGGTCAATCCCCTCGGGTCAGTCCCGATTTTAAATTTCTGTTGGGGTCAGTCCCCTCGTGTCAGTCCCGAATTTAAATTTCTGTTGGGGTCAATCCCCTCGGGTCAGGGGTCAGTCCCCTCGGGTCAGTCCCGAATTTAAATTTCTATTGGGGTCAGTCCCCTCGGGTCAGTTCCGATTTTAAATTTCATGTTGGGGTCAGTCCCCTTTTAAATTTCTCGTCTGGGTCAGTCCCATTTTAAAGTTCTCATTAAAAAGGTCAGTCCTCGACAGTCATTCGAGGAGGGACAGCCGAATAACACAGGTAAGTATTTGGTGTCTACTTCTTTGTCTCAAGTTTTTTCAAAACTCAGACAAAGAGGGGCAAACTGTAGACACCAAATTTGTAGGGTATTTTTGTTTACTATTATTTTTATTAATTTTATTTACTTTTAGTCTTTTATTTTTATTTTTAAGTCATTTTATCATAGAATTTATTGAAAAAAAGAAGAAAACCATTCACAAAAAAAATATGCTTTATTTTTTTCTAGTTTACTGTTATTTACTCAAAAGAAAAAAAAGGAGAAAGGAAAAGAAGAAGAACGCGGAGATAGCAGCATGCAAGAAACAAAAAATGCAGTTTTGTCTAGTGGGTTTTCCGGTCATTTTTGCCCAATATTTTGCTCCATTAGATTGGCATGGTACAAGGCCATCCGACCCTTCATCCGACAACTAAAATTTTTGGAAGCAAAAGCCATCCAAGGGCTCCCGGACGATCACAGAAAAATGCAGAAAAGAGGGGACCGTAGATGCTAGGTCTGAGGGGTGGCTGATGTCTATATAAAGCCATGAAGCTGAAAGGAGAAAAGGGGGGTGAGTGACGGCTGGGAGGTTGAACAGCGGCTAGGTTTTTGATAGAGAAAGAAACTAAAAGGAGTCGAGAGGAGAATGAAAGTGACGGCTGGAAAATCTGAGGGGTGGCTGATGTCTATATAAAGCCATGAAGCTGAAAGGAGAAAAGGGGGGTGAGTGACGGCTGGGAGGTTGAACAGCGGCTAGGTTTTTGATAGAGAAAGAAACTAAAAGGAGTCGAGAGGAGAATGAAAGTGACGGCTGGAAAATCTGAGGGAAGGTAGAGTAGCGTAGAAGATGAGAAGCTTTCGACCAAGAGGAAAACCAAGAGAGAGTGAGGAGAGTTTGAGGGAGGCAAAATCTAAAGTCAAGAGAGTTGCGGGTTGAGAAAGAAGGTGAGAAGCCGAGAACTCTATCAGAGTAGGCAATTCACTTCTGGGGTGGTCCTGCGGCGTTGCTTATCCAAGGGTGCTCACGGTGATTCGACTGCCAAGGCATCAACAGAAGTAACACCGAGTTTCTCCTCTTGTACATTTCTCTCCCTGAGGTTTTTGTTTATCTGCCGGGGTTGTAATCGAGATTATGCAGGCTGCGTTCTTTTTTAGCTTGATCAGGGTTGCACCCTAATAAGTCTAGATTTGGTCCGTTCTTTGTTGTTATAGAGTAAGGAGAGACAAAACACGCAAATGATTTGATTAGGGCTGCATTTCCTTTAGCTTTACATGATGACTATCTCTGTTTTTCTATCCTTCCCCTTCGTCTGTTTCATTCTGTCCAAAGAGTTGTTTTTTTTTACCATGAGTGGAGAGCCCAGATGATGCTTGGAAATCTTGTTAGCAGACTGTATAGCTTTTGGGTTCAGTGCATTTGTAAAAGTTTTAACCAGAAACTAAGAAGGAACTTGAGATTTTGATGTCTTCCTTATGTTTCTGAGCTTATATTCTGCTATACTTTCGGGTTGCGGTTCCCTTTGATTCAAGATGAAGATGCATGCCTTTGGTTTGTGTTTTAGATTCAGTCTTCAACCCCATTAGAATGATTGGATTTGACGCTTATATTACTTGGCTTCTAACAAAATGGATAACGCTGATTTTTCTGTGCTTGATCAAGAAACCGAGAATTGCAGAAATTTTATTTCCAGTTTTGCACGCTTTCTCTTCCTGAATTTTGTGTTTCAAATCCAAAAGTTTTATGTTGAAAATAGGAGAAATGTTTGATAATCCTGTTGCCTGGGTTCAGTTTGCATTGCGCTTAAATTTGCGCATACAAATCTGCTGCAACAAGCTAAGCTTGAAGTTCTCGACTTGTTGCAGCCGCATGGACAGATCCTGTTTCTTTCTTTTGTTTGTTAAAGTCTTGGCTTGTTTGAAGCTTGTGAGTTCTGTAGTGTTCGGTTTGGTATTCGGTGTGCATATTTGCCATGAGTTTTTCTCCTTGCGTCTTTGCTGCATATTTCCATTCAGTCACATGTTGGAGCATGGAGTTGCTGATGCTTGTAGTTTCGTTACTGATGCTTGTAGTCTGCTGCATCTCTTGCTGTTGTATGTGTTTTGTTCATCCCTATTGCCTTTCTCTTGCATGTTTACAAATTTTTTTGGATGATAAGCTTATGTAGAACTTGGGATTGTTTCTGGTTTGAGGTTATTGTATTAAAATTTGCCGCATGAAATTGCTGAAATCTAAAAGTAGCAGAAAGAAAACCCATGAACTGTCCAGATTTGCATGCCCTTTTGTCCGACTTTTGGTGTTTAAATCTAAAGTTTTATGTTGCAAAGTGAGAGGATTAGGTGGTTGTCTTGTTGCTTTAGTTCATATTGAATTTGAGTGGGTTTAAGAGCTACGGAGAGCTTGTGCATAAAAATTGCAGAAGGATGGCTTCATAGTTTGAGTTGCAGGAATAAGAACAAAGAAAGCCTCGTAGCATGCGTGAAAAACTTTCCAAAATTGCAGTTTGATCCCTCAATTTTCTCTTTATTTTACTATGACCCAACCAATTGAATAATTTCCTCAATTTGGTCCTTGGCAGCTCTAATTTTACAACTTTTCATTGCTTGTTTGCGTCAATTAACTACCATGCTTTGTTTAAATTGCACTTAATTCATGATTTTAAGAGCTTTACGATCAAGTGAGTTTGTATTTGCATATTTTCTTTAATTGTCTCAAATTAAATTGGTGCCTTGACCTTTTCTTTATTTTTGGAGGGTAAATAAGTTATTTCACCCCATTAGAGCTCCAACTCAAGGGAGGTACACTCTATCCTTTATTTTTGACTTTATTTGACCCTACGTGCGTATATGTGTCTTATGTGTGCAATTGCATGACTTTAAGTGTTTATTTCATTTTTCACTTTATTTATTTCTTTAGTTGCTTAGTTTTGCTTTAATTTTAGCTCAATTTCATCATTTGGGAGGCACTCGAATGCCAAAATTGTAATAGTTAGGGATTTAATTGTTTTATTCCTTCTTATTTCCCCTTTTAGATTGTAGTAGGTCTTCCCCCCTAAAAATGTAATAGTTAGGGCCTTAATTGCCTTATGTGTTTTGCATGTCTATGTGCTATGTGTTTAATTGCTTTCTTAGGTTTTGGCATCTAGATATGCATGCTTATGTGTTATGTGAATTACATGCTCACATGTCTACTTGCTTTAATTATGCACATTACTTGTATATGTGTATGATGGATGGAAATGCACGTAACCGTGGCTAGTCCAATGCTAGTCATGGTTGTCCCCTCGAGCTCTTATAAGTCCAATGCTTGTGAGAGAGCGTAGATGTGGGCTAGTCCAACGCTAGACCCTTAGGAGCCCTTCGCGCGTTAGATCATGTGTGTGATAAATCATTTCATCTCATGCATATCTTTACTTTTTAGGGCCTCTTTCACCATATTGTGTGGCATTTTCCTTATATATGTACACCCCTTTTCCTATATTTTCCCTTAATTGTATATTACTTCTTCCTTTTGTATGAAACATGACATTAGTCTTGCATTTCATATAGGCATTAGAACTAGGTTAGTTCATTTGCTTGATTAGATTAGGGTATAACCCCTTGGATATGGGATATGGACGAGTTTGGCTTTTCTTAGCCTTAGCACGCTCGTATTCCCTCTATTAAAGGGAAAATGGAGTCACGAACATTAGTCCCCCGTACCCGACATGATGCATCCCTTTAAGACATGTATATTTCTATAATTATTTTATTCTTTTTCTCTTCTTAGAGTCTCATATTTTTGCATTATTCGTGACCTCTCCAAAGAGTCATTATTGGGCATCACAATTAATGTGATTGGCACCACTACAGCTTTAAAGAGAAATTTTGCCCCCCGATACCCTTTTAGATCTAGGGTTTGCATTCATATCGTACATCCAAATGTGATAAATCTTTAGGTTAAAATAGGAAAATCTTTGATTAAATCACGCAACTAGCCTTGGTTAGGTCGAAGGGGTGCCTTGGATTTTTATCCTTACCTTCCCCTTCGTCAAATGTGACTCCCGAATCTTTTTCTCTGATTTTTCGTAGACTTTGGAGTCGTTTAAAAAGGGTTTTTCCATTTTTTCTTTAAAATTTCATTTTAGGTGACTTGGTACACCTTAACTCTATACCAAGTGGCGACTCCATTTTTCATTCATCAAACCCTTTTTAAACTAAATTTTGGGTCAAATCGTTGCATTTTCAAGTCCCATTTAGACCCACGTTTTTTCATTCTCTTTGTAAATCAAAAATTCATTCTCCAATCAAAATTGAATCAAAAGCCATTTTTCTAAACTTCGTCTTTTATTTATTTATTTTTCTTATAAAAAAAATGGGGCGCGACAATGGGGTTGTCACAGGTGGTATCAGATCCTGCTTCGCATGGTCAGAGTGGTCGAGATCGTGGGCGAGGGACTAGACAGGCCCAATCTCATAGGGATGACCAGGGATCGGCAACTGGACCGACCTAGGGACAGAAAAATATAGAGGGAAATCAAGTGGCTACTGCCATTAATAGGATGACTGATATCCTAGAGCGTTTAGCTGATAGACAAGGTCCTGGACCGCTTAACCAAACTGGGGGATAGGATAGAGGGGAGGATAGAGCCTTGGAGAGGTTCCTAAAATTTAACCCGCCTAAATTCATTGGTGAACCCGATCCTAAGGTAGCGGAGAATTGGTTGGAGAGAATGACTAATATATTCGCTACGTTAAACTATACCGAAGATAGGCGAGTGAATTTTGCTACTTTCCAATTTGAGGGAGTGACTCGTACTTGGTGGGACATGATAAAAGGAAAATGGGAGAGAACCCAAACCCCTTGGATTTGGGAGAATTTTATGAGGGAGTTTAATGAAAAGTTTCTTCCGCCCTTAATCCAAAAAAGGAGGGAGGATGAGTTTATCAAGTTGAAACAAGGAACCCTTAGTATAGCAGAGTATGAGAGGAAATTTACTAAACTTTTCAAGTAC
Source organism: Coffea arabica (assembly GCF_036785885.1). Lineage (NCBI taxonomy): Eukaryota > Viridiplantae > Streptophyta > Magnoliopsida > Gentianales > Rubiaceae > Coffea > Coffea arabica. The sequence goes on along the minus strand of NC_092320.1, from coordinate 44,091,205 downwards.
GCTCCTGAATTGGTGATTAATGAATGAAAGAGAATCAGACGGTTCGTACAGGGGTTTAATGTGGAAATCTAGGAGGACTTATCCGTAGCCCAAATCTCTACTTTTACTGAGGCTCTAGAGAAAGTACAAAGGGTTGAGAGTGCTAGAATACAAGTTAAGAACTTTCACAATAAGAAGAGAAACTTTTCCAGTCACAATTCTGGACAAACTAGTAAAAGTGCACAGCCTTCCAAAATGGAAAGAGGAATGGGAGGAACAAGGACTACAAGAGTCTCTAGGGGAGCTTTATCCAGAGGAGGACATAGTGGACTGGTTCGAGCGAGGGGAGTGCCTTCTAGTGGTTCGGCAGTGACCTCTCAAGTTACTTGTGGGTATTGTGGTAAACCCAACCACTCTGAGAACGATTGTTGGAGAAAATTTAGGAAGTGTTTGGTTTGTGGTAGTATCGAGCACCAACTCGCGACTTGTTCAAATAAGCTGAAGGTGGGAGGTAGCACCCAAAGATCCGAAAAGTCAACCTCTAAACAGACCAGTGCTGGAGGAAGCCGACCAAAGGTACCTGCTAGGGTTTATGCATTGGATCATCAACAGATACCTGATGCGACTGAGGTGGTCGAAGGTACAATTCCTGTCTTTCACCGCTTAGCCAGGATTTTAATTGATCCGGGTGCAACTCATTCTTTTGTAAACCTTAATTTCATAAGTGGAATAGACTTGAAACCAATTAAGTTACCTTATGACTTGGAGGTTAGAACGCCTACTGGGAATCAAGGTTTAATCACTAAATTGGTTTATAGGGTGTCGCGCCCCATTTTTTGATAAATAAATAAATGGTTTAAAAAATGTATTTTTGGATTCAATTTGTGATTGGAAAATAAATTGTGATTTAAAAGAAAAATGGGTCTAAATAGGGGTTTGAGAATGCGACGATTTGACCCAAAATTATAGTTTAAAAAGGGTTTTTTGAAATAAAAAAATCGGAGTCGCCACTTGGTAATGAGTTAAGGTGTACCAAGTCACCTAAAAATGAATTTAAAGAAAAAGTAGTAAGAAACCCCTTTTAAACGACTCCTAGTCCACGTAAACCAACGAAAAAGGTTCGGGAGTCACATTTGACGAAGGGGAAGGCAAGGATAAAAATCCAAGGCACCCCTTCGACCTAGCCAAGGCTAGTTGCATGATTTAATCAAAGATTTTCTTGTTTTAACCAAAGAATTTATTACATTTGGATGCACTACATGAATGCAAACCCTAGACCTAGGGGTATTGGGAGAAATTTCTCTTCAAAGGTTGAGTGGTGCCAATCACATTAATTGTGAAGCCCAATAACGATCCTTTGAAGAAGTCACGAATAATGCGAGTGGGATGCAAATGAATGGAATGCATGTATGCAATGTGAGGACATGAGTTTGAAAAAGTAATAAAAGGCAATAAATATGTAAATGAAAATGTTCACATGAATGGGCAAGGTACAGTATGCGAAATGATAATATGAAGTGCATGTGTGCAAGTGATGATAAAAGTGTTCGTGTGCAAGTGAAGAAACATAAAGGTGCACGTGTGCAAAATGGGAGGAAATTGAAAGTGTGATGAGGGTATAAAATGGTAGAGTGGATTTAAAAATGCATGAGCCTAGGGAATTCATGCATATTGGGTACGGGGAGACCTAATTCGTGACTCAATTTGCCCTTTTATAGAGGGAATACAAGCGTGCTAAGGCTTAGAAAAAGCCACACTCGTCTATATCCCATATTTAAGGAGACTCTCAAGCAAATGAACCCTATAACTAGCATGAAATGCAAAAATCCTAAAATGGAGGGAAAAGGGGGTTCGAGGGGCATGAAAAATGATAAAAACTAAAAAAAATGCATGACATGTAATGAACATGCAAACATGTACTAACGAGGGGAAATCTCTAAGGGTCTAGCGTTGGACTAGCCCATTCTATGAATTCCGACTAGCGTTGGACTAGCGGAAACGTACATTCATCCATCACATTCATTCATGACTATGGAAAGCGAGTAGACATGCCAAACACTCATAAACACATAGCACATAACATTTAGCATGCTCGACTAGATGCAAGGCCCTAACAAAGCAAATTAACACGTAGCAACTAAGCATGCAAGACACATAAGACAATTAAAGCCCTAACTATTACATTTGCTAGCTAGGCACATGACTTCGATAGGTCTTCATTGAATGCTCCTCCAAGCCCTATCTATTACATTAGGGAGACCCTACTACAATCTAAAAGGGGGAAAAGGAATAAAATAATTAAATCCCTAACTATTACAAGCCAAGAGGTGTACACATACCCCATAAAGAATAACTTAAATAAAAAGCAAAAGTAAATGAAGTAAATGAAAGGAATTAAAGAAAAATAAGGGAAGCAAGTAGACATGTAATTTTCACGTAGCACGTTGGATCACATAGGGGAGAGACAAAAAAGATAAAAGAAATTATACCGCCTCCATTTGTGATGCTAATAGGGTGGACAAGACTTAAATGGCTTATTTATCCTCCAAAATAAAAGAAATGGTCAAGGTACCAATTTATTTGGGAAAAATTAAAAGAAATGTGCAAAACACAAGCTCACTTGGTCATAAAGCCCCTAAAGTCATGACTTAAGCGCAATTGAAACAAAGCATGGTAGTTAATTGAAGCAAACAAGCAATGAAGTTGCACAAATAAAAATTACCAAGGACCAAATTGATGAAATTATTTAATTGATTGGGTCCTACTGGAACAAGGAGAAACTTGGGGGGCCAAAATGTAAAATTTGAAAGATTTTCATGCATGCAATCTACGTAGAAGAAGAATTTTTGCAACAAACAATTTCTGCAATGCCAAAACAGCTGCACTTCCTCATAATTTGTGACTCTAACAAGCAAAATCATTCCAATCTTCTAGCATAACTTGCCAACATCAACTCAGTCAACTAGTGTTTGTTAAACAGAAATTCTGGAGCAAAATGTGCAAAGAAAGAAAAGAAAACAACGAGAGGATGGGGAAACATTTCTGCAATAGCAGACCGGCCAAGCTGACTGCAATTTTCCATTCCAATCAAACTCATTGACATGGAACAACTCAAACCATGACTAACACCCAATCATCAACCAAACCAAATACTCCATCTTTATCGCAGAATCAAGGCAGAAAAAAACTGGAATGATAGCTGTAACGACCCCATTTTCCCCTAAGGCGAACCAGAGGGGTCAACGGGCCGCCTGCCCAGCTCTCGCCAGGACTCAGTCAATCACTACAGTTCCCCAATAAATTACAATGTAAGATTCAGATATATACATCACATTCTCCAAGAATTACATATCACACACACAGCGGAATGTACACGTACGTCCATTCAAGTCCAATCATTCATCACAAACCATATCCACAAGCTATTACACAAGAGGCGATCCAAATTCAAACCGTACACGGTATAATTCCATCCATTCCCAAATTCAAACAGTCACCCTAGCTCAACTCTTATACAAAACGGATTCAAATCTAAACTATACAAGATACACACCATCCAGGTACACAAATAACGTAATACAGCTCTTCCTTTGTTCGAAACCGGTACTCGCATAAACACATCAAACACATAATGTAGTTTGTCCAAAACTTGATAAGGACATATATATACATGAGAAAGGTTCAATTGTATACTTCAAAAGTACTTGAATTCATTTACATTAAAATTCCAAATTTTCGAGGAGCAACTCAAAACTAGCTACATAACTAGTTCAACTCATTTCAAAACTTGCGTCCAACAGTGTCCCTGTAAGGAAAACAAAGCAACGGGGGTGAGCTTGCGCTCGTGAGGTACCAAATGCACAAATACATGATATGGCCAAATAACATATATGCATAAGTGCCTTCATTCAAACATCCATTTATAAAAGGATACATTCGGCCCTCAAGGGCCGTTTCCGAGGTCCACACTTGATCGTACTCGTTGACTCTCCGTCAACCATTGAGGATAACCAATAACCGTAGACACCACTTCGCACCAATTCCTTCCACCATTCACCCCCTATTCGGGCCCGCACACCTCATAGTTTCAAAAGGTAATACTCGAGTATACCACAAGGTCGAGGAGATAACACTCCACTCGCCTATCAGAGACCCGAAGGCTCGTTAACGAATCGCCCAAGCCCTTGCCGGCTCGACTCAAATAACGGTCCAAGGGAATGAGCTCAGTTTTCACAGAAATAATAGGGCATTGCCCTAACAAATATCAAATCACATATTCATGAAATTTCATAGTCCAACAGTAACAATAGCGCAAGCAAGTGGTCAAGAGCGGTAAAGTACACCCTCGACCTATTCAAGTCATATAACAAGTACATTGAACCATTTAATGATACACTCACCAAGCACGGCTCACGAAGCTTATCCGGCAAACCTCATTATCTTGATCAAGTTGAAATCCTAAAACCAAATATCAAATCAAGCAAAGGAAAATTCTAACATTAACAAGCTTCTATTGCCTTTTGGCATTTTAATCACAAGTAAAGCTATACCTATCCGATCAAAACAAATCTTATGGCGTTACGAAGCTAAAACATATGTCAACATTTCTTATGAAGATTTCCAAGGCCAAATCATACATTTTCAAAACCAAAATCTGAATTCTAGAGAAAGAACGAAAACTGTCATAAAACAGGAGTCTATAAACAGTCAGAGCAAATCAGTCATTTTTCCAGGCTACAGAGGTCCAAACAATCTGAAATTTTGCAGGTAGGTAGTTAACTCATATATCTACAAAATTCATGTTTTGAGCAAAAGCTGGTTCGGTCTAAAACATAGAGAAAATGACAGTCCAAGTTCGGTCCAGAAACAGGGGAAAACTAAAAGTATCCTTCTTGAACCAACCTTTGCATACAACCATTACTAATCACAATTATAGACTAGAAATCCCCACTTAACATGAGACTAGCCTATACTAATCATGTACATGCCAAAACAAGGATGAATTATCTTAAACAAAGTTTAGAAACGTCACTAATATGGAACTTAATCCTCCCAATGTCCAAATCACAAGAATTTTCATAAAATGCATCAAGATCAACTCAAATGCAAAACAAACACATACTCTCAAAAATTGGACGGCATAACCCCTAAATTTTACACATTTCAAACCTACTATTCAAATACCAATTCTCATACCAATTAACCACAGTCACCCATTTTATTCTTAATCAATATCATACATTCAATTAAGCCATAATTTCCTTCAATCAAAGCCAATCAAAAGCTTAAAGCCAACCTTGGAAAAATCCCCAATTTGAAACCCTAGAAACCGGAAATCACACTACAAGCATAAATTTTCTGCAATCGATCACAAATAACGTACAAGAGCTCCATTTAACATCGTTTCAATCCATCAATCCAACACTAATCATAACTTTCATATAAAATCAGAAAAATACCCAATAAATCACAATTCACCATCAATTCCTTCAACCCATGAAATACTCCACAATACAACATATTTAAACATCACAAACCCTAGATTAACCAATATTAGAACCAAAAAGACATTGTTTATTCAACTTACCTCCAATTCAAGAGAGTAACCAAACCAAAGCTTCCCCTTCAAAACCAATCCATCAAAAGCTTTAGACCACCATAGTGCACCCTTGTGTGGAGTAGCTTGCCAAATCATTGGTTAAAACTCAAGATATTTGTCAAAAATTGAACTAAGAAAATTGAGAGTATTTTCTCTCTATGAAGCTCGGATGAACCAGGGAAGAAAATGAGACATTTTAGGCAAAACAATGAGATAAGAAGGAAGAAAAAGGCAGCCGGTCAAAGCTGACCGGCTGTGACACGTCACAATCCGGCCAGAATCTGGCCGGATACAAGGCCGAGGCTGATCAAAATTTTTTCAAAACTGCAGGGCAATCCGGCCAGCTATCCGGCCAGAAACTGGCCGGATTTCCGGCCGGATTTGGCCACTGCCATTTTTCGAAACTTTTCTTTTCTTGTCCGAGTTGAAAAACTGTGCTACTCCGCTCGTCCAACAAAAATATCCATAAAATGAAAACCCTACTTTTCGGGGCGTCACAATAGCTGTTGGGAAAATAAGAAGCAAAAACAAAACAAAATGCAGCAAGAATTTTCCTTTGCAATCTAAGATGATTAATAAACCATGCAGCAACTTCCCTTCCGCAACTACATATCGACTTCAACACAAGTTTGATCAAAACTTTTAAACAAACATCAAAACAAACTTGAGCTAAGCAACGTAACTCATAATTTCAGCATCCAAGCAAACAAAACATAGAAAAGAAATCATGTGAATGCTGGGAAATTCTGTGCAAAATGGTTCAGCAAACCTGGCTTGTTTTCTTCCAGCAAGCAACTACATTTCATTTCATCATACAAACAAGTTCATCAAACCAGAAATTATTGACCCAAATCAAAACATGAAATTTTGTTTGCAGGATTAAGATGGCAAATCTGTTTTTGATCGACAACAAAAGAAAGAAAGAAAACTGCAGCAAGATTTTTTCTTTTGGCAATCACAAACCAAGCAAACTGCTGCATTTTGTTTCACTTAGCTGAGACACATCCATGCAAAGCAACCCAAGAACATCTCAATAGCTCAACTCAAAATACAAGAACCTTGGGACAAAGGGGAGAAGAAAGATAACAACGGAACAGCATGCTAGGATCATTTGTTGGGAATTCGAATCAGGCTTCCAAGAACCAAAAAGAAACAAACCCAACACAAGATAAGGAGTATGGATGGCCTTTACCACTAAGCTCTAAAACCATTCCCATGACATCTCAACCAAACGGCAAACAAGTCAACATTTTAAACGAAACAAAACCTCAGCAATCCAAGGATGGAGAAAGGATCTGTCCATGCTGCTGCAACAAGCCGAGAGCTTCAAGCTTAGCTTGTTGCAGCAGATTTTTATGCACAAACTCTAAGTGTAAATCTATTCTAAAAACAGGTAAACAGGCTCCTCGAACATTCTTCCTAGTTTTCAACATAAAAATTCTTAGGCTGGAACACAAAATTCAGGAAGGAAGAGCATGCAAAACTGGACGTAAAATTTCTGCAATTTCGCTGCAGACATCAAAGGAAGATTCATACCAAACCCAGGTTGCAAAAATCCAAGCCAAACATCAATTTTTCAGACCCAAATAGCAAAATTATGTAACCCAAGCATCAAGATTCAGTCTTGGTAGATTTAATATCAAATTTGTGCCATAAAACCTGAACTATCATCGCACACGGTGAGTAGGAAATGTGCAGCAAAAGAAAAGAATAACGCAGGCTAGACTTGGCCAAGATTTAAACTTGAATGGCAAGAGTAAAGTGAAACTACATCACCTTGAACGCTCTAGGAAGTTGAGATGATGCTGTAAGCTTGAGGGGATAGGAGCTCAAACCCTGCAGCTATAAGCAAATACGTTCGGCGCCGACGACGCAAGAGCTGCGACTTCAGCAGGTTTAGGCTTCGATTCAAGGGCGTTCCAATAGTTTATTCCAGAAATGTTCAACACGAAATCTCCTCCCCAAATGACGTAGATTATTCAGAAATTTAAATCACCTCTAACAAAGCTATGTCCAAAGAAAAAATCTTCTGCAAAGTTCTTTTTTTTTCGTTCCTTTTCCTGTTTTCTGATCTTAACTGAAACTCCCTTTCCTTTGCCCTGGTTTCTAGATTTCCTCACCTTCTACCTCCACCCTCTCTCGGTCTCTTGTTTTTGTTCTACTCAACCCAAGCCGCCAACTTTCTTGCTTCATCAGGCCTCCAGACCTTCTGCTCTCAGCCGTCATTCCAGATTCTACTCACTCCACCATTACGCACTCCACTTCTCCAGCCATCACAAAACCTCCCTTTTCTGAGCCCTTCGATTCTTGGTTGTTCTTTCTCCAAAACTCTCCGCTGGTTCCACCTTCCTCTCGGTCGCGGCTCTTCTTTTCTCTCCGCTCCCTGGTTCCTCCGCCGTGAGCTTTTCTTTTCTGTCCTTAGTTTCCTTTCTCAGCCCCGTTCACTCTATCCTCTCCCCTCTCTATAACCCTAGCCTTTTCACAGCCGACCTCCCCTATGCTTTCTCTCTTTCGTTTTGCCTCTTCAGCCATCAACTTCCTCAGCCTCTAGATCCTTATTCCTTCTCGGTTCTCCCTCAAAAACCCCCGTAACTTTTCCAACCTTCCAGCTCTTCCTTACTCTCGGCCCTCTCTCCGCTTTCTTCTTGAAGTTTCCTTCAATCTCTCTGTAGCTTTTCTGGTTTTTTCTCGCTCTCTCGCTTCTCAGTTTTTCCTTAGCCGTCAACTCAAAAACCTCTCTTCCAGATTTGCGGCTATCCCTCCCTCTTTGCGGCTGTCCACCCCCCTATCCTTTTATATGGGGGAAGACAACCCTAAACCCTCACCTCATCTCTCCTATATTTGCAGCTAAAGGGGCTGCCCAGCCCCTCTTTGCAAGCTGAGTAGAAACGCGGCTTGCATGCCGCGGTTTTCATTCTTTTTTTTTATTTTAACTTTCAACTTAATAATTACAGAATTGATAAAATAATAATAATAACAAATTGACAAAAACCAGGTAATAATAATAATAATAATAATGAAAATAATTTAAAAACTAAACAACTAGAAACAACAAAAATGGCCATTTTTCCATCTTTTTTCTACATTTTTCTTTTTCATTGTTTTTCTCATTTTTCACCTTTTCTCTTTTTTTCTAAATGAATCAAACAACAATAAAAGATAAATTAAGTAGAAATGACTAAAATAAAGCTAAATAAAACAAAATTGCTATTTTTTCCTTTTTCCCCTTTTTTTATTTTTTTTTTAAGAAACTCTATGCTAAAAACTTAAAAATAAAATAATAACATGAAAAACTAAAAAACTAAAAACTAAAAGTGAATAAAACGAACATGATAAATAGCAAAACTAAAAAAAATAAATAGTAAATGAAATTGAGCTAAAATTTGGTGACTACAGTTTGCCCCTCTTTGTCCGAGTTTTGAAAAAACTTGAGACAAAGAAGTAGACACCAAATAGTTACCTGTGTTATTAGGCAGTGAACGTCTTGAACGATGAATGCTTTAGAAATGGGGACTGACCCTTTTTGACAAAATTTTAAAATGGGATTGACCCAGACAAGAAATTTAAAATGCGGGACTGGCCCGAATAGAAATTTAAACGGGACTGACCCGAACAGGAATTAAACGGGACTGACCCGAACAGGAATTTAAACGGGACTAACCCGAACAAGCTTTTAATCATGGGATTAGCCCGAATAAGCTTTAAATCATGGGACTGACCCGAATAAGCTTTAAATCATGGGACTGGCCCGAATAAGCTTTAAATCATGGGACTGGCTCGAATAAAATGAAATCCTGGGACTGACCCGAATAAAGCTTAAAATCATGGGACTGACCCGAATAAGTTTGAAATCATGGGACTGACCCGAGTAAAGCTTGAAATCATGGGACTGACCCGAATAAGCTTAAAATCATGGGACTGACCCGAACAAAACTTGAAATCATGGGACTGGCCCGAATAAGATTAAAATCATGGGACTGACCCGAGCAAAGCTTGAAATCATGGGACTGGCCCGAATAAGATTAAAATCATGGGACTGACCCGAGCAAAGTTTGAAATCATGGGACTGACCCGAATAAGCTTGAAATCATGGGACTGACCCGAATAAACTTAAAATCATGGGACTGACCCGAATAAGTTTGAAATCATGGGACTGACCCGAATAAGCTTGAAATCATGGGACTGACCCGAGTAAACCTTGAAATCATGGGATTGACCCGAATAAGCTTAAAATCATGGGACTGACCCGAATAAGCTTAAAATCATGGGACTGACCCGAATAAAGCTTAAAATCGTGGAACTGACCCTAATAGGCTCGAAATCATGGGACTGACCCGAATGAAAATCATGGGACTGTCCCGAATAAAATGAAAATCATGGGACTGGCCCGAATGAAATGAAAATCATGGGACTGGCCCGAATAAAATGAAAATCATGACTCCACTGGGGAAGTTTAAACAATGAATTGAGTTTTTACCTTGGGATAGTTCAAATTTTGTACCAAGAGGGAGATTTGATCTCTGTGGCTGAAATGATAGCTGATGTTGTTTCTTATGATCAAGCTTTGCCAATAACATTATCACTACGTTTTTGCTTGCTGTGGAGCTTTTCTGACATTGATTTAGGTGCGAAAAGGAGAGTGGCTGCTTTTGTTTGTAAATGCAACGTTCCTGCAAGAAAAGAAGAAATAATGGACTTGCCACCATCATTTGATCCAATTTGCCTTGAGAATCGCGTAAACATGAGTCTTGTGATGCTTTTGCCAACTTTTGCTGTGGCATCTGGCTTGGTTGGATTTGTCACTTTCACTTTTCTGCTTTTCCCAAATTGACCGGGTATGCATTTTACCATATTATGAAGCTTGTGTAACTGGCTTTGTTGAACCTTAACCCTTTTCAAAAAATGACTGAATCCAAGTATGCTTCGAATAAACCACAGGGATTGTTATTCACCAAAATTCGGTGACCAAGAATGAGGTATGCAAGGTAACTTCATATGTCATGCAGGAATGAATATGCACAAGAATACAAACGTAACCATTTGTGTTTAAAGCCTACAAAATGCCATGAATGCAAGCAATTTGGAAAAATGAGCTCCCTAAAAAATGTATTTTGCAAAAGAATATTTTACAAAAATGACCCAACTTTTGGCCGACAGATGTCATGTTCAAATCTCTGGATATCTTTATTCTGGAATCCAACATTGGTAGAAGGATGACAAAAATGAGGAGAAATCCAAATAAACCAGGTCGCCAGCCGTTCCTCCTCGTGCTCGCTTGCTGCAAAAACCCTACCTTGGTGCCCTTTCGGGTTTTCACCAAGGTTGCCCCCACTCTTTTCTGTTTTGTTTTGTTTGTTTTTTTTTGTTTTTTCTTTCTTCGTGTTTTTCTCTTTTCTTTCTTTTCCTCCTTTTCTTTTGAGGTGTCCTTTCGGGTTTTCACCTAAGGAAGCAAATGGAAAAGCTCAACCATGATCGACTCAGAAATGTAGGTTGAAAAATTGCTGACATCAGTAAAATGCGCTTCCTTTATAGACTTAAATGAAGGCATCATGGACATCACTTGTCAGTTGATTAGCAAACTTCCCAATAGAAATACAACAAGTGACGAAAGCCAGGACTTTGGGCTTTTGTAATGAGGTCAGGTGGGGTGTTTTTCAAGAAAAGTTGAGGCTTGAAAGCAATTTGTGCTTATGAGAGGTGAAATAACCTGAGAGTGCATCATTTTGAAATTATCTCCAATTTCTGAACAAAACCAAGGAAATTTGCCCCAGTCCGATTGGATTTTTCTTTCTTTGCATTTTCATTGCATATTTCTCACTTTTACAGTTTTCTTCAAAACTAAATTTGCCCCAGTGTGGGGTTCCTTCTTTTCCATTTTTTCTTCTTCGTTTTCCTTTTTCTTTTTTTCAAAAATAAATTTGCCCCAGTGTAGGGCTTTCCCTTTCTAATCATCTCTTTTCAAAATGAATTTGCCCCAGTGTGGGGTTTGCAATCCTCAGGGGCTGCCAAACGAAAAAAAAATTATTGTTCTGATAGCTCAAAAAGGACGACTAGGGATGAAATGTTTTGATTGGAAAGGAAGATGGCCTGACTTTTGCCTCGTCTCTTACATGATTTCCTAGAAGGAATTTGCATAATCAAGATAAAGAATTTCTTACACATGTCTGAGTTGATAGGTTGAGAGAATGTCTGTCTATCCATGAATGCCCCGCCAGGTAATACCTTTTTAAACACCCAACGAGCTTTGCCAATTTGAAGCAAATTTGCCTTCGACTTCATCTTTCATTACTTTAGCACTTTGTTCCCTTCTTTAGAAGATCGGTGGCGGCCCCTTTTATTATGAACACAGGCCATGCATTTTGACAAAATTGGTCATGGTACATAGCATTCAACTGCTTTTCATCAATCAGAATCAATCGTTGATGACACTGCTTTAACCAATCAACTTTCAGCCTGGCCGGAAAGGGATTTTCTCAAATGAAGGGATTTTTCAATGAATGGATTTTTCAATGGTTTTCTCAATGAAAGCTTTCTCAATGAAGGGTTTTCTTATTGAAGGCTTTCTCAAGGAAGGAATTTCTCAATGAAGGCTTTCTTTCATAGAAGAGATTTCTCAATGAAGGGATTTTTTAAGGAAAGGACTTTTCAATGTATGGCTTCACCGGATTCCAGAACAATGATATTCAAAAGGTCAAGTAATTTCATCTTTGGCCATCTTAAAAAAATTCAGGACAATAATCAAATAAGCAAATAAAACAAATTATGCATTTCATGAAACTCCAAACTAAAGACAAAACTCAAATGCAAAAGACGCTTTCATTAAGCTATTCACATATGCAAGAAAAAGTTTTCGTGAACTTTAGTAAATAACAACCCTTAGATTTACTGAAACTCCCTTCGAGGGGGAAGATATTCGGCCATCCAAATTGTGCAAAGACCCTTCAGGATTTTCAAATTTCGTCATTGGAGGTGGATGCCTCGAAGGTATCCTGGTGTTTGGGAAAAGGGTTTGTACTTATACTCGGACCTTGTTCACCTTTTCCTCTTAGCACTATTTCCCCTGCCTCGATCATGTCTTGAACTTTGTGCTTAAGGGCTTTACAAGCAGCAGTTGAGTGACCAGGTGCTTCCGAATGATAGGCACAAGTAGACTGTGGATCGTATCCAGCTGGCATGCCATAAGGATATGATGGAGGGGGAATCATGCCTATTTTGCCGGCCGCCTTCAATTGCTCATACAATTGATCCAAAGGCCTGCCTAGATTGGTGAAGGTCCGGGTGCGGCTTTCATTGTAGGTTTCAGTAGATTGGGGATAGCTATAGGTAGGTCTATTTGGTGGGGAAAATTGTTGATTATAGGGAGGTCGGGGTCGAACTTGTTGGGAGTTAGGTTGGGATATTTGAAAAGGGGCCATAGGCGAGTTGTTGTAGTGAGGGCGAGGTCGAGGGTGAGTGGTATTGGTATGGTAAACAGGACGAGAGCTTGAATAGTAAGGATAAGGGCTTGAGTAGGTAGGGTATTGTCGAGGTCTGGGTCTTGGAACAGGGTTTCGATTCCAGACAAAAGCAGTTTCCCCCTCTTGCTTTTTGAATTGTTGCTTCTTCCCATTACTACCTTGGCTTTGCAAGGCATCCAACTGGGATTTGAGGGCAGAGACATTAACAATTTTCCCAGCTTTCACGAAGTCATCGAACTCTTCAAGCTTATTGACAATTACGGCAAATGAGCATCCAGTCATGCGGAAAATTTCTTCAAAGTACGGCGGATCATGTGCCTTAATGAAAGTGCGTATGATTTCGTCCTCCGTCATTGGTGGCTCGACTTTTGCAGCTATTTTCCTCCATCTTTTGGCATAAGTCTTGTGATCCTCGGAGGGTTTTCTCTTTATCCCTTCCAACGTGGTTCGTGTTGGAGCCAGCTCACAATTATACTCGTATTGCCTTACAAACGCATTGGACAAGTCAAGCCAGGTCTTCGCTTCTTCGGGTTTCAGCTTGGAATACCAGTCGAGTGCATCCCCCTCCAGACTTTCTGGGAATAGCCTCAAAGGCAGATTTTCATCATCTGTTGGCCTATCCAACTTGTTGGCGAACAATCGGAGGTGTGTCTTAGGATTGCCTGTCCCATCATATTTGTTAAACTTCGGAATTTTGAACCCCTCAGGCAATTGTGCATTTGGGAAGAGACAAAGCTCATCATAGTCCAGCACTCCTTGTTTGTTCAAACCCTGACTCCTCCTCATAAACTCATCAAAACGGTCAAGGCGTTTGAGCAGCTTTATATCAACGGGAGCGGAAGATTCCCCCATTTCTGGCTTGGTTTGAACAATATGGTCGGGTAGGAATGGCTCAGCAGCAGTGTGATAGAAAGTATGTAGCTCTGGTGGTATGTTTGAAGTAAGTTGGGGTTGTGGACCTTGCATGTAAGCAGGGAAAAATGAAGGATCAGGAGGGTAAGTGTATGGCAAATGTATGGTGGGATATGTGAAAGTTCCTTCGGTTGGAATAGGGAAAGATGGAGCAACAGTGGCTTGAATCGAAGGTATGACAAATGGCTCTGGCCCAGGCTGCCTGCCGGGCACGGGCTCGGGTTGAACTCCACTGTTGATAAGCTCATCGATTAATTTCCTCTGGGCCGCCATCTCAGTGGTCATCTCACCGAACTTAGTGAGCATCTCAGTCAACTGAACCCCCAAACTTGTGGTCTCAGGCTGGGCGGTAGTAACAAACCTGTCTGATGGTTCCGGTTGCGGACTCATGTTTACACGACTCCTCTGAGCTTGACTACGGGATCGTGTTATGATGGGGCTTCGACGAGAAGCTATGTTTAAATATTACCTGAGAATTTTGAAAGGAATTGCCTTTAGATTTAACCCTCGTTTAGTTATTCCAAGAAAATAAAGAAAAGGAAAAGAAAAAGACCAGAGTTAGTAAATATCCAAAAAATTCGGATGCATGTCCTATGGGGGAGCCCTTTTGTGCCAAGGGCCTAACATGAAAATGCAATCCTCTAGGGTAGGCACTATACCATACCTGATGGATCCGATCAACTTATTGAGTGAAAAATAAGTTTGAAAAATTTGGTCAATTGGAGTGACGAAAGTCATTTGTCAAAATGAGGTCAACGTCCGAATGGATTGATCACTTTTGATCGATACAAGAACTTGCAAAAACGCACGGGTTTGACATTGACGAACTTCCTATAGAAGAGATTGGAATTCATTTTGACAACTTTTCTCAGTGAAGCACAGGTCAAAAACTCCAACTGATCAAATGGCTGGATACAATGGATTTTTTTCTCAAAAACAACTAGGTTTTCCATTTTGAAATTGACATTGAAACCCTAATTGGTCAAACAGGTTGAATGGATTTTATTTAAAATCAACCGCATTACCCTAAAAAGGGAAACGGGTCAAATGAATTGAGTAAAATTTAATAACTTACTCAAAATTGACCGGATCATCCTAAAAAAAGGAACTTGGTCAAATGAATTGAATGAAATTGAGAATTTATTCAAAAATCGACCAAATCACCCAAAAAGGGTAAATTAGTCAAATTGATGATTTATTGAATGAATTGGCAAAATGGATTGGTTGAATTGTCCGGCCATTGGTTATTTCAAAATTATTGAGGTGCATTAGTCTATGACCTTCTAAAAATCAAATTTTGGCCTCAATTTATTTATCGTCTCAATAGGAGGAATCATTTGTGAATTTCTTCAAATTAATGTCCTTCACGCAAGGGATTTTTACCAATTTTTGATAAAATGGCCAAAAAGTGATTATTAGATGCTCATATTCCAAAGATCACTCTATGAAAATGATCGGATCCTACCTTACCTTGTGCACTACCCCTTTGGATGGTACAAAATGTAAACGTGCAAGTCTCACTGGATTAAGTATCCGAGACACAAGGTGGCTTATTCCTAAACACGGGATTCCCTATGTGGCATTCCCTTTCTAGGGTTTATGCATGATGCCATTTATTAAAGCGATAAAACATGCAATTTGAAATGGAAACGTGACCTAAGGAGCCCTTTATATGCCAGGATAGGCCTAAAATGACATGCCATTATTAATTTATGAACAAAATATACCGAAATTTCTAAACGTGCAATAGCCTATCTATAAGGGTAGGTCCTAAAAGAGGATCATGTCAGACCTCTTATTTCCTAACGTTTGTGAATGCAAAAGACAAGAAACAAGGAAACGTTAGTTCAGCACATAATCACATAACACGTTGGTCAATAAACAATAAAAAGCAACAAAGATAGATAAGGAAAAAGGGTTAGGACCCCTCCCCTCGTGAATAGTGTCCCTAATAGGGTAAGGTCGACTCTACCCTAGGCAATTCTAAAATGGATGCATGAGGTTGGGGTTCGCTAATGCATCTAGACTCGACAAGCTCAGGTCCCCAAGCCTTCAGACTTGGAAACCAAGGGTCATCACTCCCAAGGTTCCTTGTCGGTGGCTCGAGCGATTCCCCAGACATTGCTACGCACACGTCGTGTCACGGCCACATGTCTGAGTGAATCTATCACACATCCTCAATCTTCGACTAAAAGCTAAAGGCTATTAACCCAAAGCTTAAAGCGGAAGATTAAGTGACCCCTCGGATCATGCTACGCACACGTCGTGTCACGATCACACGTCCAAGTGGGTCGCCTAAAATCCTAACAGGGCGGAGTGGCGTGACAAGCCACTAAAAGAAAATAAATGGGTGAAAAAGTTAAAGCGTATGCACATATGCTAGTGCTCGTTTGGAGGGGAGGGATCAAGAACCAACGCGAGGCTCTAGGGTGATGTCCCCCACCCAAAATGCAATGCAAGCGCGAGATAAATAAGTAAACATACATCCAATCAACCAATCATACATTCGCGAACGAGGGAGTAGTTGGACACGTGTGAAATGCAAAAATCCTAAAAAGGAAAAATGCAACCCTAGAACACCCAAATGTGATATATGAAAGGGTTAAAAGAAGAAAAAGGTTGATTAAATCAAATTTGCTCGGACTCTCAAATGTCCCCAGTGGAGTCGCCAACTGTCGCGCCCCATTTTTTGATAAATAAATAAATGGTTTAAAAAATGTATTTTTGGATTCAATTTGTGATTGGAAAATAAATTGTGATTTAAAAGAAAAATGGGTCTAAATGGGGGTTTGAGAATGCGACGATTTGACCCAAAATTATAGTTTAAAAAGGGTTTTTTTGAAATAAAAAAATCGGAGTCGCCACTTGGTAATGAGTTAAGGTGTACCAAGTCACCTAAAAATGAATTTAAAGAAAAAGTAGTAAGAAACCCCTTTTAAACGACTCCTAGTCCACGTAAACCAACGAAAAAGGTTCGGGAGTCACATTTGACGAAGGGGAAGGCAAGGATAAAAATCCAAGGCACCCCTTCGACCTAGCCAAGGCTAGTTGCGTGATTTAATCAAAAATTTTCTTGTTTTAACCAAAGAATTTATTACATTTGGATGCACTACATGAATGCAAACCCTAGACCTAGGGGTATTGGGGGAAATTTCTCTTCGAAGGTTGAGTGGTGCCAATCACATTAATTGTGAAGCCCAATAACGATCATTTGAAGAAGTCACGAATAATGCGAGTGGGATGCAAATGAATGGAATGCATGTATGCAATGTGAGGACATGAGTTTGAAAAAGTAATAAAAGGCAATAAATATGTAAATGAAAATGTTCACGTGAGTGGGCAAGGTACGGTATGCGAAATGATAATATGAAGTGAATGTGTGCAAGTGATGATAAAAGTGTTCGTGTGCAAGTGAAGAAACATAAAGGTGCACGTGTGCAAAATGGGAGGAAAATGAAAGTGTGATGAGGGTATAAAATGGTAGAGTGGATTTAAAAATGCATGAGCCTAGGGAATTCATGCATATTGGGTACGGAGAGACCTAAATCGTGATTCAATTTGCCCTTTTATAGAGGGAATACAAGCGTGCTAAGGCTTAGAAAAAGCCACACTCGTCTATATCCCATATTTAAGGGGACTCTCAAGCAAATGAACCCTATAACTTGCATGAACTGCAAAAATCCTAAAATGGAGGGAAAAGGGGGTTCGAGGGACATGAAAAATGATAAAAACTAAAAAGAATGCATGACATGTAATGAACATGCAAACATGTACTAACGAGGGGAAATCTCTAAGGGTCTAGCGTTGGACTAACCCATTCTATGAATTCCGACTAGCGTTGGACTAGCGGAAACGTACATTCATCCATCACATTCATTCATGGCTATGGAAAGCGAGTAGACATGCCAAACACTCATAAACACATAGCACATAACATTTAGCATGCTCGACTAGATGCAAGGCCCTAACAAAGCAAATTAACACGTAGCAACTAAGCATGCAAGACACATAAGACAATTAAATCCCTAACTATTACATTTGCTAGCTAGGCACATGACTTCGATAGGTCTTCATTGAATGCTCCTCCAAGCCCTATCTATTACATTAGGGAGACCCTACTACAATCTAAAAGGGGGAAAAGGAATAAAATAATTAAATCCCTAACTATTACAAGCCAAGAGGTGTACACATACCCCATAAAGAATAACTTAAATAAAAAGCAAAAGTAAATGAAGTAAATGAAAGGAATTAAAGAAAAATAAGGGAAGCAAGTAGACATGTAATTTTCACGTAGCACGTTGGATCACATAGGGGAGAGACAAAAAAGATAAAAGAAATTATACCGCCTCCATTTGTGATGCTAATAGGGTGGACAAGACTTAAATGGCTTATTTATCCTCCAAAATAAAAGAAATGGTCAAGGTACCAATTTATTTGGGAAAAATTAAAAGAAATGTGCAAAACACAAGCTCACTTGGTCATAAAGCCCCTAAAGTCATGACTTAAGCGCAATTGAAACAAAGCATGGTAGTTAATTGAAGCAAACAAGCAATGAAGTTGCACAAATAAAAATTACCAAGGACCAAATTGATGAAATTATTTAATTGATTGGGTCCTAGTGGAACAAGGAGAGACTTGGGGGGCCAAAATGTAAAATTTGAAAGATTTTCATGCATGCAATCTACGTAGAAGAAGAATTTCTGCAACAAACAATTTCTGCAATGCCAAAACAGCTGCACTTCCTCATAATTTGTGACTCTAACAAGCAAAATCATTCCAATCTTCTAGCATAACTTGCCAACATCAACTCAGTCAACTAGTGTTTGTTAAACAGAAATTCTGGAGCAAAATGTGCAAAGAAAGAAAAGAAAACAACGAGAGGATGGGGAAACATTTCTGCAATAGCGGACCGGCCAAGCTGACTGCAATTTTCCATTCCAATCAAACTCATTGACCTGGAACAACTCAAACCATGACTAACACCCAATCATCAACCAAACCAAATACTCCATCTTTATCGCAGAATCAAGGCAGAAAAAAACTGGAATGATAGCTGTTGGGAAAATAAGAAGCAAAAACAAAACAAAATGCAGCAAGAATTTTCCTTTGCAATCTAAGATGATTAATAAACCATGCAGCAACTTCCCTTCCGCAACTACATATCGACTTCAACACAAGTTTGATCAAAACTTTTAAACAAACATCAAAACAAACTTGAGCTAAGCAACGTAACTCATAATTTCAGCATCCAAGCAAACAAAACATAGAAAAGAAATCACGTGAATGCTGGGAAATTCTGTGCAAAATGGTTCAGCAAACCTGGCTTGTTTTCTTCCAGCAAGCAACTACATTTCATTTCATCATACAAACAAGTTCATCAAACCAGAAATTATTGACCCAAATCAAAACATGAAATTTTGTTTGCAGGATTAAGATGGCAAATCTGTTTTTGATCGACAACAAAAGAAAGAAAGAAAACTGCAGCAAGATTTTTTCTTTTGGCAATCACAAACCAAGCAAACTGCTGCATTTTGTTTCACTTAGCTGAGACACATCCATGCAAAGCAACCCAAGAACATCTCAATAGCTCAACTCAAAATACAAGAACCTTGGGACAAAGGGGAGAAGAAAGATAACAACGGAACAGCATGCTAGGATCATTTGTTGGGAATTCGAATCAGGCTTCCAAGAACCAAAAAGAAACAAACCCAACACAAGATAAGGAGTATGGATGGCCTTTACCACTAAGCTCTAAAACCATTCCCATGACATCTCAACCAAACGGCAAACAAGTCAACATTTTAAACGAAACAAAACCTCAGCAATCCAAGGATGGAGAAAGGATCTGTCCATGCTGCTGCAACAAGCCGAGAGCTTCAAGCTTAGCTTGTTGCAGCAGATTTTTATGCACAAACTCTAAGTGTAAATCTATTCTAAAAACAGGTAAACAGGCTCCTCGAACATTCTTCCTAGTTTTCAACATAAAAATTCTTAGGCTGGAACACAAAATTCAGGAAGGAAGAGCATGCAAAACTGGACGTAAAATTTCTGCAATTTCGCTACAGACATCAAAGAAAGATTCATACCAAACCCAGGTAGAAAAAATCCAAGCCAAACATCAATTTTTCAGACCCAAATAGCAAAATTATGTAACCCAAGCATCAAGATTCAGTCTTGGTAGATTTAATATCAAATTTGTGCCATAAAACCTGAACTATCATCGCACACGGTGAGTAGGAAATGTGCAGCAAAAGAAAAGAATAACGCAGGCTAGACTTGGCCAAGATTTAAACTTGAATGGCAAGAGTAAAGTGAAACTACATCACCTTGAACGCTCTAGGAAGTTGAGATGATGCTGTAAGCTTGAGGGGATAGGAGCTCAAACCCTGCAGCTATAAGCAAATACGTTCGGCGCCGACGACGCAAGAGCTGCGACTTCAGCAGGTTTAGGCTTCGATTCAAGGGCGTTCCAACAGTTTATTCCAGAAATGTTCAACACGAAATCTCCTCCCCAAATGACGTAGATTATTCAGAAATTTAAATCACCTCTAACAAAGCTATGTCCAAAGAAAAAATCTTCTGCAAAGTTCTTTTTTTTTGTTCCTTTTCCTGTTTTCTGATCTTAACTGAAACTCCCTTTCCTTTGCCCTGGCTCTTCTTTTCTCTCCGCTCCCTGGTTCCTCCGCCGTGAGCTTTTCTTTTCTGTCCTTAGTTTCCTTTCTCAGCCCCGTTCACTCTATCCTCTCCCCTCTCTATAACCCTAGCCTTTTCACAGCCGACCTCCCCTATGCTTTCTCTCTTTCGTTTTGCCTCTTCAGCCGTCAACTTCCTCAGCCTCCAGATCCTTATTCCTTCTCGGTTCTCCCTCAAAAACCCCCGTAACTTTTCCAACCTTCCAGCTCTTCCTTACTCTCGGCCCTCTCTCCGCTTTCTTCTTGAAGTTTCCTTCAATCTCTCTGTAGCTTTTCTGGTTTTTTCTCGCTCTCTCGCTTCTCAATTTTTCCTTAGCCGTCAACTCAAAAACCTCTCTTCCAGATTTGCGGCTATCCCTCCCTCTTTGCGGCTGTCCACCCCCCTATCCTTTTATATGGGGGAAGACAACCCTAAACCCTCACCTCATCTCTCCTATATTTGCAGCTAAAGGGGCTGCCCAGCCCCTCTTTGCAAGCTGAGTAGAAATGCGGCTTGCATGCCGCGGTTTTCATTCTTTTTTTTTTTTTTTACTTTCAACTTAATAATTACAGAATTGATAAAATAATAATAATAACAAATTGACAAAAACCAGGTAATAATAATAATAATAATAATGAAAATAATTTAAAAACTAAACAACTAGAAACAACAAAAATGGCCATTTTTCCATCTTTTTTCTACATTTTTCTTTTTCATTGTTTTTTCTCATTTTTCACCTTTTCTCTTTTTTTCTAAATGAATCAAACAACAATAAAAGATAAAATAAGTAGAAATGACTAAAATAAAGCTAAATAAAACAAAATTGCTATTTTTTCCTTTTTCCCTTTTTTTTTGTTTTTTTTTAAGAAACTCTATGCTAAAAACTTAAAAATAAAATAATAACATGAAAAACTAAAAAACTAAAAACTAAAAGTGAATAAAATGAACATGATAAATAGCAAAACTAAAAAAAATAAATAGTAAATGAAATTGAGCTAAAATTTGGTGTCTACATAGGGATTGTGAGATTTAGATTGGAGAACGGAAATTAATGGCCGATCTGATAGGTTTAGTGATTAAAGGATATGATGTGATCTTAGGAATGGACTGGTTAGCCCGTTACAATGCCCAGTTGAATTGTAAGACGAAGATAGTAGAATTGTGTATTCTGGGAGAGGCAACCCTGAAATTGGATATAAGGGGTAGATTAGCCTCATTTGCACTTATCTCAGGAATTCGAGCTAGAAAAATGTTAAGTAAGGGAGCTCAGGGATATTTGGCATTTCTAATCAACACTCCTAGTGATAAAGTGAGATTGGAGGATATGCCTATAGTGAAAGAGTTCCCGGATATTTTTCCTGAAGAGTTAGAGTCCTTACCCCGGAAAGGGAAATAACTTTTAACATTGATGTGACTCCGGGAGTAGCACCTATCTTTAAGACGCCATATCGAATGGCTCCAGCTGAATTGAATGAATTGAAATTACAACTACAGGACTTGTTGGAACAGAGTTTTATAAAAGAGAGTGATTCACCGTGGGGAGCCCCAGTCCTGTTTGTTAAAAAGAAATATGGAAGTCTAAAATTGTGTATAGATTACCGAGACTTGAACGATATCACCATTAAGAATAAGTACCCGTTGCCCCACATTGATGAATTGTTTGACCAATTGCAAGGGGTGGTGGTATTCTCCAATTTGGACTTGAGACAGGGTTATTATCAATTGAGGATTTCGGAGAAAGATATACCCCAGACTGCTTTTAACTCGAGGTACGGATACTTTGAGTTTGCCGTGATGCCATTTGGGTTAACAAATGCACCTGCTGCTTTTATGGATCTGATGCATAGGGTTTTTAAGCCTTATCTAGACCAATTTGTGATGGTTTTTATTGATGATATTTTGGTGTACTCTAAGAATGTGGAGGATCACGAGAGGCACTTGAAGATTGTTTTATAAACTTTGAGGGAACACCAATTGTATGCTAAGTTTAGCAAGTGTGAGTTTTGGTTAAAAGAAATGACTTTTTGGAACTCATAATTTCTAAGGATGGGATTAAAGTAAATCCAAGTAAAGTTGAAACTGTTTCAAAGTGAAAACGACTGGAAAACCCAACAGAGGTTCGAAGTTTTATAAGACTAGCAGGGTATTACCGGAGATTTATCTAGGATTTTTTTAAGGTTGTTGGAACTATGACTGAGTTGACCAAGAAAAGTGGGAAGTTTATTTGGAGTTCCAAGTGTGAAGAGAGTTTCCAAGAGTTGAAAAGACGTTTGACAAGATCGCCTGTGTTAGCTTTACCAAATGGAAAGGATAGTTTTGTGGTCTACACAGATGCTTCTAAGGAAGGATTAGGATGTGTTTTAATGCAAAATGGTAGAGTGATAGCATATGCATCTACGAAATTGAAACCACACGAAAAAAATTACCCGACTCATGATTTGGAGTTAGCGGCTATGGTGTTTGCTTTGATGAAATGGAGACATTATCTGTATGAAGTGACATTTGAGGTTTTTATTGATCACAAAAGTTTTAAGTATTTATTTTCTCAAAAGGAGCTGAATTTAAGGCAACGTAGATGGATGAAATTTTTAAAGACTATGATTGCACGATAAAATACCATCCAGGAAAGGTCAATGTAGTGGCCGATGCCCTAAGTCGTCAAGTGCAAGTGGCCGGATTGATGATTAAGGAATTACACTTGTTAGAGGAAATTAGTTATTGGAATTCTAGACCTAAACCAAGAAAAGTAATTTTGGAGAATATTGTAATGAATTCCACCCTGTTGGAGTGTATCAAGGAATCTCAGGAAAAGGATACTGAAGAGGAAAATTGTTTGAAAAATATCAAAAAGAGAGAAAAGTCAGTTTTAACTTGGGATCAAATGGTATATTAAGGTTTCGGAATCGGATAGTAGTGCTAAAAGACGAAGGGCTTAAAAAGGAAATTTTAGAAGAGGCACACCGATCGAAGTTTACGGTACATCCTGGAGGGAATAAAATATACCAAGACTTGAAGACTCTGTATTGGTGGGAGAGCATGAAGAAGGAAATTGCTCAATTTATCCAGATTTGTTTGACTTGTCAAAAAGTAAAAGCCGAACATCAAAAACCATCGGAACTTTTGCAACCTCTGGAGATACGTGAGTGGAAATGGGAGAATATCACAATGGATTTTGTATCAGGATTACCGAGAACACAAAGAGACCATGATGCTATTTGGGTGATAGTGGATAGACTGAGCAAATCGGCTCATTTTCTGCCGATTAGTATGAAGTACCCATTGGAGAAGTTGGCTAAGTTGTATTTGGATGAGATTATCAGGTTGCATGGAATACCGGTAAGTATTGTGTCAGATAGAGATCCAAGATTTGTTTCGAGGTTTTGCCAAAAGATGCAGGAAGTGTTGGGGACTAAATTGAATTTTAGTACTACCTACCATCCCCAAACTGATGGACAGTCTGAGAGAACGATTCAAACCCTTGGGGATATGTTGTGTTTTGGATTTTGGGGAAAGTTGGAGTAAATTTTTAGCATTGGTGGAATTTTCCTATAATAATAGCTTTCACTCTTCTATTCAAATAGCCCATTGTGAAGCACTTTATGGTCAGAAGTGTAGATCTCCGATTTGTTGGGAGGAAGTAAGTGAATAAAAAATTTTAGACCCGACTACAGTGCCTTGGATTGAAGAAGCAATTCGAGAAAAATATTCAAATCTGTTAACAAATCAAGATATAATTTTGAGGATGAAATTCTCTTAAGGGGGAGAGGATGTGAGGACTCGTAAATTTTCTTATTTTAAATTCCTATTGAGCTTATTTAAATATTTAATTGTCCGTTTACTCTGAATATTTTATTTCAACCTCTTTAGACCCAATTACATGGAACTATGACCTACGAGTATTTTAAAAATGCCTTGATTCGAAAATTTTTTTTTGAAAGCTCGTTTAGAGTGAATGGTGGATGCACGTTTGGAGACAATAATCGAATCGAGGATATAATAAGTTTGAAAAATTGGAAACTTGTACATTAGTCTTGAAATAGGTATTTTTATGTTTAAATGTTCAATTATTAGTTAGTGATACTATCGTTATAAGAATTTCTTGGAAATTTCACTTTATCGCGTACAATTCAGAAATACACATTTTTGCGTGCACGATTAATTGAGGGACTTTAGACGCTTATTTTTGGACCATTAAGAGTGAATAATAATAGTATGAATGAAAGTACATTAGAGGTTTAGTACACTAGTGAAATAAATTTGAGAGGAATCGAGCACGAAAAATGCTCGTGCGCGAGGGGGGAGAGAGTTGACTTTTGCACAATTTTGAGCCACAGATTAAAGCTTCTCAAGGAAGCTTCATTGCAGCCCAAACACTCTCCTTTCTCTCTCTTATTCCAACGGCCAAAGGAGGAAGAAAAATAGGCCACATTTCTTCTTCATTTCACCTTCAAATCTTCACCAAATCACCTCAAATTTTATGTACAACTTGCTAAACACTTGGTGAACAACCTAAACTAGGAAAAGAACTTGCTTTCCACAGTTTTCTTTAGCTATCAAGGGTCGAAAATTTCTGCTTGAGTCACCAACAAAGGTAATCAACGATCAACCTTTCAATTCTTGGTTTATAGAAGATATATTGCACTTATAAACTCATATATTCATGTGGGTAGTTTTAGATAGTTGAAAATTGGTGAGTGGGCTCTATGAACTCCCACTATGGCTTGATGGACTGATTTGATGAGTTTTGATGTTATTAATGTTGGATTAGTGCTTAATTTAGTAGAAATAAGTGATATTGTGGATGGAAACTCAAAGGAAGTGAAGAGGGGAATTTTTCCGTTTTTGCCCCTGTCAATGCCGTGACCCTTAGAGCATTTTTTTGAGGTTCAATTGACTTGTTTATGATGTATATATGTTGTGTGGGCTGTGTGGAAGGTTTCCACAAAAAATTACATGATTTGGTTGCTCAAATGTTGTGATTTCGAAAGTTCATCAAAACTGGAATTTTTCCCGTATTGCTCTGGCAGTGTTTTTAAAACAGCTATAACATTTTACTCCGATATCGAAATCGAGTTCCGTCAGTGGCATTAGAAAAAGACACTTCCAGTTTTCCAATGGTATAAAATGCATGCCCTGATTTCACCTGAGTGAACCATACCAATCGTTTGAACATGACTGCCCTGTTTCGCTGATTCACAGGAGTGCAGGTCATGAGCTGCAACTGGATGCTCGAATATGGGCTAGTTGTGGACAGATTTTTAAAGTGATTCCTTCTGTGAACGTTTACCCTTATGAATGTATTTTCCAACTCCATCAGCCACGCTCAATTCCAAGTTGAATTGAGTGAGTTGTGGCCGAAGTTCGAAACTGATTTAGCAGTTGAAAACCCTATTTTTGACTAGTAAATGCCTAAATCTTGATTGGGACTTGTTGTTTAGAAATTCTTGGTGTTGATCACCTACCAAATGTATCTTGGATGTTTGTTAGACATTTTCTACACAAATGGACTATGTTTGAGACATTTTGAAAACGGAAAACGGAACCACAAGGCAGTTTTGTCTTGGAAGTTCTTGGAGCTTTAATGATTTTGTTAACCGAATTTTCGTACGTATTTTACTATGAAATTTGACCAAGGAATAGCCCTTATATGGTAGTATAATTATATCAAATTTGATGCCATTCCGAGTCCATTTCGATGCTCAAACAAAGTCCCGAAGTATGTGATTTAAACCTGAAATTTGCTTAACAATTTCACTTTTGCAGCAACTTTGAGCTTGGGAAGACCCGAAAATTTTCTTATTTATCGAATATTACAAGTTTACTTAAATATTTATTTACTCATTTTCTCCGAATTATTTATTTCGACCATTTGAAAATCCATTTATATGGAACAACGCCTCTTTTATATTTTAAAGCGTTTTGTTGGAAAATTTACTTTTCGAAAATTCGTTTAGTTCGGAATAACGAGTACACGTTTTTCTAGACTATACTTGAATCGGGAGTGTATTAATATTGGAGAATTAAGAATGATCAATAATAGATTAAGAAAGGTTAATTGAGGAATTAATACTCAATTCACGTGAGGACTCGCAAATTTATGTATTTTAAATTCCTATTTCTCACTTATTTAATTATTTACTTGACCATTTACTCCGAATATTATTTTCTAACCTCTTTAGATCTAATTACATGGATTTATAGCTTTTTTATACTTTTAAAGTGTCTCGTTTCAAAAACTAATTTTTCAAAGCCCGTTAAGTGAAAATAGCGAATGCGCGTTGGAAATAATAATCAATTTGGGGATATAATGAGCTTGAAAAAAATTGAAAAATTGTACATTAGTCATGAAATAGGTATTTTATGTTTAAATACTCAAGTATTAGTTAGTAGTACTATCGTTATAAGAATTTCTTGGAAGTTTCACTTTATCGCGCTTAAATCGGAAGTACACGTTTTTACGCGCGCGATTAATTGAGGAACTTAAGGCCATTATTTTTGGACTATTAAGAGTGAATAACAATAGTATGTATATAAGTGCATTAGAGGTTTAGTGTACTAGTGAAATAAACTCGAGAAGAATCGAGCACGAAGCGTGCGTGTACGCGCACTATCCTTAGTTGACTTTTGGAGCATTTTGGGCTACACATTATTAAGCTTCTCATGGGTGCATCACACTAGATCAAAACCCTTCAATTCATCATCTAAAGTGGCATGCAACACTCTCATTTTCTTGCTCTAAGACAGCCGTGCACCTCAAGAAAAAAACCCACCAAAGTTCTTCATTTTCCCTTCATCAAATCTTCACTAATCCTTCACCAAATCACACCAAAATTTCACCATACATAGCTAATCACTTGGAGACTACACTAAGCTAAGAAAAAGGGGCTGTTTTCATAGTTTTCTTGGGCCAAGGAGGGACCAAAAATTTTTGCTTTGGACACCAAGTAAAGTAAGTAACGATCAACTACCGAAATCTTGATTTATGGAAGTTCTAGTGCTCATTTAAAATCATGCATGCAAGTGGGTAGCATTATTTTGAGGAAAAAATTGTTGTGTGGGATCTATGAACTCCCGCTTGGATTGGATGGACTGATTTTGTGAATAATGATGAAATTAATGTTGGTTTAGTGCTTAAATTAGTGGATTAATATTGTATTGTTGGTAGAAAATCAAAGGAGGTGCTTGGAGCAAAAGTGACCGTTTTACCCCAGCCTTGTCCGACCACTTTTGTACAAAATTTTGAGGTTCTAATGACTTAATTATATTGTTTACATGTTATATTGGTTATGTAAAAAGTTTCATTGAAAAATAACTTGATTTGGTCACCCAAATGTTGGATTTACGAAAGCTAGCAATCTGGAAATTTATCCCGTATTCACCCAGGCAGTGTATTTGTTTCTGCTATATCTTTTTACTCCAATGTCAGAATCAAGTGCCATTTGTGGCATTGGAAACTAGACATCCCCATCTTTCTAACGGTACAAAATTCACATTCTGGTTCCATTTGAGTGAGCCAAACCATTCATTTGAAATCCACTGTCCTGTTTCATTGTTTCCTGGAAGGCAGCACACGAGTTGCAAATTGATGCTCACGAATGAGCTGTTTATGGACAGATTTTGAAAATGGTTTCTTCTGAGAAAATATATCCTTATGAGTTTATTTTCTAATGCCACCAACCATGCTCAATTCTGAGTTGAATTGAGTGATTTATGATCGAAATTCAAAACTGACTTTGTGAACGAAAACAGTGTTTTGGACAAATTTGAAACTAACTACGGTTTGGGACTTGTTATCCAAAGTTTCTTATTGTAAATCATCTATCTAATGTGCCTTGAATATATTTTGGACATTTCCTACTGGAACGAACCATGTTGGAGATGTTCCTTGACCAAATGTTTGGAAACGGCAAAACGGAAGTTCAAAGGTAGCTTAGCCTTAGAATTTCTTGTGATTTCAACGGTTTTGTTAACCCACTATCTGTGCTTATTTCTCCATGAAATTTGGTAGAGGAACAACCCTTATATGGTAGTGTTATACTACTAATTTTGGTGTTATTCTGAGGCCGTTTCATTTCTCAACTAAACTTCCAAAGTTCGTGACTTGATTTTGGAAAACCCTTGTTTAACAAGGAAATTTGGGTAACTTTGAGCTACCATATCTTGGTGCTCGAAATTTCGATTCTCATTCTGCTTGTTTTTTTTAAACCTGGACTACAACTCTAATAGAGTTCCAAATTTCAAAAGCTAGTTCAAATTGAGTGAATTTTGCCAAATTTCCAAAGTTGGCCAAAAACCAACCCCGAAAGCTGTCTTCATGTTCAAAACAGCAACTTTGAGCCAATTTTTGAATACTTTCCATCTGGAATCATGGGAATGTGTATTATATGAACTTTTAGTATCTTGGAAGAGGTTTCCAACGGTACCAAGTTTTCGAATTTTTGACTTGTAAAGTGTGAGATACGATTTTTCTAATGTATCGTATCAAAATTGAAAATTTTCAAATATCAAGGAAATGGAGTTTTTCGAGTACTCCTTATTCCTTCGATATTACTTGAATGTTTTATATTTGATTTCCAAGATGGAAACTAAATCTCTCTTGTACTTTGAAACTCCACTTGAGAGCCTTGATTTAGGATAAATAAGGATCGTTTCACGAAACTTTCTAAGATTGTACTATGGTACGATCTCCTTTAATAGTAGGGGTTTGTAAATGATAGTCTATTGTTAATTGCTCAGGCACACAAGAGGACCTTCAAGAGGATCCCACAGTGAACGCCTAAAGCTCCAAGGGACATTTCTTCCTCATTTCTTATGTTGGTGAGTGTCAAGTGTGTGTATTATGTGATATATCTGCAAAGTGATAAGTGTTATATAAATTGAGATTTTGAAACCTTTGAGTTGAGTGTGTACTTTATCGCACTCGTCCTCATTTAAACGAAGTGAACTTGAGTTCATGAAGTGAAGTGCTTACTTGTTTAAGTAACTTGTTAAGTGAATATATGTGAAGTGTTTAAGTGATTATTTATGCTGTGATTGCATAAGTTGTTGGAGTGAACCTCCTCGATACAAAAGTGTAAAAGTGGGGGACGGCCAAACTCTCTTATTGGCTAGCCTAGGACTCGAGCCAGCATGGGTTTGGTCGAGCTCCTCACTGAACCATGAGATTTCATAAGCTCGACCTATTGAGAGGTCTTGCTTGGCATACTCGCTGAAGTATCGCCTCATAAATGTATTGAGGGTCCGGTGTGGTATGTAAGGTTAAGAAGGGGAAGTGTAAGTGATGTTTCTACGGATTAAACCTACCCGGTTGATGGAGGGTCAACGTGTGGAGGTTCGTGATCGTGCAAGTGAAAAATAGCTCCTGAGAGCTCCTATATCCTTGAATTGTTTCTGTGTACTTTTCAGTAAAGTGCTCTTTATTGAATGGTTATTGTTTTAAATTGATTAATTTGGGAGTGTTACTTGAACTATGTGCTTGCATGTGTGTTCTTGGCCTCACAAGCGTTTTGCTCACCCTGTAAATTTGTTTTCCTTAACAGGTTTTGGGCTTGGAATGAGATTCGGAGGAATTTCTCTTTTGTGTACTCTTGAAATGGGGTTCCAACTTTTTTGTCTAGACTCTTGGATATTGTATATTTTGGGCTGTATTATGGGAAACCCGATGTAAGAATTGGATGATTGTTATATTTCGTTAAGTTTGAACGCTTCCGCACTAATTGTATTTATCTTTTCCGGTTGTTGATTCCTAGCACCGCTATAAGTTTGAACGGAAATTGCTTGAGTCCTGGCAAGAGTTGGGCAAGCGTTCCGTGGATACCCTTTGGTTTGCCTTAGGAAGAAGTAGGGGCGTCATAGAGCTACCATATCTTGGTGCTCAAAACTCCGATTCTTGTTACGCTTGTTTTGTTTTAAACTTTGATGGCAACTCTAATTGATTTTTAAATCTGAAAGTCTAGTTAGTAATGTGTGAATTTTGTCGAATTTTCAAATTTGGCCAAAAACCAACCCCGAAATTGTCATGGCATTCCAAAATAGCCACTTTGAACCGAATTTTGAATGTTTTCCATTTGGAATCATGGAAAGGTGTCTTCTAAGATCTTTTAGTACTTTGGAAGTAGTTTCCAACGGTACCAAGTTTCAAATTTTGGACTTGTAGAGAGTGAGATACGAGTTTTCAAAATATGTGTAGCAAATTTGAAAAGTCCTAACTTAAAGGAAATGGAGTTTTTCAAACTCATCTTTTTCCTTCAATATCACTTGATCGATTTACACTTGATTTCAAAGATGAAAATTCAGATTTCATTTGTGCTTTAAAACCCCACTTTTGAGTCTCGATTTACGAGTAATTCAGGCTCATTTTCATGAAATTTTCTTAGATTGTACAAGTGTGCAATCTTCGTTGATAATTGGGGTTTATAAGTGATAGTTCATTATCAATTACTCAGGCACCCAAGAGGACCTTCAAGAGGATCCTACGGTGAACGTCTGAACCTTCAAGTGGACACACTTCCTTGTCTCTTGTATTGGTGAGTATCAAGTGTATGAATACCTGATATATTCTTAATTGTTATAATTGATTGGAGATTTTGAAAATGGAGACGAGTGTGTACTTTACCGCACTCATTCTTATTTGAAATGAATGACTCATAGTTGAAATGAAATGAATGAATTGATTGAATGGAATTGATACGAACCCGGATTCGAGAATGCCAGAATTCGAACCACAAGCCCAAGACCAAGGTAACGAATTTGGGGTAAGTGGAGTCCTAGACTATCAAGGGTAGCGCGAGATAGTTTTGAACGGTAGAAGACACCACAATCAGGCGTGTTCCCTGATTGATAAAGTCGACAAACACTTTAGATCCTTTAAAGGTGCTCAAGGGTGCTCACAAGAAACTAGAGAAACTCTCTTAATTTCTGAAAATCCCAAAAGTCCCTTCTCTATGGAATTGAGCAGCCTTTTATAGGCTTACAAAACAACTTAATCTAAGCCTACGCGAAAAGAGGTAAGTTTCCTAATTGAATTGGAAGACTTCACCAAAACATAACTAATTACCCTAACATACTAGATATGCCTTAGTAGGCTTACAAGACCCAATTGGAAGCAATAAAACTAGGAAATAATTGGAAATAACGGAAACTGCTAAAACAACTGAATCAGTCCGACGCGTTGCACACAAAATCCTTGAACTTTGAATGCTTGGCTTTGGCTCTCTTCATTGGACCCCAACGACCCGTCAATGGGCCACGTAATAGCTTTTGGGCAGCTCCTAAGATTTGTATCATTCCCCTCCTCTTAAAAAGATTTGTCCTCAAATCATGGAAACGCAAGAATTGGCAACGCGGGCTAACAGCACTTCGGTTATAAGCTCCAATGGAAGGAGGCATAGAACATTGCAAGACCAAGACTTTTGCCCCTTGCTCAACCTGCACAAAAGAGTGGACACTAAACAAAGCAAATGTTAGAGGTAAGGGGCGCGAAGCATCGCCCTCAAGTGTAAAGCGCATCAAGAGATTTTGCTTTTTCTCATGGCTAGCAACTCGATTTTCCTTTTTCCTTGCATCTTCATGCGCACTCTCCGTCCTCAACTTCTCTAGATCTTCACAAACTTGGCTGGGGGATAAAGGGACTAAAGTAATCTTCCTACCATCATGGATAAAAGAATACTTATTAGTTCGACCTTCAAAGGATACATCGTTATCGTATTACCATGGTCATCCCAAAATAATATGAGTGGCTTGCATGGGAACAACGTCATAGATCACCTCATCCTCATACTTCCCTATGCAAATAGGCACCGACACTTGTCTATACACTCACACATCCCCATCAGCTGTCAACCATTGCAGTCGATAAGGTCGAGGATGTTTCTTGGTTGGAAGAGCCAAATTTTCTACCATGAGTAAACTCGCAACATTGGTGCAACTTCCCCCATCTATAATTAAGCTGCAAATCCTATCCTTAACTTTGCAACGGGTGTAAAAGATGTTCTCCCGTTGAGACCTCTCGTCCTCCTTAGCAAGCATGGTTAACGCCCTACGAGCGACCAAACATCCTACATTCCCAGGTAGCGGTGCAATCTTTTCCTCTGAGTCCCCATCACCTGTCAAAAGCGGCATCCCTGCATAATCAGACTCATCATCTGTGGCTACTTCACCATTGTCCCTTATAACCACAAAGCGTTGATTAGGGCATTGGGATTGTATATGACCATACCCCTGGCACTTGAAGCATTTTCGATCCCGATTGCACAAGTTAGAAGCACCATTGAATGGGGTTGGCGCTCCTTTACTTGTACTCGATCCAACTATGTCCCCTTTAGGCTTGAGTGGAGGAGCTGAGTTTGCAGGCTTCTCCTCTTTAGGTCCGGGATTGGTGCTCCAACTTGAAGGAGTTACATGGGATGAAGATCTAGTGGTGCCTCTCCTCTTGATTCGCCTTTCAACTTTCATAGCCTTATCCAACATTTCACTCATATCCATGTACTGTTGGAGTTCAACTACCTCAGCAATATCGGATTTTAGGCCATTGAGGAATCGTGCCACCGTGGCTTTAGCATCTTTATTCACATCGGCTCTCATCATGAGCATCTCCATGTCTTTGAAGTAGTCCTCCACACTCCTGTCGCCCTGAGCGAGAGTTTGTTGCCGTTGGTGTAACTCCCTATGATAGTAGCTTGGGACAAATCGTCTCCTCATGATTCCTTTAAGTTCTCCCCAAGTTTCTACTGCTCGCTCACCATTTTTCCTCCTACTAGTTCGAAGTTGATCCCACCATGCGGATGCATAATCTGTGAATTTGATGGCGGCAAGCTTCACCTCTTGCTCCTCTGAATAGTTATTGCACTCGAAGACAAGCTCAATTTTGCGCTCCCATTCGAGGTATGTCTCAGGATCGGACTTACCCTGGAATGACGGGATGTTGAGCTTAACTCCTTAGATGGATTCATTCCCGCCATTTCTCCTTCCTCGGGCAACCCTTGGTATCGCGCCCCACTTTTTGAGAGTGTGAAAGTAGTGTGTAGGATATGTATGTGAACGTGTGTGAAAGTGAAAATAAAAGGCCGTGGGATTGTAAAATGCGACGGTTTGGCCAAACAAAGGGTTTTAGATAGAAAAGGAGTCGCCACTTGGTATAGAGTTAGGGTATACCAAGTCACCCAAAAAGTGATTTTTGTTTTTGGAAAGAAAAGTAAACAAACCCTTTTTAAGAATTTTTAGGTCTATGTAATCAAAGAGAGGGATCGGGGGTCACATTTGATAAGGGAGAAGGCAAAGGCAAAGCCTAAGGCACTCCCTTACCCTAGCCAAAGCTAGTTGCGTGACTTAGCCCTTCTTTTCCTAATTCTTCTACCCAAAGTATGTGTTGTATGTTGGATGTGACTAATGGATATGAAAAAAAATGTAGTCCTAAATCTAAAATGTCTCGTATGAGACTTTTTGGTCCCAACCACATGAATTGTGATGGCCAGTAAGGAAAGCCCTCATAGAGGTCATGAATAATGCAAATGAAGACTCAAGTATGAGTGTAAGTGTGCAAATGTAAGAAAAGTGCATGTGTGCAAATGTAAGAAAAGTGCATGTGTGCCAATTGAGAAAATGAAGGTGTATGTGTGCAAGTGGATAAAAATATGGTATAATAGTAGTAAATGCATTTAGTGCAATTGGTTGCAATTTTTTAGGTAGAAAAATAAATAAGTAATAGGGAAATAAGAAAAATGTGCGAACATGGCATGTGGATTGAGAAAAATATAAGTAGTGAGAGAGTGTGGATAAAAAAAATGATATGGTAAAATGGAGGTGCATGAACCTAGAGGAATGCATCAAGTCGGGTACGGGAATGACTTCTAACTTCATGACTTTAATTTTCCCTTTGATTAGAAGGAAGAACTAGCGTGCTAAGGCTATTTTGTAGCCACACTCGCTCGTTTCCCTTACCGAAAGGGGACTCTCAAGCAAATGTACCCTATAACTAGCATGAGGATAGAAAAACCTAAAATGAAGGGGAAAGAATTGGAGGATCATGCAAGATGCTAGAAAACTAAGAAAAAATGTATGAAATGTAGTGAAACATGCAAGTATGTACTAACGAGAAGGGGCCCTATTGGGTCTAGCATTGGACTAGCCCACGTCTACGCTCTCTCAAGCATTGGACTTGTAAGAGCTCAAGGGGACAACCATGACTAGCATTGGACTAGCCACGGTTACGTGCATTCATCCATCACATTCATCTATGACTATAGAAAGCAAGTAGACATGCCAATCACCTATAAACACGTAGCACATAACACTTAGCATGCTCGACTAAATGCAAGAGCCTAACAAAGCAAATTAACACGTAGCAACAAAAGCAAGCAATCAAGCTAATGAACCTATTACAATTGCTAACTAAAACAAATGGGGAAAGGGAAAAGTGAATAAAAATGCTCTCGAAGCCCTATCTATTACAAGCCAAGAGGTGTACACATACCCCATAAAAGCAATAGTAAATGAAATAAATTAAGGAAATTAAGGAAAGGCAAGGAAAGCAAAGTAGTCATGCAGTTCTCACTTAGCACGTTGGATCACATAGGGGAAAGACAAAAAAGATAAAAGAAGTTATACCTCCCTTGAAATGGAGTTCTAATGGGGTGAAGTCACTTATTTATCTTCCAAAATAAAAGAAAAGGTCAAGGCACCAATTTAATTTGAAACAATTAAAGAAAATATGCAAATACAAACTCTCTTGATCACAAAGCTCGTAAGATCATGAATTAAGTGCAATTCAAACAAAGCATGGTAGCTAATTGAAGCAAACAAGCAATGAAAAGTGGTAAAATTAGAGCTACCAATGACCAAATTGAGGAAATCATTCAATTGATTGGGTCCTAGTAGCATTAGACAAGAAGCAAGGGGTCAGATTGCAATTATCGGAAGCTTTTCATGCAAACCATGCAATCCACGAAGGAAAAACAAGCTTCTGCTACTACTTTCTATTCTCTAGCAACCGAAATGAAATTTGCTGCACTTTTTTTTTTGAACTCAAATTTCTTAATCACAGCTACATCAACACCACCACCCAAACAGGCAGAAAACTTAGGAAGAAATCATGTAAAATTCTGGAAAAACATGCAAAAATGGTTCGGCAAATTCTATTTTTTCAGCAAGTATTTGAACATGATTCGAGTATTTCAGACCCCAAACATGCAAATCCAACACCTCTTATCCAATTCCTCTTTCCAACATAAGATCAACCAGCAAATTGGATGGCGGAAACTTTGGCGAGCAGCTGCAAGAAAGAAAACAGTGAAGAGAATGCAAAAACTTTTGTTCTGCTGCTGGAAAGACTCACACAAACAGCTAAGGGCAGGGAAGAAAAGATAGCAGCAAATCATGAGGAGGAAATGCATCTTTTGGACCAAACCGCAAACAGGAAGAAATGAAATGAGAGCAACCGACAGAACCTAATTCTAGTCAAACTTAACATGCCTTGCTCTTAATACAAACAAAACCAGCTGCGGCAGACCTTCAAACACCAACATAACCAAACTAAACTCAAGCAAACCTCATGGATTTATCAGAAAAAAACCTATAGAAAGACTTCCAAACACCTCATCAGGATTGAATACTAGCATGCAAACCAGGGTAAAACCCGGTTTTGATAGAGAAATTAGTAAAACCAGCTTCTCTTATGAAGTTTTTTTACAAATGAAACGGGCTTGTTGCTAACTAAAAAAAAAATAGGAAATAATTTCTACACTTAAAGTCTTATGATCTGCAAGACCCAGAGGCAATGATATGAAACCACTGTCCGAAATAGTTAGGGGCAGGGGAATGAAAGAAACAAACGAATAAAACTAGACCATGAGAAACAGAGAAACAGGAGAGGAAAAGAAAATCAAGTAGCGATACACTTGGTAACGGATGAGGATGATGTGTAGGCGAAGGAGGATGAAAGAAAGGGTTACCTTGAAGGATGATTGAACTCCACAGAACACCAATGAGACCTGCTGCAATTTTGACGAGGGAAACCGCAAGTGAAAGTACGGAGATCCGTCAACCCCCGTTCTTTTCCATTCGCCACCTCTTTTTCCTCTTCCAAGTTTCTTTCTTCAGTCGCCAAATCCTTTTTCAGCCGTCACTCAACTTCCTTTCCTCTCTGAAGCTTTTCTCTTCTTCTTCCCCCAGCTCTCCGCTCAGCCGTAGCTCTCTCTCTCTCCCCTTTTGAACTCCTTTCCCCATTTTCCTTTTCGGTATCTCTCCCTCACTCTGGCCGCCAGTCCCCTTGCTTTTTCACAGCTGCCCACGAGCCCCTAAACCCTCAGCTCTCGTTTGATTTCCTGCTCTACCCTCGCCATCATCCAACCTCTCCAACTTCGTGGCTTTATATAGGCATCAGCCATCCCTCAAACCTAACATCTACGGTTCCCTTTTCTGCATTTTACTGTGGCCCTTCGTGAGCCTTTAGATGGCTTTTACTTTCCAGAATTTTAAGTTGCCGGATGAAGGGTCAGATGGCCTTGTACTATGCTAATCCGATGGAGCAAAATATCGGGCAGAATGACCGGAAAACCCACTGGAAGAAAACTGCATTTTTGTTTCTTGCATTCTGTTGGTACGCTGCTTATTTAGGAATTTCATCGTTTTTTTTAGCCTAAAACCCGTGTGCGGGTTTCCCTTTTTTTTTTAAACAAAATAAACAACAAACCTTCCTAATTTGAATCTAAAAATTTAAAGAATATTTTTGTGAGCAATTCTCTTTTTTTCACAAAATCTTAAAATTAATAGACAAATAAGTAAAAATGAATAAAATTAACAAATAAAACTAAATTAAAAGATTTGATGTCCAAAATGCTTAAAAAATGTCTAAGATAAAATTTTGAGATAATTAAAAAAAACGAGTAAAAATTTGGTGTCTACACTTGGTTGTAGATCAAACTTGCCATCCTCACTATTAGACACATCCGACTCAACTTGCCTCGACCTTCCTCTACTCGAACTAGCTCAATTTTTGGATGACTCCAATTGTTCCATCCGTTCGTGCAATGGTTCAATGGAGCTTCTAAGCATGCGCCTGAATTCTTCCATCATATCCTCCATTTGAAGTCTTAAATCAAAAGGTTGGGATTCACCTTCGTTTGACATGTTTTAAACCTGCGGGAGATCAATAACAAACAAAGAACCTCACTTCACTCCCTCACAATTTTCTCTCACCCTCGTGTATGTCACTCAAATTGGCATGCACCAATAATTCTCGCCAATTTTCTCAAAGCTCTTGATCACCCACCTTGAGGAAATTTAGAGTGACCTTAGATGAACTACCAATAATTCATGCAAGTGCAGCTAGGCTCTTTTTTTTTTTTTGGGGATTTCAAGGACTCAAATTCACAACTTTTTTGACAAAAGGGTATAACAAATCTGGGGACTTACGAAGTGGCTATAGATTTGGAAACTCAAGAAAAGGAATTCTACCCAATCTTAAGTCAAGGCTAAAATTTAGAAGTCTCCAAAATTCGATTTTCCAAGAACGTGGTTAGGCGCTAAGCAACGTGCTAGGCGACTCAGGAAAACCCTCGATAACTGGAATGACCTAAATGTTTTTTAATTAAAAGAAACGGATGAATAGTAGCTGCTACAATACCGTGCTACAGTGCTCGTGAACAGTGACGGCGCTACAGTGCCGTCAACAGTGATTCCGAGTTTTTTTTTGTTTGACTCCACAAACCCAAACACAAAGACACGATTAACTGACAATTAGCAACACAGACTGCGGCAGACCAACAATACAAAAAAATTTAAGAAGAACACCCTAATAATAAACTCTAAACAAATATGACAAGAACAAAATAAAAAGGGATATAACTTGATACCTTAACCTATACTCTGATGCCAACTGATACGAACCCGGATCCGAGGATGCCAAAATTCGAACCACAAGCCCAAGACCAAGGTAATGAGTTTGGGGTAACCAGAGTCCTAGACTATCAAGGGAAGTGCGAGATAGTTTTGAACGGTAGAAGACACCACAATCAGGCGTGTTCCCTGATTGATAAAGTCGACGAACACTTTAGATCCTTTAAAGGTGCTCAAGGGTGCTCACAAGAAGCTAGAGAAACTCTCTTAATTTCTGAAAATCCCAAAAGTCCCTTCTCTATGGAATTGAGCAGCCTTTTATAGGCTTACAAAACAACTTAACCTAAGCCTACGCGAAAGAGGTATGTTTCCTAATTGAATTAGAAGATTTCACCAAAACATAACTAATTACCCTAACATACTAGATATGCCTTAGTAGGCTTACAAGACCCAATTCGAAGCAATAAAACTAGGAAATAATTGGAAATAACGGAAACTGCTAAAAGAACTGAATCAGTCCGACGCATTGCACACGAAATCCTTGAACTTTGAATGCTTGGCTTTGGCTCTCTTCATTGGACCCCAACGACCCGTCAATGGGCCACGTAATAGCTTTTGGGTAGCTCCTAAGATTTGTATCAGGAATGAAATGATTGAATGCTTGAATGAAATGAAATTGTATGTTATGGCTGCATACGTCGTTGGAGTGGATCTCATCGACTCACAAATGTTACATGGGGGACGTCCAAACTCATAGGCTGACCTTGGGACTTGAACCGGCATGGGCTTGCTCGGGGACATCGGTGAGCCATGAGAATAATATAATAAGTTTGATCTATTGAAGAGATCTTCCTTGGTCTACTCGTGTAGCAGCGCCTTTATCGTTGTTCGGGCCCAGTAGGGGATTGTACGGTGGACGGACATGAGAAGTAAGTGGAGTTTTATGGATTGGAAATATCGACCCGGTTGACGGAGAGTCATCATGGGAAGATATACGAATGAAATTTGCAAAGCAATGGAAATTAGCTCCTGAGAGCTAACATATCCTTGAATTGTTTCTGTTTACATTTCACTGAATTTTTATTTACTCGAATGTTATTGTTTTACTTATTCATTGGGTTTGATATTTGGACAGCGTGATTGCATGTGTGTTCTTGGCCTCACGAGCGATTGCTCACCCCGTAGATTTGTTTTTCTTAATAGGAATGGGCATGGAGTAAGACTCGAAGGAACCCTTGGGATGTACTTTTGTATTAGGGTTTCTATGGAAATGACTAGACTTTCTGGCCGTTGTATATTTTAAGGAATTGATGTATCTTTTGGGACCCAATGTAAGAATTGGATGATTGATATATTTTGGAACCGTGGTATAAAATTTAATGTTATTTATGGAAGCGACTTATCTTTCTTACTTTGTCTTATCGTGATAGCTAGTATTGTATTAAGTTTGAATGGAATTTGTACCGAGTTCTGGCGAGAGTTGAGCAAGCATCCCGCGGATACCCTTTGGTTCACCTTAGGGAGAAATGGGGGCGTCACAGGAACCCTAGATGAATATCAGATTTTTCCATCGAAAATTCTCCAAGAAAATCCACAAGATTGCTCCTTGCTCCAAGATAGAGTGGTACTTCAAGTTGTATGCGATTTGGTGGAGGATTTGTGAGTGAAATGGAAGCTAGAAGATGAAGTTTTTCCTTCCCTTTGTTCTTCCTTGAGGGCTAGCCGAAAATGGAGAGAGAGATGAGAGAGATGAGGGTTTGATTGTTGTGGCTTGTCTTGGAAGCTTGGAGGGAAAAGTAGTGGTTAAATTTGGTAAAAGTCAACTTTGAATAGTTGTCGCACGAGGGTTTCGTACCACCATTTTCTCTCGGATTTGATACACTCATGCACTAATCCTCCAAGGTACTTCCTATAACACTGTAACTACTCACACTTATGAGTCTAATACTAATTCCTCAACTTTCCATTTAGTCGCACGGTGCGACTTTCGAGAAACTATCGACGTGCGCGCGGTAAAAGCTTAATTTTAACTCACTCACATCTAATCTCTCAATTAACTTTTTTTAGTCTACTATTAATCATTCTTAATCCTCCAAGATTAATGTACTTTCGGATCGATTATTGCCTCGAAAGAATGTGTATTCGCTATTCCTTACCAAACGAGTCGCAGAAAATTAATTTTGCTAACGGGACGTTTTAAAAATATAAGGGAGACCTTGTTCCAAGAAAATAGATTTAAAATGGTTGAAATAAATTATTCGGAGTAAACGGTTGAATAAATAATTAAATAAGCTAGTAAAACTAGATAAAAATAAGAAAATTTTAAGGTCCTCACATCCTTCTCTACTTAAAAGGAATTTCATCCTCGAAATTCACACCTAGGATTACATCATACTCCTTAATAGCTAGACTTATCAAATCGATCAACAACTTACACTCTCCAATCCATCTCTCACAATTTCTATTCACCTCAATTAGCAATCAAACTTTGATTCCCCAATAGGCATTTTAACTTCCAAATTATAAGGTAACTTAATCGGCCTCACGTCTACTCCACTCATGAATTTAGGGTTTGCAAAAAAGTGTGTCGTATCATGGTCACTTAGAACCTTAGCTAAGCAATTTCCACCATTGTCAAGTACTTACTTCAACTTCCTTCAAATTCCAAGATACATGATCTCAACACCTCCTCAAGGGTCTGAATTGTCTTCTCTAACTATCCATCAGTCCGTGGGTGGTAGGTAGTGCTAAAGCTCAATTTAGTTCCTAACATTTCTTGCACTTTCTGCCAGAACCGAGAAACAAACCGAGGTCTCGGTCGGATACAATACTTACTGGTATCCCATGCAGCCATATAATCTCATTCAGATATAGCTTAGCTAGCTTTTCCAGTGGGTATTTTATATTAATCTACAGAAATTGAGTAGATTTGGTCAATCTATTTACTATCATCCAAATGGCGTCGTGACCTCTTTCAGCAAGTGAAATTCTTTGATCATCAATACTACTTCTTGCACTTGACGAAATAAAGCATCGGCTACCACATTAGTTTTTCCCTAGGTGATAATTAATCTAGCAATCATAATCCTCTAACTCCACCCATCTATGTTATCTCAGATTTAACTCTTTTGGAAAAAATAAGTGCTTAAGGCTCTTGTGGTCCGTAAAACTTCAAACGCCATCCCATATAGATAATGTCTCCACATCTTCAATGCAAATTTTACAGCCGTTAACTACAAATCATGAGTTGGATAATATCTCTCGTGAGGTTTTAACTTTCTAGAGGCATATGCAATCACCTTATCATGTTGTATCAATACACATTCAAAACCATCCTTTGAAGTATCTATATAAACCACAAAACCATCTCTTCCGCTCAATAAGGCTAACATAGGTGCCTCGGTTAAGCACTTTTTCATTCTTGAAATCCTTCTTCACATTTATAATCCCAAATAAACTTATCATGCTTCTTAGACAACTCAGTTAAGGGTCTTGCAGTCTTAGAAAAGTCCTTGATAAACTGACGATAATATCCGATTATACCTAAGAAACTCCAAACTTTGGTAGGATTTTTTGGTCGTTTCCACTTTAAAACAGCTTTCACCTTAGCTGAGTCCATAGTAATTCCTTCTTTAGATATTGTATAACCTAGAAAGGCTACTTCTTCCAACCAAAGTTCACATTCATTGAACTTAACAAAAGTTAGCACTCTCTCGGGTTTGTAAAACTATCTTCAGGTCCTGTTCATGATCTTATTACAAGTCTAAAGGTGGGGGAACAATAAATTAAATTACATATAAGTCGTAAAATCAAACAAAGCAAGATAAAATCTTATAAGTCATAAAAGGTTATAATAATTACACCAGGTGAGGCTAATTCATCAAATCATTTCAAAAGAAAGGGGATGCAAACAAAATCATAGAAAAACGTGCTAAGTCGCAAATGTACAAAATAACAAAAGGACTTTATTCCTTACACAAAAGATTACAACCTCAAGAGTACTAGTCTAGACTAGGGTAAAACTACAACCTCTATCCCTCGAGTGGAGTCAAAACCATCCCCACTTGTAAAACTTCCACAACTTGGACCCCTTTTACAGCCATTAGCATTAATTACCCCCATCTGGCACTCGATTGCTTTGTAGCGGACCTAGCTGGCTGCTGAGTATTTCCTCCTTTTGTTAGGGTACTAGGGCAACTTACAATCTGATGTTCGGCACTACCGCACTTCGGACATTTTCCTTGCCTCCTCCAGTACTCGACCTCAGTATGGTTAGACTTGTCACAATATCCACAAGTCACAAGAGAAGTCAGGCCTGACCAGCTTGAGAATTTTCTTTGTATTTCTTTTCCAGTTTTATGTTCTTGTATACCAATTCAATTTTCTCTGCATATTCTTATTTCTACCGTCCTTCCCAGTAGTCAGCCAATTTCTTTGAAACTCTACCTCCTTTCGAAGAATGTCTATTTCCTTACACATATCTTCCAAATTTGTCATCTCACCGGTTGGCTTAAGTCAACTGCTAGCCTGCCAGGCAAATCAAGGGATCAAAATAAGTAGCTATTCACAATGGAAGCTCTAACCATGTCACTCTTTCATTATTTTACTTATAGGTTACTCCAACATAGAAATCTTAACTGTTCTCTGCTTAATATAGACGAGCTCTTGAGTCTCTACAAGATTACTATCATTACTTGTAAACATAACGAAATACGGAGATCTTATTCCTTAAAAGTTTCACACCCTAATTCACTCTCCAATACTCACTCACAAAGTTGCTCGAGAAGAAACCCTAACATCTTGATTTCACTAGTGTCTTATTTTATCCCCTCAAATCAATTCTACTATTTTGAGATTAGACCCTTTGTGAAACTTAGATGGGTAAACTTCAAGAACTGCTCTATCCTCACACCTCTCTTGGTTTCTAGGTTGGTTGATCGTTTTAGAGCCTTGGCACTTAGCTAACCGTGCTAAGATATCAATCATACGGTTAATGGTAGTAACTACGTGATTATCCTCTTCACTTCTAGGGTTTTGGTTTGGCCCAGTGCCATTCCCTAAACATCCCCTTGAGCTTGAGGTTGCTGAAATCCTTGCCCTCAATCCCCTTTCACTTCTCCGGCTGCTCATAAACTGAACATTTATAAAAGCATGACGTAAAATAAGTACACATAAGCGAAGTTTGAAAATGACATTTTGATCATGCAAAATGAAAATAATAAGGAAGACACCGAAATAATTGTAAATGTGTACAACTCATAGCATAGATTTGAAGTCATAAAACAATAAAGTCAAGCACCTCATAAGTAACGTTCACTTGCTTCATAAGGTAGGAAGCATAGTTAAGCAATATACAAAATGCAATGGTCTTTGAACAAGCACTACCCCGACTATCCTTG
The DNA here is from genome assembly GCF_036785885.1 of Coffea arabica. Taxonomy (NCBI): domain Eukaryota; kingdom Viridiplantae; phylum Streptophyta; class Magnoliopsida; order Gentianales; family Rubiaceae; genus Coffea; species Coffea arabica. Next base: position 44,047,355 of record NC_092320.1, on the reverse strand, counting down.
ACAAAAACTACTAAAGTAGTCTAAATCACTAGCTTAGTGATCGACGGAACCAAAAGCTTCTGCTATTTCAGTAGGATTATTTTCATCTTCAACACTAGGAGTTTCTACCTCATGTTCCTCGTCGAATGCCTTGCCATTCACAACTTGTTCGACCAGGGTAACACACTTGGCCATCATCCCCTCAGTTCGGTCTTCTAAATTCATGTACTACCCTAACAAGTAGGTGCTTAACCTCCTGAAACTGCTCACAAGGAGCCTCAGTCTTTTTCCACCCTTCCAGTACCTCCATCTCCAATTCATGAATTCTAGTAGTTTGGGCATCCACAGTTGCCCCAAATCCTCAATTATTCTCTCGAACTATCCTATTTTCCTCGAATAACCGCTTCTGATCATCGATTATCGCTAACACCACATTATTTGGGTACGAGTAAGTCCTCTAGTAGTCACATAAAGTTCGGCAAATTGGGTTATGTCTCCAACGAGCATACATCTGAATAAAGTGAATTTGACCACAAAAAGGTGCACCAAAGTGCACGGCAATGGCAGGGGCAGAAACAAAAAAATTTTCCCTTTCACTTCCTTTGAGCTATCTTTCACAACACCACTTATTTTCACTAGATTAAACACTAATTCGATATAATTAACATCAAATCCCATCAAATCAGTTCATCAACCCATAGTGGGATTTCATAGAGCCCACACACAAAATTTCCAACCATCCAAAGCTACCCATATGAATTTATAAGATCACAAGTGCAATATAACTTCCATAAATCAATAATCAAGAGGTTGATCGTTGTATAACTTCTTAGATGATAAAGCACAAATTTTCGGTCCAATGTGTGATACCCCAACTTTTAGGATCACCTTTTGTTTAGTCTCAGAAAGGATATTACGGTTTCTTTAGTTTATTTTTATTTTAAAACATTATTTTGTTTTAAAGAAGAAACTAAAGTTATTTCTTTGGATTTGATTTAAAATCTTGTTTTGTTTTAAAAGACTAGAAACCCTAAAAGTCTAATCGAAACCCTAGTTTCATTTGTGATTGACCGTTTTCTCAAATTTCTCACATTTTAACCGAAACCCTAAATTCGATTTATGGAATTGTAAAACCCTCATGTTTTTTCTAAAAAATGCCCTTTTATTTGGAAATTATTAATTTATAATAGCCCTACCACCCAATCATTCCACAATAAGTGCAAATGAACCTAGAAAGTAGGGTTTCACTTTTCGTTTTCAAGTTGGAGCAAGTTAGGGTTTTCACGTTTTTTCGTAGTATGATTATTCGGTACGGAGTGAGGATCAAAATTGGTAGGTAAGAGTGACTTTATATGATTAGAAGTGATAATAATAAGTTAGTGAATTAGAAGTTAAAACCTTAGTATACGCGATTTAAGGAAAATCCGCTCGAACCGACGGGTATCGATCGTTATCGATTGAGTGCACCACTTGACCACTATTTTATTACCTTAATTTCCTTATTATTAATTGAGCAAAATCAGCCCTAAATATCCTCTCATTCCAGCTGAAATTGTGGACCAAATTAAGAGAGAGAAAAGCAAATTTTGAGATTTCATCTTGAGGCGACAAGTGGCGAACATCCAACGGTTGTTTGACCAAACTAATTCCAACCTCAAATCAAATCAAGAGTTGTGAGTGAAACCAATCGAAACTAAACCGATTAAAACCTTCCTTGAGTGTTTAGCTAGTGGTGTGTTGGTGAAATTTTGGAAGGAAAAGCTAGGGCTGCTCTTGGTAGTCACTTTAACAAGGTAATAATGCTGATTTCCCCATTTATTACTCTTAATCTTGTTTAATTTAGCATAGCACCTTAAATTTGTGGTGGATGATACCTATTATAATGATTCGGACGGATATAGTGCATGTTCTTGAGTTACATGAGTTAGGGTTTGATGAGTTTCTACCTATACTTGCTGTATGGATAGTATATGTTGTATCTAAGCTTATATAAGGGGTTTTGGTGGTGATTGAAGCAAAAAATGAAGAAAGATTCCTCTGAAACCGTAAAATTCCAGATTTCTAGAAATCTTAGCTTCAGTTCTGTCCGGTTCTATTTCATCATGTTCGAGGCTGAACTAGGCTCAGTACAAAACATAAAAGTTGTAGAGAATGACAGTTTATGGTTGCCTACAAAATTTCAGCCCAATTGGAGCAATGTAGCCTGTGAAAAGACCAAAATAACCTCGCTGCCCTAGGATGCTTCCAGTGATCCATTTTAGACAGTTCATTCAATTGACCATGTCTATTCACTATGATCCGTGCTGATTTAGCCATTTGCCACAACATGAAAGTTTTAGTACTCTGTCTTATCTTTTTAACGCCTCCAAGAACGTCTTAAACGGACTTTGGTAGCTTGAGGTATGTCCATTTGAAGGCAGTACGGTTAATTAGCCGATTAGTTGGAATTTGGTTCTGTGAATTGGGAATTTGACTGGGTTACACTAGAAATTAGACTAGGTGGTCTTCATCAAAGTTGTAGCTCTCTGCCTTAGCTTCGAAATGGTATAAATTTTACCCCAATTGGATTAAGGTAGCTTCCGTTGTGCTCGTTACGCTAAGAGACATCAAAGCTGCCATTTGCTTATTTGTCTTTGAACTTGATTTCCGATTACCATGTTAGTACTTGCATTGTAGTTGGGGTATTTTGAGCATAGTTGAAGGGCTATTGTGTTACCATTGCATAACTATGACTTTGGGACTGATTTGAGGAAAATATTGAAGCCATAAATGGCTGGAAAATAGGTAAACACAAGGGACATGCCGCCAAATTTTTGCTAGAGGAATTAACCTAGCCTTTGGAGTTCTAGTTCTGTATTTTGCAAATGTGACTTGAATACACTAAAAACTGGGTCGAGGTGTCTTCATGAAAGTTGTAACCTTTTGTCTAAATTTCGAGACACTATCTAATACATTTTGATCCGATAACCACAGCTCCAATTATGATCAAAATCGTGTAACCTGTTTTGTACCGTTTTTTTATTATTTTTGACTGTTTTCGACCGTTCTCAATCGTTTAAGTTATAAACTGCTATTGTATAGCTGTTTCACTTATGTGTGTATATAATCTATCTATACAGACTGTGAGGCCTTTGACGGTGATGGTCAAGCTCAGTGACTTGTATCGTTTTTCGTGCCAAGCTTTATCAAGTGAGTAATTGGGTTGTTTATTGATATGGAATTGTTGAGGTACCTTGTATATGTTAAATGGGTACTTAGGCGAGGGTGTACTTTGTGACAGCCCCACCTTCCCCTAAGGCGAACCAAAGGGGTTAGCGGACTGCCTGCCCAACTCTCGCCAGGACTAACGGTACAGTTTACGTCGATCTATTACGTTCCGGAACTTACCATTTCGCGCAAACAAGTCAAAATCACAAAATAAAAAAAAATGAAAATCGAAGCCGAAATTTATCCAAACCACGGCCAAGCATATATATACATTGGAAATCAACATTTACAAGCCAAACGGCAAACCAAGATATTCGTCTAGTTCATACATGTACCAAAAGCCATTTACACACATACATTGGTGGAAACAAAACACTTAGGGTTTTTACCCTCAAGGAGCTATTCAAAAATACATGTACAAGAGCTCAACTTGTCATCCAACTATCACAATCTTTTCCAAAAGTTTCATTTTCCTGTAAGGAAAACAAATGACACGGAATGAGCTAAAGCCCAGTGAGCAACTATCACAATAGCAGTTAAGATCACATAAGCATAACCATTCAATTCAAGTATGCAATTTCGAAGTAAGGCATATCAGTGAAAGGATACGGTCGGCTCTCAAGAGCCCATTTCCACACTTGCAATCTTGATCCAACCTCATTGACCCTCCGTCAATTTTAAAAGTACCAAACAACCGTAGACCTCGCTTAACTTCCATCCTTCCACCCATCATACCCCAACCGGGCCCGCACTCCATTCAGTCATTTTGGTAATACTCGAGTTTACCGGAACCGAGAGTCTCATTACTACAAGGTTCCTCAGTACAGTCCCCGTGGCATGACAATTTTCACGACCAAGCCCTCGCCGGCTCGATCCAATTGACTACCAAACGGGGTTGAGCTCAGTAACACAGTAAGGCCGTTGGACAATCGCCCAAACGACACCAATTCAGTTTCCATGAATGGAATTCAATGTACCATATAACCAGTGCAGTATTACAGTAATACGGTAAATAGCCATGAATGAAATCACAAGGGGTGAGGGCGGTCAAGTACACCCTCACCTCAATCACTTCCAATAACCAATTAAGCCTTCAAGGCATCAAATACACATAGAGCAAAGCCATATTATAACAAGTAAGTGAGTAGTATACTCACCAACCAAGTAAGTGGTGTTTCATGCACCACGATCACCAAGACGTCGTGAGCTACCGTCACGCCCTAAAACATGTAACACATACAATGAGACTCGAGAACGAGTCACAAAACAATGCTAAACACAATCCCAATAGGGTTCCATATGCATAAATAAGCATGATAGCAAACCAGAAATTAGAAATAGCATTAGTCTTGGCCCCGAATAGAAAAACTGTTTTGCCCTTATTTTACGGTAATGGCGTCAATTTCCCTACGACTATCGGATGGGGGTGTAAGACCCACCGTTTCGAAGACAAGAAACAGGGCTACAACAACGTAGAAGGCCACTCAATCCAGTTCCTAACACAACTAGGTCAAATATGCAAAATACCAAACCAGAATTACCAAAACAGGTTTGCAAAAGACACAAAACTGTAATCGGTATAACTCAGTCTATACAAGTCCAAATGCTGAAATTCCAAAGGCATATGATAGCTAAGACATCCAGCTACATTTCATCAGAAGACACCAACATCCAAATCCAAAGTGATTCCAACCAAAATAGCCAAATACCAACGCAGTTTTCGCATTCTGACCAAAGCAGGACAGCTACAGTAATTCCGACATAACTCCCTTTACAGGTACCTCAAACACATCAATACCTACAACTTTCATGTTTTGAGCAAAGTCCAATTCGGCCTCTAATCCTATGATCTAAAACTGGACAGAATTAGGGGATTATGAACCCTAACTTTTCTTAATTCACTCCAAATCCAAAATTGGTTGCAATTATCAACAATTCACACTTACAAGAGTCATTATAGTCCATTGCCAATCATCAAAGATAGCCACAACATCCCATTCATATTAAACCAGAAAATTCATCATAAAATTGAAAACTTCACCAAAACACTTCAAATCAAGAAATAAATCACACATTCCATCACTCAAGCCACCATTAGGCACAAAATAACCATCATTAAGTGTAAGGGAGTAGTCAAACATCACTTACCTAAGAACAAGAGATGTAGAGATGTTGGCCACCTTAGACCTTCAAACAAACTTCACTAAGACACTTACTAGCACTAGAAGAAAGGATTTTATGGAGTGGAATCTAGTTTAGGCTCTTGTTTGTGGAAGATTGAACCAAGTGGAAGCTTGAAAGTTGATGGAGTTTCTTCCTTCTTGAGCTTGGGATGGCCGGCCAACAAGAGGTAAGAGATGGTGAATTTTTATGATTTTTTGAAGTATTTAACACTTAGTCAAAAATAGTCAAAAGTATGAATAGTGTTTCTTAAGTCAAACCCAATGGTAGAGTGACACTTGTCACTCTCATAAATGCATTCCTATCCTTTCTTTTCTCTCTCACATCAATCATTTCACACACCCTACTTATCTCTTAACACCCGATAAATTTTATACAGTATCCATGTGACGACCCCACTTCTCCCAAGGGCGAACCCAAGGGTATCGGCGGGCCGCCTGCCTAGCTCGCGCCAGGACTCAAAACTTAAAACAATCAAAGCCAGAAAATTTAAAAGAGTACTATATACAACCCCAAAAGAGTTATAATTACATTCTCCAAAAGTATCGAGTCAGACCACCAAAACAAAAATAAACATCCTAACTGTTCAACTATTACAAGCCAATCTAACTATACTAGTATACGAGCCAAAAGTCCCCGCGTCGGCCCCTGCTAAGGAAAACAAAAGGAATGGGGTAAGCTATATGCTTAGTAAGTAAACAGGGGCGAAAGCGTAAATTCATGTAGCAACAATTACACAATAAGAGTAAAGCAAAAGCAGAAAAGAACAACATCATATAATAAGGATACGGGTGGCTCCAAAGCCAATTCATGTGCCATGCATGATCTCCTGCCGACACTCCGTCAACCGCAAATAATAGTCCGTAGAACTTCACTTGTACACCCACCGACACCTTATCACCCTCACTGGCCAGTCACCTCACAAATTTGCCCGGGCGAACGAAATCACAAACTTGAGCTTGAGTCACAAGCTCGGGTCACAAACTTGGTCACCTTCTCGGTGAACCGGATTCACAAAATTGGTTCATAACATGAACCTACAAACTTGGTGACCTCAGACTGAGTTGGACTGACTTCGACCAAGCCCTAACCGGCTCGAATAGTCCAACCAGGTCAAGAGTTCGCCCCAAACTCACAAACTTCACAAAATTATTCAAAATCACAAACTTTGCAAACTTCACAAACTTTATTCGAAAGTCGCCCCGAGCCACAAGCTCAAGGGTTTTGGTTCCAAAAGGTTCATATACATATGCCAAGTACAATTATACATTCAAATTAGGGTTTAGGTCGAGTGCGATAAAGTACACCCTCGCCTAAGTGCCCTTTTCACATATCTCAAACACATAGCAAAGAAAACACACCAAACTGGCCTGAATACTTACCCAAAATACAAAAGTAGTACTAAAGCAAAATCGCTTCGCGCGTGTTCGCTAGTAGTGGGCCCCACCGGCTCCGCCTAGCTCACCACTGTCTGAAATAGAAGATTGTATCATAATATATCACAAACGGCCACTAACGTACTTAAAACAAGCAAAACGGCAAAATTGGCACGCGCCAGTGCGGAAACGGCAAACGGGACGGCCAGATCTGCCATCTCAAACCGTTTTGGTCAAAAGTTAGGCTAGGAGTGTCGGATCAAGGTGGGTGAGACATCATTTCGAAGCTAAAAGGAAGAGCTACAACTTTAATTTAGGTATCTCATCCCAGATCTCAATAGGTATAGGTAAAAAATGCACGAAACAGTGCCAGCTGTTTCATTGCGGTTTACCAAACAGGCCCTGTTTGCAAGGCCGTAACTCACGGCTCAGAAATCGAAATCAAGAAATTCCAGAGGCGTTAGAAAGCTGAAACATAAGGCTAAAACTTTGATGTTTTGGCCAAGATCTGAATCCACTCAGAATAGAACGAAAATCGAGTTCCAAAATACCCGTCAGAACTGTCCAGATACAAGGCAGTTCTGATGATCTATATTGTTTGGGTCATAACAGAAGCTACGGAACTCGGATTCCGACGTACTTTATACCGTTTCGAAGCTGAGACCAAGATCTAAATTTCTTGTGAAGGAGTCGACACCCAGATCGAATGGGATCAATACGGAAAAACCCACGGTCAGAAACTGAAATTCAAAACGTACACAAACGAATGTCTAAAACAGGCCTGATGGTTTTGTCCATAACTCAGGATACACTAATCCGTGTGACCTGAAATTTTACAAGTAGATTCAGGACCTAAGAGGCTACAATTTTGAAGAAGGCCACTCAATCCAGTTTCGAGTGTAACTAGGTCAAAAATGCAAGATACTACACCAGCATCGCAAAAACAGATTCACAAAATGTATTCTAGCACAAACATCATAAAACAGGCTACCTAAGTCCAAATTCCGAGATTCCAAAGCCATATGAAAGCTAAGATTTAAGGCTACATTTCATCGGAAGACCATAACAACCAATTCAGAAGCAATCCCAACCAAAACAACCAATTACAATCGCAGTTCTTACATTCGGCCAAAACCAGAACAGCAAGGGTAAATTTGACTTTCCTCACTCTACGCTACTCCGATTGACCTGAAATTTTACAGGCACCTATAAAATGTCATTACCTACAACTTTTATGTTTTAAGCCAAGGCCAATTCGGCCTCTATCTATGACCAAAATATTCAGACAGAATGAAGAACCAAGAACCCTACAAAACAGAAATTACTTGAAATCTTCCACTTTTTCCACCCTCTAGAATCATTATATACCATTTCCAATCATCATAAACAACCACACCATCATAATCCAATTAAACCAGAAAAATCATCATAGAATAGAAAACTTCACCAAATCACTCCAAACCAAGATAAAAACCAGAAATTTCAGCACTTGAATCACCAATAAGCATAACATAAGCATCATTAGGTGTAGTAGGGTGTTTCAAGCCTCACTTACCAAGAAACAAGAGAGAGGAAGATGTTGGTCACCTTAGCTCTTCCAAAAAGCTTCACTAAACAACTTACTAACACTAATAGGAGAGGTTTTATGGAGTAAGTTCAAGATTAAACGGTTAAGTTGTTGATTTGGGCAAGATTAGAGCAAGGAATTGAGAGAGGTTTTTCTTCTTTTGCTTGGAGAGAGAGTCGGCCAAGAGGGAGAAAAGAATGAGGAATTTTTGGTTATTTTTGGTGATTTATTTGGTCAAAATAGAAAAAGGTGAATAGTGGTCTTATGGTAAGATTAAATCTTATGGTGACACTTGTCACCTTTTATTAAATATCTACCTAACTTTTCTCTCTCATATCAATCCAAATTGCAACCTCTACTTATCTCTTAACACCCGGTAAATTAAACCCAGTATCCGAAACTTAACCTAATCGGCCGAATTTTTTCGAACTTTTCGCACTAGTGGGTCCCAAGTCCGATATACGTTCTTAATTTCTCAAAAACTAACTAATACTAGAAAAATCATCTAAAAACTCTAGTTACTCAATAAAAATTATCTGGGAAATTTTCTAATAAAGAAAATGTAGGAAAACGGGTTTTCAATCTTAACCGGAACTGAGGGTTTAAATCTTAATCCCTACTTAGGGTTTTCGAAATACTCCCAAAACCAAACGTTACTGCCCAATTAATGAATATATCAACGTAGAACGAACTGGGGCCTCACAATCCAAAACTTAACCTTATTGGCCGAATTTTTCCGAACTTTTCGCACTAGTGGGTCCCACGTCCATTATATATCCTTAATTTTCCAAAAATTCACCAATGCTAGAAAAATCATCTAGAAACTAGAACTGCTCATAAAATCTACCAGAAAAATATTTCTAAGCCCGAGAATGCAGAAAACATGCAATTAAGGGGAAATAAACCCTAGGAAAAATAATTAGGGTTTTACGGGTTCTCACACTCTCTCCCCCTTAAAAGAATTTCGTCCTCGAAATTTCTCACCTTAATTCCCGAAAAGGTTTGGGTATTTCTTTCGCATTTCTTCTTCCATCTCCCAGGCGGCTTCCTCAACTCCGTGGTTTCTCCATAGCACCTTCACTAGCGGAATCCGCTTGTTTCTGAACTCTTTGACTTTTCGATCGAGCACTTGGACCGGTTTCTCTTCATAGGCCAGTGATTCATCCACTTCAATCTCCTCCGGTTGCAATACATGGGATGGGTCTGGATGATACTTCTTTAGCATCGAGACGTGAAATACATCATGGATTCGAGATAGACTGGATGGCAGTTCCAATCGATACGCGACCGCTCCAACCCTCTGAAGGATCTTGTAGGGTCCGACGTACCGCGGTTGAAGTTTCTTTCCTTTACCCGTTGTAAGACTTCGTAAGGGTGTGATTTTGAGAAATACATGATCTCCAACTTCAAATTCCAAATCTTTTCTTCGGTTATCTGCGTAGCTCTTTTGTCGACTCTGAGCTGTTTGAAGTCGTTGCCGTATCAACTTGACCTTCTCGTGAGCCTCTTCCATCCATGGAATAGTTGCCGGGTCCAGTGCTTTCTTTTCGCCAATTTCGTCTCAGTAAATCGGTGACCGGCACTTGCGTCCGTAGAGAGCTTCGTACGGAGCCATTTGAATCGACGAATGAAAGCTATTGTTGTACGCGAACTCTACTAAGGTCATGTGTTGACCCCAGTTGCCTCCAAAGTCCAGAATGCACGTTCGTAACATGTCCTCGAGAGTTTGAATCTTCCGCTCTGACTGTCCATCCGTCTGAGGATGATAGGTCGTGCTCAAATTGAGTTTCGTCCCCAGGGTTTCTTGAAACTTCTGCCAAAACCGAGATACAAACCGTGGATCCCGATCGGAGACGATGCTTGTAGGAACACCGTGCAGTCTTACTATCTCGTCCATGTATAGTCGGGCCAACTTGTCCATTGAATACTTCATGTTCACCGGCAAGAAATGGGCCGATTTGGTTAATCGATCAACGATCACCCAAACGGCATCATGTCCCCTTTGCGTCCTTGGTAATCCTGAAACAAAGTCCATTGTGATGTTTTCCCACTTCCATTCGGGTATCTCCAAGGGTTGTAACAGACCCGATGGTTTTTGATGCTCTGCCTTCACTTGCTGGCAAATGAGACATTTCTGCACGTACTGAGCGATTTCTCTCTTCATATTGTCCCACCAATAGGTTCCTTTCAGGTCTTGATACATCTTGCTGCTGCCCAGATGGATTGTATACTTGGACCGATGAGCTTCCTCCAAAATCTCTGCTTTCAACGGCTCATCCTTTGGTACCACTATTCGGTTTCGATACTTCAAAATACCCTCAGGACTCAAATTAAAGTCCGTAGTTTCTCCCTTTTCCACTTTCTCTCTCCACTTTCGTACCATCAAATCTTCTTTTTGTGCCTCTTTAATGCGTTCCAGTAGAGTGGAGGTCACCCTCACATTGCCAAATATCACCTTATGGCCCCCAAGACAGGGTCTCCACTCACACACGGATTCTAATAAATCCCACTCCTTAATCATCAATCCTGCTACTTGGACCTTACGACTCAAAACATCTGCTACCACATTTGCTTTTCCCGGATGGTAATTGATCGTACAGTCGTAGTCTTCCAGGAATTCCATCCACCTTCGTTGCCTCATGTTCAATTCCTTCTGGGAGAAGAGGTACCTAAGACTTTTATGATCCGAGTACACTTCGAAGGTCACCCCATATAGGTAATGCCTCCACTTTTTCAGTGCAAAGACAACTGCGGCTAATTCCAGATCGTGAGTCGGGTAGTTCTGCTCGTGAAGCTTCAATTTCCTAGAGGCGAAAGCAATCACATTCCGGTTCTGCATCAAAACACATCCCAATCCCTCTCGCGACGCGTCCGCATATACTGCAAACCCGTCCACTCCATTCGGCAAGACCAGTACCGGAGCCATGGTCAATCTTTTCTTTAATTCCTGAAAACTTGTTTCGCATCGGCCGTTCCAGATAAACTGGCCATGCTTCTCTGTCAAGTCAGTTAGAGGTCCTGCTAGTTTGGAAAAATCTTTAATAAACCGTCAGTAGTACCCAACTAGCCCTAAAAACTACGAATTTCCGTGGGGTTCTCTGGCCTCTTCCAATTTGTCACGGCCTCAACCTTCGCCGGGTCCACCGAAATACCTTCGTGGGAGATCACGTGACCTAAAAATGCTACTTTCTCCAACCAGAACTCGCATTTATTAAACTTGGCGTACAGCTGATGTTCCCTCAATGTCTGCAACACCACTCTCAAATGCTCCTCATGCTCCTCGCGTGTCTTAGAGTAGACCAAAATGTCGTCAATGAACACAACGACGAATCGGTCTAGATAGGGTTTAAAAACCCTATGCATCAGGTCCATAAAGGCGGCGGGAGCATTGGTCAGTCCAAAGGGCATAACGGCGAACTCGTAATGCCCGTATTTTGAATTGAAAGCAGTTTTCGAAATGTCCTCCTTCCTAATCAACAACTGGTAGTATCCCTGTCGGAGGTCTAACTTGGAGAAGACCACTGCTCCTTGCAACTGGTCGAACAACTCGTCGATGTGGGGCAGTGGATATTTATTCTTGATGGTCACGTTGTTCAGCCCCCGGTAATCAATGCACATCCTCAAGGTTCCATCCTTTTTCTTCACAAATAGGACAGGAGCTCCCCAAGGAGACTCACTCTCGTGAATGAATCCCCGCTCCAAAAGATCTTGTAACTGCAACTTAAGCTCCTTAAGTTCTACAGGCGCCATTCGGTAAGGGGTTTTCGAGATAGGTGCGGTTCCAGGCAACAGGTCTATTCGGAATTCTATCTCCCTTTCCGGCGGTAAAGCTACTAACTCATCAGGGAATACATCCGGAAATTCCCTCACTATGGCCACGTCTTCCACTTTTAACTTATCCGTAGGGGTATTAATTAAAAAGGCCAAAAATCCTTGCGCCTCTCGACTTATCAGTTTCCTAGCTCGTATGCCCGAGATTAAAGCAGAAGAGGCTAACCTACCCCTTATATCCAACCTTAAGGTTGCCTCACCAGGAATGCGAAACTCTACTACTTTCGTTTTACAATCCAATTGGGCGTTATATTTGGCTAGCCAGTCCATATCCAGAATCACATCGTACCCCTTAATGGACAAACTAATCAGGTCTCCTAAAAATCTCTTTTCACCAACCCATACATCGCAATCCCTATAAACCATACTAGTCACCAACCGTTGATTCCCCGTAGGTGTACTAACTTCTAGGTCATATGGTAAACTAGCAGGTTTTATATCGATGCCACACATGAAATCAGGGTTAACAAACGAATGAGTGGCACCAGGATCAATTAAAACTTTGGCAAAGCGGTGGAAAATAGGGATCGTACCTTCTACGACCTCAGAAGATTCTGGAACCTGATGGGGCTCTAAGGAATACACCATAGCCGGCACCTTAGGTTTGGATCCGTCTCCCTTGGCTGGTCCAGTATTGGTCCTCGGCGGTGGTTGACTCCCCTTTCCGTCTTGTTTTAGGACCGGACAAGTAGCTAGTTAATGGTCCGCACTTCCACACTGCAGGCACTTACCCTGTTTCCTCCAGCAATTATCCTCGGTGTGGTTTGCTTTTCCATAATGCCCGCAGGGACCACGAGGTGCCGAAGCCGAGCCACTCTGAACATTGCCCCTTTGTCCTCGCCCAGCTTGACCACCCCTGAATGGAGTCCCTCTGCCTGACCCAGAATGTCGACCACCACCCGTTCCTCGTCCAAACTTAGAGGGAGTGCTCTTCTCACCTTGTCCAGATGTACTCCCAGGAAAACCACACTTCTTAGCCTGGAAGTTTCGGACCTGCAGCCGTGCACTTTCTACTCGTTGGGCTTTTTCCATTGCCTCGCTAAACGTAGTGATTTGAGCCGCCGCGAGTTCTTTCTGGATCTCAACGTTCAAACCCTGAATAAAGCGCCTAATTCGTCTTTGCTCAGTCATGATTAATTCAGGCGCAAATTTGGACAGGCGGGTGAACTGACTCTCATACTCCGCCACAGTCTGAGCCCCTTGCCGGAGCCGGATAAACTCGTCCTCCTTCCTCTCCTGGACTAGGGGAGGGAAAAACTTTGCATTAAATTCTCGGATGAAGTTCACCCAAGTCCTAGGCGTCTGCTCCCGCTCCCATTTCTGTCTAATTACGTTCCACCAGGAACGGGCAGCCCCCTCAAGTTGAAACACGGCAAAAGTCACCTGCCGTTCGTCTGGGTAATGTAGAGCTGCAAAAATGTCTACCATCTTCTCAAGCCATTTCTCAGCAACATCAGGGTCGGGTCCCCCAACAAACTTTGACGGGAAAAACTTTTGAAAACGTTCTAGAGCTCTATCTTCGCTCTCAATATGATGGCCAGGGTTTCCGAGGTTAGGGTTTGGGTTCTGGCCCTGTTGTTGTACTACTTGTGCTAGTAAATTGGTCATTTGCTGCATAGCGGCAGTTATTTGTACATTCGGGTCTATTTGCGGTCCAAGATTGGGTCCAATAGAGGTTTCCCCCGTTTCCCTAACCGGTGTGGGTTGTCTAGTTCCGCGCCCACGACCCCTACCACTTCGTGTACCTTCCATGAGTTTTACTCGGTCTAGGCAAGAATACTAAACCAAAGTAGTAACAAGACAGATAAGTAACACTTAAACTTTGCACAAAAACACATAGGTATACAGTCCAAGCATAATCACAAACACACATATATACAAGCCAAACACATATATACAATCAGTCAGTCAAGTTCGGCCAAGGCACGTACGTACATAAACGATCCTCCCGAGGATAGGCCTATCAAAAGAAATTTACACGTAGCTATCCCTACATCCAAAACGGTTAGCTAAGGCTCTATCCCTATCCCTATGTACATACAAAAAAACCACCACTATCCAAAAGATGCCTAAAGATCAAGGCCTAGTCAGTCGCTGGGGTCTGGGACCCAGGCGATGGGGTAGACTCCTCCCCAGCCTCGGCCCCAGCATACGAGGCCTGATCACTAGACTCCTCGAGTCCGTCGTCACACAGATTAAGGATGGCCTCCGCACGACCCCTGACCTTGCGAGCTCGCTTAACCTCGTGCTCGCGTGCATCCCTCAATTGGTCACAGAGGTCATCAACTCTGTCCTCGGCCTCATGCACGTCATACTCTAGCTCCATGATACGTGCCGCCTGCTTCTCGTTGGTTGCCCTAACCTGAGTCACCTCAGCTTCCAACGTAGCAACCACAGCTTCCAACTTAGTGTTATCCTTAGCAAGCTCCTTACGCTCCTTCGCTACCGCCAAAACTAAGGCGTTCGGGTAAGCATAAGTATCACGGCACGCACACCGTCGAAGGCGGTTGGCCGGGCTCCAACGCACCACGGCCCCCTTCTGCCTGATCTGATATGGAATCACGGGGAGTGCTCTGGGAGGTCTCACTCCCGAAGGACTAGCACTAGGGTCACCACTCGCATCCATCCTATAGCAAAGGAGAAATAACATGAATACACTTAATAGGCATAAACAATAGAATCCTCAAGTCAAGCATTCCTATAACACCCAGGCTAATTCAAACCTAGGCTCTGATACCACCTGTGACAGCCCCACCTTCCCCTAAGGCGAACCAAAGGGGTTAGCGGACTGCCTGCCCAGCTCTCGCCAGGACTAACGGTACAGTTTACGTCGATCTATTACGTTCCGGAACTTACCATTTCGCGCAAACAAGTCAAAATCACAAAAAAAAAAAATGAAAATCGAAGCCGAAATTTATCCAAACCACGGCCAAGCATATATATACATTGGAAATCAACATTTACAAGCCAAACGGCAAACCAAGATATTCGTCTAGTTCATACATGTACCAAAAGCCATTTACACACATACATTGGTGGAAACAAAACACTTAGGGTTTTTACCCTCAAGGAGCTATTCAAAAATACATGTACAAGAGCTCAACTTGTCATCCAACTATCACAATCTTTTCCAAAAGTTTCATTTTCCTGTAAGGAAAACAAATGACACGGAATGAGCTAAAGCCCAGTGAGCAACTATCACAATAGCAGTTAAGATCACATAAGCATAACCATTCAATTCAAGTATGCAATTTCGAAGTAAGGCATATCAGTGAAAGGATACGGTCGGCTCTCAAGAGCCCATTTCCACACTTGCAATCTTGATCCAACCTCATTGACCCTCCGTCAATTTTAAAAGTACCAAACAACCGTAGACCTCGCTTAACTTCCATCCTTCCACCCATCATACCCCAACCGGGCCCGCACTCCATTCAGTCATTTTGGTAATACTCGAGTTTACCGGAACCGAGAGTCTCATTACTACAAGGTTCCTCAGTACAGTCCCCGTGGCATGACAATTTTCACGACCAAGCCCTCGCCGGCTCGATCCAATTGACTACCAAACGGGGTTGAGCTCAGTAACACAGTAAGGCCGTTGGACAATCACCCAAACGACACCAATTCAGTTTCCATGAATGGAATTCAATGTACCATATAACCAGTGCAGTATTACAGTAATACGGTAAATAGCCATGAATGAAATCACAAGGGGTGAGGGCGGTCAAGTACACCCTCACCTCAATCACTTCCAATAACCAATTAAGCCTTCAAGGCATCAAATACACATAGAGCAAAGCCATATTATAACAAGTAAGTGAGTAGTATACTCACCAACCAAGTAAGTGGTGTTTCATGCACCACGATCACCAAGACGTCGTGAGCTACCGTCACGCCCTAAAACATGTAACACATACAATGAGACTCGAGAACGAGTCACAAAACAATGCTAAACACAATCCCAATAGGGTTCCATATGCATAAATAAGCATGATAGCAAACCAGAAATTAGAAATAGCATTAGTCTTGGCCCCGAATAGAAAAGCTGTTTTGCCCTTATTTTGCGGTAATGGCGTCAATTTCCCTACGACTATCGGATGGGGGTGTAAGACCCACCGTTTCGAAGCCAAGAAACAGGGCTACAACAACGTAGAAGGCCACTCAATCCAGTTCCTAACACAACTAGGTCAAATATGCAAAATACCAAACCAGAATTACCAAAACAGGTTTGTAAAACACACAAAACTGTAATCGGTATAACTCAGTCTATACAAGTCCAAATGCCGAAATTCCAAAGGCATATGATAGCTAAGACATCCAGCTACATTTCATCAGAAGACGCCAACATTCAAATCCAAAGTGATTCCAACCAAAATAGCCAAATACCAACGCAGTTTTCGCATTCTGACCAAAGCAGGACAGCTACAGTAATTCCGACATAACTCCCTCTACACTAATCCAAATGACCTGAAATTTTACAGGTACCTCAAACACGTCAATACCTACAACTTTCATGTTTTGAGCAAAGTCCAATTCGGCCTCTAACCCTATGATCTAAAACCGGACAGAATTAGGGGATTATGAACCCTAACTTTTCTTAATTCACTCCAAATCCAAAATTGGTTGTAATTATCAACAATTCACACCTACAAGAGTCATTATAGTCCATTGCCAATCATCAAAGATAGCCACAACATCCCATTCATATTAAACCAGAAAATTCATCATAAAATTGAAAACTTCACCAAAACACTTCAAATCAAGAAATAAATCACACATTCCATCACTCAAGCCACCATTAGGCACAAAATAACCATCATTAAGTGTAAGGGAGTAGTCAAACATCACTTACCTAAGAACAAGAGATGTAGAGATGTTGGCCACCTTAGACCTTCAAACAAACTTCACTAAGACACTTACTAGCACTAGAAGAAAGAATTTTATGGAGTGGAATCTAGTTTAGGCTCTTGTTTGTGGAAGATTGAACCAAGTGGAAGCTTGAAAGTTGATGGAGTTTCTTCCTTCTTGAGCTTGGGATGGCCGGCCAACAAGAGGTAAGAGATGGTGAATTTTTATGATTTTTTGAAGTATTTAACACTTAGTCAAAAATAGTCAAAAGTATGAATACTGTTTCTTAAGTCAAACCCAATGGTAGAGTGACACTTGTCACTCTCATAAATGCATTCATATCCTTTCTTTTCTCTCTCACATCAATCATTTCACACACCCTACTTATCTCTTAACACCCGATAAATTTTACACAGTATCCAAAACTTAACCTTATTGGCCGAATTTTTCCGAACTTTTCGCACTAGTGGGTCCCACGTCCATTATATATCCTTAATTTTCCAAAAATTCACCAATGCTAGAAAAATCATCTAGAAACTAGAACTGCTCATAAAATCTACCAGAAAAATATTTCTAAGCCCGAGAATGCAGAAAACATGCAATTAAGGGGAAATAAACCCTAGGAAAAATAATTAGGGTTTTACGGGTTCTCACATACTTTATCTCACTCGACCTAAGCCCATCCTTTGTTTTGATTTTCTATGTGAGAATACATGCCTTGTGTTGAGTATCACCCTCTTGCTGTGTGCTGAGGGGGGTGGTTACATGACTTGAGTATCACCCTTTTGCTGTGTGCTGATGGGGTAATTACATGACTTGAATTGAACCCCATTTGCTGTGTGCTGTTTGGGGTAAGTGCTTTGTTGAGAGATACCATCTATTGAGAGATCGGATATCTCAGGACTTGGTTCCAGCCCGGTTCCAAGGGTTAGACGAACTATTCAAGCTAGTTGGGGTTTGGTCGAAGATAGTTCCATGCTAAACTTGGGATTTAGTTCCTTGTTAAAGCTTTGACGAAAGCTAAATTATTTTGTTTCGCTCGAGCTGCTGTGTGCTGTTGACTGGCTAGCGGGGGTTGATAAGGTGAACGGGGAAGTTTAAGTGGAGTCTACGGACCATGAGTACTTTGGTTGACGGAGTATCAACAGGCGTTCAAGTTCGGGGAATTGAACTAGCTTTGGAGCCACCCGTATCCTACCATTGTGATGTTGCTTTTCGGTTATTGATATGAATTATCCTGATTTACTTGTTTAATTATGTGAGTTTACATTTTTCCCCCTGATTACTCACTAAGCATATAGCTTACCCCATTCTATTTGTTTTCCTTAGTAGGGGGCCGACGCAGGTATCGCTCGGGAAGGTGTTTAGTGTTTTGATTATAGATGAATTGAATTTGTACTTGTTATAAGTTGACTAGCCAGATGTATATAGTTGTCGTGGTGGTTGTAGTTATCAGCTTTTCTATTTTCTGGTACTTGTGGTATGTATGACTTGATGTTCTGGTTTATGCAACTTTTGAAAATGTAATAGAGTAAATAGAGTTTTCTTTTGGCATGAACTCTATTTTCTAGTTCTAGAGCATCGAGTCTCGGCGAGAGATGGGCAAGCGACCTGCCAAACCCTGGGGTACGCCCTAGGGGGAGGTGGGGCTGTCACACAATGGAGCTCAAGAAAATCGTGCAAATGAAGCCTCTTTTCTAGCTTAGCTTGATCACCAAGTGATTTGCAAGTTGTGGTAAAATTTTGAGATGATTTGGATAAGAAATGAGCAAGAAAATGAAGAGCTTTTGGTCTTGTTTCTTCCTTGGATAGCCGGCTGTCTTGAGTGAAGAGAGAGAGTGTGTGTGCTGAAAATAAAACTTCCTTGAGAAGCTTAAATGTATGGCCAAAAGTGTCCCAAAAGTCAACTAGGAATAGTCTGCGTTCGCGCGCGTTTCGTGCCCGATTCCTCTCGGGTTTGTTTCACTTGTGCACTAAACCTTTAATGCACTTCCAATCATACTATTATTATTCACTCTTAATGGTGTAAAAATAAGGGTCTAAAACCCCTTAATTAATCGCGTGCGCGAAAACGCATACTTCCAATTTGTGCGCGATAAAGTGAAATTTCCAAGAAATTCTTATAACGATAGTATCACTAACTAATAATTGAACACTTAAACATAAGAATACATATTTCAAGACTCCAATTTTTCAAGCTTACTGTATCCTCGAATCGATTATTGACTCTGAACGCGTATTCACTATTCTCACTTAACGAGCTTTCAAAAATTAAATTTTGAAACGGATCATTTTAAAAATATAAGCAAGTCATAGTTCCATGCAATTGGGTCTAAAAGGGTCAAAATAAAATATTCAGAGCAAACGGGCAAATAAATTTTTAAATAACCTAGTAATAGGAATTTAAAATAAAGAGAATTTGCGAATCCTCACACCATGCACTTGACCCTCACCAATTCAAAATAAGTGAGCAAGTGCAAATAAGGTCTTTAGTGGTCGCCTCCGAGATTCTCTTCAAGATCCTCTTGAGCGCCTGAAGGAATAACAATTAACTATCACTCACAATTACTTACAAACCCCTTGCCAAACAAGGAAGAATGTACAAAGGCGTTATACTAAGACAATGTCTTAAAAGAGCTTTAATATCTCAAAAATCGAGATTCAAAAGTGAAGATTTAAGGTCACAATAGAAACTTGCATCCTCCATGAAATTGAGTTTAAAACGGACAATCAATATTGAAAGACAATAAAACACTACAAGAAAATTGATTTTTAGTGACAAGCCATTTTCGTCACAAAAAAAGAAAAAGTCGTCACTGATAAGTTTAATTGACAACTTTCTAGTCGTCACAGAGTCGTCACTGAAGGCCCATCGGTAAAAGTATACAGTGACAACCTTAAAAGTCGTCAGTGAATGATACTATTTTGCGACAACTCGTGTCGTCAGTAATTGTTATAATTTTAGTGATGACATAGTATCTTGTCAATAATGTACAAAGGAATGTCGTCACTAAAACTAATCCATAGTGTCAAGTAGTATAAACTAATTACTGACAACTTCTGTTGTCACTAAACAGTTTTCAATTCCATAACAATAGGTGGTTGTCAATGGAGAAATTTAATTCAGTGACAACGCTTTGCCACCATGAAATATGATTTTCCTGCTAAATTATATCTTAAAATGAAAAAAAAAAGACAATGCCTTACAATTAACAAATGAAGGCATCCATTACATTATGAAATGTGTAGACACCAAATTTTGAATAATTTGTATGTATCATCTATTTCATGATTTTCATTTTAGATTGCTTGCATTTTAGTTCGTTATTGTGTGTTTTGCACTATTAGTTGTTATGATATTTTAGTTTTATTCATTTTCGCCCTTTTAGTTGACCTATTTCATTTGCTATTCATTCTTATTTACTTTTAGTTTTAGTTTTTAGTTTAGGATTAGCATAGAGTTTTAGAAAAAGAAAAGGAAAACATCAAAAAATATGTTTTAGTCATTTTGTTTTTATTCAATGCTTTCTTGAGAAAAAAAAAAGAAAGAAAGAAAGAAAAATCATAAAAAAAGAAAAAAAAGAGAAAAAGAAAAATCATAAAAAAAAGGAAAAAAGGAAAATTGTTCACAAAAATACGTTCAAATTCAATCTTTTGGCACTTTAGTTATTTTTGTTAAGTTATTTTGAGAAAAGAAAAGAAAAAAAGAAAAAGGGGAAAAATGAAGAAAATTTGAAAAATGGATATTTTTGTTGTTTTTTTTATTTTATTTATTTGTTTTCATTATTATTACATAGTTTTGTCATTTTGTTATTATTATTATTATTTATATTCTGTATTTATTAAGTTAAAAAAAATAAATAAATAAAAATAGAAATAGAGCCGCGGCATGCAAGCTGCAATTTTTTGCAGTTTGCAAAGGAGGACTTGTGCGGCTCCTTAAGCTGCAAATATGGTGGCAATGTTTTAAGGGTTTAGGAGGGGGGTTGATGATATAAATAGCAAAAGAAAAGGCAGCCGCAAGGGGGGGACCGAGAGAGTTGAAAAGAAAGAGAGATTTGGAGAGCAAGCTGACCGAGGGCTAGGGAAAAAGGGTGAAATTGACGGCTGGAAAGAAAAAGTTGGTTGTGAGAAAGGCTGGGGTTTTTGAGAGGTTTTCGGACGGCTAAACAAGAGAGAGCATACAGAGAGAGGGAGAGTGGCGGCTGATAGGGAGGAAAGACTGAAAACCAACCAACCGAGAAAGAGCTAAGTAGAAAGGAACGGCTAGGGAGGAGAGTAAGGTTGGGAGGACGGCGGAAGTCTTGGGAGATAGAGAGAGAAAGATAGAGGGGTTGGCGGCTGGATAGAGAGAGAGAGTTGGGGGATAACAGAGAACGGCAGAGATGATCGACTAAGAAACAAAAAGGAGAACGGCTGAGTGAGGAAATCAGAAAAGGAGCCAGAAAAGGAGAAAATCAAGAAAGCTAGGGAAGATTAAAATTTTTCTGGGGGTAGAGGAAAGCTGTGGGCGACTGAAGGAAAAGAAAGGAACCCAGAACTGGGTTTGGAGCTGAGAATTAGAGATTCCGAAAGAAAGGGGAGAACTTTGTGAGGGCTGAACAAGGAGACAAACCAGATTGGATCTCCAAGTTGCGGTTTTTCCAGCACTGGACATCTCTGTGGCAGAATCATCTTCATCAGTTTGCATTCGGACGTCTTGCCTAGGAGCTTTTGTGATTCTTCAACCTTATAGGAGACAAAGGTAATCCATTTTTACTCAAGGTGACTATGAACATGTTGAAAATTCTGGAAATCTAGCTTGTTTTTCCGATCTACTTCTCCTTTTGTTCTGTAACGCGCCCTCTCTTTGCGTTTGATTGTCGCGCCACGTTGAGTTTGTCGCAAGTTTTCTTTCGTTGTATCTTTGCTGCAGTTTTCCCTATCTAGCTGCGTTGTTGGATCTGTTGGAAGTAGGTAATTTGTGTTTTGGGTGTTTTGAGTAATGGGAGCAGTTATTTGCCTTTGAGTGTGGTGGATAGATCAAAAAGTGTGGTTTAAATCACTTCGCATGAATCTGTTTTGGTTGAATTGTGAAACCGCAGAAAGATTTCCAGTTTTGCATGTTTTTATTCTGATTTTTCTTGGTATTTAAATCCAAAGGCTTTATGTTGAAGAGTGAGAAAAGTATTTGGTAAGCCTGTTGCTTGGTTTCAAGCTGTGTTCGGTTGTGGTTTGTGCACAAAAATCTGCTGCAACAAGCAACCAGAAAATCCAGATTTTTGAGGGGGTTTAAGATTTGGATGTTTCATAGTTCTTTTTTTTGGGTTTTGTTATGTTTCCAGATCTTATCAATTCAGGTTATAGGAAGTTTCCCTTTAGTTATCTTGGGCCATACGTGTTGATCGTTCGTTTTTTCTTTCTTTTCCTCTTTATCTCATCGATGGTGTCTTTGCTGCCTTGCGCGATTCCTTTCTGCTTTCGAAGCTTCAATGAACAGAATTGAGTAATTTCGCTGATGATTCTTGGGTCATTATATTGGAAGGTTGGAATCATTTTCTCGTTGAAATACCATGTTATAGTTTCCTTCTCCTTGGTTGTGCAAGAAGGCATGACTAAGCTGAAAGGCATAGGAACTTTGCAGCAGAAATTTGCGGAAAATTCTGGCCAAAGTGCTTTCTTCTCTTTGCTGTTTACTTATATTCCAGATTCTGCTATCTTTGGGTTTGGTTGATGTTTAGGGGAGTGGGATCTCATGGTTGTTTTGATTCGAAAATGATTGTTCGTTGATAATGTGCTTCGGTTGGAAATGGGACGCTGCATGTTGCAAATGGAAGAAAATCTGAAATGAGAAAAGATTCTACGTATGTTGCATGAACATGCATGAAACAAATTCTGAACTTTGCACTTAAACCCCTCAAATTTCCCCTTGGCTCACTATGGCCCAAGTAATTTGAATACTTAATTAATTTAATCCCTCAAGCTTCTCCATGTTCCATAAAAGCCCAAGCATGTTCTCATTTCTTTACAATTAGGTCCTAAGGTGGGTGTATTTTGAGTCATCATTTGGCCTTTCATTGTTTTTGGGACTTTTGAAGCTCTTAAATTTTTCAATTGGTTTTATTTGGTTGATTAATGGTTGCTATTGAGTTTTCAAAATGCATGTTTAAATCATTCGTGGACCCTTGTTCATTCTTGGACCTTCAAAATTCCATAATGTTTGTTTGGATCTTGTTATTTACTTGGGGAACTTTTTGTGTTTTTAAATGTTTCAATTAGGTTCAAATGGTTGAGTAGTGCTTGCTTTTGGGTCTTTAGTAGACGTTATGCTTGGGGTTTGGATGATCATGCCTTCTGCCTTGGTCTTTAAGTAGTTTTGACTTCATTGAGTTACAATTGAGGGAAAGTTTGATGTTTTGGTGGGTTCAAATTGTTTAGTTTATATCTTATCACTAAATTGGTGCATTAATCTTTTGTTTTTTGGTGATTTTAGCCTAAGTTAGTCTTTTCTTGGGTGACTCAAGCCAAGTTGAGTTTGTTTACTTTCTTAGTATCACCAACGGGGAGGTATAATCTCTTTTACCCCTTTTGTCTCTCTCCTATGTGGACTAATGTGCTAATTGAAATTTGCATGTCTACTTGCTTTCCTAGCCGCTCCTTATTTCCTTTCATTTATTTCATTTACTTTCGATTTCTATTAATGGGGTATGTGTACACCTCTTGGCTTGTAATAGATAGGGCGTAGCAAAGTAATTTGGTCCATTTTCCCTTTCCCCTTTGTTTTAGTTAGCAAATGTAATGTTTGCATGCCTATGTGTTATATGTTAAATGCTTTATTAGGATCTTGCATCTAGTCGAGCATGATAAGTGCTACATGATTTAGGTGATTTGCATGTCTACTCGCTTTTTGTAGTATAGATGAATGGAATGGATGAATGTACGTCACCACACTAGTCCAACGCTAGTTGTGGCTTCTTTTATCGTTTCCACTAGTCCAACGCTAGTCGGAATTCATAGAATGGGCTAGTCCAATGCTAGACCCAATAGGTTCTTTTTTCCCTTTTTCATTAAGTGCATGATCACCACATATCACGCATTTTTCCTTAGTTTGCCATTTGGTATGTTCCTCAAACCCCTTCCCCTTCATTTTAGGACTTGCATCTCATGCTAGTTAGGGTTCATTTGCGTGAAAATCCCCTTCTGATAAGGGAAACGAGCGAGTGTGGCTACTCGATAGCCTTAGCACGCTAGTTTTGCTTTCTAATCAAAGGGAAAATCGAAGTCGAAAAGTTAGGAGTCATTCCCATACCCGACCTGATGCATTCCTTTAGGTTCATTCATTCTCATTTATCACTTACTTATTTTTTTCAATTCACATTTCCTCATCACTTTTCCTTTCCTTATTGTTCATTTTGATTTCTACTTCACAAAATTGCACTTAATTACACCTATATGCACTTATCACTATATTTCATACACTTGCATACAAACACTTGGATTTTTCATACAATTTCACACGTGCACCTTTTTATACACTTGCACACTTGCCATCATTTGCATTAATCGACCTCTATAAGGTTTTCCTTTATTGGCCGCCACAATTCATGTGGTTGGAACCAAAAACCTTACAAGAGACATTTTAGAATTTAGGTTTGCATTTTTCCTTTCTTTTGCATTCATGTAGTGCATCCAAATGTAATAAATTCTTTGGTTAAAACAAGAAAATCTTTGATTAAATCATGCAACTAGCCTTGGCTAGGTCGAAGGGGTGCCTTGGATTTTTATCCTTGCCTTCCCCTTCGTCAAATGTGACTCCCGAACCTTTTTCATTGGTTTACGTGGACTAGGAGTCGTTTAAAAAGGGTTTCTCACTACTTTTTCCTATTTTTCTTTAAAAATACATTTTTTAGGTGACTTGGTACACCTTAACTCATTACCAAGTGGCGACTCCGTATTTAGTTTTAAAAACCCTTTTTAAACTATAATTTTGGGTCAAATCGTCGCATTCTCAAAACCCCATTTAGACCCATTTTTCTTTTAAATCATGATTCATTTTCCAATCACAAAATACATTTTTAAAACCATTTATTTATTTATTTATCAAAAAATGGGGCGCGACAAAATGCTAAAATACCATTTTAAGCATTCGAAGATCATAATCAAGTTCAATAACACCATACAAATAGTTTGATAAGTGGTATTTCGCCTAAATTTCACACATAAGTCAAGACAGTTTTACAAAACAAATCCAAATCCCCAAAAAAATGTGTTGTCGAAGCATTTCTTGAGCATAAGATTTTCTCTATAGTTCTTGAGTCAATTAACAACTCTTGCTGCTGATCTTCCAAAAGTCTATAATGAGCAACATATCTGTAGTAAAGTACTTCAATTATTAGTGGGTGATAAGAAAAACTTGATACAAGAAAGAGAACTTAAGAATTTGCAAGAAAATAAGCTAAATCATTTCTTTTAAGTATCATCTAGATAGTGACTAAATAAGAGATAAAGCACTTAGAACTTCCGACTAACAACTAGGTATAGATATAAAAATGTGATTGTACTAATCCAACCATATAAATTCATTAACTTCCTAAAGTTTTGCAAACTTTTTTCACGTAAATATCAAAGAGAACAAACCCAACATTGCTGACCATAGCACCCTCTCAAACATCAAAATTGATGGAAGCTTCAGTGCTAGCAACAAGATAGAAACCAAAAACAATATGATTGTAATCAAAGGTTAACCTTCAGAACTGCTTTTCAATTTATCTAGTAATTCAAAGGCCAAACCTAAAACTGCTACTAAGGTTTAGCCAAATATGAAATTTTGATTCATACAAAGTCATAAACATTTCTTTGCCTCTGCGATTGATACAAAGTTATAAACATTTCTCTGTCTCTACCAAGGATGGCTTAGCATAGTACTGTTACCACTTGTTGTTTATTGATCCTCAATAATTATCAGTAATTCTCTGGAACTGACCAATACATCTGATTTTTACCAGGATGTTTTAAAGTATTGGAAATTAAGGGGAAAAAATAAACAAATGGATTTTACTACTGTTCACTAAATAAAGATAACCTTATCATCTCCGAGCTAATCTTGGATTGCTTATATGACTTTTGCATCATTATGAATATTGATCAACTCTTGCAAAATATTTGAAGCTATCTAATTCCAGAACAACAAATCACAAATGAACCATTATTAATAGAAAAAAGACAGAATTGACAGACTTGCACCAAAGTAAATGAAAGTTTAAAGTTAAAAATATTGGTTATTTTAGATTCACTGATTTGAAGGCTAGTTTTTTTATTGCATTAGATCAGTAGCCTGCTCAATCTAACATGCACATTAATCAAGAAGAAAGTCAATTGATAGGAATATCTTAGTAACTTTTCTTTGAGACACACATTTAATATTGAATCTGGAAAAAAAATTCTGTTTGCTAACATACTTGACAAAACAAAGAACTTTGGATTATACTGAAGAGGCATGATAACAAGTATGTAATTCTCACACTCATTTTTGGATACTTAAAAGTAACTTAGACAAAATATGAAAACAAAGTTTCTCATTCAAACTCAAAATGAAAATCAGCCCAAATTCTTCTTCCTCATTATTCACACCCTGGATAAGACAACCAGATAAAACATTTTAAGTGCCATCTTCATAGATTCATGGTATTTAAACAACCTATCTCAGCAAGTTACAGGACAAAAAATATTACAAAATCTTACTGAACAAACTTATGACCAAAATTCGTGCTGTAAATGGATGTTTTATTTCAAAGAATGTAGGAGCCACTTTTTAATTAGTCATCTAAATTATTCAAATGTTTTTGTTCTGTCTCAGCTTCAGCAAGCTCTCTCTAGCAGTTTCACACACACACATTGATAGAGCAATGTAGCTCAAAAAAATAAAAAGATATTTAAAAAATGAAAAACAGATTTTGATAGAGAAAGTATCGGGTAGTTAACCACCATTACTAGGGACATTCAATCTTTCTACCTCGACAAACCAAAACATTTGGTATACCAGTTGTTAGGTCCAGGTTTAAGATTCATACATTAATCATAGCCTTCAAAGTAACACTACTACCAGCTTTTAGTCTGTTACTCCACCCACATTCTGCCTCCCCATTTCTTTAGCTCCTCAACTAACCGTTAGCCAATCTTGGCATAGCAACATAGCAATAGGATTGGCAGCAACCAAACCCTTCCCCTGCAACTTTTTTGTGCGATCAAGAGATACAACAGATGGATTTAAAACCTACAATTTTCTGAATTTTCTGAATAAGAATAAAGCAATAAATATAGCATATTTCACTAGTTCTGAAAATAAATGAAGAGCGTAAATTATGTCCAAAACAGAACAACAGAATTGTACCTCATCAATAACATTATTCACTGTGGTCTGTATAGTTCCACCGGTTGCAGCAGCCACCCGATGCAGATCCTCCTCAGTAACACGACCAGCACAGAATACACCCCGATCTGCAAAATACTGATGAAAGCCAACAGGATCAATAGAGCTCATAATGATACTAAACATAAGTTGTTCTGCAAAATGCAGAAAACAGTCCTATGCATAAACAAAACTGAAGTACAGCTTGAGATAAAATATATTCAATAAAGTATAGTCCTATTTCTCACGCTGTGCAGGGAAGAAATGCCATACTTCAAATCTAATTAATAAATTTAATTTTCTATAGAAGTTCAATAGGAAATTTAAAGTTCTATACATAAAGCAAACCCCAATTTAAAACAGCAGCAGCTTTGCACATGGGGACAAGCCCATGTAGCACTAAAGAAACCCATAAATTTGTTTGCCATTAATCATTAAACAATTGAGCAAGCATTACCTGTGTTGCTAGGTCACCAATAGCCAGCCGAGATAACATGATTTTAGCCCCACTTTTCACACATTTATCTAACTTGTCATAAATGATATTCCATTCTGCATCAACGATTGACTGATATTGCGATGGATCTAAAAGCCTATCAACAACATTTGCTGAGTAACATATGCATTTTTAACACGAAATATGAAAATAATTGCTTCTATGGATAAAAGTACAGAAAATATCCTACCTTATTTCTGCATTCTCTTTCTTTGATTTCAGTTCCAATTCTATATTCAGCAAAAGTATCTTGGGATTTACAAATTTCTTTGGTTGCTGTTCAAAACTAGCATATGAGAATGTTTTCTTAAAGGCAACGCCATTCACAAGAAAAGAATCCCTCAACGGCAACAGGAAGGCTAGCTGCCACGGCAAAACTCAAATTCTTGGGCTTTGAAGCAAGTACCTTCTCCTCGACTGTATTGTACTCCGCCAGTGACACACATCCCTTTGGGTACAAAGCGTGCTCGTGAATGTCTCCGAATACTTCATCCCCTAACTTGAATTCCTTCACACAAAAAATTGCAAAAAAAAATTAGGGCAAATTTTGTAAAATTTTACAGAAAGAGATGATTAAATCCATGGCTCAAACTAGCCACCAAAAAATTTTGCAAAAAAATACTTAGGGAAAAAATTTAGGCAAATTAATTGGGGAAAATTAGGGAAACAAGATGAGGCACTGCTGTCGGTGAAGATGAGGCACTGCTGGTCTAGGGGATTGCCCTCCTTGTCCTGGATTTTGGCCTTGACATTATCGATGGTGCCAGAAGACTCCACCTCAAGGGTGATGGTTTTCCGTATCAGGGTTTTCATGAATATCTGCATCTTTGATGATGGCGGCTGCTGCCTGCCTGCCTCCGTTGCTGCTAGGTTTTGGAAAATGAATAAAGGAGTTGATTGAAGGATTGAGAGTCTGAAGAGTACTAAAGACATCTAGATGTGGGGAGTAAGAGTGGTTCTATGGTACCCGCGCCACTTTTTTTCATTTTTAGTTTGAACAAATTTCTGGTACTACTCAATCATGACAATCCAAGTGAATTTTTAGCTTCAAATTTTATTTAAATTTACTAATGTATTTCTAATCACTACTTCTTAACATATTTATCAAAAAATTATAATGGATGAAAAATTTTTGCTAAATTCAAAGAACTGGTAAATATACTCTTTCTCAAGTTGTAATAGTTTATATAGTTGTTCTAACTAGAAACTTTCATTAATTTTTTTCAGTTAAAAACCTATTGAGTAACTATGACTAGTTTAATAAATCATCAAATTTTTGAAAAATTAAATTAATATTTAAGTAACTATGACTGGTTTAATAAATCATCAAATTTTAAAAAAAATAAATTAATATTGAGGCTCACAATTAAATAAAATCATAGTTAATAAATCATCAAATTTTAAAAAAATTAAATTAATATTAAGGCACACAATTAAATAAATGCATTAGAGATGTTCAAGTTAGTGATGATACTTATGTTGTCACTGACAACGCTATAGTTTTACTGACAAAAATTGGTCGCCAGTAAACATAAATAGTGACAACAATGAAAAGTTGTCAAAGAAAGCGGTAGAATTACTGACAACAATTATCAAGTCATCACTATCGCAAAACTCGTGCCTTCCAAGTCCCATGGCGCGAAGTAGTTTTGTGATGACAATTAAAGGTTGTCACTGAAAACTCAGTTGCTTTGAGTCAATTGTGACAACCTTCAAAGTCGTGACTAAACAACCTCATTTTGTGACGAATTTTTGTCGTCACAAAGAAATGTTGTCACTAATGACCTTTTTTCTTGTAGTGAAAAGTTCTTAAAAACTCATTTCCCAAGAAATCATGAAATTTCAGCTTTGCACGATAAACTTGGTAAAATCAGATCTTGAGTTTGGTATGTCCAAAAATGGAAAAATTTATACCGTTGGAATCTAGATTAAAAGTCCTAAAAGTTCCTAGAAGACCCTTTTCCAAGATTCCAAACGGAAGGCATTCATTTTTCAGCCCAAATTTGCTGATTGAAGAAGGTAAGACAGAACCAGTCTTGGTTTTCGGCGATATTTGGAAAGTCGGAAAAATTCACAGAAAGTGAATCAGAATTTGAAATTTATAACACAATAAGAGTTCCATACAAAGTTTCAAACACAGCAAGTGGAACTAAATTTGGAGTTTTGAGCAACAAGATATAACAGTTTGAAATCAGTTGATTTTTGTAATCTGATTAGTAAATTTCCAGATTTGAAGAGCAATCTTTGGGGCGCTATTTGAGTATCGAAATGGAATTGAAATCAAACCAAATTTGGTACACTTAAACTTCCATGTAGGGATTACTTCTCTATAAAAATTCAGGTAAAACCTTGCACGGAAAGGCAGTTAACGAAATGACCAAAGTTTGGGAAATTTTCGAAGCTAATCTGCCAACTGTAGTTCTCTTCCTTTCTCAAATGTTTTGTCCAACACAATCAGCCCCAATTAGCTCTAATTTTGAAACCCAAATTCCAGAAACATTTAATAAGCAATTGATGAGGAATTGACACTAAAAGTTTCAAAATATAAGATCCCGAAACAGATTTGGCCATTCGGTCAACAAGGAAGGGAAAAGTTTCCAATTTTCAGTTTTGTCGCATTTTCAAAACCAAACCATATCTAACTCTATACAACTCCAAATTGAGATTGGTTTATGGAGTTAGAAACTAGGTTCCAAATATTACAATTCATCAGAAGACGTCATTTTGAAAATCCTTTAACAAATGGGACAAAATAGAGCCACAAGATGCAACTTCCAGTTTCATGCACATAAACATTCGGAACAGAACAACAAACTTTGCTGACTCGCTACAGTTCACTCAAAATGAACCAGTAGGAGATTTTTATACCGTTGGAAAGTTATGAGTCTAGTTTTGAATTCCGCAAACGGCACTCAATTTTGACTTTTGTACAAAGAGTTACATTCGGACAAGGAAGCACTGTTCGAGTGCACTGTTATACTTTTTCCCGATTCGAACCTCTACCAAAACTCAAGTTTTACACAACCATCCGATACGATTTTTGAAAGACACTTTATACACACAATAGACAACATATATCCATCAATTTCACAGTCAACCAAGCATCAAACTTTTGAAACTAAAATAGAACAACATGACCAGAAATTTCGGCCAGCTTGCATTCTCATTTTTCCTTCGATTTCTCTCCACTTTCTAACCGAAATCAACTCACTCAACACATAAACAACCCTAATCAAACAATCAAGCCCCAAGTTAGCTACCTAGAGGCCTCATCAAGACAGCTAGCCTATGATTTAAAGTGAAATAAATGGTTCCTCAAGTCCGCTAGCCTACAACGCGGTTAAGGTTTGAAACCCATGAAGATTAACCGCTAAACTTTGAAGAAATGACGATTAGTTGCAGGAATAATGTTAGCTGCTGAAAGTTTTGTTGCAGAAGCTTGCTTCATATTAGTTTTGCATGGCATTTGAATGAAAAAGATTTCAATAGCTGCATTTCAACCCTTTGATTTTTGGTTAATGAAACGTTAGCCCAACCAAATTAAATGATTTAATCAATTTGGTTCCCCTAACATGTTACTTTTTCCCTTAGCGTAACTTAATGTAGACTTTAGATTGATTTTAGTGAACTTGTGTGATGTTTTAAAGGCTTAATTTTTGTTAATAGGTTTATGATTTTCGATTTGGATGAAGTTGTTACCCTTGGAACCCTAGATGAATATCATATTTTTCCACTGAAAATTCTCCAACAAAATTCACAAGATTGCTCCTTGCTCCAAGATAGAGTGGTACTCCAAGTTGTATGCGATTTGGTGGAGGATTTGTGAGTGAAATGGAAGCTAGAAGATGAAGTTTTTCCTTCCCTTTGTTCTTCCTTGAGGACTGGCCGAAAATGGAGAGAGAGATGAGAGAGATGAGGGTTTGATTGTTGTGGCTTTTCTTGGAAGCTTGGAGGGAAAAGTAGTGGTTAAGTTTGGTAAAAGTCAGCTTCGAATAGTTGTCGCGTGAGGGTTTCATACCCACCATTTTCTCTCGGGTTTGATACACTCATGCACTAATTCTCCAAGGTACTTCCTATAACACTGTAACTACTCACACTTAAGAGACTAATACTAATTCCTCAACTTTCCATTTAGTCGCGCGGTGCGACTTTCGAGAAACTATCGACGCGC
This sequence comes from Coffea arabica, assembly GCF_036785885.1. Classification (NCBI taxonomy): domain Eukaryota; kingdom Viridiplantae; phylum Streptophyta; class Magnoliopsida; order Gentianales; family Rubiaceae; genus Coffea; species Coffea arabica. Next base: position 44,015,315 of record NC_092320.1, on the reverse strand, counting down.
ACGTGATAAAAGTTTAATTCTAACTCACTCACATCTAATCTCTCAATTAACTTTTCTTACTCTACTATAAATTATTCTTAATCCTCCAAGATTAATGTACTCTCGAATCGATGATTGTCTCGAAAAAATGTGTATTCGCTATTCCTTACCAAACGAGTCACAGAAAATTAATTTTGCTAACGGGACGTTTTAAAAATATAAGTGAGACCTTGTTCCATGAAAATAGATTTAAAATGGCTGAAATAAATTATTCAGAATAAACGGTTGAATAAATAATTAAATAAGCTAGTAAAATAAGATAAAAATAAGAAAATTTTCAGGTCCTCACAATTTGTCTCTAATCGAACTATTGTTTGTGACGGAGAATTTCAGGGAATATTTAGATGAATGCGAGCCAAGATGCATGCCTTCTACTCAAACGGAACACAAACCAATGTGAACGCTCAAACTCACAATTATTCTGCCAATAGTTCAAGTCATTGACTCTTGGATCAAATACAAAGGATGAAGAATGAGTATCAACAAAGGAAATATAATCAACATTTTCACCAAGTTGATAGTAAGATGGAAATATGTGAACTCCACGCATCATGCAAAGACCTGTAACATGTCCTAAACACATATTGAAATCACTTGGTAAAGCAGATGCAAACTAACATGACAAGGACTTTAAATGCACACTAAACGCATGAACTATATTGAAACAAGGACAGAGACTCATAGGCAAATCAATTTCTTGAAACACAATACCTATTAACTCAAGAAATATAAACATACCACAAATGCAAATACTCAAACACACATAAAGATTACGAGACTCAAATGAAAGAAACAACATAGAATGACCCAAAACTAGACTAAGACAATTGCAATTCATTAACGTACTCAAATTAATTCTAGAATGGTGGTCATAGAGTAAATGTGCAGCTTTATCAAAATCCATGAATACAATATGATAAACTGTGAGGACCCGAATTTTACTTACTTTAATTCTATTTTATTGGTTTATTTAATTATTTATTCACTAGTTTTCTCAGAATAATTTATTTTAACCATTTTAAATCCATTAACATGAAACAATATTTCATTTATATTTTTAAAACGTCCCATTAGTAAAATTAATTTTCTGCGACTAGTCTAGTGGGAAATAGTGAATACACATTTTTCGAGCCGATATTCGGTTCGAGAGTGTAATAATCTTAGGGAATAAATGTTGATCAATAGTAAACTAAGAAAAGTTAATTGAGGAATTAGATATGAGTGAGTTAAATTAAGCTTTTATCACGCGCGCGTTGAAAATTTCTTGGAAGTCGTGCTGGTACGACTAATTGGAGAATTGAGGATTTAGTGCTAGACTAGTAAGTATAAGTAATTATAATATTAGAGGAATTACCTTGGAGGATTAGTGTATAAGTGTATCAAACGAGAGAGAAAGTGGTAGTACAAAACCCGATCGAGTCACTATTGAAAGTTGACTTTTTGGCAAACTTAATGGCTACTTTTCATTCAATCTTCCCTCACAAGATTTATCACTCAACTCCCTCACTCTCATCTCTCTCTCTCGGCCGACTCTAAGGAGAAAGAAGGGAAAGAAAAACTCCATTCTTCTAGCTTCCATTTTTGCTTGCAAATCATCATCCAACTTCCAAGTCTCTTGGAATTCCACTCTAGCGAGAAGAAAGGCGCACTCTTGTGAAGTTTCTTGGTGGAAAATTGGAGGAACACTCACTTACTACTAGGGTTTAAAGCTTTGAGAGGGTAACCCTTTCATCTCTTTTCATCTTTTAAATTTTGCCAAGATCGGAGCTTGATTTTCATGGGTTTGAAACCCTAATCGCAATTATAGGCTAGCGGACTTGAGGAAACATTTACCTTGCTTTAAATCCTAAGCTAGATGTCTTGAGGAGGCTTTAGGTAGCTTACTTGAGGCTATATTACTTGATTATTTTTGTTTATGTGATGGATGAGATGATTATGGTTAGAAAGAAAGAGAGAAAGTTGGAAAACTTGTGAAAAGAAAGCTGGCTGAAATTCTGTTCATGTTGTTCTGCTTTTAATTCAAAATTTTGATGCTTGGTTGGCTGTTAAATTGATGGATATATGTTGTAATATGTATGTATAAAGTGTCTTTCAAAAATCATGTCGAATGGTTGCATAAAACTTGAGTTTTGGTAAAGTTTGAAATCTGAAAGTTTGCTAGCAGGGTAACCGGACAGTGGTTCTTTGTCTAAACATAACTCTTTGTGTAAATGTCAAATTTCAGTGCCATTTATGGATTCAAAACTAGACATTCAGAGCTTTCTAACGGTATAAGAATCCCCTACTAGTTCATTTTGAGTAAACCGTGGCGAATCGGCAAAGTGGACTGTCTTGCTTTGCCTGTCTGTCCAAGAGCAACTGGGAAGCTGCATCTTGTGGCTCAATTTTGTCTTACTTGTGAAAAGATTTATGAAATGATGCCTTCTGATGAATTGTAACATTTTGAACCTAGTTTCCAACGCTATAAACCATTCTCAATTTGGACTTGTGTAGAGTCAGATTTGGTTTGATTTCAAAACTGCATCAAAGCTGGAAATTGGAAAATATTCCCTTCCCTGCTGATTGAATGGTCAAGTCTGTTTTGGGGTGTTTTATTTCGAACATTTTAGTGTCATTTACCCATAAATTAGTCATTAAATGTTCTGGAATCTTGGTTTCCAAAATGGAGAGAATTGGGGCTGATTTCGTAGGACAAAACTTTTGAAAAAGAAAGAAAGATAGGGTTGGTAGATTAGCTTTGAAGAATTTCACAAACTTTGATCATTTCGTTAACTGCCTTCCCGTGTGATTTATTACCTAAATTTTGATAGAGAAGTAGTCCATATACGGAAGTTTAAGTGTACTAAATTTGGTGTAATTTCAAAATCATTTCGAGTCCTAAATAATACCCCAAAGATTTCTCCTCAAAACTCAAAATCCACTGATCAGGTCGCAAAAATCAACCGACTTCAAACTGTTATATCTTGTTGTTCAAAACTCAGAATTTAGTTCTACTTGTTGTGTTTGAAACATGATTTGGAACTCTTGTGGTGTTATAAATTTCAGAGGCTGATTCACTTCCTGTGAATTTTGCCAAATTTCCAAACATTGCTGAAAACCAAGACTGGGTCTGTCCTGTCTTCTTTGAACTGTAACTTTGAGCTGAATTATGAATGCTTTCTGGTTGGAATTTGAAAAATTGGTTTCTGGGAAGTTTAGTACTCCGAATCTAGTTTCCAATGGTATAAATTTTACTATTTTTGGACCTACCAAACTCAAGATCTGATTTTCCAAAGATTGTCGCGTAAAGCTGAAAATTCTTGATTTCTTCGGAAATGAGGTTTTAAGAACTTTTCACTTTTTTCCTTGAATGATAAGGGGTTGTGAACGTATGTGAGTGATAGTTGGTCGTTATTTCTTCAGGTGCTCAAGAGGATCTTGAAGAGAATCTCGGAGCGGACAACTAAAGACCTTATTTGCACTTACTCACTTGTTTTGAATTGGAGAGTGTCAAGTGCATGAATCGTTGCCAATTACTTGAATTGCTTCCTGTTGATTAAGTGATTTAGAATTTTCGAGTCGAGTGTGTACTTTATCGCACTCATTCTCTTTTACGTGAATTATAATTGAATTGTGTAAAGTGAATTGCTAAGTGAATTATGTGAAGTGTTGCAATTGTAAATTATAGTTGTGTTGACTATGTCGATTGGAGTGAATCTCAACGACTTATAAAATTATACGTGTGTTTGAATAAATGTCAATTGGAGTGAATCTCATCAACTTATACTTATAATCGTGGGGGACGCCCAAACTCATAGGCTAACCTTGTGACTCGAGCCGGCATGGGCTTGGTCGAGAAGCTTGGTGAACCATGGGATAGGTTTTAAAGCATGATCTATTTGAAAGATCTTGTTTGGCATACTCGAGTAGTATTGCCCTTTAATAATCGACGTGCCTGCCCGATTAAGGGGTAATAACGGTGGACGGACTTGTGAAGTAAGTGGAGTTCTACGGACTTGATACCTACCCAGTTGACGGAGTGTCATCATGTGGAGGTATTGGATCGAGCCTTGGCAAAGCAAGTGAAATCGAGCTCCTGAGAGCTCCCGTATCCTTATTGAGTGAGTTTTATTGTTAATTAAAAATTACTTGAATTTTACAACTTTAATCCTTGTACAAGTGTTACTGTTACTTGAACTATGTGTTGGCATGTTTTTCTTGACCTCACTGAGCGTTAGTTCACCCCATTAGTTTTTTTTCCTTAACAGGAGCTCGAAATGGAAAGATTTTGGAGAAGCCGACTTGATTACTCGATTGATTAGAATTTTGGGATGTAATTGATTAGTCGACTTTTGGTGGTTGTAATTTTGGGAAAGTTGATGTACTTTTGAGAAACTTGTGATGTAAGATTGAATGTTTATTTAAGGAAACGAACTTTCTTTGTCTCTACTTTTATTTTGGTTATTTATCTTTAAGTTTGAATTAGATTCGTATCGTGTGACAGCCCCATCTTCTCCTAAGGTGAACCAAAGGGTTCGGCGGACCGCCTGTCCACCTCTCACCAGGACTCACTCACTCACTCATAGCTCAAGCAAAATAACGTACATCCATCGAAAATGAATAACACATCCACTTCAACTTAATATATATATTGATGCTCAAATCCAGATACAAAGTTTCTACACACCAAAAAAAACTTCAAAGTGTTTACATTTTGAGTACAATCAACCCTAGTAAGGTACTAGCATGAGTACAAATGCAAAATTCAAAACAACTAGACTACGTTAATCTGTACATGTCTCATGCCTCGCTCATATCCCCTGTAAGGAAAACAAATGGCATGGAATGAGCTAAAAACCCAGTGAGGTTCCAAATAATCAATTGACCATTTTAAAAGTACGAATATCAACGTAGCGAATTAATGAGCATCAAAAGTTCATAAGAGTGAACAATAATACATCAAGTAGCAAATCTCAAAGCGTCGAGTGTAAAAGTTTTTCAGAAGAAACAATAATCCAGTAAGCAATAATCATTCCAAAGTATAAGGATACGGAGGACTCTCAGGAGCAAAATTCCCATTGCATCACCAGGAGCTTGATCACGTAATAATTGACACTCCATCAACTTTCAAGTAAAGAAACCAATCCAGTAAGGCACCACTTACACTACTGTCAGTCCACCACTCAAACCCCCTACTGGGCCCAAAATCCTCAATAAACACTGGTGGTAATACTCGAGTATACCGATTAGTCGAGGAGATATCACTCCACTCGACAAAACAAGAGACGCAGGGTTCGTTACCCAATCGACCAAGCCCTTGCTGGCTCGACTCGAGTAACTCGCCACAGGGTTTCTGGAATTCCAGGAAGTGCGCACCATATACACAAATATATCAAATCCATTGCAACAATAAACAAGTGTATCTCATATTAGAGCAAGTGCGATAAAGTACACTCTTGCCCGAACAAACAAATAACATATCATTAAATCACATTGGTCAAGTATTGAAAACAAGTATCCAGTTCAATCAGGTATTTGGAAACACTCACCAAAAGTAGTGCCTCTAGTGATCGTGTCTGGGTTGTACTCCGGGTTTGGAGTCCAAATCTGCGATAAAACTTTGTTTAAGAACTTTAAAAATCGACTAAGGTTTGAAACTTAGGCGTTTCGTTCAATAAGAATCAAGAAATGGAAATTCACTTGGAGAATATTCATGAAACACTCGCTCGCTTTTCAAACTATATGACTTTGTAACATTTATACTTGGAAATGCCATTTGAGTCGAAAATACAAGGAAAACGTACTTCAAGCAGTCATTATTTTATTTCTTAAGGGTACAAGTTCGGCCAAGTCCTTACATATATGCCTCAGTAAAAGAAGACACAAATATCCTAGATGGTTCAAGTAGTAATCGCTCTTAACCCTTACTCAGGTTGCAAGTATGGCTACCTAGCCCTTGAGCGTAAATTTGGGCAGCACGCCCTTTGTATTTTCCTATTTTCCAGCCATTTATGGCTTCATTCTATTCCTCAATCAAACCCAAAGTTACACACAAAACAATCTCATTCCAATAGCCATTCAATAGGCTCAAGGTAATACAAGTATAAAATCAAACTAATGACATGTGCGGAAATGAGGTTTAGTAAAAGACAGATTTGACGTGTTTTTGCGTAACAGACACAACCCAAGCTACGCTTATCGGATTGGGGTGCAACTTATACCGTTCCAAAGCTAAGACAAAGGGATACAATTTTGATGAAGATCACTTAGTCCAAATTCCAGTGTAATCCAGTCAAATTCCCAATTCACAGAACCAAATTCCAACTAATAGACCAGTTAACCACACTACCTTCAAATGGCTATATCTCAAGCTACCAAAGTCCGTTTAAGATGTTCTTGGAGGTGTTAGAAAGCTAAGACATAGTAATAAAACTTTCATGTTTTGGCTAAAAGCTAGTTCAGCACATATCAAGGTGAACAAATGCAACCAACTTAGTGTACTGTCAAAACTGTCCGCTGATTTTACTCCTAGGGCAGTCAGGGTATTTTCATCTTTTCGCAAGCTATGTTGCTCCAATTGAGTTGAAATTTTGTAGGCAACCATAAAATATCATTTTCTACAACTTTCATGTTTCGTACTAAACCTAATTCAGCCTCTAACATGATGAAATGGAATCAGGCAGAACTGAAGCTACAATTTCCAGAAATCTGGAATTTTGCTATATTCAATCTATAATTCACATTTTACCTTGAAACTACCACTACTATCTCCTTTACAAGGTTATATACCATATATATACATCATATGACACCTAACCCACAAGAAACCCTAACTCAAAAGTCATCCATCTAATCATCAAAATCACTTGAAACAAGTATCACAAGCATAATACCAACATTAATATCCAACTTAATCATGATTAATGGAGAAAGAATGGTTGATCAGCCATTATACCTCAAGACACAAGCTTGCAAGGATGATCCTTCACCTCCTCTTGAAATTTTTGGTTCCTTAAGCTTCCCAAGCTTCCAAACTAGTGATTAATCGGTTTAGTTTTTCTTGGTTGCACTCAAAAGGTTGGATTCAAGGTTAAAATTTGAAGAACTCTCCTCACTCTCTTCCCTCTCCTTGCTCTCAGCCAAACCAGAAAAAAAATGAGAGAAAATGAGCTGAAATGAGAGATAAGAAGGCAAGACAAAAAGGTTGGTCAAGGGCCATAAATGGCCGACACTTGTCACCACCAAAACCATCCAAATTTTTGCTTTCTTTTCCTTGCATTTTGGGCCACATATTTTGGTTATAAGGCTGAGGATGAGGGGGATATTTTGCAAAAATATCAAGGGTATGTGGTTGTAGGGAAGTGGTGGTCAAGTGGTGGGTTCAATCAGTAGTGATCGATACCCGTCGGTGTGAACCGATTTCTCTTAAATCACGTATACTAGGGTTTTTACCTTCTAATCACTAACTTATTATTATCACTTCTAATCATATAATATCCAAAAATCACTCTTACCTACCCAATTTGATCCTCACTCCATACCGAATAGTCACACTATGGAAAAACGTGAAAACCCTAATTCGCCCTAACTTGGAAATGGACAACGAAACCCTTACTTCTATATTCCTTTATACTTATTGTGGGGTGATTAGGTAGTACGGCCACTATAAAATCATAAGTTCCAAATAAAAGGGGATTTTTAAGAAAAATGTGAGGGGTTTTACAATTCCATAAATTGAATTTAGGGTTTCGGTTAAAATATGAGAAATTTGAGAAAACGGTCAGTCACAAGTGAAACTAGGGTTTTGATTAGACTTTTAGGGCTTCTAGTCTTTTAAAATAAAACAAGGTTTTAAATCAAACCCAAAGAAATAACGTTAGTTTCTTCTTTAAAACAAAATAATGGTTTAAAATAAAAATAAACTAAAGAAACCGTAATATCCTCTTTGAGACTAAACAAAAGATGATCCTAAATGTTGGGGTATCACATATAGAGTCCTGGCGAGAGTTAGATAGGCGTTCCGCGGATACCCTTGGGTTCACCATAGGGAGAAGTGGGGGCGTCACATAAACCACATGACATGCATGAACAATCTTAAAAATAATACCAATTAACTCTAAAGGTCTAGCATGCATGAACAATTCAAGAAACTCAGCTATGCTCAAGAAAGTAGCATCCAATTCTTCAAGATAAGGTGTATAACTACTCATAACCATACTAGAAAAAATGCACACCTTTATGGACAGCTCACGCTCATTAGTTGTACCATGATAACAAAGAGACTTGGGAAAGAAATTTACCTCATTCGTAGTAATTAAACTATCTATAATTTTACCAATGTTACGCAAGACAAATAGCTTAGGAATTGTCTCGTAATGCAGCACTTTATTGGCCTCATAAACCTCAATAGCCGAGCTTGCTTCAGTCTTTTTCCCCTCAATTTTGTGTCAGTTCATCTCACCATTTTCTCCCTTCCTTTTCTCTTGAATATTGTCCTCACTCTCTTGTCTTTTCTTCCTCTCAAGTTCTAATTCAAATTCCCTTTGAAGGCTAGCTTGATCCTCTTGCACTTGTTGGGGTGTAAAAGGTACAAGTACAATCTTTTTGTTACAATGAGAGAATGAATACTTGTTGGTGAAACCATCCCAACTAACTTTCTTATCAAATTGCCAAGGGTGGCCAAGGATGATATGGGCAGCTTGCATAGGCACAACATCACACAAGACTTCATCCTCATAACGTCAAATGCAAAAGAAACTAGTACTTGTTTAAGAACACGTACCTCTCCGCTATTGTTGAGCCATTGCAATTTGTAAGGATGAGAATGGTTGGTTGTTGGCAACTTCAGCTTCTCCATCATAATAGTGCTTGCAACATTGGTGCAACTCCCTGGATCAATCACCATGCTACAAACTTTGTCCTTAATATGGAAACAGGTGTAGAAGATGTTTCCACGTTGAAGCTCATCTACACTCATTTGTGTAGCCAAGGCACGCCAAGCTATCAAACCAACTTTTTCAATTGTAGAAATTTCCTCCTCGTTTTCCTCCTCATTTTCCTCAATCAAGGGTGGCATTCCCTCGTAGTCCTCTTCTTCAAACTCCCTTGCCGAATTGGAGTCATTGAACTCATGCAAAGGAGTTTTTCCTCTAGTTTTCTTAGAGGAGCTCTCTGATGAATCCAAGTGATCAATCTGCTCATGTATAGATTCGAACTTAAGGTCGAACCTCCTTTGTACTTCGGCCCATATAGCATCTATTTTAAGTGCAAGTTGGGCAATGTTAAGCTCATTTTCATTAGCCATGTTGAACCTGCAAGAATAATTAGTATAAAACAGGAAATTTTGCTCACCACTCCCCTTATGTTTTTCACTCAACCTCGTGTATCACTCAAAGTGTTTTAAACACTCTAATGGTCCACCAATCACTTCTCAAGTCACTTGATTGCCTCTCTTGAAGAAATCAGAATTTCTTAATGAGTATCAACCAAACTTTCACCAAATTTTCACACAAGATGGTGGCAATTGAAAGGGTTGAGATTTGGAGAAAATTGGACTGATACATTGCTGCAAAACACGTTGGAAAATTGCCTATTCTGTCCGCACAAAGTAACTTAAAATTTGGAAACTTTTGACTTTGACTAGAGAACTCAAATTGAGAAACTAACTACCAAGTGGAAGCCAAGACTGATTTGGACTCTCTTTTGGGCTCTTTTAAACACGAAATAACCTGAAAAAATACCCAAGGACATGACTTTATATGGCTGGACAGATTACCATTTTCGACTAAAACAAGAATAAAAACGGCAGAAATTTTGGATCCTAGAATTACTCTACCCAATTTGCACCTTGGCTGGAATTTGGAAGTTCAAACAAAAGTTTCTTGGGTTTGTTCTTGGAAGATTAGGCTGCTGCCTTGTGAGGTGTTCACGAGTGAAAGAATTTGGCACGTCCGAATTGGTAGTTTGAGTGTGACAAGGATTCCCAAGTCAACTTGAACTCCCAAATCAGATTGCTTTCTTTGCTTGGTTGATCCAAATCTGGTTTCTTTCTTTTTCTTGCTGATGTGATCTACAATTGACATGATGCAGACAACCAATCACCAACGGTTTGAGCAGCGGAAATTTGACCCAATCTAATCCCCGAAATAGCGAACAATGTTGATATTATCTCAACCCACTACTTAATGAATTAGCGAACCAAACTATAGGTAGAGGAACACCACAACCAAGGAGTTACTTGATTAATAAGTTCACTTGACTAACTTGAGAAAGATTCTCAAATATTCAAAGAAGCTCTCTTGGAAAGAGAAAGTGAAAAACTCATGATTTTTATTAATGCAAAAATTGATTATGAAGGTCTTTTGCGTTGGCTATATATAGCTGTAGACACCAAATTTTGAACAATTTTATGTAGCATCTATTTCATGATTTTCATTTTAGATTGCTTGCATTTTAGTTCGTTATTGTGTGTTTTGCACTATTAGTTGTTATGATATTTTAGTTTTATTCATTTTCGCCCTTTTAGTTGACCTATTTCATTTGCTATTTATTCTTATTTACTTTTAGTTTTAGTTTTTAGTTTTAGCTTTTAAGTTTAAAATTAGCATAGAGTTTTTAGAAAAAAGAAAAGGAAAACATCAAAAATATGTTTCAGTCATTTTGTTTTTATTCAATGCTTTCTCGAAGGAAAAGTGAAAATGAAAATTATAAATAAATAAAAAAAAAAGAGAAAAGATGAAAAAAAGAAAAAGAGGAAAAAGAAGAAAAATTCAAAAAAAAATAGGCTTTAGTTGGATTGGAAAAATGAAAAAAATGGAAAATTGCATTTTTGTTGTTTTTAGTTTATTTTTATCTAATGTTAATTAAGTTGTTTTCATCATTATTGTTATCATTTTGTTAAAAAAAAAAAAAAAAACCGCATCATGCACGCTGCAATTTTTTGCAGCGTGCCAAGCATAATTTCAGCAGCACCATCGAAGGGCTGGATGGAAGGCAAGGACAAACCCCTCATCAGCACCCTTCGTATGAGGGTTTAGGAACCTAGGAGTTCCATATAAAAGGCAACAGAGAGAGCAGCAGCCGACAAGGAGGTTTAGAGGAGAACGGCTGGAAAATCTGAAGTGAGTAAGAGAGAGGAAGAGCGTGAGAGATAGAAAAAAATAGCAAGGGACGGCTGAGAAGGAAAAAAGTGTGAGATTGACGGCTGGAAAGAGAAGTTGGTTGTGAGAAAGGCTGGGGTTTAGAGAGGAGTCAACAACAGAGAAACGGCAAGGAAGGCGCGACCGGGAGGACTGGAGAAAACCTCAGAAAGTAAAAACAAAAAGGGTGGTTGGCTATATAGAAGGGATAGTCAAGAACAGAGGGTTAGAGAGAAATCTGGGGAGGAATTGACGGCTTGGAAAAGGTTCTGGACTAAGAGAGAAAAAACTACGGAGGAAAGGGGAGAAAAACAGAGAGGTAGGCGCGGCGAGTTCCAACAGAAAATAAGAGAAGAACAGAGAGAAGATTAGTGGCGTTGTTTTCTGGGAAAAAGGAAAGGGAATCAAAGAGTGATAGGCTAAGAATTAATAGGAAGGAACAGGGAGAGAGGCGTTGCAGAATTTGGGAGGATAACAGCAGCAAAGGCGCAGCCTTTTTCCAGTTTCTGTTGAGTCTTCGCTGAAGATTGTTGCTCCGCCAGTCATTCATTGTTGCCATCCAAAGGAGTAAAGGTAGTTTTTCCTTGTCTATCTTCATTCATGTGTCGTTAATGCTCCTCAGTTTTGTTGTTTGTTTGATTGACTGTCTTAGAGTGGCAATTTTGAGCCAAAATTCTGTTCTCGGAAAAAAAAAAAAAAAAAAGAGTTCAAAGTGAACAAAAAGTTGTTTTTTTGTATACTTTCACGTCTGGGTTTTGATGTTTAAATTACAGATATTTTCCTGATGATCCTTTTGCTTGGGTAGTTCTGTCTCGGTTTGAGTTTCATGGATAAAGTTTCGCCGCAACTAAAGTAATATTCTCGGTTTGATGTAATGGTACAAACAAGATCAGATTTTTGTTTCTTTAGGTTGCTGAAACTGTGTTCTGTTTTGGTGTTTGGTGATGACTTGGTGCTGGTTTAAGATGTCATGAATACGTTGTTTCCCTCGTTGCCCAAAAGGAAAGCCACGGCAAGAGCCATTCCTGCCCCTTTTATTTTTTTTCTTTTCCTACGTTAGAATAATTCTGGTTTTGTTTAGAGTTTAGGTGAAGATTTTTTTTGTATAATGAACTAGTTTTCATAGTTTTCTTTTGGGGCTGGAAGTGAAGTAGCAGGGCTGAAGCCTTTTGATGGTTGCAGCAATGTTTATTATCGGTGTTGCTAAAATTGCCAAAGACATTTTGATTGCTGCATCATTTTTTCCTGTGGCCGAGAGTCTTGTCCTCATTTTTGGCTTGTGTAAAGGTCCTTGTTGTTTCTGATTCGGTCATCCCTTTGTACGCATGATAGGATTTTGAAACATTTTTTTTTTATTATTTGAAATGTTGGAATGCATATGCCATGTAAATACTGAAGTTCAAGAGCATGGTCTGCTAAAGTATAGAATCATTGATGTCCTGCTAAGTTTTTTTCCTGTTTTGTTTAAATAAAGTAGCTAAGTTTTCTGGTTGTTTGGTCCAGATGAAGTTGTTTGGATTAGAGAATGTACAATCCAAGTTGTGTTTAAAATTCGGCATTTGAACATGGAGGGTGTAGTAAATTTTGTAGTTGTATCCATTGTATCCGTTAGCATTGCATGAAGTATTTTCCATGTTTGCCTGTTTCTTTCTCTATCTTCGTTAATTTGAATGTCAAGTTCATGCTTTGATTGTTTGGTTTAAAGTGTTGGAAGTTTGATTAAGAGAACTTTGGTTAAAATATGTGTTTGAAACTGTTTAATGGTGCTTGAAAAGTGAAGGTTAGTAACTAGTTTTGTTTGCAGAAAATTTCCTCAGATGTTGAATCCTTTTGTTGCCTAAAGCTTGGTTTGCATTCTTATTTGCATAAAAATCTTCTTCATTCTGGTTTTTGCATGCATGATAAATTAGTAGGAATTTGAGTTTGAGATTCGGTCTGAAAGTTTCTTGTAAATCTGTCATGCGAGGTTGTTAAGCCTCAAGGCATAAGAGAATAGTTGCAGAATTTTTCTTCATGACATTTGTATGATTTTTCTGTTATGTTCTGGTTTGATTGAATGTTGAAGTTTTTTGTAATGTTCTTGATGTTTGATTGAAAGATTTGTGATCAAGTTTGTGTTGAAGTTGACATATGTTTGCGGAAATGAAGGTAGCAAATGGTGTTTCTAGTTGCAGAAAATTTTCGGCAAGAATGATTGTTGCAGAATGAAGTTTCTTACGTTTGTTGCATGAGATTGCATGAAATCATCTTTCTAAAATTTCACTTTGACCCCTTGAGTTTCCTTTGGTTGCACTATGGCCCAAGCAATTGAAAAAGATTAATCAATTTGATCCTTCAAGTTTCCTTTTCCTTTCAAACTGGAATTTCATTTGATGAATATGGACTTGCTTGATTATTTGAAGAGTTTTAATGGTTAAATTTTATAGCTATTTGTGGTGCCTTGATTTTATTTTATTTTTGAAGACTTTAGTGAATTCAAATTGTCTGGTTCATATTTTACTATTAAATTGGTGCATTAATCCTTTGTTCGATGGTTTTAGCCCAAATTAGGACCTTTTCCTTTTACTAGCTTCACGAACGGGGGAGGTATAACTTTCTTTTATCTTTTTTTGTCTCTCCTATGTGATCCAATGTGCTAATTGAAATTTGCATGTCTACTTGCTTTCCTAGCCGCTCCTTATTTCCTGTCATTTATTTCATTTACTTTTGATTTTTATTAATGGGGTATGTGTACACCTCTTGGCTTGTAATAGATAGGGCGTAGCAAGTAATTTGGTCCATTTTCCCTTTCCCCTTTGTTTTAGTTAGCAAATGTAATGGTTGCATGCCTACGTGTTATATGTTAAATGCTTTACTAGGATCTTGCATCTAGTCGAGCATGATAAGTGCTACATGATTTAGGTGATTTGCATGTCTACTCGCTTTTTATAGTGTGGATGAATGGAATGGATGAATGTACGTCACCACACTAGTCCAACGCTAGTTGTGGCTTCTTTTATCGTTTCCACTAGTCCAACGCTAGTCGGAATTCATAGGAGGGGACTAGTCCAATGCTAGACCCAATAGGTTTTTTTTTTTTTTCCTTTTTCATTAAGTGCATGATCACCACATATCACGCATTTTTCCTTAGTTTATCATTTGGTATGTTCCTCAAACCCCTTCCCCTTCACTTTAGGACTTGCATCTCATGCTAGTTAGGGTTCATTTGCGTGAAAATCCCCTTCCGATAAGGGAAACGAGCGAGTGTGGCTACTCGATAGCCTTAGCACGCTAGTTTCGCCTTCTAATCCGAGGGAAAATCAAAGTCGAAGAATTAGGCGTCATTCCCGTACCCGACTTGTTGCATTCCCCTAGGGTCATACTTTCATTTTTATCACTTCCATACTCTTTTAATCACATTTCTCTTACATTTCTCAATCCATATTTTTTCACTACATCTTTATCATTTATTTACTTTACTTCACAAATGAAATTCAAGTTTCACTTATATATGTACTATTCTATCTTCATTCATTTGCACACACAAACACTTTGATTTTCATACAAATTCACACATGCACTTTCTTTACACATTCGCACACAAACACTTTGATTTTCACACAATTTCATACATGAACCTTTTATACACTTACACACTTGCACTTGAGTCACCATTTGCATCAATCGACCTCTATGAGGTTTCCCTTTATTGGCCGCCACAATTCATGTGGTTTGGGACCAAAAACCTCACGAGAGACATCGTAGAATTTAGGATTGCATTTTTTCGTTTTTGCATTCATATAGGCATAATCCAACATGCAATACATACCCTGGGTAGAAAGTTAGGAAAGTTAGGGTTAAGTCACGCAACTAGCCTTGGCTAGGTCAAAGGGGTGCCTTGGAATCTATCCTTGCCTTCCCCTTTGTCAAACGTGACTCCCGAACCTTTTTCTTTGTTTTACGTAGACTAGGAGTCGTTTTAAAAAGGGTTTATTACTACTTGACTTTAAAACTCATTTTTAGGTGACTTGGTACACCTTAAATCATTACCAAGTGGCGACTCCAAACTTTTCATTTCAAAACCCTTTTTAAAACTATTTTTTGGGTCAAATCGTCGCTTTCCAAGTCCCATTGAGACCCATGTCTTTTCAACTCACAAAAATCATTTTCCAATCACAATTGAATCAAAAACATCTTTCTCAAACCATTTATTTTTATTTTTATTTATCAAAAATGGGGCGCGACAATAGCCATACAACTTGAAAACCTAAAGTGACTTGAAAACCCTAACTCGGCTAGGCTAGGCCTTTGGGCCGATTCTACTACTCAAATCTACTATCTAATGGTCAGCTTATAATCGACCCAATGTAGGCTTTAAGTTGGCCCAACATAACCCAATAAAAGCTAATTAACCAACTTAAGTAATAGTGAGCCTAGACTCTATAAATCGGATCCAACTCAACATGAGGTCTTGGACCGAATTTATTCCTAGCAAACAAAATAGAAATCTGGAAAATAAACTACTAACTATTACTAAAAGATTCAATCTCTTGCAGCCCAAAACATGGCCCATAAGCAGCCCATATTTCGTATCACTTGCGTTTTCCCCTTTTTTTTCACACAACCAGATTTTGTTCTTTTTCTTTCTTTCAATTTGGATCAAAGCTCAAAGAACAAGATTCGGTCTCAAGTTATGCACAAGATCAACCGCAACTTCCTTGTTCAAGAAAACCAGAACTAAGTTTTGTCCATGGTTCAAGATTTGATCAACTTTGATTTCAAGAATTCAAGAACCCTAGATTGTCAACCCTAGACTTCAAGATTTGTCCAAGAAATTCCAGAAATTCAATCAAGAAACTTCAAGACTTTGGTATGCTTCCAAGAAACAAGAGAACCAGCCACATATGATTCAAGAAACACAAAATCCAACACAAGTTGACAAGAAAACCCTAGGCTTGAGGCTTCCGATCTTCCAAGAAAAATGACCAGATTTTTTTTTTGGAATCAAAACAGAAATGAAACAATGAACAAGAGAAAGATTGACAACTAAAACAAAAGAAATTTACAAGTGAACAGTGATTTCGGGGATGAACAGTACTACTATAGTAGCGATGAACAGTATCGCTACAGTACCATGAGCAGTACTCTTTTTTTGTGTGACTCTAGACGATTCAAGACTCAAGAAACAAGATATCAAGATGGAAGACAAGATCAAAACAGCGATGTTAATAGAATTTATGTCACAGACAACAAGGACAAGACGCAATGCCAAAATGCAACAAAGAAAACCCTAGCAACCCTACTAATAACAAGCGACCAGATTTGAAACAAGAAAAACTTACTTGACACAAACAAGATATACTTGGATTCATCAACTAGCTCTAATACCAAGTTGATACGAACCTACCACGAAGGTATGAACTCGTATCCCACCAAGCCCTGGACCTAGACGAAGAAATCAAGTTGGGGTGCGGAATAGCACTTGACCCGTCTAAACCTTAAGATTATGAACCTTGAATTGAATCTCAACCCACTATCAAATGATTTAGTGAAGGAATGTTGTTGGTAAAAGAATGCCACAACCAAGGTGTATACTTGATTGATAAGTTCAAGTTGAATAACTTAAGAAAACTCTCAAGTATTGAAGAAAAGTTCTCTTGGACAAGAGAATTGAATAAAACTCACAAGTTTTGATGTAAAAATCTGACTTCCCTAAAAACAACTAAGACTTGGGCTATTTATAGCCTTACATGGACTCCAAAACCTAATGTAATTTAGACTAAATTAACCCTTAACTAATGATCAGAATTTCAGCTATCAATTGGACAAGTTCTAGCCGAATTACCTATCTTAATCAACTACTTAATGACTCAAACTTACTTAAGTAAAATTTGGCTCAATTAAAGAACAACCTGGCCAAAATTAAACTACAAGAAATGACTCCATTTAACAAGAGGAAAATGACAATAAAACCCTTGCTTAACAATTACTAATTCAACAACTTTGAAACTTCATGGATCCGAACTTGCTCTCAAAGTTGCTTCACTTGAATCAAGGACTTGAATTAGAGCACCTTAAAGTTTTGAACGTCGATTGGTACAGGGAGGATGTTGATAATTTTCCATTTTGTATCAGCTTTGACCTTTCCTTCAACCACATGAATGCCTTGCTCACTAACAATATATCCTAGATGCACAAGACGATTAGTGCAAAAGATGCACTTTTTCATATTGGCAAAGAGCTTTCTCTTAAAAGGACCTCAAAAACAACCTTAAATGTTCAAGATATTCATCAAAACTCTTGCTATAACTTAAAATATCATCAAAATAAACAACTACAAATTTTTCCAAGAAAGGTTGCAAGACATGGTTCACTAGCCTCATAAAAGTATTAGGTGCATTAATAAGTCCAAATGGCATAACTAACCACTCATATAAGCCATGGGTTGTCTTAAAAGCTATTTTCCACTCATCTTTCTCTATAATCCTAATTTGGTGATAATCACTTTTGCGATCAAATTTAGTAATGGTGTCCCTGGAACCAAATCAATTTGATGCTTAATGCCTCTTATAGGTGGTAGTCCATTACGGGTCTCCTCGGAAAACATATTGGAAATTCCTGCAAAAGAGATGAAACACTAGAGGACAACGAGTTATCAAGTTTGTTAGAAATAACCAACACCTTTTTGTACAAGAGTACAAATAGGGGATGATTAGAAATCAAAGCTCACTTGATATCTTTGACTATTGCATTCAAGCTTTGTTTCCTTTCCTTTTTTTCTCTCTTGGCCGACTCTCCAATTGCCTTTTTCCCTCAACTAATTTGGCTACTCTCTCTTGTTTTTGTGTCTTATTTTTCTCTCAATTTTTCCTCTTACTTTCAATCTCATTTTCCCTTTAAAGTCTCAATTGATCCTTATACACATTGTTAGAGGTAATTGGTACAAGTGTGATTTTCTTATCACAAATGCATAAAAGTATACTTGTTAGAATGTCTATCATAAGAAATTTGTTTATTAAACTGAGTTTGCATTGCTACAACGTCACATAAAACTTCATCTTCATATTTGCCAACGCGAAAAGGAACTCATGCCCATCTATAAACTCGTACATCACCCATTTTATTCAACCATTGAAGATAGTACGGTTTAAGATAAGTGATGGTTGGATGACCCAATTTCTCCACTATGAGGACTCGTGTTTTTATTTCTTAATTTAACTATTTTAATAATTAATTGCCCTAGTTATATTTCATAACCCTAGTAGTGCATGAAGTTTTCTTAAGTTTCGATTTTTCGCATGTGCGTCGTAAGTTCGCGCAGTTCACGTAAGTACGCGTGTTTCGCGTCAGAGCGTCTAAGTGGAAATTTAAGAAACTTATATTAGACTAGTAAGAGTGAATAATTACCATATTAAAGGAATTACATTTGAGGTTTAGTGCACAAGTGAAATAAACCCAAGAGAAATCGGATACGAAACACCCGCACGCGAGCACTATTCTCAGTTGATTTTCGTTAGAATTTTGGCCACAAAACCTTCAAGCTTCCAAAGGAAGCTTCACAACACACCAAACTCTCTTTTCTCTCTCTTAGTGCCTGCCAAACCAACCAAGGAAGAAGAAGAGAAAGCTCTTCATCATTCTTGCTCCATTCTTGTACAATTTCACTCCAAAATCTTCACTCAACTTCCATATCACTTAGAGATTAGCTTAAGCTTGGTGGAAGGCTTCATCTTGGTGGTTTTCTTGGAGCTTTTGTGATAAAAAATTTCTGGTTCTTCAAGGGTTCAAGAGGTATACACCTCAACTCATCCAATCTTTCATTTCTTGGCTTTAAAGAGTTTCATTCTTGGCTTTGAAGCTTGTAGCTTCCTTGTTATTGTTGTTATTTGGATTGGATTGGTTGAAGTGGGCTCTATGAACTCCTACCTTGGTTAAATGAGGGCTGCCATGATGTTTATGTGTGTGTTAGTGTGTTTTTGCTGAGTTTTACTAGAAGAAACTAGAAGAGGAAAAAGAAAGAGAGAAACTGTGAGAGGAAGTAAACTGGCCGAATCTGCCCTGCCCTATTCTTATCTTGCTTGAATTTCGAATTTCTGTTGGTTGTTTGCCTGTGAAATTGGTTTATATATGTTGTATATTGTTTGTAGAAAGTGTCTACCAAAAATCATCTGATTTGGTTGAGTAAAACTTGAATTTTCGAAACTGCAAGAAATCTGGAAATGGTCATCCAAAGGCCTGAACAATGTCTCTTTAATCGAACATATCTCTTTGTACAAAAGTCAAAATCGAGTACTGTTTGTGGAATTTGAAACTAGACATTTGTAGCTTTTCCGACGGTATGAAATTGACCATCTAGTTCAAAATGATTGAACCGTAGTGATTCGGCAAAGATTGCTGTCCTGTTCTGATGGTCTATCCGAGAAAAGGTAGAAGCTGCATTTTGTGGCTCTATTTTCTCTCACTTATGAACTGATTTTGAAAACGAATTGTTGTGATGAAATGTAGAGTTTTGAATGTAGTTTCCAATGCCACCAACCATTCTCAATTTCAAGTTGTATTGAGTGAGATATGGTTCAATTTTCAAACTGCGGCGAAACTGGAATTTGGAAAACTCTCCCTTCTTGCTAGCCGACTGATCTAGTTTGACTTGAGATGTTTTGTTTCGAATATCTTGATGTCCATTGCTTATCAAATGCTTATTAAATGTTTATTGGACCTTGGTTCCACAAATGAACTGAAATGGGACTGATTTCATGGTGCAAAATGTTTGAAAAAGGAAAAGAAAGCAAGAAAACAGATTTGCTTTAAGAATTTCCTAAACTTTGGTAGTTTTGTTAACTACCTTCTCGTACGATTTTTTATGTGAACATTGATAGAGGAGTAGTCCTCATATGGTAGTTGAATTGTACAAAATTTGGTGTTGTTCTAGGACCATTTCGATGCTCAAATGATGTGCCAAAGTTGTTCTTCAAATCTGGAAATTTTACTGAACAGTCTTCAATTTTGGCCAACTTTGAGCTGCTATATCCTGATGCTCAAAATCCCAAATGTAGTTCCATTTTTTGTGTTTGAAACCTTGTTTAAAATTCATATTGTGTTACGAATTTCAAAGGCTAGTTCACTTTCTGTGAATTTTTCCGAATTTCCAAAGTTTGCCAAAAAAACATGACTGAAACTGTCTTGTATGCTCAGATCAGACATTTTGAGCTGAAAAATGATTGTCTTCTGTTTTGAATCTTGGAAAAATGTCTTCTAGAAACTTTTAGTACTTTGGATCTAGTTTCCAATGGTGTAAAGTTTTCCAATTTTGAATGTGCCAAACTCAAGATTTGATTTTCCAAAGATTGTTATGCAAAGCTGAAATTTCCCGATCTCTTATGAAATAAGTTTTTGAGAACTCATTCTCTTATCTTGATATTGATAGATTATTTTAAAATCAATTTCATGAATGATACAAGTTCTCTTATGACTTTAACACCTTCATTTATGAAACTCGATTCCCGATAGAACAAACCTCTTTTGATGTGTTTTCTTAGTTGCTAACATTCTTGGTTAATGACACCTTATTTTATACTTGAGAAATGAACTTCAAACCCTGGTTCTTTTGCCTCCATTGCCTTGAGTTTAAACTCCAAAAAAGGAACGTTTGGCTAGAGTAGTCCTGGGTGAATTGCACTATTTTTACACTTGAATCTTGGAACCTTATCTTTGATATTTTATATGAAATGAGTGAAGTTTTGGATGATTTTTATCTCCATTAGTTTGAAAAATGTGTTGACGACCCCACCGTACCCAGAGGTGTACCAAACGGCTTAGCGGATCGCATACCTAGATCGCTCCAAGACTCGATTCCAAAAACGATAAAATACATTTCACACTAAAAGAAAGTTCTATATACACTATTACATCTTCAAAAGTTATATAAACTATTACATCAAGGCACACATACCACTAGTACCAGAAAGTAAACCCTAGAGAAGCTACTAACAATAACCATCACAACAAATATATACATCTTACTAGTCAACTTGTACCAAGTACTAGGGCAAAATCACTTATTTTATAAATTAAAAATCTATACACCTTCCCGAGCTTTTCTCGCGTCGGCCCCTGCTAAGAAAAACAAATGGAATAGGGTAAGCTATATACTTAGTGAATAATCGGGGATAAAAACATAAAATCACATCCAACAAAACATGTAAACCAAGATATTTCACATCAATAGACAAAAATGTAACATCACAATGGTAGGATATGGGTGGCTTCAAAGCCAGTTCAATTCCCCGAGTTTGACCACCTGTTACACTCCGTCAACCAAAATACTCATAGGCCGTAGACTCCACTTAACTTTCCCCATTCACCTTATCAACCCTCGCTGGCCAGTCAACAGCACACAGAAGCTCGAGCGAAACAAAATCACTTAGCTTTAATCAAAACTTTAACAAAGAACGAAATCCCAAGGTTAGCAAGGAATTAACTTCGACCAAGCCCCGACTGACTCGAATAGTTTGTCTATCCTTGGAACCGGGCTGGAACCAAGTCCTGAGATATCCAATCTCTCAATAGATGATATCTCTCAACAAAGTACTCACCCCAACAACACATAGCATAAGGGGTTCAACTCAAGTCATGTAATCACCCCAACAGCACACAGCAAAAGGGTGATACTCAACACAAGGCATATATTTTCATATATTAAATCAAGAACAAAGGATGGGCTTAGGTCGAGTGAGATAAAGTACACCCTCACCTAAGTACCCATTTAACATATACAAGGTACTTCGACAATTTCTCATATAAACCAACCCAATTACTCAAAATAGTTAGCATGCAAATCAAGGCACTTTATACGGGTCCACCGACTTCGTCAGATTCGTCACTGCCTGTGATATAAGATTATACTCAACCATCAGTCAAACAACCATCACAAATGGAAATAAGGACTGAAACGGCCAAAACAGTAAAAACGGCCAACAAATGCATGTGCGTGTGTGCGGAAATGAAAATGGTATGAAAATGGGTTGCACGGTGTTGACCATAACTAAAACTGTGGTTATCGGATCAAGGTGTACTAGGTAGCATTTCGAAGCTAAGACAAAGGGTTATAACTTTTATGAAGACACCTTATCCCCGTTTTCAGTGAATCCAGGTCGAATTTGCAGATTACAGAACCAAAATTCCAAAGGCTGGTTTATACCTCTAGTGAAAATTTGGGCGGCATGCCCCTTGTGTTTACCTATTTTCCAGTCATTTATGGTCTATTATTTTCCTGAAATCAGCCCCAATTTCACACACAGGCAATGTTACCACAATAGCCCTTCAACCAGGCTCAAAATAATCCAATTACAACACAAGTCTTAACTAGGCAACCGGAAATCAAGTTTAAAGGAAAATAGCTAAATGGCAGATTTGACATCTCTTGGTGTTTCGGTCACAAAGGAAGCTACGTTTATCAGATTGGTGTATACTTTGTACCATTTTGAAGCTAAGACAGAGAAATACAAGTTTCATGAAGACATCAACAACCAGTTCATGCATTTTCAATATCAAAATGTGACATCTCAGAGGAAAACGGAAACTGCCCGCAAAACTGTACATTTGGCAGTCAAGGGTCATTTCACATGCTACAGCACTCCGATTGTGTTGAAATTTTATAGGCAACAATATAACCTCATTTCCCATAACTTTCATGTTTTGATCTAAGCCTGAATCGGCCCATAACATGGACGAATGAAGTTGGTCAGAGCAGAACAAATTGGTTTCCAAATTCTGAAATTTGCACCTCTACTCTGGAAATTCATATCTAACAAGTACTCTATCATCAAAACCACCAATTACTAGCTCAATAACATCAATTAAGAGGTAGATCACTATAATCAAAGCTGAAAATGTGAACCCTAGCTCCATATTCCAACAAATCAATCAAAACTAACTGATTAACCGTCATAAGGCAAGATTAAGAGCTTCTAACTAAACTTTAACAAGATTAAAGAAGAGAAAAGGGATAGGCAGCCATGGTACCTTCCAAAGGTCCCTTGTAGTGAGAAATACACCACTATCTTCCCAAAATTTCAGCACAACAAGCCTTCCAAACACCAGAAGGTAAATTTAATTGGTTTGGTTCGGCTAATTTCAGCTCAACAAGGAAGAATCAAGGTTGGAGTTGAAGTTATTTTTCTCCCTTTTCCCTCTCTTATTTTTGGCCAAGATGGAAGAAAAATGAAAGAGAATGGAGCCAAGAAGAAAGATAAGAAGGAAGGAAACTCATTTGGTCAAAGTTCCATGGATTGCCAACAAGTGTCAACTCAAGATGGCTACTTATTTTTTTTCTTTTCTCCCTTTTATTTAGTCCAAAATTTTGGCTACTTTAGGAGATATTTTAGGGCTGATTTTTCTTAATTAATAACAAGGAGATTAAGGTAATAAAGTGGTGGTCAAGTGCTGCACTCAATCGGTGACGAACGGTACACATTGGTTCAACCCGATTTTCCTTATTTCGCACGTACTAGGGTTTTAACTTATAATTCACTAATTTATTATTATTACTTCTAATCAGACACTTTTTCTTATCTAAAAATCACGCTTAACAACCAAATTTAGTACACACCTCACCAAGTGATCACACCACCGAAATGCACCAAAGACACACCAAAAACCCTAATATGCACAAAAACCCTAACTAATACCCTTTATTTAGAAAAATCATAACTTGAGTTATAAATATCAAAAATTCATACAACTTAGCCTGTTAAAACCTATACTTCAAATGCTAATTATCTTTAGAAGACACCTCAAAGAGATTCAGCTCATAAGTTGGTCCAAATTGAGCCATAAGCTATTACAACTTTCCTATGTTTACTTGTGCAGGGCAGAATTTTCAGTCAAATTTGTCAATTTCTAGAATTTATAGAGATTGAATCAAGTTCTAATTTTTACACCGTAGGAAGCCCTATTGAGTCCAGTTTCAAACGCAACAAACGGAACTCAATTCTGACTTTCCTATACGAAATTATAGACAATTTCCCAAAGCTGCGCAGAGCCTCCTGCGAAAATTTTTAGATTTTCTAACAACTTGAGAATATGAAACTTTTCTTAACAAAATTCACTCTCTTGGCTCAAATTCAACCATTAAAACAACCAAGAATCACATGTAAGTGAGTTCACATAAGAATTATAAAGACAAGTAAATTTTCGGGGTCTCACACTCTTTTCCCTTTAAAAGAATTTCGTCCTCGAAATTCTAACATTTGCTCGCACAAAACTTGATGCTATAGAATTTTCATCCAACTCTCAAGTGACTTTCGCTTACTCATAGTACTACCACAAGCTTACCTAGAGAGAAAATCTTACCACGTAAAGGCTACGCTAATATGCTAATAATCGAACTGCCTTTCTTCATTATTACCCATAAATAGAGAATTCTCGTTCAAACCCTTTTTCTCAAAATCTCCATACCTAATTCCAAAACTCTCAATCTCGGCACGATAATAATCAAAATCAAGTTCCTATGCGGTATCGTAGAAGGTAAGAAAATAGAAAATAAATAGTCAAACAAGAGTTAAAACGAGTTCAAAAGAATTACACGTGTAACCATAATCAACACAGGTATGAGAGAAATGAAACAAGCTACAATACTAGCGTTTTAACTTTTATGACGTCCACAACTAGCCATCATCCATAGAAACCCTAGTTAGACATGCGCGAAACCAGTCCATGACAAAACTCATTGATCCACTCTCCTTGATCAATTCAATCTCAAGTCCAATACTAGAATCTTTCATGCCTTGACGTTTATCATCCAAATATATCTTAAGTTCAATCGAGATATAGACCTTATTCTAGTGCTCTCCACTTTTGGTACTCGGGTACAAGAATCCGAAACTAGGAGAATTCACATCTCAAGCTGTACGCTTCCAAGTGCAAAGCATCCAAGTTTAAGATTCCTACCTGACATACATATCTATCATTCTCAAGTATCATGATAATGATTTTACGCCTACAATTTTCATGATTCACAACTTACGCTCATGAAAAGCACTAAGTTCTTTATACTTATCATATAATTGGGACCATATCACCACTTGGCCCATGCTCACCTCGCGCAGAGACCACGCGAAATAGCTCTGATACCACCTGTTGACGACCCCACCATACCCAGAGGCGTACCAAAAGGCTTAGCGATCCGCCTGCCTAACTTGAGCCAGGACTCGATTCCAAAAACGATAAAATAAATTTCACGCTAAAAGAAAGTTCTATATACACTATTACATCTTCAGAAGTTATATAAACTATTACATCAAGGCACACATGCCACTAGTACCAGAAAGTAAACCCTAGAGAAGCTACTAACTATAACCATCACAACAAATATGTACATCTTACTAGTCAACTTATACCTAGTACTAGGGCAAAATCACTTATTCTATAAACCAAAAATCTATACATCTTCCCGAGCTTTTCTCGCGTCGGCCCCAGCTAAGGAAATAAAATGAAATGGGATAATCAATATGCTTAGTGAATAATCGGGGGTAAAAATGTAAAATCACATCGAACTAAACATGTAAACCAAGATATTTCACATCAGTAGACAGAAATATAACACCACAATGGTAGGATACGAGTGGCTTCAAAGCAAGTTCAATTCCCCGAGTTTGACCACCTGTTGACACTCCGTCAACCAAAATACTCATAGGCCGTAGACTCCACTTAACTTTCCCCGTTCACCTTATCAACCCTCGCTAGCCAATTAACAGCACACAGAAGCTCAAGCAAAATAAAATCACTTAGCTTTAATCAAACCTTAAACAAAGAACAAAATCCCATGGTTAGCGTGGAACTAACTTCGACCAAGCCCCGGCTAGCTCGAATAGTTCGTCTATCCTTGGAATCGGGTTGGAACGAAGCCCTGAGATATCCAATCTCTCAATAGATTATATCTCTCAACAAAATACTTACCCCAAAAGCACACATCACAAGGGGTTCAACTCAACTCATGTAATCACCCCAACAGCACACAGCAAAAGGGTGATACTGAACACAAGGAATATATTTTCTTATATTAAATCAAGAACAAATGATGGGCTTAGGTCGAGTGAGATAAAGTACACCCTCGTCTAAGTACCCATTTAACATATAAAAGGTACTTTGACAATTTATCATATAAACCACCCCAATTACTCAATCAAAATAGTTAGCATGCAAATCAAGGCACTTTATTACAGGTCCACCGACTCTGTCGGATTCGTCACTGCCTGTGATATAAGATTATATTCAACCATCAGTCAAACAACTATCACAATTGGAAATAAGGACTGAAACAGCCAAAACGGCAAAAACGGCCAAGAAATGCATGTGCGCGTGCGCGGAAATGAAAATGGTATGAAAACGGGTTGTACGATTTTGACCATAACCAGATCAAGGTGTACTTGGTAGCATCTCGAAGCTAAAATAAAGGGTTACAACTTTTGTGAAGACAATTCATCCCAATTTTTAGTGAATTCATGTCGAATTTGCAGATTACAGACCCAGAATTCCAAAGTCTGGTTTATACCTCTAGTGAAAATTTGGGCGGCATGCCCCTTGTGTTTACCTATTTTTCAGCTATTTATGACTCCATTATTTTCCTCAAATCTACCCCAATGTCACACATAGGCAATGTTACCACAATAGCCCTTCAACTAGGCTCAAAATAATCCAATTATAACACAAATCTTAACAAGGCAACCGGAAATCAAGTTTAAAGGCAAATAGCTAAATGGCAGATTTGACGTCTCTTAGTGTT
This sequence comes from Coffea arabica, assembly GCF_036785885.1. Classification (NCBI taxonomy): domain Eukaryota; kingdom Viridiplantae; phylum Streptophyta; class Magnoliopsida; order Gentianales; family Rubiaceae; genus Coffea; species Coffea arabica. Next base: position 43,988,399 of record NC_092320.1, on the reverse strand, counting down.
TCGGTCACAATGGAAGCTATGTTTATCGGATTGGTATATACTTTATACCATTTTAAAGCTAAGATAGAGAAACACAAGCCTCATGAAGACATCAACAACCAGTTCGTGCATTTTCAATATCAAAATGTGACATCTCAGAGGAAAATAGAAACTGCCCGCAAACTGTATATTTTACAGTCAAGGGTATTTTTGTCATTTCACATGCTGCAGCACTCCGATTGTGCTGAAATTTTACAGGCAACAATATAACCTCATTTTCCATAACTTTCATGTTTTGATCTAAGCCTGAATCAGCTCATAACATGGGCGGATGAAGTTGGTCAGAGCAGAACAAATTGGTTTCCAAATTCTAAAATTTGCACATTTACTCTAGAAATTCATATCTAACAAGTACTCTATCATCAAAACCACCAACTACTAGCTCAATAACATCAATTAAGAGGTAGATCACTATAATCAAAGCTGAAAATGTAAACCTTAGCTCCATATTCCAACAAATCAATCAAAACTAACCGATTAACCATTATAAGGCAAGATTAAGAGCTTCTAACTAAACTTTAGCAAGATTAAAGAAGATAAAAGGGATAGGCAGCCATGGTACCTTCCAAAGGTCCCTTGTAGTGAGAAATACGCCACTATCTTCCCAAAATTTCAGCACGACAAGCCTTTCAAGCACCATAAGGTAAATTTAATCGGTTTGGTTCGGTTAATTTCAGCTCAACAAGGAAGAATCAAGGTTGGAGTTGAAGTTGTTCTTTTTCTTTTCCCTCTCTTATTTTTGGCCAAGATGGAAGAAAAATGAAAGAGAATGGAGCCAAGAAGAAAGATAAGAAGGAAAGAAACTCATTTGGTTAAAGTTCCATGGATTGCCAATAAGTGTCAACTCAAGATGGCTACTTATTTTTTTCTTTTCTTCCTTTTCTTTAGTCCAAAATTTTGGCTGCTTTAGGAGATATTTTAGGGCTGATTTTGCTCAATTAATAACAAGGAGATTAAGGTACTAAAGTGGTGGTCAAGTGCTGCACTCAATCGGTGATGAACGGTACACATTGGTTCAACCCGATTTTCCTTATATCGCACGTACTAGGGTTTTAACTTATAATTCACTAACTTATTATTATTACTTCTAATCATAGACTTTTTCTTATCTAAAACTCACTCTTAACAACCAAATTTAGTACACACACCTCACCAAGTGATCACACCACCAAAATGCACCAAAGACACACTAAAAACCCTAATATGCACAAAAATCCTAACTAGTACCCTTCATTTAGAAAAATCATAACTTGAGTTATATCAAAAATTCATAAAACTTAGCCTGTTAAAACCTATACTTCAAGTGCTAATTATCTTTAGAAGACACCTCAAAGACATTCAGCTCATAAGTTGGTCCAAATTGAGCCATAAGCTATTACAACTTTCCTATGTTTACTTGTGCTGGGCAGAATTTTCAGTCAAATTTGCCAATTTCTAGGATTTATAGAGATTGAATCAAACTCTAAATTTTACACCGTAGGAAGCCCTATGAGTCTAGTTTCAAACGCAACAAACGGAACTCAATTCCGACCTTCCTGTACGAAATTATAGCCAATTTCCCAAAGCTGCGCAGAGCCTCCTGCGAAAATTTTTAGATTTTCTAACAACTTGAAAATATGAAACTTTTCTTAACAAAATTCACTCTTTTGGCTCAAATTCAACCATTAAAGCAACCAAGAATCACAGGTAAGTGATTTCACATAAGAATTATAAAGACAAGTAAATTTTTGGGGTCTCACAAAATGTGAATGTCCTTTATATCCTAACTTTTGGGTCATGAGATTAGAAGTTTTGGGATATGAAAACTATTTACCTTGTTCTCGATTTCCGTGGCAAAAGTGAAACTGGCACTTTCTTTTGGAATTAAGGTTCACTTACCACAACTTGAATCAAAGATGGCTTTTGAGTTTTCTTTGGGCATTATTTTAATGAGTTAGCGAAAAGTTCCTTTAACTTGATTCGAACTTGTGATCTTAAATCCCCATTTTTGAATCTCAATTTTTGTTGAGTAAAACTCTTACAAGACATTGTCTTAAATTTTAAGCGCGTGTACTTTCTTCTTTGGATGTTACGTGGTCGTGAGTATGTGTGAGTGATAATTGATCACTACTTCTTCAGGTACTCGAGATGGTTTCCATGGGGATCCCGGTGGCGACAACTAAAGAGTTTATTTGCTCACTTATTCACTTATTTTGAATTGATGAATGTTCCTTATAGGTGTAGGTGGCTTGAACAGTTTTTCTACATGTTTACTTCATAGTTATTGCATGCTTAAGTGTTAAGTGCACCCTATAATTGCTCCCATGTAACTGTCCACCATTTTAAGGCGAGTGTGTACTTTATCTCTCTCGACCTACTAAAAATGACAAATTTTTACCGTTTAACCGTAAATTTCTACCGTTAATCGTGAACTACAACCGTTTACTGATTTACTTGATTACTTGCGCATGTTGTAAGCTCTAAGCTGAACTGGATCCTGCCCTTGGTTACTAACCTGCTCGAGTCAGGACTGGATTCGATCGGGTAGGTTGGAACCCTGGGCCACCATATCGATATACTCGAGTATTACCATTGGAGGAATAAGGTGATGGTCAGACAAACCGAGGGGATCATTGGAGTTATAAGGTGAAGTGGACCGAAATCGTTCCAAGTGAACACAATATCATTTCAATGTATGTTTATTTTTGTATAATGATAACTATTTCATTCTAATGTGCCAATGTGCAACTTTGAGCTGTATGTGCGTCATACTCAATTTATTTGATTTATTAGAACTGCTAGTGTGTCTTGGAACCTCACTGGGCTATTTACCTCATTCCACACTTTTGTTTTCCTTAACAGGGTTTAAGACCAAGAGTACTCACGAATAGTACTAAGTTGTTTCTCTTTGAGATTTTGAGTTGTATTATGGCAGATGACTGTAGTACATATTCTTTTGGGTTGTATTTAAGCTTGAAGATTGAGATAATTTTGATAACTTGTGATGTAAAACTTGGAAGTTTATTTAAGGGAGAGATTTTCCTTAACTTGAATTTTATTATTGAGTGTGTACCCTTAAGTTTAAATTTGACTTGTATCGAGTCCTGGCGAGAGTTGAGCAGGCGTTCCGCGAATACCCTTGGGTTCGTCCCCTTGGGAGAAGTGGGGCGCCACATCCACCATGAGCAAGCTCACAACATTGGCATAGCTTCCACCATCAATAATAAGACTGCACACCTTGTCTTTAATGTGACAATGTCTATTGAATAAATTTTTCCATTACGCATCATCTTCATCTTTCACATGTGCAACCAAAGCTTTGCTCACAACTAGGCATCCAACCTCCTCAATTGTAGGCATCTTCTCGTCCGATTCACCTTTATCTTCCATTAATGGTGGCATTCCCTCACACTCAACTTCATCATCCATTACCACCTCTCCATTTGACAAGATGACTATTACCCCTCAATTAGGGCACTAAGAATATGTCCAACTCCTTGGCATTTAAAGTACTTGATTATGCTTGGACAGCTTTTGGAGCAACCTTGGGTCCACTCTTATTGGACTCAAATTTTGATTTTGAGACACTGGGGAAACCCAACACCTTATCCTCTCTCTTTGGTGTAGTATTTCTGTGAGAACCCTTACTTAAAAATATAAATTTTCCTAAATCACTTGCATTACCCTAAGACTAAACCAATTATGACATTTCCTTGCATTGCATTTCATCGCTTTTACATGAATTGAAACATTTCCTTGACTTGGTATTATTTTATTTCACCATATACACTATGACCAAATATCCTTTTTATTGTGGTTGGGACCTTATGTGATAGTTAGGGGTGTTATTTTAGACATTGGAAACATTTGGAGGATAGAAACATGATTTGGCAAAGTTTAAAGGAAGAATGGCCAAGATTGAGCCATGTGGCAAAGCCCTAACTATCCAACTTATTTGACCAAGGAATTAGAGGAAATTTAAACCATTCTTGGCTCCATTTTCTCCTCTTATGGCCGGCCACTCTTAGCTTCCAAGAGAAGAGAAGAAAACTCCATTTTCATGCTTTTTAAACCCTAGCTTGACTTTGAGCAAAAAATCAAAAGTGAAGGAACCTAGGTTGGTTGAGTGAACTACCTTCAAGTCTAGTGTGTAATTCAAGCTTGGAGCTTTGGTTTTGGTGGCTTTTGGGTGATTCAAGCTTCACATAAGAGAGGTATATGATCCTTAACTCCTAGCTCTATTGAGTTATATCAAGTGTTTGAGGTTTTGATGGCAACTAATGGTTGAGTTGAGGTTGCTTGTGGTGAAATTTCTTGAGTTAATCAAGTGGAAGTAGGGTTGGTTGTTTAGCATGCCATGTATTTGATTAATTGTTTAAGCTTTGTTTATGGTTTTCTTGTTTTATTAACATTTTTGGATCCTTTTAAAGTTAGGGATATCTCTTGGGATGTTGCTAAGTTAACTATAATGAAAGGGTGGAAGTTGGAGTTGCATGTGAACTAGTGGACTGTTTTGGTTCTTCTTTGTGGCTAAACTGTTTTGGTTCATTTAATCAATTTGTGTATTTTAAGCTTCAATGGTGCTAGGTAACTTTATCCCCTGTATATGAACTCTAGGAGATTGAATTGGATGATTTTGAGTAAAAACAAGTGAAGTTGGCAAGAAGAGATAGGACAACTTTGTAAGGGTTTTGAGCTGATCAGAACAGAAAAATCAGCCAATTTCTCCGAACTACTGGTATTGATAGGAGAGGAATTAGAGTCTGAATTTTATATCGTTGGAAATTTTTCGAGTCTAGTTTCCAACGCCACCAACAGCACTTGATTCTGACATTTCTACAGTGAGTTATGACCATTTTCCCGAGACTACACGGGCGCGACTATTTTACCCGCGAAGACTACTTTGAACTTGAATGAGATTTTTCTTTTGGTCAACATTCTTGCACTTGTCAAACTTGTTTTCTTATGACCTTTTACTGCATTTTGGGCCTAACTTGTATGGTAAATTGAGTCGATTTAACCACTCACTTGATCACCTAATGAACTTATATTTGGATTGGAATGAACCTAGATTGTTAACGATTTCACTCGTTGCTCTAGGATTGGGAAACGGAGGTGAACGTAACCATGGAATTTGACGTTTGAACTCTACATTTCTTGACAGGTGAGTGTCCCATTGCCTGTTAACTGTCTATGTGAAATATCTGAATACTTGATCTATGACTGGTTGAGCTAATCAATTGTTTTGACAAATTTGAGGCGAACGTGTACTTTATCACAATCGACCTCCTTCGATTCCATTGAGGCTCTATATACTGCCATTATAAGATGCGATTTCTTTATACTTGACTGTATGTGAGCTGTTTGGGTAGCATCCCATCAACTATTGTGACCGTTTGGGTACCCAACTGTTTATCTCAATTCATATCTTTTGATGATTACAAAACAATTGGATGTTTCTAATACTTTTTGTAAAGATCCTTTTCAGAAATAAACCAAACAGGTATGTGGAGTTAAAGCAGAAAAAGAAGATCAGAAAGGAATGAAGTATGCTGAGGATGATGTCGGACGCACAAAAGGAAAGTATCGGACGTCCGACATTCTTTGAGCATCTTCGGACGAGTAAAGAACTCAGACTCGGACGTCCGAAGAAGACAAGCCAGGAGTTACTCTATTACTAATTAGGTTCGGACGCTCAACACCTGTGTATCGGACGTCCGACAAACGTTGCTGATCTTCGGACACAACACTCTGGATGCATCGGCCGTCCGAAGGAATTGAAGAAGAAAGTCCAACTATTCATCCTACCCTCGGACGCATGATCGGACGTCCTAAGGGACTCGAGAAAACTTCCAGAACTCATTTATATCGTTCGGACGCATAAAAACCAAGCATCAGACGTCCGACAGCACCAACGGCTAGTTGACTCTTCAGCTGCCTTCTACCCGTTGACAGCATTAATTGAGAAATTCTCTGGTCTCCTATAAAAGGAACAAAGTCAACCACCTCAAAAGAACTTTGTACATCAAGCCTACATCAGATTGTGAGTGATTCAAGTGCTAGAATACTCAAAAGAAACATTTGTATTCCTTGCATGTGCAATCATCGTGCAGTTGTTTTTCAAGTGTGACATAGCTTCTTCAATAGTGTAGCACAGTGAGGGTTTGCGAGTGTTTGTAAAACTTCCTTGCTTGACCAAGTGTGATTTGGGGCAAGAAGGAAGTGATCCCTTCCTTGTACACATAAGATTGGTTGCAAGTCTATTCAGCTTGAAGTAACTTGGTATATAATAGTGGTGCTCAAACCTCAGTTGTGTTTGAAGCTTGGTTTGGTTCTTTACTCTTATTTACTGCTTTTCTATATAAACTGTTCTTCTCTCCATCTCACTAATACCTGTGCTATTGTATTATCTTGTTCATTGGGAGGCATTTGGGAAAAAGAAAGGCTGTCTGTTCAAAAAGGTAGAATATTTATTAGCAGGTTTTTGAAAGCCTAATTCACCCCCCTCTTAGGTTGTCCTCGATCCTTACAATTGGTATCAGAGCTTGGTCTCCTTGAGATTAAACTCTAACGGCTTGGAGTAAAGATGACAACCAGTCATGCTATGTTTGTTGAGGGGCAATCTGTTACTAGGCCTCCCATGTTTACTGGTTCCAATTATGTTAGCTGGAAAGAAAGAATGATTATCTTCTTGCAATCCATTGATATTGAGCTGTGGTTTATTGTGAATGAAGGACCGCATGATGCCAACTTTTTGGATGCAGAAACAGGTTTGTTGCGGCCAAAAACGAGAGCTGAGATGAATACTCAAGACAGAACCAATCTCACATTGAATGCCAAAGTCATGAATGTTCTTTACAGTGCCTTAGACTCAAATGAGTCAATTAGAGTAAAAGGGTGTAAATCTGCCAAAGAAATGTGTGATAAGTTAAGAGAAATCCATGAGGGCAGTGACAACGTAAGAGAACAGAAAAAGTCCATTCTGGTCACCAAATATGAATCTTTTAAGATGGAGCCTCATGAGAACATCGACAAAATGTACTGTAGATTTAATGATCTGATCAAGGATTTAGAGGTGCTTGAGAAGGAGTACTCTCTAGGTGAAAAGAACAGAAAAATTCTAAATGCTCTATCAAAGGATTGGGAAAGTAAAGTGACTGCCATAGAGGAAGCCAAGGATCTAAATTCCTTATCCATTGAATCTCTGATTAACTCTCTAACCTCTTATGAACTGAAACTTAAATCTAAGTTGCAGGAAGAAGAAGACACAAAAGGAAGGAAGAGTATTGCTTTGAAAGCTTCACAAGATGAAGATGAAACTGCCTCACTGGAGGAAAATGACTTGGAAGGTGATGATAGTGATATTGCACTCATCACAAGAGGCTTCAAAAGATTTCTCAATAAGAGAAAATTCAGGAAAGGCGGATCCAGCAATTCCTTTCAGAATCAGACTAATGACTTCAGGAATAGAGGGAAACTATAGTTCAACAAGAAGCAGAACGATAAATGTTTTGAATGTGGCCAACCTGGACATTATGCAAATGAGTGTCCAATGAAGAAAAAGAAGGAAAACAAGATTGAACGAAAACCAAAGTTCAACAATTTCCAGATTACCTGGAATGATTGCAACTCAGAAGGCGAAGTTGAAGAAGAAGAGGAATCTGCTCAAGTAGCTTTCATGGCTATTGGAGATGAAGAGGTAACACAATGCAATTCTCAAACCAATAGTGATAGTGAATCTGATGATGATGTTAATTCTTTTCTAGAAAAAATGCATAATAGCTTGAAAGAATCCTATGTTAAAAACAAAGAACTGAAGCAGAAAATCTGCTTTCTAATACAAGACAATGCAAATCTTTTTCAACAAAACAAATGTCTTAAGCATGAAAATGATAACCTGAAAAGGACTGAAACTGATGTGTTTGCTGAACTTTACAAAAAGAAAAATTACTGTGACTCATTCAAAAGTGAGCAATGCAGCTTAAGAAAAATGATGGATGACTTATGCAAATTGTTACATCATGTGAAACAGAATCATTTTCAAAAGAATGACACTGTACCTTATGTTAATACTCATCGAATAAGACTGAACCAAAATACAAATGAATTTGCTATCCACAGAAGAAGGCAAGTCAGATTCATTAAACCTGTTCATTTGATTGATTCAATGTCAATATACAAATTTTGTTGTCAATCTGGTCATATGTATAGCAACTGTCATGTTAAGAAAAACTTGAGGAATGGCATGAGATGCATGTGGATAGTCAAACACAAGGCTAACTCTCAAGGACCCAACATGTAAAGGGTACCAAGTATTATCTTGTGGGTTTGTGTGTAGGTGAACCAGGATTACATTGCTAAAGAATCAAAATGGTTCATTGATAGTGGATGTTCAAGACATATGACTGGTGATGCATCACAATTCATCAAACTCAAGCAGAAAGCAAGTGGAAAGGTAACATTTGGAGATGATAACAAAGCCAAGACTGTTGGTATTGGCGATGTTGGTAAGAATGATCAAACATTTATCCACAATGTTCTTCTTGTTGACAATTTGAGCTACAATCTGTTAAGTGTTAGCCAATTGTGTGATAGGAATTTATTTGTATTGTTCAAAAAGCTTGAATGTCTCATATTTGACTCAAAGTTCAACATTGTTTTCAAAGGAAAAAGGGTTAATGATGTCTATGTAGTGTTTCTTGAAAAAATTGATTCCTCACATCTCAAATGTCTCAAAGTTGCAAATGAGGACCCATGGTTGTGGCATAGAAGGTTGTGTCACTTCAATATGGATTTGCTGAAAGAAATTTCTAAAAAGGAACTTATGAGAGGACTTCCAAAAATTAAATTTGAAAAAGACAGAATCTGTGATGCTTGCCAATTTGGAAAACAAGTCAAGGTTTCTTTTAAACCTAAGAAATGTGTTTCTACTTCAAAACCACTTGAACTTCTGCACCTTGATCTGTTTGGTCCTACACAGACTGCAAGCCTTGGTGGTAAGAGATATTGTTTTGTGATTGTTGATGACTACTCTCGATATACTTGGGTAATATTCCTTGCTCATAAAGATGATGCCTTTAAGAATTTTACCTCATTATTTGCTAAAGTACAAAATCTGCTTGGCTTGAAAATTGTTAGAATTAGAAGTGATAATGGGACAGAATTTAAGTTCTGTGGTTTTCCAGAATTTTGTGATCATAATGGTATTACCCATGAATTCTCTATTGCTAGAGTTCCTCAACAGAATGGAGTTGTAGAAAGAAAAAAATAGAACTCTCCAAGAGGCCGCTAGAACCATGCTTAGTGAATGCAATTTACCAAAATATTTTTGGGCTGAAGCCATAAACACAGCCTGTTATACCATGAATAGAATTCTTCTAAGACCAATTTTGAACAAAACTTCCTATGAGCTCATGTATGATAAAAAGCCTGTAGTCAGCTACTTCAAAGTATTTGGTTGTAAATGTTTCATTTTGAATATCAAGGAACATCTTGGAAAGTTTGACAAGAAATCTGATGAAGGAATTTTCTTGGGTTATTGTGAAAACAAAAGAGGTTTCAGAGTCTATAATCGTAGAACGTGATCATAGAGGAGGCTATACACATTACCCTTGATGAATCTAATGGTGACATTTCTATGAGTTGTGGTGAAGATGATGACACAGGTGTTCAAGAAGGACTAAAGAAGCTAGCAATTAATGACCATGACTCTGCCTCACCAAAAACTGATTCAAAGGATAATGATGCTCAGGTCAGTCCAGTTGAAGAAGTAAATAATGGAGTTACCACTACTCCTAATGATCTTCCAAGAGCCTGGAAATTTGCTCATAATCATCCCAGGGAGCTTATAATTGGTGATCCTTCTGAAAAGGTCAGAACTCGCTCATCTAGACACTTGATAGATAATCTTGCTTTTGTATCACATATTGAACCTAAAAATGTTGTTGATGCTTTGAATGATGAGCACTGGATTTTAGCTATGGAAGAAGAGTTAATCCAATTTGAAAGAAACAAAGTTTGGACTCTGGTTGCCAGACCACAAGGCCATCCTATCATTGGCACAAAATGGATTTTTAGAAACAAATTGAATGATAAAGCGGAGATTGTTAGAAATAAGGCTAGACTAGTGGCTAAGGGATACACTCAAGAAGAGGGAATAGACTTTGATGAATCTTTTGCACCAGTAGCTCGGCTGGAATCCATAAGAATGTTTTTAGCATTTGCATGTTTCAAGAACTTTAAATTATTTCAAATGGATGTTAAGAGTGCCTTCTTAAATGGATTTATAGACCAAGAGGTCTATGTTGACCAACCTCCTGGTTTTGAAAATGAATCCTATCCAGATCACGTGTTTAAACTCTCAAAAGCTTTATATGGATTAAAGCAAGCTCCTAGAGCATGGTATGAACGTCTGAGTGGATTTCTGATTGAAAATGGTTTTAAAAGAGGTGTTGTAGACACTACACTTTTTACAAAACAAAGCTCACAAGATCTTTTGATTGTGCAAATATATGTGGATGATATCATATTTGGTGCTACTAACGAAAAATTGTGCAAGGACTTTTACACCATCATGCAAAAAGAATTTGAAATGAGCATGATGGGACAACTGAATTTCTTCCTTGGACTCCAAGTGGTTCAAAACTAAGATGGAACGTTTATAAATCAAACAAAATACACCAAGGAGTTGCTGAAGAAATTCGGAATGGAGGATTCAAAGCCTGTTGGGACACCTATGTGCACCTCTACCAAACTAGACAAAGATGAGGAAGGTATTAAAGTTGAGGAGAAGAAGTACAGAGGTATGATTGGAAGTTTACTTTATTTAACTGCTAGTAGGCCTGACATCATGTTTGCTGTGTGTTTATGTGCTCGATTTCAATCCTGTCCAAAAGAATCACACTTGAATGCAGTAAAAAAGAATCTTGAGATATCTTAAAGGAACCTTAAATTTTGGCTTGTGGTATCCAAAATGTTATGAACTTCCTTTGTGTGGATTCTCTGATGCTGATTTTGGAGGTTGTAAAATAGATAGAAAAAGTACTACTGGTATATGCAACTTTCTTGGAAATTGCTTGGTCTCTTGGTTTAGTAAAAAATAAAATGCTATCTCACTGTCCACTACTGAAGCTGAATATGTTGCTGCTGGTGCTTGTTGTGCTCAATTGTTATGGATGAAAAACACATTAAATGATTTTGGTTTAGTATATGAATGTGTACCCATGTACTGTGACAACACCAGTGCAATTAATGTGAGGACTCGCAAAAACTATTATTTTATGCCTAATTTATGGCTTAATAAATTATTTAATTGGGTTTTATTTCCAAGGAATATTTTCTAGTCTTATTAGACCTAAATACATGGTAATGTAACTTCGTTATATTTTTAAAATGATTCGTTTCAAAAAATTAATTTCCTAGAGCGCGTTTCGTAAAAATAGTGAATAGTGCTTGGAGATTTTATCCGCGTAGTAGCACAATAAGCTTGGAATATTGGAGACTTGTACTATGGTCCTAAAATAGGTGATCTTATGAATAAATATCCAAGTGATAGTTAGTAGTGCAATCGTTATAAGAATTTTCCGAAAGTTTCGCGTTATAGCGTTAAATTTGGCGGTACGCGTTTTCACGCGCGCGAATTTATTTGGGAGACTTTAGACCCTTATTTCGGGACAATTAAGAGTGAAGAATATTTACATGAATATATATGCATTAGAGGTTTAGTGCACTAGTGAACCAAACGCGCGAGAAAATCGAGCCGTAATCACACCAAACGGCCCCTAATGAGAGTTGACTTTTGGGTGATTTTGCACCACACATTGCACCTTCTCTTGGAAGCTAACTTAGATCAAACACACTCTCTCTTCTCTCTCCTCATGGCCGGCCAAAACACTCCCTCTCTCTAACTCCTTGTTCTAAAATTTCTGCACACTAATCTCACCCAAAACCACCCCAAATCACCTCCAAATTTAACCAAACTTGCACCACACCTAGCTTGACACTTGAGGAGCATTTTGAGCTGCAAAAGAGAGCTAAAACTCACGGTTTTTCTGGGGCAAAAAGGACCGAAATTCTGCTTGAACATCAACCCCAAAGTAAGTGATGATCTACCCTTGAAAACTTGAAGATTGGAAGCTATCTTGCCTTGTTAAGTTCATGCATGCATTTGGTTAGCTTTTGTATGGTGTAAAAATGTGATTGTGGGCTCTTGGAATTCCCACACTTGGGTTGTTGTTGCTGATGTGATGATTGATGGTGATTATATTGTTGGTTTAGTGGTTATAATGATGCATTAGTGGTGGGTAATTAGTAGGAACTTCATTGGGTGTAAGAAGCAAAAACTTCCGATTCTACCCCTGTTTTATTCGGCCATTTTAAGGCCAGTTTTTAATGAACTAATGGCTTGAACTGGATGCTTATATGATGTATTAGAGGTGTGGAAAATTTCATTGAAAAATAATGAGGTTTGAACGGGCAAATGAATTTTTTTTAGAAACCAGCAAATCTGGAAACTGATTCGCGTATGACTCTGACCAGCAGTAGTATTTTGGCTATAACTCTGTCCTCGGATGTCGAAATCATGTGCCGTCAGTGGGGTTTGAAACTAGACATTCCTAGCTTTAATTTGGTATAAAATGCCCGTTCTGATTCTTTGTGAGAAAGCCGAACCAAATGTTTTAAGTTCGCTGTCCTGTTGCTCTGTTCATCTGGAATGAAGTGGTCAGGCAGCAACTTGATGCCCGAATTTGAACCAGTTGGGTGCCGAATTTGGAAATGATTTCTTCTGTGATATTTTAGTCCTATGAATGTATTTTCCAACGGCAGAAGCCATACTCGATTTCGAGCTATATTGACTGATTTGTGACTGAAACAAGTGGACTGCTCTGTTTTGGAAAACCCTAATGTTTGGACTGGTTTGGAACCAAATCTTGGAGTGAACTTGTTAGTTGATGTTTTTGATATTAAACACTTACCAAAGATATTATGGGTGTATCTTAGACCCTTATTTCATAAATGAACCATGGTTGGATAACTTTCTTGGTTAGACGATTGGAAATTGGGAAATGCAAGTCAAAGGCAGATTGCCTTAGGATTTTTCTTGAACTTTGGTGGGCTAATTAACTACCTTGCCGAAGGTATTTTTCCCCGAAATTCGATAGAGAGATACTTTCCATATAGTATTGAAATACTGCCAATTTTGGTGCCAATTCAAGTTCGTTTCGATACCCAATTGAATTACTAAAGTTAGAGGTTCAAATCTGGAAAATTCTCATCCAGTCTTGAATTTGCTCAACTTCGGGCTACCGTATCTCGGTGCTCGAAACTCCGATTCTTGATCCGCTTATTTTGGCATACACCTCACTTGCAACCCTAATTGAGCTGCAAATTTCAGAGGCCGGTTTGCAACGTGTGAATCGTGCCGAATTTTCAAAGTTGGCCGAAATCCAACTTAATTCTGCCATGAAAACCGACCCTGCGTCTTTAAGCTCATTTTTGACCACTTTTCACTTCAATTCATGGAAAAGTGTCTTCTAGGAACTTATAGTACTCTCTCAGAGGGTTCCAACGGTATAAAGTTTTCCAATTCTCGACTTATACCGAGCGAGTTACGATTTTTCAAAGATTTAGGATAAAACTGAATTTCTCACTTTTCAAGGCAAAGGAGTTTTTCCAAAACTCTTAATTCTCTTAGTATTATTCAAACGTTTTGGCCTCGATTTTCATGATAAAAACTCAAATAATATTGTACCTAATAAAAGGCAAGTTGAACCTCGATTTACGTGTAATTGAGGTTCCTTTTTGCAAAATAATTCTTAGATTGTACTAGTGTACAATCTTTCTTGATAAGTGGGTTAATTGTGTGATTATCCACTATTAAATTGCCAGGCGCGCAAGGAGACCTTCAAGAGGATCTCACCGTGGGCACTTGAACTTCCGAAAAATAATTCTTATTGAATTGCTCGGTGAGTGTCAAGTGTGTGAATTTTGATACTTGCTTATTTGTGGGATTTGTTGAAAGTTTTAAAAATAAGGGCGGGTGCGTACTTTATCGCACTCGTTCTAATTTCAAATGAATGAATGAAATGTATTGAATGAATGAATGAAATGCAATGTTATGTCATGAATGCTTATGTCGTTGGAGTGAACCTCCTCGACTTTCAAATGAATGGGGGACGCCCAAACTCATAGGCCGTCCTTAGACTCGGGCCAGCAATGGGCTTGGTCGGAGATTTGGACGAGCCGTGAGATACACATAAGCTCGACCTAATAAGAGGTCTTGCTTGGCATACTCGTTGAGTATCGCCCAATAATGGTCATTGTGGGCCCTTGGGGTGTACGGTGGACGGAGGAAAGTAAGTGGTGATCTACGGAAATGGAAATACCGACCCGGTTGACAGGAGGGTCAATGCGGGAAGGTATACGAATGACAACGGCAGATCGAGTGGAACTTGGCTCCTGAGAGCTACTATATCCTTGAATTGTTTCTGATTACCTTTCATGTTTGATTGATTGATTATTGAAAAGACATGGCTTTATTTATTAAATTTGGGATTGTTATTTGACTAAGTGCTTGCATGTGTGTTCTTGGCCTCACGAGCGTTAGCTCACCCTATAGTTTTGTTTTCCTTAACAGGACCGACTCTTGGAGAAATATGGAGAAACCATTCGTTGTAATTTTGTTAAGACTCCTGTTATAAATTTTGACTAGGCCCTGGTTTGGGTTGTACTTTTTGGAAATTGTAAACTTGAAAAGTTTGGGCCCTGATGTGTACTTTGAATTTAAGTCGTTTCATGATTACCCGATGTACTGGATATACATTAAGTGACTTATTAAGCTTGAACGCTTCCGCATTATTGTATTCATGTTGCTCTCGTCGAAGTGTTTAGTTCGATTTTAAATTGAATGGAATTGCTTGAGTCCTGGCGTGAGCTGGGCAGGCGTCCGCGGATACCCTTTGGTCCGCCTTAGGGAGATGTGGGGCGTCACAGTTGGTATCAGAGCTTAGGCTTCAGATCTCTGTAGCGTATCCTAGGCTTAAAGTTTAGGATGCTTGACTGTGGGATTAATTTGGATATTATGTGAACAAGGATCTATTGTATCTTAGGGGTTAAAGAAATTGATTATTCGGGAGTTCTTATTTGGGACTTGCAGAAGAAACTGAGGAATTAGGTGATGTTATATTGAAGGAAGAGATGGGATGAGAGATTTGAAGTGAAAGATTGGATGAATTTGAATTATCATTATATTTGTAAGTGTGGAAAGAATTGAGATAATTATTAGTACTGGCTATGGAGGATAAGAGACCGAGATTTGATAGTCAAACTCCATGTGTGATGATTTTGAACCAAGATAAAAGTACAAAGGAATAAAATGCATTTTCCGCCCACATATCTTCTAAAGAAATTCTGCTTTGAAAATTTAAAGAAAAACTAGGATGTACTAGTTTTATTTGTAAGCGATGAGTGGAAATAAGATATATATGCTTTAAATATGGGTAATTTTCCGATTTTGGTAAAAAGGTGAGTTTTACTTGAATTTCAAATTTGAAAATTTGTGAATAACTAATGAGTTGTTGAACTTTGTATATGATGGGTTAATACAAGATTTACATTTTCTAAACTAAGTTTTCCCCCTTGATTGTATATTGGTGTAATCTCACACTTAAATTTGTCCATGCTTTACACGAAGAAAAATATATATATATCCTGAGTTTTCGAAAGAATGGCAAGCTTATGTTTAATAATGTGAATCCTGAACTTGATAAGATTTCTGATTACTTGAAATACTCTTCTTATGTTTTAAAATTCTTGACTTTCAAGAAGAGTGAGCCAATTTTAAATGTACGGACTGAGGCAACTTTGAGATATAGAGCAACTGCATTCAAGAGTACAAGTTAGTGTGAATTGATTTGGTTTCCATTTGACACGTAACGTAGCAAGTTGTACTTATTCTTGGGTTTGAACTTGGAGCTTGAAACTTTAATTACAAAACCCTAAGACTGGTTATTTTTGGAGATGATGGTGTTCCGACTGGTGGCTGGTTATTAAAGATTTTGAACTCCGAATGGATAATCTTGGTTTTAGCTTGCGTTATGGCTTTATTGGATCTAATTTCGTAAAGGCGTGTGATCTGATTGAAATTAGTGATGTCTGGACCCCTTTGGTTTAACTATGGACTTAGAAAGGGGTAGTGCACGCTGTGAGGCCTTTTGTATCCTGCTTGTATGTACTTCTATATTTTTGTGGCACTTAATTGCCTTTGTGCAACATTGGACATCTTGGTCTTGTTTTGTAACTTCTAACCGTGCTATAACTTTTGATACATGTAATGAATCATGACCTGATTTTAAATGTTTTTGCAACTTGTATACGCGTTACGCTCTTTATGCTTAGTTATGCCTTTTCCTGTGCTTATAGACTTTTCTTAAGTAGGGTAGCAGGAATGAGAAAAGGGGACCGTGACCGAGGGCTTAGACAACCCTGTACTTGTGAGACAAATTGATAGACAGTTTCATATAATTTAATAGGTCCCTAGTACTGAATATGAATCGAACATAAACCCGAAGATCCGATGTACTAGTGTATAATGGATTAACCTAACCGGAAACTTGGTGAGATTTTCTTGTGCGCAACATATGTTATGATTGGTTCTGTGCCAATATTTCAATCTTAGGAAGTTTGAACTCCGAAAGTATTGCAGTAGGTTGGTAAGAGAACTCGAACTGCCTGAAACCGATTAGACTGAGCTTACTTGAGACTTGAACCTGTTTAGGCTAGTGTGCTCTTGCGTATCCTCAATGGACCTAATTTGACTGAATATATGGAATGTGGACTTGAATTTTGTGACTGTTTAAGAATGTGAATTGCTGGACAGAGGTTAGGCCAGTGTGTTCTTACTCGTACTCATGACCCTTGAATTTGAACTTGAACTTGCACTTGAACTTGAACTTATACTTTTGTTCGTACTCATACACCATGAACCTGAAGTATTTGGCTCTGCTTTGACCCTACTCTTGAACTTATTCGTACTGGTGTGGTTGTAGACCGGCTACTACTCTTCTGTAGCGGTTGAACTGAACCTCTCTGGTGGGGCATTGCTTGTTGTGTTGTCCAGCACCACCACGGATGAACTTTTGATTTGAAGCTTCGCTATATCCTGAATTTCTTCCAAATGTCTGGGACTTTATGTCCGACTTCAAGCCTTTTGCCTGTTTTATCTGATTACGCGATTAATTCCCTATTGGACCATGACTATTTGATAGGTTGGATTGGTGTGATATGTAGTACTTGAACCTGATAAGTGATTATTAAATAAGCCATGCTTTGCTGGATGTAAGGGGTAAGTTAGCCTCGTCTGCACTTATTTCGGGAATTCGGGCTAGAAATTTGTTAAGTAAAGGAGCTCAAGGGTATTTGGCTTTTCTTATTAATACCCCTAGCGATAAGGTGAATCTGGAGGACACACCGGTAGTAAAAGAATTTTCTGATGTTTTTCCTGAAGAATTGGAGTCTCTACCCCCGGAACGGGAAATAGCTTTTAAAATTGATTTAGCTCCGGGAACAGCACCTATATCAAGGACACCATACAGGATGGCTCCGACTGAGTTGAAGGAGTTGAAGTTACAATTACAGGATTTGTTGGAACGGGGTTTTATTCGAGAGAGTGATTCCCCGTGGGGAGCCCCAGTTTTGTTTGTAAAGAAGAATGATGGGAGTTTGAGGTTATGTATAGATTATCGAGGCTTAAATGATGTTACGATTAAGAATAAATACCCACTGCCCCACATTGATGAACTATTTGACCAACTGCAAGGGGCGGTAGTGTTTTCAAAGTTGGATCTAAGGCAAGGTTACTATCAATTGAGGATTTTGGAGAAAGACATACCTAAGACTGCTTTTAACTCGAGGTATGGGCACTTCGAGTTTGCAGTAATGCCTTTTGGGTTAACCAATGCACCTGCCGCTTTCATGGATTTAATGCATAGGGTTTTTAAGCCTTACTTGGATCAATTTGTGGTGATCTTCATTGATGACATTTTGGTGTATTCTAAGAATGTGAAAGATCATGAGAAACATTTGAGAATGGTTTTACAAATCTTGAGGGAACATCAGTTATATGCTAAGTTTAGCAAGTGTGAATTCTGGCTAAAGGAAGTGACTTTCCTAGGGCATATAATTTCTAAGGATGGGATTAAAGTGGATCCAGCTAAAGTGGAAGCTGTTTCGAAATGGAAACGACCGGAAAATCCAACGGAAGTTCGGAGTTTTATAGGATTGGTAGGGTATTACCGGAGATTCATCCAGGATTTTTCGAAAATCGCTGGACCTATGACTGAGTTGACCAAGAAAAATGGAAAATTTATTTGGAGTCCTAAGTGTGAAGGAAGTTTTCAGGAGTTGAAAAGACGGTTGACTAGAGCGCCTGTTCTAGCTCTACCAAATGGACATGATAGTTTTGTGGTTTACACCGATGCATCTAAGGAAGGTTTGGGATGTGTTTTGATGCAAAATGATAAAGTGATAGCTTATGCCTCTAGAAAATTGAAGCCGCATGAAGGAGATTATCCGACCCATGATTTGGAGTTAGCGGCTGTGGTCTTTGCTTTGAAGAAATGGAGACACTATTTATACGGAGTGACATTTGAGGTTTTTACAGATCACAAAAGTCTTAAGTACTTATTTTCTCAGAAGGAGCTGAATTTGAGGCAACGTAGATGGATGGAATTTCTGGAAGATTATGACTGCATTATTAAGTACCATCCTGGGAAGGCCAATGTAGTGGCCGATGCTTTGAGCCGTCAGGTACAAATGGCTGGATTGATGGTTAAGGAATTTCGATTGTTGGAGGAAGTTAGCTATTGGAATCCTCGATTAGAACCAAGGAAAGTGATTTTGGGGAATATTGTGATAACCTCCACTTTATTGGGACGTATTAAGGAATCTCAGGAAAAGGACCCTGAAATGCAAAAGTTGGTGGAGAAAGTCAAGATGGGAGACCAGACCGATTTCACTTTGGGATCAGATGGAATATTAAGATTTCGAAATCGGGTGGTTATGCCAAAGGATGAAGGGCTTAGAAAAGAAATTTTGGAAGAGGCACACCGATCAAAGTTTACAGTACATCCAGGAGGGAATAAAATGTACCAAGACTTGAAGAGTCTATATTGGTGGAAAAATATGAAGAAGGAAATTGCCCAATTTGTTCAGACATGCTTGGTTTGTCAACAGGTTAAAGCCGAACATCAGAAACCATCAGGACTTTTGCAACCTCTAGAAATACCTGAGTGGAAATGGGAAAATATTACCATGGATTTTGTATCAGGCTTACCAAGGACACAGAGAGGCCATGATGCCATTTGGGTGATAGTAGATAGATTGACTAAATCAGCTCATTTTCTACCGATTAACATGAAGTATCCATTGGAGAAGTTGGCCAGGTTGTACTTGGATGAGATCATCAGACTACATGGTATACCTGTGAGTATTGTATCGGATAGGGATCCAAGATTTGTTTCGAGGTTTTGGCAAAAGATGCAAGAAATGTTGGGAACTAAGTTGAACTTTAGTACCACCTATCATCTCCAGACTGATGGACAATCTGAAAGAACAATTCAAACTCTTGAGGACATGTTGAGGACTTGTGTACTGGATTTTGGAGAGAATTGGAGTAAGTTTTTGACTTTAGTGGAATTTGCTTATAATAATAGTTTCCACTCTTCTATTCAAATGGCTCCGTACGAAGCACTTTATGGTCGGAAGTGTAGATCCCCAATTTGTTGGGATGAAGTAGGTGAACGGAAAATCTTAGACACGACTACTGTATCTTGGATTGAGGAGGCTAATGAAAAGGTGAAATTGGTACGGCAAAGAATTCAAACCGCTCAGAGTAGACAAAAAAGTTATGCCGACAATCGGAGGAAGGATTTGGAGTTCACTGTTGGAGATATGGTATTTCTCAAGATTACGCCTTTAAAACCAAGTTTGATGTCCGGAAAAGGGAAGAAACTACAACCAAGATTTGTAGGGCCTTATAAGATTATTCAGCGAGTTGGGAATGTAGCCTATAAGCTGGAATTACCACCGAGTTTATCTCGTATCCATAACGTGTTTCATGTGTCCATGCTTAAGAAGTATCATCCAGACCCCTCTCATGTTTTACAACCGGAGAATATTGAGATTGATGAAACCCTGACCTATGAGGAGAGACCAGTAAAACTTCTGGATCGAAAGGTGAAGGAATTGAGGAACAAGCAGATACCACTAGTGAAAGTTCTATGGAAGAACCATGGAGTAGAGGAAGCAACATGGGAAGTTGAAGAGACAATCAGAGAAAAGTACCCAGACTTGTTCATCAACCAAGGTAAATTTCGAGGACGAAATTTTCTTAAGGGGGAGAGGATGTGAGGACTCGCAAAAACTATTATTTTATGCCTAATTTATGGCTTAATAAATTATTTAATTGGGTTTTATTTCCAAAGAATATTTTCTAGTCTTATTAGACCTAAATACATGGTAATGTAACTTCGTTATATTTTTAAAATGATTCGTTTCAAAAAATTAATTTCCTAGAGCGCGTTTCGTAAAAATAGTGAATAGTGCTTAGAGATTTTATCCGCGTAGTAGCACAATAAGCTTGGAATATTGGAGACTTGTACTATGGTCCTAAAATAGGTGATCTTATGAATAAATATCCAAGTGATAGTTAGTAGTGCAATCGTTATAAGAATTTTCTGAAAGTTTCGCGTTATAGCGTTAAATTTGGAGGTACGCGTTTTCACGCGCGCGAATTTATTTGGGAGACTTTAGACCCTTATTTCGGGACAATTAAGAGTGAAGAATATTTACATGAATATATATGCATTAGAGGTTTAGTGCACTAGTGAACCAAACGCGCGAGAAAATCGAGCCGTAATCACACCAAACGGCCCCTAATGAGAGTTGACTTTTGGGTGATTTTGCACCACACATTGCACCTTCTCTTGGAAGCTAACTTAGATCAAACACACTCTCTCTTCTCTCTCCTCATGGCCGGCCAAAACACTCCCTCTCTCTAACTCCTTGTTCTAAAATTTCTGCACACTAATCTCACCCAAAACCACCCCAAATCACCTCCAAATTTAACCAAACTTGCACCACACCTAGCTTGACACTTGAGGAGCATTTTGAGCTGCAAAAGAGAGCTAAAACTCATGGTTTTTCTGGGGCAAAAAGGACCGAAATTCTGCTTGAACATCAACCCCAAAGTAAGTGATGATCTACCCTTGAAAACTTGAAGATTGGAAGCTATCTTGCCTTGTTAAGTTCATGCATGCATTTGGTTAGCTTTTGTATGGTGTAAAAATGTGATTGTGGGCTCTTGGAATTCCCACACTTGGGTTGTTGTTGCTGATGTGATGATTGATGGTGATTATATTGTTGGTTTAGTGGTTATAATGATGCATTAGTGGTGGGTAATTAGTAGGAACTTCATTGGGTGTAAGAAGCAAAAACTTCCGATTCTACCCCTGTTTTATTCGGCCATTTTAAGGCCAGTTTTTAATGAACTAATGGCTTGAACTGGATGCTTATATGATGTATTAGAGGTGTGGAAAATTTCATTGAAAAATAATGAGGTTTGAACGGGCAAATGAATTTTTTTTAGAAACCAGCAAATCTGGAAACTGATTCGCGTATGACTCTGACCAGCAGTAGTATTTTGGCTATAACTCTGTCCTCGGATGTCGAAATCATGTGCCGTCAGTGGGGTTTGAAACTAGACATTCCTAGCTTTAATTTGGTATAAAATTCCCGTTCTGATTCTTTGTGAGAAAGCCGAACCAAATGTTTTAAGTTCGCTGTCCTGTTGCTCTGTTCATCTGGAATGAAGTGGTCAGGCAGCAACTTGATGCCCGAATTTGAACCAGTTGGGTGCCGAATTTGGAAATGATTTCTTCTGTGATATTTTAGTCCTATGAATGTATTTTCCAACGGCAGAAGCCATACTCGATTTCGAGCTATATTGACTGATTTGTGACTGAAACAAGTGGACTGCTCTGTTTTGGAAAACCCTAATGTTTGGACTGGTTTGGAACCAAATCTTGGAGTGAACTTGTTAGTTGATGTTTTTGATATTAAACACTTACCAAAGATATTATGGGTGTATCTTAGACCCTTATTTCACAAATGAACCATGGTTGGATAACTTTCTTGGTTAGACGATTGGAAATTGGGAAATGCAAGTCAAAGGCAGATTGCCTTAGGATTTTTCTTGAACTTTGGTGGGCTAATTAACTACCTTGCCGAAGGTATTTTTCCCCGAAATTCGATAGAGAGATACTTTCCATATAGTATTGAAATACTGCCAATTTTGGTGCCAATTCAAGTCCGTTTCGATACCCAATTGAATTACTAAAGTTAGAGGTTCAAATCTGGAAAATTCTCATCCAGTCTTGAATTTGCTCAACTTCGGGCTACCGTATCTCGGTGCTCGAAACTCCGATTCTTGATCCGCTTGTTTTGTCATACACCTCACTTGCAACCCTAATTGAGCTGCAAATTTCAGAGGCCGGTTTGCAACGTGTGAATCGTGCCGAATTTTCAAAGTTGGCCGAAATCCAACTTAATTCTGCCATGAAAACCGACCCTGCGTCTTCAAGCTCATTTTTGACCACTTTTCACTTCAATTCATGGAAAGGTGTCTTCTAGGAACTTATAGTACTCTCTCAGAGGGTTCCAACGGTATAAAGTTTTCCAATTCTCGACTTATACCGAGCGAGTTACGATTTTTCAAAGATTTAGGATAAAACTGAAATTCTCACTTTTCAAGGCAAAGGAGTTTTTCCAAAACTCTTAATTCTCTTAGTATTATTCAAACGTTTTGCCCTCGATTTTCATGATAAAAACTCAAATAATATTGTACCTAATAAAAGGCAAGTTGAACCTCGATTTACGTGTAATTGAGGTTCCTTTTTGCAAAATAATTCTTAGATTTTACTAGTGTACAATCTTTCTTGATAAGTGGGTTAATTGTGTGATTATCCACTATTAAATTGCCAGGCGCGCAAGGAGACCTTCAAGAGGATCTCACCGTGGACACTTGAACTTCCGAAAAATAATTCTTATTGAATTGCTCGGTGAGTGTCAAATGTGTGAATTTTGATACTTGCTTATTTGTGGGATTTGTTGAAAGTTTTAAAAATAAGGGCGGGTGCGTACTTTATCGCACTCGTTCTAATTTCAAATGAATGAATGAAATGTATTGAATGAATGAATGAAATGCAATGTTATGTCATGAATGCTTATGTCGTTGGAGTGAACCTCCTCGACTTTCAAATGAATGGGGGACGCCCAAACTCATAGGCCGTCCTTAGACTCGAGCCAGCAATGGGCTTGGTCGGGGATTTGGACGAGCCGTGAGATACACATAAGCTCGACCTAATAAGAGGTCTTGCTTGGCATACTCGTTGAGTATCGCCCAATAATGGTCATTGTGGGCCCTTGGGGTGTACGGTGGACGGAGGAAAGTAAGTGGTGATCTACGGAAATGGAAATACCGACCCGGTTGACAGGAGGGTCAATGCGGGAAGGTATACGAATGACAACGGCAGATCGAGTGGAACTTATCTCCTGGGAGCTACTATATCCTTGAATTGTTTCTGATTACCTTTCATGTTTGATTGATTGATTATTGAAAAGACATGACTTTATTTATTAAATTTGGGATTGTTATTTGACTAAGTGCTTGCATGTGTGTTCTTGGCCTCACGAGCGTTAGCTCACCCTATAGTTTTGTTTTCCTTAACAGGACCGACTCTTGGAGAAATATGGAGAAACCATCCGTTGTAATTTTGTTAAGACTCCTGTTATAAATTTTGACTAGGCCCTGGTTTGGGTTGTACTTTTTGGAAATTGTAAACTTGAAAAGTTTGGGCCCTGATGTGTACTTTGAATTTAAGTCGTTTCATGATTACCCGATGTACTGGATATACATTAAGTGACTTATTAAGCTTGAACGCTTCCGCATTATTGTGTTCATGTTGCTCTCGTCGAAGTGTTTAGTTCGATTTTAAATTGAATGGAATTGCTTGAGTCCTGGCGTGAGTTGGGCAGGCGTCCGCGGATACCCTTTGGTCCGCCTTAGGGAGATGTGGGGCGTCACAATTAATCTAACAAAAAATCCCATTCAACACTCTAGGACTAAGCACATTGATATTAAGCATCATTTCATTCGCGATCTTGTCTCAAAGGGGATAATCCGTGTTGAGTTTATTTGTTCTAAAGAACAGATCGCTGATATACTCACAAAAGCTCTTCCGCTAGATCAATTTGTGTCTTTGAGGACTAAATTGGGTGTTACAGAAAAAATGTTCTGAGTCTTATTTCCAGTCACTCCTTATCGGACGTCCGATGAATTGAAACGGACGTCCGACAGTGTTCTTCATCCAAGGTACAGAAATTCCTGGCTCGGACGGTTGTGTCGGACGCATCATTTCGTTCGGACGTCCGACCCCCAAAAATGTGTCCTATAAGGCAGTCACTGACTCTTCTCAATTCATTTTCCTTCATCAGTCTCGGACGCGACCTTTCAATTTCTCTAAAATTTGAAATTCAAATTCCTCTCTTCTCAAACCAAGTTCCGAGAAATTGACTCAACCAACTCAATTACACCTCCATTGCTCTTTAACCACTCATAAAAGGCACTTCTAACACCCAACTGCCCCAAAATTCCCAATTTATATACGAAACCCTAACCTCATATAACCCTCTCCCTGCGGCATCATAGTGCACTCTTGTTAACTCTCACTGTTCTTTCCTTCTATACACAACACTCTGCATTAAAAATCACATCCACATTGCATCATGGTTAGGATGAGAGGAGGATCTACTAGTGCCGGACGGTCTTTGAAACTGAGGGATGAAGACATTGAAATTGTTGATCCACCTCCTGTGGCTTCAAAAAGAAAGAAAGTGACTCGTAGGGGCATAGTGAAAGAGACTGCCCAAAGAAAATTAGTCATTCCATCTCCTGAATCGTCTGATGAACAAATGGAAAGGCAGATCTCTGAAGGGAACATTGCTGGTGGAAATGAGGAACCAGAGCAGGCCACCCAAGGTGAAGAAACTGTCACAAGGCCTTCCAGTAAAAGAAAAAGGACTGCAAAGGGGAAGAGAACTCCCCAATCCAAGAAAAAGCAATCTGCTAATCCATCTGTTGATCAGCAGAATAAAGAAAACATCACTGAGAGTCAGCCAACACCTGAACCCTCCATCCGAAAGTCTCCAAGGACAAGGACTGAGACTCAAAATGCTGGTGCATCTGGCACTCAAACCTCTAAAGGGACACGTTCTGGGAAGAATCCAGTATCTCAGCCTGTACCTGAACCCATTCCTCTACCCAAGTTCATCGATGATGAAGCCAGAGACAGATTTGAGTTAGTATCTCAAAAAGGTTTCATCACCCAAAGGCTCATCATCCCTTTTGAATTTCGTAAACTTGATCTTGAACCTATCATCAAACTCTTTGAATTTCAGAAATGGACTCATCTCTTGACCATTCCTAATGTTTTCTATCCTGACATGCTGTATCAATTTTTTGCTAATCTTAGAAATGGTACATCACACACTGAACGCATCTCTAGGGTCAACTCTGTGGACATCATATTAACTCCTGACATTGTGAATTCAATTCTGAAAACTAATATTGAACCTGGTTTTAAGGGAAAAATTACAAATTTCTTTTCATATTAGGAATTCCCTTCTGCCTATCATCACTTTTACAATGCTAAACTCATGACTTATTTTCAAACCAAATTCAACACCCCTGCTGAGGCAAGATTGGATGATCTCAGTCCTCAGAATCTGATCATCTTCACTATCATCTCGAATCTGTTGGTGCCAACTGATGGCCACAGAACAGATTCAAATAAAATTGAACTCTATCTTTTCTACTGCTTTGTTGAAAAAATCCGCATTGACTTTGGATTTGTAATGTGCAAATTTCTACTCAAAATCAGCACTGATAGTCGTAGGAAGCTTTTCTATGGCAGATTTCTGACCCCCATTTTTGCTCATTTTGACATACCCTTTTCTGGCAAATCTCCAAAAGAAAGTGCCTCTTCAGTTTTCTCCAAAACTTATTTTGAAAGAAAGAATCTAAAATTTTTTGAGGGTCATTGGTGCTACAAGGAAACTGTGGCCGAGTCTAGAAGAAAAAATTTGCATGAAACCCCTGTCACTCCTAGAACTCCCCATGATCAGTCAGGGTATATGTCTCCTTTCACCATTCATCCCAGAAAGTCTGCCAGTAAGTCATTCCCTTCCAATTCTGAGGTCATCTCTCTGCTTGAAGACCTCAAACAGCATGTTATGCTTCTTGAAGATGGTCTCATGATGACCATGACCTCTGCCCAACAATCCTCCTTTCTTGAAAAAAGGAATCTTCTTGTGACCCCTATACCTGAAACAAATGAAGCTGCTCATCAAAAAGAACCAAGATCTGAGCTCACAAGGCAACCACTGGTGATGAGACTACTCCAGCTTCCAGTTCTCAGCCCAAGGATAAAGGCAAGGCTCCAATAACTGAGGAAGAAGTTGAAGATGATGATGAAGAAACTGAGGAAGAGGAGGACCCTGAACAGTATCGTCTGACCAGGAGGAGGCCTGGATCATCTAAAATCACTATCTAGGCACTTCTAGGTCACTGCACCTAAATCTAGGACTATAGTTTATCTTTTGTTTTAAGTGCTGGACACATGGTCTGTAAAACTGGATATTTTCTTTACTGTTTATGAATGCTTTAACTAAGTATTGTGTTATGGATGTTTTTTTTCTTGGATGATATGATTGGTATATATGTGTGCAATCTGCTGGTTGAATGAATGTTTCTGATTGATATCTGCTCAATGATTAATTTCAAACTGTGATGTACATTTGTATACTGATATTACTTCTGAAAAAATGTATTGCTGGTTGTGATGACAAAAAGGGGGAGAATTGGAATTGGATTTGGTTTACAACTGATGGTATAGAGTATCTAGTTAGGGGGAGTCAGTTTCAGGGGGAGTAATATACTACTCATGTACTTCGTCAGGGGGAGCTGCTATATTTTGTGCTCTATCCAATTGTTTTGTCATCATCAAAAGGGGGAGATTGTCTATCTCAATTCATATATTTTGATGATTACAAAACAATTGGATGTTTCTAATACTTTTTGTAAAGATCCTTTTCAGAAATAAACCAAACAGGTATGTGGAGTTAAAGCAGAAAAAGAAGATCAGAAAGGAATGAAGTATGCTGAGGATGATGTCGGACGCACAAAAGGAAAGTATCGGACGTCCGACATTCTTTGAGCATCTTCGGACGAGTAAAGAACTCAGACTCGGACGTCCGAAGAAGACAAGCCAGGAGTTACTCTATTACTAATTAGGTTCGGACGCTCAACACCTGTGTATCGGACGTCCGACAAACGTTGCTGATCTTCGGACACAACACTCTGGATGCATCGGCCGTCCGAAGGAATTGAAGAAGAAAGTCCAACTATTCATCCTACCCTCGGACGCATGATCGGACGTCCTAAGGGACTCGAGAAAACTTCCAGAACTCATTTATATCGTTCGGACGCATAAAAACCAAGCATCGGACGTCCGACAGCACCAACGGCTAGTTGACTCTTCAGCTGCCTTCTACCCGTTGACAGCATTAATTGAGGAATTCTCTGGTCTCCTATAAAAGGAACAAAGTCAACCACCTCAAAAGAACTTTGTACATCAAGCCTACATCAGATTGTGAGTGATTCAAGTGCTAAAATACTCAAAAGAAACATTTGTATTCCTTGCATGTGCAATCATCGTGCAGTTGTTTTTCAAGTGTGACATAGCTTCTTCAATAGTGTAGCACAGTGAGGGTTTGCGAGTGTTTATAAAACTTCCTTGATTGACCAAGTGTGATTTGGGGCAAGAAGGAAGTGATCTCTTCCTTGTACACATAAGATTGGTTGCAAGTCTATTCAGCTTGAAGTAACTTGGTATATAATAGTGGTGCTCAAACCTCAGTTGTGTTTGAAGCTTGGTTTGGTTCTTTACTCTTATTTACTGCTTTTCTATATAAACTGTTCTTCTCTCCATCTCACTAATACCTGTGCTATTGTATTATCTTGTTCATTGGGAGGCATTTGGGAAAAAGAAAGGCTGTCTGTTCAAAAAGGTAGAATATTTATTAGCAGGTTTTTGAAAGCCTAATTCACCCCCCCTCTTAAGTTGTCCTCGATCCTTACACCAACCTCATAGGTGAGTCAGTTGTATTGAGCCAGCAAGGACTTGGTCGAGAAGGCTGATAAACCCTGAGAACTGTTTACTGAATCTGGATCTGGTATACTCGAGTATTACCTAATTACTGTTTGAGATATTCGGGCCCGGAAAAAGGGTTGAGTGATGGATGGGATTTGGAGAAAGTGGTGTTCTACGAATATTATATCCTTTAAATGCAAACATTAATCGAGAGTCAACGGATTTTCGTATGATTAAGCTTAAGTGGATTTGACTTTTGGAAGCCACCAGTATCCTTAAATTGAACTGTGATTAAATTGTTATAGTACAATATAGTGTTTAGTTATTTATATTACGCCTTTAATTGGCTATATGCTTACATGTTTATTTGGAACCTCACTGAACTTTAACTCATCCCGCTCCTTTTGTTTTCCTTAACAGATCTGGGATGGAACTTTGGTCGAGAACTTTCATAGCTTTAACTTGTCCTAAACTTGTACTTTGGATTGTAACTTTTTGTTTAGAAGACTTTCCTTTTGACTCTTGTAAACTTGAATTTGTAAGTTTGACGTATATTATGTAAATTAAGTGTAGAGTGGTAAGTTTGATTTTTAACTTTATATTTTAAATTTGGGATGTTTGGCGAGGTGATTATATTTCTATAAAGGGTTGTACCCTTTGCTTTTGAAGATATTTCGTTAGTTTTCTTGAATTTCTGGTTCATTAGTCGACTGAGTCTCGGCAAGAGTTGGGCAGGCAGTTTGCTAATCCTTAGGGCTCGCCCTGAGGAGAGATGGGGCTGTCACAGGTGGTATTAGAGCATAGGTTTGAAGTTGCCTGGGCATATTAGAAATTTTTGACTTTAAGATTGTATTTGATCATTTTCATTTAAGAGTACATAAGTTTTATCTATGCTTTGTGTAGGATGGCCAGACCTAGTGGCTCTAGTGATAGTCAAGTTGGCGAGCTGCCCCGTAGGGTACTCCCCATGATTAGGTATCAGATCAGGCCAGGAGGAGCTACCGTGCACGGGAGTCCAGCTAACTGCTATCGGCATTGGGAATGTCGACATATTTTTGCCTATCCTAACCCAGTAGTTTTAGCTATTATGGAGGAGAGGAATGCGCTAGTAAAGGACAATGCTAGGCTTGAAGCTAAAGCGAATCAACTAAGGGAAACTGTAAAGATGCAAGCCAACCGGATTAAGGAACTTGAGAATGACATAGTTGAGAGTCAAGAAAGGACCGATGATCTCTGTGCACAACTTGGTGAAGCCCAGGAGTGACTGGTGAGGGGAACAATGAAGGTGAGGACTAGAGCTGATTTGATCCTGAATGTTTGTGGAGATCTACTTGGAGGCTTTAGCGATGAGGCTTCTAACATAGGAGATGATGCAGGAGCAGAGTCTGCTCAGGAAGGGAGGTCAGCAAGTCCCACGGTGGACTAAGCCTTGACTGTTAGATTACTATTTTGGGTGATTTTGACCATTGTAAATAGAAAGGATAGGGATGTCTTGGTTCGGTGGTTGTACAGTTTTCTTTTGACCTGGTTGTAGCATGATATGGCGTGATGAACTGCGCCTGTACTTTTGAGACTCGTACTTGATACTTTTGGCCTTGTTAGCTTGTAAACAACCGCTATGAGTCCTTGAATGTATATTAACTTTGACTTTGACTTTATTTCGATTTTGGCATTTAACTGCTTTGTGTTTTCACTTGCTAATCGTGATTCTGATTTCATTTTTTCTTTGATTTTGATGATGAATAAGTATCATTATATACCAATGGCTACTTACACCATTAGTTATAACACTCAGACCCTAGACTGGTGAGAAACAATGAATGTAGACAACAACGTGGTCGGGGCCGTGGACGTGGACCCAGGCAAGTCCAGGATCAAAATGAGGAACAAAGATCTGCAGCAAATCAGAACCAAAGACCTGGAGGTAAAAAAAGGGACCAGATAGCTACAGCTATCAATTGTATGACTGACTTGTTAGCTAGATTGGTTGACCAGCAAGGTCAAGTGCCTAGTAATCAGTAAAGGGACCCTGAAGTAGGTGAAGTTAGGGCCATAGAATGGTTCCAAAAATTTTCTCCTCTTAAATTTCTTGGAGGACCAGATCCCAAAATTGTCGAAAACTGGTTTGAAAGAATGGTAGATATATTTGCTGCATTACACTACACCAAAGAAAGACAAGTGACTTTCACCGTTTTCTAGTTAGAAGGACGGCCCGCCCCTGGTGGGATGTAGTAAGGGCAAAATGGGATAGGGAGCAAACTCCACGTACCTGGTTTAACTTCGCTCGAAAATTTAATGAGAAATTTCTTCCGCCTTTAATTCAAGAAAAAAGAGAAGATGAATTTATCAAACTGCGCCAAGGCATTTCGAGTGTGGCAGAATATGAGACCCAATTCACCAGACTCTCTAAATTTGCTCCGAAACTAGTGGTTAATGAGCAAAAACGCATAAGGCAATTTATACAGAGTTTGAATGTAGAAATCCAAAAAAACTTAGCTGCAACTCAAATCAATACGTTTAAAGACGCTCTTGAGAAAGCTCAACGAGTAGAGAAGGCCCGATTTCAAGTTTGGACTTTTCAAGCAAAGAGACGTGGTGCATCTAGTAGTACTACTGGATGAGGTGATCAAAATATACCACCTCCTAAGTTTGGAAGAGGTTCTGGTGGAGTTCATATCATAGGGACACCGAGAGGAGCTCCATCCAGAGGGGTTCAAAATGGAAGAGGACAACAGAGAACTATCTGCCAAAGAGCTGCTGCACCTGTTCCTCGAGTAAGTTGTGGATATTGTGGTAAGACAAACCACACCGAGGATATTTACTGGTGAAAAATGAGGAAATGTCTCCGTTGCGGAAGTTACGAGTATCATATCACAGCCTATCCTGTTAAAACCCATGAAGGAAATGAGGGTGTACAGTCAGAGAAGTCAAACCCTAAGCAACCAACTGCTAGTGGGAGTAGACCGAAAGTCTCTGCGATGGTTTATGACTTGGACCATCAACGAGCTCCTGAGTCATCTGAGGTAGTGGAAGGTACAATCCCTGTATTCCACCGCTTAGCTAAGCTTTTAATTGACCCTGGGGCAACCCATTCTTTTGTAAATCCTACCTTCATGTGTGGTATTGATGTGAATCCTATTAAATTACCCTATGAATTGGAAGTTAGAACACCTACTGGGGATCAAAACCTAATTACCTACATGGTTTATAAAAATTGTGAGGTTTGGGTAGGAGAATGGAAGTTGGTGGTAAATTTGCTAAGTTTAGACATCAAGGGGTATGACGTGATTATAGGCATGGATTGGTTGGCCCGTTATAATGCTCAGTTTAATTGCAAGACTAAGGTGGTGAAGTTTTGTATACTAGGAGAGGCAACTCTAAGATTGGATGTGAGAGGTAGATTAGTCTTGTCCGCACTTATTTCGGGAATTCGAGCCAGGAAGTTATTGAATAAAGGGGCGCAGGGTTACTTGACTTTTTTAATTAATACTCCTGGAGATAAGGTGAAACTGAAGGATGTGTTAGTAGTAAATGAATTTCTCAATGTTTTTCCTGACGAGTTGAAGTCGATGCCACCAGAAAGGGAAATAGAATTTAAGATTGATTTGGTGCCTAGAACCGCTCCTATTACGAAAATTCCATACCGAATGGCCCCTGCCGAATTTAAGGAACTAAAACTACAGTTACAGGATTTGTTAGAGCGCGAGTTTATTCAAAAAAGTGAATCACCTTGGGGAGCGCCTGTTCTATTTGTTAAAAAGAAGGATGGTAGTTTGAAACTCTGTATAGACTATTGCAGCTTAAATGATGTCATGGTGAAAAATAAATATCCTTTGCCGCACATCGACGAGTTGTTTGATCAGTTTCAAGGAGCAGTGATTTTTGTGACGCCCCCACTTCTCCCTAAGGCGAACCAAAGGGTATCCGCGGGACGCCTGCCCAGCTCTCGCCAGGACTCACTACAATCCATCATTCAAAAGCTCGAAATACTTTAAGTAACTTCCATACATAATTAAAGTACTTCAAATATCTCACACTTACAATTATGTAACTTTCAAGCTTAAATACAACCCAACGAAAAAGGATACAATAGCCATCCGTTATAATATAACTTAAAATCTTCGAAAGAAAGCAATCTAGTACTACTCACGAGTACCCTTGGTCTCGAACCCTGTAAAAGAAAACCACAACGTGGGATGAGCTACACAGCCCAGTGAGGTTCAAAGACACTCTAACAGTTCAAATAAATCAAGTAGATTGGGCATATCATATGCATGGTTCAAGGTTACACAATGGCATGTTATCATGAGGTGATAATCATTGTACGGGTAATTTGAGACATTTATCATGAGACAGTTATTATGGTTCAAGATATTGGCATGTATAGCTCACGAGTGATTGGAGCATATTACAGGCATAGCTCAAGATTTTATATTGGCATTTTAGCATGAAACAATTATCATGATACCAGGTAAACATATACTGTAGGATACGGTGTTCCAACGGAACTCTGTCGGTCATCTGCACCTTATGACTTCCGGATCCCCTCGGTTTGACTGGCCATCACCTTATCCCTCAAGTGGTAATACTCGAGTATACCGAAACGGTGGCCCAGGGTTCCAACCTATCCGACCGAGCTCAGTCCTGGCTCGAGTAGGTCAGTAACCAAGGGCAGGGCCCAAGTTCAGCTTAGAGCTTACAACATGCACAGGTAGCCAAGTAATTCGACAAAAGGTAAACTTCATCATTTGAGTAGGTCGAGTGAGGTAAAGTACACACTCGCCTAACAATGATGGACAGCTTCATATAACATGTGATTCATGATAATCAAGTAATCAAGTGGATACTTAGCACGTAAGCACCTAAACCAGACAAGTTGATTTCATGGGAGCATGTAATTCACGGATATCGAATAGTCATATAGATTGGAAATCATGTGAGCAAATAGTCAAGTAATTAGGTAGTCATGTGGGTTGGTAAACGGTTCACGGTTAACGGTTAACGGTTCACGGTTGACGGTTAATTGACAGGCATTTGTCATATGAATAGGCCATCATTGGCCGTTATCCCATTTTTACCATGTGAGAGTCGAGGAGATTCGCTCCAACGACGTATGTAACCTTAGCATACCAAGTCATGTTATTTGAGTATTTTCAAGCATGAGTTATTCATCTCAAAAGAGAACGAGTGCGATAAAATACACACTCGACCCTATTTCTCAAAATCAAGTAGGCTAAGTAAACAATCTAGCAAGTTAAGCATGTATCGAGTTCATATGGTCATTTGATATGGTTAATCATTTAACCAATTCATGTAGATATGTAATGCAAGTATACATTCCTTAAATAGGCATGAGTATGGTAAATACTTAACACATAGTACTTAGCACTTAATAATCATGAAATAAACATGTCCTAAACTTATTCAAATACGTATTCCTATATGGAACACTCACCTAATCAAAACAAGCGAGTAATTCTCAAACAAGCATTTTAGGTGTCCGCTCCGAGATCCTCTTGAAGGTCCCCTCGAGTGCCTGAGCAAACAATCGTTGTCTATTACACACTATCGTTTAAAATCTCCAATTATCACGAAGGGTCACACACTAGTACAATCTAGAAAATATCGCAATGATGAGCCTAAATTTCCTCTAAAAATCAAGGCCCAAGAGTGGAGTTAAAAAAACTCAAGAATAATCCGATTTTTATCCCCAAAATCATTGGATGGAAGCAAGTAGGTATGAAATCAAGAAAATCATTTTCCAAACGAATGACCGAAGTCGGATGAAGATACGACACGTCACCATCCGGCCAAGAACAGGCCGGATATCCTGTCGGATTTCTATGAAAATGTTTCCCGCGCAAATATTTTCAAAAAGCTAAGAATTATCGGATTTAGGGGCATTGTTGGAAAAATCATAACTCATTCTCTGAAAGTCCAAAATTGGAAAACTTTGTACCATTGGAAATCTCTTTGAAAGTACTAAAAGTTCTTAGAAGACACTTTTCAATGAATCCAAGTGGAAGACATTCAAAAATTGGCTCAAAGTTGGTAACTTGAATTACCAAGACAGATTTAAGTTGGTTTTTGGCCAACTTTGGAAATTCGGCAAAATTCACTTGTTTTGAACTAACCTTTGAAATTTGGAAATCAATTAATGTTGCAATCCAAGAGTATAACAAAACAAGCGGAACAAGAAACGGAGTTTTGAGCACCAAGATATAGTAGCTCCAAGTTGAGCACCAAAACTGTTGGGCTATTTTCCAGGTTTAAAAACTAGATTCGAAGTATCATTTGGTCACCGAGTTGGCATTGGAAATTCATCAAACTTGGTACACTAAATCTTTCATGTGTGAACAACATTTCTACCAAGTTTCATACAAAAACTCTCACGGTAATGCAATCATTAAAACAACCAAAGTTTATGAAGAGTTTCAAGGCTAAACTACCTTCTCACTTTTCTTTTGTTTACAAACTTTTTGTACCATGAAATCAGTTTCAAATCTCTCCATTATTGAAACCAAGAGTTCATAACATCCACTGAGCAATTTAAAGACCATTGACATCCAAATTTTCGAAATAAAACTCTCCAAATCAGATTTGACCATTT
This sequence comes from Coffea arabica, assembly GCF_036785885.1. Classification (NCBI taxonomy): domain Eukaryota; kingdom Viridiplantae; phylum Streptophyta; class Magnoliopsida; order Gentianales; family Rubiaceae; genus Coffea; species Coffea arabica. The sequence goes on along the minus strand of NC_092320.1, from coordinate 43,953,506 downwards.
GGCTAAGAGAAAACGAAAGTTTTCCAGATTCGATGAGCGAATTTTGTGACATCATTTGTATATCAAAATAGTCTTAGAATATTACCAAATTTTGCAGAATTAAGCCTCCATATGAGGATTACTCTTCTATCAAATTTTATTTGAAAATTCACACGGGAAGGTAGTTAACTAAACCATCAAAGTTCAAGAAATTTCCCAAGGTAAACTGTCTTCTAGCTCTTCTTTCCTTTTTAAACATTTTGTCCAAAGCAACCAACCCAAATCTGGTTTATTTGTGAAAAAAAGTCCAAGGAACATCTAATATAAAGTTTGGTAGATGTTGGACATCAAAGTTTCCAAAACAACAAGTCCCAAATCATTGTTAGTTACAAATCTGTCCAAGTGGAAAATTCTATCACTGTAGCAGTTTCAAACTTTGGCCACAACTCACTCAATTCAACTTGGAATTGGGCGTAGTTGATGGTGTTGGAAAGCTCTCTTATAAATCTGAATTTTATCAGAAGAAATCATTTTTGAAATTCTATCCACAAATAGCTCTTTTTTGAGCATCAAGATACAAGTCCTGTCCTGTCTCCTGGAGAGAAACGAAACAGGACAGTGATTTTCAATCGAATGGTGTGGCTCACTCAAGTGGAAACAGAACGTACATTTGGTACCAATGGAAAGATGGGAATGTCTAGTTTCCAATGCCGCAAACGGCACTTGATTTCGACATCGGAGTAAAGAGTTATGGCCGATACAAAATGACTGCCTGGGCAATACGGGATTCATTTTCCAGTTTTGCTAACTTTGGAAATCAACTCATTTGACCAACCAAATCATGTTATTTTTCAATGAAATTTTGTACACACTCACAATAACATGTAAAAAACATAATCAAGTCATTAATACCTCAAAATTGTGCACAAAATGGTCGGACAAGGCAGGGGTAAAACGGTCACTTTTGCTCCAAGCACCTCCTTTGATTTTCTACCAACAATACAACATTAATCTACTAATATAAGCACTAAACCACCATTAATTTCATCATCCAACATCAAATCAGTCCTTCCATCAAAAGTGGGAGTTCATAGAGCCCACACAACACAAATCCACCATAAACAAGGCCACCCACAAGCATGCAAGAGTTTATACGCGCAATTTAACCTCCATAAAACAAGATTTCGGTAGTTGATCGTTACCTACTTGTGTAGTGAACAAAGTCAGAATTTTTGGCCTTCCTTAGCACAAGAAAAACCGTGAATAGCAGGTCCTTTTCTTAGCTCAATGGGATCTCTAAATGTTTAGTTAAGTGTAGTTCGAATCTGGAGTGAATTGGAAGAGGTTTGATGAAGATTTGATGAAGGAAAAATGAAGAACTTGGTCTTGTTTTTCCTTGGAGTTGCACGGCTGGAATGAAGAAGGAAAAGAAGAGTTGCATGGCTGTTTGAGGTGATAAAGTGGAGGGTTTTGATCTGGTGTGATGCATCCATGTGAAACTAAAATATGTGGCTCTCATTGATTCGAAGGTCAACTCTTTTTCCCGCGCGTTTCGTGTTCGATTCCTCTCGAATTTGTTTCACTAGTGCACTAAACCTCTAATGCACTTATATTCATATAAATATTATTCACTCTCAATCATCCCAAAATAAGGGTCTAAAGTTCCTAAATTTAAATCGCGCGTATAAAAACGCGTATCTCCAATTTAAGCGCGATAACGCGAAATTTCCGAGAAATTCTTATAACGATAGTACTAATAACTATCACTTGAGTATTTAAACATTAAAATACCTAATTTAGATCCATTGTACATGTCTCTAATATTTCAAACTTATTATACTCTCAATCGGTCAAGATTTCTAAAGACGTGTTCACTATTTTCACTAAACGAGCTTCCGGAAATTAATTTTTGAAACAAGTCACTTGAAAAATATAATGAAACTATATTTCCATGTAATTAGGTCTCAAGAGCTTAAAAAATAATATTCGGAGTAAAAGGCTAAATAAATAATTAAATAAGTTAGAAATAGGAGATTAAATAAGTAAATTTTTTTACGAGTCCTCACAATTTTCTCTAAGTTGGACTTGAGCAAGGTTGCTATCAGTTATGAATTAAGTAGGAGGATATACCGAAAACTGCTTATAATTCTAGATATGGACATTTCGAGTTTGCAGTGATACCATTTGGTTTAACGAATGCTCCAACTACTTTCATGGATTTAATGCATCGAGTCTTTAAACCTTATTTGGAACAATTTGTCGTGATATTTATAGATGATATCTTGGTATATTCTAAGACTCGAGAGGATCATGAACGACATTTGAGGGTAGTTTTGCAGACCTTGAGAGAACAACAGTTAAATGTCAAGTTTAGCAAGTGCGAGTTTTGGTTTGAGCAGATTTCTTTTCTAGGGCATGTAATATCTAAAAATGGCATTTCTATGGATCTAGTGAAAGTAGAAACCGTATTTGAGTGGAAACAGCCAGAAACGCCAATTGAGATCCGTAGTTTCTTGGGTTTAGCCAAGTACTACCATCGGTTCATCAACGATTTCTCCAAATTAGCTGGACCTTTAACCGATCTAACGAAAAAGCATGGTCAATTTGTCTGGGGTTCTAAGTATGAAACTAGTTTTCGAGAATTAAAGAAACGGTTAATTTCGGCGCCAGTCTTAGTCTTACCAAATGGAAAAGACAGTTTCTCTGTATATACTGATGTCTCAAGAAAAGGTTTGGGATGTGTTCTAATGCAGAATGGAAGTGTGATTGCCTGTGCCTATAGGAAATTAAAATCGCATGAGCGAAATTATCCGACTCATGACTTGAAATTGGCCGCAGTAGTTTTTGCCCTAAAGAAGTGGAGGCATTACTTATATGGGGTGACTTTTGAGATTTATATTGACCATAAGAGTTTGAAATATCTATTCTCTCAAAAGGAATTAAACTTGAGATAACGTCAGTGGGTGGAATTTCTTGAGAATTATGACTGTACAATTAACTACCACTTGGGAAAGGCCAATGTTATAGCGGATGCCTTAAGTCAGAAAGTTCAAATAGCTAGATTAATGGTCAAAGAGTGAAAATTATTGGAAAAAGTGAGTGAATGGAATCCAGTTGGATCGACAGAGAGTGATTTTGGAAAATATCACGGTGAAATCGGATTTGTTGAACCGAATAAAAGAAGTTCAGAAGAATGACCGGATGGTACAAAAATGAGTAGAAAAGTGCAAAAAAGGGAAATCTCAAACTTTAATGTGAGTTTCGAGCGTATTTTGAAATTTCGTGAGCGGATAGTGGTGCCGCAAGATGAAGTGATAAAAAGATACATTTTGGGAGAGGCACATCGATCTAAGTATACAGTACATCCCGGGAGCAGTAAAATGTACCAGGATTTAACGGGACTGTATTGGTGGGATAAAAGGAAGAAGGAAATTACTCAGTTTGTCAAGAAATGTTTAGTGTGCCAACAAGTGAAAACTGAATATCAGAAACCCTCAGATCTTCTACAACCTCTTGAAATCTCTGAGTGGAAATGGGAACATATTTCGATGAATTTTGTGTCAGGATTACCCCGTACTAAAAAAGGGCATGATGCATGATACGTCCCTCGATCAACGCATTTCGAGACACGTAGCACATTTGCCCAAGGATCTAGTAAGGTTGTCCCACGGTAAGTATGTTCCCATTTCAGCACCCATTCTCTGTATGGTTAGGCTTACGACAATAACCACAAATAACTTGAGGAACTACAGTCTGACCACTTGGAGATGTCTTCATCGATTGCCCTCATCCATTGTAGCCTCCTCTTGATTGAGTCCTTTTTGGTATACTAGATGTCTCTACTCCTCCCGTTCCTTTTTCCTTTTAGAAGATGGGGCATCCTTATCTGCTTATCCAGGAGGACGACTAGAAGTGCCCCTTTTCTTGGCATGAAAATCTTTAACTTGCAGCCTTGCACTTTCAACTCTCTGTGCCTTCTCTAGGGTTTCGGTGAAAGTAGATATTTAGGCAGCTGTTAACCCCTCTTGAATATCCATATTAAGTCTCTGTACAAATCGCCTTATCCTTCTCCTCTCAGTGGCTACCAGTTCTGGAGCGTATTTAGAAAATTTAGTGAATTTTCCCTCATACTCAGCCGCGCTAGACGTCTCTTGCTTCACTTTTATGAATTTGTCCTCCCGTTTCTCATGAACCAAGGGCGATAGAAACTTCTCATTAAACTCTCTTAAAAGGTTTTTCCAGGTCCAAGGAGTTTGTGTTCTTTCCCATTTTCCCTTATCACATCCCACCAAGCGCGTGCTGCACCTTCAAACTGAAAGACAACAAAGTCACTCGCCTCTCCTCTGCATAATGTAGGACGGCGAAAATATTGGTCATTCTTTCTAGCCAATTCTCCGCTAATTCGGAATCAAGTCCTCCAATAAATTTAGGCGGATTAAATTTCAAAAATTGCTCCAAGGCTCTATCTTCCCCTCTATCCTGAGCCCCGGGCTGGTTAAGTGGCCCTGGATCCTGTCTTTTAGCTAACCGTTCAAGGATATCAGTCATCCTATTAATGGCAATAGCCACTTAGTTACTCTCTACATTTTCTTGTCCTTGGATCGGTCCAGTTGCTGATCCTTGTTCATTCCCTTGAGGTTGGTTTTGCCTAGTTCCTCGCCCACGACCTCGACCACTCCTACGTCCATCCATAATCTTAGTTATGCCTAGCGCAAGAAATAAAAGTAATTACGCGAGAAAATGCTTAAAATAAGAGCCAATCATGAAAACATTAGAAATAACAATAATTAACATATATTTACACTTCAAGATCCATACAATTAGCAAACTTTGGGGTATTACAAAAATATAGCACACAGGTGCCACAAAAGTGCAATCAGTTATGCATATCAAAAGTAGAGCCAAGTGCCTCAAAAGTAGGCAACACAGTCAAACAAAATACAATAGTCTTAGCACTAGCATCACCCCAACTATTTGTAACCACAAAAGTAAAAAACTTGTCACTCTAGGTCTAGTCCACAGTAGGGCTATCAGGTGGAACCTCCTCCTTTGGATCCTCTTCCTTAGGAGTACCCTCAAGAGTCGGACTTTGTACAGTATCCATCACCTCATCAATCATCATAGAGATGTCGGATAGAATCCTGGAAGCCCGATTCCGGACCTCCTCGACTATTCTACTGAGTCGAGCTCTAACCTTCCGAACCTCTTCACGTGCGGCCTCAGTCCTAGCCACCTCGTCTACCATAGTCCCCTCCAACTCTACAATCCTGTCACCCTGAGCATCCACCATGGCGCTTAGCTCCTCAACCTCCTAAAGTAAAGATCTGTTGGTATTCACCAACTGGCGATGCTCATCATCAAGAGCAAATACGAGATCATTCGGATAAGCGTATGTCACCCTACAAATACATCGAGGATACCTAGTAGAAGGTAAGTAACGTACATGAGCTCCTCCACCAAGAGTTCGGTGGTAAATAGGCCTAAGAGACTCTACATGGCTATTGGCATGACCGTGACCATTAGCGGCATGTCCATTCCATTATCCATCCCTGCAAAACAACCATAATTCCCAGGTTTGAAACTTAAAGTTACTAACTCGCTCAAACATTACTTAAGGTACGACTAAATTATCTAATCTCAATTCTCTAGTGTAAAGTCTCTAAGATATCTCCCCAAATAAATCTCTAAACCTAGGTTCTTTGCCACCAAATGCCATTTAAGAAACTCTCAAGTACTAATTCTCTTTAACCATAGGAATACAATAGATTAATAGTCAAGTGAATCCTACGGTCCGGTATCCTAAATTTTTGTCTAAGATACACTACAAAGATCTGAAACCTAGGCTCTGATACCAACAATGATGCCCCCACTTCTCCCAAGGACAAAGCCAAGGGTATCCGCGGAACGCCTGCCCAACTCTCGCTAGGACTTGATATAATTTCAGTTCAAGTTTAATACAATAATAACTATTAATACCAGACAACGTAAGAAAAGAAGTCACTTCCATACATAGATATTCAATCTTACATTACAAGTTTCAAAATATATCCACTTTTCCAAAATAGACAACTTCCATAAGATGTCTAGTCAAGTACATTCCCAAAATTCTAGTCAAAAGAGCCATCAAGCAGGCTTCTCCATAATTCCTTCCAGTTCAGCTCCTGTTAAGGAAAACAAATCTAACGGGGTAAGCGGATGCTCGTGAGGCCAAGAAAAAAATAAAACATGTACATGCGAATACATAGTTCAAGTAATAAGTAACAATAACATATGTATAAGAATTAAAGCCAAAAAATTCAAGTAATTCACAATTTATAATATAACACACTTATTAAAAATACAGGAGCTCTTAGGAGCTAATTTCCACTTGTTTCGCCAAGGCTCGATCCGATACCCCTCGTGATGACACTCCGTCATCCGGGTAGATATTAAATCCGTAGAACCTTCACTTACTATTTCCTCCATCCACCATACCACCCTCTCGGATCCATAACCAAAGGCGCACGAAAAAGGCGATATTACACGAGTATGCTGAACAAGATCTCAAAAGATCAAGTTTTTTAAGAACATGCACGAAAAGGGCGATACTCCACGAGTATGCCAAACAAGATCTCAAAAGATCAAGTTTTGTTTTGTAATATTCTCATAGTTCATCAAGCTTCTCGACCAAACTCATGCCGGCTCGAGTCACAAGATTGGCCAATGAGATTTTGGCGCTCCCCACGAGTACACGTATAATAGTCGATGAGGTTCACTCCATCGACATACAAGTCATTTTCACGTATAATACACGTATGAGTCAAATAAAGGAGAACGAGTGCGATAAAATACACACTCGCCTCATTAAGTTATGTTCATGTATACAAGTAAGATTAATCAAATAAACATGACAAATCATGCACTTGACACTAACCGATTCAAAATAAATGAGCAAACAAAGCTTTAAGTGTCCGCACCGAGACTCCCTTCGAAATCTCCTTGAGCGCCTGAACAATTAACAAGTATTTCTTACTCATAATCATGTATTTATCAATAAAGAAGTTACACTCATTTAGACTAGTCAACACCTCAAACAAAAAACCTTAGCCATTCAAAATAAAGGCTTAAAAGTGAGGTTTTATTAACACAAGAAAAACATATTTCCTTTATGAAATCAAGTTTAAAATGTTCAATTAATATCAAAGGATAGGGAAGAGTTTCTCATTTCCCTTCGAATCAGAAAATTTCAGTTTTGCACGTCAAACTTAGAAAAATCAGTACTTGCACTCAGAAGGTCCAAAATTGGAAAACTTTATACCATTGGAATCTTGGTTCAAAGTACTAAAAATTCCTAGAAGACACCTTTCCAGGGTTCTTAACAAGTATTTCTCACTCACAATCATGTATTTATCAATAAAGAAGTTATACTCATTTAGACAAGTCAATACCTCAAACAAAGAACCTTAGCAACTCAATATAAAGGTTCAAAAGTGAGGTTTTATTAACACAAGAAAAACTGATTTTCTTTATGAAATCATGTTTAAAACATTCAAACACTATCAAAGGATAGGGAAGAGTTTCCAAAACTCATTTCCCTTCGAGTTGGAAAATTTTAGTTTTGCACGTCAAATTTAGAAAAATCAGAACTTGCACTTATAAGGTCCAAAATTGGAAAAATTTATATCGTTGGAATCTTGGTTTAAAGTACTAAAAGTTTCTAGAAGGTACATTTCCAAGATTCTAAACATAAAATATTCAAATTTCAGCTCAAAGCAGCTAATATAAGCATACAAGACAGTTTCAATCATGTTTTTTGGCAAACTTTGGAAATTTGGAAAAATTCACAAAAAAGTGAACTAGCCTCTGAAATTTGTAACACAATAAGAATTCCAATCAAGGTTTCAAACACAACAAACGAAACTAGATTCGGAGTTTTGAGTATCAAGATATAGCAGCTCAAAGTTGGCCAAAATTTAAGACTGTTCTGTGAATTTTTCAGATTTGAAAACAAATTTTGGAACTTCAGTTGGGTATCGAAATGGTCTTATAATAATACCAAATTTGGTAAAATTTAACTTCCATATGAGTACTATTCCTCTATCAAATTTCACATAAAAAATCGTACGGGTAGTTCAAGAAATTTCCAAGACAAATCTGTCTTCTTGCTTTCTTTTCCTTTTCAAACACTTTGCACCATAAAATCAGTCTCATTTTGGTTCATTTGTGAAACCAAAGTCCAAGAAACATTTCAAATACAATTGATAGCTGGTTGACATCAAAATTTTCAAAGCAAAGCATCTAACAAACAACCAAATCAATTGGCCAGCAAAAAGTAAGGTTTTTCCAGCTCTGCTGCAGTTTACAAATTGTACCATATCTCACTCAATACAACTTGGAATTGAGAATGGTCAGTGGCATTGAAAACTAGATTCAAAAGGCCACATTTCATCACAAGAAGTCATTTTGAAAATCAATTCATAGGTAGCTCGAATTCAAGCGACAAGTCGCAGCTTCTCATTGCCATTCGAACAGAACAGCAGAACAGAACAGGAGATTTTGGTGAATCACTACAGATCATTCAGTTTGAACTAGATGGTACATTTTATACCGTTGGAAAGATACAACTATTTAGTTTCAAATGCCACAAACGACACTCGATTTCAACACCTGTACAAAAAGATATGTTCAATCAAAGGGACACTGTCCAAGCTGTCCGAACACAGTTTCCAGATTTGATTAAATTTCAAAATTTCATGTTTTGCTCAACCAATTCAAATGATTTTTGGCAGAAACTTTCTGCACAACATATATACATCAGTTTCAAAGTCATTTGAGCATAAAAATTCGAACTAAATGTACGGCACAAATAGGACAGATTTCGGTCAGCAACCATGCGAAGTTTTCCTCCAACTTTCCTTTGATTCTATATCCATAATCATCTTAACCAACACTTAAACAACTCAAATCAAGCATTATATCATCATATCAGCCCATACAACCAAGGTGGGAATTCATAGGGTCCACATCAACCATTCCAACCCAAGTAACAACAACAATAATGAAGCTACAAGCTTCAAAGTTAAGAATAAAACCCATTAAAGCCAAGAATGAAAGATTGGATGGTGTTGGATGGTTACCTCCTAGCTTTAAGAGAAATTAGAAATTTTGATCACTAAAACTCCAAGAAATCTGCCAAGATCAAGTCTTTCTTCTAGCTTAAGTGAATTCCCAAGTGATTTTGAGGTTGGATGGTGATTTGTGAAGGATTTGGAGCAAGATTTGAAGTGAAGTAGTGAAGAGCTTTTCTTCTTCTTCTCCTTGAAGAGTTTCGGCTAGCTTGAGGGGAAGGGAGAGAGAGTGTGCTGATGAATGAAGCTTCTTGGAGAAGCTTGGGTGATTTGTGGTTAAAATTTGCACAAAAGTCAACTATGAATACTACTCGCACGCGAGGGTTTCGTGTTCGTTTTCTCTCGAGTTTGTTTCACTTGTGCACTAAACCTCAAATGTACTTCCCTTAACATTATAATTATTCACTCTTAGTAGTTTAGAATAAATTTTTTAAATCTCCATTGGGTCGATTTGACGCGAAAACGCAAACTTCCGATTCGCGCGCGATAACGCGAAAATTAAAAGGAATTCATGTAACGATAATATAACTAACTAATACTAGGGTAATTAATCTTAAAAATAACTATTTTAAGAATGAAACATGAGTCCTCAAATCTTCAAGATCGTTGCACTCTCGGATCGAATATTGCCTCAAAAACGTGAACTCGTTATTCCTTACCAAACGAACTTCCGAAAAATAATTTTTTTCTAATGAAATATCTTAAAAACATAAAGGAGACATAAATCCATATAAATGGATTTAAAATGGTTGAAATAAATAATTCAGAGAAAATGAGTGAATAAATATTTAAATACGCTAGTAAATAAGATAAAAATAAGAAAATTTTTCGGGTCCTCACGTCCTTCCCTCCTTAAAAGGAATCTCGTCATTGAAATTCACACTTAGGATAATATCATACCCCTTAATAGTCATGCTGATCAGATCAATCAATAACTTACACTCTCCAACCCATATCTCACAATTTCTATTCACCCAATTAGCGGTCAAACTTTGATTCTATCTCATGCATCTAGGGTTTTGCAAAAGAGTGTGTCATACTAGGGTCACTTAGAACCTTAGATAAACAATGAAAAGCAAGAATTATACCTTCAATGACCTTAGCGGGATCGGAACCTTGTTGATAGTCTAATGTACAAATCCTAGTTGGCGCTTTAGGTCGACTGCCTCCAGCACTAGATTGTTTAGATACCGACTTGTCTGACCGTTGGGCAATACCTCTTTCCTTCGGTATACTCAGACAGTTCGCAATTTGATGTTCAGTGCTGCTACAATACAAACACTTTCTTGATTTCTTCCAGCACTCATTCTCTGTATGGTTAGGCTTATGACAATAACCACAAATAACTTAAGGAGCTACAGCCTGACCACTTGGAGGTGTCTCCCTCAGTTGCCCTCGTCCATTGTGGTCTCCTCTTGATTGAGTCCTTCTTGGTATACTAGATGTCTCTACTCCTCCCGTTCCTTTTTCCTTTTAGAAAGTGGCACACCCTTATCTGCGTGTCCAGGAGGATGACTAGCGGTGCCCCTTTTCTTGGCATGAAAATCCTTAACTTGTAGCCTTGCACTTTCGACTCTCCGTGCCTTCTCTAGGGTTTCGGTGAAAGTAGAGATTTGGGCTGCTGCTAACCCTCTTGAATCTCCACATTAAATTCCTGTACAAATCGCCTTATCATTCTCCTCTCAGTGGCAACCAATTCTGGGGCGTATCTAAAAAGTTTAGTGAATTTCCCCTCATACTCAGTCACGCTAGACGCCCCCTGCTTCACTTTTATGAATTTGTCCTCCCGTTTCTCTTGAACCAAGGGCGGGAGAAACTTCTCATTAAACTCTTTTAAAAGGTTTTTCCAGGTCCAAGGGGTTTGTGTTCTTTCCCATTTTCCCCTTATCACATCCCACCAAGCGCGTGCTGCACCCTCAAACTGAAAGACAGTAAAAGTCACTCGCCTCCATTCCGCATAATCTTAGGCGGCGAAAATGTTGGTCATTCTTTCTAGCCAATTCTCCTCTAATTCGGGGTCAGGTCCTCCAATAAAGTTAGGCGGATTAAATTTCAAATCTTCCCCTCTATCCTAGGCCCTGAGTTGGTTAGGTGAGTCTGGACCCTGTCTCTCAGCTAACTGTTCAAGGATATCAGTCATCCTATTAATGGCAGTAGCCACTTGGCTACCCTCTACATTTTCTTGTCCTTGGGTCGGTCCAGTTGCCAATCCTTGTTTATCTCCTTGAGGTTGGTTTTGCCTAGTCCCTCGCTCACGACCTCAACCACTCCTACGTCCGTCCATAATTTTAGTTATGCCTAGCGCTGGAAATAAAAGTAATTACGCGAGGAAATGTTTAAAATAAGAGCCAATCATGAAAACATTGGAAATAACAATAATTAACATATATTTACACTTCAAGATCCATACAATTAGTAAACCATAGGATATTACAAAAATATAGCACACAGGTGTCACAAAAGTGCAATCAGTCATGTATGTCAAAAATAGAGCCAAATGCCTCAAAAGTAGGCCATACAGTCAAGCAAAATACAATGGCCTTGGCACTAGCATCACCCCAGCTATTTCTAACCACAAAAGTCAAAAGTTTGTCAGTCTAGGTCTAGTCCACAATAGGGCTATTAGATGGAACCTCCTTCTCAGGATCCTCCTCCTCAGGAGTACCCTTAGGAGCCGGACTCCATACAGTATCCATCACCTCATCAATTAGCATAGAGGTGTCAGCTAGAATCCCGGAAGCCTGATTCCGGACCTCCTCGACTATCCTAGTGAGTCAAGCTCAAACCCTCCTAATGTCGTCACGTGCTGCCTCAGTCCTAGCCACCTTGTCTACCATAGTCCCCTCCAATTCTACGATCCTATCACCCTAAGCATCCACCATGGCGCTCAACTCCTCAACCTCCTGAATTAAAGATCTGTTAGTATTCACCAACTGGTGACGCTTATCATCAAGAGCAAATATGAGGTCATTCGGATAAACGTATGTCGTCTTATAGATATATCGAGAATACCTAGTAGAAGGTGACTAATGCACACGAGCTCCTCCACTAAGAGCTCGGTAGTAAATAGGCCTAAGAGACTCTACATGGCTATTAGTATGACCATGACCATTAGCGACATGCCCATTTCCATTATCCATCCCTGCAAAACAACCACAATTCCCAGGTTAGAAACTTAAAGTTACTAACTCGCTCAAACATTACTTAAGGTACAACTAAATTATCTAATCCCAATTCTCAAGTGTAAAGTCTCTAAGATATCTCCCCAAATAAATCTCTAAACCTAGGCTCTTTGCCACCAAATGCCATTTAAGAAACTCTCAAGTACTAATTCTCTTTAACCACCAGAATACAACATGTAAAACATGTAAAAGAATTCTCTTTGCCACCAAATAGATTTTTTTTACTCAATTGAATTTAGGGATAAAACATGTAAAAGAATGACTCAAGTAACTTAAGAAACTAACGAAAACAAGAGGAAACAAATGACTCAACAAGAATGGACATATTTGACAAAACCCCTAATGACACAATGGGGAACCCTAACGGAAAACTTAACACAATACACGTACAAAGAAACAAAAAGGGATATTTGATACCTTCAACTAGCTCTGATATGAGCTGATATGTTCCATGCCCTATTTCAAATGTAACTCGTAACATGACAAGCCCCAATGATCTAGAATGGTTGGTATCAACGTTTGGCAATGGAAACCTATACGTTCGGGGATAGCTCAAGGATGTGTAGATTGGGTAGATGATGCCACAATCAAGATAACTATTTGATTGATGAGTCAATAAGCACCCTAGAAACCACTCTAAGATGTTCAAAAGTAGCTTTCAGAAGCCAAAAGAAATTGTTTAACTCAAGAAACTTTTTGCAGGAATAATGCTCAAAGTAGTGTATTAAGCTTCTAAGGTTTGACTATCTGTAGACAAATTATAAACCCAAAGAAGCCAAGACTAAACAACTTAACTAACTAACTAATGAACTAATTAAGGCCCAACATAATATAAGCTAGCCGATTTTATTCTCCTAATTGAAAGGCCCAAACGACTCAAAGGGTTAACCAACTAAATGGGATCCAACTTACATGCAAATTGGCCCAAATTTATTCCCTATAAATGACTATACTAAGCTCACAAAAACTAAGGGGAAAACAACTCAAAACAGCAAACAACTCGATCCAACTTGTCTTAAATTCATGAACTAGGGTTTATGTCATGGATTCTTCATCAACATCTTCAATGTGAATCAAAGTCTTGGTTGGTTGATGTTGATTCTCCAACTCGACCCCTTCAATATACTTATAAGCACCTTCTTGGTCTTGAACAAATCAAACCAATACTTGAAGTGAGTCTTTGAAATTTTTAGCGTGAGCTCACATGACCACACCAACGGAAACCTTCACTAGATCAATACTTGAAACTTGAACCCCACGGATAGCTTGAGCTCCTGCATCAAAAGATCCACTCAATTGGTGCTCATGCATGGTCTCTTATGGTGATCCACATAAACTCTTTTAACTGAACTTCCAAGGTCGAATACTTAAGTTAGATTGATGCTAGTTAATAGGCAAGACCCAGCACACAAGTTGTATACAAAATTCCTAATTCTCTAATTACAAAATTTGAACAAAAGAAGAGACAAAGTGTAGATTCTCTTTCTCTCTCTCTCTCTCTCTCTTTCTCTCTCTTTTTCTATGGCCGAATTTTTTGTTATTTTTCTCACGTTTTATCAAAAAAATCTCATAACTTAATAAATATATTGATCAATCTTGTTAGCAAAAGTTATGAGGATATATATAGAAACAAAGGTTAATTCAATTGATATGGAAGCAAAAAACCATGTTTTCTTTTAGATTTAGTTTTTGTACTCTAATGGGACAATTATATTGGAAGACTTAACCTGATTTGCATCATAATTCCCTCAAGTTTAATTTATCTTACAAACTAAACTATGAATTACAAAAAACTACAAATTTAATTTGTATTATAAATTAAACTATAAGTTGCGAAAAAAAACATATCTTTCATGTCCCCCTTTAAATTTCATTCAATCCAACTAAAGAAGTTCTTGATGTGTGTGACCTATTAGATTCTTATATATGTTAGCAATAAGTATAAGTTAAAATTCTTAATAAATAAGAAATTTATCAATAATTATACTAACTAATTAAGTTATTCTTAAAGATCAATATTGGCATCTGTCAATACACCATAACCACCCAAGTATCGAGTGAAGTCAAATAAATGACTTCACCTTTCAGTAAATGTTTCTTGTGTAATTAATATCCTATACCATACTTTTCTCATATTAGTTTTCATATATGGAGTATGTTCCTATTCCATTAAGACTAACCTTATTTTCTTTTTGCCAAGATATAAATCCAATGAAGAAATATTTAGAAACACTTTCGGAGCCTTATTCACTTAGTACTAAGATTTTTTGAGTTATGATTCTACATATGGCCAATAATGAGATAAATCCTATCATAAGAGATGGTAAATCCTTATAACTTATTCACTATCTTTCCATGTTTCAAAATATATCGAATCATTAATAATTTGAGCAACTCATTTATGAGGAACTATCAGAGAGAGTCAAAAAATAGTAATCCATACTCAAGATACTATGATAACCTTATGTCTAAAGATCACTTACAAAACCACCACTTAGAAATGCTTTGACTAGAATTATTTAAGAATGTCTAATTGTATTAATAACATCTTATGTTGTTAATACTTTACTCAAAATATTTAAGAATAAACTTTAAATTTAATCGAATGAACCTTACCAACATAACTTTTATGATTTTATCAATTGAGTGTATTTTGAGAACTTTATCGTACAAATGCAAATATACAAGTATTCAATATGATAAAAGTGTCATTTATTACAACATTAATAGTTAAAATACATATTAAATCCTAAAAGTTGATTGACTTGTGGGTGTATACACTTTCAATTTTAATAACTTATAATTTAATTCATAAATGAGGTTATAGTTTAAACTTGTAGTTTAATTTGTAAATAAGGTTAATCTGTAAACAAGGCTATAGTTTCTATAATTTATTGTTTAAACTTTAGGGAGTTATAGTGTAAAAGAGGTTAAGTCTGTTAACACAAGAGTTGTATTAGAATAAAAAATTAATTATAAATCGAAACTAATGTCTAGCTCTCAGAAGTATTTGATTAACCTATTTATCGATAAAATAGTCTTATAGCTTATGTTAGCAAAATTAATCAAACATTAATTGAGTTGTGAGATTTTTGAGAAAAAATCAAGGGAGAAAAAGACACACATGTTGCCAAAATAGAGAAAAGAATATTGCCTCTTTCACTCTCTGTTTTGTTTGAATGTTCCTAGTAAGAGAACTAGGATTTCTCCATTTGTACAACTTGTGTGTATGATTAAATTTTTCACTATTTGTTAACACTTTTTAGCTTAAGTGATTTCGACCTTATAGGTTCAACTTAAGAAAGTTTGTGTGTAGGTCACAGTTAGAGGCTAAGCATGCACGCAGCTTCGAGTGGATTGCTGCAATTTCATCTTACTACAAATTTCCCTCAGTTTAAGAAGATTTTTATATTTTGAGGTTATCATCTTAAACTAACTTGTGATTACATGAAATTAATCAAAAAGTTGTCTATTAGAAGGAATAACAAATTTTTATTTGCTCACTGCATTACTTGTATGATTCCTTATACAAATATGGATCTAGTGCCTATTGACATAATAATATCTTTCGCTACTATATACACAAGATTAATCTATATTTGTAATTCTGCCATAAAATTTGGTACCCTGTTTATTGTTTTTGTTATTGTAGGGATAATGCAAAAAATCTCCCTTGAAGTTTATGAAAATTTCATTAGGCTCCCTTTAAGTTCAAAAGTTACACCTATCTCTCCTAATTTGATGGTTTCAGTGACCAAACCCTAAAATAACATTGACTTGGTCAAAAATTCAAATACACACCCAAAATTTCCCTCACTTAAAAAGTCTTAACATATTCCTCTAAACAATTAGTATATAATAATCTAGCACAACTATAAGGAATGGGTGCCATATTAATTGCTTGATGAGCAACTTTGGCAATAATTTTATAACTATTATGGGCTACTTTTGATCATGGGGCTATAGATTTTCAAGTGTTGCATAATTCTTTTAGAGATTGTGAATTTTTAAAGTGGTGAAACTAGCATAAGTTGGTTGTGGTTTTAGTTGCTTCTTTTTGAGTTATTGTTGATTATGATACCTAAAGAAACAAAAAAAGAAGGGATAAACAAATACGTCACATTCCAAGTTAACTTGTTAATAAAAGGTCAATAGTTCAACATTTATTTACAATACAAGTTAGGAATAGTATTGATAGTTTTATGGTTTCGCTAGGGAAGTAGAAAAGGCTCATAAGAAGGGAAAAGTGAAATAAAAAATAATTCTATAACCATTTTTACCCTAAGGTTTATGACAATTTCATTCGGCTCCTGTCAGGTTTTACAAATTACACTGACCTCCCTTGTCACAATAATATGACTATAATGACCTTCACTTAATAAATAATTCATAGTCTAATGAAATAAAATTTAAAAAAAAAGAGACCTGATCTCTTCCACTATTCTATTTACAAGTTATAGCCAACGACGATTCTCTCTCACTTACTGTCATTTCATTCTCATCCATCAATCCCTTCCTCTGATAACTCGCTTTCAACTTACCACCAACCATGGCCTTTACTTGTAGCCAATCACAACACAAGTAATCCCTTAAACTCTACTATATATTCCTGTTCCTCCTTAATTTCTTCTCTTTGAAATTGCCAAATCACGAGTTTAGTTGAGAGATTAGATTTAATGGTCGAAGTAAAATCTCATTTCATGGTCAAATTAAAAGGAGATGAAGAGATAGACAATAATAATGCAATCATTGGCCAAAATAGGAAGAGAGATTGAAATTGGTAAATTTGCTAATTTATCTATTATCCATCCAAAAAACTTTTTAAAATGTTAATGAGTACATTTATATTTCTTTTTGTGACGCCCCGAAAAGTAGGGTTTTCATTTTATGGATATTTTTGTTGGACGAGCGGAGTAGCACAGTTTTTCAACTCGGACAAGAAAAGAAAAGTTTCGAAAAATGGCAGTGGCCAAATCCGGTCGGATAGCTGGCCGGATTGCCCTGCAGTTTTGAAAAAATTTTGATCAGCCTCGGCCTTGTATCCGGCCAGGAATCCGGCCGGAAATCCGGCCAGATTCTGGCCGGATTGTGACGTGTCACAGCCGGTCAGCTTTGACCGGCTGCCTTTTTCTTCCTTCTTATCTCATTGTTTTGCCTAAAATGTCTCATTTTCTTCCCTGGTTCATCCGAGCTTCATAGAGAGAAAATACTCTCAATTTTCTTAGTTCAATTTTTGACAAATATCTTGAGTTTTAACCAATGATTTGGCAAGCTACACCACACAAGGGTGCACTATGGTGGTCTAAAGCTTTTGATGGATTGGTTTTGAAGGGGAAGCTTTGGTTTGGTTACTCTCTTGAATTGGAGGTAAGTTGAATAAACAATGTCTTTTTGGTTCTAATATTGGTTAATCTAGGGTTTGTGATGTTTAAATATGTTGTATTGTGGAGTATTTCATGGGTTGAAGGAATTGATGGTGAATTGTGATTTATTGGGTATTTTTCTGATTTTATATGAAAGTTATGATTAGTGTTGGATTGATGGATTGAAACGATGTTAAATGGAGCTCTTGTACGTTATTTGTGATCGATTGCAGAAAATTTATGCTTGTAGTGTGATTTCCGGTTTCTAGGGTTTCAAATTGGGGATTTTTCCAAGGTTGGCTTTAAGCTTTTGATTGGCTTTGATTGAAGGAAATTATGGCTTAATTGAATGTATGATATTGATTATGAATAAAATGGGTGACTGTGGTTAATTGGTATGAGAATTGGTATTTGAATAGTAGGTTTGAAATGTGTAAAATTTAGGGGTTATGCCGTCCAATTTTTGAGAGTATGTGTTTGTTTTGCATTTGAGTTGATCTTGATGCATTTTATGAAAATTCTTGTGATTTGGACATTGGGAGGATTAAGTTCCATATTAGTGACGTTTCTAAACTTTGTTTAAGATAATTCATCCTTGTTTTGGCATGTACATGATTAGTATAGGCTAGTCTCATGTTAAGTGGGGATTTCTAGTCTATAATTGTGATTAGTAATGGTTGTATGCAAAGGTTGGTTCAAGAAGGATACTTTTAGTTTTCCCCTGTTTCTGGACCGAACTTGGACTGTCATTTTCTCTGTGTTTTAGACCGAACCAGCTTTTGCTCAAAACATGAATTTTGTAGATATATGAGTTAACTACCTACCTGCAAAATTTCAGATTGTTTGGACCTCTGTAGCCTGGAAAAATGACTGATTTGCTCTGACTGTTTATAGACTCCTGTTTTATGACAGTTTTCGTTCTTTCTCTAGAATTCAGATTTTGGTTTTGAAAATGTATGATTTGGCCTTGGAAATCTTCATAAGAAATGTTGACATATGTTTTAGCTTCGTAACGCCATAAGATTTGATTTGATCGGATAGGTATAGCTTTACTTGTGATTAAAATGCCAAAAGGCAATAGAAGCTTGTTAATGTTAGAATTTTCCTTTGCTTGATTTGATATTTGGTTTTAGGATTTCAACTTGATCAAGATAATGAGGTTTGCCGGATAAGCTTCGTGAGCCATGCTTGGTGAGTGTATCATTAAATGGTTCAATGTACTTGTTATATGACTTGAATAGGTCGAGGGTGTACTTTACCGCTCTTGACCACTTGCTTGCACTATTGTTACTGTTGGACTGTGAAATTTCATGAATATGTGATTTGATATTTGTTAGGGCAATGCCCTATTATTTCTGTGAAAACTGAGCTCATTCCCTTGGACCGTTATTTGAGTCGAGCCGGCAAGGGCTTGGGCGATTCGTTAACGAGCCTTCGGGTCTCTGATAGGCGAGTGGAGTGTTATCTCCTCGACCTTGTGGTATACTCGAGTATTACCTTTTGAAACTATGAGGTGTGCGGGCCCGAATAGGGGGTGAATGGTGGAAGGAATTGGTGCGAAGTGGTGTCTACGGTTATTGGTTATCCTCAATGGTTGACGGAGAGTCAACGAGTACGATCAAGTGTGGACCTCGGAAACGGCCCTTGAGGGCCGAATGTATCCTTTTATAAATGGATGTTTGAATGAAGGCACTTATGCATATATGTTATTTGGCCATATCATGTATTTGTGCATTTGGTACCTCACGAGCGCAAGCTCACCCCCGTTGCTTTGTTTTCCTTACAGGGACACTGTTGGACGCAAGTTTTGAAATGAGTTGAACTAGTTATGTAGCTAGTTTTGAGTTGCTCCTCGAAAATTTGGAATTTTAATGTAAATGAATTCAAGTACTTTTGAAGTATACAATTGAACCTTTCTCATGTATATATATGTCCTTATCAAGTTTTGGACAAACTACATTATGTGTTTGATGTGTTTATGCGAGTACCGGTTTCGAACAAAGGAAGAGCTGTATTACGTTATTTGTGTACCTGGATGGTGTGTATCTTGTATAGTTTAGATTTGAATCCGTTTTGTATAAGAGTTGAGCTAGGGTGACTGTTTGAATTTGGGAATGGATGGAATTATACCGTGTACGGTTTGAATTTGGATTGCCTCTTGTGTAATAGCTTGTGGATATGGTTTGTAATGAATGATTGGACTTGAATGGACGTACGTGTACATTCCGCTGTGTGTGTGATATGTAATTCTTGGAGAATGTGATGTATATATCTGAATCTTACATTGTAATTTATTGGGGAACTGTAGTGATTGACTGAGTCCTGGCGAGAGTTGGGCAGGCGGCCCGTTGACCCCTCTGGTTCGCCTTAGGGGAAAATGGGGTCGTTACAAGTGGTATCAGAGCTTAGGCTTCCGATCTCTGTAGTGTATCCTAAGTTTGAAATTTAGGATGCCTGACTGTGGGAGTGATTTGAATATTGTGTGAACAAGGATCTATTGTATCTTAGAGGTTAAAGAAATTGATTATTTGGGAGTTTCTTGCTTGGGATTTATATTGAAGGAAAATATGGGATGAGAGTTTTGTAGTGAAAGATTGGACGAATTTGAATTGCAATTATACTTGTAAGTGTGGAAAGAATTGAGATAATCATTAGTACTGGCTATGGGGAATAAGAGACCGAGGTTTGCTGGCCAAACTCCATGTATGATGATTTTGAACCAAGATAAAAGAGTATCAAATGAATAAAATGCATTTTTCTGCCTGTATACTTCCTAGTTTTATTTGCAAGCGATGATTGGAAATATGATATATATGCTTTAAAAATGTGTAATTTTCCGATTTTGGTAAAAAGGTGAATTTTACTTGAATTTCGAATTCGAAAATTTGTGAATAACTGATGAGCTTATTTGACTTGGTTTCTATTTACCATGTAAGTTAGCAAGCTGTGCTTACTTCTTGGATTTGAACTTGGAACTTGAGACTCTGCTATAGAACCTAAGATTGGTTATTCTTGGAGATGATGGTGCTCTTACTAGTAGCTGGTTTATTGAAGATTTCGAACTTCGAATGGATAACCTTTGGTTTCAGCTTGTGTTATGGAAGTATTGGATCTAATTTCGTAAAGGCATGTGATCCGATTGAACTTGGTGCCACTTGGTGACATTGGCACTAATTCTGGAAGTAGTATATGTAAAATATGACTTTGATTTTCGCTGAATACCATACGATCTGAGTCGTGAAGTTCTTAGTTGGAATTCTTGTATTTGAGTACTTGACATTTTCTTGAGGAAATGCTCATGAATCTTGGTTGGAACATAGTTTAATGTATGACGATGTGAATGGAAATTATAAGTGAGTTGAGATAAGTTGTGATGGCATAGGTTAGAGCACAGAAGATTTTGTATTGTACTCACGACTAAACCGAATAAGGAGAGTGAGATAATGACTTGGACTTGTTCAA
This sequence comes from Coffea arabica, assembly GCF_036785885.1. Lineage (NCBI taxonomy): Eukaryota > Viridiplantae > Streptophyta > Magnoliopsida > Gentianales > Rubiaceae > Coffea > Coffea arabica. Next base: position 43,932,413 of record NC_092320.1, on the reverse strand, counting down.
TAAGTGTGTGGCTCGGGTTTTGATAGATTTCGGTAGTGGCTAGAATTGTTGAGAGATTTTTAGTTTTGTATCTCTCTTCTAGTATTCCTGTTGGATTAAAGTTGCACCACTTGAGTGGTAAGTGTTGGAATTTGCTATACTTGAACTACTTGGGATTGACCTCGAACTACCTGAGATTGGTCTTGAGCTGCCTGAGATCGACTAGACTGAACTTCCTTGAGACTTGACCTCGTTAGGTGAGTGTGTTTATACGTATCCTTGATGGACCTAACTTCACTGAATATATGGTATTAGACCTGTAGGTGGACTTGAATTTCATGACTGCTTAAGAATGTGAATAGTTGGATAGAGGTTAGGCTAGTGTGTTTTACCAGTACTCACGATCCTTGAACTTGAACTTGCACTTGAACCTGAACTTGTACTCTTATTTGTGACCGTGCTCCCTGAACCTGCAATAATTGACCCTGCTTTTGAACTTCCTCGTACTCATGCACTATGAACCTGAAGTAATTGGCGCTGCTTTGACCCTACTCTTGAACTTATTTGTACTCATATGGTTGTAGACCGGCTACTACTCTTTTGTAGCGGGTGAACTGAACCTCTCTGGTGAGGCATTGCCTGTTGTGTTGTCCAGCACCGCCATTCTTCAGGCGAGGCATGCCTGTTGTGTGGTCCAGCACCACCAGGGATGGAACTTTGAATTGAGGCTCTCTGGCGAAGTTTAGCCGTGGTGCTAACTTGTTGTGTTGTCCGGCACCACCAGGGCCAACTTACTGAATTGAAATTCTTTGGTGAAGCATAGCCGTTGTGCTAGCTTGTTGTGTTGTCCAGCACCACCAGGGATGAGTTTTTTATTTGCAGCTTCGCTATACCCTGAATTTCTTCCAGATATCTGGGACTTTACGTCCGATTTCAAGCCTTTTGCCTGCTTTATCTGGCTACGCGATAACTCCTTATTGGATCATGACTATTTGATAAGTTGGATTGGCGTGTATTTAGTACTTGAAATTGATAAGTGATTATTTGATAAGCCATGCTTTACTGGATCATGACTATTTGATAAGCTGGATTTGGATACTCCTTAGTACTTGATTTCGATAAGTGAGATTGGAACAATTCTTAGTATTTGACCGACTTTGGGAAGACTAATTGGACCTGGTGAATGCAAGTTGGATTAGATGGAATTCTAATGCTTGAATGGTTTTTGAACGATATCTTGACCAGATGTATATGAGGTAGAATGTCGAGGACGACATTGTTTTAAGGAGGAGAGATTGTGACGCCCCGAAAAGTAGGGTTTTCATTTTATGGATATTTTTGTTGGACGAGCGGAGTAGCACAGTTTTTCAACTCGGACAAGAAAAGAAAAGTTTCGAAAAATGGCAGTGGCCAAATCCGGCCGGAAATCCGGCCAGTTTCTGGCCGGATAGCTGGCCGGATTGCCCTGCAGTTTTGAAAAAATTTTGATCAGCCTCGGCCTTGTATCCGGCCAGGAATCCGGCCGGAAATCCGGCCAGATTCTGGCCGGATTGTGACGTGTCACAGCCGGTCAGCTTTGACCGGCTGCCTTTTTCTTCCTTCTTATCTCATTGTTTTGCCTAAAATGCCTCATTTTCTTCCCTGGTTCATCCGAGCTTCATAGAGAGAAAATACTCTCAATTTTCTTAGTTTAATTTTTGACAAATATCTTGAGTTTTAACCAATGATTTGGCAAGCTACTCCACACAAGGGTGCACTATGGTGGTCTAAAGCTTTTGATGGATTGGTTTTGAAGGGGAAGCTTTGGTTTGGTTACTCTCTTGAATTGGAGGTAAGTTGAATAAACAATGTCTTTTTGGTTCTAATATTGGTTAATCTAGGGTTTGTGATGTTTAAATATGTTGTATTGTGGAGTATTTCATGGGTTGAAGGAATTGATGGTGAATTGTGATTTATTGGGTATTTTTCTGATTTTATATGAAAGTTATGATTAGTGTTGGATTGATGGATTGAAACGATGTTAAATGGAGCTCTTGTACGTTATTTGTGATCGATTGCAGAAAATTTATGCTTGTAGTGTGATTTCCGGTTTCTAGGGTTTCAAATTGGGGATTTTTCCAAGGTTGGCTTTAAGCTTTTGATTGGCTTTGATTGAAGGAAATTATGGCTTAATTGAATGTATGATATTGATTATGAATAAAATGGGTGACTGTGGTTAATTGGTATGAGAATTGGTATTTGAATAGTAGGTTTGAAATGTGTAAAATTTAGGGGTTATGCCGTCCAATTTTTGAGAGTATGTGTTTGTTTTGCATTTGAGTTGATCTTGATGCATTTTATGAAAATTCTTGTGATTTGGACATTGGGAGGATTAAGTTCCATATTAGTGACGTTTCTAAACTTTGTTTAAGATAATTCATCCTTGTTTTGGCATGTACATGATTAGTATAGGCTAGTCTCATGTTAAGTGGGGATTTCTAGTCTATAATTGTGATTAGTAATGGTTGTATGCAAAGGTTGGTTCAAGAAGGATACTTTTAGTTTTCCCCTGTTTCTGGACCGAACTTGGACTGTCATTTTCTCTATGTTTTAGACCGAACCAGCTTTTGCTCAAAACATGAATTTTGTAGATATATGAGTTAACTACCTACCTGCAAAATTTCAGATTGTTTGGACCTCTGTAGCCTGGAAAAATGACTGATTTGCTCTGACTGTTTATAGACTCCTGTTTTATGACAGTTTTCGTTCTTTCTCTAGAATTCAGATTTTGGTTTTGAAAATGTATGATTTGGCCTTGGAAATCTTCATAAGAAATGTTGACATATGTTTTAGCTTCGTAACGCCATAAGATTTGTTTTGATCGGATAGGTATAGCTTTACTTGTGATTAAAATGCCAAAAGGCAATAGAAGCTTGTTAATGTTAGAATTTTCCTTTGCTTGATTTGATATTTGGTTTTAGGATTTCAACTTGATCAAGATAATGAGGTTTGCCGGATAAGCTTCGTGAGCCGTGCTTGGTGAGTGTATCATTAAATGGTTCAATGTACTTGTTATATGACTTGAATAGGTCGAGGGTGTACTTTACCGCTCTTGACCACTTGCTTGCACTATTGTTACTGTTGGACTGTGAAATTTCATGAATATGTGATTTGATATTTGTTAGGGCAATGCCCTATTATTTCTGTGAAAACTGAGCTCATTCCCTTGGACCGTTATTTGAGTCGAGCCGGCAAGGGCTTGGGCGATTCGTTAACGAGCCTTCGGGTCTCTGATAGGCGAGTGGAGTGTTATCTCCTCGACCTTGTGGTATACTCGAGTATTACCTTTTGAAACTATGAGGTGTGCGGGCCCGAATAGGGGGTGAATGGTGGAAGGAATTGGTGCGAAGTGGTGTCTACGGTTATTGGTTATCCTCAATGGTTGACGGAGAGTCAACGAGTACGATCAAGTGTGGACCTCGGAAACGGCCCTTGAGGGCCGAATGTATCCTTTTATAAATGGATGTTTGAATGAAGGCACTTATGCATATATGTTATTTGGCCATATCATGTATTTGTGCATTTGGTACCTCACGAGTGCAAGCTCACCCCCGTTGCTTTGTTTTCCTTACAGGGACACTGTTGGACGCAAGTTTTGAAATGAGTTGAACTAGTTATGTAGCTAGTTTTGAGTTGCTCCTCGAAAATTTGGAATTTTAATGTAAATGAATTCAAGTACTTTTGAAGTATACAATTGAACCTTTCTCATGTATATATATGTCCTTATCAAGTTTTGGACAAACTACATTATGTGTTTGATGTGTTTATGCGAGTACCGGTTTCGAACAAAGGAAGAGCTGTATTACGTTATTTGTGTACCTGGATGGTGTGTATCTTGTATAGTTTAGATTTGAATCCGTTTTGTATAAGAGTTGAGTTAGGGTGACTGTTTGAATTTGGGAATGGATGGAATTATACCGTGTACGGTTTGAATTTGGATCGCCTCTTGTGTAATAGCTTGTGGATATGGTTTGTAATGAATGATTGGACTTGAATGGACGTACGTGTACATTCCGCTGTGTGTGTGATATGTAATTCTTGGAGAATGTGATGTATATATCTGAATCTTACATTGTAATTTATTGGGGAACTGTAGTGATTGACTGAGTCCTGGCGAGAGCTGGGCAGGCGGCCCGTTGACCCCTCTGGTTCGCCTTAGGGGAAAATGGGGTCGTTACACTTTTTATGCTTGACAATTGTTAGTTATGGTTTCGCTATAAAGATAGAGTATCTTCTCTATATTTAAGACAATAACATGTTTGGAGATTTGATTGTAGGCTAGATTATTTTGTTTTAAGAAGGTGTGGGCATTAGGTTTGAAGTTTGGGGTGTCATTAGTTGTAAATAGAATTTTGGTTTTTAGAAAATGAATTTCTTCAAAATCTTTGTAGTCATAATGATGCCTTTCCTTCTCTTAAATTTGATAAATCCCATCCATGCCTATATCTCCCCTAAGGATTTTCTTCAAGGTCATAATGTGGCTCATGTAGTAGGAGTTGAGCCACTTATATGGAACCAAACCATGGCATCCTATGTTGAAGATTATGCAAACACAAGGGCGGTTGATTGTGAGTTTGACCATTCCATGGAATCATATGGTAAGAATATTTTTGAAAGATGGAACAAATCTTTAGAATTGAATGCATGATTTGGGAGAAGCAATTTTATGACGATGATGACAGAATTGCTTGCGTTTAGAATTTGGAATTAGATTATTTGTTAGGCTAGTTTGTTAATATATTGGGTTTGGTTGAGATATGAAAAAAAACAATTGGAAAAATAATTTTTGTCTTCTTTTTGTATAAAAAGGGTAGTTTAGAATTTTTGAGAAAAAATATAGTCTTTTGGGCCTATATTGTTATATAAACGGTAAAAGCAAGGGAGGTAGGTGATTTAATAAATTTGAGGGGAGGTCTCTACAATTTTCAGAAACCTCAAGGAAGGTTTCTGAAATTATCCTTAGATATAATATTGGAATATCATTAAAATGTTAAGATTAGTATTCTCATTTTAAATAGACAAGAAAAGTAGATGCCATTTTTGAAATATCAAATATGTTCACAAAATTGCTAGAAATCTCAGCAAGGGTTTTGAAATTACCCCTTTATTATAGCATGTCTGCTCCATTCAACTTCTCCGAACATCCAGTTGTAACCCATCACATGTTGCATATGGCATTTGATTGGATATATTCTGGCAACCAAACGATTTGAAGACATCGAAGACATTGTGAAGGGTGTTATGGCTGAGCGCAATGACGGACCAAATAAACCGCAGCTGTCCCCAGGCCCCCCAATATTTCAAAATTCGTGCAATTCTTTCGTGAAAAATTAAAAAGGGATAATTTCAAAAGTCTCAACCGAGGTTTCTGACAATTTCTGACAATTTACCTCACTTGATTTGATAGTTTTAATAATAAATTATTAAAATAATATTAACTTGGTCAAACTTTTAAATGAATACCAAAAAATACCCTTGTGTAATGAATTTTAATTTACTTCCCTATATAATTATAAGATTATCAAAAATAATTATAAGGAAAAAGTGCCAAAATTCATCAATAAACAACTATAATATAATTTTAGCAATCTCCCCTAAGGTTCCTAACAATTTCACTGAGCTCACTTGAGATTTGAAAAATTACACATAACTCCCTTATCATTTAAAATGACAATTTTACCCTTAAATATTTTAATGAAATTCCCTTATTTGGTATACTTATACTTAGAATGAGTTTTAAAATTATTTTCATTATTTTTCCTTCTTATTCTTTTTTTTTAATTTTTTCCCAATAAAACTGTAGAATTACCACTATTGTTTCTAGTTTCTATTGTAACCAAATGTTGAATTAGTGATTTTTTTTATGAGTTAATTTTATATGTAATTCAATGTTTTTGCTGATCTTTGTTTTCTATTTTTTGGTACTAAAATTAATAATAAATAAAAAAGAAATGGCCCAAAATCACTACCAAATTATGATAATCCCACTACCCGAAAAATTCATAAACTCTAAATGAATTATTTCAACATTTTCTATTCTATCTTATAAATCTAAATCCAAAATAAAGTACATCAAAAGTATCCTATCATAGTGATAAAATTATTATTATAGTTGTTTATTAAATAGTAGGTATGGACATGAAACTTTTGGTTCTTTTTCCTTATAATTATACTAGATAATCTTATAATTGTATAGAAAAATAAATTAAAACTCATTATACAAGGGTATTTTTGGGTATTCATTTAAAAAATTGACCAAGTCAATATTATTTTAAGATTTTGTTACTAAAAGTATGAAATCGAGGGAGATAAGTGTAATTTTTCAAACCTCAAGGGAGCTCAGTGAAATTATCAGAAACCTCAGTAGAGGTTTCTAAAATTATCGCTAATATTTTTATCACCATGATAGGATACTTTTGATGGTATTTTATTATTGATTTAGATTTATAAGATAGAAAAGAAAATCCTAAAATAATTCATTTAGAGTTTATGAATTTTTTGAGTAGTGGAATTCTCATAATTTAGTAGTGATTTTGGACTATTTCTTTTTGATTTATTGTTAATTTTAATACCAAAAGATAGAAAATAAAGATCCGCAAAAACATTGGATTGCAGATAAAGTTGACTCATAAAAAAATCAATAGTTCGATATTTGGTTACAATAGAAACCAGAGGTAATAATGGTTGTTATATAGTTTTATTGGCAAAAAATAACTAAAAAGGAAAAAGAATGAAAAATCATTTTAAGTAGTATAAGCATACAAAATAAGGAAATTTCATTAAAATATTTAAGGGCAGTATTGTTATTTCAAATGACAAGAGCGGTATTTGTAATTTTTAAAACCTTAAAGGAGTTAAATGAAATTGTTAAAAACTTCAAGGGAGGCTTCTGAAACTATCCCAATTAAAAACTTCGAATTAGGTCCACAATCAAAATATGTTTTGCACCCTGAGAATTGCTAAAAATGCAGCCGCTTATAGACCTAACGCTTTACAACTTAAAATACTGAGTTCTGTCCAAGTCGAAGAATTAATAGATCAAATTAGTACTCTTTCCTGTCAAGAGATAACAAAATCACAACTTCCAACGTAGGTTACCCAATTAAAACTATGGTGCCTCCTTTTATTAGTTTTACTGCCAGCGAACAAAATCGTGTAGTCATTTGACGTTTCTTCTATTTTCTTTTTTCTTTTAATTTTTTGGGTTGAAGAAGAATAAGGAAGAAGTCGAAGAATTAATAGATCAAATTAGTACTCTTTCCTGTCAAGAGATAACAAAATCACAACTTCCAACGTAGGTTACCCAATTAAAACTATGGTGCCTCCTTTTATTAGTTTTACTGCCAGCGAACAAAATCGTGTAGTCATTTGACGTTTCTTCTATTTTCTTTTTTCTTTTTATTTTTTGGGTTGAAGAAGAATAAGGAAGAAGTTGATTTGGAAGTGATGGGGATAAGAGGGAGATTCCCTTTTTCCTCTTTCATTTGTCAGGAATGTTTCCGTATGCGGCTAAAGTCCAAGGGCCTAGAAAACCTTGTAAAGTGGACAAAGTGTTAACCTACCAACCTCCTAATGTAGAATATAGATGCATAAATAAATTGCGTGTATTGAAATTGTCAATTCTTTGAATAGTATTTTAGTGGAAACAGGCCAACATCTGAGTTTGGCTTTTGGGGTGCATGCTCTCATGGGATTCTTGTACTTGGAAGATGTTCGACCTTTAATAAATTCCACACCCTCTATCTTCACAGCAAAGCCAGATTTTGATGCGGTTTTTGGCTTTTTCTAATTCTTGTAATTAACTGGGAGAAAAATGATCCATCTTTAGAACGTAATATTTTCCAATACAAAAGAAAATTTCCAAACAGCGCTCGTATCATATTTTTCTAACATAAACTTTTTCATTTTTCTAACATAAAATGTTAAGTTATTCAATAAGGACAATTTCACTCAAAATTCTTTCGAATTTGCGTTAATGTTGGTTACATTTGTAAGCTCAAACTTCTAGCTCCTTGTAAACATTAAAGCAGATAATTTACCAGAAACCAGATAATGTAGGACAGACAAAATATTGCCTATTGTTATTTAGCATAAGCCTTCCCCTCATTTCATATTTTTTAAATTTTTTTAAGAACAAAGAAAAACCCCCTTATACTTTGGGCTCAACATTAGTTTGTCTCGCAGAATTCTTTTATTCTTTCATACAACTATGTAAATCACGTGCACAAAAAGTTCTTTAATTGTAATCCTTCGTTTTAAATGCAATATTTACATATTTCTCAAACATGTTTAAGATTGCTAATAATCTTTATTTGTTTATTTTTAGAACTTGTACCTAATCAAACTACAATTTTGAGAGAAGAATCAAAACGCATCTTTCTCACAAAACTGTCCATTCATTTAGATATCTTTCCTTATTCTCTCTCTTTTTCTACACTTCTTTTCTCTTTGTTTCTTCTCGGTTCCTCCCTTCTCCTACCCATAAAGAAGCTTAACCATCCAATATTCTTTGCTCTTGCTAACGGCTGTGGCTTGCTTAAAGCACGCCAGAAGATATGATGATAGTTGCCTCCTTTTGTAATTAGAATTCGTATATCAGTGCTTATATAAAGACAAATATACCGTTTGTCAAAAAAAAATAAAAATTGCTGCTAACCGAGCAAATTCATTCCCCCTTCCCCAATCCCTTTAGCAAACTACACATGTGCCCTTTGTTCCCCATTCCCCGCAACGTATCCCCACCTCCCCCAAATCTGCTTCCGATACCCCAACTCTCAACATGGGATGGCGGCTGCAGAAAGGGAGGGAGTAAGAAGGGAGAGGAAAGGCACGAGAAAAAGGAAAATAAAGTTCTCTAAAAAGAAATAAGCAGAAGGCGACTAAAAAATGTAGGCCTATTTTTGTCTCACCCCCCTGGCATGTGAAACGACAAAAAGGGTAGAAATAAAGTGATATTTGGGATTGAAGTTGGCAAAAATAATGCTATGCCTATGCTACCAGTCTACCACGGCCATAATTGCTTCACTAATAATGGCCGGGGATTTTTATTTTTTCAGTAACTAAAGTAGAGTCAATATGGTTGTAGGAATAACTTTTACATAATTAGCATTATGCCCAGCAATGATAGAAAGTTTGCTATAAAAAATGAATAAATCTTATATACACTAACAGCGCATACACTATTATGGTTGGATGCACGACACATATGTAAAATTTGATATTCAAATTCAAATTATATGTCATATATTCAATGGTGAAAATATATACACTATTAGTGTATAGAAGATTAATTAAAAAAATATATAGGAGTTTTGCTAGTTTCAAACTTAACAAAATGTTTATGTTCAAATGCAATAGTTCCTCCGTTCAAATTATTTGGCCATATTTCGATAATCTAACTTTTCAAAAATAGTGATTTAATTATAATATTTGTGTTTCTCTTTCCAATCTTATCTCCATAAATTCAAATTTTGAATTTGAATGACAATATGCATATGATTAAAGGAGCAGACTATATTGGAGGAGAGACTAAAAGTGCTTTGACTTTCTCACTATCATAAATATTTTGAAATATTTCAAAATAAAAATTATCACACTTTCAATGGAGTGAAGAGTTCCGAAATTTTCATTTATACAGATGCCAGACAAGACCTTAATTAGATTTAAATCATTTAGTAGATACGCCAAATGTAAAGCAGGTGAAGAAGACTCGGACAGAATGGTTCATTATAGATATTTCTACTAACTTAACTATGAGCGCCCAGATTGTTTTCGTTTTTGGTTTTGGTATGAATACGAGCCCATAGTGATCGAATCAATTCATGCATTGAACAACATTAAAACTGATAGCCCATAGATAGTGAGATGAAAACTTTTTTTGAAGGATAGTGAGATGAAAACTAAAACACATTTAGTAAGACTTAAATTTGGGGGAGAGATATGTTAGATAATACCGGGGAGAGATGGATTAGGTAAGAAGTTACAAATTCGAGATCTTTCACAAAAAAAAAAAAAAAGTAAAACTGAATCTAGAATCTTTATTCTTGAAGTGTGAACATTGATCAATAAACTAAGACCTCTGCAAGTATTGACATTTATTGACTGAAAAAACTTTAAATAGGGTAAGTAAAAACTTGTTTTTCCTATATGTCTTTCTCTAAATTATCTACCCTACGTTAAACGTCTATTTCGTTTACAATTGGTGGGACAAGTGGTTGTAGCGTTAATATGTACGCCAACCTATCGAAAGTGCACAATCAAAAGATTATGCACATGAAAAACAATAAATGATTAGCTCTGCATGCATTAACAGTGTATGTACTAGTAGGTATGGATGTTTGCAACTTAGTATTCCCAATTTGAATATGAATTGTTTCACATGTGGATTTATTATTTTCACCTATCAAATTAAAGAGATGTGCTACATGTATCTATTCCTCCAATAAAACATACTAAATAAAAGGAGGTATTTCGAACTGTATAATAATCAAATCTTCTAACTACATGATATCCAACGCATATAAATGCGAATTTTAGATAACAGAATGAAGGCATTAACTCAGTTGCAAAGTTCTTGTTCAAAATAATATTGTGAATTTACATTGGAAAGTGAAAAAACTTAATCTAAAATTAAGAAAAAATTGATAGAGAGCCGATTTTCATGGATATACAGACAATTATGTATCATCAATGTTTTACAATCACATTTCCTTGTACTATATAAAAACAAGTTTAGGACTAGATTTCAACCGCAGGGAGGCTATTTTGGGAATATGAGAGTGTTTGAAGAGTAATTGGAATATTGAATACAAGTCATTATAACTTTAATTTCACTATAATTACTTATATAACCTTTCAGACATTTAAGGTTAGGGGCAGGTTTGGTATGTTACAATGTTTGGTGCCAAGTTGAGTATCAAGTACAACTGTATTTTGATAGAATTACATAAAAGTCCTTTTAATCATTTATTATACTAACATCCAAACCTTCCAATTTCCTGAAACCTTTCTCATCCGTTAAGGAATTAATTGGATGTTTACATAATTGAATTTTAATTACAATTAATTAACTTAATTATTATTTGAACAATCATTATCATTTTTATGTCCCTACGTTTAGCCAATACCCTTTCTTCTTTTTCGGTTTCACATCTTTGATTTTGTTATGGCTATTAAATATTTGGTGGAATGCATAGCTTTTCCTTTAAATTGAGGTGAGTTCTTTGGGTTTGTCTTCTTCGATTGTAGTTTTTTTTTCTGATGATTGGTTTATTCAAAAACTCCATATAGTTTGCCTTTTGATACTTCTAATTCAAAAAACTGACTAATTGTATTGTTTTTCTTAGTAGATCCCAGAGATTCTGTCTCTGGTCAAAGTACAATTTGAGATAATGTTGTCACTTTTTAAAATAATCAGAAAAATAATTTTATCATCTTCTTCTCCTCAGCCAAGGTATTATCTCTTTATTTAAGTCAAATAACCTTATTTCTCATGAACTTTCTCCTATTATTCTTGATTCCAGGGATCGGTTGACTACATTCCAGCAGTTATGGTTCAAGTAGTTATTTTTGCATGTAATATGATTTGGAATTCAGTTTGTGTTTATTTTAATTGGAAATTTTATGATTGTAAAATTTATTAACTTAGAATTTTGTACTTCATTGAAACTAAAAAAGAAAATTAATCATGCTACATAGTACTAAGATGTCATTTGCACTCTATTTGCTTTCCATGTTGTGATCTCGTTCTTGTATTATACTGTTTATATAGTTTCAAATACAAAAATTTTGCTTTTTTATGCTATGTAAAAGAATTTGTAGTGGAACTTGATGAGTTTAAATGCTTTAGTTACAGCACCATTTTGATTACATTGTATTAATTTTTTTACTCATAATTGTATGTTGTACAATGACAAATAATGTTTCTTGATTTGATTGAAGCAACTATTATCCATAGTTCAAACGAGTCAATTAAGTAGAGATGTTATATTGGATACTTATACAAGTAAATATTGAAAAATATCATTAAGCAGTTTCTACCTATAGTTTGCAATTTGAATTCATATGAGGAATTTCTTCTGATTTTACTTACCATTTTCTACAATTTCAAATTTAGAAAATATTATTTGCACCAATTTTTTATAATCAAGATAGTTTCAATTCAGATCTTTAACAATTATGCAGATTTGAACTTATTTATGAGATTATAAAGAAATGCCTCTAGCAAAAAACACCAAATATGAATAGTTTCTACAAAACTTTGAAAAAAAATCACTTAAGTTTCTTATCTATCTATCATTTTTGGGCATTATTATCTCTGTAAGAAACATGTGATTAAGTCGTATTATACCCACCAAATTATATAAATAGTTAGTAAAAAATAAAATTATTTTAGAATAGATTGGACGCAAAGTGATTGATAGATAAATTGGACTTGATAATTCAGGTTGAAATTAAGTAGAGGGAGAAATCAGAAGCATTGCTTGAGGGATCTTTCACGAACATATATAGATTCGAGAGATGAAGAGTCCAATTGATACTTTAAAATGTTTTATCATCTTGGATAAGTTTTAGAAGAGACCTTTGGATACTTTTCAATTGCACTTCAAACATTCTTACATTTTCAAACTATCCTTATCTTTGCAGTTGAAATTCAAACATAACCTTTGATCACAACGGATTCTTATATAATATAACGATAAGGATGTCTTATTGCACATTATTTTTATTGACTCACTATGTAATTTAGAATTTTTTTTATTAAAATCACATGATAAAATCATTATACTTCAGTTCCTATACTACAAAATATTAAACAATAATTATTAATTATCTTGAATCACAAACACCAAATTCCCACGCGTTGCGCGGGCTGTCCCTCCCTAGTTTTTTAAGAAAAGAAAATCTAGCTCCACATTCTTTTCTTAATTTTGTTTTGAAATATTTACTTATCTCATTGTAAGGGTATTTTGGTGACATTGCAATGAATTCATGACAAAATTAGTTACCTTTCCTCCCAGAATAAGAAAGATTTTGATGTTACCTAGCAAACAAGATGGGAGAAACTCGTTTTTGTAAAAACTAGATAGGAGCTTAGTGCAATCTAACCTACTTTTAATTTTTGTTTTCTCTTTATTTATTACGTGCTACATCTAAGTTCTGGTCATTTCAGTTTTAAAAGTTGGTTAGCAGGTAAATTGCCTCTCATACTGCCAATTATAAGTAAACTCATCTATCATTTATTGAGTTTACCTCTAATCATTGGAACTTTTTTTTTTTTTGAAATTAAAGTTGTATTAATCACGAAGAGTACTGAAAATCATCCAGCACTAATTGTTTGACAAAAGTCGAAGAGATTCAAGAAGTCTGGATGTTTAACAAAATTTGCTAAACAATGCACAACCTTATTTGCATCTCTAGGAGTCCAGACTACATCGGCAAGGTGTTGGGCAGACAAGGTGATATGGATAACCTCTAATACACTGCCTAAGTCAGAGAGGATCTCATCCGAGCTACTAATATGATTTATAACTGAGAATGCATCCCCCTCAAGAATGAAGCTTGGGATCATCAATATCTTAGCCAGCAAAGCCACCTCCCTTGCAGCAAGAGCCTTTGCCAACTCTACACTACTTAGGATAAATAACTTCTTGGATAAGCTAGCAATGAACTGACCATCACAGCTGCGGACCACCACACCAATGCCAACGATTTGGTGTATTGTTGAAATAGAGGCATCGAAGTTGACTTTGAAGTGGGAAGCTAGAGGCAAAGACCAAACTGAGGAGTGCCTTGGTGACTGGATAGCTGTAGCTTGGAGATTAGCCTCTCGGAATGCTACTTGACTATTAAGAGCATAGCGCACCAAAGTTAAGGGATGCCGAGCCTTACCATTGAAGAATGCATCATTTCTGTTGCCCCAGATTTCATAATTGAGAGCAACAAAATCTTCGTAGTCTTTAGGTGGTAAGGATTGAAGAATCTTCTTTACCCACTCGTCCACCTGAGACCGAGAACATGCATGAATTTTCTTCTCCATAAAGCTAAGTGCTCATATTTGAATTGAGGCTGGACATTCAAAGAGAAGATGGGATAAATCGCAAAATGGTCCATTGCACACTACACATTTGAGATCTGTCGGAATCCTTCTTTTCTGAAGATTGTCTGGTATAGGTAAACAATTTTGACAAATATGCTAGAGAAAATGCTTCTTCTTGTTAGGGATATCAAGCAACCAGATCTTCTTCCAAACTGCATCATTACTAGAACTAGAGGGCCCATGCGCCATCTGGCCCACAACAAGGATATCAGAGTCCATAATTGCATGATAGGTACCTCGAACTGAAAATTTGCCATTCTTTGTATAGTACCAAATCCATCTATCTCTTATCAAGTTTTCGGAAAGAGGTAGGCTCTTGATCAAAGAAGCCTTCTCTTCCCAAAATATTTCATCGATTGAGGGCACGTTCCAGCTGTGAATATCTTGATGGATAAGATCTGCAACACAGGCTTGATCGTCCAACACTCGAGACGAAGAGTAGATATCAAAAGATCTTGGTCAGGCAGCTAGTGATCATGCCAGATATGAATGGAGCAACCTGAACTATCTCGTAGTCTACAAGCAATGTTTAAAGATTTATGACCTTCAAGAATTCCTCTCCATGTGAACGAAGGACGACATCCCAATCTTGCTTGGAGAAAATCAATCTTGGGGAAATATTTGGCTTTGAGTACACGATGAAGAAGGGATGTAGGCGTCGTAAGGATCCTCCAGGCTTGTTTCCCCAACATAGCATAGTTGAAAGCTTTCAAATTCTAGAAGCCTAATCCACCTTGATTTTAGGGATGCATAATTTAGTCCAGTTGATCTAGTGTGTATTGTGTGCTTTTGACTGATCACCCCACCAAAAATTTGATGCCATGGATTGAATGTTCCTTAAGATGTTGTCGAGGAGGAGAAAACATGACATAGTATATGTAGGAATGGCTTGGATGACAACTTTGAGTAGTACTTCCTTGCCAGCTCTAGACAAATTCTTCTCCTTCCGACCTTGTAGATGCTGCTAGACATCATTTTTAATAGCTGTGAAAATTTGAGATTTTGGACTTACCAATGACCAATGGGAGTCCCAAGTACTCCTCATGCATGTCAACTATTGGTACATTTAGAAGTTACGAAATGCCAAGTCTAACATCATGTGCAGTGTTGGGGCTGAAAGTAATTGTAGATTTATCCAGATGGACACATTGCCCTGAAGCCCTTTCATACAATTGGATGATCTACTAGAAATTGACAGCTTCCTCCAAAGAGGCTTTACCAAAGAGGACAGTATGGTTAGCAAATAGAGGGTGTGTTATTGATGGAGCTTGATTATTGATTGCAATCCCTTTCAATTTTTGCGCAATGTGAAGATTCCTCCAAGAGACAAGAAAAGGCCTCTCCATAGATAATAAATAGGTAAGGTGAGAGAGGATCACCTTGCTTGATTCCACTCTGCGGGAATATAGACCCAACTTGGGCTCTATTGAGGATGAACGAAAAGGAAACCGAAGAAATGCATTTATGGATCAGAGACAAATTGAGCATCAAAGCCAAGGGCATGCATCACCCGGATAAGGAAGTTCCATTCCACTTTGTCAAAAGCCTTACTCATGTCTAACATAATAGGCATCAAGCTATCCCC
Source organism: Coffea arabica (assembly GCF_036785885.1). Classification (NCBI taxonomy): domain Eukaryota; kingdom Viridiplantae; phylum Streptophyta; class Magnoliopsida; order Gentianales; family Rubiaceae; genus Coffea; species Coffea arabica. Next base: position 43,916,712 of record NC_092320.1, on the reverse strand, counting down.
CTCTCTGTGTTTAGTTTTAATGAAATGATGCAATTCATATGAAACTAAGATATTATCAGTGATTAACCATCCCAGGATGAAAGCCGACTGAGATGAGGACATAATGCTTGGTAGTAAAGACCTAATCCTATTTGCAAGCACTCTAGAGGTTGCAAGCACTTTAGAGGACAGCTTATAAACAACATTGCAAAGGCTGATTGGCCTAAATTAGGAAAGTTGGCTAGGGTTCCTACATTTAGGAATTAATATGATATGCATAAAATTAATTTGACTATCAAAGACACCATTGCTTAAAAATAATAAGACAAAACTAGTAATATTAGGGCCAACAATATTCCAAAATTTTTGAAAAAGATAGGACTAAAACCATCAGGGCCAGAAGATTTGTAAGGATGCATTTGAGAAAGTGCCTTAGTTACCTCTTTTGTTGTGAAAGTCTTGATAAGGCATTCATTCATTTCCGAGGTTACCCAGGCTCAAATACATTCTAAGACAACTTGTAATCCCTATCCGATTGATTTGAATGGGCAAAAAGTTTGCCAAAATGATCAAGAATGATAGCCTCTATGTCTTTCAGATCTTCACACCATAAGCCATCAGAATTATGAAGACCTCGGATTGTGTCGATTTCACATCTCTTGGACATGCAAGCATGGGAGAAGGAGGTGTTCCTATCCCCAAATTTATGCCAATGCTGCTTAGCCTGTTGTTTCCATTTCACATCTTCTATATCTTGAAGCTCATCAAGTTTTTGCATAAGACTCCCAACTTCAACCTTTGAGGCATCAGATATAGGACCTTGCTGAAGAATATCAATCCATTCCTTAAGTCGCTTCAATTCTTTTTTGACATTACCAATAGATGCTTTACTCCTGTTCATCAAGCCTAGCATACAATCGTTAAGATTCTGAGCAACATCCTTACTCGAATTCCATTCATGTTGGATTACTCGAGCACAATCATCAGATTTTAGCGACATGGATTTGAAACGAAAAGGTCGTCTTCTTCTTATGTGAGGAAACTCAGAGGATCTTTCTTTTGCTACCACCATGATAGGTCTATGGTTAGAAACATGAGAAAACAAATGTTGCATAGAAGACCAAGGAAACAGTGAGCTCCAAACAAAATTCGCACAAGCTCAATCTAGGCAAGCTTTAGTTGCGAGAGAAGAGATGGTATTTTAGAGCCAGGTATACCTATATCCTTCAAAACCAAGATCCGAGAATTCACAATGGGCAAGTGCCTCTCGAAACTGGTCAATTTGCCAATGTGGCTGAGAACCACTGCCTTCAAACTCATCTTGATCCAATATTTCATTAAAATACCCCAAACAAAGCCAAGGTAGCTGTGAGTGATGTTTTAATGTGTAAGGCTCGAAGACAACCTAAGAGGGAGGATGAATTAGGTTGATTAAGAAACTAATCAAGTTATGGGCACTATTTGCTCAATATGAAATTTACCCTCTTTTCTAAGTGATCACACAATGAATGAACAATATCACTTAAGAGAAGTAGAAGAGATAAACAATTTAAGGATCACAACATAACAATAAGTAAATAAGAAGGGAAGAATTACAAACCAATTGACTAACTACCAAGCTCCTCTTGAACTTGTAGACCAATTCAAATAAGTTTCTTCAAATTGACGAAATACAACCAATCTTATGTACAAAGAAAGGTTCACTTCCTCCTTACCCCAATCTCCACTTGGTCAAGTTAGGAAGTTTTACTATCCCTCAGGACAAGCCTTACAGAGCTACACTATTGAAGTATTCACTCACAAATGAAAAGTTTACAACGAACTTCACGCCACCAAGACTACAAATCTTCCTTGAAGAGTATTTTCTCACTAAAATCACTCTAGATCTTTTGTATCTTTCAGTGTGCAAAAGTTGTTTGAGAATTCTGACCATGATCTATTTATAGGAGATCAAGAAAGTGCTTCATTAATGTTCCAACGGATAGAAAGTAGTTGAAAAGTCAACTAGCCTTTAGGAGTATCGGACGTCCGGTAGTCTGATTTCTTACGTCCGACAGCAGACAGTGAGTTTAAAAGATTTTCTTCGATTCTATTGGACATCCGGTACTTGCGTCCGAAAGCAGACAATGAGTTAGAAGAAATATCTCAATTCTATCGAACGTCCGATATTGTTTTTGTGAGCGTCCAATAGCTTTCGTCGAGTTTGAAGGATCTTATCGAACATCCGATGCTTGCATTCGATCGAAGTCAGTGAGATAGGGGGAATGTCTTATTTCCTTCGGACATCCAGTAATGGAGTTCTTCATGCGTCCGAAGTTGCCCAATGATTATTGAACGTCCGATCCTGTCTTCACAAGCGTCCGACAGCTTTCAGTAACGTTTGTTTCTTTCAATAGCACTTGATCTTTGAATCTGATTTGCTACATAATTGAAAGTATATCTTGATGAGATATTTGTATCATCCATTTATTTTGTAAACATCAAAAGCGAGGGACTAAGATCAACATTCCCTCTCTTTTTGATGATGACAAAACAATGAATGGAAGAAAGAAAAAAATTGAGCATAAACTCCCCTTCACTTATTGCATCCAAAATTTTTAAGGGCCAAATTTATAATTTCAAAAAAACTCCCCTTACAAATAACATCCATTTCTCCCCCTTTTTATCATCATAAGATGAAGGTAAAAATCAGCAACTATAATCCAGTAACAATAATTAAGAATCCAATATTCCAAACAAAAACAGAAAAATAATACTAGAATTCAGCAATCATCACCAAAAAATTGATACCAAACAGAGAAATAGCAATCAAAATAATTATCAAAACAAACCATCATTAGATCAGTATCATTAGATCAGCATTATTCTTTTCTTCCCCTTTTCTTTCATTGTAAAAATTCAGTAATATCCAAAAATATTAAGGAAAACTCAGTTCAAAAAATTAGAAACATCAAAAGAAAATTACAAAAGAATATTATGAACAAGAATTTCACCAATATCTCCTATTCCAATTGTTTTAGTTTTCATGTCATCTCCAAATGTCACTTGCCACAAGACTTTGGCTTGAATTATGATGAATTGTGATGGATCACCAGTCATATGTCTTGAACATTTACAGTCCATGAACCACTTTGATTCCTTAATAATGTTCACCAAGTTCACCTACTCAAGAGATTAAGAACTAATATATGGTATCCAAAAAGTTTTTGATCCTTGAGAGTTAGCATCATGTCTAACTATTCACATGCATTGCATGCCTCTTCTCATGTTCTTCCTCACATAGTAATCACTTTTTATGTGAGCTCATCATCACCAATGGCCATGAAAGTCATTTGGATAGATTCCTCTTCTTCTTCGACTTCACCTTCTGAGTTGCAATCATTCCATGTAATTTGAAAGTTGTTGAATTTTGGTTTTTGTTCAACCTTTCCTTCCTTCTTTTTCTTCATTGGACATTCACTCATGTAGTGTCCAGGTTGGTCATATTCAAAACATTTATCAGTTTGTTTTTTATTGAACTTTTGTTTCCCTTTATTTCTCGCATTGCTGAACTGATTTGGGAATGAGTTGTTGTTTCCTCCTTTTCTGAACCTTTGTTTGTTGAGAATTCACTTAAAACTTTTTGTGATAAGAGCAAGATCATTGTTATCAACATCCAAATCTTCTCTATCTAATGCAACCGAATCATCTACATCTTGAGATGCTTTTAGAGCAATGCTCCTTCGTGCCTTTGCATCTTCTTCTTCTTGTACCTTAATCTTAAGTTTCAGCTCATAAGAGGTTAGAGAATTAATAAGAGATTCAATAGACATAGAATTCAAATCTTTTATCTCTTTAATAGCAGTCACTTTACTTTCCCAATCATTAGACAAAGCATTCAAGATTTTCTATTTTTCTCTCCTAAGGTATATTCCTTTTCCAAAACCTCTAAATCCTTAATAAGATCATTAAATCTACAGTACATTTTATCAATATCTTCATGAGATTCTATCTTAAAAGACTCATATTTAGTATGTGACGACCCCACTTCTCCCAAGGGCGAACCCAAGGGTATCGGCAGGCCGCCTGCCTAGCTCGCGCCAGGACTCAAAACTTAAAGTTCGAAAGAGCACTAAATACAATATATACAACCCCCAAAGAGTTATAATTACATTCTCCAAAAGTATCGAGTCAAACCACCAAAGCAAAAACAAACATCCTAACTGTTCAACTATTACAAGCCAATCTAACTATACTAGTATACGAGCCAAAAGTCCCCGCGTCGGCCCCTGCTAAGGAAAACAAAAGGAATGGGGTAAGCTATATGCTTAGTAAGTAAACAGGGGCGAAAGCATAAATTTCACGTAACAGTTACACAATAAGAGTAAAGCAAAAGCAGAAAAGTAACATCACATAATAAGGATACAGGTGGCTCCAAAGCCAACTCATGTGCCATGCGTGATCTCCTGCCGACACTCCGTCGACTGCAAATAATAGTCCGTAGAACTTCACTTGTACACCCACCGACACCTTATCACCCTCACTGGCCAGTCACCTCACAAACTTGCCCGGGCGAACGAAATCACAAACTTGAGCTTGAGTCACAAGCTCGGGTCACAAACTTGGTCACCTTCTCGGTGAACCGGACTCACAAAATTGGTTCATAACATGAACCTACAAACTTGGTGACCTCAGACTAAGTTAGACTGCCTTCGACCAAGCCCTAACCGGCTCGAATAGTCCAACCAGGTCAAGAGTTCGCCCCAAACTCACAAACTTCACAAAATTATTCAAAATCACAAACTTTGCAAACTTCACAAACTTTATTCGAAAGTCGCCCCGAGCCACAAGCTCAAGGGTTTTGGTTCCAAAAGGTTCATATACATATGCCAAGTACAATTATACATTCAAATTAGAGTTTAGGTCGAGTGCGATAAAGTACACCCTCGCCTAAGTGCCCTTTTCACATATCTCAAACACATAGCAAAGAAAACACACCAAACCGGCCTGAATACTTACTCAAAATACCAAAAGTAGTACGAAAGCAAAATCGCTTCGCGCGTTCGCTAGTAGTGGGCCCCACCGGCTCCGCCTAGCTCACCGCTGTCTGAAATAGAAGATTTTATCACAAACGGCCACTAACATGCCCAAAACAAGCAAAACGGCAAAACAACACGCGCGCACGTAAATATGACAGACGGAAACGGAAACGGCAGATTTGATACTCATTTCTAGTTCACCCATAAGTTGAGCTACGAATATCGGATTAAGGCGGATGAGATGCCAAATCGAAGCTTAAAGGATGAACAACAACTGTTATGAAGATATCCAGAACTGAAACTGGAGGCTTCAGTCCCAAATGAACCAAACACAATCACTTACGAAATCTGGCCAATGCACAAATGGTCAGTTTTGAGTGCTAACTGTTTTCTATGCTACACATGGTCAAAAGAGCTGAAAATTGGCAGTTAGATAGTTAATTCCAAATGGAACAACTTTCATGAAGGTCGGCAATCCAAATTTGGAACGGAAATTGGTCATCAGGACCAAAACAGATTTCTGGTCATTTTCACGGGCAGGCCTTGTTTGCTCGGCTATATCTCAGGTTTTATAAATCCAATTCATGAAATTCCAAGGGCGTTAGAAAGCTCTGATATAGGGCTATAAGTTTAGTGTTTTGGTCGGAAGCCCAAATAGTTTGTAACTCAGTCAAATGTGAAGCCAAAGTTCCAGCCATAAACTTTCCAAAAACGTACCAGAATCACAAACCGTATTTGACCTCAATATGCGGTAATGGCACCAAATTCACTACAGTTATCGGATGGGGGTGTAAGATCCACCGTTTCGAAGCTAAGAAACAGGAGTACAACAATGTAGAAGGCCACTCAGTCCAAATCCTAGCACAACTAGGTCAAATATGCAAAATACAAATCCAGAATTACCAAAACAGGTTTGCAAATCACATAAAACTGTAATGACTATAACTTAGTCTATACAAGTCCAAATGCCGAAATTCCAAAGGCATATGGTAGCTAAGACGTCCAGCTACATTTCATCAGAAGACACCAACATCCAAATCCAAACCAATTCCAGTCAAAATGGCCAATTACCAGTATAGTTTTCGCATTCTGTCCAAAGCAGAACAGCTACAGTAAGTTCGTCATATCTCATTCTACATCAATCCAAATAATCTGAAATTTTACAGGCACCTCAAACACATCAATACCTACAACTTTCATGTTTTGAGTAAAGTAAAATTCGGCTTCTAACCCTATGATCCAAAACCAGACAGAATTGGGGTTTTATGAACCCTAGCTTTTCATTTTCCAATCCAAATCCATAATTGGTTGCATTTATCCACAATTCACACCCACTAGAGTCATTATAGTCCATTACCATTCATCATACAAGGCCACAACATCCCATTCATATTAAACCAGAAAAATTCCCAATAAAATAAAAACTTCACCAAAACTCTTCAAATCAAGAAATAAATCATATATTCCATCACTCAAGCCACCATTAAGCACAAAAAAACCATCATTAAGTATAGGGGAAAGGTTGAAGCATCACTCACCTAATAACAAGAGAGAGGAAGATGATGGACACCTTAGCTCTTCCAAAAAGCTTCAATAAACCAACCAATATCACCAAAAGGAAAGATTGTATGGAGTAAAACTAACTTAAACTCTTGATTTGGTGGATTTTGGTCCAATTGGAAGCTTGAAAGTTGAAGAATTTCCTTCTTCTTTGAGAGAGAAAGGGCCGGCCAACACAAGGAAGAAAATGGTGATTTTTGAGCAATTTTTGGATATTTAATCTTTTGGTCAAAAAAGTCAAGAAAGTGAATAGTAATTCTTAAATCTTCTCCAATGAAATGGTGACACTTGTCACCACCATTAATGCATTCCTATCCTTTCTTTTCTCTCTCACATCAATCATATCTCACTCTCTACTTATCTCTTAACACCCGATAAATTTTACACAGTATCCGAAATTTAACCTAATTGGCCGAATTTTTCCGAACTTTTCGCACTAGTGGGTCCCACGTCCGATATACGTTCTTAATTTTCTCAAAATCTAACCAATACTAGAAAAATCATCTAAAAACTATATTTACTCATAAAAATTATCTGGAGAATTTTCTAATAAAGAAAATGTAGAAAAAACGGGTTTTCAATCTTAACCGGAACTTAGGGTTTAAATCTTAATCCCTACTTAGGGTTTTCGAAATACTCCCAAAACCAAACGTTACCGCCCAATTAATGAATATATCAACGTAGAACGAACTGGGGCCTCACATAGTAACTAAGATAGATTTCTTTTGTTCTCTAATATTCTCACTACCTTCATGAATTTCTCGCAGTTTGTCCCAAATTTCTTTAGTTGACTTACATTCCTTGACTCTAATAGATTCATTTGAATCTAAAGCACAATATAACACATTCATAACTTTTGCATTTAAGATGAGATGCTTTCTATCTTCTGCAGTCAATTCATTTTTTATTTTTGGTCTAGATCTATGAGTATTTTCATCTACTATAGGGCATCATATGGACCTTCATTAACAATAAACCACAATTCAATATCAATCGATTGCAAGAAAATAATCATTCTTTCTTTCCAACTCACATACTTTGATCTATTAAACATTGGAGGTCTAATCACAGATTGTCCTTCAAAAAACATGTTATTGTTGGTTGTCATCTTTACTCCTAACCTGCTTGAGCTTAATCTCTAGGAAACCAAACTCTGATACCAATTGTAAGGATCAAAAACAACCTAAGAGGGGGGTGAATTAGGTTGATTAAGAAACTAATCAAGTTATGGACACTTTTTATTTAATATGAAATTTACCCTCTTTTCTAAATGATCACACAATGAATTAATAAATGAATGAACAATATCATTTGAGAGAAGTAGAAGAGATAAGCAATTTAAGGATCACAACATAACAATAAGTAAATAAGAAGGGAAGAATTGCAAACCAATTGACTACTAAACTCCTCTTGAACTTGTAGACCAATTCAAACAAACTTTTTCAAATTGACGAAATATAATCAATCTTGTGTATAAAGAAAGATTCACTTCCTCCTTACCCCAATCTCTACATGGTCAAACTAGAAAGTTTTACTATCCCTCCAGACAACCCTCACAGAGCTATACTATTGAAGTATTCACTCACAAATGAAAAGTTTACAACGAATTTCACACCACCAAGACTACAAATCTTCCTTGAAGAGTATTTTTTTCACTAAAATCACTCTAGATCTCTTGTATCTTCAATGTACAAAAGTTGTTTGAAGATTCTGACCATGATCTATTTATAGGAGATCAAGAAAGTATTTCATTAATGCTTCCAACGAATAGAAAGTAGCTGAAAAGTCAACTAGCCTTTAGGAGTATCGGACGTCCGATAGTCTGGTTTCTTGCGTCCGACAGCAGGCAATGAGTTTTAGAGATTTTCTTCGATTCTATCGGACATCCGGTACTTGTGTCTGAAAGCAGACAATGAGTTAGAAGAAATATCTCAATTTTATCGAACGTCCGATATTGTCTTTGTGAGCGTCCGACAGCTTTCGTCGAGTTTGAAGGATCCTATCGAACATCCGATGCTTGCATCCAATCGAGGTCAATGAGATAGGGGGAATGTTTTATTTCCTTCGGACGTCCGGTGATGGAGTTCTTCATGCGTCTGAAGTTGTGCAATGATTATCGGACGTCTGATCCTGTCTTCACAAGTGTCCGACAGCTTTTAGTAACCTTTGTTTCTTTCAATAGCACTTGATCTTTGAATCTAATTTACTTCATAACTGAAGGTATATCTTGAAGAGATATTAGTATCATCCATTTTTTTTTTGTAAATATCAAAAGCTAGGGACTAAGATCAACATAAGGTTCTAAACTTGGCCCATGCATTTCATCAAAGAGAGGAGTTTGATTCACCATATATACCAATTATTCGCCAAGGCTCCATATCAGGATTTAGTTGGACAATCGCATCAATGAAACAATGGGAAAAACTTAAGATGGAGACATCAATATCTTTAGTCTACAGAAGGGCAAGCCTGCCAGAGTGACCAATAGCATTAACAGAGATACCAAAGAAATTTATTTTTGACTTTAGCTGATCAACTGTACTACTATTGCATTTAGTTTCACGTAGAAAAAAATTTTTGGGAGCTTTTTGTTTGGCTATATTGCAGACTTCACTAACCATCCAAGGGTTCCCAAGCCCTCGGTAGTTCCAGCTGATGAGATTCATTGTACTAGCCCGTCCTGCCACTGTAGTGCTGTCCATAAGAACCAGTTCTTGAGAAGTGGCCGTGGGGTTAGACATGGAAAGGGCTATAGCATTAGGATCAGTTGCGTCATGCAATTTGTGTTTCTTTGAAACAGAAGTAGAGGTTTATCAATGAGAGTGATTTTCTTTTCCCAGAGGTACTAGTCCTAGGCCTTGAAGGAGTTAAGTGAGGTGCAGATGCTTGTCTTCGCTTCCATATTCGGCACTTTGAGCTATCAACTTTCAAAGGGACTGGAATAAGAAACTAGCTATTTAAATGAGTTTCGGTGGAATCTGCCACTGGAATTTGCTGAAGAGAACCAGTATTAGGCCTATCATCAATGAGCATAGTATTTGAAGTATCCTTAAGTGTTTCCAAATTAAGGTTCCGTCCTTTCTCTATAACAAAGTCAGAATTTGAGATCGTGTCCTTATTTGTATTAATAATAATGCATGATTCATTCCTGTCATGATTGTAGAGATTTGTTTATAGCCAAATCCCTATCCTTGCCTAAGATGTTTGGTTCCTATTCCATAGGCGACGATAATGCCTCATCCCCTATACGAGAATTATGCATAGCTTGAGCATTCGCATCCTCGTCGGCAAACTTTGAATTTTGAATCTCTCAAATTTCCTGCTAGACATCTCCAGTCGGTGCGCTAGTTCCTCCTTTGGTAGGAAACGTCCCAATCATCTTTGCACAAGCAGACAAGGCCATTGTTGAACTTGGCCCAAGCTTTGAACGGAAGTTCCTTTCTATCAACAGCAGGATCTGAAAGGCGTTGTTCACAGTCGTGATCTCTGTGACAACCCCACCTTCCCCTAAGGCGAACCAGAGGGGTCGGCGGACCGCCTGCCCAACTCTCGCTGGGACTCAATCGTTCACTACAGTCCTCAAATAAATTACAATATAAATTTCAAATATTACATCAATGTTCCACAAATTCAATTGCACTACAAACTAAAACCTCAAGAGATACAAGAAATACTAATTTCCCGAATAAAACAAAGATCCCCAGTTCTCACATAATTACAAGTACAATCGCAGTCTCAACTATTACACAGGATAAAACTAACTTCAACTGAACAGGAGATAATCCAATCATGACCCCAGAGAACTTTAACACAATTGCTTCCTTCGCCTCGAGCCCTGTGGAGGGGAATAAAATATTTTGGGATGAGCTAGAAGCTCAGCGAGTAACCAGTAAAATCAGTTATCAAATCAGTTTCACAATCGTTCATGTAAGGATCGAAGACAACCTAAGAGGGGGGTGAATTAGGTTTTCTAAAACCAGCTAAGATATAGGTCACTCTTTTTCAGGCCTACCCTTCTTTTCTCAAAGACCACTCAATGGATCAGTATACAAGGAACCACAGGTGTTTGTGAGATGAAAAAATGAACAGTTTATATAGTAAAGCTGTAAACGAAAGTAGAAAAACAAACCAAGCTTCAAACTCAAATTGAGTTTGAACAACATTTTATATAACAAGCTACTTCAAGTTGAACAATCTTGCAACCAATATCTTGTGTACAATGGAAGAATCACTTCCTTCTTTCCCCAAAGCACACTTGGTCACGCAAGGAAGTTTTACAAGCACTCAGATAACCCTCACAATGCTACACTATTGAAGAAGCTGTGTCACACTTGAAAAGCTATAAGACAAAAATGCACAAGCTAAGAATACAAATATTCCTTTTGAATATTCTAACACTTGAATCACTCACGATCTGATGTAGACTTGATGTGCAAAGTATTTTTGAAGTCGTTCACTTTGTTCATTTTATAGGAGACCAAAAAACTCTTCAATAAATGCTGTCAACGGATACATGGCATCTAAAGAGTCAACTAACCGTTGGTGCTGTCGGACGTCCGATAGTCAGTTTTTATGCGTCCGAACGAGGTCAGTGAGTTTGAGAAATTTTCTTGAATTTCTTAGGACGTCCGATCCCCTCTCACCATGCGTCCGAGGGTGAGATGCAGACTTGAAGGTTCCTCTTCAATTCCTTCGGACGGCCGATGCGTCCAATGTTTTATGTCCGAAGTACAGCAACGCTTGTCGGACGTCCGATACACAGGTGTTGAGCGTCCGATCATGATCAGTAATCGTAGAAGCCCTGGCTTGTCTATTTCGGACGTCCGAGACAGAGTTCTTCATACGTCCGAAGTTACTCAATGAATGTCGGACGTCAAATACTCTCCTTTTGTGCGTCCAACATCTTTCTCATCACTTTTCACCTTTTTGATCTTCTTTTTGTTCTAAGTCCACAGTCCTGTTTTAATGCCATTTCTGAAAGTAGTCTTTACAAAAAGTATTAGTATCATCCGTTTGTTTTGTAATCATCAAAAGATATGAATTGAGATAAACAGTTCATTTCAATGATGTCGTGAATCAGAAATCCAATGTACGTTTATTGCTCTCGTGAGCCAGTGAAATCATTGTACCCAAACACCCAACGCTCAAATTGATCACTTAACGTTTAACAGTAAGAGAGAGCCCTTTGGTGCTCCAGATGAACATGAATAGTGGTGGAGACGTTGGTGTTCCGCACAAGACTCCCCAAAAACTCATTGAAGCCAAATCATGTCATGAACTCACATGCAAGCACACATGATATGCAATCGAGTAAATAACGCAAGAAAACATTCAAAAGTAACTTTGGGACAGTTTTGGGATTACTCACCAACCACGGCTCAGAATCTTCTTTCATTATAGACCATTTCGTGGGTCGAACTCAAGCCCTTCAACTCAAATTCAAAGCAACCAAGCGCTCTCAAAGATCGGACAGCATTTCCCCTTACTTTCTTTATTTGTCCAACCTACAACCAAATACCAATTCCCATAGCAATTAACCACAATCACACATACGGTTCATAAGCAAGATCATATATTCAAATTAGGCCACAATCCCCCTTCAATCAAGCCAATTAGAAGCTTAATACCTAACTATAAGAAAATCCCCAAATTAAAACCCTAGAAACCGAAATTTCCATACAAACCAGAAATTTTCCGCAAACGATCGCAATTAACGCACAAAAGCCCCATTTAACACCATTTAGAGTTGTCATTCATGACCAACCAACAATTATCATCTAAAATCAGAAAAATTCACCAATAATTCCAAAATTGGCTAAACTTAACCTAGCCCATAAAATCCTCCGCAAAATAACATATATAACATTGCTAATCCACCAATTTGCAATCAATTGAAGTAGATAAGGATTTCTTAGCAAGATACCTTCAAACCTCAAGAGAATAGGTAGCTTAGTGCTTCCTCCTCCAAAACCACTCCACCAATAGCTTGCCAACACCTTAGATACGAAGTTAATCGGAGCAATTTGCAAAACTAACGGTTACATCTCAAGATTGAAGTGAAAATTGAAACTAGAAAATGAAGTTTTCTTTCTTTTCTCTCAAACACACAGCTGGCCAAGGGAAAGAAATGAAGATATTTTCCAGCCAAAACAAGATAAGAAGAAAGGAAATCAGCTGGTCAAAGTTGATGGCCGACATGCCACGTCACAATCCGGCCGGAATCTGGCCGGATTTCCAGCCGGATTCTTGGCCGGATTCGAGGCAGTGGCAAAACTCATATTTTTTCAAAACTCCAAGGCAATCCGGCCAGGTATCCGGCCGGATTTGGCCCCTTCCCTTTTTGCAAAATTTTTTCTTCTTTTCCAAGTTCAAACGTTGCGCTCCTCCGCTCGTCCAACAAAGATATATGTAAAATGAAAACCCTCCTTCTTTCGGGGCGTCACAATCTCCATGACCAAAGTAGCCACAATAGAAACAAATGTTTGGGAGTCTTTCATACTGAAGGAAAAGCTTAAACTCTTCCCCTCCATGTGAGATCAGCATCATTCGCCTCAGTGGTTGAGAGATATCCAAGGAGACTTTGATGCGCATATATTTACCCCATACCAAGCCATCTTCATCAGTGTCTACTTCTAGAAAAAAGCCCAGGCAGTCACCAATTACTATTGCAAATGCAATGAACATCAGGTCCAGCGGGACGTTGAAAACACGGACCCAAAAACAGCACTGAGAGAATGGAATTTTCCCACCAGGAACATCTCCTTTGTATTCAAAGAGGACAAGCAATTTCTAATCAAATGACCATGGTGAACCATGCAACACTCGGCTTTTATCTGCTGGATGAAAAAACCGAAAGAGAGCAATATTCTCACCGACTATGGTATGTACATACCATGCGGAGGGCTCCAAACTCCTTTTAAAGTAGTTGCCAGGACTTCCATGTTAACGGGCTTCATGGAAATAATCTTACCAAAAAGGCAGAGAGAGCCCTTACATTGCATGGTAGATTGTGATAAGGAAGGAAGCACAACCCGATTTGATTCGCCTTCATTGGTCCAATTCCTCAGCCATCAAGGGATTGTGAATCGCACAAAATGTAGTAAGCCAAGGAATAATAGAGATGAAGAAATGCTCTGAACTACGAGACTGCACTGCAAAAGGAAAAGTTAGTAAGGAAATAAAACACTATAGAATAGAGAAGATAAAGACCAAAATAAAGACCAAAACCAAAAAAAGGGAAAACAGTCCACAAGAAGAGAAGTATGAAAGTGGCGTAGAGTATCGGATGGAGAAAAGAAATCACACGATAGAAAACTAAACTTTCACTGGATTTTGAGGGAGCTCAAAACCCTAGGAAAGACTAAGGCTTGCAAATGCAAGAAGGAACCCATAGGGAGAAACTCCTGGGACGGCGCGAGGAAAATTAATTAGGCTGATCATTGGAACTTTAATAAGGAAGAATTTCATGACACGATTATGTGATTGAAGTGTAAAAAGATAAAGTAAAAAATGACTCCACATGTTGTGATCTTGTTCCTTTTCTCCCCACCTACAATTTGATAAATTTCACACCCTTAATTTGTCATAAAAAACTTATTTTTCAAAATATTATTTGGAAATATTCTTTTGAAAATGAATGAGTAGTTTTTGGTTAAAAATTTCCATCTGCATATGCTTTTCCTTCTTGATTTGGAACCATCGTAATCTACAAATAGGCATCTCTTAGGGTTTATTTTACATCTTTTAACATATTTTGACAAATTAACTCTTTGAGTTATTGATTTATTCAATGTTTCTTATTTTCACTCGAGTGTTTTAGGATTCTCATTGAGTCTTGGTTAAAGGTTGATCATGCATCACGCTTGGGTTCGTTTCATTTGGATTAGTTCGTGTAATTTTTCTTGGATCTATGCTTCCATTCTACATCATACCATCATTTAAAAAAAAAAAAACATCATACTTTCATTAAAATCTACACTAGTGGCAGAAGTTACAACATCAATAATATACATATATCAAATAACTTATCTAAATAACAGATAAAAATTACACTGTAAATCTTCAAAAAATATTTTAAAAATAAGATAAAATAATTATAATCCCGTGAACATTTGTGCATGCTTTCAATCAATTGATCAGCTAATTAATTGTTTCAAATTCTGATATTATAGTGAGATATGTCGAATAGATCCAAAAAATTTCAGACCTGATAATCAAAACCTTAAAAAAAAAGCTCAAATCCAATAAGAAAAATGAAAAAGCTACCTTAACCTCTCACTAAGAATTCAGGAGAAAACTCTTATGGGAAAAGTTTAGAAGAGAATAACACTTTCATTAGGCATCTCTAAGAGAGAAGATACTTTAACTAGGAAACTTTAGGAGAGATTTTATTCACACAAATTAAAAGAAACTAGAGAGAGGGCTCCTCTTACAAGAAAAGGTTTTCTTAATCTCTCCTCCGTAGGAGAGCTGAAGGAAGTTTTGGTTATAGAGTTTTTCAAAGAGAAGGAGAAGAGAATAAAATCGTGTGGGAAAGAGACTATTCAAAAAAAAAAAAAGAAAAAAGAAAAATCCACTACCTATAGCATACCGTCAATTGGACAAACAAGTCTTAGATTATGTCTAAATACGGAATTAATGCGTTCCACAGTCTTAATTGGAGTAATTTCATTGGTGAAAGACCAACTATTTATGCCGAGACAAATTATCAAATATGGGGTCCACCACTAGGAATATAGCTAGGTCAATTAAATCACTCATCGTTCGTGGTATGCAACTTTGGAATAAATCGAACCATCATTAATGCCTAGCAAATGCAACCCCTTGGTCACCTTATATTAAGTAGTACAGCAAAAAACCGCGGTGGTTCTCAAACTTTCAATTTTGCACACTTTTAGTGCTCCAACTAATAAATACGTAAATATAGTCCTCTAATTAATAAAAATGTGTAGTTATAGTCTTTCCGTTCAATTTGACTGTTAAGACAGACAGGAAACACATCACACATTGCTCACATGACATCTATTTTTGGAAAAATTACAAAAACTCCCTAGAGGTTTCTAAAAATTTCACTTAGCTCCCCTGATTTTGGAAAATTACACCTACTTCCCTTGATTTGATAGTTTTAGTAACAAAACCTTAAAATAATATTGATTTGGTCAAATTTTTAAATGAATTTTCAAAAAATACCCTTGTGCAATGAATTTTAATTTACTTCCCTATACAATTATAAGATTATCTAGTATAATTATAAGAAAAATGTGCCAAAATTTTCATATTCGTACCAACTATTGATAAACGGCAATAATAATAATTTTATCATTATGATAGGATACTTTTGATGGTATTTTATTATGAATTTAAATTAACAAGATAGAAAAGAAAATGTTGAAATAATTCATTTAGTGTTTGTAAATTTTTCGAATAGTTGGATTATCATAATTTAATAGTGATTCTGGACCATTTTCTTTTCATTTATTGTTAATTTTAATACCAAAAAATAGAAAATAAAGATCAGCAAAAACATTAGATTGCATATAAAGTTAACTCATCAAAAAAAAAATCACTAATTGGACATTTGATTGCAATAGAAACTAGAGATAATAGTGATAGTTTTACAGTTTTATTGGTAAAAAATTTTTAAAAAAAGAAATAAGAAGGAAAAAGAATAAAAGAAAATTTTAAAAGTCATTCTAAATATAAACATACCAAACAAGGAAATTTTATTAAATATTCAAGGGTAGTATTGTCATTTTAAATGATAAGGGAGGTATGTGTAATTTTTAAAACATCAAGGGAGCTAAATGAAATTGTTAAAAACCTCAAGGGAGGTTTCTAAAATTATTCCTTTATTTTTTGTATCATTTTTGTATCTTCCCGTCCATCTTAATAGTCAAATTAGACGGAAGGACTATGACTGCACATTTTTATTAATTGAAGGACTACATTTACGCACTTATTAGTTGGAGGATTAAAAGTGTGCAAAGTTGAAAGTTTGAGGACCACCGTGATTTTTTGCCCTAAGCAGTATTTTAGCCAAGTTAAGTTTTTAATAGTTTTGTTGGGTTCCAATTATAGTAGTTTTATTGTTTAAAAATTAATATTTTATTAGAAAATTTTTTGTGGTGTAAGATTTGTTTATCACGTCATCACCTATATATAAATGGGGAATCTTGTTATTATTGTTAGTTGAGAAGAGCGCAATTTGAAAACCTTGTTATTGTATATAATTAATGATATATTGTTGATTTATTTCCCTTCTCCTACACGTACTTATATGTGTGTAAACTGCTTCCCTATATATTAGTTTCATGAAATATATTTCCTATATATTTTTAGTGAAATTTATTTGAATTCTACAACTGGTATCAGAGCCCGAGGTTTAAGAAATTGATCCTAGGGTGCCTATGAACATTGAAGAATTATCCCCGCTACGAGGCTAGTTCTGAGTGTTTTTCTACTGTCAAGAGTTAAAACATAAGAATCGATGTGAATAAATTAGTTGATCGAATTTGACCATAAAATTGGTCATGAAGTATCTCGTTGGTGAAAATTGGGCAATAAGATTGGTTCGGATATTGTCAAATTGATTGTTGTTGTGAAGACAGAGATTGGTGAAAAATCCAATAAGTTGAATTGTGATTATTAAAATCAACATCAAATTGTGCAACGAAAATAGTTTTATTCAGAAGTGTGGAACATTTTAACAAGTCAAAAATAAATTAGGTGATGAGATAAATTTGTTCAGGTGCATGGAATATTGTAGCAAAAAAAACTTTTGAAGATGAAGAATTCAAATTGATGTTTATAGAATTTATAGAAGGGATTGTTGATAGTGATGGTGACAAGCTTGATTCAAAAGAGAGTTTAATTTAAAACAGGCAATGTTGGCATATTAAATCAAGTTTTTAAAATAGAAAATTTTATATTACTATTTAGCAGTGTTTTAGCCAAATTAAGCTTTTAGTAATTCTATTGGAATCAAGTTATAATAGTTTTATTGTTCAGGAATTAATATTCTATTAGAAAATTTTTTATAGTGCAAGACTTGTTTATCACATCATCTGATCTATAAATAGAGAGTTTTATTGTTGTTATCGATTGAAAAGAGTGAAATTTGAGAGCCTTGTTATTATGTGTGATTAACGATATATTGTTGATTTATTCCTCTTCTCCCAACATACTTGTATGTGTGTAAATGGCCTCCTCATGTACATTAGTTTTACGAAATATATGCCTATATATTTTCAGCCAGTTCTTTTGAGTTCTACAATATATATCATCGTTTTTGCGCTAATATGGATTGAATAAGCTGATAAGATTCTAACAATTTGCATCAACAGTTCCTCATTAACAGCCATTGTGAATACGAATAATTGATCAATTCGTCTTATAATGAGTTGACGTGCTTCCTGAATTGTTTATACCGAAGAAAGAGTTGTAGTTGCGGTGAGGGATAAATTGTCAAAATGTTCTCTCTTTTTTTTATTAATACAGGGTTAAAAGCATTAAATCTCTCTAAACTTTATCCTTAGTTACACTTTACCCCCCTCAACTCAATAAATAGACACTTTACTCCTCTACTTTATATTTTAAGATAAAAGTGCCCCTTCCATATTAATTATTCTTTTACTTTTTCTCCTTTTTATCCCTTTTCCTTATATTTTTTAATGTTCTCCCTTCCCTTATGTGATCAACCACTTTCTTCTCTTTGCTATTATTTTCTATATATTAATTTTAATGTTCCTTTTTGTAAGTGGGAGATCTTGAATGCATGACTCTTACTTACAATTTCTCTCATCTTACTAGCCAATCCAACCTCCCCCCTATATATTAATTTTAATCTTCTTAAATTTATTCTTTATTTATTTCTAACTTTTTAACTTTTGGCTATTGGAAGTAATGATGATCATAAAATCTATGTTATAATAAAGTATATGTTATCTATACATATAGAATATTTCATACATTACATAAATCAATAGATCTAGAGTTTAGAATAAATTAATTTTTAATAACAATTGTAACAAATTCAAATCGTAATAACATATTAATTAATCAAATATTAGTGATTTTATTTTTTGGAATATAATTTTAAATATTAAGTAATTTAATGTTCAAGTTTGCTAATATTTTTTAAATAGTCAACTTACTAGTACATATATCAAATATTTTTTTACGTCATAAAATTTGTCTCAAATTTTCTAATAGTGTAAATAAATAAAACAAGGATGAAATTATAAACTAAAGATAATTATAATATTATATAAGCATGTAAATTAGCAATACTAATATGAAAGTGAAACAAAATAGTGTTATGTGAGAAGTGAAAAAATGCAAATAGTAAAAAAAGTAAAAATGTAAAATAGAAAAGTATTGAAAAAGAAAAATCAAAGGAATGGAAAAATAAAAAAGAAACAATAAAATAATAAGAATACTTTTGTCTTAAAAAGTCAAATAGGGGGCACAAAGTGCTTATTTAATCAGTTTAGGAGACAAAGCACAATCAAGGGTAAGTATAGGGGGGATTTAGTGCATTTAACCCATAATAAGAACACAAACTATAAGTTTATCAATTATTGCCGACTAGTATTCGCAATGGTGCAATTGTCTACGTAAAAAATATACTAGTTGAATTTGTCATCCGAGTGGTCCAAAGTCAAATATCAAAACCCTTGACAACTGAACAGATAATCACAAAAGCTCCCCTTAAGGTATATTGCTTTTGCACTTTATCCCCTAATATTCTTTTTTTTTTACTTTATCTCCTAAATATTAGTCAATTCTAACATTATATAATGATGATGTCAAACAGAAATTTATACCCCTAAGAGCTAACTACGGTAAATCTCCTTGAAGTATAGCCTATTTTACACTTCATCCCCTAAAATCATTTTTATCAATAATATTCCTAACATAATAATAAAAGTTAATAATTTTTGTATATATGGTCATAGTTAAATTTCATTCCATAATACACCATATTTTTAGATTGAGGAGAATATCTTGCAAATTTGATTCAATAGTGGGGAAAAAACAAAATTTATTATTAAAATAATTAAAATGTGAAAAATATTTTTAAAAGTCCAAAAATTATTGGGATATTGTTAGTTTCTATTGAGGAATGTGCACATGACTAAACTTTTCTTTTAATAGTATATATTTTTATATGGAAGTATATGTTTTTTTTTATTGATAATGCTAAGAAAGAGAAACATGGTTGATCTGAAATTCAAAATTTTCAAAGTTGTTCTTTCAATATACCATGTTTAGATGCTATTAAAATAATAAGAATACTTTTGTCTTAAAATGTCAAACAGGGGGCACAAAGTGCTTATTTAATCAGTTTAGGAGACAAAGCACAATCAAGGGTAAGTATAGGGGGGATTTAGTGCATTTAACCCATAATAAGAACACAAACTATAAGTTTATTAATTATTGCCGACTACTATTCGCAATGGTGCAATTGTCTACGTAAAAAGTAGGGTTAATCACATTTAATCCTCTTAAGGTATAACCCATTTCTCAATTTACCCCCTAACCTTTAATTTTGCTCACTTAACCCCCTATAGGACAAAATTGTCCTTGCATTATTTTGACTTTTTATTTACCTTATTTTCCTTTCTTTTATTTCTTTTTCTCTTTCTTCTTTATTTAATTCTTCCTCTTTCCCACAAAAATCTTCACCTTAATGATTGAAATTAAAAAAGAGGAATTGCAGAGATCTATCTTCTTCTTAAATGATTAAAACAATATTGAAATCACTTTCCTAAAATACAATTTTTTTAGCCTTTCGATTCTTTTGATTTTGGGTTTTCCTCTTTCCTTTCGAGTTTCTCATTTTATTCTCAAGAAAATATCATAAGAAGAAATTGTTTTCCTTTCTTTTATTTTTTTTCTTTTTCTTTTTCTTCTCTCTTTCATCCTTTCCAATAGAAAATTCCATTTTAACAAAAATTTTTGTTTTGAGTTTGTAATTGTATATTTCTGGGTGAAGGTTTAAAAGGCATCAAAAACTAATTTTTATTTTTTGTACGATTCCACATGTTACAAATTTCAATTGATGATTATTAATAAGGTCACAATTTCATCTTAAGATATTTTCTAGGGAATAAAATGAGAAACTAGAAAGGAAAGAGGAAAACCCAAAATTAAAAGAATTGAAAGGCTAAAAAAATTGTATTTTAGGTAAGTGATTTGAATATTTTTTTTAATCATTTAAAGAGAAGATAGATCTCTGCAATTCCTTTTTTTTTTAATTTCAATTATTAAGGTGAAAATTTTTGTGGAAAAGAGGAAGAATTAAATAAAGAAGAAAGAGAAAAAGAAATAAAACAAAGGAAAACAAGGTAAATGAAAAATCAAAATTATGCATGGCAATTTTGTCCTATAGGGAGTTAAGTGAGTAAAATTAAAGGTTAGGGGGTAAACTGAGAAATGGGTATACCTTAAGGGGATTAAATGTGATTAACCCTAAAAACTATACTAGTTGAATTTGTCATCCGAGTGGTCCAAAGTCAAATATCAAAACCCTTGACAACTGAACAGATAATCACAAAAGCTCCCCCTAAGGTATACTGCTTTTGCACTTTATCCCCTAACATTATGTTTTTTTACTTTATCTCCTAAGTATTAGTCAATTCTAACATTATATAATGGTGATGTCAAACAGAAATTTATACCCCTAAGAGCTAACTACGGTAAATCTCCTTGAAGTATAGCCTATTTTACACTTCATCCCCTAAAATCATTTTTATCAATAATATTCCTAACATAATAATAAAAGTTAATAATTTTTGTATATATGGTCATAGTTAAATTTCATTCCATAATACACCATTTTTTTAGATTGAGGAGAATATCTTGCTAATTTGATTCAATAGTGGGAAAAAAACAAATTTATTATTAAAATAATTAAAATGTGAAAATATTTTTAAAAGTCCAAAAATGATTGGGATATTGTTAGTTTCTATTTAGGAATGTGCACACGACTAAACTTTTCTTTTAATAGTATATTTTTTTATATGGAAGTATATGTTTTTTTATTGATAATACTAAGAAAGAGAAACATGGTTGATCTGAAATTCAAAATTTTCAGGGTTGTTCTTTCAATATACCATGTTTAGATGCTATTAAAATTTATCTGAATTGGTAAATTTTTCTAAAAATAATTATTACATCTAAAAAATTTATATTGAGTGGTACAAAATATAAGAGTTGAATAATAATTTTAGGGACGAATAGACAATTTAAGGGGAAAATGATATTAGCAAAGAAAGTACAAAATAGCTATAATTTAAGGGAATTTATTATAATTAGCTTACAGCTATCAATGTCTTTTTGACATTTCTGTTTCGCGATGTAAGAGTTAACTAACGGTTTAGGGGTGAAGTGAAAAGAAAATAACGTTAAGAGGTAAAGTGCAAAAATTGATTAAACCTTATGCGGAGTTTTTATAATTAACCCTTAGCATTATGTCTTCAGTCTGCTTTGCAGAATAAAGTAATATGAAGTTCTTTATCATGAACAGATGGAATCGCTTGATAGCTAAATACTTGCAGTTTTACCTGCAAGCAAAATAATGTTCAGATTTGGCCTTTCAGGAAAGTAACAAGCTCATAAGCAAATTCCAATTTGGCCATGTGTATAGCAAATTTCATGCAGCTTCAATAGGGGCACCGATGGGTTTGACAGATCAATTATATTAGATCAACATCCTTATGGAAAATGATTATCCTCCCTAGTGATTCATTTCGAATTATGACCAGATGACGTGGCAAAAGACCAGTTTAACCAGTCATGCTGTTATTGTACAACCTGTTTAACCAGTCATGCTGTTATTGTACAACCTGAAGCTGTGGTGCGTTAAATATAGACACGGTGTGAATAGGTATTCAGGTTAAATTTTTCTTTTTGTTTTTAGTTTTCCCCCTAGAAATCTGACATTCATATACTATTCAAATTTTACTTTGGCAATTGGATATCCGTAATTAGTTTTAGGCTAAATAATCGAAAACTCTGTGATATCCAAAATTTTAAAAGTAAAAGAGTCTTGAAATCCCTCCCATCATCACATTAAACCAAAAAAAAAAAAAAAAAGGTCAAAGCTCAAAAAATAGGTTCTTCATCCCCAAGTCAAAATCTCAGACAACATTGAAATAAAACAAGAAGTCATAACTTAGAAATATATCAAATAAGAAGTCCACCTTGAAATATTACATGTAGTCCAAATTTCAACCTCAAGCATTGAAGTCTACATCCATGTTTTAATTTCCAACTCTTCAACTCCTTTTTTCGAGGCTTCAACTCATCAACTCCTTTAACGCCAGACATTTATTTGTACTTTTAGTTAAGTTAGTATATATTAATAGGCATAAAGTATTTTTATATAGACGCATTATAGGTAATTCGAAAGTTCAGAAGATAGTCAGAAATTTGAGAACTCTCAAGGTATGATGTTAGAATCTATTCAAACAAATTGTTCTAATCAAATTGTTATACGCAATCCTTATACTATATAAGAATGAGTTTTGGTTAAAGGGGGCTTTGAATTTCAACCGTATGGGTAAGGGTATTTTGAAAATGTGAAATAATGTGTTGCTTTTTTAAAGTTTTTTGTACAACTCATGGCAGCATGTGTTTGGGTATGTTTACAGAGATGCCCTCATGTTGTATATTTAAAGTTTGTATTATAGGTAGAATACAGTTTATGGTGAATTCTTTTGTCATACATTTCCAAAAATGGGGTTGTGTCTATTTATGGGTATTTTGGGAATGTATAATTATTTTGGTTATCTTTTTATCTGTGGGTACAAGTGATAATAGTCGTTGTGTGGTTGTAATTAGTTAAATGTCCTTAGTCTCTAATTAAATTGGGGAGAATGTGGTTTAGTAGGTAATTAGTGAAGAAAGGAATTAATGAGGGAAGGGTATTTTGGGAATGCGAGTTTGTTGTACTGCTCTTTTTAACAGTTGGTACAACTCGTAATAGCTTTTGTCTTGGTGTAATTACATAAAGATGGTGAGTTGCAAATTAAAGGTTGGAGAGCATACTTTGATGTAACTGATTAGACTTCTCGACTTGCTAAATTCCATTCATTGCATGGGTTTATTGCAAATGATTTATTAGACATAATCATTAGGGATAACTGGCAGAAGTTGGCTAGATAGGTGTTACTATTCAAATTCTGCTGCTTCAACTTCATGTATTTTGGCTTACGGTCTTTACCGTTTCCAACCATTCTAGGACCAGGATGGTTAAGACAAAATTAATGCTAATTATTGGAAAATTTAAAGTATCAAGTATTGGACATCTGTTCATTCCCTTTTCTCAGTTTTTGGGTTTGCTCAACAAAGGTATTGTTGTTTGGAACCATCTCTCATCCATTTGAAGACAAATCATAACAATCAATTGACTTTTAGTTTTTTGAATTGTATTTTTTTGCGTTGCTTGTATTTGTGGTAGGAACAGGATTCATGAGAAGAGTGTTACATACTTACATCTCCTAATCAGAATCTCCAAGCCAAGGTATGTTGAAGCTATATTTTTTTACATTGAAATTTGTCATAATTTGCAAATAACTTGTGATATGTGTATAACTGCTTTCTATGCACATGCTAATATATTTAATTAGGTCATACTAATGCATTAACAATGTCAGTCTCATGTGTGTGAGGAAAAGTTTTGTAGGGAATATTTGGAATAAGGTAATCAAAATTTTATCCTTCCTACTAAATCTTTTAAATTCTTTTGATATACATGTAGTTAGTTCTGGAATTGATTTTGGT
This sequence comes from Coffea arabica, assembly GCF_036785885.1. Classification (NCBI taxonomy): domain Eukaryota; kingdom Viridiplantae; phylum Streptophyta; class Magnoliopsida; order Gentianales; family Rubiaceae; genus Coffea; species Coffea arabica. Next base: position 43,892,368 of record NC_092320.1, on the reverse strand, counting down.
GTTAGTGTGTACTTAGTTATACTGATTTAGTTTGGTGACAGAGCTCGTTCATTTATGTATTTGGTTATATATATGACTGTCTGATTTTCTGGGAATACTTGATTCATTTGGTGGTAGTTTGACCTTTGTACTACTGATTTGCTATGGTGATAAAGTTGATTCATCTATGTAATCATGTGATAATTGATTTTGGTAGTTTGATGTTCTGCTATGAAACTTATGACTTGTCTTAAACTTATGTTTGATAATATGTTTATTTTCTCTTATATTTTGCTAAACTTATGGTAATTGAGTAGTCCATAGTGGTTGAATAGAATTCATTAAAGCTTTCATTCCTGACCTCCTTCACAAAGCATTAGAATTCAACATAAATTTAGATACATACTTTATTAGTATTACACCACAAATTATGCCAGATAAATAGTTCCAAAATTCGATTGAAGTTGGAGTTGTTTTATCACCAATTGATTGAAACTATAGCAAATTTAGTACTATCGAAAAATTATACGGACAAACATATTCTTATCTTTTGAAGATCCTTGTAAATACTTTATTACAATTTTAACAAAAACAAAGCTCCCAAAGTAGTTAAAAATGGATCTTAATTTATACAAGTTAATAACTTCAATTTCTAATAATTTGTAAAATCTCTACCTACTTAATTTATTAGCTATTGCACCAAATGAAATGATTGTTAGATGTTATCATGCAGTAGCATTTGATAAATTTGACCAAAACTCATTCTTATATAACATAAAGACATCTGGGTATTTTTGGACTGAGGGATTATTTTGCAATCATTAGTGCATTGGATACAACTAATATAAGCATATATATTGGTGTAATTTACTGAAATGGTGTCATAGTGCAATTAAAATAAAGAGACTTGCAGCTATTCATTCAATTATGTGAAACAACTCATAATAATACCAATGCATGAATTCCCATGTCAGAAGCCCCTGTCTTTGAAACAGCTTCCATACCAGCAATATACCACTATTTACATCTCAATTAAACAGCCAAAAACATAGGTATGTTGATGATTTAATGTCTAAGTATCGATTATGATTGTTCCAATGTCTCCTCTTTCACATTCTTCCTTTTGGTCCCTTTTCGGCTTCCAGGATTAGGTTTAATGCCCTCTAAACTACTCCATTATCCATGCATTTCCTTCTACTCATATTAAGTAGGATTCAGTTAATATGCATTATTATCTACAATAATTTTACTAATATTACTTAATATGCATTGTTATCCTACTCTTATATTTATTCACTTGCTCACCTTGCAGCAATATGGATGATATGTACCGATAGGTTCTTGATAAAAAATAACTTCTTGGTTAATATGGAAATAATATTCACTTTAACCACTAAAAAATTCTTTTTAATCACAAGCACTAAACACCCGTGCGATGCGCGGGCACCTCCCCCTAGTATTAGAGTATACATACTAGTTTTAACAGTATGCATTTTATCCGATATCCAAATCTAGAATTGCATAACCTTTTTTATTTTTTAAAGTTGGAATACCTGTACACCGCCTAATACCACTATATATTTCTTTTCATACTCCTCTGCCTATCCTTTATCTTGTTGGTACTTTAGACAATCCTACCAATTCAACAACTAATTAAATTTGCGTTTGATTGTAACTCGTTTACAAATCAAGAAGATCAATCCCCAATTGTGTTGTAATCTATACTTCACCGGTAATGTTATGCCATCCTCTTTGTTCAGCCTTCACCTCAACAAATCTAGTAGGGTGAAAAAAGACAAAAGAAACAAAGAAAGAAAGGAAGAAAAGAAGAAATGAAATTGAAATAAGGAGAAGAAAAACAAAAAAGAAAAGAAAAGAAAAGAAATGTTTATGGTTAAGAAGGAAAAGAAAGAATGAAAAGGAAAAGAAAAAAAGAAAATAAAAGGAACTTGGCTGTTGGGATGAGGGCATTTTTGGAGAAAATTACGATTTTAAACCATTTCCTTTAAATGTGCATATTAGTTGAGTGTAGCTCAATAATGTTCAATTAGAATGGATTTGATCCAATTTATAATTCTAGATGAATACAGAATACAATACAATTTTGCATAGTTTCTTGACTTTTGCAAAATCACAAGGGAATTTTCTAGATTCCGAATAATTATTACCCCTGCCACCTTTCATGGAGAGGAGATAATAATTTGCCTTTCAATTTTATAAAATAATCTTTGCATTAATAAGGTGGCTAGGGACAGTGGTAGAGTCATAGAGTCAAGACCTTAAAATTAGGGGGTCAATATCTAACAACACATGGAATGTAGTAATTAAATGTTAAAATCAATGAAAATCTATGTGAAACATACATTTTTTTCCCTACGTACACTATGTTTTCAAGTTTATATTTGTAATCCAATTTAGCAACAAATATCATTCTATCAGTTTGAGTTTAGAAACGTTAAAAAGAGCTTATTCTTAAACTAACATCTATACTTTTGACACATTTTGTGAAAAGGTAATAAATATGAAATTTTTAGTTATTTAGGAGAGGTGGAGGGGTGGGAAAATGCACTAGAATTTTATAGACCTTTTGGGGTAAGGGGTGCAATACACTCAGAAAAGAGAATTTTTGGATTTTAGAGGGAAAAATAAGGAGAAATTTTTTCAATTTCTAAACCTTTAAAACAATTTTCTCAAACTTGTGGGAGTCAATTGCTCACCTCCGCCACTGGTTGGGGAGAACCATGCTTGATAAAATTTTTGATACACTGTTATAGTGTTTTTTTTTTTGTACGAAACTTTTCGAAAACTACAATCCAAGCCGATTTGCTGAGTGAGAAGTCGAGAAATCTAGATATTTTGTACTCTGTACCTTATCTCATGCTGTGAAGAAAAGTATAAAACAAAAACTCAGAGTAGCACTAGCATAAATTTTTGGTTACACACTTCAACGCAGGAATTTCGTACAAAATCCTAACGCACGAAGGAGGCATAAAAAAACAAACAGAGACAGCAAACCGCGTCCACGGAGCAAGTCGGTTGGGGTTTTGTTTTATTGTTCTGCTAAAACAGTGAGCCCCAACTTTTTTTTTTCTTTTTTTTTTAATATTTTGTATCTGAGAAAACATGTTCGAAGTTTTAAGCCAACCTTTATGACCCTTTACTCTCCTCTCGTTTAATATTAAAAAGACAGAAAGAAAGAGGGCTGTTTGTGGACTGTGAACCATGTCTCCTCTGCCTAACGTCACAAGTAATTAATAATTGCACGGTTTCTTGACTATTTTTGGCCTTTTCCTCCTTTTAAATTTCAATATCCTTTATGGCGACCCAAATTTCCATGCATTCCTTCACATGCACTTGCACGGCCAAATCCTGCTTTTCCTTTAGGTTTTTTTTTTTTACACCCTCTTAAGTTTCAATCATCTTAGCCGTTCCATTTATTCTACTATCACTTTTTTCTTTTCGTTTCTTTCTTCTTCTTCTTTTTTTTTTATCTCTATCTTCCATGAAAATTTTTATGTTATTTCACATCCTAAAAGAGAGGTGAGCCGTATTTTAACTCCTCTTGTTCTCTAATTAATTGCTATTTTTTGTCACAATTCATGATTATAATCTGAGTTTTTCTCGAAATGGTTGAAATTTAATCACATGCAAATATTTATTTTGATGTGTAATATTTTTAATTAAAAGTATACATTCTTGTGAATGTCATCCATGTAGAGATACCCTGACTTATTTGCTTCATCAATGGTTGTTAATTCTTTTTCTCTACTTTCTAATTTTAATTGCAGCTTTCTTTAAAGCGAAAGCATAATAGACATGTGGAATGAAAATTAGACAAGTCAATTGCGACGCCACGGTCCTGAGAAACACGAATCTAGCTCTATAGACAAAGGAATGCAAGTAAAAGCTTTTGAGAGAAGAGGACAAGGTGGAAGAAAATGTAGTATGTACCATTGAATTTCTTGTTTCACATTTGGCGACTCATTATGAAGTTATATTTCAATCTAAAAATCCTAAGACACAGTGGAAAACGTATGATAATCTTGGTACATGATTTAGATAGTTTAATGCTCTAATATTGAGGAGACATTATCTAAAGCAGTTGCAAGTCCAAAAAGAGAAAAGTCAAAGAAAGAAGCTTCCAAAAACGTAGGCGTGAAAATCATCGTTTTTCTTTTTGGCTGATATTACCATGAGACTTTGAACGAGTTTGAATACCCATATTACAATTTTCCAAAAATTTTATGTATATATACAACCTATTATATATTTTGAGAATTAATTCCACGACAACAACAAATATACAGTTAAAAGATAAAAGGTCACTAGATTAGATATGAGGAGGCAAAAAAATTATTGAAGTACACATAAGGTTCAATTCCTGTGGCAGCTAAGTTTCGAAACTGGGTCCCTTTATTTCGTGGAGCAATTAATAAAAAGCTTTTCTGAAAGTTTTTATACGGTAGATGTACTTCAATAGATACCTTAAAAGCATACAGGATTTTTTGTTAAATATCTTTCTGTTTTTCTTTGTTTTATTCTTTTTTGATAGGAAACTAAATTTTTTTTTCTAACAAGGGACAAATAAAACTTAAAAAGTGAAGAGAGAGTTAAAAAAAATTATAATTTAAAATTTTTAATTCCTGAATCCTCAACTTTAACTGCTAGATAAATATCCTTCTATCAGTTATAGGTAAAAACAGTTTTGAAATCTCACGGCAACCAGACCTCAGGCAATGGTATTTTTATCGTAGAAGTCGTGTGTAAACTGTAAAGTGGTGTGATGGAAGGGCAACATCGTAAATCTAGCTTGTGACATTCCCTGAAGGCCTTTATATACTTTATTTGTCACCCAGCTCTCGATGTGGACTCCTGTTGTTTTCATACTATCTTAGTCATTACTCTCTCCATTACTATTTTCCCACTTAGGTAATCCCCCAATTGCTTTCGAGTCTGCAACCATGGAAGATCAAGAACAGGATCAAACCAACCAAGCGAGCCATGGGTCGGAGAGTAGTGAGAGAAATGAACCAGTTAGGTCACGGTGGACTCCCAAACCAGAGCAAATCCTCATACTTGAGTCCATCTTCAACAGTGGGATGGTGAATCCTCCAAAAGATGAAACCGTCAGAATAAGAAAACTCCTGGAAAAATTCGGTTCTGTGGGTGATGCAAACGTCTTCTACTGGTTCCAAAATCGTCGGTCCAGGTCCCGTCGCCGGCAACGACAAATCCAAGCTAGTCTCAGCGGTGAAGTACAAGTACAGACCAGAACTGCTGGTGCAACTGCAACTGCTATTCCTTATGAAACTAGTTGCTGTGCTGGTTTTTCAAATTCCATGTCTTTTCTTCCGCTGTCTGCATCAGCATCATCAGCATCTTGTCTAGGTGGTTCCTCTTCAGCTTGTGGGATTATCAACAATGATTGTGCTAATGACCTTTTTGCAATTTCAGGCCAAATTGGTCAGCCAGAAATTGCACAAACTTCATCAAGCATCAATCCCCGTTCGCATTATCAATCTGGTAACTAATAGATTTGGTTCAATTTTCATTGGTTTTCTAGTTTCTCCATATTGAAGAGTCAATCTATGAAAGATTGATGGACCCTTAAATTAAGGCCGTGCACAAGATTTGGTTCATTGCATGTGACACAAAATAAACAAAAATAAAAAGTTTAGGGTCTCAGGCACCGGAAGAAACAATTAAGGTAGTAGATATATTGCATCAAATTCTGTAGTTCTTTCTTTACTTCAATTTCTCTCAACCATTCTGGATCAGGATTAATATCAGTGTTCATCAATGGAGTTGCAACGGAGCTCCCGAGAGGACCATTTGATCTGAGGGCAACTTTTGGCCAGGATTTCTTATTATTTCACTCTTCAGGAGTCCCGGTGTCTGTCAGCGAATATGGGTTCCTCTTGGAAAGCTTGCAGCACGGCGAAAGCTACTTTCTGGTAAGCAAAAATGAATTCCAGAATTTCGAAACCGATTTTACAAAGAAATCAATAACCTTTAATGGTATTTTCTGGGGCTCAAAAAAGAATTCAATATGCACCGATGGTTTCTTTTGTACCATCAATTTTAAACGAGAATACAAAATTAAACTGTGTTTTCTTCCTTCCTACCTGCCATCTTACAGAGTTTCTTCATTTTCTTTCACTCTCATAGTATTGTTCTATACGAACATTGCATCTATCAATGTTTAGTGAAAAGAGTTTCTCCTCAGTCTCTGGCTTTGAGTTTTGTTTTGCTCTTTGTTGTAATTTTTTAGTTTGAGTCTAGTCCCACACATTCATTGGTGTTGAATTGTTGATTGTTTTGAGCAAAAGTAATGCATGAATGACCTCAGTGCCATACTGCTGTGCTAGTAAGGCTGAGTCTGGCACAGAATTTTCGGGAATCCATGAGTTCTCTCTGTACTCTCAGACTAAATTTTAAATTTTCTGACTGCATGCAATTCCGGAAAAAGTCATTTGGCAGCATACTTATTTTAACCGCTTAATTATTTATTCCAAGATTCTTTGTCACTTGCAGGATAGATCATTAGAAATCTATTTTAATTGAGTCCGAGATTCCAAAAAGTGGTGCCTATTAATGAAGTGAATTACAATGTGCTCGTATCTTATTTCTCTCCCTCCCTCTCTCTGGATTTATCAATTTGATATTTTTGACGGGATTTTTTTTTTTGAAGATCAATAGCGAATACAATAAAGTGATACAATGTTGAACAACTATAATTGACCAAGGAAAAGCATTTTCAACATGTTTGTGCTCTTTTACATATTTTATGGATGTGCAAAGTAATTTGTCAATGTATACACGGAGAAACAAAATGCTGAATATTTTTTAAAGTTGGTTAGAACTAATAATGAATAGAGGATAATTAGCAAAGTTATTAACCAAAAAGGGCATGACTTTCCTGTTACATTTGAAGTTATTCATCATTATGTCCAAAGTAACTTTAACAATAACAAATTCATAACAGAAGAATCTTACTAGTAAACTGTTTTGATTTATGAAGTTTTCGTGAGATCATCAAGATACATGTATCTCTTCCTATTAATCTAGATTTCTCTTTGCAGGTTCAAAGACCAGTTTAGCATGATCAAGCATTTAACAAGTTGGGGAATCATCCTCCTTTGGGATTTGGTATTTAGGCAGATATTTTTATTTATGAGCAAATAATTTCGTGATGTGTTCTGATGAAATTTTTACTTCGTTTCTGATTTCTTCTTGTATTTGATCAGCTGGCTCGGGCGATATATCATGTTTCTTAGTTATTGTTTTCAGTTTATCAACTTCGTTGAATTTTCAATGGTTTGTACTATTTCTACCTGCAGTATGTATTTTCTATGGCTGGTCTTGCTTCTTAGAAACTGATTTAGCCTTTATTTAGTTTGGAGAAGTTAACCTGCTGTCTATAAAATTGGAGATTATCTAAATTAGGCAGTGATTCTCATACTAGAAGAGATAAAAATAATCATCTAGACAGAGTTCAGATTATCGGATTCGGATTTTAGTACACTAATTAACATGTCTAAACCAAGTTTCGCTGAGTAGATGGACGGGTACTAAGATGAGGGGCAAGGTCCTCATGGATTCAATTTTAACTATTTCTAAAATGTCAAGCATAAAAGGTCAGTAGTTTATCATCTCGCTTATCAGCAAAGTATAATACGCCCTATGCTGATGAAGTCTTTTATGTATTTTACAACTAAATACTTCACAGATTAAGCAATGAATTAATCAACAGCACGAAAAAGTAAAAGCAGAAGATATAAAAGAGTGAATACTCTCGATTTTCTGTGGTTTCATCATCCTTCTTGGTATCTAAATCCACTTCCAAAGTTTCCCTCAACTTGGTATTTTCCATTGATTGTGTTCTCAATATGTGTGCAGACAACAAAAGTTTAATTTGATTTATTAATTAAGTCAAGATTATAGATTATTAAGAGAATCTTGATTAAATTAAATTAAATTGCAATAATCCAATGGTGTTTGGCTTACAAATTGTGCCAATGTTATAAGGGTATTAAATCAAGCTAAAGGTGCTAGATCTATTTCAATAAAAGTGAATTAATTAATACATTAATTCACCATTAGCTAGTTGGGCCAGCTTATTATTAAAATCTTAGCTCCAGAGCTACAAGGCACCCAAATCATAAGAAGATTTTGGAGGGTTTTCTTGAAAACCAATCTTCCAGAAGGTTTTCACATAAGTCTACATATATTGGCTATAAATATCTCAAGTCAAGAGTTATATATTAACATCACAAAATTCGGAAGAAACTATTTTCAAATGCTCTCAAGAGTATTTTTTTTTTCCCTCAAATTCAAGTCATATAAATTCTATTGTTCATGTTGAAGGCTAGAAGATCCAATATGCAAGTGTTCGAGCAATGCCATCAAATCACCGTTATCTACGCACAAATTATAGGAAACACTCTTTTAATGGAAAACAAGCATTTTGGCCCTTCAATTAAATCAAATTGAAGAGAAGAATCAGAGGGCTATTTTCTTTGATTTAAGAAAATTTCAGAGAGGTAGTCTCTTTTATTCTCGTATTAATTAAATTTGATATTTGTACATTTTTTCCTATCTTTTGTTCACTCCAAGTAGAACCATTTTTGCCTATCATCTCTAACAAGTGTTTGTTTTGTATATTTTTATGTGCTTGTTCATGTTAGTTTTGGTGTTTTTCAGTTGTTTTAAGAGTTGAATAACAAGGTTTCTAGGTGAGTTTTGCATTTTGTGATTAAAGTGAGAAACATTGCATTTGTATGGAGTTAAATAGTCAAAACTTCATGTTTTCTAGGTTTCATTGATTCAATCATCAATTGGAGTGAAGTGAGAAGAAGTTTGGATGATTTGAAGTGCATTCAAAATGATCATGAAGTGTAGAAATGAAGAAAGCAGCTCAAGCTACTTGACGGGTCGAACTCGAGCTTAATATGCGAAGCTCGAAAGCTCGTCGAGCTTAATCGAGCTTCACATATATATGGTTTTTAAAATTTTTTTATTTATCGAGCTTTCGAGCTTCGCATATATATGGTTTTTTAAATTTTTTTATTTATTAGTCTGAAATGTCTATTTTGTTCCTTGTTTAAAATTATATAAAATATAAATTTATATTTCTTGACCTCAATTAGGCTTGACTGGGCTCGATAAGCATAAGTTCAAGTTTGAGTTAGAGTAATGTAAAATAAAAGCGAGCTCAAGCTTGAGTTTGAGCCTAACTTTGCTCGTCGAGCTCAAGTTTGAGTCCAAGTTTTTTAACACAAGTCGAACTAGAGTAGTCACACTACTCGAACTCGACTCAACTCGATTATACCCCTACACTGCATATGAGCAAAGAAAGGAAAGATTCGTGAAGAAAAAAGCCTAGGGCAATCCATGGACGGGCTCCAACCTCCTAGAACCAGATTCAAGAACCGATAGAAGGCAAAGAGTGAAAACTCACGAAGAACAAAGCAAATGAATGGGCCTGCAGACCTCAAGTCCATGTGTAAGGACCCGAAAAATTTTCTTATTTTATATAATTTTATTTTATTTCTTCGAAGACATTTTCTATACTTTAATTTATTGTCTTAATCTCCTAGATATTTTTTACAAGTGAATCACGTTTTAAATCATTTTCCATGTATAAGTTAGTGCATGTTAAGTTTGAAGTGCATTATGCAAGTGGGACCCGCTAATACAGTAAGTGCGATAAATTTTTGAAAATTAAAAGGAGTTTTGTACAAAGAAATATTATTTTATAAGGTGTTAAGAGATAATTAGAGATTGGTTAGATATTTTAGTGATTAGAAGACAGTAGGATGAGGATTAATCTTGGAAGGACAATTGTCACAACATCCATGGCACTTTGACCTTGACTTGGACTACTCTTAGTGTGAGGACCTGAAAATTCCTTTAGAATTTCCTCCCATTTTTGAAACATTAATTTATATTTCCTTCTATATTTCTTTTTGACTATTTAACTATTTACTAGCCCTAAATTTCATGGTGATTTCATTAGTTGAGTCAAGAGTTTTACTTTTATTTTTAAAGTTAGAGTAAGTTAGGGTTTTGGTGCATTTTGGTAGTGTGATCAATTTGTGAGGTGTGTGCACTAAATTTGGCAGATAAGAGCGGGTATTAAATAAGAGGAAGTATGTGGTTAAAAAGTGCTAAGAGTATGTTAGTGAATCATAAGTTAAGATAAAAGTATAAGAGAGTTAAAGAAAATAGGCTTGAACCGACGTACGCCGTTTGTTATCAGTGGAGGACACCACTTGACCAATACTTTCTTTCCCTAATCTCCTTCTATTTATTTCATTACTCCCTTCCCTAATTTTCCCTAGGGTTGGCCAAATTGTTTGACGAAGAAAAGAAAAAGAAAAGGGAAAAAACTTGGCTTGCCAATTGTCAACAAGCCTACAAAGTTTGACTAAGACTTGACCAAGACTAAGCTTTCCTCTTATCTTCATTAAGCTTCCCATTTTAATAAAAAAATCCTCCATTTTTAGCTTAGGATGGCCAAAATTTTTGACTAGAAAAGAGGGGAAAAGAAGGCAAAATAAAGGAAAATTGAGGGAAAGCCAAGTGTTGGTAATCAAGGCATTCTTTGACCAATGTAACCTCTAGTCCTTATCTTGCAAATTTCACCAAAAATCCCTTCATTTTGCTCCGTTCTTGGCCAAACTAGAGAGAGAGAGAGAAAAGGGAGGAGAAACTTCAAATCCCATGTGAGAACCCACATTTTTTAAAATATAATTTCCCCAAACTACATGCCTTGCACCAAGATTTAAATCACCTCTTATATGCCTAGCATTATATTTTACAGTGTGTTACAACAAATTTCTTGTATTGACCCTCACTTTAAAACACAATTCTCTTATTTACATGCCCTATTATAAGATCTAAATCATTTATTATATACCCTTACAATACATTTTCTATATACTATAATAATTTCCATGCATAACATTCCATTTTATTTTACTTGGAGTAAAATATTTTCTTGAGTTAGTTTAAGTTAATGCACCAATTGAATTTGTCCAAGTGTTCTTGTTTTAGTGGTAGAGACTTTATGTGAGTGATTAGAGGTGTTAAAGAATGATTGGTGCACTTGGAAAGGTTAGTTAGAGGTGTTAAAGAATGATTGGTGCATTTGGAAAGGCTAAGACACCATTAGTCAAAGATTAAGAAAGAATGGGACAAGTAAGTGGACATGTGGCAAAACCTTAGCCAAGTATCTTGTTGGAACCAAGATTAGAAGATTATTTAAACTAGCCAAAGTTTTTTTTTTCTTTTGTATTGGCCGAATTTCTTGGCTCAAGAGAGAGAGAGAGTGAGCTCCACAAACTTGCTTTCTTACCCTAGCAAACCAAGAACAAAAAAATCCAAAGGAGAAAGAGCTAGAGTTTGTGAGAAATTTCCTTCAATCTTTGAGGTTATCTCAAGCTTAAAGCTTCCATTGTGGTGGTTTGTTTGGTGACCCAAGCAACTTGTAAGTAAGGTATGTAATCTTTAGAATTAAGGTTTATGATGTTATATCATCCACTTTAAGCTTAAATGATGAAATACAAGTTGTTTGGTTGAGATTAGGGGGTTAATCCCTTGAATTTGACAAGTAGTGGATAAGTTTATTGGTGTGCATACCAAGTATTTGATGAAATGTCCAGCCCTTATTCATGTGTATTTATGAAGTGTTGATATATTTTAAAGCCCTATTTAGTTAGATTTAATACTTGATATGTGTAAAAGGTGAAAATAATGAGAAGAGTGAAAGCTGGAAAATTTCAAGTGTGCTGACCAAAATTTTAAGGGTTGCTGTCCGGTTTCTGCCTTGATGTTTCATGCATATTTTGGCTACAAAAGTGAGTGATATATGTTGGGTTATGTGTGTGTAGGTTGTCTACAAAAAATTAGCCAATTTGGTTGAGTAAATTTTGAGTTACAAGCAAAGGAACAAAACTGGACAAGGTCCAGAATTTTCTGTCCAGCAATCTTGTAAAGGTCATAACGTTTTATTCACTGATCGGAATTGAGTGCCATTTGTGGCATTTGAAAGTAGACTCTTAGAGCTTTAAAATGGTACCAAGCTCATTTTCTGGTTAGTCTTGAGCGATCCGTGGCGAGTCGGGGAATTTGGCTGCCTGGGAGGTACTGTTCATCCGTGGCAGTCCAGAAATTTCATTTGGTTTCTTAATTTGGGGCCACTTATGTTGGGATTTTGGAAATGGTTTCTTCTAGACAAATTTAGCCTTATGAACCTAGTTTCCAACGCAACTAACAAAACGTAATTCTGACTCTCCTACAATGAGCCGTGACCGTTTTCCCGAGACTGGCCGGCCGACACTGTTCAAACCGAAAATGAAACATTTGAATTTAAATGAAACCTTTCCTTACCAAGCAATCATATGAGCATTAAACATGTATTTTCATGAACTTTTACTATACTTTGGACCTCATTTACATGAAGGATTAAGTAGATTATCTTAGTTACTTAGCTTCTTCATGAACCTATAATTTAGGGAGAAACGAATCTTATTGTTATCATTTTCGTTCGTTGCCCTAGGATCGGGAAACGAAGGTGACTGTAACTGGATCATTTGAAGTTGATAATGGCTGTTGTTTGACAGGTGAGTGTTCCACTACCTGCTACTTGTTATGTGAAATATTTGTGTACTTGAAAGTATTGAATTGTTATTGTTTGAGCCAAACACTGTTTTAATTAAAATTTGAGGCGAGTGTGTACTCTATCGCACTCGACCTTCCTTGTGTTATTTTTCTTTTCACTGAGGCTCTACTTACTGAATGAATTAACATGAAATGAGATATTGCTATACATGAAAGTGCTTAAGTTGCTTGGATGATATTCCATCAACTACTGTTACTGTTTGGGTACCCAACCTCATAGGTGAGTCGGTTGTATCGAGCCAGCAAGGGCTTGGTCGAGAAGGCCGATAAACCTTGAGGACTGTTTACTGTTCACTGGAAATTGAATCTTGCCTGGAGGTCCTTGGTGAAGCATAGCCGTTGTGCTTGCTTGTTGTGTTGTCCAGTACCACCAGTGATAAAATCCTCAGCTTGATACTGTTTTATTGGAATCCTTGAGCATTGGAAACTCGGATTCCTGGTATACTCGAGTATTACCAAACTACTGTTTATGGAGTGCGGGCCCGGTGGGGGGGTAGATTGGTGGACGGAGACTGGTGAAAGTAGTGTTCTACGGACCCTTTTATACTGTGCATACAAATGTTGACGGAGTGTCAACAGGAGGAAATTATGATCAAGCTGAAGTGGATCTTTGGCTTTTGAAAGCCACCCGTATCCTTGAATTGAATTGTGATTAAACTGTTATCCTACTGTGTGATATTCATTTGATTATTTCTGTGCTCTTATTTGGCTATGTGCTTACTTGTTTTACTTGGAACCTCACTGAGCTTTAGCTCACCCCATTCCCTTTGTTTTCCTTAACAGAGCGGGAAGGCTTTTGATCAAGGGCATACTTAGCTTTGTTTTGCCGTTTTGCGTTTTGAGGTCGTGACTTCCTTTTAAGCAGACTTGTAAGCTTAATTTCTTAAGTATGGTTTTATTATGTAAATTGGAGTAAAGTGTGGCAAGTTGACATGATGATATATGTGCTAAGCTGAAATGTTGGATTAGGGATTATACTTGAATCAGGGTTTCAATTTCCGTGAGTGGATGATGTTACGTTGCTTCATTAATGATAGTAATTCTTTGAACGACTGAGTCCTGGCGAGAGTTGGGCAGACAGTCCGCTGATACTTAGGGTTCGCCCTAGGGAGAGGTGGGGCTGTCACATCCCATCTTGGGTTTTGCTTGATTTGGAGAGAAATCAACAAGAACCACAAATCTAATCCGAACAAAGGTGCAACAAGGTGACAAGGAAGCTTGAGGTGGAGTGATTTTGCATAGGCAGCCTTGGTTTTATATTTTTTTTCTTGAGGTTTGAAGGTATTAAGATAAGAAACTCTCCTTCCCTTTCTTATGTTGCATTTTATTGGATAGATGATTTGAATATGGAAGATATCATGAATTTGTGAAGTTGGTAGAATTTTCCAGGTTAGGGTTTCAAAATTTCAGCTTGGGTATATTTGTTTATATATCAAGTATATGTTGAATTTGGTTAGTCTTTGCTATCTAGAATATGTACCAATTGTCTCCTATAATTTGTGAGCTTGATTTGGGGATGTTATACTATGAGATTGTAGCCTTGAAAATGGCTGGAAATTAGGGAAAATAAGGGGAAGTGCTGCTGAAAATTTTTCCGCAGGAGACCTTGAGCAGTCTTGGGAAATCTACTATATCTTGTGTAGAAAAATCCAAATTGAGTTCCAGTTGTTGCATTGATAACTAAACTCATAGCTCTTTGAACCTTGAAAATTTCAAAATTTTTCTCAATTCCTATGAATATCTGTGATTTTCCAAATTTGACTGAATTTCCATTCTTGTTCTGTCTTTTTACAGGATAAAGCAGCCGTTTGAGATTGGATTTTGATTGACTTTTTGACAGAATCTTGCAAAGGTGTCTTTTGAGAAATTGTAACCCTTTGAATCTATTTTCCAAGGGTAGAAAGTTTATAAATTTTGGACTTAAGAAGTTTGAGATATGATTTTTCAAATAGCATTGCATAAAACTGGGAAAAATTCTGTTTTCTTAAAACTGTCCTTACTTTCACTCCCAACTTCAAGTTGGAGTTGTTGAACCATTTTGAACTTGATTTTTCTTTTGGAATAATGTCACTTGGCATAGTGGATCTCATGGCACTTTATAAATGTGATTTTAGCACGTGGAGGTGAGGTCGGAAGTGGACATGAGGCGAACACTTGAACTTGTATCGTGGTGAGTGTTCCTTGCATGTTTGTGTAATAAGTGACTATGTGAATATCTGTGAGTGATTGTTTGAATGTTAAATGCTTTCCAATGACTGTTAAATGGATTTTCAATGGGCGAGTATGTACTTTATCGCACTCGACCTAAGTGAATGTGAATTTTAAATGATCAAGTGATTGAACGTTACTTGTGCATGAATGTAAGCCTTTGGTTGAACTGGGTCCTTGCCCTTCGTTGCCAGTTGACTCGAGCCAGAAGCGGACTCGGTCAAGCGGCTAGTGACCCTGGGACAATGTTTGGTATACTCGAGTATTACCACGGAGTCTGGTGAAGAACTGGTTAGTAAATTCAATGCAATGAACTCAATGAATGAGTGACAATGAATACTAAAGGAGTTTTCAATGTTAAATGTTTTGAAATGACGGAGGAATAAGGGAAATGGTTAGTGACTGAATGACTGAATGAATGGCTCCAAGTGAGCACATATCCTGCCAATGAATGAATGTTTATTTCTTGAATGACTGTTTATTATTGTCCAAAGTGTTCAAACTGTCAAGTACCATACTTCTTTGGTTTCTCTACCTGATTGCTTGTTTGGGAACCTCACTGGGCTTTTAGCTCATTCATTTAGTTTTTGTTTTCCTTACAGGAATAGAGGCCTAAAGCAATTAAGTATGACCTAGAGTGTATAACCCTCTTGTACTTGTACTCTTGGTTGATAGGATGTATTTTGACATTTGACGTTGTATCATACATTTGGCTTTTGGGTTGTAAATAAGTTTGCATTTTGGTTGAATTATAGAACTTAAATATTATTTTGGAGGCTTCAACGATTAATCTTGAGAGTTGATTGAGTGAGTCCTAGCAAGAGTTAGGCAGGCAGTCCGCCAAATCCTTGGGTACACCCTAGGGGGAGGTGTCACACTTAGCCTTTAAGTAAAAGAAAAATTGACCAAAAATTTCATTTCCTTTCTTTCTTCTTCCCCTTGGCCGTGCACTTCATCTCCCAATTAGCCAAGAAAGTTCCAATTTTTCTTCTCCTCTTGGCTGGCCATTCCCTCTCGATTTTTAACCAAAATTTCAGCTTCATCTTCTTCCTTTTTGCCTCCAAAAACTCACTCCAATCTTGCTCATCTTTTGGACCATCACTCAAGCTTAGTAGGAGACTTGGAGGAGGAAGATTCTTGGTGGTTTGGAGCTTGTTTCCTTGTAGTTGCTCACTACTCTTGGAAGAAGGTAAAACCCCTCAAAGCCCTCATTTTCTTTTATCTCTTAGTTAGATTTTGGTTAGTTTTAACTAAGTTAAGCTTGGGCTGTTGAACCTTGACTTTAGGTAGATGTCTTGAGGTGGATTCTTAGGTAGTGGCCTTGAGGAATTATTGTTTGTTTGGTTGTTGTCTTGGTGATTTATAGTTTGGTTTTGGTATGAAGAAGTTGGAGAGAAAATTTGATGGGAAAGTGGAGCAAGCTGTCCGATTTTTGCTGGTTCAATTTCCCTCATTTTAATTTTGAATTTTGTGGTTATTTTGATACCAAAATGCTTGTTATATGTTGGTGTATATGTGTGTAAATTTTTTCCTAAAAAGCATTTCATTTGGTTGAGAGAAGGTTACGTTAAAGTGAGGAAGAAAATCTGGAAAACTTCTGATCAGTATAGCCGTCTAGTGTACACTCATCAGGCCATAAGTTTTCGTACAGGAGTCAAAATCAAGTACCATTTGCGGCATATGAAACTAGACTCCAAGATCTTTCTAACGATATAAAATGCACAATCTAATTTGTTTCCTATGAGCTGCAATGAGCCGGCAAAATCGACTGATTTTTCCTTACTGTTTTTAACCGAGAAGCATACACAGCTGCAGTTTGCACTCATTTTACAAAATGAATTTGAAGACAGTTTCTTCTAGTGATTTTTATCATTTTGAATTTAATTTTCAACGCCATAAACCATGGTAATTTTGGACTTGTGTAGCCTTAGTTATGACCTGATTTTGAAACTGTGTCGAGTGCTCCAAAGCTGGAATCCGTGAACCAGGTTTCAAAAAATCAGCTTTCATAAAAATGTTGTATCTTGGTGTAGAAAGATCCAAATTGAGTTTTGTTTTCTGTGTTTGAAACTAGACTTGGAGTTCTTTCAGTGGTATAAATTTCAAGGGCTGATTCTATTTCTATAAATTTTTTCAAATTTCCAAAGTTCACTGAAAATGCAAGATTGTTTGCTCTGTTCTTACTCAAAAAGTGATTTGGAGCTAAGATTTGATTGATTTCAGATTCGAATCTGGAAAAAGTATCTTCTAGAGAGTTTTAGTTTATTGAGTCTATTTTCTAATGGTATATGATTTACCAATTTTGGACTTATGGAAGTCAAGTTATGATTTTGTAAAAAAGATTGCCAAAACTGAATTTTCCCTTGTAAAGTGACAACATTCCAAAGTCACTTGGAAATATTTTCTAGGTCACAAGCATAAATTTCTTGGTTATTTGAACTTCATTTTATGCTTGGGAAATGGATTTCACTCCCTAGTCTTATGATCTTGGATTTTAAATGGATTTCACTAGTTTCATATTTTAAATTTGAAACTTTTAGCCACAATATTTTCTATGAAAATGAGTAGCGTTTTGATGGATTTTGACTCCATAAGAGTTGGCAACGTGAATCCTCCTTTATATTCTAAACCTTGGGTTTAGGATTAGAAGTTTTGAGATATGAAAACCATCTTCCCTAAAACCATCTTTCTTTTTCTTGATTTTTATGTGAAAATTAAGTATGGTACTTTCCTTTTTGGAATTGAGATTTCTTGCCACGACTTGACTCAAAAGCGACTTTTGAATTTTACCTGAGTATTATTTCAACGATTAAGCGAGAAAGTCTCTTTTACTTCGATTTGAACACGTGGCTTTCGAGCGTGGGTAGCAAGAGGATACTTTTCTTATTAACCTTGGTCGAGTACCTAGGTAACAGTGGTTATGCATTTCTTAGGTGGTCTCATGGGCACCGAGGAGCTTGTCTAACCTCTTGCTTTTGTCCTTGCATTGCCTTGACTTTTGGTGAGTGTCAAGTGCATGCTTCATATTACTACAATTGAAATGATAATTGTACAAGTGCTCTGTGAATCGTGAACTTGCCGAGATTAGGGTGTACTTTACCGCCCTTGTTCTCTCTCTCTCTCTTGATTAAATGATACATGTTACATGAATGTTTGTGACTTGTACTTGTACTCGAACATGTTTTAACTTGTGAGCACTGAGCGGCAGCATGTACCACACCCTATTCGAGTGGGAGGTATCTCTCATACCTACTGAGTGCTATGATTGATTCCCTAAGCGGCAACATGTACCACTCCTTATTCGGGTGGAAGGTGCCTCTCATACCGACTTAGTACTTTGACTAATTTTAAGTCGATTGGAGCGTTGTCTTATCGACCACTCATGCTAGTGGGGACACCCCAACCCATTAGTTAACCTCGTAACTCAAGCCAGCAAGGGCTTGGTCGAGAAGCTTGGTGAACCTTGAAAAATATAATAGCTTGATCTTTTGAGATCTCGCTTGGCATATTCAATTAGTATCGCCACCTATGCTTGTTTGGTTCTGGATTCGAGTGGGTGTAATGTTGGATGGAGGAGGTAAGTGGACGGCTATGGTCATGTTGCTTCTTGAGTTGATGGAGAGTCAACCCCAAATGGTTTGAATCGGTCGAGAAGTGGAAATAGCTCCTGAGAGCTCCTGTATCCTTCCTGTAGACACCAAATTTTTGGTGTAATTCCTTTTACTTTTTTATTCTCATTTGTCGTGGTTGCTTTTAGTTTTTATTTTATTTTTAAGTTTTAGCGTAGGAAAATCATGGAAAAGGAAAAATCAAAAAAAAAAAAAAGAGAAAAAGGAAAATTGTTTACAAAAATACGTTCAAATTCAATCTTTTGGCAATTTTTTGGTTTATTTTTGAAAAAAGAAAAAAAAGGAAGGAAAAATGAAGAAAATGATGAAAAATAAAAAATGAAAGGAAAATTTGAAAAATGGACATTTTTGTTATTTTTATTTATTTAGTTTGTTTTTTATTTATTTGTTTTCATTCTTATTATTATTACATGGTTTTGTCATTTTGTTATTATTATTATTATTATTTATATTCTGTATTTATTAAGTTGAAAAAAAAAATGGTATCGCGCAGGCAAGCTGCGGATTTACGCAGCTTGCAAAGGAAATCTGGGACGGCTCCTAAAGCTGCAAATACAGGAAAAGGACTAGAGGTTTTTAGGGTTGGGGGGTCTGATATATAAGCAAAAAAGGGAGAGTAGCCGCAAAGGGGGAAACAACGGAGAGTCTTGGGAGATAGAGGGGGAGCTAGAGAGAAGAATGAGAGAGCTGGGTCTTCGTGAGAAGGGAGCGACGGCCGAACATCTGAAAAAAAACAACGGCTAGGAAAGGAAACCAGAGAAGAGGGTTTCAGGAGGAGGCTCTCGGATGAAAAAGGAAAAAACAGCGGGGGAAGAGAGGGGAACGGCTGGAAAATCTGAAGTGAGTAAGAGAGAGGAAGAGCGTGAGAGATAGAAAAAATAGCAAAGGACGGCTAGAAAGAAATCAGGAAAGAAAGAAAGGCTTGCGAGAGAAATGGGAACTGAGATAGTTGGCAACCAAATTTAAGGAGTTTTGAGAGTAAGGAACCGAGAGACTAAGAGAGCGGAACCACTGTGAAGAAAAGGCTGAGGACAAAACTGAGAGAAAACCAAGAGAGCTGGAGGAGGTTGACGGCTGGAAGAAACTGGGAAGCTAGAGAGGACAGCAAAGGGAGCCATCGGAGTTGTTAGCCCTCGTAATCGTCATCACTTTCAGAAAGATAAAGCACCATCACCGTAAGTTGTGTTTTTCTTTCCTTTAAATTACCGAATCTTGTCCTGCATTGTGTGAGCTAAAAATCCCAGATCTTAATGATTATATGTTGAGCCAAATCTGGTGGATGGGTTATGACTCCAGTGGTTATGTTTAGAATTTGTGTATCTTATGAACTAAAACTTGTTGGGTTTTCGTGCTTCCTCTCCTTCATACAAAAATGAAAGGGATGTCATCTGCGTTTTTCCGTGATTTCCCGATGGGTTCAAAGATTGGATTTTTATGGTTTTAGGATTTGTGTTAAAGAGTTGTATATATGGATTTGAAAGGGTTACTATACTAATGTTCCTGATTGTCCTTTGTTTCGAGTCTTATTTTTCTGTTTTGTACTCCCTGGTGTCTGAAGTCGTGTTTTGCGATTGCAATATTGGGTCCAAATTTAGTAGACACTCCAGTCATTTTGATTGCATTTGATGCCCGAAAGTTTGCTGGATAGTCCTTTCCCCTTATCCCAAGTTTTTGCATTTGGTTGAGTGTCGAATCTATCATGATTTTCTCGAATTGCTATGCATGAATACCTCTCGGTTGTGTAAAGAGTTTAAAGCTGCAACTTTGCAGCAATAGGTTGCAGAATTGCCGAAATCATGACTATTTTGACACTCTTGATGGTTGTTTGCTATTTGTTCTTGGTAATCATGTTAGAGTATTGGTTTAGTGTGTTGCCTAATGGATTTGCAAGTTCCACTGAAGTTCATCGCTTGGGTCTGCGAGGAATGCATTTTTGGGTTGTAAAATGTGGTTGTTTCTGTTTGAGTTGTATAGTCTCAATTTGTTTGTTTGCAGAAGTGTCGACCAACTCTTTTCCTTTGCATGCTTAGTATACTACCTTAATGATAAGTTTTAGCTGGATTCTGGTTTGAGATGATTTTTAGAACTGGCAACATGATGTTGCCGAAGTTTCAGAGCATGAAAGTCACAAAACATTTTCCAGATTTGCTGCATACTCTTTACCTCTGTCATTGCATTAAAACATGAGAGTTGGGTATTAAAAATGGAAGGAATGAATGGTTGCATCGCTGTTTTGATCCACATTTGAGTTGGTTGAGGCTAACTAGTTTATGTTTGGGATGAAAATTGGCATTCGGCATTCACAGAACCGAAACCGCCATAAAAATTGCAGACTTATACCTCCTGTAGACCTGCATAGAACTTGCATGATTTCCTTATAAGTGGTGTTGGTTGGGATGTGAAAGATATGTGTTTCGTTGCTTAGTTCAAGTTTCTTTGGAGATTAGATGAGAAGTTGTGATCAAAGAGCTCCTGAAATCTGCATTTGGAACCAGAAATTGCCGAAAGGATGTTTGCTGCACTTTGTCTCTTGCTTTTGCTGTTATTTCCTGCTTTCTTAACAGTCAACAATCCAGTTTTTCCTGCCTTAATCTTGTAATAAAAGTGTGGTATTGGATTTGGTATTGATTGGGATTGCATTTTGAGGTTATTTTGGTTCAAAGCTGGAGTTTGTTGGTGATGCATTTAATGAATAACGAAACATAGCATGTCGTATGGAAGGGAAACTAGAATTGCAGATGAATGTTCCTACGTAGGCATGCATGCAAATCTTTCTAAACTTGCACTTTGACCCCCCAAGTCTCTCCTTGTTCCACTAGAACCCAATCAATTAAATAATTTCATCAATTTGGTCCTTGGCAATTTTAATTTGTGCAACTTCATGGCTTGTTTTGTTTCAATTAACTATCATGCTTTGTCAATTGCACTTAAGTCATGACTTTAGGGGTTTTATGACCGAATGAGCTCGTGTTTGCCTATTTTTTTAATTTCCCTAAATAAATTGGTTGTTTGACCTTTTCTTGGCTCTTGAGACCTTTGGAGTGCTTAAATGTTTCGATCGAATTCGAATGGTTGACTAAGGTTTGCAATTGGGTCTTTAATTGGTAATTGGGTCCTTGGTGGGTCATTTTCCTGAAACTTATGCATTATTTGATTTCATTTGAATTGCAATTAGGAGAGATTTGGTGACTTTGGTATACTTTACTATTTGAGGTATCTTGACCTTTTTATTGTTTTGAAGCCATTTTTCTTTCATTTGGACACCATTCAAAGGGGCGGTATAATTTCTTTTATCCCTTTTGTTCCTCTCCTATGTGACCCAACGTGTTAAGTGAATTGCATGCCTACTTTGCTTTCCTAGTTTTTCCTTAATTCCTTTTACTTATGTCATTTACTTTCATTTTCATGAAGTTATTCTTTAATGGGGTATGTGTACACTCTTGGCTTGTAATAGATAGGGCTTTGGCGAGCAATTTGGTCCATTTTCCCCTTCCCCTTTTGTTTTAATTAGTGAATGTAATAAGTTCATTAGTTTGGTTGCATGCCTATGTGTTACGTGTTACTTGCTTCATTAGGTTTTGCATCTAGTCGAGCATGTTAAGACGTGCTATGTGTTTATGAGCGTTTGGCATGTCTACTAGCTTTCTGTAGTGTAGATGAATGGAATGGATGAATGTACGTTTCCACTAGTCCAACGCTAGTCGGAATTCATAGAATGGGCTAGTCCAACGCTAGACCCTTAGGGATTTCCCCTCGTTAGTACATGTTTGCATGTTCATTACATGTCATGCATTCTTTTAGTTTTATCATTTTGCATGCCCCTCGAACCCCTTTTCCCTTCATTTTTTAGGATTTTTGCATTTCATGCTAGTTATAGGGTTCATTTGCTTGAGAGTCCCCTTAAATATGGGATATAGACGAGTGTGGCTTTTTCTAAGCCTTAGCACGCTTGTATTCCCTCTATAAAAGGGCAAATTGAGTCACGATTTAGGTCTCCCCGTACCCAATATGCATGAATTCCCCAGGCTCATGCATTTTTAAATCCACTCTACCATTTTATACCCTCATCACATTTTCATTTTTCCTCCCATTTTGCACACGTGCACCTTTATGTTTCTTCACTTGCACACGAACACTTTTATCATCTCTTGCACACGAACACTTTTATCATCATTTGCACACATGCACTTCATATTATCATTTCACATACCATACCTTGCCCACTCACGTACACACTCTCACTTACACATTCTTGTCTTTTATTACTTTTTCAAACTCATGTCCTCACATTGCATACATGCATTCCATTCATTTGCATCGCACTCGCATTATTCGTGACTTCTTCAAAGGATCGTTATTGGGCTTTCACGATTAATGTGATTGGCACCACTCAACCTTTGAAGGGAAATTTCCCCCAATCCCCCTAGGTCTAGGGTTTGCATTCATGTAGTGCATCCAAATGTAATAAATTATTTGGTTGAAACAAGAAAATTTTTGATTAAATCATGCAACTAGCCTTGGCTAGGTCAAAGGGGTGCCTTGGATTTTATCCTTGCCTTCCCCTTTGTCAAATGTGACTCCCGAACCTTTTTCTTTGGTTTACGTAGACTAGGAGTCGTTTAAAAAGGGTTTCTCACTACTTTTTCCTATTTTTCTTAAAAAATACATTTTTTTAGGTGACTTGGTACACCTTAACTCATTACCAAGTGGCGACTCCGTATTTAGTTTTAAAAACCCTTTTTAGACTATAATTTTGGGTCAAATCGTCGCATTCTCAAAACCCCATTTAGACCCATTTTTCTTTTAAATCATGATTCATTTTCCAATCACAAAAATACATTTTTTTTAAAACCATTTTATTTATTTATCAAAAAATGGGGCGCGACACTTCCATGTGTGATTATTTCCTACTTATGCACTTAAATGAAAGTTCATGTTAAAGTTGCTTTCAAGTATGCCATTAGATTGATTAGTGCTACTTGCTTGCTTGCTTGATTTTCTTGGCCTCACTGAGCGTTAGCTCATCCTTTTAAGTTTGTTTTCCTTAACAGGCTTTGGAGGTGAAAATTGGAGATTTTAGACAAGTAGATATTGGTTGAAGCTAGCATATCTTTTGTATGATATTGGAGACTTTTTTAAAGTATAAATATTGTTATACTTGGGTATTGTGGATTGTAATTGTAATGGTAACCTTGGAAGTTTTTGGACTTGTATATTCAATGTACTTCTCAATTCTAAGTAAATGGTTGACTTGTGGTTCTTTATTAAGTTAGAATGAGTGCGTGAATCCTGACGAGAGTTGGGCAGACGCCCCACTGATACCCTAGGGTTCGCCCTGAGGAGAGGTAGGGGCGTCACACCATGGATCACCTTTGGAGATGCTTTTTGAGCAGAATTTGAATGGAAATAGGAGAGCTGTGGCAGCCCCACCTCTCATTAGGGCGAACCCTAAGGATTAGCGAACTGCCTACCCAACTCTCACCGGGACTCAGTCGACTAATGAACTAGCAACCCAAGAAAACTAACGAAATATCTTCGAAGTAAAGGGTACAAACCATAATGAAAATATAGTCGCCAAGCCAGCTTTCCAAACATAGAATATAGAGCTAAAAATCAAACTTATAACTCCAAACTTAATTTACATAGTATGCGGCAAACTTACAAATTCAAGCTTACAAGAGTCAAAGGTAAAGTCTTCTAAACAAAAGGTTACAATTCAAAGTACAAGTTCAAGATAAGAGTTAAGCTATGAAAGTTCTTGACCATAGTTCCAACCTAGATCTGCTAAGGAAAACAAAGGAGTACGGTGAGATAAAACTCAATGAGGTTCCAAATAAATATATAATCACATAACCAATTAGAGACGTAATATAAATGAGTGAATGTAGTACAATACTAGAACAAGTAAATCACAATTCAATTCAAGGATACGGGTGGCTTCCAAAAGCCAAATCCACTTAAGTTTAATCGTATCGAAAATCCGTTGACTCTCTATCAACGTTTGCATCCAAGGATTTAATGTCCATAAAACACCACTTACTCCAATTTCTATCCACCAGTCAACCCCCTTATTGGGGCTGAACACCTCAAATAGTATAATTAGGTAATACTCGAGTATACCAGTTTCCAGATTTTAGTAAACAATCCTTAGGGTTCATTGGCCTTCTCGACCAAGCCTTTGCTGGCTCGATACAACCAACTCACCTATGAGGTTGGGTACCCAAATAGTCACAGTAGTTGATGGTATATCACCCAAACAACACACATATAGTCAAATATAGAGAAATCACATCTTATAATAGCAGTATACAGAGCCTCAGTGGAATCGAAAGAGGTTGAGTGTGATAAAGTACATGCTCACGTCGAATTTGTCAAATCAAATGTTTAGATCAAACAATCATAGATCAAGTATTTAGATATCTCACATAGACAGGGAACAGGCAGTGGAACACTCGCTTGTTAAGAAATGCAGAGCTTATTCGTCAAGTTCCTTGGTTACGCTCACCTCCGTTTCTCAGTTCTAGGGCAACAAGTGAAAATCGTTAACAATCTAGGTTCATTTTCCAACCCAAACATAAGTTCATTAGGTGACCAAGTGGGTTGTTAATTGACCCAGTTTACCATGCAAGTTAGGCCCAAAATGTAAGAAAAGGTCATAAGAAAAGGAGTTTGACAAGTGCAAGAAAGTCGAGCAAAAGAAAAGTCTTATTCAAGTTCAAAAGTGTCCTCGCGGGTAAACATTCGCACACTTGCAGTCTTGGGAAAATGGCCATATCTCACTGTAGAAAAGCCAGAATGACATGTCATTAGTGGCATTGGAAACTAGACTCGAAGAGCTTTCCAACGGTATAAAATACAAACTCTAGTTCCTCTCCTATCAATATCAGTAGTCCGGGGAAAATGACTGATTTTCTTGTTCTGCTCAGCTCAATACATTGACAAAAATTACCCCATTCCTCCTTTCTAACCTCATTTATTTTGGCTCAAATTCAATCAATTCAATCCCTTAAAGTTCATAATACGGGGTCAAGTTAAATAGCACCATTTAAGCTTTAAATTTGACACACAAAATGAGGAAATGAACCAAGACAATCCAGCCAACAAGGAAGAACCAAAACAGTCCGCTATCTTGTCCAAAACAACTACTTTACTTGCTCCATTTCACCTCAACTCACACATAAGCTTAGACCAATGTTTAACCAATTTTTTAAGCTTAATTAAGGTTCAATAAGTCACAAAGATCAAGGAAAAACCTCCACTCCATGGCTGGACACCAAAGAGAAAGAAAACAGTCCCCAAGTTCACATTCAACTCCAACCTCCATCCTTTCATTATTGTTAAGTTAAACAACATTCCAAGAGTTATCTCTAACTTTAAAAGGGTCCATAACATGTTAATACATCACGGAAAACCATAAACAAAGCTTAGATAAAGAATCAAACACATGGCATGCCATATAACCAACCCTATTTCCACTTGTTTAGCTCAAGGAGTTTAACCACAATTAACATCAACTCAACTTCTAGTTTGTCATCAAAACCTCAAACACTTGATATAACACAATAAAGCTAATATTTGAGGATCATTCACCTTTCTTAAGTGAAGCTTGAATCACCCAAAAGTCCACCAAACAAGAGCTCCAAGCTTGAATCACACACAAGCCTTGAAGATAGTTCACTCAACTAACTTGGGTTCCTTCTCTTTTGGTTTTTGCTCAAAGTTCAAGCTAGGGTTTTCAAGCAAGAAAATGAAGTTTTTTCTTCTCTTTTGGAAGCTCAAGAGGTTCGGCCATAGGAGGAGAAAAAAATGGAGCCAACAAGGTTTAAGTTCTTCTAATTTCCTTGGTCAAATGAGGTGAATGGTTAGGGCATTGCCACTTGTCTCAATTTTGACCATTATTCCTTTAAACTTTGCCAAATCATGTTTCTTCACTCCAAGTATTACAAATGTCTAATTAGTACCCTTAAACTTTCACATAAGGTCTCAAACACAATTAAAAAGGTATTTGGTCCTAATGCATATAGTGAAATAAAATGATACCACTTCAAGGAGATGTTACAATTCATTTAGAAGGCAATACAAGGAAATGTTTTAATTTATTTAGTCTTAGGGCAATGTAAGTAATTTAGGAGAATTTATATTTTTAAGTGAGGGTTCTCACAAGAGCAATCCATCCCACAATTTGTCCGCGGATCGTGGGCTGGATTGTGTCGGCATAGCTTTGCAACTTGCACAACTTGTGCAATAATTCAGTCTTTCCTTTTCCCTATAAAAGGGGCTTCTCATAGATGATTTTGGAGAGAAAAAGTAAAGAGGAAAAGAGGAGAAAACCACAACAAAATATAGATCTTAACTAGAATATAGATCTTAACTAGAATTAGTCTTTTCGGTTAGATTATTATTAGTTTAGGATAGTTGTAGTCCAATTTTGTGCTGGCTCCACAAAGGGGCCAAGGATTAGGAGAAATCCTTGTATAATCTTGATGCAATGGATTCAAGGAGAAGGAGTTGTTGAAGGAGCTCTTTCCTTCATTCTTTAGTTTTTGTTACATTGAGTATGATTATATGATGACTTGTGCTTTATTTTTGTATATATTTTCATTATGTCTACCTAATCTTTTGCTTGGAGATGGATGAAACACTTGACTTGTGACTGTGGTTGATGATGGTTAATCTCATTGATGCCTTGAATTGTTTATTTATTTGGCTTTAACACTTAAGTTTGCTTGATCACTAGCCTTAGTTCACACTAGTTGATGGAATGAAAAGAAAGTAAATGAAACCTAAGGAACAGGCACACAAAAGGTGGGTATTTGCACCATACTTTGGATCTCACCATGAAATAGGAGGGACCTTAGGATTGGTAATGCCAATTTGCCATGAGATCAGGTCTCGATTACCATTGGAAATGACCCCAATTGAGACAAGGGAATTAGTGAGACCCTAGCCATTTGATTCCTAATAGTGGATTCTATACCCTAGAGCATCGAATTAGTTGATTTCCACATTTTCTTGGCCTGTTTTTACTATTTTCATAGTGCAGTCTATTTTGCTTGTTTTGTGACTTTCTTTGATAGTCTAGAGAATAGAGCAAGCTTAAGTCCTTAGTAATTGCATCTAGGTGCTCCTAGTGGGTTCAACCCTTTACGCCCTTATACTCGTTCACGACTTGTATATTTGCGGACACATATGCGGGGCATTTAGAAATTTATAAATATAAAACTTTTCTGTGGAATTGTACTTAATTTTATATGCACACCCCGTACCCATCAAGTTTTTGGTGCCATTGCTAGAAAGCATGACAATATTAGGGCACATACAAACTTTGTTAGTCTAGACAATGTGTTTATTTTCTTTAATGTTGTTGTGAGTCTTCTCCAATTTTGTCATTTTAAGTGTTTTTCTTGGGTTTATCAATTTTAGAATTTTGTGTTCATCATGTCATTTGTAGTGTTGTATTTTACGTCACATTTTGTTTTAGTGTTTTTGTTTTCATTTGTGTGTTAATACCTACTCTTCTTGACAAAGCTTGCTTGTGAGCGTGTTTAGGGATTCAAGAGGAGTAGTGTTGGGTGTCAAACGAGCAAATGTAAAAATCTGTGAGACCGCGTAATTTTCTCATTTTCTGGGTTTTATTCTATTTAATGGCATATTTTTCTGCATTTCTTTATTAGGAAAATTTCTGGATAAGTTTTATGAGTAAATATTCTTTTTTAGATGATTTTCTAGTATCGGTTAGTTTTCGAGAAAATAAGAGCGTATATCGGACGTGGGACCCGTTAGTGCGAAAAGTTCGAAAAAATTCGGTCCGTTAGGTTAAGTTTTGGATACTGGGTTTAATTTACCGGGTGTTATGAGATATTTAGAGGTTGCCAAGTGGATGGGTGTGAGAGAGACAAAAAGTTAGGCAAGCAATTAATGAAAGTGACATGTGTCACTTGGAGATTTATTCCTACATTTGACTTACTATTCATCTTTTTACCATTTTACTAAATAAACCCAAAAATTGACCAAAAACTCTCCAAATTTCAAAGCTTCTTGGCCGAACCTCTTCCTCCAAGAAAAGAAAGAAAAGCTTCCAAGTTTCTTGCTCCAATCTTGCCCAATTTCACAAACTAACCGTTTAATCTTGAATTCCTTCCATAAAACCTCTTAGTTTAGTGCTTGTAAGGTGATTGGTGAAGTTGTTTGGAAGGCTAAGGTGTTGAATTGCTTCCTTTCTTGTCTTATAAGGTGAGTGACTAAGGGACTACTCTTGTCTTTCCAATAATGCTTAATTAGTGACCTATGTGAGTTAAGGAGATAATTTTTGGTGTTATTTTGTGATTTTGGTTGAAATTGGTGAAGTTTTATATTTATTTGGGATTTTTCTGTTTTCATATGATTCATATGTTGTGGCCATGTATGATGATTGGAAATGACCAAAAATGAAGCTTTAGAGTGTGAATGGTGGTTAATTGCAGAAAATTTCTGTTTTGGAAGAAAATTTAAAAGTTAGGGTTTCATTTTTCCCCAATTCTGCCTGGCCCTGTACCTCATAGTTAGAGGCTGAATTGGCCTTGGGTTAAAACATGAAAGTTGTAGGGAATGATATTTTGGATATTCTTGCAAAGTTTTAGGTAAATCGGAGCATTGTAGCTGGTGAAAAGACTGAAATACCCCTGCTGCCCTGGTTTTACCCGAGCTTGAGAATTGCTTCTGTAATTGGTTATTTTGGCTGGGAATACTTCTGATTTGGTTGTTTATGTCTTCTTATGAATTGTAGCCTTGTATCTTAGCTTTCAGATGGCTTTGGAATCACCCGATTTGGATTTAGGTATCCTGACTTATGATGTTTGAACCAGAATGCGGTTTGTGAACCTGTTTTTGCGGTTCTGGTGTAGTATATTGCATATTTGACCTGGTTACACTCGAAAATGGACTGAGTGACCTTCTGTAACATGGTATCCCTATCTGTTAGCTTCGAAACGGTGTATTTTTCACCTTCATCCGATAATCATAGCGCCAATGGTGCCAAAATCGCAAAATGATGTTAAAAACTGTTTTTATCCGGAAATGTTTCTAGCTTGATTTTTGTATTTATTTTTGTATTTATACGACTTTAAACCTAGTGAACGGCTTTTGGACATGAGATTATTCTATATGAGATGTTGGGACTAATTTGAGGAAAATAATGAACCCATTAATGGCTGGAAAATAGGTAAATACAAAAGGGCGTGCTGCCCAAATTTTCGCTCAATGACTAAGTTTCTATTTGAACTTGTATATTTTTCGTTTGGCAAATACTATAACCGTTTTCCATCTTAGAACATGCTACCTTTTCCATTTGAACCTTCAAATATTTATTTACTACTTCATACCACACCTTTATATGTCTTACTCGTAACTAGTCGAGTTCCTTGTTTCCACTTACTTGTTTTGTTAGGTGAATTGTAATATGCTTTCTTGTCGCATCTTAGGTTTTCACGGTGACCGGGGGTAATATCCGGTATGGTTTTGGACATTGTTTTGCATATAAATAGGTGAGTGTTCCTTGTTTGTTATGTTTCATGATTATATGGCTTGTATGAATGATTGATAACATGTTAACTGCTTTCAATGATTGCCAAAACGAGTTTTCGAGGCAAGTGTGTACTTTATCGCACTCAGCCTAAATGGTTGTGAAATTCTAATGATTGAACGATTGAAATGTTAGTTGTGCATGAATGTAAGCCTTTTTGGCTGAATTGGCCACTGCCCCTTGTTACCGGTCGTCTCGAACCAGAAACGGACTCGGTCGGGCGATTAAGGACCTGGGTGAACGTTTTGGTATACTCGAGTATTACCTTGTAGGTTGGTGGAGGTTGGTGGAGCCTGGACAATGTCCGGGATGGGGTGAATGAATGAATGAACGCATGAATGACCGAGGGGTTTTACTTATACAAAATGCATTTTCAAATGATTGAAGGTATAAGGGAACCAAAGGAGAATGAATGAACGAACGAATGAACGAATGGCTCCTTATTAGCCCGTATCCTTTTAATGAATGTGTTTATCGCTTTATCTTATATTTGTATCATGAATTATTGGCTACATGTAATGAATGCAATGCACTTCTTGTTTGCCTACGTGTTCGGAACCTCACTGAGCTTTTAGCTCATTCCTTTAGTTTTGTTTTCCTTAACAGGGGAAGGCGAGCAAGGATGAGAGCCTGTATAGACTAGCTGGGTCTAGCTCTTGGTTTTTCTTTTGTAATGGTTCTCGCTCTAGTGCTTGGCACGGGCTGGTTGTATGGTGAATTGAGAACCTCTGTATATTTGACGGTTGTACTTCCTTCTGAGATATCTATGTATATAAGTTTTGTTTTAAGTTTTGGATCCTTGTTTTATTTTTCTTGTGGTTCTATTTCTGATTTGTGTGGGTGAATGACTGAGTCCCGGCGAGAGTTGGGCAGGCGGTCTGCCGAACCCTTTGGTTCGCCTTAGGGGGAGGTGGGGCTGTCACAAAATCCCTACTCCAAAAATGTAAATTCAAGTATGGTAATGAGCAGGATTGTATCCTCAGAGATTGGACGACTTATTTTCTTATGAAAGTGACAATAAATAAGATGGGGGATTTTGGGAAATTAAACTAAGTAATTAATTGATGAAAAAATAATAAGGCAAAAATAATAATAAACCAACATGAAACAAGTCTCTAGTCAAAGGTTTAATCGCTACTTTGGTTCATTTACTGATCACCGATGCAAAGATATAAACCATTTATTTATAAACAAACTAGTTATGGTTGTCCATAAGGTTTGACAACCTGCCGCTCCTTACCTCTTTGATAATCGTAACAAGCTTTGTAATTATTTCCCTTACTAGTTAAATAACCCTAAACAAGATTTTAGAACTAATTTATTGACAGCATTAATTATTAAAAAGGCTACTAGCCTAGTCAACAAACACATTAGCTTGGTTCATTTATGCTAGATTGTATATTCCCCTGATAATAATATGAAAGTTTCTACTACAATCAAATCATATCACTCGCTACAGATAATAATACTACCAATTCACTACAAAAAAACTGCTTTTACAATGCTCCGATTGTGTGGATAAAAGTGTCATAATCTGTGAGTAATAGTATTTGCCATGTATTTACCATGGTTTTGGAGGCGTGTCGTATACAGCTGTGATAAAAACTTTACCACGGTTGTAGATCCATTGGTAATACTTTTTATCACGGATTGGTAACTGTTACAAAAGACTGTATGATATGTATTTGATTTTTTATAACGATTTTGAACACGGTTCAAAAACATTGTAAATACTTTTTGCGATGACTTTTATTAATGGTTTGTTCACCGTTGAGAATTTTTTTTGCTACACCACATTTTTCTTGTTCGATACTAGCATGTTTGCTAGATTAAAAATTGACAACAATTTAATTCATCCATGAAAGTTGTATAATACTTATTTTCAATTTCATTATGCTTTTCAACTAATTTTACAAATATACAAAAACCTTCAACAAATTAATTGGGCATTTGATCACAGGGCTACGTAGACATATTGTGAGAACCCCCAAAAATTATCTTTATTTTATCTTATTTCTTTGAGCACATTTTCTTTACTTTACTTCATTACCTTAATTTCCTAGATATTTTTATAAGTGAGTCAAGTTTTAACTCATTTTCTTGGTATAAGTTAGTACATGTTAAATGTGAGAACCCTCACTCAAAAAATATAAATCCTCCTAAATCACTTGTATCTCCCTAATACTAAATCACTGATGACATTTCCTTGCATTGCATTTCATTACCTTTTACTTGAATTGTAACATTTCCTTGAGTTGCCATTATTTTATTTCACCACATGCATTATGACCAAAAATCCCTTTTATTATGTGTAAGACTTTATTTAATGGTTTAAGTATTTAATGGTTTAAGGGTGTTAATTAGGTATTGGAACATTTGGAGGGTAGAAACTTCATTAGTCAAAGATTAAAGGAAGAAATGGCCAAGATTGAGCCATGTGGCAAAACCCTAATCATTCATCTTGTTTGACCAAAGGAATTAGCAAAATTTAAACCAACTTAGCTCCATTATCTCATCCATATGACCGGCCACTTGAAGCTTCCAAGAGAAGAGAGAAAACTCCATTTTTCTTGCTTTTAAACCCTAGCTTGATCCTTGAGCAAAAATCAAAAGTGAAAGAACCTAGCTTAGTTGAGTTAACTACCTTTAAGCCTAGTGTGTGTTTCAAGCTTGGAGCTTTTATTTTGGTGGCTTTTGGGTGATTCAAGCTTCACTTAAGGAAGGTAAATGATCTTTGAATCTTAGCTTTATGGTGTTATATCAAGTGTTTAAAGTTTTAATGGCAAACTAGGAGTTGAATGGATGATATTTGTGGTGAAAGTTCTAGAACTAAACAAGTGGAAGTAGGGTTGGTTGTTTTGTATACCATTGTTTGATATATTGTCCAAGCTTTGTTTATGGTTTTACTTGATGTATTTGAGCTAAGGACAACTCTTGGAATTATGCTTAAGTTAACTATAATGAAGGGATGAAGGTTGGTGTTGCAAGGGAACTTGTGAACTGTTTTGGTTTCTCTTTGCTGTCCAGCAATGGAGTGGAGAGTTTTCTTTGATTTTTGTGACTCATTTGCACCTTAATTAAGTCTAGGAAACTTGGCTAAACATTGGTTAAACTTATGTGTGAGTTGAGATGGAAAGGAAGCAAGCAAATGGTTGTTTTGGGCAACTAGTGGACTGTTTTGGTTCTCCTTTGTTGGTTAGATTGTTTTGGTTCACTTAAGCATTATGTATGTTACATTTAAGCTCCAATGGTGCTAGATAACTTGATCCCCTGTTTATGAAATCTAGGAGTTTGAATTGGGTGAATTTGAGCCAAAACAAGTGAAGTTAGAAAGAAGAAATAGGGCAACTTTGTCTTGGTATTGAGCTGATCAGAACAGAAAAATCAGCCAACTTGCCCGGATCACTGGTATTGATAGGGGAGGAACTAGAGCCTGAATTTGGTATTGTTGGAAGGCTCTTTGAGTCTAGTTTCCAATGCCACTAACGGCACATGATTTCGACTTTTCTACGGTGAGATATGACCGTTTTCCCGAGACTGCATGGGCACGACTGTTTTACCCGCGAAGACTACTTAGAACTTAAATGAGATTTTATTTTGCTCAACTTTCTTGCACTTGTCAAACTTGTTTTCTTATGACCTTTTTCCTATATTTTGGTCATACTTGCATGGTCAATTGAGTCAATTTAACTACTCACTTGATGACCTAATGAACTTACATTTGGGTTGGAAATGAACCAAGATTGTTAACAATTTCACTCGTTGCCCTAGGATTGGGAAACAGAGGTGAACGTAACCAAACAACTTGACGATTGAACTCTGCATTCTTAACAGATGAGTGTTCCAAGTGCATGAAAATATTTACGTGGAATGCCTCCTTGTTTGAATAACATGCTTACTTGGTTAAAGCAATTGCTCTTGAATTGATAACCTTTGGGACGAGGATGTACTTTATTATACTCAATCCTTTGTAGTTCACTTCGTGATATTGATATGAAATAAAATGCTTTGCTTGTACTTGACTTGTTGGTCACTCGGGTGGTTATCCCACCGACTTACGTGTTACATGCTGATTGTTGTTAGACAATGCTAGATACTTGATTTTTTGTCTCATAGGCAAGTGTGTACTTTATCGCACTTGACCTAACTCGACTAAATTTGTGAGATTTTGTTAAAACATGTGTTAGCCATTTTGTTACAACTAAAAAGTGGCCAGAATCAGGCCACTTTCTAGCCGAATTTGTGGCTTGATTTGCTGAGAAAATTTCTAATTTTTGCAACTTTCTTCCAGTTTTCTTATTTGATCAGGATTCTTAACTACCTGATTTTCAACTGTTTGGATTTGAAATACTTGGAATACTTGAGAATGTGAATTGCTGGACAATACTTGTGACTTGATTCTGGCTAGGTGAGTGTGTCCTTATAGCACTCAGCCTCCCCTTCTTGAATGATCTTGTACTCACTTGCACTTGATTGACCTGTACTTGTGTTTGTGCTTGACCTGTAAGTGCTGAGCGGTAGCATGTACCACACTCTATCGGAGTGGGAGGTGCCTCTCATCCCATCTCAGTACCTCTATCCTGTTTAGCCGAGGAGATAAGTTATATCCTCGACTAATTGGTATGCTAGAATATTACCACCACTCTTTGTTTTTGAATACAGAGCGTTAAGTGCCAACTAACGTCTCCAAACTTTACTGTGTGAGCATTGGATAACAGCCAACGACTCTAATCTTGATTATATGAATACTTGGGGCTATAAGTCATATCCTGAGTTACTGAATATCTGGGACTATAAGTCCAACTTAGAGTTAGTTGGTTGAATCGAGCCAGCAAGGGTTTGGTCGAGGAGATCGAAGAACCTTGGGTACTTCTTAGACGTTCGGGCCGGTAGGGGGTTGATCGGTGAACGGGAACTGGTGTAAAGTGGAGATCTACGGACGTTATACTTTCGTGGTTGATGGAGAGTCAATAGAACTTGATCAAGTTACTGTGGAACTTGCTCCTGAGAGCAACCTATATCCTTTGCCCTGAATATGTTTTTTCTGTACCCTTTTGCATGATTTATCTGACTAATTGCTTAACTATATATTGGATCGTGATTTATTTGAGGACTGTAGTGAGTCCTGGCGAGAGTTGGGCAGGCGGTCCACCGAACCCTTTGGTTTGCCTTAGGGGGAGGTGGAGTTGTCACACATATACACAAGAATCTATATGCAAAAGAAAAATACAAAATATGATCTTCATAAACATTGTGCCAAAAACTAAGAGTAATTCTAAATACTTAAACATGTCAAAAGTAATAGATAGAATGGTCCCAATGTAGGACTAAGCTTCTCAAGTTTTTAGTGCTTAAGCACAAATTTCAACTAAGACTACAAGTAGCCTTCCCAGAGACATCTCAAAATAAACAAACTCTAAATAGGCTTTCCAAAGACATCCCAAAATAAACAAGCACTTTAACTTTCTGTCATTCCTTATTACTCTTTTCCAGAACCTGTAAAACAATGCCATTTATATAATTAGCTGCAAAATACTAGCCTGGAAACAAAAAATTCAATGATATCTAATGTTGGAACCAAGTTTCAAATTAATTGAAAAATTACAACCACATGAGAATAAATTTGAAACAATCAAAATAAGTAGTTAAAGTGCCTGCATTGCACAGTCCAACAAAATTGCATAAACAAGGAGTCATAATGTGACGCCCCGAAAAGTATGAGTATGAGAATCCGAAAATTTTTTTTTAATATATTTTCTAGACGTTATTTTGTTTCCTTGTCTATAATTTTGTACCTTTCTTCAATATTCATTTCTTATACATTTTTATAAGGAAATATAGTTTTCAAATCATTTCCTTGATACAAGTTAGTCCACGTTAAGTTTAAAGTGTATTATGGACGTGGGACCCGCTAGTGCGGTAAATGTGGTATATTTTTAACAACTCATTGGAGTTAATTGTAAAGATTAAAAGAAGTTTGGGCCATAGTGTGACTTTGGTTGATTACAAGTTGCTAGACTTCCTAAAGGTTCCATGATATTCCTAAGCTTAATTTTCATTGGCTAATCAAAAAGGTAGTGGACTTTGACCAAGGGACTTAGTTAATATCTTCTTAGCAAGACCAAAGGCCAAAACAACAAGGAGAATTTCAGCCAGCTCTAGGGAGAAAAGAGGGGAGAAAAACCAAGAGAAAATAAGAGAAAGAACAAGAAAAAATTCTGGTTTTGTGCAACCCATCCAACAAGCTTGGGAGTTAGAGCAAAAGAAAGCTAATGAACTTGGTTCTTGAAGTGCAGCCTTGTAAACCCACCTTTGGAAGGTAAAGCAGCCTTGAACTCTTGTAAAAGCTTATAGCAATTGGGTAGAAATGTTGTTTTTGATGTTGTAAGATGCTAATAAGGGTTAATGATGGTTTATATATCACTTTTGTGGGTTTGTGTGGAAGATTTGGTGATTTCTATGGTTGTTGAGAAAATTCCAGAATTGAGATTTCTTATGGTTCAGTTCTGCCCATTTCTGTTTGAGTATGTTAGAGGCCGAATTAGCCTTACCACAAAACATGAAAGTTGTATATAATGATGTTTTATAGTTGCCTGCAAAATTTTAACTCAATCGGAGCAACGTAGCCTGTGAAAAGACTGCAATACCCCTGCTGCCCTGTTTCTATCCGAACATGCTAATCAGCTTCTGTAATTGGTTGGTTTGACCAGGAATACTACTGCTTTGGTTGTTGATGTCTTCTTAAGCATTATATCCTTGTATCTTAGCTTTCTAATGGCTTTGGAATTACCTGAATTGGAGTTGTGTGTGCTGAGATATGAGTGAATAAAGCAGGACTGCTAGTTGATTTCTGCAGTGAATTTCGAACTGGAAAATCTGGTGTTGTTTTGGTAAATTTGACATATTTAGGGTGAGAACTGGACTGAGTGGTCTTCATGAAAGTTGTAGGGAATGATATTTTAGAGGTGTCTACAAAATTTCAGGTCAATCGGAGTAGCGTAGCTTGAGAAAAGATGGAATTACCCTTGCTGTCCTGGTTTTACCCGAATGCTAGAATTGCGCCTGTAATTGGTTGTTTTGGCTGGAATTGCTTCCGAATTGGTTGTTTAGGTCTTCTGATGAAATTTAGCCCTGTTTCTTAGCTTTCAGTTGGTTTTAGAATTTCTGAATTTGGACTTGGATAGCCTGATTTATGATGTTTCCGCTAGAATGCGTTCTGTGAATCTATTTTTGTGATTCTGGTGTAGTATCTTGCATTTTTGACCTGGTTACACTCGAAACTGGGTTGAGTGACCTTCTGTAATATTGTAGCCCTATCTCTTAGCTTCGAAACGGTGGATCTTTCACCTTCATCTGATAATCTTAGTGCCTTTGGTACCATTACCGTAAAATGACGTCAAAACTGTTTTTCTGGTTTTGAGTTTAACTTTCATTTCCGAACTTTTCCCTAGCTTGACTTGTACTAGTATTACTTGGAGTTTGCTGAATGACTATTGGATGAACTTGTTGTTGTGTGTGTACCTTTGGGACTGGCTGAGGAAATAATGAAGCCATGATGGCTAGAAAAGTTAGCAAATTCAGGGGAAGTGCTGTCCGAACTTTAAAGGGACTTGTTTGCATTGAGTTTGTGATCTAAGACTTGGATTTGAGCAAGGCAATGTTATATGATGGATGATTCTGAGCCATGGAGGTGAGTGACCTCAAACTACTTCTAAAGTTATTTATGAACCGTTTCTTACATTATTTACTTTTGAACTGTTTCCAAAATCACTTTTGAAATGTTTTCTTGCATATCATGTGTGCTGGCATTTGAGTGTGCCTTGTTTGCTATATTTCTTGACTTCATGACTTGTATTTTGGTTGATAACGTGTTAAGCGCTTATAATGATTTTCAAAACGAGTTTTCGAGGCGAGTGTGTACTTTATCGCACTCGACCTCGATAAATGTGAAATTTTCGATTAAAATGTTACTTGCGCATGAATGTAAGCCTTTTGGGCTGAACTGGCCATTGCCCCTTGTTACCGGTCATCTTGAGCCAGAAGCGGACTCGGTCAGGCGATTAGGAACTTGGGTGAACGTTTGGTATACTCTAGTATTACCTATGTAGGTTGGTGGAGCCTGGCCAAAAGCCAGGGACGGGGGTGAATGAAATGAAATGAATGACCAAATGAGCGAGGAAATGTCAGGAGAATGAATGTATCATTTCATGAATGTTACTATTGCTTTCCATTGTAAATGTTTCTTGAATTATTGATAATCCATATTTACTGTTTTGCAAATGGTGTAGTTGTTTCCGGATTTATCATTTAATTTATGACATCATTGCTATATGACATCATTGAAATGAACTATTGTGAAACCGAGTTGATTAATGATTTTCTGGTTACTCGCTGAGCTTTTAGCTCACCCCAAAAACTATTTTATTCCCCTCCACAGAGCTCGTGGCGAAGGAAGGACTTGTAGTACTTGTGCACGTGTATGGATGGCCTAAACTTTGTACAATTTTGGATTTGGAATTATTTTATGTATATTTGGGATTAGTTTCCGCTGCATTTGTGACATGTAATTATTGGAGACGGATGTGTATTTGGGGAACATTTGATGTAATATTTGAGATTTATATTGTCATATATTTGAGGATTGTAGTGATCGACTGAGTCCCGGCGAGAGTTGGGCAGGCGACCCGCCGAACCCTGGGGTACGCCCTAGGGAGAGGTGGGGCCGTCACAGTTGGTATCAGAGCTTAGGTTTCAGATCTCTGTAGTGTATCCTAGGCTTGAAGTTTAGGATGCCGGACTGTGGGTTTGGTTTGCAATATTAGTGATTCTTGCGGGATATCTCGACTTGATTGGTACAAGATGGAATGTCGAGGACGACATTCTTTTAAGGAGGGGAGATTGTGACGCCCCGAAAAGTATGAGTATGAGAATCCGAAATTTTTTTTTTAATATATTTTCTAGACGTTATTTTGTTTCCTTGTCTATAATTTTGTACCTTTCTTCAATATTCATTTCTTATACATTTTTATAAGGAAATATAGTTTTCAAATCATTTCCTTGATACAAGTTAGTCCACGTTAAGTTTGAAGTGTATTATGGACGTGGGACCCGCTAGTGCGGTAAATGTGGTATATTTTTAACAACTCATTGGAGTTAATTGTAAAGATTAAAAGAAGTTTGGGCCATAGTGTGACTTTGGTTGATTACAAGTTGCTAGACTTCCTAAAGGTTCCATGATATTCCTAAGCTTAATTTTCATTGGCTAATCAAAAAGGTAGTGGACTTTGACCAAGGGACTTAGTTAATATCTTCTTAGCAAGACCAAAGGCCAAAACAACAAGGAGAATTTCAGCCAGCTCTAGGGAGAAAAGAGGGGAGAAAAACCAAGAGAAAATAAGAGAAAGAACAAGAAAAAATTCTGGTTTTGTGCAACCCATCCAACAAGCTTGGGAGTTAGAGCAAAAGAAAGCTAATGAACTTGGTTCTTGAAGTGCAGCCTTGTAAACCCACCTTTGGAAGGTAAAGCAGCCTTGAACTCTTGTAAAAGCTTATAGCAATTGGGTAGAAATGTTGTTTTTGATGTTGTAAGATGCTAATAAGGGTTAATGATGGTTTATATATCACTTTTGTGGGTTTGTGTGGAAGATTTGGTGATTTCTATGGTTGTTGAGAAAGTACTAAAACTTCCCAAAAGACATTTTTCTAAGATTCCAACCAAAAAGCATTCAAATTTCAGTTCAAAGTTGCAGTTTCAAGAAGACAGGACAGAACCGGTCTTGGTTTTTCAACAAT
Organism: Coffea arabica; assembly: GCF_036785885.1. NCBI lineage: Eukaryota > Viridiplantae > Streptophyta > Magnoliopsida > Gentianales > Rubiaceae > Coffea > Coffea arabica. Next base: position 43,852,516 of record NC_092320.1, on the reverse strand, counting down.
GTTTGGAAATTTGGTAAAATTCACAGAATGTGAATCAGCCTCTGAAATTTATAACATAATAAGAGTTCCAAACCAAGTTTCAAACACAACAACTGGAAATAAATTCTGAGTTTTGAGCAACAAGATATAATAGTTGGAAGTTGACTGGTTTTGGCAACCTGTTCAGAAGTTTTTTCCAGTTTCCAGCTTAAACACAATTTTGAAATCAGACCATATCTAACTCTACACAAGTCCAAATTGAGAATGGTTTATAAAGTTAGAAACTAGGTTCAAAATGCTACATTTCATCAGAAGACATCATTTTCAAAATCATTTCACAAGTGGGACAAATTCGAGCCACAACATGCAGTTTCCCAGTTTCTCTCGGACAGACAGACCAAACAGGTCAGTCCTCTTTTCCAATTCGCTACGGTTTATTCAAAACTAACTAGCAGGGGATTCTTATACCGTTTGAAAGCTATGAATGTCTAGTTTTGAATGCCTCAAACAACACTCAATTTTGACTTTTGTACAAAGAGTTACGTTCAAACAAAGTACCACTGGTTGGCTACCCTGCTAGCAATTTCCAGAATTCGAACTTTTCCAAAACTCAAGTTTTATACAACCAATCGACATGATTTTTGAAAGAAACTTTGTACACACATAGTAAAACATATATCTATCAATTTAATAGCCAAATAAGTAACAAAATTTTGAATTAAAAGCAGGACAACCAGAACAGAAATTCGGCCAGCTCACTCTCACGGTTTCTTCCAACTTTCTCTCATCTTTTCAAGCCAAAATCATCTCATTCATCACATAAACAACAACAATCAAGCAATATAGCCTCAAGTCAGCTACCTAAAGGCCTCCTCAAGACATCTATTGTGACGGCCCCACCTCCCCCTAAGGCGAACCAGAGGGTTCGGCGGGCCGCCTGCCCAGCTCTCGCCGAGACTCAGTCGATCACTACAATTCTCAAATGAATTACAATATAAATCTCAAATATACATCACATGGTCCACAAACATACATCCAAGTCTCCAATAATTACATGTCACAAATGCAGCGGAAACTGATTCCAATCGTGGAATGTATACTTACATCCATATCAAATTCAAATATTTATACAAGACCAACTCGTACATAAAATAGATCCAAACTTAAACTGTACACGATATAAGCCATCCAATCACGTGAATAAGCACAACAAGCCCTTCCTTCGCCTTGAGCCCTGTGGGGGGGAAATAAAACATTTTTGGGGTGAGCTAAAAGCCCAGTGAGTAACCAGTAAAATCAGTAATCAAATAGTTTTCACAAAAATTCATTTCATTGATGTCATGGTTCAGAAATCAGATGTACGTATTTTTGCTCTCGTGAGCCAGTGAAATCATTGTAATGTTTTAGAAGTTCAATAAGTAACCGGGGGTAAAAATGTAATTTTGCTACAGGTCAACATTTGCACAGTGAGAGTAAAACAAAAGCAGAAAATGACACCACATGGTAATTCCACAAAGCTCAATGAGCTAAAATCTCAATAAGGTTCCGAACATGAAATTTCATAACAAAGGCAACACATTAACCATCAATAATCAATAATTCAAGAAACAATTACAATGGAAAGCGATAGTAACATATTCATTAAAAGGATACCGCTCACATGGAGCTATTCATTTGTTCGTTCCCCTGACATTTCCCCTTATTCCTCCAATTATTTGAAAATTTCATTTTTTATAAATAAACCCTCGTTCATCTTTTTATTCGTTCATCCCCTTTTCCGGACGTTGACCGGACTCCACCCATCCGACGTTGGCCGGACTCCACCCATCCGGACGTAGCCGGACTACAAGGTAATACTCGAGTATACCAAATTCACCCAGGGTCACCATATCGCCCGACCGAGTCCGCTTCTGGCTCGAGTCGATCGGTAACGAAGGGCAGTGGCCAGTTCAGCCAAAAGGCTTACATCATGCGCAACTAGCATTTAATCATTAATCATTGAAAATTCATATTTATTTAGGTCGAGTGCGATAAAGTACACACTCGCCTAGAAAACTCGTTTTAACAATCATCGAAAGTACTTAACACATTTTCAATTAATAATGACAAGCCAATAAGTCAAGAATTACAGCAACCAAGGGACACTCATATGCAAGTACGCATGATATGCAAGAAAACAGTTCAAAAGTAACTTTTGGAAACAGTTTAAAAGTAAATAATGCAGGAAACGGTTCATAAAGAACTTCAGAAATAGTTTGAGGTCACTCACCTCAATGGCTCAGAAATCATCCATCATGTATCATTGCCTTGCTCAAACCCAAGTCTTAGATCACAAACTCAATGCAAACAAATCCTTTAAAAGTTCGGACAGCACTTCCCCTACATTTGCTAACTTTTCCAGCCATCATGGCTTCATTATTTCCTCAGCCAGTCCCACAGGTACACACACAACAACAAGTTCATCCATAGTCATTCAGCAAGCTCCAAGTAGTACTAGTGCAAGTCAAGCTAGGGGGAAAAAAATCCGGAAATGAAACTTAAGCTCAAAACCAGAAAAACAGTTTTGACGTCATTTTGCGGTAATGGTACCAAAGGCGTTATGATTGTCGGATGAAGGTGCAAGACCCACCGTTTCGAAGCTAAGAGATAGGGTTACAATATTGTAGAAGGTCACTCAACCCAGTTTCGAGTGTAACCAGGTCAAAAATGCAAGATACCACACCAGAATCACAAAAACAGGTTTACAAAACGCATTCCGGCATAAACATCATAACTCAGCCTACACAAGTCCAAATCCAGAAATTCCAAAGCCACCCGAAAGCTTAGAAACAGGGTTACATTTCATCAGAAGACCTAAACAACTAATTCGGAAGCATTCCAGACCAAATTCACCAATTACAGTCGCAATTCTCCAATTCGGGGTAAACCAGGACAGCAAGGGTAATTCCGTCTTTTCACAAGATACACTGCTCCGATTGACCTGAAATTTTACAGGCACCTCTAAAATGTCATTCCCTACAACTTTCATGTTTTAAGCCAAGGCCAATTCGGCCTCTAACATGGTGCAACAAAAACGGGCAGAATAGGATGAAAATTTCCAGAAATCTGAAATCTTTTGGTTTCAATTGAACTTTCTTCAATTCCTTGTTCCAATCACTACCAAAGCCCCTTGTATAATCTTATATTCAACATATAGTAACCATATAGCAAGTTTGGGTAGAAATCAGCAAACCCTAGTTCATAATACCACAAGGAAAAAACCCCCAAAACATGATTGCATCCATGATTCACCACCAAATTTGAGTTGCCAAGCTAATTTACACAAGATTCACAAGATCAAAGACCATGATCAGATTTCATACCTCAAAGACAAAGCTTGGAAGAGTGATACTTCACCTCCTTTGGAAATTTTTAGTTCCCCTAGCTTCCCAGGATCACAACTCACTCTTTAATCGGTTTAGAATTTGATTTCCTCACTTGGTTGGTGCAAACTCAAGATGAAATGGTTGTTTTTCTTGCTCTCCCTTTCTCTCTCTCTTGAGCTCGACCAAAACAGAAAGAAATGAAGAAAAATGAGCTAAAATGAAGGATAAAAGAACAAGGAAAAAAATTAATCAAAGAGCCAAGTGTCACCACCAAAACCATACAAATTTTTCTCTCTCTCCCTTACATTTTTGGCCACAAATTTCAGCCATGTGGATAAGTATGGGGGGGGGATATTTTGCTCCATTAGTGATAAACTTGTATGGCAAGAAAGTGGTGATCAAGTAGTGCGTTCAACCGGTAGTGCGCCGGACCCGCCGGTTCGCGCCGTTTTTCTTAAAACTAACCGATACCAGAAAAATCATTTTAAAACTATCTTTGCTCATAAACTTTATTTGGGAAATTTTTCTAATAAAGAAAATGTAGAAAAGGCGGGCGTTAAAAAAATAAACCCTAGAAAATTAGAAAATTTCCGGGTTCTCAAACTCATTTTTTTTCGGGGCGTCACAATCTCCCCTCCTTAAAAGAATGTCGTCCTCGACATTCCACTTGTACTAATCAAGTCGAGACATCCCGCAAGAATCACTAATATTTCAAACCAAACCCACAGTCCGGCATCTAAACTTCAAGCCTATGATACACTATCGAGATCTGAAGCCTAAGCTCTGATACCAACTGTGACGGCCCCACCTCCCCCTAAGGCGAACCAGAGGGTTCGGCGGGCCGCCTGCCCAGCTCTCGCCGGGACTCAGTCGATCACTACAATCCTCAAATGAATTACAATATAAATCTCAAATATACATCACATGGTCCACAAACATACATCCAAGTCTCCAATAATTACATGTCACAAATGCAGCGGAAACTGATTCCAATCGTGGAATGTATACTTACATCCATATCAAATTCAAATATTTATACAAGACCAACTCGTACATAAAATAGATCCAAACTTAAACTGTACACGATATAAGCCATCCAATCACGTGAATAAGCACAACAAGCCCTTCCTTCGCCTTGAGCCCTGTGGGGGGGAAATAAAACATTTTTGGGGTGAGCTAAAAGCCCAGTGAGTAACCAGTAAAATCAGTAATCAAATAGTTTTCACAAAAATTCATTTCATTGATGTCATGGTTCAGAAATCAGATGTACGTATTTTTGCTCTCGTGAGCCAGTGAAATCATTGTAATGTTTTAGAAGTTCAATAAGTAACCGGGGGTAAAAATGTAATTTTGCTACAGGTCAACATTTGCACAGTGAGAGTAAAACAAAAGCAGAAAATGACACCACATGGTAATTCCACAAAGCTCAATGAGCTAAAATCTCAATAAGGTTCCGAACATGAAATTTCATAACAAAGGCAACACATTAACCATCAATAATCAATAATTCAAGAAACAATTACAATGGAAAGCGATAGTAACATATTCATTAAAAGGATACCGCTCACATGGAGCTATTCATTTGTTCGTTCCCCTGACATTTCCCCTTATTCCTCCAATTATTTGAAAATTTCATTTTTTATAAATAAACCCTCGTTCATCTTTTTATTCGTTCATCCCCTTTTCCGGACGTTGACCGGACTCCACCCATCCGACGTTGGCCGGACTCCACCCATCCGGACGTAGCCGGACTACAAGGTAATACTCGAGTATACCAAATTCACCCAGGGTCACCATATCGCCCGACCGAGTCCGCTTCTGGCTCGAGTCGATCGGTAACGAAGGGCAGTGGCCAGTTCAGCCAAAAGGCTTACATCATGCGCAACTAGCATTTAATCATTAATCATTGAAAATTCATATTTATTTAGGTCGAGTGCGATAAAGTACACACTCGCCTAGAAAACTCGTTTTAACAATCATCGAAAGTACTTAACACATTTTCAATTAATAATGACAAGCCAATAAGTCAAGAATTACAGCAACCAAGGGACACTCATATGCAAGTACGCATGATATGCAAGAAAACAGTTCAAAAGTAACTTTTGGAAACAGTTTAAAAGTAAATAATGCAGGAAACGGTTCATAAAGAACTTCAGAAATAGTTTGAGGTCACTCACCTCAATGGCTCAGAAATCATCCATCATGTATCATTGCCTTGCTCAAACCCAAGTCTTAGATCACAAACTCAATGCAAACAAATCCTTTAAAAGTTCGGACAGCACTTCCCCTACATTTGCTAACTTTTCCAGCCATCATGGCTTCATTATTTCCTCAGCCAGTCCCACAGGTACACACACAACAACAAGTTCATCCATAGTCATTCAGCAAGCTCCAAGTAGTACTAGTGCAAGTCAAGCTAGGGGGAAAAAAATCCGGAAATGAAACTTAAGCTCAAAACCAGAAAAACAGTTTTGACGTCATTTTGCGGTAATGGTACCAAAGGCGTTATGATTGTCGGATGAAGGTGCAAGACCCACCGTTTCGAAGCTAAGAGATAGGGTTACAATATTGTAGAAGGTCACTCAACCCAGTTTCGAGTGTAACCAGGTCAAAAATGCAAGATACCACACCAGAATCACAAAAACAGGTTTACAAAACGCATTCCGGCATAAACATCATAACTCAGCCTACACAAGTCCAAATCCAGAAATTCCAAAGCCACCCGAAAGCTTAGAAACAGGGTTACATTTCATCAGAAGACCTAAACAACTAATTCGGAAGCATTCCAGACCAAATTCACCAATTACAGTCGCAATTCTCCAATTCGGGGTAAACCAGGACAGCAAGGGTAATTCCGTCTTTTCACAAGATACACTGCTCCGATTGACCTGAAATTTTACAGGCACCTCTAAAATGTCATTCCCTACAACTTTCATGTTTTAAGCCAAGGCCAATTCGGCCTCTAACATGGTGCAACAAAAACGGGCAGAATAGGATGAAAATTTCCAGAAATCTGAAATCTTTTGGTTTCAATTGAACTTTCTTCAATTCCTTGTTCCAATCACTACCAAAGCCCCTTGTATAATCTTATATTCAACATATAGTAACCATATAGCAAGTTTGGGTAGAAATCAGCAAACCCTAGTTCATAATACCACAAGGAAAAAACCCCCAAAACATGATTGCATCCATGATTCACCACCAAATTTGAGTTGCCAAGCTAATTTACACAAGATTCACAAGATCAAAGACCATGATCAGATTTCATACCTCAAAGACAAAGCTTGGAAGAGTGATACTTCACCTCCTTTGGAAATTTTTAGTTCCCCTAGCTTCCCAGGATCACAACTCACTCTTTAATCGGTTTAGAATTTGATTTCCTCACTTGGTTGGTGCAAACTCAAGATGAAATGGTTGTTTTTCTTGCTCTCCCTTTCTCTCTCTCTTGAGCTCGACCAAAACAGAAAGAAATGAAGAAAAATGAGCTAAAATGAAGGATAAAAGAACAAGGAAAAAAATTAATCAAAGAGCCAAGTGTCACCACCAAAACCATACAAATTTTTCTCTCTCTCCCTTACATTTTTGGCCACAAATTTCAGCCATGTGGATAAGTATGGGGGGGGGATATTTTGCTCCATTAGTGATAAACTTGTGTGGCAAGAAAGTGGTGATCAAGTAGTGCGTTCAACCGGTAGTGCGCGGGACCCGCCGGTTCGCGCCGTTTTTCTTAAAACTAACCGATACCAGAAAAATCATTTTAAAACTATCTTTGCTCATAAACTTTATTTGGGAAATTTTTCTAATAAAGAAAATGTAGAAAAGGCGGGCGTTAAAAAAATAAACCCTAGAAAATTAGAAAATTTCCGGGTTCTCAAACTCATTTTTTTTCGGGGCGTCACAATCTCCCCTCCTTAAAAGAATGTCGTCCTCGACATTCCACTTGTACTAATCAAGTCGAGACATCCCGCAAGAATCACTAATATTTCAAACCAAACCCACAGTCCGGCATCCTAAACTTCAAGCCTATGATACACTATCGAGATCTGAAGCCTAAGCTCTGATACCAACTGTGACGGCCCCACCTCCCCCTAAGGCGAACCAGAGGGTTCGGCGGGCCGCCTGCCCAGCTCTCGCCGGGACTCAGTCGATCACTACAATCCTCAAATGAATTACAATATAAATCTCAAATATACATCACATGGTCCACAAACATACATCCAAGTCTCCAATAATTACATGTCACAAATGCAGCGGAAACTGATTCCAATCGTGGAATGTATACTTACATCCATATCAAATTCAAATATTTATACAAGACCAACTCGTACATAAAATAGATCCAAACTTAAACTGTACACGATATAAGCCATCCAATCACGTGAATAAGCACAACAAGCCCTTCCTTCGCCTTGAGCCCTGTGGGGGGGAAATAAAACATTTTTGGGGTGAGCTAAAAGCCCAGTGAGTAACCAGTAAAATCAGTAATCAAATAGTTTTCACAAAAATTCATTTCATTGATGTCATGGTTCAGAAATCAGATGTACGTATTTTTGCTCTCGTGAGCCAGTGAAATCATTGTAATGTTTTAGAAGTTCAATAAGTAACCGGGGGTAAAAATGTAATTTTGCTACAGGTCAACATTTGCACAGTGAGAGTAAAACAAAAGCAGAAAATGACACCACATGGTAATTCCACAAAGCTCAATGAGCTAAAATCTCAATAAGGTTCCGAACATGAAATTTCATAACAAAGGCAACACATTAACCATCAATAATCAATAATTCAAGAAACAATTACAATGGAAAGCGATAGTAACATATTCATTAAAAGGATACCGCTCACATGGAGCTATTCATTTGTTCGTTCCCCTGACATTTCCCCTTATTCCTCCAATTATTTGAAAATTTCATTTTTTATAAATAAACCCTCGTTCATCTTTTTATTCGTTCATCCCCTTTTCCGGACGTTGACCGGACTCCACCCATCCGACGTTGGCCGGACTCCACCCATCCGGACGTAGCCGGACTACAAGGTAATACTCGAGTATACCAAATTCACCCAGGGTCACCATATCGCCCGACCGAGTCCGCTTCTGGCTCGAGTCGATCGGTAACGAAGGGCAGTGGCCAGTTCAGCCAAAAGGCTTACATCATGCGCAACTAGCATTTAATCATTAATCATTGAAAATTCATATTTATTTAGGTCGAGTGCGATAAAGTACACACTCGCCTAGAAAACTCGTTTTAACAATCATCGAAAGTACTTAACACATTTTCAATTAATAATGACAAGCCAATAAGTCAAGAATTACAGCAACCAAGGGACACTCATATGCAAGTACGCATGATATGCAAGAAAACAGTTCAAAAGTAACTTTTGGAAACAGTTTAAAAGTAAATAATGCAGGAAACGGTTCATAAAGAACTTCAGAAATAGTTTGAGGTCACTCACCTCAATGGCTCAGAAATCATCCATCATGTATCATTGCCTTGCTCAAACCCAAGTCTTAGATCACAAACTCAATGCAAACAAATCCTTTAAAAGTTCGGACAGCACTTCCCCTACATTTGCTAACTTTTCCAGCCATCATGGCTTCATTATTTCCTCAGCCAGTCCCACAGGTACACACACAACAACAAGTTCATCCATAGTCATTCAGCAAGCTCCAAGTAGTACTAGTGCAAGTCAAGCTAGGGGGAAAAAAATCCGGAAATGAAACTTAAGCTCAAAACCAGAAAAACAGTTTTGACGTCATTTTGCGGTAATGGTACCAAAGGCGTTATGATTGTCGGATGAAGGTGCAAGACCCACCGTTTCGAAGCTAAGAGATAGGGTTACAATATTGTAGAAGGTCACTCAACCCAGTTTCGAGTGTAACCAGGTCAAAAATGCAAGATACCACACCAGAATCACAAAAACAGGTTTACAAAACGCATTCCGGCATAAACATCATAACTCAGCCTACACAAGTCCAAATCCAGAAATTCCAAAGCCACCCGAAAGCTTAGAAACAGGGTTACATTTCATCAGAAGACCTAAACAACTAATTCGGAAGCATTCCAGACCAAATTCACCAATTACAGTCGCAATTCTCCAATTCGGGGTAAACCAGGACAGCAAGGGTAATTCCGTCTTTTCACAAGATACACTGCTCCGATTGACCTGAAATTTTACAGGCACCTCTAAAATGTCATTCCCTACAACTTTCATGTTTTAAGCCAAGGCCAATTCGGCCTCTAACATGGTGCAACAAAAACGGGCAGAATAGGATGAAAATTTCCAGAAATCTGAAATCTTTTGGTTTCAATTGAACTTTCTTCAATTCCTTGTTCCAATCACTACCAAAGCCCCTTGTATAATCTTATATTCAACATATAGTAACCATATAGCAAGTTTGGGTAGAAATCAGCAAACCCTAGTTCATAATACCACAAGGAAAAAACCCCCAAAACATGATTGCATCCATGATTCACCACCAAATTTGAGTTGCCAAGCTAATTTACACAAGATTCACAAGATCAAAGACCATGATCAGATTTCATACCTCAAAGACAAAGCTTGGAAGAGTGATACTTCACCTCCTTTGGAAATTTTTAGTTCCCCTAGCTTCCCAGGATCACAACTCACTCTTTAATCGGTTTAGAATTTGATTTCCTCACTTGGTTGGTGCAAACTCAAGATGAAATGGTTGTTTTTCTTGCTCTCCCTTTCTCTCTCTCTTGAGCTCGACCAAAACAGAAAGAAATGAAGAAAAATGAGCTAAAATGAAGGATAAAAGAACAAGGAAAAAAATTAATCAAAGAGCCAAGTGTCACCACCAAAACCATACAAATTTTTCTCTCTCTCCCTTACATTTTTGGCCACAAATTTCAGCCATGTGGATAAGTATGGGGGGGGGATATTTTGCTCCATTAGTGATAAACTTGTGTGGCAAGAAAGTGGTGATCAAGTAGTGCGTTCAACCGGTAGTGCGCGGGACCCGCCGGTTCGCGCCGTTTTTCTTAAAACTAACCGATACCAGAAAAATCATTTTAAAACTATCTTTGCTCATAAACTTTATTTGGGAAATTTTTCTAATAAAGAAAATGTAGAAAAGGCGGGCGTTAAAAAAATAAACCCTAGAAAATTAGAAAATTTCCGGGTTCTCAAACTCATTTTTTTTCGGGGCGTCACAATCTCCCCTCCTTAAAAGAATGTCGTCCTCGACATTCCACTTGTACTAATCAAGTCGAGACATCCCGCAAGAATCACTAATATTTCAAACCAAACCCACAGTCCGGCATCCTAAACTTCAAGCCTATGATACACTATCGAGATCTGAAGCCTAAGCTCTGATACCAACTGTGACGGCCCCACCTCCCCCTAAGGCGAACCAGAGGGTTCGGCGGGCCGCCTGCCCAGCTCTCGCCGGGACTCAGTCGATCACTACAATCCTCAAATGAATTACAATATAAATCTCAAATATACATCACATGGTCCACAAACATACATCCAAGTCTCCAATAATTACATGTCACAAATGCAGCGGAAACTGATTCCAATCGTGGAATGTATACTTACATCCATATCAAATTCAAATATTTATACAAGACCAACTCGTACATAAAATAGATCCAAACTTAAACTGTACACGATATAAGCCATCCAATCACGTGAATAAGCACAACAAGCCCTTCCTTCGCCTTGAGCCCTGTGGGGGGGAAATAAAACATTTTTGGGGTGAGCTAAAAGCCCAGTGAGTAACCAGTAAAATCAGTAATCAAATAGTTTTCACAAAAATTCATTTCATTGATGTCATGGTTCAGAAATCAGATGTACGTATTTTTGCTCTCGTGAGCCAGTGAAATCATTGTAATGTTTTAGAAGTTCAATAAGTAACCGGGGGTAAAAATGTAATTTTGCTACAGGTCAACATTTGCACAGTGAGAGTAAAACAAAAGCAGAAAATGACACCACATGGTAATTCCACAAAGCTCAATGAGCTAAAATCTCAATAAGGTTCCGAACATGAAATTTCATAACAAAGGCAACACATTAACCATCAATAATCAATAATTCAAGAAACAATTACAATGGAAAGCGATAGTAACATATTCATTAAAAGGATACCGCTCACATGGAGCTATTCATTTGTTCGTTCCCCTGACATTTCCCCTTATTCCTCCAATTATTTGAAAATTTCATTTTTTATAAATAAACCCTCGTTCATCTTTTTATTCGTTCATCCCCTTTTCCGGACGTTGACCGGACTCCACCCATCCGACGTTGGCCGGACTCCACCCATCCGGACGTAGCCGGACTACAAGGTAATACTCGAGTATACCAAATTCACCCAGGGTCACCATATCGCCCGACCGAGTCCGCTTCTGGCTCGAGTCGATCGGTAACGAAGGGCAGTGGCCAGTTCAGCCAAAAGGCTTACATCATGCGCAACTAGCATTTAATCATTAATCATTGAAAATTCATATTTATTTAGGTCGAGTGCGATAAAGTACACACTCGCCTAGAAAACTCGTTTTAACAATCATCGAAAGTACTTAACACATTTTCAATTAATAATGACAAGCCAATAAGTCAAGAATTACAGCAACCAAGGGACACTCATATGCAAGTACGCATGATATGCAAGAAAACAGTTCAAAAGTAACTTTTGGAAACAGTTTAAAAGTAAATAATGCAGGAAACGGTTCATAAAGAACTTCAGAAATAGTTTGAGGTCACTCACCTCAATGGCTCAGAAATCATCCATCATGTATCATTGCCTTGCTCAAACCCAAGTCTTAGATCACAAACTCAATGCAAACAAATCCTTTAAAAGTTCGGACAGCACTTCCCCTACATTTGCTAACTTTTCCAGCCATCATGGCTTCATTATTTCCTCAGCCAGTCCCACAGGTACACACACAACAACAAGTTCATCCATAGTCATTCAGCAAGCTCCAAGTAGTACTAGTGCAAGTCAAGCTAGGGGGAAAAAAATCCGGAAATGAAACTTAAGCTCAAAACCAGAAAAACAGTTTTGACGTCATTTTGCGGTAATGGTACCAAAGGCGTTATGATTGTCGGATGAAGGTGCAAGACCCACCGTTTCGAAGCTAAGAGATAGGGTTACAATATTGTAGAAGGTCACTCAACCCAGTTTCGAGTGTAACCAGGTCAAAAATGCAAGATACCACACCAGAATCACAAAAACAGGTTTACAAAACGCATTCCGGCATAAACATCATAACTCAGCCTACACAAGTCCAAATCCAGAAATTCCAAAGCCACCCGAAAGCTTAGAAACAGGGTTACATTTCATCAGAAGACCTAAACAACTAATTCGGAAGCATTCCAGACCAAATTCACCAATTACAGTCGCAATTCTCCAATTCGGGGTAAACCAGGACAGCAAGGGTAATTCCGTCTTTTCACAAGATACACTGCTCCGATTGACCTGAAATTTTACAGGCACCTCTAAAATGTCATTCCCTACAACTTTCATGTTTTAAGCCAAGGCCAATTCGGCCTCTAACATGGTGCAACAAAAACGGGCAGAATAGGATGAAAATTTCCAGAAATCTGAAATCTTTTGGTTTCAATTGAACTTTCTTCAATTCCTTGTTCCAATCACTACCAAAGCCCCTTGTATAATCTTATATTCAACATATAGTAACCATATAGCAAGTTTGGGTAGAAATCAGCAAACCCTAGTTCATAATACCACAAGGAAAAAACCCCCAAAACATGATTGCATCCATGATTCACCACCAAATTTGAGTTGCCAAGCTAATTTACACAAGATTCACAAGATCAAAGACCATGATCAGATTTCATACCTCAAAGACAAAGCTTGGAAGAGTGATACTTCACCTCCTTTGGAAATTTTTAGTTCCCCTAGCTTCCCAGGATCACAACTCACTCTTTAATCGGTTTAGAATTTGATTTCCTCACTTGGTTGGTGCAAACTCAAGATGAAATGGTTGTTTTTCTTGCTCTCCCTTTCTCTCTCTCTTGAGCTCGACCAAAACAGAAAGAAATGAAGAAAAATGAGCTAAAATGAAGGATAAAAGAACAAGGAAAAAAATTAATCAAAGAGCCAAGTGTCACCACCAAAACCATACAAATTTTTCTCTCTCTCCCTTACATTTTTGGCCACAAATTTCAGCCATGTGGATAAGTATGGGGGGGGGATATTTTGCTCCATTAGTGATAAACTTGTGTGGCAAGAAAGTGGTGATCAAGTAGTGCGTTCAACCGGTAGTGCGCGGGACCCGCCGGTTCGCGCCGTTTTTCTTAAAACTAACCGATACCAGAAAAATCATTTTAAAACTATCTTTGCTCATAAACTTTATTTGGGAAATTTTTCTAATAAAGAAAATGTAGAAAAGGCGGGCGTTAAAAAAATAAACCCTAGAAAATTAGAAAATTTCCGGGTTCTCAAACTCATTTTTTTTCGGGGCGTCACAATCTCCCCTCCTTAAAAGAATGTCGTCCTCGACATTCCACTTGTACTAATCAAGTCGAGACATCCCGCAAGAATCACTAATATTTCAAACCAAACCCACAGTCCGGCATCCTAAACTTCAAGCCTATGATACACTATCGAGATCTGAAGCCTAAGCTCTGATACCAACTGTGACGGCCCCACCTCCCCCTAAGGCGAACCAGAGGGTTCGGCGGGCCGCCTGCCCAGCTCTCGCCGGGACTCAGTCGATCACTACAATCCTCAAATGAATTACAATATAAATCTCAAATATACATCACATGGTCCACAAACATACATCCAAGTCTCCAATAATTACATGTCACAAATGCAGCGGAAACTGATTCCAATCGTGGAATGTATACTTACATCCATATCAAATTCAAATATTTATACAAGACCAACTCGTACATAAAATAGATCCAAACTTAAACTGTACACGATATAAGCCATCCAATCACGTGAATAAGCACAACAAGCCCTTCCTTCGCCTTGAGCCCTGTGGGGGGGAAATAAAACATTTTTGGGGTGAGCTAAAAGCCCAGTGAGTAACCAGTAAAATCAGTAATCAAATAGTTTTCACAAAAATTCATTTCATTGATGTCATGGTTCAGAAATCAGATGTACGTATTTTTGCTCTCGTGAGCCAGTGAAATCATTGTAATGTTTTAGAAGTTCAATAAGTAACCGGGGGTAAAAATGTAATTTTGCTACAGGTCAACATTTGCACAGTGAGAGTAAAACAAAAGCAGAAAATGACACCACATGGTAATTCCACAAAGCTCAATGAGCTAAAATCTCAATAAGGTTCCGAACATGAAATTTCATAACAAAGGCAACACATTAACCATCAATAATCAATAATTCAAGAAACAATTACAATGGAAAGCGATAGTAACATATTCATTAAAAGGATACCGCTCACATGGAGCTATTCATTTGTTCGTTCCCCTGACATTTCCCCTTATTCCTCCAATTATTTGAAAATTTCATTTTTTATAAATAAACCCTCGTTCATCTTTTTATTCGTTCATCCCCTTTTCCGGACGTTGACCGGACTCCACCCATCCGACGTTGGCCGGACTCCACCCATCCGGACGTAGCCGGACTACAAGGTAATACTCGAGTATACCAAATTCACCCAGGGTCACCATATCGCCCGACCGAGTCCGCTTCTGGCTCGAGTCGATCGGTAACGAAGGGCAGTGGCCAGTTCAGCCAAAAGGCTTACATCATGCGCAACTAGCATTTAATCATTAATCATTGAAAATTCATATTTATTTAGGTCGAGTGCGATAAAGTACACACTCGCCTAGAAAACTCGTTTTAACAATCATCGAAAGTACTTAACACATTTTCAATTAATAATGACAAGCCAATAAGTCAAGAATTACAGCAACCAAGGGACACTCATATGCAAGTACGCATGATATGCAAGAAAACAGTTCAAAAGTAACTTTTGGAAACAGTTTAAAAGTAAATAATGCAGGAAACGGTTCATAAAGAACTTCAGAAATAGTTTGAGGTCACTCACCTCAATGGCTCAGAAATCATCCATCATGTATCATTGCCTTGCTCAAACCCAAGTCTTAGATCACAAACTCAATGCAAACAAATCCTTTAAAAGTTCGGACAGCACTTCCCCTACATTTGCTAACTTTTCCAGCCATCATGGCTTCATTATTTCCTCAGCCAGTCCCACAGGTACACACACAACAACAAGTTCATCCATAGTCATTCAGCAAGCTCCAAGTAGTACTAGTGCAAGTCAAGCTAGGGGGAAAAAAATCCGGAAATGAAACTTAAGCTCAAAACCAGAAAAACAGTTTTGACGTCATTTTGCGGTAATGGTACCAAAGGCGTTATGATTGTCGGATGAAGGTGCAAGACCCACCGTTTCGAAGCTAAGAGATAGGGTTACAATATTGTAGAAGGTCACTCAACCCAGTTTCGAGTGTAACCAGGTCAAAAATGCAAGATACCACACCAGAATCACAAAAACAGGTTTACAAAACGCATTCCGGCATAAACATCATAACTCAGCCTACACAAGTCCAAATCCAGAAATTCCAAAGCCACCCGAAAGCTTAGAAACAGGGTTACATTTCATCAGAAGACCTAAACAACTAATTCGGAAGCATTCCAGACCAAATTCACCAATTACAGTCGCAATTCTCCAATTCGGGGTAAACCAGGACAGCAAGGGTAATTCCGTCTTTTCACAAGATACACTGCTCCGATTGACCTGAAATTTTACAGGCACCTCTAAAATGTCATTCCCTACAACTTTCATGTTTTAAGCCAAGGCCAATTCGGCCTCTAACATGGTGCAACAAAAACGGGCAGAATAGGATGAAAATTTCCAGAAATCTGAAATCTTTTGGTTTCAATTGAACTTTCTTCAATTCCTTGTTCCAATCACTACCAAAGCCCCTTGTATAATCTTATATTCAACATATAGTAACCATATAGCAAGTTTGGGTAGAAATCAGCAAACCCTAGTTCATAATACCACAAGGAAAAAACCCCCAAAACATGATTGCATCCATGATTCACCACCAAATTTGAGTTGCCAAGCTAATTTACACAAGATTCACAAGATCAAAGACCATGATCAGATTTCATACCTCAAAGACAAAGCTTGGAAGAGTGATACTTCACCTCCTTTGGAAATTTTTAGTTCCCCTAGCTTCCCAGGATCACAACTCACTCTTTAATCGGTTTAGAATTTGATTTCCTCACTTGGTTGGTGCAAACTCAAGATGAAATGGTTGTTTTTCTTGCTCTCCCTTTCTCTCTCTCTTGAGCTCGACCAAAACAGAAAGAAATGAAGAAAAATGAGCTAAAATGAAGGATAAAAGAACAAGGAAAAAAATTAATCAAAGATAGTTAATGTTATGTTGTATATGTATTTCGATGTTTGGTTGGGTTTCGGACGGGTCGGTTACTATTCATGGCCGACTCTGGACTTCATTTCTTTTATTCTGGGTTATTTTGCCCTTTTGCCTTGTTTGCGCGCATTATAAATTTCAGAACGTGATAGATCGCTTTATACTGCACCGTTAGTCCTGGCGAGAGCTGGGCAGGCAGTCCGCTAACCTCTTTGGTTTGCCTTAGGGGAAGGTGGGGTTGTCACACTCGGAATGGCACCAAATTTGGTATTATTATACTACCCTATAAGGAATATTCCTCTGTGAAATTTCATGCAAAAATTATTCGGGAAGTCAGTTAACAAAACCATTAAAGTTCCACAATTTGCTAAGGCAAATCTGCCTTGCACTTTTGTTTTTCTTTTCTCAAACATTTGGCCAATGAAAACTCCTCAAACATGATTCATTTATGATGACAAAGTCTAGGAAACATCCAAAGTACATTTGGTAGGTGATTAACACCAAGGATTTTGAATAAAAAGTCCCAAATCAAGATTAGCCAAAAATCAGTCCAGAATTAAGTTTTTCTTTCACGAAGAGAGCTGTGAAATCCGGCCACAACTCACTCAATTCAACTCGGAATTGACTGTGATTGGTGGAGTTGAAGACTACATTAATAAGGCTACAATTTCTCAGAAGGAATTATTTTAAAATTCTTTCCACAACTAGCTCATATTTGAGAATCAAGTTGCAGCTCAAAACAGGGCTTCTAGTATAGACGAGAAACAGAACAGGCAACTTTCCAAGGTTGGTATGGCTCACTCAAGTGGAATCAGGGCATGCAATATATACCATTGGAAAACTAGAAATTTCTAGTTTCTAATGCCACAAACGACACTCAAGTTTGACATCAGAGCAAAGAGTTATGGCCAAAACAAAATCACTACCAGAGAGGCTCTGGTTACGTTTCCAGTTTTGTTACATTTTCGAAATCTCAAATTTTTGCAAAGCAAATTGGATGATTTTTGGTGGAAACTCTCCACACAACCTATACAACATATCTATATCAAAACCAAGTCAATTTAACCATAAAAAATTGCACCAATAGGTGCGGCAAAGCAGAGGCAGAACCGGCACCTCAACATGCAACCCCTCATTTGATTTCCTTTTCACTTTTAACACTTAGCTCTACTAAATTAGCACTTAATGAACACAATTAACATCCAATCTCATCAAATCGGATCATCAAAGCCATTGTGAAATTTTATAGAGTCCACTCACAAGATTTCCAACAATATAAAGCTACCCATATGAATCTTTGAGCTCACAAGTGCAATACAACTTATATAAACCAAGATCATCATTTACCTCCTTAGATGGCTAGAGCAGAAATTTTCGGTCACCTTAAACCCAAGAAAAACATGAAAATGCAGCTCTTCTCCTAGCTTAAGATGATCATCAAGTAATTTGCAAGTTGTGGTTATATTTTGAAGTCATTTGGGCAAGAGATTGAAGAGATAGAAGGTGAGGAAATTCTGGTCTTGTTCTCCTTGTGAGGTTCAGCTGCTTGAGTGTATGTGAGGGAGGGAAATCTGATGTTATTGGCTTCTAAATGAAGCTTAAAATATGTGGCCCAAAATTACTCCAAGTCCACTAAGAAAATAATGAACACGTGTGCGCGTTTCGTTCTCGTTTCCTCTCAGGTTTGTTTCACTTGTGCCCTAAACCTTTAATGCACTTGCATTCATATTATTATTATTCAATCTTAATAGTCTAAAAATAAAGGTCTAATATCCCTCAAATAATTGCGCGTGCGAAAACACGTACTTTCGATTTATGCGCGATAGCACGAAATTTCTAAAGAATTCTTATAACGACAGTATTGTGAGGACTCGTAAAAATTATTATTTTTCGACTCGTATTTTTGCTTATTTAATTATTTATCTGAATATTTGTTCCGATTATTATTTTCTAACCTTATTAGACTTAAATACATGGAATTATGACTTTATTATATTTTTAAAGTGACTCGTTTCAAAAATTAATTTTTGGAAGTTCGATTAATGAAAATAGTGAAAACGTGTTTGAAAATTTTAGCCAATTGGGAGAACAATAAGCTCGGAAAATTGGAGACATGTACAATGGTTCTAAAATAGTTAATTTTAGGTTTAAGTACTCAAGTGATAGTTAGTGGTACGATCATTATAAGAATTTCTCGAAGGTTTCATTTTATCGCGCCTAAATTGGAAATACGTGTTTTCACGCGCGCGATTAATTGAGGAACTTTAGACTCTTGTTTTGGGACAATTAAGAGTGAATAATATTTATATGACTATAAGTGCATTAGAGGTTTAGTGCACTAGTGAAACAAATGCAAGAGAAATTGAGCACGAAACGCGCGCGTACACGCGCGAGGGAGAGTTGACTTTTGGGGTGAATTGTGGCCACACATTTAAGCTTACTGTAGAAGCTTTATTTCAGCACTACACACTCTCTCTCTCTCTTTCCCTCTCACTTTGGCCGAACCATCAGCTGCAAAAGAACTACTCAAAGTTTCTCAAATTTTCATCTCCAAATCTTGCACAAACCTTCACCAAATTCAACCAAAATTGAACTACACTTAGCTTAACACTTGGAGAGTTCATCTAGCTACAAAAACAAGGAGCTTTCCACGGTCTTCTTGAGCAAGGAGAGGGCCGAAAATTCTGTTTGGTTCATCAACCAAAGTAAGTAGTGATCAACTCTCAAATTCTTGATCTATGGAAGTTGATTTACACTTATGAGCTTAGTTATTCATCAGGGTGGCTTGTTATTGTTGGAAAATTTTGAAGGTGGGCTCTATGAACTCCCACTCTTGGATTGATGGCTGATGTAATGCTTGATGTTGGATATAATGTTAGTTTAGTGCTCAAATTGGTAGATTAATGGTGCATAGCTAGTATAAACATCAAGGAATGCATGGCTGAAAAAGTTTCAATTCTGCCCCTGTTTTGATCCAGCCCCTTTTTGCGAAATTCTGAGGGTTTGATGGCTTGTATATGATATTTATATGTTGTATAGATGGTGTATAAAGTTTCAGTGAAAAATATTGAGGTTTGGTTGGTCAAATGGATTAATCTTGCAAAGCTAGTAAACTTGGAAAATTTTCCCGTAATGCTCAGACAGCCTTCTTGTTTCGTCCATAACTTTGTACTCTGATGTCGAAATCAAGTGCCGTTAGTGGCATTTGAAACTAGACATTTCCAGATTTCCAACGATATAAAATGTAACCATTAATTCCACCCGAGTAGCCCGTACCAACCATTTTAAGATGGCTGTCCTGTTTCTCAGTTTTCCTGGAACGAAGTTCAGAAGCTACAACTTGAGGCTCGAATTTGAGCTAGTTGTGTGCTGAATTTCAAAACAATTTCTTCTGTGAAATTTTAGTTTTATGAATGTAATTTCCAACTCCACCAACCATGCTAAATTCTGACTTAAATTGAGTGATTTGTGATCAAAATACGAAACCTGCCCTGTTCTTGAAAACCCTAAATTTTGAGCAAAGTAGATGTTAGATTTGGTGTGGACTTGCCAATTGAATTTCTTGGAGTTAAAACAATTACCAAATGTACCATGAATATTTCTCAGGCTTTTCCTACACAAATGAACCATGTCTGAGGAATTTTCCTTGACCAAATGTTAGGAATGAAAAATAAAAAACTCAAGGCAGTTCTGCCTTAGGATTTTCGAAACTTTGGTTGTTTGGTTGACTACCTTCCCGAAGGTATTTTTCCATGAAATTTGATAGAGGGATACCCTTTATATAGTAGTATTATGCTGCTAAATTTGGTACCAATCCGAATCCATTTCGCTGCTCGACTATATTACCAAAGTTCAAAACTTGATTTTGGAAAAACCCTTGTTTAACAAGGAAATTTGGGTAACTTTGAGCTACCATATCTTGGTACTCAAAACTCTGTTTCTCCTTCCGCTTGTTTTGTTGTAAACTTGGATTACAACACTATTAGAGTTACAAATTTCAAAGGCTAGTTCCAATCAAGTGAATTTCGCCAAATTTTCAAAGTTGGCCAAAAATCAACTTAAATCTGCCTTATGAACCAAAATAGCGACTTTGAGCTCATTTTTGAATGTTTTTCATTTGGAATCTTAGAAAAGTGTATTCTAGAAACTTTTATCACTTTGGAAGAGGTTTCCAACAGTACCAAATTTTCCAATTTTGGACTTGTAAAGAATGAGATACGATTTTTCAAAAATCTCGTACCAAAACTGAAATTTCCGAATCTTAAGGAAATGGAGATTTTTGAATTCTCCTTATTCCTTTAATGTTACTTGAACGTATTAAACTTGATTTCTGAGATGAAACCTCGATTGCTTTTGTGCTTTAAAATCCCATTTTAAAACCCCGATTTACAAGTGATTGAGATTCGTTTTCATGGGATTTTCTTATATTGTGCACTAAGTACAATCTTTGTAATAATTGGGGGTTTTGAGTGATAAATCCTTACTAAATGCTCAGGCATACAAGGGGAACTTGAAGAGGATCCCACGGTGGACGCTTGAACTTCGAGTGTCGTTTCTTCTTGTTTACTTGGTGAGTGTCAAGTGTGTGTTACTTGAACTACTGTGAACCAGATACATGTTTACTTGTTATTGATACTTGAGATTTTAAAATTCGAGACGGGGGTGTACTTTATCACACCCGTTCTCGCTTGAAATAAATGACTCACACTTGAAATACTCAAATGTCTCAATTGCTTGCACATGTTACTTGCTTGCTTGACTTGAAATAGTATGCTATGGATGCATACGTCGTTGGAGTGAATCTCCTGAACACTTGAACACACTTGGGGGACGCCCACATCTCATTGGCGAACCGTGGACTCGAGTCGGCATGGGCTTGGTCAGGCACCTTGGTAAACCAGGGGAAAAATTGAAAGGCTTGATCTAGTGAGAGATCTTGCTTGGCATACTCGAGTAGTATTGCCTTAAACAAATGATAGGTGGGCCCGAAACAGGGGTATGTAAGGTGAAAGGGGACAGGTTAAGTGGAGTTCTACGGACTAAACTTACCCGATTGACGGAGTGTCAACTCGTGGAGGTTATTGATCGTGCAAGTGGAACATTGCTCCTAAGAGGTCCAGTATCCTTGAATTGTTTATGGTTACTTTCCTCATAAATTGTTAATCATGGATATATTATTGCTCGACTTGTCAAATTTGGAATTGTTACTTGAACAATGTACTTGCATGTGTGTTCTTGGCCTCACGAGCGTTTTGTTCACCCTGTATATTTGTTTTCCTTAACAGGTTTGAGCTTGAAATGAGACTCGGAGGAAATTTCTATTTTTGAGTACTTTTGTGGACTTTTGTAATAGGGTTCCAATTCTATTGACTAGATATTTTGGCTTGTATATTTTGGGATGTATTTGGAAACCCGTTATATGGATTTGGTAATTGTTCAATATTGCTAAACTTCAATGCTTTTGCACCAATTGTATTTATATTATCTGGATGTGATGTCTAGTACCGTTATAAGTTTGAACGTAAAGTGCTTGAGTCCTGGCGAGAGTTGGGCAGGCGTCCTGCGAATATCCTTTGGTTCGCCTTAGGGAGAAGTGGGGGCGTCACAGTTGGTATCAGAGCGCTAGGTTAGCGCTAGGTTAGGGATCTATATGGGAGACATATTAGATACTCTACCCTTAAGACCTGAAACCGGATAATTAAGTTGCACCTTAAGGGGTATTTGGAGCATACTAGTGATTGGATTAGGCATGCATAAACGATATCCGAACTAGATAGTGATTTAATTTCTAACCCGAAAAGTGCTATTATTTTGCAGGGATGGAAAACGGAAATGGAGTTCCGGCAGCTAATGGGAATGGCCATGCAAATGGTCATGTAGTGCTTCCTAGGCCTATCTTTTACCGAGCGCTAGATAGGGGAGCTCGAGTACGCTATTCCCCATCTGACAGATATCCCCGATGTTCGTGTAGGGTTACCTTTGCCTACCCGAACCACTTCGTGCTTGCTCTGAACGACGAACGTCGTTAGCTAGTGGATCTTAACAGGGATCTTCAGGCAGAGGTGGACGATCTTAGACAGATGGCTAGCGCTCAGGGCGAGAGGATCGCCGAGCTCGAGGAGGTGATAGAGGGCGAGATAGCTACATCTGCTATTGTTAATGAGGAGATTCGGAGCACTAGGGCTCAGCTTACTAGGTTGAGGGAGGAGGTTCGTGATAGGGCTTCCGAGATCCTGGCTGATGCCACTAGGCTAGTGGATGAGGCGATGGGTGCAGCTCAAAACTCTGAGGAGGAGGAGGATCTTGAGGAGGAAGTTCCTCCTGATAGTCCTGCTGCGGACTAAGTCTAGGCAGTTTGACCTCTCTTTTGACCCTTTTGACTAGTATAGCTAGAATTAGTTGGGGTGACGCTAAGTGCTGAGGCCATTGTATTTTGCATAACTGTGTGGCTTATTTTTGAGGCACTGGTTTTACTTTAGTCTTCTGTGACTAAAAGTACTTTGTGGCACCTGTGACAGCCCCACCTTCCCCTAAGGCGAACCAAAGGGGTTAGCGGACTGCCTGCCCAGCTCTCGCCAGGACTAACGGTTCAGTTTACGTCGATCTATTACGTTCCAGAACTTACCATTGCGCGCAAACAAGTCAAAATCACAAAAATAAAAAAAAATGAAAATCGAAGCCGAAATTTATCCAAACCACAGCCAAACATATACATACATTGGAAATCAACATTTACAAGCCAAACGGCCTACCAAAATATCCATCTAGTTCATACATATATCACTAGCCAATTACACACCAAACATTGGTGGAATCAAAACACTTAGGGTTTTCACCCTCAAGGAGCTATTCAAAATACATGTACAAAGCTCAACTTGTCATCCAACTATCACAATCTTTCCAAAAATGTTCATTCTCCTGTAAGGAAAACAAATGACACGGAATGAGCTAAAGCCCAGTAAGCAACTATCACAATAGCAGTCAAGATCACATAAGCATAACCATTCAATTCAAGTATGCAATTTCGAAGTAAAGCAAATCAGTGAAAGGATACAGTCGGCTCTCAAGAGCCCATTTCCACGCTTGCAATCTTGATCCAACCTCATTGACCCTCCGTCAATTTTGAAAGTACCAAACAACCGTAGACCTCGCTTAACTTCCATCCTTCCACCCATCATACCCCAACCGGGCCCGCACTCCATTCAGTCATTTTCGTAATACTCGAGTTTACCGGAACCGAGAGTCTCATTACTACAAGGTTCCTCAGTACAGTCCCCGTGGCATGACAATTTTCACGACCAAACCCTCGCCGGCTGGATCCAATTGACTACCAAATGGGGTTGAGCTCAGTAATACAGTAAGGCCGTTGGACAATCGTCCCAAACGACACCAATTCAGTTTCCATACATGGAATTCAGTATCTCATATAACAAATGCAGTATTTCAGTAAAACGGTAAATAGCTATAAAGGAAATTACAAGGGGTGAGGGCGGTCAAGTACACCCCCACCTCAATCATTTCCAATAACCAAATAAGCCTTCAAGGCAACAATTCACATAGCACGAAGTCACATTGTAACAAATAAGTGAGTAGTATACTCACCAACCAAGTAAATGGTGTTTCATGCACCACGATCACCAAGACGTCGTGAGCTACCGTCACGCCCTAGAACATGTAACACATATAATAAGACTCCATACCGAGCCATAAACAACACCAATTCACAACCCTAATAGGGTTTTATAAACATATACAAGCATGATAGCAAACCAGAAATTAAGAGAGGGCTTTAACTTAACCCTTGATAAGAAAACCGGATTTGACCTCATAATGCGGTAATGGCACAACTCGCACTACAATTATCGGATGGGGGTGTAAGACCCACCATTTCGAAGCCAAGAAACAGAGCTACAACAATGTAGAAGGTCACTCAATCCAGTTCCTAACACAACTAGGTCAAATATGCAAAATACTATACCAGAATTCCCAAAACAGGTTTGCAAATCACACAAAACTGTAATTACTATAACTCAGTCTATACAAATCCAAATGCCGAAATTCCAAAGGCATATGTTAGCTAAGACATCCATATACATTTCATCAGAAGACACCAACTTCAAAATCCAAACCAATTCCAGTCAAAATAGCCAAATACCAACGCAGTTTTCGCATTCTGACCAAAGCAGAACAGCTACAGTAATTCCGACATAACTCACTCTACACTAATCCAAATGACCTGAAATTTTATAGGCACCTCAAACACATCAATACCTACAACTTTCATGTTTTTAGCAAAGTCCAATTCGGCCTCTAACCCTATGATCTAAAACCGGACAGAATTAGGGGATTATGAACCCTAACTTTTCACAATTCACTTCAAATCCAAAATTGGTTGCATTTATCCACAATTCACACCTACTAGAGTCATTATAGTCCATTGCCAATCATCAAAGATGGCTACAACATCCATTTCATATTAAACCAGAAAATTCATCATAAAATTAAAAACTTCACCAAATCAAGCCAAACCAAGAAATAAATCATATAATCCACCACTTTAGCCACTTCTAAGCCAAACATAAGCATCATTAGATGTAGTAGGGTGTTCAAGCATCACTTACCAAGAAATCAAGAGAGATAGGGATTGTGGACACCTTAGCTCTTCAAATCAACTTCACTAATACACTTATTAGCACTAGAAGAAAGGTTTTTATGGAGTGAAATCTAGTCTAAGCTCTTGTTTGTGGAAGATTGAGTGAGATGGAAGCTTGAGTGTTGAAGAAATTCCTTCCTTCTTGAGCTAGGGAGATCCGGCCACCATGGAGAAGAAAATGGTGAATTTTGTGCATTTTTTTGATATTTAATCCTTTGGTCAAAAAAGTCAAGAAAGTGAATAGTAATTCTTAAAGTCCAACCAATCATATTGTGACACTTGTCACACTCATTAATGCATTCTTATCTTTCTTTTCCCTCTCACATCAATCACTTCACACATTCTACTTATCCCTTAACACCCGATAAATTTTACACAGTATCCGAAACTTAACCTTATTGGCCGAATTTTTCCGAACTTTTCGCACTAGTGGGTCCCACGTCCACTATTTACTCTTAATTTTCTAAAAACTCTCCAATACTAGAAAAATCATCTTAAAACTATACTTACGCATAAAATCTACCAGAAAATATTTCTAAACCCGAAAATGCAAAAATATATGCAATTCATGGGTAATAAACCCTAAGAAAAATATTAGGGTTTTACGGGTTCTCACACTCTCCCCCCCTTAAAAGAATTTCGTCCTCGAAATTTCTCACCTTAATTCCCGAAAAGGTTTGGGTATTTCTTTCGCATTTCCTCTTCCATCTCCCAGGTAGCTTCCTCCACTCCGTGGTTTCTCCATAGCACTTTCACTAGTGGAATCCGTTTGCTTCGGAGCTCCTTGACTTTTCGATCGAGTACTTGGACTGGTTTCTCTTCATAGGCAAGCGATTCATCTACTTCGATATCCTCCGGTTGCAATACATGGGATGGGTCAGGATGGTACTTCTTCAGCATCGAGACGTGAAATACATCATGGATTCGAGATAGACTGGATGGCAGTTCCAATCGATACGCGACCGCTCCAACCCTCTGAAGGATCTTGTAGGGTCCGACGTACCGCGGTTGAAGCTTCTTTCCTTTCCCCGCTGTAAGACTTCGTAAAGGTATGATTTTGAGAAATACATGGTCTCCAACTTCAAATTCCAAATCTTTTCTTCGATTATCCGCGTAGCTCTTTTGTCGACTCTGAGCTGTTTGAAGTCGTTGCCGAATCAACTTGACCTTTTCCTGAGCCTCTTCCATCCATGGAATGGTTGCCGGGTCCAGTGCTTTCTTTTCACCTACTTCATCCCAGTAAATCGGTGAGCGGCACTTGCGTCCGTAAAGAGCCTCGTACGGAGCCATTTGAATCGACGAATGGAAGCTATTGTTGTACGCAAACTCTACCAAGGTCATGTGCTGACCCCAATTGCCTCCAAAATCCAGAATGCAAGTTCGTAGCATGTCCTCGAGAGTTTGAATCGTCCGTTCTGACTGGCCAGGATGATAGGTCGTGCTCAAGTTGAGTTTCGTCCCCAGGGTTTCTTGGAATTTCTGCCAAAATCGTGATACAAACCGTGGATCCCGATCGGAAACGATGCTCACAGGAACACCGTGTAGTCTTACAACCTCATCCATGTACAGTCGAGCCAACTTGTCCATTGAATACTTCATGTTCACCGGCAAGAAATGGGCCGACTTGGTTAATCGATCAACGATCACCCAAAAGGCATCGTGTCCTCTTTGCGTCCTCGGTAAACCTGAAACGAAGTCCATGGTGATGTTTTCCCACTTCCACTCGGGTATCTCCAAGGGTTGTAACAGACCCGATGGTTTTTGATGCTCTGCCTTCACTTGCTGGCAAATGAGACATTTCTGCACGTGTTGAGCGATTTCCTTCTTCATGTTGTCCCACCAATAGGTTCCTTTTAGGTCTTGATACATCTTGCTGCTGCCCGGATGGATTGTATACTTGGACCGATGAGCTTCCTCCAAAATTTCTGCTTTCAACGACTCTTCCTTTGGTACCACTATTCGGTTTCGATACTTCAAAATACCCTCAGGACTCAAATTGAAGCCCGTTGTTTCTCCTTTTTCCACTTTCTCTCTCCACTTCCGTACCATCAAATCCTTGCCTTGCGCCTCTTTTATACGTTCCAGTAGAGTGGAGGTCACCCTTACATTGCTAAATATCACCTTATGACTCCCAAAACAGGGTTTCCACTCACACACGGATTCTAGCAAATCCCACTCCTTAATCATTAGTCCTGCTACTTGCACCTTACGACTCAAGGCATCTGCTACCACATTTGCCTTTCCTGGATGGTAATTGATCGTACAGTCGTAATCTTCCAGGAATTCCATCCACCTTCGTTGCCTCATGTTCAGTTCCTTCTGGGAGAAAAGGTATCTAAGACTTTTGTGATCCGAATACACTTCGAAGGTCACTCCATATAGGTAATGCCTCCACTTTTTCAGAGCAAACACAACTGCGGCTAATTCTAGATCGTGAGTCGGGTAGTTCTGCTCGTGAAGCTTCAATTTCCTAGAGGCGAAAGCAATCACATTCCGGTTCTGTATCAAAACGCATCCCAATCCCTCTCGCGACGCGTCCGCATATACTGCAAACCCGTCCATTCCATTTGGCAAGACCAGTACCGGAGCCATGGTCAGTCTTCTCTTTAATTCCCGAAAACTTGTTTCGCATCGGCCGTTCCAGATAAACTGGCCATGCTTCTTTGTCAAGTCAGTTAGAGGTCCTGCCAGTTTGGAAAAATCCTTAATAAACCTTCGGTAGTACCCAGCTAGCCCTAGAAAGCTACGAATTTCCGTGGGGTTTTCTGGCCTCTTCCAATTTGTCACGGCCTCAACCTTCGCCGGGTCCACCGAAATACCTTCGTGGGAGATCACATGACCCAAAAATGCTACCTTCTCCAACCAGAACTCGCATTTGCTAAACTTGGCATACAGTTGATGTTCCCTCAATGTCTGCAACACCACTCTCAAATGCTCCTCATGCTCCTCGCGTGTCTTAGAGTAGACCAAAATGTCATCAATGAACACCACGACAAATCGGTCTAGATAGGGTTTGAAAACCCTATGCATTAGGTCCATAAAGGCGGCGGGAGCATTAGTCAGTCCAAAGGGCATAACGGCGAACTCGTAGTGCCCGTATCTCGAGTTGAAGGCAGTTTTTGGAATGTCCTCCTTCCTTATTAACAACTGGTAGTATCCCTGTCGGAGGTCCAACTTGGAGAAGACCACTGCTCCTTGCAGCTGGTCAAACAACTCGTCGATGTGGGGCAGTGGATACTTATTCTTGATCGTAACGTTGTTCAGCCCCCTATAGTCAATACACATCCTCAACGTTCCATCCTTTTTCTTCACAAATAGAACAGGAGCTCCCCAAGGAGACTCACTCTCGTGAATGAAACCTCGCTCCAACAGATCTTGCAATTGCAACTTAAGCTCCTTAAGTTCCGCAGGCGCCATTCGGTAAGGGGTTTTTGAGATAGGTGCGGTTCCAGGTAAAAGATCTATTCGGAATTCTATCTCCCTTTCCGGAGGTAAGGCTACTAACTCATCAGGAAATACATCCGGAAATTCCCTCACTATAGCCACGTCTTCTACTTTTAACTTATCCGTAGGGGTATTAATTAAGAAAGCCAAAAATCCTTGCGCCCCTCTACTTATCAGTTTCCTAGCTCGAATGCCCGAAATGAGAGCAGATGAGGCTAACCTACCCCTTATATCCAACCTTAAGGTTGCCTCGCCAGGAATGCGAAATTCTACTATTTTCGTTTTACAATCCAATTTGGCGTTACACTTGGCTAACCAGTCCATACCCAGAATCACATCGTACCCCTGAATGGACAAGCTAATCAGGTCCCCTAAAAACCTCCTTTCACCAACCCATACATCGTAATCCTTATAAACCATACTAGTCACCAAGCGTTGATTCCCCGTAGGTGTACTAACTTCTAGGTCAAAGGGTAAACTAGCAGGTTTTATATCAATGCCACACATGAAATCAGGGTTAACAAACGAATGAGTGGCACCAGGATCAATTAAAACTTTGGCAAAGCGGTGGAAAATAGAGATCGTACCTTCCACCACCTCGGAAGACTCTGGGACCTGATAGGGCTCTAAGGAGTATACCCTAGCTGACACCTTCGGTTTGGACCCGTCTCCCTTGGCTGATCCAATATTGGTCCTCGACGGTAGTTGACTCCCCTTTCCGTCTTGTTTCAGGACCGGGCACGTAGCCAGTTGATGGTCCGCACTTCCACACCGCAGACATTTCCCCTGTTTCCTCCAGCAGTTGTCTTCGGTGTGGTTCAGCTTCCCACAGTGCCCACAGGGACCTCGAGGTGCCGAAGCCGAGCCACTCTGAGCGTTTCCTCTTTGTCCTCGCCCAGCTTGACCACCCCTAAATGGAGTCCCTCTGCCTGAACCCGGTTGTCGGCCACCACCCGTTCCTCGTCCAAATTTCGAGGGAGTGCTCTTCTCACCTTGTCTAGACGTACTCCCAGGAAAACCACGCTTCTTAGCTTGGAAGTTTCGGACCTGCAGCCGTGCACTTTCAACCCGTTGGGCTTTTTCCATTGCCTCGCTAAACGTAATGATTTGAGCCGCCGCAAGGTCTTTCTGGATCTCAACATTCAAACCCTGAATAAAGCGCCTAATTCGTCTTTGCTCAGTCATGATTAGCTCAGGCGCGAATTTGGACAGACGGGTAAATTGACTCTCGTACTCCGCCACAGTCTGAGCCCCTTGCCGGAGCCGGATAAACTCGTCCTCCTTCCTCTCCTGAACTAGAGGAGGGAAAAACTTGGCATTAAATTCTCGGATGAAGTTCACCCAAGTCCTCGGTGTCAGCTCCCGCTCCCATTTCTGTCTAATTACGTTCCACCAGGAACGGGCCGCTCCCTCAAGCTGGAACACGGCAAATGTGACCTGCCGTTTGTCCGGGTAGTGTAGGGCCGCGAATATATCAACCATTTTCTCAAGCCATTTCTCAGCCACATCAGGGTCAGGTCCCCCAACAAACTTCGGCGGGGAAAACTTTTGAAAACGTTCGAGAGCTCTATCCTCGCTCTCGACGTGGTTACCAGGGTTCCCGGGGTTAGGGTTTGGGTTTTGGCCCTGTTGTTGCACTACTTCTACGAGTAAGTTGGTCATTTGCTGCATAGCGGCAGCTATTTGTACATTCGGATCTAATTGCGGTCCAGGATTGGGTCCAGTTGAGGTTTCCCCAGTTTTCCTAACCGGTGTGGGTTGTCTAGTTCCGCGCCCACGTCCCCGGCCACTCCGTGTACCTTCCATGAGTTCACTCGGTCTAGGCAGAAGTACTAAACCAAAGCGGTATTAAAGCATGTAAGTAATACGCAAAACTTTCACATTAACACACATTCATACATTGCAAACATAAGCACAAACACCCATATATACAAGTCAAACACATATATACAATCAATCAGTCAAGTACGGCCAAGGCACGTACTAACACAAACGATTCCCCCCTGAGGATAGGCCTATCAAAAGAGATTTACACGTAGCTAACTCTACATCCAAAACGGTTAGCTAAGGCTCTATCCCTATCCCTATGTACATACAAAAGCCACCACTATCCAAAAGATGCCAAATAGTCTTGGCCTAGTCAGTCGCCGGGGTCTGGGATCCAGGCGACGGGGTAGACTCCTCCCCCGCCTCGGCCCCAGCATACGAGGCCTCATCACTAAACTCCTCGAGTCCGTCGTCGCATAGGTTAAGGATCGCCTCAGCACGACCCCTGACCTTGCGAGCTCTCTTAGTCTCGCGCTCACGCGCATCTCTCAGTTGATCACATAGGTCATCGACTCGATCCTCGGCCTCATGCACGTCATACTCTAGCTCCATGATACGTGCGGCTTGCTTCTCATTGGTTGCCCTAGCCTGAGTCACCTCAGCTTCCAATGTAGCAACCGCAGCTTCCAGCTTAGTGTAGACACCAAATTTTGAATAATTTGTATGTATCATCTATTTCATGATTTTCATTTTAGATTGCTTGCATTTTAGTTCGTTATTGTGTGTTTTGCACTATTAGTTGTTATGATATTTTAGTTTTATTCATTTTCGCCCTTTTAGTTGACCTATTTCATTTGCTATTCATTCTTATTTACTTTTAGTTTTAGTTTTTAGTTTTAACTTTTAAGTTTAGGATTAGCATAGAGTTTTAGAAAAAGAAAAGGAAAACATCAAAAAATATGTTTTAGTCATTTTGTTTTTATTCAATGCTTTCTTGAGGAAAAAAAAAAGAAAGAAAGAAAAATCATAAAAAAAGAAAAAAAAAGAGAAAAAGAAAAATCATAAAAAAAGGAAAAAAGGAAAATTGTTCACAAAAATACGTTCAAATTCAATCTTTTGGCACTTTAGTTATTTTTGTTAAGTTATTTTGAGAAAAGAAAAGAAAAAAAGGAAAAAGGGGAAAAATGAAGAAAATTTGAAAAATGGATATTTTTGTTGTTTTTTTTATTTTATTTATTTGTTTTCATTATTATTACATAGTTTTGTCATTTTGTTATTATTATTATTATTTATATTCTATATTTATTAAGTTAAAAAAAATAAATAAAAAAAATAGAAATTGAGCCGCGGCATGCAAGCTGCAATTTTTTGCAGTTTGCAAAGGAGGACTTGTGCGGCTCCTTAAGCTGCAAATATGGTGGCAATGTTTTAAGGGTTTAGGAGGGGGGTTGATGATATAAATAGCAAAAGAAAAGGCAGCCGCAAGGGGGGGGACCGAGAGAGTTGAAAAGAAAGAGAGATTTGGAGAGCAAGCTGACCGAGGGCTAGGGAAAAAGGGTGAAATTGACGGCTGGAAAGAAAAAGTTGGTTGTGAGAAAGGCTGGGGTTTTTGAGAGGTTTTCGGACGGCTAAACAAGAGAGAGCATACAGAGAGGGGGAGAGTGGCGGCTGATAGGGAGGAAAGACTAAAAACCAACCAACCGAGAAAGAGCTAAGTAGAAAGGAACGGCTAGGGAGGAGAGTAAGGTTGGGAGGACGGCGGAAGTCTTGGG
Organism: Coffea arabica; assembly: GCF_036785885.1. Classification (NCBI taxonomy): domain Eukaryota; kingdom Viridiplantae; phylum Streptophyta; class Magnoliopsida; order Gentianales; family Rubiaceae; genus Coffea; species Coffea arabica. Next base: position 43,820,180 of record NC_092320.1, on the reverse strand, counting down.
AGATAGGGAGAGAAAGATAGAGGGGTTGGCGGCTGGATAGAGAGAGAGAGTTGGGGGATAACAGAGAACGGCAGAGATGATCGACTAAGAAACAAAAAGGAGAACGGCTGAGTGAGGAAATCAGAAAAGGAGCCAGAAAAGGAGAAAATCAAGAAAGCTAGGGAAGATTAAAATTTTTCTGGGGGTAGAGGAAAGCTGTGGGCGACTGAAGGAAAAGAAAGGAACCCAGAACTGGGTTTGGAGCTGAGAATTAGAGATTCCGAAAGAAAGGGGAGAACTTTGTGAGGGCTGAACAAGGAGACAAACCAGATTGGATCTCCAAGTTGCGGTTTTTCCAGCACTGGACATCTCTGTGGCAGAATCATCTTCATCAGTTTGCGTTCGGACGTCTTGCCTAGGAGCTTTTGTGATTCTTCAACCTTATAGGAGACAAAGTTTTCCCTATCTAGCTGCGTTGTTGGATCTGTTGGAAGTAGGTAATTTGTGTTTTGGGTGTTTTGAGTAATGGGAGCAGTTATTTGCCTTTGAGTGTGGTGGATAGATCAAAAAGTGTGGTTTAAATCACTTCGCATGAATCTGTTTTGGTTGAATTGTGAAACCGCAGAAAGATTTCCAGTTTTGCATGTTTTTATTCTGATTTTTCTTGGTATTTAAATCCAAAGGCTTTATGTTGAAGAGTGAGAAAAGTATTTGGTAAGCCTGTTGCTTGGTTTCAAGCTGTGTTCGGTTGTGGTTTGTGCACAAAAATCTGCTGCAACAAGCAACCAGAAAATCCAGATTTTTGAGGGGGTTTAAGATTTGGATGTTTCATAGTTCTTTTTTTGGGTTTTGTTATGTTTCCAGATCTTATCAATTCAGGTTATAGGAAGTTTCCCTTTAGTTATCTTGGGCCATACGTGTTGATCGTTCGTTTTTTCTTTCTTTTCCTCTTTATCTCATCGATGGTGTCTTTACTGCCTTGCGCGATTCCTTTCTGCTTTCGAAGCTTCAATGAACAGAATTGAGTAATTTCGCTGATGATTCTTGGGTCATTATATTGGAAGGTTGGAATCATTTTCTCGTTGAAATACCATGTTATAGTTTCCTTCTCCTTGGTTGTGCAAGAAGGCATGACTAAGCTGAAAGGCATAGGAACTTTGCAGCAGAAATTTGCGGAAAATTCTGGCCAAAGTGCTTTCTTCTCTTTGCTGTTTACTTATATTCCAGATTCTGCTGTCTTTCGGTTTGGTTGATGTTTAGGGGAGTGGGATCTCATGGTTGTTTTGATTCGAAAATGATTGTTCGTTGATAATGTGCTTCGGTTGGAAATGGGACGCTGCATGTTGCAAATGGAAGAAAATCTGAAATGAGAAAAGATTCTACGTATGTTGCATGAACATGCATGAAACAAATTCTGAACTTTGCACTTAAACCCCTCAAATTTCCCCTTGGCTCACTATGGCCCAAGTAATTTGAATACTTAATCAATTTAATCCCTCAAGCTTCTCCATATTCCATAAATGCCCAAGCATGTTCTCATTTCTTTACAATTAGGTCCTAAGGTGGGTGTATTTTGAGTCATCATTTGGCCTTTCATTGTTTTTGGGACTTTTGAAGCTCTTAAATTTTTCAATTGGTTTTATTTGGTTGATTAATGGTTGCTATTGAGTTTTCAAAATGCATGTTTAAATCATTCGTGGACCCTTGTTCATTCTTGGACCTTCAAAATTCCATAATGTTTGTTTGGATCTTGTTATTTACTTGGGGAACTTTTTGTGTTTTTAAATGTTTCAATTAGGTTCAAATGGTTGAGTAGTGCTTGCTTTTGGGTCTTTAGTAGACGTTATGCTTGGGGTTTGGATGATCATGCCTTCTGCCTTGGTCTTTAAGTAGTTTTGACTTCATTGAGTTACAATTGAGGGAAAGTTTGATGTTTTGGTGGGTTCAAATTGTTTAGTTTATATCTTATCACTAAATTGGTGCATTAATCTTTTGTTTTTTGGTGATTTTAGCCTAAGTTAGTCTTTTCTTGGGTGACTCAAGCCAAGTTGAGTTTGTTTACTTCCTTAGTATCACCAACGGGGAGGTATAATCTCTTTTACCCCTTTTGTCTCTCTCCTATGTGGACTAATGTGCTAATTGAAATTTGCATGTCTACTTGCTTTCCTAGCCGCTCCTTATTTCCTTTCATTTATTTCATTTACTTTCGATTTCTATTAATGGGGTATGTGTACACCTCTTGGCTTGTAATAGATAGGGCGTAGCAAAGTAATTTGGTCCATTTTTCCTTTCCCCTTTGTTTTAGTTAGCAAATGTAATGTTTGCATGCCTATGTGTTATATGTTAAATGCTTTATTAGGATCTTGCATCTAGTCGAGCATGATAAGTGCTACATGATTTAGGTGATTTGCATGTCTACTCACTTTTTGTAGTATAGATGAATGGAATGGATGAATGTACGTCACCACACTAGTCCAACGCTAGTTGTGGCTTCTTTTATCGTTTCCACTAGTCCAACGCTAGTCGGAATTCATAGAATGGGCTAGTCCAATGCTAGACCCAATAGGTTCTTTTTTCCCTTTTTCATTAAGTGCATGATCACCACATATCACGCATTTTTCCTTAGTTTGCCATTTGGTATGTTCCTCAAATCCCTTCCCCCTCATTTTAGGACTTGCATCTCATGCTAGTTAGGGTTCATTTGCGTGAAAATCCCCTTCCGATAAGGAAAACGAGCGAGTGTGGCTACTCGATAGCCTTAGCACGCTAGTTTTGCCTTCTAATCAAAGGGAAAATAGAAGTCGAAAAGTTAGGAGTCAACCCCCGTACCCGACTTGTTGCATTCCTGTAGGGTCATACTTTCATTTTTATCATCTACATACTCTTTTAACCACATTTTTTCACTTTTCTCAAACCATACTTTCTCACTACATTTTTCCTATCACGTGCTCATTTTCACCTCACAAATGGAATTCCCCTTTACCTTATATATCTATTATTCTATTTTTACACACTTGCACACAAAAACACTTGAATTTTGTACAATTTCACACATGCACCTTTTTATACACTTGCACACTTGCACTTGAATCATCATTTGCATTAATCGACCTCTATAAGGTTTTCTTTCATTGGCCGCCACAATTCATGTGGTTGGGACCAAAAACCTTACAAGAGACATCCTAGAATCTAGGGTTTTGCATTTCATGTAGCACATCCAAATGTAATAAATTCTTTGGTTAAAACAAGAAAATCTTTGATTAAATCACGCAACTAGCCTTGGCTAGGTCAAAGGGGTGCCTTGGATTGTATCCTTGCCTTCCCCTTTGTCAAATGTGACTCCCGAACCTTTTTCCTTGGTTTACGTGGACTAGGAGTCGTTTAAAAGGGGTTTCTTACTAATTTTTTCTCATTTTTCTTAAAAAATTCATTTTTTAGGTGACTTGGTACACCTTAACTCATTACCAAGTGGCGACTCCGATTTTAATTTCAAAAACCCTTTTTAAGCTACATTTTGGGTCAAATCGTCGCATTCTCAAAACCCCATTTAGACCCATTTTTCTTTTAAATCACAATTCATTTTCCAATCACACACAAATACATTTTTTTAAACTATTTATTTATTTATAAAAAATAGGGCGCGACAGTTGGCGACTCCACTGGGGAAGTTTGAGAGTCCAAGCAAATTTGATTTAATCAACCTTTTTCTCCTTTTAACCTTTTCATTTATCACATTGGATGTTTAGGGTTGCATTTTTCCTTTTTTAGGATTTTTGCATTTCGCGTATCAACCCACTTCCTCACACATTCGCCTACGATTGTTTTGATGGATGGATGATTTATGTGATTCCGCGCTTTGCATTGCATTTGGGTGGGGAATACACCCTAGAGCCTTGTGATTGGTTCTTGATCCCTCCCCTCCAAAACGAGCACTAGCATACGTGCATTCGCTTTATTATTTATCCCTTTTTATTTTTCTTTTAGTGGCTTGTCACGCCACTCCACCCTACTAGGATTAGGCGACCCACTTGGACAGGTGATCACGACACGATGTGTGTGTAGCATGATCCAATGGGTCACTCAATCTTCCGCTTTAAGCTATGGGTTGATAGCCTTTAGCTTTTGGTCGAAGATTGAGGTTTTGATAGATTCACCCAAACACGTAGCCGTGACACGATGTGTGCGTAGCGGTGTTTGGGGAATCGCTCGAGCCACCGACAAAGAACCTTGGGATTGATGACCCTTGGTTTCTAAGTCTGAAGGCTCGGGGGCCTATGACCTATCGAGTCTAGATGCATTAGTAAGACAAGCCTCATGCATCCATATTAGAATTGCCTAGGGTAGAGTCGACCTTACCCTAAATTAGGAAACACTATTTCACGAGGGGAGGGGTCCCACCCCTCTTTCCTTATCTGTCTTTGTTGCTTAATTGTCCAATGTGTTATGTGATTACGTGTTGAGCTCACGTTTCCTTGTCTTTTGTCTTTTTGCATTCACAAACCCTAGCAAATAAGAGGTCTGGCATGACTTTCTTTTAGAACCTACCCTTGTAGATAGGCTATTGCACGTTTAAAGATTTTGGTATATTGCATTCATAGATTTTGGTAATTGCATAGCATTTTAGGCCTACCCTAGCAAATAAAGGGTTCCTTAGGTCACGTTTCATTTCGAATTGCACATTTTATCGCTTTAATAAACTGGCATCATGCATAAACCATAGAAAGGGCATGCCACATAGGGAATCCCGTGTTTAGGAATAAGCCACCTTGTGTCTCGGATACTTAATCTAGTGAGACTTGCACGTTTACATTTTGTACCATCTAAAGGGGTAGTGCACAAGGTAAGGTAGGATCCGATCATCTTCATAAGAGTGATTTTTTGGTATATGAGCGTCTAATAATCACTTTTTGGCCATTTTATCAAAATTGGTAAAATTCCCTTGCGTAAAAGGACATTAATTTGAAAAAAATTTACAAATGATTCCTCCTGTTGAGACGATGAATAAATTGAGGCCAAATCGTGATTTTAGAAGGCTCATAGACTAATTTTTTGAAACCATCAATGGCCGGCCGATTCAATCGATCCATTTTTGTCAATTCATAATCAATTTTGAATAAACCATCTTTTGACCAATTTACCCTTTTTAGGGTCATTTGGTCGATTTTGAATAAATCGTCAATTCATTTGACCAATTTACCCTTTTTAGGGTCATTTGACCAATTTACCCTTTTTAGGGTCATTTGGTCGATTTTGAATAAATCGTCAATTCATTTGACCAATTTACCCTTTTTAGGGTCATTCGGTCGATTTTGAATAAATCGTCAATTCATTTGACCAATTTACCCTTTTTAGAGTCATTTGACCAATTTACCCTTTTTAGGGTCATTCGGTCGATTTTGAATAAATCGTCAATTCATTTGACCAATTTACCCTTTTTAGGTTCATCCGGTCGTTTTTGAATAAATCGTCAATTTATTTGACCAATTTACCCTTTTTAGGGTCATTTGACCAATTTACCCCTTTTAGGGTCATCCGGTCGATTTTTGAATAAATCTTCTTTTCATTTGGCTAATTCACCCATTTTTAGGGCGATCTGGTCAATTTTGAATAAATTTTCGATTTCATTCAATTCATTTGACCAATTTCATTTTTGAATAAAATTCTCAATTCCATTTGATCAAGTTCCCTTTTTAGGATGATTTGGTCCATTTTGAGTTCCACTCAATTCATTTGACTAGTTTCCCTTTTTAGGGTAATCTGGTCGATTTTAAATAAATGGTCAATTTCATTCAACCCATTTGACCAATCAGGGTTTCAATGTCAATTTTAAATTGGGAAACTTAGTCGATTTTTGAGAAAACCATCCATTGCATCCAGTCATTTGATCAATTAGGGTTTTGACCCGTGATTCACTGAGAAATTTTAAATTTTATCAACAAATTCCATTCTCTTTGATAGGAAGTTCGTCAAGGTCAAACCCGTGCGTTTTTGCAAAATCTTGTACCGATCAAAAGTGATCAATCCATTCGGACGTTGACCTCATTTTGACAAAGTGTCCCTCGCCACTCCAATTGACCAAATTTTTCAAAATTATTTTTCACTCAAATGAGTTGATCAGATCCATCAGGTATGGTATAGTGCCTACCTCAGAGGATTGCATTTTCATGCTAGGCCTACCCTTGGCACAAAAAGGGTTCCCCCATAGGACATGCATCCTAATTTTCTGGATATTTACTAACTCTTGTCTTTTTCTTTTCTTTTTCTTTATTTCTATTGGAATAACTAAGCGAGGGTTGAATCTAAAGGCAATCTTTCAAAAATTCTCAGGTAATATTTAAACATAGCTTCTCGTCGAAGCCCCATCATAACGCGATCCCGTAGTCAAGCCCAAAAGAATTGTGTAGACATGAGTACTCGGCCAGGATCGTCTGATAAGACCGCTGCAACTACCCAGCCGGAAGCCACAAGTCCCGGGGTTCAGTTGACTGAATTACTTGCCAAATTTGGGGAAATGGCATCTGAGATGGCGGCCCAAAGAAAATTGATTGACGAGCTAATCAGCAGCGGAGTTCAACCTGAACCTATACCCGTCAAGCAGGCTGAGCCAGAATCGTTTGTCATCCCTTCAACTCAAGTCACTATTACTCCATCATTCCCTATTCCACCCGAGGAAACTTTCGCCTATCCCACCAAAAATTTGCCATACGCTTACCCTCCTAATCCTTCATCTTTTCTTACTCGCAGGCAAGGCCCACAACCCCAAACTACTTCAAATATACCACCTGAGCCACATACCTTTTATTACCCTGCTGCTGAACCTTTCCTACCAGACCACACTGTTCAGACCAAGCCAGAAATGGGGGAATCTTCCACTCTCGTTGATATGAAACTGCTCAAGCGCCTTGACCGCTTTGATGAGTTTATGGGGAAAAGTCAGGGGTTGAACAAGCAAGGAGTTTTGGATTACGATGAGCTTTGCCTTTTTCCGAATGTGCGGTTGCCTGAGAGGTTCAAAACCTCTAAATTTAACAAGTATGATAGGACGAGTAATGTCTCTGCCCTCGAATCGCAGTTGGATGCTTTACAAGGACAAAGGAGTAGTGGGAAAAAGCAACAATTCCAAAAGAAAGAGGGGGAAATTGTTTTTGTTTGGGATCGAAACCGTGTCCCAAGATCCAGGCCTAGACAACACCCTACCTATTCAAACCCTTACCCTTACTATTCAAACCTTCATCCTGTTCATCACACTAATACCACTCAACCTCGACCTCGCCCTGAATACACCAACTCGTCTATAGCCCCTTTTCAAATATCTCAGCCTAACTTCCAACAAGTTCGACTTCGACCTCCCTACAATCAACAATTTTCTCCATCAAATAGACATACCTACAACTATCCCCAACACACTAAAACCTACAATCAAAGCCGTACTCGAACATTCACCAACCTAGGCAGGTCTCTGGACAAATTGTATGAACAATTAAAGGCTGCCGGTAGAATTGGCATAATTCCCCCTCCAACTTACTCTCATGGCGTCCCTGCCGGATACAATCCTCAGTACACTTGCGCCTATCATTCGGGAGCACCCGGCCACCCAACCACTGATTGTAGAGCACTTAAACATAAAGTGCAAGACATGATCGAGGCAGGGGAAATAGTGATTAGAGAAGGGCCAGAACAAGGACCAAATGTGGATAAGAACCCCCTGCCAGAATACGATAACACCATTGGGGTTATTATGGACAATACGGAATTCAAGGAGCCTGCTAAAAACTCATCAAGTGAGGCTGAAGTGTTTGGAAATGACGCAGAATTTCCCGATATCCCTGAGGGATCAATTTCCAATTGGATAGCCGAATTTCTACCCATTCAGAAGGAGTTTCGGTAAACCTAAAGGGGGTTTGTCATTCATGCGAATTCATGAGGAAAAAACTTTTGCATCTGTAATTAGCTAATGAAAACATCTTTACTTTTGACCAAAATTTGCGCATGTAGATATTTTTAAGTTTTCATTTCATTTCCGTTTGCTTTCAATCAAAGGTTTTATGAAAATGAACAAGTCATTCTTGTCATGTTATTTTGGGTTTATTCGTTTGTTTATATTTCGGTCATATTGCTTGTTCATTTGTTTGTTGTATATTTGTTTGCTTATTATTCCAAATTCGTTAATTCTTTCAGATGGCCAAAAATAAAAATATTGGACCCTTTGGATGTCACTTTTCTGGAATTCAATAATGGCAATCTTTATCACTCACGACTTGAGAATTTTGAACTTAAATTTCAAAGCGAGAGTGATAATGAGAAAGTATTTGATTCTTTTCAAAAATCTTGAACAACATGAGGAGAAATTCAAATCAAACCTAGAAACCACAGCATTTGTTCACATTGGCACTGAGAATGGGAAAAAAAGAAAAAACATCATCATAAATCAGCATTCGTTTGGACAAAAGCAAAAAAGGAGATGATTAAGAGTTTGACTATGTGTCAAGGTGTACAGATGGTTGGAGGCAGTCTCGTTTGCAGTAGCAGAAATTCAATCTTTGCACACTCTAATGGGAGTTCAGCCAAGAATGCCGTTTGTCATGAAATATTACAAACATGCCTGGCCTGAGCCTACAACAAGAAGTTTCATCAACGTACATTTTGAGAAAGGCGACAAAGCACTCAAGCGAACTTTGCCAATGCAAGACGAAGGCAGAGACAAATTCGCTCAAAATCAAAGGTATTACCTGGCGGAACACTTATTTTGACGGAAATGGATGGTCAAACATTCCCTCAACCCATCAAATCAGATATGTGCAAGAAGATTTTCATTTGATCATGCAAATTTTCCTTAGAAATTCATGCAAATGACGAAATGCAAGTCAGGCCCTCTTCTTTTACATTTAAAGCATTTTATCCCTACTTGTCCCCTTTGAGCCATCAGAATTGACAAATTTTCGTTTGGCAGCCCCTGAGAATTGCAAACCCCACACTGGGGCAAATTTATTTTGAAAAGAAAGATGGAAAAAGAAAAACCTCACACTGGGGCAAATTTATCTTTGAAAGAAAGATGGAAAAAGAAAGAATCCCACACTGGGGCAAATTTAATTTTTGAAGAAAAATGCAAAAGTGAAAAAATGCAATGAAAAATGCAAAGAGAAGAATTCAATCAAACTGGGGCAAATCTTCCTCGGTTTCGTTCAAAAATTGGAGATGGTCTCAAAATGATGCAATCTCAGGTTATTTCACACCTTTCAGAAATTTTGCTTTCAAGCTTCAACTTTTTTTCAAAGCATCCCACCGGACCTCATTATAAAAGCCCAAAGTCCTGTCTTTCGTCACTTGCTGCATTTCTATTAGAAAATTTGTTAATCAACTGGCAGGTGATGTCCGTAATGTATTCGCCTAATCTTATGAGGGAAGTACATTTTACTGATGCCAGAAATCTTTAATTCATGTTTCTGAGTCGATTTTGGTCAAGCTCTTCCATTGCTTCTTAGGTGAAACCCGAAAGGGCGCCTCAAAAAAAAAAACAAAACAAAAACAAAAACAAAAAACAAGCAAAACAAAAACAAAAAGGGTGGGGGCAACCTTGGTAAAAACCAGAAAGGGCGCCAAGGCAGGTTTTTGCAACGAGCAAGCACGAGGAGGAACAGCTAGTGACTTGGTTCATTTGGATTTCTTCTCATTTTTGTCATACTTCGGCCAATATTAAATTCTAGAACAACGATATCCAGAGATTTGAATATGACATCTGTTGGCCAAAACTGTGTTGCTTTGTAAAAACATTCTTTTCCAAATACATCTTTTCTCATGTGTTGGTATTCATGGCATTTTATAGGATTAAACATAGTTGGATGTGTTTTACATTTTTTGACATATTCATTCCATGCAGAACATAGGAAATCACCTTGCATATATTTTGATTTTTCATGCATCATTCTTTCACCATTGGATTCGGATGGATGATAAACCCTAAGGTTTGTGCAAGGATAGGGGATTCAATCATCTATTAAAGTGAGTAAAATGCAACCAAGCTGCTACATGGATTTGGTGACATGGTAAATGCGCACTTTATTGGTCTCCGGAATCGAAAGGTTTCAAAATTACAAATTCAACCAAGGCAGATGCCGCAGCAAAAGTTGGCAAAGGCATCAAAAGACTCATGTTTACACGATTCTCAAGGCAAACCGGATCAAATGATGGTGGCAAGTCCATTATTTCCTCTTTTCTTGCAGGAATGCTACATCTACAAATAGAAACAACCACCATCTTTTCTCGCCCAAATTAATGTCAGAAAAAAACTCCCCCAGTGGACAAAGACGAATCAACAGTATTATTGGCAAGTGCAATCAGAAGAAACAATATGTTAAATCAAAATCAGCTATTGTTTCAGCTACAAGGATCAAATCTTCCCTCGATGCAAAACTTTTAGCTGTTCTCAGGTAAAAACTCAACTCATCGTTTTAAATCCCGAGGGTCTATCCCAATTTTACATTTCTGTCCGGGTCTATCCCAATTTTACATTTCTGTCCGGGTCTATCCCGTGGGTCTATCCCAAATTTAAATTTCTATCCGGGTCTATCCCGTGGGTCTATCCCAAATTTTACATTTCTGTCCGGGTCAATCCCGTGGGTCTATCCCAAATTTAAATTTCTGTTCGGGTCTATCCCGTGGGTCTATCTCAAATTTAAATTTCTGTTCGGGTCTATCCCGTGGGTCTATCCCAATTTTACATTTCTGTCCGGGTCTATCCCGTGGGTCTATCCCAATTTTAAATTTCTGTCCGGGTCTATCCCGTGGGTCTATCCCAATTTTAAATTTCTGTCTATCCCAATTTTAAATTTCTGTTCGGGTCTATCCCGTGGGTCTATCCCAAATTTAAATTTTTGTTCGGGTCTATCTCGTGGGTCTATCCCAATTTTAAAATTTCCTGTCTGGGGTCAATCCCCATCGTTTGAGTAATTCGCAGCCGAAGAATGCAGGTAGGTATTTGGTGTCTACTTCTTTGTCTCAAGTTTTTTCAAAACTCAGACAAAGAGGGGCAAACTGTAGACACCAAATTTTGAATAATTTGTATGTATCATCTATTTCATGATTTTCATTTTAGATTGCTTGCATTTTAGTTCGTTATTGTGTGTTTTGCACTATTAGTTGTTATGATATTTTAGTTTTATTCATTTTCGCCCTTTTAGTTGACCTATTTCATTTGCTATTCATTCTTATTTACTTTTAGTTTTAGTTTTTAGTTTTAACTTTTAAGTTTAGGATTAGCATAGAGTTTTAGAAAAAGAAAAGGAAAACATCAAAAAATATGTTTTAGTCATTTTGTTTTTATTCAATGCTTTCTTGAGGAAAAAAAAGAAAGAAAGAAAAATCATAAAAAAAGAAAAAAAAGAGAAAAAGAAAAATCATAAAAAAAGGAAAAAAGGAAAATTGTTCACAAAAATACGTTCAAATTCAATCTTTTGGCACTTTAGTTATTTTTGTTAAGTTATTTTGAGAAAAGAAAAGAAAAAAAGAAAAAAGGGGAAAAATGAAGAAAATTTGAAAAATGGATATTTTTGTTGTTTTTTTATTTTATTTATTTGTTTTCATTATTATTACATAGTTTTGTCATTTTGTTATTATTATTATTATTTATATTCTGTATTTATTAAGTTAAAAAAAAATAAAAAAAAATAGAAATAGAGCCGCGGCATGCAAGCTGCAATTTTTTGCAGTTTGCAAAGGAGGACTTGTGCGGCTCCTTAAGCTGCAAATATGGTGGCAATGTTTTAAGGGTTTAGGAGGGGGGTTGATGATATAAATAGCAAAAGAAAAGGCAGCCGCAAGGGGGGGGACCGAGAGAGTTGAAAAGAAAGAGAGATTTGGAGAGCAAGCTGACCGAGGGCTAGGGAAAAAGGGTGAAATTGACGGCTGGAAAGAAAAAGTTGGTTGTGAGAAAGGCTGGGGTTTTTGAGAGGTTTTCGGACGGCTAAACAAGAGAGAGCATACAGAGAGAGGGAGAGTGGCGGCTGATAGGGAGGAAAGACTGAAAACCAACCAACCGAGAAAGAGCTAAGTAGAAAGGAACGGCTAGGGAGGAGAGTAAGGTTGGGAGGACGGCGGAAGTCTTGGGAGATAGAGAGAGAAAGATAGAGGGGTTGGCGGCTGGATAGAGAGAGAGAGTTGGGGGATAACAGAGAACGGCAGAGATGATCGACTAAGAAACAAAAAGGAGAACGGCTGAGTGAGGAAATCAGAAAAGGAGCCAGAAAAGGAGAAAATCAAGAAAGCTAGGGAAGATTAAAATTTTTCTGGGGGTAGAGGAAAGCTGTGGGCGACTGAAGGAAAAGAAAGGAACCCAGAACTGGGTTTGGAGCTGAGAATTAGAGATTCCGAAAGAAAGGGGAGAACTTTGTGAGGGCTGAACAAGGAGACAAACCAGATTGGATCTCCAAGTTGCGGTTTTTCCAACACTGGACATCTCTGTGGTAGAATCATCTTCATCAGTTTGCGTTCGGACGTCTTGCCTAGGAGCTTTTGTGATTCTTCAACCGTATAGGAGACAAAGTTTTCCCTATCTAGCTGCGTTGTTGGATCTGTTGGAAGTAGGTAATTTGTGTTTTGGGTGTTTTGAGTAATGGGAGCAGTTATTTGCCTTTGAGTGTGGTGGATAGATCAAAAAGTGTGGTTTAAATCACTTCGCATGAATCTATTTTGGTTGAATTGTGAAACCGCAGAAAGATTTCCAGTTTTGCATGTTTTTATTCTGATTTTTCTTGGTATTTAAATCCAAAGGCTTTATGTTGAAGAGTGAGAAAAGTATTTGGTAAGCCTGTTGCTTGGTTTCAAGCTGTGTTCGGTTGTGGTTTGTGCACAAAAATCTGCTGCAACAAGCAACTAGAAAATCCAGATTTTTGAGGGGGTTTAAGATTTGGATGTTTCATAGTTCTTTTTTTGGGTTTTGTTATGTTTCCAGATCTTATCAATTCAGGTTATAGGAAGTTTCCCTTTAGTTATCTTGGGCCATACGTGTTGATCGTTCGTTTTTTCTTTCTTTTCCTCTTTATCTCATCGATGGTGTCTTTGCTGCCTTGCGCGATTCCTTTCTGCTTTCGAAGCTTCAATGAACAGAATTGAGTAATTTCGCTGATGATTCTTGGGTCATTATATTGGAAGGTTGGAATCATTTTCTCGTTGAAATACCATGTTATAGTTTCCTTCTCCTTGGTTGTGCAAGAAGGCATGACTAAGCTGAAAGGCATAGGAACTTTGCAGCAGAAATTTGCGGAAAATTCTGGCCAAAGTGCTTTCTTCTCTTTGCTGTTTACTTATATTCCAGATTCTGCTGTCTTTCGGTTTGGTTGATGTTTAGGGGAGTGGGATCTCATGGTTGTTTTGATTCGAAAATGATTGTTCGTTGATAATGTGCTTCGGTTGGAAATGGGACGCTGCATGTTGCAAATGGAAGAAAATCTGAAATGAGAAAAGATTCTACGTATGTTGCATGAACATGCATGAAACAAATTCTGAACTTTGCACTTAAACCCCTCAAATTTCCCCTTGGCTCACTATGGCCCAAGTAATTTGAATACTTAATCAATTTAATCCCTCAAGCTTCTCCATATTCCATAAAAGCCCAAGCATGTTCTCATTTCTTTACAATTAGGTCCTAAGGTGGGTGTATTTTGAGTCATCATTTGGCCTTTCATTGTTTTTGGGACTTTTGAAGCTCTTAAATTTTTCAATTGGTTTTATTTGGTTGATTAATGGTTGCTATTGAGTTTTCAAAATGCATGTTTAAATCATTCGTGGACCCTTGTTCATTCTTGGACCTTCAAAATTCCATAATGTTTGTTTGGATCTTGTTATTTACTTGGGGAACTTTTTGTGTTTTTAAATGTTTCAATTACGTTCAAATGGTTGAGTAGTGCTTGCTTTTGGGTCTTTAGTAGACGTTATGCTTGGGGTTTGGATGATCATGCCTTCTGCCTTGGTCTTTAAGTAGTTTTGACTTCATTGAGTTACAATTGAGGGAAAGTTTGATGTTTTGGTGGGTTCAAATTGTTTAGTTTATATCTTATCACTAAATTGGTGCATTAATCTTTTGTTTTTTGGTGATTTTAGCCTAAGTTAGTCTTTTCTTGGGTGACTCAAACCAAGTTGAGTTTGTTTACTTCCTTAGTATCACCAACGGGGAGGTATAATCTCTTTTACCCCTTTTGTCTCTCTCCTATGTGGACTAATGTGCTAATTGAAATTTGCATGTCTACTTGCTTTCCTAGCCGCTCCTTATTTCCTTTCATTTATTTCATTTACTTTCGATTTCTATTAATGGGGTATGTGTACACCTCTTGGCTTGTAATAGATAGGGCGTAGCAAAGTAATTTGGTCCATTTTCCCTTTCCCCTTTGTTTTAGTTAGCAAATGTAATGTTTGCATGCCTATGTGTTATATGTTAAATGCTTTATTAGGATCTTGCATCTAGTCGAGCATGATAAGTGCTACATGATTTAGGTGATTTGCATGTCTACTCACTTTTTGTAGTATAGATGAATGGAATGGATGAATGTACGTCACCACACTAGTCCAACGCTAGTTGTGGCTTCTTTTATCGTTTCCACTAGTCCAACGCTAGTCGGAATTCATAGAATGGGCTAGTCCAATGCTAGACCCAATAGGTTCTTTTTTCCCTTTTTCATTAAGTGCATGATCACCACATATCACGCATTTTTCCTTAGTTTGCCATTTGGTATGTTCCTCAAACCCCTTCCCCCTCATTTTAGGACTTGCATCTCATGCTAGTTAGGGTTCATTTGCGTGAAAATCCCCTTCCGATAAGGAAAACGAGCGAGTGTGGCTACTCGATAGCCTTAGCACGCTAGTTTTGCCTTCTAATCAAAGGGAAAATAGAAGTCGAAAAGTTAGGAGTCAACCCCCGTACCCGACTTGTTGCATTCCTGTAGGGTCATACTTTCATTTTTATCATCTACATACTCTTTTAACCACATTTTTTCACTTTTCTCAAACCATACTTTCTCACTACATTTTTCCTATCACGTGCTCATTTTCACCTCACAAATGGAATTCCCCTTTACCTTATATATCTATTATTCTATTTTTACACACTTGCACACAAAAACACTTGAATTTTGTACAATTTCACACATGCACCTTTTTATACACTTGCACACTTGCACTTGAATCATCATTTGCATTAATCGACCTCTATAAGGTTTTCTTTCATTGGCCGCCACAATTCATGTGGTTGGGACAAACGATATCCGAACTAGATAGTGATTTAATTTCTAACCCGAAAAGTGCTATTATTTTGCAGGGATGGAAAACGGAAATGGAGTTCCGGCAGCTAATGGGAATGGCCATGCAAATGGTCATGTAGTGCTTCCTAGGCCTATCTTTTACCGAGCGCTAGATAGGGGAGCTCGAGTACGCTATTCCCCATCTGACAGATATCCCCGATGTTCGTGTAGGGTTACCTTTGCCTACCCGAACCACTTCGTGCTTGCTCTGAACGACGAACGTCGTTAGCTAGTGGATCTTAACAGGGATCTTCAGGCAGAGGTGGACGATCTTAGACAGATGGCTAGCGCTCAGGGCGAGAGGATCGCCGAGCTCGAGGAGGTGATAGAGGGCGAGATAGCTACATCTGCTATTGTTAATGAGGAGATTCGGAGCACTAGGGCTCAGCTTACTAGGTTGAGGGAGGAGGTTCGTGATAGGGCTTCCGAGATCCTGGCTGATGCCACTAGGCTAGTGGATGAGGCGATGGGTGCAGCTCAAAACTCTGAGGAGGAGGAGGATCTTGAGGAGGAAGTTCCTCCTGATAGTCCTGCTGCGGACTAAGTCTAGGCAGTTTGACCTCTCTTTTGACCCTTTTGACTAGTATAGCTAGAATTAGTTGGGGTGACGCTAAGTGCTGAGGCCATTGTATTTTGCATAACTGTGTGGCTTATTTTTGAGGCACTGGTTTTACTTTAGTCTTCTGTGACTAAAAGTACTTTGTGGCACCTGTGACAGCCCCACCTTCCCCTAAGGCGAACCAAAGGGGTTAGCGGACTGCCTGCCCAGCTCTCGCCAGGACTAACGGTTCAGTTTACGTCGATCTATTACGTTCCAGAACTTACCATTGCGCGCAAACAAGTCAAAATCACAAAAATAAAAAAAAATGAAAATCGAAGCCGAAATTTATCCAAACCACAGCCAAACATATACATACATTGGAAATCAACATTTACAAGCCAAACGGCCTACCAAAATATCCATCTAGTTCATACATATATCACTAGCCAATTACACACCAAACATTGGTGGAATCAAAACACTTAGGGTTTTCACCCTCAAGGAGCTATTCAAAATACATGTACAAAGCTCAACTTGTCATCCAACTATCACAATCTTTCCAAAAATGTTCATTCTCCTGTAAGGAAAACAAATGACACGGAATGAGCTAAAGCCCAGTAAGCAACTATCACAATAGCAGTCAAGATCACATAAGCATAACCATTCAATTCAAGTATGCAATTTCGAAGTAAAGCAAATCAGTGAAAGGATACAGTCGGCTCTCAAGAGCCCATTTCCACGCTTGCAATCTTGATCCAACCTCATTGACCCTCCGTCAATTTTGAAAGTACCAAACAACCGTAGACCTCGCTTAACTTCCATCCTTCCACCCATCATACCCCAACCGGGCCCGCACTCCATTCAGTCATTTTCGTAATACTCGAGTTTACCGGAACCGAGAGTCTCATTACTACAAGGTTCCTCAGTACAGTCCCCGTGGCATGACAATTTTCACGACCAAACCCTCGCCGGCTGGATCCAATTGACTACCAAATGGGGTTGAGCTCAGTAATACAGTAAGGCCGTTGGACAATCGTCCCAAACGACACCAATTCAGTTTCCATACATGGAATTCAGTATCTCATATAACAAATGCAGTATTTCAGTAAAACGGTAAATAGCTATAAAGGAAATTACAAGGGGTGAGGGCGGTCAAGTACACCCCCACCTCAATCATTTCCAATAACCAAATAAGCCTTCAAGGCAACAATTCACATAGCACGAAGTCACATTGTAACAAATAAGTGAGTAGTATACTCACCAACCAAGTAAATGGTGTTTCATGCACCACGATCACCAAGACGTCGTGAGCTACCGTCACGCCCTAGAACATGTAACACATATAATAAGACTCCATACCGAGCCATAAACAACACCAATTCACAACCCTAATAGGGTTTTATAAACATATACAAGCATGATAGCAAACCAGAAATTAAGAGAGGGCTTTAACTTAACCCTTGATAAGAAAACCGGATTTGACCTCATAATGCGGTAATGGCACAACTCGCACTACAATTATCGGATGGGGGTGTAAGACCCACCATTTCGAAGCCAAGAAACAGAGCTACAACAATGTAGAAGGTCACTCAATCCAGTTCCTAACACAACTAGGTCAAATATGCAAAATACTATACCAGAATTCCCAAAACAGGTTTGCAAATCACACAAAACTGTAATTACTATAACTCAGTCTATACAAATCCAAATGCCGAAATTCCAAAGGCATATGTTAGCTAAGACATCCATATACATTTCATCAGAAGACACCAACTTCAAAATCCAAACCAATTCCAGTCAAAATAGCCAAATACCAACGCAGTTTTCGCATTCTGACCAAAGCAGAACAGCTACAGTAATTCCGACATAACTCACTCTACACTAATCCAAATGACCTGAAATTTTATAGGCACCTCAAACACATCAATACCTACAACTTTCATGTTTTTAGCAAAGTCCAATTCGGCCTCTAACCCTATGATCTAAAACCGGACAGAATTAGGGGATTATGAACCCTAACTTTTCACAATTCACTTCAAATCCAAAATTGGTTGCATTTATCCACAATTCACACCTACTAGAGTCATTATAGTCCATTGCCAATCATCAAAGATGGCTACAACATCCATTTCATATTAAACCAGAAAATTCATCATAAAATTAAAAACTTCACCAAATCAAGCCAAACCAAGAAATAAATCATATAATCCACCACTTTAGCCACTTCTAAGCCAAACATAAGCATCATTAGATGTAGTAGGGTGTTCAAGCATCACTTACCAAGAAATCAAGAGAGATAGGGATTGTGGACACCTTAGCTCTTCAAATCAACTTCACTAATACATTGTGCATTTTTTTGATATTTAATCCTTTGGTCAAAAAAGTCAAGAAAGTGAATAGTAATTCTTAAAGTCCAACCAATCATATTGTGACACTTGTCACACTCATTAATGCATTCTTATCTTTCTTTTCCCTCTCACATCAATCACTTCACACATTCTACTTATCCCTTAACACCCGATAAATTTTACACAGTATCCGAAACTTAACCTTATTGGCCGAATTTTTCCGAACTTTTCGCACTAGTGGGTCCCACGTCCACTATTTACTCTTAATTTTCTAAAAACTCTCCAATACTAGAAAAATCATCTTAAAACTATACTTACGCATAAAATCTACCAGAAAATATTTCTAAACCCGAAAATGCAAAAATATATGCAATTCATGGGTAATAAACCCTAAGAAAAATATTAGGGTTTTACGGGTTCTCACACTCTCCCCCCCTTAAAAGAATTTCGTCCTCGAAATTTCTCACCTTAATTCCCGAAAAGGTTTGGGTATTTCTTTCGCATTTCCTCTTCCATCTCCCAGGTAGCTTCCTCCACTCCGTGGTTTCTCCATAGCACTTTCACTAGTGGAATCCGTTTGCTTCGGAGCTCCTTGACTTTTCGATCGAGTACTTGGACTGGTTTCTCTTCATAGGCAAGCGATTCATCTACTTCGATATCCTCCGGTTGCAATACATGGGATGGGTCAGGATGGTACTTCTTCAGCATCGAGACGTGAAATACATCATGGATTCGAGATAGACTGGATGGCAGTTCCAATCGATACGCGACCGCTCCAACCCTCTGAAGGATCTTGTAGGGTCCGACGTACCGCGGTTGAAGCTTCTTTCCTTTCCCCGCTGTAAGACTTCGTAAAGGTATGATTTTGAGAAATACATGGTCTCCAACTTCAAATTCCAAATCTTTTCTTCGATTATCCGCGTAGCTCTTTTGTCGACTCTGAGCTGTTTGAAGTCGTTGCCGAATCAACTTGACCTTTTCCTGAGCCTCTTCCATCCATGGAATGGTTGCCGGGTCCAGTGCTTTCTTTTCACCTACTTCATCCCAGTAAATCGGTGAGCGGCACTTGCGTCCGTAAAGAGCCTCGTACGGAGCCATTTGAATCGACGAATGGAAGCTATTGTTGTACGCAAACTCTACCAAGGTCATGTGCTGACCCCAATTGCCTCCAAAATCCAGAATGCAAGTTCGTAGCATGTCCTCGAGAGTTTGAATCGTCCGTTCTGACTGGCCAGGATGATAGGTCGTGCTCAAGTTGAGTTTCGTCCCCAGGGTTTCTTGGAATTTCTGCCAAAATCGTGATACAAACCGTGGATCCCGATCGGAAACGATGCTCACAGGAACACCGTGTAGTCTTACAACCTCATCCATGTACAGTCGAGCCAACTTGTCCATTGAATACTTCATGTTCACCGGCAAGAAATGGGCCGACTTGGTTAATCGATCAACGATCACCCAAAAGGCATCGTGTCCTCTTTGCGTCCTCGGTAAACCTGAAACGAAGTCCATGGTGATGTTTTCCCACTTCCACTCGGGTATCTCCAAGGGTTGTAACAGACCCGATGGTTTTTGATGCTCTGCCTTCACTTGCTGGCAAATGAGACATTTCTGCACGTGTTGAGCGATTTCCTTCTTCATGTTGTCCCACCAATAGGTTCCTTTTAGGTCTTGATACATCTTGCTGCTGCCCGGATGGATTGTATACTTGGACCGATGAGCTTCCTCCAAAATTTCTGCTTTCAACGACTCTTCCTTTGGTACCACTATTCGGTTTCGATACTTCAAAATACCCTCAGGACTCAAATTGAAGCCCGTTGTTTCTCCTTTTTCCACTTTCTCTCTCCACTTCCGTACCATCAAATCCTTGCCTTGCGCCTCTTTTATACGTTCCAGTAGAGTGGAGGTCACCCTTACATTGCTAAATATCACCTTATGACTCCCAAAACAGGGTTTCCACTCACACACGGATTCTAGCAAATCCCACTCCTTAATCATTAGTCCTGCTACTTGCACCTTACGACTCAAGGCATCTGCTACCACATTTGCCTTTCCTGGATGGTAATTGATCGTACAGTCGTAATCTTCCAGGAATTCCATCCACCTTCGTTGCCTCATGTTCAGTTCCTTCTGGGAGAAAAGGTATCTAAGACTTTTGTGATCCGAATACACTTCGAAGGTCACTCCATATAGGTAATGCCTCCACTTTTTCAGAGCAAACACAACTGCGGCTAATTCTAGATCGTGAGTCGGGTAGTTCTGCTCGTGAAGCTTCAATTTCCTAGAGGCGAAAGCAATCACATTCCGGTTCTGTATCAAAACGCATCCCAATCCCTCTCGCGACGCGTCCGCATATACTGCAAACCCGTCCATTCCATTTGGCAAGACCAGTACCGGAGCCATGGTCAGTCTTCTCTTTAATTCCCGAAAACTTGTTTCGCATCGGCCGTTCCAGATAAACTGGCCATGCTTCTTTGTCAAGTCAGTTAGAGGTCCTGCCAGTTTGGAAAAATCCTTAATAAACCTTCGGTAGTACCCAGCTAGCCCTAGAAAGCTACGAATTTCCGTGGGGTTTTCTGGCCTCTTCCAATTTGTCACGGCCTCAACCTTCGCCGGGTCCACCGAAATACCTTCGTGGGAGATCACATGACCCAAAAATGCTACCTTCTCCAACCAGAACTCGCATTTGCTAAACTTGGCATACAGTTGATGTTCCCTCAATGTCTGCAACACCACTCTCAAATGCTCCTCATGCTCCTCGCGTGTCTTAGAGTAGACCAAAATGTCATCAATGAACACCACGACAAATCGGTCTAGATAGGGTTTGAAAACCCTATGCATTAGGTCCATAAAGGCGGCGGGAGCATTAGTCAGTCCAAAGGGCATAACGGCGAACTCGTAGTGCCCGTATCTCGAGTTGAAGGCAGTTTTTGGAATGTCCTCCTTCCTTATTAACAACTGGTAGTATCCCTGTCGGAGGTCCAACTTGGAGAAGACCACTGCTCCTTGCAGCTGGTCAAACAACTCGTCGATGTGGGGCAGTGGATACTTATTCTTGATCGTAACGTTGTTCAGCCCCCTATAGTCAATACACATCCTCAACGTTCCATCCTTTTTCTTCACAAATAGAACAGGAGCTCCCCAAGGAGACTCACTCTCGTGAATGAAACCTCGCTCCAACAGATCTTGCAATTGCAACTTAAGCTCCTTAAGTTCCGCAGGCGCCATTCGGTAAGGGGTTTTTGAGATAGGTGCGGTTCCAGGTAAAAGATCTATTCGGAATTCTATCTCCCTTTCCGGAGGTAAGGCTACTAACTCATCAGGAAATACATCCGGAAATTCCCTCACTATAGCCACGTCTTCTACTTTTAACTTATCCGTAGGGGTATTAATTAAGAAAGCCAAAAATCCTTGCGCCCCTCTACTTATCAGTTTCCTAGCTCGAATGCCCGAAATGAGAGCAGATGAGGCTAACCTACCCCTTATATCCAACCTTAAGGTTGCCTCGCCAGGAATGCGAAATTCTACTATTTTCGTTTTACAATCCAATTTGGCGTTACACTTGGCTAACCAGTCCATACCCAGAATCACATCGTACCCCTGAATGGACAAGCTAATCAGGTCCCCTAAAAACCTCCTTTCACCAACCCATACATCGTAATCCTTATAAACCATACTAGTCACCAAGCGTTGATTCCCCGTAGGTGTACTAACTTCTAGGTCAAAGGGTAAACTAGCAGGTTTTATATCAATGCCACACATGAAATCAGGGTTAACAAACGAATGAGTGGCACCAGGATCAATTAAAACTTTGGCAAAGCGGTGGAAAATAGAGATCGTACCTTCCACCACCTCGGAAGACTCTGGGACCTGATAGGGCTCTAAGGAGTATACCCTAGCTGACACCTTCGGTTTGGACCCGTCTCCCTTGGCTGATCCAATATTGGTCCTCGACGGTAGTTGACTCCCCTTTCCGTCTTGTTTCAGGACCGGGCACGTAGCCAGTTGATGGTCCGCACTTCCACACCGCAGACATTTCCCCTGTTTCCTCCAGCAGTTGTCTTCGGTGTGGTTCAGCTTCCCACAGTGCCCACAGGGACCTCGAGGTGCCGAAGCCGAGCCACTCTGAGCGTTTCCTCTTTGTCCTCGCCCAGCTTGACCACCCCTAAATGGAGTCCCTCTGCCTGAACCCGGTTGTCGGCCACCACCCGTTCCTCGTCCAAATTTCGAGGGAGTGCTCTTCTCACCTTGTCTAGACGTACTCCCAGGAAAACCACGCTTCTTAGCTTGGAAGTTTCGGACCTGCAGCCGTGCACTTTCAACCCGTTGGGCTTTTTCCATTGCCTCGCTAAACGTAATGATTTGAGCCGCCGCAAGGTCTTTCTGGATCTCAACATTCAAACCCTGAATAAAGCGCCTAATTCGTCTTTGCTCAGTCATGATTAGCTCAGGCGCGAATTTGGACAGACGGGTAAATTGACTCTCGTACTCCGCCACAGTCTGAGCCCCTTGCCGGAGCCGGATAAACTCGTCCTCCTTCCTCTCCTGAACTAGAGGAGGGAAAAACTTGGCATTAAATTCTCGGATGAAGTTCACCCAAGTCCTCGGTGTCAGCTCCCGCTCCCATTTCTGTCTAATTACGTTCCACCAGGAACGGGCCGCTCCCTCAAGCTGGAACACGGCAAATGTGACCTGCCGTTTGTCCGGGTAGTGTAGGGCCGCGAATATATCAACCATTTTCTCAAGCCATTTCTCAGCCACATCAGGGTCAGGTCCCCCAACAAACTTCGGCGGGGAAAACTTTTGAAAACGTTCGAGAGCTCTATCCTCGCTCTCGACGTGGTTACCAGGGTTCCCGGGGTTAGGGTTTGGGTTTTGGCCCTGTTGTTGCACTACTTCTACGAGTAAGTTGGTCATTTGCTGCATAGCGGCAGCTATTTGTACATTCGGATCTAATTGCGGTCCAGGATTGGGTCCAGTTGAGGTTTCCCCAGTTTTCCTAACCGGTGTGGGTTGTCTAGTTCCGCGCCCACGTCCCCGGCCACTCCGTGTACCTTCCATGAGTTCACTCGGTCTAGGCAGAAGTACTAAACCAAAGCGGTATTAAAGCATGTAAGTAATACGCAAAACTTTCACATTAACACACATTCATACATTGCAAACATAAGCACAAACACCCATATATACAAGTCAAACACATATATACAATCAATCAGTCAAGTACGGCCAAGGCACGTACTAACACAAACGATTCCCCCCTGAGGATAGGCCTATCAAAAGAGATTTACACGTAGCTAACTCTACATCCAAAACGGTTAGCTAAGGCTCTATCCCTATCCCTATGTACATACAAAAGCCACCACTATCCAAAAGATGCCAAATAGTCTTGGCCTAGTCAGTCGCCGGGGTCTGGGATCCAGGCGACGGGGTAGACTCCTCCCCCGCCTCGGCCCCAGCATACGAGGCCTCATCACTAAACTCCTCGAGTCCGTCGTCGCATAGGTTAAGGATCGCCTCAGCACGACCCCTGACCTTGCGAGCTCTCTTAGTCTCGCGCTCACGCGCATCTCTCAGTTGATCACATAGGTCATCGACTCGATCCTCGGCCTCATGCACGTCATACTCTAGCTCCATGATACGTGCGGCTTGCTTCTCATTGGTTGCCCTAGCCTGAGTCACCTCAGCTTCCAATGTAGCAACCGCAGCTTCCAGCTTAGTGTAGACACCAAATTTTGAATAATTTGTATGTATCATCTATTTCATGATTTTCATTTTAGATTGCTTGCATTTTAGTTCGTTATTGTGTGTTTTGCACTATTAGTTGTTATGATATTTTAGTTTTATTCATTTTCGCCCTTTTAGTTGACCTATTTCATTTGCTATTCATTCTTATTTACTTTTAGTTTTAGTTTTTAGTTTTAACTTTTAAGTTTAGGATTAGCATAGAGTTTTAGAAAAAGAAAAGGAAAACATCAAAAAATATGTTTTAGTCATTTTGTTTTTATTCAATGCTTTCTTGAGGAAAAAAAAAAGAAAGAAAGAAAAATCATAAAAAAAGAAAAAAAAAGAGAAAAAGAAAAATCATAAAAAAAGGAAAAAAGGAAAATTGTTCACAAAAATACGTTCAAATTCAATCTTTTGGCACTTTAGTTATTTTTGTTAAGTTATTTTGAGAAAAGAAAAGAAAAAAAGGAAAAAGGGGAAAAATGAAGAAAATTTGAAAAATGGATATTTTTGTTGTTTTTTTTATTTTATTTATTTGTTTTCATTATTATTACATAGTTTTGTCATTTTGTTATTATTATTATTATTTATATTCTATATTTATTAAGTTAAAAAAAATAAATAAAAAAAATAGAAATTGAGCCGCGGCATGCAAGCTGCAATTTTTTGCAGTTTGCAAAGGAGGACTTGTGCGGCTCCTTAAGCTGCAAATATGGTGGCAATGTTTTAAGGGTTTAGGAGGGGGGTTGATGATATAAATAGCAAAAGAAAAGGCAGCCGCAAGGGGGGGGACCGAGAGAGTTGAAAAGAAAGAGAGATTTGGAGAGCAAGCTGACCGAGGGCTAGGGAAAAAGGGTGAAATTGACGGCTGGAAAGAAAAAGTTGGTTGTGAGAAAGGCTGGGGTTTTTGAGAGGTTTTCGGACGGCTAAACAAGAGAGAGCATACAGAGAGGGGGAGAGTGGCGGCTGATAGGGAGGAAAGACTAAAAACCAACCAACCGAGAAAGAGCTAAGTAGAAAGGAACGGCTAGGGAGGAGAGTAAGGTTGGGAGGACGGCGGAAGTCTTGGGAGATAGGGAGAGAAAGATAGAGGGGTTGGCGGCTGGATAGAGAGAGAGAGTTGGGGGATAACAGAGAACGGCAGAGATGATCGACTAAGAAACAAAAAGGAGAACGGCTGAGTGAGGAAATCAGAAAAGGAGCCAGAAAAGGAGAAAATCAAGAAAGCTAGGGAAGATTAAAATTTTTCTGGGGGTAGAGGAAAGCTGTGGGCGACTGAAGGAAAAGAAAGGAACCCAGAACTGGGTTTGGAGCTGAGAATTAGAGATTCCGAAAGAAAGGGGAGAACTTTGTGAGGGCTGAACAAGGAGACAAACCAGATTGGATCTCCAAGTTGCGGTTTTTCCAGCACTGGACATCTCTGTGGCAGAATCATCTTCATCAGTTTGCGTTCGGACGTCTTGCCTAGGAGCTTTTGTGATTCTTCAACCTTATAGGAGACAAAGTTTTCCCTATCTAGCTGCGTTGTTGGATCTGTTGGAAGTAGGTAATTTGTGTTTTGGGTGTTTTGAGTAATGGGAGCAGTTATTTGCCTTTGAGTGTGGTGGATAGATCAAAAAGTGTGGTTTAAATCACTTCGCATGAATCTGTTTTGGTTGAATTGTGAAACCGCAGAAAGATTTCCAGTTTTGCATGTTTTTATTCTGATTTTTCTTGGTATTTAAATCCAAAGGCTTTATGTTGAAGAGTGAGAAAAGTATTTGGTAAGCCTGTTGCTTGGTTTCAAGCTGTGTTCGGTTGTGGTTTGTGCACAAAAATCTGCTGCAACAAGCAACCAGAAAATCCAGATTTTTGAGGGGGTTTAAGATTTGGATGTTTCATAGTTCTTTTTTTGGGTTTTGTTATGTTTCCAGATCTTATCAATTCAGGTTATAGGAAGTTTCCCTTTAGTTATCTTGGGCCATACGTGTTGATCGTTCGTTTTTTCTTTCTTTTCCTCTTTATCTCATCGATGGTGTCTTTACTGCCTTGCGCGATTCCTTTCTGCTTTCGAAGCTTCAATGAACAGAATTGAGTAATTTCGCTGATGATTCTTGGGTCATTATATTGGAAGGTTGGAATCATTTTCTCGTTGAAATACCATGTTATAGTTTCCTTCTCCTTGGTTGTGCAAGAAGGCATGACTAAGCTGAAAGGCATAGGAACTTTGCAGCAGAAATTTGCGGAAAATTCTGGCCAAAGTGCTTTCTTCTCTTTGCTGTTTACTTATATTCCAGATTCTGCTGTCTTTCGGTTTGGTTGATGTTTAGGGGAGTGGGATCTCATGGTTGTTTTGATTCGAAAATGATTGTTCGTTGATAATGTGCTTCGGTTGGAAATGGGACGCTGCATGTTGCAAATGGAAGAAAATCTGAAATGAGAAAAGATTCTACGTATGTTGCATGAACATGCATGAAACAAATTCTGAACTTTGCACTTAAACCCCTCAAATTTCCCCTTGGCTCACTATGGCCCAAGTAATTTGAATACTTAATCAATTTAATCCCTCAAGCTTCTCCATATTCCATAAATGCCCAAGCATGTTCTCATTTCTTTACAATTAGGTCCTAAGGTGGGTGTATTTTGAGTCATCATTTGGCCTTTCATTGTTTTTGGGACTTTTGAAGCTCTTAAATTTTTCAATTGGTTTTATTTGGTTGATTAATGGTTGCTATTGAGTTTTCAAAATGCATGTTTAAATCATTCGTGGACCCTTGTTCATTCTTGGACCTTCAAAATTCCATAATGTTTGTTTGGATCTTGTTATTTACTTGGGGAACTTTTTGTGTTTTTAAATGTTTCAATTAGGTTCAAATGGTTGAGTAGTGCTTGCTTTTGGGTCTTTAGTAGACGTTATGCTTGGGGTTTGGATGATCATGCCTTCTGCCTTGGTCTTTAAGTAGTTTTGACTTCATTGAGTTACAATTGAGGGAAAGTTTGATGTTTTGGTGGGTTCAAATTGTTTAGTTTATATCTTATCACTAAATTGGTGCATTAATCTTTTGTTTTTTGGTGATTTTAGCCTAAGTTAGTCTTTTCTTGGGTGACTCAAGCCAAGTTGAGTTTGTTTACTTCCTTAGTATCACCAACGGGGAGGTATAATCTCTTTTACCCCTTTTGTCTCTCTCCTATGTGGACTAATGTGCTAATTGAAATTTGCATGTCTACTTGCTTTCCTAGCCGCTCCTTATTTCCTTTCATTTATTTCATTTACTTTCGATTTCTATTAATGGGGTATGTGTACACCTCTTGGCTTGTAATAGATAGGGCGTAGCAAAGTAATTTGGTCCATTTTTCCTTTCCCCTTTGTTTTAGTTAGCAAATGTAATGTTTGCATGCCTATGTGTTATATGTTAAATGCTTTATTAGGATCTTGCATCTAGTCGAGCATGATAAGTGCTACATGATTTAGGTGATTTGCATGTCTACTCACTTTTTGTAGTATAGATGAATGGAATGGATGAATGTACGTCACCACACTAGTCCAACGCTAGTTGTGGCTTCTTTTATCGTTTCCACTAGTCCAACGCTAGTCGGAATTCATAGAATGGGCTAGTCCAATGCTAGACCCAATAGGTTCTTTTTTCCCTTTTTCATTAAGTGCATGATCACCACATATCACGCATTTTTCCTTAGTTTGCCATTTGGTATGTTCCTCAAATCCCTTCCCCCTCATTTTAGGACTTGCATCTCATGCTAGTTAGGGTTCATTTGCGTGAAAATCCCCTTCCGATAAGGAAAACGAGCGAGTGTGGCTACTCGATAGCCTTAGCACGCTAGTTTTGCCTTCTAATCAAAGGGAAAATAGAAGTCGAAAAGTTAGGAGTCAACCCCCGTACCCGACTTGTTGCATTCCTGTAGGGTCATACTTTCATTTTTATCATCTACATACTCTTTTAACCACATTTTTTCACTTTTCTCAAACCATACTTTCTCACTACATTTTTCCTATCACGTGCTCATTTTCACCTCACAAATGGAATTCCCCTTTACCTTATATATCTATTATTCTATTTTTACACACTTGCACACAAAAACACTTGAATTTTGTACAATTTCACACATGCACCTTTTTATACACTTGCACACTTGCACTTGAATCATCATTTGCATTAATCGACCTCTATAAGGTTTTCTTTCATTGGCCGCCACAATTCATGTGGTTGGGACCAAAAACCTTACAAGAGACATCCTAGAATCTAGGGTTTTGCATTTCATGTAGCACATCCAAATGTAATAAATTCTTTGGTTAAAACAAGAAAATCTTTGATTAAATCACGCAACTAGCCTTGGCTAGGTCAAAGGGGTGCCTTGGATTGTATCCTTGCCTTCCCCTTTGTCAAATGTGACTCCCGAACCTTTTTCCTTGGTTTACGTGGACTAGGAGTCGTTTAAAAGGGGTTTCTTACTAATTTTTTCTCATTTTTCTTAAAAAATTCATTTTTTAGGTGACTTGGTACACCTTAACTCATTACCAAGTGGCGACTCCGATTTTAATTTCAAAAACCCTTTTTAAGCTACATTTTGGGTCAAATCGTCGCATTCTCAAAACCCCATTTAGACCCATTTTTCTTTTAAATCACAATTCATTTTCCAATCACACACAAATACATTTTTTTAAACTATTTATTTATTTATAAAAAATAGGGCGCGACAGTTGGCGACTCCACTGGGGAAGTTTGAGAGTCCAAGCAAATTTGATTTAATCAACCTTTTTCTCCTTTTAACCTTTTCATTTATCACATTGGATGTTTAGGGTTGCATTTTTCCTTTTTTAGGATTTTTGCATTTCGCGTATCAACCCACTTCCTCACACATTCGCCTACGATTGTTTTGATGGATGGATGATTTATGTGATTCCGCGCTTTGCATTGCATTTGGGTGGGGAATACACCCTAGAGCCTTGTGATTGGTTCTTGATCCCTCCCCTCCAAAACGAGCACTAGCATACGTGCATTCGCTTTATTATTTATCCCTTTTTATTTTTCTTTTAGTGGCTTGTCACGCCACTCCACCCTACTAGGATTAGGCGACCCACTTGGACAGGTGATCACGACACGATGTGTGTGTAGCATGATCCAATGGGTCACTCAATCTTCCGCTTTAAGCTATGGGTTGATAGCCTTTAGCTTTTGGTCGAAGATTGAGGTTTTGATAGATTCACCCAAACACGTAGCCGTGACACGATGTGTGCGTAGCGGTGTTTGGGGAATCGCTCGAGCCACCGACAAAGAACCTTGGGATTGATGACCCTTGGTTTCTAAGTCTGAAGGCTCGGGGGCCTATGACCTATCGAGTCTAGATGCATTAGTAAGACAAGCCTCATGCATCCATATTAGAATTGCCTAGGGTAGAGTCGACCTTACCCTAAATTAGGAAACACTATTTCACGAGGGGAGGGGTCCCACCCCTCTTTCCTTATCTGTCTTTGTTGCTTAATTGTCCAATGTGTTATGTGATTACGTGTTGAGCTCACGTTTCCTTGTCTTTTGTCTTTTTGCATTCACAAACCCTAGCAAATAAGAGGTCTGGCATGACTTTCTTTTAGAACCTACCCTTGTAGATAGGCTATTGCACGTTTAAAGATTTTGGTATATTGCATTCATAGATTTTGGTAATTGCATAGCATTTTAGGCCTACCCTAGCAAATAAAGGGTTCCTTAGGTCACGTTTCATTTCGAATTGCACATTTTATCGCTTTAATAAACTGGCATCATGCATAAACCATAGAAAGGGCATGCCACATAGGGAATCCCGTGTTTAGGAATAAGCCACCTTGTGTCTCGGATACTTAATCTAGTGAGACTTGCACGTTTACATTTTGTACCATCTAAAGGGGTAGTGCACAAGGTAAGGTAGGATCCGATCATCTTCATAAGAGTGATTTTTTGGTATATGAGCGTCTAATAATCACTTTTTGGCCATTTTATCAAAATTGGTAAAATTCCCTTGCGTAAAAGGACATTAATTTGAAAAAAATTTACAAATGATTCCTCCTGTTGAGACGATGAATAAATTGAGGCCAAATCGTGATTTTAGAAGGCTCATAGACTAATTTTTTGAAACCATCAATGGCCGGCCGATTCAATCGATCCATTTTTGTCAATTCATAATCAATTTTGAATAAACCATCTTTTGACCAATTTACCCTTTTTAGGGTCATTTGGTCGATTTTGAATAAATCGTCAATTCATTTGACCAATTTACCCTTTTTAGGGTCATTTGACCAATTTACCCTTTTTAGGGTCATTTGGTCGATTTTGAATAAATCGTCAATTCATTTGACCAATTTACCCTTTTTAGGGTCATTCGGTCGATTTTGAATAAATCGTCAATTCATTTGACCAATTTACCCTTTTTAGAGTCATTTGACCAATTTACCCTTTTTAGGGTCATTCGGTCGATTTTGAATAAATCGTCAATTCATTTGACCAATTTACCCTTTTTAGGTTCATCCGGTCGTTTTTGAATAAATCGTCAATTTATTTGACCAATTTACCCTTTTTAGGGTCATTTGACCAATTTACCCCTTTTAGGGTCATCCGGTCGATTTTTGAATAAATCTTCTTTTCATTTGGCTAATTCACCCATTTTTAGGGCGATCTGGTCAATTTTGAATAAATTTTCGATTTCATTCAATTCATTTGACCAATTTCATTTTTGAATAAAATTCTCAATTCCATTTGATCAAGTTCCCTTTTTAGGATGATTTGGTCCATTTTGAGTTCCACTCAATTCATTTGACTAGTTTCCCTTTTTAGGGTAATCTGGTCGATTTTAAATAAATGGTCAATTTCATTCAACCCATTTGACCAATCAGGGTTTCAATGTCAATTTTAAATTGGGAAACTTAGTCGATTTTTGAGAAAACCATCCATTGCATCCAGTCATTTGATCAATTAGGGTTTTGACCCGTGATTCACTGAGAAATTTTAAATTTTATCAACAAATTCCATTCTCTTTGATAGGAAGTTCGTCAAGGTCAAACCCGTGCGTTTTTGCAAAATCTTGTACCGATCAAAAGTGATCAATCCATTCGGACGTTGACCTCATTTTGACAAAGTGTCCCTCGCCACTCCAATTGACCAAATTTTTCAAAATTATTTTTCACTCAAATGAGTTGATCAGATCCATCAGGTATGGTATAGTGCCTACCTCAGAGGATTGCATTTTCATGCTAGGCCTACCCTTGGCACAAAAAGGGTTCCCCCATAGGACATGCATCCTAATTTTCTGGATATTTACTAACTCTTGTCTTTTTCTTTTCTTTTTCTTTATTTCTATTGGAATAACTAAGCGAGGGTTGAATCTAAAGGCAATCTTTCAAAAATTCTCAGGTAATATTTAAACATAGCTTCTCGTCGAAGCCCCATCATAACGCGATCCCGTAGTCAAGCCCAAAAGAATTGTGTAGACATGAGTACTCGGCCAGGATCGTCTGATAAGACCGCTGCAACTACCCAGCCGGAAGCCACAAGTCCCGGGGTTCAGTTGACTGAATTACTTGCCAAATTTGGGGAAATGGCATCTGAGATGGCGGCCCAAAGAAAATTGATTGACGAGCTAATCAGCAGCGGAGTTCAACCTGAACCTATACCCGTCAAGCAGGCTGAGCCAGAATCGTTTGTCATCCCTTCAACTCAAGTCACTATTACTCCATCATTCCCTATTCCACCCGAGGAAACTTTCGCCTATCCCACCAAAAATTTGCCATACGCTTACCCTCCTAATCCTTCATCTTTTCTTACTCGCAGGCAAGGCCCACAACCCCAAACTACTTCAAATATACCACCTGAGCCACATACCTTTTATTACCCTGCTGCTGAACCTTTCCTACCAGACCACACTGTTCAGACCAAGCCAGAAATGGGGGAATCTTCCACTCTCGTTGATATGAAACTGCTCAAGCGCCTTGACCGCTTTGATGAGTTTATGGGGAAAAGTCAGGGGTTGAACAAGCAAGGAGTTTTGGATTACGATGAGCTTTGCCTTTTTCCGAATGTGCGGTTGCCTGAGAGGTTCAAAACCTCTAAATTTAACAAGTATGATAGGACGAGTAATGTCTCTGCCCTCGAATCGCAGTTGGATGCTTTACAAGGACAAAGGAGTAGTGGGAAAAAGCAACAATTCCAAAAGAAAGAGGGGGAAATTGTTTTTGTTTGGGATCGAAACCGTGTCCCAAGATCCAGGCCTAGACAACACCCTACCTATTCAAACCCTTACCCTTACTATTCAAACCTTCATCCTGTTCATCACACTAATACCACTCAACCTCGACCTCGCCCTGAATACACCAACTCGTC
Organism: Coffea arabica; assembly: GCF_036785885.1. Classification (NCBI taxonomy): domain Eukaryota; kingdom Viridiplantae; phylum Streptophyta; class Magnoliopsida; order Gentianales; family Rubiaceae; genus Coffea; species Coffea arabica. Next base: position 43,787,962 of record NC_092320.1, on the reverse strand, counting down.
TATAGCCCCTTTTCAAATATCTCAGCCTAACTTCCAACAAGTTCGACTTCGACCTCCCTACAATCAACAATTTTCTCCATCAAATAGACATACCTACAACTATCCCCAACACACTAAAACCTACAATCAAAGCCGTACTCGAACATTCACCAACCTAGGCAGGTCTCTGGACAAATTGTATGAACAATTAAAGGCTGCCGGTAGAATTGGCATAATTCCCCCTCCAACTTACTCTCATGGCGTCCCTGCCGGATACAATCCTCAGTACACTTGCGCCTATCATTCGGGAGCACCCGGCCACCCAACCACTGATTGTAGAGCACTTAAACATAAAGTGCAAGACATGATCGAGGCAGGGGAAATAGTGATTAGAGAAGGGCCAGAACAAGGACCAAATGTGGATAAGAACCCCCTGCCAGAATACGATAACACCATTGGGGTTATTATGGACAATACGGAATTCAAGGAGCCTGCTAAAAACTCATCAAGTGAGGCTGAAGTGTTTGGAAATGACGCAGAATTTCCCGATATCCCTGAGGGATCAATTTCCAATTGGATAGCCGAATTTCTACCCATTCAGAAGGAGTTTCGGTAAACCTAAAGGGGGTTTGTCATTCATGCGAATTCATGAGGAAAAAACTTTTGCATCTGTAATTAGCTAATGAAAACATCTTTACTTTTGACCAAAATTTGCGCATGTAGATATTTTTAAGTTTTCATTTCATTTCCGTTTGCTTTCAATCAAAGGTTTTATGAAAATGAACAAGTCATTCTTGTCATGTTATTTTGGGTTTATTCGTTTGTTTATATTTCGGTCATATTGCTTGTTCATTTGTTTGTTGTATATTTGTTTGCTTATTATTCCAAATTCGTTAATTCTTTCAGATGGCCAAAAATAAAAATATTGGACCCTTTGGATGTCACTTTTCTGGAATTCAATAATGGCAATCTTTATCACTCACGACTTGAGAATTTTGAACTTAAATTTCAAAGCGAGAGTGATAATGAGAAAGTATTTGATTCTTTTCAAAAATCTTGAACAACATGAGGAGAAATTCAAATCAAACCTAGAAACCACAGCATTTGTTCACATTGGCACTGAGAATGGGAAAAAAAGAAAAAACATCATCATAAATCAGCATTCGTTTGGACAAAAGCAAAAAAGGAGATGATTAAGAGTTTGACTATGTGTCAAGGTGTACAGATGGTTGGAGGCAGTCTCGTTTGCAGTAGCAGAAATTCAATCTTTGCACACTCTAATGGGAGTTCAGCCAAGAATGCCGTTTGTCATGAAATATTACAAACATGCCTGGCCTGAGCCTACAACAAGAAGTTTCATCAACGTACATTTTGAGAAAGGCGACAAAGCACTCAAGCGAACTTTGCCAATGCAAGACGAAGGCAGAGACAAATTCGCTCAAAATCAAAGGTATTACCTGGCGGAACACTTATTTTGACGGAAATGGATGGTCAAACATTCCCTCAACCCATCAAATCAGATATGTGCAAGAAGATTTTCATTTGATCATGCAAATTTTCCTTAGAAATTCATGCAAATGACGAAATGCAAGTCAGGCCCTCTTCTTTTACATTTAAAGCATTTTATCCCTACTTGTCCCCTTTGAGCCATCAGAATTGACAAATTTTCGTTTGGCAGCCCCTGAGAATTGCAAACCCCACACTGGGGCAAATTTATTTTGAAAAGAAAGATGGAAAAAGAAAAACCTCACACTGGGGCAAATTTATCTTTGAAAGAAAGATGGAAAAAGAAAGAATCCCACACTGGGGCAAATTTAATTTTTGAAGAAAAATGCAAAAGTGAAAAAATGCAATGAAAAATGCAAAGAGAAGAATTCAATCAAACTGGGGCAAATCTTCCTCGGTTTCGTTCAAAAATTGGAGATGGTCTCAAAATGATGCAATCTCAGGTTATTTCACACCTTTCAGAAATTTTGCTTTCAAGCTTCAACTTTTTTTCAAAGCATCCCACCGGACCTCATTATAAAAGCCCAAAGTCCTGTCTTTCGTCACTTGCTGCATTTCTATTAGAAAATTTGTTAATCAACTGGCAGGTGATGTCCGTAATGTATTCGCCTAATCTTATGAGGGAAGTACATTTTACTGATGCCAGAAATCTTTAATTCATGTTTCTGAGTCGATTTTGGTCAAGCTCTTCCATTGCTTCTTAGGTGAAACCCGAAAGGGCGCCTCAAAAAAAAAAACAAAACAAAAACAAAAACAAAAAACAAGCAAAACAAAAACAAAAAGGGTGGGGGCAACCTTGGTAAAAACCAGAAAGGGCGCCAAGGCAGGTTTTTGCAACGAGCAAGCACGAGGAGGAACAGCTAGTGACTTGGTTCATTTGGATTTCTTCTCATTTTTGTCATACTTCGGCCAATATTAAATTCTAGAACAACGATATCCAGAGATTTGAATATGACATCTGTTGGCCAAAACTGTGTTGCTTTGTAAAAACATTCTTTTCCAAATACATCTTTTCTCATGTGTTGGTATTCATGGCATTTTATAGGATTAAACATAGTTGGATGTGTTTTACATTTTTTGACATATTCATTCCATGCAGAACATAGGAAATCACCTTGCATATATTTTGATTTTTCATGCATCATTCTTTCACCATTGGATTCGGATGGATGATAAACCCTAAGGTTTGTGCAAGGATAGGGGATTCAATCATCTATTAAAGTGAGTAAAATGCAACCAAGCTGCTACATGGATTTGGTGACATGGTAAATGCGCACTTTATTGGTCTCCGGAATCGAAAGGTTTCAAAATTACAAATTCAACCAAGGCAGATGCCGCAGCAAAAGTTGGCAAAGGCATCAAAAGACTCATGTTTACACGATTCTCAAGGCAAACCGGATCAAATGATGGTGGCAAGTCCATTATTTCCTCTTTTCTTGCAGGAATGCTACATCTACAAATAGAAACAACCACCATCTTTTCTCGCCCAAATTAATGTCAGAAAAAAACTCCCCCAGTGGACAAAGACGAATCAACAGTATTATTGGCAAGTGCAATCAGAAGAAACAATATGTTAAATCAAAATCAGCTATTGTTTCAGCTACAAGGATCAAATCTTCCCTCGATGCAAAACTTTTAGCTGTTCTCAGGTAAAAACTCAACTCATCGTTTTAAATCCCGAGGGTCTATCCCAATTTTACATTTCTGTCCGGGTCTATCCCAATTTTACATTTCTGTCCGGGTCTATCCCGTGGGTCTATCCCAAATTTAAATTTCTATCCGGGTCTATCCCGTGGGTCTATCCCAAATTTTACATTTCTGTCCGGGTCAATCCCGTGGGTCTATCCCAAATTTAAATTTCTGTTCGGGTCTATCCCGTGGGTCTATCTCAAATTTAAATTTCTGTTCGGGTCTATCCCGTGGGTCTATCCCAATTTTACATTTCTGTCCGGGTCTATCCCGTGGGTCTATCCCAATTTTAAATTTCTGTCCGGGTCTATCCCGTGGGTCTATCCCAATTTTAAATTTCTGTCTATCCCAATTTTAAATTTCTGTTCGGGTCTATCCCGTGGGTCTATCCCAAATTTAAATTTTTGTTCGGGTCTATCTCGTGGGTCTATCCCAATTTTAAAATTTCCTGTCTGGGGTCAATCCCCATCGTTTGAGTAATTCGCAGCCGAAGAATGCAGGTAGGTATTTGGTGTCTACTTCTTTGTCTCAAGTTTTTTCAAAACTCAGACAAAGAGGGGCAAACTGTAGACACCAAATTTTGAATAATTTGTATGTATCATCTATTTCATGATTTTCATTTTAGATTGCTTGCATTTTAGTTCGTTATTGTGTGTTTTGCACTATTAGTTGTTATGATATTTTAGTTTTATTCATTTTCGCCCTTTTAGTTGACCTATTTCATTTGCTATTCATTCTTATTTACTTTTAGTTTTAGTTTTTAGTTTTAACTTTTAAGTTTAGGATTAGCATAGAGTTTTAGAAAAAGAAAAGGAAAACATCAAAAAATATGTTTTAGTCATTTTGTTTTTATTCAATGCTTTCTTGAGGAAAAAAAAGAAAGAAAGAAAAATCATAAAAAAAGAAAAAAAAGAGAAAAAGAAAAATCATAAAAAAAGGAAAAAAGGAAAATTGTTCACAAAAATACGTTCAAATTCAATCTTTTGGCACTTTAGTTATTTTTGTTAAGTTATTTTGAGAAAAGAAAAGAAAAAAAGAAAAAAGGGGAAAAATGAAGAAAATTTGAAAAATGGATATTTTTGTTGTTTTTTTATTTTATTTATTTGTTTTCATTATTATTACATAGTTTTGTCATTTTGTTATTATTATTATTATTTATATTCTGTATTTATTAAGTTAAAAAAAAATAAAAAAAAATAGAAATAGAGCCGCGGCATGCAAGCTGCAATTTTTTGCAGTTTGCAAAGGAGGACTTGTGCGGCTCCTTAAGCTGCAAATATGGTGGCAATGTTTTAAGGGTTTAGGAGGGGGGTTGATGATATAAATAGCAAAAGAAAAGGCAGCCGCAAGGGGGGGGACCGAGAGAGTTGAAAAGAAAGAGAGATTTGGAGAGCAAGCTGACCGAGGGCTAGGGAAAAAGGGTGAAATTGACGGCTGGAAAGAAAAAGTTGGTTGTGAGAAAGGCTGGGGTTTTTGAGAGGTTTTCGGACGGCTAAACAAGAGAGAGCATACAGAGAGAGGGAGAGTGGCGGCTGATAGGGAGGAAAGACTGAAAACCAACCAACCGAGAAAGAGCTAAGTAGAAAGGAACGGCTAGGGAGGAGAGTAAGGTTGGGAGGACGGCGGAAGTCTTGGGAGATAGAGAGAGAAAGATAGAGGGGTTGGCGGCTGGATAGAGAGAGAGAGTTGGGGGATAACAGAGAACGGCAGAGATGATCGACTAAGAAACAAAAAGGAGAACGGCTGAGTGAGGAAATCAGAAAAGGAGCCAGAAAAGGAGAAAATCAAGAAAGCTAGGGAAGATTAAAATTTTTCTGGGGGTAGAGGAAAGCTGTGGGCGACTGAAGGAAAAGAAAGGAACCCAGAACTGGGTTTGGAGCTGAGAATTAGAGATTCCGAAAGAAAGGGGAGAACTTTGTGAGGGCTGAACAAGGAGACAAACCAGATTGGATCTCCAAGTTGCGGTTTTTCCAACACTGGACATCTCTGTGGTAGAATCATCTTCATCAGTTTGCGTTCGGACGTCTTGCCTAGGAGCTTTTGTGATTCTTCAACCGTATAGGAGACAAAGTTTTCCCTATCTAGCTGCGTTGTTGGATCTGTTGGAAGTAGGTAATTTGTGTTTTGGGTGTTTTGAGTAATGGGAGCAGTTATTTGCCTTTGAGTGTGGTGGATAGATCAAAAAGTGTGGTTTAAATCACTTCGCATGAATCTATTTTGGTTGAATTGTGAAACCGCAGAAAGATTTCCAGTTTTGCATGTTTTTATTCTGATTTTTCTTGGTATTTAAATCCAAAGGCTTTATGTTGAAGAGTGAGAAAAGTATTTGGTAAGCCTGTTGCTTGGTTTCAAGCTGTGTTCGGTTGTGGTTTGTGCACAAAAATCTGCTGCAACAAGCAACTAGAAAATCCAGATTTTTGAGGGGGTTTAAGATTTGGATGTTTCATAGTTCTTTTTTTGGGTTTTGTTATGTTTCCAGATCTTATCAATTCAGGTTATAGGAAGTTTCCCTTTAGTTATCTTGGGCCATACGTGTTGATCGTTCGTTTTTTCTTTCTTTTCCTCTTTATCTCATCGATGGTGTCTTTGCTGCCTTGCGCGATTCCTTTCTGCTTTCGAAGCTTCAATGAACAGAATTGAGTAATTTCGCTGATGATTCTTGGGTCATTATATTGGAAGGTTGGAATCATTTTCTCGTTGAAATACCATGTTATAGTTTCCTTCTCCTTGGTTGTGCAAGAAGGCATGACTAAGCTGAAAGGCATAGGAACTTTGCAGCAGAAATTTGCGGAAAATTCTGGCCAAAGTGCTTTCTTCTCTTTGCTGTTTACTTATATTCCAGATTCTGCTGTCTTTCGGTTTGGTTGATGTTTAGGGGAGTGGGATCTCATGGTTGTTTTGATTCGAAAATGATTGTTCGTTGATAATGTGCTTCGGTTGGAAATGGGACGCTGCATGTTGCAAATGGAAGAAAATCTGAAATGAGAAAAGATTCTACGTATGTTGCATGAACATGCATGAAACAAATTCTGAACTTTGCACTTAAACCCCTCAAATTTCCCCTTGGCTCACTATGGCCCAAGTAATTTGAATACTTAATCAATTTAATCCCTCAAGCTTCTCCATATTCCATAAAAGCCCAAGCATGTTCTCATTTCTTTACAATTAGGTCCTAAGGTGGGTGTATTTTGAGTCATCATTTGGCCTTTCATTGTTTTTGGGACTTTTGAAGCTCTTAAATTTTTCAATTGGTTTTATTTGGTTGATTAATGGTTGCTATTGAGTTTTCAAAATGCATGTTTAAATCATTCGTGGACCCTTGTTCATTCTTGGACCTTCAAAATTCCATAATGTTTGTTTGGATCTTGTTATTTACTTGGGGAACTTTTTGTGTTTTTAAATGTTTCAATTACGTTCAAATGGTTGAGTAGTGCTTGCTTTTGGGTCTTTAGTAGACGTTATGCTTGGGGTTTGGATGATCATGCCTTCTGCCTTGGTCTTTAAGTAGTTTTGACTTCATTGAGTTACAATTGAGGGAAAGTTTGATGTTTTGGTGGGTTCAAATTGTTTAGTTTATATCTTATCACTAAATTGGTGCATTAATCTTTTGTTTTTTGGTGATTTTAGCCTAAGTTAGTCTTTTCTTGGGTGACTCAAACCAAGTTGAGTTTGTTTACTTCCTTAGTATCACCAACGGGGAGGTATAATCTCTTTTACCCCTTTTGTCTCTCTCCTATGTGGACTAATGTGCTAATTGAAATTTGCATGTCTACTTGCTTTCCTAGCCGCTCCTTATTTCCTTTCATTTATTTCATTTACTTTCGATTTCTATTAATGGGGTATGTGTACACCTCTTGGCTTGTAATAGATAGGGCGTAGCAAAGTAATTTGGTCCATTTTCCCTTTCCCCTTTGTTTTAGTTAGCAAATGTAATGTTTGCATGCCTATGTGTTATATGTTAAATGCTTTATTAGGATCTTGCATCTAGTCGAGCATGATAAGTGCTACATGATTTAGGTGATTTGCATGTCTACTCACTTTTTGTAGTATAGATGAATGGAATGGATGAATGTACGTCACCACACTAGTCCAACGCTAGTTGTGGCTTCTTTTATCGTTTCCACTAGTCCAACGCTAGTCGGAATTCATAGAATGGGCTAGTCCAATGCTAGACCCAATAGGTTCTTTTTTCCCTTTTTCATTAAGTGCATGATCACCACATATCACGCATTTTTCCTTAGTTTGCCATTTGGTATGTTCCTCAAACCCCTTCCCCCTCATTTTAGGACTTGCATCTCATGCTAGTTAGGGTTCATTTGCGTGAAAATCCCCTTCCGATAAGGAAAACGAGCGAGTGTGGCTACTCGATAGCCTTAGCACGCTAGTTTTGCCTTCTAATCAAAGGGAAAATAGAAGTCGAAAAGTTAGGAGTCAACCCCCGTACCCGACTTGTTGCATTCCTGTAGGGTCATACTTTCATTTTTATCATCTACATACTCTTTTAACCACATTTTTTCACTTTTCTCAAACCATACTTTCTCACTACATTTTTCCTATCACGTGCTCATTTTCACCTCACAAATGGAATTCCCCTTTACCTTATATATCTATTATTCTATTTTTACACACTTGCACACAAAAACACTTGAATTTTGTACAATTTCACACATGCACCTTTTTATACACTTGCACACTTGCACTTGAATCATCATTTGCATTAATCGACCTCTATAAGGTTTTCTTTCATTGGCCGCCACAATTCATGTGGTTGGGACCAAAAACCTTACAAGAGACATCCTAGAATCTAGGGTTTTGCATTTCATGTAGCACATCCAAATGTAATAAATTCTTTGGTTAAAACAAGAAAATCTTTGATTAAATCACGCAACTAGCCTTGGCTAGGTCAAAGGGGTGCCTTGGATTGTATCCTTGCCTTCCCCTTTGTCAAATGTGACTCCCGAACCTTTTTCCTTGGTTTACGTGGACTAGGAGTCGTTTAAAAGGGGTTTCTTACTAATTTTTTCTCATTTTTCTTAAAAAATTCATTTTTTAGGTGACTTGGTACACCTTAACTCATTACCAAGTGGCGACTCCGATTTTAATTTCAAAAACCCTTTTTAAGCTACATTTTAGGTCAAATCGTCGCATTCTCAAAACCCCATTTAGACCCATTTTTCTTTTAAATCACAATTCATTTTCCAATCACACACAAATACATTTTTTTAAACTATTTATTTATTTATAAAAAATAGGGCGCGACACTTAGTATTATCCTTAGCAAACTCCTCACGTTCCTTTGCCACCGCCAACACTAGAGCGTTTGGATAGGCGTAGTTGCTACGGCACTCGCACTGTCGAACGCGGCTGGCCGGGCTCCAATGCACCACGGCCCCCTTCTGCCTAAGTTGATACTTAATTGGCGGCAGCGTACTACGAGGACGATCTCCTGCCGGACGGTCACTCGGGTCACCACTCGCATCCATCCTATAGCAAAGGAAGAAATAATATGATTACACTTAATAGGCATAAACAATAGAATTCTCAAGTCAAGCATTCCTATAACACCCAGGCTAATTCAAACCTAGGCTCTGATACCACCTGTGACAGCCCCACCTTCCCCTAAGGCGAACCAAAGGGGTTAGCGGACTGCCTGCCCAGCTCTCGCCAGGACTAACGGTTCAGTTTACGTCGATCTATTACGTTCCGGAACTTACCATTGCGCGCAAACAAGTCAAAATCACAAAATAAAAAAAATGAAAATCGAAGCTGAAATTTATCCAAACCACAGCCAAACGTATACATACATTGGAAATCAACATTTACAAGCCAAACGGCCTACCAAAATATCCATCTAGTTCATACATATATCACTAGCCAATTACACACCAAACATTGGTGGAATCAAAACACTTAGGGTTTTCACCCTCAAGGAGCTATTCAAAATACATGTACAAAGCTCAACTTGTCATCCAACTATCACAATCTTTCCAAAAATGTTCATTCTCCTGTAAGGAAAACAAATGACACGGAATGAGCTAAAGCCCAGTAAGCAACTATCACAATAGCAGTCAAGATCACATAAGCTTAACCATTCAATTCAAGTATGCAATTTCGAAGTAAAGCAAATCAGTGAAAGGATACAGTCGGCTCTCAAGAGCCCATTTCCACGCTTGCAATCTTGATCCAACCTCATTGACCCTCCGTCAATTTTAAAAGTACCAAACAACCGTAGACCTCGCTTAACTTCCATCCTTCCACCCATCATACCCCAACCGGGCCCGCACTCCATTCAGTCATTTTGGTAATACTCGAGTTTACCGGAACCGAGAGTCTCATTACTACAAGGTTCCTCAGTACAGTCCCCGTGGCATGACAATTTTCACGACCAAGCCCTCGCCGGCTCGATCCAATTGACTACCAAACGGGGTTGAGCTCAGTAATACAGTAAGGCCGTTGGACAATCGTCCCAAATGACACCAATTCAGTTTCCATACATGGAATTCAGTATCTCATATAACAAATGCAGTATTTCAGTAAAACGGTAAATAGCTATAAAGGAAATTACAAGGGGTGAGGGCGGTCAAGTACACCCCCACCTCAATCATTTCCAATAACCAAATAAGCCTTCAAGGCAACAATTCACATAGCACGAAGTCACATTGTAACAAATAAGTGAGTAGTATACTCACCAACCAAGTAAATGGTGTTTCATGCACCACGATCACCAAGACGTCGTGAGCTACCGTCACGCCCTAGAACATGTAACACATATAATAAGACTCCATACCGAGCCATAAACAACACCAATTCACAACCCCAATAGGGTTTTATAAACATATACAAGCATGATAGCAAACCAGAAATTAAGAGAGGGCTTTAACTTAAGCCTTGATAAGAAAACCGGATTTGACCTCATAATGCGGTAATGGCACAACTCTCACTACAATTATCGGATGGGGGTGTAAGACCCACCATTTCGAAGCCAAGAAACAGAGCTACAACAATGTAGAAGGTCACCCAATCCAGTTCCTAAGACAACTAGGTCAAATATGCAAAATACTATACCAGAATTCCCAAAACAGGTTTGCAAATCACACAAAACTGTAATTACTATAACTCGGTCTATACAAGTCCAAATGCCGAAATTCCAAAGGCATATGTTAGCTAAGACATCCAGCTACATTTCATCAGAAGACACCAACTTCAAAATCCAAACCAATTCCAGTCAAAATAGCCAAATACCAACGCAGTTTTTGCATTCTGACCAAAGCAGAACAGCTACAGTAATTCCGACATAACTCACTCTACACTAATCCAAATGACCTGAAATTGTGTAGGCATCTCAAACACATCAATACCTACAACTTTCATGTTTTGAATAAAGTCCAATTCGGCCTCTAACCCTATGATCTAAAACCGGACAGAATTAGGGGATTATGAACCCTAACTTTGCACAATTCACTTCAAATCCAAAATTGGTTGCATTTATCCACAATTCACACCTACTAGAGTCATTATAGTCCATTGCCAATCAACAAAGATGGCTACAACATCCATTTCATATTAAACCAGAAAATTCATCATAAAATTAAAAACTTCACCAAATCAAGCCAAACCAAGAAATAAATCATATAATCCACCACTTTAGCCACTTCTAAGCCAAACATAAGCATCATTAGATGTAGTAGGGTGTTCAAGCATCACTTACCAAGAAATCAAGAGAGATAGGGATTGTGGACACCTTAGCTCTTCAAATCAACTTCACTAATACACTTATTAGCACTAGAAGAAAGGTTTTTATGGAGTGAAATCTAGTCTAAGCTCTTGTTTGTGGAAGATTGAGTGAGATGGAAGCTTGAGAGTTGAAGAAATTCCTTCCTTCTTGAGCTAGGGAGATCCGGCCACCATGGAGAAGAAAATGGTGAATTTTGTGCATTTTTTTGATATTTAATCCTTTGGTCAAAAAAGTCAAGATAGTGAATAGTAATTCTTAAAGTCCAACCAATCATATTGTGACACTTGTCACACTCATTAATGCATTCTTATCTTTCTTTTCCCTCTCACATCAATCACTTCACACATTCTACTTATCCCTTAACACTCGATAAATTTTACACAGTATCCGAAACTTAACCTTATTGGCCGAATTTTTCCGAACTTTTCGCACTAGTGGGTCCCACGTCCACTATTTACTCTTAATTTTCTAAAAACTCTCCAATACTAGAAAAATCATCTTAAAACTATAATTACGCATAAAATCTACCAGAAAATATTTCTTAGCCCGAAAATGCAAAAATATATGCAATTCAGGGGTAATAAACCCTAAGAAAAATATTAGGGTTTTACGGGTTCTCACAGCACCTGTGTGCTATATTTTTGTGACTACCCCATGACTTGCTAGTTGTATGAACTTGATATTCTAATGAATGTAAATTATTGTTATTTCCAGTGTTTTCTTGATTTATTCCTGCTTTCTACTTTGCACCGCATAATTGACTTATTTCTTGCACTAGACAGGCCCAATCTCAGGGGAATGACCAGGGATCGGCAATTGGACCAACCCAGGGTCAGGAAAATATTGAGGGTAATCAAGTGGCTACTGCCATTAATAGGATGACTGATATTCTAGAGCGCTTAGCTGATAGACAAAGTCTTGAATCGCTTAACCAACCTGGGGGTCAGAAAAGAGGAGAGGATAGAGCCTAGAGAGGTTCTTGAAATTTAACCCGCCTAAGTTCCTTGGCGAACCTGATCCTGAGGTAGCGGAGAATTGGTTAGAAAGGATGATCAACATATTCGCTACTTTAGACTACACTGAAGATAGGCGAGTGAATTTTGTGACCTTCCAGTTTGAGGGAGTAGCTCGTGCTTGGTGGGACATGGTGAACAGAAAATGGGAAAGAGTTCAAACCCCTTGGACTTGGGAGAATTTTACGAGGGAGTTTAATGAAAAGTTTCTTCCACCCTTAATGCAGGAGAAGAGGGAGGATGAATTTATCAAATTGAAATAAGGAACCCTTAGTGTAGCGGAGTATGAAGGGAAATTTACTAAACTTTCCAAGTATGCCCCTGAATTGGTAACTAATGAATAGAAGCGGATAAGGCGATTTGTACAAGGACTCAATGTGGAAATTTAGGAGGGTTTGTCCTCAGCCCAAATCTCTACATTTACTGAAGCTTTAGAGAAGGCACAAAGGGTTGAGAGTACAAGATTGCAGGTGAGAGACTTTCACAATAGAAAGAGATATTTTTCTGGCTCTGCAACAGGGCAGGCTGGTAAGAGTGCACAACCTTTCAAAATGGGAAGAGGAAAGGGAGGAACAAGGATTGCTGGAGCTTCTAGGGGAGCTCTGTCTAGAGGAGGTCGTGGTGGCCCAACTCAAGTTAGGGGTGCGCCTTCTACTAGTTCGGCAGTGACCCTCAGGTTACTTGTGGATACTGTGGGAAACCCAATCACTCCGAGAATTCAGCAAGCTCCAAGTAATACTAGTGCAAGTCAAGCTAGGGGGAAAAAAAATCCGGAAATGAAACTTAAGCTCAAAACCAGAAAAACAGTTTTGACGTCATTTTGCGGTAATGGTACCAAAGGCGTTATGATTGTCGGAAGAAGGTGCAAGACCCACCGTTTCGAAGATAAGAGATAGGTCTACAACAATGTAAAAGGCCACTCAGTCCAAATCGTAGCACAACTAGGTCAAATGTGCCAAATACTCAACCGGAAACACCAAAAACAGGTTTACAAATCACATAATGCTGTAATTACTATAACTCAGTCTATACAGGTCCAAATGCCGAAATTCCAAAGGCATATGGTAGCTAAGACATCCAGCTACATTTCATCAGAAGACACCAACACCTAAATCCAAAGCAATTCCAGTCAAAATGGCCAATTACAAGTGCAGTTTTCGCATTCTGATCAACCCAGAACAGCAACAGTAAAATCGGCATATCTCACTCTACACTAATCCAAATGACCTGAAATTTTACAGGCACTTCAAACTCATCAATACCTACAACTTTCATGTTTTGATCAAAGTCCAATTCGGCCTCTAACATGGTGCAATAAATTCGGGCAGAATGAAGAACTACAAAACCTAATTTTCTGAAATTTCTTCCAAAACAGAAATTGATTGCACTTAATCACTTTTTCCACCTCCTAGAGTCATTAAACATCATTTCCAATCATCATACATGACCACCCAATCATATCCCTATGAAAACAGAAAAATCCCCAAAAATAATAAAACTTCACCAATTCAACCAAACTCAAGAAATAATCCATGAAATTGCATCTTATAACACCACTAATCATGAATTGAACATCATTAGAGGAAGGAGAGGTGTTCATCCACCACTTACCTTAGCAAAACAAGAGGGAGAGCTACTTGTCACCTTAAGCTTCCAAACAACTTCACCAAACAACTCACTATCACTAAAAGAAGAGGTTTTATGGAGTAGAAACTAGATCAAGCAAGTGTTTTGGAGGATTTGAGCTAGATAATTGCCAAACTTTGAAGAGGTTTTTTCTTCCTTCTTTGCTAGAGAGAGAATCAGCCAAGAGGTTGAAGACAAGAATGAATTTTGTGTGATTTTTAAGATATTTAAGCAATTGGTCAAAAAGTCAAGAAAATGAATACTAAGTCATAAGCTATTTCCAATACAATGGTGACACTTGTCACCTCCATAAATGCAATCTTATCTTTTCTTTTTCCTCTCACATCAATCAATTCACATCCTCTACTTATCCCTTAACACCCGATAAATTTTACACAGTATCCGGAATTTAACCTAATTGGCCGAATTTTTACGAACTTTTCGCACTTGTGGGTCCCACGTCCGTTATATATTCTTAATTTTCTAAAAACTCTCCAATACTAGGAAAATCATTTTAAAACTATTTTTGCTCATAAACTTTATCTGGGGAATTTTTCTAATCAAGAAAATGTAGAAAAACGGGCGATTAAAAAAATTAACCCTAGAAAATTACAAAATTTTCGGGTTCTCAAACTCATTTTTTTTTCGGGGCGTCACAATCTCCCCTCCTTAAAAGAATGTCGTCCTCGACATTCCCTCTTGTACCAATCAAGTCAAGACATCCCGCACAAATCTCTCAAGAGTCAAATCAAACCCACAGTCCGGCATCCTAAACTTCAAGCCTAGGATACACTACAGAGATCTGAAGCCTAAGCTCTGATACCAACTGTGACGGCCCCACCTCCCCCTGAGGCGAACCAGAGGGTTCGGCGGGCCGCCTGCCCAGCTCTCGCCGGGACTCAGTCGTTCACTACAATCCTCAAATGAATTACAATATAAATCTCAAATATACATCACATGGTCCACAAACATACATCCAAGTCTCCAATAATTACATGTCACAAATGCAGCGGAAACTGATTCCAATCGTGGAATGTATACTTACATCCATATCAATTTCAAATATTTATACAAGACCAACTCGTACATAAAATAGATCCAAACTTAAACTGTACACGATATAAGCCATCCAGTCACGTGAATAAGCACAACAAGCCCTTCCTTCGCCTTGAGCCCTGTGGGGGGGGAAATAAAACATTTTTGGGGTGAGCTAAAAGCCCAGTGAGTAACCAGTAAAATCAGTAATCAAATAGTTTTCACAAAAATTCATTTCATTGATGTCATGGTTCAGAAATCAGATGTACGTATTTTTGCTCTCGTGAGCCAGTGAAATCATTGTAATGTTTTAGAAGTTCAATAAGTAACCGGGGGTAAAAATGTAATTTTGTTACAGGTCAACATTTGCACAGTGAGAGTAAAACAAAAGAAGAAAATGACATCACATGGTAATTCCACAAAGCTCAATGAGCTAAAATCTCAATAAGGTTCCGAACATGAAATTTCATAACAAAGCCAACACATTAACCATCAATAATCAATAATTCAAGAAACATTTACAATGGAAAGCGATAGTAACATATTCATTAAAAGGATACCGCTCACATGGAGCTATTCATTTGTTCGTTCCCCTGACATTTCCCCTTATTCCTCCAATTATTTGAAAATTTCATTTTTATAAATAAACCCTCGTTCATCTTTTTATTCGTTCATCCCCTTTTCCGGACGTTGACCGGACTCCACCCATCCGACGTTGGCCGGACTCCACCCATCCGGACGTAGCCGGACTACAAGGTAATACTCGAGTATACCAAATTCACCCAGGGTCACCATATCGCCCGACCGAGTCCGCTTCTGGCTCGAGTCGATCGGTAACGAAGGGCAGTGGCCAGTTCAGCCAAAAGGCTTACATCATGCGCAACTAGCATTTAATCATTAATCATTGAAAATTCATATTTATTTAGGTCGAGTGCGATAAAGTACACACTCGCCTAGAAAACTCGTTTTAACAATCATCGAAAGTACTTAACACATTTTCAATTAATAATGACAAGCCAATAAGTCAAGAATTACAGCAACCAAGGGACACTCATATGCAAGTACGCATGATATGCAAGAAAACAGTTCAAAAGTAACTTTTGGAAACAGTTTAAAAGTAAATAATGCAGGAAACGGTTCATAAAGAACTTCAGAAATAGTTTGAGGTCACTCACCTCAATGGCTCAGAAATCATCCATCATGTATCATTGCCTTGCTCAAACCCAAGTCTTAGATCACAAACTCAATGCAAACAAATCCTTTAAAAGTTCGGACAGCACTTCCCCTACATTTGCTAACTTTTCCAGCCATCATGGCTTCATTATTTCCTCAGCCAGTCCCAAAGGTACACACACAACAACAAGTTCATCCATAGTCATTCAGCAAGCTCCAAGTAATACTAGTGCAAGTCAAGCTAGGGGGAAAAAAAATCCGGAAATGAAACTTAAGCTCAAAACCAGAAAAACAGTTTTGACGTCATTTTGCGGTAATGGTACCAAAGGCGTTATGATTGTCGGAAGAAGGTGCAAGACCCACCGTTTCGAAGATAAGAGATAGGTCTACAACAATGTAAAAGGCCACTCAGTCCAAATCGTAGCACAACTAGGTCAAATGTGCCAAATACTCAACCGGAAACACCAAAAACAGGTTTACAAATCACATAATGCTGTAATTACTATAACTCAGTCTATACAGGTCCAAATGCCGAAATTCCAAAGGCATATGGTAGCTAAGACATCCAGCTACATTTCATCAGAAGACACCAACACCTAAATCCAAAGCAATTCCAGTCAAAATGGCCAATTACAAGTGCAGTTTTCGCATTCTGATCAACCCAGAACAGCAACAGTAAAATCGGCATATCTCACTCTACACTAATCCAAATGACCTGAAATTTTACAGGCACTTCAAACTCATCAATACCTACAACTTTCATGTTTTGATCAAAGTCCAATTCGGCCTCTAACATGGTGCAATAAATTCGGGCAGAATGAAGAACTACAAAACCTAATTTTCTGAAATTTCTTCCAAAACAGAAATTGATTGCACTTAATCACTTTTTCCACCTCCTAGAGTCATTAAACATCATTTCCAATCATCATACATGACCACCCAATCATATCCCTATGAAAACAGAAAAATCCCCAAAAATAATAAAACTTCACCAATTCAACCAAACTCAAGAAATAATCCATGAAATTGCATCTTATAACACCACTAATCATGAATTGAACATCATTAGAGGAAGGAGAGGTGTTCATCCACCACTTACCTTAGCAAAACAAGAGGGAGAGCTACTTGTCACCTTAAGCTTCCAAACAACTTCACCAAACAACTCACTATCACTAAAAGAAGAGGTTTTATGGAGTAGAAACTAGATCAAGCAAGTGTTTTGGAGGATTTGAGCTAGATAATTGCCAAACTTTGAAGAGGTTTTTTCTTCCTTCTTTGCTAGAGAGAGAATCAGCCAAGAGGTTGAAGACAAGAATGAATTTTGTGTGATTTTTAAGATATTTAAGCAATTGGTCAAAAAGTCAAGAAAATGAATACTAAGTCATAAGCTATTTCCAATACAATGGTGACACTTGTCACCTCCATAAATGCAATCTTATCTTTTCTTTTTCCTCTCACATCAATCAATTCACATCCTCTACTTATCCCTTAACACCCGATAAATTTTACACAGTATCCGGAATTTAACCTAATTGGCCGAATTTTTACGAACTTTTCGCACTTGTGGGTCCCACGTCCGTTATATATTCTTAATTTTCTAAAAACTCTCCAATACTAGGAAAATCATTTTAAAACTATTTTTGCTCATAAACTTTATCTGGGGAATTTTTCTAATCAAGAAAATGTAGAAAAACGGGCGATTAAAAAAATTAACCCTAGAAAATTACAAAATTTTCGGGTTCTCAAACTCATTTTTTTTTCGGGGCGTCACAATCTCCCCTCCTTAAAAGAATGTCGTCCTCGACATTCCCTCTTGTACCAATCAAGTCAAGACATCCCGCACAAATCTCTCAAGAGTCAAATCAAACCCACAGTCCGGCATCCTAAACTTCAAGCCTAGGATACACTACAGAGATCTGAAGCCTAAGCTCTGATACCAACTGTGACGGCCCCACCTCCCCCTGAGGCGAACCAGAGGGTTCGGCGGGCCGCCTGCCCAGCTCTCGCCGGGACTCAGTCGTTCACTACAATCCTCAAATGAATTACAATATAAATCTCAAATATACATCACATGGTCCACAAACATACATCCAAGTCTCCAATAATTACATGTCACAAATGCAGCGGAAACTGATTCCAATCGTGGAATGTATACTTACATCCATATCAATTTCAAATATTTATACAAGACCAACTCGTACATAAAATAGATCCAAACTTAAACTGTACACGATATAAGCCATCCAGTCACGTGAATAAGCACAACAAGCCCTTCCTTCGCCTTGAGCCCTGTGGGGGGGGAAATAAAACATTTTTGGGGTGAGCTAAAAGCCCAGTGAGTAACCAGTAAAATCAGTAATCAAATAGTTTTCACAAAAATTCATTTCATTGATGTCATGGTTCAGAAATCAGATGTACGTATTTTTGCTCTCGTGAGCCAGTGAAATCATTGTAATGTTTTAGAAGTTCAATAAGTAACCGGGGGTAAAAATGTAATTTTGTTACAGGTCAACATTTGCACAGTGAGAGTAAAACAAAAGAAGAAAATGACATCACATGGTAATTCCACAAAGCTCAATGAGCTAAAATCTCAATAAGGTTCCGAACATGAAATTTCATAACAAAGCCAACACATTAACCATCAATAATCAATAATTCAAGAAACATTTACAATGGAAAGCGATAGTAACATATTCATTAAAAGGATACCGCTCACATGGAGCTATTCATTTGTTCGTTCCCCTGACATTTCCCCTTATTCCTCCAATTATTTGAAAATTTCATTTTTATAAATAAACCCTCGTTCATCTTTTTATTCGTTCATCCCCTTTTCCGGACGTTGACCGGACTCCACCCATCCGACGTTGGCCGGACTCCACCCATCCGGACGTAGCCGGACTACAAGGTAATACTCGAGTATACCAAATTCACCCAGGGTCACCATATCGCCCGACCGAGTCCGCTTCTGGCTCGAGTCGATCGGTAACGAAGGGCAGTGGCCAGTTCAGCCAAAAGGCTTACATCATGCGCAACTAGCATTTAATCATTAATCATTGAAAATTCATATTTATTTAGGTCGAGTGCGATAAAGTACACACTCGCCTAGAAAACTCGTTTTAACAATCATCGAAAGTACTTAACACATTTTCAATTAATAATGACAAGCCAATAAGTCAAGAATTACAGCAACCAAGGGACACTCATATGCAAGTACGCATGATATGCAAGAAAACAGTTCAAAAGTAACTTTTGGAAACAGTTTAAAAGTAAATAATGCAGGAAACGGTTCATAAAGAACTTCAGAAATAGTTTGAGGTCACTCACCTCAATGGCTCAGAAATCATCCATCATGTATCATTGCCTTGCTCAAACCCAAGTCTTAGATCACAAACTCAATGCAAACAAATCCTTTAAAAGTTCGGACAGCACTTCCCCTACATTTGCTAACTTTTCCAGCCATCATGGCTTCATTATTTCCTCAGCCAGTCCCAAAGGTACACACACAACAACAAGTTCATCCATAGTCATTCAGCAAGCTCCAAGTAATACTAGTGCAAGTCAAGCTAGGGGGAAAAAAAATCCGGAAATGAAACTTAAGCTCAAAACCAGAAAAACAGTTTTGACGTCATTTTGCGGTAATGGTACCAAAGGCGTTATGATTGTCGGAAGAAGGTGCAAGACCCACCGTTTCGAAGATAAGAGATAGGTCTACAACAATGTAAAAGGCCACTCAGTCCAAATCGTAGCACAACTAGGTCAAATGTGCCAAATACTCAACCGGAAACACCAAAAACAGGTTTACAAATCACATAATGCTGTAATTACTATAACTCAGTCTATACAGGTCCAAATGCCGAAATTCCAAAGGCATATGGTAGCTAAGACATCCAGCTACATTTCATCAGAAGACACCAACACCTAAATCCAAAGCAATTCCAGTCAAAATGGCCAATTACAAGTGCAGTTTTCGCATTCTGATCAACCCAGAACAGCAACAGTAAAATCGGCATATCTCACTCTACACTAATCCAAATGACCTGAAATTTTACAGGCACTTCAAACTCATCAATACCTACAACTTTCATGTTTTGATCAAAGTCCAATTCGGCCTCTAACATGGTGCAATAAATTCGGGCAGAATGAAGAACTACAAAACCTAATTTTCTGAAATTTCTTCCAAAACAGAAATTGATTGCACTTAATCACTTTTTCCACCTCCTAGAGTCATTAAACATCATTTCCAATCATCATACATGACCACCCAATCATATCCCTATGAAAACAGAAAAATCCCCAAAAATAATAAAACTTCACCAATTCAACCAAACTCAAGAAATAATCCATGAAATTGCATCTTATAACACCACTAATCATGAATTGAACATCATTAGAGGAAGGAGAGGTGTTCATCCACCACTTACCTTAGCAAAACAAGAGGGAGAGCTACTTGTCACCTTAAGCTTCCAAACAACTTCACCAAACAACTCACTATCACTAAAAGAAGAGGTTTTATGGAGTAGAAACTAGATCAAGCAAGTGTTTTGGAGGATTTGAGCTAGATAATTGCCAAACTTTGAAGAGGTTTTTTCTTCCTTCTTTGCTAGAGAGAGAATCAGCCAAGAGGTTGAAGACAAGAATGAATTTTGTGTGATTTTTAAGATATTTAAGCAATTGGTCAAAAAGTCAAGAAAATGAATACTAAGTCATAAGCTATTTCCAATACAATGGTGACACTTGTCACCTCCATAAATGCAATCTTATCTTTTCTTTTTCCTCTCACATCAATCAATTCACATCCTCTACTTATCCCTTAACACCCGATAAATTTTACACAGTATCCGGAATTTAACCTAATTGGCCGAATTTTTACGAACTTTTCGCACTTGTGGGTCCCACGTCCGTTATATATTCTTAATTTTCTAAAAACTCTCCAATACTAGGAAAATCATTTTAAAACTATTTTTGCTCATAAACTTTATCTGGGGAATTTTTCTAATCAAGAAAATGTAGAAAAACGGGCGATTAAAAAAATTAACCCTAGAAAATTACAAAATTTTCGGGTTCTCAAACTCATTTTTTTTTCGGGGCGTCACAATCTCCCCTCCTTAAAAGAATGTCGTCCTCGACATTCCCTCTTGTACCAATCAAGTCAAGACATCCCGCACAAATCTCTCAAGAGTCAAATCAAACCCACAGTCCGGCATCCTAAACTTCAAGCCTAGGATACACTACAGAGATCTGAAGCCTAAGCTCTGATACCAACTGTGACGGCCCCACCTCCCCCTGAGGCGAACCAGAGGGTTCGGCGGGCCGCCTGCCCAGCTCTCGCCGGGACTCAGTCGTTCACTACAATCCTCAAATGAATTACAATATAAATCTCAAATATACATCACATGGTCCACAAACATACATCCAAGTCTCCAATAATTACATGTCACAAATGCAGCGGAAACTGATTCCAATCGTGGAATGTATACTTACATCCATATCAATTTCAAATATTTATACAAGACCAACTCGTACATAAAATAGATCCAAACTTAAACTGTACACGATATAAGCCATCCAGTCACGTGAATAAGCACAACAAGCCCTTCCTTCGCCTTGAGCCCTGTGGGGGGGGAAATAAAACATTTTTGGGGTGAGCTAAAAGCCCAGTGAGTAACCAGTAAAATCAGTAATCAAATAGTTTTCACAAAAATTCATTTCATTGATGTCATGGTTCAGAAATCAGATGTACGTATTTTTGCTCTCGTGAGCCAGTGAAATCATTGTAATGTTTTAGAAGTTCAATAAGTAACCGGGGGTAAAAATGTAATTTTGTTACAGGTCAACATTTGCACAGTGAGAGTAAAACAAAAGAAGAAAATGACATCACATGGTAATTCCACAAAGCTCAATGAGCTAAAATCTCAATAAGGTTCCGAACATGAAATTTCATAACAAAGCCAACACATTAACCATCAATAATCAATAATTCAAGAAACATTTACAATGGAAAGCGATAGTAACATATTCATTAAAAGGATACCGCTCACATGGAGCTATTCATTTGTTCGTTCCCCTGACATTTCCCCTTATTCCTCCAATTATTTGAAAATTTCATTTTTATAAATAAACCCTCGTTCATCTTTTTATTCGTTCATCCCCTTTTCCGGACGTTGACCGGACTCCACCCATCCGACGTTGGCCGGACTCCACCCATCCGGACGTAGCCGGACTACAAGGTAATACTCGAGTATACCAAATTCACCCAGGGTCACCATATCGCCCGACCGAGTCCGCTTCTGGCTCGAGTCGATCGGTAACGAAGGGCAGTGGCCAGTTCAGCCAAAAGGCTTACATCATGCGCAACTAGCATTTAATCATTAATCATTGAAAATTCATATTTATTTAGGTCGAGTGCGATAAAGTACACACTCGCCTAGAAAACTCGTTTTAACAATCATCGAAAGTACTTAACACATTTTCAATTAATAATGACAAGCCAATAAGTCAAGAATTACAGCAACCAAGGGACACTCATATGCAAGTACGCATGATATGCAAGAAAACAGTTCAAAAGTAACTTTTGGAAACAGTTTAAAAGTAAATAATGCAGGAAACGGTTCATAAAGAACTTCAGAAATAGTTTGAGGTCACTCACCTCAATGGCTCAGAAATCATCCATCATGTATCATTGCCTTGCTCAAACCCAAGTCTTAGATCACAAACTCAATGCAAACAAATCCTTTAAAAGTTCGGACAGCACTTCCCCTACATTTGCTAACTTTTCCAGCCATCATGGCTTCATTATTTCCTCAGCCAGTCCCAAAGGTACACACACAACAACAAGTTCATCCATAGTCATTCAGCAAGCTCCAAGTAATACTAGTGCAAGTCAAGCTAGGGGGAAAAAAAATCCGGAAATGAAACTTAAGCTCAAAACCAGAAAAACAGTTTTGACGTCATTTTGCGGTAATGGTACCAAAGGCGTTATGATTGTCGGAAGAAGGTGCAAGACCCACCGTTTCGAAGATAAGAGATAGGTCTACAACAATGTAAAAGGCCACTCAGTCCAAATCGTAGCACAACTAGGTCAAATGTGCCAAATACTCAACCGGAAACACCAAAAACAGGTTTACAAATCACATAATGCTGTAATTACTATAACTCAGTCTATACAGGTCCAAATGCCGAAATTCCAAAGGCATATGGTAGCTAAGACATCCAGCTACATTTCATCAGAAGACACCAACACCTAAATCCAAAGCAATTCCAGTCAAAATGGCCAATTACAAGTGCAGTTTTCGCATTCTGATCAACCCAGAACAGCAACAGTAAAATCGGCATATCTCACTCTACACTAATCCAAATGACCTGAAATTTTACAGGCACTTCAAACTCATCAATACCTACAACTTTCATGTTTTGATCAAAGTCCAATTCGGCCTCTAACATGGTGCAATAAATTCGGGCAGAATGAAGAACTACAAAACCTAATTTTCTGAAATTTCTTCCAAAACAGAAATTGATTGCACTTAATCACTTTTTCCACCTCCTAGAGTCATTAAACATCATTTCCAATCATCATACATGACCACCCAATCATATCCCTATGAAAACAGAAAAATCCCCAAAAATAATAAAACTTCACCAATTCAACCAAACTCAAGAAATAATCCATGAAATTGCATCTTATAACACCACTAATCATGAATTGAACATCATTAGAGGAAGGAGAGGTGTTCATCCACCACTTACCTTAGCAAAACAAGAGGGAGAGCTACTTGTCACCTTAAGCTTCCAAACAACTTCACCAAACAACTCACTATCACTAAAAGAAGAGGTTTTATGGAGTAGAAACTAGATCAAGCAAGTGTTTTGGAGGATTTGAGCTAGATAATTGCCAAACTTTGAAGAGGTTTTTTCTTCCTTCTTTGCTAGAGAGAGAATCAGCCAAGAGGTTGAAGACAAGAATGAATTTTGTGTGATTTTTAAGATATTTAAGCAATTGGTCAAAAAGTCAAGAAAATGAATACTAAGTCATAAGCTATTTCCAATACAATGGTGACACTTGTCACCTCCATAAATGCAATCTTATCTTTTCTTTTTCCTCTCACATCAATCAATTCACATCCTCTACTTATCCCTTAACACCCGATAAATTTTACACAGTATCCGGAATTTAACCTAATTGGCCGAATTTTTACGAACTTTTCGCACTTGTGGGTCCCACGTCCGTTATATATTCTTAATTTTCTAAAAACTCTCCAATACTAGGAAAATCATTTTAAAACTATTTTTGCTCATAAACTTTATCTGGGGAATTTTTCTAATCAAGAAAATGTAGAAAAACGGGCGATTAAAAAAATTAACCCTAGAAAATTACAAAATTTTCGGGTTCTCAAACTCATTTTTTTTTCGGGGCGTCACAATCTCCCCTCCTTAAAAGAATGTCGTCCTCGACATTCCCTCTTGTACCAATCAAGTCAAGACATCCCGCACAAATCTCTCAAGAGTCAAATCAAACCCACAGTCCGGCATCCTAAACTTCAAGCCTAGGATACACTACAGAGATCTGAAGCCTAAGCTCTGATACCAACTGTGACGGCCCCACCTCCCCCTGAGGCGAACCAGAGGGTTCGGCGGGCCGCCTGCCCAGCTCTCGCCGGGACTCAGTCGTTCACTACAATCCTCAAATGAATTACAATATAAATCTCAAATATACATCACATGGTCCACAAACATACATCCAAGTCTCCAATAATTACATGTCACAAATGCAGCGGAAACTGATTCCAATCGTGGAATGTATACTTACATCCATATCAATTTCAAATATTTATACAAGACCAACTCGTACATAAAATAGATCCAAACTTAAACTGTACACGATATAAGCCATCCAGTCACGTGAATAAGCACAACAAGCCCTTCCTTCGCCTTGAGCCCTGTGGGGGGGGAAATAAAACATTTTTGGGGTGAGCTAAAAGCCCAGTGAGTAACCAGTAAAATCAGTAATCAAATAGTTTTCACAAAAATTCATTTCATTGATGTCATGGTTCAGAAATCAGATGTACGTATTTTTGCTCTCGTGAGCCAGTGAAATCATTGTAATGTTTTAGAAGTTCAATAAGTAACCGGGGGTAAAAATGTAATTTTGTTACAGGTCAACATTTGCACAGTGAGAGTAAAACAAAAGAAGAAAATGACATCACATGGTAATTCCACAAAGCTCAATGAGCTAAAATCTCAATAAGGTTCCGAACATGAAATTTCATAACAAAGCCAACACATTAACCATCAATAATCAATAATTCAAGAAACATTTACAATGGAAAGCGATAGTAACATATTCATTAAAAGGATACCGCTCACATGGAGCTATTCATTTGTTCGTTCCCCTGACATTTCCCCTTATTCCTCCAATTATTTGAAAATTTCATTTTTATAAATAAACCCTCGTTCATCTTTTTATTCGTTCATCCCCTTTTCCGGACGTTGACCGGACTCCACCCATCCGACGTTGGCCGGACTCCACCCATCCGGACGTAGCCGGACTACAAGGTAATACTCGAGTATACCAAATTCACCCAGGGTCACCATATCGCCCGACCGAGTCCGCTTCTGGCTCGAGTCGATCGGTAACGAAGGGCAGTGGCCAGTTCAGCCAAAAGGCTTACATCATGCGCAACTAGCATTTAATCATTAATCATTGAAAATTCATATTTATTTAGGTCGAGTGCGATAAAGTACACACTCGCCTAGAAAACTCGTTTTAACAATCATCGAAAGTACTTAACACATTTTCAATTAATAATGACAAGCCAATAAGTCAAGAATTACAGCAACCAAGGGACACTCATATGCAAGTACGCATGATATGCAAGAAAACAGTTCAAAAGTAACTTTTGGAAACAGTTTAAAAGTAAATAATGCAGGAAACGGTTCATAAAGAACTTCAGAAATAGTTTGAGGTCACTCACCTCAATGGCTCAGAAATCATCCATCATGTATCATTGCCTTGCTCAAACCCAAGTCTTAGATCACAAACTCAATGCAAACAAATCCTTTAAAAGTTCGGACAGCACTTCCCCTACATTTGCTAACTTTTCCAGCCATCATGGCTTCATTATTTCCTCAGCCAGTCCCAAAGGTACACACACAACAACAAGTTCATCCATAGTCATTCAGCAAGCTCCAAGTAATACTAGTGCAAGTCAAGCTAGGGGGAAAAAAAATCCGGAAATGAAACTTAAGCTCAAAACCAGAAAAACAGTTTTGACGTCATTTTGCGGTAATGGTACCAAAGGCGTTATGATTGTCGGAAGAAGGTGCAAGACCCACCGTTTCGAAGATAAGAGATAGGTCTACAACAATGTAAAAGGCCACTCAGTCCAAATCGTAGCACAACTAGGTCAAATGTGCCAAATACTCAACCGGAAACACCAAAAACAGGTTTACAAATCACATAATGCTGTAATTACTATAACTCAGTCTATACAGGTCCAAATGCCGAAATTCCAAAGGCATATGGTAGCTAAGACATCCAGCTACATTTCATCAGAAGACACCAACACCTAAATCCAAAGCAATTCCAGTCAAAATGGCCAATTACAAGTGCAGTTTTCGCATTCTGATCAACCCAGAACAGCAACAGTAAAATCGGCATATCTCACTCTACACTAATCCAAATGACCTGAAATTTTACAGGCACTTCAAACTCATCAATACCTACAACTTTCATGTTTTGATCAAAGTCCAATTCGGCCTCTAACATGGTGCAATAAATTCGGGCAGAATGAAGAACTACAAAACCTAATTTTCTGAAATTTCTTCCAAAACAGAAATTGATTGCACTTAATCACTTTTTCCACCTCCTAGAGTCATTAAACATCATTTCCAATCATCATACATGACCACCCAATCATATCCCTATGAAAACAGAAAAATCCCCAAAAATAATAAAACTTCACCAATTCAACCAAACTCAAGAAATAATCCATGAAATTGCATCTTATAACACCACTAATCATGAATTGAACATCATTAGAGGAAGGAGAGGTGTTCATCCACCACTTACCTTAGCAAAACAAGAGGGAGAGCTACTTGTCACCTTAAGCTTCCAAACAACTTCACCAAACAACTCACTATCACTAAAAGAAGAGGTTTTATGGAGTAGAAACTAGATCAAGCAAGTGTTTTGGAGGATTTGAGCTAGATAATTGCCAAACTTTGAAGAGGTTTTTTCTTCCTTCTTTGCTAGAGAGAGAATCAGCCAAGAGGTTGAAGACAAGAATGAATTTTGTGTGATTTTTAAGATATTTAAGCAATTGGTCAAAAAGTCAAGAAAATGAATACTAAGTCATAAGCTATTTCCAATACAATGGTGACACTTGTCACCTCCATAAATGCAATCTTATCTTTTCTTTTTCCTCTCACATCAATCAATTCACATCCTCTACTTATCCCTTAACACCCGATAAATTTTACACAGTATCCGGAATTTAACCTAATTGGCCGAATTTTTACGAACTTTTCGCACTTGTGGGTCCCACGTCCGTTATATATTCTTAATTTTCTAAAAACTCTCCAATACTAGGAAAATCATTTTAAAACTATTTTTGCTCATAAACTTTATCTGGGGAATTTTTCTAATCAAGAAAATGTAGAAAAACGGGCGATTAAAAAAATTAACCCTAGAAAATTACAAAATTTTCGGGTTCTCAAACTCATTTTTTTTTCGGGGCGTCACACAGTGGATACTTATTCTTGATTGTTACATTATTTAGACCCCGATAGTCAATGCACATCCTCAAGGTTCCATCCTTTTTCTTCACAAATAGTACAGGAGCTCCCCAAGGAGACTCACTCTCGTGAATGAAACCGCGCTCCAACAGATCTTGCAATTGCAACTTAAGCTCCTTAAGTTCTGCAGGCGCCATTCGGTAAGGGGTTTTTGAGATAGGTGCAGTTCCAGGTAAAAGATCAATTCGAAATTCTATCTCTCTTTCCGGCGGTAGGGCTACTAACTCGTCAGGAAATACATCCGAAAATTCCCTCACTATGGTCACATCTTCTACCTTTAACTTATCCGTAGGGGTATTAATTGAGAAGGCCAAAAATCCTTGCGCCCCTCTACTTATCAATTTCCTAGCTCGAATGCCCGAAATGAGAGCAGATAAGGCTAACCTACCCCTTATATCTAACCTTAAGGTTGCCTCGCCAGGAATGCGAAATTCAACTATTTTCGTTTTACAGTCCAGTTGGGCGTTATATTTGGCTAACCAGTCCATACCCAGGATTACGTCGTACCCCTTAATGGATAAGCTAATCAAGTCCCCTAGAAACTTCCTTTCACCTACCCATACATCGCAATCCTTATAAACCATACTAGTCACCAAACGTTGATTCCCCGTAGGTGTACTAACCTCTAAGTCATATGGTAAGCTAGCAGGTTTTATATCGATGCCACACATGAAATCAGGGTTAAGAAACGAATGAGTGGCACCCGGATCAATTAAAACTTTGGCAAAGCGGTGGAATATAGGGATCGTACCTTCCACCACCTCGGAAGACTCCGGGACCTGATGGGGCTCTAAGGAATACACCCTAGCTGGCACCTTTGGTTTGGATCCGTCTCCCTTGGCTGGTCCAGTATTGGTCCTCGACGGTAGCTGACTTCCCTTTCCGTCTTGTTTCAAGACCGGGCATGTAGCCAGTTGATGGTCCGCACTTCCACACCGCAGGCACTTACCCAGTTTCCTCCAGCAATCATCTTCGGTGTGGTTTGCTTTCCCACAGTGCCCACAGGGACCGCGAGGTGCCAAAGCCGAGCCACTCCGAGCGTTTCCCCTTTGTCCTCGCCCAGCTTGGCCGCCCCTGAACGGAGTCCCTCTGCCTGATCCAGATTGTCGACCACCTCCCGGGCCTCGTCCAAACTTAGAGGGAGTGCTCTTCTCACCCTGTCCAGATGTACTCCCAGGAAAACCACGCTTTTCAGCCTGGAAGTTTCGGACCTGAAGCCGTGCACTCTCAACCCGTTGGGCCTTCTCCATTGCCTCGCTAAATGTAGTGATTTGAGCCGCCGCGAGGTCTTTCTGGATCTCCACATTCAAACCCTGAATGAAGCGCCTCACCCGTCGTTGCTCAGTCATGATCAGTTCAGGCGCGAATTTGGACAGACGGGTAAACTGGCTCTCGTACTCCGCCACCGTCTGAGCCCCTTGCCGGAGCCGGATAAACTCGTCCTCCTTCCTCTCCTGGACTAAAGGAGGGAAAAACTTGGCATTGAATTCTCGGATGAAGTTCACCCAAGTCCTCTGTGTCTGCTCCCGCTCCCATTTCTGCCTAATTACGTTCCACCAGGAACGGGCAGCCCCCTCGAGTTGGAACACGGCAAAAGTTACCTGCCGTTCGTCCGGATAGTGTAAAGCCGCGAATATGTCTACCATCTTCTCCAGCCATTTCTCAGCAACATCAGGGTCGGGTCCCCCAATAAACTTTGGCGGAGAAAACTTTTGAAACCGTTCTAGCGCTCTATCTTCACTCTCGACATGATGGCCAGGGTTTCCGGGGTTAGGGTTTGGGTTCTGGCCCTGTTGTTGCACTACTTGTGCGAGTAGGTTGGTCATTTGCTGCATGGCAGCAGCTATTTGTACATTGGGGTCTAATTGCGGTCCAGGGTTAGGTCCAGTAGAGGGTTCCCCCGTTTCCCTAACCGGTGCGGTTTGTCTAGTTCCGCGCCCGCGTCCCCGACCACTTCGTGTTCCTTCCATAAATTCACTCGGTCTAGGCAAAAGTACTAAACCAACGCAGTAATAAAGCAGGTAAGTAACCAATAAACTTTCACTTAACACATATTGATACATTTCAAACAGGGTCACAAGCACACATATATACAAGCCAAACATATATATACAAGCAGTCAGTCAAGTACGGCCAAAGCACGTACGTACACAAAAGATCCACCTGAGGATAGGCCGATCAAAAGAGATTTACACGTAGCTAACTCTACATCCAAAACGGGTAGCTAAGGCTCTATCCCTATCCGCCTTGTTCACAAGACCAAAACTATCTATAACAACTCTAGGAGTCATAGCCTAGCCCGAAGATGAGCTATGAGACCCACTCGACGGAGTGGATCCAACCCTAGCCTCAGACCCCGCACAGGAGTCCTTATCGCTCACTCCTTCCACCACCTCGGCACAGAGGTTTAGGATTGCAGCGGCTCGAGTCCTCACCTTCCGACCCCTCTTAGACTCGCGCTCACGCGCCTCCCTCAGCTGGGCACAGAGGTCATCGACTCTATCCTCCGCCTCTAGTACATCGTACTTCAGATCCTCTATCCTTTTGGCTTGCCCCTCGTTGGCCGCCTTTAACTGATTCACCTCAACCTCAAGCTTGGCATTAGCTTTTGCCAGCTCCTTTCTTTCCTTCACAACTGCCAAAACGAGGGCATTCGGGTAAGCATACTTCTCCTTACACGCGCACCGCCGAAGACGGTTAGACGGGCTCCAACGAATAACGGCCCCCTTTGGCCGGGTCTGGTACTTAATCATCGGGAGCGCTACACGGGGTCGCTTGGCCGCAGGGCCATCACTAGGTCCACTGGAACTGTCCATCCTACACCAAAAGTGTAAAAATAAGAATCAATAAGCTTAAAAACCATAAACAATAAACCCTCAGATCAAGCATTCCTATAACACCCAGGCTAATTCAAACCTAGGCTCTGATACCACCTGTGACAACCCCACCTTCCCCTAAGGCGAACCAAAGGGGTTAGCGGACTGCCTGCCCAGCTCTCGCCAGGACTAACGATACGGTTTACGTCAATCTAAAACGTTCCGGAACATACCATTGCGCGCAAACAAGTCAAAACACAAAATAAAAAAAATGAAAAAACGGAAGCCGAAATTTATCTAAACCATAGCCAAGCATATATATACAATGGAAATCAACATTTACAACCATAATGGCATGCCAAAACCATTCATTAAGGAGTACACATTCGATTTGCCTATCAAAAGGAAATGAACCCGTTATACATTAGGGTTTCACTTCAAGAGCTATACAAAAGACATTTACAAGCTCAGTATGGCAATTGACTATCCAGTCCATTTTCAAAAGCAATTATATCCCTGTAAGGAAAACAAATAACACGGAATGAGCCAAAGCCCAGTGGTATACCACCCAATAAGCAATCAAAGTCATATAAGAATGAACCTTCATTTAAAGTGCACAAATAAGCAATGAAGGAAAACGGTAAAAGGATACGGTCGGCTCTCAAGAGCCCATTTCCACGCTTGCAATCTTGAACCAACCTCATTGACTCTCCGTCAATGTTAAAATACCAAACCGTAGACAACTCTTTACTTCCATTCCTTCCACCCAACATACCCCAACCGGGCCCGCACTCCATTCAGTAATATTTTTGGTAATACTCGAGTTTACCGGAACCAAGGGTCTCATTACCACAAGGTTCCCCAGTACAGTCCCCGTGGCAATTCAATCTTCACGACCAAACCCTCGCCGGCTCGATTCAATTGACTACCAAACGGGGTTGAGCTCAGTGATACAGTAAAGTAGTAGGACAACCGTCCAAACAACCCAATTCAGTTTCCATGCATGGAATTCAGTATCTCATATAACAAATGCAGTATTTCAGTGGAACAGTAGATAGCTATGAAGAAAATCACAAGGGGTGAGAGCGGTCAAGTACACCCTCACCTCAATCACTTTCAATAACCAATTAAGCCTTCAAGGCATCAAATACACAGCACAAAGCCACATTATAGCAAGTAAGTGAGTAGTATACTCACCAAGCGAGAAAGTGGTGTTTCATACACCGTGGTCACCAATCCGCCGTGAACTACCGTCACGCCCTAGAATCACGCAACAAATGCAATGAGACTCGATAACGAGTCGTATAGCAATGCTTAACACAACCCCAATAGGGTTTCGTATGCACAAATAAGCATGATAGTAAACCAGAAATTAAGAAAGGGCTTTAACTTAAGCCTTAATAAGAAAATCGGTTTTGCCGTCATAATGCGGTAATGGTACAACTCTCACTACAAATATCGGTTGGGGCTGTAAGACCCACCGTTTCGAAGCTATGGAACAGGGCTACAACAATGTAGAAGGTCACTCAATCCAGTTCCTAGCTTAACTAGGTCGAAAATGCCAAATACTTACACAGAATTCCTAAAACAGGTTCGCAAAACACAAAAAACTGTAATCGGTATATCTCAGTCCATACAAGTCCAAATGCCGAAATTCCAAAGGCATAAGTTAGCTACGTCATCCAACTACATTTCATCAGAAGACACCAACTCCAAAATCTAAACCAATACCAGTCAAAATGGCCAATTACTATCGCAGTTTTCGCATTCTGTCCAAAGCAGAACAGCTACAGTAATTTCGTAATATCTCATTCCGCATTAATCCAAATGACCTGAAATTTTGCAGGCACATCAACCTCATCAATACGTACAACTTTCATGTTTTGAGCAAAGTCAAATTCGGCCTCTAACACAGTGATCTAAAACCGGACAGAATTGGGGCTTCAAGAACCCTAACTTTCCAATTTTCCATCCAAATCCAAAATTAGTTGCATTTTCCTATCCAATACACCTCATAGAGTCATTATCAACCATTACCATTCATCATGCAAAGCCACAACCTTCATTTCATATTAAACCAGAAAAATTCTCAATAAAATGAAAACTTCACCAAAACAAACCCAATCAAGAAACAAATCACATATTACTCCTCTCATGCCTCCATTAAGCACAAAATAAGCATCATTAGAGATAGTAGGGTGTTTCAAGCTTCACTTACCAAGAACCAAGAGAGAGAGGGATGTTGACCACCTTAGGCCTTCAAACAAATCTCACCAAACTACTTACTAACACTAGAAGGAAAGTTTTTATGGAGTGAAATCAACTCTAAGCTTTGGTTTGTGGTAGATTGGACCAAATGGAAGCTTGCAAAAATGGAGAAGTTCCCTTCCTTCTTGAGCTAAGGAGAGCCGGCCAACAAGAGAAGAAAAATGGTGATTTTTGGTGAATTTTTGGATATTTACTTAGTTGGGTCAAAAGTCAAAAAAAAAATGTCAAAAGGTGAATAGTGTTTCATAAAAGGTATCCAATAAGAAAGTGACAAGTGTCACCCTATTAAATGCAATCTTATCATTCTTTTCTCTCTCACATCAATCACTTCATATACTCCACTTATCCCTTAACACCCGATAAATTTTATACAGTATCCGAAACTTAACCTTATTGGCCGATTTTTTCCGAACTTTTCGCACTAGTGGGTCCCACGTCCACTATTTACTCTTAATTTTCTAAAAATTCTCCAATGCTAGAAAAATCATCTTAAAACTATAATTGCTCATAAAATCCACTAAGAAAATATTTCTAAGCCAGAAAATGCAGAAAACATGCAATTAAGGGGAAATAAACCCTAGGAAAATATTAGGGTTTTACGGGTTCTCACAGGAACCCTATTTGGTGGTATTTGGAATTGGTTTATGACAAGTAATCGAGTCTTATTGTGCTTATTTGAATGTTTTAGGACGTGACGGTGGTCCAAGACGCTCTTTGGGCGGTGGTTTATGAAATATCATTTGCTTGCTTGGTGAGTGTCCACTCACTTGTTGTTTACAATGTGGCTTTGGTATATGTGAACTTGATGCCTTGAAGGCTTATTTGCTCCTTTGAACTTAATTAAGTAAGGGTGTACTTGATCGCCCTCACCCATTTGGTATCTCGTATGACTGTCTACTATTTTACTGTAATGATTGAATGATACATGAAATACTGAACTGGTTCATGAATTTGGTGTCACTTGGACGAGTATCCAACGACCATTACTGATACGACTGAGCTCAACCCCATTGGTAGTCGATTTGTGACGGCCCCACCTCCCCCTAGGGCGTACCCCAGGGTTCGGCGGGTCGCATGCCCAACTCTCGCCGGGACTTAGTCGTTCACTACAGTCCTCAAACAATTTATAATATAAATCTCAAATATACATCAAATTCTCCAAGAATTACATATCACAAATCCACTCAAGTCCAAACATTTATACAATCCCTAATAACCACTATTACACAAGATGAAATTCAAAACTCAAACCAACATGAGATAATCCATCCGGTCGCATGAATACGTGCTACAAACACTTCCTTCGCCACGAGCCCTGTGGAGGGGAATAAAATATTTTTGGGGTGAGCTAGAAGCTCAGCGAGTAACCATTAAAATCAATAATCAAATCGGTTTAACAATATTTCATTTCAATGATGTTATAAATCAAATGATAAGTCCAGAAACAATTATAACATTTACAATACATTAAAATGGAGTATCAATAATTCAAGAAACATTTACAATAGAAAGTGAAAGTAACATTCATTAAAAGGATATGGCTCACATGGAGCTATTCGTTTGTTCGTTCGTTCCCCTGATATTTCCCCTTATTCCTCCAATCGTTTGAAAATACATTTTTTGTAAGTAGAATCCCTCGTTCATCCTTTTGTTCGTTCATCCCCTTTTCCGGACGTTGACCGGACTCCACCCATCCGACCATTGGCCGGACTCCACCCATCCGGACGTAGCCGGACTACAAGGTAATACTCGAGTATACCAAATTCACCCAGGGTCACCATATCGCCCGACCGAGTCCGCTTCTGGCTCGAGTCGATCGGTAACGAAGGGTATTGGCTAGTTCAGCCCAAAGGCTCACATCATGCGCGACTAGCATTTAATCATTAATCATTGAAAATTTCATATTTATTTAGGTCGAGTGCGATAAAGTACATACTCGCCTAGAAAACTCGTTTTAACAATCATTGAAAGCACTTAACACATTATCAATCAATAATAACAAGCTAATAAGTCAAGAAATACAGCAAACAAGGAACACTCATATGCAAGCACGCATGATATGCAAGAAAATAGTTCAAAAGCAACTTTGGAAACAGTTTAAAGGTAAATAATGCAAGAAAACGGTACAAAAGTAACTTTGGAAACAGTTCAAAAGTAAATAATGCAGGAAACGGTTCATAAATAACTTCATAAATAGTTTGAGGTCACTCACCTCCATGGCTCAGAAACCATCCATCATATATCATTGCCTTGCTCAAATCCAAGTCTTAGATCACAAACTCAATGCAAACAAGTCCTTTAAAAGTTCGGACAGCACTTCCCTAAATTTGCTTACTTTTTCAGCCATCATGGCTTCATTATTTCCTCAGCCAGTCCCAATGGTACACACACAACAAGAAGTTCATCCAATAGCCATTCAGCAAGCTCCAAGTAGTACAAAGACAAGTCAAGCTAGGGAAAAGTCCGGAAATGAAAGTTAAGCTCAAAACCAGAAAAACAGTTTTGACGTCCTTTTGCGGTAATGGCACCAAAGGCACTAAGATTATCGGATGAAGGTGCAAGATACACCATTTCGAAGCTAAGAGATAGGGGTACAATATTTTAGAAGGTCACTCAACCCAGTTTCGAGTGTAAACAGGTCAAAAATGCAAGATACCACATCAAAAATGTAAAATAGATTCACCAAAACGCATTCTAGTGGAAACATCATAACTCAGGCTCTACAAGTCCAAATCCAGAAATTCTAAAAGTAGCTGAAAACTAAGAAACAGGGCTAAATTTCATCAGAAGGCCTCAACAACCAATTCGAAAGCAATTCCATCCAAAACAACCAATTACAGGCGCAATTCTTACATTCGGCTAAAACCAGAACAGCAATAGAAATTTCAACTTTTCTCACTCTACACTACTCCGATTGACCTGAAATTTTGTAGGCACCTATAAAATACCATTCTATACAACTTTCATGTTTTAAACCATGGCCAATTCGGCCTCTATCTATGAGCTACAAATTCGGGCAGAATGAAGAACATCAAACCCTGACTTTCCAAGATTTCTTCCAAAACAGAAATTGTTTGCAATTAACCACTTTTTCCACCTCATAGAGTCCTTAAACATCATTTCCAATCATCATATATAACCACACAACCATGTTCATATTAAAACAGAAAAAATCCCCAAAAATTATAAAACTTCACCAATTCAACCAAAATCAAGATATAATCCATAAAAGCTGCACCTTATACCACCACTAATCATCAATTGAACATCATTAGAGGAAGGAGAGGGGTCCTTCACAACTCACCTTAGCAATACAAGAGATAGAGCAACTAGTCACCTTAGCTTTCCAAACAACTTCACAACCAAGCTCAACTCCACCAAACTAAGAGGTTTTATGGAGTAATTGGAAGATTAATCGGTTGATTTGAGAGATTGAACAAGATTGGAGACCAAAATTGTGGAGAGTTTTCTTCCTTTCTTTGAGCAAGAAAGTCGGCCAAGAGAGATTGAAATAAGAGCTTATTTTGGTCAATTTTTGATATTTATTTGGTAAAGGTAAAGTTATGAATAGTAGTCAAATGTCAAGACTAAATCTTATGGTGACACTTGTCACCTTTTGGTTCAAAACTTATCTTTTTGTCTCTCCAATACAAATATCTTAACTGTGACGCCCCGAAAAAAAAATGAATTTGAGAACCCGGAAATTTTCTAATTTTCTAGGGTTTATTTTTTTAACGCCCGCCTTTTCCATATTTTCTTGATTAGAAAAATTCCCCAGATAAAGTTTATGAGCAAAAATAGTTTTAAAATGGTTTTTCTAGTATCGGTTAGTTTTTGAGAAATTAAAAGCGTATTTTGGACGTGGGACCCGCAAGTGCGGTAAATGCATTATAATTTTTGACAACTTGTTAGAATTTTGTATTAAGTGATATTATTTTCCAAGGTGTTAAGATATTTGTATTGGAGAGACAAAAAGATAAGGTTTAAACCAAAAGGTGACAAGTGTCACCATATGATTAATTCTTACTTTTGACTACTATTCATGCCTTTACCAATTTAAGCAAAAATTGACTAAAACTATCTTCATTTTCTCCTCTCTTGGCTGAAATTCTTGAAGAGCAAAAGAAAGAAAAGCTCTCAATTTCTTCCTTCTATTTCTTGCTCAATCTTCAAATCCAACCAATAAAACTCCAAATCATTCCATAAAATCTCTTTGCTAAGTGATCTTGAGCTTGGTTGTGAAGTTGTTTGGAAAGCTAAGGTGATTTGTTGCTCTATCTCTTGTATGGCTAAGGTGAGTAGTGGATGAATGTGAGAACCCGTAAAACCCTAATTATTTTCCTAGGGTTTATTTCCCCTTAATTGCATGTTTTCTGCATTTTCTGGCTTAGAAATATTTTCTTAGTGAATTTTATGAGCAATTATAGTTTTAAGATGATTTTCCTAGCAGTGGAGAAATTTTAGAAAATTAAGAGTAAATAGTGGACGTGGGACCCACTAGTGCGAAAAGTTCGGAAAAATTCGGCCAATAAGGTTAAGTTTTGGATACTGGAGTTAATTTATCGGGTGTTAAGAGATAAGTAGAGGATGTTATTTGGATTGGTATGAGGGGGAAACAAAGAGATAGAGATTCATTTATGAAGTAACAAGTGTCACCATTTGATTGGTTGGACACTATTCACTTTTTGACTTTTTTACCAAGTGATTAAATATCTTAAAATTTCACAAAAATCACCATTTCTTCTCTCTCTCATGGCCGAACCTCTTGCAAGGAAAAGGAAGAAAACTTCTCCAAGTTTCAAGCTTCAAACTAGCTCAAATCTTCCAAGAAAATTACTTAAACTAGTTTCTACTCCATAAATTCCCTCTAGTTGGTGCTAGTAAGTGATTTGGTGAAATTTTTTTGGAGAAGCTAAGGTGTCCACAATCCCTCTCTCTCTTGATTTCTTGGTAAGTGTTGCTTGAACACCCTACTACCTCTAATAATGGTTATATGATGCTTAGAAGTGGCTTGAGTGTTTGAAAATGTGATTTATCTCTTGATTTGGCTTGTTTTGGTGAAGTTTTTATTTTATTGGGAATTTTTCTGGTTTAATATGATCTTGATGTTGGGGGCTTGTATGATGAATTGTAATGGTTGGAAATGACTCTAGTGAGTGTGAATTGTGGTTAAATGCAATCAATTTTGGATTTGGTGTGAAAAATGGAAAGTTAGGGTTCATAAAATCCCAATTATGTCCGGTTTTAGATCACTGGGTTAGAGGCCGAATTAGACTTTGCTTAAAACATGAAAGTTGTAGGTATTGATGTGTTGGAGGTACCTGTAAAATTTCAGGTCATTTGGATTAATGTAGAATGAGTTATGACGAAATTACTGTAGCTGTTCTGCTTTGGACAGAATGCGAAAACTGCGATAGTAATTGGCCATTTTGACTGGTTTTGGTTTGGATTTTGAAGTTGGTGTCTTCTGATGAAATGTAGTTGGATGTCTTAGCTAACTTATGCCTTTGGAATTTCGGCATTTGGACTTGTATGGACTGAGATATACCGATTACAGTTTTCTGCGTTTTGCAAACCTGTTTTGGGAATTCTGGTATAGTATTTCGTATTTTTGACCTAGTTGGGCCAGGAACTGGATTGAGTGACCTTCTACATTGTTGTAGCCCTGTTTCATAGCTTCGAAACGGTGGTTCTTGCACCCCCATCCGATAACCGTAGAGAATTTTACACCATTACCGCATAATAAGGGCAAAACAGTTTTCTATTTGGGGCCAAGACTAAGGCCATTTTCTAATTTCTGGTTTGCTATTATGCTCATTTATGCATATGAAACCTTATTGGGGTTGTGGTTGGCATTGGTTTATGACTCGTTATCGAGTCTCTTTTAGGGCTTGCTTTCATTTCGATTGTTTCCTAGTTAACTTTTGTACTTGTACCACGTTGAGCCTAGCGAACGGCTTTTGGGAAATGAGATGAATTTTGTGTGAGATGTTGGGACTGATTTGAGGATAGAATGAAGCCTTAATGGCTGGAAAAGTAAGAGATTTAGGGGAAGTGCTGCCCGATTTTCTAGGCCGTTTGGTTCCTTTAAGTTGGGTTTGCCTTTTGGTAGAATGAAAGGCTTTTGGGTTGTTT
This sequence comes from Coffea arabica, assembly GCF_036785885.1. Taxonomy (NCBI): domain Eukaryota; kingdom Viridiplantae; phylum Streptophyta; class Magnoliopsida; order Gentianales; family Rubiaceae; genus Coffea; species Coffea arabica. The sequence goes on along the minus strand of NC_092320.1, from coordinate 43,749,197 downwards.
GCACCTAGGTCTTCATGCTACCTTTTCGTTTCCAAGAAAATCATGTTTTGCACCCTTGCATTAGTAATTATTTGGCGAGGTATACGACTAGTAGTCGAGCCTCACATGTGCATTCTGTTTACTCGATTCTGGAAGTAAAACCTTCAATTGGTTTATTTTGATTATTTTAGGGTTTCTTGGCGATTAAGGCCAATCTGAAGTGAAACTTTTTGAAGTTGAATCGGTGAGTGTACCACTCCCCTTCATTGTTGTTTAACTTGATTTTGCTCTGCAATCTGTTTATTTGTTCGAGACGAGGGTGTACTTTATCACACTCGTTCTCTAGTCTGATCATATGCCAATTTACTATGCAAAAATTTGAATCTGTTATCTATGTCTGCATCTGTTCGGATTTCTATGACCTATGAGCTCAATCCTGTGGCTAAGTTATTCGAGTCGGGCCGGCAAGGGCCTGGACGATTAGATAACGAACCACGGTAGTCTGTTCGGGGATTTTGGGTATTGAGACCCTTGATTCCGGGTATACTCGAGTATTACCAATTCTGTTCGGTTACGGTGAGCGGGCCCGGTAAAGGGGTGTTTGGTGGACGGAATTCGGTGTAAAGAGGGGTCTACGGACGTTTGGTTCTATATACGTTGACGGAGAGTCAACCGATTTGGATCAAGTACTGCGCTGGAAATTTGGCTCCTGAGAGCCACCCGTATCCTTCTGATTTGAATCATTGGTTCCTTTGCTTTACATCTGGCATGTGTATCTGATTTGTAAAATGTGAAATGCCATGATTTTCTGCTATATGTTTGGTACCTCATTGAGCGCAAGCTCACCCCTTTCTGTCCCTTTTGTTTTCCTTACAGGAAAATAAACACTTTTGGTCTGGATTTGACAAATGGCTGCCAAACTGAGCTAGTCGAACATATCTTTTGTATAGCTCATGTATTAAAACCCTAAGTGTACTTTTGGGGCGTTTTCTCTTCTGATTTGGCAAACCGTGTATATGTATCAACTTTTGAAAACTTTTGTATGTCCTTTTGGATTGTAATTGCTAAAGTTCAGATGTGAATGTTTGTTAGCTATTTCGGTTGGGTTCTGACGGGTCGGTTACTATTCATGGCCGACTCCGGATTTCATTTTTTATTTTGGGTTATTTTACCATTTTGACTTGTTTACGCTCGTTTGTAAGTTCCGAATCGCTATAGATAGTTCTGGTCTGCATCGTTAGTCCTGGCGAGAGTTGGGCAGGCAGTCCGCTAACCCCTTTGGTTCGCCCTAGGGGAAAGTGGGGCTGTCACAATGAACACCTCTCCTCCCTCTAATGATGTTAAATTCATGCTTGGTGATAGTATGAGATGCAATTTCATGGATTATTTCTTGAGTTTGGTTGAATTGGTGAAGTTTTATTATTTTTGGGGATTTTTCTGTTTTCATATGGATATGATTAGGTGGTCATGTATGATGATTGGAAATGATGTTTAATGACTCTAGGAGGTGGAAAAAGTGATTAAGTGCAATCAATTTCTGTTTTGGAAGAAATTTAAGAAAATTAGGTTTTGTAGTTCTTCATTCTGCCCGAATTTATTGCACCATGTTAGAGGCCGAATTGGCCTTTCCTTAAAACATGAAAGTTGTAGGTATTGATGAGTTTGAAGTGCCTACAAAATTTCAGGTCATTTGGATTAGTGTAGAGTGAGATATGTCGATTTTACTGTTGCTGTTCTGGGTTGATCAGAATGCGAAAACTGCACTAGTAATTGGCTATTTGGACTGGAATTGGTTTGGATTTTGTTGTTGGTGTCTTCTGATGAAATGTAGCTTAATGTCTTAGCTACCATATGCCTTTGGAATCAATGCATTTGGACCTGTATAGACTGAGTTGTGTTCATTACAGGATAGTACGATTTGGGAACCTGCAATTACGGTTCAGGTTGTGGTATTCTGCATTTTTGACCTAGTTGTGCTAGGATTTGGACTGAGTGGCCTTCTACATTGTTGTAGCCCTATCTCTTATCTTCGAAACGGTGGGTCTTGTACCTTCATCCGACAATTGTAGTGCCTTTGGTACCATTACCGCAAAATGACGTCAAAACTGTTTTTCTGGTTTTGAGCTTCAGTTTCATTTCCGGATTTTTTTTCCCCCTAGCTTGACTTGCACTAGTATTACTTGGAGCTTGCTGAATGACTATGGATGAACTTGTTGTTGTGTGTGTACCTTTGGGACTGGCTGAGGAAATAATGAAGCCATGATGGCTGGAAAAGTAAGCAAATTTAGGGGAAGTGCTGTCCGAACTTTTAAAGGATTTGTTTGCATTGAGTTTGTGATCTAAGACTTGGGTTTGAGCAAGGCAATGATACATGATGGATGATTTCTGAGCCATGGAGGTGAGTGACCTCAAACTATTTCTAAAGTTATTTATGAACCGTTTCCTGCATTATTTACTTTTGAACTGTTTCCAAAGTTACTTTTGTACCGTTTTCTTGCATTATTTACCTTTAAACTGTTTCCAAAGTTGCTGTTGAACTGTTTTCTTGCATTTCATGCGTGCTTGCATATGAGTGTTCCTTGTTTACTGTATTTCTTGACTTATTGGCTTGTTATTATTGATTGATAATGTGTTAAGTGCTTTCAATGATTGTTAAAACGAGTTTTCTAGGCGAGTGTGTACTTTATCGCACTCGACCTAAATAAATATGAAATTTTCAATGATTAATGATTAAATGCTAGTTGCGCATGAATGTAAGCCGTTTGGCTGAATTGGGCCCTGCCCTTTGTTACCGATCGACTCGAGCCAGAAGCGGACTCGGTCGGGCGATATGGTGACCCTGGGTGTGACGACCCCACCTCCCCCTAAGGCGTACCAAAGGGTTCGGCGGACAGCCTGCCCAGCTCTCGCCAGGACTCACTCACTATCTCTATCGAATAATGTACACACAACCATGAACCATAAAGCGTACCCCTGAAAATCAAACAACTAGTCTATGCTAGACCTTACATATCTCGCACCTCGCTCGTACCCCTGAAAGGAAAACAAATGGAGTGGAATGAGCTAAAAGCCCAGTGAGGTTCCAAATAGCAAATTGACCATTATTTATAAGTACGAGTTTTCGATATAGCAAAGTAACGAGCATAAAGTGTTCATAAATGTGAACAGTAACACGTCAAGTAGCAATCTTGAAATGAGCAAATGTAGAAGTTTTTCAAAAAAAACAATAATCCAATAAACAATAAGTATTCCAAATCATAAGGATACGGATGGCTCTCAGGAGCCAAATTCCCCTTTTCATTACCAGGAGCTTGATCACGTAGTAGTTGACACTCCGTCAACTTTCAAGTAAGTAACCAATCCAGTAGAACACCACTTAAACGACTCTCCGTCCACCGTTCAACCCCCAGCTGGGCCCAAAATCCTCAATAAACACGGGTGGTAATACTCGAGTATACCGATTAGTCGAGGAGATATCACTCCACTCGACAATACAAGAGACCCAGGGTTCGTTACCCAATCGACCAAGCCCTTGCCGGCTCGACTAGAGTAACTCGCCACAGGGTTTCTGGAATTCCAGGAAGTGCGCGCATCATAATCATGTTTATCAAGTCAATTGCAACAATAAACAAGTATATCACGTAAGGGCAAGTGCGATAAAGTACACTCTTGCCCTTACAATTCACGTATATAACATGTAATCAGATTGGTCACGTATCAAGTTCAAGTATCAAGTTCAATTCGGTATTTGAAAGCACTCACCCAAAATATATAGTGCCTTTACTGGTCACTTTCAGGTTATACTCCGAGTTCGGAGTCCAAATCTGCGATAAAACTCAATTTGAGAACTTTGAAACATGACTAGAGTTCGAAACTTAGACGTTTCGTTCAATAAGAATCAAGAAATTGAAATTCACTTGGAGAATACTCGTGAGATACTCGCTCACTTTTTAAATGATAAAACTTTGTAACATTTATACTTGAATTGGTCATGCGAGTCGAAAGTACAAGAGAAAACGTACTTTGAGCAATCATTATTTCATTTCTCAAGGGTACAAGTTCGGCCAAGTCCTAACGTATAACCCTCGATAAACAAGTGGCAAAGGTCCTCGCTAGTTCAAGTGATAATCACTTAACCTTCACTCAAGTCGCAAAGATAGTTTTCTAGACCTCGAGTAAAAATTTGAGCAGCATGCCCTTTGTGTTTACCTAATTTCCAGCCATTTAGGCTTCATTATTTTTCTTCAACAACATCCCAACATCATACAAATCAGCAATTTATGTCAAGAGCCGTTCCATAGGCTCACAATATCATAATAACAAGAATCGCATTAAGTACAAGTGCAGAAATTCACTGTGGCACAAGACAGATTTGACGTACCAAATGCGGAAATAACATATCCAAGGCTACGCTTATCGGATTGAGGCGCAACCTATGCCGTTTCGAATCTAAGACTCAGGGCTACAATGTTCATGAAGGTCACTTAACCCAGTTTCGAGTGTAACCAGGTCAAAAATGCAAGATACTATACCAGGATCACAAAAACAGATTCACAAAATGCATTTTAGCGGAAACATCATAACTCAGGCTCTCCAAGTCCAAATTCCAAAATTCCAAAACCAGCTGAAAGCTAAGAAACAGGGTTACAATGTTCATGAAGATCACTTAGTCCAGTTTCTAATGCAACTTAGTCAAATCCTCAAATTACAGAACCAAAATCCAATTCATCGGCTATTTATCCACACTGCACTGGAATGGACATAACTCAGTGTACAAAAGTCTAATTCAGGTGTTCTTAGAGGCATTTTAAAGCTACTTCAGAACACTACAACTTTCATGTTTTGGCCTAGAGCTAAATCAGAATGGATCCTGGTCAAAAAACGTGATTAACTGGACAAACTGAACACACGGACTGCTGAGGAAAAACTTAAAACAGTAAGGGTATTTTGGACTTTTCACGACCTACGTTGCTCCGATTGAGCTGAAATTTTACAGGCACCTACAAAATACCATTATCTACAACTTTCCTTCTTTGACCCAAGGCCAATTCGGCCTCTAAAACACCGATACAAATTCGGACAGAATGCTTGGGAAATTTTCCAGAAATCTGAAATTTTTAGCTCTAAGTGTAATTTCCTCAAATTTCTGGTTCTAATCACCACTAAACAACCTTATATAACCTTAATTGCAACATTTACACATCATACATCACATTGAGCAGAAAATCAGAACCCCTAGTTCATCAAATAAATTGGGGAAAACCTCTAAATCATGCTAATCATCCATGATTCCACCACTATAATCAAACTACTAACTTAATTTAACAAAATCAAAAGCAAAACTTAGAGAGATGAGTTCTCTTACCTTGGTTAGAAGTCTCTAAAAGCAGCCCCAAGCTTTCCTTTTCCAAACTTTCACCACCAAACACTAACTAACCACTCAAAGACAAGATTAATCGGTTTCTTTTGTTTGATTTCTCACTTTGTTGGTGGATTGAAGAAGAAATGGAGAAGAGTTTTGTTTTTCCTCTCTTGTTCTTACTCTCTCTCTCTCTCGGCTCTTAGCAGCAGAAAATGAAGAGAAATGAAGCTGATTTTTGTCTTATAAGGAGTAAGAAGGTTAGAGTTAATTAAGACCACAATTTGGCTAACACTTGGACAATTCTTAGCCACTAATTTTTCTCTTTCTTCCCCTTGCTTATAAGCCACAAATTTCGGTCCCCTTAGCTGTAATATAAGAAGATATTTTGGCTCAAATATCAATAAGCTTGTGGTGCAAGAAAGTGGTGGTCCAGTGGTGCGTTCAAACGGTAGTGCGCGGGACCCGCCGGTTCGCGCCGTTTTTCTTAAAAACTCACGTACTAGGGTTTTTACTTCCCATTCACTAACCTTATCTCATTGCTACTAGTCACATATTATTTCTCACTTAAAAGTCACTTTTAATCATCAAATTGATCCTCGGCCAGTACCGGAAATTTATCCGGCGGAAAAATCGCAAAACCCTAATTTTGCTCAAATCTTGAGACCGAAGTATAAAACCCTATTTCCAGGTTCATCTGCACTTATTGTTGAACGATTGGGTAGTAGGGCCTTAATAAATAATAATTTTCAAATAAAAGGAAATTTTTAAGAAAACGTGAGGAATTTAAAATTTCAATAATTAACAGTAGGATCTCTAGTAAAATATGAGAGATTTAAGAAACCGTGTAGTCACAAGTAAACTAGGGTTTTTGATTAAAACATTAGGGTTTCTAGTCTTTTAAAACAAAATAAGGTTTTAAATCAAACCCAAAGAAATACACTTTAATATTTTCTTCACAAACAACCTCCTAATATTCGGGATGTTACAATCTCCCCTCCTTAAAAGAATTTCGCCCTCGAAATTCCAACGGGTACTAAGAGTCCTTTAAAGTCAATCAGGTACTAGAAATCACTCCAATCCCTTATATATGACCTTATCATTTAGTAAAGAGCTAAGAGATAACCAAATAGAACATGCAAAAAGGGCTCAATTCGCATAACTAGCCCTAAGTTGAAAGAAAAGTCTCAGATATTCGAAAAATTTAAAACATGGCTTAGCCTCAAGTCGAAAATTTTACCCCAGGCGGTGCTTGGAAACACAACAGGCAAAGCCACACAAATACGAATAAGTTCAAAAGCAAGGTCAAAGCAGGGTTCAAACATATAAGTTCAAAAGTAGATTCAATTACTTCAAGTTCAAGAAGCACGGGTACAAATAAGAACTCACTCGACTAGCCTATACCCAGCAATTCACATTCTCAAACAGTCGCCGAATTCAAATCCTCATATAGGTCATATTACTCATGTGTAAAAATCAAATCAGGTCCATTACATGTACGTAAGAGCACACTCGCCAAAATAAGTTCAAGTCCCAAATGAGCTCATCTTAGTCTGTCTCAGGCAGTTCAAGTATTGCAAACCCCTTTGATCAGTCCAATAACAAGGTTAAATGTTCGAATCATCCACGCTTTAACCTTTCCATCAAAACTCACCTCAAGTGCAATCAAGATACAGACCCTTATTCTAACGCTCCTCATTATATGATACCCAAGTACAAGAATCCACAATAAGACAATTCACAACTCGAGCCGGCCGGTCCCAAGAGCAAACCATCCATATTAGAGATTCCCACCTGGCATAACTAACTAAGGTCTCCAACAATAGACAATCGTTCCACACTTAACAAGTCAATTCCCACAGTCCGAGAACCTTCTCCCGGCACGAGCTCAAAAGGAGCTCTGATACCATCTGTGACGACCCCACCTCCCCCTAAGGCGTACCAAAGGGTTCGGCGGACCGCCTGCCCAGCTCTCGCCAGGACTCACTCACTATCTCTATCGAATAATGTACACACAACCATGAACCATAAATAACAATCCCAATTCAAGCTTATAATGTACATTGATAGAAATCGAGGTACAAAGTCTCAATATACTCAAACTGGTTCAAGGCGTATACAATCCAAATACAAAACATTCTATTCGAGGAATAGCACGAGTACAAGTCAAAAATCAAACAACTAGTCTATGCTAGACCTTACATATCTCGCACCTCGCTCGTACCCCTGAAAGGAAAACAAATGGAGTGGAATGAGCTAAAAGCCCAGTGAGGTTCCAAATAGCAAATTGACCATTATTTATAAGTACGAGTTTTCGATATAGCAAAGTAACGAGCATAAAGTGTTCATAAATGTGAACAGTAACACGTCAAGTAGCAATCTTGAAATGAGCAAATGTAGAAGTTTTTCAAAAGAAACAATAATCCAATAAACAATAAGTATTCCAAATCATAAGGATACGGATGGCTCTCAGGAGCCAAATTCCCCTTTTCATTACCAGGAGCTTGATCACGTAGTAGTTGACACTCCGTCAACTTTCAAGTAAGTAACCAATCCAGTAGAACACCACTTAAACGACTCTCCGTCCACCGTTCAACCCCCAGCTGGGCCCAAAATCCTCAATAAACACGGGTGGTAATACTCGAGTATACCGATTAGTCGAGGAGATATCACTCCACTCGACAATACAAGAGACCCAGGGTTCGTTACCCAATCGACCAAGCCCTTGCCGGCTCGACTAGAGTAACTCACCACAGGGTTTCTGGAATTCCAGGAAGTGCGCGCATCATAATCATGTATATCAAGTCAATTGCAACAATAAACAAGTATATCACGTAAGGGCAAGTGCGATAAAGTACACTCTTGCCCTTACAATTCACGTATATAACATGTAATCAGATTGGTCACGTATCAAGTTCAAGTATCAAGTTCAATTCGGTATTTGAAAGCAGTCACCCAAAATATATAGTGCCTTTACTGGTCACTTTCAGGTTATACTCCGAGTTCGGAGTCCAAATCTGCGATAAAACTCAATTTGAGAACTTTGAAACATGACTAGAGTTCGAAACTTAGACGTTTCGTTCAATAAGAATCAAGAAATTGAAATTCACTTGGAGAATACTCGTGAGATACTCGCTCACTTTTTAAATGATAAAACTTTGTAACATTTATACTTGAATTGGTCATGCGAGTCGAAAGTACAAGAGAAAACGTACTTTGAGCAATCATTATTTCATTTCTCAAGGGTACAAGTTCGGCCAAGTCCTAACGTATAACCCTCGATAAACAAGTGGCAAAGGTCCTCGCTAGTTCAAGTGATAATCACTTAACCTTCACTCAAGTCGCAAAGATAGTTTTCTAGACCTCGAGTAAAAATTTGAGCAGCATGCCCTTTGTGTTTACCTAATTTCCAGCCATTTAGGCTTCATTATTTTTCTTCAACAACATCCCAACATCATACAAATCAGCAATTTATGTCAAGAGCCGTTCCATAGGCTCACAATATCATAATAACAAGAATCGCATTAAGTACAAGTGCAGAAATTCACTGTGGCACAAGACAGATTTGACGTACCAAATGCGGAAATAACATATCCAAGGCTACGCTTATCGGATTGAGGCGCAACCTATGCCGTTTCGAATCTAAGACTCAGGGCTACAATGTTCATGAAGGTCACTTAACCCAGTTTCGAGTGTAACCAGTTCAAAAATGCAAGATACTATACCAGGATCACAAAAACAGATTCACAAAATGCATTTTAGCGGAAACATCATAACTCAGGCTCTCCAAGTCCAAATTCCAAAATTCCAAAACCAGCTGAAAGCTAAGAAACAGGGTTACAATGTTCATGAAGATCACTTAGTCCAGTTTCTAATGCAACTTAGTCAAATCCTCAAATTACAGAACCAAAATCCAATTCATCGGCTATTTATCCACACTGCACTGGAATGGACATAACTCAGTGTACAAAAGTCTAATTCAGGTGTTCTTAGAGGCATTTTAAAGCTACTTCAGAACACTACAACTTTCATGTTTTGGCCCAGAGCTAAATCAGAATGGATCCTGGTCAAAAAACGTGATTAACTGGACAAACTGAACACACGGACTGCTGAGGAAAAACTTAAAACAGTAAGGGTATTTTGGACTTTTCACGACCTACGTTGCTCCGATTGAGCTGAAATTTTACAGGCACCTACAAAATACCATTATCTACAACTTTCCTTCTTTGACCCAAGGCCAATTCGGCCTCTAACACACCGATACAAATTCGGACAGAATGCTTGGGAAATTTTCCAGAAATCTGAAATTTTTAGCTCTAAGTGTAATTTCCTCAAATTTCTGGTTCTAATCACCACTAAACAACCTTATATAACCTTAATTGCAACATTTACACATCATACATCACATTGAGCAGAAAATCAGAACCCCTAGTTCATCAAATAAATTGGGGAAAACCTCTAAATCATGCTAATCATCCATGATTCCACCACTATAATCAAACTACTAACTTAATTTAACAAAATCAAAAGCAAAACTTAGAGAGATGAGTTCTCTTACCTTGGTTAGAAGTCTCTAAAAGCAGCCCCAAGCTTTCCTTTTCCAAACTTTCACCACCAAACACTAACTAACCACTCAAAGACAAGATTAATCGGTTTCTTTTGTTTGATTTCTCACTTTGTTGGTGGATTGAAGAAGAAATGGAGAAGAGTTTTGTTTTTCCTCTCTTGTTCTTACTCTCTCTCTCTCTCGGCTCTTAGCAGCAGAAAATGAAGAGAAATGAAGCTGATTTTTGTCTTATAAGGAGTAAGAAGGTTAGAGTTAATTAAGACCACAATTTGGCTAACACTTGGACAATTCTTAGCCACTAATTTTTCTCTTTCTTCCCCTTGCTTATAAGCCACAAATTTCGGTCCCCTTAGCTGTAATATAAGAAGATATTTTGGCTCAAATATCAATAAGCTTGTGGTGCAAGAAAGTGGTGGTCCAGTGGTGCGTTCAAACGGTAGTGCGCGGGACCCGCCGGTTCGCGCCGTTTTTCTTAAAAACTCACGTACTAGGGTTTTTACTTCCCATTCACTAACCTTATCTCATTGCTACTAGTCACATATTATTTCTCACTTAAAAGTCACTTTTAATCATCAAATTGATCCTCGGCCAGTACCGGAAATTTATCCGGCGGAAAAATCGCAAAACCCTAATTTTGCTCAAATCTTGAGACCGAAGTATAAAACCCTATTTCCAGGTTCATCTGCACTTATTGTTGAACGATTGGGTAGTAGGGCCTTAATAAATAATAATTTTCAAATAAAAGGAAATTTTTAAGAAAACGTGAGGAATTTAAAATTTCAATAATTAACAGTAGGATCTCTAGTAAAATATGAGAGATTTAAGAAACCGTGTAGTCACAAGTAAACTAGGGTTTTTGATTAAAACATTAGGGTTTCTAGTCTTTTAAAACAAAATAAGGTTTTAAATCAAACCCAAAGAAATACACTTTAATATTTTCTTCACAAACAACCTCCTAATATTCGGGATGTTACAATCTCCCCTCCTTAAAAGAATTTCGCCCTCGAAATTCCAACGGGTACTAAGAGTCCTTTAAAGTCAATCAGGTACTAGAAATCACTCCAATCCCTTATATATGACCTTATCATTTAGTAAAGAGCTAAGAGATAACCAAATAGAACATGCAAAAAGGGCTCAATTCGCATAACTAGCCCTAAGTTGAAAGAAAAGTCTCAGATATTCGAAAAATTTAAAACATGGCTTAGCCTCAAGTCGAAAATTTTACCCCAGGCGGTGCTTGGAAACACAACAGGCAAAGCCACACAAATACGAATAAGTTCAAAAGCAAGGTCAAAGCAGGGTTCAAACATATAAGTTCAAAAGTAGATTCAATTACTTCAAGTTCAAGAAGCACGGGTACAAATAAGAACTCACTCGACTAGCCTATACCCAGCAATTCACATTCTCAAACAGTCGCCGAATTCAAATCCTCATATAGGTCATATTACTCATGTGTAAAAATCAAATCAGGTCCATTACATGTACGTAAGAGCACACTCGCCAAAATAAGTTCAAGTCCCAAATGAGCTCATCTTAGTCTGTCTCAGGCAGTTCAAGTATTGCAAACCCCTTTGATCAGTCCAATAACAAGGTTAAATGTTCGAATCATCCACGCTTTAACCTTTCCATCAAAACTCACCTCAAGTGCAATCAAGATACAGACCCTTATTCTAACGCTCCTCATTATATGATACCCAAGTACAAGAATCCACAATAAGACAATTCACAACTCGAGCCGGCCGGTCCCAAGAGCAAACCATCCATATTAGAGATTCCTACCTGGCATAACTAACTAAGGTCTCCAACAATAGACAATCGTTCCACACTTAACAAGTCAATTCCCACAGTCCGAGAACCTTCTCCCGGCACGAGCTCAAAAGGAGCTCTGATACCATCTGTGACGACCCCACCTCCCCCTAAGGCGTACCAAAGGGTTCGGCGGACCGCCTGCCCAGCTCTCGCCAGGACTCACTCACTATCTCTATCGAATAATGTACACACAACCATGAACCATAAATAACAATCCCAATTCAAGCTTATAATGTACATTGATAGAAATCGAGGTACAAAGTCTCAATATACTCAAACTGGTTCAAGGCGTATACAATCCAAATACAAAACATTCTATTCGAGGAATAGCACGAGTACAAGTCAAAAATCAAACAACTAGTCTATGCTAGACCTTACATATCTCGCACCTCGCTCGTACCCCTGAAAGGAAAACAAATGGAGTGGAATGAGCTAAAAGCCCAGTGAGGTTCCAAATAGCAAATTGACCATTATTTATAAGTACGAGTTTTCGATATAGCAAAGTAACGAGCATAAAGTGTTCATAAATGTGAACAGTAACACGTCAAGTAGCAATCTTGAAATGAGCAAATGTAGAAGTTTTTCAAAAGAAACAATAATCCAATAAACAATAAGTATTCCAAATCATAAGGATACGGATGGCTCTCAGGAGCCAAATTCCCCTTTTCATTACCAGGAGCTTGATCACGTAGTAGTTGACACTCCGTCAACTTTCAAGTAAGTAACCAATCCAGTAGAACACCACTTAAACGACTCTCCGTCCACCGTTCAACCCCCAGCTGGGCCCAAAATCCTCAATAAACACGGGTGGTAATACTCGAGTATACCGATTAGTCGAGGAGATATCACTCCACTCGACAATACAAGAGACCCAGGGTTCGTTACCCAATCGACCAAGCCCTTGCCGGCTCGACTAGAGTAACTCACCACAGGGTTTCTGGAATTCCAGGAAGTGCGCGCATCATAATCATGTATATCAAGTCAATTGCAACAATAAACAAGTATATCACGTAAGGGCAAGTGCGATAAAGTACACTCTTGCCCTTACAATTCACGTATATAACATGTAATCAGATTGGTCACGTATCAAGTTCAAGTATCAAGTTCAATTCGGTATTTGAAAGCAGTCACCCAAAATATATAGTGCCTTTACTGGTCACTTTCAGGTTATACTCCGAGTTCGGAGTCCAAATCTGCGATAAAACTCAATTTGAGAACTTTGAAACATGACTAGAGTTCGAAACTTAGACGTTTCGTTCAATAAGAATCAAGAAATTGAAATTCACTTGGAGAATACTCGTGAGATACTCGCTCACTTTTTAAATGATAAAACTTTGTAACATTTATACTTGAATTGGTCATGCGAGTCGAAAGTACAAGAGAAAACGTACTTTGAGCAATCATTATTTCATTTCTCAAGGGTACAAGTTCGGCCAAGTCCTAACGTATAACCCTCGATAAACAAGTGGCAAAGGTCCTCGCTAGTTCAAGTGATAATCACTTAACCTTCACTCAAGTCGCAAAGATAGTTTTCTAGACCTCGAGTAAAAATTTGAGCAGCATGCCCTTTGTGTTTACCTAATTTCCAGCCATTTAGGCTTCATTATTTTTCTTCAACAACATCCCAACATCATACAAATCAGCAATTTATGTCAAGAGCCGTTCCATAGGCTCACAATATCATAATAACAAGAATCGCATTAAGTACAAGTGCAGAAATTCACTGTGGCACAAGACAGATTTGACGTACCAAATGCGGAAATAACATATCCAAGGCTACGCTTATCGGATTGAGGCGCAACCTATGCCGTTTCGAATCTAAGACTCAGGGCTACAATGTTCATGAAGGTCACTTAACCCAGTTTCGAGTGTAACCAGTTCAAAAATGCAAGATACTATACCAGGATCACAAAAACAGATTCACAAAATGCATTTTAGCGGAAACATCATAACTCAGGCTCTCCAAGTCCAAATTCCAAAATTCCAAAACCAGCTGAAAGCTAAGAAACAGGGTTACAATGTTCATGAAGATCACTTAGTCCAGTTTCTAATGCAACTTAGTCAAATCCTCAAATTACAGAACCAAAATCCAATTCATCGGCTATTTATCCACACTGCACTGGAATGGACATAACTCAGTGTACAAAAGTCCAATTCAGGTGTTCTTAGAGGCATTTTAAAGCTACTTCAGAACACTACAACTTTCATGTTTTGGCCCAGAGCTAAATCAGAATGGATCCTGGTCAAAAAACGTGATTAACTGGACAAACTGAACACACGGACTGCTGAGGAAAAACTTAAAACAGTAAGGGTATTTTGGACTTTTCACGACCTACGTTGCTCCGATTGAGCTGAAATTTTACAGGCACCTACAAAATACCATTATCTACAACTTTCCTTCTTTGACCCAAGGCCAATTCGGCCTCTAACACACCGATACAAATTCGGACAGAATGCTTGGGAAATTTTCCAGAAATCTGAAATTTTTAGCTCTAAGTGTAATTTCCTCAAATTTCTGGTTCTAATCACCACTAAACAACCTTATATAACCTTAATTGCAACATTTACACATCATACATCACATTGAGCAGAAAATCAGAACCCCTAGTTCATCAAATAAATTGGGGAAAACCTCTAAATCATGCTAATCATCCATGATTCCACCACTATAATCAAACTACTAACTTAATTTAACAAAATCAAAAGCAAAACTTAGAGAGATGAGTTCTCTTACCTTGGTTAGAAGTCTCTAAAAGCAGCCCCAAGCTTTCCTTTTCCAAACTTTCACCACCAAACACTAACTAACCACTCAAAGACAAGATTAATCGGTTTCTTTTGTTTGATTTCTCACTTTGTTGGTGGATTGAAGAAGAAATGGAGAAGAGTTTTGTTTTTCCTCTCTTGTTCTTACTCTCTCTCTCTCTCGGCTCTTAGCAGCAGAAAATGAAGAGAAATGAAGCTGATTTTTGTCTTATAAGGAGTAAGAAGGTTAGAGTTAATTAAGACCACAATTTGGCTAACACTTGGACAATTCTTAGCCACTAATTTTTCTCTTTCTTCCCCTTGCTTATAAGCCACAAATTTCGGTCCCCTTAGCTGTAATATAAGAAGATATTTTGGCTCAAATATCAATAAGCTTGTGGTGCAAGAAAGTGGTGGTCCAGTGGTGCGTTCAAACGGTAGTGCGCGGGACCCGCCGGTTCGCGCCGTTTTTCTTAAAAACTCACGTACTAGGGTTTTTACTTCCCATTCACTAACCTTATCTCATTGCTACTAGTCACATATTATTTCTCACTTAAAAGTCACTTTTAATCATCAAATTGATCCTCGGCCAGTACCGGAAATTTATCCGGCGGAAAAATCGCAAAACCCTAATTTTGCTCAAATCTTGAGACCGAAGTATAAAACCCTATTTCCAGGTTCATCTGCACTTATTGTTGAACGATTGGGTAGTAGGGCCTTAATAAATAATAATTTTCAAATAAAAGGAAATTTTTAAGAAAACGTGAGGAATTTAAAATTTCAATAATTAACAGTAGGATCTCTAGTAAAATATGAGAGATTTAAGAAACCGTGTAGTCACAAGTAAACTAGGGTTTTTGATTAAAACATTAGGGTTTCTAGTCTTTTAAAACAAAATAAGGTTTTAAATCAAACCCAAAGAAATACACTTTAATATTTTCTTCACAAACAACCTCCTAATATTCGGGATGTTACACTGGGTGAATTTGGTATACTCGAGTATTACCTTGTAGTCCGGCTACGTCCGGATGGGTGGAGTCCGGCTATGTCCGGATGGGTGGAGACCGGCCAACGTCCGGAAAAAAAAAAGATGAACGAATAAAAAGATGAACGAGGGATTATTTACAAAAAAAATGAACGTATCCTTTTCATGAATGTTACTATCGCTTTCCATTGTACATGTTTCTTGAATTATTGATACTCCATATTTAATGTTTTGTAAATGCTGTAATCGTTTCTGGACTTATCATTTGATTTATGACATCATTGAAAAGAAATATTGTTAAACCGATTTGATTACTGATTTTCTGGTTACTCACTGAGCTTCTAGCTCACCCCAAAAATATTTTATTCCCCTCCACAGGGCTCAAGGCGAAGGCAGGACTTGTTGTGCTTATTCACGTGAATGGATGGCCTATATCTTGTACAGTTTTGGATTTGGAATCATTTGATGTATAGTTGGGAATTAGTTTCCGCTGCATTTGTGACATGTAATTATTGAAGACTTGGATATATATTTGTGGACCATGTGATGTAATTTTGAGATTTATATTGTAATCTGTTTGAGGAATGTAGTGAACGACTGAGTCCCGGCGAGAGCCGGGCAGGCGGCCCGCCGAACCCTCTGGTTCGCCCTAGGGGAAGGTGGGGTCGTCACATTAACACCTTGTAAAATAATATCACTTAATACAAAATTCCAACAAGTTGTCAAAAATATAATGCATTTACCGCACTAGCGGGTCCCACGTCCAAAATACGCTTTTAATTTTTCAAAAACTAACCGATATTAGAAAAATCATTTTAAAACTATCTTTGCTGATAAACTTTATTTGGGAAATTTTTCTAATAAGGAAAATGTAGAAAAGGCGGGCGATTAAATAAAATAAACCCTAGAAAATTAGAAAATTTCCGGGTTCTCACTCTCATACTTTTCGGGGTGTCGCACGATTGGATCGAGCCGGCGAGGGCTTGGTCGTAAAAATTGACGAGCCATGGGGACTGTTAGATGGAATCTTGTAGTAGTGAGACTCTTGATTCCGGTATACTCGAGTATTACCAAATTGCTACTGCTTGGAGTTCGGGCCCGGTAGGGGTATGTTGGGTGGAAGGAATGGAAGTAAAGTGGAGCCTACGATTGGCTACTCTTAAACATTGATGGAGGGTCAATGAGGTTTGATCAAGAATGCAAACGAGGAAAAGGGCTCTTGAGAGCCGCCCGTATCCTTTTATCACCACTATTGATGTGTGCCTTTGCTTACTTTTGATGAATTGGAATGAAAAGCTTAATGCTTAGGTGAACTTTGCTGCTTGAGTGGTATTATCTCTCTGGGCGTAAGCTCACTCTATTCCCTTTTGTTTTCCTTACAGGAAAATAAATACTTTTGGACTGGATTTGATAGTTGGTTGCTGAATTGAGCTAGATGGACATATCTTTTGTATAGCTCCTTGATTGAAATCCTAAATGTGCTTTTGGGTCCGTTTCTCTTTTGATTTGGCAAACCGTACATGTATAACCCTATGGGATAATTTTGTATGCCATTTTGGAATGTAAATATTGAATTTCAAGATGTGTATGTTTGCGTGATGTTTGGCCGGATTTTGGCGTGGCCGGTAATATTCATGATCGGCTCCAATTTTCATTTTTTTATTATTATCTTGTGATTTTGACTCGTTTACGCACATTAGTATGTTCCGGAATGTATTAGATCGATGTGAACCGAACCGTTAGTCCTGGCGAGAGCTGGGCAGGCAGTCCGCTAACCCCTTTGGTTCGCCTTAGGGGAAGGTGGGGCTGTCACAATTACAAATTATCACAATAGTTTAAATATATCCCTTTGTGATCATGTGACGACCCCACCTCCCCCTAAGGCGTACCAGAAGGTTCGGCGGACCGCTTGCCCATCTCTCGCCAGGACTCACTCACTCGAATCACGTGCACACAACCATGAACCATAGATAACATTCACAATTCAAGCTTATAATTTACATTGATCGAAATCAGGGTACAAAGTCTCGATATACTTAAACTAGTTCAAAACGTATACAATCCAAATACAAAACATTCTATTCGAGGAATAGCGCGAGTACAAGTCAAAAGTCGAACGTTAAAACAACTAGACTACGCTAGTCTTTACATGTCTCATGTCTCGCTCGTATCCCCTGTAAGGAAAACAAATAGTGTGGTATGAGCTAAAAGCCCGGTGAGGTTACAAATAGCAAATTGACCATTATTTATAAGTACAAGTTTTCGATATAGCAAAGTAACGAGCATGAAGAGTTCATAAACATGAGCAATAACACGTCAAATAGAAATCTAAAAATGAGCGAGTGTAAAAGTTTTTCAAAATCAACAATAATCCAATAAGCAATAATCATTCCAAAGCATAAGGATACGGATGGCTCTCAGGAGCCAACTTCCCATTTCATCATCAGGAGCTTGATCACGTAATAGTTGACACTCCGTCAACTTTCAAGTAAAGGAACCAATCCAGTAGAGCACCACTTACACGACTCTCCGTCCACCATTAACACCCCCTACTGGGCCCAAAATCCTCAATAAACACGGGTGGTAATACTCGAGTATACCGGATTGCCGAGGAGATAACACTCCACTCGACCTTACTAGTGACCCAGGGTTTGTTATCTAATCGACCAGGCCCTTGCCGACTCGACTCGATTAACTAGCCACAGGATTTCTGGAATTCCAGGAAGTGCGCGCATCATAAACAAGTATGTCAAGTCAATTGCAACAATAAACAAGTACATATCATGTAATGGCAAGTGCGATAAAGTACACTCTTGCCCTAACAATTCACGCATGTAGCATGTAATCATATTGGTCACGTATCAAGTACAAGTATCAAGCCCAATTCAGTATTTGAAAGCACTCACCAAAAGATATAGTGCCTTTACTGGTCACTTTCAGGTTATACTCCGGGTTCGGAGTCCAAATCTGCGATAAAACTCAGTTTGAGAACTTTGAAACATGACTAGAATTCGAAACTTATACGTTTCGTTCAATAAGAATCAATAAATGGAAATTCACTTGGAGAGTACTCGTGAAATACTTGCTCACTTTTTCAATGATAAAACTTTGTAACATTTATACTTGAAATTGTCATGCGAGTCGAAAGTACAAGGAAAACGTACTTCGAGCCATCATTATTTCATTTCTCAGGGGTACAAGTTCGGACAAGTCCTAACATATAACCCTCGATAAACAAGTAGCAAAGGTCCTCGATAGTTCAAGTGATAATCACTTCTAACCGTTACTGAAGTTGCAAGTATAGTTTTCTAGTCCTCGAGCGTAAATTTGGGCAGCATGCCCTTTGTGTTTACCTAATTTTCCAGCCATTTAGGCTTCATTATTTTCCTCAGCCAAATCCCAAAGTCACACATATCAGCAATTCAAGTCAAAAGCCGTTCCATAGGCTCACAACATCATAGGAATAAGAATCACAATAATAACAAGTGCAGAAATACACTCTAGCAAAAGACAGATTTGACGTGTGGATGCGGAAATAACATATCCGAGGCTACGCTTATCGGATTGAGGCACAACCTATGCTGTTTCGAAGCTAAGAGACAGGGCTACAATGTTCATGAAGGTTACTTAGTCCAGTTCCTAATGTAACTTAGTCAAATCCTCAAATTACAGAACCGAAATTCAACTCGTTGGCTATTTAACCACATTACACTGTAATGGTCATATCTCAGAGTACAAAAGTCCGATTCAGGTGTCCTTAGAGGCATTTGAAAGATAAGTCAGAATACTACAACTTTCATGTTTTGGCAAAAAGCTAAATCAGTACGGATCCTAGTGAAAAACGTGATAAACTAGACAAACTGATGAAACGGACTGCTGGGGAAAAACTTAAAATAGTAAGGGTATTTTGGACTTTTCATGACCTACGCTGCTCCGATTGAGCTGAAATTTTGTAGGAACCTACAAAATACCATTATATACAACTTTTATTCTTTGACCTAAGGCCAATTCGGCCTCTAACATACAGTTACAAATTCGGACAGAATGTTGGGGAAAAATTTCCAGATTCTTGAATTTTTAGTTTTTAGTGCAACTTTCCTTAATTTCTTGGTATAATCACTACCAAAGCCTCTCTTATAACCTTAGTTTCAACATATATACATAATACAACAAATTGGGCAGAAATTCCTCAAGCGCTAGTTCATCATATAAAAAGGGGAAAACTTCCAAAACATGATAATATCCATGATTCCACCACAAAATCAAGTTGCTAAGCTTAATTTAACAAGATTGAAAGTAAAATTTAGAGAGATAAGCTTTCTTACCTTGACTAGAGTTCACTAAGTGTAGCCCAAGCTTTCTCTTTCAAAAATCTCACCACAAATCACTAACTAATCACTCAAAGGTAAGTTTAATCGGTTTGTTTTGTTTGATTTCTCACTTAGTTGTTGGATTCAAGAAGAAATGGAGTGTTTTCCCTTGGTGTTTTTCTTCTCCTTCCTCTCGGCCAAGCAGCTGCAAAATGAAGAGGAAAGTTGCTGAATTTTGGTGTTAAATAGATGGTCTTGGTCTTGGGTCAAGAAGCCACTTGTCGCCACCACCACCTTTCTTTTTTTTTTTCTTTCTTTCTTGCTATTTTCTAGCCTCAATTTCGGTCAAGCTTGCTGCCAAGAGAGAAGATATTTTGGTCAAGTTCAATAAATTTGTTTGGTAAGCAAAAATGGTGGTCAAGTGGTGCGTTCCAACGGTAATGCGCGGGACCCGTCGGTTCGTGCCGTTTTTCTTAAAAACTCACGTACTAGGGTTTTTACTTCCTATTCTCTAACTTTATATCATTGGTCCTAATCACATATTATTTCTCACTTGAAAATCACTTCTAATCACCAAATTTGATCCTTGGTCCGTACCGAAAATTTATCCGGCGAAAAATCGCGAAAACCCTAATTTTGCTCAAATCTTGAAACCGAAGTGTAAAACCCTATTTCCAGGTTCATCTGCACTTATTGTTGAACAATTGGGTAGTAGGGCCTTAATAAATAATAATTTGCAAATAAAAGGCATTTTTGAGGAAAAATGTAGGAAATTTGCGGGTCCTCACACCCTCTCCCCCTTAAAAGAATTTCGACCTCGAAATTCATACATGCACTTCAAAATGACGTAGGGTATTTTCCTTATATATTCGTTTCCAGCTGTTAGGTCTCATTATAGCCAAACTTAGTTAAACAATAAAAATTACGAATCGTACCTTCTACTATCTCTGTTGGTTCAGGTACTGCCTATTGGTTCAAGGCATACGCTCTAGCTGGCACTCTTGGCTTAGTTCCTCCTACACTTGCTTGTTCAAGGTTTAGGCGTGATCTACGAGGACAGGTTGCAAGCTGGTGTTCGGTGCTACCACACCATAAACATTTTCCCGCCTTTCGCCAACAATCACTCTCCATGTGATTGGCCTTCCCACAGTACCCGCAAGGTACTTGAGGGGTTGAGGTCTGACCTCCTTGTGAAGCACCTCTTGCTTGGCCCCAGCCACGCGAAACTCCTCTTGGAGTACTTTCCTTAGCCGTCCTTGAAATTTTCTCACTACCATCTTCTCGACCTATCTTAGAAGGTGGCATATCTAAATCACTTTGTCCTTGCCTTTGACTTCCACCAGGCGCACCTCTCCTTTTTGCATGAAAATCTCTCACTTGTGCCCTAGCAGTCTCTATCCTTAGGGCCTTCTCTAGAACCTCCGTGAATGTATTAATTTGGACTGCCGCTAAAGCTTCTTGTAACTCCACATTCAGCCCTTGCACAAACCTCCGTATTTTTCTTTGCTCCGCGGCTATCAGTTCGGGAGCAAATTTAGACAACTTTGTAAACTGAGTCTCATACTCAGTTACACTCAACATTCCCTGACGGAGTTTAATGAAATCGTCCTCTCGCTTCTCTTGGACGATAGGAGGAAGATATTTCTCGTTGAAATCCCGTACAAAGTTTAGCCAAGTCCATGCAGTTCTCTCTCTCTCCCACTTGGCCCTCACTACATTCCACCAGGCCCTAGCTGGCCCCTCAAACTGAAATACAGCGAATTGGACTTGTCTCTCCTTCGTATAGTTTAGGGCAGCAAAAATATTTATCATGGCCTCCAGCCATTTCTCAGCCTCATACGGGTCTGGCCCTCCTAAAAACTTGGGTAGAGAGAACTTCTGGAATCTCTCCAAGGCCATATCTTGTCCATTACCAGGGTCCCTAGGTTGATTTACAGGGGCTTGACCCTGTTGTTCCACTAAACGGGCCAGAATATTGGTCATTTGCTGGATGGCAGTTGCCACTTGATCTTCCCCTGTAGCTTGGGGTTCAGGTTGTGGCTCAACCGTTGCCTTTCTTTCCTCTCTCGGTTCTCGTACCGGTTCCTGGGCTTGTCTACCCCCACGGCTACGACTAGGACCGCGTCCTCGATTAGTTCCCCTAGCTTGACTTCTTCTACTCTCCATGGTTCGTAGCGAATCAACTATAACAATATAACCAACTAATCAATAATAGAATATAGCCACTAAGTAACTATATAAATATCAACAGCACAAAACAGAATAATGCAAATCATAAACCCCTCTAAATCATAAAACAAGGCAATACAACACATTCAATCAAAACAAGTCACATAACTTATAAAGCATTAACCCTAGGTATCGCTCAGGCACTAAACTTAATGAAGGCTCGAAACACGTGAATAAGAAGGATCCCAAATCCCATGAATATCTTCAATATATTTCAAGTCCATACTATTCGCATTCCCCGTGCCTTTGCTTTCGTAATCCAAACTTATCCCAATATTACGCGAGATCTCAACTGATCGTAAAGGTGTTACTCCTTGGTATTCGGGGACAAGAATCCAAAAATATGATAATTCACCACTCAAGCTGGCCAGGCTCAAGAGCAAATCACCCGTATTAGAGATTCCTACCCAACATACAACATACATATCTAAGGTCCCCAACAATAAACAATTGTTTCACACTTAACAAACCAATCCCCACAGTCCGAAAACCCTCTCCCGGCATGAGCTCAATAGGAGCTCTGATACCATCTGTGACGACCCCACCTCCCCCTAAGGTGTACCAGAGGGTTCGGCGGACCGCCTGCCCAACTCTCGCCAGGACTCACTTACTCGAATCACGTGCACACAACCATGAACCATAGATAACATTCACAATTCAAGCTTATAATTTACATTGATCGAAATCAGGGTACAAAGTCTCGATATACTTAAACTAGTTCAAAATGTATACAATCCAAATACAAAATATTCTATTCGAGGAATAGCGCGAGTACAAGTCAAAAGTCGAACGTTAAAACAACTAGACTACGCTAGTCTTTACATGTCTCATGTCTCGCTCGTATCCCCTGTAAGGAAAACAAATAGTGTGGTATGACCTAAAAGCCCAGTGAGGGTCCAAATAGCAAATTGACCATTATTTATAAGTACAAGTTTTCGATATAGCAAAGTAACGAGCATGAAGAGTTCATAAACGTGAGCAATAACACGTCAAATAGAAATCTAAAAATGAGCGAGTGTAAAAGTTTTTCAAAATCAACAATAATCCAATAAGCAATAATCATTCCAAAGCATAAGGATACGGATGGCTCTCAGGAGCCAACTTCCCATTTCATCATCAGGAGCTTGATCACGTAATAGTTGACACTCCGTCAACATTCAAGTAAAGGAACCAATCCAATAGAGCACCACTTACACGACTCTCCGTCCACCATTCACACCCCCTACTGGGCCCAAAATCCTCAATAAACACGGGTGGTAATACTCGAGTATACCGGATTGCCGAGGAGATAACACTCCACTCGACCTTACTAGTGACCCAGGGTTTGTTATCTAATCGATCAGGCCCTTGCCGGCTCGACTCGATTAACTAGCCACAAGATTTTTGGAATTCCAGGAAGTGCGCGCATCATAAACAAGTATGTCAAGTCAATTGCAACAATAAACAAGTACATATCATGTAAGGGCAAGTGCGATAAAATACACGCATGTAGCATGTAATCATATTGGTCATGTATCAAGTACAAGTATCAAGCTCAATTCAGTATTTGAAAGCACTCACCAAAAGATATAGTGCCTTTACTGGTCACTTTCAGGTTATACTCCGGGTTCGGAGTCCAAATCTGCGATAAAACTCAGTTTGAGAACTTTGAAACATGACTAGAATTCGAAACTTATACATTTCGTTCAATAAGAATCAATAAATGGAAATTCACTTGGAAAGTACTCGTGAAATACTTGCTCACTTTTTCAATGATAAAACTTTGTAACATTTATACTTGAAATTGTCATGCGAGTCGAAAGTACAAGGAAAACGTACTTCGAGCCATCATTATTTCATTTCTCAATGGTACAAGTTCGGCCAAGTCCTAACATATAACCCTCGATAAACAAGTAGTAAAGGTCCTCGATAGTTCAAGTGATAATCACTTCTAACCGTTACTCAAGTTGAAAGTATAGTTTTCTAGTCCTCGAGCGTAAATTTGGGCAGCATGCCCTTTGTGTTTACCTAATTTTCCAGCCATTTAGGCTTCATTATTTTCCTCAGCCAAATCCCAAAGTCACACATATCAGCAATTCAAGTCAAAAGCCGTTCCATAGGCTCACAACATCATAGGAATAAGAATCACAATAATAACAAGTGCAGAAATACACTCTAGCAAAAGACAGATTTGACGTGTGGATGCGGAAATAACATATCCGAGGCTACGCTTATCGGATTGAGGCACAACCTATGCTGTTTCGAAGCTAAGACACAGGGCTACAATGTTCATGAAGGTTACTTAGTCCAGTTCCTAATGTAACTTAGTCAAATCCTCAAATTACAGAAGTTAGCTATTTAACCGCATTACACTGTAATGGTCATATCTCAGAGTACAAAAGTCCGATTCAGGTGTCCTTAGAGGCATTTGAAAACTAATTCAGAATACTACAACTTTCATGTTTTGGCAAAAGGCTAAATCAGTACGGATCCTAGTGAAAAACGTGATAAACTAGACAAACTGATGAAACGGACTGCTGGGGAAAAACTTAAACAAGTAAGGGTATTTTGGACTTTTCATGACCTAAATTGCTCCGATTGAGCTGAAATTTTGTAGGCACCTATAAAATACCATTCTATACAACTTTTCTTCTTTGACCTAAGGCCAATTCGGCCTCTAACATACAGTTACAAAATTAAGACAGAATGTTGGGGAAAAATTTCCAGATTCTGGAATTTTTAGTTTTTAGTGCAACTTTCCTTAATTTCTTGGTATAATCACTACCAAAGCCTGTCTTATAACCTTAATTTCAACATATATAAATCATACAACAAATTGGGCAGAAATTCCTCAAGCCCTAGTTCATCATATAAAAAGGGGAAAACTTCCAAAACATGATAATATCCATGATTCCACCACAAAATCAAGTTGCTAAGCTTAATTTAACAAGATTGAAAGTAAAATTTAGAGAGATAAGCTTTCTTACCTTGACTAGAGTTCACTAAGTGTAGCCCAAGCTTTCTCTTTCAAAAATCTCACCACAAATCACTAACTAATCACTCAAAGGTAAGTTTAATCGGTTTGTTTTGTTTGATTTCTCACTTAGTTGTTGGATTCAAGAAGAAATGGAATGTTTTCCCTTGGTGTTTTTCTTCTCCTTCCTCTCGGCCAAGCAGCTGCAAAATGAAGAGGAAAGTTGCTGAATTTTGGTGTTAAATAGATGGTCTTGGTCTTGGGTCAAGAAGCCACTTGTCACCACCACCACCTTTCTTTTTTTTTCTCTTTCTTTCTTGCTATTTTCTAGCCTCAATTTCGGTCAAGCTTGCTGCCAAGAGAGAAGATATTTTGCTCAAGTTCAATAAATTTGTTTGGTAAGCAAAAATGGTGGTCAAGTGGTGTGTTCAAACAGTAATGCGCGGGACCCGTCGGTTCGCGCCGTTTTTCTTAAAAACTCACGTACTAGGGTTTTTACTTCCTATTCTCTAACCTTATATCATTGGTCCTAATCACATATTATTTCTCACTTGAAAATCACTTCTAATCACCAAATTTGATCCTTGGTCCGTACCGAAAATTCATCCGGCGAAAAATCGCGAAAACCCTAATTTTGCTCAAATCTTGAAACCGAAGTGTAAAACCCTATTTCCAGGTTCATCTGCACTTATTGTTGAACAATTAGGTAGTAGGGCCTTAATAAATAATAATTTGCAAATAAAAGGCATTTTTGAGGAAAAATGTAGGAAATTTGCGGGTCCTCACAGATCATGTATCTTTCAAATTCATTTTCTCAACAATAAGGTAAACCACTATTATACAACCATTCATTCCACCATAAATACTCATCATACCAAGTAAAAAAGAGATAATTATATCAAAAATTAGGTCTTGTTCAACTCATTTCCTTACCTTAACTCAATTTCACTTTTAAGTAACTCATATGATCAAGTCAAGGCATACAACTTCCATGATCATCTTTATTATTTAAAAGAGAGATGTATTTAATAAACAACAAATAGTTTTCTCAAATAGTGAAGATGTCTTTTGATGCAAAGATCGACATTAATAGATGAAAATCTCCAGTTACTCAGCTTCATCACTAATTAGAGTTGCTTTGTATACTCATTATTCAAGAGCCTTTTTTCATGAAAATCGATATTTGTAGATGAAAACTCCTGATTACTAAGTTTTAAGAATCATTGGAATAAATATTTATTCATTTATTTTCTTTTTCCCACTTTTTTCTCTCTTTTTTTTCTGAAGCTTCCCTCATGTAGAAGGATCATAGTAAAAGTAATGCCAATATTGACCATATTCATCATTTAAAATGTGAAATTCAATCAAAACAAGAAACTTATCATGCATGCAAAATTCAAAGCATAATTACTTCCACTTTCCAAGTCAAATAAGAAATTGAGATGCTTAAAATGTGAGGCCCCAGTCCGTTCTACGTTGATATATTCATTAGTTGGGTGGTAACGTTTGGTTTTGGGAGTATTTCGAAAACCCTAAGTAGGGAGTAAGATTTAAACCCTAGTTTTGTATTCATACAAGTTTGAGTGGTGATTAAAGTTAGTTATGTTAATGTGTGTTTTCGTGTGGGTAAGTATAGGATTTAATCCATTTTGTATAGGTTAATTAAGTTCAAGAAGGTTAGAAACCCTAAGTGAGCAAAATCTCCAATGTTAGGATTTATTAGAAGTTTTAAGTTGGGTTTAAACCCTAATTTTGCCCTTGACAAAAAGGTTATTATTTAATCACTTTTATGTGGGATAAAGTATGCTTAAGTGTAAGTGATTAAGATGAGAAAGTGATTAGTGAAGTAATTAAGTGTGATTGTGTGTTTTAAACTAGATTAAGCTAGAACCTATGGAGTAAATTGAAAGATTATCAAATGTTTGAGGGAACATGTATAAGAAAGAGAAAGTTGAAGTGCAAGGGTTAAAACAACAAATAAAACATTTTATGTGATTGGTTAACCTTAAAAATATCTCCCAAAGTCTTGCCTAACTTTGACTAACATGTTGTCTTATGAGTTATAAGAGAAACAAGAGAAAACAAAACAAAACAAAATTGAGAGAAAAGAGAGAGGTAGAGCCGAGAGAGAGAGGAAGAGAAGGTGAGAAATTTTCTTCAAAAATCTTCAAGTTTTAGCTTCCATCTTGAGTTTGGATCTTGGAGTAACAACTTGGGTGCTTGATTAGTGAAGGTTAATCATCTACAAAGCTTATTTGAAGGTATGCCTCTTACTTGAAAGTTAAACTTTTGGGGTTTTAATCTCTAAGCTATGGAAATGATGTATTATGTTATGATGATGGATTTGTATGGTGGATTTGATGTTTATATTGAAGTTTCATGGTTTAATTATGATGATGATGTTGCTGAAATTTTTGATTAAGCTTATGAAAGAATGAGGGTTTCATGCTAAACAAGTTAACTAGCTTTAATTTTGTGCTATGGAGATTGTAGTGGTTGTGTTTGATAATTTGTCTCAATTGATTGGTTGGTTTCTAGCAAAAATCTGATTTGGGTTAAGAAACCCTAGACTCCATTAGGTTAGTTTAGTTGAGCTTATGGCTTTTGAGTTAGGGTTTGGGTAGTTGGATGGTAAAACAAGTTCTATGGTGCAAATAAAATTTAGATTAAGGATTATGGTTAGTATTTGGTGATGTTAGGTTAACTTGTGAAGGAATTTTGGATCACTCTTAGATTGATATAGGTATGGTTGTTGGGTATCAAATTGGTTAGAAAAACTTGCATAAGAATCATAAGAACGGACCGTACGGTTGTGACGCGCAAAACCGGCAAATCTGGGAAATTAGGGCAGTTCAGGATCCGAACTTCGGCTTTGTTTTTCTCTATGTTACGTACGGATTCTGTGAGAACCCGTAAAACCCTAATATTTTCCTAGGGTTTATTTCCCCTTAATTGCATGTTTTCTGCATTTTCTGGCTTAAAAATATTTTCTTAGTGGATTTTATGAGCAATTATAGTTTTAAGATGATTTTTCTAACATTGGAGAATTTTTAGAAAATTAAGAGTAAATAGTGGACGTGGGACCCACTAGTGCGAAAAGTTCGGAAAAATTCGGCCAATAAGGTTAAGTTTCGGATACTGTGTAAAATTTATCGGGTGTTAAGGGATAAGTAGAGTATATGAAGTGATTGATGTGAGAGAGAAAAGAATGATAAGATTGCATTTAATAGAGTGACACATGTCACTTTCTTATTGGATACCTTTTATGAAACACTATTCACCTTTTGACATTTTTTTTGACTTTTGACCCAACTAAGTAAATATCCAAAAATTCTCCAAAAATCACCATTTTCCTTCTCTTGTTGGCCGGCTCTCCTTAGCTCAAGAAGGAAGGGAACTTCTCCATTTTTGCAAGCTTCCATTTGGTCCAATCTACCACAAACCAAAGCTTAGAGTTGATTTCACTCCATAAAAACTTTCCTTCTAGTGTTAGTAAGTAGTTTGGTGAGATTTGTTTGAAGGCCTAAGGTGGTCAACATCCCTCTCTCTCTTGGTTCTTGGTAAGTGAAGCTTGAAACACCCTACTATCTCTAATGATGCTTATTTTGTGCTTAATGGAGGCATGAGAGGAGTAATATGTGATTTGTTTCTTGATTGGGTTTGTTTTGGTGAAGTTTTCATTTTATTGAGAATTTTTCTGGTTTAATATGAAATGAAGGTTGTGGCTTTGCATGATGAATGGTAATGGTTGATAATGACTCTATGAGGTGTATTGGATAGGAAAATGCAACTAATTTTGGATTTGGATGGAAAATTGGAAAGTTAGGGTTCTTGAAGCCCCAATTCTGTCCGGTTTTAGATCACTGTGTTAGAGTCCGAATTTGGCTTTGCTCAAAACATGAAAGTTGTAGGTATTGATGAGGTTGATGTGCCTGCAAAATTTCAGGTCATTTGGATTAATGTGGAATGAGATATGACGAAATTACTGTAGCTGTTCTGCTTTGGACAGAATGCGAAAACTGCGATAGTAATTGGCCATTTTGACTGGTATTGGTTTAGATTTTGGAGTTGGTGTCTTCTGATGAAATGTAGTTGGATGACTTAGCTAACTTATGCCTTTGGAATTTCGGCATTTGGACTTGTATGGACTGAGATATACCGATTACAGTTTTTTGTGTTTTGCGAACCTGTTTTAGGAATTCTGGGTTAGTATTTGGCATTTTCGACCTAGTTAAGCTAGGAACTGGATTGAGTGACCTTCTACATTGTTGTAGCCCTGTTCCATAGCTTCGAAACGGTGGGTCTTACACTCCCAACCGATATTTGTAGTGAGAGTTGTACCATTACCGCATTATGACGGCAAAACCGATTTTCTTATTAAGGCTTAAGTTAAAGCCCTTTCTTAATTTCTGGTTTACTATCATGCTTATTTGTGCATACGAAACCCTATTGGGGTTGTGTTAAGCATTGCTATATGACTCGTTATCGAGTCTCATTGCATTTGTTGCGTGATTCTAGGGCGTGACGGTAGTTCACGACGGATTGGTGACCACGGTGTATGAAACACCACTTTCTCGCTTGGTGAGTATACTACTCACTTACTTGCTATAATGTGGCTTTGTGCTATGTGTATTTGATGCCTTGAAGGCTTAATTGGTTATTGAAAGTGATTGAGGTGAGGGTGTACTTGACCGCTCTCACCCCTTGTGATTTTCTTCGTAGCTATCTACTGTTCCACTGAAATACTGCATTTGTTATATGAGATACTGAATTCCATGCATGGAAACTGAATTGGGTTGTTTGGACGGTTGTCCTACTACTTTACTGTATCACTGAGCTCAACCCCGTTTGGTAGTCAATTGAATCGAGCCGGCGAGGGCTTGGTCGTGAAGATTGAATTGCCACGGGGACTGTACTGGGGAACCTTGTGGTAATGAGACCCTTGGTTCCGGTAAACTCGAGTATTACCAAAAATATTACTGAATGGAGTGCGGGCCCGGTTGGGGTATGTTGGGTGGAAGGAATGGGAGTAAAGAGTTGTCTACGGTTTGGTATTTTAACATTGACGGAGAGTCAATGAGGTTGGTTCAAGATTGCAAGCGTGGAAATGGGCTCTTGAGAGCCGACCGTATCCTTTTACCGTTTTGCTTCATTGCTTATTTGTGCACTTTAAATGAAGGTTCATTCTTATATGACTTTGATTGCTTATTGGGTGGTATACCACTGGGCTTTGGCTCATTCCGTGTTATTTGTTTTCCTTACAGGGATATAATTGCTTTTGAAAATGAACTGGATAGTCAAGTGCCATACTGAGCTTGTAAATGTCTTTTGTATAGCTCTTGAAGTGAAACCCTAATGTATAACGGGTTCATTTCCTTTTGATAGGCAAATCGAATGTGTACTCCTTAATGAATGGTTTTGGCATGCCATTATGGTTGTAAATGTTGATTTCCATTGTATATATATGCTTGGCTATGGTTTAGATAAATTTCGGCTTCCGTTTTTTTCGTTTTTTTATTTTGTGTTTTTGACTTGTTTGCGCGCAATGGTATGTTCCGGAACGTTTTAGATTGACGTAAACCGTACCGTTAGTCCTGGCGAGAGCTGGGCAGGCAGTCCGCTAACCCCTTTGGTTCGCCTTAGGGGAAGGTGGGGCTGTCACAGGTGGTATCAGAGCCTAGGTTTGAATTAGCCTGGGTGTTATAGGAATGCTTGATCTGAGGGTTTATTGTTTATGGTTTTTAAGCTTATTGATTCTTATTTTTACACTTTTGGTGTAGGATGGACAGTTCCAGTGGACCTAGTGATGGCCCTGCGGCCAAGCGACCCCGTGTAGCGCTCCCGATGATTAAGTACCAGATCCGGCCAAAGGGGGCCGTTATTCGTTAGAGCCCGTCTAACCGTCTTCGGCGGTGCGCGTGTAAGGAGAAGTATGCTTACCCGAATGCCCTCGTTTTGGCAGTTGTGAAGGAAAGAAAGGAGCTGGCAAAAGCTAATGCCAAGCTTGAGGTTGAGGTGAATCAGTTAAAGGCGGCCAACGAGGGGCAAGCCAAAAGGATAGAGGATCTGAAGTACGATGTACTAGAGGCGGAGGATAGAGTCGATGACCTCTGTGCCCAGCTGAGGGAGGCGTGTGAGCGCGAGTCTTAGAGGGCTCGGAAGGTGAGGACTTGAGCCGCTGCAATCCTAAACCTCTGTGCCGAGGTGGTGGAAGGAGTGAGCGATAAGGACTCCTGTGCGGGGTCTGAGGCTAGGGTTGGATCCACTCCGTCGAGTGGGTCTCATAGCTCATCTTCGGGCTAGGCTATGACTCCTAGAGTTGTTATAGATAGTTTTGGTCTTGTGTACAGGGCGGATAGGGATAGAGCCTTAGCTAACCGTTTTGGATGTAGAGTTAGCTACGTGTAAATCTCTTTTGATAGGCCTATCCTCAGGTGGATCTTTTGTGTACGTACGTGCTTTGGCCGTACTTGACTGACTGCTTGTATATATATGTTTGGCTTGTATATATGTGTGCTTGTGACCCTGTTTGAAATGTATCAATATGTGTTAAGTGAAAGTTTATTGGTTACTTACCTGCTTTATTACTGCGTTGGTTTAGTACTTTTGCCTAGACCGAGTGAATTTATGGAAGGAACACGAAGTGGTCGGGGACGCGGGCGCGGAACTAGACAAACCGCACCGGTTAGGGAAACGGGGGAACCCTCTACTGGACCTAACCCTGGACCGCAATTAGACCCCAATGTACAAATAGCTGCTGCCATGCAGCAAATGACCAACCTACTCGCACAAGTAGTGCAACAACAGGGCCAGAACCCAAACCCTAACCCCGGAAACCCTGGCCATCATGTCGAGAGTGAAGATAGAGCGCTAGAACGGTTTCAAAAGTTTTCTCCGCCAAAGTTTATTGGGGGACCCGACCCTGATGTTGCTGAGAAATGGCTGGAGAAGATGGTAGACATATTCGCGGCTTTACACTACCCGGACGAACGGCAGGTCACTTTTGCCGTGTTTCAACTTGAAGGGGCTGCCCGTTCCTGGTGGAACGTAATTAGACAGAAATGGGAACGGGAGCAGACACCGAGGACTTGGGTGAACTTCATCCGGGAATTTAATGCCAAGTTTTTCCCTCCCTTAGTCCAGGAGAGGAAGGAAGACGAGTTTATCCGGCTCCGGCAAGGGGCTCAGACGGTGGCGGAGTACGAGAGCCAGTTTACCCGCCTGTCCAAATTCGCGCCTGAACTGATCATGACTGAGCAACGACGGGTGAGGCGCTTCATTCAGGGTTTGAATGTGGAGATCCAGAAAGACCTCGCGGCGGCTCAAATCACTACATTTAGCGAGGCAATGGAGAAGGCCCAACGGGTTGAGAGTGCACGGCTTCAGGTCCGAAACTTCCAGGCTAAAAAGCGTGGTTTTCCTGGGAGTACATCTGGACAGGGTGAGAAGAGCACTCCCTCTAAGTTTGGACGAGGCCCGGGAGGTGGTCGACAATCTGGATCAGGCAGAGGGACTCCGTTCAGGGGCGGCCAAGCTGGGCGAGGACAAAGGGGAAACGCTCGGAGTGGCTCGGCTTTGGCACCTCGCGGTCCCTGTGGGCACTGTGGGAAAGCAAACCACACCGAAGATGATTGCTGGAGGAAACTGGGTAAGTGCCTGCGGTGTGGAAGTGCGGACCATCAACTGGCTACATGCCCGGTCCTGAAACAAGACGGAAAGGGAAGTCAGCTACCGTCGAGGACCAATACTGGACCAGCCAAGGGAGACGGATCCAAACCAAAGGTGCCAGCTAGGGTGTATTCCTTAGAGCCCCATCAGGTCCCGGAGTCTTCCGAGGTGGTGGAAGGTACGATCCCTATATCCACCGCTTTGCCAAAGTTTTAATTGATCCGGGTGCCACTCATTCGTTTGTTAACCCTGATTTCATGTGTGGCATCGATATAAAACCTGCTAGCTTACCATATGACTTAGAGGTTAGTACACCTACGGGGAATCAACGTTTGGTGACTAGTATGGTTTATAAGGATTGCGATGTATGGGTAGGTGAAAGGAAGTTTCTAGGGGACTTGATTAGCTTATCCATTAAGGGGTACGACGTAATCCTGGGTATGGACTGGTTAGCCAAATATAACGCCCAACTGGACTGTAAAACGAAAATAGTTGAATTTCGCATTCCTGGCGAGGCAACCTTAAGGTTAGATATAAGGGGTAGGTTAGCCTCATCTGCTCTCATTTCGGGCATTCGAGCTAGGAAATTGATAAGTAGAGGGGCGCAAGGATTTTTGGCCTTCTTAATTAATACCCCTACGGATAAGTTAAAGGTAGAAGATGTGACCATAGTGAGGGAATTTCCGGATGTATTTCCTGACGAGTTAGTAGCCCTACCGCCGGAAAGAGAGATAGAATTTCGAATTGACCTTTTACCTGGAACTGCACCTATCTCAAAAACCCCTTA
Organism: Coffea arabica; assembly: GCF_036785885.1. Lineage (NCBI taxonomy): Eukaryota > Viridiplantae > Streptophyta > Magnoliopsida > Gentianales > Rubiaceae > Coffea > Coffea arabica. The sequence continues at coordinate 43,715,809 of NC_092320.1, read as the reverse complement.
CCGAATGGCGCCTGCAGAACTTAAGGAGCTTAAGTTGCAATTGCAAGATCTGTTGGAGCGCGGTTTCATTCACGAGAGTGAGTCTCCTTGGGGAGCTCCTGTTCTATTTGTAAAGAAAAAGGATGGAACCTTGAGGATGTGCATTGACTATCGGGGTCTAAATAATGTAACGATCAAGAATAAGTATCCACTGCCCCACATCGACGAATTGTTTGACCAGTTGCAAGGAGCAGTGGTCTTCTCCAAGTTGGACCTCCGACAGGGATACTACCAGTTGTTGATTAGGAAGGAGGACATTCCGAAAACTGCTTTCAATTCAAGATACGGGCATTACGAGTTCGCCGTTATGCCCTTTGGACTGACTAATGCTCCCGCCGCTTTCATGGACCTAATGCATAGGGTTTTCAAACCCTACCTGGACCGATTTGTCGTGGTGTTTATTGACGACATTTTGGTCTACTCTAAGACACGCGAGGAGCACGAGGAGCATTTGAGAGTGGTACTGCAGACGTTACGGGAACATCAACTGTATGCCAAGTTTAGTAAATGCGAGTTCTGGTTGGAGAAAGTAGCGTTTCTAGGGCACGTGATCTCCCACGAAGGTATTTCGGTGGACCCGGCGAAGGTTGAGGCCGTGACAAATTGGAAGAGGCCAGAAACCCCCACTGAGATTCGCAGCTTTCTAGGGCTAGCTGGATACTACCGAAGGTTTATTAAGGATTTTTCCAAACTAGCAGTACCTTTAACTGACTTGACAAAGAAGCATGGCCAGTTTATCTGGAACGGCCGTTGCGAAACGAGTTTTCAGGAATTAAAGAAAAGATTGACCATGGCTCCAGTACTGGTCTTGCCAAATGGAGTGGACGGGTTTGCAGTTTATGCGGACGCGTCGCGAGAGGGATTGGGATGTGTTTTGATGCAGAACCGGAATGTGATTGCTTTTGCCTCTAGGAAATTGAAGCTTCACGAGCAGAACTATCCGACTCATGATCTGGAATTAGCCGCAGTTGTGTTTGCACTGAAAAAGTGGAGGCATTACCTATATGGGGTGACCTTCGAAGTGTTTTCGGATCACAAGAGTCTTAGATATCTTTTCTCCCAGAAAGAATTAAATATGAGACAACGACGATGGATGGAATTCCTGGAAGATTACGACTGTACGATCAATTACCATCCGGGAAAGGCAAATGTGGTAGCAGATGCCTTGAGTCGTAAGGTGCAAGTAGCAGGACTAATGATTAAGGAGTGGGAATTGCTAGAATCCGTATGTGAGTGGAAACCCTGTCTAGGGAGCCATAAGGTGATATTTGGCAATGTTAGGGTTACCTCCACTCTACTGGAACGTATAAAAGAGGCGCAAGGCGAGGATTTGATGGTACGGAAGTGGAGAGAGAAATTGGAAAAGGGAGAAACTACGGACTTTAATTTGAGTCCCGAGGGTATTTTAAAGTATCGGAACCGAATCGTAGTACCAAAGGATGAATCGTTGAAAGCAGAAATTCTGGAGGAAGCTCATAGGTCTAAGTATACAATCCATCCGGGTAGCAGCAAGATGTATCAAGACCTGAAGGGAACTTACTGGTGGGATAATATGAAGAGGGAAATCGCGCAGTACGTGCAGAAATGTCTTATTTGCCAGCAAGTGAAGGCGGAGCATCAAAAACCATCAGGTTTGTTACAACCCTTGGAGATACCCGAGTGGAAGTGGGAAAACATCACTATGGACTTCGTTTCAGGTTTACCCAGGACGCAAAGGGGACACGATGCCGTTTGGGTGATCGTTGATCGATTAACCAAGTCGGCCCATTTCTTGCCGGTGAACATGAAGTACTCAATGGACAAATTGACCCGATTGTACATGGATGAAATTGTAAGGTTACACGGCGTGCCTGTGAGCATTGTCTCTGATCGGGATCCACGGTTTGTATCGCGATTTTGGCAGAAGTTTCAAGAAACCCTGGGGACGAAACTCAACTTGAGCACTACTTATCATCCTCAGACGGATGGCCAGTCAGAACGGACGATTCAAACTCTCGAGGACATGCTACGAACTTGCATTCTGGACTTTGGAGGCAGTTGGGGTCAGCACATGACCTTGGTGGAGTTCGCGTACAACAATAGCTTCCATTCGTCAATTCAAATGGCTCCGTACGAAACTCTCTACGGACGCAAGTGCCGCTCACCGATTTACTGGGACGAAGTAGGTGAAAAGAAAGCACTGGACCCGGCAACCATTCCCTGGATGGAAGAGGCTCAGGAAAAGGTCAAGTTAATTCGGCAACGACTTCAAACAGCTCAAAGTCGACAAAAGAGCTACGCGGATAATCGAAGGAAGGACTTGGAGTTTTGAAGTTGGAGACTACGTATTCCTCAAGATCACACCCTTACGAAGTCTTACAGTGGGGAAAGGAAAGAAGCTTCAACCGCGGTACGTCGGACCCTACAAGATCCTTCAGAGGGTTGGAGCGGTCGCGTATCGATTGGAACTACCATCTAGTCTCTCTCGAATCCACGATGTATTTCACGTCTCGATGCTAAAGAAGTACCATCCTGACCCATCTCATGTTTTACAACCGGAGGATATCGAAGTAGATGAATCACTGGCCTATGAAGAGAAACCGGTTCGAGTACTCGATCGAAAAGTCAAAGAGCTCAGAAACAAGAAGATTCCACTAGTGAAAGTACTATGGAGAAACCACGGAGTGGAGGAAGCTACTTGGGAGATGGAAGAGGAAATGCGAAAGAAATACCCAAACCTTTTCGGGAATTAAGGTGAGAAATTTCGAGGGCGAAATTCTTTTAAGGGGGGGAGAGTGTGAGAACCCGTAAAACCCTAATATTTTCCTAGGGTTTATTTCCCCTTAATTGCATGTTTTCTGCATTTTCTGGCTTAGAAATATTTTCTTAGTGGATTTTATGAGCAATTATAGTTTTAAGATGATTTTTCTAGCATTGGAGAATTTTTAGAAAATTAAGAGTAAATAGCGGACGTGGGACCCACTAGTGCGAAAAGTTCGGAAAAATTCGGCCAATAAGGTTAAGTTTCGGATACTGTGTAAAATTTATCGGGTGTTAAGGGATAAGTAGAGTATATGAAGTGATTGATGTGAGAGAGAAAAGAATGATAAGATTGCATTTAATAGAGTGACACATGTCACTTTCTTATTGGATACCTTTTATGAAACACTATTCACCTTTTGACATTTTTTTTGACTTTTGACCCAACTAAGTAAATATCCAAAAATTCACCAAAAATCACCATTTTCCTTCTCTTGTTGGCCGGCTCTCCTTAGCTCAAGAAGGAAGGGAACTTCTCCATTTTTGCAAGCTTCCATTTGGTCCAATCTACCACAAACCAAAGCTTAGAGTTGATTTCACTCCATAAAAACTTTCCTTCTAGTGTTAGTAAGTAGTTTGGTGAGATTTGTTTGAAGGCCTAAGGTGGTCAACATCCCTCTCTCTCTTGGTTCTTGGTAAGTGAAGCTTGAAACACCCTACTATCTCTAATGATGCTTATTTTGTGCTTAATGGAGGCATGAGAGGAGTAATATGTGATTTGTTTCTTGATTGGGTTTGTTTTGGTGAAGTTTTCATTTTATTGAGAATTTTTCTGGTTTAATATGAAATGAAGGTTGTGGCTTTGCATGATGAATGGTAATGGTTGATAATGACTCTATGAGGTGTATTGGATAGGAAAATTGTAACAGCCCCACTTTCCCCTAAGGCGAACCAAAGGGGTTGGCGGACTGCCTGCCCAGCTCTCGCCAGGACTACGGATCAGATTAGCGCGATCTAATACTTTTCGGGTCATACAACCGCGTGAAAACCAGTCGAATCCGCAAAATAAGAAAAAAAACAAAGTCGGAGTCGGCCATGAAGAGGAACCGACACGTCAAAACCCAACCAAACGTCAAGCCAATATTTACATCTCACAAGTTAGCATATACTTCCCAAAAGGGGCATACCAAAGTGATTCAAAAGTGGATACATGTACGGTTTGCCAAATCCAAAAGAGAAACGGACCAAAAGTACATTTAGGGTTTTAATACATGAGCTATACAAAAGATATGTCCAACTAGCTCAAGTCGGCAACCGATTATCAAATCCAGTCCAAAAGTATTTATTTTTCCTGTAAGGAAAACAAAAGGAACAGAACGGGGTGAGCTTGCGCTCAATGAGGTACCAAACAGATAGCAATAAAGTCATGGCATTTCACATTTAACAAATCAGATACACATGTCAGATGTAAAGCAAAGGAACTAATGAGTCAAATCAAAAGGATACGGGTGGCTCTCAGGAGCCAAATTTCCAGTGCAGTACTTGATCCAAACCGGTTGACTCTCCGTCAACGCATATAGAACCAACGCGTCCGTAGACCCCTCTTTACACCGAATTCCGTCCACCAAACACCCCTTTACCGGGCCCGCTCACCGTAACCGAACAGAAATGGTAATACTCGAGTATACCGGAATCAAGGGTCTCAATACCCAAAAATCCCCGAACAGACTACCGTGGTTCGTTATCTAATCGTCCAGGCCCTTGCCGGCCCAACTCGAATAACTTAGCCACAGGATTGAGCTCATAAGTCATAGAAATCCGAACAGATGCAGATACAGATAACAGATTCAGATACAGATACAGAATAGCAGATTCAGATAGCAGATTCAGACGGCAGATTCAGATAGGCACTCAAAATTGGCATATGAACAGATAAAAGAACGAGTGTGATAAAGTACACCCTCGTCTCAAACAAATTTAACAAATTACAGAGCAGGAATCAAGTTAAACAGCAATGAAGGGGAGTGGTACACTCACCAATTCAACTTCAAAAAGTTTCACTTCAGATTGGCCTTAATCGCCAAGAAACCCTAAAATAATCAAAATAAACCAATTGAAGGTTTCATATCTAAAATCGAATAAACGAAATGCACAAGTGAGACATACTAATGCAAGGGTACAAAAACATAATTTTCTTGAAAACGAAAAGTTAGTATGAAGACTTAGGCACAAACAACCCAAAAGCCTTTCATTTCCACAAAAAGGCCAATCCAACTTAAAGAAACCAAACGGCCTAGAAAATTGGGCAGCACTTCTGTCGCACCCCATTTTTTGATAAATAAAATAAATGGTTTAAAAAATGTATTTTTTGATTCAATTTGTGATTGAAAAATGAATTGTGATTTAAAAGAAAAATGGGTCTAAATGGGGGTTTGAAAATGCGACGATTTGACCCAAAATTATAGTTTAAAAAGGGTTTTTGAAAAAATGGGAGTCGCCACTTGGTAATGAGTTAAGGTGTACCAAGTCACCTAAAAATGAATTTTTAGGAAAAAGTTGTAAGAAACCCCTTTTAAACGACTCCTAGTCCACGTAAACCAATGAAAAAGGTTCGGGAGTCACATTTGACGAAGGGGAAGGCAAGGATAAAAATCCAAGGCACCCCTTCGACCTAGCCAAGGCTAGTTGCATGATTTAATCAAAGTTTTTCTTGTTTTAACCAAAGAATTTATTACATTTGGATGCACTACATGAATGCAAAAGAAAGAAAAAATGCAAACCTAAATTCTAAAATGTCTCTTGTAAGGTTTTTGGTCCCAACCACATGAATTGTGGCGGCCAATAAAGGAAAACCTTATAGAGGTCGATTAATGCAAATGATAGCTAAAGTGTAAGTGTGCAAGTGTATAAAAAGATGCACGTGTGAAATTGTATAAAAAATCCAAGTGTTTGTGTGCCAGTGTATGAAAAGGTGCATGTGTGAAATTGTATGAAAAATCCAAGTGTTTGTGTGCAAGTGTATGAAATATAGTGATAAGTGTATATAGATCGTAATTAAGTGCAATTTTGTGAAGTAGAAACTAAAATTGAACAATAAGGAAAGGAAAAGTAATGAGGAAAGGTGAATTGAAAAAGTGAGTAAGTGAAAAATTGAGAATGAATGAACCTAAAGGAATGCATCAGGTCGGGTATGGGAATGACTCCTAACTTTTTCGACTTCGATTTTCCCTTTGATTAGAAGGCAAAGCTAGCGTGCTAAGGCTATCGAGTAGCCACACTCGCTCGCTTCCCTTATCGGAAGGGGACACTCAAGCAAAATGAATCCTATAGCTAGTATGGGATGCAAAACCCTAAAAATGGAGGGAAAAAGGGGTTTGAGGAGCATGCCCAGTGATAAAACTAAAGAAAGTTGCATGATATGTGGTGAACAAGCAAATGATGCACTAATGAAAAGAAAGGAAAAAGCCTATTGGGTCTAGCGTTGGACTAGCCCATTCTATGAATTCCGACTAGCGTTGGACTAGTGGAAACGATAAAAGAAGCCACAACTAGCGTTGGACTAGTGTGGTGACGTACATTCATCCATTCCATTCATCCACACTATGGAAAGCAAGTAGACATACCAAATACTCATAAACACGTAGCACGTAACATTTAGCATGCTCGACTAGATGCAAGACCCTAATAAAGCAAGTAACAAGTAACACATAGGCATGCAACTAAGCTAATGAACTTATTACATTCACTAACTAAAACAAAAGGGGAAGGAAAAATGGACCAAATTGCTCGCCACAGCCCTATCTATTACAAGCCAAGAGGTGTACACATACCCCATTAAAAGAATAATTTAATGAAAACAAGAAGTAAATGATATAAGTAAAAGGAATTAAAGAAAAGCTAGGAAAGCAAAGTAGACATGCAATGCACTTAGCACGTTGGGTCACATAGGAAAGACACAAATAGGGATAAAAGAAATTATACCTCCCTTGAATTGGGGCTCCAATGGAGTAAAACCACTTATTTACCCTCCAAAATAATAAACGAGTCAAGGCATCACTTTATTTAACAAATAATCATAAAAATAAAATGGTAAACTTGAAATTTGAATCAATTGAATCATGTAAGCAACTCACATTCAAGAAGTCAAAAGAAGAAAGGACTTGATTGCACAAATTGACAAAATTTTGAGGTCACAATTAAAGAGAAATAAAGTTTAAGGACTTATTTGCAATTAAAGTAAGGACCGAATTGAAAGTAGTTGAAAATATCCAGGGCCCCAGTGAAATTAAAGAAAAGTACAGGGACTGATCTGCAAAGTCATTTTTCTGGTTTCTTAATAGACCAAACCATTGGGCCATTTTTCCTCATTTGCTTGGGCTAAAACCTTCCAGGCCCAATCGGAAATCCAAAACAAAAGGGAATGGGCCATTTTCACTTTTCTTGGGCCAAGATCACTTGACCCAATCGGAAACCCAAGGAAAAACAAGTAGGCTTGTATATTATTTTGGCCAAAAATTAGCCAACCAAATAGATGGGCCTTGACCCTCTAGTCCAAACCAAAACCCAAAAGAAATAAACTAAAACCCACATTTGCAAACCCAGTCAAAATATAATTACCCAAAAATCTAAATCATCATACTAAATCCAACAACATAGACAAATCAGCAAAAAAAAAAAAAAAACAAGAAAAAATATTGAGCCACAATTATGAACTAAAATCCAGGATTAATCTATCCAAAAAATCACATAAAATATGCAAACAGAGGATTAAGCTTAAAAAGGTGAAATTAGTTTGATTTTTTCAGATTTTGGCCACAATCAGATTAGACAGGAATGAGGGGTTAGATTGCAATTCTAAAAAAAACCCACGGAAGAACAGCTTTCTTCCTCATTAGACAAGAGCTTCTGCAACTCGGTTATTTACAGACCCAACTCACAAACACAATCAAATCTAACTTGAACTTTGAACAAACAAAGCTACTACCGAAACCTTTACTTTGCAACATGAAACCTCTAAATTTAAACCCAAAAAAAAAGTCAGACAAAAGAGCATGCAACTATTAAAACAACATTCTGCAATTTTCCGGCTACAATCCGAAAGATGATCTTGCAAAATAATGGGAACAAATACTTAGTAATTCGTCCACCCAAGCCCACATGAATTCAAAATCTTCAACTTTATCATAATTCAGGCATAGTTATCTATCATCAGTGATCCCAACAGAGAGTATCCAGGCAAAAAACAAGAAGAACAGAAGAAATGCTTAATCTTTGCTCAAACACCAAAACATTCAATGACAACGTCCCAAAACCTGGACCATGAAGCAACAAGCTGCTAGGAAAATCATCCACAACTTCTAATGTCTGTACAGGGAGTTCTAAAAATAAGAACGGGCAGCCCATTTGAAAGTATACCACATGTCGGAATTCACCAATGGTAGGCATTGCATGAGTTGAACAAAAAACTGACCATACCATGAACCCAATTCCCAACGTAGTGACTGAAAAGAAACTCAACTAAGCTATAAAATTCAAGGAAAAGGAACCCATCATTGGATAAAGAATATACAAGAAAACAGCAACCGTGAACCTTTAGTTTCAACCAAATTAAACACAATATTAATGCATATCAGCGGCCTTGAGTTTCAACTTAGCAAATCTGGTTCCGACTCATCATGGCCACTAACATGCTTAGCATCACCATTTGAAAATTCATTCACACATCAAACTTTGTTTCCAAATTTTGGTTCAAGCATACAAGATTGTACAGCCTTTGAACGGGACTACCAAGCATCAGCTTGACTATCCAACTCACAGACGTAGAAGCAAACTTTTGCACAAAATGAAGCAGGAAAAATAAAGGGGAAAACACGAGTTTCATTTGAGCATTTCATCGAACAGCTATTGGGCACCAAAAATTTTAGCAAATCTCTGCTCAATTGAGGTTATAATCAGCCCCAAGATTGTCAGCAAACCAAGGAAATTCAATCCAATTTAACACATAAGGCATATGCGGTCAAAAAGAAATATGGCAAATCACCAGGAAATTGCAATGAATCAGTTTCACAAAGAACGTGCCTTTAGATTTTCCCGTGCTTATGCTTGACTAGAAAACTGAAATTTGAAGCGGGAATACGACTTACAATTTTCCTTCTTGGCGAAAATCTGTCAGCGACGATGTCGGATTCGGTGAAGTGGTGATGACGATGAGCGGCGGCGGTTCCAGCCTTCTGAATTCATCCTTCATTTTGCCGAAACTTTCTTCCTCTGCTTCCGTTTGCAACCGTGGCCTTTCCTCTGTTTCTTTTCCTTTTCTGTTCCTTTTGGCCAAAGACCTTTCTCAGTCATCTCCTTCTGCTCCGTCTTTTAGCCCCTTTTGGTTTTTGCTCTCATTTCCTCTGCTCCCCAGACCTCTCTTGCGTTTTTCTTTTTTCCTTCTCGGTTTTTTATTTTCTCTGTTTTTCCTCACCTTTTTGCTCTCAGCCGAAGCCTTGTTTCCTGGCCGACCTCCTCCCTTTCTGTTTTTGGTTTCGCTCCTCCCTCTCCTCAATCCGTCCGCCTCTGTTTTTTCCCTTTTTTTTTTTTACTGCCTGCCGAAGCCCATTTTTTCCCTCTTTTCCTGTTTTGCTCCCTAGCCGACCTCCTTGTTTTTTTTTCTCTTTTCTTTCCCTCTCTTTTTTTCTTCCCTCCGATGATGCTCTCTTACTCCTCTAAATGTGTAACACCTAAACCCCTTTGTTGTCCAACTAGAATGAGGACATTTGTCCCACATGCAAGATTCCACTTGACATTTTTATTATTTTCTTCTTTTTCTTTTTTTTTCCCTGAAATTTAGTATGAAGATCAAAATAAACTAAAATGGCCTAAAAATAAAATAAATTAAAATAAATTAAAATAAAATAAAATAAATAAATAAACCAAAAACTAAAAATTGAACACATAAATCTAAACTTAAATCAATTAAAAACAGAGTTGAAAAAATCAAAAATTTGGTGTCTACAGTTTGCCCCTCTTTGACTGAGTTTTGGAAAAACTTGAGACAAAGAAGTAGACACCAAATACTTACCTGTGTTATTCGGCTGCGAATTACTCAAATGATGAGGACTGACCCTGACAGGAAATTTTAAAATCGGGACTGACCCGAGACAGAAATTTAAACGGGACTGGCCCGAACATGAATTTAAACGGGACTGACCCGAACAGAATTTAAACGGGACTGACCCGAACAGAATTTTAAACGGGACTGACCCGGACAGAATTTAAACGGGACTGACCCGAACAGGAATTTAAAACGGGACTGACCCGGAAACGGGACTGACCCGAACAGGAATTTAAAACGGGACTGACCCGAACAGAATTTAAACGGGACTGACCCGAACAGAATTTAAGCGGGACTGACCCGAACAGAATTTTAAACGGGATGAATTGAAGTGAGATGGAGTATTGGTGGGGTTGACCCATGTTTATTGGTGATACAAATGATAGAAGCGAAATGAAGTGTTAATGGGACTGATCCACGTTCCAGTGGCTGTGAAAATGAAATGTTCACTGGCGGTACTGACCCACGTTCCAGCGGCTATGAAAATGAAAAACTCACTGGCGGGACAAACCTCAGCTCCAGTGGCTATGAAAATGAAAAGCTCACTGGCGGTACTGACCCACGTTCCAGTGGCTATGAAAATGAAAAACTCACTGGCGGGACAAACCTCAGCTCCAGTGGCTATGAAAATGAAAAGCTCACTGGCGGGACAAACCTCAGCTCCAGTGGCTATGAAATGTTGGTATGTTTGAAAAAAGCTGTATAAAACTTGCTTGGGAAATTATCCAAGATTTGTCCCAGTGTAATGAATTGGTCAGCGGGATAGAACCCAGTTCTGCCGAGGTTGGCGGGATAAAACCCAGTTCCAACGTGATAAACGGTCAGCGGGATAGAACCCAGTTCTGCCGAGATTGGCGGGATAAAACCCAGTTCCAACGTGATAAACGGTCAGCGGGATAGAACCCAGTTCTGCCGAGGCGAGCGGTCAGCGGGATAAGACCCGGTCCTGCCGAAGTGAGCGGTCAGCGGGATAAGACCCGGTCCTGCCGAAGTGAGCGGTCAGCGGGATGAAACCCGGTCCTGCCGAAATGAGCGGTCAGCGGGATAAAACCCGGTCCTGCCGAGGTAAGCGGTAAGCGGGATAAGACCCGGTCCTGCCGAAGTAAGCGGTCAGCGGGATAAGACCCGGTCCTGCCGAAGTAAGCGGTCAGCGGGATAAAACCCAAGCCTGCCGAGGTCGGAGGGATAAAACCCATGCCCAATGGAACATAAAAGCGGTCAGTGGGATAAAACCCAAGCCTGCCGAGGTCGGAGGGATAAAACCCATGCCCAACGAAAATAAAAGCGGTCAGTGGGATAACACCCGAGCCTGCCGAGGTCGGAGGGATAAAACCCATGCCCTATCGAAAATAAAAGCGGTCAGTGGGATAAAACCCGAGCCTGCCGAGATCGGAGGGATAAAACCCGTGCCCTAACGAAAATAAAAGCGGTCAGTGGGATAAAACCCGAGCCTGCCGAGATCGGAGGGATAAAACCCAGGCCCTATGAAAATAAAAGCGGTCAGTGGGATAAAACCCGAGCCTGCCGAGATCGGAGGGATAAAACCCATGCCCTATGAAAATAAAAGCGGTCAGTGGGATAAAACCCGAGCCTGCCGAGGTCGGAGGGATAAAACCCATGCCCTATCGAAAATAAAAGCGGTCAGTGGGATAAAACCCGAGCCTGCCGAGATCGGAGGGATAAAACCCGTGCCCTATCGAAAATAAAAGCGGTCAGTGGGATAAAACCCGAGCCTGCCGAGGTCGGAGGGATAAAACCCATGCCCAACGAAAATAAAAGCGGTCAGGAAATTGAATTTGATTTTTCAAGAAACAAGAAATTAAACTTGATTTTTGATTTTTGAAATTTTTGAATTTTTCTGATTTTTTGTAAGAATCTTTTTCAAAAATAATTTGCCCAGTGTAGGGCCTTTTTCCCTTCTTTTTTTTCTTTTTTTTCGGCATCGACCTTCCACATCACCAGATGCTCTTTCGTCGATTTCAACAATGAATACCTGCACAGGGGGCTTACCAAAATATGACATGCATTCACATTTACATGAAAAAAGCAGCGTGATTGATTTGAAAGATGCATTATTTGATTCTTGGACGAAATCCTCAATTGGACTAACAAAAATATTTGCCCCTGTGTGAGCTTGTTTTGTGAAATTTTGCAAATAAAAATTTTGCCCCAGTGTGGGCCCATTTGATTGCAAAAATTGGTTCTGATGATTTTCCATTTATTTGAACAAAGAAAAATCGCACTTTCTAAAATTTAGGAAAGAATGCACATATACAACAATGTGAAGAAACTTTAAACGTCAAGTTTGAACTGATGCAGAAATTTCATGATGAATTCCTCGAAATAACACCAAATTCAAGAAGATTTATTCCTCACTTTTAGCATTGGTGTTTTGGGTAACGGGTCACCACTTCTGGTTGGCTCATCTTTCTGGACCAATCAAGTGACTTTATTTTTTGAAATGGCTAAGGAGATGGGAGGTCAGAATTTGTCTTATTCTTGTGCCCAAAATTGTAATGCATTCAACATCACATCTTAGTGAAAGCAAATAGTTTGTCCATTCTTATTTTTCAAGAAAACTTAGTCAACATACAAGCTTTCTAGGCTTGTAACGTATGGACAGAAGTGATAGCTAAACATGTGGAAACGGGTTATACCCTTATGATCACAAATGATTTGATGAATTTCTTATGAGCATGATCCTCACTTTGGATTGTCATGAAGGAATAAGTCAACGATGGACTTTGTTAGCTTGTAATGTGGCTCGAAAATGATAGCTAAAGAATAAAACTTTCAAGGACATTGCACCGAAGATCGCATTTTCCCAAAATTGCCCCTATTTTGAACTCAAGGATCTCAGACTTTGTTTGCATTTTTCTCATCATTCACCAGGGATTTCAGAGTCGATATTTTTTGGCATTTATTTTTCTTGCTTCGCTTTTTGCCCTTTTTTTTTTTCCCTCGAGCTGATGGGTTTCCTCATACCCGAGTAATTCAGAAATACAGCTAAAATTTTCAGCATCAGAAATTTTCTCGACAAGGCCATTGCAAAGAACAGAAGTCAGGACTTTCGGCTTTTGTAATGGGGTCTGGTGGGGTGTTTAAAAAAGTTAAGGCTTGAAGGCAGATTTCAAGAACGGTTTGAAAAATCTGAGATCGCATTGTTGCTCCAACCCCATTTTTAGGATTAAATCAGAATTTGCCAGAGCTTGTGCTCAATTGAGGCTTTTCCTCTTTCATTTTCTTTCTTCTTTTGATTTTTCGGCATTCTGCCATCTTTTGAACTTTCACAAAATTTGCCCCAGTTTACTTTTGAACTGAGGTTCTCTTTTCTTCCTTTGCTTTTGATTTTGCGACTCTTCACTTTTTCACTTCTTGAAGTTTTTCCTTTCTTTTGCAAACTTGCCCCAGTGTGGGGTTTGCGATTCTCAGGGGTTGCCAAACGAAGTATTTTATTCTGAAGGCTCAAAAGGGATAACTAGGGATAGAATGCTTGATCGGAAAAAGAAGATGGCCTGACTTGTATTCCGTTCCTTACAATAACTCTGAAAGGAAACTTTCATTAATGGGAAATCTTTGGCATGTATCTGAATTAACTGACTGAGGAAGACCCTTGTTCATCCATATTTGTGAAACATAGGCGGTCCGTGCGGACAAATCTCTTCCTTTTCTTTTCCTTTGCTTTTCTTTTCTTTTTTCCAAAATTGAAACCCAAGTGGAATCAAATTTCCCCAATTCACGATTCCCTTTCCCCTTTTCTTTTTTTCCTTTTTCAAAATTCCCCAATGTGGGGTGCGATCATATGTGCACTCGAAAAGAACCACCAAATTTTTTTTTTTTTTTTTTTTTGCTCAAATGAGGATGCAAGGGATAAATGGTGTTTAGGTCGTAGAAACGATGGCCAAAGTATCATTCTTACACCTCATGACAACCAAAGTAACGAGATGGTCATTGAAAATCCATTCCCCTTTTTAATATTTGAAATTTTTCATGTAGCGTAGCGATCATCAAGGCGCTTATTTGAAAACGAAATTATTCTTTTAAAGGCTCAAACGGGAGAGCAAATGATAAACTCTGTATAGATAGAGAAAAGAATGCTCGAAGTATCATTCCAAATTTTCAAAACAAACAAGAATAATGCACATTTTTGCTTTCACTTAGATGTGAATTGAATCGGTTAAACACAATGGATATTTTCAAGCAAAGATGGCCCCAATTTGCAATTTATCAATCAATGTGACTGATTTTATTTTGGGGTTAAATGAAGGAGAAAAGATATCTCATTGGGCCTTTTGAGTGATCATTCACCTCTTTTCTGAGCATTCTTATTGTATAGCTCGGATCACCAACCTAGTGTACATGAGGATTTTAGAAAGTATACACTTGTGAAATTCAGGCTAGAGGTTGAAAAAACCTCAATTTGGTCTTATTTCTCAAAATTCATCATGAAATCTCTAATGAGTAAGAATAAAGAATGAAATGTACATATACACAAGACAATAATTGTCCAAAAATTTTATTACTGAAAAAGTTTGAAACAAAAAAATCCTGTTCAATTACGATACAAATGAGAAGAGAGAAACTTGTAAAGAGCTCCACATATACACTTTTTGTCTCTTTTTCTTTTGGAACAAATCAAATATACAAAATTTTCCCTTGAAAAATAATTACAACATCTCTCAGAGGCTTTAGCGTAGAGCTTCCAGATAGATCATTTATGTTTTCATTGTAGGATCTGCCCAAAAATCACACAATACTTGCAATTTTGACACTTTATTAGATCCAAATTATCATCAGATATAGAAAACTATTTTCACCTTATTAAAGCATTTTTTATGAATGCAGGGGGAAGGGGAAAACAAAAGAAAAATACCCTGAGTTAGTAAGCAAGAATATAAAATCGGTATGCATGTCCTATGGGGGACCCTTTTTGTGCCAAGGGTAGGCCTAGCATGAAAATGCAATCCGCTAGAGTAGGCACTATACAATACCTGATGGATCTGATCAATTCATTGAGTAAAAAAATAATTTTGAAGATTTGGTCAATTGGATTGACGAAAGACGTTTGTCAAAATGAGAACCTCGTCCGAAGGGATTGATCACTTTTGATCGATACAAGAACTTGCAAAAACGCACGGGTTCGACCTTGACAAACTTCCTATCTCTGAGATTGGAATTCGTTTTGACAACTTTTCTCAGTGAAGCACGGGTCAAAACTCCAACTGATCAAACGGCTGGATGCAATGGATGTTTTTCTCAAAATCGACTAGGTTTTCCATTTTGAAATTCGACATTGAAATCCTAAATTGTCAAATGAAATTGACAATTTATTAAAAATCGACCGGATTACCCTAAAAAGGGAAACATGTCAAATGAATTGAATGAAATTTAATTTATCCAAAATTAATCAGATCACCCTAAAAAGGGTAAATTGATCAAATAGATTGAACGCAACTTGATTTATTCAAAATCGGCTCGATTGCCCTAAAAATGGGTAAATTGGCCAAATGAATGCAATTGAATTAGTGATTTATTCAAAAATCGGCCGAATGACCCTAAAAAGGGTAAATTGATCAAATGAATTTGAAGATTTATTCAAAATCGACCAAGTGACCCTAAAAAGGGTAAATTGGTCAAATGAGTTGACGATTTTTCAAAATCGACCGGATGATCCTAAAAAGGGTAAATTGGTCAAATGAATTGATGATTTACTCAAAATCGACCAGATGACCCTAAAAAGGGTAAATTGGTCAAAATGAATGGATGATTTTTCAAAAATCGACCTGATGACCCTAAAAAGGGTAAATTGGTCAAATGAATGAATTGGTCAAATGATGAATGAATTGACAAAATGGATTGGATAAAATGGATGATTTATTCAAAAATCGACCGAATCGCCTTCAAAAAGGGTAAAATGGTCAAATGCATTTATTCAAAATTGAATGGATAACCCTAAGAATGAATTAAACTAATCAAATGAATTGAATGAAGTCAATTGATCAAACAGATCGAGTGAAATGATGATTTGACCAACTCGCCCTAAAACTAGGCAAATCGGTCCAATGGATCGAATGATTGATTCAAAATTGACTAGATCACCCTAAAAAGGGTAAACTAGTCAAATGAAATCGGATGACTTATTCAAAATTGATTGAATTGACCTAAGAAATGAGTAAATTGGTCCAATGAATAAAATGGAGATTGATGATTTATGCAAAAATCGACCAAATCACCCTAAAAGGATAAATTGGTCAAATGAATTGATTTATTCAAAATTGATTAGGAATTGACAAAATGGATCGATTGAATCGTTCGGCCATTGATGGTTTCAAAAAAATAGTCTATGAGCCTTCTAAAATCACGATTTGGCCTCAGTTTATTAACTGTCTCAATGATAAGGAATTATTTGTGAATTTCTTCAAATTAATGTCCTTTACGCAAGGGATTTTTACCAACTTTGATAAAATGGCCAAAAAGTGATTATTAGACGTTCATATTCCAAAAATCACTCTATGAAAATGATTGGATCCTACCTTACCTTGTGCACTACCCCTTTGGATGGTACAAAATGTAAACGTGCAAGTCTCGTTGGATTAAGTATCCGAGACACAAGGTGGCTTATTCCTAACACGGGATCCCCTAAGTGGCATTCCCTTTCTAGGGTTTATGCATGATGCCATTTATTAAAGCGGTAAAATGTGCAATTCGAAATGAAACGTGACCTAAGGAACCCTTTATTTGCCAGGGTAGGCCTAAAATGCTATGCAATTACCAAAATCTATGAATGCAATATACCAAAATCTTTAAACGTGCAATAACCTATCTACGAGGGTAGGTTCTAAAAGAAGGTTATGCCAGACCTCTTATTTGATAGGGTTTGTGAATGCAATGGGGACATAAAACCAAGAAAGGTTAGTTCAGGTAGAGAAATACACATAACACATTGTAGCAACAAGATAAAACAATCAATACAAGCAATAAAAGGGAAAAAGGGGGTTGGACCCCTCCCCTCGTGAATAGTGTCCCTAGCTCAGGATAAGGCCGACTCTACCCTAAGGCAATTCTAAAATGGATGCATGAGATTAGGGTTCGCTAATGCATCTAGACTCGATAAGCTCAGGTCCCCGAGCCTTCAGACTTAGAAACCAAGGGTCATCAATCCCAAGGTTCCTTGTCGGTGGCTCGAGCGATTCCCCAAACACCGCTACGCACACATCGTGTCGCGGCTACGTGTTTGAGTGAATCTATCAAAATCCTCAATCTTCGACTAAAAGCTATAGGCCAAGAACCCATAGCTTAAAGCGG
Source organism: Coffea arabica (assembly GCF_036785885.1). Lineage (NCBI taxonomy): Eukaryota > Viridiplantae > Streptophyta > Magnoliopsida > Gentianales > Rubiaceae > Coffea > Coffea arabica. The sequence goes on along the minus strand of NC_092320.1, from coordinate 43,698,627 downwards.
AAGATTGAGTGACCCATTGGATCGTGCTACACACACATCGTGTCGTGATCACATGTCCAAATGGGTCACCTAATCCTAGTAGGGTGGAGTGGCGTGACAAGCCACTAAAAGAAAAATAAATGAAGGGATAAAAAATAAAGCGTATGCACGTATGCTAGTGCTCGTTTTGGAGGGGAGGGATCAAGAACCAACGCGAGGTTCTAAGGTGATGTCCCCCACCCAAATGCAATGCAAGCGCGAGATAAACAAGTAAACATACATCTAATCAACCAATCATACATTTCGCGAGCGAGGGAGTAGTTGGATACGTGTGAAATGCAAAAATCCTAATAAAAGGAAAAATGCAATCCTAAACACCCAAATGTAATATATAAAAAGGTTAAAAGAAGAAAAATGGTTGATTAAATCAAATTTGCTCGGACTCTCGAATGTCCCCAGTGGAGTCGCCAACTGTCGCACCCCATTTTTTGATAAATAAAATAAATGGTTTAAAAAATGTATTTTTTGATTCAATTTGTGATTGAAAAATGAATTGTGATTTAAAAGAAAAATGGGTCTAAATGGGGGTTTGAAAATGCGACGATTTGACCCAAAATTATAGTTTAAAAAGGGTTTTTGAAAAAATGGGAGTCGCCACTTGGTAATGAGTTAAGGTGTACCAAGTCACCTAAAAATGAATTTTTAGGAAAAAGTTGTAAGAAACCCCTTTTAAACGACTCCTAGTCCACGTAAACCAATGAAAAAGGTTCGGGAGTCACATTTGACGAAGGGGAAGGCAAGGATAAAAATCCAAGGCACCCCTTCGACCTAGCCAAGGCTAGTTGCATGATTTAATCAAAGTTTTTCTTGTTTTAACCAAAGAATTTATTACATTTGGATGCACTACATGAATGCAAAAGAAAGAAAAAATGCAAACCTAAATTCTAAAATGTCTCTTGTAAGGTTTTTGGTCCCAACCACATGAATTGTGGCGGCCAATAAAGGAAAACCTTATAGAGGTCGATTAATGCAAATGATAGCTAAAGTGTAAGTGTGCAAGTGTATAAAAAGATGCACGTGTGAAATTGTATAAAAAATCCAAGTGTTTGTGTGCCAGTGTATGAAAAGGTGCATGTGTGAAATTGTATGAAAAATCCAAGTGTTTGTGTGCAAGTGTATGAAATATAGTGATAAGTGTATATAGATCGTAATTAAGTGCAATTTTGTGAAGTAGAAACTAAAATTGAACAATAAGGAAAGGAAAAGTAATGAGGAAAGGTGAATTGAAAAAGTGAGTAAGTGAAAAATTGAGAATGAATGAACCTAAAGGAATGCATCAGGTCGGGTATGGGAATGACTCCTAACTTTTTCGACTTCGATTTTCCCTTTGATTAGAAGGCAAAGCTAGCGTGCTAAGGCTATCGAGTAGCCACACTCGCTCGCTTCCCTTATCGGAAGGGGACACTCAAGCAAAATGAATCCTATAGCTAGTATGGGATGCAAAACCCTAAAAATGGAGGGAAAAAGGGGTTTGAGGAGCATGCCCAATGATAAAACTAAAGAAAGTTGCATGATATGTGGTGAACAAGCAAATGATGCACTAATGAAAAGAAAGGAAAAAGCCTATTGGGTCTAGCGTTGGACTAGCCCATTCTATGAATTCCGACTAGCGTTGGACTAGTGGAAACGATAAAAGAAGCCACAACTAGCGTTGGACTAGTGTGGTGACGTACATTCATCCATTCCATTCATCCACACTATGGAAAGCAAGTAGACATACCAAATACTCATAAACACGTAGCACGTAACATTTAGCATGCTCGACTAGATGCAAGACCCTAATAAAGCAAGTAACAAGTAACACATAGGCATGCAACTAAGCTAATGAACTTATTACATTCACTAACTAAAACAAAAGGGGAAGGAAAAATGGACCAAATTGCTCGCCACAGCCCTATCTATTACAAGCCAAGAGGTGTACACATACCCCATTAAAAGAATAATTTAATGAAAACAAGAAGTAAATGATATAAGTAAAAGGAATTAAAGAAAAGCTAGGAAAGCAAAGTAGACATGCAATGCACTTAGCACGTTGGGTCACATAGGAAAGACACAAATAGGGATAAAAGAAATTATACCTCCCTTGAATTGGGGCTCCAATGGAATAAAACCACTTATTTACCCTCCAAAATAATAAACGAGTCAAGAAGTAAATGATATAAGTAAAAGGAATTAAAGAAAAGCTAGGAAAGCAAAGTAGACATGCAATGCACTTAGCACGTTGGGTCACATAGGAAAGACACAAATAGGGATAAAAGAAATTATACCTCCCTTGAATTGGGGCTCCAATGGAGTAAAACCACTTATTTACCCTCCAAAATAATAAACGAGTCAAGGCATCACTTTATTTAACAAATAATCATAAAAATAAAATGGTAAACTTGAAATTTGAATCAATTGAATCATGTAAGCAACTCACATTCAAGAAGTCAAAAGAAGAAAGGACTTGATTGCACAAATTGACAAAATTTTGGGGTCACAATTAAAGAGAAATAAAGTTTAAGGACTTATTTGCAATTAAAGTAAGGACCGAATTGAAAGTAGTTGAAAATATCCAGGGCCCCAGTGAAATTAAAGAAAAGTACAGGGACTGATCTGCAAAGTCATTTTTCTGGTTTCTTAATAGACCAAACCATTGGGCCATTTTTCCTCATTTGCTTGGGCTAAAACCTTCCAGGCCCAATCGGAAATCCAAAACAAAAGGGAATGGGCCATTTTCACTTTTCTTGGGCCAAGATCACTTGACCCAATCGGAAACCCAAGGAAAAACAAGTAGGCTTGTATATTATTTTGGCCAAAAATTAGCCAACCAAATAGATGGGCCTTGACCCTCTAGTCCAAACCAAAACCCAAAAGAAATAAACTAAAACCCACATTTGCAAACCCAGTCAAAATATAATTACCCAAAAATCTAAATCATCATACTAAATCCAACAACATAGACAAATCAGCAAAAAAAAAAAAAAACAAGAAAAAATATTGAGCCACAATTATGAACTAAAATCCAGGATTAATCTATCCAAAAAATCACATAAAATATGCAAACAGAGGATTAAGCTTAAAAAGGTGAAATTAGTTTGATTTTTTCAGATTTTGGCCACAATCAGATTAGACAGGAATGAGGGGTTAGATTGCAATTCTAAAAAAAACCCACGGAAGAACAGCTTTCTTCCTCATTAGACAAGAGCTTCTGCAACTCGGTTATTTACAGACCCAACTCACAAACACAATCAAATCTAACTTGAACTTTGAACAAACAAAGCTACTACCGAAACCTTTACTTTGCAACATGAAACCTCTAAATTTAAACCCAAAAAAAAAGTCAGACAAAAGAGCATGCAACTATTAAAACAACATTCTGCAATTTTCCGGCTACAATCCGAAAGATGATCTTGCAAAATAATGGGAACAAATACTTAGTAATTCGTCCACCCAAGCCCACATGAATTCAAAATCTTCAACTTTATCATAATTCAGGCATAGTTATCTATCATCAGTGATCCCAACAGAGAGTATCCAGGCAAAAAACAAGAAGAACAGAAGAAATGCTTAATCTTTGCTCAAACACCAAAACATTCAATGACAACGTCCCAAAACCTGGACCATGAAGCAACAAGCTGCTAGGAAAATCATCCACAACTTCTAATGTCTGTACAGGGAGTTCTAAAAATAAGAACGGGCAGCCCATTTGAAAGTATACCACATGTCGGAATTCACCAATGGTAGGCATTGCATGAGTTGAACAAAAAACTGACCATACCATGAACCCAATTCCCAACGTAGTGACTGAAAAGAAACTTAACTAAGCTATAAAATTCAAGGAAAAGGAACCCATCATTGGATAAAGAATATACAAGAAAACAGCAACCGTGAACCTTTAGTTTCAACCAAATTAAACACAATATTAATGCATATCAGCGGCCTTGAGTTTCAACTTAGCAAATCTGGTTCCGACTCATCATGGCCACTAACATGCTTAGCATCACCATTTGAAAATTCATTCACACATCAAACTTTGTTTCCAAATTTTGGTTCAAGCATACAAGATTGTACAGCCTTTGAACGGGACTACCAAGCATCAGCTTGACTATCCAACTCACAGACGTAGAAGCAAACTTTTGCACAAAATGAAGCAGGAAAAATAAAGGGGAAAACACGAGTTTCATTTGAGCATTTCATCGAACAGCTATTGGGCACCAAAAATTTTAGCAAATCTCTGCTCAATTGAGGTTATAATCAGCCCCAAGATTGTCAGCAAACCAAGGAAATTCAATCCAATTTAACACATAAGGCATATGCGGTCAAAAAGAAATATGGCAAATCACCAGGAAATTGCAATGAATCAGTTTCACAAAGAACGTGCCTTTAGATTTTCCCGTGCTTATGCTTGACTAGAAAACTGAAATTTGAAGCGGGAATACGACTTACAATTTTCCTTCTTGGCGAAAATCTGTCAGCGACGATGTCGGATTCGGTGAAGTGGTGATGACGATGAGCGGCGGCGGTTCCAGCCTTCTGAATTCATCCTTCATTTTGCCGAAACTTTCTTCCTCTGCTTCCGTTTGCAACCGTGGCCTTTCCTCTGTTTCTTTTCCTTTTCTGTTCCTTTTGGCCAAAGACCTTTCTCAGTCATCTCCTTCTGCTCCGTCTTTTAGCCCCTTTTGGTTTTTGCTCTCATTTCCTCTGCTCCCCAGACCTCTCTTGCGTTTTTCTTTTTTCCTTCTCGGTTTTTTATTTTCTCTGTTTTTCCTCACCTTTTTGCTCTCAGCCGAAGCCTTGTTTCCTGGCCGACCTCCTCCCTTTCTGTTTTTGGTTTCGCTCCTCCCTCTCCTCAATCCGTCCGCCTCTGTTTTTTCCCTTTTTTTTTTTTACTGCCTGCCGAAGCCCATTTTTTCCCTCTTTTCCTGTTTTGCTCCCTAGCCGACCTCCTTGTTTTTTTTTCTCTTTTCTTTCCCTCTCTTTTTTTCTTCCCTCCGATGATGCTCTCTTACTCCTCTAAATGTGTAACACCTAAACCCCTTTGTTGTCCAACTAGAATGAGGACATTTGTCCCACATGCAAGATTCCACTTGACATTTTTATTATTTTCTTCTTTTTCTTTTTTTTTTCCTGAAATTTAGTATGAAGATCAAAATAAACTAAAATGGCCTAAAAATAAAATAAATTAAAATAAATTAAAATAAAATAAAATAAATAAATAAACCAAAAACTAAAAATTGAACACATAAATCTAAACTTAAATCAATTAAAAACAGAGTTGAAAAAATCAAAAATTTGGTGTCTACAACTTCCCCTGAATTTCTTACTTTTCCAGCCATTAAGGCTTCATTATATCCTCAAATCAGTCCCAACATTTCACACAAAAGTCATCTCATTTCCCAAAAGCCGTTCACTAGGCTCAAAGTAGTACAAGTACAAAACTTAGCTAGGAAACAACCGAAATGAAAGCAAGCCCCAAAAGAGACTCGATAACGAGTCATATAGCCATGCCAACCACAACCCCAGTAAGGTTTCATATGCATAAATAAGCATTAAAGAAAACCAGAAAATCAGGAAATGTAACTCATTTGTTCCAACAATAAAAACAGTTTTGACCTCCTAATGCGGTAATGGCGTCAATTTCACTACGATTATCGGATGGGGGTGTAAGACCCACCGTTTCGAAGCTATGAAACAGGGCTACAACAATGTAGAAGGTCGCTCAATCCAGTTCCTGGCCCAACTAGGTCAAAAATGCCAAACACTAAACCAGAATCACCAAAACAGGTTTGCAAAACACAGAAAACTGTAATCGGTATATCTCAGTCCATACAAGTCCAAATGCCGAAATTCCAAAGGCATAAGTTAGCTAAGACATCCAACTACATTTCATCAGAAGACACCAACTTCAAAATCCAAACCAAAACCAGTCAAAATGGCCAATTACTATCGCAGTTTTCGCATTCTGATCAAAACAGAACAGCTACAGTAAAAACGGCATAACTCACTCTACACTCATCCAAATGACCTGAAATTTTGTAGGCACTTCAAACTCATCAATACCTACAACTTTCATGTTTTGAGTAAAGTCTAATTCGGCATCTAACCACATGATATAAAACCGGACAGAAATTGGGGATGATAGAACCCTAACTTTCACTTTTCCTTCCAAATCCAAAATTGGTTGTAATTATCTATCATTCACACCTACCATAGTCATTACCCCTCATTATCAACCATCATAAACAACCACAACACCATGATCATATTAAACCAGAAAATTCCTCAAAAAAATAAAAACTTCACCAATTCATCACAAACCAAGAAATAAATCACATAATCCATCACTTTAGCTCCCATTAGGCACAAATTAAACATCATTAAGTGTAGGAGGAAGTTCATATACCACTTACCAAGTAAACAAGAGAGGGAGAGATGTAGACCACCTTAGCTCTTCAAAAAAAACTTCACCAAATCACTTACTAGCACCAACTAGAGGGATTTTATGGAACAATTCTAAGTTTAATCGGTTGGAATGGAAGATTGAGCTAGTTTGAAGCTTGAAACTTGGAGAAGTTTTCTTCCTTTTCCTTGCAAGAGGTTCGGCCATGAGAGAGAGAAGAAATGGTGATTTTTGTGAAATTTTAAGATATTTAATCACTTGGTAAAAAAAGTCAAAAAGTGAATAGTGTCCAACCAATCAAATGGTGACACTTGTCACTTCATAAATGAATCTCTATCTCTTTGTTTCCCCCTCATACCAATCCAAATAACATCCTCTACTTATCTCTTAACACCCGATAAATTAACTCCAGTATCCAAAACTTAACCTTATTGGCCGAATTTTTCCGAACTTTTCGCACTAGTGGGTCCCACGTCCGTTATCTATCCTTAATTTTTCAAAAACTCTCCAATACTAGAAAATTCATATAAAAACTATAATTACTCATAAAATGCATCAGGAGAATTTTCCTAAACCAGAAAATGCAGAAAACATGCCATTAAAGGAAATAAACCCTAGAAAATTATTAGGGAATTTACGGGTTCTCACAAAAATGCAACTAATTTTGGATTTGGATGGAAAATTGGAAAGTTAGGGTTCTTGAAGCCCCAATTCTGTCCGGTTTTAGATCACTGTGTTAGAGGCCGAATTTGACTTTGCTCAAAACATGAAAGTTGTAGGTATTGATGAGGTTGATGTGCCTACAAAATTTCAGGTCATTTGGATTAATGTGGAATGAGATATGACGAAATTACTGTAGCTGTTCTGCTTTGGACAGAATGCGAAAACTGCGATAGTAATTGGCCATTTTGACTGGTATTGGTTTAGATTTTGGAGTTGGTGTCTTCTGATGAAATGTAGTTGGATGACTTAGCTAACTTATGCCTTTGGAATTTCGGCATTTGGACTTGTATGGACTGAGATATACCGATTACAGTTTTTTGTGTTTTGCGAACCGGTTTTAGGAATTCTGGGTTAGTATTTGGCATTTTCGACCTAGTTAAGCTAGGAACTGGATTGAGTGACCTTCTACATTGTTGTAGCCCTGTTCCATATCTTCGAAACGGTGGGTCTTACACCCCAACCGATATTTGTAGTGAGAGTTGTACCATTACCGCATTATGACGGCAAAACCGATTTTCTTATTAAGGCTTAAGTTAAAGCCCTTTCTTAATTTCTGGTTTACTATCATGCTTATTTGTGCATACGAAACCCTATTGGGGTTGTGTTAAGCATTGCTATACGACTCGTTATCGAGTCTCATTGCATTTGTTGCGTGATTCTAGGGCGTGACGGTAGTTCACGGCGGATTGGTGACCACGGTGTATGAAACACCACTTTCTCGCTTGGTGAGTATACTACTCACTTACTTGCTATAATGTGGCTTTGTGCTATGTGTATTTGATGCCTTGAAGGCTTAATTGGTTATTGAAAGTGATTGAGGTGAGGGTGTACTTGACCGCTCTCACCCCTTGTGATTTTCTTCGTAGCTATCTACTGTTCCACTGAAATACTGCATTTGTTATATGAGATACTGAATTCCATGCATGGAAACTGAATTGGGTTGTTTGGACGGTTGTCCTACTACTTTACTGTATCACTGAGCTCAACCCCGTTTGGTAGTCAATTGAATCGAGCCGGCGAGGGCTTGGTCGTGAAGATTGAATTGCCACGGGGACTGTACTGGGGAACCTTGTGGTAATGAGACCCTTGGTTCCGGTAAACTCGAGTATTACCAAAAATATTACTGAATGGAGTGCGGGCCCGGTTGGGGTATGTTGGGTGGAAGGAATGGGAGTAAAGAGTTGTCTACGGTTTGGTATTTTAACATTGACGGAGAGTCAATGAGGTTGGTTCAAGATTGCAAGCGTGGAAATGGGCTCTTGAGAGCCGACCGTATCCTTTTACCGTTTTGCTTCATTGCTTATTTGTGCACTTTAAATGAAGGTTCATTCTTATATGACTTTGATTGCTTATTGGGTGGTATACCACTGGGCTTTGGCTCATTCCGTGTTATTTGTTTTCCTTACAGGGATATAATTGCTTTTGAAAATGGACTGGATAGTCAAGTGCCATACTGAGCTTGTAAATGTCTTTTGTATAGCTCTTGAAGTGAAACCCTAATGTATAACGGGTTCATTTCCTTTTGATCGGCAAATCGAATGTGTACTCCTTAATGAATGGTTTTGGCATGCCATTATGGTTGTAAATGTTGATTTCCATTGTATATATATGCTTGGCTATGGTTTAGATAAATTTCGGCTTCCGGTTTTTTCGTTTTTTTATTTTTTGTTTTTGACTTGTTTGCGCGCAATGGTATGTTCCGGAACGTTTTAGATTGACGTAAACCGTACCGTTAGTCCTGGCGAGAGCTGGGCAGGCAGTCCGCTAACCCCTTTGGTTCGCCTTAGGGGAAGGTGGGGCTATCACAGATTCAGAAGTTCCTCAAAACATGAAAGTTGTAGCCTGGTAGGTCCTGAATATTCCTGTAAAATTTCAGGTCAATCGGATTAGCGTACCCGGAGTTATAGATGAAATTCTCAAGCCTGTTTTGCACACCAGATTCTGTGCGTTTTTTTCAGTTTAGCCTCTGACCGTGCATTTTCCGTTTTGATCCCATACGATCTGGGTGTCGACTCCTTCATACTAAATGTATATCTTGGTTTTAGCTTCAAAACGGTATAAAGTACGTTGAAATCCGAGTTTCATAGCTCCGGTTATGACCAAAACAAGATCAATCGTCAGAACTGCCTTGAATCCGGACAGTTCTGACGGGTACTTTGACACTCAACTTTCATTCTGTTCTGAGTGGATTCAGGTCTTGGCCAAAACATCAAAGTTTTAGCCTTATGTCTCAGCTTTCTAATGCCTTTGGAATTTCTTGATTTGGATTTGCGAGTTGGGAGTTATAGTCCAGCAAACATACCCTGTCCGTTACATTGGAGTGCGAATTCCTGGAACGGTTTTCTGCACTTTCGACCCATCTCTGTTCCGATCCGGAGTTAGGGGTCTTCATGAAAGTTATAGAATTTTCTCTTATCTTCGTAACAGTACCTCATGTACCTTGATCCGACACTCATAGCTTCGATTAGGCTCAAAACAGTTTTGACGGCAAAATGGCTAGGCCGCCATTCCCGTTTCCGTGTGCCGTTTCCGCACTCGTATGTGCCGATTTTGCCGTATTGCTTGTTTTAAGTACGTTAGTGGCCGTTTGTGATATATTGTGACACAATCTTCTATTTCAGACGTCGGTGAGCTAGGTGGAGCCGGTGGGGCCTACTAGCTGCGACACGAATTTCGAACTTTTGCCCTTTTGTTCATTGAGTAAGTATTCAGGCCGCTCTTACGTGTTAGTTGTTTATGTGTTTCGATTTGTATGAAAAGGGTACCTAGGCGAGGGTGTACTTTATCGCACTTGATCTAAACCGTAGTTTGCGCACACGTTTGTACATGACATATGTATATAAATCATTTTGGAACTAAACTCCTTGAGCTTGTGGCTCGGGGTGACTTCTGAATAAATTTTATGAAGTTTGTGAGTTTGGGGCCCGATCTCATGACCTAGATGGACTATTCGAGCCGGTTAGGGCTTGGTCGAAGTCAGTCCAACCTGGTTGTGGTCACCAAGTTTGTGAATCCGGTTCACCGATTATGTGGACCAAGTTTGTGACCCGAGCTTGTAAACCAAGTTCAATTTCGTTCGCTCGAGCAAGTTTGTGAGGTGTCTGGCCAGAGAGGGTGATAAGGTGTACGGTGGGAGTACAAGTGAAGTTCTACGGACCATTAATTGTGGTCGACGGAGTGTCGGCAGGAGATCATACATGGCACATGAATTGGCTTTGGAGCCACCTGTACCCTTATTATGTGATATCATTTTTCTGCTTTTGCTTTACTCTTACTGTGTAACTGTTGTTACGTGAAATTTACGCTTTTGCCCCTATTTACTTACTAAGCATATAGCTTACCCCTTTCTTTTTGTTTTCCTTAGCAGGGACCGACGCGGGGAACTTTTGGTACATACACTAGTATAATTAGATTGGCTTGTAATAGTTGGACATATAGTATGTTTGTTTTTGTTTTGGTGGTTTGTATAAGGACCTTCCTTAGGGTCTATCTTCTGCTCGTTGTGGTTATAGTATATTAGAGTGGTTTGACTCGAGACTTTTGAAGATGTAAATATAACTTTTGGGATTGTATATACTGTATATAGTGCTCTTGCGATTTATCTAGTTTTATTGCTTTAAGTTTTGAGTCCTGGCGCGAGCTAGGCAGGCGGCCCACCGATACCCTAGGGTTCACCCTTGGGAGATGTGGGGTCGTCACATAAAACACATCAATTGTACTTCAAATGGAGAATTTGACTACTAATGATTATGAAACTTCTTTGAAAATTGACAAAATTTCAAAAAATTTGAACCATTTTCCACAATTAAGAAGGTAATGAACCTCCTCCCACACTGAACATGCATATTGTTCTCAATGTGTGAAAAGAAAAAGTAAGAGTAAAAGAAATACTCCCTCTATAGTGACTTAGCCTTTTTCTTGCAACCTTCTATGACTTCATCATTCTTGAATTGCAACCATTCCCTACATAAATGAAAGTCAAAGAGTCCAAAAGTTCCATACAACCATTAGTGATAGAAATGTATAATGCAAAAATAGCAAACTAACTAGTTAATATTCGAATGATGCAAAAGACACAAACTTGGAGTGTGGTTAAGAAAGGAAAGGAGAAAAGAAGAACAAAAGTTAAAACATGAATTTTCTTTTTGTAAAATCCCTCATGATCTGCAAGTATCAGGGATCCACGAGGTAGCCTCGTGGATCACTTCACGGATCTCTAGATTTCTACAATCAAAGTGTAGAAAATTGCATTTTTTCACTATTCCATTCATACTTCTATAGAAACATGATTCTGATCATTTTTTTGTGAAGTGTAATGCCTCAAACAAGTTTCAAATGATCTAAACATGCAATCTAATCCTTCATAACGAATAAAAAACATCTAAAATGCAAAATGATGGGTTGAGTTTTTCATGTTTCTTATTCCTCGCCAACCTTCAAAAAGTGACTTTTGTATCAACTTTTGAAACCTACAAAAGAAACATAACAAACACAGGTTAATGTATCTAATAAACATGAAAACACACTAAAATAAAATAAATGATTTAAAACATTGGGTTGCCTTCTAATTAATGCTTTTGTTTATAGCCATTGCTTTGACTCAAAAATGTTTACTCTTGCACTTCACTTTGGAGGGAAAAGGAACTAATTCCTTCCCAAGGGCTAAATCTTCTCTTTCCATTCACCATATTTTGTGCTTACCCTATCTCCAAATCATCCTAATCATCAAATAAAGAAGACTTATCATAATTACAACATGTATGAGGATTTCTTGAGAAACATTTTAAATAATCCTGAAGTCTACTTGATTTCTTGCCTTTATCCACCTGAATTTTAGGAGTAAGGATCTCTTTTCCTTTATTCTTCATATTATGCATGTTATAAGTATGAGAATCAAGAGTTTCAACATAATAACCTTCTTTATACAACTCTTGTATAATATTAACCTCTTTAGGTTTAAAACCTTTTTCATGCCATAAATTAAGATCCTTACTTTCATTAAGATTGAATGTTAATTCGTCACCATTAATTTTAAAGGTCAACTTACCTCCATGAACATCAATTAAAGTTGGTGGTTAAGAAGGTCTACCTAAAATAATAGGTAAATGCACGTCTTCTTTCATATCGAACGCAATAAAATCAACCGGTATAAAGAGTGATTTCACCTTAATGATGACATTTTCGATAATGCCAACTGGACGCTTTATGAACCTATCCGCCAATTGAAGAGTAACATTTGTATCCTTCATCTCTCTCAAATCAAGTTTTCTTGCAATGGAAAGTGGCATCAATGATACACTTGCATTTAAATCACATATAGCATTAGTGAAATTCAAATGTCCAATGGTACAAGGTACAGTGAAACTCCTCGGATCTTTAAGCTTAGTTGGATGTTTGTTTTGAGCACATGTTGAATATTTCTCTGTTAATGCTATTGTCTCATGATCTTCAATTTTCCTCTTTTTTGACAAAATATCCTTCAAAAAATGAGTATAAGAGGGAATTTGTAAGATAGCATCAATAGAAGGAATATTAATTTTAATTTGCTTAAACATTTGAGCAAATTTCTCAAATTCCTTTTCCTTATTATTTTGGTTCAGCCTATCAGGAAAAGAACGAAGTTAGTGGCATTATTATGAGAAATATGAGAAGAAAGCATATCAAACTCATTTAAAACATGATCCTTTTTACCTTCTTGTTTATTTTTACCCCCATTTTCATAATTTTTTTTCATTTTTATCAAGGTGATTATCCTCTAATTGTTTACCACTCCTAAGAGTGATTTCATTCATATGTTCTCTAGGTTCATTTCGATTTTACTTGAAAATTCATCCAATTGCCTCAAATTAATGGAATTAGCAATATTGTCTAATTGGCCTTGCATATCCCTAATCATAATCATCATATTATTCATGTTCATTTTAACATCATCGAATCTTTCTTTTGTTTCATGAACATGTTTCTCATAATTGGCCTCTAAAGTTAAAAAACGTGACTCAAGTCGTCCTGTTTAAAAATTAGGTGGATTGATAGGTTTTTATGCATTTGATTTTTATCTCCACACTAAATTAGGATGATTCTTCCAACCAGGGTTGTAAGTGTTTGAGAAAGATTTATTTTAAGGTGGACGATTGTAGTTGTTAACATTATGAACTTGCTCCATATGAAAACAATTAGAACTATCATGATTACCACCACATATTGAATAATAAACAACACTTACATGAGAATTTGAACTACTTCCCCCTTGTTTACGTAGCAACCTCTCAACATTATCCATACGAGAATTAAACATGTTTTCTAATTTAGCACTTAAAAGTTGAGAGTGTCGATTTCACACATACCAGCTATTCTTCTTGAGTTATCTTTTTTATTTGCCCATTGATAGTTGTTAGAGGTCATTTCCTTTATCAAAGTTTGAGCATTCTCCGTTGATTTTCCCATTAAATCTCCATTGGTGGCGGCATTTATGTTGATTTTGGTTGGGTAGTTGAATCCATTATAGAATGTTTGAACAACTAACCAATCAGACAGACCATGGTGGGGACATCTTCTTCGAAGATCTTTAAATCTCTCCCAAGTTTCATATAACGACTCTTCTTCATGTTGAATAAAACCTATGATATCTATACGAAATTTAGCCATTTTTTCAGGTGGAAAATATTTATTCAAAAATGCTTTTGAGAGCTCACCCCAAAAAGTGAAAGTATTAGGTGGATAAGAATTAAGCCATACCTTCGCTTTATCACAAAGTGAAAAAAAATTACCTTAACTTAATTGCATCATCACTTACTCCATTTATTTTGATTGGACCACATAAACCTATGAAGTTAACTAGATCAGTGTTAGGATCCTTCATTTCATTTCCTCCAAATTGACTTTGTTGAATCATTTGGATGAGTGAGGGTTTGATTTCAAAATTGTTTGCATTAATTGCAGGTCTTGCAATGCTAGTTTGTGCTCTCGATTCATTTGACAAGGTATAATCCCTCAAAGGTTTTGAGCTCCTCCATTTCAACGGATATTTCACCTATACTTTTCACCTCAATTTGCACTTGTTGGGTGCATCTTCTTCCTATTCTCGCCGTGTTTACTTCTTGAAGGTAAATTGTGCCTTTGGTGAAGAATTTAGTACCTAAAAATAACAAAGATCACATCTAAAGATAGTAAATATAAGATTAGCTAAATAAAGATAAAGTAACAAAGTCTAAATTAATAAAACTTGTTTTAACTCTAGTGTTGCACCTAAATCTAAATCCCCAGCAATGGCGTCAAAAGCTTGATAGGGTCTTTTACTACACTACAAATTTTAAAACCTTATTAGCCTATTTTTGCAAGTGCACGGTTCGTTTATTGAGTATAGGGATAATTGGTGTCGATCCTACAGGGACTTAGAAATTGACAATTACTTGAGTTTAATCACTTGCTTTATTATCTAGACAATCAAAGTTTTAAGGAGGTAAAACAAAGAAAGTTAATTAGGTGGTAAAACCGGCCATGAAAGATATTAGTTTAGATAGCACAACCGGTCATATAGCAAAAGTAATAAATATAAAATCAGTAATTAGGTAGTAAAACCAACCATCTAGGTGGTATGGTTCAAGAAACTAAATGAAAGTAGACAAGTTAGATTAGAATTGCTTAAAGATTAAGTCAAAGGACCCTAGGGATTAGAATCGCTTGTTATGTCAAGATTAGAAAATAGTTAAGGTGATTATGCTTATGTTTCCATGAATTGTCAAAGAATAACTTTCAAATGGATGTCTTTGCTTTCGCCAATGGACATTCTTAAGAGAAACCACTTTGGCTAATTCCTCTAGAAATTGCTTTCATCAATTTTTTTTAACTCCTTGAATCATTCTTCACCTACGTTCATAGAGAAAAAGGTAAGAAACAAGTTAAATAAATTCAATGAAATTATTGTATAAACCCGACTAACCATTATTCATTACTTTTGTGAGAATAAGGTTAATATTTAAGAATTTAGATCTATTGAAGGCAACTTTCAATACTCAACACTTATCAAATCATGCATAGCTGATGGTCAAAGAACTATAAAACATAAGCACAAGTTCTCAAACTAACAAGTCTTGAAAAAGCATAATCATCCCCTAACTATTTCACTATAACAAGTCCATCTTCACCCTAGAATATGAAAATGTTTAGTTGGACATCATATTAAGAACATCTAAGTATGAAATAAACTTGTAATAAAGCATGGCAAATGAGAACAAGAGACAAAGTTTGGGAAGAACAATTCTTATTCAATGTCTTGAAGCTTTAATTCTTGAATTCTTTCACAAGTTGATCTCTCAAATTAGTTTGGTACAACAATATTTTCACCTCCCTCTCAAACCTCTTTAAACTAAGAAAGAAACTTACAATATGAAAGTAGAGTTAAAACTACTCCTATCTCTACTTCTACTCTACTCTATAAGGTGCTTCAAGATACTACAAAGTATTACCTGATTCTCAAATGAATGAGATACAAGAGGTATTTATAGATGTTTTGGGATGAAAAGATGTTTTCATAAAGGAGTCACAAAGTTGTTTACCACTTCTCCAACTCAAATTTAATCGGTTCCAACCGGAATTATTGCGGACAAATTGGTCAAAAGGTTGGTGTCAATAGAATGCTAGTTGCAGAACAAGTTGCAACTTCGATTCAGGGATCTGTGACCTGCTATCTCGCTGATAGCCTCATGGATCTTCTTTGAAACTGGAATGATTTGCACATTCAGTTTAAAACTCAACTTTGTTCCATTTTTTATCCAACTATAACTACAATTTTCTTGATGATGGAAGTCAAATTAGCTCTTTCACAAAACATAAAAATTTTATATTTTTGAGTTAGATTTCCAATGCATTAAGAATCGTCTCATTTGAATCTCTATAGGCTAATAAATGACCAAAATACCCTTAACTGGTCAATACTCTATTTCAGCTTTTGACAGAAATTTTTTCGACTATATTTAGACTTTTTTGACTAGGAAACTCAACAAACTGTGTGAGGACCCGAATTTTTCTTACTTTATTTTATTTTACTAGTTTAATTGATTATTTACTCACCCGTTTTCTCTGAATATTTTATTCCAACCTCTTTATACTCAATTACATGGAACTATGACCTACAAGTATTTCAAATGTGCCTTGATTTGAAAATTTATTTCTGAAAGCTCGTTTAGAGTGAATAGTGGATGCGTGTTTGGAGACAATAATCGATTCGAGAATACAATAAGTTTGGAAAATTGGAGACTTGTACATTAGTCTTGAAATATATTTTTATGTTTAAGTACTCAATGTTAGTTAGTTATAAAGGGTTTTATGACTCTAATAAGATGTATTGAGAGGTTTGAAACTTGAAATGGTTTTGGTGATTGTATTTGCAAAGTAAGGGTGAAGGTGTGTAAGTTGGAACTTAGAATATTAAGGGGAAATGCCGTCCAATTGGAAGTTCTTGTGTGAGATTGGGCTTGGGTTGTTTTAAGGATAACAAGAGACCTTAGGGTTACTTAAACCCTTAGTGCCAAGTGTTTCTTATTTTATTTGCAAGTTTCCTTGGTTTGCATTAATGACTTGTAGCTTTGATTCATGACTCGTAATGGAGTCTCATTGTACTTATTTGAATGTTTTAGGGCGTGACGGTGGTCCGAGACGCTCGTCGGGTGAACAAGTGTGAAAATTATCTTTTCTTGCTTGGTGAGTGTACTACTCACTTGATTGTTACTATGTGGCTTTGTTATACTTGAAATCGATGATTTGATTGTCTAATTGCATTGTTGACATTGATGGAGACGAGGGTACACTTGATCACTCTCACCCGTTATATCTTATATGACTGTTTACTGTGTAACTGGAATGATACTTGAATATACTTGAATTGGTGTCATTTGGACGAGTATCCAATGGCCATTACTGTGATCACTGAGCTCAACCCCATTGGTGGTCGATTGAATCGAGCTGGCAAGGGCTTGGTCGTGAAAATTGACGCACCATGGGGACTGTTATGTGGAATCGTGGGGTATGAGACTCTCGATTCCAGTATACTCGAGTATTACCAAATCTAAACTGTTTAGAGTTCGGGCCCGGTTGGGGTATGTGTGGTGGAAGGAAAGGGAGTAAAGTGGAGTCTATGTTCGGTTACACTTTGAACATTGACAGAGGGTCAATGAGATGCGATCAAGTATGGCAAGTGAGGAAAGGGGCTTTTGAGAGCCGCCCGTATCCTTTTACCACTTGTGGTGATATGTGGCCTCACTTAGCTTCCTTGTTGGATAAACTTGGAATGAATGAAGTGATGCTTAATTGAATCTCTATGCTTGAGTAAAAGTACCTCATTGGGCGATAGCTCATCCTATTCCTTTTGTTTTCCTTACAGGGATTGAACCTTTTGGAAGGCCTTGATACGTGGTTACCAAGTTGAACTAAATGTATATATGCTTTTGAGTAGCTTTTCAATGTACAAACCCTAGTTGGATAGATCCTACCTTGCTTTCGATTTATAAAATTGGAATCGTACATGTATAATGTGTTTGGTGTGTTATTTGGGCTTGCAGTTATGTGATTTCTTGGTTATATGCCTTGTTGATGTTTAAAGGGTTTTTGGGCAGATTCGGATTTCAAACGGCAAAGGAAAAAATTTTGGCGGGAAAAGACAGGGTCGAATCTGGCAAAAACTGGCCAGATTTGCGGCCGGATTGCCCTGAGAAAAATTGGAAATCCGACCAGTTGCTCTCTGGCCGGAATCCAGCCAACAATTCGGTCGGATCTTGGCTGGGTTGTCGGCCGGATTGCGAGAGAAATTTGTGATTTTGAACTTTCGCTCTCTGGCCAGTATCCGGCCAGATTCCGGCCGGATTCTGACGTGTCAGGCACTATTCATGTTCGGCTCTGATTTTCATTTTTTTATTTGGTGATGTTGACTTGTTTAAATGCACTTGTACGTTCTGGAACATTTTAGATCGCATTGAACGGTCTCGTTTGTGAGAACCTTGGAAAAAAAATAATAGTAAATAAATATATACTCACATATATTTATACTTGTTGCTTGTACATTTTAGACTTTGAATAAATGCTATTATTGTTAATTCTTAGATAAGTATGTAAAAAGAAGTTTAAAGTCGCAAATAAGTTAATTGTGCAAAATATTAGATTATTTGAATTGTTGCCAAGTTAAGTTAATATCTCTTGACGTAGAGTGTTATATTACTTTAAATTTAATTCTTTCAATTTCAATAGCTAATTGTAAGTGTTAATAATGTTAGGTGTTAACGGGAACCTAGAACTAAGACGAAATCGTTTTAAGTCAAAACTTTTTATAATTACGCTTAGGACGTTGAATCTCGATAGTTTTTTTCTTTTTTGCGAGACAAGTATGTTAGTAGGCTATCACATTTCATTTAGGGTGAAATCTTGGAGTTAGTTTACGAATGAGAGCTTAAGTGGAACGGCGAACAAGTTGTTAAAAGACCGAAATAGCCTTCCTCCATCTCAAAATCTACCATGCAGCCATGGAACCTCCTAGCACAAGCTCCAAGTACAAACATTTCCAGCATGCCGGTCTCATTTTTTTTATCCTTAGCATTTCTATTCTAGCCGGTTCCATTTCCTTGTTATCTACTTCACCATTCCACCAACCATAATGCCGGCTCACACCCACTATCATACTCCACTATATCAACTGCATTTCACCACACAACATCTCCATTTCATTTGTTTATTCCACACTTCCATTTCCTTTGTCAGCCGCAAGCCGAGAGTGACATACAAACGATGCAGACCAGAACTATCTATAGCGATCCGGAACTTACGAACGAGCGTAAACAAGTCAAAATGGTAAAATAACCCAAAATAAAAAAATGAAATCCGGAGTCGGCCATGAATAGTAACCGACCCGTCAGAACCCAACCGAAATAGCTAACAAATATTCACATCTGAACTTTAGCGTTTACAAATCAAAATGACATACAAAAGTTTTCAAAAGTTAATATATACACATGGTTTGCCAAATCAAAAGAGAAAACGCCCCCAAAAGTACACTTAGGGTTTTAATACATGAGCTATACAAAAGATACGTTCGACTAGCTCAATTTGGCAGCCATTTGTCAAATCCAGACCAAAAGGGGTTTATTTTCCTGTAAGGAAAACAAAAGGAACAGAAAGGGGTGAGCTTGCGCTCAATGAGGTACCAAACATATAGCAGAAAAATCATGGCATTTCACATTTTACAAAATCAGATACACATGCTAGATGTAAAGCAAAGGAACCAATGATTCAAATCAGAAGGATACGGGTGGCTCTCAGGAGCCAAATTTCCAGCGCAGTACTTGATCCAGACCGGTTGACTCTCCGTCAACGTATATAGAACCAAACGTCCGTAGACCCCTCTTTACACCGAATTCCGTCCACCAAACACCCCTTTACCGGGCCCGCTCACCGTAACCGAACAGAAATGGTAATACTCGAGTATACCCGGAATCAAGGATCTCAATACCCAAAATCCCCGAACAGACTACCGTGGTTCGTTATCTAATCGTCCAGGCCCTTGCCGGCCCGACTCGAATAACTTAGCCACAGGATTGAGCTCATAGGTCATAGAAATCCGAACAGATGCAGACATAGATAACATATTCAAATTTTGCATAGTAAATTGGCATATGATCAGACTAGAGAACGAGTGTGATAAAGTACACCCTCGTCTCGAACAAATAAACAGATTGCAGAGCAAAATCAAGTTAAACAACAATGAAGGGGAGTGGTACACTCACCGGCTCAACTTCAAAAGTTTTCACTTCAGATTGGCCTTAATCGCCAAGAAACCCTAAAATAATCAAAATAAACCAATTGAAGGTTTTACTTCCAGATTCGAGTAAACAGAATGCACATGTGAGGCTCGACTACTAGTCGTATACCTCGCCAAATAATTACTAATGCAAAGGTGCAAAACATGATTTTCTTGGAAACGAAAAGGTAGCATGAAGACCTAGGCGCAAACAACCCAAAAGCCTTTCATTCTACCAAAAGGCAAACCCAACTTAAAGGAACCAAACGGCCTAGAAAATCGGGCAGCACTTCCCCTAAATCTCTTACTTTTCCAGCCATTAAGGCTTCATTCTATCCTCAAATCAGTCCCAACATCTCACACAAAATTCATCTCATTTCCCAAAAGCCGTTCACTAGGCTCAAAGTGGTACAAGTACAAAAGTTAACTAGGAAACAACCGAAATGAAAGCAAGCCCTAAAAGAGACTCGATAACGAGTCATAAACCAATGCCAACCACAACCCCAATAAGGCCTCATATGCATAAGTGAGCCTAATAGCAAACCAGAAATTAGAAAATGGCCTTAGTCTTGGCCCCAAATAGAAAACTGTTTTGCCCTTATTATGCGGTAATGGTGTAAAATTCTCTACGGTTATCGGATGGGGGTGCAAGACCCACTGTTTCGAAGCTATGAAACAGGGCTACAACAATGTAGAAGGTCACTCAATCCAGTTCCTAGCTTAACTAGGTAGAAAATGCCAAATACTAACCCCGAATTCCCAAAACAGGTTTGCAAAACACAGAAAACTGTAATCGGTATATCTCAGTCCATACAAGTCCAAATGCCGAAATTCCAAAGGCATATGTTAGCTAAGACATTCAGCTACATTTCATCAGAAGACACCAACTCAAAAATCCAAACCAATTCCAGTCAAAATAGCCAATTACTATCGCAGTTTTCGCATTCTGTCCAAAGCAGAACAGCTACAGTAATTTTGTCATAACTCATTCTACATTAATCCAAATGACCTGAAATTTTGTAGGCATCTCAATCACATCAATACCTACAACTTTCATGTTTTGAACAAAGTCAAATTCGGCCTCTAACCCTATGATCCAAAACCGGACAGAATTGGGGATTTAAGAACCCTAGCTTTTCAATTTTCACACCAAATCCAAAATTAGTTGCATTTATCCACATTTCACATCCACTAGAGTCATTTCCAACCACTACAATTCATCATACAAGCCCCCAACATCAAGATCATATTAAACCAGAAAAATTCCCAATAAAATAAAAACTTCACCAAAACAAGCCAAATCAAGAGATAAATCACATTTTCAAACACTCAAGCCACTTCTAAGCATCATATAACCATTATTAGAGGTAGTAGGGTGTTCAAGCAACACTTACCAAGAAATCAAGAGAGAGGAAGATGTTGTGCACCTTAGTTCTTCAAACAAAGTTCACCAAACAACTTACTAGCACTAGAAGGAAGAATTTTATGGAGCAAATCTAAGTTTAATTGGTTGGAATGGAAGATTGAGATAGTTTGAAGCTTGTAAATTGAAGAAGTTTTTCTTCCTTGTCCAAGAGGGAGAATCGGCCAACAAGAGGTAAGAAAGAATGAATTTTTAGTCAATTTTTGAGATATTTAATCCATGGTAAGAAAAGTCAAAAATGTCCAACAAGTGGACCAATCACATAGTGCCACTTGGCACTTCATTTAATGCCTTCCTATCACTTGGTTCCTCTCACATCAATGCCATGTCACCCTCTACTTATCTCTTAACACCCGATAAATTTCCACCAGTATCCGAAACTTAACCTTATTGGCCGAATTTTTCCGTACTTTTCGCACTAGTGGGTCCCACGTCCAAAATATATTCTTAATTTTCTAAAAACTCACCAATACTAGAAAAATCATTTAAAAACTATAATTACTCATAAAATCTACCAGAAAAATATTCCTAGGCCCGAAAATGCAGAAAACATGCAATTAAGGGGGAAATAAACCCTAGGAAAAATATTAGGGCAAAACGGGTTCTCACAGATAAAGTGCAAATTGGGGCCATCTTTGCTTAGAAAAAATGCCCGTTGGTTTAACCAGATTCAATTCACATCTAAGTGAAAGCAAAAATGTGCATTATTCTTGTTTGTTTTGAAAATTTGGAATGATACTTCGAGCATTCTTTTCTCTACCTATACACATTTTGTCATTTGCTCTCCCATTTGAGCCTTTGAAAGGGTAATTTCGTGTCAAATAAGAGCCCTAATGATCACTACCCTGTATTGGAAAATTTTCAAATATCAAAAAGGGGAATGAATTTTCAATGACCATTTCGTTACTTTGATTGTCATGAAGCGTAAGAATGATGCTTTGGCCATCGTTTCTCCAACCCAAACACTGTTTTACCCCTTGCATCCTCATTTGAGCTAAAATTGGTGGTTCTTTTCAAAGCACCTATGATTGCACCCCACATTGGGGTAGGAGATTGGGAATTTTGAAAAAGGGAAAAGAAAAAGGGGAAAAGGAACCGCAAATTGGGAAAATTTGATTCCACTTGGGTTTCAATTTTGAAAAAAAAGAAAAGGAAGAGATTTGTCCGCACGGACCGCCTATGTTTCACAAATATGGATGAACAAGGGTCTTCCTCTGTCAGTAATTCAGATACATGCAAAAAAAAAAATTTCGCATTAACGAAAGTTTCCTTTCAGAGTTATTGTAAGGAACGGATTAAAAGTCAGGCCCTCTTCTTTTCCGATCAAGCATTCTATCCCTAGTTATCCCTTTTGAGCATTCAGAATAAAATACTTCATTTGGCAACCCCTGAGAATCGCAAACCCCACACTGGGGCAAGTTTGAGTTAAAAAGGAAAACTTCAAAAGTGGAAAAGTGAAAAGCCACAAATTCAAAAGACAAAAGAAGAAAAGAGAACCTCAGTTCACAAATAAACTGGGGCAAATTTTTGAAAAGTTCAAAAAAAAAATGGCAAAAGGCCGAAAAATCAAAAGAAAATGAAAGAGAAAAAGCCTCAATTGAGCATAAACTGGGGCAAATTCTGATTTAACCCTAAAATAGGGTTGGCGCAACAATGCGATCTCAGATTCTTCAAACCATTTTTAAAATCTGCCTTCAAGCCTCAACTTTTCTAAACACCCCACCTGACCCCATTACAAAAGCCGAAAGTCCTGACTTTTGTTCTTTGCAATGGCCCTGTCAAGAAAATTTCTGATGCCGGAAAATTTTAGCTGTATTTCTGAATTGCTTGAGTATGGGGGCTGACGCTACTCACCATGGAAAACCCACCAGATCAAAGAAAAGAAAACGGAAAAGCAAAAAGGAAAAATAAAATACAAAGGATTCGATGGTGAAGTCCCTATTGAGTGATCGAACAAAGTTCAGAATCTTCGAGTTCAAAATAGGGGCAATTTTGGGAAAATGCGATCTTCGTTGCTATGTCCTTGAAAGTTTTTATTCTTTAGCTATCGTTTTCAAGCCACATTACAAGCTAACAAAGTCCATCGTTGACTTATTCCTTCATGACAATCCAAAGTGAGTATTATGCTCATAAGAAATCCATCAATCATTTGTGATCATGGGGGTATAACCAATTTTCGCATGTTTAGCTATCGTTTCTACCCATTTATTGCAAGCTTAAAGCTCATATGTTGACTCAATTTTCTTAAGAAATGAGGGTGACAAACTCTTTGCTTTCACTAAGATGTGACATTGAATGGATTACATACGACTGGGCACAAAACAAAAAAAAAAAAAAAAAAGAGACAGATTTTGACCTCCCATTTCCTTAGTCATTTCAAAAATAAAGTCATTTGATTGGTCCTGAAAAGATGAGTCAACCAGAAGTGGTGACCCGTTACCCTAAGCACCAATGCTAAAAGTGAGGAAGAAATCTTCTTGAATTTGGTGTTACTTCGAGGAATTCATCATGAAATTTCTGCATGAGGTCAAACTCGACGTTAAGTGTCTTCACATTGTATATATGACTATTTTCTAAATTTTAGAAAAGTGCGGTTTTTCTTTGTTCTAATAAATGGGAAATCATCTGAACAAATTTTTGCAATCAAGGGAGCCCACACTGGGGCAAAAAAATTTTATTTGTGAGATTTCATGAAATAAATCCATACTGGGGCAAAATTTTTGTAATACATTTGAGGATGTCAAATCAATCACGCTGTTCTTTCCAAATAAGAAATTTGAATGTATGTCATACTTTGATGACCCCCTTGTACAGGTATTCATGGTTCAAAATGACGAAAAGCATCCAGTGAGAAGCAAGAAGGAGGGAAAAATGGATTCATCACTGGGGCAAATTATTTTTGAAAAATTCTCTCAAAAAAAAAACAACAAAAAAAAACAAAAAAAAAATCAATCAATCAAAAAAAAAAAAAAAAAGTCAAAAATCAGGTTCAAATTCTTGTTTCTTGAAAAATCAAATTTGATTTCTTGTGGGCGAAGCTTCAATGCACGCCGCGCATCATTCTGTTTCCCCCCCTTCTCTTAACATCTCAAAAATCTCGTTAGGTCTGGATTTCGTGCCGCCAACTTCACAAAAATCCTATTGGGCCTGGACTTGGTGCCGCCAACATCTCAAAAATTTCATTGGGCAGGCTCGGGTTAATCCCACTGACCAATTCATCACTGGGGCAAATTATTTCCACAAGTCTCTCTCAATCAAAAAAATCAGGAAAAAGAAAGAAGGAAAAATCAAAAAAATCAGGAAAAAGAAAGAAGAAAAAATCAAAAAATCAGGAAATAGAAAGAAGGAAAAATAAAAAAAAATCAGGAAAAAAAAAGAAGAAAAAATAAAAAATCAAAAAAATCAGAAAAAAGAAAGAAGGAATAATCAAAAAATCAAAAAAAAAAAGAAAAAGAAATCAGAAAAAATAAAAAAAAAAAAATTTCAAAATCAAATCAAATTCAAATTCCTATTTCTTGAAAATCCATTTTTCATTTCTTGTTGGCAAAGCTTAGCGTCCGCCGCGCACCCTTATACCTCTTTTCTTGACAACCACATTTTAATTTACTGACTTCAACCGCCGTTAGCATCGAGTCTATCTCACTAACGTGCGTGTTTCATTTCGACCGCCGTTAGCATCGATTCTATCTCACTAACGTGCGTGTTTCATTTCAACCGCCGTTAGCATCGAGTCTATCTCATGCGTGTTTTCATTCTACCGCCGTTAGCATCGAGTCTATCTCACTAACGTGCGTGTTTTCATTTCTACCGCCGTTAGCATCAAGTCTATCTCACTAACGTGCGTGTTTCATTCTACCGCCGTTAGCATCGAGTCTATCTCACTAACGTGCGTGTTTTCATTTCTATCGCCGTTAGCATCGAGTCTATCTTACTAATGTGCGTGTTTTCATCCCACCAACACTCCATCTCACTTCAATTCATCCAATTTTACATTTCTGTCCGGGTCTATCCCGTGGGTCTATCCCATTTTACAGTTTCTGTTCGGGTCTATCCCTTGGGTCTATCCCATTTAAATCTCTGTCCGGGTCTATCCCGTTTGCATTTTCTGTTCGGGTCTATCCCGTGGGTCTATCCCATTTAAATTTCTGTCTGGGTCTATCCCATTTTACATTTTCTGTTCGGGTCTATCCCGTGGGTCTATCCCATTTTACATTTTCTGTTCGGGTCTATCCCATTTTACATTTTCTGTTCAGGTCAGTCCCGTTTTTAATTTTATGTTTGGGTCAGCCCCATTTTAGAATTCTTGTTCGTTGGAATCATTTTTTGCAGCCAAATAATGCAGGTAAGTATTTGGTGTCTACTTCTTTGTCTCAAGTTTTTTCAAAACTCAGACAAAGAGGGGCAAACTGTAGACACCAAATTTTGATTTTTTAACTTTATTTGTTTAATTTAATCTTAGCCTTATTTGTTTAATTTAATCTTAGCTTTATTTGTTTCAATTTTAGGGTTTTCATTTATTATTATTTATTATTTATTATTTTTATTATTGTTATTTATTTTATTTTTGTTCTAGTGTATTTTTGGCTTCACATTAAATTTCAGGAAAAACAAAAGAAAAAGAGAAAAGGAAAAAGGAAAAAGGGTGAAAATGACAAGTGGGACTGCATGCACTTGGACAAGTGTCTTTTCTATGTTTTAGACAACTAAGCACCTAAAGGTTGAGGTGTTAGGGACACTTGGGAAGTTAAGGAATTTTTGGGGGTCAAGGTAGAATTTTGTGAGGGCTAAAAAATAAAAACAAGGCAATTGGGGGAGGACTTCATCTGAGGGTAAGAGGAAACAGCAAAAAGAAGAAAAGAGGGGGGCCGAGAGAGATTGCGGCTCAAGGAGCAGAGTAAGAGGAAAAACCAAAGGGACGGCGGAACAACAAGAAAAGGAGCAGAAACGAAAACTAGAAAAAGAAGGATAGAAATCAGGAGGCCTGGCTGGGAGCGAAGAAGGATTTAGCAGGGGGAATTGGAACAGCGGCGCCCATCGGACTCTATCCCTTGGTCGGCGGTTGTCCAGTGGGCTTAAGGTATCTCCAGCTGTAGAATCGGCTGGGAAGAAGAAGCTTCCGCAATTGAAAAGCAAAAAATGGCGAAGCCCCAGCAATCACGGTTCATAACAAGAAATGGACTGATGGCAGCATTCCGTTCAATGTCGCCTCCTCAGAACTGGGTAGGCTGGGCACGGAGGCTCTGCAGAGAAGAGTTGCCGCTTCCGTAGCAGCAGCAGAGGCCTTAGAAGAGGCCATTACCACCAGAATCTTCCAAGCAAGAGCACTTTGCTGTCGCGCTCCTCCAAGCTCCATTGCAGCCACCCACAGCCATAGCCCTTCTTCCCCAGATCAACAAGTGACCAACGGCCTGTCCAGGAACCAACGCCGCTCATGTCGACCACCACCAGCGCCATCTAGCTGCCTGCCCAAGAGCCAAAACTGCCGCCGCCAGGATCGGTCATCACTACTTGCAAGGCTACACCGTGAGAGGCCACAGTACAGTAAGGTAATCTTTTCATTTATGTTTCACTCTCCTGTCAAAATATCGTTTGTGAAGTGGATATTTCAATTTTCATGTCAATTGTTCGTAGCTTTTTTGATCGCACATGTTTCTGTGTTTGTTTGGGCTGATGTTCTTTGGATTTCTGAATAATTTTGGGCCAATTATAGCGGCAATTGAGTAAAAAATTAGTGAAATTTTAACGCCCCTTACCTGTTTGACGAAATGCCTGAGCTGGAAATTCTTATTGAAAGAAGTTTTGTTCACTTTTTCGTGTGAAGAAGCCGGCTGAGTTAGCCGGCTCGTTTCTTCACGTCTAAGAATTTGGGATGGATTGTTGTCTTCCATTTCCCTGTTTTTCATGTTTCTCGGATTATATGAATTCAAATTAATGTCATGATATTGTATGAGAGGAGATTCGTGTGAATTTCATTTTGTTGGGGAGCCCGAAGATGAATTTTTCTGGGATTGTCGTCTGCGAAGAAAGACGAATGGCGGTGAATGTTCAATCAATTTGAAGATGAATATTTGCTTGAATTTATAATTTCAGTCCTTCCATTATCCTTTTCTCTGTGATTTCGCCCCAAAGCTTGTAGAACTTCATGATTCGACCCCCCAAACCTTCATAATTCTTTCAATCAGGTCCGATTCTGGTTGCATTTGAATTCCTCAATTTTCCCTTATTCTGCTATGGCCCCAAAATTGGGAATTATCTAACTTGTTTTGCCTTTTCGGTGGGTTTTTGTAAGAAAATAAAGTCTGGGTTAAGAATTATGTGTATCTGGGTCTAACAAATGGGTTTTGGTTACTTTTGGTGGGCTTTTGATATAGTCTGTATAGCCAAAGCCCTTGCATTTTTCGATTGGGCTGGTGTAATAGATGATGGGCTAGCCTGTTTGTTGTTCCTTGGGCCTCCGTTTGGGCTAGGAGGGTCTTAGGCCCAAACCAATAAGAAATGGCCCAAGTTGCCTGATCCATTAAGAAACCAGAAAGCTGTTTTGCAGAGCAGTCCCTGTATTTTCCTTTAACTCTACTGTGGCCCTGGACATTTTCAACTTCTTTCAATTCGGTCCTTAATTTAATTGCAATTAGGTCCCTTAACTTTATTTTTCTTTAATTTTGACCCCAAGACTTTATTAATTTTTGCAATCAAGTCCTTTCTTCTTTTGACTTCTTAAATGTGAGTTGTTGACATGATTTAATTGATTCAAATTCATGTTTACTTGTTTTCTTTAATTTTTCCCAAATAAATTGGTGCCTTGACCATTTCTTTTATTTTGGAGGATAAATAAGTACTTCACCCCACTAGAGCTCCATTTCAAGGGAGGCATAATTTCTTTTACCCCTTTTGTTTCTCTCCTATGTGGACTAATGTGCTAATTGAAATTTGCATGTCTACTTGCTTTCCTAGCCTCTCCTTATTTCCTTTCATTTATTTCATTTACTTTTGATTTTTATGAATGGGGTATGTGTACACCTCTTGGCTTGTAATAGATAGGGCGTAGCAAGCAATTTGGTCCATTTTCCCTTTCCCCTTTGTTTTAGTTAGCAAACGTAATGGTTGCATGCCTATGTGTTATATGTTAAATGCTTTATTAGGATATTGCATCTAGTCGAGCATGATAAGTGCTACATGATTTAGGTGATTTGCATGTCTACTCGCTTTTTGTAGTATAGATGAATGGAATGGATGAATGTACGTCACCACACTAGTCCAATGCTAGTTGTGGCTTCTTTTATCGTTTCCACTAGTTCAACGCTAGTCGGAATTTATAGAATGGGCTAGTCCAATGCTAGACCCTTAGGGATTTTCCCTCGTTAGTACATCATTTGCTTGTTCACCACATATCACGCATTTTCCTTAGTTTTATCATTTGGCATGATCCTCGAACCCCTTTTCCTCTCACTTTAGGTTTTGCATCCCATACTAGCTATAGGGTTCATTTTGCTTGAGTGTCCCTTTCCGATAAGGGAAACGAGCGAGTGTGGCTACTCGATAGCCTTAGCACGCTAGTTTCGCCTTCTAATCAAAGGGAAAATCGAAGTCGAAAAGTTAGGAGTCCTTCCCGTACCCGATTTGTTGCATTCCTCTAGGGTCATACTTTCATTTTATCACATCCATACACTTTTAACCACAATTTTGCACATTTCTCAAACCATACTTTTTTTACTACATTTTACCTATCACTTGCTTATTTTCACTTCACAAATGAAATTCCACTTTACCTTATATATCTATTATTCTATTTTCATACACTTGCACACAAAAAACACTTGAATTTTATACAATTTCACACATGCACCTTTTTATACATTCGCACACTTGCACTTATTATTTCTTGCATCTTTCATACACTTTCACACTTGCACACTTGAATTTGAACTCTCATTTGCATTAATCGACCTCTATGAGGTTTTCCTTTGTTGGCCGCCACAATTCATGTGGTTTGGGACCAAAAGCCTCACAAGAGACATCGTAGAATTTAGGATTGCATTTTCTTTTCCGTTTTGCATTCATGTAGTGCATCCAAATGTAATAAATTCTTTGGTTAAAACAAGAAAATCTTTGATTAAATCATGCAACTAGCCTTGGCTAGGTCAAAGGGGTGCCTTGGATTTTATCCTTGCCTTCCCCTTCGTCAAATGTGACTCCCGAACCTTTTTCGTTGGTTTGCGTGGACTAGGAGTCGTTTAAAAGGGGTTTCTTACTACTTTTTCCTATTTTTCTCTAAAAATTCATTTTTAGGTGACTTGGTACACCTTAACTCATTACCAAGTGGCGACTCCGTATTTTGTTTCAAAAAACCCTTTTTAAACTATAATTTTGGGTCAAATCGTCGCATTCTCAAACCCCCATTTAGACCCATTTTTCTTTCATATCACAATTCATTTTTCAATCGCAAATTGAACCAAAAATACATTTTTTAAACTATTTATTTATTTATCAAAAAATGGGGCGCGACAATTCCTGCATTGGGTATTTAAGATTAGTTTGTAGCTGGTTAATCACCTTTTGCATGTTGAGTTGAAGTAAAAATTAAAGGAAGTCATGGACAAAACACTATAAGTTAATTTGTTATATTGCTAGAATTTGTACTTGGTTGCTAGCCGTACTAGTTGAAACTTTTGGTGAGATTATTTTCTGGATTTGTGTATCATTTGTTTTAGTTTAGGTTGGACAGATTATAAGCCATATGCTTAGTGTTTTTTTAGCAAGTAAAAGATGGAGATTTAATGGATATCTTGAATTAACATCTGCTGGAATTTTTCTTGACTATCGAAACAAGAAAGGAAAATCTGAAATTCTAGAGTTATTTGTGTGTAAGTTGGCCGTGACTCTCTTTTTGTTTTGGGTTGAAATTTTGATTGAATTGTTGCAGGATGTGACTATTTGTTGTCAAGAGCTAATGATTGATGAAGCTCTTGGCCATTTGAGTAATTTTTGCAAGAGTTTAGTTTTTGGGGAATTCGTTCAAGTAGTTGGCTGAAATATACTTGGAAGGTCCATGGGTTGTGATTTGGGTTTGTTTTGATACCTTGGACTTTCTTTGTTGAATCTTGTTTGGAACTGAATTTGTTGATGTGAGGCCCCGTAATTTTTCCTAATTTCTAGGTTTTATTTTCTTTGAATTGCACGTTTTTCCATATTTTCTTTATTCAAAAAATTTTAAAACATAATTTTTATTAGTAAATATAGTTTTTAAATGATTTTTCTAGTATCGGTTAGTTTTTGAGAAATTAAGAACGTATATCGGACGTGAGACTCGCTAGTGCGGAAAGTTTGGTAAAATTAGGCCAGTTAGGTTAAGTTTTGGATACTGGGTTTAATTTAGCGGGTGTTAAGAGATAACTAGAGGTTGTTAAATGGATTAATGGTGGAGAGACAAAAGGATAATTATAAGCCAAAAGAGATGCTAGGTGTTGCGTTTTCATTGGACCTTGGACTTTGACCATCTTACTACCTTTACTAAATAACCAAAAAATTGACCAAAAAATTCATCAAAAATCTCATCTTCTTGGCCGGCCACTCTTGGAGAAAAAAAGAAAGAAAACTCTTCAACTTTTGCTTCCTTTTCTTGCCAAATCTTGAAATCCAACCATTAATCTCCCAAATTTCTCCATAAAACCTACTTGCTAAGAAGGATAGAAGTGCTTGGTGGAGTTGTTTGGAAAGGAAAGACCCTAAGCTATCTTGTCTCTAGTGTTTACAAGGTGAGTAGTGAAGGAACCCCTCTCCTCTATCCAATGATGTTTAATTAATGACTTGTGGTAGGCTAAGGGATGAGATTAGGTGTTATTTCATGATTTTGGTTGAGATTGACGACATTTTCTAATTAATCATGATTTTTCTGATTTAATATGATTCATATGTTGTGGCCATGGATGATGATTGGAAATGATCTGGAATGAAACCTTAATGTGTCAATTGTAGTTATTTGCGGAAAATTTCTGCATTGAACGGAAATTTCGGAAGTTAGGGTTTCGATTACCCTTTCTGCCTGGTACTGTTACTCATAGTTAGAGGCCGAATTAGCCTTGGGTTAAAACATGAACGTTGTAGAGAATGATGTTTTATAGTAATCTACAAAATTTCAGCTCAATCGGAGCAAAGTAGCTTGTGAAAAGACCGAATTACCCCTGCTGCCCTGTAGTTACCCGAAACCAAGAATCAGCTTCTGTAATTGGTTCTTTTGACCAGGAATACTACTGAATTGGTTGTTGATGTCTTCTTAATAATTATAGCCGTGCATCATAGCTTTCAAATGGCTTTGGAATCACTTGAATTGGAGTTGTATATGCTGAGATATGACTGAATGAATCAGGACTGCCACAGTGAACTTCGAACTGGAAAAATCTGAGGTTGTTTTGGTAACTTTGACCTAGTTAGGATGAGAACTGGACTAAGTATTCTTCATCAAAGTTATATCCCTCTGTCTTAGCTTCGAAACGGTTTAACTTTCACTTCAATCTGATAAGCGTATTTCCAGTTAGGTCCGATACGCTAAGTAGCGGCGAATCTGCCTTTTGTTTCGTAACTTAGATTTCATTTTCGGAAATGTTTCTAGCTTGATTTTTGTATTTATATGACTTGAAGACTAGTGAACGGCTTTTGGAAATGAGATTATTTTGTATGAAATGTTGGGACTGATTTGAGGAAAATAATGAAGCCATTAATGGCTGAAAAATAGGTAAACACAAGGGATATGCTGCCCGAAATTTTACTTGAAGGCTAGTTGGATTTACTTGTGACTTGAGCGTAGGGTTCTAGGGTTGTTCATGTCTTTGATACCAACCGCTACCTTTTACTCCAAAATCACATTGTTATTTCTGTGCACTGGTAGCTAATTTGATCAGGTACACGACTTATAATTGAGTCTTATTTATGCATTTTGTGTATTGGATTCGTGAAAGTGGGAACCATAATTGTTTCACCTTGGTTATTTTAGGGTTTCTTGGTGATTAAAGCTCTATTTTGGGCAAAAACTTTTGAAGTATCTGTACTAAAACCGGTGAGTGTACCACTCCCCTTATTTGTTTTGTTACTTAACTTGATTTCTGCACTTGCAATCTGTGATCTAAATGACTGTAATGTCTGTTTATTCTGTTTGAGACGAGGGTGTACTTTATCACACTCGCTCTCTTGTCTGTCCATATGCCTATTTACTGTGTATAATCTGTTAACTGTATCAGAATATATTCGGACGTCGTTTGGAGATTGGTATCCAACGACCTTTCTGTGACCTCTGAGCTCAACACCTGTGGCTAGTGACTCAAGTCGGGCCGACAAGGGCCTGGTCGATTTGATAACGAACCACAGTAGTCTGTTCTGGGAATCTTTGGGTATTGAGACTCTTGATTCCGATATACTCGAGTATTACCATTTCTGTACTGTACGGAGTTCGGGCCCGGTAGGGGTATGTTTGGTGGACGAAAATTAGTGTAAAGTGGGGTCTACGGATATGTTGGTTCTATTTACGTTGACGGAGAGTCAACGAGTTCGGATCAAGTACTGCAAATGGAAATCTGGCTCCTGAGAGCCACCCGTATCCTTTCCCTTTGAACCACGATGTTTAAATGCTTTCCTCTATATCTGGTATATGTATCTGATTGATTCACCGTGAAAGACCATGATTTTACCCCTATATGTTTGGTACCTCATTGAGCGTAAGCTCACCCCTTTCTGTTACCTTTGCTTTCTGTAAACTTTAACAGAAAAGGAAAAAATGAACAAAAAACTCTCCTTTTCTTTATTTTCCCACTAACTAAATATGCTTACAAGGTAGGCATATATAGGACAACCCTATCATAGTTCTGCCACCACTTAAGGTAATAGAACCATGATTTTAGGGATTACATAATCAACTCATATCCTATCTATTCAAACTTGATTGATCATAAGCAATAAAATCCCATAATTATGGGAGGTAATTATGGAAGATAATATCTCCCATAATCATAGGAGATAATATCTTCGACACCCCCCCTCAAGTTGGTGCGTATATATTTATCATGTCCAACTTGCTTGTAAGAAGTTCAAAATTTGGTCTGAGGAGTCCTTTGGTGAGAATGTCAGCTATTTGCTGAGCTGATGGAACGAATGGCATGCAGATAATTCCTCCTTCAAGTTTCTCTTTTATGAAGTGGCGGTCAATCTCAATATGTTTGGTTCTATCATGTTGCACAGGATTATGAGCTATGCTAATTGCCGCCTGGTTATCACAATAGAGCCTCATTGGAAGTTCAATAGGTCTTTTCAGCTCCTCTAAAACTCTCTTCAGCCATAACATCTCACACACACCATGAGCCATAGCTCGGTACTCTGCCTCTGCACTACTACGAGCTACAACACTTTGTTTCTTACTTCTCCAAGTAACCAAATTGCCCCATACAAAGGTACAATACCCCGAGGTTTATCTTCTATCAATGACTGATCCTGCCCAATCAGCATCTGTATAAGCTTCAATGGTCTTTCGATCTCCTCTTTTAAAGAACAATCCCTTTCCTGGAGTACTTTTTAAGTACCTCAGAATTCGATATACTGCATCAAGGTGCTCTTCATATGGAGAATGCATAAACTGGCTCACAACACTCACTGAAAAAGCTATATCAGGACGAGTGTGAGCCAAGTAAATTAGCTTGCCTACTAACTTTTGGTATCGAGCAGTATCAACTGGTGTTCCATCTTTTATATCTGCTAACTTGTGATTCGGATCCATAGGAGTGTCTGCAGGTCGACATCCACTCATCCCTGTTTCCTTTAAAAGATCCAAAACATACTTGCGTTGGGACACAACAATGCCCTTCTTGGACCGAGCTACCTCCATCCCTAAGAAATATCGTAGTGTTCCCAAATCTTTGATTTCAAAGCTAGAAGCAAGACTTTTCTTCAGCCGTTCCATCTCAATTAAGTCATCTCCTGTGAGGATGATATCATCCACGTACACAATAAGTACTGCTATCTTCCCGTCCTTGGAGTGTTTAACAAACATGGTGTGATCACTCTGAGCTTGGGTATAGCCTTGATTCTTTACCGACCTAGTAAATTTTTCAAACCAGGCCCTAGGAGATTGTTTGAGACCATATAACGATTTTCTTAGCTTGCAAACTCTAGACTGAAACTTCCCTTCAAATCCAGGGGGAGACTCCATGTACACCTCTTCCTCCAGATCACCATTTAAAAATGCATTCTTGACATCAAGTTGTTGGAGCGGCCAATCAAGGTTTACTGCTATTGAGAGAAGCACCCTAACAGTGTTTAATTTTGCCACTGGAGCAAAAGTTTCAAGATAATCGATCCCGTAGGTTTGAGTGAACCCTTTAGCCACCAATCGAGCTTTGTACCGTTCCAATGTCCCATCGGAATTATACTTGATGGTAAAGACCCATTTACATCCTACTGTCCTTTTCCCTTGTGGCAGGTTTGTTACTTCCCATGTTTGATTCTTCTCAAGAGCATACATCTCTTCTTCAATAGCCTTTCTCCACTCTGGAACTTGTAATGCTTCCTGTACATTCTTTGGAATTTCCACAGAAGAAAGCTGTGAAGTAAATGTCAAGAAGGTAGGGGATAACTTTTCATAAGAGACATAGTTAGTCATAGGGTGTTTGGTACAAGAACGCACTCCCTTTCGAAGTGCAATAGGAAGATCCAAATCAGCAATCTTTGAATCAGAGGAAACTTTATCTAATGACTCAAAAACATTAAATTCTGTCCTAGGTTCGGATTCCTTGTCGTGAAGAGAAGGGGGAGCTTTATCTTTTCCTCGATGATTTTTCCGGACATAGGTTTTCAAGGTTTTTTCAGTTACATTCCCATCTCTTTCACTAAGAGAATTCGACTCTGTTATTGGCACTAAAGACAAGAGATCCTCTTCTAATCCCTGATCAATTTTTTCACGTTTTTCAAAATCCTTTTGACGGGCAAATTGAAGAGTGTCATTTGTTTTTTCAGGATTATTATCTTGAAAAGATTCTTGTTGAGGAAATTGTGCTGCAGATTCTTCTAAAAAATCAGAAAAATCAATTCTCCTATCAACAAAATTTTGATCAGGAATTTGATTTTCAATACGAAAAACATCATCATCTTCTACAAGTTCTTCTACATGCGAGTCCCCCCCCCTGAAGAGGATCTCCAAAGAAAGGTTTATCTTAAAAAAATGTTACATCCATGGTTACAAACATTTTTTTCGAAATGGGGTCAAAGCATTTATACCCCTTTTGCGTGGGTGCATATCCAACAAAAATGCATTTTCTTGCTCGAGGGTCTAACTTACTTCGACCTTGTTCATGATTGTGAACAAAGGATATGCACCCAAACACCTTTAATGAGACTTCATATGTTAATCGAGACATGGGATAAATGGTTTTGAAAAAATTCAGAGGAGTTTGGAAATTCAAGGTTCTTGAGGGCATTCTGTTTATGAGATATGTAGCAGTTAAAATTGCTTCGCCCCATAGATATTTAGGAACATTTCTTGAAAAAAGTAATGCCCTCGCCACTTCTAAAAGATGTTTATTTTTTCTTTCAGCTACCCCATTCTGTTGTGGGGTATCATTGCAGGAGCTTTGATGCACAATCCCTTTTTCAAGAAAAAAACTTCCCAAAATTTTATTGAAATATTCTTTTCCATTGTCACTCCGAACAATTTTGACTTTTTCTTGAAATTGTGTCAAAACCATGCTGTAGAATTTTTGAAACACACTTGCAACCTCTGATTTCTCTCTTAACAAATACACCCAACAAACTCTTGTGTGATCATCGATGAATGTAACAAACCATTTTTTTCCAGATGAAGTTGAAATTCTAGAGGGACCCCAAACATCAGTATGTAATAGAAAAAACGGTTTTGAGGGCTGATAAGGATGTATAGAAAATGTAGACCGATGATGTTTAGCCAATTCGCAGATTTCACATTGAAAAGAAGATGAATCTTTATTCTTAAACAAATCTGGAAATAAGTATTTCATGTAATAAAAACTAGGATGTCCTAGTCTAAAGTGCCATAACATAATCTCTTTATTACTAGTAATAGAGACAGACCCGTAACATGTGTTTTTGATTGGTGTTGTCATATCTGATCCATCTTCAAGGAAGTAAAGTCCCCCATTTTCTCTAGCACATCCAATCATCCTCCCCGTGGTCAGTTCCTGAAACTCACAAAAAGAGGGGAAAAAATTAATCCGACACATGAGATCCCTAGTTAATTTACTTATGGACAGCAAATTGCATGATAACTTTGGAACATGAAGAACTCTATGAAGTGTTAGAGTAGGAGAGATGACAACGGAACCTATGCCAGCTATGACGGATAATGATCCGTCAGCAACCTTGACCCTTTTATTGCCTGCACATGGACTGTAGGTAGAAAATAATTGTGACACACTAGTCATATGGTCAGTGGCCCCAGAATCAATAACCCATATAACCCGTGGACAAGATGCATTTGATGTTTTACATGAAAGAGCAATAGTAAAAGGTTTACCATTTTTAGCAAAAGAACAGAAAGGAGTGAAGCTTTTTGGCTCAGTGACTGAAAATTGTGGAGACTTAAAGAGTTTGTACAGTTGGCTTAATTGTTCCTTTGTGAAGGCTGGTGTCTCAAAGTCAGTTTGTTGCTTTTGAGAATCCTCATTCACAGTCTGCAACACCTTGCTATCACCTCCATTTTTCTTCTTGAAATTCGATGGTTTCCCATGTAATTTCCAGCATGTGTCCTTTGTGTGCCACGACTTTTTACAGTGTTCACACCAAGGCTTCCTTCTTTTATCCCCGTCCAAATCTGTCCCCTTAGAAACCAATGCTGAAGTCTCAACTTCATCCTCTGCCTTGGACTTTGGTGATGACTTCAGCATCACCTTACGCCTTGATTCTTCTCTTCTGACTTCAAAAAATACTTCACGAATGGAGGGGAGAGGCTTCCTGCCCAAAATACGACCTCGCACCTCATCGAGTTCTTGATTTAGTCCAGCCAAGAAGACATAGACTCTGTCGTTCTCCTCCCGTTTCTTGTATCGAACACTGTCTGCACGGCAGTCCCATTCATCCTCATAACAAAGATCCAATTCCTGCCATAAAGTTACCATCTGATTGTAATAGGTTGTAACATCTCTATCTTCTTGTCTTGATTTCCACAATTTCGTCTTGAGATTGAAAATTTGAGACGAATTCTCTATATCGGAATACATATCCCGGACAGCGTCCCACACATCCTTGGCTGTGGGCAGAAATAAGTGTGGCTTTCCTATTGCTGGTTCCATAGAGTTTATCAACCAAGCGATAACTAGAGAGTTCTCTGAATGCCATCTCTTCAAATTGGGATCTTCAGCAGCTGGTTGTTGAATTTCTCCAGTAAGGTGGCCGAGTTTACCTCTGCCATCAATAGCCAGCTTTACAGATTGAGCCCATTCCAGATAATTGGAACCATTTAATTTATGAACGGTTATTTGTAGGGAAGAAGAATTTGAAGCGGAGTAATCTGTAGTTTGGATAACTACTGAAGACGAGGATGAGTCTTCTCTTGTGTGAGCAGTCGATCCAGTCATGGCTGCTCGGTAGTTCATGGCAGGAATTGGTACAGAGCCGGAGCTCTGATACCATGTAAACTTTAACAGAAAAGGAAAAAATGAACAAAAAACTCTCCTTTTCTTTATTTTCCCACTAACTAAATATGCTTACAAGGTAGGCATATATAGGACAACCCTATCATAGTTCTGCCACCACTTAAGGTAATAGAACCATGATTTTAGGGATTACATAATCAACTCATATCCTATCTATTCAAACTTGATTGATCATAAGCAATAAAATCCCATAATTATGGGAGGTAATTATGGAAGATAATATCTCCCATAATCATAGGAGATAATATCTTCGACACTTTCCTTACAGGGAACCACTTTTGGGAATTGTGACTTTGAAGCATGAGTTGAGCTAGTTTAGATTTTGTATAGCTCCTCAATGGTTGGAAACCCTAATT
This sequence comes from Coffea arabica, assembly GCF_036785885.1. NCBI lineage: Eukaryota > Viridiplantae > Streptophyta > Magnoliopsida > Gentianales > Rubiaceae > Coffea > Coffea arabica. The sequence continues at coordinate 43,660,262 of NC_092320.1, read as the reverse complement.
GTACTTGTTCTTTTGAAAACGAAGCCCTAATTGTACTTTTGTGTAGTATGAATACCTCGGATTGCACTGTATCTGAATTTGTTCAAGACTCCAATGTAAATATTTGTAGTTTTCGCTTGTTCATTTTCTTTGGATCTTACGTACTATGTTGGGTTTGTGTGAATCGACTCCGTAGTCCTGGTGAGAGTTGGGCAGGCGGTCCGCCGAACCCTTTGGTTCGCCTTAGGGTGAGTTGGGGCTGTCACAGGTGGTATCAGAGACACTTCGCGTGGTCTCTGCGCGGAGAGAGCTCGGGCCAAGTGGTGTTATGGTCCTGCTTTCGTGAATGCCTTAAAAGGTATAAGTGCACTTTTAAGCGTAAGCTATGAACCGTGCATGTCATAAGTGTAAGGATCATTACCATGAGACTTGAGGAAGCTAGGTATGTATGTCGGGTAGGAATCTTTAATATGGATGATTTACGCTTGGGACCGGCCGGCTCGAGTTGTGAATCATCTTAGATGGGATTCTTGCCCCCGGATACGAAAGAGATGAGAGCCTAGGTTAGACAGGATTGGGTGAACTAGAAAGGCGATTCTATGGAACTTCGTGTGGTTTGTTCGGGTGTGGTTAAGCGTGATCAACCTTGATTAAGATATAAATGGTGTTGTTCTCGTAGATTATGGACGGAGCCCTAGAGGGGGAAAAGCTTTTCGTGAGTTCTTTTGTACTCGTGACCTAGTCTGTCTATAGTACTTTTAGAGGACCCCTTTTTGTTTCATGGGATGACTTTGTATGTTCTTGACTGACTGTTCTGTATAATTGCTTGATCCTGTTATGTGTTCTATGTATATGTGTTATGTGTTTAAATGCTCTACGAGGTAGTTGTTTTAGTTAATTGTTCTTGTTTAATTGTTCCTGTTTAGTGCTACGAAAGGGAGGGTTAGGTGCCCTTTAACAGTATATTTATTTTGTGACCTAGATTGACTTAGATTGATGGAAGGCACTCGTAGTGGACGGGGCCGTGGGCGTGGAATTAGGCAACCCACATCTGAAAGGGGCACTGGGGAAACCTCATATGGACCAAATCCTGAACCTAGGGTTGACCCCAACGTCCAAATAGCGGCTGCCATGCAGCAAATGACTGAATTTGTAACGACCCCACCTCCCCCTAAGGCGTACCAGAGGGTTCGGCGGGCCGCCTGCCCAGCTCTCGCCGGGACTCAGTCGTTCTTTAATCAAATCCAGAAAAAATCACAAGAATAAATAGGGCAGCAATCCAAACTTAAAGTGGAACTTATATACATTGCTATCTCAAAAGGAAGTACAACCATCAAATGTACAAGTACAACCATCAAATGTACAAAGGTTCTCACTTCACCATACAACTAGCCCGTGCCAAGCACTAGGGCGAGAACCATTACAAAAGAAACAAAAGACCTAGACTAGGCTAGTCTATGCTCTCATCCTGCTCGCCGTCCCCTGTTAAGGAAAACAAAACTAAAGGGGTGAGCTAAAAGCTCAGTGAGGTTCCAAACAGATAATCAAACAATCAATTCAATACATTAAACATGGAGTATCAATAATTCAAGAAACATTTACAATGGAAAGCAATAGTAACATTCATTAAAAGGATACGGCTCACAAGGAGCAATTCGTTCATTCGTTCTCCTGACATTTCCCCTTATTCCTCCAATCATTTGAAAATGCATTTTTCGTTTATCAATAAACCCTCGTTCGTTCGTTCGTTCGTTCATTCATTCATTCACCCCCGTCCTGGCCGTTGGCCAGTCTCCACCAACCTATAGGGTAATACTCGAGTATACCAAACGTTCACCCAAGTCCCTAATCGCCCGACCGAGTCCGCTTCTGGCTCGAGACGACCGGTAACAAGGGGCAATGGCCAGTTCAGCCAAAAAGGCTTACATTCATGCGCAAGTAACATTTCAATCATTAAATCCTTGAAAATTACACAGTTATTTAGGTCGAATGCGATAAAGTACACACTCGCCTAGAAAACTCGTTTTGGAAATCATTAAAAGCAATTAACACATTAGCAAATGATAACAACAAGCCATAAAGTCAAATAAGGAACACTCACCTAGATATGCAAAATAACGTGCAAAATATCCTTCCGGATATTACCCTTAGTCACCAATGAAACCTAAGGTTGAACAAGAGAACATATTACAGTTTATCGAGCAAAACATTTAAGGGAAACAAAGAAACCCGACTAATTAGGAGTAAAACGTGTAAAGATGGCTTTCAAGAAAGAAGAGGGTTGTTTGAACCCCAGGATGAAAAATCATGTGTTTTAAAATGGAAAACCGGTCATGGTATTGGCCAAACGAAAGTATACAAGTTCAAATAGAAACCTAGCCCTCGAGCGAAAATTTGGGCAGCACGCCCTTTATGTTTACCTAATTTTCCAGCCATTTTGGCTTCATTATTTTACCTCAACCACAACCCAGCATCACACATAAGCAATTCAAGTCAAGAGCCGTTCCATAGGCTCACAATATCATAAGAATAAGAAATACAGTAATAACAAGTGCAGAAATTCAATTTAGCAAAAGACAGATTTGACATATGAAAGCGGAAATAACTTACCCGAGGCTACGCTTATCAGATTAAGACATAACCTATGCCGTTTCGAAGCTAAGACTCAGGGCTACAATGTTTATGAAGGTCACTTAGTCCAGTTTCTAATGTAACTTGGTCAAATTCTCGAATTACTAAACCAGAAACCAATTCATCGGCTGTTTAAACGCAGAACACTGTAATGGACATAACTCAGAGTACACAAGTCCGAATCAGGTGTTCTTAGAGGCATTTGAAAGCTAATTCAGAATGCTACAACTTTCATGTTTTGGCAAAACACTAAATCAGAATGGATCCTAGTCAAAAAATGGGATAAACTGGACTTAACTGATCACACGGACTGCTTAGGAAATACTTAAAACAGTAAGGGTATTTTGGACTTTTCACGTCCTATGTTACTCTGATTAAGCTGAAAATTTGTAGGAACCCATAAAATACCATTCTCTACAGCTTTTCTTCTTTGACCTAAGGCCAAATCGACCTCTAACATACAGATATAAATTCGGACAGAAAGTTGGGGAAATTTTCCAGATTCTGGAATTTTGAGTTTCTAGTGCAACTTTCCTTAATTTCTTGGTCTAATCCCTACCGCAACACCTTATAAAACTTCAATTGCAACATATAAGCATCATACAACAAATTGGGCAGAATTTCCCCAAACCCTAGTTCATGAAATAAAAAGGGGAAAACTACTAAAACATGATAGTCATCCATGATTCCACCACAAAATCAAGTTGCTAAGCTTAATTTCACAAGATTGAAAGTAAAACTTGGAGAGATAAGCTCTCTTACCTTGACTAGAGGTCACTAAGAGTAGCCCAAGCTTTCTCCTTCAAAAACTCACCACAACTCACTAACTAGTCACTCAAGAACAAGTTTAATCGGTTTATTTTGTTTGATTTCTTCCTAAGTTGTTGGATTGAAGATGAAATGAAATGTTTTCCTTTGGTGTTTTCCCTCTTCTCTCTCTCAGCCAGCAGCAGCAGAAATAAGGGGTAAAATGCTGAATTTTGGTGCTTAAATGGATGATAATTGTCTTGGGTCAAGAAGCCTTAAGGTGGCGACAAGTGTCGCCACCACCACCTTTCTTTCTTTTCTCTTTCTCTTGTTATTTCCTAGCCTCACATTCGGTCAAGCTTGTTGCCAAGAGAGAAGATATTTTGCTCAAGTTCAATAAATTTGTTTGGTAAGGAAAAATGGTGGTCAAGCAGTGCGTTCAATCGGTAGTGCGCGGGACCCGCCGGTTCGCGCCGTTTTTCTTAAAAACTCACGTACTAGGGTTTTTACTTCCCATTCACTAACCTTATATCATTGCCACTAGTCACATATTATTTCTCACTTAAAAGTCACTTTTAATCCCCAAATTAATTCTTACTCTGTACCGAAAATTCATCCGGCGGAAAATCGCGAAAACCCTAATTTCGCTCCAAACTTGAAACCGAAGCGTAAAACCCTATTTTCCAGGTTTATCTACACTTAATGTGAAATATTTGGGTAGTGGCCTTTGATAAATACTAATTTTCAAATAAAAGGGTATTTTTGAGGAAAAATACAAGGAATTTGCTAGTCCTCACATTCTCTCCCCTTAAAAAAATTTCGTCCTCGAAATTTTACCTTCAGTTGCCTCAGACGAGTCCGGAACTTGTCGGTTGTCTAAAGCATAAACCTTTACCGGTCCGCTAGTTCGTTTCCCTCCTTCATTCACTTGTGATTTAGCTCTATCCAATTGCAGAGTATTGCTTTCACGTGACTGTCTCCTCGGACAGTTGCTAACTTGATGATCGCCACTTCCGCAGATTAAACATTTCCGCCCCTTTCTCCAACAATCACTTTCGACATGATTTGCCTTTCCACAGTACCCACAGACCACGTGAGAAGCCATCTTTTGGCTTTCTTGAAAACTTTTCCCAAATCTGATTTGGCTTTCTTTTGTAGATCCTTCACCTATCGCCCCTAATGTCCATGGTGGGTGGGACAAAAAGTTCACTTTTTGCACTTTGGAAGGGACTCTCGCTTCACTTAATTCCTCCACTACACTACTCGATGCACTCCTTTTCTGGGTCTGGGAAGCTTTTATCTGTGCCTTTGCAATCTCGATTCTTTGAGCTTTCTCAAGGGCCTCCGTAAACGTATTCACTTGTACTGCCGCTAATGCTTCTTGGAGTTCCAAATTTAATCCTTGTATAAACCGTCTTACTCTTCGCCGTTCTGTGGCCACCAATTCAGAAGCAAACTTGGATAGTTTCATAAATTTCGTTTCATATTCGGCCACACTTAACGTTCCCTGGCGTAGTCCAATAAACTCTTCCTCTCTCCTCTCTTGAACTAACGGAGGGAGGTATTTCTCGTTAAATTCCCTTATGAAATTCGTCGATGTCCATACGGTCTGTTCTCTTTCCCATTTTGCTTTAATAACGTTCCACCACGCTCGGGCCGATCCTTCAAATTGGAACACCGCAAAGTTTACTTGTCTTTGCTCGGTGTAGTTCAAGACGGTGAAAATATTAATCATGGCCTCTAACCATTGTTCGGCTATATCCGGATCAGATCCTCCAAGAAATTTCGGAGGAGTAAACTTCTGAAACCTCTCAAGAGCCTTATCTTCTCCGATTTCAGGGTTCCGGGGTTGATTCACGGCCATTTGGCCTTGTTGATCCACCAGTCTTGCCAAGATATCTGTCATTTGTTGCATTACCGTTGCCATTTGGTCTTCGGCTTCAACCCTCGTTCCTTGCTCTTGTGCAGATGTTGTTTCTCTTTCCACTCTTGGCTCTTGAGCTCGTTCATTCCCACAGCCACGTCCACGTCCATGGCTACGTCTCCCGTCCATATATATGTTTTCCCTCTCTTTTCTTTTCCCCCAAAAGGTAATTTAATAAATAAACACGATAAGGTTACTAAAGTAACTATTGAGGGCACCAAATATTCAAATAAACATATACCCACATAACACGCCATACCAAGATGACGGATAAGCAAATACACAAATACATATCAAGTTGGACAGATAACCATGTACATACAGGTATACTAACGTCATGTAGTAACAATATACAGGTAAATCAAAAGGAAAAGGTGAAGTCGTCCCAGTATCAGCCCGTCCGGTCTCTCACGTCACTTACTATCCAAACTAGATGTCCCTGATCTCTTGTGCTCATTCTAGTCAGACAAAGCCTGTTCATGTTCCCAAAATGTAAGTCTCAAGTATTTAGCAGCACCTCAACTATAGAGTACTCAGGCACGAGAATCCGAAATAAGATATTTCACATCTCGAGCTGCAGTCCCAAGAGTAAACTATCTACAATCGGAATTCCTACCTGACATACCTATCTATGGTCCTCAGATACCATTAGAAAGATTTAAGGCCTATAACATTCGCAATTCATAGCTTCACTTAGTCCCTCATACTTATTCACCACTTAGTCCAGGGTCACTCCACGTAGAAACCACGCGAAGCAACTATAAATTTTATCCCTCAATCGCTTAACTTTCAAGTCCAATCAAATCCCACAGTCCGGTATCCTAATCTTTAATCTAGGATACACTACAGAGATCTGAAGCCTAAGCTCTGATACCACTTGTAACGACCCCACCTCCCCCTAAGGCGTACCAGAGGGTTCGGCGGGCCGCCTGCCCAACTCTCGCCGGGACTCAGTCGTTCTTTAATCAAATCCAGAACAAATCACAAGAATAAATAGGGCAGCATTCCAAACTTAAAGTTGAACTTATATACATTGCTATCTCAAAAGGAAGTACAACCATCAAATGTACAAAGGTTCTCACTTCACCATACAACTAGCCCGTGCCAAGCACTAGGGCGAGAACCATTACAAAAGAAACAAAAGACCTAGACTAGGCTAGTCTATGCTCTCATCCTGCTCGCCGTCCCCTGTTAAGGAAAACAAAACTAAAGGGGTGAGCTAAAAGCTCAGTGAGGTTCCAAACAGATAATCAAACAATCAATTCAATACATTAAACATGGAGTATCAATAATTCAAGAAACATTTACAATGGAAAGCAATAGTAACATTCATTAAAAGGATACGGGTCACAAGGAGCAATTCGTTCATTCGTTCATTCGTTCTCCTGACATTTCCCCTTATTCCTCCAATCATTTGAAAATGCATTTTTCGTTTATCAATAAACCCTCGTTCGTTCGTTCGTTCGTTCGTTCATTCATTCATTCACCCCCGTCCTGGCCGTTGGCCAGTCTCCACCAACCTATAGGGTAATACTCGAGTATACCAAACGTTCACCCAAGTCCCTAATCGCCCGACCGAGTCCGCTTCTGGCTCGAGACGACCAGTAACAAGGGGCAATGGCCAGTTCAGCCCAAAAGGCTTACATTCATGCGCAAGTAACATTTCAATCATTAAATCCTTGAAAATTACACAGTTATTTAGGTCGAATGCGATAAAGTACACACTCGCCTAGAAAATTCGTTTTGGAAATCATTAAAAGCAATTAACACATTAGCAAATGATAACAACAAGCCATAAAGTCAAATAAGGAACACTCACCTAGATATGCAAAATAACGTGCAAAATATCCTTTCGGATATTACCCTTAGTCACCAATGAAACCTAAGGTTGAACAAGAGAACATATTACAGTTTATCGAGCAAAACATTTAAGGGAAACAAAGAAACCCGACTAATTAGGAGTAAAACGTGTAAAGATGGCTTTCAAGAAAGAAGAGGGTTGTTTGAACCCCAGGATGAAAAATCATGTGTTTTAAAATGGAAAACCGGTCATGGTATTGGCCAAACGAAAGTATACAAGTTCAAATAGAAACCTAGCCCTCGAGCGAAAATTTGGGCAGCACGCCCTTTATGTTTACCTAATTTTCCAGCCATTTTGGCTTCATTATTTTACCTCAACCACAACCCAGCATCACACATAAGCAATTCAAGTCAAGAGCCGTTCCATAGGCTCACAATATCATAAGAATAAGAAATACAGTAATAACAAGTGCAGAAATTCAATTTAGCAAAAGACAGATTTGACGTATGAAAGTGGAAATAACTTACCCGAGGCTACGCTTATCAGATTAAGACGTAACCTATGCCGTTTCGAAGCTAAGACTCAGGGCTACAATGTTTGTGAAGGTCACTTAGTCCAGTTTCTAATGTAACTTGGTCAAATTCTCGAATTACTAAACCAGAAACCAATTCGTCGGCTGTTTAAACGTATAACACTGTAATGGACATAACTCAGAGTACACAAGTCCGAATCAGGGGTTCTTAGAGGCATTTGAAATCTAATTCAGAATGCTACAACTTTCATGTTTTGGAAAAACACTAAATCAGAATGGATCCTAGTCAAAAAATGGGATAAACTGGACTTAACTGATCACACGGACTGCTTAGGAAATACTTAAAACAGTAAGGGTATTTTGGACTTTTCACGTCCTACGTTGTTCCGATTGAGCTGAAAATTTGTAGGAACCCATAAAATGCCATTCTATACTGCTTTTCTTCTTTGACCTAAGGCCAAATCGACCTCTAACATACAGATATAAATTCAGATAGAAAGTTGGGGAAATTTTCCAGATTCTAGAATTTTGAGTTTCTAGTGCAACTTTCCTTAATTTCTTGGTCTAATCCCTACCACAACACCTTATAACACTTCAATTGCAACATATAAGCATCATACAACAAATTGGGTAGAATTTCCCCAAACCCTAGTTCATGAAATAAAAAGGGGAAAACTACTAAAACATGATAGTCATCCATGATTCCACCACAAAATCAAGTTGCTAAGCTTAATTTCACAAGATTGAAAGTAAAACTTGGAGAGATAAGCTCTCTTACCTTGACTAGAGGTCACTAAGAGTAGCCCAAGCTTTCTCCTTCAAAAACTCACCACAACTCACTAACTAGTCACTCAAGAACAAGTTTAATCGGTTTATTTTGTTTGATTTCTTCCTAAGTTGTTGGATTGAAGATGAAATGAAATGTTTTCCTTTGGTGTTTTCCCTCTTCTCTCTCTCAGCCAGCAGCAGCAGAAATAAGGGGTAAAATGCTGAATTTTGGTGCTTAAATGGATGATAATTGTCTTGGGTCAAGAAGCCTTAAGGTGGCGACAAGTGTCGCCACCACCACCTTTCTTTCTTTTCTCTTTCTCTTGTTATTTCCTAGCCTCACATTCGGTCAAGCTTGTTGCCAAGAGAGAAGATATTTTGCTCAAGTTCAATAAATTTGTTTGGTAAGGAAAAATGGTGGTCAAGCAGTGCGTTCAATCGGTAGTGCGCGGGACCCGCCGGTTCGCGCCGTTTTTCTTAAAAACTCACGTACTAGGGTTTTTACTTCCCATTCACTAACCTTATATCATTGCCACTAGTCACATATTATTTCTCACTTAAAAGTCACTTTTAATCCCCAAATTAATTCTTACTCTGTACCGAAAATTCATCCGGCGGAAAATCACGAAAACCCTAATTTCGCTCCAAACTTGAAACCGAAGCGTAAAACCCTATTTTCTAGGTTTATCTACACTTAATGTGAAATATTTGGTAGTGGCCTTTGATAAATACTAATTTTCAAATAAAAGGGTATTTTTGAGGAAAAATACAAGGAATTTGCGAGTCCTCACAGAATTGCTAGCCCAAGTGGTGCACCAACAGGGTCAAAACCCTAACCCTAACCCTGGGAACCCTAGTAATCACATAGAGGGCGAGGATAGAGCCCTTGAGAGATTTCAGAAGTTCTCCCCACCCAAATTTCTTGGAGGCCCTGATCCTGACGTGGCTAAGAAGTGGCTGGAGAAGATGATCGATATTTTTGATGCTTTACACTATACCGAGGAGAGACAGGTGACATTTGCTGTTTTTCAACTAGAGGGAGCCGCCCGTTCCTGGTGGAATGTCATTCGAATGAAATGGGAAAGAGAACAAACCCCGAGGACGTGGGCGAACTTTATGAGAGAATTTAACGCCAAGTTTTTCCCTCCTCTAATCGAAGAAAAGAAGGAAGATGAATTCATTCGGCTTCGTCAAGGAACTCAAACCGTAGCCGAGTATGAGAGTCAATTCACTCGGTTGTCTAAGTTTGCGCCCGAACTGATCGTAACCGAACAAAGACGGATAAGACGTTTTATTCAGGGACTAAATGTTGAGATTCAAAAGGATTTGGCGGTAGCTCAACTTAATACCTTTAGTGATGCTGTGGAGAAAGCCCAACGGGTTGAAAATGCGAGGCTCCAAGTTAGAAATTTCCAAACGAAGAAAAGGGGTTTTCCTAGGAGCAGCTCAGAACAAGCGGATAATAGTACAACCCCTAAAGTTCGAAAGGGAAATGGGGAAGTACGGCTACCGGGGGTGACAGGTGGTGTTCCATAGGGGGGATCAGTCTCTGCTACTCATGGTCCCTGTGGATATTGCGGAGGGTCAAATCATTCGGAAGCAAATTGCTGGAAGAAAGAAGGAAAATGCTTGCGCTGTGGAAGCGCCGAACATCGGATTGCTAACTGTCCAGCTTGCCTGCACGAGCGAAGAGGGACTCTGCCACCAATCAAGACTAATTCTCAGCAACCAGCCAAGATCAACCCTGGACAGACGAAAGGAGAAGGAATTGGATCGAAGGCACCAGCTCGGGTATATTCTCTAGAGCAGCATCAGGTCCCTGACTCGTCTGAGGACGTATAAGGTACGATCCGTTGGGCACCTTAGGTTTTTGATAGATTCCGTTGATAAGAAAATTTCGAGAACGAAATTTCTTTAAGGGGGAGAGAGTGTGAGGATCCGTAATTTTTCCAAATTTCTAGGTTTTATTTTCTTTGAATTGCACGTTTTTCCACATTTTCTTTATCCGAAAAATTTTAAAACATAATTTTTATTAGTAAATATAGTTTTTAAATGATTTTTCTAGTATCAGTTAGTTTTTGAGAAATTAAAAACGTATATCGGACGTGGGACCCGCTAGTGCGGAAAGTTCGGTAAAATTTGGCCAGTTAGGTTAAGTTTTGGATACTGGGTTTAATTTACCGGGTGTTAAGAGATAACTAGAGGTTGCTAAATGGATTAATGGTGGAGAGACAAAAGGATAATTATAAGCCAAAAGAGATGCTAGGTGTCGCGTTTTCATTGGACCTTGGACTTTGACCATCTTACTACCTTTACTAAATAACCAAAAAATTGACCAAAAAATTCATCAAAAATCTCATCTTCTTGGCCGGCCACTCTTGGAGAAAAAAAAGAAAGAAAACTCTTCAACTTTTGCTTCCTTTTCTTGCCAAATCTTGAAATCCAACCATTAATCTCCCAAATTTCTCCATAAAACCTACTTGCTAAGAAGGATAGAAGTGCTTGGTGGAGTTGTTTGGAAAGGAAAGACCCTAAGCTATCTTGTCTCTAGTGTTTACAAGGTGAGTAGTGAAGGAACCCCTCTCCTCTATCCAATGATGTTTAATTAATGACTTGTGGTAGGCTAAGGGATGAGATTAGGTGTTATTTCATGATTTTGGTTGAGATTGATGACATTTTCTAATTAATCATGAATTTTCTGATTTAATATGATTCATATGTTGTGGCCATGGATGATGATTGGAAATGATCTGGAATGAAACCTTAATGTGTCAATTGTAGTTATTTGCGGAAAATTTCTGCATTGAACCGAAATTTCGGAAGTTAGGGTTTCGGTTACCCCCTTTCTGCCTGGTACTGTTCCTCATAGTTAGAGGCCGAATTAGCCTTGGGTTAAAACATAAAGGTTGTAGATAATGATGTTTTATAGTAGCCTACAAATTTTCAGCTCAATCGGAGTAACGTAGCTTGTGAAAAGACCAAATTACCCCTGCTGCCCTGTAGTTACCCGAAACCGAGAATCAGCTTCTGTAATTGGTTCTTTTGACCAGGAATACTACCGAATTGGTTGTTGATGCCTTCTTAATAATTATAGCCATGTATCATAGCTTTCAAATGACCTTGTAATCACTTGAATTGGAGTTGTATATGCTGAGATATGACTGAATGAATCAGGACTGCCACAGTGAACTTCGAACTGGAAAAATCTGAGGTTGTTTTGGTAACTTTGACCTAGTTAGGATGAGAACTGGACTAAGTATTCTTCATCAAAGTTATAGCCCTCTGTCTTAGCTTTGAAATGGTATAACTTTCACTTCAATCCGATAAGCGTTGTTTTAGTTAGGTCCGATACGCTAAGTAGCGGTGAATCTGCCTTTTGTTTCGTAACTTAGATTTCATTTTCGGAAATGTTTCTAACTTGATTTTTGTATTTATATGACTTTAAGACTCGTGAACGGCTTTTGGAAACTAGATTATTTTGTATGAGATGTTGGGACTGATTTGAGAAAAATAATGAAGCCATTAATGGCTGGAAAATAGGTAAACACAAGGGATATGCTGCCCGAAATTTTACTTGAAAGCTAGTTGGATTTACTTGTGACTTGAGCGAAGGGTTTTAGGGTTGTTCATGTCTTTGATACCAACCGCTACCTTTTACTCCAAAATCACATTGTTATTTCTGTGCACTGGTAGCTAATTTGATCAGGTACACGACTTATAATTGAGTCTTATTTATGCATTTCGTGTACTGGATTCGTGAAACATAATTGTTTCACCTTGGTTATTTTAGGGTTTCTTGGTGATTAAAGCTCTATTTTAGGCAAAAACTTTTGAAGTATCTGTACTAAAACCGGTGAGTGTACCACTCCCCTTATTTGTTTTGTTACTTAACTTGATTTCTGCACTTGCAATCTGTGATCTGAATGACTGTAATGTCTGTTTATTCTATTTGAGACGAGGGTGTACTTTATCACACTCGCTCTCTTGTCTGTCCATATGCCTATTTACTGTGTATAATCTGTTAACTGTATCTGAATCTGTTCGGACGTCGTTTGGAGGTTGGTATCCAACGACCTTTCTGTGACCTCTGAGCTCAACACCTGTGGCTAGTGACTCAAGTCGGGCCGACAAGGGCCTGGTCGATTAGATAACGAACCACAGTAGTCTGTTCTGGGAATCTTTGGGTATTGAGACTCTTGATTCCGGTATACTCGAGTATTACCATTTATGTACTGTATGGAGTTCGGGCCCGGTAAGGGTAGGTTTGGTGGACGGAAATTGGTGTAAAGTGGGGTCTACGGATATGTTGGTTCTATTTACGTTGACGGAGAGTCAACGGGTTCGGATCAAGTACTGCAAATGGAAATCTGGCTCCTAAGAGCCACCCGTATCCTTTCCCTTTGAACCACGGTGTTTAAATGCTTTCCTCTATATCTGGTATATGTATCTGATTGATTCACCGTGAAAGGCCATGATTTTACCCCTATATGTTTGGTATTTCATTGAGCGTAAGCTCACCCCTTGATGTTACCTTTGTTTTCCTTACAGGAAACCACTTTTGGGAACTGTGACTTTGAAGCATGAGTTGAGCTAGTTTAGATTTTGTATAGCTCCTTATTGGTTGAAAACCCTAATTGTACTTGTTCTTTTGAAAACGAAGCCCTAATTGTATTTTTGTGTAGTATGAATACCTCGGATTGCACTGTATCTGAATTTGTTCAAAACTCCAATATAAATATTTGTAGTTTCCGCTTGTTCGTTTTCTTTGGATCTTATCGCACGTACTATGTTGGGTTTGTGTGAATCGACTCCGTAGTCCTGGCGAGAGCTGGGCAGGTGGTCCTCCAAACCCTTTGGTTCGCCTTAGGGTAAGTTGGGGCTGTCACAGTTGAGACCTAGGGCTAATGATTGATGAAACCCTAGCGAAATTGATGTTTGGTTTGTAATTTTTCTATATTGGTGACTTGGAATTTAAAGTGCAAATGAGTTGGAATCGTGAAGTCCGTTTTGGTCCTTTGAATTCTAGTATTTTTTATCAAGCTTTATTGAGATATTTTATCTTAAAATCAAGCTATAGAAATTGTGTATAGTACGATAAAACTAAACTTTAAATGTCCGGATTTTTTTTTCCTTTAGAACCTTGCTAACTAGTTAATTCTTTTCTTTGCTTAAACTAGTTCTAGTATTTTTAAGAAATAATTGTATTAACTTTCTAACTTTAAGTTTTTCATAAAATTATCCTTTGCTAGGTATTTTAGAGGAAAATTGTTAAAAACATGAAATTTTAATACTTTTAAAAGAAAGACTTAGAAAACTTGTTCGGCAAGAAAACTTGTTTGAATTAAATTGGCTTTGGTTGTACCTCTAGAAGGAAAAGTAGCTTTAAAGAAACCATACAAAATATTTTATCACTTTTACTAGTTTTAATTCTAAGAGAATTATTAATTTATTCCAAGTAAATAATTTAGTTTTATACCAGATAATCTTTTGTATATAAACCAAGGGTTTGTTTAGTAAAACTTATAGTTTTTAAAACTTGGATTTCTAGGGTTTAGCGAGGGCATGGACTTCGATTCCCAGCTTGACTTGTGAGCTTCACTTTTGGTGAGTGTCCGCGCTTGTTTTATGATTAACTTGTTAAAGTGCTTCCTTGATTTGTTATGTGATATTTGGAAAGTGGTTTTTCCTGATCCATCGAAGTGGGCAGTGTGTACTTTATCACACCAGCCCTTTCGAGTGGTGACTTGCTTGAAATGTTTTCTCGAATATCTTGCTTGCACTAGTTAAGTACTGAGTGGGGGAACGTACCACACCTTAGGGTGGGAGGGCCTCTTATCCTATCTCAAGTACTATAACCTTGAATTTGTTGACTGGAGCGTGGACTCGTCAACTAATCTACCAAGCAGGGGAATGTACCACACCTTAGGGTGGGAGGGCCTCTTATCCTGACTTGGTAACCACTTGTTGTGACGTCATTGGGTGAATCCCTCGACTAGTTTATATAAAGGTATATTCAAGTAATACCAAACTCTCTCGTGAGACGTGCGGGCCCAGTGGGAGTAAATTGGTTGGAGCGTGTTAAGGAAAGAAATAATGAATCTACATGGACCTTAGATAGTGAGAGTTGACGGAGGGTCAACTGCGGTTAATTTTGATCAAGCTAGTGGAAGATGGCTCCTGAGAGCCCCTATATCCTACCCTGTGCTGTTATACGCTTTTCTACTTGCTAAATTTAAGCTTGAAGTTATTATTTACTGTTTGTGTTATATGATTGCATGTTTTGGGCACCACTGAGCTTTAGCTCACCACACGATATTTGTTTTCCTTAACAGGTTTTGGCGTTCGAGAGATTTGAAATCTGCTTTTGGCTTTGTAAATATTGTTTCGAATCGGTCTATGTATCTTTTGTTTTGGGTTGCCACTTGAGGCGGGAAAAGCGTAAATCCTAAACTTTGGCCTGTATGAATGAATTTGTAATTTTCGGATTTCACTTTGTGGATTGTATTGTATAAGTGTAGTTACGTGTCAAGCTAGTTGGAGTTGTTCTAAGGGTGAACATGCAGATATCCAATGTCAATGTTATCTCTGAAGTTAATGTGTTTTAGTATTCCGGTCGTTTAAAGGTTTGACATGTTCGGATGACGAATTTTGTTTCGGTTTAAGTTATACGTGGAAAGGGTTTAGTCGGTTTTCTTGCGTGAGTCCTGGCGAGAGCTAGGCAGGCGACCCGCCAACCCTCTGGTTCGCCTTAGGGAGAAGTGGGGCTGCCACACCGTTAGTCCTGGTAAGAGCTGGGCAAGCAGTCCGCTAACCCCTTTGGTTCGTCTTAGAGGAAAATGGGGCTGTCACAGCTATATGTGAGAACCCGTAAAACCCTAATATTTTCCTAGGGTTTATTTCCCCTTAATTGCATGTTTTCTGCATTTTCTGGCTTAGAAATATTTTCTTAGTGGATTTTATGAGCAATTATAGTTTTAAGATGATTTTTCTAGCATTGGAGAATTTTTAGAAAATTAAGAGTAAATAGTGGACGTGGGACCCACTAGTGCGAAAAGTTCGGAAAAATTCGGCCAATAAGGTTAAGTTTCGGATACTGTGTAAAATTTATCGGGTGTTAAGGGATAAGTAGAGTATATGAAGTGATTGATGTGAGAGAGAAAAGAATGATAAGATTGCATTTAATAGAGTGACACATGTCACTTTCTTATTGGATACCTTTTATGAAACACTATTCACCTTTTGACATTTTTTTTGACTTTTGACCCAACTAAGTAAATATCCAAAAATTCACCAAAAATCACCATTTTTCTTCTCTTGTTGGCCGGCTCTCCTTAGCTCAAGAAGGAAGGGAACTTCTCCATTTTTGCAAGCTTCCATTTGGTCCAATCTACCACAAACCAAAGCTTAGAGTTGATTTCACTCCATAAAAACTTTCCTTCTAGTGTTAGTAAGTAGTTTGGTGAGATTTGTTTGAAGGCCTAAGGTGGTCAACATCCCTCTCTCTCTTGGTTCTTGGTAAGTGAAGCTTGAAACACCCTACTATCTCTAATGATGCTTATTTTGTGCTTAATGGAGGCATGAGAGGAGTAATATGTGATTTGTTTCTTGATTGGGTTTGTTTTGGTGAAGTTTTCATTTTATTGAGAATTTTTCTGGTTTAATATGAAATGAAGGTTGTGGCTTTGCATGATGAATGGTAATGGTTGATAATGACTCTATGAGGTGTATTGGATAGGAAAATGCAACTAATTTTGGATTTGGATGGAAAATTGGAAAGTTAGGGTTCTTGAAGCCCCAATTCTGTCCGGTTTTAGATCACTGTGTTAGAGGCCGAATTTGACTTTGCTCAAAACATGAACGTTGTAGGTATTGATGAGGTTGATGTGCCTGCAAAATTTCAGGTCATTTGGATTAATGTGGAATGAGATATGACGAAATTACTGTAGCTGTTCTGCTTTGGACAGAATGCGAAAACTGCGATAGTAATTGGCCATTTTGACTGGTATTGGTTTAGATTTTGGAGTTGGTGTCTTCTGATGAAATGTAGTTGGATGACTTAGCTAACTTATGCCTTTGGAATTTCGGCATTTGGACTTGTATGGACTGAGATATACCGATTACAGTTTTTTGTGTTTTGCGAACCGGTTTTAGGAATTCTGGGTTAGTATTTGGCATTTTCGACCTAGTTAAGCTAGGAACTGGATTGAGTGACCTTCTACATTGTTGTAGCCCTGTTCCATATCTTCGAAACGGTGGGTCTTACACCCCAACCGATATTTGTAGTGAGAGTTGTACCATTACCGCATTATGACGGCAAAACCGATTTTCTTATTAAGGCTTAAGTTAAAGCCCTTTCTTAATTTCTGGTTTACTATCATGCTTATTTGTGCATACGAAACCCTATTGGGGTTGTGTTAAGCATTGCTATACGACTCGTTATCGAGTCTCATTGCATTTGTTGCGTGATTCTAGGGCGTGACGGTAGTTCACGGCGGATTGGTGACCACGGTGTATGAAACACCACTTTCTCGCTTGGTGAGTATACTACTCACTTACTTGCTATAATGTGGCTTTGTGCTATGTGTATTTGATGCCTTGAAGGCTTAATTGGTTATTGAAAGTGATTGAGGTGAGGGTGTACTTGACCGCTCTCACCCCTTGTGATTTTCTTCGTAGCTATCTACTGTTCCACTGAAATACTGCATTTGTTATATGAGATACTGAATTCCATGCATGGAAACTGAATTGGGTTGTTTGGACGGTTGTCCTACTACTTTACTGTATCACTGAGCTCAACCCCGTTTGGTAGTCAATTGAATCGAGCCGGCGAGGGCTTGGTCGTGAAGATTGAATTGCCACGGGGACTGTACTGGGGAACCTTGTGGTAATGAGACCCTTGGTTCCGGTAAACTCGAGTATTACCAAAAATATTACTGAATGGAGTGCGGGCCCGGTTGGGGTATGTTGGGTGGAAGGAATGGGAGTAAAGAGTTGTCTACGGTTTGGTATTTTAACATTGACGGAGAGTCAATGAGGTTGGTTCAAGATTGCAAGCGTGGAAATGGGCTCTTGAGAGCCGACCGTATCCTTTTACCGTTTTGCTTCATTGCTTATTTGTGCACTTTAAATGAAGGTTCATTCTTATATGACTTTGATTGCTTATTGGGTGGTATACCACTGGGCTTTGGCTCATTCCGTGTTATTTGTTTTCCTTACAGGGATATAATTGCTTTTGAAAATGGACTGGATAGTCAATTGCCATACTGAGCTTGTAAATGTCTTTTGTATAGCTCTTGAAGTGAAACCCTAATGTATAACGGGTTCATTTCCTTTTGATAGGCAAATCGAATGTGTACTCCTTAATGAATGGTTTTAGCATGCCATTATGGTTGTAAACGTTGATTTCCATTGTATATATATGCTTGGCTATGGTTTAGATAAATTTCGGCTTCCGGTTTTTTTTTTTCGTTTTTTTTTATTTTGTGTTTTTGACTTGTTTGCGCGCAATGGTATGTTCCGGAACGTTTTAGATTGACGTAAACCGTACCGTTAGTCCTGGCGAGAGCTGGGCAGGTAGTCTGCTAACCCCTTTGGTTCGCCTTAGGGGAAAGTGGGGCTGTCACACTATACAAAAACAAAAGAGTATCAACTAGCTCAACTCGCTTCCAAAATCATGGTTCCCAAAAGTTGATCCTGTAAGGAAAACAAAATTAATGAGGGTGAGCTTACGCTCGTGAGAAACCATCAAGACGCACAAAGATAATCATGCTTAGCCAAGGAACACATAAGAGGTTATAACACAATAACCAAGGTTAAAAGGATACAGTCGGCTCTCAAGAACCACTTTCCACTTGCCATACTTGATCTCAAACCCGTTGACACTCTGTCAACATTTGGAGAAAGAACAAGACAGTAGATCCCACTTTACACCACATTCCTTCCACCGAACATTCCCCTTACTAAGGCTGAACACCTCACAGAAACAGAGAAGGCAATACTCAAGTATACCACAGGGTCGAGGACATAACACTCCACTTGACTAACAGTCACTCTTGGTTCGTTATTGAACTAACCAAGCCCTTGCCGGCTCGACCTGAATAATGACAAATGAGGTAAGATCTCAGATATCACAATAAAGTCATTGGATATTATCCTCCAAATGACCACAAATCATGCACAAGTATAGTTTCACAGTTACACAGTAGCAGTTATACAGATAAGAGAATAAGAGCCGTAAAGTACACTCTCATCTCATTCAAGTCAAGCAAGCTCACAGAATCAAGTATAAACAATCATTTAAGCATTAAACCATACAAAGGTACACTCACCAATTTAAACAAAGCAAGTTCACAAATTTCCGTCCGATGTATGCCTTGGATCACCGGCATGCCTTATAACAATTAAGAAAACACAATTGAGACTCGGGCACGAGTCGTAAACCTCTTAAGTGAACTACTAATACAAAACCAAATATAGCTTAGAACGGAAAATACATAACATTTAAAGCTAAAAGTGTAATCAAACCCCAAAGACTTTCATTTCTACTCAATCTAAGTCTTAACTCAAAGGAAACCAATATCCCCAAATTTTGGACAGCATAACCCCTTAAATGTCATACTTTCCATCCTACAAATAACCACCAATTTTCAACCAATCACAACCACAAGTACATATACAAGTCATAGGCTATTCAACACACCTCATTAGGGTTACAATACCCCTCAATCTTAGCCAATTAAAAGCTCAACAACCTACTATAATAAAGCCCTAATTAGAAGCCCTAAAACTGGAATTTTCCGCACAAACTGAAATTTTTTGCAAACAACCTCAATTAACACCTAAAGGCTCCATTTTACACAATATAAAGCCATCATTCCATGGCCAACCACAATCATCATATGAA
The DNA here is from genome assembly GCF_036785885.1 of Coffea arabica. NCBI lineage: Eukaryota > Viridiplantae > Streptophyta > Magnoliopsida > Gentianales > Rubiaceae > Coffea > Coffea arabica. Next base: position 43,640,977 of record NC_092320.1, on the reverse strand, counting down.
AACAGAAAAATTACCATTAAAAATCTGAAATTGAGCTAATTCCACTTAAATCCATGAAATCTTCCATAAAACAACCTATTTAGCCACCACAAATCACAAATTTACCATTATTAGGAACAAAGAATGAGTTTCTAAGCAAAATACCTTGACACCTCAAGAAAGGTGGTAGTTTAGTTCTTCCTCCTCCAAAATTAATCCACCAACAACCTTAGTCTTCCTTATCTAGCAACTTTGATGGTGTATTTTGCAACTCACTTGGTTAGAACTCAAGATTGAAGCAAATTGAAGTTGGCAAATGAAGTTTTCTCCCTTGTTTTTTCTCCTGAAGAAGCTCCCCCAGGAAGGTAAAGAATGAAGCAAAAATTGGTCAAAATTAAGGTTTTAGTAAAGGTAATGAAAGGTGGTCAAAGTCCAACTTCGAATAAGGATGCGACACGTGGCATCTTTATGGTTAAAATCTATCTTCTTGTCTTTCCAAGGGTAATCCACCTAAGTAACCTCTAATTATCTCCTAACACCTAGTAAATTAATCCTTTTATGCAAAATCTAACCTAATTGGCCGAATTAATGGCACTTAACGTACTAGTAGGTCCCACGTCATGAACTAACTTATACTAAAAAAATACTTTAAAAATTATATTTACTTATAAAAATATCTATAAAATTAATATAATGGCAAAAATATAGAAATCGTGTGCAAAGAATTAAAATAATGCCTAGAAATAAAAAAAAAATCTCGGTTCTCACATTTATGACTCAAGTTATGATTTTTCTAAAGGAAGGGCATAAGTTAGGGTTTTTGTGCATACTAGGTTTTTGGTGTGTGTTTTTGTGTGCATTTTGGTAGTGTGATTGTGAGGACTTGTAAAATCTCTCATATTTCTTAAATTCCCTTTTATTTGGAATTTATTACTTTACAATACCTTTACTACTCATTTACTCCTTCAATAGTTGTAATGAATAAGAGATTTAAGAGTTTTACCCTTAGTTTTATAGTTCGGGTAAATTAGGGTTTTTATGTCTTTCGGTAGTGTGAGTAATCGGTACGGAGCGTGTACTAAATTTAGTAGATAAGAGTGAGTTTTAGATAAGAAAAAGTGTGTGATGAGCAACCCTAGGGGAAGACCCTCCTAGAACCTCCCAACTTTGTAATATCAGAGTTGGACCTTTTCCCCCCAATAGAAATTGAACGCGATTGTTCTCATGAACTCAAGACCTCTGACACACGAAGGTAATCAGCAACCTTAAGCAAATAATGATGGATGAAGGGACACCACGATTAGGGAACAAACTAATCGATAAAGTCTGATTTGAATCCTAAGCTATGAACTCAAGAATTCAATAGTAAGTTCGATTAAGAACTTGAAGGAAAATTCCTCACGATTTCTGGTTGTAATATTCCGTCCCCTTTACTCATACAAAAGGTGCCTTTTTACAGGCTAGAACTAGGGCAAATCCGTTTGGAGTAAGGATTGACAACTCACCTACCTAAACTAGGAAATAGGAATTCGGCCCACATAAAGAGCCAACTCTTTATGGCTTCCTGATAAGGCCCATTAATTAATAAAATCTACTAAAAGGATTAAAACTAGAGGACAACATGTCCTTTGTGCGATTAACAAACTACTAATACTAGACAGTTTTAAAATAACTACTAACTAAGCTAACAAGTATGAGATCTGTGACGCCCCCGCTTCTCCTAAGGGCGAACCCTAGGGTATCGGCAGGACGCCTGCCTAGCTCACGCCAGGACTCAAAATTTCAAAACAATAAAACTAGATAAACCCACAAGCGTACTATTCACAATATATTTGATGCCAAAAGAGTTCTATTTACATTTTCAAAAGTATCGAGTCAAACTACTCTAATACATTATAATAACAACCAGCAGAAGGTAGACCCTAAGGAGGGTCCTTATACAAACCACCAAAACAAAAACAAACATCCTAACTGTCCGACTATTACAATCAAACCTAACTAAACTAGTGAAGGTGCCAACAAGTTCCCCGCGTCGTCCCCTGCTAAGGAAAACAAAGGAAAAGGGGTAAGCTAGAAGCTTAGTAAGTAAATAGGGGTAAAAGCGTAAATTTCACATTTAAAGAAACAACTATTTCACAAAATGTCAAGTCAAGCACAAAAGTAACAATACAAAGGAAGGATACAGGTTGGCTCCAATGCCAAGTCATTTGCCATGCGTGATCTCCTGTCGACACTCCGTCGACCATAAATAAGGTCCGTAGAACTCCACTTGTATACCCACCAAACACCTTATCACCCTCACTGGCCAGTTACCTCAGAAACTTGCCCGGGCGAACGAAATCACAAACTTGAGCTTGAGTCACAAGCTCGGGTCACAAACTTGGTTCACAACTGGAATCTACGAACTTGGTGACCTCAAACTAGGTTGGACTGGCTCCGACCAAGCCCCGGCCGGCTCGAATAGTCCATCCAGGTCTTGAGATAGGGCCCACAACCTCAACATATTTCACGAACTCACGAAAGTCACCCCGAGCTCCAAGCTCAAGGGGTTCAAACCCAAAATAATTCATATATACACATCTCATGGAGAAACATAGGTACAAACTAGGGTTTAGGTCGAGTGTGATAAAGTACACCCTCGCCTAAGTCCCCCTTTTCACATCAAAACACATAAGTAGTTTATACACATAAACGGCCTGAATACTTACTCAAAATACAAAAGTAGTACAAGAGCAATAGCACTTCGCGCGTGTTCGCTAGTAGTGGGCCCCACCAGCTCCGCCTAGCTCACCACTATTTGGAATAGAAGATTGTATCACATATTATCACAAACGGCCACTAACATGCCCAAAACAAGTAAAATGGCAAAATTCGCACATGCAAGTGCAGAAACGGCAAAATGGGTGCACGCGCGCGCGGAACGGCAAACGGAAATGGCCAAATCTGCCATCTCCAACCGTTTTGATCAAAAGTTAGGCTAGGAATGTCAGATCAAGGTGAACAAGACAGCGTTTTGAAGCTATGAGGAAGGGATACAATTCTCCTGAAGACACCTTAATCTAGATCTGAATGGAATCAGGTCGAAATTATGGAAAACAGTACCAGAAATTTACGTCTTAGGGTGACGAACAGGGTTTGTTTGCTGGGCCATAACTCACAGCTGACAAATCCAAATTAAGAAATTGCAAAGGCGTTGGAAAGCTAGGACATAAGGCTATAATGTTCATGTTTAGACCAGAAGCTGAATCGATACAGAGCATGGAGGAAAATGGGTCCAAACATTCCTGTCAGAACTGTCCAAATTCGAAGGCAGTTCTGACAATGGATGTTGTTTTGGTCATAACTGGAGCTACGGGACTCAGATTTGGATGAACTTTATACCATTTTGAAGCTAACAGAAAGGGATACAATGTTGAAGAAGGCTACTCAGTCCAGTTTGTAGTAAGACTAGGTCAAAATGCCAATGTACCAAACCAGAACCGTAAAAACAGGTTAACAAACCGCATTCTTGTTAACGAACCGTAATTCAGGCTACCTAAATCCAAATCAAGTAATTCCAAAGCCATCCGAAAGCTAAGACACCAGACTACATTTCCTAAGAAGACATCAACAACCAAATCAGAAGTATCCCCAACCAAATTAACCAATTACAGAAGCAATTATCAAGTTCGAATAGAAACAGGGCAGCAGGGGTATTTCGGTCTTTTCACTAGTTACGTTGTTCCGATTGAGCTAACATTTTGTAGGCATCTCTAAAATATCATTCCCTACAACTTTCATGTTTTAACCTAATGCTAATTCGGCCTCTAACTATCGAAACCCTAATTCCAAAATGTTCCGTTCAATGCGGAAATTTTCCGCAAATAGCCGCTATCTTAACAATAAGGCTTCATTCCAAACCATTTCCAACCATCATACATGGTCACATAATATTAATCATATGAAAATCAAAAAATCTCAAATAAATAGAAAAATTCATTAATCTTAACTAAAATCAAGAAATAATCCACCAAATCACACTTATAACCACCACAAGTCCTTAATTAAACATCATTAGATAGAAGAGAGGGGTCCCATAGTCACTCACCTTAGTAACCAAAGAAAGAGACCACTTAGCACCTTAAGCTTCCAAACAACTTCACCAATCACCTAAATACCCCTAAACTAATAGGTTTTATGGAGTAATTTGAAGATTAACCGGTTGGAATGAAAGATTGAGCAAGATTGAAGGTAAGAAAATTGAGTAGTTTTTCTTCTTTTTTCTTGAGCAAGGGCCGGCCAAGAAGCTTGAAAAAAAAGGGTGAATTTTGGTCAATTTTTTTATTTAAATGGTAAAAGGATGAATAGTAGTCATAACTCAAGACTTATTCTCCAAGTGGCACTTGTCACTTCATTAAATGCATATCTATCCCATTGTCTCTCTCACACCAACTCACTTAATGTCCTCTAGTTATCTCTTAGCAGCTGCTAAAATAAACCCAGTATCCATTACTTAACCTAACTGGCCGAATTTTACCAAACTTTCCGCACTAGTGGGTCCCACGTCCGATATATGTTCTTAATTTCTCAAAAACTAACTGATACTAGAAAAATCATCTAAAAACTATATTTACTCAATAAAATTATCTGGGAAATTTTCTAATAAAGAAAATGTCGAAAAGGCGCGATCAGTAAAATAAACCCTAGAAACTTAAGAATTTTTTTAGGTTCTCGCACTCATTCTTTCGGGACATCACAACCTCCCCCACTTAGAATAATTTCATCCTCGAAATTGATACCTTTATTCGTGAACCGAAATTGCAGGGTTACAAGAATATGTGTCGTCAGGGTTTATTCAACCCTGGCGGTGCACCGATATGAAAGGGCGTACCTTCGATGCCCGCCGAAGGGTCAATCACCTCTTGACCCATTGCGTATACTCTAGCTGGTCCTTTGAGTCGATTTTCCCCTGCATTTGACGGCTTAGCTGTAGCCCCTTCAGTTGGTGGCTTAGGTTTCTCCTTTTGCATCTTAGGGCACTGGGCAATTAGATGTTCTGCACTCCCACACTTATAGCATCTTCGGATCAACTGTTCTTCCAACAGTTTTCGTCAGTGTGATTGGCCCCACAGAAACCACAGATTGGCTTAATACCCACACTTGGCCCTCCACGCTGGGCACTCCTCTGGGGCTCTTGCCCTACTTGACCTCTTCCAAAATTACCCTGGTTTAGGGTTCTTGCGGATCGGGGACCATCTGTTCCTCGACTCCTCTTAGAAGGTTACTCACTTTGCGAACTCTGTCCAATCACAAAATGGCTCGAATCGGGTTGTCTCTGTTTCCGATCATGAAAGGATTTTACCTGTCCCCTAGCTGTCTCAATCCGCTGTGCTTTTTCTAGCGCCTGGCTAAACGTGTCCAACTGAGCAGCTGCTAGAGCCTCCTGGATCTCCACATTCAAGCCTTGGACAAAGCGGCGGATTCGCTTATGCTCCGTTAGCACCAATTCCGGAGCGAAGCGGGAGAGTTTTGTAAATTGGGTTTCATATTCCGCCACACTGGATGCCCTTTGACGCAGGCGGATAAAACTATCCTCACGTCTCTCTTGTACAATAGGAGGTAAGTATTTTTCATTAAATTCTCGTGTAAAATTGGCCCATGTCCAGGGGGTCTGTTCCCGCTCCCACTTGACTCTAATCACATTCCACCAGGCTCGGTCGGCCCCTTCAAACTGGAAAACAGCAAAAGATATCTGCCGCTCCTCCGAATACCTAAGTGCGGCGAATATATCTAACATACGGTCCATCCAGTTTTCTGCTAGGTCAGGATTTGGTCCACCTATAAGCTTGAGAGGTGCAAATTTTTGGAACCGTTCTAAAGCACGGTCCTCTCCCTCATGATTGCCTGGATTATTTCCAGGGTTTCCTGTAGTATTCCCATGGCCCTGACCCTGCTAGTCAACCATACGTTCGAACAAGTCAGCCATCCAGTAGCTACTTGATCGAGCTCTTATTCTTGTTCTTTTTCAGGGCTTCGTCCTCGCCCTCTACCTCTACCTCGAGTACCGGAGGGCATTTAGGTGCAAAAGTCTATAGGTCCAAGCATAACGTGTGCTTAGTATTCAAACTCGAAACAAAATAAACATACAAAACAAAATACACGAAGGGCACGCAAAGGATAGGTGCAAAAGATAATACTCGAATATATACATTTATTTACAAAGTCACACCAAAAGATATACAAATTACCCGACCTCCAGTCGGTACAAAACCCAGTATACACACGAGAACTCGGCTCCAAAAATCTAGTCAGTCAACCAGATAACAAAAGAATTAGCCATGCCAGTTCTAACAAAAGTAATCTGCCAGCTAATCAAAAATACAAAAGTGACCCTAAACGCCTCCCCTAGGGCCCCGATTCCCAACGGAACCTAAAGTATCTATCTCGCCTATCTGTTCTGGCCGGGTAGCTCGCGGCGGTGCCTCCGCGGCCATATCTAGTAAGATCCCGCAGTCAAACTGTGAGGACCCGTAATTTTCTTAATTTCTAGGTTTTAATTTCTTTTAATTACACGTTTTTCCACCTTTTCTTTATTCAAAAAATTGTGCAAATAAATTTTATGAGTAAATATAGTTTTTAAATGATTTTTCTAGTATCGAATAGTTTTTGAGAAATTAAGAGTATATATCGGACGTGGGACCCGCTAGTGCGGAAAATTCGCAAAAATTCGGCCAACTAGGTTAAGTTTCGGATACTGGGTTTAAATTATCGGGTGCTAAGAGATAATTAGAGGCTGCTATTTGGATTGATGTGAGAGGAAACAAAAAGATAGGGATGCATTAAATAAAGTGACAAGTGTCACTTAGTGGTTGGTTGACTTGAAGACCACTATTCACCTTTTTCCATTTGACCAAATAAATCACAAAAATTACCAAAATTTCACCATTTTCTTCTCCTCTTTGGCCGGCCACTTCAAGAAAAAAAGAAAGGGAAAAGCTCTCCAAGTTTTGCTTCAATCTTGCTCCAATCTACCAAATCAACCATTGAATCTTGTTTTTGCTCCATAGAAACACTTAAGGGAGTGATAGTGAGGTGTTTTGTGGAGTTGTTTGGAAGGCTAAAGGGATTAGTTGCTCTCTCTCTTGTGTTTTCAAGGTGAGTAGTTAAGGACCCCTCTCCTCCCTCTAATAATGCTTAATTCATGATTGGTGGTAGTATAAGATGCACTTTTATGGATTATATCTTGATTTTTGGTTGAATTGGTGAAGTTTTGTAATTATTAGGGATTTTTCTGTTTTCATATGAATATGATTATGTGGTCATGTATGATAATTGGAAATGATATTTAAGGAAGCTAGAAGGTGGAAAAAGTGGTTAATTGCAAGCAATTTCTGTTTTGGAAGAAATTTTGGAAAGCTAGGGTTTCATGTTCTTACATTCTGCCTGGCACTATAGCTTATAGTTAGAGGCTGAATTGGCCTTGGGTTAAAACATAAAAGTTGTAGGGAATAATATTTTAGAGGTGTCTACAAAATTTCAAGTCAATCGGAGTAGCGTAGCTTGAGAAAAAATGGAATTACCTTTGCTGCCCTGGTTTTACCCGAATTTGGGAATTGCTTCTGTAATGGGTTATTTTGGTTGGGAATGCTTTGGAATTGGTTGTTGAGGTCTTCTGATGTATTGTATCCCTATTGCTTAGCTTTCAGATGGCTTTGGAATTACTAGATTTCGACTTAGGTAGGCTGACTTATGATGTTTGAACCAGAATGCATTCTGTGAATCTGTTTTTCCGGTTCTGGTGTAGTATCTTGCATTTTTTACCTGGTTACACTCAAAACTGGGCTGAGTGACCTTCTGTAATATTGTAACCCTATCTCTTAGCTTCAAAACGGTGGGTCTTGTACCTTCATCCGATAATCGTAGTTCCATTGGTACCAAAACCGCATAATGACGTCAAAAACTATTTTTTTCGGGATAATGCTTAACTACATTTCCGGATTTTTCTGGTTTCCTCTAATGCTTATGTATGCTTATGGAGCCCTATTTTGGTGGTATCTGGAATTGGTTTATGACTTGTAAGTGAGTCTTATTGTGTTTATTTGAATAGTTTTAGGGCTTGACTTTTGTTTCCGGTCATTTTCCTAGCTAAATTTTGTACTTGAATGACTTTAAACTTAGTGAACGGCTTTTGGAAATGAGATTATTTTGGTATGAGATATTGGGACTGATTTGAGGAAATAATGAAGCCATTAATGGCTGGAAAATAAGTAAACACAAGGGACTTGCTGCCGAAATTTTACTTGAAGGCTAGTTGGATTTACTTGTGACTTGAGCGAAGGGTTTTAGGGTTGTTCATGTTTTGATACCAACCGCTACCTTTTTCTCCAATTTCATTGTTATTTCTTTGCACTGGTAGCTAATGTGATCAGGCACACGACTTATAGTTAAGTCTTAGTTATGCATTTCGTGTACTGGATTCGTGAAAGTGGGAACCATAATTGTTTCACCTTGGTTATTTTAGGGTTTCTTGGTGACTAAAGCCCAAACTTTTGAGGTATCTGTACTGACACCGGTGAGTGTTCCACTACCTGCTACCTGTTATGTGAAATATCTGAATATCTGAAATACTTGATTTATGACTGTTGGAGCCAAATACTGTTTTGATAAAATGGAGGCGAGGGTGTACTTTATCACACTCGTTCTCTTGTCTGTTCATATGCCAATTTTGAGTGCATATCGGAATCTGCTATCTGTATCTGGTATCTGTATCTGTATCTGTTCTGACGTCGATTGGAAGCGTGTATCCAACGACCTTTCTGTGACCTCTGAGCTCAACACCTGTGGCCAGTTACTCGAGTCGGGCCGGCAAGGGCCTGGTCGATTAGATAACGAACCACGGTAGTCTGTTTTGGGATCTTTGGGTATTGAGACCCTTGATTCTGGTATACTCGAGTATTACCATTTCTGATCTGATTGGATTGCGAGCCCGGTAGGGGTATGTGAGGTGGAAGGAATCGGAGAAAGTGGAGTCTACGGTATTGGTTACTCCTTTAGCGTTGACGGAGTGCCAACTATTATTTCGATCAAGCTTCGGTGACGTGAATGGGAATTTGGCTCCTGAGAGCCAACTGTATCCTTCCTATTTGAATCATTGGTTCTTTTACTTTACATCTGGCACATGTACCTGATTTGTTAAATGTGAAATGCCATAATTTTACTGCTATATGTCTGGTACCTCATTGAGCGCAAGCTCACCCCTTTCTGTTCCTTTTGTTTTCCTTACAGGAAAATAAATCCTTTTGGACTGGATTTGATAGTTAGTTGCCGAATTGAGCTAGATGGACATATCTTTTGTATAGCTCATTGATTGAAACTCTAAATGTACTTTTGGGTCTGTTTCTCTTTTGATTTGGCAAACCGTACATGTATCAACTTTTGAATATTTTTGTATGCCACTTTGGATTGTATACGCTTAATTTCAAAATGTATATATTTGATTGATGCTTGGTTGGATTTTGACGTGTCGGTTACTATTCATGGCCGACCCCGTTTTCATTTTTTTTTATTTTGTGATTTTGACTTGTTTACGCGCGTTTGTATGTTCCGGAACGTAGTAGACCGCTTTAAACTTAACCGTTAGTCCTGGCGAGAGCTGGGCAGGCAGTCCGCTAACCCCTTTTGTTCGTCTTAGGGGAAGGTGGGGCTGTCACACAAACGTGATACTCCGGGCCCTCTCCCTAAGCTGCCTCTTCATAGCGAAGAGGTGCTGGTATGCGTCTCGGAAGTCCCGCTCCAGGTCCCTAACGCGCAACTCCTGCCAGCGGATAAACTCTCTAGCCTCCTCCAGCTGCGCCCTCAAAGTCTCGACCGTCCTGTCTAAGTGATAACGCTCGTCATCCACCGCTAAGACGACCTCGTCAGGATAGCCATATGTATACCAACACGCACAGGGTCGGCGCGACACTTGACCAAAGGGGGAATACAAAATGTAGGGCTCCCCAAGCCTCCTCCGATATCGGATCGCATGCTTACGCAACACCCGATCCTACGGGCCCCTCGCACCAGGAGGTCTTGGTCCCGGCCCCATGCTGCTAGGTCCAGCACCACTAGAACTGCCTGGGTCCATACCTACAAACATTAATTCGCTATTTAGCCGGCATTTCAGCTTAAAATATATCATTCATCTTAAAGAGAATCACGTATTCCTAATGAACCTATCACGTATATCCCACAATTCCCCAAGTCCTCTAACATAGGCGCCCTGATACCACCTGTGACACCCCCGCTTCTCCCAAGGGCCAACCCTAGGGTATCGGCGGGACGCCTGCCTAGCTCGCGCCAGGACTCAAAATTCAAAACAATAAAACTAGATAAACCCACAAGTGTACTATTCACAATATATCTGACGCCAAAAGAGTTCTATTTACATCTTCAAAAGCATCGAGTCAAACTACTCTAATACATTATAATAACAACCAGCAGAAGGTAGACCCTAAGGAAGGTCCTTATACAAACCACCAAAACAAAAACAAACATCCTAACTGTCCGACTATTACAATCAAACCTAACTAAACTAGTGAAGGTGCCAACAAGTTCCCCGCGTCGTCCCCTGCTAAGGAAAACAAAGGAAAAGGGGTAAGCTAGAAGCTTAGTAAGTAAATAGGGGTAAAAGCGTAAATTTCACATTTAAAGAAACAACTATTTCACAAAATGTCAAGTCAAGCACAAAAGTAACAATACAAAGGAAGGATACAGGTTGGCTCCAATGCCAAGTCATTTGCCATGCGTGATCTCCTGTCGACACTCCGTCGACCATAAATAAGGTCCGTAGAACTCCACTTGTACACCCATCAAACACCTTATCACCCTCACTGGCCAGTCACCTCACAAACTTGCCCGGGCGAATGAAATCACAAACTGGAGCTTGAGTCACAAGCTCGGGTCACAAACTTGGTTCACAACTGGAACCTACGAACTTGGTGACCTCAGAGTAGGTTGGACTGGCTCCGACCAAGCCCTGGCCGGCTCGAATAGTCCATCCAGGTCTTGAGATCGGGCCCACAACTTCAACATATTTCACGAACTCACGAAAGTCACCCCGAGCTCCAAGCTCAAGGGGTTCAAACCCAAAATAATTCATATATACACATCTCATGGAGAAACATAGGTACAAACTAGGGTTTAGGTCGAGTGTGACAAAGTACACCCTCGCCTAAGTCCCTCTTTTCACATCAAAACACATAAGTAGTTTATACACATAAATGGCCTGAATACTTACTCAAAATACAAAAGTAGTACAGGAGCAAAAGCACTTCGCGCGTGTTCGCTAGTAGTGGGCCCCACCGGCTCCGCCTAGCTCACCACTGTCTGAAATAGAAGATTGTATCACATATTATCACAAACGGCCACTAACATGCCCAAAACAAGCAGAACGGCAAAATCGGCACATGTAAGTGCGGAAACGGCAAAATGGGTGCACGCGCGCACGCGGAACGGCAAATGGGAATGGTCAAATATGCCATCTCCAACCGTTTTGATCAAAAGTTAGGCTAGGAATGTCGGATCAAGGTGAACAAGACACTGTTTCGAAGCTATGAGGAAGGGATACAATTCTCCTGAAGACACCTTAATCTAGATCTGAATGGAAGCAGGTCAAAATTATGGAAAACAGTACCAGAAATTTACGTCTTAGGGTGACGAATAGGGTTTGTTTACTGGGCCATAACTCACAGATGACAAATCCAAATCAAGAAATTCCAAAGGCGTTGGAAAGCTAGGAAATAAGACTATAACGTTCATGTTTAGACCAGAAGCTGAATCGATACAGAGCATGGAGGAAAATGGGTCCAAACATTCCTGTCAGAACTGTCCAAATTCGAAGGCAGTTCTGACAACTGATCTTGTTGTGGTCATAACTGGAGCTACGGGGCTGGGATTTGGATGAACTTTATAACATTTCGAAGCTAACAGAAAGGGATACAATGTTGAAGAAGGCCACTCAGTCCAGTTTGTAGTGCAACTAGGTCAAAATGCCAATGTACCAAACCAGAACCGTAAAAACAGGTTAACAAACCGCATTCTGGTTAATGAACCGTAATTCAGGCTACCTAAGACCAAATCAAGTGATTCCAAGGCCATCCGAAAGCTAAGACACCAGGATAAATTTCTTAAGAAGACATGAACAACCAAATCAGAAGTATTCCCAACCAAATTAACCAATTACAGAAGCAATTATCAAGTTCGGATAGAAACAGGGCAGCAGGGGTATTTCGGTCTTTTCACCAGCTATGTTACTCCGATTGAGGTGAAAATTTGTAGGCATCTCTAAAATATCATTCCCTACAACTTTCATGTTTTCACCCAAGGCTAATTCGGCCTCTAACTATGATGAACAGTGTCAGGCAGAAAGGGGGTAATCGAAACCCTAATTCCAAAATTTTCCATTCAATGCGGAAATTTTCCGCAAATAGCCGCTATCTTAACACTAAGGCTTCATTCTAAACCATTTCCAACCATCATACATGGTCACATAATATTAATCATATGAAAATAGAAAAATCTCACATAAATAGAAAAATTCACTAATCTTAACTAAAATCAAGAAATAATCCACCAAATCACACTTATAACCACCACAAGTCCTTAATTAAACATCATTAGATAGAAGAGAGAGGTTCCATAGTCACTCACCTTAGTAACCAAAGAAAGAGACTACTTAGCACCTTAAGCTTCCAAATGACTTCACCAATCACCTAAATACCCCTAAACTAATAGGTTTTATGGAGTAATTTGAAGATTAACCGGTTGGAATGAAAGATTGAGCAAGATTGAAGGTAAGAAAATTGAGTAGTTTTTCTTCTTTTTTCTTGAGCAAGGGCCGGCCAAGAAGCTTGAAAAATAAGGGTGAATTTTGGTCAATTTTTTTATTTAAATGGTAAAAGGATAATAGTAGTCATAACTCAAGACTTATTCTCCAAGTGACACTTGTCACTTCATTAAATGCATATCTATCCCATTGTCTCTCTCACACCAACTCACTTAATATCCTCTAGTTATCTCGTAGCACCTGCTAAAATAAACCCAGTATCCATTACTTAACCTAACTGGCCGAATTTTACCGAACTTTCCGCACTAGTGGGTCCCACGTCCGATATATGTTCTTAATTTCTCAAAAACTAACTGATACTAGAAAAATCATCTAAAAACTATATTTACTCAATAAAATTATCTGGAAAATTTTCTAATAAAGAAAATGTCGAAAAGGCGGGCGATCAGTAAAATAAATCCTAGAAACTTAGAATTTTTTCGGGTTCTCGCACTCATTCTTTCAGGGCGTCACAAGATCATTCTTTCACTTCAAACGTACAAGTGAACAAGGTAACTTCATGGTCCATCAAATCTTCAAACTTAGCTTGCTTCTTGCTCGAATGGTGAATGATCAAGGCTCGTAAAGGTTCCTTCACCCTCTTGGATCTTGATCTTGTCATCGGACTGCCATTGTTGACCAAAGGATCCTTGACCCAAGGTTGAAGTTGTTGCGCACATGTATCCGCATCATTCCCTCTCTCCTCAAAAGGATTCATCCTCTAATCTTCAAAGTCTGTATCAAAGTCAAAAGGGGATAGGTCAGACACATTAAAAGATGCGCTTATGCCATACTCACTTGGAAGTTCCAATTTGTAGGCATTGTCGTTTTTCCTCTCCAGGACACGATGTGACGCCCCATTTCTCCTAAGGGTATCCGCGGGACGCCTGCCCAACTCTCGCCAGGACTCAAGACAATTCAAATTGAACTTAATGATACATACCAAATACTACAAGTCAAAATGAAGAAAAGTCGCTTCCTTAACTAAATATTCAAATCTTACATCATGTTCACAAAAGATACATCAAGTCCCAAAATACAACCATTAAAATTCGACTAAACATTTACAACCCAGATTCCAATCAAAAGTATAATCTAGTCGGCTTTTCCAAAATCTTCCAATCCAACCTGTTAAAGAAAACAAACTAATGGGATGAGCCAATACTCAGTGAGGCCAAGAAATACACATGCAAACACATAATCCAAGTAGCCACAAATTACATAGTAAGTAAAGCTATAAAATTCGAATAATTCACATTTCGAATAGGAAAAATAAACAGAAACAATTCAAGGACACTGTAGCTCTCAGGAGCTAAATTCCACGTAGTCGAGTCGAAGTCTTGATCACATCTTACGTTGACACTCTGTCAACCACATAAGTATCAAATTCGTAGATACACCACTTTTCTTTCAATCCCGTTACCATTGCACCCCCTTACCGGGCCCACTCATCAAATTTTTGATAATACTCGAGAATATCATGGCAATACTGCACAAGTAATGCCGAGCAAGATCTCTCCAATAGATCATGCTTTACGACTATCTCATGGTTTGCTAAGCTTATCGACCAAGCCCATGCTGGTTCGATTCGCAAAGTTAGCCAACGAGTTTGGGCGAATACGAATACGAATATGAATAGGAATATAAGTCGATGAGCAACGCTCAAATCGATGACTCCAAATAGGAATCACAAATACGGATCACATATACGAATCACAAATACGAATCACATCCACATTACCATGTACAAGTCGGATATGAATTCACATAGCAAAATTCGAATATAATTTCATTTCAAAGAGAACGTGTGAGAACCCTAGAATTTTCATATTTTCTTAGCCTATTGTTTATTCTCATTTTTCCCTCATAAGTGAAAATTTGTTAACTAATCATTTTAAACAAAGGAAGGCCGTGTTGTTATGTGTATTTGTGTGTGAGATATGTATATGTGTGTATGTGATAAAAGTACAATTGAGCGCAGCAATCGAATTCGGAAAAGAGGAAAAAAATTTGTGAAAAGCGAAAGGGTCAAATCCGGTCGCAAATCCGGCCAGATTTTGGCCGGATTGTTGGCCGGATTGTTTGAGATTTTTGAAAAAAAAAATGATTTCCTCTCTAGCCAGTATCCGGCCACGAATCCGGTAGGGAATCCAGCCAGATTCTGGCCGGATTGTGACGTGGCACAGGCGGTCACCAACTTTGACCGCCTGTTTTCTTCTCTTTTTATACAGTTTTGGCACCAAAATATCTTCATTTGCTCCCTTGTCCAGCCGTGGCTTTGAGAGAAAGAAAGAAAAACTCTTCATTTTTCCAACTTCAATTTCTACTTAAATCTTGAGTTTTAACCGATAGATTTTCAAACTACTCCGTACAAGTGCTAGCTAAGGAAGGGTGAAGGTGATTGTGGAGTTGTTTTTGGGAGTGAAGCTCTAAGTTCCTACCTTTCTTGAGTTGCAAGGTGAGTTGCTAAGGAAGTTATTGTTTTGTTTGAATAATGGTATATTGATGGATTGTGAAGGTTAAAGATGCTATATTGTGGATGATTTCATGGTTTTAGGTCAAGTTGGACCATTTTCTGATTTATTGGGGATTTTTCTGATTTTATATGAAAGTCATGGATTAGTCTTGGATTGATGGATTGAAATGGTTTTAAATGGAACCTTTGTACGTTAATTGCGGTTAATTGCAGAAAATTTTCGCTTATGGTGTGAATTTCCGGTTCTAGGGTTTAATTTGGGGGATTTTCTTATAGTTGGTTTGGAGCTTCTAATTAGCTTTGATTGAAGGGTTTTGTGCCCTAATTGGACATGTTTTATTACCTATGGACCATATGTGAGATTGTAAGTAATGGTATGAGAATGGGTTTTTAATTGTAGGGCGAAAGTAAAGAGAATTAACGGAATGCTGTCCGTTTCTTTTCTTGTCATGAGAATGAGTTAAAATGGTTTTGGAAATGTGTTTTGTGTCAAGTTGAACGTATTTCATTAACAATTTCATTGATTCGCTCGAGAGGTGTTCGAGGGCTAAGTTTCTATTTGAACCTATATATATGAGTTTGGCAAATACCATGACCGTTCTACCATTTTAAAACATGCTACCTCTTTAGTTCAAATTTCAAATGGTTACTTACTCTTTACCAAAATAAAGAGGTAAGAGTTAAGGTTTTATCGGCCACAAGTGAACTACTTTCAAGTAAGGTTTTAAGTGTCCTCCTTTTCCATATGATTTTCATTAAGACCTTTGCTATATAACCTCTACTTGAATATATATTGACTTTTAGCCACACAAACGATTCAGAAAGAATATTTCCCTAGCCTATCTATTTGGATTTTGATTTGTCCTTGATCAAATGTTTTCCGTTGGAATTTTATAACCCTTTTGAGCTTGGTTTCACGGTTGGTTTATGAAACCTTAGTTATTCCCGTCCACGGATCCAAATGTCCTCTTTTCACTTTAAAGTCATTTGATACGTTCTATTTATCATTTGTCAGGTTTCTTCGATTTTACCTAATTGTTTGTGCTAGATAAACTGTAATATTCTTCGTCATTTAATCTTAAGTTTCATCGGTGACTGAGGGTAATATCCGGTAGGATATTTTGGACATTATTTTGCATAACTAGGTGAGTGTTCCTTGTTTGCTATATTTTTCTTGAGTTCATGGTTTGTGTTATTATTTGATAAGGTGTTAAGTGCTTTCAAGGATTTCCAAAACGAGTTTTCTAGGCGAGTGTGTACTTTATCGCACTCGACCTAAATGAATGTGAAATTTTCAATGATTTAATAATTGAAACGTTAGTTATGCATGATGTAAGCCTTTTGGTTGAATTGGTCCCTACCCTTCGTTACCGATCGACTCGAGCCAGAAGCGGACTCAGTCGGGCGATATGGTGACCCTAAGTGAATTTGGTATACTCGAGTATAACCTTATATTCTGGTGGAGCCTGGCCAACGTCCAGGAGGGGGTGAATGAAACGAACGAACGAACGAGGGTTTTACTTACAAAATACATTTTTTTTTATGACCGGAGGAATAAAGGGAAAGATAGGAGAACGAATGAACGAACGAATATATGGCTCCTTGTGAGCCCGTATCCTTTTAATGAATGTGTTTATCGCTTTATATTGTATTTGTATCTTGAACTATTGGTTATATGTAATTAATGCATTGAACTTCTTGTTTGCCTATGTGTTCGGAACCTCACTGAGCTTTTAGCTCAAAACATGATCTAAATAACATCTTAAACCAAAATTTAAAGGAACAAGGATCATGATCAGATTTTTATACCTCAAAGACAAGGCTTGGAAGAGTGATACTTCACCCCCTTTGAAATTTCTTAGTTCCTCAAGCTTCCCAACTCACAACCCACACTTTAATCGGTTTAGAATTGGATTTTCTCACTTTCCTACTTAATTTTGGACTTTGACCACTATTCATGAACTTTACTAAAATCCCAAAATGGACCAAAAATCTTCATTTTCTTCACTCATTTGGCCGGCTCTCTCAAGAAGGAAAAGAAAGAAAAACCTTCAACTTTCATCAACCATCCCTTTAGTTTTGTTTTCCTTAACAGGGGAAGGCGAGCAAGGACGAGAGCCCTGTATAGACTAGCTTGGTCTAGCTCTTGGTTTTTTTTTGTAATGGTTCTCGCCCTAGTGCTTGGCATGGGCTGGTTGTATGGTGAATTGAGAACCTTTGTATATTCGACATTTGTACTTCCTTTTGAGATAGCAAGGTATATAAGTTTTGTTTTAAGTTTTGGATCGTTGTTATGTTTATTCTTCTGGGTTTGTTCTAGTTTCGATTGAGGGCTGAGGTGATTGACTGAGTCCCAGTGAGAGTTGGGCAGGCGGCCCGCCGAACCCTTTGGTTTGCCTTAGGGGGAGGTGGGGCTGTCACAGAACGAGTGCGGTAAAGTACACACTCATCTCAAAATTTGAAATTCACATAACGGATAAGAAACAGTTAACCACTTTAGCAACAAATTCATGCACTTGACACTCACCAATCAAAATATGAGAATGAGTGCGTAAACAAGCCTTTAGGTGGTCCCCTCGAGATCCTCGTGAAGGTCTCCTTGAGCCCCTGAGCAAACAATAGTTATCTATTACACACTCATCACTTACAAACCCCAATTATCGAAGAAGATTGTACTAGGGTACAATCTGAGAAAATCTCATGAAAATGAACCCCAATTATTCATAAATCGAGACTCAAAGATGGGGTTTTAAAACACAAAAGCAATCAAGTTTTCATCTTTGAAATCATTTATAAAACGTTCAAGTAATATCGAAAGAATAAGGAGAATTCGAAAAACTCCATTTCCTTAAGATTCGGAAATTTCAATTTCGATATGAGATCTTTGAAAAATTGTATCTCACTCTTTACAAGTCCAAAATTGGAAAAATTGGTACTATTGAAAACCTCTTAGAAAGTACTAAAAGTGTTTAGAAAACAATTTTCCATGATTCCAAATAGAAGGTATTCAAAAATTGGCTCAAAGTTGCTGTTTTGGGGTTGGTTTTCGGCAAAGTTTGGTAATTCGGCAAAATTCACACAGTACAAACTAGCCTCTGAAATTTGTAACTCAATTTGAGTTGCAATCTAGGTTTAATACACAACAAGCAGATCAAGAATTAGAGTTTTGAGCACCAAGATATGATAGCTCAAAATTACTAAAATTTCCTTGTTAAACAAAGGTTTTCCAAACTCAAATCATGAGCTTTGGAAGTTTAGTTGAGCAGCGAAACGGACTCAGAATGGCACCAAAATTAGCAGTATAATACTACCATATAAGGACTATTTTTCTGTAAAATTTAATAGAAAAATACGCATGGAAAGTCAGTTAACAAAACCACCAAAGGCCCAAGAAGTTCCAAGGCAAACCTGCCTTGAATTTCCGTTTTTCTGTTCAAGGAACTTTCCTCAAACATGGTTCATTGGTGTAGACAAGGTCTAATAACCATCCAATATATGTTTGGTAGGTGATTTACACCAAGACTTTCAAAATAACAAGTCCCAAATCAATATTGGTTACAACCTGTCCAAAATAAGGGTTTTTGCCTACAAAGTTGGTTTTGAAATTTGGTCATAAGTTACTCAATTCAACTCGGAATTGAGTATGGTTGGCAGCGTTTAAAACTAGATTCATAAGGATACAATTTCTTAGAAGAAATCATTTCCAAAATCTATCCACAACTAGCTCACATTTGAGCATCAATTCACTGCTCAAAACAGAGCTCCCAGTGTAGACGTGAAACAGGATAGTCATGTTTAAATGATTGGTATGGACTACTCAGGTGGAATCAGAATGTGCATTTTATACTGAAGGAAAGCTAGAAATATCTAGTTTCCAATGCCGCAAACAACACTCGATTTTGACATCGGAGTAAAAAGTTATGGCCGTTTGAAAAACACTGCCAGGGCAGTGACGGGAAAATTTCCAGATTTGCCGAACTTCCGAAATCACAACGTTTGACCAACCAAATCAAGTTATTTTTTGATGAAACTTTTTACATAATCCACACAACATATATACATCATAAATAAGCCATTAGAACCATGAAAAAGCACCCTAAGGGTCACGGACAACATAGGGGCAGAATTGGAAAATTTTCACGTTCACTCCCCTTTGAGTTTCCACTAACAATACAACATTATTCCACTAGTTTAAACACTAAACCAACATTGATACCATCAAAACACAACAAATCAGTCCATCCAACCATAGTGGGAGTTCATAGAGCCCACACAACACTTTCCATCATAAATAAAGTTACCCACATGAATATACAACCTTATAAGTGCAATACTACTCCCATAAATCAAGTTTTCAAGGTTTGATTATCACTTACTTTGCTAGATGTTCAAGGCAGAAATTTTCAGTCCTTCTTAGCCCAAGAAAACTGTAGAAAGCAGCCCCCTTTTGTAGCTTAAGATGATCACCAAGTTGTTAGCAAGTTGTAGTTAAATTTTGGAGTGATTTGGTGAAGGTTTGGGTGGTGAAATGAAGGAGATTTCTTGGTTCTTTTCCTCCTTGGTTCCACGGCTGTTTTGAGGAGAGAAAGAAAGGGTTGCAGCACCACTTTGAGGTGATGAAGAGAAGGGTTTTGATCTGGTGTAATGCGTCCATGAGAAGCTTAAGAATGTGTGGCCAAAAATGCCCCAAAAGTCAACTAAGGAAAGTGCGCGAACGCACGCATTTCGTGCTTGTTTCCTCTCGGCTTTGTTTCACTTGTGCATTAAACCTCTAATGCACTTCCATTCATACTATTATTATTCACTCTTAATAGTCTAAAATAAAGGTCTTAAGTCCCTCAATTAATCGCGCGCGTGAAAATGCGTACTTCCGATTTGTGCGCGATAAAGTGAAATTTCCAAGAAATTCTTATAACGATAGTATCACTAACTAATACTTGAGCACTTAAATATAAAAATACCTATTTTAAGACTAATGTACAAGTCTCCAATTTTCCAAGCTCACTGTCCTCTCAAATTGGCTATTGTCTCCAAACGCGTATTCACTATTCTCACTAAACGAACTTTCAAAAAATAAATTTTGGAATCAAGTCATTTTAAAATACATGTGAGCCATAATTCTATGTAATTGAGTATAAAAATATTGAAATAAAATATTTGGAGCAAATAGCCAATAAAATATTTAAATGAGCTAGTAATAGGAATTTAAAATAGAAAATTTTGCAAGTCCTCACATGAGTCGAGCATTAATTCCTCGATTAACCTTTTTTAATCTACTATTGATCATTCTTAATTCTCCAATATTAATACACTCGCGATATGTGACAGCCCCGCCTTCCCCTAAGGCGAACCAAATCCTCGCCAGGACCGCCTGCCCAACTCTCGCCATGACTACGGAGTGGAATCACACAAATCCTATATTACGCGCGATAGGACCCAAAAAGAATTGAACGATTGAAGACCGCCAAGCTTAAAAGTAACTTACCAAAATCACATGGGGAAAACACTTTCATATATACATGTCGCTAGGTTTACAAATCAAAGGAAACCAGTGAAACGAAATACATTTAGAGTTTGCTCACTCTCGAGGAGCTGTACAAAAAGAGCAAAAAAATATCTGACTAGCTCAACTCGTTTCTCAAAATCATGATTTCCAAAAGAGATTCCTGTAAGGAAAACAAAGATAACGAGGAGGGGGTGAGTTTAAGCCCAATGAGGTACCAAACATGTAGCAGAAAAATCATGGCATTTCACGTTATACAAATCAGATACACATGCCCGCTATAAAGTAAGACAGGTAAACACAAGGACTCAAATAGGAAGGATACAGGTGGCTCTTAGGAGCCAGCTTTCCAGCGCAGTACTTCATCCAAGCCGGTTGACTCTCCGTCAACGTATATAGAACCAACGCGTCCGTAGACCCCACTTTACACCAAATTTCGTCCACCAAACACCCCTTTACCGGGCCCGCTCACCTCAACAAAAACAGAAATGGTAATACTCGAGTATACCCCGGAATCAAGGGTCTCAATACCCAAAGATCCCAAAACAGACTACCGTGGTTCGTTATCTAATCGTCCAGGCCCTTGCCGGCCCGACTCGAGTAACTAGCCACAGGGGTTGAGCTCAGAGGTCACAGAAAGGTCGTTGGATACAAACTTTGTGAGAACCCGTATTTCCCTAATATTTTTCCTAGGGTTTTTCTCCTTAATTGCATGTTTTCTGCATCTTCAGGCTTAGGAATATTTTCCTGGTGAATTTTATGAGTAATTATAGTTTTTAGATGATTTTTCTAGTATTGGAGAATTTTTAGAAAATTAAGAATATATATTGGACGTGGGACCCACTAGTGCGAAAAGTTCAGAAAAATTCGGCCAATTAGGTTAAATTCCGGATACTGTGTAAAATTTATCGGGTGTTAAGAGATAAGTAGAGTGTGTGAAATGATTGATGTGAGAGAGAAAAGAAAGGATAGGAATGCATTAATGAGGTGCCAAGTGTCATGGTATCATTGGATAGGATTTAAGAGTTACTATTCCAATTTTTGACTTTTTTGACCAAAAGGTTAAATATCTTAAAAATTGCTCAAAATTCACTCATTTTTACTCCTCCATGGCCGGCTCTCTTAACCTCAAGAAGGAAGAGGATTTCTTCAATTTTCAAGCTCCCAACTAGCACAAATCATCCAAACCACTTACCTAAATCAGTTTCTACTCCATATTATCCCTCCATTAGGTGCTAGTAAGTTGATTAGTGAAGTTTTCTTGGAGAGCTAAGGTGTCCTACAACTCCCTCTCTCTTGTTTACTAGGTAAGTGAAGCTTAAACTTCCTCCTATACTTAATGATGTTTAAATTGTGCCTAATGGGAGCCAAAGTGGTGGATTATGTGATTTATTTCTTGGTTTGAGTTGATTTGGTGAAGTTTTTATTTTTTTTGAGGAATTTTCTGGTTTGATATGAATGTGATGTTGTGGCTATCTTTGATGATTGGAAATAGTCTATAAAGACTCTAGTAGGTGTGAATTAGTGATAAATGCAACCAATTTTGGGTTTGGAGTGAAATGTGAAATGTTAGGGTTTCAAAACCCCCTTTTCTGTCCGATTTTGTATCTCAGGCTTAGAGGCCGAATTGGCCTTTGCTCAAAACATGAAAGTTGTAGGTATTGATGTGGTTGAGGTGCGTAAAATTTCAGGTCATTTGGACTAGTGTAGAGTGAGATATGTCGATTTTACTATTGCTGATCTGGGTTGCTCAGAATGTGAAAACTGCACTTGTAATTGACTGTTTTGACTGGAATTGGTGTGGATTTTGATGTTAGTGTCTTCTGATGAAATGTAGCTGGATGTCTTAGCTATCCTATGCCTTTGGAATTTCGGCATTTGGACCTGTATAGACTGAGTTAGACCAATTACAGCATTGTGTGATTTGTGAACCTGCAATTACGGTTCTGGTTTGGTATTCTGCATTTTTGACCTAGTTGTGCTAGGATTTGGACTGAGTGACCTTCTACATTGTGGTAGTCCTGGTTCTTAGCTTCGAAACGGTGGGTCTTACACCCTAATCCGATAAGCGTAGCGCATTTTGTGCCATTACCGCATTAGGAGGTCAAAACTGTTTTTTGTTGTTGGAACAAATGAGTTACATTTCCTGATTTTCTGGTTTGCTTTTATGCTTAAAATGCATATGAAACCCTATTGGGGTTGTGATTGGTATTGCTTTATGACTCGTTATCGAGTCTCATGGTCTTTGTTTACGTGTTCTAGGACGTGACGAGGGTTCACGGCGACCTTTTTAACGTTGGTGCATGAAATATCACCTACGTGATTGGTGAGTATACTACTCACTCAAATTGTTACAATGTGGCTTTGTTATATGTGAATTTGATGCCTTGAAAGCTTATTTGGTTATTGAAATTGATTAAGGTGAGGGTGTACTTGACCGCCCTCACCCCTTGTGATTCCATTCATGATTGTTTACCGTTTTACTGAAATACTGCACTTGCCATATGAAATATTGGATGCCATTCATGGACAACTGATTTGGTGTCGTTTGGACGAATATCCAACGGCCTTACTGCATTACTGAGCTCAACCTCGTAGGTAGTCAATTGAATCGAGCCGGCGAGAGTTTGGTCGTGAAAATTGACATGCCACGGGGACTGTACTGGGGAATCGGGTAGTAATGAGACCCTCGGTTCCGGTATACTCGAGTATTACCAAAATGACTGAATGGAGTGCGGGCCCGGTTGGGGTATGATAGTTGGACGGTTGGATGTAAGTGATGTCTACGGATGGTTACTTTTAACATTGACGGAGGGTCAATGAGGTTGGATCAAGAATATAAGCGAGGAAATGGGCTCTTGAGAGCCGTCCGTATCCTTTCACTGATTTGATTTACTTCTTATTTGCATACTTGAACTGAACGGTTATGCTTATGTGATCTTAGTTGCTATGGTGGTTGTATTCTCACTGGGCACTTAGCTCACCCCGTTTCTTTTGTTTTCCTTACAGGAATATGACTCTTTTGGAATGAATTTTGTTAAATGGTTGCCGAATGAAATAAATGAATGCCTCTTTTGTATTGTATATAAAATGGGACCCTAAATGTATCATTAGGGCCGTTTTCACTTTTGTTTTGGCAACCCACATATGTAGTGACTTTTGTATCACTTTTAAATGCCATTGTGGCTGGTAAATGGTTAATGTTATGTTGTATATGTATTTCGATGTTTGGTTGAGTTTTGGACGGGTCGGTTACCATTCATGGCCGACTCTGGATTTCATTTCTTTTATGTTAGGTTATTTTGCCCTTTTGCCTTGTTGCGCGCATTATAAGTTTCAGAACGTGATAGATCGCTTTATACTGCACCGTTAGTCCTGGCGAGAGCTGGGCAGGCAGTCCGCTAACCTCTTTGGTTCGCCTTAGGGGAAGGTGGGGCTGTCACAGATGGTATCAGAGTCTAGGTTTGAACTAGCCTGGGTGTTATAGGACTGCTTGATTTGAGGATTTGTTGTTTATGGCCTGTAAGCTAATATTTATGGTTAATTATTCTTGTGGTGTAGGATGGATGCGAGTGGTGACCCTAGTGCTAGTCCTTCGGGAGTGAGACCTCGCAGAGCACTCCCCGTGATTCCATATCAGATCAGGCAAAAGGGGGCCGTGGTGCGTTGGAGCCCGGCCAACCGCCTTCGACGGTGTGAGTGCCGTGATACTTATGCTTACCCGAACGCCTTAGTTTTGGCTATGGCAAAGGAGCGTGAGGAGCTTGCTAAGGATAACGCTAAGTTGGAAGCTGGGGTTGCTAAGCTGGAAGCTGAGGTGACTCAGGTTAAGGCAACCAACGAGAAGCAGGCTGCACGCATCAAGGAGCTAGAGTATGACGTGCACGAGGTCGAGGACAGAGTTGATGATCTATGCGACCAACTGAGGGATGCACGCGAGCGCGAGGTTAAGCGAGCTCGCAAAGTCAGGGGTCGTGCTGAGGCGATCCTTAATCTGTGCGACGACGGGCTCGAGGAGTCTAGCGATGAGGCCTCGTGTGCTGGGGCCGAGGCTGGGGAGGAGTCTACCCCGTCGCCTGGGTCCCAGACCCCAGCGACTGACTAGGCCTTGATCTTTAGGCATCTTTTGGATAGTTGGTGGTTTTTGTATGTACATAGGGATAGGGATAGAGCCTTAGCTAACCGTTTTGGGTTGGGTTAGCTACGTGTAAATCTCTTTTGATAGGCCAATCCTCGGGGGGATCGTTTGTGTTTGTACGTGCTTTGGCCGTACTTGACTTGACTGATTGTATATATGTGTTTGGCTTGTATGTATGTGTGTTTGTGATTATGCTTGGACTGTATAAATATGTGTTATTGTGCAAAGTTTAAGTGTTACTTATATGTCTTGTTACTACTTTGGTTTTGTATTCTTGCCTAGACCGAGTAAAACTCATGGAAGGTACACGGAGTGGTCGGGGACGTGGGCGCGGAACTAGACAACCCACACCGGTTAGGGAAACGGGGGAAACCTCTACTGGACCCAATCCTGGACCGCAAATAGATCCGAATGTGCAAATAGCTGCTGCTATGCAGCAAATGACCAATTTACTAGCACAAGTAGTGCAACAACAGGGCCAGAACCCAAACCCTAACCCCGGAAACCCTGGTAACCATATCGAGAGCGAGGATAGAGCTCTCGAATGTTTTCAAAAGTTTTCCCCGCCGAAGTTTGTTGGGGGACCCGACCCTGACGTTGCTGAGAAATGGCTTGAGAAGATGGTTGATATATTTGCAGCTCTACATTACCCAGACGAACGGCAGGTGACTTTTGCCGTGTTTCAACTTGAGGGGGCTGCCCGTTCCTGGTGGAACGTAATTAGACAGAAATGGGAGCGGGAGCAGACGCCTAGGACTTGGGTGAACTTCATCCGAGAATTTAATGCAAAGTTTTTCCCTTCTCTAGTCCAGGAGAGGAAGGAGGACGAGTTTATCCGGCTCCGGCAAGGGGCTCAGACTGTGGCGGAATATGAGAGTCAATTTACCCTCCTGTCCAAATTTGCGCCTGAGTTAATCATGACTGAACAACAACGGATTCGGCGCTTTATTCAGGGGTTGAATGTTGAGATCCAGAAAGACCTCGCGGCGGCTCAAATCACTACGTTTAGCGAGGCAATGGAAATAGCCCAACGAGTTGAAAGTGCACGGCTGCAGGTCCGACACTTCCAGGCTAAAAAGCGTGGTTTTCCTGGGAGTACGTCTGGACAAGGTGAGAAGAGCACTCCCTCTAAATTTGGACGAGGAACGGGTGGTGGTCGACAATCGGGTTCAGGCAGAGGGACTCCGTTCAGGGGTGGTCAAGCTGGGCGAGGACAAAGGGGAAACGCTCAGAGTGGCTCGGCTTCGGCACCTCGTGATCCCTGTGGGCATTGTGGAAAAGCAAACCACACCAAAGATAATTGCTGGAGGAAACAGGGCAAATGTCTGCGATATGGAAGCGCGGACCACCAATTGGCTACATGCCCGGTCCTGAAACAAGACGGAAAGGGGAGCCAACCATCGTCGAGGACCAATACTGGACCAGCCAAGGGAGACGGATCCAAACCTAAAGTTCCAGCTAGGGTGTATTCCTTAGAGCCCCATCAGGTCCCAGAGTCTTCCGAGGTTGTAGAAGGTACGATCCCTATTTTCCACCGTTTTGCCAAAGTTTTAATTGATCCTGGTGCCACTCATTCGTTTGTTAACCCTGATTTCATGTGTGGCATCGATATAAAACCTGTTAGTTTACCATATGACCTAGAAGTTAGTACACCTACGGGGAATCAACGTCTGGTGACTAGTATGGTTTATAGGGATTGCGAGGTATGGGTAGGTGAAAGGAGATTTATAGGAGACCTGATTAGCTTGTCCATTAAGGGGTACGATGTGATTCTGGGTATGGACTGGCTAGCCAAATATAACGCCCAACTGGATTGTAAAACGAAAATAGTAGAATTTCGCATTCCTGGCGAGGCAACCTTAAGGTTGGATATAAGGGGTAGGTTAGCCTCATCTGCTCTAATTTCGGGCATCCGAGCTAGGAAACTGATAAGTAGAGGGGCGCAAGGTTTTTTTGGCTTTTTTAATTAACACCCCTACAGATAAGTTAAAAGTGGAAGACGTGGCCATAGTGAGGGAATTTCCGGATGTTTTTCCTGATGAGTTAGTAGCCTTACCTCCGGAAAGGGAGATAGAATTCCGAATAGATCTATTACCTGGAACCTCACCTATCTCAAAGACCCCTTACCGAATGGCGCCTGCAGAACTTAAGGAGCTTAAGTTGCAATTGTAAGATCTTTTGGAGCGGGGATTCATTCACGAGAGTGGGTCTCCTTGGGGGGCTCCTGTCCTATTTGTGAAGAAAAAGGACGGAACTTTGAGGATGTGTATTGACTACCGGGGGCTGAACAATGTTACGATCAAGAATAAGTATCCACTACCCCACATCGACGAGTTATTCGACCAGCTGCAAGGAGCAGTGGTCTTTTCGAAGTTGGACCTCCGACAAGGATACTACCAGTTGTTAATTAGGAAGGAGGACATTCCGAAAACTGCTTTTAACTCAAGATACGGGCATTACGAGTTCGCCGTTATGCCCTTTGGACTGACCAATGCTCCCGCCGCCTTCATGGACCTAATGCATAGGGTTTTCAAACCCTATCTAGACCGATTTGTCGTTGTGTTCATTGACGACATTTTGGTCTACTCTAAGACACGCGAGGAGCATGAGGAGCATTTGAGAGTGGTGTTGCAGACATTAAGGGAACATAAGTTGTACGCCAAGTTTAGTAAATGCGAGTTCTGGTTGGAGAAAGTAGCGTTTCTAGGTCATGTGATCTCCCACGAAGGTATTTCGGTGGACCCGGCGAAGGTAGAGGCCGTGACAAATTGGAAGAGGCCAGAAAACCCCACGGAAATTCGCAGCTTTTTAGGGTTAGCTGGGTACTACCGAAGGTTCATTAAAGATTTTTCCAAACTAGCAGGACCTCTAACTGACCTGACGAAGAAGCATGGCCAATTTATCTGGAACGGCCGATGCGAAACAAGTTTTCAGGAATTAAAGAGAAGATTGACCATGGCTCCAGTGCTAGTTTTGCCAAATGGAGTGGACGGGTTTGCGGTTTATGCGGACGCGTCGCGAGAAGGCCTAGGGTGCGTTTTGATGCAGAACCGGAATGTGATTTCTTTCGCTTCTAGGAAGTTAAAGCTTCACGAGCAGAACTATCCGACTCACGATCTGGAACTAGCTGCAGTTGTCTTTGCTCTGAAAAAGTGGAGGCATTACCTATATGGGGTGACTTTCGAAGTGTACTCGGACCATAAAAGTCTTAGGTACCTTTTCTCCCAGAAGGAACTGAACATGAGACAACGGCGATGGATGGAATTCCTGGAAGATTACGACTGCACAATCAATTACCATCCGGGAAAGGCAAATGTGGTAACAGATGCCTTGAGTCGTAAGGTACAAGTAACAGGGCTAATGATTAAGGAGTGGGATTTATTAGAATCCGTGTGCGAGTGGAGACCCTGTCTTGGGAGTCATAAGGTGATATTTGGCAATGTTAGGCTAACCTCTACTCTACTGGAACGTATTAAAGAGGCGCAAGGCGAAGATTTGATGGTACGGAAGTGGAGAGAGAAAGTGGAAAAGGGAGAAACTACGGACTTCAATTTGAGTTCTGAGGATATTTTGAAGTATCGAAACCGAATAGTGGTACCAAAGGATGAGCCGTTGAAAGAAGAGATTTTGGAGGAAGCCCATCGGTCCAAGTATACAATCCATCCGGGTAGCAGCAAGATGTATCAAGACTTAAAAGGAACCTATTGGTGAGACAATATGAAGAAGGAAATCGCTCAATATGTGCAGAAATGTCTCATTTGCCAACAGGTGAAAGCAGAACATCAAAAACCATCGGGTCTGTTACAACCCTTGGAGATACCCGAATGGAAGTGGGAAAACATCACAATGGACTTCGTTTCAGGTTTACCGAGGACGCAAAAAGGACACGATGCCGTTTGGGTGATCGTGGATCGATTAATCAAATCGGCCCATTTCTTGCCGGTGAACATGAAGTATTCCATGGACAAGTTGGCCCGACTATACATGGACGAGATAGTAAGGCTACACGGTGTTCCTGTGAGCATCGTCT
Organism: Coffea arabica; assembly: GCF_036785885.1. Classification (NCBI taxonomy): domain Eukaryota; kingdom Viridiplantae; phylum Streptophyta; class Magnoliopsida; order Gentianales; family Rubiaceae; genus Coffea; species Coffea arabica. Next base: position 43,612,007 of record NC_092320.1, on the reverse strand, counting down.
CCGATCGGGATCCACGGTTTGTATCTCGATTTTGGCAAAAGTTTCAAGAAACCCTAGGGACTAAACTCAATTTGAGCACGACCTATCATCCTCAGACGGATGGCCAGTCAGAACGGACAATTCAAACTCTCGAGGACATGCTACGAACCTGCATTCTGGACTTTGGAGGCAACTGTGGTCAGCACATGACCTTAGTAGAGTTTGCGTACAACAATAGCTTCCATTCGTCGATTCAAATGGCTCCGTACGAAGCTCTCTACGGACGCAAGTGCCGGTCACCGATTTACTGGGACGAAGTTGGCGAAAAGAAAGCACTGGACCCGGCAACTATTCCATGGATGGAAGAGGCTCACGAGAAGGTCAAGTTGATACGGCAACGAATCCAAACAGCTCAAAGCCGACAAAAGAGCTACGCTGATAATCGAAGAAAATAGTTGGAGTTTGAAGTTGGAGACTACGTATTTCTCAAGATCACACCCTTACGAAGTCTTACAGCGGGTAAAGGAAAGAAGCTTCAACCGCGGTACGTCGGACCCTACAAGATTCTTCAGAGGGTTGGAGCGGTCGCGTATCGACTGGAACTGTCATCCAGTCTCTCTCGAATCCACGATGTGTTTCACATCTCGATGCTAAAGAAGTATCATCCTGATCCATCCCATGTCTTACAACCGGAGGAGATCGAAGTAGACGAATCGCTTGCCTATGAAGAAAAACCGGTCCAAGTGCTTGATCGGAAAATCAAAGAGCTCAGAAACAAGCGGATTCCACTAGTGAAAGTGCTATGGAGAAACCACGGAGTAGAGGAAGCTACCTGGGAAGTGGAAGAGGAAATGCGAAAGAAGTATCCAAACCTTTTCGGAAATTAAGGTGAGAAATTTCGAGGAAAAAATTTTTTTAAGGGGGAGAGAGTGTGAGAACCCGTATTTCCCTAATATTTTTCCTAGGATTTTTCCCCTTAATTGCATGTTTTCTGCATCTTCAGGCTTAGCAATATTTTCCTGGTGAATTTTATGAGTAATTATAGTTTTTAGATGATTTTTCTAGTATTGGAGAATTTTTAGAAAATTAAGAATATATATTGGACGTGGGACCCACTAGTGCGAAAAGTTCGGAAAAATTCGGCCAATTAGGTTAAATTCCGGATACTGTGTAAAATTTATCGGGTGTGAAGAGATAAGTAGAGTGTGTGAAATGATTGATGTGAGAGAGAAAAGAAAGGATAGGAATGCATTAATGAGGTGCCAAGTGTCATGGTATCATTGGATAGGATTTAAGAGTTACTATTCCAATTTTTGACTTTTTTGACCAAAAGGTTAAATATCTTAAAAATTGCTCAAAATTTACTCATTTTTACTCCTCCATGGCCGGCTCTCTTAAGCTCAAGAAGGAAGAGGATTTCTTCAATTTTCAAGCTCCCAACTAGCACAAATCATCCAAACCACTTACCTAAATTAGTTTCTACTCCATATTATCCCTCCATTAGGTGCTAGTAAGTTGATTAGTGAAGTTTTCTTGGACAGCTAAGGTGTCCTACAACTCCCTCTCTCTTGTTTACTAGGTAAGTGAAGCTTAAACTTCCTCCTATACTTAATGATGTTTAAATTGTGCCTAATGGGAGCCAAAGTGGTGGATTATGTGATTTATTTCTTGGTTTGAGTTGATTTGGTGAAGTTTTTATTTTTTTTGAGGAATTTTCTGGTTTGATATGAATGTGATGTTGTGGTTATCTTTGATGATTGGCAATAGTCTATAAAGACTCTAGTAGGTGTGAATTAGTGATAAATGCAACCAATTTTGGGTTTGGAGTGAAATGTGAAATGTTAGGGTTTCAACCTTTTCTGTCCGGTTTTGTATCTCAGGCTTAGAGGCCGAATTGGCCTTTGCTCAAAACATGAAAGTTGTAGGTATTGATACGTTTGAGGTGCCTGTAAAATTTCAGGTCATTTGGACTAGTGTAGAGTGAGATATGTCGATTTTACTATTGCTGATCTGGGTTGCTCAGAATGTGAAAACTGCACTTGTAATTGACTGTTTTGACTGAAATTGGTGTGGATTTTGATGTTAGTGTCTTCTGATGAAATGTAGCTGGATGTCTTAGCTATCCTATGCCTTTGGAATTTCGGCATTTGGACCTGCATAGACTGAGTTAGACCAATTACAGCATTTGGACCTGCATTTGGAATTACAGCATTGTGTGATTTGTGAACCTGCAATTACGGTTCTGGTTTGGTATTCTGCATTTTTGACCTAGTTGTGCTAGGATTTGGACTGAGTGGCCTTCTACATTGTGGTAGCCCTGGTTCTTAGCTTCGAGACGGTGGGTCTTACACCCTAATCCGATAAGCGTAACGCATTTTGTGCCATTACCGCATTAGGAGGTCAAAACTGTTTTTTGTTGTTGGAACAAATGAGTTACATTTCCTGATTTTCTGGTTTGCTTTTATGCTTAAAATGCATATGAAACCCTATTGGGGTTGTGATTGGTATTGCTTTATGACTCGTTATCGAGTCTCATGGTCTTTGTTTACGTGTTCTAGGACGTGACGAGCGTTCACGGCAACCTTTTTAACGTTGGTGCATGAAATATCACCTACGTGATTGGTGAGTATACTACTCACTAAAATTGTTACAATGTGGCTTTGTTATATGTGAATTTGATGCCATGAAGGCTTATTTGGTTATTGAAATTGATTAAGGCGAGGGTGTACTTGACCGCCCTCACCCCTTGTGATTCCATTCATGATTGTTTACCGTTTTACTGAAATACTGCACTTGCCATATGAAATATTGGATGCCATTCATGGACAACTGATTTGGTGTCGTTTGGACGAATATCCAACGGCCTTACTGCATTACTGAGCTCAACCTCGTAGGTAGTCAATTGAATCGAGCCGGCGAGAGTTTGGTCGTGAAAATTGACATGCCACGGGGACTGTACTGGGGAATCGGGTAGTAATGAGACCCTCGGTTCCGGTATACTCGAGTATTACCAAAATGACTGAATGGAGTGCGGGCCCGGTTGGGGTATGATAGTTGGACGGTTGGATGTAAGTGATGTCTACGGATGGTTACTTTTAACATTGACGGAGGGTCAATGAGGTTGGATCAAGAATATAAGCGAGGAAATGGGCTCTTGAGAGCCGTCCGTATCCTTTCACTGATTTGATTTACTTCTTATTTGCATACTTGAACTGAACGGTTATGCTTATGTGATCTTAGTTGCTATGGTGGTTGTATTCTCACTGGGCACTTAGCTCACCCCGTTTCTTTTGTTTTCCTTACAGGAATATGACTCTTTTGGAATGAATTTTGTTAAATGGTTGCCGAATGAACTAAATGAATGCCTCTTTTGTATTGTATATAAAATGGGACCCTAAATGTATCATTAGGGCCGTTTTCACTTTTGTTTTGGCAACCCACATATGTAGTGACTTTTGTATCACTTTTAAATGCCATTGTGGCTGGTAAATGGTTAATGTTATGTTGTATATGTATTTCAATGTTTGGTTGGGTTTCGGACGGGTCGGTTACCATTCATGGCCGACTCTGGATTTCATTTCTTTTATGTTGGGTTATTTTGCCCTTTTGCCTTGTTGCGCGCGCATTATAAGTTTCAGAACGTGATAGATCGCTTTATACTGCACCGTTAGTCCTGGCGAGAGTTGGGCAGGCAGTCCGCTAACCTCTTTGGTTCGCCTTAGGGGAAGGTGGGGCTGTCACAAACTTCCAAACGACGTCCGAACAGAAACAGATACAGATACAGATGCAGATAACAGATAACAGATAACAGATAACAGATTCAGATTTGTACCAAAATTGGCATATAACCAGACAAGAGAATGAGTGTGATAAAGTACACTCTCGTCTCAAATAAAATAAACAGATAGTTCAGACGTTCATATCACAGATTGCATGTTCAGAAACCGAATTAAACAACAAGTGAGGGGAGTGGTACACTCACCGGTTCAAGTACAGACACTTCAAAAATTTTCACTTCAGATTGGCTTTAATCGCCAAGAAACCCTAAAATCATCAAAGTAAACCAATTGAAGGTTTCACATCGAAAATCGAGTAAACGGAATGCATAAGTAAAGCTCAACTAGATATCGTATGCTTTCCCAAGTTAAGTACTAATACAGAGTAAAAAAATAACAGTTGGTCCTAGGGTTATAAACAACCCCTAAAACCCTTCATTTGTACTAAGATCAACTCTGTTGAAGGAAATCACATAACCCTAAAATTTTGGGCAGCATGCCCTTTGTGTTTACCTATTTTCCCAGCCACTAATGGTTTCGTTATTTTCCTCAAATCAGTCCCAACATCTCATACAGAATAATCTCATTTCCAAAGGCCGTTCACTAGGCTTAAAGTCATTCAAGTACAAAATTTAGCGAGGAAAATGACCGGAAAGGAAAGTCAAGCCCTAAAATATTCCAATAAGCACAATAAGACTCGATTACAAGTCATAAACCAATGCCAAATACTACCGAAATAGGGTTCCATAAGCATATACAAGCATGAGAGGAAACCAGAAAAATCTGGAAATGGAATTAGCTTTAGCTCTGAAAAAAATAGTTTTTTTGACCTCATTTTGCGGTAATGGCACCAAAGGCACTACGATTATCGGATGAAGGTAGAAGACCCACTGTTTCGAAGCTAAGAGATAGGTCTACAACATTACAGAAGGTCACTCAACCCAGTTTTGAGTACAACCAGGTCAAAAATGCAAGAAACTACATCAAAATTGTAAAAATAGATTCACAAAACGCATTCTGGTGTAAAATCATAACTCAGCCTACACAAGTCCAAATCCAGAAATTCCAAAGCCAATCGAAAGCTTAGAAATAGGGCTACATTTCATCAGAAGACCTCAACAACCAATTCCAAAGCAATTCCAGCCAAAACAACCAATTACAGGCGCAATTCTTACATTCGGATAAAACCAAGGGTAATTTCGACTTTTCTCATTCTACACTACTCCGATTGACCTGATATTTTGTAGGCACCTCTAAAATGTCATTCCCTACAACTTTCATGTTTTAAGCTAAGGCCAATTCGGCCTCTAACTAGGAGCTATAAATTCAGGCAGAATGTTCCCACTCAAACCCTAATTTTCTGAAATTTCTTCCAAACCAGAAATTGGTTGCAATTAACCACTTTTTATACCTTCTACAGTCATTATATACCATTTCCAATCATCATAGATAGCCACACAATCATGTTCATATTAAAACAGAAAAATCCCCAAAAATAATAAAACTTCATCACTTCAACCACAAATCAAGAAATAATCCATAATATTGTATCTCATACCACCACTAATCATGATTTAAGCATCAATTAAGGGAGGAGGGTGGTTCTTCACAATTCACCTTAGAAACAAGAGAGAGAGAGAGCAATAGGTCCTTCTAGCTTCCCAAATAACTCCACACAACAACTCACAGACTCTAATTGAAGAGGTTTTATGGAGAAATTGCGAGTTTCAATGGTTGGTTTTGATGATTTGGAGCAACTTGAAGAGTTTTCTTCCTTGTGCTTAGAGGAAGAGAGAGAGAAAGAGAGAGCCGACCAAGATGGAGAAGAAAAGAGTGAATTTTTGGTAATTTTTGAGATATTTTTAACCAAATGGTAAAAGCATGAATAGTAGTCAAAAGTTGCAACCACTCACAAAGTGACACTTGTCACTTTCATTAATTACTTGCCTAACTTTTTGTCTCTCTCACACCAACCACTTGGTAACCTCTAAATATCTCATAACACCCGGTAAATTAATTCCAGTATCCAAAACTTAACCTAGTTGGCCGAATTTTTCCGAACTTTTCGCACTAGTGGGTCTCACGTCCAATATACGCTCTTATTTTCTCAAAAACTATTCGATACTAGAAAAATTATCTAAAAACTATATTTACTCATAAAAATTATTTTCACAATTTTTCAAATCAATAAAATGTGAAAAAACGTGCAATTAAAAGAAAAATAAAACTTAGTACTTAAAAAAAAAATTACGGGCTCTCACACGATACGAGTATAGTCTCGAAAGACATGCACTCGTTGTTCCAAACTAAACAAATTTTTGAAAAGTGAATTTTGCAACAAAACGCTTTAAAAATATAAAAGAGGCGTTGTTCCATATAAATGGATTTTAAATGGTCAAAATAAATAATTCGGAGAAAATGAGTAAATAAATATTTAAGTAAACTTGTAATATTCGATAAATAAGAAAATTTTCGGGTCCTCACACACGAAAAGGTCTATCTCCTCTTGGATGTAACTTGGTCCGTCGAGATGCTAGAAACCTTTCCTTCCTCATATGCACCCAAACCCAATCACCAGGTTCGAATACAACATGCTTTCTACCCTTATTCGCATGTTGTGCATATTGCGCATTTTTCTTCTCAATTTGAGCTTGAACTCTCTCATACAAGGTCCGAACAGCCTCTGCCTTTTTGACACCATCTGCGCTTAAACACTCATCAACAGGAATAGGTGATAAATCTAGAGGAGTTAGCGGCTGAAACCCATAAACAATTTCAAAAGGAGAATGATTAGTAGTAGAATGAATGGTTCAATTATATATGCAAACTCGGCAATAGGCAAACATTCTTCCCACTTCTTCAAGTTCTTTTGAACAATGGCTCTAAGTAAAGCACCAAGGGTTCGATTGGTTACCTCAGTTTTACCATCTGTTTGAGGATGACTAGAAGTAGAAAATAGCAACTTAATTCCCAACTTTTCCCAAAATGATTTCCAGAAATAGCTTAAGAATTTCACATCCCTGTCACTTACAATAGTACGCGGTACCCCATGCAATCTAATCACGTCCTTGAAGAATAAATCAGCAACATGGCGCGCATCATTTGTTTTCCTACAACCGATAAAATGAGCCATTTTAGAAAATCTATCCACCACAATAAAGATACTATCCATGCCTCTAGAAGATCTTGGTAAACCAAGCACAAAATCTATGGATAAGTCTATCCAAGGAGCACGAGGTACAGGTAGAGGAGTGTACAATCCATGAGGGTTACTCCTTGCCTTTGCCTGCTTATACTTGAAACACTTATCACAAATGTTAGCAATGTCATGCCTCATTTTAGGCCAATAGAAGTGTTCATGCAAAATGTCAAGAGTTTTATCAATGCCGAAATGTCCCATTAACCCTTCGCCATGGGCTTCTCTAACAAGTAATTCCCAAAGCGAACAGTTGGAAATACATAGGCGATTTTCTTTGAACAAGAAACCTTCATGCCTATAGAACTTTTGAAATGCAGCATGTTCACAAGCTTGAAACACATTAGAAAAATCGTCATCATGTGCATACAAGTCTTTAATGTGCTCAAAACCAAGTAACTTAGTGCTCATGTTAGTGATCAAAATATACCTCCTAGACAATGCATCCGCAACGACATTATCTTTCCCCTTCTTATACTTAATGATATATGGAAAGGAATCAATAAATGCAATCCATTTCGCATGTCTTTTATGCAACATACCCTGACCCTTAAGGAATTTAATTGATTCATGATCAGTATGTATCACAAATTCCTTAGGCATGAGATAATGCTGCCACACTTCAAGAGCATGCACAACAGCATACAATTCTTTATCATAAGTAGGGTAATTAAGAGCTCCCCCACTCAACTTCTCACTGAAATATGCCAAGGGTGTATTATTTTGATGTAAGACAGCCCCTATACCGATTCCACTAGCATCACATTCAACTTCAAATGTCAAATCAAAATTAGGCAAAGCAAGAATAGTGCTGAAATTAACAAATTCTTAAGCTTATTAAATGGCTCTTCTTGCTCTTTTCCCCATTGAAACCACACATTCTTTTTAATTATCTCATTCAAAGGTGCTGCAATAGTACTAAAGTCTTTAATAAATCTCCTATAGAAACTTGCAAGACCATGAAAAGACCTTACTTGAGACACATTGATTGGAGTCGGCCACTCCAAGATAGCCTTTACCTTGGCGGGATCAACACTTATGTCATTTGCACCAACAATATATCCAAGAAAGTTAACTTCAGGAGTGCAAAAGACACATTTTTCCACGTTAGCAAATAGCCTATTTTCATGCAAGGCACTTAAAAACAAGTTGCAAATGCTCAACATGCTCATCTAAATACTTGCTAAAGATCAATATATCATCAAAATAAACAACAACAAATGTGATGCCTGAAAGAAGAAGAAAAAAAATTTCTGTGAACAATGCTTTCTGTTGAATCCGGTTGCATATCCGGCCAATTTCTGGGCGGATTGGTTGGCTCGTTTGAAAAAAATTTGTTTAGCTTCTACCTTGAATCCGACCAGCAATCCGGCCGGAAATCTAGCCAGATTCCAGCCGGATTGTGATGTGGCAGTCCGGCAGCCAACTTTGACCGGCTATTTTCTTTCATTCTTGTCTTGCTTTTTGGCTAAAATATCTTCATTTCTTCACCTTGCTTGGCTGAGCTTCATGAGAGAGAGAAAGAGAGCTTCATCTTGCACTTCAATTCCATGTTTCAATCTTCAGTTTCAACCATTAGTTTTGTAAATTAGTCCATAAAAGTGGATCTTTAAGGAAGCTTGAGGGGTTTTGTGGAGTTGTTTTGAAAAGGGAAGTACTAAGCTATCACTCTTATTGGGGTTTTAAGGTATTTTACCAAGAACTTTCTCTTTACTCTAATTAATTGTTAAGTGGTGGTTTAGAGTTGTGAGTTGTGTAGTTTTATGGAAAAATTTCATGAAGGAAGTGGTGTTATGGGAAATTTCAGATTTTTGGTGATTTTTCTGCCCTTATTTGATGTTTAAGTATTTACCATGGATTGTTAGTTTTGTTGTGTGTAATATTGAGCTTATATGTGTTAGTTTCATTCACCTACAAGAAATTTCCAGCTTAGGCGTCTAAATTCCAGCTTTAGGGTTTTTATTTTGAGCTATTACTTGGTTCTAATTGAAGGGTATTGTAGCCCTAATTAAAGGTGTTTGATAGCTTGTGATTTGTGGGTGCAATTGTAGTGGAATTGAGGAGTGATTGGTGTTGAGGTTTGGATGGATAAGTAAAGAAGAACAAAGGGAGGTGCTGTCAAAATTTTCTTAGGAACTTCTGTGCAGTCTCGGGAAAATCTGCTATAATTTGATGTAGAAATGCTGGAATTGAGTTCCTTTTGTTGTATTTGAAACTAAATTCATAGAACTATAAACCATGAAAATTTCAGACTCTAGTTCTGTCTGTGTGATTTATGGTGATTTTCCAAAGTTGACTGAAATTACATACCTGTTCTGTCTTTTACTGGATAAAGCTGCAACTTGAGGCTCGAATTTTACTGAATTGTGTTCTGAATCTTACAATGGTGTCTTCTGGAAAGTTGTAGATATATGCGCTAACTATCTACTTGCAAAATTTCAGATCTATTGGATTACTGTAGCATGTGAAATGACCGAAATACCCTTGACTGCCCATAGGCCCTGTTTCACGGACAATTTCCATTTTTCTCTGAGATTTCGATATTTGCCCATGAAAATGTACGATTTGGCTTTGGAGGTCTTCATAAGAAATGTTGGTATATGTCTTAGCTTTGTAACGACGTAAGATTCATTTCAATCCGATAAGTGTAGCTTCAATTGTAATTAAAATACCAAAAGGTGATAGGAACTTGATGCTTTTAGAATTCCTTTTGTTTGACATGATATTTGTCATCTAGGGTTTGGACTTGATCGAGGAAACTGTCTATGATGGATGAGGTCCATGAGCCGTGGTTGGTGAGTCATCCCCAAACTATTTGTGAAGTTACTTTTCGAACTAGTTCTTGCATTGGTTACTCGATTGCATATCATTTGTGTTTGTGTGTGTGCCATGACATGATTTGGCTCCAATGAGTTCTTGGGAAATCTTATACTTGGAACCGACATCTCCACCACTGGTTATTTGGAGCAAATGGCTCCCTGGTACTGTTTGACTTACTGGATCTGTTTGAGCGTTAAAGTTCTAAGTACGATGATTTCACTGGCTCACAAGAGCAATATATATACATTTGATCACTGATTCATGATATCATTTAAACGCATTGTTGTGAAACTGGTTGATTACTGATTTTTAATGGACACTCGCTGAGTTTCTACCTTACCCCAAAATATATTTTCTCCCCACAGGGATCGAGGCAAAGGAGGCGCTTGTATTAAGTTTTTCGTGTGACTGGATGGATTACCTTATGTATAGTTTGAATTCGAACTCCTCTTGTGTAATAGTTAAGATTGTTTGAATGTTTGGACTTGAACAGATGTATGTGTATGTTCCACGCCTGGAAATTAGTATTTGCTTCGTTTTTGATATGTATATTCATGGAGGAATTGATGTATATTTGAGATTTACATTTTTCTTTAATTGAGGACTGTAGTGAGAAAGTGAGTCCCGGCGAGAGCTGGTGTGAGGACTCATATTTTAATTATTGTAAAATATTCTTAAATTGGTCATTTAAAAGTATTTTTGCATGTGAGTTACTCAAGTTTTCCCAAATTGCATGAATTTCTCGAAAATGAGTCTAAACAATTGGTTATTTAAACAATTATTATTTTAATGACCAAATTTATTCTAGTTGAATTATTTATGGTGATTTTGATTGTTATATATACTTGAATTATTATATTTTAAAGTTTTAGAGTTAAATAAGTTGAATTTTCAAAGTTCGAGTGAGAATTCCTTAAGTTCGACCCTTGTGCGCCCGCGTGCTGAAATGGCCCCGACAGGTGCATTAATTTGCTTAACTGGAGATTTAAGAATTTGATATTAGACTACTAAGAATGTACTATCAATGCACTAGAGGAATTACCTCGGAGGTTTAGTGCACAAAAGTAGCAAATGAGCGCGAAAAGTGGTCGCGCGAAACACTATTCGGACCTAGCGAGGTTTGACCTTGAAAACTTAGCCTTTAAGCTTCCTTTTCTCCCCAAAAAAACACACTTAGAACATTCTGAAACAATCTCTCTCATCTTTCTCTCTCTAAATTTGGCCCTCACCAGAAAAAAATAAAGGAAGAAGAGCTCTCCAATTTTTCTGCTCAAACCTTGCACCTAATCCATCAAAGTTCCTCATCAACTTGTGGGTTTTCATCCTAGCTAAGTGGAGGAGCTGATTTTGTGGCTTTGAGGGTGGATCGGGTGGTTGATGGTGGTGAATTTTGGGAAGGAAAATTCTGATTTTGCTAGGTTTCATAGCTCCAAGAGGTAACACACAAAATCCTTGTTTTCTTGGTTCATTTCTAGCTTTGAAGCTTGTAGCTTCCTTATTGTTGTTATTAGTTGAATTTGGTTGGTTGATGTGGGCTCTATGAACTCCCACCATTGTTGTTTGAGGGCTGTTAAGATGTTAATGTGTGTGTGTGTGACAGCCCCACCTCTCCCTAGGGCGAACCCTAAGTATCAGCGGACTGTCTGCCCAGCTCTCGCCAGGACTCAGTCGTTCAAAGAATTACTATCATTAATGAAGCAACGTAACATCATCCACTCACGGAAATTGAAACCCTGATTCAAGTATAATCCCTAATCCAACATTTCAGCTTAGCACATATATCATCATGTCAACTTGCCACACTTTGCTCCAATTTACATAATAAAACCATACTTAAGAAATTAAGCTTACAAGTCTGCTTAAAAGGAAGTCACGACCTCAAAACGCAAAACGGCAAAATAAAGCTAAGTATGCCCTTGATCAAAAGCCTTCCCGCTCTGTTAAGGAAAACAAAGGGAATGGGGTGAGCTAAAGCTCAGTGAGGTTCCAAGTAAAACAAGTAAGCACATAGCCAAATAAGAGCACAGAAATAATCAAATGAATATCACACAGTAGGATAACAGTTTAATCACAATTCAATTCAAGGATACGGGTGGCTTTCAAAAGCCAAAGATCCACTTCAGCTTGATTATAATTTCCTCCTGTTGACACTCCGTCAACATTTGTATGCACAGTATAAAAGGGTCCGTAGAACACCACTTTCACCAGTCTCCGTCCACCAATCTACCCCCCCACCGGGCCCGCACTCCATAAACAGTAGTTTGGTAATACTCGAGTATACCAGGAATCCGAGTTTCCAATGCTCAAGGATTCCAATAAAACAGTATCAAGCCGAGGATTTTATCACTGGTGGTGCTGGACAACACAACAAGCAAGCACAACGGCTATCGTTTACCAAGGACCTCCAGGCAAGATTCAATTTCCAGTGAACAGTAAACAGTCCTCAAGGTTTATCGGCCTTCTCGACCAAGCCCTTGCTGGCTCGATACAACCGACTCACCTATGAGGTTGGGTACCCAAACAGTAACAGTAGTTGATGGAATATCATCCAAGCAACTTAAGCACTTTCATGTATAGCAATATCTCATTTCATGTTAATTCATTCAGTAAGTAGAGCCTCAGTGAAAAGAAAAATAACACAAGGAAGGTCGAGTGCGATAGAGTACACACTCGCCTCAAATTTTAATTAAAACAGTGTTTGGCTCAAACAATAACAATTCAATACTTTCAAGTACACAAATATTTCACATAACAAGTAGCAGGTAGTGGAACACTCACCTGTCAAACAACAGCCATTATCAACTTCAAATGATCCAGTTACAGTCACCTTCGTTTCCCGATCCTAGGGCAACGAACGAAAATGATAACAATAAGATTTGTTTCTCCCTAAATTATAGGTTCATGAAGAAGCTAAGTAACTAAGATAATCTACTTAATCCTTCATGTAAATGAGGTCCAAAGTATAGTAAAAGTTCATGAAAATACATGTTTAATGCTCATATGATTGCTTGGTAAGGAAAGGTTTCATTTAAATTCAAAGGTTTCATTTTCGGTTTGAACAGTGTCGGCCGGCCGGTCTCGGGAAAACGGTCACAGCTCATTGTAGGAGAGTCAGAATTATGTTTTGTTAGTTGCGTTGGAAACTAGGTTCATAAGGCTAAATTTGTCTAGAAGAAACCATTTCCAAAATCCCAACATAAGTGGCCCCAAATTAAGAAACCAAATGAAATTTCTGGACTGCCACGGATGAACAGTACCGCCCAGGCAGCCAAATTCCCCGACTCGCCACGGATCGTTCAAGACTAACCAGAAAATGAGCTTGGTACCATTTTAAAGCTCTAAGAGTCTACTTTCAAATGCCACAAATGGCACTCAATTCCGATCAGTGAGTAAAACATTATGGCCTTTACAGGATTGCTGGACAGAAAATTCTGGACCTTGTCCAGTTTTGTTCCTTTGCTTGTAACTCAAAATTTACTCAACCAAATTGGCTAATTTTTTGTAGACAACCTACACACACATAACCCAACATATATCACTCACTTTTGTAGCCAAAATATGCATGAAACATCAAGGCAAAACCGGACAGCAACCCTTAAAATTTTGGTCAGCACACTTGAAATTTTCCAGCTTTCACTCTTCTCATTATTTTCACCTTTTACACATATCAAGTATTAAATCTAACTAAATAGGGCTTTAAAATATATCAACACTTCATAAATACACATGAATAAGGGCTGGACATTTCATCAAATACTTGGTATGCACACCAATAAACTTATCCACTACTTGTCAAATTCAAGGGATTAACCCCCTAATCTCAACCAAACAACTTGTATTTCATCATTTAAGCTTAAAGTGGATGATATAACATCATAAACCTTAATTCTAAAGATTACATACCTTACTTACAAGTTGCTTGGGTCACCAAACAAACCACCACAATGGAAGCTTTAAGCTTGAGATAACCTCAAAGATTGAAGAAAATTTCTCACAAACTCTAGCTCTTTCTCCTTTGGATTTTTTTGTTCTTGGTTTGCTAGGGTAAGAAAGCAAGTTTGTGGAGCTCACTCTCTCTCTCTCTTGAGCCAAGAAATTCGGCCAATACAAAAGAAAAAAAAACTTTGGCTAGTTTAAATAATCTTCTAATCTTGGTTCCAACAAGATACTTGGCTAAGGTTTTGCCACATGTCCACTTACTTGTCCCATTCTTTCTTAATCTTTGACTAATGGTGTCTTAGCCTTTCCAAATGCACCAATCATTCTTTAACACCTCTAACTATCCTTTCCAAGTGCACCAATCATTCTTTAACACCTCTAATCACTCACATAAAGTCTCTACCACTAAAACAAGAACACTTGGACAAATTCAAGTGGTGCATTAACTTAAACTAACTCAAGAAAATATTTTACTCCAAGTAAAATAAAATGGAATGTTATGCATGGAAATTATTATAGTATATAGAAAATGTATTGTAAGGGTATATAATAAATGATTTAGATCTTATAATAGGGCATGTAAATAAGAGAATTGTGTTTTAAAGTGAGGGTCAATACAAGAAATTTGTTGTAACACACTGTAAAATATAATGCTAGGCATATAAGAGGTGATTTAAATCTTGGTGCAAGGCATGTAGTTTGGGGAAATTATATTTTAAAAAATGTGGGTTCTTACAGTGTGAGTGTGATTTTGGTGAGTTATAATGGTAGAAACTAGAAGAGGAAGAGAAAAGAGGGGAACCGAGAGAAGGGAGGACTGCTGACCAAAATTCTTGACCTTGTTACTCTGTCTTTCTGCCCATATTTTTGTGGCTTTTTTTTGGTTCATTTGAGTGCTGATATGTTGAGCTTTAAGTGTACAAAATTTCAGCCAAAAACCCTTTGATTTGGTACACCAAAATTGCACGCAAAGTTTAGTCACAAAGCTGGAAAATTTCTGACTTGCTGCCTGACTTTCTTGTTTGCTGCTGCCCTGTAATTTCAAAAATTTTCTGGTGCTAATTGAGCTTCCAAGTTGATGTAGATATGTTGGGCTATGTGTATTGTGGTTGTCTACCAAAAATCAACCCAAATGGTTGGTTAAATTTTGAGTTACAAGTAAAGAGGCAAAGCTGGAACAAGCTCCAGAATTTTCTAACCAGCAACATTTGTGTAGCTATAACGTTTTGCTCATTGATCGAAATCAAGTGCTGCTTGTGGCATTTGAAACTAGACTCTTATAGCTTTAAAATGGTACCAAGCTAATTTTCTAGTTCATTCCAAGTGATCCGTGGTGGGTTTGAAAGTTTGCTGATTGACAGCCACTGTTCACCCGAGGACAGTCCAGAAATTGCAACTTGTTGCTGATTTTTGAACCACATGGGTTTGGATATTGAAAACCCATGGGTTTGAATGGTTGGTGGTTCAAACCCATGTGGTTCAAACCCATTCCTGATTTGAGTAAATATAGAGCCAGATATGGCCTTTTTGCTAAAGTGTGTTAGAATTGAAATTCTGGAAAACAAAGCTCATCAGTCCTTAAGTTTGTGCGAACTTCAAACTTTTATTTCTTGAGCTAGGAACATCGGAATCGAGTTCTGTTCATTCTTTTTTTTTGAAAACTGGAATGGAACGCATATCAAATTTCAAAGGCTGGTTTTGATTCTATGATTGGGCCTGTTTGGAACCTGAGTTTTTTGGGAGTTTGTCTAAAACTTTACTGTAGTGCACTGTAGAAGTTTTTGAAAAAATTTTGTAGAAGTTTTTGTTAGGTGAAAAATTTTGTAAAAGTTTTTGTAAGGTGAAAAACTTTTTTTTTTCTTTTTTTTTCCTTTTCTTTTTTTTTCTTTCCCTTTCTTTTTCTTTTTCTTTTTCTTTTTCTTTCTTTCCTTTTTCTTTTCTTTCCTCTCTTTTTCTTCTTCTTCTTCTTCTTCTTCTTCTTCCCCGTTACCTCCACCACCCCCAGCTGCAACTCCACCTCCCGCTGTCCCCCTCTGCCCCTTCCCCCTCCCCCCACCTTCCCTCTCTCCCCCGCCGTCCCCCTCCCCCCACAGCCTCTCTCTCCCCCGCCTTCCCCCCCGCAGCCCCCCTCTGCCCCTCCCCCCGCCTTCCCTCTCCCCCCGCCACCTCTCTCTCCCCCATCTTCCCCCCCGCAGCCCCCCTCTGCCCCTTCCCCCTCCCCCCGCCTTCCCTCTCTCCCCCGCATTCCCCCTCCCCCCGCAGCCTCTCTCTCCCCCGCCTTCCCCCCCGCAGCCCCCCTCTGCCCCTCCTCCCGCCTTCCCTCTCTCCCCCGCCGTCCCCCTCCCTGCCCCCTTCCCCCTCTCCCCGCCGCCTCTCTCTCCCCCATCTTCCCCCCCGCAGCCCCCCTCTGCCCCTTCCCCCTCCCCCCGCCTTCCCTCTCTCCCCCGCCGCCCCCCTCCCTGCCCCCTTCCCCCTCCCCCCTCTGCCCCCCTGGCCGCCCCTTCCCCCTACCCCCTCTGCCCCCTTGGCCGCCCCTCTCTGTGCCACCCCCCTCTGCGCCAGACGTAAGAGAGAAAAAAAAAAAGACAAGGGAGGATGATGGCAGGGGAGGAAGAGGGGGAGAGGGAAAAAAATGGGGAAAAAAAAAGACCGGCACCGGCACCGGAAATTGGTGACGGAGCCGGCAATGGAGGTGGTAGTGAGGGAGGAAGAAGAAGAAAAGGAGAAGGGAATTTTTTTTTTGTTGTGTTTTGGATATTTTAAGTGTGTAGGTTAAAAACTTTGATAAGTTTTTTGAAGTTCCTGTAGCAAAAGTTGTTAAAAAACTAGTTTTATACAAACTTGGTAAAAAACCAAGCTTCCAAACAGGCCCTATGATTTTTTACAAAAATCCAAGGTTATTGGAAAAGTGGGGACTGTTTTGCCCTATCTTCTATGAACAGAAATTTCACTTGAAAAATTGGCTTGCTTCTGATTTCACTTTTGGATAACGGTCTTCTACAAAGTTGTTATGCTTCGCATGAATTTTCCAATGATGTAAAATTTTCCATTTTTGGACTTTCTGAACTTCCGGACCGATTTTTAAAAGTTTCACGCGTAAAAGTGAAATTTTCCGATTTGAACCTACTTGCTCTTTTAAGAGCTTAGGTCACTCTTTTGAGACTCTTGGGATATTCCAAACTTATTTTTATGGTGAAAACGTGCTCACTTATAATTTGGAACTTTATTTTGAACGTCGGTTTCGATAAACCGAAACACTTGCAAATTTGGCCTTGAGCATTTTAAATAGAAAAATCCTTCAGGAATTTCACTAAATTTCCTATTTGAAAGTTAGAACTTTAACTTCCATATTTATTATGGAAAAAGTGATTGTTAGGAAACTTTGACTTCGTAAGTTTAGAAAACATGATTTTTCACTTATATTCTAGCACTTGGGCTTTTATTGAAAATTTTCTAGTACGAACATGTGACGGCCCCACTTCCCCCTAGGGCGTACCCCAGGGTTCAGCGGGTCGCCTGCCCAACTCTCGCCAGGACTCACTCACTATGGAACTCGAATCATGTATATACATCCATAGACAATAGATGCTCAAGTAAAAGATAAGAAACTTCTACACACCAGAAGTCTTCAAAGTTTTTACCATTCAAGTACAACCATCGAATATACAAGGGTTCTCATTCCTCATACAACCAGCCCATGCCAAGCACTAGGGCGAGAACCATTACAAGGCCAAAGAACTAGATCAACTAGACTATACAGAACGCTCGTCCTTGCTCGCCTTCCCCTGCTAAGGAAAACAATTGACGTGGTATGAGCTAAAAAGCCCAGTGAGGTTCTATATATATAAACAAGTAATTAAACAAGGAACATTAGTCATGTAATAACATTTAATCCAGAAAACATGTTCAATATAAAGCAATGATAATACATTCATTAAAAGGATACAGGCTCACGAGGAGCTATTTGTTTGTTCGTTCGTTCCCCTGACATTTCCCCTTATTCCTCCAATCGTTTGAAAATACATTTTTTTGTAAGTAGAATCCCTCGTTCATCCTTTTGTTCGTTCATCCCCTTTTCCGGACGTTGACCGGACTCCACCCATCCGACCATTGGCCGGACTCCACCCATCCGGACGTAGCCGGACTACAAGGTAATACTCGAGTATACCAAATTCACCCAGGGTCACCATATCGCCCGACCGAGTCTGCTTCTGGCTCGAGTCGATCGGTAACGAAGGGCAGGGCCCAATTCAGCCAAAAGGCTTACATCATGCGCAACTAATGTTTCCATCATTAAATCATTGAAAATTTCATATTTATTTAGGTCGAGTGCGATAAAGTACACACTCACCTAGAAAAAGTTCATTTTAGAAATCATAGAAAACAAGTAACATTTAATCAAATAATCACATAGACCCAACAATCCACATAGTCATAGAAACAAAACGTATATAGAACACTCACCTACGTATGAAAAACAACGGCAAAATATCTTTCCGGATATTATCTTTAATCACCGAGAAAACCTAAGATTAAACGAAAAGAGTATTACAGCTCATTTATCACAACCAATTAGGTGCAATCAAAGAGGCTCGACGAATGATGAGTAGAACGTAATAAAAGACTTTAAAGTGGAACGAGGACATTTGGACCTGTGGACAAAAATAACTAGGGTTTCATAGACCACACATAAAACCAAACTCAAAAGGGTTATAAAATTTTCTAATGGAAACACTTGAACTAAAGACAAGTCAAAATCCAACTAGATAGACTAAGAAATACCGTTTTTGGAATCGTTTATATGGTTGAAACTTATCTCATATTCAAGTAGATATTGTAGACTAATTGTCTTAATGAAATTCATGAAAAAGAGAGGACAAAATACTCAAGAAAATCCTAAACTACTCCTCTTTATTTGGTAAGAGTAAGTAAACATTTGGAGTTTCCAATTGAAGAAGGATCATGTTTTTAAGATGGAAAAACGGTCATAGTATTATACAAGTTCAAATAGAACTTAGCTTTCGGGCGAAAATTTGGGCAGCATGCCCTTTGTGTTTACCTAATTTTCCAGCCATTTATGGCTTCATGATTTTTTTCTCAGCCAAACCCAAAGTCATGTACAGCACAAACTCATCATAATAGCCATTTCATAGGCTCAAGACAATATAAGAACAAAAATCAAAGTAATAACAAGTGCGGAAATGCAATTTGACAAAAGACAGTTTTGACGGGTTCATGCATAATGGTCACAACCGGAGTTACACTTATCGGATTGGGATGAACATTATGCCGTTTCGAAGCTAAGACACAGGGATACAACATTCATGAAGGTCTCTTAGTCCAGTTCCTAATGTAACTTAGTCAAATTCTCAAATTACTAAACCAGAAACCAATTCGTCGGCTGTTTAAACGTAGAACACTGTAATGGACATATCTCAGAGTACACAAGTCCGAAACAGGTGTTCTTAGAGGCATTTGAAAGCTAATTCAGAATACTACAACTTTCATGTTTTGGAAAAAAACTAAATCAGAATGGATCCTAGTCGAAAAACGTGATAAACTGGACTTAACTGATCACACGGACTGCTTGGGAAATACCTAAAACAGTAAGGGTATTTTGGACTTTTCACGTCTTACATTGCTCCGATTGAGCTGAAATTTTGTAGGCACCTATAAAATACCATTCTCTACAACTTTCCTTCTTTGACCTAAGGCCAATTCGGCCTCTAACATAGGGATTCAAATTCGGAAAGAATAGGATGAAAATTTCCAGAAATCTCAAATCTTTTGGTTTCAATGATAGTTTTCTTAATTCTTGCTACACTTGCTACCAAAACCCCCTATATAACCTTATATACAACATATACTAACTATACAACAAGTTTAGGCAGAAATTAATCAAACTCTAACTTACATATTTCATCCAAAAATCACCACAACAACTTGCATCACTTGTAATCAAACCCAAAACATGGACTATTTAACATCTTAAACAAGAATAAAAGGATCAAAGCCATAGATCAGATTTTATACCTCAAAAAGAAGGCTTGCAAGAGTGATCCTCCACTATTTCTTGAAGTTTTTGGTTCCCTTAGCTTCCCAAGCTTCCAAACTTACAATCAATCGGTTTAGAATTCGATTTTAGCACTTGGTTGGTGTAAATCAAGAAGGAATTTGTTTTCTCTTGCTCTCCCTTTCTCCCTCTCTTGCTCAGCCAAGATGAAGAATAAAATGAAGGAGATTAAGCTAAGTTTGTCTTATAAGAAGGTAGAAAGATAAGACTTAATTCTAACCACAAGTTTGGCCAACACTTGGCTCAACCTCAACCACACAATTTTCTCTTTCTTTCCTTGCATTTTGGGCCACATATTTTGGTCAATAAGTAATCATGAGAGGGAAGATATTTTGCTCAATTAGTGATAAGCTTGTATGGCAAGAAAGTGGTGGTCAAGTGGTGGTTAAATCGGTAGTACCCGGTACACGTCGGTTCGCACTGTTTTTCCTTAAATCCCCCGTACTAGGATTTTTACTTCCTATTCACCAACTTTATATCATTGCTCCTAATCACATATTATTTCTCACTTAAAAGTCACTCTTAAGCACCAAATTTGATCCTTACTCGGTACCGGATAATTATACTGCGGTTACACGAAAAATCCGATTTCATCTTGAATTGAAAACGAATAGGAAAACCCTAATTTCCCATGGTCATTGGCACTTTTCTAGGGTGATTGAACCATGAATAACATGAAATAATAATTTTCAAATAATTTTCAAATAAAAGGGAATTTTTGAGAAATATGTAAGGATTTTGCGAGTCCTCACACTCTCTCCCCCTTAAAAGAATTTCGACCTCAAAATTCCAACTCGCACTAATCAGATCAAAAATAGTTCTCGAAAGTTGATCACGTACTAAGAATCATTTCAATCTCACCACAAGGATCTTTTGGGTTACACTATTTTCCAGACTCAGCTAAGATGACCCCGTCCGGTCTCTCACGTCACTTCCTAGTCACTCGATGTCCGTAGATTTCTTATATTCATTTTGGTCGGACAAAGCCTGTTCATATTCCAAAATACAAGTCTCAAGTACCTAGTAGCTAGCATCGCCTCAACTCTGGAGTACTCGGGCACGAGAATCCGAAATAAGATAATTCACATCTTGAGCTGCAGTCCCAAGAGTAAACTATCTACAATGGAAATTCCTACCTGACGTACCTATCTATGGTCCTCAGATACCATGAGAAAGATTTAAGGCCGATAACATTTATGATCCATAACTTATGCTCGAACGAACACTTAATCCTTCATACTTATTCACCACTTAGTCCAGGCTCACTCCGCGCAAAGACCACGCGAAGCAGCTATAGGTTTTATCCCTCAATTGCTTACCTTTCAAATCAAATCAAATCCCACAGTCCGGCATCCCAAACTTTAAGCCTAGGATACACTACAGAAATCTGAAGCCTAAGCTCTGATACCACCTGTGACGGCCCCACTTCCCCCTAGGGCGTACCCCAGGGTTCAGCGGGTCGCCTGCCCAGCTCTCGCCAGGACTCACTCACTATGGAACTCGAATCATGTATATACATCCATAGACAATAGATGCTCAAGTAAAAGATAAGAAACTTCTACACACCAGAAGTCTTCAAAGTTTTTACCATTCAAGTACAACCATCGAATATACAAGGGTTCTCATTCCTCATACAACCAGCCCATGCCAAGCACTAGGGCGAGAACCATTACAAGGCCAAAGAACTAGATCAACTAGACTATACAGAACGCTCGTCCTTGCTCGCCTTCCCCTGCTAAGGAAAACAATTGACGTGGTATGAGCTAAAAAGCCCAGTGAGGTTCTATATATATAAACAAGTAATTAAACAAGGAACATTAGTCATGTAATAACATTTAATCCAGAAAACATGTTCAATATAAAGCAATGATAATACATTCATTAAAAGGATACAGGCTCACGAGGAGCTATTTGTTTGTTCGTTCGTTCCCCTGACATTTCCCCTTATTCCTCCAATCGTTTGAAAATACATTTTTTTGTAAGTAGAATCCCTCGTTCATCCTTTTGTTCGTTCATCCCCTTTTCCGGACGTTGACCGGACTCCACCCATCCGACCATTGGCCGGACTCCACCCATCCGGACGTAGCCGGACTACAAGGTAATACTCGAGTATACCAAATTCACCCAGGGTCACCATATCGCCCGACCGAGTCTGCTTCTGGCTCGAGTCGATCGGTAACGAAGGGCAGGGCCCAATTCAGCCAAAAGGCTTACATCATGCGCAACTAATGTTTCCATCATTAAATCATTGAAAATTTCATATTTATTTAGGTCGAGTGCGATAAAGTACACACTCACCTAGAAAAAGTTCATTTTAGAAATCATAGAAAACAAGTAACATTTAATCAAATAATCACATAGACCCAACAATCCACATAGTCATAGAAACAAAACGTATATAGAACACTCACCTACGTATGAAAAACAACGGCAAAATATCTTTCCGGATATTATCTTTAATCACCGAGAAAACCTAAGATTAAACGAAAAGAGTATTACAGCTCATTTATCACAACCAATTAGGTGCAATCAAAGAGGCTCGACGAATGATGAGTAGAACGTAATAAAAGACTTTAAAGTGGAACGAGGACATTTGGACCTGTGGACAAAAATAACTAGGGTTTCATAGACCACACATAAAACCAAACTCAAAAGGGTTATAAAATTTTCTAATGGAAACACTTGAACTAAAGACAAGTCAAAATCCAACTAGATAGACTAAGAAATACCGTTTTTGGAATCGTTTATATGGTTGAAACTTATCTCATATTCAAGTAGATATTGTAGACTAATTGTCTTAATGAAATTCATGAAAAAGAGAGGACAAAATACTCAAGAAAATCCTAAACTACTCCTCTTTATTTGGTAAGAGTAAGTAAACATTTGGAGTTTCCAATTGAAGAAGGATCATGTTTTTAAGATGGAAAAACGGTCATAGTATTATACAAGTTCAAATAGAACTTAGCTTTCGGGCGAAAATTTGGGCAGCATGCCCTTTGTGTTTACCTAATTTTCCAGCCATTTATGGCTTCATGATTTTTTTCTCAGCCAAACCCAAAGTCATGTACAGCACAAACTCATCATAATAGCCATTTCATAGGCTCAAGACAATATAAGAACAAAAATCAAAGTAATAACAAGTGCGGAAATGCAATTTGACAAAAGACAGTTTTGACGGGTTCATGCATAATGGTCACAACCGGAGTTACACTTATCGGATTGGGATGAACATTATGCCGTTTCGAAGCTAAGACACAGGGATACAACATTCATGAAGGTCTCTTAGTCCAGTTCCTAATGTAACTTAGTCAAATTCTCAAATTACTAAACCAGAAACCAATTCGTCGGCTGTTTAAACGTAGAACACTGTAATGGACATATCTCAGAGTACACAAGTCCGAAACAGGTGTTCTTAGAGGCATTTGAAAGCTAATTCAGAATACTACAACTTTCATGTTTTGGAAAAAAACTAAATCAGAATGGATCCTAGTCGAAAAACGTGATAAACTGGACTTAACTGATCACACGGACTGCTTGGGAAATACCTAAAACAGTAAGGGTATTTTGGACTTTTCACGTCTTACATTGCTCCGATTGAGCTGAAATTTTGTAGGCACCTATAAAATACCATTCTCTACAACTTTCCTTCTTTGACCTAAGGCCAATTCGGCCTCTAACATAGGGATTCAAATTCGGAAAGAATAGGATGAAAATTTCCAGAAATCTCAAATCTTTTGGTTTCAATGATAGTTTTCTTAATTCTTGCTACACTTGCTACCAAAACCCCCTATATAACCTTATATACAACATATACTAACTATACAACAAGTTTAGGCAGAAATTAATCAAACTCTAACTTACATATTTCATCCAAAAATCACCACAACAACTTGCATCACTTGTAATCAAACCAAAAACATGGACTATTTAACATCTTAAACAAGAATAAAAGGATCAAAGCCATAGATCAGATTTTATACCTCAAAACGAAGGCTTGCAAGAGTGATCCTCCACTATTTCTTGAAGTTTTTGGTTCCCTTAGCTTCCCAAGCTTCCAAACTTACAATCAATCGGTTTAGAATTCGATTTTAGCACTTGGTTGGTGTAAATCAAGAAGGAATTTGTTTTCTCTTGCTCTCCCTTTCTCCCTCTCTTGCTCAGCCAAGATGAAGAATAAAATGAAGGAGATTAAGCTAAGTTTGTCTTATAAGAAGGTAGAAAGATAAGACTTAATTCTAACCACAAGTTTGGCCAACACTTGGCTCAACCTCAACCACACAATTTTCTCTTTCTTTCCTTGCATTTTGGGCCACATATTTTGGTCAATAAGTAATCATGAGAGGGAAGATATTTTGCTCAATTAGTGATAAGCTTGTATGGCAAGAAAGTGGTGGTCAAGTGGTGGTTAAATCGGTAGTACCCGGTACACGTCGGTTCGCACTGTTTTTCCTTAAATCCCCCGTACTAGGATTTTTACTTCCTATTCACCAACTTTATATCATTGCTCCTAATCACATATTATTTCTCACTTAAAAGTCACTCTTAAGCACCAAATTTGATCCTTACTCGGTACCGGATAATTATACTGCGGTTACACGAAAAATCCGATTTCATCTTGAATTGAAAACGAATAGGAAAACCCTAATTTCCCATGGTCATTGGCACTTTTCTAGGGTGATTGAACCATGAATAACATGAAATAATAATTTTCAAATAATTTTCAAATAAAAGGGAATTTTTGAGAAATATGTAAGGATTTTGCGAGTCCTCACACTCTCTCCCCCTTAAAAGAATTTCGACCTCAAAATTCCAACTCGCACTAATCAGATCAAAAATAGTTCTCGAAAGTTGATCACGTACTAAGAATCATTTCAATCTCACCACAAGGATCTTTTGGGTTACACTATTTTCCAGACTCAGCTAAGATGACCCCGTCCGGTCTCTCACGTCACTTCCTAGTCACTCGATGTCCGTAGATTTCTTATATTCATTTTGGTCGGACAAAGCCTGTTCATATTCCAAAATACAAGTCTCAAGTACCTAGTAGCTAGCATCGCCTCAACTCTGGAGTACTCGGGCACGAGAATCCGAAATAAGATAATTCACATCTCGAGCTGCAGTCCCAAGAGTAAACTATCTACAATGGAAATTCCTACCTGACGTACCTATCTATGGTCCTCAGATACCATGAGAAAGATTTAAGGCCGATAACATTTATGATCCATAACTTATGCTCGAACGAACACTTAATCCTTCATACTTATTCACCACTTAGTCCAGGCTCACTCCGCGCAAAGACCACGCGAAGCAGCTATAGGTTTTATCCCTCAATTGCTTACCTTTCAAATCAAATCAAATCCCACAGTCCGGCATCCCAAACTTTAAGCCTAGGATACACTACAGAAATCTGAAGCCTAAGCTCTGATACCACCTGTGACGGCCCCACTTCCCCCTAGGGCGTACCCCAGGGTTCAGCGGGTCGCCTGCCCAGCTCTCGCCAGGACTCACTCACTATGGAACTCGAATCATGTATATACATCCATAGACAATAGATGCTCAAGTAAAAGATAAGAAACTTCTACACACCAGAAGTCTTCAAAGTTTTTACCATTCAAGTACAACCATCGAATATACAAGGGTTCTCATTCCTCATACAACCAGCCCATGCCAAGCACTAGGGCGAGAACCATTACAAGGCCAAAGAACTAGATCAACTAGACTATACAGAACGCTCGTCCTTGCTCGCCTTCCCCTGCTAAGGAAAACAATTGACGTGGTATGAGCTAAAAAGCCCAGTGAGGTTCTATATATATAAACAAGTAATTAAACAAGGAACATTAGTCATGTAATAACATTTAATCCAGAAAACATGTTCAATATAAAGCAATGATAATACATTCATTAAAAGGATACAGGCTCACGAGGAGCTATTTGTTTGTTCGTTCGTTCCCCTGACATTTCCCCTTATTCCTCCAATCGTTTGAAAATACATTTTTTTGTAAGTAGAATCCCTCGTTCATCCTTTTGTTCGTTCATCCCCTTTTCCGGACGTTGACCGGACTCCACCCATCCGACCATTGGCCGGACTCCACCCATCCGGACGTAGCCGGACTACAAGGTAATACTCGAGTATACCAAATTCACCCAGGGTCACCATATCGCCCGACCGAGTCTGCTTCTGGCTCGAGTCGATCGGTAACGAAGGGCAGGGCCCAATTCAGCCAAAAGGCTTACATCATGCGCAACTAATGTTTCCATCATTAAATCATTGAAAATTTCATATTTATTTAGGTCGAGTGCGATAAAGTACACACTCACCTAGAAAAAGTTCATTTTAGAAATCATAGAAAACAAGTAACATTTAATCAAATAATCACATAGACCCAACAATCCACATAGTCATAGAAACAAAACGTATATAGAACACTCACCTACGTATGAAAAACAACGGCAAAATATCTTTCCGGATATTATCTTTAATCACCGAGAAAACCTAAGATTAAACGAAAAGAGTATTACAGCTCATTTATCACAACCAATTAGGTGCAATCAAAGAGGCTCGACGAATGATGAGTAGAACGTAATAAAAGACTTTAAAGTGGAACGAGGACATTTGGACCTGTGGACAAAAATAACTAGGGTTTCATAGACCACACATAAAACCAAACTCAAAAGGGTTATAAAATTTTCTAATGGAAACACTTGAACTAAAGACAAGTCAAAATCCAACTAGATAGACTAAGAAATACCGTTTTTGGAATCGTTTATATGGTTGAAACTTATCTCATATTCAAGTAGATATTGTAGACTAATTGTCTTAATGAAATTCATGAAAAAGAGAGGACAAAATACTCAAGAAAATCCTAAACTACTCCTCTTTATTTGGTAAGAGTAAGTAAACATTTGGAGTTTCCAATTGAAGAAGGATCATGTTTTTAAGATGGAAAAACGGTCATAGTATTATACAAGTTCAAATAGAACTTAGCTTTCGGGCGAAAATTTGGGCAGCATGCCCTTTGTGTTTACCTAATTTTCCAGCCATTTATGGCTTCATGATTTTTTTCTCAGCCAAACCCAAAGTCATGTACAGCACAAACTCATCATAATAGCCATTTCATAGGCTCAAGACAATATAAGAACAAAAATCAAAGTAATAACAAGTGCGGAAATGCAATTTGACAAAAGACAGTTTTGACGGGTTCATGCATAATGGTCACAACCGGAGTTACACTTATCGGATTGGGATGAACATTATGCCGTTTCGAAGCTAAGACACAGGGATACAACATTCATGAAGGTCTCTTAGTCCAGTTCCTAATGTAACTTAGTCAAATTCTCAAATTACTAAACCAGAAACCAATTCGTCGGCTGTTTAAACGTAGAACACTGTAATGGACATATCTCAGAGTACACAAGTCCGAAACAGGTGTTCTTAGAGGCATTTGAAAGCTAATTCAGAATACTACAACTTTCATGTTTTGGAAAAAAACTAAATCAGAATGGATCCTAGTCGAAAAACGTGATAAACTGGACTTAACTGATCACACGGACTGCTTGGGAAATACCTAAAACAGTAAGGGTATTTTGGACTTTTCACGTCTTACATTGCTCCGATTGAGCTGAAATTTTGTAGGCACCTATAAAATACCATTCTCTACAACTTTCCTTCTTTGACCTAAGGCCAATTCGGCCTCTAACATAGGGATTCAAATTCGGAAAGAATAGGATGAAAATTTCCAGAAATCTCAAATCTTTTGGTTTCAATGATAGTTTTCTTAATTCTTGCTACACTTGCTACCAAAACCCCCTATATAACCTTATATACAACATATACTAACTATACAACAAGTTTAGGCAGAAATTAATCAAACTCTAACTTACATATTTCATCCAAAAATCACCACAACAACTTGCATCACTTGTAATCAAACCAAAAACATGGACTATTTAACATCTTAAACAAGAATAAAAGGATCAAAGCCATAGATCAGATTTTATACCTCAAAACGAAGGCTTGCAAGAGTGATCCTCCACTATTTCTTGAAGTTTTTGGTTCCCTTAGCTTCCCAAGCTTCCAAACTTACAATCAATCGGTTTAGAATTCGATTTTAGCACTTGGTTGGTGTAAATCAAGAAGGAATTTGTTTTCTCTTGCTCTCCCTTTCTCCCTCTCTTGCTCAGCCAAGATGAAGAATAAAATGAAGGAGATTAAGCTAAGTTTGTCTTATAAGAAGGTAGAAAGATAAGACTTAATTCTAACCACAAGTTTGGCCAACACTTGGCTCAACCTCAACCACACAATTTTCTCTTTCTTTCCTTGCATTTTGGGCCACATATTTTGGTCAATAAGTAATCATGAGAGGGAAGATATTTTGCTCAATTAGTGATAAGCTTGTATGGCAAGAAAGTGGTGGTCAAGTGGTGGTTAAATCGGTAGTACCCGGTACACGTCGGTTCGCACTGTTTTTCCTTAAATCCCCCGTACTAGGATTTTTACTTCCTATTCACCAACTTTATATCATTGCTCCTAATCACATATTATTTCTCACTTAAAAGTCACTCTTAAGCACCAAATTTGATCCTTACTCGGTACCGGATAATTATACTGCGGTTACACGAAAAATCCGATTTCATCTTGAATTGAAAACGAATAGGAAAACCCTAATTTCCCATGGTCATTGGCACTTTTCTAGGGTGATTGAACCATGAATAACATGAAATAATAATTTTCAAATAATTTTCAAATAAAAGGGAATTTTTGAGAAATATGTAAGGATTTTGCGAGTCCTCACACTCTCTCCCCCTTAAAAGAATTTCGACCTCAAAATTCCAACTCGCACTAATCAGATCAAAAATAGTTCTCGAAAGTTGATCACGTACTAAGAATCATTTCAATCTCACCACAAGGATCTTTTGGGTTACACTATTTTCCAGACTCAGCTAAGATGACCCCGTCCGGTCTCTCACGTCACTTCCTAGTCACTCGATGTCCGTAGATTTCTTATATTCATTTTGGTCGGACAAAGCCTGTTCATATTCCAAAATACAAGTCTCAAGTACCTAGTAGCTAGCATCGCCTCAACTCTGGAGTACTCGGGCACGAGAATCCGAAATAAGATAATTCACATCTCGAGCTGCAGTCCCAAGAGTAAACTATCTACAATCGAAATTCCTACCTGACGTACCTATCTATGGTCCTCAGATACCATGAGAAAGATTTAAGGCCGATAACATTTATGATCCATAACTTATGCTCGAACGAACACTTAATCCTTCATACTTATTCACCACTTAGTCCAGGCTCACTCCGCGCAAAGACCACGCGAAGCAGCTATAGGTTTTATCCCTCAATTGCTTACCTTTCAAATCAAATCAAATCCCACAGTCCGGCATCCCAAACTTTAAGCCTAGGATACACTACAGAAATCTGAAGCCTAAGCTCTGATACCACCTGTGACGGCCCCACTTCCCCCTAGGGCGTACCCCAGGGTTCAGCGGGTCGCCTGCCCAGCTCTCGCCAGGACTCACTCACTATGGAACTCGAATCATGTATATACATCCATAGACAATAGATGCTCAAGTAAAAGATAAGAAACTTCTACACACCAGAAGTCTTCAAAGTTTTTACCATTCAAGTACAACCATCGAATATACAAGGGTTCTCATTCCTCATACAACCAGCCCATGCCAAGCACTAGGGCGAGAACCATTACAAGGCCAAAGAACTAGATCAACTAGACTATACAGAACGCTCGTCCTTGCTCGCCTTCCCCTGCTAAGGAAAACAATTGACGTGGTATGAGCTAAAAAGCCCAGTGAGGTTCTATATATATAAACAAGTAATTAAACAAGGAACATTAGTCATGTAATAACATTTAATCCAGAAAACATGTTCAATATAAAGCAATGATAATACATTCATTAAAAGGATACAGGCTCACGAGGAGCTATTTGTTTGTTCGTTCGTTCCCCTGACATTTCCCCTTATTCCTCCAATCGTTTGAAAATACATTTTTTTGTAAGTAGAATCCCTCGTTCATCCTTTTGTTCGTTCATCCCCTTTTCCGGACGTTGACCGGACTCCACCCATCCGACCATTGGCCGGACTCCACCCATCCGGACGTAGCCGGACTACAAGGTAATACTCGAGTATACCAAATTCACCCAGGGTCACCATATCGCCCGACCGAGTCTGCTTCTGGCTCGAGTCGATCGGTAACGAAGGGCAGGGCCCAATTCAGCCAAAAGGCTTACATCATGCGCAACTAATGTTTCCATCATTAAATCATTGAAAATTTCATATTTATTTAGGTCGAGTGCGATAAAGTACACACTCACCTAGAAAAAGTTCATTTTAGAAATCATAGAAAACAAGTAACATTTAATCAAATAATCACATAGACCCAACAATCCACATAGTCATAGAAACAAAACGTATATAGAACACTCACCTACGTATGAAAAACAACGGCAAAATATCTTTCCGGATATTATCTTTAATCACCGAGAAAACCTAAGATTAAACGAAAAGAGTATTACAGCTCATTTATCACAACCAATTAGGTGCAATCAAAGAGGCTCGACGAATGATGAGTAGAACGTAATAAAAGACTTTAAAGTGGAACGAGGACATTTGGACCTGTGGACAAAAATAACTAGGGTTTCATAGACCACACATAAAACCAAACTCAAAAGGGTTATAAAATTTTCTAATGGAAACACTTGAACTAAAGACAAGTCAAAATCCAACTAGATAGACTAAGAAATACCGTTTTTGGAATCGTTTATATGGTTGAAACTTATCTCATATTCAAGTAGATATTGTAGACTAATTGTCTTAATGAAATTCATGAAAAAGAGAGGACAAAATACTCAAGAAAATCCTAAACTACTCCTCTTTATTTGGTAAGAGTAAGTAAACATTTGGAGTTTCCAATTGAAGAAGGATCATGTTTTTAAGATGGAAAAACGGTCATAGTATTATACAAGTTCAAATAGAACTTAGCTTTCGGGCGAAAATTTGGGCAGCATGCCCTTTGTGTTTACCTAATTTTCCAGCCATTTATGGCTTCATGATTTTTTTCTCAGCCAAACCCAAAGTCATGTACAGCACAAACTCATCATAATAGCCATTTCATAGGCTCAAGACAATATAAGAACAAAAATCAAAGTAATAACAAGTGCGGAAATGCAATTTGACAAAAGACAGTTTTGACGGGTTCATGCATAATGGTCACAACCGGAGTTACACTTATCGGATTGGGATGAACATTATGCCGTTTCGAAGCTAAGACACAGGGTTACAACATTCATGAAGGTCTCTTAGTCCAGTTCCTAATGTAACTTAGTCAAATTCTCAAATTACTAAACCAGAAACCAATTCGTCGGCTGTTTAAACGTAGAACACTGTAATGGACATATCTCAGAGTACACAAGTCCGAAACAGGTGTTCTTAGAGGCATTTGAAAGCTAATTCAGAATACTACAACTTTCATGTTTTGGAAAAAAACTAAATCAGAATGGATCCTAGTCGAAAAACGTGATAAACTGGACTTAACTGATCACACGGACTGCTTGGGAAATACCTAAAACAGTAAGGGTATTTTGGACTTTTCACGTCTTACATTGCTCCGATTGAGCTGAAATTTTGTAGGCACCTATAAAATACCATTCTCTACAACTTTCCTTCTTTGACCTAAGGCCAATTCGGCCTCTAACATAGGGATTCAAATTCGGAAAGAATAGGATGAAAATTTCCAGAAATCTCAAATCTTTTGGTTTCAATGATAGTTTTCTTAATTCTTGCTACACTTGCTACCAAAACCCCCTATATAACCTTATATACAACATATACTAACTATACAACAAGTTTAGGCAGAAATTAATCAAACTCTAACTTACATATTTCATCCAAAAATCACCACAACAACTTGCATCACTTGTAATCAAACCCAAAACATGGACTATTTAACATCTTAAACAAGAATAAAAGGATCAAAGCCATAGATCAGATTTTATACCTCAAAAAGAAGGCTTGCAAGAGTGATCCTCCACTATTTCTTGAAGTTTTTGGTTCCCTTAGCTTCCCAAGCTTCCAAACTTACAATCAATCGGTTTAGAATTCGATTTTAGCACTTGGTTGGTGTAAATCAAGAAGGAATTTGTTTTCTCTTGCTCTCCCTTTCTCCCTCTCTTGCTCAGCCAAGATGAAGAATAAAATGAAGGAGATTAAGCTAAGTTTGTCTTATAAGAAGGTAGAAAGATAAGACTTAATTCTAACCACAAGTTTGGCCAACACTTGGCTCAACCTCAACCACACAATTTTCTCTTTCTTTCCTTGCATTTTGGGCCACATATTTTGGTCAATAAGTAATCATGAGAGGGAAGATATTTTGCTCAATTAGTGATAAGCTTGTATGGCAAGAAAGTGGTGGTCAAGTGGTGGTTAAATCGGTAGTACCCGGTACACGTCGGTTCGCACTGTTTTTCCTTAAATCCCCCGTACTAGGATTTTTACTTCCTATTCACCAACTTTATATCATTGCTCCTAATCACATATTATTTCTCACTTAAAAGTCACTCTTAAGCACCAAATTTGATCCTTACTCGGTACCGGATAATTATACTGCGGTTACACGAAAAATCCGATTTCATCTTGAATTGAAAACGAATAGGAAAACCCTAATTTCCCATGGTCATTGGCACTTTTCTAGGGTGATTGAACCATGAATAACATGAAATAATAATTTTCAAATAATTTTCAAATAAAAGGGAATTTTTGAGAAATATGTAAGGATTTTGCGAGTCCTCACACTCTCTCCCCCTTAAAAGAATTTCGACCTCAAAATTCCAACTCGCACTAATCAGATCAAAAATAGTTCTCGAAAGTTGATCACGTACTAAGAATCATTTCAATCTCACCACAAGGATCTTTTGGGTTACACTATTTTCCAGACTCAGCTAAGATGACCCCGTCCGGTCTCTCACGTCACTTCCTAGTCACTCGATGTCCGTAGATTTCTTATATTCATTTTGGTCGGACAAAGCCTGTTCATATTCCAAAATACAAGTCTCAAGTACCTAGTAGCTAGCATCGCCTCAACTCTGGAGTACTCGGGCACGAGAATCCGAAATAAGATAATTCACATCTCGAGCTGCAGTCCCAAGAGTAAACTATCTACAATCGAAATTCCTACCTGACGTACCTATCTATGGTCCTCAGATACCATGAGAAAGATTTAAGGCCGATAACATTTATGATCCATAACTTATGCTCGAACGAACACTTAATCCTTCATACTTATTCACCACTTAGTCCAGGCTCACTCCGCGCAAAGACCACGCGAAGCAGCTATAGGTTTTATCCCTCAATTGCTTACCTTTCAAATCAAATCAAATCCCACAGTCCGGCATCCCAAACTTTAAGCCTAGGATACACTACAGAAATCTGAAGCCTAAGCTCTGATACCACCTGTGACGGCCCCACTTCCCCCTAGGGCGTACCCCAGGGTTCAGCGGGTCGCCTGCCCAGCTCTCGCCAGGACTCACTCACTATGGAACTCGAATCATGTATATACATCCATAGACAATAGATGCTCAAGTAAAAGATAAGAAACTTCTACACACCAGAAGTCTTCAAAGTTTTTACCATTCAAGTACAACCATCGAATATACAAGGGTTCTCATTCCTCATACAACCAGCCCATGCCAAGCACTAGGGCGAGAACCATTACAAGGCCAAAGAACTAGATCAACTAGACTATACAGAACGCTCGTCCTTGCTCGCCTTCCCCTGCTAAGGAAAACAATTGACGTGGTATGAGCTAAAAAGCCCAGTGAGGTTCTATATATATAAACAAGTAATTAAACAAGGAACATTAGTCATGTAATAACATTTAATCCAGAAAACATGTTCAATATAAAGCAATGATAATACATTCATTAAAAGGATACAGGCTCACGAGGAGCTATTTGTTTGTTCGTTCGTTCCCCTGACATTTCCCCTTATTCCTCCAATCGTTTGAAAATACATTTTTTTGTAAGTAGAATCCCTCGTTCATCCTTTTGTTCGTTCATCCCCTTTTCCGGACGTTGACCGGACTCCACCCATCCGACCATTGGCCGGACTCCACCCATCCGGACGTAGCCGGACTACAAGGTAATACTCGAGTATACCAAATTCACCCAGGGTCACCATATCGCCCGACCGAGTCTGCTTCTGGCTCGAGTCGATCGGTAACGAAGAGCAGGGCCCAATTCAGCCAAAAGGCTTACATCATGCGCAACTAATGTTTCCATCATTAAATCATTGAAAATTTCATATTTATTTAGGTCGAGTGCGATAAAGTACACACTCACCTAGAAAAAGTTCATTTTAGAAATCATAGAAAACAAGTAACATTTAATCAAATAATCACATAGACCCAACAATCCACATAGTCATAGAAACAAAACGTATATAGAACACTCACCTACGTATGAAAAACAACGGCAAAATATCTTTCCGGATATTATCTTTAATCACCGAGAAAACCTAAGATTAAACGAAAAGAGTATTACAGCTCATTTATCACAACCAATTAGGTGCAATCAAAGAGGCTCGACGAATGATGAGTAGAACGTAATAAAAGACTTTAAAGTGGAACGAGGACATTTGGACCTGTGGACAAAAATAACTAGGGTTTCATAGACCACACATAAAACCAAACTCAAAAGGGTTATAAAATTTTCTAATGGAAACACTTGAACTAAAGACAAGTCAAAATCCAACTAGATAGACTAAGAAATACCGTTTTTGGAATCGTTTATATGGTTGAAACTTATCTCATATTCAAGTAGATATTGTAGACTAATTGTCTTAATGAAATTCATGAAAAAGAGAGGACAAAATACTCAAGAAAATCCTAAACTACTCCTCTTTATTTGGTAAGAGTAAGTAAACATTTGGAGTTTCCAATTGAAGAAGGATCATGTTTTTAAGATGGAAAAACGGTCATAGTATTATACAAGTTCAAATAGAACTTAGCTTTCGGGCGAAAATTTGGGCAGCATGCCCTTTGTGTTTACCTAATTTTCCAGCCATTTATGGCTTCATGATTTTTTTCTCAGCCAAACCCAAAGTCATGTACAGCACAAACTCATCATAATAGCCATTTCATAGGCTCAAGACAATATAAGAACAAAAATCAAAGTAATAACAAGTGCGGAAATGCAATTTGACAAAAGACAGTTTTGACGGGTTCATGCATAATGGTCACAACCGGAGTTACACTTATCGGATTGGGATGAACATTATGCCGTTTCGAAGCTAAGACACAGGGTTACAACATTCATGAAGGTCTCTTAGTCCAGTTCCTAATGTAACTTAGTCAAATTCTCAAATTACTAAACCAGAAACCAATTCGTCGGCTGTTTAAACGTAGAACACTGTAATGGACATATCTCAGAGTACACAAGTCCGAAACAGGTGTTCTTAGAGGCATTTGAAAGCTAATTCAGAATACTACAACTTTCATGTTTTGGAAAAAAACTAAATCAGAATGGATCCTAGTCGAAAAACGTGATAAACTGGACTTAACTGATCACACGGACTGCTTGGGAAATACCTAAAACAGTAAGGGTATTTTGGACTTTTCACGTCTTACATTGCTCCGATTGAGCTGAAATTTTGTAGGCACCTATAAAATACCATTCTCTACAACTTTCCTTCTTTTACCTAAGGCCAATTCGGCCTCTAACATAGGGATTCAAATTCGGAAAGAATAGGATGAAAATTTCCAGAAATCTCAAATCTTTTGGTTTCAATGATAGTTTTCTTAATTCTTGCTACACTTGCTACCAAAACCCCCTATATAACCTTATATACAACATATACTAACTATACAACAAGTTTAGGCAGAAATTAATCAAACTCTAACTTACATATTTCATCCAAAAATCACCACAACAACTTGCATCACTTGTAATCAAACCAAAAACATGGACTATTTAACATCTTAAACAAGAATAAAAGTGTAAGTCCCACAGACAACCAAGAGGGGGGGGTGAATTGGTTGATTAAAATCTTAACCAAGTTTATGCACTTTTTCTTTAATGAAAATTTACCTTCCTTTTTAGTAATGATCAACCAAGTAGATTAGAAGACAATAGCAATATTAATCAGAGAAGCAAGTATAGATAAGCAATGAAGATTTTATTAAACAGAAATATAAAATAGAGAAACAAACCAAGTGTCTACCAAGCTTTACCCAAACTTGAAGACCAAACACTAGGAAGAGCAACTTCTCTTTGATGAACGAAGATCAACTAGATGTACAATGGAGGGAGCTCTTCCTCCTTGCCCTAAGCCTCACTTAGTCAAGCTAGGAAGTTTTACAATCACTCAAAAAACCCTCAACAAAGCTACACTAAAGATCTTTTCAACCACAAAAGAAATGCTCAACAGAAATTCACACCACTTTAATACAAATCTGCTTTGGAGACGATTTTCTAGCTAAAATATCTCTTGAGAACTTGTAAACAAAGTGAGCAAAAGTCCCTACTTCGTTCAGACCAGTTTGATTTTAAAGGGATCCAGAAATGGGATTCATCAATGCTTCCAACGGATAGAAGGCAGCTGAAGAGTCAACTAGCCGTTGGGGCTGTCGGACGTCCGACGATCGAATCATCGTCCGAACCAATCGTCCGATGATAGCCAAGTTGAGGTTCGGACGTCCGATAAGTTCTTTGTCGTCCGTCAGCACAGCGTCCGACCTTGGGCCGAGAGCTAGCAAGTTATCTTGGAATTTTTCGGACGTCCGATGCGGTTGATTAGCGTCCGATGGCAAGCGTCCGATCCTTCCGGACGTCCGATGCTTCCATGTGAGCGTCCGACGGTGCTTCCTTCCTGATGTTCTTTATCTTTTCGGACGTCCGATAGTTTCCTTTCGGCCGTCCGACCTGATTGTCCTGTTTTTGCTTCTCATTTTGGTTGTTTTACATTTCATGACATATTTGAACCTGATTCTTGGATAGACAAAAAACACTTGTATTTGAGGAAGGTTAGACAAATATTTCAAAGTACCAAGAATGACAAACTAGACATACTTAAAAGACAATATCTTTGATCGAAAACAAAACAATGACTAAATTCATTCATATTATTCCAATCTTGTTTGCCACATCCAAAGCAACGTAGTCAGGAGATAAACGAACATATGCTTTCTTTGTTCCAACAGACCTGATCAAAGTGTTCACTTTCTTGGTCTGTATAAACAAACTTTTGTGATCATCAAAACCAAGAATAACATTCTCCCCCTTTTTGATGATGACAAAACAAAAGTTTGAAATGAAATTGATGATTGAAATGAAAACTCCCCCTGTCTTAGTGAATCCTAAAATTTAAAAATTTTGAAAACCTCCCCCTCACTTGGCTGCCCATCCGAGTTAAACAATTAAACATTAAACAATTAAGCATATCAGCCAATCCAAATTTAAACAATCAATTCCAACATATCCTAACATCACTAATCATCAATCACCAATCATCACTCAATCCAATCATTCATCAATCACCAATCATCACTCAATCCAATCATTATACCATCTCCCCCTTTTTGTCATCACAAAAGGGCAACCAATCACATCAACATCAACATCCCTTTTTGTCATCCACACAGTCACAAATTTACACAAGTTCACAAATCAACATCCTGGTGACACCATCCAACACATCCATCAAAACAGTACTTAAAATAGACAATCATATTCAATAGACAATCATACAATCCACAAATTCATTACATTCACACAAGCAGAATAGACAATCATTCATCAAAATATTTAGACATTCATCAAAACAGTACTTAAACATCCACCAGATCATACCAAAAGAAACTTAAAATATCCATTACAATACATATTCATTGTTGAATACCACAAACACATAAAAGAGACAAACAGAATGCAAATGTCCTAAATGATGAACTAAGTGGATCCAGGAGTCCTCCGAGAGAGCTGATATTGAGAGAGGTCTTCCTCATCAGTTTCTTCATCATCTTCAGTAGCTTCTTCAATTGGTGCCTTGCCTTTGTCTGATGTGGAAGGGCCATGAGGAGTCACAGGAGTTGATGGATTCGGATCTGGAACTGATGAACCTGGATCAGTGGTTCGAGGTTCTTTGTCATGTGAGACTTCCTCAACCACAGGTGGAGGAAAAAGAAGGTTCTTTTTATCAAGAAAGGCAGCTTGTTGCTCAGAAGACATGGTGAGCATTAGGCCATGTTCTAGAAGAAGAACATGCTGTTTGAGTTCATGAAGAAGCTCAATTACCTCATTACTGGAAGAGGAAGATGCTTTAGTGGTAGACTTCCTAGGGTGAATGGGAGTGAGTGAAATGGGTGAAGAATCATGTACAGTCTTAGATCTTTGTTCACTAGATGATGCCCCCTTATATGCCCACAGATTATCTTTAAAAATAAGATTTTTCCTTTCAAAATATGCTCTGGTAAAAGCATAAGAAGATGCTTCTTTGGGACAAACACCTAGAATTGGAACTTTGTAAAATTCAAAAATCTTTTGAAGAAACTTCCCATAGGATAGTTTTCTTCGAGAGTCAGTAGCATAGCGAAGTAAAAACTTGCACATGACAAAGCCAAAATCAATCCGAATTTTTTCTCGAAAACAGTAAAAAAGATACAGCTCCATTTTGTTTGCATCAGTTCTATGGCCATCAGTGGGCACAAGCAAGTTTGAAATGATAGAAAAGGCAATCAAATTCACAGGAGCCAAATCATTCAACTTAGCATCAGCAGGTGAAGAAAAACTTCTTTTGAAATAAGTTAACATTTTTGTCCCATCAAAATGATTTGCAGCAGTAGGAAGCTCTTCATAAGAAAAGAAATTAGCAACCTTATCTTTGCACAAACGTTCAATGGTAGTCTTTAAAATGGAATTCACAGTATCAGAATCAAAGATTAGGTCTACCCCATTTACCCTAGACATGATCTCAGTTTGGTCAGTTCCTTTCCTAAGGTTAGCAAAAAATTGATGCAGCATATCAGGATAGTAGACATTGGGCATGGAAATGAGATGCGACCATTTCTGGAAATCAAATAGACTTAGAATGGATTCTAAACCTATGGAACGAAATTCAGAGGGGTTTACAGTTCTTTGAGGGATGACACCCTTCTGAGATATCCAGGCGTATTTGTCTTTCGCAGCATCATCAAAGAATGGAGGGAGAGGGACTGATTTAGGAGGCGGTTGAGAAGAGGTCCCCTGTCCAGATTCTGGTTGAGAAGTGGGTTGTGGAGTAGGTCGTGACATTTGACCCTTGATAGCTCCCCTTTTGAAGCGTTTGGATGTCCGTTTGACAGTAGGAAGATTTTCATCCTCATCCCTGAGTGGATGCTTGCGTCCGGCAGTAACTTTTCCTCCCCTTAGATTCACCATTGTTCTAAATGTGTGGAATGGAGGATGCAAATGATTCACACAACAGTAGGGAAGTGAATCGCACAGAAATTTTGGGACAAAAACACCTTGAACGAGATTTGACAGAGCGGTTATGCAAGAGTAGGGTTGTGAGGAAAATTTGGGGATTTGCGAAGTGTTACTCAGTTTGGTGAAATGATCAGGAGAAATGAAACGCAAACGATGGGGAAATGTTTTGGTTGAGTCAATTTGGGAATGGTAGCTACAGAATGGTACGAATTTGAGAGTGAGAGAAGAGAGGGTTTTCGTCCGAGAGGAGATAAAATAGGAAGAGACTGAAGCAAATAAGGAAGAAAGTTATTTTAAAAAATGAGCCGTTGCACTGTCGGACGGCCGAACGAAGTTGTGCGTCCGACAGCTGCGTCCGAACAGGTGCAATCTGGAAAATGGCTGAAGAACATCATCGGACGTCCGTTCATCCTCTTTCGGACGTCCGAAGGCAATGAAAAATTTATGATGATTTTTCGAACATTCCTAATTTTGATCTTAGATGAATGAATTGATCTAATGGCAAAGCTTTTGTAAAAATATCAGCAAATTGATCTTTAGAACTAACATAATTTACACAAATTTCACCTTTTTGAACAAGATCACGAATAAAGTGGTGCTTTATTTCAATATGCTTTGTCCTAGAATGCTGAATAGGATTTTTGGTCAAATTTATAGCACTAGTATTATCACAGAATACAGGCATGCAGTCATACAACAATCCATAGTCATTCAGGGTATGCTTCATCCATAAAAGTTGAGCACAACATGCACTAGCGGCAATATATTTTGCTTCGGTTGTAGACAATGAGATTGCATTTTGTTTCTTGCTAAACCAAGAGACTAAAGAATTTCCAAGAAAGTGACAAGATCCACTAGTACTCTTTCTATCTACACGACACCCTCCAAAATCAACATCCGAATAACCATATAGTGCAAACTCACTGGATTTAGCATACCAAAGACCATAGTCTAATATACCTTTCAAATACCTAAAAATTCTTTTTACAGCATTCAAATGTGATTCTTTTGGACACGATTGAAATCTAGCACACAAGCAAACTGCAAACATAATATCAGGTCTACTTGCAGTTAAATAGAGTAAGCTTCCGATCATACCTCTATAATGCTTTTCATCCACATGATTACCTTCTTCATCTTTGTCAAGCTTTGTAGAAGTGCACATTGGAGTTCCAACTTGCTTTGAGTCCTCCATGCCAAACCTTTTCAGTAATTCCTTGGTATACTTTGCTTGATTGATAAAGATTCCCTCAAGAGTTTGATGTATTTGAAGTCCAAGGAAGAAATTTAATTCTCCCATCATACTCATTTCAAATTCATTTTGCATAGTGGTGGAAAACTCCTTACATAGATACTCATTAGTAGCACCAAAGATAATATCATCAACATATATTTGCACAATGAGAAGGTCATTCAACACATGCTTAGTAAAAAGTGTGGTGTCCACAATACCTCTTTTGAAACCTTTTTCAATCAAGAACCCACTTAATCTTTCATACCAAGCTCTTGGAGCCTGTTTTAAACCATATAAAGCTTTAGAAAGTTTAAACACATGACTTGGAAATTTTGTATTTTCAAAACCTGGGGGTTGATCCACATACACTTCTTGATCAATAAAACCATTTAAAAAGGCACTTTTAACATCCATTTGAAACAATTTGAAACCTTTGAAGCAAGCAAAAGCAAGAAGCATTCTAATAGATTCTAATCTTGCTACGGGAGCAAATGTTTCATCAAAATCTATTCCTTCTTCTTGTGCATATCCTTTAGCAACTAATCTGGCTTTATTTCTTACAACATCACCTTTATCATCCAACTTATTTCTAAAAATCCACTTTGTGCCAATGATAGGTTGATTTTGAGGTCTATCAACAAGTGTCCAAACTTCATTTCTCTCAAATTGATTAAGTTCCTCTTGCATAGCCAAAATCCAATTTTCATCCTTTAAAGCATCATTGATATTTTTGGGTTCAAAAAGAGAAACTAAAGCAAAATTATCAATCAATTTTCTGGATGAGGAACGAGTGTTTACCTTCTCGGATGGATCACCAATTATAAGCTCTTTTGGATGATTTTGGTTGAATTTCCAAGCCTTGGGAAGATCTTTGAGTAGATCATCATTTTTGTCTTCATCTTCCTCTTCTTGATCATTATGAACTTCATTTTCCATTTCAGTTGCTGCTGGTTCAGAACTTCCTTCATTTCCAATTGATAGCTTTTCCATTCCTTCTCGGACACCTACATCATCATCCTCACACAAACTTTTGGAATTATCATCATTGGCTTCATCAAATGTTATATGTATAGCTTCTTCAATCACAAGTGTCCTTCTATTAAAAACTCTATATCCTCTTTTATTCTCACAATACCCCAAAAATATTCCTTCATCAGATTTTTTGTCAAACTTACCAAGATGTTCCTTTAGATTCAAAATAAAACATTTACAACCAAATACTTTGAAATAACCAACCGTAGGTTTCTTATCAAAAATCAGCTCATAAGGAGTTTTCTTTAAAATAGGTCTCAAGAGTATTCTATTCATCACATAACATGCAGTGTTTACCGCTTCCGCCCAAAGATATTTAGGCAACCTACATTCATTCAACATAGTTCTAGCAGCCTCTTGGAGAGTCCTGTTTTTCCTTTCTACAACACCATTTTGCTGTGGAGTCCTTGCAATAGAAAACTCATGTGTTATACCATTATGATCACAAAATTCTGGAAAACCACAATACTTGAATTCCGTCCCATTATCACTTCTAATCCTAACAATTTTTAACCCAAGCAGATTTTGCACTTTAGCAAACATTGAAGTAAAATTCTTGAAGGCATCATCTTTATGAGCAAGAAATATCACCCAAGTGTATCTGGAATAATCATCAACAATTACAAAACAATATTTTTTACCTCCCAAGCTAGTGATTTGAGTGGGACCAAATAAATCAAGATGCAAGAGTTCCAAAGGTTTTGAAGTAGATACACACATTTTTGGTTTAAAAGAAATTTTAGTTTGCTTCCCAAATTGACATGCATCACATATTTTGTCCTTATCAAAACTAATTTTTGGCAAGCCTCTAACCAACTCCTTTTTCGAAATTTCCTTTAGTAAATCCATGTTAAAATGACAAAGTCTTCTATGCCACAACCAAGAATCTTCATTTGAAGCTTTAAGACATTTTAAGCTAGAAGAATCAACTTTATCAAGAATCACAATATCTATGTCATTAAACCTCTTACCTTTGAACACAACATTATATTTGGAATCAAGTACAATGCATTCATGCTTTTTAAATAACACATACAAGTCTTTATCACACAGTTGACTAACACTAAGCAAGTTATAACCTAAGTTATCAACCAAGAGCACATTATGAACAAAAGTTTCACCATCCTTACCAACATCACCTATTCCAATTGTCTTAGCTTTCACATCATCACCAAATGTTACCTTTCCACTTGATTTTGATTTCAGCTTTATGAACAAGGAAGGATCACCGGTCATGTGCCTTGAGCAGCCGCTATCAATAAACCATTTTGACTTGTTTGATCCTTTATCCTCATTATTTCCAATAGCCATGAAGGCCATTTGAGCAGATTCTTCTTCTTCTTCAACTTCCCCTTCGGAGTTGCATTCATTCCAAGTAATCTGAAAATTGTTGAATCTTGGCTTTCGATCAGCTTTTCCATCTTTCATCTTCTTCATGGGGCATTCGTTTGCATAATGTCCAATCTGTCCACATTCGAAGCATTTGTCCAACTGTTTCTTGTTGAAATCTTGTTTACCTTTATACTTTGCGATAAATGGCTGATTCTGGAATTGATTGCTAGGTCCTCCCCTTCTAAACTTTCTTTTATTCAGGATTCTTTTGAAGCCTCTGGTGATGAGAGCAAGATCATTATCATCACCATCCGAGTCTTCATCATCCAGATGAGCAGAATCATCTTCACCTTGAGTAGTCTTTAGAGCAATGTTTCTCTTTGCTCTAGCATCCTCTTCCTCCTGCACTTTAGATTTCAGTTTCAACTCATAAGTGGTTAGTGAGTTAATGATAGATTCAATAGGCACAGAACTTAAATCCTTGGCCTCCTCTATTGCTGTCACTTTATTTTCCCATTCTTTGCCCAAGGCATTGAGAATTTTCCTGTTCTTCTCTCCCAAGGTGTACTCTTTGCCCAACGCCTCGAGATCTTTGATCAAGTCAGTGAACCTGCAATACATTTTGTCAATATCCTCAAGAGGTTCAATTTTAAATGATTCATATTTCGTGACCAAGATGGCCTTTTTCTGTTCTTTCACATTGTCACCACCCTCATGGATTTCTCTTAGTTTATCCCACATTTCTTTAGCCGATTTGCAGCCTTTTACTCTGATTGATTCATTTGAATCTAGGGCACTATAAATAACATTCATGGCCTTGGCATTCAATGTGAGGTTAGTCCTATCTTGAGCATTCATTTCAACTCTTGTTTTTGGCCGAAGCAACCCTGTATCTGCATCAAGAAAGTTAGCTTCATGCGGTCCTTCACTCACAATAAACCATAGTTCAATATCGATAGATTGCAAAAAGATAATCATTCGTTCTTTCCAGCTAACATAGTTAGAGCCACTGAACATGGGAGGCCTAGTAACAGATTGCCCCTCAACAAACATAGCATGACTGGTTGTCATCTTTACTCCAAGCCGTTAGAGCTTAATCTCAAGGAGACCAAGCTCTGATACCAATTGTAAGTCCCACAGACAACCAAGAGGGGGGGGGTGAATTGGTTGATTAAAATCTTAACCAAGTTTATGCACTTTTTCTTTAATGAAAATTTACCTTCCTTTTTAGTAATGATCAACCAAGTAGATTAGAAGACAATAGAAATATTAATCAGAGAAGCAAGTATAGATAAGCAATGAAGATTTTATTAAACAGAAATATAAAATAGAGAAACAAACCAAGTGTCTACCAAGCTTTACCCAAACTTGAAGACCAAACACTAGGAAGAGCAACTTCTCTTTGATAAACGAAGATCAACTAGATGTACAATGGAGGGAGCTCTTCCTCCTTGCCCTAAGCCTCACTTAGTCAAGCTAGGAAGTTTTACAATCACTCAAAAAACCCTCAACAAAGCTACACTAAAGATCTTTTCAACCACAAAAGAAATGCTCAACAGAAATTCACACCACTTTAATACAAATCTGCTTTGGAGACGATTTTCTAGCTAAAATATCTCTTGAGAACTTGTAAACAAAGTGAGCAAAAGTCCCTACTTCGTTCAGACCAGTTTGATTTTAAAGGGATCCAGAAATGGGCTTCATCAATGCTTCCAACGGATAGAAGGCAGCTGAAGCGTCAACTAGCCGTTGGGGCTGTCGGACGTCCGACGATCGAATCATCGTCCGAACCAATCGTCCGATGATAGCCAAGTTGAGGTTCGGACGTCCGATAAGTTCTTTGTCGTCCGTCAGCACAGCGTCCGACCTTGGGCCGAGAGCTAGCAAGTTATCTTGGAATTTTTCGGACGTCCGATGCGGTTGATTAGCGTCCGATGGCAAGCGTCCGATCCTTCCGGACGTCC
The DNA here is from genome assembly GCF_036785885.1 of Coffea arabica. Taxonomy (NCBI): domain Eukaryota; kingdom Viridiplantae; phylum Streptophyta; class Magnoliopsida; order Gentianales; family Rubiaceae; genus Coffea; species Coffea arabica. The sequence continues at coordinate 43,567,183 of NC_092320.1, read as the reverse complement.
GATGCTTCCATGTGAGCGTCCGACGGTGCTTCCTTCCTGATGTTCTTTATCTTTTCGGACGTCCGATAGTTTCCTTTCGGCCGTCCGACCTGATTGTCCTGTTTTTGCTTCTCATTTTGGTTGTTTTACATTTCATGACATATTTGAACCTGATTCTTGGATAGACAAAAAACACTTGTATTTGAGGAAGGTTAGACAAATATTTCAAAGTACCAAGAATGACAAACTAGACATACTTAAAAGACAATATCTTTGATCGAAAACAAAACAATGACTAAATTCATTCATATTATTCCAATCTTGTTTGCCACATCCAAAGCAACGTAGTCAGGAGATAAACGAACATATGCTTTCTTTGTACCAACAGACCTGATCAAAGTGTTCACTTTCTTGGTCTGTATAAACAAACTTTTGTGATCATCAAAACCAAGAATAACAAAAAGGATCAAAGCCATAGATCAGATTTTATACCTCAAAACGAAGGCTTGCAAGAGTGATCCTCCACTATTTCTTGAAGTTTTTGGTTCCCTTAGCTTCCCAAGCTTCCAAACTTACAATCAATCGGTTTAGAATTCGATTTTAGCACTTGGTTGGTGTAAATCAAGAAGGAATTTGTTTTCTCTTGCTCTCCCTTTCTCCCTCTCTTGCTCAGCCAAGATGAAGAATAAAATGAAGGAGATTAAGCTAAGTTTGTCTTATAAGAAGGTAGAAAGATAAGACTTAATTCTAACCACAAGTTTGGCCAACACTTGGCTCAACCTCAACCACACAATTTTCTCTTTCTTTCCTTGCATTTTGGGCCACATATTTTGGTCAATAAGTAATCATGAGAGGGAAGATATTTTGCTCAATTAGTGATAAGCTTGTATGGCAAGAAAGTGGTGGTCAAGTGGTGGTTAAATCGGTAGTACCCGGTACACGTCGGTTCGCACTGTTTTTCCTTAAATCCCCCGTACTAGGATTTTTACTTCCTATTCACCAACTTTATATCATTGCTCCTAATCACATATTATTTCTCACTTAAAAGTCACTCTTAAGCACCAAATTTGATCCTTACTCGGTACCGGATAATTATACTGCGGTTACACGAAAAATCCGATTTCATCTTGAATTGAAAACGAATAGGAAAACCCTAATTTCCCATGGTCATTGGCACTTTTCTAGGGTGATTGAACCATGAATAACATGAAATAATAATTTTCAAATAATTTTCAAATAAAAGGGAATTTTTGAGAAATATGTAAGGATTTTGCGAGTCCTCACACTCTCTCCCCCTTAAAAGAATTTCGACCTCAAAATTCCAACTCGCACTAATCAGATCAAAAATAGTTCTCGAAAGTTGATCACGTACTAAGAATCATTTCAATCTCACCACAAGGATCTTTTGGGTTACACTATTTTCCAGACTCAGCTAAGATGACCCCGTCCGGTCTCTCACGTCACTTCCTAGTCACTCGATGTCCGTAGATTTCTTATATTCATTTTGGTCGGACAAAGCCTGTTCATATTCCAAAATACAAGTCTCAAGTACCTAGTAGCTAGCATCGCCTCAACTCTGGAGTACTCGGGCACGAGAATCCGAAATAAGATAATTCACATCTTGAGCTGCAGTCCCAAGAGTAAACTATCTACAATGGAAATTCCTACCTGACGTACCTATCTATGGTCCTCAGATACCATGAGAAAGATTTAAGGCCGATAACATTTATGATCCATAACTTATGCTCGAACGAACACTTAATCCTTCATACTTATTCACCACTTAGTCCAGGCTCACTCCGCGCAAAGACCACGCGAAGCAGCTATAGGTTTTATCCCTCAATTGCTTACCTTTCAAATCAAATCAAATCCCACAGTCCGGCATCCCAAACTTTAAGCCTAGGATACACTACAGAAATCTGAAGCCTAAGCTCTGATACCACCTGTGACGGCCCCACTTCCCCCTAGGGCGTACCCCAGGGTTCAGCGGGTCGCCTGCCCAGCTCTCGCCAGGACTCACTCACTATGGAACTCGAATCATGTATATACATCCATAGACAATAGATGCTCAAGTAAAAGATAAGAAACTTCTACACACCAGAAGTCTTCAAAGTTTTTACCATTCAAGTACAACCATCGAATATACAAGGGTTCTCATTCCTCATACAACCAGCCCATGCCAAGCACTAGGGCGAGAACCATTACAAGGCCAAAGAACTAGATCAACTAGACTATACAGAACGCTCGTCCTTGCTCGCCTTCCCCTGCTAAGGAAAACAATTGACGTGGTATGAGCTAAAAAGCCCAGTGAGGTTCTATATATATAAACAAGTAATTAAACAAGGAACATTAGTCATGTAATAACATTTAATCCAGAAAACATGTTCAATATAAAGCAATGATAATACATTCATTAAAAGGATACAGGCTCACGAGGAGCTATTTGTTTGTTCGTTCGTTCCCCTGACATTTCCCCTTATTCCTCCAATCGTTTGAAAATACATTTTTTTGTAAGTAGAATCCCTCGTTCATCCTTTTGTTCGTTCATCCCCTTTTCCGGACGTTGACCGGACTCCACCCATCCGACCATTGGCCGGACTCCACCCATCCGGACGTAGCCGGACTACAAGGTAATACTCGAGTATACCAAATTCACCCAGGGTCACCATATCGCCCGACCGAGTCTGCTTCTGGCTCGAGTCGATCGGTAACGAAGGGCAGGGCCCAATTCAGCCAAAAGGCTTACATCATGCGCAACTAATGTTTCCATCATTAAATCATTGAAAATTTCATATTTATTTAGGTCGAGTGCGATAAAGTACACACTCACCTAGAAAAAGTTCATTTTAGAAATCATAGAAAACAAGTAACATTTAATCAAATAATCACATAGACCCAACAATCCACATAGTCATAGAAACAAAACGTATATAGAACACTCACCTACGTATGAAAAACAACGGCAAAATATCTTTCCGGATATTATCTTTAATCACCGAGAAAACCTAAGATTAAACGAAAAGAGTATTACAGCTCATTTATCACAACCAATTAGGTGCAATCAAAGAGGCTCGACGAATGATGAGTAGAACGTAATAAAAGACTTTAAAGTGGAACGAGGACATTTGGACCTGTGGACAAAAATAACTAGGGTTTCATAGACCACACATAAAACCAAACTCAAAAGGGTTATAAAATTTTCTAATGGAAACACTTGAACTAAAGACAAGTCAAAATCCAACTAGATAGACTAAGAAATACCGTTTTTGGAATCGTTTATATGGTTGAAACTTATCTCATATTCAAGTAGATATTGTAGACTAATTGTCTTAATGAAATTCATGAAAAAGAGAGGACAAAATACTCAAGAAAATCCTAAACTACTCCTCTTTATTTGGTAAGAGTAAGTAAACATTTGGAGTTTCCAATTGAAGAAGGATCATGTTTTTAAGATGGAAAAACGGTCATAGTATTATACAAGTTCAAATAGAACTTAGCTTTCGGGCGAAAATTTGGGCAGCATGCCCTTTGTGTTTACCTAATTTTCCAGCCATTTATGGCTTCATGATTTTTTTCTCAGCCAAACCCAAAGTCATGTACAGCACAAACTCATCATAATAGCCATTTCATAGGCTCAAGACAATATAAGAACAAAAATCAAAGTAATAACAAGTGCGGAAATGCAATTTGACAAAAGACAGTTTTGACGGGTTCATGCATAATGGTCACAACCGGAGTTACACTTATCGGATTGGGATGAACATTATGCCGTTTCGAAGCTAAGACACAGGGTTACAACATTCATGAAGGTCTCTTAGTCCAGTTCCTAATGTAACTTAGTCAAATTCTCAAATTACTAAACCAGAAACCAATTCGTCGGCTGTTTAAACGTAGAACACTGTAATGGACATATCTCAGAGTACACAAGTCCGAAACAGGTGTTCTTAGAGGCATTTGAAAGCTAATTCAGAATACTACAACTTTCATGTTTTGGAAAAAAACTAAATCAGAATGGATCCTAGTCGAAAAACGTGATAAACTGGACTTAACTGATCACACGGACTGCTTGGGAAATACCTAAAACAGTAAGGGTATTTTGGACTTTTCACGTCTTACATTGCTCCGATTGAGCTGAAATTTTGTAGGCACCTATAAAATACCATTCTCTACAACTTTCCTTCTTTGACCTAAGGCCAATTCGGCCTCTAACATAGGGATTCAAATTCGGAAAGAATAGGATGAAAATTTCCAGAAATCTCAAATCTTTTGGTTTCAATGATAGTTTTCTTAATTCTTGCTACACTTGCTACCAAAACCCCCTATATAACCTTATATACAACATATACTAACTATACAACAAGTTTAGGCAGAAATTAATCAAACTCTAACTTACATATTTCATCCAAAAATCACCACAACAACTTGCATCACTTGTAATCAAACCCAAAACATGGACTATTTAACATCTTAAACAAGAATAAAAGGATCAAAGCCATAGATCAGATTTTATACCTCAAAAAGAAGGCTTGCAAGAGTGATCCTCCACTATTTCTTGAAGTTTTTGGTTCCCTTAGCTTCCCAAGCTTCCAAACTTACAATCAATCGGTTTAGAATTCGATTTTAGCACTTGGTTGGTGTAAATCAAGAAGGAATTTGTTTTCTCTTGCTCTCCCTTTCTCCCTCTCTTGCTCAGCCAAGATGAAGAATAAAATGAAGGAGATTAAGCTAAGTTTGTCTTATAAGAAGGTAGAAAGATAAGACTTAATTCTAACCACAAGTTTGGCCAACACTTGGCTCAACCTCAACCACACAATTTTCTCTTTCTTTCCTTGCATTTTGGGCCACATATTTTGGTCAATAAGTAATCATGAGAGGGAAGATATTTTGCTCAATTAGTGATAAGCTTGTATGGCAAGAAAGTGGTGGTCAAGTGGTGGTTAAATCGGTAGTACCCGGTACACGTCGGTTCGCACTGTTTTTCCTTAAATCCCCCGTACTAGGATTTTTACTTCCTATTCACCAACTTTATATCATTGCTCCTAATCACATATTATTTCTCACTTAAAAGTCACTCTTAAGCACCAAATTTGATCCTTACTCGGTACCGGATAATTATACTGCGGTTACACGAAAAATCCGATTTCATCTTGAATTGAAAACGAATAGGAAAACCCTAATTTCCCATGGTCATTGGCACTTTTCTAGGGTGATTGAACCATGAATAACATGAAATAATAATTTTCAAATAATTTTCAAATAAAAGGGAATTTTTGAGAAATATGTAAGGATTTTGCGAGTCCTCACACTCTCTCCCCCTTAAAAGAATTTCGACCTCAAAATTCCAACTCGCACTAATCAGATCAAAAATAGTTCTCGAAAGTTGATCACGTACTAAGAATCATTTCAATCTCACCACAAGGATCTTTTGGGTTACACTATTTTCCAGACTCAGCTAAGATGACCCCGTCCGGTCTCTCACGTCACTTCCTAGTCACTCGATGTCCGTAGATTTCTTATATTCATTTTGGTCGGACAAAGCCTGTTCATATTCCAAAATACAAGTCTCAAGTACCTAGTAGCTAGCATCGCCTCAACTCTGGAGTACTCGGGCACGAGAATCCGAAATAAGATAATTCACATCTCGAGCTGCAGTCCCAAGAGTAAACTATCTACAATGGAAATTCCTACCTGACGTACCTATCTATGGTCCTCAGATACCATGAGAAAGATTTAAGGCCGATAACATTTATGATCCATAACTTATGCTCGAACGAACACTTAATCCTTCATACTTATTCACCACTTAGTCCAGGCTCACTCCGCGCAAAGACCACGCGAAGCAGCTATAGGTTTTATCCCTCAATTGCTTACCTTTCAAATCAAATCAAATCCCACAGTCCGGCATCCCAAACTTTAAGCCTAGGATACACTACAGAAATCTGAAGCCTAAGCTCTGATACCACCTGTGACGGCCCCACTTCCCCCTAGGGCGTACCCCAGGGTTCAGCGGGTCGCCTGCCCAGCTCTCGCCAGGACTCACTCACTATGGAACTCGAATCATGTATATACATCCATAGACAATAGATGCTCAAGTAAAAGATAAGAAACTTCTACACACCAGAAGTCTTCAAAGTTTTTACCATTCAAGTACAACCATCGAATATACAAGGGTTCTCATTCCTCATACAACCAGCCCATGCCAAGCACTAGGGCGAGAACCATTACAAGGCCAAAGAACTAGATCAACTAGACTATACAGAACGCTCGTCCTTGCTCGCCTTCCCCTGCTAAGGAAAACAATTGACGTGGTATGAGCTAAAAAGCCCAGTGAGGTTCTATATATATAAACAAGTAATTAAACAAGGAACATTAGTCATGTAATAACATTTAATCCAGAAAACATGTTCAATATAAAGCAATGATAATACATTCATTAAAAGGATACAGGCTCACGAGGAGCTATTTGTTTGTTCGTTCGTTCCCCTGACATTTCCCCTTATTCCTCCAATCGTTTGAAAATACATTTTTTTGTAAGTAGAATCCCTCGTTCATCCTTTTGTTCGTTCATCCCCTTTTCCGGACGTTGACCGGACTCCACCCATCCGACCATTGGCCGGACTCCACCCATCCGGACGTAGCCGGACTACAAGGTAATACTCGAGTATACCAAATTCACCCAGGGTCACCATATCGCCCGACCGAGTCTGCTTCTGGCTCGAGTCGATCGGTAACGAAGGGCAGGGCCCAATTCAGCCAAAAGGCTTACATCATGCGCAACTAATGTTTCCATCATTAAATCATTGAAAATTTCATATTTATTTAGGTCGAGTGCGATAAAGTACACACTCACCTAGAAAAAGTTCATTTTAGAAATCATAGAAAACAAGTAACATTTAATCAAATAATCACATAGACCCAACAATCCACATAGTCATAGAAACAAAACGTATATAGAACACTCACCTACGTATGAAAAACAACGGCAAAATATCTTTCCGGATATTATCTTTAATCACCGAGAAAACCTAAGATTAAACGAAAAGAGTATTACAGCTCATTTATCACAACCAATTAGGTGCAATCAAAGAGGCTCGACGAATGATGAGTAGAACGTAATAAAAGACTTTAAAGTGGAACGAGGACATTTGGACCTGTGGACAAAAATAACTAGGGTTTCATAGACCACACATAAAACCAAACTCAAAAGGGTTATAAAATTTTCTAATGGAAACACTTGAACTAAAGACAAGTCAAAATCCAACTAGATAGACTAAGAAATACCGTTTTTGGAATCGTTTATATGGTTGAAACTTATCTCATATTCAAGTAGATATTGTAGACTAATTGTCTTAATGAAATTCATGAAAAAGAGAGGACAAAATACTCAAGAAAATCCTAAACTACTCCTCTTTATTTGGTAAGAGTAAGTAAACATTTGGAGTTTCCAATTGAAGAAGGATCATGTTTTTAAGATGGAAAAACGGTCATAGTATTATACAAGTTCAAATAGAACTTAGCTTTCGGGCGAAAATTTGGGCAGCATGCCCTTTGTGTTTACCTAATTTTCCAGCCATTTATGGCTTCATGATTTTTTTCTCAGCCAAACCCAAAGTCATGTACAGCACAAACTCATCATAATAGCCATTTCATAGGCTCAAGACAATATAAGAACAAAAATCAAAGTAATAACAAGTGCGGAAATGCAATTTGACAAAAGACAGTTTTGACGGGTTCATGCATAATGGTCACAACCGGAGTTACACTTATCGGATTGGGATGAACATTATGCCGTTTCGAAGCTAAGACACAGGGATACAACATTCATGAAGGTCTCTTAGTCCAGTTCCTAATGTAACTTAGTCAAATTCTCAAATTACTAAACCAGAAACCAATTCGTCGGCTGTTTAAACGTAGAACACTGTAATGGACATATCTCAGAGTACACAAGTCCGAAACAGGTGTTCTTAGAGGCATTTGAAAGCTAATTCAGAATACTACAACTTTCATGTTTTGGAAAAAAACTAAATCAGAATGGATCCTAGTCGAAAAACGTGATAAACTGGACTTAACTGATCACACGGACTGCTTGGGAAATACCTAAAACAGTAAGGGTATTTTGGACTTTTCACGTCTTACATTGCTCCGATTGAGCTGAAATTTTGTAGGCACCTATAAAATACCATTCTCTACAACTTTCCTTCTTTGACCTAAGGCCAATTCGGCCTCTAACATAGGGATTCAAATTCGGAAAGAATAGGATGAAAATTTCCAGAAATCTCAAATCTTTTGGTTTCAATGATAGTTTTCTTAATTCTTGCTACACTTGCTACCAAAACCCCCTATATAACCTTATATACAACATATACTAACTATACAACAAGTTTAGGCAGAAATTAATCAAACTCTAACTTACATATTTCATCCAAAAATCACCACAACAACTTGCATCACTTGTAATCAAACCCAAAACATGGACTATTTAACATCTTAAACAAGAATAAAAGGATCAAAGCCATAGATCAGATTTTATACCTCAAAAAGAAGGCTTGCAAGAGTGATCCTCCACTATTTCTTGAAGTTTTTGGTTCCCTTAGCTTCCCAAGCTTCCAAACTTACAATCAATCGGTTTAGAATTCGATTTTAGCACTTGGTTGGTGTAAATCAAGAAGGAATTTGTTTTCTCTTGCTCTCCCTTTCTCCCTCTCTTGCTCAGCCAAGATGAAGAATAAAATGAAGGAGATTAAGCTAAGTTTGTCTTATAAGAAGGTAGAAAGATAAGACTTAATTCTAACCACAAGTTTGGCCAACACTTGGCTCAACCTCAACCACACAATTTTCTCTTTCTTTCCTTGCATTTTGGGCCACATATTTTGGTCAATAAGTAATCATGAGAGGGAAGATATTTTGCTCAATTAGTGATAAGCTTGTATGGCAAGAAAGTGGTGGTCAAGTGGTGGTTAAATCGGTAGTACCCGGTACACGTCGGTTCGCACTGTTTTTCCTTAAATCCCCCGTACTAGGATTTTTACTTCCTATTCACCAACTTTATATCATTGCTCCTAATCACATATTATTTCTCACTTAAAAGTCACTCTTAAGCACCAAATTTGATCCTTACTCGGTACCGGATAATTATACTGCGGTTACACGAAAAATCCGATTTCATCTTGAATTGAAAACGAATAGGAAAACCCTAATTTCCCATGAATAATATCTATATTAACATGAGTGCATTAGAGGTTTAGTGCACTAGTGAACCAAACGCGCGAGAAATCAAGTCCAAACGCACCCTAAATTACACTATTTCGAGTTGACTTTGAGGTGCATTTTGCACCACACAAAGAATCTTCCTTTGGAAGCCAATTGCATCAGCACTCTCTCTCTCTCTTCACCTCACTTGGCCGAACAACAAGAAGGAGAAGAGCTCTCCATTGTCTTCATTTTTCATCTTCAATCCATGCACCAAAATCCACCCAAATCACACCAAACTTGGAGATCTCTTAGCAAACCACTTGGAGACTACATTTAGCTAACAAAAGGCTGCATCTTCACGGTTTCTTGGAGCTTCAAGAGGGCCGAAATTTTCTGGTCTTGCACACCTAAGGAAGAGGTAATGATCAACCCATGAATTCTTGTCTTTTGGAGGTTATATAGCAAGATTAAGCTCATGCATGCACTTAGTTACTTGTTTTTGGTGTAAAAATGTGATTGTGGGCTCTTGGAATTCCCACACTTGGGTTGTTGTTGCTGATGTGATGATTAATGGTGATTATATTGTTGGTTTAGTGATTATAATGATGCATTAGTGATGGGTAATTAGTGGAAACTTCATTGGGTGTAAGAAGCTAAACTTTCCGATTTTGCCCCTGCTATGTTCGGCCATTTCCAGGCCAAATTTTAATGGTTTAATGGCTTGGATTGGATGTTTATAGGATGTATTTGATGTGTGAAAAATTTCATTGGAAAATATTGGGGTTTGATGGAGCAAATGAATTTTTGTTCGAAACCAGCAAATCTGGAAAACTGATTCGCGTATGCTCTGACCAGCAGTAGTAATTTGGCCATAACTCTGTCCTCGGATGTCGAAATCATGTGCCGTCGGTGGCGTTTGAAACTAGACATCCCTTGTGAGCAAGCCGAACCAAATGTTTTAAGTTCGCTGTCCTGTTGCTCTGTTCATCTGGAATGAAGTGTTCAGGCAGCAACTTGATGCCCAAATTTGAACCAGATGGGTGCCGAATTTGGGAATGATTTCTTCTGTGATATTTTAACTCTATGAATGTATTTTCCAACGGCGTAAGCCATGCTCGATTTCGAGCTATAATGACTGAGTTGTGACTGAATCAAGTGAACTGCTCTGTTTTGGAAAACCCTAATGTTGGGACTGGTTTGGAACCAAATCTTGGAATGAACTTGTTAGTTGATGTTTTAGTATTAAACACTTACCAAAGATATTATGGGTGTATCTTAGACCCTTATTTCACAAATGAACCATGGTTGGATAACTTTCTTGGTTAGACGATTGCAAATTGGGAAATGCAAGTCAAAGGCAGTTTGCCTTAGGATTTTCTTGAACTTCGGTTGGCTCATTAACTACCTTACCGAAGGTATTTTTCCCCGAAATTCGATAGAGAGATAACTTCCATATAGTATTGAAACACTGCCAATTTTGGTGCCAATTCAAGTTCGTTTCGATACCTAATTAAAATTCCAAAGTTGGGGGTTCAAATCTGGAAATTCTTCTCCAGTCTTGAATTTGCTCAACTTCGGGCTACCGTATCTCGGTGCTCGAAACTCCGATTCTTGATCCGCTTGTTTTTTCATGCACTTCACTTGCAACACTAATTGAGCTGAAAATTTCAGAGGCCGGTTTGCAACGTACGAATCGTGCCGAATTTTCAAAGTTGGCCAAAAACCAACTTCGTTCTGCCATGAAAACCGACCCTGCATCTTCAAGCTCATTTTCGACCACTTTTCACTTTGATTCATGGAAAAGTGTCTTCTAGAAACTTATAGTACTCTCTAAGAGGTTTCCAAAGGTATAAAGTTTTCCAATTTTCGACTTATACCGAGCGAGTTACGATTTTTCAAAGATTTATCATAAAACTGGAAAATTTTCCAATTCCAAGAAAATAGAGTTTTTCAAAAAACTCTTTATTCTTTTATATTCTTAAACGTTTTGCTTACGATTTTCATGATAAAAAACTCAAATAATATTATACCTAATAAAAGGCAAGTTGAACCTCGATTTACGTGTAATTGAGGTTCCTTTTTGCAAAATAATTCTTAGATTGTACTAGTGTACAATCTTTCTTGATAAGTGGGTTAATTGTGTGATTATCCACTACTAATTTGCCAGGCACACAAGGAGACCTTCAAGAGGATCTCACCGTGGACACTTGAACTTCCGGAAAATAATTCTTGTTGAATTGCTCGGTGAGTGTCAAGTGTGTGAATTTTGATACTTGTTTAATTGTGGTATTTGTTGAAAGTTTAAAAATTAAGGGCGGGTGTGTACTTTATCGCACTCGTTCTAATTTCAAATGAATGAATGGAATGTCTTGAATGAATGAATGAAATGAAATGTTATGTCATGAATGCTTGTGTCGTTGGAGTGAACCTCCTCGACTTTCAAATGAATGGGGGACGCCCAAACTCATAGGCCGTCCTTAGACTCGAGCCAGCAATGGGCTTGGTCGGGGATTCGAACGAGCCATGAGATTATAAGCTCGACCTAATAAGAGGTCTTGCTTGGCATACTTGTAGAGTATCGCCCAATAATAGACTTGTGGGCCCTTGAGGTGTACGGTGGACGGAGGGAAGTAAGTGGTGATCTACGGAAATGGAAATACCGACCCGGTTGACAGGAGGGTCAATGCGGGAAGGTATACGAATGACAACGGCAGATCGAGTGGAACTTAGCTCCTGAGAGCTACTATATCCTTGAATTGTTTCTGATTACTTTTCCTGTTTGAATAATTGATTATTGAAAAGACATGGTTTTATTTATTAAATTTGGGTTTGTTATTTGACTAAGTGCTTGCATGTGTGTTCTTGGCCTCACGAGCGTTAGCTCACCCTATAGTTTTGTTTTCCTTAACAGGACCGACTCTTGGAGATATATGGAGAAACCATCCGTTGTAATTTTGTTAAGACTCCTGTTATATATTTTGACTAGGCCCTGGTTTGGGTTGTACTTTTGGAAATTGTAAACTTGAAAGATTTGGGCCCTGATGTGTACTTTGAATTTAAGTCGTTGCATGATTTACCGATGTACTGGTTATACATTAAGTGACTTCTCAAGCTTGAACGCTTCCGCATTATTGTATTCATATTGTTCTCATCGAAGAGATTAGTTCGGTTTGAAATTGAATGGAATTGCTTGAGTCCTGGCGTGAGCTGGGCAGGCGTCCGCGGATACCCTTTGGTCCGCCTTAGGGAGATGTGGGGCGTCACAGTTGGTATCAGAGCACTAGGTTAGAGGTCTATATGGGAGACATATTGGATACTCTACCTTTAAGACTCGATATGGGATGACTTAATCCTACCCTAAGTGATACTTGAGGCGAGCTAGCAACTAAGTTAGTCCTACCTCAAGTGACGATTGGGATGAACCAACGATTAAGTTAGGCATGCATTGCAGGATATTGGAATTAGGTAGTGATTTAAGTTTCTAACCCGAAAGGTATTATTATTGTTATTATTTTGCAGGGATGGCTGATGGAAACGGAGCCCCGGCAGCTAATGGGAATGGCCATGCGAATGGTCATTACGTGCCCCTTAGGACTATCTACTACCGACCTATAGCAGGAGGAGCTCGTGTACGCTACTCACCGCATGATAGATACCCTCGATGTTCGTGTAGGTTGACTTTTGCCTACCCGGACTATGTGGTGCTTGCTTTGGACGACGAGCGTCGTCAGTTGGTGGATGCCAACCGTGATTTACAGGCTGAGGTAGATGAGCTTAGGCAGATGGTTGGCGCTCAGGGTGAGCGGATTGCTGAGCTTGAGGAGGTGCTAGAGGGTGAGGTAGCCACGTCTGCAGTGGTTAACCAGGAGCTTCGGGATACTAGGGCTCGACTCACTAGGTTAGCACGAGATGTCCGTACTCGGGCTTCCGAGATGCTGGTTGATGCTACTAGTCTGGTTGAGGACGCTACTGCAGTGATTCCTGAGGATGAGGAGGAGGATCCCGAGGAGGAGGTTCCTCCTGATAGCCCTGCTATGGACTAGGATCTTGGTCGTTGACCTCTTTTGACTTTTGATGGGTACAGTTAGGACTAGTTAGGGTGACGCGAGTGCTGAGGCCATTGTATTTTGCATGCTTGTGTGGCCTACTTTTGGGCACTTGTTCTTACTTTAGTCTTCTGTGACTAGAAGTATACTTCTGAGCACCTGTGTGCTATATTTTGTGAATTGTCCCTAACTTGCTAATTGTACGAACTTGACCTGCCTATAAATGTAAATTATTGTTAATTTCAATGCTTTCTTGGTTAGTTCTAAATTTGATAAAATTCTTGTTTTCTGCTTAAATTAATTTATTTCTTGCACTAGGCACGTTTAGACTAATGGAGGGATTAAGGAGTGGTCGAGGCCGTGGACGAGCGTCTAGACAGGCCCAACCTCAGGGGGATGACCAGGGATCGGCGACTGGACCGACCCAGGGACAGGAAAACGTTGGGGGTAACCAAGTGGCTACTGCCATCAATAGGATGACTGATATCCTAGAACGTCTAGCGGAGAGACAGGGTCCTGGACCATTTAACCAACCTGGGGGCCAGGATAGAGGAGAGGATAGAGCCCTGGAAAGATTCCTAAAGTTTAATCCGCCTAAGTTTATGGGTGAACCTGACCCCGAAGTAGCGGAGAATTGGTTAGAAAGGATGACCAACATATTCGCCGCTCTAGACTATACTGAGGATAGGCGAGTGAACTTTGCTGCCTTTCAATTTGAGGGAGTAGCCCGTGCTTGGTGGGATTTGATAAAAGGAAAATGGGAAAGAGCTCAAACCCCTTGGACTTGGGAGAATTTCACAAGGGAGTTTAATGAAAAGTTTCTTCCGCCCTTGATCCAAGAGAAAAGGGAGGACGAATTTATTAAGTTGAAACAAGGAACCCTTACTGTCGCAGAGTATGAAGGGAAGTTCACTAAACTTTCCAAATACGCTCCTGAGTTAGTAGCCGATGAACGGAGAAGGATTAGAAGGTTCATACAGGGACTTAATGTGGAACTTCAGGAGGGCCTGGCTGCAGCCCAAATCTCTACTTTTACTGAGGCTTTAGAGAAAGCGCAAAGGGTTGAGAATGCAAGATCTCAAGTGAGGGATTTCCACAATAGAAAGAGGAATTTCCCTAGTCGCACTACTGGGCAGACCAGTAAGTTTGTTCACCCTTCTAAAAAGGGAAGAGGGGAAGGGGGAACGAGAACTGCTGGAGCTTCTAGGGGAGCTCTATCTAGGGGAGGTCGTGGCGGGACGACTCAAGCTAGGGGAGCACCATCTGTTGGATCGACTGTGACCCCTCAAGTTACTTGTGGGTATTGTGGTAAACCCAACCACTCTGAGAATGACTGCTGGAGAAAGCTGGGAAAATGCTTACTGTGTGGGAGCACTGAGCATCAGATTGCAAGTTGTCCGAAATCGTCAAAGACAGGGGGAAGCCTGCAGAGACCTGAAAAATCAACCTCTAAGCAGACCAGTGCCGGAGGGAGTCGACCGAAAGTACCGGCTAGGGTCTACGCATTGGACTATCCACAAGCTCCAGATGCGACCGAAGTGGTCGAAGGTACAATTCCAATCTTTCACCGCCTAGCTAGGGTTTTAATTGATCCGGGTGCAACGCACTCTTTTGTAAACCCTGATTTCATGAGTGGAATAGACTTGAAGCCAATTAAGTTACCATATGACTTGGAGGTTAAAACACCCACTGGGGACAAAAGTCTAATTGCTAATATGGTGTATAAGAATAGTGAAATTTGCGTGAGGGAAAGAAAATTGCTGGCCGATTTGATAGGCTTAGCGATTAAAGGATATGATGTGATCCTAGGGATGGATTGGTTAGCCCGTTATAATGCTCAACTGAATTGTAGGACGAAAATGGTAGAATTGTGTATTCCAGGGGAAGCAACCTTGAAATTGGATGTGAGGGGTAAGTTAGCCTCGTCTGCACTTATTTCGGGAATTCGGGCTAGAAAGTTGTTAAGTAAAGGAGCTCAAGGGTATTTGGCTTTTCTTATTAATACTCCTAGCGATAAGGTGAATCTGGAGGACACACCGGTAGTAAAAGAATTTTCTGATGTTTTTCCTGAAGAATTGGAGTCTCTACCTCCGGAACGGGAAATAGCTTTTAAAATTGATTTAACTCCGGGAACAGCACCTATATCAAGGACACCATACAGGATGGCTCCAGCTGAGTTGAAGGAGTTGAAGTTACAATTACAGGATTTGTTGGAACGAGGTTTTATACGAGAGAGTGATTCTCCGTGGGGAGCCCCAGTTTTGTTTGTAAAGAAGAAAGATGGGAGTTTGAGGTTATGTATAGATTATCGAGGTTTAAATGATGTTACGATTAAGAATAAATACCCACTACCCCACATCGATGAACTGTTTGATCAATTGCAAGGGGCGGTAGTGTTTTCAAAGTTGGATCTAAGGCAAGGTTACTATCAATTGAGGATTTTGGAAAAGGACATACCTAAGACTGCTTTCAACTCGAGGTATGGGCACTTCGAGTTTGCAGTGATGCCTTTTGGGTTAACCAATGCACCTGCCGCTTTCATGGATTTAATGCATAGGGTTTTTAAGCCTTACTTGGATCAATTTGTGGTGATTTTCATTGATGACATTTTAGTGTATTCTAAGAATGTGAAAGATCACGAGAAACATTTGAGAATTGTTTTACAAATCTTGAGGGAACATCAGTTATATGCTAAGTTTAGCAAGTGTGAATTCTGGCTGAAGGAAGTGACTTTCCTAGGGCATATAATTTCTAAGGATGGAATTAAAGTGGATCCAGCTAAAGTGGAAGCTGTTTCGAAATGGAAACGACCGGAAAACCCAACGGAAGTTCGGAGTTTTATAGGATTGGCAGGATATTACCGGAGATTCATCCAGGATTTTTCGAAAATTGCTGGACCTATGACTGAGTTGACCAAGAAAAATGGAAAGTTTATTTGGAGTTCTAAGTGTGAAGGAAGTTTTCAGGAGTTGAAAAGACGGCTGACTAGAGCGCCTGTTCTAGCTCTACCAAATGGACATGATAGTTTTGTGGTTTACACAGATGCATCTAAGGAAGGTTTGGGATGTGTTTTGATGCAAAATGATAAAGTGATAGCTTATGCCTCTAGAAAATTGAAGCCGCATGAAGGGAACTATCCGACCCATGATTTGGAGTTAGCGGCTGTGGTCTTTGCTTTGAAGAAATGGAGACACTATTTATACGGAGTGACATTTGAGGTTTTTACAGATCACAAAAGCCTTAAGTACTTATTTTCTCAGAAGGAGCTGAATTTAAGGCAACGTAGATGGATGGAATTTTTGGAAGATTATGACTGCACGATTAAGTACCATCCTGGGAAGGCCAATGTAGTGGCCGATGCTTTGAGCCGTCAGGTACAAATGGCTGGATTGATGGTTAAGGAATTTCGATTGTTGGAAGAAGTTAGCTATTGGAATCCCCGATTAGAACCAAGGAAAGTGATTTTGGGGAACATTGTGATAACCTCCACTTTATTGGGACGTATTAAGGAATCTCAGGAAAAGGACCCTGAAATGCAAAAGTTGGTGGAGAAAGTCAAGATGGGAGACCAGACCGATTTCACTTTGGGATCAGATGGAATATTGAGATTTCGAAATCGGGTGGTTATGCCAAAGGATGAAGGACTTAGAAAAGAAGTTTTGGAAGAGGCACACCGATCAGAGTTTACAGTACATCCAGGAGGGAACAAAATGTACCAAGACTTGAAAGGTCTATATTGGTGGAAAAATATGAAGAAGGAAATTGCCCAATTTGTCCAGACATGCTTGGTTTGTCAACAGGTTAAAGCCGAACATCAGAAACCATCTGGGCTTTTGCAACCTCTAGAAATACCTGAGTGGAAATGGGAAAATATTACCATGGATTTTGTATCAGGCTTACCAAGGACACAGAGAGGCCATGATGCCATTTGGGTGATAGTAGATAGATTGACTAAATCGGCTCATTTTCTGCCGATTAATATGAAATATCCATTGGAGAAGTTGGCCAGATTGTACGTGGATGAGATCATCAGACTACATGGTATACCTGTGAGTATTGTGTCAGATAGGGATCCAAGATTTGTTTCGAGGTTTTGGCAAAAGATGCAAGAAGTGTTGGGGACTAAGTTGAACTTTAGTACCACCTATCATCCCCAGACTGATGGACAATCTGAAAGAACAATTCAAACTCTTGAGGACATGTTGAGGACTTGTGTACTGGACTTTGGAGAGAGTTGGAGTAAGTTTTTAACTTTAGTGGAATTTGCCTATAACAATAGTTTCCACTCTTCTATTCAAATGGCTCCATACGAAGCACTTTATGGTCGGAAGTGTAGATCCCCAATTTGTTGGGATGAAGTAGGTGAACGGAAAATATTAGACACGACTATTGTATCTTGGATTGAGGAGGCTAATGAGAAGGTGAAATTGATACGGCAAAGAATTCGAACCGCTCAGAGTAGACAAAAGAGTTATGCCGACAATCGGAGGAAGGATTTGGAGTTCACTGTTGGAGATATGGTATTTCTCAAGATTACGCCTTTAAAAGCAAGTTTGATGTCCGGAAAAGGGAAGAAACTACAACCAAGGTTTGTAGGGCCTTATAAGATTATTCAGCGAGTTGGGAATGTAGCCTATAAGCTGGAATTACCACCGAGTTTATCTCGTATTCATAACGTGTTTCATGTGTCCATGCTTAAGAAGTATCATCCAGACCCCTCTCATGTTTTACAACCGGAGAATATTGAGATTGATGAAACCCTGACCTATGAGGAGAGACCGGTAAAACTTCTGGATCGAAAGGTAAAGGAATTGAGGAACAAGCAGATACCACTAGTGAAAGTTTTATGGAAGAACCATGGAGTAGAAGGAGCAACATGGGAAGTTGAAGAGACAATCAAGGAGAAGTATCCAGACTTGTTCATCGACCAAGGTAAATTTCGAGGACGAAATTTTCTTAAGGGGGAGAGGATGTGAGGACTCGCAAAAACTATTATTTTATGCCTAATTTATGGCTTAATAAATTATTTAATTGGATTTTATTTCCAAGGAATATTTTCTAGTCTTATTAGACCTAAATACATGGTAATATAACTTCGTTATATTTTTAAAATGATTCGTTTCGAAAATTAATTTCCTAGAGCGCGTTTAGTAAAAATAGTGAATAGTACTTGGAGATTTTATCCGCGTATTAGCACAATAAGCTTGGAATATTGGAGACTTGTACCATGGTCCTAAAATAGGTAATTTAAGTATAAATATTCAAGTGATAGTTAGTAGTGCAATCGTTATAAGAATTTTTCGAAAGTTTCGCGTTATAGCGGTAAAATGGGCGGTACGCGTTTTCACACGCGCGACTTTATTTGAGGAACTTTAGACCCTTGTTTCGAGACAATTAAGAGTGAATAATATCTATATTAACATGAGTGCATTAGAGGTTTAGTGCACTAGTGAACCAAACGCGCGAGAAATCAAGTCCAAACGCACCCTAAATTACACTATTTCGAGTTGACTTTGAGGTGCATTTTGCACCACACAAAGAATCTTCCTTTGGAAGCCAATTGCATCAGCACTCTCTCTCTCTCTTCACCTCACTTGGCCGAACAACAAGAAGGAGAAGAGCTCTCCATTGTCTTCATTTTTCATCTTCAATCCATGCACCAAAATCCACCCAAATCACACCAAACTTGGAGATCTCTTAGCAAACCACTTGGAGACTACATTTAGCTAACAAAAGGCTGCATCTTCACGGTTTCTTGGAGCTTCAAGAGGGCCGAAATTTTCTGGTCTTGCACACCTAAGGAAGAGGTAATGATCAACCCATGAATTCTTGTCTTTTGGAGGTTATATAGCAAGATTAAGCTCATGCATGCACTTAGTTACTTGTTTTTGGTGTAAAAATGTGATTGTGGGCTCTTGGAATTCCCACACTTGGGTTGTTGTTGCTGATGTGATGATTAATGGTGATTATATTGTTGGTTTAGTGATTATAATGATGCATTAGTGATGGGTAATTAGTGGAAACTTCATTGGGTGTAAGAAGCTAAACTTTCCGATTTTGCCCCTGCTATGTTCGGCCATTTCCAGGCCAAATTTTAATGGTTTAATGGCTTGGATTGGATGTTTATAGGATGTATTTGATGTGTGAAAAATTTCATTGGAAAATATTGGGGTTTGATGGAGCAAATGAATTTTTGTTCGAAACCAGCAAATCTGGAAAACTGATTCGCGTATGCTCTGACCAGCAGTAGTAATTTGGCCATAACTCTGTCCTCGGATGTCGAAATCATGTGCCGTCGGTGGCGTTTGAAACTAGACATCCCTTGTGAGCAAGCCGAACCAAATGTTTTAAGTTCGCTGTCCTGTTGCTCTGTTCATCTGGAATGAAGTGTTCAGGCAGCAACTTGATGCCCAAATTTGAACCAGATGGGTGCCGAATTTGGAAATGATTTCTTCTGTGATATTTTAACTCTATGAATGTATTTTCCAACGGCGTAAGCCATGCTCGATTTCGAGCTATAATGACTGAGTTGTGACTGAATCAAGTGAACTGCTCTGTTTTGGAAAACCCTAATGTTGGGACTGGTTTGGAACCAAATCTTGGAATGAACTTGTTAGTTGATGTTTTAGTATTAAACACTTACCAAAGATATTATGGGTGTATCTTAGACCCTTATTTCACAAATGAACCATGGTTGGATAACTTTCTTGGTTAGACGATTGCAAATTGGGAAATGCAAGTCAAAGGCAGTTTGCCTTAGGATTTTCTTGAACTTCGGTTGGCTCATTAACTACCTTACCGAAGGTATTTTTCCCCGAAATTCGATAGAGAGATAACTTCCATATAGTATTGAAACACTGCCAATTTTGGTGCCAATTCAAGTTCGTTTCGATACCTAATTAAAATTCCAAAGTTGGGGGTTCAAATCTGGAAATTCTTCTCCAGTCTTGAATTTGCTCAACTTCGGGCTACCGTATCTCGGTGCTCGAAACTCCGATTCTTGATCCGCTTGTTTTTTCATGCACTTCACTTGCAACACTAATTGAGCTGAAAATTTCAGAGGCCGGTTTGCAACGTACGAATCGTGCCGAATTTTCAAAGTTGGCCAAAAACCAACTTCGTTCTGCCATGAAAACCGACCCTGCATCTTCAAGCTCATTTTCGACCACTTTTCACTTTGATTCATGGAAAAGTGTCTTCTAGAAACTTATAGTACTCTCTAAGAGGTTTCCAACGGTATAAAGTTTTCCAATTTTCGACTTATACCGAGCGAGTTACGATTTTTCAAAGATTTATCATAAAACTGGAAAATTTTCCAATTCCAAGAAAATAGAGTTTTTCAAAAAACTCTTTATTCTTTTATATTCTTAAACGTTTTGCTTACGATTTTCATGATAAAAAACTCAAATAATATTATACCTAATAAAAGGCAAGTTGAACCTCGATTTACGTGTAATTGAGGTTCCTTTTTGCAAAATAATTCTTAGATTGTACTAGTGTACAATCTTTCTTGATAAGTGGGTTAATTGTGTGATTATCCACTACTAATTTGCCAGGCACACAAGGAGACCTTCAAGAGGATCTCACCGTGGACACTTGAACTTCCGGAAAATAATTCTTGTTGAATTGCTCGGTGAGTGTCAAGTGTGTGAATTTTGATACTTGTTTAATTGTGGTATTTGTTGAAAGTTTAAAAATTAAGGGCGGGTGTGTACTTTATCGCACTCGTTCTAATTTCAAATGAATGAATGGAATGTCTTGAATGAATGAATGAAATGAAATGTTATGTCATGAATGCTTGTGTCGTTGGAGTGAACCTCCTCGACTTTCAAATGAATGGGGGACGCCCAAACTCATAGGCCGTCCTTAGACTCGAGCCAGCAATGGGCTTGGTCGGGGATTCGAACGAGCCATGAGATTATAAGCTCGACCTAATAAGAGGTCTTGCTTGGCATACTTGTAGAGTATCGCCCAATAATAGACTTGTGGGCCCTTGAGGTGTACGGTGGACGGAGGGAAGTAAGTGGTGATCTACGGAAATGGAAATACCGACCCGGTTGACAGGAGGGTCAATGCGGGAAGGTATACGAATGACAACGGCAGATCGAGTGGAACTTAGCTCCTGAGAGCTACTATATCCTTGAATTGTTTCTGATTACTTTTCCTGTTTGAATAATTGATTATTGAAAAGACATGGTTTTATTTATTAAATTTGGGTTTGTTATTTGACTAAGTGCTTGCATGTGTGTTCTTGGCCTCACGAGCGTTAGCTCACCCTATAGTTTTGTTTTCCTTAACAGGACCGACTCTTGGAGATATATGGAGAAACCATCCGTTGTAATTTTGTTAAGACTCCTGTTATATATTTTGACTAGGCCCTGGTTTGGGTTGTACTTTTGGAAATTGTAAACTTGAAAGATTTGGGCCCTGATGTGTACTTTGAATTTAAGTCGTTGCATGATTTACCGATGTACTGGTTATACATTAAGTGACTTCTCAAGCTTGAACGCTTCCGCATTATTGTATTCATATTGTTCTCATCGAAGAGATTAGTTCGGTTTGAAATTGAATGGAATTGCTTGAGTCCTGGCGTGAGCTGGGCAGGCGTCCGCGGATACCCTTTGGTCCGCCTTAGGGAGATGTGGGGCGTCACAAAATTTACCTTCCTTTTTAGTAATGATCAACCAAGTAGATTAGAAGACAATAGCAATATTAATCAGAGAAGCAAGTATAGATAAGCAATGAAGATTTTATTAAACAGAAATATAAAATAGAGAAACAAACCAAGTGTCTACCAAGCTTTACCCAAACTTGAAGACCAAACACTAGGAAGAGCAACTTCTCTTTGATGAACGAAGATCAACTAGATGTACAATGGAGGGAGCTCTTCCTCCTTGCCCTAAGCCTCACTTAGTCAAGCTAGGAAGTTTTACAATCACTCAAAAAACCCTCAACAAAGCTACACTAAAGATCCTTTCAACCACAAAAGAAATGCTCAACAGAAATTCACACCACTTTAATACAAATCTGCTTTGGAGACTATTTTCTAGCTAAAATATCTCTTGAGAACTTGTAAACAAAGTGAGCAAAAGTCCCTACTTCGTTCAGACCAGTTTGATTTTAAAGGGATCCAGAAATGGGCTTCATCAATGCTTCCAACGGATAGAAGGCAGCTGAAGAGTCAACTAGCCGTTGGGGCTGTCGGACGTCCGACGATCGAATCATCGTCCGAACCAATCGTCCGATGATAGCCAAGTTGAGGTTCGGACGTCCGATAAGTTCTTTGTCGTCCGTCAGCACAGCGTCCGACCTTGGGCCGAGAGCTAGCAAGTTATCTTGGAATTTTTCGGACGTCCGATGCGGTTGATTAGCGTCCGATGGCAAGCGTCCGATCCTTCCGGACGTCCGATGCTTCCATGTGAGCGTCCGACGGTGCTTCCTTCCTGATGTTCTTTATCTTTTCGGACGTCCGATAGTTTCCTTTCGGCCGTCCGACCTGATTGTCCTGTTTTTGCTTCTCATTTTGGTTGTTTTACATTTCATGACATATTTGAACCTGATTCTTGGATAGACAAAAAACACTTGTATTTGAGGAAGGTTAGACAAATATTTCAAAGTACCAAGAATGACAAACTAGACATACTTAAAAGACAATATCTTTGATCGAAAACAAAACAATGACTAAATTCATTCATATTATTCCAATCTTGTTTGCCACATCCAAAGCAACGTAGTCAGGAGATAAACGAACATATGCTTTCTTTGTTCCAACAGACCTGATCAAAGTGTTCACTTTCTTGGTCTGTATAAACAAACTTTTGTGATCATCAAAACCAAGAATAACATTCTCCCCCTTTTTGATGATGACAAAACAAAAGTTTGAAATGAAATTGATGATTGAAATGAAAACTCCCCCTGTCTTAGTGAATCCTAAAATTTAAAAATTTTGAAAACCTCCCCCTCACTTGGCTGCCCATCCGAGTTAAACAATTAAACATTAAACAATTAAGCATATCAGCCAATCCAAATTTAAACAATCAATTCCAACATATCCTAACATCACTAATCATCAATCACCAATCATCACTCAATCCAATCATTCATCAATCACCAATCATCACTCAATCCAATCATTATACCATCTCCCCCTTTTTGTCATCACAAAAGGGCAACCAATCACATCAACATCAACATCCCTTTTTGTCATCCACACAGTCACAAATTTACACAAGTTCACAAATCAACATCCTGGTGACACCATCCAACACATCCATCAAAACAGTACTTAAAATAGACAATCATATTCAATAGACAATCATACAATCCACAAATTCATTACATTCACACAAGCAGAATAGACAATCATTCATCAAAATATTTAGACATTCATCAAAACAGTACTTAAACATCCACCAGATCATACCAAAAGAAACTTAAAATATCCATTACAATACATATTCATTGTTGAATACCACAAACACATAAAAGAGACAAACAGAATGCAAATGTCCTAAATGATGAACTAAGTGGATCCAGGAGTCCTCCGAGAGAGCTGATATTGAGAGAGGTCTTCCTCATCAGTTTCTTCATCATCTTCAGTAGCTTCTTCAATTGGTGCCTTGCCTTTGTCTGATGTGGAAGGGCCATGAGGAGTCACAGGAGTTGATGGATTCGGATCTGGAACTGATGAACCTGGATCAGTGGTTCGAGGTTCTTTGTCATGTGAGACTTCCTCAACCACAGGTGGAGGAAAAAGAAGGTTCTTTTTATCAAGAAAGGCAGCTTGTTGCTCAGAAGACATGGTGAGCATTAGGCCATGTTCTAGAAGAAGAACATGCTGTTTGAGTTCATGAAGAATCTCAATTACCTCATTACTGGAAGAGGAAGATGCTTTAGTGGTAGACTTCCTAGGGTGAATGGGAGTGAGTGAAATGGGTGAAGAATCATGTACAGTCTTAGATCTTTGTTCACTAGATGATGCCCCCTTATATGCCCACAGATTATCTTTAAAAATAAGATTTTTCCTTTCAAAATATGCTCTGGTAAAAGCATAAGAAGATGCTTCTTTGGGACAAACACCTAGAATTGGAACTTTGTAAAATTCAAAAATCTTTTGAAGAAACTTCCCATAGGATAGTTTTCTTCGAGAGTCAGTAGCATAGCGAAGTAAAAACTTGCACATGACAAAGCCAAAATCAATCCGAATTTTTTCTCGAAAACAATAAAAAAGATACAGCTCCATTTTGTTTGCATCAGTTCTATGGCCATCAGTGGGCACAAGCAAGTTTGAAATGATAGAAAAGGCAATCAAATTCACAGGAGCCAAATCATTCAACTTAGCATCAGCAGGTAAAGAAAAACTTCTTTTGAAATAAGTTAACATTTTTGTCCCATCAAAATGATTTGCAGCAGTAGGAAGCTCTTCATAAGAAAAGAAATTAGCAACCTTATCTTTGCACAAACGTTCAATGGTAGTCTTTAAAATGGAATTCACAGTATCAGAATCAAAGATTAGGTCTACCCCATTTACCCTAGACATGATCTCAGTTTGGTCAGTTCCTTTCCTAAGGTTAGCAAAAAATTGATGCAGCATATCAGGATAGTAGACATTGGGCATGGAAATGAGATGCGACCATTTCTGGAAATCAAATAGACTTAGAATGGATTCTAAACCTATAGAACGAAATTCAGAGGGGTTTACAGTTCTTTGAGGGATGACACCCTTCTGAGATATCCAGGCGTATTTGTCTTTCGCAGCATCATCAAAGAATGGAGGGAGAGGGACTGATTTAGGAGGCGGTTGAGAAGAGGTCCCCTGTCTAGATTCTGGTTGAGAAGTGGGTTGTGGAGTAGGTCGTGACATTTGACCCTTGATAGCTCCCCTTTTGAAGCGTTTGGATGTCCGTTTGACAGTAGGAAGATTTTCATCCTCATCCCTGAGTGGATGCTTGCGTCCGGCAGTAACTTTTCCTCCCCTTAGATTCACCATTGTTCTAAATGTGTGGAATGGAGGATGCAAATGATTCACACAACAGTAGGGAAGTGAATCGCACAGAAATTTTGGGACAAAAACACCTTGAACGAGATTTGACAGAGCGGTTATGCAAGAGTAGGGTTGTGAGGAAAATTTGGGGATTTGCGAAGTGTTACTCAGTTTGGTGAAATGATCAGGAGAAATGAAACGCAAACGATGGGGAAATGTTTTGGTTGAGTCAATTTGGGAATGGTAGCTACAGAATGGTACGAATTTGAGAGTGAGAGAAGAGAGGGTTTTCGTCCGAGAGGAGATAAAATAGGAAGAGACTGAAGCAAATAAGGAAGAAAGTTATTTTAAAAAATGAGCCGTTGCACTGTCGGACGGCCGAACGAAGTTGTGCGTCCGACAGCTGCGTCCGAACAGGTGCAATCTGGAAAATGGCTGAAGAACATCATCGGACGTCCGTTCATCCTCTTTCGGACGTCCGAAGGCAATGAAAAATTTATGATGATTTTTCGAACATTCCTAATTTTGATCTTAGATGAATGAATTGATCTAATGGCAAAGCTTTTGTAAAAATATCAGCAAATTGATCTTTAGAACTAACATAATTTACACAAATTTCACCTTTTTGAACAAGATCACGAATAAAGTGGTGCTTTATTTCAATATGCTTTGTCCTAGAATGCTGAATAGGATTTTTGGTCAAATTTATAGCACTAGTATTATCACAGAATACAGGCATGCAGTCATACAACAATCCATAGTCATTCAGGGTATGCTTCATCCATAAAAGTTGAGCACAACATGCACTAGCGGCAATATATTTTGCTTCGGTTGTAGACAATGAGATTGCATTTTGTTTCTTGCTAAACCAAGAGACTAAAGAATTTCCAAGAAAGTGACAAGATCCACTAGTACTCTTTCTATCTACACGACACCCTCCAAAATCAACATCCGAATAACCATATAGTGCAAACTCACTGGATTTAGCATACCAAAGACCATAGTCTAATATACCTTTCAAATACCTAAAAATTCTTTTTACAGCATTCAAATGTGATTCTTTTGGACACGATTGAAATCTAGCACACAAGCAAACTGCAAACATAATATCAGGTCTACTTGCAGTTAAATAGAGTAAGCTTCCGATCATACCTCTATAATGCTTTTCATCCACATGATTACCTTCTTCATCTTTGTCAAGCTTTGTAGAAGTGCACATTGGAGTTCCAACTTGCTTTGAGTCCTCCATGCCAAACCTTTTCAGTAATTCCTTGGTATACTTTGCTTGATTGATAAAGATTCCCTCAAGAGTTTGATGTATTTGAAGTCCAAGGAAGAAATTTAATTCTCCCATCATACTCATTTCAAATTCATTTTGCATAGTGGTGGAAAACTCCTTACATAGATACTCATTAGTAGCACCAAAGATAATATCATCAACATATATTTGCACAATGAGAAGGTCATTCAACACATGCTTAGTAAAAAGTGTGGTGTCCACAATACCTCTTTTGAAACCTTTTTCAATCAAGAACCCACTTAATCTTTCATACCAAGCTCTTGGAGCCTGTTTTAAACCATATAAAGCTTTAGAAAGTTTAAACACATGACTTGGAAATTTTGTATTTTCAAAACCTGGGGGTTGATCCACATACACTTCTTGATCAATAAAACCATTTAAAAAGGCACTTTTAACATCCATTTGAAACAATTTGAAACCTTTGAAGCAAGCAAAAGCAAGAAGCATTCTAATAGATTCTAATCTTGCTACGGGAGCAAATGTTTCATCAAAATCTATTCCTTCTTCTTGTGCATATCCTTTAGCAACTAATCTGGCTTTATTTCTTACAACATCACCTTTATCATCCAACTTATTTCTAAAAATCCACTTTGTGCCAATGATAGGTTGATTTTGAGGTCTATCAACAAGTGTCCAAACTTCATTTCTCTCAAATTGATTAAGTTCCTCTTGCATAGCCAAAATCCAATTTTCATCCTTTAAAGCATCATTGATATTTTTGGGTTCAAAAAGAGAAACTAAAGCAAAATTATCAATCAATTTTCTGGATGAGGAACGAGTGTTTACCTTCTCGGATGGATCACCAATTATAAGCTCTTTTGGATGATTTTGGTTGAATTTCCAAGCCTTGGGAAGATCTTTGAGTAGATCATCATTTTTGTCTTCATCTTCCTCTTCTTGATCATTATGAACTTCATTTTCCATTTCAGTTGCTGCTGGTTCAGAACTTCCTTCATTTCCAATTGATAGCTTTTCCATTCCTTCTCGGACACCTACATCATCATCCTCACACAAACTTTTGGAATTATCATCATTGGCTTCATCAAATGTTATATGTATAGCTTCTTCAATCACAAGTGTCCTTCTATTAAAAACTCTATATCCTCTTTTATTCTCACAATACCCCAAAAATATTCCTTCATCAGATTTTTTGTCAAACTTACCAAGATGTTCCTTTAGATTCAAAATAAAACATTTACAACCAAATACTTTGAAATAACCAACCGTAGGTTTCTTATCAAAAATCAGCTCATAAGGAGTTTTCTTTAAAATAGGTCTCAAGAGTATTCTATTCATCACATAACATGCAGTGTTTACCGCTTCCGCCCAAAGATATTTAGGCAACCTACATTCATTCAACATAGTTCTAGCAGCCTCTTGGAGAGTCCTGTTTTTCCTTTCTACAACACCATTTTGCTGTGGAGTCCTTGCAATAGAAAACTCATGTGTTATACCATTATGATCACAAAATTCTGGAAAACCACAATACTTGAATTCCGTCCCATTATCACTTCTAATCCTAACAATTTTTAACCCAAGCAGATTTTGCACTTTAGCAAACATTGAAGTAAAATTCTTGAAGGCATCATCTTTATGAGCAAGAAATATCACCCAAGTGTATCTGGAATAATCATCAACAATTACAAAACAATATTTTTTACCTCCCAAGCTAGTGATTTGAGTGGGACCAAATAAATCAAGATGCAAGAGTTCCAAAGGTTTTGAAGTAGATACACACATTTTTGGTTTAAAAGAAATTTTAGTTTGCTTCCCAAATTGACATGCATCACATATTTTGTCCTTATCAAAACTAATTTTTGGCAAGCCTCTAACCAACTCCTTTTTCGAAATTTCCTTTAGTAAATCCATGTTAAAATGACAAAGTCTTCTATGCCACAACCAAGAATCTTCATTTGAAGCTTTAAGACATTTTAAGCTAGAAGAATCAACTTTATCAAGAATCACAATATATATGTCATTAAACCTCTTACCTTTGAACACAACATTATATTTGGAATCAAGTACAATGCATTCATGCTTTTTAAATAACACATACAAGTCTTTATCACACAGTTGACTAACACTAAGCAAGTTATAACCTAAGTTATCAACCAAGAGCACATTATGAACAAAAGTTTCACCATCCTTACCAACATCACCTATTCCAATTGTCTTAGCTTTCACATCATCACCAAATGTTACCTTTCCACTTGATTTTGATTTCAGCTTTATGAACAAGGAAGGATCACCGGTCATGTGCCTTGAGCAGCCGCTATCAATAAACCATTTTGACTTGTTTGATCCTTTATCCTCATTATTTCCAATAGCCATGAAGGCCATTTGAGCAGATTCTTCTTCTTCTTCAACTTCCCCTTCGGAGTTGCATTCATTCCAAGTAATCTGAAAATTGTTGAATCTTGGCTTTCGATCAGCTTTTCCATCTTTCATCTTCTTCATGGGGCATTCGTTTGCATAATGTCCAATCTGTCCACATTCGAAGCATTTGTCCAACTGTTTCTTGTTGAAATCTTGTTTACCTTTATACTTTGCGATAGATGGCTGATTCTGGAATTGATTGCTAGGTCCTCCCCTTCTAAACTTTCTTTTATTCAGGATTCTTTTGAAGCCTCTGGTGATGAGAGCAAGATCATTATCATCACCATCCGAGTCTTCATCATCCAGATGAGCAGAATCATCTTCACCTTGAGTAGTCTTTAGAGCAATGTTTCTCTTTGCTCTAGCATCCTCTTCCTCCTGCACTTTAGATTTCAGTTTCAACTCATAAGTGGTTAGTGAGTTAATGATAGATTCAATAGGCACAGAACTTAAATCCTTGGCCTCCTCTATTGCTGTCACTTTATTTTCCCATTCTTTGCCCAAGGCATTGAGAATTTTCCTGTTCTTCTCTCCCAAGGTGTACTCTTTGCCCAACGCCTCGAGATCTTTGATCAAGTCAGTGAACCTGCAATACATTTTGTCAATATCCTCAAGAGGTTCAATTTTAAATGATTCATATTTCGTGACCAAGATGGCCTTTTTCTGTTCTTTCACATTGTCACCACCCTCATGGATTTCTCTTAGTTTATCCCACATTTCTTTAGCCGATTTGCAGCCTTTTACTCTGATTGATTCATTTGAATCTAGGGCACTATAAATAACATTCATGGCCTTGGCATTCAATGTGAGGTTAGTCCTATCTTGAGCATTCATTTCAACTCTTGTTTTTGGCCGAAGCAACCCTGTATCTGCATCAAGAAAGTTAGCTTCATGCGGTCCTTCACTCACAATAAACCATAGTTCAATATCGATAGATTGCAAAAAGATAATCATTCGTTCTTTCCAGCTAACATAGTTAGAGCCACTGAACATGGGAGGCCTAGTAACAGATTGCCCCTCAACAAACATAGCATGACTGGTTGTCATCTTTACTCCAAGCCGTTAGAGCTTAATCTCAAGGAGACCAAGCTCTGATACCAATTGTAAGTCCCACAGACAACCAAGAGGGGGGGTGAATTGGTTGATTAAAATCTTAACCAAGTTTATGCACTTTTTCTTTAATGAAAATTTACCTTCCTTTTTAGTAATGATCAACCAAGTAGATTAGAAGACAATAGCAATATTAATCAGAGAAGCAAGTATAGATAAGCAATGAAGATTTTATTAAACAGAAATATAAAATAGAGAAACAAACCAAGTGTCTACCAAGCTTTACCCAAACTTGAAGACCAAACACTAGGAAGAGCAACTTCTCTTTGATGAACGAAGATCAACTAGATGTACAATGGAGGGAGCTCTTCCTCCTTGCCCTAAGCCTCACTTAGTCAAGCTAGGAAGTTTTACAATCACTCAAAAAACCCTCAACAAAGCTACACTAAAGATCTTTTCAACCACAAAAGAAATGCTCAACAGAAATTCACACCACTTTAATACAAATCTGCTTTGGAGACGATTTTCTAGCTAAAATATCTCTTGAGAACTTGTAAACAAAGTGAGCAAAAGTCCCTACTTCGTTCAGACCAGTTTGATTTTAAAGGGATCCAGAAATGGGCTTCATCAATGCTTCCAACGGATAGAAGGCAGCTGAAGAGTCAACTAGCCGTTGGGGCTGTCGGACGTCCGACGATCGAATCATCGTCCGAACCAATCGTCCGATGATAGCCAAGTTGAGGTTCGGACGTCCGATAAGTTCTTTGTCGTCCGTCAGCACAGCGTCCGACCTTGGGCCGAGAGCTAGCAAGTTATCTTGGAATTTTTCGGACGTCCGATGCGGTTGATTAGCGTCCGATGGCAAGCGTCCGATCCTTCCGGACGTCCGATGCTTCCATGTGAGCGTCCGACGGTGCTTCCTTCCTGATGTTCTTTATCTTTTCGGACGTCCGATAGTTTCCTTTCGGCCGTCCGACCTGATTGTCCTGTTTTTGCTTCTCATTTTGGTTGTTTTACATTTCATGACATATTTGAACCTGATTCTTGGATAGACAAAAAACACTTGTATTTGAGGAAGGTTAGACAAATATTTCAAAGTACCAAGAATGACAAACTAGACATACTTAAAAGACAATATCTTTGATCGAAAACAAAACAATGACTAAATTCATTCATATTATTCCAATCTTGTTTGCCACATCCAAAGCAACGTAGTCAGGAGATAAACGAACATATGCTTTCTTTGTTCCAACAGACCTGATCAAAGTGTTCACTTTCTTGGTCTGTATAAACAAACTTTTGTGATCATCAAAACCAAGAATAACAAAAAGGATCAAAGCCATAGATCAGATTTTATACCTCAAAACGAAGGTTTGCAAGAGTGATCCTCCACTATTTCTTGAAGTTTTTGGTTCCCTTAGCTTCCCAAGCTTCCAAACTTACAATCAATCGGTTTAGAATTCGATTTTAGCACTTGGTTGGTGTAAATCAAGAAGGAATTTGTTTTCTCTTGCTCTCCCTTTCTCCCTCTCTTGCTCAGCCAAGATGAAGAATAAAATGAAGGAGATTAAGCTAAGTTTGTCTTATAAGAAGGTAGAAAGATAAGACTTAATTCTAACCACAAGTTTGGCCAACACTTGGCTCAACCTCAACCACACAATTTTCTCTTTCTTTCCTTGCATTTTGGGCCACATATTTTGGTCAATAAGTAATCATGAGAGGGAAGATATTTTGCTCAATTAGTGATAAGCTTGTATGGAAAGAAAGTGGTGGTCAAGTGGTGGTTAAATCGGTAGTACCCGGTACACGTCGGTTCGCACTGTTTTTCCTTAAATCCCCCGTACTAGGATTTTTACTTCCTATTCACCAACTTTATATCATTGCTCCTAATCACATATTATTTCTCACTTAAAAGTCACTCTTAAGCACCAAATTTGATCCTTACTCGGTACCGGATAATTATACTGCGGTTACACGAAAAATCCGATTTCATCTTGAATTGAAAACGAATAGGAAAACCCTAATTTTCCATGGTCATTGGCACTTTTCTAGGGTGATTGAACCATGAATAACATGAAATAATAATTTTCAAATAATTTTCAAATAAAAGGGAATTTTTGAGAAATATGTAAGGATTTTGCGAGTCCTCACACTCTCTCCCCCTTAAAAGAATTTCGACCTCAAAATTCCAACTCGCACTAATCAGATCAAAAATAGTTCTCGAAAGTTGATCACGTACTAAGAATCATTTCAATCTCACCACAAGGATCTTTTGGGTTACACTATTTTCCAGACTCAGCTAAGATGACCCCGTCCGGTCTCTCACGTCACTTCCTAGTCACTCGATGTCCGTAGATTTCTTATATTCATTTTGGTCGGACAAAGCCTGTTCATATTCCAAAATACAAGTCTCAAGTACCTAGTAGCTAGCATCGCCTCAACTCTGGAGTACTCGGGCACGAGAATCCGAAATAAGATAATTCACATCTCGAGCTGCAGTCCCAAGAGTAAACTATCTACAATCGAAATTCCTACCTGACGTACCTATCTATGGTCCTCAGATACCATGAGAAAGATTTAAGGCCGATAACATTTATGATCCATAACTTATGCTCGAACGAACACTTAATCCTTCATACTTATTCACCACTTAGTCCAGGCTCACTCCGCGCAAAGACCACGCGAAGCAGCTATAGGTTTTATCCCTCAATTGCTTACCTTTCAAATCAAATCAAATCCCACAGTCCGGCATCCCAAACTTTAAGCCTAGGATACACTACAGAAATCTGAAGCCTAAGCTCTGATACCACCTGTGACGGCCCCACTTCCCCCTAGGGCGTACCCCAGGGTTCAGCGGGTCGCCTGCCCAGCTCTCGCCAGGACTCACTCACTATGGAACTCGAATCATGTATATACATCCATAGACAATAGATGCTCAAGTAAAAGATAAGAAACTTCTACACACCAGAAGTCTTCAAAGTTTTTACCATTCAAGTACAACCATCGAATATACAAGGGTTCTCATTCCTCATACAACCAGCCCATGCCAAGCACTAGGGCGAGAACCATTACAAGCTTCCCCTGCTAAGGAAAACAATTGACGTGGTATGAGCTAAAAAGCCCAGTGAGGTTCTATATATATAAACAAGTAATTAAACAAGGAACATTAGTCATGTAATAACATTTAATCCAGAAAACATGTTCAATATAAAGCAATGATAATACATTCATTAAAAGGATACAGGCTCACGAGGAGCTATTTGTTTGTTCGTTCGTTCCCCTGACATTTCCCCTTATTCCTCCAATCGTTTGAAAATACATTTTTTTGTAAGTAGAATCCCTCGTTCATCCTTTTGTTCGTTCATCCCCTTTTCCGGACGTTGACCGGACTCCACCCATCCGACCATTGGCCGGACTCCACCCATCCGGACGTAGCCGGACTACAAGGTAATACTCGAGTATACCAAATTCACCCAGGGTCACCATATCGCCCGACCGAGTCTGCTTCTGGCTCGAGTCGATCGGTAACGAAGGGCAGGGCCCAATTCAGCCAAAAGGCTTACATCATGCGCAACTAATGTTTCCATCATTAAATCATTGAAAATTTCATATTTATTTAGGTCGAGTGCGATAAAGTACACACTCACCTAGAAAAAGTTCATTTTAGAAATCATAGAAAACAAGTAACATTTAATCAAATAATCACATAGACCCAACAATCCACATAGTCATAGAAACAAAACGTATATAGAACACTCACCTACGTATGAAAAACAACGGCAAAATATCTTTCCGGATATTATCTTTAATCACCGAGAAAACCTAAGATTAAACGAAAAGAGTATTACAGCTCATTTATCACAACCAATTAGGTGCAATCAAAGAGGCTCGACGAATGATGAGTAGAACGTAATAAAAGACTTTAAAGTGGAACGAGGACATTTGGACCTGTGGACAAAAATAACTAGGGTTTCATAGACCACACATAAAACCAAACTCAAAAGGGTTATAAAATTTTCTAATGGAAACACTTGAACTAAAGACAAGTCAAAATCCAACTAGATAGACTAAGAAATACCGTTTTTGGAATCGTTTATATGGTTGAAACTTATCTCATATTCAAGTAGATATTGTAGACTAATTGTCTTAATGAAATTCATGAAAAAGAGAGGACAAAATACTCAAGAAAATCCTAAACTACTCCTCTTTATTTGGTAAGAGTAAGTAAACATTTGGAGTTTCCAATTGAAGAAGGATCATGTTTTTAAGATGGAAAAACGGTCATAGTATTATACAAGTTCAAATAGAACTTAGCTTTCGGGCGAAAATTTGGGCAGCATGCCCTTTGTGTTTACCTAATTTTCCAGCCATTTATGGTTTCATGATTTTTTTCTCAGCCAAACCCAAAGTCATGTACAGCACAAACTCATCATAATAGCCATTTCATAGGCTCAAGACAATATAAGAACAAAAATCAAAGTAATAACAAGTGCGGAAATGCAATTTGACAAAAGACAGTTTTGACGGGTTCATGCATAATGGTCACAACCGGAGTTACACTTATCGGATTGGGATGAACATTATGCCGTTTCGAAGCTAAGACACAGGGATACAACATTCATGAAGGTCTCTTGGTCCAGTTCCTAATGTAACTTAGTCAAATTCTCAAATTACTAAACCAGAAACCAATTCGTCGGCTGTTTAAACGTAGAACACTGTAATGGACATATCTCAGAGTACACAAGTCCGAAACAGGTGTTCTTAGAGGCATTTGAAAGCTAATTCAGAATACTACAACTTTCATGTTTTGGAAAAAAACTAAATCAGAATGGATCCTAGTCGAAAAACGTGATAAACTGGACTTAACTGATCACACGGACTGCTTGGGAAATACCTAAAACAGTAAGGGTATTTTGGACTTTTCACGTCTTACATTGCTCCGATTGAGCTGAAATTTTGTAGGTACCTATAAAATACCATTCTCTACAACTTTCCTTCTTTGACCTAATGCCAATTCGGCCTCTAACATAGGGATTCAAATTCGGAAAGAATAGGATGAAAATTTCCAGAAATCTCAAATCTTTTGGTTTCAATGATAGTTTTCTTAATTCTTGCTACACTTGCTACCAAAACCCCCTATATAACCTTATATACAACATATACTAACTATACAACAAGTTTAGGCAGAAATTAATCAAACTCTAACTTACATATTTCATCCAAAAATCACCACAACAACTTGCATCACTTGTAATCAAACCAAAAACATGGACTATTTAACATCTTAAACAAGAATAAAAGGATCAAAGCCATAGATCAGATTTTATACCTCAAAACGAAGGCTTGCAAGAGTGATCCTCCACTATTTCTTGAAGTTTTTGGTTCCCTTAGCTTCCCAAGCTTCCAAACTTACAATCAATCGGTTTAGAATTCGATTTTAGCACTTGGTTGGTGTAAATCAAGAAGGAATTTGTTTTCTCTTGCTCTCCCTTTCTCCCTCTCTTGCTCAGCCAAGATGAAGAATAAAATGAAGGAGATTAAGCTAAGTTTGTCTTATAAGAAGGTAGAAAGATAAGACTTAATTCTAACCACAAGTTTGGCCAACACTTGGCTCAACCTCAACCACACAATTTTCTCTTTCTTTCCTTGCATTTTGGGCCACATATTTTGGTCAAAAAGGGAATTTTTGAGAAATATGTAAGGATTTTGCGAGTCCTCACAGAACACATTTTTCTCCTTTCTCGATTTCCGTGCCAAATTAAGAATTTTACTCTTCTTTTGAAATTGATAGTCCTTGCCACGATTTAACTTAGAAATGGGACTTTTATATTCCTTTTAGTTATTATTCCAATGATTAAGTGAAAACTTCCTATTTCGATTTGTTTGAGCTTGAGGCTCTTGAGTGTGTGTATCTAAGAGGTTTTCTTTTATTCGTCTTGATCGAGCATCTAGGTAATTCGTGACTGTGATTAATCTCAGGTGATCCAAAGGATGTGATACCCTGAAAATTAGGAGGTCATTTGTAAAGAAAATACTAAAGCGTATTTCTATGGGTTTGATTTAAAACCTTATTTTGTTTTAAAAGACTAGAAACCCTAAGATTTTTAATCAGACTAACTGGTTTTCTTAAATCTCTCATATTTTACTTGAAACCCTAATTTTAATCACTGGAATTGTAAAAACCCTCACGTTTTTCTTAAAAATCCCCTTTTATTTGAAAATTATTCATTTATAATAGCCTTACTACTCAATCACCTTACAATAAGTGCAAATGAACCTAAAAAGTAGAGTTTCACTTTTCGATTTCAAGTTAGAGCGAATTACGGTTTTCACGTTTTTCCGTAGTATGATTATTCGGTACGGAGTGAGAATCAAATTTGATAGGTAAGAGTGACTTTTGGATGAAGAAATATTATATGATTAGAAGTGATAATAATAAGTTAGTGATTAGAAGGTAAAAACCCTAGTATACGCGATTTAAGAAAAATCGGTTCACACCGACGGGTATCGATCACTACCGATTGAACGTACCACTTGACCACCACTTTCTTACCGTATAAGCTCATTAATATTTGAGCAAAATATCTCCTTATTTCCAGCTGGCTTTGACCGAAATTTAGGGCTAAAATGCAAGAAAAGAAAGAGAAATTTTGGTTGGCTTTGGTGGTGACAAGTGTCACCACCCTATGGCTCTTTGATTGATTTTTTTGTCTTGCCTTCTTATCCCTTATTTCAGCCCATTTTCCTCCATTTTTCTGCTGCTTGGCCGAGACAAGAGAGGAGAGAAAGAGAGCAAGAAACAAACTTCCTTCTTCTTGAGTTGAGCCATCCAAGTAAGGACATAAAATTCTAAACCGATTAAAGTGTGAGTTGTGAGCTTGAGAAGCTAGGGGAACCAAGAATTCCAAGAGGAGGTGAAGTATTACTCTTGCAAGCTTCATTTGTTGAGGTATAAGGCTAAACCATGGCTTTGGTTCTTTTATTTTGGTTTAAGTTGTTGTATAATTCATGATGTGGTTGGATTAGCAGTGATACAAGTTGTTATGATGATTTAAAGGTGATATATGTGAGTTAGGGTTTGAGGTATTTGCTGCCTATACTTGCTATATGGATGAGATATGTTGTATCTAAACTTATATAAGTGGTTGTAGTGATGATTGGAGCAAGAAATCAAGAAAGTTTCATTGAATCCCAAAATTTTCAGATTTCTGGAAATTTTCAGTTCTGTTCTGTCCGGTTTTATTGCATCATTTTAGAAGCCAAATGTGTGAGGACCAGCAAAATTCTCCTTGTTTTATTTTATTTTATTTTTTTCGTGTGTATTTTCCTTGCTTTCAATCAATTAATCATTTAATTTTCAGAGATTTTATAAGTGAGTATCGTTTTTAAATCATTTGTTTTAGTATAAGTGCGTACATGTTAAATTTGAGGTGCATTATGGATGTGAGATCCTAGATTCCAAATTGTCTCAAATAAATTAAATATGGATATTTATAGTAGCTATTGTGTGAAAAATATATTTTACCATGTGTTTTAATTTTCAAAGAGTATTTTACATACCAAAAGTGAAAAATTTAATTGAATCATTAAAATCCTACTTTCAAAACTAAACCGTTAAGTTTAAATTAAATTCAACCAATTAATATTTTCGTGATTGTATGTGCATCCATGCATGTTTAGTACGGGGGTTTGAGTGATTAGTACCTTGGGTTGGTGGGCTTAAGTTAGTTTTAATTAAACTAAGTAAACCAATGGGTTAATTACATTGGATCAAGTAGAGTTTTAGTGTTGGGCCTTTAAGTTTTAATTTCATTAGAAGCCTAAGCCATAAACCCATTAATTACCCAAGCCCATGACCCATCTCTTGTTTTGCTTTACTATTAATAGACTTAGCTATTAAGTTAGGAGGACATAAGACAAAACAAACAAAGCCAACACCAAGAACAAGCTACCGTGAGCTTGGAGAAGAAGAAAGGCAGCACCGGGTGAGCTAGGAGAAGAAAGAAAAAAAAGAAAAAAAGAAAGGGAATCATTGGGGTTATTCATCCAACCTTGCTTGCAACCAACCAAGGGAACTTTGTTGGAGAG
Organism: Coffea arabica; assembly: GCF_036785885.1. Taxonomy (NCBI): domain Eukaryota; kingdom Viridiplantae; phylum Streptophyta; class Magnoliopsida; order Gentianales; family Rubiaceae; genus Coffea; species Coffea arabica. Next base: position 43,529,169 of record NC_092320.1, on the reverse strand, counting down.
TTGGAGCTCAAGGATACATCTCCTCAAAGAGTCGGCCAGCTAGGGGGTATGATTAAGGATTTGAGGTAAACCAATTTCCTAACTCTTGATTCTTGTGGTAAAACATATGATTGATGATTGGAAGTTGAATCTAACTAGCTAGGAACTGATTTGAACGGCTGGAAATTCGTTTGATTGGGTGGAATTTAAATGAACTTCAAGTGTTCCTTTTCTGTTAAGATTTCTGTCCGAAATTAGTCTGAAACTTCGAACATGTTGGGAGCTGATTTGGCCTTAGTACAAAACATGAAAGTTGTAGGGAATGATGTTTTATAGTTTCCTGTAAAATTTCAACTCAATCAGAGCAACGTAGCCTGTGAAAAGACCAAAATACCCCTGCTTCCCTGTATTTATCCGAAACTGATAATCAGCTTCTGTAATTGGATGTTTTGACCAGGAATACTACTGATTTGGTTGTTGATGTCTTCTTAAGACTTATAGCCTTGTGTCTTATCTTTCTAATGGCTTTGGAATTACCTGAATTGGAGTTGTGTGTGCTGAGATATGAGTGAATAAAGCAGGACTGCTAGTTGATTTCTGCAGTGAATTTCAAACTGAAAAATTCTGGAGTTTCTTTTGGTAAATTTGACCTAGTTAGGGTGAGAACTGGACTGAACGATCTTCATGAAAGTTTTAGGGCTTTGTCTTATCTTTTTAACGCCTCCAAGAATGCCTTAAAGGGACTTTGGTAGCCTGCGATATGGCCATTTAAAGGTAGTATGGTTAATTAGCCGATTAGTTGGAACTTAGTTCTGGGAATTGGGAATTTGACTAGGTTACACTGGAATTTGGACTAAATGGTCTTCATCAAAATTTTATCCCTCTGTCTTAGCTTCGAAACGGTATAAATTACATTGAAATCCGATAAGCGTAGTGTCGGATGTGTCCGTTACGCAAAACCCGTCAAATCTGTCTTTTGTTAAGTTTCATTTCCGCATTTGTTATTAGCTCGATTTCTATACCTGTATTGTTTTGAGCCTATGGAATGGCCATTGAAATGAATTTGTGTTGTGGATAACCTTGGTTTGATTGAGAAAAAGAATGAAGCCGTAAATGGCTGGAAATAGGAAAATACAAAGGGCGTGCTGCCCAAATTTTCGCTCGAGGGCTAAGTTTTTATTTGAACTTGTATATTTTTGTTTGGCAAATACTATAACCGTTTTTCCATCTTAAAACATGATCATTCTTCAATTGGAAACTCCAAATGTTTACTTACTCTTACCAAATAAAGAGGAATGGTTTAGGGTTTTCTTGAGTATTTTTGTCCTCCCTCTTTTTCATGAAGTCTATAATATCTACTTGAATATGAAATGATTTTGAACCATATAAACGATTTCAAAAACAGTATTTCTTAGCCTATCTAGTTGGATTCCGACTTGTCTTTGGTTCAAGTGTTTACATTAGAAAATTTTATAGCCCTTTTGAGTTTGGTTTTACGTTTGGTCTATGAAACCCTAGTTATTTTATCCACGGGTCCAAATGTCCTCGTTTCACTTTAAAGTCTTTTTATACGTTCTACTCATCATTTGTAAAGTTCTTTGATTTCACCTAATTGTTTGTGCTAGATGAGCTGTAATATTCTTTCTCATTTAATCTTAGGTTTTCTCGGTGACTAAGGATATTTGGCACGTTGTTTTGCGTACATAGGTGAGTGTTCCTTGTTTGTTATATTTCCTTGACTTATTGGCTTGTTATTATTGATTGATAATGTGTTAAGTGCTTTCAATGATTGTTAAAACGAGTTTTCTAGGCGAGTGTGTACTTTATCGCACTCGACCTAAATAAATGTGAAATTTTCAATGATTAAATGATTAAATGCTAGTTGCGCATGAATGTAAGCCGTTTGGCTGAACTGGGCCCTGCCCTTCGTTACCGATCGACTCGAGTCAGAAGCGGACTTGGTCGAGCTATATGGTGACGTTGGGTGTGAACGTTGGTATACTCGAGTATTACCTTATAGGTTGGTGGAGCCTGGCCAAAGGCCAGGAAAGGGGTGAATGAAACTTCAAGAACGAACGAGGGTTTTACTTACAAAAATGCAATCTTCGAAAGAATGAAGGAATAAGGGGAAATGTCAGGAGAACGAACGAATTTATGGCTCCCAGTGAGCCCGTATCCATTTAATGTATGTGTTATTATCGCTTTCCATTTTAAATGTTTCTTGAATTATTAATATTCTATGTTTAATGTATGGATTGGTTATTTGATTATGTGTTCGGAACCTCACTAGGCTTTTAGATCATCCCTTTAGTTTGTTTTCCTTAACAGGGGAAGGCACGCAAGGATGAGAGCTTGGTATAGACTAGCTTGGTCTAACTCTTTGTTTTTGTAATGGTTCTCGCCCTAATGCTTGGCACGGGCTGGTTGTATGAAGAATTGAGAACCTTTATATATTCGATGATTGTACTCCCTTTTGAGATAGAAATATATATGTAAGTTTCACACTTAAGTTTTGGATTGTTGTATGTTATTCCTTTGGTTGTATTCCGGCCTTGATTAAGGAATGACTGAGTCCCGGCGAGAGCTGGGCAGGTGGTCCGCCGAACCCTGGGGTACGCCCTAGGGAGAAGTGGGGGCCGTCACAAAATGAGGCTTAGAATAAAACATGAAAGTTGTAGAGAATGATATTTTATAGATGCCTACAAAATTTCAGCTCAATCGGAGCAACGTAGCCTGTGAAACGACCAAAATACCCTCGCTGCCCTAGGATATTTCCAGTGATCCGTTTTGGACAGTTCATCCAATTAATTGTGTTTATTCACTATGATCCGTGCTGATTTAGCCATTTTCCAAAACATGAAAGTTTTAGTACTCTGTCTTAGCTTTTAAACGCCTTCAAGAACACCTTAAATGGACTTTGGTAGACTGAGATATGACCATTTAAATGTGGTACGGTTAATTAGCCGATTTGTTGGAGCCTGGTTCGGTGAACTGAGAATTTGACTGGGTTACCCTGGAAATTGGACCAAGTGATCTTCATGAAAATTGTAGGCCTTCATCTTAGCTTCGAAACGGTATAGGTTGTATCTCAATTCGATAAGCATAGTATAAATTGTGTCATTTCCGCAAAAACTCGTCAAATCTGTCTTTTATTAAGTCTCATTTCCACACTTGTTATTAACTTGAATTTTTGTCTTTGTGTTGTCTTGAGCCTATTGGACGGCTATTGAAGTTAGATTGTTGTGTGTGTACCTTTGGGTTTGAATGAGAAAGATAATGAAGCCAAAATGGCTGGAAAATTGGGTAAACACAAAGGGCATGCTGCCCAAATTTACGCTCGAGGACTAGAAAACTATACTTATACTTTGTACTAGTAGTTATTCGGATTTTCTTTGGTTCACTTAACCTTTGGAGGGGTTTAACTGTAATATTTTCTCTTGGTTATTATTAGGGTTTCTTGGCGATTGAGAGTGTTATCTGGGAGGATACGTTGGACATTATTTTGCTTAATTAGGTGAGTGTTCTATATACGTTTTGTTTCTATGACTATGTGGATTGTTGTGACAATATGATTATTTGTGAATATTTGATTAAATATTAATTGTTTTCTATGATTTCTAAAATGAACTTTTGCTAGGTGAGTGTGTACTTTATCGCACTCGACCTAAATAAATATGAAATTTTTGGTGATTGAGTGTTGAAATACTAGTTGCACATGAATGTAAGTCTTTTTGGCTGAACTGGGCCCTTGCCCTTGTTACCGATCGACTCGAGCCAGAAGCGGATTCGGTCGGGCGATATGGTGACCTGGGTGAACATTTGGTATACTCGAGTATTACCTTGTTGTCAGGTGGAGTCCGGCGAACGTCCGGATGGGGGGTAAAGCCTGGCCAACGTCCAAGAGGAGGTGAATGAGAATGAACAAACGAACGTAAAAAATGAGGGGTTTTATTTACAAAGATGCATTTTTTTATAATTGGAGGAATAAGGGAGTGAATAGGGAACGAACGAACGAATTGCTCCTTGTGAGCCTATATCCTTTTAATGAATGTATTATCATTACTTTATATTGGACATGTTTTCTGGATTATTTGTTATTACATGATTAATGTCCTTGTTTAATTACTTGTTTTTGTGTATAGAATCTCACTGAGCTTTTAGCTCACCCCTTTAGTTTTGTTTTCCTTAGCAGGGAAAGGTGAGCAAGGACGAGAGCCCGTATAAACTAGCTTGGTCTAGCTCTTGGTTTTTTTTTGTAATGGTTCTCGCCCTAGTACTTGGCACGGGCTGGTTGCTTGGTGAATTGAGAACCTTTGTATATTCGATGTTTATACTCTCTTTTGGCATGGTAACGTATATAAGTTCCACTTTAAGTTTTGGATCGTTGCCTATTTATTCTTGTGATTTTTTTCCGATTTTAATTGAGGATTGAAGTGATCGACTGAGTCCCGGCGAGAGTTGGGCAGGCGACCCGCCGAACCCTGAGGTACGCCCTAGGGGGAGGTGGGGCCGTCACAGGTGGTATCAGAGCTTAGGTTTCAGATCTCGGTAGTGTATCCTAGGCTAAAGTTTAGGATGCCGGACTGTAGGATTTGATTTGATTTGAAAGTTAAGCAATTAAGGGATAAAACCTATAGCTGCTTCGTATGGTCTCTGCACGGAGTGAGCCTGGACTGAGTGGTGAGTAAGTATGAAGGACTAAGTGCTCGTTCGAGCATAAGGTATGAATTATGAAGTGTTATAGGCCTTAAATCTTTCTCATGGTGTCCAAGGACCATAGATTGGTATGTCGGGTAGGAATTTCGATTGTAGAAAGTTTACTCTTGGGACTGGCCAGCTCGAGATGTGAATTATCTTATTTCGGATTCTCGTGCCCGAGTACTCTGGAGTTGAGGCGATGCTAGTTACTAGGTACTTGAGACTTGTATTTTGGAACATGAACAGGCTTTGTTCGGCTAGAATGAGTATAAGAGGTTAACGGACATCTAGTGAATAGGAAGTGACGTGAGCGATCGGACGGGGGCTATGTTAACCAAGTGTGAAACGGCTTGTCGTGTTATCTTCTTGTTTTGTCTTTGTACTGCTATTGTGTGTATTTGGCTTGTGGCATGGTAATATCCACATGTATAGTACTTGTTGCATTTGATCTTGTCTACTTGATATGTTTCTTTTTGAACTTGGTGTGGTAAATTTTGCCGTTCCAGTCAATTTATTTTGTTACATACTAAATCACTTTTTGAAAAAAAAAAAGAATGGAGGGGAGACGTAGTCGTGGACGTGGAGCTAGTCGTGGCTGTGGGGCTAGGCACGCTCAAGAACCGAGAGAAGAAAGAGAAACAGTGGTCGAACAAGAACATGAACCGAGGGTTGAGGCCGGAGATCAAATGGCGATGGCGATGCAACAAATGACAAATATCCTAGCACGACTGGTAGATCAATAAGGTCAAATGCCAGTGAATCAACCTCGAAATCCTGAGATAGGAGAGGATAAGGCTCTTGAGAGGTTCCAAAAGTTTATACCTCCTAAATTTCAAGGGGAGCCTGATCCGGATATAGCTGAGCAGTGGTTGGAGGCAATGATTAATATTTTCATGGCTTTGAATTACACGGAGCAAAGACAAGTAAATTTTGTTGTATTTGAATTCGAAGGACCTGCCCGCGCGTGGTAGAATGTAATTAAGGCCAAATGGGAAAAAGAACAGACGGTATGGACATGGACGAACTTTGTAAGGGAATTTAACGAAAAGTATCTCCCACCTTTGGTCCAAGAAAGGAGAGAGGATGAATTTATTGGGTTGCGTCAGGGAACCCTGAGTGTGGCCGAATATGAGACCAAATTTACTAGACTGTCTAAATTTGCTTTCGAATTGGTGGTTACGGAGCGAAGGAGAATAAGACGATTTATACAAGGACTAAATTTGGAAATCCATGAGGCATTAGCGGCGGTTCAAGTTAATACGTTTACAGAGGCTTTTGAGAAGGCTCAAAGAATTGAGGATGTGAAAGCCCAAGTAAAAGCCCTTCAAACGCGGAAAAGAGATACATCCAGCAGCATACCTGAGGAATCCGGAGAAAAAATAATGCTCTCTAAAGTACAAAAAGTGAACCATTCACCTCGCCCACCTTGGACATTAAGAGCATTAGATGAAAGGTGTACGAAAGGAAGTCAGATTGGATCAAAGGACACTTCTCGAGAAGGTCAAACAGTAGCTCCTCGATTGGCTTATGGATACTGTGGAAAGGCAAATCACACTGAGAATGATTGCTGGCGGAAAGGGGGAAAATGTTTGATTTGTAGAGATAGCAATCATAAACTTAGTAATTGCCCGAAGAAACAGCCACGAGAGGGTAGTACTCAACAAGTGGAAGGAACCAAACCGAAACAAACTAATGAAAGAGGAAACCGAACATAAGTATCAGCACAGGTGTATGCCGTAGATCAGCAACAAGTTCCGGGGTCCTCTGAGGCAACGGAAGGTAAAAATTTCGAGGATTGCTTAATTTGATTACTACCAGTTGGAATTTCGAGGACGAAATTTTTTGAAGGAGGGGAGATTGTGATACCCTGAAAATTAGGAGGTTATTTGTAAAGAAAATACTAAAGTGTATTTCTATGGGTTTGATTTAAAACCTTATTTTGTTTTAAAAGACTAGAAACCCTAAGATTTTTAATCAAAAACCCTAATTTACTGGTGACTAATTGGTTTTCTTAAATCTCTCATATTTTACTTGAAACCCTAATTTTAATCACTGGAATTGTAAAAACCCTCACGTTTTTCTTAAAAATCCCCTTTTATTTGAAAATTATTCATTTATAATAGCCTTACTACTCAATCACCTTACAATAAGTGCAAATGAACCTAAAAAGTAGAGTTTCACTTTTCGATTTCAAGTTAGAGCGAATTACGGTTTTCACGTTTTTCCGTAGTATGATTATTCGGTACGGAGTGAGAATCAAATTTGATAGGTAAGAGTGACTTTTGGATGAAGAAATATTATATGATTAGAAGTGATAATAATAAGTTATTGATTAGAAGGTAAAAACCCTAGTATACGCGATTTAAGAAAAATCGGTTCACGCCGACGGGTATCGATCACTACCGATTGAACGCACCACTTGACCACCACTTTCTTACCGTATAAGCTCATTAATATTTGAGCAAAATATCTCCTTATTTCCAGCTGGCTTTGACCGAAATTTAGGGCTAAAATGCAAGGAAAGAAAGAGAAATTTTGGTTGGCTTTGGTGGTGACAAGTGTCACCACCCTATGGCTCTTTGATTGATTTTTTTGTCTTGCCTTCTTATCCCTTATTTCAGCCCATTTTCCTCCATTTTTATGCTACTTGGCCGAGACAAGAGAGGAGAGAAAGAGAGCAAGAAACAAACTTCCTTCTTCTTGAGTTGAGCCATCCAAGTAAGGACTTAAAATTCTAAACCGATTAAAGTGTGAGTTGTGAGCTTGAGAAGCTAGGGGAACCAAGAATTCCAAGAGGAGGTGAAGTATTACTCTTGCAAGCTTCATTTGTTGAGGTATAAGGCTAAACCATGGCTTTGGTTCTTTTATTTTGGTTTAAGTTGTTGTATAATTCATGATGTGGTTGGATTAGCAGTGATACAAGTTGTTATGATGATTTAAAGGTGATATATGTGAGTTAGGGTTTGAGGTATTTGCTGCCTATACTTGCTATATGGATGAGAAATGTTGTATCTAAGCTTATATAAGTGGTTGTAGTGATGATTGGAGCAAGAAATCAAGAAAGTTTCATTGAATCCCAAAATTTCCAGATTTCTGGAAAATTTCAGTTCAGTTCTGTCCGATTTTATTGCATCATGATAGAAGCCAAATGAGGCTTAGAGTAAAACATGAAAGTTGTAGAGAATGATATTTTATGGGTTCCTACAAAATTTCAGCTCAATCAGAGCAACATAACCTGTGAAACGACCAAAATACCCTCGCTACCCTAGGATATTTCCAGTGATCCGTTTTGGACAGTTCATCCAATTCATTGTGTTTATTCACTATGATCCGTGCTGATTTAGCCATTTTCCAAAACATTAAAGTCTTAGTACTCTGTCTTAGCTTTTAAACGCCTCCAAGAACACCTTAAACGGACTTTGGTAGCCTGAGATATGACCATTTAAATGTGGTACGGTTAATTAGCCGATTTGCTGGAACCTGGTTCGGTGAACTGAGAATTTGACTGGGTTACCCTGGAAATTGGACCAAGTGATCTTCATGAAAATTGTAGGCCTTCATCTTAGCTTCGAAACGGTATAGGTTGTATCTCAATCCAATAAGCATAGTATCGGTAGTGTCATTTCCGCAAAAACCCGTCAAATCTGTCTTTTATTAAGTCTCATTTCCACACTTGTTATTAACTTGAATTTTTGTCTTTGTATTGTCTTGAGCCTATTGGATGGCTATTGAAGTTAGATTGTTGTGTGTGTACCTTTGGGTTTGAATGAGAAAGATAATGAAGTCAAAATGGCTGGAAAATTGGGTAAACACAAAGGGCATGCTGCCCAAATTTACGCTCGAGGACTAGAAAACTATACTTATACTTTGTACTAGTAGTTATTCGGGTTTTCTTTAGTTCACTTAACCTTTGGAGGGGTTTAACTGTAATATTTTCTCTTGGTTATTATTAGGGTTTCTTGGCGATTGAGAGTGTTATCCGAGAGGATACGTTGGACATTATTTTGCTTAATTAGGTGAGTGTTCTATATACGTTTTGTTTCTATAAATATGTGGATTGTTGTGACAATATGATTATTTGTGAATATTTGATTAAATATTAATTATTTTCTATGATTTCTAAAATGAACTTTTGCTAGGTGAGTGTGTACTTTATCGCACTCGACCTAAATAAATATGAAATTTTCGGTGATTGAATGTTGAAATACTAATTGCGCATGAATGTAAGCCTTTTTGGCTGAACTGGGCCCTTGTCCTTGTTACCGATCGACTCGAGCCAGAAGCGGACTCGGTTGGACGATATGGTGACCTGGGTGAACATTTGGTATACTCGAGTATTACCTTGTTGTCAGGTGGAGTCCGGCAAACGTCCGGATGGGGGGTAAAGCCTGGCCAACGTCCAGGAGGAGGTGAATGAGAATGAACAAACGAACGTAAAAAACGAGGGGTTTTATTTACAAAGATGCTTTTTTTTTATAATTGGAGGAATAAGGGAATGAATAGGGAACGAGCGAACGAATTGCTCCTTGTGAGCCTGTATCCTTTTAATGAATGTATTATCATTGCTTTATATTGGACATGTTTTCTGGATTATTTGTTATTACATGATTAATGTCCTTGTTTAATTACTTGTTTTTGTGTATAGAATCTCACTGAGCTTTTAGCTCACCCCTTTAGTTTTGTTTTCCTTAGCAGGGAAAGGCGAGCAAGGACGAGAGCCCGTATAAACTAGCTTGGTCTAGCTCTTGGTTTTTTTTTTGTAGTGGTTCTCGCTCTAGTACTTGGCACGGGCTGGTTGTTTGGTTAATTGAGAACCTTTGTATATTCGATGTTTATACTCTCTTTTGGCATGGTAATGTATATAAGTTCCGCTTTAAGTTTTGGATCGTTGCCTATTTATTCTTGTGGTTTTTTTTCTGATTTTAATTGAGGACTGAAGTGATCGACTGAGTCCCGGCGAGAGCTGGGCAGGCGACCTGCCGAACCCTGGGGTACGCCCTAGGGGGAGGTGGGGCCGTCACAGAGGACACCAAGAAGCTGTTTTAATTTCCTGCTTTTGCTCTTGCTTTGCTCCGGATTACGGTGTGGGATTCCAAACTGTTTTGCACAAAATTGCTTCTCGAACTTTTATAACCACTGTTTGTATAATTGCAAATATATATATATATATATATACGTGATATGACTTGATAAGTGCTTCTTACATGCCTAAGTGGTCAAATACTTGATGAATCTTGTTCACTTGAATGAAAAACACTTATTTCTAGGCGAGTGTGTACTTTATCGCACTCGACCTAACTGTTGTTGTATCACTTAACTATTCAATATTTCGTTGTTTATATGTTATTTGCGTATGCTGTAGGCCATGTGTACTTTATCACATCGGCTGAATGTGAAGACTCGCAAATTCCTTATATTTTTCCTCAAAATTCCCTTTTATTTGAAAAGTATTTGGTAATTATTATTTCATGCCATCCTATAGTTCAACCACCCTAGAAAAGTGCAAAAAGTTATAGGAAATTAGGGTTTTCCTATTCGTTTTCAATTCAAGGTGAAATAAGAATTTTTCGTGTATCCGCAGTGTAATTATCCGGTACAGAGTACGGATCAAATTTGGTGCTTAAGAGAGAATTTTAAGTGAGAAATAATATGTGATTAGAAACAATGAATAAAAGTTAGTGAAAAGAAATTAAAAACCCTAGTACGGGTAATTTAAGGAAAAATGGCGCGAACCGACGCGTATCATGTACTACCGATTTAACCACCACCTGATCACCACTTTCTTACCCCTACAAGCTCATTACTAATTGAGCAAAATACCCCCCCCCCTCATGGTCATCTCTTGGCCGAAAATTGGGACAAAAAAGTGCAAGGAAAGAAAAGAAAATTTTTTGGTGAAAGTTGAGCCAAGTGTTGGCCCAACTTGTGGTTACAATTAGTCCTAATCCTCTTACCTTCTTATAAGACAAACTAAGCTCTTTCTCCCTCATTTTTTCTTTCTTAGGGCCGAGACAAGAGAGAGAGAAAAGAAGAGCAAGGGAAACAAATTTCCTTCTTGATTTGCTTCAACCAAGTGAGAAAATCCAATTCTAAACCGATTAAAGTGTGGGTTGTGAGTTGGGAAGCTTGAGGAACTAAGAAATTTCAAAGGGGGTGAAGTATCACTCTTCCAAGCCTTGTCTTTGAGGTATAGAAATCTGATCATGATCCTTGTTCCTTTAAATTTTGGTTTAAGATGTTATTTAGATCATTTTAGCTTGATTACAAGATAAGCAAGTTGTTGTGATGATTCTTGGATGATATATGCAAGCTAGGGTTTGATTAATTTCTGCCTAACCTTGTTTTATATTTAGTATATGTTGTATATAAGAGTAGATAAGGGGCTTTGGTAGAATTGGAAGCAAGAAAATGGAAGGATTGACTTGAGATTTCAAAAATTCCAGATTTCTGGAATTTCAGGATTACATTCTGCCCGGTTTTAGTGCTCATATTTAGAGGACGAATTAGGCTTGGCCTAAAACATGAAAGTTGTAGAGAATGGTATTTTATAGGTTCCTACAAAATTTCAACTCAATCAGAGCAACGTAACCTGTAAAAAGATGAAAATACCCTCACTGTTCTAGGTTACATTCCAGAGTTCCGCGTGGACAGTTTAGTCTATTTGGTTGTGTTTATTCACTATAATCCGTTCGGATTTAGCCTTTTTCCAAAACATGAAGGTTTCGGTACTCTGTCTCAGCTTTTCAACGCCACCAAGAACGCCCTAAACGGACCTTGGTAGTCTGAGATATGGCCATTTGAATGCAGTACGGTTGATTAGCCGAATAGTTGAATCCAGATTATATGAATTGGGAATTTGATTAGGTTACACTGAAAATTAGACTAAGTGCTCTTCATGAAAATTGTATCCCTGTGTCTTAGCTTCGAAACGGTATAAGTTATGCCTCAATCCAATAAGCGTAGCCTCGGATGTGTTCTTTCCGCAACCACACGTCAAATCTGTCTTTGCTAGGTTACATTTCCGCACTTGTTATCACTTTGGTTTTTGTTCTTATGTTGTTATGAGCCTATGGAATGGCTATTTACTTGAATTTATGATATATATAACTTTGGGATTGGCTGATTGAAAATAATGAAGCCATATATGGCTGAAAAATTTGGTAAACACAAAGGGCATGCTGCCCAAATTTACGCTCGAGGACTAGAAAACTATACTTGCAACTTGAGTAACGGTTAGAAGTGATTATCACTTGAACTATCGAGGACCTTTGCTACTTTGTTTATCGAGGGTTATACGTTAGGACTTGGTCGAACTTGTACCCTTAGGAAAACGATATGAATCACTATGAAACCGTTTTACTTGCACTTTCGACTCAAAAGTCATCTCCAAGCAAACATGCTATCAAAATTTTCCGTTTGAAAAGCGAGCAACTATTTCACGACTATTTCTCAAATGAATTTCAATTTCTTGATTCTTATTGAACGAAACGCTTAAGTTTCGAACTTTAGTCGATTTTCAAAGTTCTCAAGTCCACTTTTATCGCAGATTTGGACTCCAAACCCGGAGTACCACCCAGACACGAGCACTAGAGGCACTACTTTTGGTGAGTGCTTCCAAATATCTGATTGAACTCGATATTTGCTATTTATCTCTGATCCACGTGAATACGTGAGATATATGTGATGTGATAGAGCAAGGGTGTACTTTATCGCACTTGCCCTATCCAAATTTATTCTTGTTTATCAATTTCACTTGACTTGCTTTACATGCACATGAATTATATCATGCCTGGAATTCCAGAAACCTTGTGGCTAGTTAATCGAGTCGAGCCGGCAAGGGCCTGGTCGATTAGATAACAAACCTTGGGTCACTAGTAAAGTCGAGTGGAGTGTTACCTCCTCGGCAAATCGGTATACTCGAGTATTACCACCCGTGTTTCATGTGACGTTCGGGCCCGGTTGGGGGTTGATTGGTGGACGGAGACTGGCGAGAAGTGGAGTTTTCTTTTTGGACTAGTTATTACTTGAAAGTTGACGGAGTGTCAACTGCTATTCGATCAAGCTGGAATGGAGCTGAGACATGAGCAACTGTATCCTTACTTGTGAACATGATCCATACATCTCTTGACTACTTGAAGTGTTATCTCTTTACTTGAACTTGTTTGCTCGCTATTTCACTATTACATTGTTATAATCTTGTTTGCTGGACAATTTGATATCTGGAACATCACTGAGCTTTGGCTCACCCTATTAGTTTTGTTTACCTTACAGGGGTACGAGTGACGCGTGGGACGTATAAACGCTAGCGTAGTCTAGTTATTTTGACTTTTGACTTATACTCGCGCTATTCCTTGACTAGAATGTTTTGTAATGGGATTTTATACAATTTGAACCAATTTGGGTTTATCGAGACTTTGTACCTTGATTTGGTATCAATATAAATTATAAGTTTGAACTGTGATATTATTTATGGTCCGTGGATGTACGCATGTGATTCGTGTGAGCCAGTCCTGGCGAGAGCTAGGCAGGCGATCCGCTGAACCCTCTGGTACGCCTTAGGGGGAGGTGGGGTCGTCACAGGTGGTATCAGAGCTTAGGTTTGAATTGATCTGGATAGATTGAGTGCTTGACCTGATAGGCTAGGGTTTTATCCTTGAATTTAGCCTTTAACCTTGTTTTCTGCGTGTTGAGTACTTACTTTTACAATGTTATTTGCAAACTTAGGTGATGGTAGACACTGACGCTTCTGGGGGTGCGGGGCCGTCTCAACCCGTAGCTACTGATGTACCCATTGATATGCCTACTGACGTACCTACCGACGCTCCCGTGGTCGAGCCATATCTAGAGGGGCCCGTATGCCGCGTGATTACATACTAGGAGATCCCCGGTGGGCCAGTGCAGCGGTGGTCCCCAGCGCGCAAGATCCGACGCTGCGATTGCTGGAAGACCTACTCCTACCCTGACCGAGTAGTGCTCGCAGTGGATGACGAGCGGAGACGATTGGGTAGCACCAATCGTAGGTGCTATGCGGAGATAGAGCGTCTTCGGGCTACACTCTGAGACCAGGGAGCCCGGATCCGAGAGTTGGAGGCCTCGGTTCTGGAAGAGCAGCAGCGGACCGATGCTTTCCGCGAGCAGGCTCAGGCGACGACTGGACGTCTGATACGAGTAGTTGGAGATATACGAGACCGAACCAACCACATCCTAACCGAGTGCGAGGCACTTGTAGAGGATGTGATACAGGACTTGGCTGAGGAAGGTCAAGCGCCTGTAGTCCCTGAGCTTCCTGGTACTCCTGAGGAGGATCCGGATGAGGATCCTGAGGAGGACCCAGAGGAGGAGCTGAGTGCATCCTCGGAGTCGGTTGGGTCGGCGTCTAGCCAAACCACTTGTTAGGATTGGGGTTTGAGGAGATTTTTGGGGGATAGTTAGGAACATAGTGGGACGACACGTCTCCTTTTGTTTTTGATTTTGACGTGTCATGGTGGAAGTAAATACCTTTTGTTCTATGTTCCTTGGCTGTTATAGCCTCTGACTATGTGACTTTTCGGCCTGTATATATATGACTTGTTTGCTATGTGTATAAAGTGCTTGTTTATTATGTGCTCGATTGCCTCTATTTATTCTTTTGCAACGTGTTATACGAGTCATACCTTACTTTGTCTGTATATTTATAGCTGGTTAAATCCAAAACATGGAGGGTAGAAGAAGTCAAACCAGGGGAACTAACCGAGGACGCGATCCTAGTCGAGGCCGTGGGGATAGACACGCACAAGAACCTGTACAAGAACCGAGGGAAGAGAGAGAGGCCACGATTGAGCCACAACCAGAACCCCAAGCTGCAGGGGGAGATCAAGTGGCAACTGCTATCCAGCAAATGACCAATATTTTGGCTCGTTTAGTGGAACAACAGGGTCAAGCCCCTGTAAATCAGCCTAGGGATCCCGAAATGGGACAAGATAGAGCTTTAGAGAGATTCCAAAAGTTCTCTCCACCCAAGTTCTTGGGAGGACCAGACCCGGAGGGAGCCGATAAATGGCTACAGGCCATGATCAACATCTTTGCCGCCTTAAACTATACAGAGGATAGGCAAGTGCAGTTCGCTGTTTTCCAGTTTGAAGGGCCAGCTAGGGCATGATGGAATGTAATTAGGGCCAAGTGGGAGAGAGAAGGAACTGCGTGGATCTGGTTAAACTTTGTACGAGAGTTTAACGAGAAATAGCTTCCACCTATCGTCCAAGAGAAGCGAGAGGACGATTTTATTAAGCTTTGACAGTGGCGCTTCTAGTGTATCTGAGTATGAGACTCAGTTTACAAAATTGTCAAAATTTGCTCCTGAGTTGATTGCTACGGAGCCAAGAAAAGTACGGAGATTCGTGCAAGGGCTCAATGTGGAGATACAGGAAGCTTTGGCGGCAGCCCAGATTAATACATTTACGGAGGTTTTGGAGAAGGCCCTAAGAATAGAGATTGTCAGGGCACAAGTGAAAAATTTCCACGCCAAATGGAAAGGAGGACCTAGTGGAGCCCAAGGGTCAGTACGGAGTGATCAAAACGCGCCACCTGCCAAGTTCGGTCGTGGGGCTGGAGGTGGACGGTTTTCAAGTGCGTCTAAGGGAGGTGCTCCGAGAGGAGGTACTCAGAGGGGAGGCCAAAGTGGTAGGGGGCAAGGTAGAGGAATTCCACAAGGAGGCCAGACCTCTACTTCCCGAGTGACGTGCGGATATTGTGGAAAACCGAATCATACAGAGGATGAATGCTGGAGAAAGGTTCGAAAGTGCCTAATGTGTGGGAGTACGGAACACCAAATAATCAACTGCCCGTTGATCAGTGATACCCAGTCGACTGCCAGGTCAAACCCAAAACCGACCAATGCTGGAGGGACTAGGTCGAGAGTTCCGGCCAGAGTATATTCACTGGACCAACAATCCGTGCCTGAACCAACGGAAATAGTTGAAGGTACGATCCCTGTCTTTTACCGGTTAGCAAAAATTTTGATAGATCCTGGTGCTACTCATTCTTTCGTTAACCCTACATTTATGCTTGGAATTGACATGAAAGTTGAAAAGCTACCTTATGACCTAAAAGTAAGAACACCTACGGGTAACCAAGTTTTACTTGTGAATGAAGTATATAGAAAGTGCGATATTTGGGTTGGTGAACGAAAGTTAGTAGTCGACCTCATTAGTCTAGCCATAAAAGGGTACGATGTCATTCTAGGTATGGATTGGCTAGCTCGCTACCATGCTCGGGTAGATTGTAGAATGAAGGTAGTGGAGTTCTGCATACCAGGTGAGGCAACTTTAAAGTTGGATGTGAGGGGTATGTTAGCCTCATCTGTGCTTATTTCAGGAATAAGGGCTAGGAAGTTGCTTAGTCGTGGGGCACGAGGTTACTTAGCTTTTATGATTAACACTCCAGGAGAAAAGATTAAGTTGGAAGACATGCCAGTAATCAGTGAATACCCGGACGTATTTCCGGAGGAGTTGGAGTCTCTGCCACCCGAAAGGGAGATTGAATTTAAAGTTGACCTAGTACCCGGAATTACTCCTATTTCGAAAACCCTTATCGTATGGCACTTGCTGAACTTAAGGAGTTAAAGGTGCAATTGCAGGACCTGCTAGAACGAGGGTTTATTCATGAGAGTGAGTCCCCGTGGGGAGCTCCAGTGTTATTTGTTAAGAAGAAGGACAGGAGCTTAAGGTTGTGCATTGACTATCGAGGGTTAAATGCAGTAACTGTTAAGAATAAATATCTTTTGCCCCACATTGATGAGTTGTTTAATCAGTTACAAGGGGCTGTGGTGTTTTCTAAATTGGATCTGCGACAAGGGTATTATCAATTGAGAATTAGAAAGGAGGATATGCCAAAAACGGCGTTTAACACTCGATATGGGCATTTTGAGTTTGCGGTAATGCCATTTGGTTTAACCAATGCTCCAGCGGCATTCATGGATTTAATGCATCGAGTGTTTAAACCTTACTTGGATAGGTTTGTAGTGGTGTTCATTGATGATATCCTAGTATATTCAAAGTCAAGAGAGGAGAATGAACAACACTTGCGGATAGTGCTGCAAACCTTAAGAGAGCACCAATTGTTCGCTAAATTCAGCAAGTGTGAATTTTGGCTGGAAGAAGTAGCGTTCTTAGGTCATGTAATCTCAAAGGATGGACTTGCTATAGACCCGGTGAAAGTGGAGGCTGTAGCGAAATGGAAGCGACCAGAGAATCCCACTGAGGTACGAAGTTTCCTAGGTTTAGCAGGGTACTACCGCCGATTTATAAAGAACTTCTCGAGAATTACGGGACCCTTAACTAACTTGACCAAGAAACAAGGAAAGTATATTTGGGATGTTAAGTGCGAAAGTAGTTTCCAAGAGCTTAAGAAGCAGTTAACTATGGCTCCAGTTTTAGCCTTGCCCAATGGGAACGATAGCTACACGGTTTATACCGATGCTTCAAAAGAAGGGCTAGGGTGCATGTTGATGCAAAATAGGAATGTGATTGCCTATGCATCTCGGAAGTTAAAACCTCATGAGCAGAATTATCCGACCCATGACTTGGAGCTTGCAGCTGTAGTGTTCTCTTTGAAGAAATGGCGACATTATCTCTATGGTGTAATTTTCGAGGTTTATACGGATCATAAGAGCCTTAAGTATCTGTTTTCTCAGAAGGAGCTAAATCTAAGACAACGCCGGTGGGTAGAGTTCTTAGAAGATTATGACTGTACAATTAACTACCATCCTGGAGAAGCTAACGTTGTAGCAGATGTTTTAAGCCGAAAGGCTCAACTAGCAAGTTCCATAGTGGGAGAGTGGAGCCTGTTAGAAGATGTCTGTGAGTGGAAACCTCGTTTGGAACCGGAGAAGGTGATTTTTGGAAATATTGAGGTGAGGTTGGCATTGATGGAGCGGATCAAAGAGGGCCAAGTAAAGGATCCAATAGTGCAAAAGTGGGTGGAAAAAGTGAAGAAAGGGGAGTTGCCTAACTTTAATATAGGTCCTGATGGAATCTTGAAGTTTCAAAATCGTGTCGTTGTACCTAAGGATGAGGAATTAAGGAGAGAGATTTTGGAGGAATCACACCGCTCTAGGTATACGGTGCACCCAGGGAATAATAAGATGTACCAAGATCTTAAAGGCCAGTATTCTCACAAGTGAATGTATGGCTCTAGTCATGGTTATTTATACTGGTAGCATTGTTATTGGGTCCGAGGGAAATCTGGATGAAAGGTGGTTCCAATTTGAATAGGAGTAAACTTCTAATCCTATATGGATTGTTGGTAGGACATTGAAAGAAAGTAACTTCATGTACAATTGAGAATGGAGTCGGGCGAGCTTTATTGCTTTGAAGTCAATTTGTGAAGAAATTGGGAACTCAAGTTTAATGTCAATTATGATTCTAACATCAATTTGGCTTCAGGACTTCATGCTCGGTTAATTAGATTTTGTTATGCGTGGTTAGTAGAATTCTAACGAATCTCAAACTCTACTTGGAATTGTCCGATGGCAATTGGTTTCTGGTTCGGCTTGGGAATGTGGATATGAGGCTAAAGAAAGTGGATTGATCTTTTGGAAATTGGAGGTCTTGCTCTTATGATATTCAATCTGAGTTAAAAAAAGTACTGAAACCTGTTCGTGAATGCTAAAAAAAAAACAAAAACAAAACAAAAAAATTGGAGCGGATCTCAACAAATGTTAACACAATTTGTATTGGACTTCCTCTTGAGTTTTTGGATTTAATTCAGCAACAAGAGTGTGTAGCCCACCAAGGATGTAAATGCTAGCTTTGGGAGGTTGTTCGAACCGCACAAGGGAAAGAATTATTGTGTGCGTGATGCTCAAATTCCTACAAGTGAAAGGAGATTTACATGAGTCACCAACTTGAGGATATTGCATGGTATGGCTGGCCTTGGAAATTGAGATGGCTTATGTCTTTGAGGGATAAGGGAATGCAGTTTCCTTGTGTAATTAAAAGGTTACGCCTTGGTAGGAGTTGTCTACAATTCTCGAAAGTATACTTTCCAGGTTTCGCGGATTGAGCCTGCCATAAATTGAATTGACTAATTCATAAGATATAAGAATTCTAGTCAAGCTTTGAGATGTCACGCGTGTATGTCGTTTGCATCCTAAGGAGCAAAAGAAAGCTTGGGAATTCGGCCAAGATAATGAAGATGTCATTTGGTCTTGGGAGCCTACACTGCCAGATGATGCATACATTTGATAACATAGCGGTGGAATTTAAAATGTCTTGCAGGACTATCTCATGTTGATAAAAGCAGCCCTCTCTACATTATCATTGGTCTATATTGGTCTATGAGGCATTTGATAACACCATGTCGTCATTGGTTCAATAGCCACGGCATTGCAGAGCTTTGAATAAAGTCCATGCATTGATATTTGAATTACAAAAAGTCATAGCATTGAATGGACTTTACTTGGATTAATATTCAAACGGTGGACATAAAGCTTCCAAATGAAGTGATCTGGCCTCGGGAAATTGAAGGCACTAGTGATCTTGGAAATTGAGGTCATTAAGGATGCATTGGTGGTGTTTCACGTGGAGTTTGAGACCACTAAATTGTTGGACTATTATTTGAGATCACCAAGTCACTAAATCTTCAAGTTTAGTCTATTTAGGGACTTATTTGAGAATTCATATCCCGACGATGCTCAAATAAAAAAAATGTCGAAACTTGTCCGTTCAAATCTCGCTTCAATCTTCAGTATTCGCGAACAAGTTTCGAGGGGCATTTGTAGACAATGAAATTTTAAAATTACTATTGGTCCATAAATTGTTTTTTTTGTGGCTTATTTCTATCCAATCGGGTATCGCCATATGTCATGTACACTTGGAAAAATTGGTTATTAAATGGCCAATTATATTTTGCCACATGTTAAAGTGAGGTGTTTCAAATCAATTCAAATTGTAGGGATATCTCCACCAACCAAATCATTTCATATCACGTGGATAAATATCTAAGTATTTATTTCTTATTAAAGGGATAATATTTAGAGTTGTGTAATCCAAGTATATTTCTTATATACTGCAATAGCTTATGTAGTTAAACGGCGCCACGTCACATGTCCCCACGAGTTTGGCCAATCGAGGAATTACTTATCTTTTTATTAATAAATATAAAATGAAGAGATAATATTTGACTAGCACAGTCCTAATATGACTACACGTCTTGCAAGGCAATTAAAGTGGTACACCGGTCTTCAACCTCTACCTCTTGTTACAGCTATAAATAGGGGTCTCTCAACCAAATCAAGGGGATACAGAGACATCTAGAGGCATCTCATACGCTCAAGCATTGAAACTCCAAGCCACGAAAGGTCCGGGTCTTCAAGCTCTTCAAGTCTCCCATATATCAAGACTTGAGTCTTCAAAATTTCTTTCAAGTTCTTCGAATCTTCCATCTCAAGATTTGAAGGAACCGGTGGTGGATCCAAGAACAAGTTACGAATCCCTTGGATTGGCGTTCAAGGAGGAGAATCGAGGGGAACTCTCTACAAGTCCAAGAAAATCCCAGAGATTGTACTCACATATTTTCTTAAATTTATATTACACATTTGTCGTGTATATTTCTTGTTTTTTTGCAAACTCGAAATTTTATCGCATACAGCCATATATACATATTTTCAATTCCTTTTTGTTAAAGACAACAACAACAAAAGAATGGCAAGATTGAGGAAGAAAAACAAGTATTCCGCCTTCTTCAAGAGAATGATCAGCCACAAATTCCAATTTTGATGGAAATTCTTTTTTATCATTTTCGATGACATAAATTTTGCTCCCATTCTACAATACTATCGTTGGAGTTGTGCTTTGCTCAAGGGAATAATCAGCATATTTTAAACTTCCAATAAGCAACAAATTTATAAAAAGTTTCAATTAGATCACAATAAAGTTCTAATGCCGAGAATTTAAAATACAACATAGAGATACATATCAAACAATACTTAAAGACACAGGAGTAAAAAACTGATAAAAAAAATTAAGAATCGTGCAATCATGGCTAAGAAAGGGATTTATAGATGATGTAATTGTCTTGGAAAGTGTTTGTTGATCCATGCATTGTGCAGTCAAACAAAGAGATGAAAAATTCTCTCCTAGAATGGATGCAAAGTCTATATGTAATGGCGTGCAATCAGTAACTTCTTTTTGTAAAAGCAGGATAGAAAGAAGTCTAAACCATGCATGTAAGAATATTACATGACTGAATAAGGAATGAGGATTCAATTTGAAGGAACAAAAATAACATACCGGAGTTGTTAAAAGCAAAATTCTGAAGGGAACAAAATGAAGAAAAAGACAAAAGATAGAGAACAAAAGTTTAACAACTATACCTATATAGCCACAAATATATCAAATAAGTAATTATGGTCAGATTAGCAATGACTTTTCTACATTATAAAGCAAGCTGAGGTAGACACTTTAACAAAAATGGGCATACAAGTTTCAAAATGCCTACCTAGAATACAAAATAACTACTAAATCACAAGCCAGTTCTGGATTCATGTGTCTAATATTGAGACAAACATATTAAAAGGTAACGATCAGACAAAAAGTACCTGTGATCAAACTATCAATGTCGCCCCTATTGTATTTATATAAAAAAAACCAGTCTAACCACTTAACAAAAATAGTCACACAAGTCTAAATGTACCTGCCAAGAAGATAAAATAACCACTAAACCATATGCAAGTGTTGGCTTCATACATTTGATAGTCAAACAGATTAGTAAGTAATAATAGGAAGACAAAAGCAGTAACAGAAACACTTTTACAATATCACACAGATAGGTATGGAAAAATAAAATGAGATTTGTGTTTGCCATATTATATTGTAAAACAAGTATTTTGCCTTCTTCAAGAATGGTATGGCCAATCACATATATAGCTCAAAATAAGTCAAAAACAATAAATACAATTTAAACCTGCAACTCTCTCATATATTCATAATATATTGTAAAGAACTTGCTTACAACTGAATTTTTCTTTGGTATTGCTCTACCTCTTGCTTCCTGATTGCCAAATCAAAGAAAAAAGGATTTAAAATGGATGACTTTACTTTAGTACATATGTGTGGCAACAATAATGTAATAAAGTTCGGTTGTAATGTATGTCATACCATTCTTTGATGATATTAGCATTTGCAAAGATAGACCTAACTCCTCAACAGCTAATAGCTACTGGAGCTGTGATTTACATCAGTTTTAGGAATCCTCCTCTAGCATCGTAGACTACTGAAAAACAATTTAAAGACAATGTAAAATTTCTACAAATATTAAAACAGTAATTGGATTAGATATGTGCCATAAATGTAGTCAAATTTGTAGGGTCCTACGTGATTTTACCAATCTTAACACTAATGAAATTTCATGCAAGAGCTCTTGCATAGTCTCTAGCTAATAAAATCCCTAGACAGAATTTCAAGTCATCAATTTAAGGAAGATGTTGTTCAAGCTCTGGTACAGCATAGAATTGTTAATTCATATTAAGCAAATCCTTGTTCTATCATTAACAAAATCAAAACCTCTTTGGATGCTCAAAAGGTTCTTTTACTTTATATGTAGCAAACACCACTCTCTTTCATAAGCAAGGTGGTCAACTACATATGTTTGGTCATGGCACAAACTCCATGTGACATTCATAAAAAAAACCAACCAATCGCTACAACAAGATATAAAACACTGACCATATATTTAACCACTAATTTACAAATTATAGTAGAAATACATAGCGACTTTATAAAAAACATAGGACTTCTTTAAACACTCTTGAAGGTCAAACAAACCATCTCCACTAACCAGACCAAATGACAAATAAAACTAAGACCATGACAACTCTATCTGATTCAGATTAAAGCAAATAAAAAGTATATGGTTGAGAAACAATCATTAAGAATGGTCAATTCTAAATAATGAGAATTCACAAACTCGCCTATTGAATATGTTCAGCCACGTAATCAAGTAGTTTCTTTCCATCTTGAACATGGAATCCTGCTAAAAAAAAAAACAGGTTAAAAACAAAAATTAAGTCTAAATTCAAAATTTATTTCAAGTAGATGGGGAGTGATAAAAAATTGAAGAATTATAAATCACCATCCATAAATCTGTCTCAATCTAAAGAAACATAAACTCATTACATTATCCCATAACAACCTGAACCATCCAATAAATTGATGAGACAAATGTGTAAGGGAAAAGAACCAAAGAAATGTCCAATTTCAGCACTTGCGCATGAAATTGATAAAAATACTAAAAGAGTAAAGGAGAAAAAGATAAGAAAGGAGAAAAAAAAAACCCAAAGAGGTTTGGCCATACCACTTTAAAAGAAAACCCAAAAAATTGATGAGATCAGATACTGAGAAATCCAAGAGCAGCATCCCACTGATCATCTCTGTTTTAAAAGAAAGTATGGAAAAAATACATTTTAGAGAAAATACTGATTCGGCAACTTCTAAGCTCAATATGGAGTTGCTAATGAAAATTATGGAAACTAAGCCTATTTAATATCGAACTGGGGCACTTGCTAATAGAAAAAAAGCCAGAACTTGCCAAGTGGACAGATGACCACTACAAGGAAAAGAGGAATGAGAAATTCTGAGGAGAAACTGCTGGAAAACGAGCAGAGAAGGAAAAACAATTCAGAGTTATGCAACGAATTCTTGATGAGAGGAAAGCCGAAATGGCATCTGCAAATGGGAATGATGCTGAAGAGAAAGGTTTCTAAAATCTTCTGATGATACAGTAAGGGAAGGAGGAAAGGGAGTAATGGAGGGATACAGATAGGGCAAGGGAGAGGAAAGGGGAAAGAAGGCAGGCATAGGAAGTTTGAGTAAGAGCGGCGGGAGATAAGATATGACTTTGTCTTAAGGTTAGAAATTAGGAAAAAGAAAAGGCAGAGGAAAGGAGGGGCGGCGCTGTCTTACTGTTGAAAAAACAAAAGGAAGAGGATCCCGCACAATGCGCGGAAAGGACGAGGGGGTCACATGAGGACGACGAAGTCACGCGCGGAACGATGAAACCCTTTGCACTTTTATTACTTATGTAGATAAAACAAGAATCATCAAAAGGCAACAATAGTAAACAACTAAAATATACCGATTATTATATGCTCATAAAACGGAATAAAATGTCAACTAATCTTACAAACTTATCATCCATCAACCTTTAATCCCAACTTTCAAAATAACCCAAATCAGCTAAGTACTATGCTCCACGAATAATTGAATTTAGTCCAAAAAATCAACTTTATTTCCAATCCAAAGTCCAATGAACAAACTTTATTTCAATACAAAGTCAATCACTTTTAATTCCAAATCTCAAAATTACCACACTTAAATCACAAAGATTAAGCAATTCAAGAAATAATCAAATTAAAAGTAAATCCAACCTAATAGCTAGTTTGGGAGGATGGAAATGAAAAGAAAAGAAAGGTTTTGAAAGGATAATAAAATATTTCCATTGTTTGGGAGTAAAAATGAGAAGGAAAGGAAAAGAATTGGAAAGATTTCACATCCCTCCACATTTTGGAAAACTTTCCACCCAAATTGGGCAGAAAGGGAAGGAACGTGCGCTGGCTATAAGTAACTTTTTAAATATGGCAAAACTACCCTTTAAATCCTAATACATAACATTTTAATACCCGATGAACCCTCTACTACAAAGCTCTCGGCAAAACATCTATTGTCATCACTTTATCTACCCATCATCATCTTCCTCTGAGAAATAGGTGAACATCTCCTCTCATTTTTTCCAACCATCATCTTCTTCCTCTAAGAAATAGGTGACTTTTACATCCTTCTGCATCTTCGATGGGCTTCTAATCAGGTGCATCTCTATTTCATTGTTATCTTCTTTGCTATTTTTTGTTGAGATATTGCATATAGATGGGGAAGAAAGATTAATAATATCTTTTGGGTTTCTATGGCTGCATTGAAATTCCATGAGTTCTTGTACTACTCTTTTGATTTTAGGGTCACACAAGTTTGTGACTTTGATTTTTTTTTTTTCAGTCATGGAAGCTTTTCTACTAGCTGCATCTGTAATAAACAAATTCTACAGATTTGGTGAACATATCTGAAGTTGAAAGCCAACATCATTCAGGTTTTGTATCCATCATTGATATCCTAGTGATTTTTTTATATTATAGAATAAAACAACTACCATTAGTACTTTTAGATGGATAAGGAAGCAAATGATGTTCTAAACGAGTTTCATATTCAACAAAGAAATCGATAATTAGCTGCTACTGAAGTTATTTGTAGAGTGACAAAATTGATTATGTCTCGGAGGGTTCATAGTAGAAATTATATAGATCGACCTATTGGATACCGGTCTATAGAAAGCCAGAATGTATGAGAGGAAATATTGATGCAACTTAGGACAAATGATAACGTGAATAAAGTTATCAGAATGAGGCCTAAAACTTTTACACATTTGTGTGAGTTGTTACAAACAAATGGAGGTTTACAACCCACCCAAAGAGCAACAATAGAAGAGCAAGTTGCCAAGTTTCTTCACATTTTATCACTTCCAGCAACGAATGGAACAGTTTCATTCTTTTATCGTCGCTCGGCTGAAACTATTAGCCGTCATTTTCATAGAGTACTTATAGCAGTTATACTCTTAGAAGAACAATTTCTACGACAGCCTACAGGAGAAAAAGTACCACCAGAAATCCTTAATACTGAGAAGTTCTATCCATATTTCAAGGTGATGTTATTTTCTATACAGGTTGAATTTTTAACTTCACATATAAACTCTTATTAAAAATTAATATACTAAAATATATGTAGGATTGTATGGTTGCAATTGATGGAACTCATGTCTGTGTCAAAGTGTCTAATACTGAGGTAGCAAGGTATCGTGGCAGGAAGAGCATCCAACACAAAATGTGTTGGCTGCATGCTCTTTCGACTTAAAATTCGCATATGTTCTACCTGGATGGGAAGGAACTGCATCGGACTTGAGAATCATAAAAAATGCACTTAACAGAGGAGACAAATTAATTATTCCTAATGGTAATTTTAAATTTTTAAATTTTTTATATGTATAATTGCAAATATTAGTAACTTGTTGAAGTCTTTATAAGGAAATTTTACCTTGTTTATGGTGGATTCATGTTTAAAAGTGGACTGCTTACGCCTTATTGAGGTTGCATACCATTTAAAAGAGTACTCAAATCGGGGACCCCGAGATTATCGAGAACTTTTCAATCTTTGGCATGCATCATTGCGTAATGCAATAGAATGGGCATTTGGAGTTTTCAAAAAACACTTCCCGATCATAGGTGATAACCAGCCAACATATGATGTCAATACGTAGTCAAAAATTGTTCTTGCTTGTTGTATTTTGTACAACTTTTTGATGGAAGTAGATCCAGATTTGGAATATATTGATGAAATAGATGTAGAATTGGCACACCAATCTCCTTTCGAGGATGAAAATATTGCATCTACTAGTACTCAAGAAGATTCATCACAAGGCGAATTTTTGAGAAATCAAATAGCCATGCAAATGTGGAATGATTATGTAGTTTAAAATTTTTGAAATTGGTGCTGTAAACTTTTTGAATTTTTTGAGCTGTAAACTTCCTAACATGTACTAAATGGTATGTTTGGGTCTTGTTTTGGTGCCTGCACAATGTAATCAAGATGTGGCAATTGTTTAAAATATTTATTTTTTGCTAATTTTGTTTACTATCTTATCATTACCATTTAGCATTTGAAATGGGTGAAAATTTGAAGAAAGATCAGGAAGTTAAGAGAGAGCACTTGAAATGGACAAAAACTATGGATGATGCTTATATCCAAGCATTATTGAATCAGCACTATGAAGGGTATCGAGTTGATGGAACTTTCACAACAACGGCATACAACAACATTGTCAAGGAATTGAAGGATAAACTTGGCAAGGATTTCACCAAATGCCATTTGATGAATTGAATGAAGACACTTAAATTGCATTTCAATGACTGTTATGACTTGTTCAAAAATGGAAAATTTAGTGGCTTTTCTTGGAGCCCTGTGACAAAAAATTGGAATGCTGAACCTGAAGTTTGGGAGCAACTTTTAAAGGTATGCGCTCATTAAATTTAGTTACATTTTTTTGCTCATTTTCAATTCCTATTGTAACAATACTCCTATTTATTTAGGAAAAACCGGATGCTGAAAAATGGAGGACAAAACAAATCCATAACTACGACAAATGAGAAGATTATTTGCTAAGCATCGAGCTACTGGACAAGGTGCAAAAGAAACACACAATAGATGGGCCAAATGATACTGAAGTTGAAAGTTTTATTGACGTTGATCGTCTTCTCTCTCAAAATGAGATTACTATAGAGAGTTTTGACAATACAACTAAAGATACTGGTGTGAAAGTTTCCAAAGCTTGCAACAAAAAATCAGTACAAGGTACGTCATCTACTCAAGGAAAAAAAAGAAAGCTGTCTGTTGTTGATGAAGAACTTGAAATTATAAAAGGTGCACTTGATAATGTTGCTGATGCAATAAGGGAGGGAAATTTTATTTTCCAAAATTCTAGAGAACGCTTCTACACCGAAAATGAGATTTACAAGGAGCTAACTAGTATTGGAGTTGAAGCGGACTCTATTGATGGCTGCTATCTCTTTTTGACTCAAAACCAAGTTAAATCAAGAGCATTTTTTGGTTGTCCAGCAGAAAGGCGCAAGAGTATATTGGAAAAAATGATGCAACAACATTTCTTTTCTTTTCTTTTCTCTCTTCTTCTTCTTCTTCTTCTTCTTCTTCTTCCTCCCCTTTCCCTCCCCCGTTATCTCTGCCTTCCCAGTTCCCAGCAGCCATGGCCCTACGATTTTTTTTCTTTTCTTTCTTTTTCTCTTTCTTTTTCTTTTTCTTTCTTTCTTTACTTTTTCTTTTCGTTCCTCTTTTCTTCTTTGATGTGTGCATGGATCAGGGCCCACGCAATGACCTAGTCCGAGTCCCATTGGGCCCAGTCACACGTGCATGGGCCAAGCTCTTCAAAGAATCCCTCCAAACTCTCGTTCGAGTTGTCTAAGACCAACATGGAGCCCATAGAAATATTGAAAGCTTAGAAAGAGACAATCAAGTAACTTACACCTTGATCCAAGCCCATGAAAAATCAAGTGGGCCTCCTTGTGCGTCGACCGAGTAGGGCCTTAGTCTTTATTACTTATTCAGTTGGATTAGTTGCTTAGTAGAAGGCATGGGCCGGCCTATCTTGGAGTCAAGATGGCCGACTCCCCTCTTAGGGTTTCTTTAGGATTTTTTTTTTTGTGTTACCTTTAGCCTATAAATAGGCTAGCTTTGTAAGATTAAACACACAAGTTTTATGAATAAAACTCTTAGTATTTTCGTTTTCTTCCTAAGAGAGAAATCGAGTCCTTAACTTGCTTTGGCAAGGGTTCTTGAGCAATCTTGCGTCCTGTTCTTGATTGTTCAGCCGATCTATTCCCCTGGAGTATTCACCTTCATCGGAGTGTCGTTCTACCGCTTTAAATCAAAGCGTGCCGTCCGTGTTGATTTAAAGTTGCGCAATCCAAACGTAGGACAACCTTGCTAGATCCTTGGGCAAACGTGCTACGTGTCTCGAAACGAGTTGATCGAGGAACGTATCAGTTGGCTTCAGAGCTTTGGTTGAGGTATCTTCCGTTATATTCGTAGCTTTGTCTTAGTTTTCTTTTTCTTATTTGATTCCGCTGCCTTTGTTACAAAATTCTGTTCGAGTAGCTATATCCTTGTTGCGTCGTTTGTCAAAAACAAAAAAAAAATTCTGTCCGCAATTTTTGTGTCTTGTTGCGTCAATTCAGTCGTGACTTTGTTGTTCAATTCTGTCCGTATTCTTGTGTGTCGACAAATTCCTGTTTGGTTAAGTGTTTCTTGTGTCAAAAAAAAAAAAGGAAATCTGCCCGCACGTGCCTTGTGCTTGTTGCCTTCGGTTTTGTTTTCTATCCGCCGTTTGTGTTTGGTGTTGCACCAGATTCTGGTCTTAGATTGTCACCAATCTGACCTTGATTTGTGCCATAACTTGGTGGAAGAATTTCTGTCCAAGTAGTGCTACAAATCTGGCCGTCACTTGGTTGGTATTGTGAGTGGTGAACTTGTTTGTTGTACACCCCAATTCTGCCCACAGGTGTGCGTTATTGTTGCTAGCTCTAATCTGCCCAGGTTTTGTACCCTTGTTGCATCAATTCTGCCCAGCATCTAGTAATAGCTGAAACTACAAAAAAAAAAAAAAACCCACGGCTAGGGTTTTGTGCGGCTAGGAGACTTGCGCGGCTAGGGTTTGCCTTTTGGTTGTCAAATATGTCCCAAGTGTTCAATTGTGCGTCTAAGTTGTTTGCGTAGCTTCCTAAAACTGATTTTGTGGCTAAACTTGTTTGGCGTTGGAATCTTGAAGAGGAACTACAAGGTCTTAAGGTTTCTTGAAGTTCTTGATTACTATCTTGAAATTCTTGGAAGTCTTGAAGAAATCTTGCTAGTTTGAGGAAGTTGGGTTGTGTGTTTTTGCATGTTGAGGGCTGACCTTATTTCTGGATTTTTATTCCAGTTCGGCCAAGTCATGATATTCGTTTGATATAAAAAAAAAGAGAGAGAAAAAAAAGAAAAAAAAACAGAAACGAAAACAAGAAGAAAGCCATTCGGGTGGAACAAACCAAACAAAGAAGGGCCGAACAAGAAAGAGGAAAACTTGGTTCGTTTATTGCCAACTCAGATTTGTTACATCTTGGGGTACCAAAACCAGAAAATTACACCAAGGAAAAGGAAAGGAACTCAAAAGTTTTGGCCTACCTCTTCTTGAAAATCTTGATCACCTTGAGCCTTCATCACTTGTACCACCCTTTGAGGTTCTTGGAGTTCTTGATTATCTTGAGCCTTGAAAACTTGCACCTCTCTTCGAATAAAAAGTTTCTTGTACGTTCTTGCATCCATACGGGGCTTTCTTGGTTTAGGAGTAAATTTCTTGGGAGCTTCTTGAGCAAGTCGCTTGGGGGATCCTTGAGTGACATTGCTCACATTATCTTGGGAGGCCATTATCTTGAAACAAGAACCAAGGCTGCCTTGCCTTGCAAAGAGAGGGGGGCTGAATTGTCTTGTTCCTTGAAGTGTGAAGGGGGCCGAATTGCTTGGAGCAAGTTGCGGCTGTGAGGGAGAGAGTTTTATAAGGGTGTAGCCGACTTGGGGAAGGGTTTTAAGGGGGAAAGAATTCTCGAAATTTTCGGTTGAGGGAGGAAAGAAACCAAACCTGTTTTGGAGTTTCCAAAGCCAACTTGATTTCCAAATTCATTTAGGAAACTAAGTACACACTTGGATAAATCTTGTTCACTTGGACACTTCCCTATATTTTCTCATCCACTTTAGGAAGGTCTCCTACATTTTCTCATCTATTCTAGGAAACCCTCCTATATTCTCTCTCACCCACTTTAGGAAACCACTCTTATACTCTAGGAAAGCTAGGGTTTCCTTCCCTTCTTGTATTCCATTGCCGCCTATTTCCTTGTTGTCCGCTACCTCAAGTCGTCCAAACCAACCCTTTCTACGTCACTTCCCACGCCAATTTTGAGTCTCATCTCGTGGTTACTCCTAAGGAAAAGTTGGTGACAATCATTGGACTCGAGCAGCATTTCTCAACTACCTAAACCGACAGGTAAAGGTACTTGGTAAGTCTAATAGAGCGAGTTGAGTACTATACACGAGCGTGAGTGATACACTAAGGGAGTGAAGTGAGGTTGTACTTGCACTTTTCTTTGCCTTGTCACTAACCTTTACAGGACACCACGAGAGGCATGGAGCAACCACAAGCAACCATTGACCACTCCTTGTTGTTCGCCGCAATGAAGAATGAGCTCAGGCGAATCAGTGAGCAACAAATGGAGGAGCTGCACACTCGTTTTGACGAGTTATCTAGGAGTCTCACACGAGGCTCTCGCTCGAGATCCCACAATTGGAGTAGCCATGGCACCAAAGAAGCACATAGCGAAGGCTACTCCGCTAATGAGGATGAGGAGCGACCCGAGAAGCCTAGAAGGGACACACCAAAGAACAAACTAAAGGGACTTAAGATTCAAGTACCCGCGTTCAAAGGCAAGAGTGACCTTGAGGCGTACTTGGAGTGGGAAGGCCGCATCGAAATGGTCTTCAACTGCTACAATTATAGCAAGGAACAAAAGGTCAAAGTTGCCACTGTTGAGTTCACCGACTACGCCCTAGTTTGGTGGGACCAAGTGAGGACCCATAGGAGGAGAATGGGAGAACCGCGGGTCCGAACTTGGCTAGAGCTCAAGGCATTGATGCGTAAGCGATTCGTTCCAAGCTACTACAACCTAGATCTCCACTCCAAATTGCAAACCCTCACTCAAGGCAACATGAGTGTGGAGGACTACTACAAAGAGATCGAGATGGCCATGATGAGGGCGAACCTTCAAGAAGATAGTGAAGCGACCATGGCTAGATTCCTTCGAGGTCTCAACCCCGATCTTCAAGAAGCCTTGGAGCTCCAACACTACGTGGACATGCATGACCTCCTTGAACTCGCTATCAAGGCTGAGAGGGGAAAGAAACTAAGGCGAGGAGCCCGTACCTTCCAGTCTTCAAACTCGACCTCATGGAAGGGCAACCAACCACGGAGGGCGACCCACGAGGCGGGATATTCAGCCACACCAACTTCTTCAAGCCGAATTCAAGGTAATGTACCTAATCGAAATTCCAATTCTACCCCTAACAAAGTTATCGATACATCCAGGTCTACCTCGAAGGCACCACATGAGACTCCTAAGACTAGGAGTAGGGACATCAAATGCTTTAAGTGCCAAGGGTTTGGACATATTCTGTCTCAATGTCCAAACCAACGGGTCATGCTAATCACTCACAATGGCGAGATCGTGTCCGATGATGACGACTGTGAGGAGATACCCGAATTGACCAAAGGCGACTGCCTGGATGACGACTCTGCTGAGAAAGATTGCTCGCCTACACAAGGGGAAGTAGGGTGCTTGGTGGCACGACGAGTGCTAACCGCCGAGTTAAAGGAGGACAAGCAACTACAATGGGAGAACCTGTTTTACACCCGTTGTAAAATAGGTGACAAGGTGTGTAGCCTCATCATCGACGGTAGGAGTTGCACAAACGTGGCAAGCTTACTCATGGTTAAGAGATTAGGGCTTCCAACCACTAGACATCCATACCCTTATCGCCTCTAATGGCTGAGTGAGGATGGAGAGGTACGTGTTTTCAAACAGGTACGCATTCCCTTTTCCATTGGGACTTACACTGATGAAGTTGTTTGTGACGTCGTGCCTATGCATGCCACCCATGTCATCTTGGGTTGACCATGGCAATTTGACAAACACATCACATTCGATGGAAGGGCCAACAAGTACACACTCTTGCATGATGGCAAACGCAAGGTCCTCACACCACTCACACTTGCACAAGTGTATGAGGACCAACTTATGTTGCAAAGAGAGTGTGAACAAAACCGTCAAAGGAGAAAGCAAAAGGCGGTCGACCTTGGCAAGGGCTCCACTTCTGCAAGTGAGCCATCGGCCAAGGGTCAAGTAAGCACACCTAGTGTTACGCATGACAAAGCACCCACTACACCTACCACTAGGAGGCAAAACATGATTATTAAGGCTAAGGACGTTAGGAAAGTTGTCAATTCTGATCAGTTTGTACTCCTCATGATTTGCAAGCATGTGCTTTTGGATGTAGCTGAACTCGATGAGGCATTGCCTTCGAGTATGGTTGCTCTTTTGCAGGAATTTGAGGATGTCTTCCCTGACGAGGTCCCTGATGGCTTACCACCCATTCGAGGGATTGAACACCAAATCGACTTCATTCCTGGAGCACCACTACCCAACAAACCTGCTTACCGCATGGACCTTGAGGAGACAAAAGAGCTTCAAAGGTAAGTTGATGGCCTATTAGGTAAGGGTTGGGTAAAAGAGAGTCTCAGTCCTTGTGCTGTGCCTGTGGTATTCCTTGTGAGAACCCTCACTTTAAAAGTCAAATTTTCTAAACTACATGCCCTACTCTAAGAATGAAACCACGGATTATAAGCCCTAGCATTGTATCCCCTATGTGTTATCGTATACACTAAGAAATTAAAACGTTTTTCTTGAGTTAGTTGTAACTATTTCACCACTTATAATATACCCTTGCATAGCATTCTACATGTATTAAAACAATTTCCATGCATTACATTTCATATCCTTACTTTTAGCTAAAACAATTTTGTTGAGTTAGTTTCTTTTTCCACCACTTACATTGTACCAAGTGCCTTACCCTAGGATTTAAATTACTTATTCTATGCCCTTACAATATATTTTCTATATGTTATAGTAATTTCCATGTATAACATTCCATTTCATTGTAATTGAAGAAAAATATTTTCTTGAGTTTGTTTAAATTAATGCACCACTTGAAATTGACCAAGTGTTCTTTTCTTAAGTAGTAGAGATTTTTGTGTGAGATTAGAGTTGTTAAACAATTATTGATACATTTGGAAAGTTAAGAGAACCATTAGTCAAAGATTAAGAAAGTCTAGGTTACTAATGGAGCCATGTGGCAAAACCCTAGCCATGGGTTTGTTTAACTAAGGAATTAGAAAACAATTTAAAGACTAAACTTGGTTCCTTTTTAACCCTTGTTGGCCGAATTTCTTAGCACAAAAAGGGGGAAGAGAGAGAGCTCCATATACTTACCTTGAACCCTAGAAAAAAAAAACCAAGAACAAAAATCCAAAGAAGAAAGATCTAGAGTTTGTGAGAAAATTTCCTTCAATCTTTGAGGTTGTTTCAAGCCTAAAGCTTCTATTGTGGTGGTTTGTTTGGTGACCAAAGCAACTTGTAAGTAAGGTATGTAATCTTTAAAATTTGGGTTTATGATGTTATATCATCTACTTGAGGTTGAAATGGTGAAAAACAACTTGTTATGGTTGAATTTGGGGTTAGTTTCTTGAGTTAATCAAGTAATGGTTAGGTTTACTAATATGCATACCAAGTGTTTGATGAAATGTCTAACCCTTATTCATGTGTGTTTATGAAGTATTGATATGTTTTAAACCCCTATTTAGTTGGATCTAATACTTGTTATGTGCAAGGAATGAAAATAACAAGAAGAGTAGAAGTTAAAATTTTTAAAGTGTGCTGACCGAAACTTTTTAAGCTTGCTGCCCGGTTTTTACTTGATATTTTCATGCACATTTTGGCTACAAATGTGAGTGTTATATTTTGGGTTATGTGTGTGGAGGTTGTCTACAAAAAATTAGCCAATTTGGTTGAATAAAGTTTGAGTTATAAACAAAGGAGGAAAACTGGACTAGGTCCAGAAATTTTCTGTCCAGCAATCTTGTTAAGGTCATAACGTGTTACTCACTGATCAGAATTGAGTGCCGTTTGTGGCAATTGAAAGTAGACTATTAGAGCTTTAAAACGGTACAAAGCTGATTTTCTGGTTCATCCCGAACGATCCGTGGCGAGTCTGGAAAGTTGGCTGTCCGAGCGGTACTGTTCATCCGAGACAGTCCAGAAAGTTCATTTGGTTTCTTAATTTTGAGCCACTTATGTTGGGATTTTGGAAATGGTTTCTTCTAGACAAATTTAGCCTTATGAACCTAGTTTCCAATGCAACTAATGGAACCTGATTCCAACTTTCCCACAATGAGCAATGACCATTTTCCCCAGGCTGCCCGGGCGAGACAGTTTAACCCGCAATGAAGCCTTTGAGCTTTAGTGAAACTTTTCTTTTGCCAAACTTTCATGTTCATACTAGACTTGTTTCCCATGAACTTTCACCGTGATTTAGACCCTATTTGCATGCCGGATTAAGTAGCTTAAACTACTCACTTGGCCTCTTAATGAACCTATACTTTAGTAGGGAACGAATCCAATTATTAATGTTTTCACTCGTTGACCTAGGTTTGGGAAACGACAGTGATCGTAATTGAGACGTTTGACGTCGATTATTACTTTTGCTTGACAGGTGAGTGTTCCACTACTTGCTACTTGTTATGTGAAATATTTGTGTACTTGAAAGTATTGAATTGTTATTGTTTGAGCCAAACACTGTTTTAATTAAAATTGAGGCGAGTGTGTACTTTATTGCACTCGACTTTCCTTGTTTTTTTTCTTTTCACTGAGGCTCTACTTACTGAATGAATTAACATGAAATGAAATATTGCTATACATGATTGTGCTTAAGTTGCGTGGATGACATTCCACCAACTACTGTTACTATTTGGGTACCCAACCTCATAGGTGAGTCGGTTGTATCGAGCCAGCAAGGGCTTGGTCGAGAAGGCCGATAAACCTTGAGGACTGTTTACTGTTCACTGGAAATTGAATCTTGCTTGGAGGTCCCTGGTGAAGCATAGCCGTTGTGCTTGCTTGTTGTGTTGTCCAGTACCACCAGTGATAAAATCCCCGGCTTGATACTGTTTCATTGGAATCCTTGAGCATTGAAAACTCGGATTCCTGGTATACTCGAGTATTATCAAACTACTATTTATGGAGCACGGGTCCGATGGGGGGTTGTTTGGTGGACTGAGATTGGTGAAAGTGGTGTTCTACGGACCTATATACTGTTACAAGTGTTGACGGAGTGTCAATAGGAGGCAATTATGATCAAGCCCAAGTGGACCTTTGGCTTTTGAAAGCCACCCGTATCCTTGAATTGAACTGTGATTAAACTGTTATTTTACTGTACGGTGTATAGTTGGCTATTTTGTAATATAATGTGGCTATGTGTTTACTTGTTTTACCTGGAACCTCACTGGGCTTTAGCTCACTCCATTCCCTTTGTTTTCCTTAACAGATCGGGAAAGGATTTGATCGAGGGATTTCTTAGCTTTATTTTGCCGTTCTTGCATGTTGAGGTTATAACTTTCATTTAAGCAGACTTGTAAGCTTAAATTCTTAAGGATGATTTATATTATGTAATTTTGAGTGAAGCGTGGTAAGTTGGCATGCGATGATATATGTACTAAGCTGAATTGTTGGATTAGTGATTATGTTTGAGTTAGGGTTTCAATCCCCTGCATTGTCAAATGTTATATTCGTTTCATTGATGATATTAGTACTTTGAACGACTGAGTCCTGGCGAGAGTTGGGCAGGCAGTCCGCTGATACCCTAGGGTTTGCCCTAGGGAGAGGTGGGGCTGTCACACTCGTCCCTAAAAAGGATGGTACTTGGCGAATGTGCACTGATTGTAGGGCCGTCAATGCCTTTACTGTCACGTATCGCCATCCCATTCCTAGATTAGATGATATGCTTGATGAACTCGATGGTGCTGTCATATTCCCCAAAATCGACTTAAGGAGTGGCTATCATCAAATTAGGATGAAAGAAGGCGATGAGTGGAAAACGGCCTTCAAAACCAAGCATGGTCTCTATGAGTGGCTAGTCATGCCTTTTGGGTTGACTAATGCTCCTAGCACCTTCATGCAACTAATGAACCATATCTTGAGGGAGTTTATTGGCAAATTTGTCATAGTGTACTTTGATGACATTCTGATATATAGTCGCAGCGAACATGAGCACTTGGAGCATGTGAGACTAGTTCTTGAGACACTTCGAAAGGCGCATTTATACGCTAACCTTAAGAAGTGCACCTTTTGTATTAATGAACTTGTGTTTTTGGGCTATGTAGTGAGTTCGCAGGGTATCAAGGTAGACAAGTCCAAAATTGAGGCCATCGAGCAATGGCCAACTCTCACATCCATTCTTGAGGTGCGCAGTTTTCTTGGATTGACGGGTTTCTATCGGCACTTTGTCAAGGACTTCAGCACCATTGCCGCCCCAATGACCGCCGTGACCAAGAAAAATGACAAGTTCTATTGGGAGGAAGACCAAGAACAAGCATTTCTTACCCTCAAAAACAAACTCACACATGTACCTGTTTTAGTATTACCAAATTTTAACAAGACTTTTGAAATCGAGTGTGATGCTTCTGGTGTAGGTATTGGCGCTGTCCTCATACAAGACAAAAGGCCTTGTGCCTTCTTTAGCGAGAAACTGGGAGGAGCTGCTTTAAACTACCCAATATATGACAAGGAGTTCTACGCACTGGTAAGGGCCTTGGAGACCTGACAACACTATCTTCGCCCTCGGGAGTTCGTGATACACGCTGATCACGAGTCATTGAAGTTTCTCAAGGGACAACCCAAGTTAAGCAAGAGACATGCCAAATGGGTAAGCTTCATTGACACATTCTCCTATGTAATTAAGTACAAGACTGGCAAGACGAATGTGGTAGCTGATGCCTTGTCACGTAGACACTTCTTGCTTGCCTGTCTTGATGCTAAGTTATTAGGGTTCGAAATGATTAAGGAACTCTACACACATGATTATGACTTTGGTGACATATATGCTACGTGTGTTAAGAACCCACATGGAAAGTACTTTTTGCATGATGGATTTCTATTTCATGTGGATAAACTGTGTGTGCCTAATTCTTCCATCTGTGATCTTCTGGTTAGGGAGGCATATAGTGGTGGTCTCATGGGACACTTTAGCATGGTTAAGACTCTTGCCATGTTACAAGAGCATTTCTATTGGCCTCACATGCGTCGAGATGTGGAACGCATGGTTGGTAGATGTGCCACTTGTCACAAGGCGAAGTCTAAGACAAATCCGTATGGCCTGTATACCCCATTGCCTATTCCCCACTATTCTTGGGTAGACTTGTCCATGGACTTTGTTTTAGAACTCCCTAGGTCGCCTAGGGGAAATGATTCCATCTTTGTAGTGGTTGATAGATTCTCTAAGATGGCTCATTTTATTCCCTGTCACAAAACTGATGATGCATCCCATATTGCTACTTTGTTCTTTAAAGAAATTGTCCGTCTGCATGGCATGTCTAGGACCATCGTTAGTGATAGAGATGTCAAGTTTCTGAGTTACTTTTGGAAGACTTTGTGGTCTAAACTTGGCACTAGGTTATTATTCTCCACCA
This sequence comes from Coffea arabica, assembly GCF_036785885.1. Taxonomy (NCBI): domain Eukaryota; kingdom Viridiplantae; phylum Streptophyta; class Magnoliopsida; order Gentianales; family Rubiaceae; genus Coffea; species Coffea arabica. Next base: position 43,491,525 of record NC_092320.1, on the reverse strand, counting down.
CTAGTCATCCACAAAGCGATGGGCAAACTGAAGTTGTCAATCGCACACTCGGCACACTACTTCGGGCTTTGATTAAAAAGAATCTTAAAACTTAGGAAGAGTGCTTGCCTCATGTTGAATTTGCCTACAATCGAGCTGTTCACAGTGCTACCCACGACTCACCTTTTGAGGTTGTTTATGTCTTTAACCCGCTGACCCCCCTTGATTTAGTGCCCTTACCTTTTTCTGAGCACACAAGCTTAGATGGGAAAAAGAAGGCTGATTTTGTGCGCAGGTTACATGAAGCCGTTTAGGCAAACATTGAGCGGCGTACTCAACAATACCTCCAGCAAGCCAACAAGCACCATCGCAAGATGGTTTTTGAGTCTTGAGATTGGGTTTGGTTACACTTGCGAAAGGAGAGATTCCCCAAACAGCGACAAAGCAAGTTGTCTCCAAGAGGTGATGGACCCTTTCGAGTGCTCCAACGAGTTAATAATAACACTTACAAATTGGAGTTACTCGGGGAATATAATATGAGTGCGACCTTCAATGTCACGGACTTGAACCCATTTCTTGATGAGGAGGATCCAAATTTGAGGGCAAATCCTTCTTAAGAGGAGGGGACTGATGTGTGCATGGATCAGGGCCCACGTAATGACCTAGTCCGAGTCCTATTGGCCCCAGTCCCAGGGCTCTTCAAAGAATCCCTCCAAGCGCTCGTTCGAGTTGTCCAAGACCAACATGGAGCCCATAGAAATATTGAAGGCTTAGAAAGAGACAATCAAGTAACTTACACCTTGATCCAAGCTCATGAAGAATCAAGTGGGCCTCCTTGTGCATCGACTGAGTAGGGCCTTAGTCTTTATTACTTATTCAGTTGGATTAGTTGCTTAGTAGAAGGCATGGGCCGGCCTATCTTGGAGTCAAGATGGCCGACTCCCCTCTTAGGGTTTCTTTAGGGTTTGTTTTGTGTTACCTTTAGCCTATAAATAGGCTAGTTTTGTAAGATTAAACACACAAGTTTTATGAATAAAATTCTTAGTATTTTCGTTTTCTTCCTAAGAGAGAAATCGAGTCCTTAACTTGCTTTGGCAAGGGTTCTTGAGCAATCTTGCGTCCTGTCCTTGATTATTCAGCCGACCTATTCCCCTGGAGTATTCACCTTCATTGGAGTGTCGTTCTACCGCTTTAAATCAAAGCATGCCGTCCGTGTTGATTTAAAGTCCCGCAATCCAAACGTAGGACAATCTCGCTAGATCCTTGGGCAAACGTGCTATGTGTCTCGAAACGAGTTGATCGAGGAACGTATCATTCTTCTTCTTCTTCCTTCCTTCCCCCTCCCTCTTCCCTTGCGGTACCAGACAAACCAACAGCCCTCTCCCCAAATTTTTTTTTCTCTCCCCCTCTTCTCCCTCTCTGCTCCCCTCTCCCCCTTTATTCCCCTTCACCATCCCCCTCTCCCTCCCAAAGCAGAGAACCAGCAGCCATGGCACCTACAATTTTTTTTTTACTTTTTCTCTCCCCCTCTTCTCCATCTCCCTTTCCCTTTCTTACTCCCCTCCCCTTTTGCCCAATCCGGTCGTTCGATTAGATCGTATCTAAGGAAGTGGGAGGGTGGCCAGGGAAGGAGAGGCGGAGGGGGAGAGGGACAAGGAAAAAAAAAAGGGGTAGGCCGTCGCCAGAATAGGTGGTCGGCGCCGGAAACAGTGGCCGAGGTGGTGGTGGTCGGCGGTGGAGGGGTGGCCGACGATGAAGGTGTGGTGGATAGGGGTGAGGGAGAAAGAAGAAGAAAAGAGAAAGTTTTTTGTGTATTAGATATTTTGAAGTATGTAGGTTAAAAAATTTGATAAGTTTTTTTGGGTTCATGTAGTTAAAGTTGTTAAAAAACTAGTAGTTAAAAAACTTGGCCAAAAAACTCGGTTCCAAACAGGCTCGCAGTTTCTGGGTTGGAACATAGGATGGGGTGTTTTTGATCCTTGCAGCTCTGCCTAAAATATGTGGCAGCTGCTGTTGTTTTTGTAATTGGGAGCAGTTAGTACTCTTGTCCTATGTTCTCACTCCGTATCTGGAAACATGACCGAGGGTTAAGTTGGAGGAATATATGCCATGAGATGTGGCCTTTCCTTTCTTCATTTCCCATTTTCCAAAATTGTGACAAGCTTTATAATTGAAAAAAAAATGTATAATGACAATAATGATTTCATGAGTTTTTCTTTTCATTCTATAGTTTTCATTAGATTGCAGCAAATGATCAAATATATATTAATTTGCTTAATTCACATTTGTTTATAGAAAAGGCATATTTGTAAAGTAATTTGTTTGAGTATCTTTTCCTTTCATTTGTATTCAACTCACAAACAAAAGAAAATTAATTACTTTCTTTTCTTTCTTAAAACTCCCAAACAACTAGATAGAAACTTTGATCCTTTCTTTTCTTTTCTAACTTATCCTTTCTCTTCTTTTCTTTTCTATTCTAAACTCCCAAACTAGCTAAAAAGTAAAAGTTTTTACAATAATTAGACACAATTTATTCACATCTGAAGCTAAAAGTGGTAAAATACCAACAAAAGAAAAGGAAAGATATCAAAATGCACAATTCAATAAGGACTATCACTATCGTAAGACTAGTATTGAATTATAAAGGGAACAATTTACCAAAATCACATAATCACAATCAAAGTATCACTATATATTCTTCAATCCTATGGAAATAAATTGTATAACTAATATTTGCTGAAACTAGACCACACTTTATCACAACTCTATTACAATAATCCAAAAGAGGAAAGACTACCTGGTGAATATATAGAACTCTAGGGTACCACCATCTGCTCTCAAACTCCATCACAATTCTCTGCTCTACTGCCGATTTATTCTAGTAGAGGTGAGGATGTATGCTATTAAACTTCGAGTAAGACAGATTAGAACAGGTAGAAAGAGGAAGGGAGAGGTTCGTCGGCATGACTGGAACGATGGGAGTTTGGGAAGAAAGGAAGAGAGAGATTGGGAAATTGGAAAGACGAGGAGGATTTTTGGATGATTACTCGTACCTCTGCCTTATGTCCCAATACGACATTGTTAAGTAGCGCCGGGTTTTAATTTCTCTAGAAAATGAGATGGGAAAAAACACTAAGGGTTCATTTGGGAGGGGAGGTTGGAAAGAAAAGAAAGGGAAAGAAAAGAAAGTTTTGTTAGTTTTTAGTAGGAAAGAAAAGAAAGGAAATGGAAGGATGAATAGTGATTAAAATGTTTCCTCCCAAATTGGAAGGAAATGAGAAGAAAAACTTGTTAATTTTTTTAAAATGCCCATTTTGTCTTTAAAAAGGTTTTGAACAAATATTTAATAACTTCTATATTCAAAATCATTCCACTAATTTTTAAAACTCCCAAACAACATAACAATCTCTTCTCTTCTCTCATAACTTAAGCTTTCCCTTCTTTTCTTTTCTATCCTAAACTCCCAAACTAAGCCTAAAAGAACACTAAAAAGGAGAGGGAATATTTGAAGGGAATATAAAATTTGTTAGGAATAAGTTTTTTATTCCAAAAAAAATTTAAAAGAAATTTTTATTGTTTTGAAAATATTGTCTTCATTTTTTAATTTCTAAATTATTTAATAAGTTTTCTAATGTGAGGCCCCAGTTCGTTCTACGTTGATATATTCATTAATTGGGCGGTAACGTTTGGTTTTGGGAGTATTTCGAAAACCCTAAGTAGGGATTAAGATTTAAACCCTCAGTTCCGGTTAAGATTGAAAACCCGTTTTCCTACATTTTCTTTATTAGAAAATTCCCAGATAATTTTTATTGAGTAAATAGAGTTTTTAGATGATTTTTCTAGTATTAGTTAGTTTTTGAGAAATTAAGAACGTATATCGGACGTGGGACCCACTAGTGCGAAAAGTTCGGAAAAATTCGGCCAATTAGGTTAAATTCCGGATACTGTGTAAAATTTATCGGGTGTTAAGAGATAAGTAGAGTGTGTGAAGTGAGTGATGTGAGAGAGAAAAGGAAGATAAGAATGCATTAATGAGTGTGACAAGTGTCACAATATGATTGGTTGGACTTTAAGAATTACTATTCACAATTTTGACTTTTTTGACCAAAGGTTAAATATCTAAAAAATCATTCAAAATTCACCATTTTTCTCTCCTTGGTGGCCGGCTCTCTAAGCTCAAAGAAGGGAGGAAATTTTCCATCTCTCAAGCTTCCATAAGCTTCAATCTTCCATAAACAAAAGTTTAGACTAGATTTCACTCCATAAAATCTTATCTTCTAGTGCTAGTAAGGGTTGTGGTGAAGTTTGTTTGAAGGTCTAAGGTGCCCAACATCTTCCTCTCTCTTGGTTCTTGGTAAGTGAAGCTTGAAACACCCTACTACACCTAATGATGCTTATGTTGTGCTTATTAGTGATAAGAGTGCTGAAATTTCTGGTTTTAATCTTGGTTTGAAGTGATTTGGTGAAGTTTTCCATTTTATGATGATTTTTCTGGTTTAATTGGATTATGATGGTGTGGTTGAATATGATGAATGGTAATAGCCTATAATGACTCTAGTGAGTGTGAAATGTGGATAAATGCAACCAATTTTGGATTTGGTGTGAAAATTGAAAAGTTAGGGTTCCTAAATCCCCAATTCTGTCCGGTTTTGGATCATAGGGTTAGAGGCAGAATTTGACTTTGCTCAAAACATGAAAGTTGTAGGTATTGATGTGTTTGAGGTGGCTACAAAATTTCAGGTCATTTGGATTAATGTAGAATGAGATATGACGAAATTACTGTAGCTGTTCTGCTTTGGTCAGAATGCGAAAACTGCGTTGGTATTTGGCTATTTTGGCTGGAATTAGTTTGGATTTTGAAGTTGGTGTCTTCTGATGCAATGTAGCTGGATGTCTTATCTAACATATGCCTTTGGAATTTCGGCATTTGGACTTGTATAGACTAAGTTATAGTCATTACAGTTTTATGTGATTTGCAAACCTGTTTTGGTAATTCTGGATTTGTATTTTGCATATTTGACCTAGTTGTGCTAGGATTTGGACTGAGTGGCCTTCTACATTGTTGTACCCCTGTTCCTTATCTTCGAAACGGTGGGTCTTACACCCCCATCCGATAACCGTAGTGAATTTGGTGCCATTACCGCATATTGAGGTCAAATACGGTTTGTGATTCTAGTACGTTTTTGGAAAGTTTATGGCTGGAACTTTGGCTTCACATTTGACTGAGTTACAAGCTGTTTGGGCTTCTGACCAAAACACCAAACTTATAGCCCTATATCAGAGCTTTCTAACGCCCTTGGAATTTCATGAATCGGATTTATAAAACCTGAGATATAGCCGAACAAACAAGGCCTGCCCGTGAAAATGACCAGAAATCTGTTTTGGTCCTGATGACCAATTTCCGTTCCGAATTTGGATTGCCGACCTTCATGAAAGTTGTTCCATTTGGAATGAGCTATCTAACTGCCAATTTTCAGCTCTTTTGACCATGCGTAGCATAGAAAACAGTTCGTACTCAAAACTGACCATTTGTGCATTGGCCAGATTTCGTAAGTGATTGTGTTTGGTTCATTTGGGACTAAAGCCTCCAGTTTCAGTTCTGGATGTCTTCATAACAGTTGTTGTTCATCCTTTAAGCTTCGATTTGGCATCTCATCCGCCTTAATCCGATATTCGTAGCTCAACTTATGGGTGAACTAGAAATGAGTATCAAATCTGCCGTTTGCCGTTTCCGCACGCGTGCGTGTGCCCTTTCCGTACTTGCGTGTGCCGATGTTGCTGTTTTATTTGTTTTGGGCACGTTAGTGGCCGTTTATGACATCATGTGATGCAATCTTCTATTTCAGATCGTGGTGAGCTAGGCGGAGCTGGTGGGCCCTACTAGCGAACACGCACGAAGTGATTTTCACGTTTGTACTACTTTTGTACTTTGTGTAAGTATTCAGGCCGGTTTGGTGTGTTTTCTTTGCTATGTGTTTGAGATATGTGAAAAGGGCACTTAGGCGAGGGTGTACTTTATCGCACTCGACCTAAACCCTAATTTGAATGTATAATTGTACTTGGCATATGTATATGAACCTTTTGGAACCAAAACCCTTGAGCTTGTGGCTCGGGGCGACTTTCGAATAAAGTTTGTGAAGTTTGCAAAGTTTGTGATTTTGAATAATTTTGTGAAGTTTGTGAGTTTGGGGCGAACTCTTGACCTGGTTGGACTATTCGAGCCGGTTAGGGCTTGGTCGAAGGCAGTCCAACTTAGCTGAGGTCACCAAGTTTGTAGGTTCATTTTATGAACCAATTTTGTGAATCCGGTTCACCGAGAAGGTGACCAAGTTTGTGACCCGAGCTTGTGACTCAAGCTCAAGTTTGTGATTTCGTTCGCCCGGGCAAGTTTGTGAGGTGACTGGCCAGTGAGGGTGATAATGTGTCGGTGGGTGTACAAGTGAAGTTCTACGGACTATTATTTGCAGTCGACGGAGTGTCGGCAGGAGATCACGCATGGCACATGAGTTGGCTTTGGAGCCACCTGTATCCTTATTATGTGATGTTACTTTTCTGCTTTTGCTTTACTCTTATTGTGTAACTGTTACGTGAAATTTATGCTTTCGCCCCTGTTTACTTACTAAGCATATAGCTTACCCCATTCCTTTTGTTTTCCTTAGCAGGGGCCGACGCGGGGACTTTTGGCTCGTATACTAGTATAGTTAGTTTGCTTGTAATAGTTGAACAGTTAGGATGTTTGTTTTTGTTTTGGTGGTTTGACTCGATACTTTTGGAGAATGTAATTATAACTCTTTTGGGATTGTATATATTGTTTTTAGTGCTCTTTCGAACTTTAAGTTTTGAGCCCTGGCGCGAGCTAGGCAGGCGGCCCGCCGATACCCTTGGGTTCGCCTTTGGGAGAAGTGGGGTCGTCACATCTAATATATATACACACACTATATATATATATATATATATATATATTAGACAATCATAAGTATTGTTAACATACTTTATATTTACACTAAATTATAACATTGAAAAATAAAAAATAAAAAATTGCATTTTCTAGTAAACCTGATCTAGAAGATATCAATATGTGTATACGCATAAACCAAAAAATTTACAAAAATACAAATATATTACCAATAAAACTAAAAATATTACAAAAGAAAACAAAATGAATATAAGAAGCATCTAAGATTACTTCTTTTATTATTTATTATAGTTTAAGATGGTGAAAATACCTAAATACTAAACATTTAAATTATTTAATAGTCCACATTAATTACTTGATATGACTTGAAATTAAGTAAAAAATATATAGCAAACACGTCTATAATCTAAATTTTGACTTCTAATTAATGAATCCTTCCTTTCATAAAGATAATACAATACATGGCAACATAAAAAAAATACAGTACATGATATCAAAATAAGTTGAATAAAAATTTAGAGATTATTTAACAAGTTCAAACCTTTTTCATGTGATATAGTTTACTAAATACAAAAGAGGAATTTTGTAGAAAAACATATATGAGGCAATACTATGTATTAATATTAAGAAATTTAATCATTTATATGTAAGATAATTATTGATTGTTGGATTTCATTCACCAATGTTAACATTTAATCATTTAAGTAATAGTATAGTTATTATCACACCACATGAAAATTGTTATAAAACTATTTTGATTTTACCACACATTAGACAAAAACTATGGTAAAAAGTGACTATTTATGACAATTATTAGCCAACCGTGGTAAATAATTATAGAATTGACACGGTATTTTGCTATGGCAAAACAAACTGTAGCAAAAAGTTTTTTAATACCATAGTTGCCAAAACTGTGTCAAAAACTCACCTTTTGTCATGGTTTTAGCAACTGTGACAAAAAGAAAGTGATACTAATTATTTTTTTTTGTGGTTATTAGATTATAAAATGTTATCATTGTAAAAAAAAAGATTATAATTGTTATCATCATAGTATTATTATCAAATCTCTCTCTTTCCACCCATCCCACAAAAGTAATTTTTGGATTAGCAGGCTAGCAGCATTTCTAAACCTCTTAGAGATTCATCATCCCTAAATCTATCACAATGATAAAAATAATTCATTACATAACTCTCAGTTTGGGGCAGGAGAGGGGAAAGAGGGCGGCGTTGTTGCTGCAGCTGGTAATGTGAGTCAAGCTCAACTAGAGCCCTAGGAGGCAGAGGCAAGTCTAGCCAATGTTCCAAAGCTTGGATTTTTTTATGATAGTGGCTGTATTAGTGGTTAGATAGAGCCCTATAAGGTGATAACGTGGCCGGCCAGGTTGATTGAGAAGATGGAGCCAAATGAAGTTGGAAAATTGGTTAGGAATCAGGGGCTAGATCAATTACATGCTAGTGGGGGCGAAAAGAGAATTGCGACTATATACGGAGAGGGGATGGAGAAAGATAAGGATAGAGGTATTGGAAGTGATGCGTCGGGGCTAGAGGTGGTGGGAGGTGAGGGGGATATTGGTTGCCGATGCTGGTGGTTATGCTACAGAGAAAGCTTTGAACTTTGTCTCTACTATTGATTGCTAAGACAGAGATGTGACACTACAAGAAAAAAGGTCATTAGTGACAACATTTACTAGTGATAACAAAAAGTCATCACAAAATGAGGTTGTTTAATCACGACATTGAAGGTTGTCACAATTGACTCCAAGCAGCTAAGTTTTCAGTGACAACCCTTAATTGTTGTCACTAAACTACTTCGCGCCATGGGACTTGGAAGGCGCAAGTTTTACGATAGTGACAACTTGATAAAAGTTGTCAGTAATTCTACCTCTTTCTTTGACAACTTTTTGTTGTTGTCACTGTTTATATTTATTGATGACCAATTTTTATCAGTAAAACTATAGCATAATTAGTGACAACATAGTATCATCGCTAACTTGAAAAATCTCCAATTCATTTATTTAATTGTGAGCCTCAATATTAATTTAATTTTTTAAATTTGATGATTTATTAAACTATTCATAGTTGCTCAAATAATAATACGTTTTTAACTGGAAAAAATTAATGAAAGTTTCTAGTTAGGACAACTATATAAACCGTTATAACTTGAGAAAGAGAACATTTACCAATTCTTTGAATTTACCAAAAATTTTTCATCCATTATAATTTTTTAATAAATATATTAAGAAGTAGTGATTAGAAATACATTAGTAAATTTAAATAAAAATTGAACCTAAAATTGACTTGAATTGTCTTGATTGACCAATACCCGAAATTTGTTCAAACTAAAAATGAAAAAAGTGGCGTGAGTACCATACACTAAGAAAAGCAACCACTCTTACACCCCAGTCGGCCAGTCCCCACATCCAGATGCCATCTGTACTTCTCACACTCTCAATCCCTCAATCAACCCCATTATTCTCAACCCCCTTTATTCGTTTCCCGAATCCCGAGTAGCAGCGGAGGCGGCAGCCGGACCAGCAGTGCCTCATCATCGTCGGCAAGCAGCTGGAGGACGGTGGTACTCTAGCCAACTACAACATCTGGAAGGAGCCTGAAGGAGTCCACCATCCACCTCTTCCTCTGCCTCCATGGTGGCTCCAAGAAGCGCAAGAAGAAAACCCTACACCAAGCCCAAGAAGAAGAAGGCCAAGGCTGCCATCCTCTAGTTCTACAAGGTCGATGACTCCGGCAATGTCCAGAGGCTCAGGAAGGAGTTTTATTGGTTCGGAGGGCAGGGTTTGCACTATTTTGCAAACCTTGTTTCTCTAATTTTTCCCCAATAATTGGATGGTGGTGGAGGGAGTGGAATTGGGTGTATGATGTTGCTATGAGTGGCTGCTGGTGAGAGAAATAGTGGGTTAAGTGGTGCTGGGTGGAGTGGGAATTTGGGATCCTCAAGGCTCACGGTATATTTAAAAAAAAACAATTCAATATCATTTTTCTTATTGCATTCGCATTATTTTGTTTAAATTTTTTATAACAATATTAGTGATTTTTTCTGGTTCAGAGGGCAGGGTTTGCACCTGAGATTCCAGAGGATCTATACCATCTGATCAAGAAGGCCATCGCAATCAGGAAGCATTTGGAGAGGAACAGGAAGGACAAGGATTCCAAGTTCAGATTGATTCTGGTGGAGAGCAGGATTCACCGCCTCGCTCGTTACTACAAAAAGACTAAGAACTCCCTCCCAACTGGAAATAGTATGCCCTCTCATTCACCATTTCCCTATTGATTTTTTCTTTTAAGTGTCATTGAAGTCTGTCCAATGGGTTTGTTGAGTTAATTAACGTCTGTTCTTTGATAATGAAATGTACTGTCGCATTGCGTTTTCATTAGCATGTAATGAGATACTGGTCTGCTGGTTAGGACTTGTAGCAGTTTTAACTGTTGAGAATTTCCTTCGCTTCTTTAAATACCTCATTGGTGATGTGGCAGAGGAAATGGGAAATAGGTTATCAGCCTGTGCGTTGGTTTTGTTTTGCATCCTTAGCAAACTACTGGGCAACAATTTTCCCCTTAAAAAATCATATAAACTGCCATTCATAAGTGTCCAGTAGTTTTGGAAAGAATTGGTGTATGGAGTTTGTTGAGGTTCCTTACTTATCCATGTTGTTAAGTAGTGCGCATAGCTGTCCTGTGCTTCTGCAATCATGTTTTTCTGCAATTGTTTCTTGAGTTTTTAATATCATAGTAAAAATAAAAGAAGTGTTTCTTGAGTTCTAAAGTTCTATGTGCTTTATCTCTTACTTTGCTCTTATTTAGTTATTGTCTAGATGATACTTTTTTTTCAGCTCTGAATTCTGAAGGATCTTTAATACGTGGGAAAAATAACCCAAACAACTGATGACTGGGTTATAAAGAGCAAGCTGAAAACCATTCTATGGAAACAACGAAACAGTGGAACATGAGCCATTTTACCATCTACAATTTGATCTTAGTGTCTAGCCTCATATCTTACTGCAGATCCCTGAACGAGACAGGCAATGGTCAATTGAAAATATAGGATAGAAAGGAAATATTTTCTATTCCTTCTTCCTCGAGTCCTTGAGCTGTCCTCTTTTCCGAATCCTGAGGCAGAACCGCAGACACCAAGCATCTAAAATCCACTCGGGCAAGGAATATGCGAAAGCCCACAGAAGAGTATGTGGCCAGTGAGGTGTGCAATGGGGCTCATAGCCGATCCAACACAAAGCAGCCCGGGCATAGCCATCACTAGATGGAACAAAGAAGGAGGATCTTCTGATTGATGCCATTTTAGTTGCCACGTACAATGGTACCTGACACTACACATCAATTCCGCTCTTCTTGTACTTCACATAGAGGCATCTAGAGAGCTGATCAATGGAAGTACCTGCCTTGACGTGTTATTTGGCCAAATATCACTTAGCAAACCATTTGTATGGTGTTATTGAACTTGATTATGATATTCGAATGCTTAAAATGATATTTTGGCATTTTATAATGTAATGGATGCCTTCATTTGTTAATTTTAAAGCATTGTCATTTTTTTTTATTTTTAAGACATAATTTAGCAGGAAAATCATCAAATTTCATTGTGGTAAAGTGTTGTCACTGAATTAGATTTCTCCATTGACAACCACCTATTGTTATGGAATTGAAAAGTGTTTAGTGACAACAAAAGTTGTCAGTAATTAGTTTATATCTGTTGATACTATGGATTAGTTTTAGTGACGACATTACTTTGTACATCATTGGCAAGATACTATGTCATCACTAAAATTACAACAATTACTGACGACACTAGTTGTCGCAGAACAGTACCATTCACTTACAACTTTTAAGGTTGTCACTGTATACTTTTACCGACGGGCCTTCAATGACGACTCTATGACGACTAGAAAGTTGTCAATAAAACTTATTAGTGATGACTTTTTCTTTTGTTGTGACGAAAATAGCTTGTCATAGCTTGTCACTAGAAACCAATTTTCTTGTAGTGTGAGAAAAATAGAGAGGAGAGAGAAAACCTTCAAGGAAAAGCTGTTTAGACCAGTTTGTTCCAGGAAAAGTACATGTGCAAGTTACCTAACTTGTTTCCATTAGTGTTGTCAGACTTGGACTGGACCAAATGGTCCAACCGTGAACCGATCATCTTTTCGAGTTGGTTTGTAACACAAAATTATTTTGATAAAAAAAAACTAGTCAAAATTGTCAAAAACTGACTAAATCAGTGGTCTAGTTCGACTGGTTTATCCGATTCTCAAACTTTTCTTATAATTTGAGTTATCTATATTGTAACACTTTCATTTATTACTAGAAATAAGAAAACGCCGTCCACTTAGTGTAAATGTCAAAATCACTCGTTTTCCTGAATAATCTCTAAATCAAGATGTTTTCATCCCTATGATCTTATAAATTTAGCATCAATGATTCCAACTTGCATTAATTTGTTTTAATTTAGTTTTTCAAGTAGTTTTGGAGAATGGATATATTTTAGTCATGAATTTATATTTTTATATATAATTATTAGGTGTATAGTTGATCGCAAGTCTAATATTTTTGGAACATTTTCTTTGATTGGCCGAATATAATCAAGAATTTAATTTCAATATTTCTGAAACTTATAAATATAAAAAAAACTATGACATCATACTGATGTGACCGAATTTTTTAGAATGGTCTGACTGATTTGACCAATTAACTCCTAATCCAGTAGTTTAGCTGAGTTGTTATCTGGTCCAAGTTTAACAACATTGGTTTCCATCTCTTGACGATAAAACTAGACCAAATGACCTAAAGGTTATGATTTTATTAGTTTAGGAACAATTTTGACTACAAATATTAGTTTGGTGACTAAAAGTGGGACTAGTCAATGGTTTAGTGACATACAAATATTCATTTAGTGACTAAAAGTAGTACTAGTCTTTGTTTGGATTGTAAATTATTTACCAAATTTTATTTACTTCTATCATCAATACATTTTCTAACTATTTTTTTATTTTACATATATCACATAAAAAAAAGTGATACAGCTATTTTTTTTTAAATTGCTCAAATAATCTATTATCCAAACAGATGTCATTTGCTCTAATAGATTATTCTGTTCATGAGCAAATAACACTATATCAAAATTACCTGCAAAAACATTACAAGCCACTAAGAAAATTTATATAACAGGAATATTAGCCACAAAACTTAAGCCCACTTGGACCACCCCTATTTGAATCATGTGTATCTTTATTTTTTCATCACACCTAAAAGGGTTAGAATTACTTCCAACCCTTAAACTTTGGAACTCTGAAGTGTAAGCCTTCAAATTTATGCCCTTGATTTCATCAGAATTCAACAGTTTCTCTGCTCAACTCCCATCTAGTCTTCCTCAATTAATGACCCTAAGGTAGGATGCGATCAACAAGGAGTTAACATGAAACGAATTATCAACTCTGAAGGCTTAGAGATGACAGCGAAGGTAGAAGTGTTTAAATACAGAACGAAGGCCAAAACATCATCCTATCTTTGTGGCGATTAAGATCAGGAACTTCCATAATTTCAGCTAGAAAGCTATTCGAATTTGATTGAGTAGCTAAACATCTTAATGCTGTGAAACAACATCCATGTTTCAAATTTTGAATGCTCCGAGGTGGGAGTGATCATCAAGGGGTTTCAAAAAGGATTAAAAACAAGAAAGTCCCCTATGGTATATCTAATACATAGAAAAGCCCCCATGGTTTCAAAACATACAAAACGACACCCGATATTTTGAACTAAATTGTAAACTAACAGAATTCGTTAAACTTAACGAAATCCGGTAAACTTAACGAAAAACTTAACAGAATCCAGTAAATTTAACGGTAAACTTAACGGAATCCGGTAAGTTTAATGGCTGAGACCATCATTTTCATTAAATTCAACGAATTCTGTTAGTTTACAATTTAGTTCAAAACATGAGGTGTCGTTTTGTATATTTTGAATCATGGGAGGCTTTTTTGTGTATTAGATATACCACAGGAGGCTTTTTTGTTTTTAACCCTTTGAGAAACGAAGATTAATTTAACAATGTTTAATTTGTGTATGGTAGCAGAGAGATGGCCATCATCACATCGGTCTCTTTAAGCCGACTCCTGAGTGAGTCTATGAGCTCACTCATTTCATTGCAAGATGGTTTAAAAATGGACAACTTGTGCTTAGAAGTCATATAGGCCAAAAGGTTTCGAACACGAGGAAATAAGGATTGATAACTCGGATATTGTTTTCCTAGCTGCTGCCAACTTACTTCAATGGTTCAGTTTGCTGTTGTTCAACAAAAATCATTTCCACATTTCTTCAAAAAGATAATTCAACTTTGTTCTCACAAGATGAATTTATACTCCAAACATTAAACACAAGCATTCTTCCAGTAAATTCAAAGCGTGCAACAGTTATGATGTATGCGCAAAAATTGTTAAAAAGCTACTTGCAGTAGGAAAATAAGAAATTTCAAATAAATAGAAGAGACTCATGAAATTGGTTCTGCAGTGACCATTGACCAAAGTAATGAAATTGAAAGACCTTTCATGCCGTAAAGGCCGCATATGCAACATTAAGCAAGATGTCAGTGCAGTTTAGTCATAGAAATATAGAATGAAGATCAATGAAGCATATGCAATAATCATATCTCATCCACTTCAGAAATGTGACAAACTTGAAAACCATATCTGCTGAAGTGCAAGTTAGAATTATCTTTGTTGTAAATGGAGACAAAGCTGTTTTCTCACTCCAAGCGCAAGGAAGACGATTCTTCGAAAGTTCCAGAACACAATTCTCCCTAGATTTATTGAATCATAAGATTGACCAAATATCATGTCAGTACATGGATCTAAAGGGAAAAACAAATATGGAAGATCTATAATGAAAGAAAAGGTATATCTTCAAGATGTCACATTCAACCAAATCTCATGTCAAAAGGTCGTGCAAACAAAAGTCCTATACCTGCAGCACTAGTATAGATGTGACTACTTTTAAGTAACCAGGATCCTCAGTCTTTATGTGCATAACCATATAGGGGCGACACTCTTTAAATTTAGTTGGGATCTAAGATGGGCTCCTTTAAAAGGGTGTAAATTCAAACTTGCAAATTGTATAAAAGTGAACAAATTATCAACAAAGTGATTAGCAGCAGCTTTAAAAATGACTTTGTACATTTAAGCATATCACAAATTGTTTTCGTTTTGCCTATTTACACACAGTTTTCTATGTTAAAGTGAATGTCAACTCCAATAAAAATCTAACACTTTATTAACCTACCTTCTATATTGCATTTGCCAAAAAAGATAAAAATAAAAGAAAGAGAAGAAGAAATTCTTTCTTCTACTTATATTGAGTTAGTTTAAATTTATCATGAATTAAAGTCTAAAGATTTGACTGCTTACTCCAACCATAGCAAGTTATGCAAATGAAGCAAGCCAATCAAATTATGTGCGGTAGTTATTAATTCATTTTGGACTGCACAATATCATGTCTTTCTTTTCAAATTTCCATGTATCATAGAAGACAGTCATTTGAAATGTATCAGGCACTAAAGTTTGGGGACTTTTATGTGCCATTTTGTTGTTTGATGTTTGCAAGTTTACTTGCTGGATATTCCTATTATATAACATCATACCCCGAAAAAAAGTAAATATCTATTAATAGTCTAAGGCATTTCTTTCACAAATGTAATAGCTGTGACAGCCCCACTTTCCCCTAAGGCGAACCAAAGGGTTCGGCGGACTGCCTGCCCAGCTCTTGCCGGGACTCAGTCGATCACTTCAAGCAACCATAAGAATATCTAACCACGATCCAACTTAAAACCAAACGTATATACAATAATATCTCAAGAAGAAGTACAACTGTCAAATATACAGAGGTTCTCAAATCACCAGACAACCAGCCCGTGCCAAGCACTAGGGCGAGAACCAAGACACAAGAAAACCAAGGGCTAGACCTAGCTAGTCTATACCTGCTCTCGTCCTTGCTCGCCTTCCCCTGTTAAGGAAAATAAACTAAAGGGGTGAGCTATAAGCTCAGTGAGGTTCCGAACACATAGGCAACAAGAAGTTCAATGCATTCATTACATGTTACCAATAATTCAAATACAAAAGAAAGCGATAAACACCTTCATTAAAAGGATACGTGCTCACAAGGAGCCATTCGTTCATTCATTCTCCCTTCGTTCCCTTATACCTTCAATCATTTGAAAATGCATTTGTATATAAGTAAAACCCTCATTCATTCATTCGTTCATTCATTCATTCACCAGGCTCCACCAACCTACAAGGTAATACTCGAGTATACCAAAACGTTCACCCAGGTCCCTAATCGCCCGACCGAGTCCGCTTCTGGTTCGAGACGACCGGTAACAAGGGGCAGTGGCCAGTTCAGCCAAAAGGCTTACATTCATGCACAAATAACATTTCAATCATTCAATCATTGAAATTTTCACAATCATTTAGGCCGAGTGCGATAAAGTACACACTTGCCTAGAAGACTCGTTTTAACAATCATTGAAAGCATATAACATGTTATCAATCATTCATACCAGCCAAATAATCATGAAACATATCAAACAGGGAACACTCACCTATACACGCAAAATAACGTCCACTTCTCAATCACCAATGAAACCTAAAAGTAAACAAAGAACACATTACAATTCATCTAGCATGATTTGGATGAAATCAAGAATTACCCGACTACTCGGGAGTAAATGTATAAAATGACTTTTAAAGTGTCAATAGAGCATATGGATCCGTGGACGGAAATTACTAGGGTTCATAAACCAACCGTGAAACCAAACTCAAAAGGTTATGAAATTTCCGGCAGAAAACACTTTAACCAACAACAAATCGAAATCCAATAAGGTAAGCTAAGAAGTATTGTTTCCGGAATCGTTTATCTAGCTCAAAATCAATAGACTATATGCCTTGATGAAAATCATGAAAAGGTGGCAAAACTATCTCACTTTCACTCTTAAAACTTCACTTAAAAGTTATTCACTTGTGGCCAAGAGAACCCTAGGTCAACCTCTATATTTTGGTAAACAGTAAGTAAACGTTTGGAATTTCAACCCAAAGAGGTATTAGGTTTTAGAATGGTAAAATGATCATTTTATTTGCCAAGCGGAAATATATAGGTTCAAATAGAAATTTAGCCCTCGGCCACCTTTTGAAAGAGCCGGTAACATTTTCAGTAAATACGTCTAATTCGTCACAAAATACATTCGCAAAATCACTTTAACTTGCTCACATTACAAGAAGATAAACGGACGGCATGTCCTTTGTGTTTATCTATTTTCCAGCCATTAATGGCTTCATTATTTCCCTCAAAACAGTCCCAACATCTCATATAGAATAATCTCATGTCCAAAAGCCATTCACTAGGCTTAAAGTCATATAAATACAAAAATAAATACAAAAATCAAGCTAGAAACATTTCTGGATAAAAACAGTTTTTGACACCATTTTGCGGTTTTGGCACCATTGGCGCTACGGTTATCGGGTGAAGGTGCAAGACACACCATTTCGAAACGAACAGATAGGGCTACAATGTTACAGAAGGTCACTCAATCCAGTTTCGAGTGTAACCAGGTCAAATATGCAATATACTACACCAGAACCGCAAAAACAGGTTCACAAACCGCGTTCTGGTTCCAACATCATAAGTCAGGCTACCTAAGTCCAAATCAGGTGATTCCAAAACCATCCAAAAGCTAAGATACAAGGCTAAAATTCATCAAAAGACATCAACAACCGAATCAGAAGTATTCCCAGCCAAAATAACCAATTACAGAAGCAATTCTCAAGTTCGAGTAAAACCAGGGCAGCAGGGATATTTTGGTCTTTTCACAAGCTATGATGCTCCGATTGACCTGAAATTTTGCAGGCATCTCTAAAATATCATTCCCTACAACTTTTATGTTTTAATCCAAGGCCAATTCGACCTCTAACTATGTGCTAAAATGCCGGGCAGAATGAAGAACAATGAAACCCTCACTTTCCAATTTTCTTTCCAAAACAGAAATTTCTTGCAATTAACCACCAATTCCATATTATAGTTTCATTCAATATCATTTCCAATCATCATACATGGCCACATAATCATATTCATATGAAAACAGAAAAATCCCAAATAAATATAAAACTTCACCAATTTCTCCCAAAATCAAGAATTCTTCCACCAAATTGCATCTTTAACCAACACAAGTCATTAATTTGACATTATCAAAACTAAAGAAAGAGTTTCCTAGTTACTCACCTTGCAATCTCAAGAAAGTAAGCAACTTGGCACCAACTTCTTCCAAACCACTTCACAACCAACCTCAATATCACCACACTAAGAGGTTTTATGGAAAAATTTGAAGATGCAACGGTTGAATTGAAAGATTGGGCAAGATTGGAGCTTCAAAATTGAGAGAGTTTTCTTTTGTTTGAGCTTGAGAAGGGCCAACCAAGAAGCTTGGGATTTGAAGTGATTTTTGGGTCAATTTTAGTTAAATTGGTAAAGTAAATAATTGGTCAAAGTCCAAAGGTTAACCACTAAGTGACACTTGTCACTTTCATTAATTACTTGCCTAACTTTTGTCTCTCTCACACCAACCACTTGGTACCCTCTAAATATCTCATAACACCCGATAAATTAAACCCAGTATCCAAAACTTAACCTATCTGGCTAAATTTCTGAACTTTTCGCACTAGCGGGTCCCACGTCCGATATACGCTCTTAATTTCTCAAAAACTAACCGATACTAGAAAAATCATCTAAAAACTATATTTACTCATAAAATTAATCTAGAGAAGTTTTCGAATAAAGAAAATGCAGAAAAACGTGCAAGTAGATAAAAACAACAACCCTAGAAATTAAGAAAAGTACGGGTCCTCACAATAGCTCCATTCATGTGGCCTAGGCCCTTCGCATTGAAAACTACAGATGTATAGAGGATCAGACGATCAAACTGAAGGAATCTTTAGACGCATGGAAATTCATGGAGTCTCAAATTTAGAAGGTGAAATCATAAAGCATATAAGAGATAAATACCTGTTCGGTTAATTGGGATGTGTCATCCCACATATAAAATGCAACCAAGTATAGGATAAAATAAGATGATTAATTCAATTCTGTATCATCCTATGAATCAAACGGACCCTTATTTTTTAAGATAACTACATCGTTTTAAGTACACACTTCAGAACAATCACTCCATATCCTTATAATTGTTGAATTAACTATCACATCTCCAAAATAAATTGTTACTTTAAAACACTTTTTTGACACAGTTGAACCCTTTTAGAATACTACTTTCTTACCCAAAAAAAATATCTTTTTATTAGTTGCACACAAAAATGATCTCAACACCTTTTTTGCATCAGTAACACATTTCTCAATCACTTTTTTATCTTACATATATCACAATAAAAAAAAGTGTTACAATATTTTTTTTCTAAAAAAATTATCTCAAATAATCCACTATTTAAACACACTCTGGGTGTGCCCTCAAGCACTAGTGTATATGAAATTCAACTTTGCAACTGTGGGGTAAAGGCCCTTAAATCATCTCTAGCTTGTGAGTCAAGCCATGAGGGAAACAGTGTTCCCATTTAAAACCATGTTTGAGTTTTCCATTTAAAACCATGTTTGAGTTTTGCGGCAAACTTTGAAGAGGCTCTAGTAAAATGAAGAGTCAATTTTTTGCTTTTGTCTAGGTCGTTCACAATGACGTAGTTTGCTCTTCCCATCAAATAAGTGGTGTTCGACTTATGCATCGAGTTACTCTTCTGACTGGATTACTTTGATATCGAGCTTTAAACTAGTCCAAACCATATTAGTCACTCAGTTAGTCCATGTTGGACCATAGATTTGTGCAAATTATATTTACTTGCTATTGAGCCACACTCAATGCGTGTGCTCCTTGTTCAAAAATATTATTATTTATTTGAATCAAATAAATAGTGTAAGTAAATAGAACTAACCTTAAAAATGCTTGGACACGATGCTTTTAGATTCTTTAAAAGTAAAAGCTAAACATTAAAATGTGCCAATTAAAATAGAATTACTATACATAAAGCCAAAGGGAGGTGTTGGTATAGACAAAATCTATCACTTAATGTTTTGCCCAATAAACCCTTATTTCTTAACCCATTTCCCTACAACCACTCCATATCCTTACAAAGTTACAATTGTTGAATTAATTGTCACTTCTCCAAAATAAATTGTCTCTCTAAAACATTTTTTTGGCACAGTTAAAACACTTTTAGACTAATAAGTTTTAACAAAAATAATTCTCATTTTAAGAGCTTTTGATTAGTTACACACATACTGGATCTGCCCTCAAATACTAGTATATATGAAATTCAACTTTACAATTGTGGGGTAAATACCTTAAATCATATCTGGCTTTTGAGTTAAGCCATGAGGGGTGCAGAGGCCCCGTCCTGGGCCTGGACACGTGGCAGCCCAGGAATGGCAGAGTTGGGCTTGGACCCCAGGCCCCTGACAGTTGTCCTGGAGCACACCGCCACTAGGGCACCAAAAGGCTCCAGGGAACAATCCCGCAGAGGGCGGGGAGAATCCCCCTCGGCGCGGGATTGAGGCTATACCGGGTAAGTTTCGAAGCGTACGGAGGTCGGACTCTCGAGTAAGTATAAATGATAACGCTGACCAACTACACAAGGTACGCTCACTATTGGCAAAACACCCCGACTGTTTTACTTCTCGTGACTCTCACTCACCGGAAAACTAACTTGACCGTCGGAGTGCCCCCGGGGACCACTTCGGGGCTTCCCTGTTAGTCACCCTAAAGACTACTTCTTGTTTGTTTTGCAGGCTGGGATACATTCCTCTCATCAGCACGCCGAGCTCATCAGGTCAGCTCGGTCCGGCGAAGCTCAGTGCTTCTTCAATTGGCACCGTCTATAGGAACGAAAGGTAAAATGTAGTTGTGTTGATGGCGAGAACGCGTTCAAAGCGAACCATGGAGACCACCGATCCCGGAGCCGGCGAGGGATTCCGGCGAAGGGAGACCAAGGCTGCACGGGAAGCCGGGGACTCTGCCCTTTCTGGGGAACGGAGACAGCAGATCCTACAGTTCGTGTCGGAGAATCTCCCCATGCTAGAAGACATAATCCGACAGGTGAAGGAGGGAGGCAAAACTGGAGGTGCGCAGATCTCCAAGGCGAAGAGGAAGGAGAAGGAATCACCCCCCGACCCCTCTGAGGATGAGTCCCGAGACTAGCCCCCCAGGAGGAAACGGCCACGGACTCCCCCTCGCTCACGGGCCTCGGTGGTCGGGGATAGCGAGAGATACTCCCGCGACTGGTCCGCTGGGGGCCGACCGAGAAACCCCTCCCCCAGGCAGCCTACGCGGAACGAGCCCGAACGCTCCGCCGACCGATCTATCAAGAGTCGCCCGCGCGACCTTCCCCAGTGGAAACCTGTCCGGGACGAACTCGAGCAGATCTTGCGGCTGCAATTGTACGAGGACAACAACACGGCCTCGCTCTTTATTTGCAGGATAGAGGACTACCCGCTATCTCAGAGATTCAAGATCCCGAACATCGAGTTGTACGATGTTTCGACCGACCCGAAAGACCACCTCTCGGTCTTCCTTACGTACATGCGTTTGCAGACAGCTGCGGATGAAGTCCGTTGCAAGACCTTTCCGATATTCCTGAAGGGGAGGGCCCGACTTTAGTTCCAGGGTCTGGCACCGGGGTCCATCCGAAATTTTCCCGAACTGGCCAGGCAGTTCGTCGCCCAGTTCGTCTCTTCGAAGACTTATTCGAAGAACGCGGCTCACCTGATGGCAATCAGGCAGAAGCCGGACGAGTTCCTAAGAAATTTCATGGCCCGCTTCAACACGGAGAGCTTGCAGATCAGGGACAAGGATGAAAAGGTGGTGATGGCCGCCTTCATGAATGGCCTCAGGGCAGAGGAGCTCTTCTACAAGCTGGCCGAAAAGCCTCCTGGAGACCTGGAAGAGCTCTTGACCAGGGCGCACGCAGCCGCTAACGCAGAGGAGGCGGCACGCCTAAAGAGGGAGTCAGATCGAGAGATCGGCAATCGGAGAGAACGGGGAAATCCTCCCGAAAACAAGGACGGCCCAGTCAAGAAGAACGTCTTTGACCGACTCTCAAAGGAAGAAGCCCCCGATCAGCCGCCGCTTCTGGAAAAAGACTACACCCCCCTGACTCAGCCTAGGGCCCAGATCCTGGCCGTCATGGAGGCAGAGGGCCTAGGGGAATGGCCGCCTAAGATGGGAGCCCCCCGAAACAAAAGGAATCAGGACCGGTACTGTACCTTTTACCGTGACGTCGGGCACGACACGGATGGGTGTTGGGTCCTGCGGAAGGAGATAGAGGACCTGATCCAACGCGGCTTCTTGGGACAATTCGTGCGGCAAGGTCGACCGGGCCAGAAGCTGAGACGCGCCTACTGCAGAGACAGGGGCGAGGGCCAGCGTCGCGACCGCCTTGAGCGGCGTGACGTGCTTCGGAGCCACTCCCCCGACCAGGATACCCAGAACTTAGCAGGAGTAATGAACACCATCGCTGGGGGTCCCACGGGGGGGACAGCCACGCAGCTCGGAAGAATAGACGACCTCCCCCCGAGGGGGATGATTCCCTGAAGCGCTTGCGCATGGACGAAAAGATCACCTTCGGTCCAAGAGATGCCGTTCCCCTGGCGTCCGGGAACCACGAGCCCATCGTGATAGACGTCGTCACCAACGACTATCACGTGAAGAAGGTGTATGTCGACCAAGGGAGTGCGGTGGACATCCTGTTTTACTGAGTCTTCAAAGAGCTCGGCTTGGAGGATGGACAGTTGACCCCGATTCGGACACCCCTGGTGGGCTTTACCGGACCACCCATCAATCCGGAGGGAATGATCACTCTGATGGTCACGGTAAGGTAGTCGCCAAATGCCGGACCATTCTTGTCAATTTCTTGGTGGTCAAGCAGCCATCCCCGTATAATGTATTCTTGGGTCGGCCTGCCTTGAACGCCCTCCGAGCTATTCCCTCTTCGCTCCACCTCAGCGTCAAGTTCCCTACCCCGGGAGGGATAGCCGAGGTGCATGGAGATCCAGAAGTGGCCAGAGCTTGCTACTTGGCCATGCTCCAGGGACATGAGAAGGTGGTCGCCCAGACGACTAGCTTGGAGCCCTACATCCCGGGGGAGGAGGCCCGACAGTTGGGCACATAGGACGAGGTCGAGGAGCTCTCCTTGAGGGAGGATCGGCTTGACCAGGCCCTCCGCATCGGTGCGCTGCTACCCTCTGAGGAGAAGGAGGGTTTGAAGGCCCTGCTGAGAAAGTATTTCCAGGTTTTCGCGTGGACGGTTGAAGACATGCCCGGGATTCCGACTGACCTGGCCATCCATCACCTCAACGTGGATCCCCGTTTCAAGCCGGTGAAACAGAAGAAGAGGAGTTTCGCCCCAGAAAGGAATAAGGTGATCAAGAAGGAAGTCGGCAAACTGCTGGAATCCAAGATCATCATAGAGGTATACTACCCGACCTGGTTAACCAATCCCATCCTGGTGAAGAAGGAGGACCAGTCTTGGAGGATGTGCGTGGACTTCACAGACCTCAATAAGACCTGCCCAAAGGACTGCTTCCCCTTTCCGAGAATCGACAGGTTAGTAGACTCTATTGTGGGTTTTGACGTTTTGTATTTCCAGGATGCGTTCAAGGGATACCACCAGGTAGAGATGGCCGAGGAGGATCGGGAAAAGACTTCCTTCATCACTGAGGAAGGAACGTACTGCTACCGGACAATGCCGTTTGGATTGAAAAACGCTGGATCCACCTACCAGCGCCTGGTCAACAAACTATTCCAGAATCAGATCGGCAGGAGTATGAAGGTCTACGTGGACGATATGATCGTCAAGAGTCGAATTGACCGGCAGCTCGTTCCCGACCTGAGGGAAATCCTGAACATCCTGTGGGAAAGCCGAATGCTGCTGAACCCGAAGAAGTGTACCTTCGGGGTTAGGTCGGAAAAGTTCCTAAGCTTTTTGGTCTCTCGGGAGGGGATCCGGGCCAACCTGGATAAGCTCCAGGCCATCATGGACATGGCTCCTCCGAAGAGCGTCAAGGAGGTCCAACGGCTCACGGGAAGGATGGCCGCCCTGAATAGATTCCTCTCACACTCTGCGGTAAGGGGGCTACCCTTCTTTCGAATTCTGAAAGCACCTAAGGACTTTCAATGAATTGAGAAATGCTAGAAAGCCTTCGCCGACCTAAAGACATACTTGACTGAACTACCCGCTTTGACCGCCCCGGAGTAGGGAGAAACCCTGTTCCTATATTTATTTGCTTGCAACGAGGCCGTTAGCACGATTTTTAGTACGGGAGGACAAGGGGGCTCAGAGGCCAATATACTACGTCAACCGTGCTTTGCAAGGGCCGGAAACGCGGTACACATCGGCAGAGAAATTAGTCCTCGCCTTGGTGCATACCGCCCGGAAACTCCAACCTTATTTCCAAGCCCACAACATTGTTGTCTTGACGGATCAACTCTTACGTCAGATACTCACAAAACCTGAGGTCTCGGGTAGAATGACCAAATGGGCCGTCGAGTTGGCCGAGCACGACATCGGCTATCAGCCCCGCACCGCTATCAAAGCTCAAGCCCTGACAGATTTCCTTGCTGAGGGTGCCAGTTTATCCGTGGCTGAGCCGAGCTCTTTGCCCAAGGAGGTACGGTTGGAAGAGTCGTGGGTACTATTCGTGGACGGGGTCTCAAGTAAAGAAGGGAGTGGAGCTGGCTTGCTGCTCACCTCGCCCACCGGGGAAGAGCTGACCTATGCGCTCAGATTCGACTTTCCGGCATCTAACAATGAGGCGGAGTACGAGGCCTTACTGACAGGGTTGCGGATAGCCCACCAGATGGGTATAGCCGCGATCAAGGTCCGGAACGATTCCCAACTCGTAGTCCACCAAGTCCGTGGGGAGTACGAGGCCAAGGAGGACATCATGAAGAAATATTTGGCTAAGGTACGAGAGGCGATAACCCTGTTCGATACTTTTGAAATCGAGCAGGTGTCGAGATCGCAGAACAAGCGCGCGGACGCCCTGTTGAAGCTGGAGTCCTCCTCGTTTGCTCACCTGAGCAAGGAAGTCTTGGTGAAGGTCATCAAGCAAAGAGGCATTGATCAGGTCCAGGTCTTGGCTATAGACAACCCGCCCTCCTGGATGACTCCCCTCGTGAACTTTCTCAGCTTGGGTGTCCTCCCCGAGAACAAAATCGAGACTCGCCGACTCCAGCTCAGAGCTGCCAAGTACGCCTACTCTGGGGGGACCTTCTACAGGAGGTCGTATTTGTCTCCCTGGTTAAAGTGCGTAATCCCTGAGGAGGGCGACTATGTCCTCCGTGAAGTTCATGAAGACTTATGTGCGGCACATGTGGGATCCCGAGTTTTGGTCAAAAAGTGCCTACTCTTGGGCTACTATTAGCCCTCCGTGTTCCGAGATGCCGCGGCGCTAGTCCAGCAATGCCGAGCTTGCTAGGTGCACGTCTCGTTGCATCACCAGCCAACACAAGAGATGGTCCCTATCCACAGTTCTTGACCCTTTGCCCAGTGGGGAATAGACCTCTTGGGGCCTTTTCCCCGAGTTCCTGGGAGATACGAGCACCTCGTGGTAGCCATCGATTACTTCACAAAGTGGATAGAAACGGAGCCTTTGGCCACTATCTCTGGAAGAGCAGTCCAGAAGTTCTTCTGGAAGAACATAGTCTGCTGTTTTGGGATTCTGCATGTTTTGATATCTGACAATGGGCGACAGTTTGCTGAAAACCCCTTCAGGAGCTGGTGCGCCGAGCTCGGGATCAGCCAACACTTCACGTCGGTCGGTCATCCCTAGGCCAACGGTCAGGTAGAGAATGTTAACCGAACCATTCTCTAAGGGTTGAAGACTAGGTTAGAACTAGCCCAGTCTAACTGGCTAGATGAGATTCCTAGTGTCCTTTGGGCCTACCGCACCACTCCGAGGACGGCCACTCAGGAGATCCCGTTTTCCCTGACTTATGGGGCAGAAGCGGTGGTGCTCGCGGAGATCGACCTCCCCTCGCCTCGGACACAGAACTTCGTTGCGTCAGCCAACGAAGAAGAGCTGAGGTGTAACTTGGACATTCTGGAGGCCAAGCACGAGGAAGCGGCGATACGGATGGCTAAGTACAAAAACCAGCTCCCCCGCTATCATAACACAAAAGTGAGAAACACGCAGTACCAGTCAGGACACCTCGTCTTAAGAAGGAACTCCCTTAGCCGAGCCCATAGTTCCAACAAGCTCGACCCGAACTGGGAGGGACCGTACAAGGTCCTAGAGGCGAGCCGAGCTGGGTACTGCAGGCTTGTGAAACTAGATGGAGCGGAAGTACCCCGTACTTGGCACTTCTCGAACTTACGGTTGTTCGTAGGTTAGATTGAGTTAGGGTATTTTACTGTCTACTCTTCGGAATCCACATACAAGTTTATCATTAAATAAATATTCGCCTCTAAGCTTTCATTACTGTTTACCTTTTAAGTTTAAATTCTGCACTAGCACACTCAGGCAATGCTAAGTGTCCTAGTGGGGGGCTGGGGATGAATGGTAACGGATGGAATGCCTTTAAAGTTTAATGCTCGACCTAGGAGGTCGGCATGGAATGCCTTTTAAGTTTAATGCTCGGCCCAGGAGGTCGGCAGGACTATCTTTAAAATCTTGACACTCGACCCAGGAGGTCGGCATGGAATGCCTTTAAAGTTTGATGCTCGGCCCAGGAGGTCGGCAGGACTATCGTGAAAATCCTGACGCTCGACCCAGGAGATCGGCAGGACTATCTTTAAAATCTTGACACTCGACCCAGGAGGTCGGCATGGCTGCCTTTAAAGTTTGATGCTCGGCTCAGGAGGTCGGCACAGCGGGAGTTAGTTTGATGAAGTTTGTTGATTCCCCAGTCTGATTGTCCTTGACAATTTAGTTGTTAGATAAAAATGTGATAGATGCTCGGCCGAAGAGGCCGGCACACTACCTTGATGGATCTATTTGGTGCTCGACCCAGGAGGTCGGCATATGGCTTTGATTGTTAGAGTTGGCACAGGCGAGAATTGCAAATCGAGATTAGATAATTTCATTCGAATTACGTATATACAACCTATCTATTACAAAGCCTACCGAGCTATAAAAGGAAAATGGAAAGGGTTTCTGGAGTGGTCGCTACCCTTAGGCGGACAAACCTCTTGCAGGTGACTGCTGACATGAGGAAAACACGGCAGCAGGTTTCATATACTAGAAGAGTTGGTGATGCTAGATATCCACACCCTTCACACTGGGGAAGATATGCTTTCTCTCTATTCCAGATGGAGAGCTCAGCGCCTCTTCAGATATGAAAACCTGGCTATGTACAGCTCAGCCCCCCATAAACACCCCTAAGCCACCGGCTCCTTCCCGGAAGCCCTGCTGGGAGCCTTGTCCTCCTCCAAGGAAAGCTCTGCCAGCTCGGCTCCCACGTCAAGCCTGCCCACCAGGTCCTTCAGGGCATGCCCCTTGCAATACCTATCGAAGAGCCAGTCTAGCTTCTCCTCGGCGGCAGGATTGTATTCCTTTAACGCGGCCAAGTCGAAGCCAGGCCGGCCAAGCTCCTTCATTTGGTCCAGGACTCGCGTAAAGCCGACCTGAAAGATGGGCTGGTTGAGGAGGGCAACATCCTCAGCAAATTGTTCGGAGGAGATGAACTCCCAAACAGCCTTCCTGCGCTCCCGACTGACGGTGCCGGAGAGCTCGATGGCGTGGTCCTCTTTCAATTTCACCACACCCGTCCTCTCCTGGTCCAGTTCTGACCTGGTAGAGGCTAGCTGGACCTGAGCCGTTTCCAACTCCTTCTCGGCCTTGCCCAGCTTGGCCTTAAGGGAGTCCGTCTCCTTAAGGGCCTGGGCAAGCCTTTGCTCTATCTTCAGATTCTTTTTCTGTAGTTTTTCCAAGTCGGGAGATAGCTCGGAGAAGCGGGTCGCCAGGGCAGCTCCAGCAGCATTGGCCTGAGGAGAGGAAAAGGAAATTAGCACAAGGCGAGTCTTAATCGGATGCGCGAGTGGCCTAAAAGGCAGGGAACTTACTTGAGCCTGGGCAGTGAAGTATATGTCCTGGAGCTCAGACGAGCTCGCCAGCTCCATCCACCTCTTGTCACGCGGGAGGACCGAGCCCGTGACTAGCTCGCGAGCCACCTCAGGGAATTGGGCTCGGTCGTTGATGGATAGCCCCAACGATGGACAGAAATGGCGGGGGTCGTGCATGGAGGGGGCCTGGCCCGGTTTCATGGGGGCGACGTGGCCGAAGTGCCACAAACTGGGGGGCAGCATCTCCCGCGCGTGCTCCTCCGCAGATCCAACCCCCAAATGGACCGGACCTGCATGAGGAGCGCTCCCCGACTGTAGACACCAAATTTTTTAAATATTTTTTATCCTAATTTTATTTTTATTTTTTAGTAATAATTGTTATCTATTATTTTAATTCCATAATTTTAGTTCTTAAACCTTTAACATTTGTATAGCATTTCAGTATTTTCATATTATCATTATCTATTATCTATTATTTTAGTTTTTTTAGTTTTGCATTCATTTTTACCCTTTTAGTCGTTTATTTTTATTGTAAGACTTTTTAGCATAAAATTTGTCAAAAAGAGAAAATTATGCATGGAAAGTATGTTTTATTTCTTTTTACTGTTTATTAATTGGAAAAAGAAAAAGAGGAAAAGAGGAAAAATTATTTATCCAACACAGGAAAAATCTTAGCTTTTTATCTTTTGTTACTAATTTTGTACATTTTATTTATGTTTCGTTTAAATCGTTATTCTGTATTATTATTGTTTAATTAAGTGATTGAAAAAAAAAAGGAAAAGTCCACATTTTGGTTTCGGCTGCAGCAAAAAGGATTTGCAGCTGCATTTCTCAGCTATTTTTGCCTGGGGTTGGCTCCGTTCGATGGATAGTACACACCATCTGGCTTCATCTAGACCATCGGGGATAGGGTTCAGTTTTGGGGTTCCTATATAAAAGCAAAGAGAGGACTGACGGCTAAAAAAAAAAATCTGAAGGATAAGGAATCTGGGGGGTGACGGCTAGGTTTTAGAAAAGCAACAAAGGGAAAAGGGGCTAAGGGAGGACGGCTGAGAAAATAAATCTGATAACGGCTAGAAAAAGAAACCAACGAGAGAGGTTTACGGGCTGAGAGCTGGAAGAGGGAAAGGCAAGGAAAAACTAGGAACGATATAGAGAATAAGCGAGGTAGGGGTGGACCAAAAAGCGAGAAAAGGAAACCCGGAGTTGCTACGGGCTGAAAGGAAGGAAGCTACTGAAGAAACCAGGAGAGTTTTCAGAGATCAACTTCTGCTCGTTTTCTTCGGACTCAACCCTGCCCAAGAATCATCATCAGGTAATCATAACTCCATTTCTTGTTCATTCTAATTCTTGAACGAAGTAGAATACATGAAATCTGTGCCTTTTGGGTTCTTACTATTGCTTGGTATGACTTTATCTCTCGATGGATAATTTTATCTGGAGTGGGAGATCTGAGGCACTAATTTCATGTTGTTGTGCGGATTGTTGATGGGGATGTGATTCTTATGGGATTTGATTGATGGCCATGTGAATCTGGTTTGAATGTTGCCAGCATTCTTGAGATTGAATCTGTTGTTGCTGTTTTCTTGCATTTTCCCTTGCATGTTAGATGGTCTTTCTGCTCTTACCATTTGGTTTCTAAAATCTGTTTTTCACCCAAGAGACAATTATATCTGCCCTTTGTTGCGTTCAGTCTAACACTCTCTGTTTCATGGCTCGATTTTGTTATTCAAGGAAGCTTTAGTTTTTCTGTTTTGGCTGGGAAATTCGTGGTCATGACCTGGGTTTGGGGACAGCAATTTGGGGTTTACTTGTAGATTGATTGATATATTATGTACGCATGTACTGCAAGCCTTTTTCTTTATGTTTCGATTGTGTTTTTCATACCCCGTCATATAGTTGGGTCTTTTAGGATAGGCAGTTGCATTGCCATGAGTTTAATAACGCTGGGTTGGAATTTCTGGTTTCGAATTTTGCATATTTGAACAGCCAGTTCACGTTACCTTTCTGCATTTTTGTGTTCGAGAGTGTCTGTTTGGTGCCTCCCCTCTCCTTGGCCTCATATTCTCTCATTTCTGGCCTTGGACAAATTGGGAACTGCATTAAATCATTTCCTTGGTATGTTCAAATTGTATAAGAAACTAAAAGCTGCATTCTCTTCGCTGTTTTCTTTATCGAAGCAGCCCGCAAAGCTGAGCTTCCTCTCGTGTGTTTAGATGTTAAGCTCTAGTGGACTTTTGTTTAGATCAAAGTTTTTGATGTTTGGTTGAATTTGTTTTTGTTTGAAGTCGTGTTTTGAGGCTAAGATCCGTGCTTGAAAAGTGAAAGCTGGTAGCTAGTTTCATTGCAGAATTTTCTTAGCAGCAGCCGAGAGTCATTGCAGCAAACTTGGAAACAAAAGGAAGCATGTTTCATTTTTTTAGTTGCAGAAGTTTAAGCCTTTACGTAGTTGCATGGAAGTTGCATGCAAATGGCTTTCAAAAATTGCACCTTGACCCCTAGTTTGCTAAGCAATGCTACAAAGGCCCAACTATGTTCTATTTTTTTGCGATTAGGTCCTAGAATAATTGCAATTTGAACCACCACTTGGCTCTTTCTTCGCTCTTGAACCTTTAGAGTTCCTAAAATGTTTTAATTGGGCTTGAATGATTGGTTAATGTTTGCAATTGGGTCCTTGGTAGTTTTCTATTTTTAGAAATTTGATTCATAGTTTACTTTTCTTGGAAATTATGAATTATTTGGTTTCATTTAAGTCGCAACTAAGGAAGAATTTGGTGGTTTGTTAGTACCCCTTTTGAAGTTTCTAAGGTGTTCTGAGTTTCCTTTTTGCCTTTTATTCTACTTATCTTTAAAGTGGTGCATTAATCCCTTACTTTGATGGTTTTAGCCCAAGTTATCTCTTTCTTTGGTGACTCTAGCCCAAGTTAAGTCTTGTTCACTTTACTAACATCACAAACGGGGAGGTATAACTTCTTTTATCCTTTTTTGTCTCTCCTCTATGTGATCCAACGTGCTAAGTGAGAATTGCATGTCTACTTTGCTTTCCTTGTCTTTCCTTTAATTCCTTTCACTTATTTCATTTACTTTTGCTTTTATTAAGTTATTCTTTTATGAGGTATGTGTACACCTCTTGGCTTGTAATAGATAGGGCTTGGAGAGCATTTTTATTCACTTTTCCCCTTCCCCATTTGTTTTAGTTAGCCAATGTAATAGGTTCATTAGCTTGGTTGCTTGTTTTGTTGCTACGTGTTAATTTGCTTTATTAGGCTCTTGCATTTAGTCGAGCATGCTAAATGTTATGTGCTACGTGTTTATAGGTGATTGGCATGTCTACTCGCTTTCTATAGTCATAGATGAATGTGATGGATGAATGCGTCACCGTAGCTAGTCCAACGCTGGTCATGATTTTTTCCCTCGAGCTCTCGCAAGTCCAATGCTTGTAAGAGAATTTTAGAAAAGGGGCTAGTCCAATGCTAGACCCAATAGGCCGTCCCCTCTCGTTGGTACATACTTGCATGTCTCACTACATTTCATGCATTTTTCTTAGGTTTTTAGCATTTGGCATGCTTCTCCAATCCTTTCCCCTTCATCTTAGGTTTTTGCATCCTCATGCTAGTTATAGGGTACATTTGCTTGAGAGTCCTCTTTCGGTAAGGGAAACGAGAGCGAGTGTGGCTACAAAATAGCCTTAGCACGCTAGTTCTTCCTTCTAATCAAAGGGAAAATTAAAATCGTGAAGTTAAGAGTCATTCCCGTACCCGACTTGATGCATTCCTCTAGGTTCATACACTCTCATTTTTATCATATCACTTCCTCACTTTCTTTATCCATATTCTCTCACTACTTATATTTTTCTCAATCCACATGCCATGTTTGCACATTTTTCTTCTTTTCCTATCGCTTATTTATTTTTCTACCTCACAAATTGCACCCAATTGCACTTATATATTTACTACTATTATACCATATTTTCATCGACTTGCACACATACACCTTCATTTTTCTCAATTGGCACACTTGCACTTTTCTTACATTTGCACACTTACACTCATACTTGAGTCTTCATTTGCATTATTCGTAACCTCTATGAGGGCTTTCCTTACTGGCCATCACAATTCATGTGATTGGAACCAAAAAACCTCATAAGAGACATTTTAAATTTAGGATTGTATTTTTCTTTTTTTCGCATCCATTAGTCATATCCAACATACAACACATATTTTGGGTAGAAGAATTAGGAAAAGAAGGACTAAGTCACGCAACTAGCTTTGGCTAGGGTAAGGGAGTGCCTTAGGCTTTGCCTTTGCCTTCTCCCTTATCAAATGTGACCCCCGATCCCTTTCTTTGGTTACGTAGACCTAAAAAATTCTTTAAAAAGGGTTTGTTTACTTTTCTTTCCAAAAAAAAAATCACTTTTTGGGTGACTTGGTACACCCTAACTCTATACCAAGTGGCGAATCCTTTTCTATCTAAAACCCTTTGTTTGGCCAAACCGTCGCATTCCACAATCCCACGGCCTTTTATTTTCACTTTCACACACGTTCACATATATATCCCACACACTACTTTCACACCTCAAAAAGTGGGGCGCGACAGCTTGGCGACTCCACTGGGGACCTCCTAAGTGGGTCCAAGCATTTGATTTAGCCATTCTTTTCCGTTTTCTACCCTTGTTATGTGTAGCATTTGGATATTAGGGTTGCATTTTCCATTTTGGGGCATTTTACCTCGCGCGCGTATCAAACTACTCCCTCACTCATGTATGTATGATTGGTTGCTTGGATGTACGTTTTACTTGTTTTATCTCGCACTTTGCATTGCATTTGGAGGGGGTGTGTCACCTTTAGAACCTCGCGTTGGGTCTCAACCCTTTCCCTCAAAATAGGGAACACTTCATACGTGCACGTTTATTTACTGTTATCCCATTTTATTTTATTTTCGTGGGCTCTTTCCCACACCGCCTTGTAGGACTAGGAATGGTTTCTCTAGGTATGTGGATGGTGTGCTCTGCGCCCATAGCAGTACCTAGGGGATCGCTCGAGCCACCGACCGAGGGTCTTGGGATTGATGACCCATTCCCTTAGGTCTGAAGGCTTGGGGACCTTTTTAAACCTTATCGAGTCTAGTTGCATTAGTGAGCCCCAGGCTCATGCATCCATGTTAGAGTTTTCATAGGTTAGAGTCAACCTCACCCTTTTTAAGCACATTAGGCACGAGGGAAGGGGTTCCACCCCTTTTACATGCTTTTATTGTATTTCTTTTCTTAATTGCTCCCAATATGTTATGTGTACTATCAATTGCACTAACCATTTCGTTGTTTTTTTTGCTTGCATTCATGTGCCTTAGCAATAAGAGGCCTCTTTGGCTCTTTTTTAGTGACTTACCCACTAGATAACTCACATGTTTAAATTTCAATTATTACACTTAATTTTCAATAAGTACATTTCATTTTTAGACCTTTTCCCCCCGATGCATTATTTATGTTCTTTAGGCCATATTTGTCACATATTTACATCGCCTTAATAAATGGCATCATGCATTAAACCTTAGAAGGAACGCCATTTAGGCAATTCCATGTTAGGGATAAGCCAACTCTATAATCCCATGGGTATTTAACCCTATTTTTGGGATCTGCACGTTTACCCTTTTTGCAAAATAACCTAAGAGGTAAAATCCCAAGGTAACGGTATCTAAGTGAATTCCCCATCCAGATGACGCAGTGTCGAATGCTCAACCAAGTCCCCCGAGAGCTGAATCAGTGGAAGAATAACCTATCTTATGAGATTGGAGGGCTATTCCAATATGTGGGGCATCCACCAAGCCTTGTCGACATAATACCCAACGTATCTGCTATCCAAGCATTGATCAATTATTGGGATCCGGATGCCTCAGTTTTCCGGTTTGGAATGTGCGAACTCACCCCAACCCTAGAAGAGTTAGAGGGATTGTTGCAAGTACCGGGAAAAGGCAGTCCTATGATATACCCGAGTGGGGGAAC
Source organism: Coffea arabica (assembly GCF_036785885.1). Lineage (NCBI taxonomy): Eukaryota > Viridiplantae > Streptophyta > Magnoliopsida > Gentianales > Rubiaceae > Coffea > Coffea arabica. The sequence goes on along the minus strand of NC_092320.1, from coordinate 43,457,510 downwards.
GAGAGAGCAGTTTTGCAGATTTTTGGGATTGAGGAACAATAGCTTAGACCAACACCCCGACGCAAGATCTTGTCCACTGAGGTTTTTATATGACCGGTTTGGGGAAAAGGAGTCTTTTGAGCACCATCAGATTGATTTCTTTATAACAAGGGGGCAATGGGAAGAGAAGCGTGTGCAAGCTTTTGGTTTGGTTTTGATCAACTTATTGCTATTCCATGGAAATGTGACATTTGCAACAATCAACATGATTCAAAGTCTTTTTTTAGGAATTCGTGGAACAACACCAACTTTGATACCCGTTGTCACAGCGGACATCTTCTCAACCCTTACCAATTGCCAAAGGAAAGGGGGGTTTCTTCTATGCTTCAAATTTGATACTTCAAATGTGGATCATGGAACATTTGGCGAAGAGATCACTTAACCCTGTGGGTTCTTGTCTCTTAGTTGAGAATTGGATTGATTCACATCGAGAGAGAGTCAGCCGCTACTACCGCGTGATGTTGCCAAGCTAGTTTATTGAGGAGTTCAACAATTTGACACCAGAAAAAGTGCAGTGGGTTCTAAATTGGACCAGGGTTAGAGACCCAGCTTTTAGGACCACTCAACATGACTTCATCCCTCTAGCTGAAGTTAATGGTCTAGTCGCCTATATTCCACAAAGGGTTATGAGACAATTTGGATACCCGCAAAGCATTCCTATGGTACAAGGGGTTGAAGATCTCAGATTGGGTGCGGTGACCGAGAGTCGAAGTATGGTATTAAAGGCTTGGAAAAATTTGCAAGGTCTTGAGAATTTGCAGTTGGAATTGGTAAACAAGATGGCACCTGCAGTTATGCCTGGGTACAATGAATGGATCAAACAAAGGATGGAACATGATAGGGCAAGGCAACAATCAGCATCATCCAGTCCCGAAGAACAAATGGAGAAGCTAAGAAAAGAATTAGAGGAATCTCAAGCCCAGCTTATAATGGCCAACAGAGTTTTAGAAGATACCCAAGTGCAGTTGAGGAGGGAGAAGAAGAAGAATGAGAAACTAGAGGAAGCCATAGACGCCCTTGATAGGATTAGGGAAGGAGCTCGTAAGCTCAGTTTAGGGAACTCTAGAGAGTCACAAAGTACAAGTCTCTTGAGACATAGGGATTTTGTAAACATGGTTACTAAGACCATTGACGAGGTTGTAAAGAAAGATTTTATGAGAAGCTTTCCATTTCAAAGTTCTAAATTCACTTACAGGTTTGGAAATGGGATTTTACCCCGAAGGTTTGCATCTTGCTAGGCCTACCCTTGGCACAAAAGGGTCCCCCCATAGGACATACATCTGAATTATTTGAACAATTACTAACTCATGTCTTTTTCTTTTTCTCTTTTGAATAAGTTGCAGAAATCTAGTAACGATTGATTTATCTAAAGATGTCTTTTGCATCCTCAGGTAAAGTTTCAAAATAGCTTCTCGGAAAAGCCCCATTATTACGCGATCCCGAAGTAAAGCCCAAAGGAATCGTGTAGACATGAGTACTCAGCCAGAATCGTCTGATAAGACCGCTGCAACTACCCAGCCGGAAGCCACAAGTCCCGGGGTTCAGTTGACTGAATTACTCACCAAATTTGGGGAAATGGCATTTGAAATGGCCGCCCAAAAGAAGTTGATCGACGAGCTCATTAGTAGCGGAATGCAGCCCGAGCCTGCGTCCGTCAAACAACCAGAATCCGAACCATTTGTCATTCCTCCAATTCAAACCACTTTTGAGGGAGTTTTCAACCCACAGTATAGTTATACTCAAAATCCTCCGTTCTATCCTCCCTATGGGCAAGGATTTCAGCCTCAAGGTGGTCCAAACATGCCTCTGGATCCACAGACTTTTTATCAGACTACCGCAGAGCCTATTGTGCCAGAGCACACTGTTCAAACCAAGCCAGAAGTGGGAGAGTCGTCTGCTCCGGTGGGTATGAAGCTACTTAAGCGGTTGGATCGTTTCGATGAGTTCATCAGGAAAAGCCAAGGTTTAAGCAAACAAGGGGTGTTAGACTACGATGATTTGTGCCTGTTTCCAAATGTACAGCTGCCCGTAGGGTTCAAGACCTCGAAGTTCAATAAATATGATGGTACAGGCAACCCTAAGACACACTTGCGTTTGTTTGCCAACAAGTTGGGCAGACCGGTGGATGACGAAAACTTGCCATTAAGGTTATTTCCAGAGAGTCTAGAGGGAGACACCCTCGATTGGTATTCCAACTTAAAGCCAGAGGAGCTGAAGACTTGGCTTGATCTATCCAACGCCTTCATCAGACAATGCGAATATAACTGCGAGTTAGCACCGATCAGAACTACTTTGGAAGTCACGAAGAGGCGACCATCTGAAGATCATAAGACGTACGCTAAAAGATGGAGAAAGATAGCTGCCAAGGTTGAGCCTCTGATGACCGAAGATGAAATTGTTCGCACTTTCATAAAGGCGTATGATCATCCACACTTTGAAGAAATCTTCCGTATGACCGAATGTTCATTTGCTGCGATTGTGAATAAACTCGAAGAGTATGATGATTTTGTGAGATCCGGAAAAATTGTTAACGTCTCTGCCTTAAAATCACAAGTAGAAGCTTTGCAAGGGCAAGGGAGCAGTGGAAAGAAGCCGCAGTTTAAAAAGAAAGAGGGGGATGCAACTTTTATCTGGAACCAGAACCCTTCACCCAAACCCCGATACCAACACAATCCAACCTACCAACCACATTACCCTTATTAGTCAAACCCGCACCATGTATATACTACCAATATCCACCACCCTCGACCTCACCCAAGCTATCCTAACCCACCTTTAGCTCCTTTTCAAATTTCTCAACCAAATCCACCCCAAAACCGACCTCGCCCTCCATATAACCCAAGATTTCCTCCCCAAATAGACCTGTTTACAGCCATCCTCAACCTCCTGAACCTTACAACCGAGCCGCTAGCCGTACATTTACCAATTTAGACAGGCCTCTAAACCAATTGTATGACCAATTGAAGGCCGCCGGGAAAATTGGTATGGTACCCTCTCCTACCTATCCATATGGCATGCCCACTTGGTATAACCCACAAGCTGTCTGTGCTTATCATTCAGAGGCACCCGGACATTCAACTTTGGATTGCAAGGCTCTTAAGCATAAAGTTCAAGATATGATTGAAGCCGAAGAGATTGTAATTAGGAAAATGGAGGCACAAGGGCCGAATATAAATAGGAACCCCTTGCCGGAACATACTAATACCATTGGGGTCATTGTGGACGACACAGAGTATGACGAGCTAGCCCAAAAATTGGCAAGGGAAGCTGAGGTGTTTGGGGTCACAGACCGACCATTCATAATAGAAGATGAACCGTTTGAGGAGGATAAAAGACCTTTTATTTTGGATCTCACTCCAGTTGAGAGCGAGGCTTTGGAGCCAGTGGTCATCGAATTCCCAGAGCAGGAGCCTGTTCTAAGTTTGCAGCGAGTGCCATGGAACTACGATGAACCTGTCATATAAATTAGAAAAAAGTCAGTTGCCAAAGAAGAGGTGTCAGTGGTCACTAGATCAGGGAGAATTGCAAGTCCGTTTGGAGCTACCATTCCGATTCAAACAAATAACCCCGAGCTGCCCGCTAAACCAACAATTACTGAGAAGGAAGCCTTGGATTTTCTTAAAAGGCTCCAAAGAAGCGAATATAATGTAGTCGAGAAGCTAAGCAAGTCGCCCGCCCAAATATCCATGTTGGATCTGCTCTTTTCTTCGGATATGCATAGGGATGCGTTGCTTGAAGTGTTGACTAAAGCTCAAATCCCTAAGGACATTTCGGTTGTTAATTTCTCACATAAAGTTGGGAGTGTGTTATTTACAAAACAAATCACTTTCTCTGATGATGAATTACCGGCAGAAGGCATTGGACACAACAAAGCTCTGTACATAGCTGTGAGGTGCAACGGAAAAATGTTGCCAAAGGTGTTGATTGACAATGGATCTGCACTTAATATCTGTCCTTGGAGTACCTTGGAAAAGCTAGGGTTGCAAGATATCAAGCTAAGGCCTTCAGGGACTATAGTTAGAGGTTTTGATGGAACACAAAGAGAACCTATAGGAGAAGTGGATTTAGTTGTCGAGATGGGGCCCGCACAGTTTCAAATAACCTGCCAAGTTATGCACTTTCCTAATATTTACAATATTTTGCTTGGAAGGCCATGGATTCATAAGTCCGGGGCTGTGCCTTCTTCATTGCATCAATCGTTGAAATTCATAGTAAATGACAAATTGATAACTATCTTTGCCGAGGTGGATTGCCTCGTAATTGCTGATTCTGGGTCCGAAGAAGATGGTAGCCGAAACGCCACAGTGACCCCTCATAGCACAGCTGATATCGTCTCCGTAAGTTGGAGAACAAAAGAGGAACGAGCTCTGTCAAAGGCCAGTGTCATGATGGCTAAGGAAATGATCCGCGGAGGATATGAGTTTGACAAAGGACTGGGACGTGATCTACAAGGAATTCTAAAACCAGTGCAAATTGTGGAGAAAAAGGATTCATTCGGTTTGGGTTTCCGACCAACCGCTAAAGACATCAAAGAAATGAAAGAACGCAAGAAAGCAGAGAAAGAAAGCAGGTAAAAGGCCTTTGATATTCCACCACTGCATTATACTTTTCCACGACCAACCGAGGTGATCACGTCAGAGATTAACCCAGTTGACGAAATCGAAACTAGTCTGGCCCAATTGTTCGTTGGGGCAACATTTGAAGACAGTTTCCCATATAAGGCCGAGTTTCCTGACATCCCTGAAGGATCAATTTCCAATTGGACAACCGAGTTTCTGCCCATTCAGAAGGAGTTTCGGTAAAACTAAAGGGGTTTGTTATTCATGCGAATTCATGAAAATACTTCTGCATCTATAAATAGCTAATGAAAGCATCTTTATCTTTGACTAAAATTTGCACATGTAAATATTGTTTCCACTTGCTTTCTTTTTGTTTTCGCTTTCAATCAAAGGTTTTATGAAAATGCACAAGTGGTTCTTGTCATGTTGTTTTGTTTATTCGTTGGTCATATTGCTTATTCATTTGTTTGTTGTATGTTTGTTTGCTTATTATCCCACATTCGTTAATTCTTTCAGATGGCCAAAAATAAAACTATTTGACCCTTTGGATATCACTATTCTGGAATTCAATAATGGCAATCTCTATATCACTCACGACTTGGAGGTCTGGGAATCTGAGCTTCAAAGCGAGAGTGATAATGAGGAGGTATTCGATTCTTTTGCAAAGGACTTTGAACAATATGAGGAGAAACCAAAACCGAACCTGGAAGAAACAGAAAAGGTTAACATTGGCACTAAAGATGAAGTTAAGGAGGTGCAAATTAGTATTCATTTGAATGAGAGGCAGAAAAAGGAGATGCTTGAATTCTTGACTGTGTTTCAGGATGTATTTGCATGGTCCTATGATGATATGACTGGTATTTCAACTGATGTGGTAGTGCATAAGTTGCCCACAGACCCTACTTTTCCACCCGTAAAGCAAAAACTCCGAAAATTCAAACTAGATATGAGCCTCAAAATAAAAGAGCAAATTGAAAAACATCTCAAAACCAACATTATCATTGTTTCCCATTACCCTATTTAGCTTTCGAACCCAGTCCCTGTTCCAAAAAAGAATGGAGAGGTGCGAGTTTGTGTTGATTATAGAGACCTCAATAAGGCCAGTCCTAAAGATGATTTTCCTTTGCCAAATATTCACATTCTCTTGGACAATACCGCTGGGCATGAGATTGAATCTTTTTGTGATTGCTTCGCTGGATACCACCAGATTTTGATGGCAGAAGAGGATAGGGAGAAGACTGCTTTTGTAACAGCCCCACCTCTCCCTAAGGCGAACCAAAGGGTTCGGCGGGCCGCTTGCCCAACTCTCGCCGGGACTCAGTCGATCACTACAGTCCTCAATTAAATTACAATATAAAAACCAAATATCCATCAAACTCTCGAAGAATTACATCAAATTCTCCAATGGTTACATATTACAAATGCAGCGGAAACTGATTCCAATCGTGGAACGTATATTTACATCCATATCAATTTCAAATATATATACAAGACCAACTCGTACATAAAATAGATCCAAACTTAAACTATACACGATATAAGCCATCCAGTCACGTGAATAAGCACTCCAAGCTTTTCTTCGCCTTGAGCCCTGTGGGGGGGGAAATAAAACATTTTTGGGGTGAGTTAGAAGCTCAGCGAGTAACCATTAAAATCAGTAATCAATTCAGTTTCACAGTCGTTCATTTCAGTGATGTCATGATTTCAAGATCAAATGTACATTTATTGCTCTCCTGAGCCAGCGAAATCGTTGTACTTAAACACCCAACGCTCCAAACAAACATTAAACAGTAAACAGTCAGTGGGGAGCCATTTGCTCCAGATGAACAGTACACAGAGGTGGAGACGTTGGTGTTCAGCACACGAATTCCAAGCACTCATTTAAGCCAAAACATGTCATGGGCCACATGCAAGCACTCATGATATGCAATCAAGTAAATAGTGCAAGAAACGGTTCATAAGAAGCTTTAACAGTAGTTTGGGGTCACTCACCTCCACGGCTCAGAAACCATCCATCATGTATCATTGCCTTGCTCAAATCCAAGTCTTAGATCACAAACTCAATGCAAACAAGTCCTTTAAAAGTTCGGACTGCACTTCCCCTGAATTTGCTTACTTTCCCAGCCATCATGGCCTCATTATTTCCTCAGCCAGTCCCAAAGGTACACACACAACAACAAGTTCATCCAATAGTCATTCAGCAAGCTCCAAGTAGTACAAAGACAAGTCAAGCTAGGGAAAAGTCTGGAAATGAAAGTTAAGTTCAAAACTAGAAAAACAGGTTTTGATGTCATTTTACGGTAATGGTACCAAAGGCACTACGATTGTCGGATGAGGGTGTAAGACCCACCGTTTCGAAGCTAAGAACCAGGGCTACAACAATGTAGAAGGTCACTCAGTCCAGTTCCTAGCACAACTAGGTCAAATATGCCAAAAATACCAAACCAGAACCACTAAAACAGGTTCACAAATCACACAATGCTGTAATGAACACAACTCAGTCTATACAGGTCCAATTGCCGAAATTCCAAAGGCATATGTTAGCTAAGACATCCAGCTACATTTCCTCAGAAGACACCAACAACAAAATCCAAACCAATTCCAGTCAAAACAAACGATTACAAGCGCAGTTTTCACATTCTGAGCAACCCAGATCAGCAATAGTAAAAACAACATATCTCACTCTACACTAATCCAAATGACCTGAAATTTTGAAGGCACTTCAAACTCATCAATACCTACAACTTTCATGTTTTGAGAAAAGTCCAATTCGGCCTCTAACCCTATGATCTAAAACCGGACAGCATTAGGGGTTTATGAACCCTAACTTTTCACAATTCATTCCAAACCTAAAATTGATTGCAAATATCAACAATTCACACCTACTAGGGTCATTATAGGCCATTGCCAATCATCATAAACAACCACACCATCATAATCCAATTAAACCAGAAAAATCATCAATAAAATAAAAACTTCACCAAATCACCTCAAACCAAGATGAAAACCAGAAATTTCAGCACTTTAATCACTAATAAGCATAACTTAAGCTTCATTAAGTGTAAGAGGGAATTCACACACCACTCACCTAGTAACCAAGAGAGATAGAGATGTTGGACACCTTAGCTCTTCAAACAAACTTCACTAAACTACCTACTAGCACCCAAGGAAGGAATTTTATGGAGTAAAAACTAATTTAGGCAAGTAGTTTGGATGATTTGAGCTAGGAATTTGCCAAGATGTTGAAGAGTTTTGTCTTTCTTCTTGCTAGAGAGGGCCGGCCATCCAAAGGTAAGAAATGGTGATTTTTGGGCAATTTTTAAGATATTTAACCTTTGGTCAAAAAAAGTCAAAAATTGGAATAGTAAATCTTAAAGTAAAACCAATAAGAGGGTGACACTTGTCACCTCATTAATGCAATCTTATCACTTCTTTTTCCTCTCACATCAATCAAATCTCACTCTCTACTTATCTCTTAACACCCGATAAATTTTACACAGTATCCGAAACTTAACCTTATTGGCCGAATTTTTCCGAACTTTTCGCACTAGTGAGTCCTACGTCCATTATACACTCTTAATTTTCCAAAAACTCTCCAAGGCTAGAAAAATCATCTAAAAACTATAATTACTCATAAAAATTCCTCAGGAAAATTTCCTAAGCCAGGAAATGCAGAAAACATTCTATTAAAGGAAATAAAACTCTCGGAAAAGATTAGGGTTTTTACGGGTTCTCAAACTCTTTTTTTTTTTTCGGGGCGTCACAGCTTTTATCACCCCTTGGGGCACATTTTGCTACCGAGTGATGCCCTTTAGTTTAAAAAATGCCGGAGCTACGTATCAAAGGACCATGACCACCCTGTTTTATGATATGATCCACCGGGAGATGGAGGTCTACGTGGATGACATCATAATCAAGTCTAAAAGGGCAGAGAACCATTTGGTTGATTTGAAGAAGCTGTTCGAAAGGTTGCGAAAGTACAATTTGAAACTAAATCCTGCAAAGTGCGCCTTTGGGGCACCAGCTGGTAAATTATTGGGCTTCATTGTTAGTAAAAGAGGCATAGAGATAGATCCAGCGAAAATCAAAGCAATTCGAGATATGCCAGTGCCGAAAATTCAGAAGGACGTGAAAAGTTTCTTAGGAAAGATCAATTTTATTGGGAGATTCATTGCCCAACTAACTACCACATGCGAGCCGTTGTTCAAATTGTTGAGAAAGAATGTGCCATTGTATTGGAGTGAAGAATGTCAACAAGCTTTTGATAAGATCAAGGATTATTTGTTACATCCGCCAGTCTTGGTGCCACCCAAGCCGGGTCGACCATTAATCATGTACCTATCCGTGCTTGAAGAAGCAGTTGGTTGTGTCCTCGGGCAGCATGATGACTCCGAAAGGGAGGAGCAAGCCATTTACTATCTAAGCAAAAAGTTCACGCAGTATGAGGCTAATTATTCATTCATTGAGAAAAGCTGCTGTGCATTGGCCTAGGCAGTTCAAAAGCTGAGACACTACCTGTTGAGCCATACCACTTATCTTATTTCCCGATCTGATCCTTTGAAGTATCTCTTGGAGAAGCCGATGCTAACTGGACATTTGGCTAAATGGTAGATAATTCTCTCAGAGTTCGATATTGTTTTCACTTCACAAAAGGCTGTCAAGGGGCAAGCTATAGCGGATCATTTGGCAGAAAATCCAAGGGATGATGATTATCAACCACTTCATACTTATTTCCCTGATGAGAGAGTCTTATTTGTAGGCGCCACAGATGATATAAGTGAGCAAAGCCCTGAATGGAGGCTTTTCTTCGATGGAGCTTCGAATTCTCTCGGAGCTGGAATTGGAGCTATTTTGGTTTCACCCGAAGGGAAGCACTACCCTGCCGCTGCCAAATTGCAATTTGCTTGCACAAACAACATGGCTGAATATGAAGCCTGCATTTTTTGGTCTCAAAATGGCTTTAGAAATGGAAATCAAAGAGTTGATAGCTTTCAGTGATTCAGATTTGCTCGTGCACCAAACCTTGAAGCAGTGGATAACCAAAGATTCAAAAATTCTGCCCTACCATTGTAGTCTGCTCACTCTGGCCAAGTAATTTCAAAATTTGGAGTTCAGACATCTCCCGCGAGCCCGAAACGCATTTGCTGATGCTTTGGCCACCTTAGCTTCTATGATCCAGTATCCAGATAAATTGAGGATCGAACCAATCCAGATTCAACTTCAAGACAAGCCTGCCCACTATTGGGTTGTAGACAAGTCCTCTGACAATATTCCTTGGTATAATGATATTAAGGAGTTTCTCAAAACTAGGTCTTACCCTCTGCATGCTAGTACAAAGGACAAGAGTTTTCTGCGTAGAATGGCTTCAAAATTTTTCTTAAGTGGAGAAGTTTTGTACAAAAGAACCTCAGATTTGAATCTTTTAAAGTGCATTGATGAAGACGAAGCTCAATACATGGTGAAAGAAGTGCATAGTGGCGTTTGTGGACCTCACATGAATGGCCATTTGCTAGCAAAGAAAATGATGAGAACCGGATACTTCTGACTTACTATGGAGCGTGATCGTATAGATTTTGTCCGGAGATGTATAAAATGTCAAATGCACGGTGACGTTATACGCGCTCCACCCACTGAATTGTATAGTATGATCGCCCCATGGCCCTGTTCAATGTGGGGTATGGACGTGATTGGTACAATTGATCCTCCCGCTTCAAATGGACATCGATTTATATTTGTGGCAATTGAGTACATTACTAAATGGGTTGAAGCGGAGTCATTCAAACATGTAACGAAGAAGGTAGTTGCCAATTTCTTGAGAGATCACATCATCTGTCGTTTTGGAGTACCCGAAACGCTTATTACAGACAATGCCAAGAATCTGAACAATGACATGGTAGATGGACTATGCGAGCAGTTCAAGATCAGACACTGCAACTCTGTCATTTATAGGCCTCAGATGAATGGAGCTGTCGAAGCCGCAAACAAGAATTTGAAAAAGATGATCCGCAAAATGACTGAAAGGCATCGCGATTGGCATGAAACGTTGCCTTATGCATTAATGGCGTACCGAACTTCTATCCGGACATCGACTGGGGCAACGCCATATTCACTCCTGTATGGAATGGAAGCTGTATTACCAGCTGAAGTTGAAATTCCTTCGCTACGAATCCTCATGAAAGCTAAATTGGAGGAGGCTGATTGGATGAAGCAGCGCCATGAGCAATTGATTTTGATCGATGAAAAGCGGCTCAATGCTATCTGTCATGGTCAGTGCTATCAGAAACGTGTGGCTCGGGTTTATAACAAAAAAGTCCATCGGCGTGCATTCGAAGAAGGTGACAAAGTACTAAAGTGGATTTTGCCAATGCAAGATGATGCTAAAGGCAAATTTGCTCCAAATTGGCAAGGGCCGTTCATTGTCCAAAAGGTATTATCTGGCAGAGCACTTATTTTGGCAGAAATGGATAGACGAACATTTCCTCAACCCATCAACTCAGACATGTGCAAGAAGTTTTTCATTTGATCATGCAAATTTTCTTTAGAAATTCATGCAAACGGCGAAATGCAAGTCATGCCATCTTCTTTTACACTTAAAACATTTTATCCCTACTTGTCCCCTTTGAGCCGTCAGAATTGACAAATTTTCGCTTGATAACCCCTGAGAATTGCAAACCCCACACTGGGACAAATTTATGTTGAAAGAGAGATAATCAAAAAGAAAAGAGAACTCCACACTGGGGCAAATTTAGTTTAAAAAAAATGCAAAAGTGAGGAAAATGTAATGAAGGAAATGCAAATCAAACTGGGGCAAATTTTCCTCAGTTTCGTTCAAAATTGAAGACGATTTCAAAATAGTGCAATCTCAAGTTATTTCACACCTTGCATCAAAATTTGCTTTCAAGTCTCAACTTTTCTTGAAAAACACCCCACCTGACCTCATTACAAAGCCCAAAGTCCTGGCTTTCGTCACTTGTTGTATTTCTATTAGGAAATTTGTTAATCAACTGGCAAGTGATGCCCATAATGCTTTCGCCTAATCTCACAAGAGAAGTGCATTTTACTGATGCTAGAAATCTTTAACTCATATTTCTGAGTCGATCATGGTTGAGATATTTCATTGTTCTTTAGGTGAAAACCCGAAAGGGCGCCTAAAAAAAATAAAAAAGGAAAAAAAAGAAAAAGAAAATAAAAGAAAAGAAAAAAAGAGAAAAAACAAAAACAAAAAGGGTGGGGGCAACCTTGGTGAAAAACCGAAAGGGCGCCAAGACAGATTTTCTCAACAGACGAGCACGAGAAGGAACAGGTGGTGACCTGGTTCATTTAGACTTTTCCTTATGTTTGTGATACTTCTGCCAGTATCGAATTCCGAAGCAAATATATCCAAAGTCTTGAATATGATATTCGTTGGCCAAATTTGTATCTTTCTTTACAAATATTCTTTTGCAAAATGTATCTTTATAAACCTCTTGGTTTCTCTCGATTATTTGCGTTCGACTGCTTGTGGTTGTCTACATTCTTTTGCATGCTTATCTTTGCCTGACATAAGAAATCATCTTGCATATATCATTGATTTTTATATGACAAATTTTTCATGCATCATTCTTTCACCATTGGATTCGAATGGATGATAAACCCTAAGGTTTGTGCAAGGATAAGGGATTCAATCATCCATTAAAGTGAGTAAAATGCAATAAAGCTGCTACATAGATTTGGTGACGTGGTAAATGCGTACTTTATCAGTCTCAAGAATTGAAAGGTTTCAAAATTACAAGTTCAACTAAGTCAGACGCCGCAGAACAGAGGCAAAAGCATCACAAGACTCATGTTTACACGATTCTCAAGGCAAACTAGATCAAATGATGGTGGCAGGTCCATTATTTCTTCTTTTCTTGTAGGAACGTTGCGTTTACAAACGAAAACAACCACTCTCCTTTTCGCACCTAAATCGATGTCAGAAAAAGCTCCACAGTAAGCAAAGACGAAGTGATAATGTTATTGGCAAAGCTTGATCATAAGAAACCACATCAGCTATCGCTTCAACTACAGAGATCAAATCTCCCTCTTGGTACAAAAGTTTGAACTACTCCTAGGTAAAAACTCAATTCATTGTTTAAACCTTCCCAGTGAAGTCCCGTTTTAAATTTCTTGTTCGGGTCAGTCCCGTTTTAAATTTCTTGTTCGGGTCAGTCTCGTTTTAAATTTCTGTTCGGATCAGTCCCGTTTTAAATTTCTTGTTCGGGTCAGTCTCGTTTTAAATTCCTGTTCGGGTCAGTCCCGTTTTAAATTTCTTGTTCGGGTCAGTCCCGTTTTAAATTCCTGTTCGGGTCAGTCCCGTTTTAAGTTTTAAATTTCTTGTTCAGGTCAGTCCCGTTTTAAATTCCTATTCGGGTCAGTCCCATTTTAAATTTCTTGTTCGGGTCAGTCCGTTTTAAATTCCTGTTCGGGTCAGTCTCATTTTAAATTTCTTGTTCGAGTCAGTCCCTTTTTAAATTTCTTGTTGGGGTAGTCCCGTTTTAAATTCCTGTTCGGGTCAGTCCCGATTTAAATTTCATGTTGAGGTCAGTCCTCGTTTCAATAACGACAGTCATTCAAGTAGTTGTAGCCAAATAACACAGGTAAGTATTTGGTGTCTATTTGTTTGTCTCAAGTTTTTCCAAAACTCAGACAAAGAGGGGCAAACTGTAGACACCAAATTTTTTAAATATTTTTTATCCTAATTTTATTTTTATTTTTTAGTAATAATTGTTATCTATTATTTTAATTCCGTAATTTTAGTTCTTAAACCTTTAACATTTGTATAGTATTTCAGTATTTTTAGATTATCATTATCTATTATCTATTATTTTAGTTTTTCTAGTTTTGCATTCATTTTTACCCTTTTAGTTGTTTATTTTTATTGTAAGACTTTTTAGCATAAAATTTGTCAAAAAGAGAAAATTATGCATGGAAAGTATGTTTTATTTCTTTTTACTGTTTATTAATTGGAAAAAGAAAAAAAGGAAAAGAGGAAAAATCATTAATCCAACACAGGAAAAATCTTAGCTTTTTATCTTTTGTTACTAATCTTGTACATTTTATTTACGTTTCGTTTAAATCGTTATTCTGTATTATTATTGTTTAATTAAGTGATTGAAAAAAAAAAGGAAAAGTCCACATTTTGGTTTCGGCTGCAGCAAAAAGGATTTGCAGCTGCATTTCTCAGCTATTTTTGCCTGGGGTTGGCTCCGTTCGATGGATAGTACACACCATCTGGCTTCATCCAGACCATCGGGGATAGGGTTTAGTTTTGGGGTTCCTATATAAAAGCAAAGAGAGGACTGACGGCTAAAAAAAAAAACCTGAAGGGTAAGGAATCTGGGGGGTGACTGCTAGGTTTTAGAAAAGCAACAAAGGGAAAAGGGGCTGAGGGAGGGCGGCTGAGAAAAGAAATCTGATGACGGCTAGAAAAAGAAACCAACGAGAGAGGTTTACGGGCTGAGAGCTAGAAGAGGGAAATGCAAGGAAAAACTAGGAACGATATAGAGAATAAGCGAGGTAGGGGAGGGCTAAAAAGCGAGAAAAGGAAACCCGGAGTTGCTACGGGCTGAAAGGAAGGAAGCTACAGAAGAAACCAGGAGAGTTTTCAGAGATCAACTTCTGCTCGTTTTTTTCGGACTCAACCCTGCCCAAGAATCATCATTAGGTAATCATAACTCCATTTCTTGTTCATTCTAATTCTTGAACGAAGTAGAATACATGAAATCTGTGCCTTTTGGGTTCTTACTATTGCTTGGTATGACTTTATCTCTTGATGGATAATTTTATCTGGAGTGGGAGATCTGAGGCACTAATTTCATGTTGTTGATGGGGATGTGATTCTTATGGGATTTGATTGATGGCCATGTGAATCTGGTTTGAATGTTGCCAGCATTCTTGAGATTGAATCTGTTGTTGCTGTTTTCTTGCGTTTTCCCTTGCATGTTAGATGGTCTTTCTGCTCTTACCATTTGGTTTCTAAAATCTGTTTTTCACCCAAGAGACAACTATATCTGCCCTTTGTTGCGTTCAGTCTAACACTCTCTATTTCATGGCTGGATTTTGTTATTCAAGGAAGCTTTAGTTTTTCTGTTTTGGCTGGGAAATTCGTGGTCATGACCTGGGTTTGGGGATAGCAATTTGGGGTTTACTTGTAGCTTGATTGATATATTATGTACGCATGTACTGCAAGCCTTTTTCTTTATGTTTCGATTGTGTTTTTCATACCCCGTCATATAGTTGGGTCTTTTAGGATAGGCAGTTGCATTGCCATGAGTTTAATAATGCTGGGTTGGAATTTCTGGTTTCGAATTTTGCATATTTGAACAGCCAGTTCACGTTACCTTTCTGCATTTTTGTGTCCGAGAGTGTCTGTTTGGTGCCTCCCCTCTCCTTGGCCTCATATTCTCTCATTTCTGGCCTTGGACAAATTGGGAACTGCATTAAATCATTTCCTTGGTATGTTCAAATTGTATAAGAAACTAAAAGCTGCATTCTCTTCACTGTTTTCTTTATCGAAGCAGCCCGCAAAGCTGAGCTTCCTCTTGTGTGTTTAGATGTTAAGCTCTAGTGGACTTTTGTTTAGATCAAAGTTTTTGATGTTTGGTTGAATTTGTGTTTGTTTGAAGTCGTGTTTTGAGGCTAAGATCTGTGCTTGAAAAGTGAAAGCTGGTAGCTAGTTTCATTGCAGAATTTTCTTAGCAGCAGCCGAGAGTCATTGCAGCAAACTTGGAAACAAAAGGAAGCATGTTTCATTTTTTTAGTTGCAGAAGTTTAAGCCTTTACGTAGTTGCATGGAACTTTCATGCAAATGCTTTCAAAAATTGCACCTTGACCCCTAGTTTGCTAAGCAATGCTACAAAGGCCCAACTATGTTCTATTTTCTTGCGATTAGGTCCTAGAATAATTGCAATTTGAACCACCACTTGGCCCTTTCTTCGCTCTTGAACCTTTAGAGTTCCCAAAATGTTTTAATTGGGCTTGAATGATTGGTTAATGTTTGCAATTGGGTCCTTGGTAGTTTTCTATTTTTAGAAATTTGAATAATAGTTTACTTTTCTTGGAAATTATGAATTATTTGGTTTCATTTAAGTCGCAATTAAGGAAGAATTTGGTGGTTTGTTAGTAACCCTTTTGAAGTTTCTAAGGTGTTCTGAGTTTCCTTTTTGCCTTTTATTCTACTTATCTTTAAAGTGGTGCATTAATCCCTTACTTTGATGGTTTTAGCCCAAGTTATCTCTTTCTTTGGTGACTCTAACCCAAGTTAAGTCTTGTTCACTTTACTAACATCACAAACGGGGAGGTATAACTTCTTTTATCCTTTTTTGTCTCTCCTCTATGTGATCCAACGTGCTAAGTGAGAATTGCATGTCTACTTTGCTTTCCTTGTCTTTCCTTTAATTCCTTTAATTCCTTTCATTTATTTTTGCTTTTATTAATTTATTCTTTTATGGGGTATGTGTACACCTCTTGGCTTGTAATAGATAGGGCTTGGAGAGCATTTTTATTCACTTTTCCCCTTCCCCATTTGTTTTAGTTAGCCAATGTAATAGGTTTATTAGCTTGGTTGCTTGTTTTGTTGCTACGTGTTAATTTGCTTTATTAGACTCTTGCATTTAGTCGAGCATGCTAAATGTTATGTGCTACGTGTTTATAGGTGATTGGCATGTCTACTCGCTTTCTATAGTCATAGATAAATGTGATGGATGAATGCGTCACCGTGGCTAGTCCAACGCTGGTCATGGTTTTTCCCCTCGATCTCTCGCAAGTCCAATGCTTGTTAGAGAATTTTAGAAAAGGGGCTAGTCCAATGCTAGACCCAATAGGCCGTCCCCTCTCGTTGGTACATACTTGCATGTCTCACTACATTTCATGCATTTTTCTTAGGTTTTTAGCATTTGGCATGCTTCTCCAATCCTTTCCCCTTCATCTTAGGTTTTTGCATCCTCATGCTAGTTATAGGGTACATTTGCTTGAGAGTCCTCTTTCGGTAAGGGAAACGAGCGAGTGTGGCTACAAAATAGCCTTAGCACGCTAGTTCTTCCTTCTAATCAAAGGGAAAATTAAAATCGTGAAGTTAAGAGTCATTCCCGTACCCGACTTGATGCATTCCTCTAGATTCATACACTCTCATTTTTATCATATCACTTCCTCACTTTCTTTATCCACATTCTCTCACTACTTATATTTTTGTCAATCCACATGCCATGTTTGCACATTTTTCTTCTTTTTCTATCACTTATTTATTTTTCTACCTCACAAATTGCACCCAATTGCACTTATATATTTACTACTATTATACCATATTTTCATCCACTTGCACACATACACCTTCATTTTTCTCAATTGGCACACTTGCACTTTTCTTACATTTGCACACTTACACTCATACTTGAGTCTTCATTTGCATTATTCGTAACCTCTATGAGGGCTTTCCTTACTGGCCATCACAATTCATGTGATTGGAACCAAAAAGCCTCATAAGAGACATTTTAGATTTAGGATTGCATTTTTCTTTTTTTCGCATCCATTAGTCATATCCAACATGCAACACATATTTTGGGTCGAAGAATTAGGAAAAGAAGGACTAAGTCACGCAACTAGCTTTGGCTAGGGTAAGGGAGTGCCTTAGGCTTTGTCTTTGCCTTCTCCCTTATCAAATGTGACCCCCGATCCCTTTTTTTGGTTACGTAGACCTAAAAAATTCTTTAGAAAGGGTTTGTTTACTTTTCTTTCCAAAAAAAAAAATCACTTTTTGGGTGACTTGGTACACCCTAACTCTATACCAAGTGGCGACTCCTTTTCTATCTAAAACCCTTTGTTTGGCCAAACCGTCGCATTTCACAATCCCACGGCCTTTTATTTTCACTTTCACACACGTTCACGTATATATCCCACACACTACTTTCACACCTCAAAAAGTGGGGCGTGACCCTGACGTCAGCAGGAGAGGAGGTTGAGTTGGGGTGGGCGTGAGCCTTTTCTCGGTGTCGCGCCCCACTTTTTGATGTGTGAGAGTAGTGTGTAGGAGATGTATGTGAACGTGTGTGAAAGTGAAAATAAAAGACCGTAGGATTATGAAATGCGACGGTTTGGCCAAACAAAGGGTTTTAGATAAAAAAGGAGTCGCCACTTGGTATAGAGTTAGGGTGTACCAAGTCACCCAAAAAGTGATTTTGTTTTTGGAAAAAAAAGTAAACAAACCCTTTTTAAAGAATTTTTTAGGTCTACGTAACCAAAAAAAGGGATCGGGGGTCACATTTGATAAGGGAGAAGGTAAAGGCCAAGCCTAAGGCACTCCCTTACCCTAGCCAAAGCTAGTTGCGTGACTTAGCCCTTCTTTTCCTAATTCTTCTACCCAAAGTATGTGTTGCATGTTGGATATGACTAATGGATACGAAAAAAGGAAAAATGCAATCCTAAATCTAAAATGTCTCTTATGAGGCTTTTTGGTCCCAATCACATGAGTTGTGATGGCCAATAAGGAAAACTCTCATAGAGGTCACGGGTAATGCAAATGAAGACCCAAATATGAGTGCAAGTGTGAAAATGTAAGAAGAATGCAAAATAAAATAAAAATACAAATACAAATATAAGTGCAAGTGTGCAAGTGTAAGAAAAGTGCAAGTGTGCCAATTGAGAAAATGAAGGTGTTTGTGTGCAAGTGGATGAAAATATGGTATAATGGTAGTAAGTGCAATTTGGGTGCAATTTGTGAGGTAGAAAATAAATAGAAGAAAAAGAATGTGCAAACATGGCATGTGGATTGCGAAAAATATAAGTAGTGAGAAAATGTGGATAAAAAAGTGAGGAGGTGATATGATAGAAATGAAAGTGTATGAACCTAGAGGAATGCATCAAGTCGGGTACGGGAATGACTCCTAACTTCACGACTTTAATTTTCCCTTTGATTAGAAGGAAGGACTAGCGTGCTAAGGCTATTTTGTAGCCACACTCGCTCGTTTCCCTTACCGAAAGGGGACTCTCAAGCAAATGTACCCTATAACTAGCATGAGGATGCAAAAACCGAAGATGAAGGGGAAAGGATGGGAGGGGCATGCCAAATGCTAGAAAACTAAGAAAAATGCATGAAATGTAGTGAGACATGCAAGTATGTACTAGCGAGGGAGATCCCTAAGGCTCTAGCATTGGACTAGCCCATATCTATGAATTCCTACTAGCGTTAGACTAGTGGAAAACGGGACAATGAGCCACAACTAGCGTTGGACTAGTGTGGTGACATGCATTCATCCATCATATTCATCTACGACTATAGAAAGCAAGTAGACATGCCAATCGCCTATAAACACGTAGCACATAACACTTAGCATGCTCGACTAAATGCAAGAGCCTAATAAAGCAAATTAACACATAGCAACAAAAGCAAGCAACCAAGCTAATGAACCTATTACATTTGCTAGCTAGGCACACGTCTTCAGTAGGTCTTCATCAAATGCTCTCCAAGCCCTATCTATTACAAGCCAAGAGGTGTACACATACCTGTTTCAAGACCAGATTTCTATTTTCGTGGGGATTTCTATTTTTGACCCTGAAAATGCATGATTTGGCTTTGGAGGTCCCCATAATAAATGTAAGTATAGGTCTTGGCTTTGAAACACCATAAGATTCGTTTCAATCCGATAAGTGTAGCTTCAGTTGTGGTTGTTACGCCGAAAGGTGTATTTTATCGCCTATGATTTGTATGTGAAATTGTGGTTGATTGCTATGTTATTTGGTGTTTGATTGTAGGATGGAAAGTGAAGAAATTAAGGGGAAGTGCTGTCTGTTTATTTTCTCGAAGTTTGAATAAGTGAAAGTGAGATTTAAAATGTGATTTGGGGAGGCATTGGACTTACTTTTCTTAGACTTACTTAGGTCCACTTTAATGGCGTTATCTGAGCTACCTTTTATTTGAACTTCTACATTTTCGCATGGTGAATGAGACAACTGTTTTAAGCATGATACTTAGCTACAAATGTCAAGTTTTGAACTTCAAATGGTTACTCATTTCTTTCCGAAACAAAGAAGAATTGCCTAGGGTTTCTCGGCCGTAAAACCTAATTTTATCAAGTGAGGCTTTAGGTGTGAATTCAGGGTTTATTTATTGTCTTTTTCTCGGCTGTAAAATCTAAATGTACACTTTTACTTTAAAACTCACATTTATATATTGTATTAGTAAGTATTCAGATTTTCTTTGAATTACTTAAACTTTTGATGGTTGAACTGTGATAGTTTCTCTTGGTTATATTAGGGTTCCTTGGTGATTGAGGGTATCACCCGGAAGAATACTTTGGATAATCTTTTGTTTAAATAGGTGAGTGTTCTTTGTTTGTTATGTTATTAACTATGTTACTTGTTGTGGATATTTGATTAAATGATAGATGTTTGTTCAAAATGAATTTTGTTAGGCGAGTGTGTACTTTATTGCATTCGACCTAAATGAAACGTGAAATTTTCAATGTTAAGTGTTTACATGTTAGTTGCACATGTATGTAAGCTTTTTGGCTGAATTGGGGCCTTGCCCTTCGTTGCCGGTTGACTCGAGCCAGAAGCGGATTCGGTCGGTCAATTTGGTGACCCTGGGTGAAAGCTTGGTATACTCGAGTATTACCTTGTATTCTAGTGGAGCTTGACCAACGTCCAGGAGGGGGTGAATGAAATGAAAGAATGAACAAGGGTTTTACTTACAAAAATGTTGTGACGCCCCGAAAGAATGAGTGCGAGAACCCAAAAAATTTCTAAGTTTCTAGGGTTTATTTTACTGATCGCCCGCCTTTTCGACATTTTCTTTATTAGAAAATTTCCCAGATAATTTTATTGAGTAAATGTAGTTTTTAGATGATTTTTCTAGTATCAGTTAGTTTTTGAGAAATTAAGAACATATATCGGACGTGGGACCCACTAGTGCGGAAAGTTCGGTAAAATTCGGCCAATTAGGTTAAGTAATGGATACTGGGCTTATTTTAGCAGGTGCTAAGAGATAACTAGTGGATATTAAGTGAGTTGGTGTGAGAGAGACAATGGGATAGATATGCATTTAATGAAGTGACAAGTGTCACTTGGAGAATAAGTCTTGAGTTTGACTACTATTCATCCTTTTACCATTTAAATCAAAAAATTGACCAAAATTCACCCTTATTTTTCAAGCTTCTTGGCCGGCCCTTGCTCAAGAAAAAAGAAGAATAACTACTCAATTTTTTTACCTTCAATCTTGCTCAATCTTTCATTCCAACCGGTTAATCTTCAAATTACTCCATAAAACCTATTAGTTTAGGGGTATTTAGGTGATTGGTGAAGTTATTTGGAAGCTTAAGGTGCTAAGAGGTCTCTTTCTTTGGTTACTAAGGTGAGTGACTCTGGAACCCCTCTCTTCTATCTAATGATGTTTAATTAAGGACTTGTGGTGGTTATAAGTGTGATTTGGTGGATTATTTCTTGATTTTAGTTAAGATTAGTGAATTTTTCTATTTATGTGGGATTTTTCTGTTTTCATATGATTAATATTATGTGACCATGTATGATGGTCGGAAATGGTTTAGAATGAAGCCTTAGTGTTAAGATAGCGGCTATTTGCGGAAAATTTTCGCATTGAACGGAAAATTTTGGAATTAGGGTTTCGATTACCCCCTTTCTGCCTGGCACTGTTCATCATAGTTAGAGGCCGAATTAGCCTTGGGTTAAAACATGAAAGTTGTAGGAAATGATATTTTAAAGATGTCTGCAAAATTACAGCTCAATCGGAGTAACGTAGCTGGTGAAAAGACTGAAATACTCCTGCTGCTCTGTTTCTATCCGAACTTGATAATTGCTTCTGTAATTGGTTAATTTGGTTGGGAATACTTCTGATTTGGTTGTTGATGTCTTCTTAAGAAATGTAGCCAGGTGTCTTAGCTTTCGGATGGATTTGGAATCACTTGATTTGGACTTAGGTAGCCTGAATTATGGTTCGTTAACCAGAATGCGGTTTGTTAACCTATTTTTACGGTTCTAGTTTGGTACATTGACATTTTGACCTAGTTTCACTACCAAAATGGACTGACTGACCTTCTTCAAGATCAGTTGTCAGAACTGCCTTCGAATTTGGACAGATTTGGCAGATTTGGCCATTTCCATTTGCCGTTCCGCGAGCACGCGTGCACCCATTTTGCCGTTTCCGCACTTGCATGTGCCGATTTTGCCGTTTTGCTTGTTTTGGGCATGTTAGTGGCCGTTTGTGATAATATGTGATACAATCTTCTATTCCAGACAGTGGTGAGCTAGTCGGAGCCGGTGGGGCCCACTACTAGCGAACACGCGCGAAGTGCTTTTGCTCTTGTACTACTTTTGTATTTTGAGTAAGTATTCAGGCCGTTTATGTGTATAAACTACTTATGTGTTTTGATGTGAAAAGGGGGACTTAGGCGAGGGTGTACTTTATCATACTCGACCTAAACCCTAGTTTGTACCTATGTTTCTCCATGAGATGTGTATATATGAATTATTTTGGGTTTGAACCCCTTGAACTTGGAGCTCGGGGTGACTTTCATGAGTTCGTGAAATATGTTGAAGTTGTGGGTCCGATCTCAAGATCTGGATGGACTATTCGAGCCGGGCGGGGCTTGGTCGGAGCCAGTCCAACCTAGTCTGAGGTCACCAAGTTCGTAGGTTCCCGTTGTGAACCAAGTTTGTGACCCGAGCTTGTGACTCAAGCTCAACTTTGTGATTTCATTCGCCCGGGCAAGTTTGTGAGGTGACTGGCCAGTAAGGGTGATAAGGTGTTTGGTGGGTGTACAAGTGGAGTTCTACGGACCTTATTTATGGTCGACGGAGTGTCGACAGGAGATCACGCATGGCAAATGACTTGGCTTTGGAGCCAACCTGTATCCTTCCTTTGTATTGTTACTTTTGTGCTTGACTTGACATTTTGTGAAATAGTTGTTTCTTTAAATGTGAAATTTACGCTTTTACCCCTATTTACTTACTAAGCTTCTAGCTTACCCCTTTTCCTTTGTTTTCCTTAGCAGGGGACGACGCGGGGAACTTCTTGGCACCTTCATTAGTTTAGTTAGGTTTGATTGTAATAGTCGGACAGTTAAGATGTTTGTTTTTGTTTTGGTGGTTTGTATAAGGACCCTCCTTAGGGTCTACCTTCTGCTGGTTGTTATTATAATGTATTAGAGTAGTTTGACTCGATACTTTTGAAGATGTAAATAGAACTCTTTTGGCGTCAGATATATTGTGAATAGTACGCTTGTGGGTTTATGTAGTTTTATTGTTTTGAAATTTTGAGTCCTGGCGCGAGCTAGGCAGGCGTCCCGCCGATACCTTAGAGTTCGCCCTTGGGAGAAGCGGGGCGTCACAAATGCATTTTCAAATGATTGGAAGAATAAGGGGAATGACAGGGGAATGAACGAACGAACGAAGGTATGGCTCCTTGTGAGCCCGTGTCCTTTTAATAAATGTGTTATTATCGCTTTCCATTGTAAATGTTTCTTGAATTATTGATACTCTATGTTTAATGTATTGGATTGATTGTTTGATTATGTGTTTGGAACCTCACTGAGCTTTTAGCTCATCCCTTTAGTTTTGTTTTCCTTAACAGGGGAAGGCGAGTCAGGACGAGAGATTTGTATCGACTAGCCTAGTCTAGTTTCTTGAATTTGGTAATGGTTCTCGCCCTAGTGCGTGGCACGGGCTGGATGTATGCAGATTGAGAACCTTTGTATATTTGATGGTTGTACTCCCTTTTGAGATAGCAATGTATATAAGTTTTGTTTTAAGTTTTGGATCGTTGTTATGTTTATTCTTGTGGGTTTATTCTGGTTTTGATTGAGGATTGAAGTGAACGACTGAGTCCCGGTGAGAGTTGGGCAGGCGGTCCGCCGAACCCTTTGGTTCACTTTAGGGGGAGGTGGGGCTGTCACAAAGATGGTACCCTAAAAAAGTTTCCATTATGGTGCTACTCTAAAAAAGGAAAAAGAAAAATAATAAAAACTCCATCACGGTAGAGGGCATATATGAAAAAATTCATCAAAACATCAGGGTAATATTTGTCTCGACATAAAACTCAACAAGGAATGATCTTTCACTGAGTCAAGACATTTGTAGCTTTCCAAGATATGAACCGGCCAATCCTTGCGTATACCAGGAAGTCACAACATATTGGCACGAGGAAAAAGCAATATACTGGACCTTTATGATCAACGATACTGGATCCTAGTTTTGAAATACTTGTCTATAAGTGGGGGAAAGTGAAGAAATTTAACTTTTAGTCATGTTTCTTGCATAAGTTAAAACTCAAGTAAATGGTCAAAATGATCACTAAACTATTAAAAATGTTCATCGATTTTTTTTAAGCAAAAAAAGTTACTCAACTCCCTAAAATGAGCCTCTATGATCATTTTGACCAATTTAGCCTGTAAATCGAGATCCTATTCTTGCTAACATAATTTTTTATTAAAAAAAACCAAACTTTAGGGGTGGATCCGTACTTTGGCTAAACTTCATAGGAGATAAATACAAAAAAAAAAAAACCACCAACAACATCATCCTTCTCCTCTTCCTCCTCCACCACTACCACCTACTCACCCAAAGCTATTGTTTCACAACACCACCACTGCACCCTCTCCCCTCCCCTTCCTTCCCCTCCTTTAAAATGTTCATTTTAGAGAGTTGAGTGACTTGTCAAAAGAAAAGTTCGGTGATCAACTCATGCCAATTTGTATCCTACAATCACCATTTTAACCAATCACTCCAAAATATATGTCGTTGCTTCCATAACTATGGAAACTGAATGCATTAGGCATGGTGCTTAGGCCCACAACCGCTGGTAGAAAAAAAATGGATTGATATATATACCCGAAATCATATGTTACTAATGATTAATTTGACTTCAGAATAATTGTGATTTTTGGTCATTAGGCCAAACATAAGATGCAATTTTAACTACAGTGCATCTTGGTTGCAAGATAAGAGTTCAAACATTTGTACCTTAAATCCACTGAATGCTAAACAATAACATTTAATACATAGACCCACAACAGTTGGAAGAAAAAAAATGATTGGTATATATCTGAAATCATAGGTTTTTTTTTATTTTTAAATATTTTCAGTAGGGGAGGAGTGAGATTTAAGAAGTAAAGAAGAGGCAAAGGAATTTGAACCCAAAATCTTTGATTCCTGGCATCTCAATCTAATCATAGGTTATTAATCTGTTTCTCCACTTATTTATCGAAGTCAACGTCATTTTACTATGGGAGGATCCAACTGCAAAGGAACTAAAGAAAGCTACATAGTCCCTACCTATGCTTACAATGCATAAGACGAAATTTGATTTGCACTCGTTTTCTCATTTTTGTCTGCCTCCTTAGGAACATATTTGTAATTTGTGAAAAAAAATCTGGCCCAACTCTATTGCATCTAGTATAAATGATTTATGCCTTATGGGTTGATAAAATTACAGTTTTGTCAATTTTGTGTTTGCAGAGGCCCCGTCCCGGACCTAGACGCGTGGCAGCCCAGCAAGGGCAGAGCTGGGCCTGGACCGCAGGCCCCTGGCACTCGTCCTGGGGGCTCACCGCCACTAGAGCTCTGAGTGGCTCCAGGGAATAATCCCTCAGAGGGCGGGGAGGATCCCTCTCTGGGCGGGATTGAGGCTATATCTGGCAGGTCCCGAAGCGTACGGAGGTCAGACCCTCACGCAGGTATAAATGGTAACGCACACCAACTACACAAGGTACGCTCACATTAGCACATTACCCCCAGCTGCTTTACTCCCCGTAAACTTCATCCACCAGAGAACTAACTTGACCGTCGGAGTGCCCTCGGGGACGACCTTGGGGCCCCCTTGTTAGATCACTCTCTTATTAGTCTTGCAGGCTTGGAACCAGCTCTTCCCATCAGCACGCCGAGCTAGTCAGGTCAGCTCGGTCCGGGGAAGCTCAGCACTTCTTTAGTTGGCGCCGTCTGTGGGAAGGAGAGGTAAGTGCAGTTGCGTTGATGGCGAGAATGCATTCCAAGCAGACCGTGGAGAGCGCCGGCCTTGGAGCCGGTGAGGGGTCCCGGCAAATGGAGACCGGGATGGATCCGGGCGCTGGGGACTCAGCCCTGTCAGGGGAACGGAGACAGTATATTTTCCAGTTCATGACGGAGAACCTCCCCATGTTGGAAGACATCATCCGGCAGGCGAAGGAGAGGGGCGAAGCTGGTGGCGCATAGACCTCCAAGGTGAAGGGGAAAGAAAATGAACCACTTCCCGACCCCTCGGAGGATGAGTCACGTGACCAGCCCCCCAGAAGGAAATGGCCACGGACTCCCCCTCGCCCCCGAGTCTCAGTGGTCGGGGATAACGAAAGGTACTCCCGCGGCAGGTCTGCGGGGAGTAGGCCGAGAAACCCCTCCCCGCGCAAACTTGTGTGGAACGAGCCTGATCGCTCTCCCGACCGATCTATTAAGAGCCGGCCGCGAAACCCTCCCTAGTGGAACCCTGTTCGAGACGAACTCGAGCAGATCTTGCGGCCACAGTTGTACGAGGACAACTACACCACCTCGCCCTTCCCCTGGGAGATAGAGGATTACCCACTACCCCGGAGGTTCAAGATCCCGAGCATTGAGATGTATGACGCTTCAACCGACCTGGAAGACCACCTCTCGGTTTTCCTGACGCACATGCGTCTGAAAACAGCCGCGGATGAAATCTGCTCCAAGACCTTTCCCATATTCCTAAAGGGGAAGGCTCAGCTCTGGTTTCAAGGTCTGGCACCGAGGTCTATCCGGAGTTTTCCTGAACTGGCCAGACAGTTCGTCGCCCAATTCGTTTGCTCGAAAGCTTATTCGAAGAATGTGACTCACCTAATGGCTATCAGGCAGAGGCCCGACGAGTTACTGAGGAATTTCATGACCCATTTCAACGCGGAGAGTTTACAGGTCAGGGACAAAGACGAAAAGGTGGTCATGGCCGCCTTCATGAATGGGCTCAGGGTAGAGGAGCTCTTCTACAAGTTGGCCGAGAAGCCTCATGGAAATCTGGAGGAGCTCTTGACCAGGGTGCACGCGGCCGCTAATGCAGAGGAGGCGGGCCGCCTGAAGAGAGAGTCAGATCGGGAGCTCGGAGATCGGAAAGGACGGGAAAATTCCCCCGAGAACAAGGATGGTCCGGCCAAGAAAAACGTCTTTGACCGGCTCTCGAGGGAGAAAACCCCTGCTCCGCCACCACTCCCGGAGAAAGGCTACACCCCCTTGATTCGGCCTAGAACTCAGATCCTGGCTGTTATGGAGGCGGAAGGCCTGGGAGGCCAGCCGCCCAAGATGGGGACACCTCGGAACAAAAAGATCCAGGACCGGTACTGCACTTTCCATCGCGACATCGGACACGACCCGAAGGGGTGTTGGGCCTTGCGGAAGGAGATCGAGGATCTGGTCCAGCGCGGCTTCTTGGGACGATTCGTGCGGCAATGTCACCCCGGCCAGGAGCCCGGACGCACCTACCGCGGAGATCGAGGTGAGGGCCGGCATCGCGACTGCCCTGAGCAGCGTGACGCGCTTCGTGGCCACTCCCCCGATCAGGACACCCAGAACCTAGCGGGGGTGATAAACATCATCGCTGGGAGTCCCACGGGGGGGGACAGTCATGCAGCTCGGAAGAACTGACGACCTCCCCCCGGGGGGAATGTTTCCTTGAAGCGCTTACGCGTGGATGAGGAGATCACTTTCGGACCAAGGGATGTAGTTCCCCTAGCGTCCGGGAACCACGAGGCCATCGTGATAGACATTGTCACCAACAACTATCGGGTGAAGAAGGTGTATATCGACCAAGGGAGTGCGGTTGATATTATGTTTTATCGGGTGTTCAAGGAGCTCGGCTTAGAGGATGGGCAGCTGACCCCGGTTCGGACATCCCTTGTGGGCTTCACCGGACTGCCTATCAACCCGGAGGGAATGATCACCCTGATGGTCACGGTAGGGCAGGCCCCCAAATGCCGGACTATCCCTGTCAATTTCGTGGTGGTCAAGCAACAATTCCCGTACAATGTGTTCCTGGGTCGGCCTGCTTTGAACGCCCTCCGAGCTATTCTTTCCACGCTCCACCTCAGCGTCAAATTCCCTACTCCGGGAGGGGTAGCCGAGGTGCACGGTGATCCAAAGATGGCCAGGGCTTGCTACTTGGCCATGCTTCGGGGATAGGAGAAGGTGATTGCCCAGACGACCTGCTTGGAGCCATACATTCCAGGGGAGGAGGCCCGGCAGCTGGGCACCGAGGACGAGATGAGGAGGTGCCCAGGTGATCCGCATCGGCGCGCTGCTGCCCCCGGAGGAGAAGGAGGGTTTGAAGGCCCTGCTAAGGGAATACTCCCAGGTCTTTGCATGGACGGTTGAGGACATGCCCAGGATTTCGACCGACCTGGCAGTCCACCACCTCAATGTGGATCCTCGTTTCAAGCCGGTGAAGCAGAAGAAAAGGAGTTTCGCCCCGGAGAGGAACAAGGTGATCAAGAAGGAGGTCGGCAAGCTACTGGAATCCAAGATCATCCTGGAGGTACATTACCCGACCTGGTTGGCCAATCCCGTCCTGGTGAAGAAGGAGGACCAGTCGTGGAGGATGTGTGTGGACTTCACAGATCTCAACAAGGCCTGTCCAAAGGACTGTTTTCCCCTGCCAAGGATCGACAGGTTAGTAGACTCTACTGTGGGTTTTGATGTTTTGTACTTTTTGGATGCCTTCAAGGGATACCACCAGATAGAGATGGCTGAGGAGGACCGGGAAAAGACTTCCTTCATCACCGAGGAAGGAACTTACTGCTACCGGACCATGCCATTTGGGCTGAAAAATGCTGGAGCTACCTACCAGCGCCTGGTCAATAAACTGTTCCAAAATCAGATCGGTAGAAGCATGGAGGTCTACGTGGACGACATGATCGTCAAAAGCCGAACCGACCAGCGGCTCATTCCAGACCTGAGGGAAATCTTGGATATCCTGTGGGAGAGCCGGATGCGACTGACCCTGAAGAAATGCACCTTCGGGGTCAGGTCGGGAAAGTTCCTGGGATTCTTGGTGTCCCGAGAAGGGATCCGAGCCAACCCGGATAAGCTCCAGGCTATCATGGACATGGCCCCTCCGAGGAACGTAAAGGAGGTCCAGCGGCTTACGGGGAGGATGGTTGCCCTGAGTAGGTTCCTCTCGCGTTCTGCGGTCAGGGGGCTGCCTTTCTTTCGAATCCTGAAAGCTCCCAAAGACTTTCAATGGACTGAAGAATGCCAGAAAGCCTTTGCTGACCTGAAAGCATATCTGGCCGACCTGTCTACCTTGACCGCCCCGGAGCAGGGAGAAACCCTGTTCCTATAATTGTCTACCTGCAACGAGGCCGTCAGCGCGGTTTTGGTGCGGGAGGACAGGGGGCTCAGAGGCCAATATACTACGTCAGCCGAGCTTTGCAAGGGCCGGAAACGCGATACACGCCGGCGGAGAAACTGGTCCTTGCCTTGGTGCACGCGGCCCGTACGCTCCAACCTTACTTCCAGGCCCATAGCATCGTCGTCATAACGGATCAGCCCCTACGGCAGATACTTACAAAGCCCGAGGTCTCGAGCAGGATGACCAAGTGGACTGTCGAGCTGGCCGAGCACGACGTCGGCTATCAGCCTCGCACCGCTATCAAGGATCAGGCCTTGGCAGACTTCCTTGCTGAGGGGGCTAGCTTGACCCTGACCGAGCCAAGCCCTTTGTGAGAGGACATACGGCCGGAGGAGCCATGGGTGCTATTAGTAGACTGGGCCTCGAGTAAGGAAGGAAGCGGAGCCGGTCTGCTGCTCACCTCGCCCACTGGGGAAGAGCTGACCTACGCGCTCAGATTTAGTTTTCCGGCATCCAACAATGAGGCTGAGTACGAGACCCTATTGACAGGATTGCGGATAGCCCACCAGATGGGTATAACCGCGATCAAAGTCCGGAGCGACTCTCAGCTCGTCGTCCACCAAGTTCGCGGGAAATACGAGACCAAGAAGGATGTCATGAAGAAATACCTGGCCAAGGTGCAGGAGGCAATCGCCCTGTTCGACACTTTTGAAATCGAGCGGGTGCCGAGATCACAAAACAAGCGTGCGGACGCCCTATCGAAACTGGCGTCCTCCTCGTTTGCACACCTGAGCAAGGAAGTCTTGGTAGAGTTGGTCAAACAAAAAAGTATCGATCAAGTCTAGGTCTTGGCTATAGATAGCCCAGCCACCTGGATGACTCCTCTCATCGACTTCCTTAGCTCGGGTGCCCTGCCAGGGGACAGGACCGAGGCCCGCCGATTTCAGCTCGGAGCTGCTAGGTACGCCTATGCCGGGGGAACCCTCTACAGGAGGTCGTATCTGTCATCCTGGCTAAAATGCGTGACTCCAGAGGAGGGCGACTACATCCTTCGTGAAGTTCACGAGGGCTTATGTGCGGCCCATGTGGGATCCCGAGTACTGGCCAAAAAAGTGCCTTCTCCTAGACTCCTATTGGCCCTCGGTGTTCCAAGATGCCGCGGCCCTGGTTCAGAAATGCAGAGCTTGCCAGGTGCACGCCCCACTACGTCACCAACCAGCCCGGGAAATGGTCCCCATCTATAGCCTCTGGCCCTTCACCCAGTGGGGGATAGACCTCCTGGGACCTTTCTCTCGAGCCCCGGGAAGATACGAGCACCTCGTGGTAGCCATCGACTACTTCACGAAGTGGATGGAAGCGGAGCCTCTGGCCACTATCTCTGGGAGAGCAATTCAAAAATTCTTCTGGAGGAACATAGTCTGCCGCTTCGGGATTCCGCATGTCTTAATATCCGACAACGGGCGCCAATTTGCCGAAAACCCCTTCAAGAGCTGGTGCGCCGAGCTCGGGATCAACCAGCACTTCACATTGGTCGGCCACCCACAGGCCAACGGCCAAGTGGAAAGCGCTAACCGAACCATTCTCCAAGGACTAAAAACTAGGCTGGAACTGGCCCAGTCTAACTGGCTAGATGAACTCCCTAGTGTCCTCTGGGCTTACCGCACTATGCCCAGGACGGCCACCCACGAGACCCCGTTTTCTCTGACTTACGAGGTAGTGGTGGTGGTACCCGCGGAGATCGGTCTCCCCTCGCCTCGGACACAGAACTTCGTTGCGTCATCCAACGAGGAAGAGCTGAGATGTAGCTTGGACATACTGGAGGCCAAGCGTGAGGAAGCGGCGATACAGATGGCTAAGTATAAAAGCCAGCTTGATGAGAATATAAAGACCAAGGCCCATTCAAGCACATGGGGAATTGAAAGATTCAAACGAAGACTAGTTGATTGCACGAATGCTTGAGTTTAGTAGGATTATTTGATTTTCCTCGTTGATTTTGGTTATTTCTTGCTTTAGAAAGTCTAGGAAATTAAACTAGTTTAATTGCGGCCCATTTGTTAGTAAGTAAGGCCCAAAATCTTTCTTAAGTATGTAGGGTAGTTTGGTCAACTTTTGGATTAGGGTTATTGCTTGTAAGGGCTATAAATAGCCCTACTTCCTCTTTGTTTCAGATCAGTTTTTTTGGCTAGTAAATACAATTAGTGAGTTTTCACTTTCTCTTTGGCAAGAGAGTTTCCTTTGAATACTTGAGAATCTTCTCAAGTTATTCACCCGAACTTATCAATCGAGTATCTCCTTGATTGTGGCGTTCTACTACCTCCAATTTGGTTCGTTAATTCGAGTAGTTACGGGTTGAGATAATATCAAAATTGTTCGTGACTTCTAGGGATTAGTTGGGTCAAATTTCCGCTGCCTAAGCCATGGTGTTTTGGTTGTCTAGATCGGGGTTTCACATCACAGCTCGCTCGCTATCACAACGCCAAAGTGAGGAACATACAGTACCAGCCGGGAGACCTTGTCTTAAGAAAAAACTCGGTCAGCAGAGCTCATAACTCCAACAAGCTCGACCCCAATTGGGAGGGACCGTACAAGGTCCTGGAAGCGAGCCGGGCTGGTTACTGCAAGCTCGCGAAAATGGATGGATCAGAGCTACCCCGCACTTGGCACTTCTCGAATTTGCGATTGTTCGTAGGATAAACTAGGCCAGGATGTCTTATTGTCTGTTCTTCGGAACCCACATACAAGTTCATCATTAAATAAATGTTCGATTTTCAAGTTTTAAGTTCTTCGTTATCAATGCTGTTTAATTTTTTTTTTTTAGTTTAAGTCCTACACCAGCACACTCAAACAATGCTAAATGTCCTAGTGAGGGGCTGGGGTAATGGACAGAGGGCCTTGAAAGCCCGATGCTCGGCTCCAAGAGGTCGGCACGGAGGTCCGAAAGTTCGGCGCTCGACCCAGGAGATCGGCACGGCTTCAAAGTTTATGCTCGGCCCCAGGAGGTCGGCACGGCCCCAAGAGGTCGCGCGGCTTAAAGCTTCAAAATCTGGAAGTTCGATGGTGCTCAACCCCAAGAGGTCGGCACGGATGAATGATCGACCCCAGGAGGCCGGCACGGCTTGAGGCTTTAAAATCTGAAAGCCTGACGCTCGGCCCCAAGAGGTTGGCGCGGCGTGAACTATTTTGGATTTGTTAGAATTCGAGAGTTCGACGTTCGACCCAGGAGGTCGGCATGAATGCCTTCAAAGTCAAACATTCGACCCAGGAGGTCGGCAGGAATATCCTTAAAGTCTGGTGCTTAGCCCCAAGAGGCTGGCACGTCACCTTGATGGGTCTATTTGGTGCTCGACCCGGGAGGTCGGCACTTGGTTTTGATAGCCTAATTGCCTTTGACAATTTAGCTGTTAGATTAAAAAGGGGGTATATTTGGTGCTCGACCCAGGAAGTCGGCACATGGCTTTGGTTGCTAGAGTTTGGCGCTGGCGAGAATTGCAAGGTAGTTTCCTTCGAGTTTTATATATGTATTCAAAGCCTATCTATTACAAAACTCCAAGTCGGTAGTTTCCTTCGAGTTTTATGCATTCGAAGCCTATCTATTACAAAGTTGCAGAGGCCCCGTCCCGGGCCTAGACGCGTTGTAACATCCCGAATATTAGGAGGTTGTTTGTGAAGAAAATATTAAAGTATATTTCTTCGGGTTTGATTTAAAACCTTATTTCGTTTTAAACGACTAGAAACCCTAATGTTTTAATCAAAAAACCCTAGTTTACTTGTGACTAAACGGTTTCTTAAATCTTTCATATTTTACTAGAGATTCTAATGTTAATTATTGAAATTGTAAATTCCTCACGTTTTCTTAAAAAAATTTCCTTTTATTTGAAAATTATTATTTATTAAGGCCCTACTACCCAATTGTTCAACAATAAGTGCAGATGAACCTGGAAATAGGGTTTTACACTTCGGTTTCAAGATTTGAGCAAAATTAGGGTTTTCGCGATTTTTCGCCGGATGAATTTTCGGTACTGACCAAGGATCAATTTGGTGATTAAAAGTGACTTTTAAGTGAAAATTCATATGTGAGTAGTAGCAATGATATAAGGTTAGAGTATGGGAAGAAAAAAAAAACAGTAGTACGTGAGTTTTTAAGAAAAACGGCGCGAACCGGCGGGTCCCGCGCACTACCGGTTGAACGTACCACTTGACCACCACTTTCTTACCATACAAGCTTATTGACTTTTGAGCAAAATATCTTCTTGTTTGGCAGCTGCTTTGACCGAAAATTTGAGGCTAGAAAATAGCAAGGAAGAAAGAGAAAAATGAAAGGTGGTGGTGGCGACAAGTGTCGCCACCCTAGAGTTTCTTGGCCAAGTGATTAACTAGCCTTCTTAAACCAATTTTCTGCACTTTCCTCTTCATTTTTCCAGCAGCTGGTCGACCAAGAGGGAGAGAGAAAGTGAGAGCAAGAAACAATTCCTTCTTCTTGATTCTAACCAACCAAGTGACAAATTAAATTTCTAAACCGATTAAACTTACCTTTGAGTGATTAGTTAGTGATTGTTGGTGAAATTTTGGAAAGAGAAAGCTTGGGCTACACTTGGTGAACTCTAATCAAGGTAAGAGGATGATATCTCTCAAACTTTCTCTTTCAATCATGGTTAAAGTAAGCTTAGTAGCTTGATTGGTGGTGGATTCATGGATGCTAGCATGTGTAGAAGTTTTTCCCCAATTTCTTTGATGAACTAGGGCTGTGGAATTTCTGCCCAACTTGATGTATGATACTTGTATGTTACAATTAATGTTGTATAAGATGTTTTGGTAGTGTGAGAGGTGAGAAATTGGGGAAAGTTGCACTAGAAACTACAAATTTCAGATTTCTGGAAATTCTAGCTTACATTCTGTCCGAATTTGTATCTGTGTGTTAGAGGCCGAATTGGCTTTGGGTCAAAGAAGGAAAGTTGTAGAGAATGGTATTTTGTAGGTGCCTGTAAAATTTCAGCCCAATCGGAGCTACGTAGGTCATGAAAAGTCCGAAATACCCTTACTGTTTCAAATATTTCCCAGCAGTCCGTTTCATCAGTTAAGTCCAGTTTATCACGTTTTTTGACTAGGAGCCGTACTGATTTAGCTCTGGGCCAAAACATTAAAGTTGTAGTATTCTGACTTAGCTTTTAAATGCCTCTAAGAACACCTGATTCGGACTTTTGTACTCTGAGATATGACCATTACAGGGTAATGCGGTTATATAGCCGACGAATTGGTTTCTGGTTTAGTAATTTGAGGATTTGACTAAGCTACATTAGGAACTGGACTAAGTGACCTTCATGAACATTGCAGCCCTATATCTTAGCTTCGAAACGGCATAGGTTACGCCTCAATCCAATAAGCGTAGCCTCGGATATGTTATTTCCGCATTCGTACGTCAAATCTGTCTTGTGCTAAGTTGAATTTCTGCACTTGTCATTGTTGTGATTCTTGTTATTATGATATTGTGAGCCTATGGAACGGCTCTGGACATGAATTGTTGACATATGTGATGTTGGGTTGTGGTTGAGAAAAATAATGAAGCCTAAATGGCTGGAAAATTAGGTAAACACAAAGGGCATGCTGCCCGAATTTACGCGCGAGAACTATATAAATACACTTGCGACTTGGGTCGAATTGATATGAATAGTGCTTGAACCATCTAGGGTACTTGAGTATTTTTGTTCCGGGGTATATAAGGAAGGACTTGGCCGAACTTGTACCCTTGAGAAAGGAAATAATGATTGCTCGGAGTATGTTTTCCTTATACTTTCGACTTGCATGGCATTTTCAAGTATAAATGTTACAAAGTTTTACCATTTAAAAAGCGAGCAAGTGTTTCACGACTACCATCCGAGTGAATTTCAATTTCTTGATTTTATTGAACGAAACGTCTAAGTTTCGAATCTTAGTCATGTTTCAAAGTTCTCAAACTGAGTTTTATCGCAGATTTGGACTCCGAACCCGGAGTATAACCTGAAAGTGACCAGTAAAGGCACTATATCTTTTGGTGAGTGCTTTCAAATACCGAATTGCACTAGATACTTGAACTTGATACGTGACCAATATGAGTACATGTTATATACGTGAATTGATAGGGCAAGAGTGTACTTTATCGCACTTGCCCTTACGTGATATACTTGTTTATTGTTGCAATTGACTTGATATACTTGATTATGATGCGCGCACTTCCTGGAATTCCAGAAACCCTGTGGCGAGTTACTCTAGTCGAGCCGGCAAGGGCTTGGTCGATTGGGTAACGAACCCTGGGTCTCTTGTATTGTCGAGTGGAGTGATATCTCCTCGACTAATCGGTATACTCGAGTATTACCACCCGTGTTCTTGAGGATTTTGGGCCCAGCTGGGGGTTGAACGGTGGACGGAGAGTCGTTTAAGTGGTGTTCTACTGGATTGGTTACTTACTTGAAAGTTGACGGAGTGTCAACTACTACGGGATCAAGCTTCTGGTAATGTAATGGGAATTTGGCTCCTGAGAGTCATCCGTATCCTTATACTTTGGAGTAATTATTGTTTATTGGATTATTGTTTCTTTTGAAAAATTTTCTACATTCGTTCATTTTAAGATTGCTACTTGACGTGCTATTGCTCACCTTTATGAACTCTTCATGCTTGTTACTTTGCTATACCGAAAACTTGTACTTCTAAATAATGGTCAATTTGCTATTTGGAACCTCACTGGGCTTTTAGCTCATTCCACTCCATTTGTTTTCCTTTCAGGGGTACGAGTGACGCGTGAGACTTGTAAAAGACTAGCGTAGCCTTTTGTTTTGACTTTTGACTTTTGGTCTTGTACTCGCGCTATTCCTCGAATGGAACATGTTGTACTTGGATTGTATACGTATTGAACTAGTTGGGTGTGTTGAGACTTTGTACCTCGATTTCTATTAATGTAAATTATAAGCTTGAATTGGGAATGTTATTTATGGTTCATGGATGTGTGTACGTGACTCGATTAAGATAGTGAGTGAGCCCTGGCGAGAGCTGGGCAGGCGGTCCGCCGAACCCTTTGGTACGCCTTAGGGGGAGGTGGGGTCGTCACACGCGTGGCAGCCCAGCGAGGGCAGAGCTGGGTCTGGACCGCAGGTCCCTGGCACTCGTCCTGGGGGCTCACCGCCACTAGGGCTCTGAGTGGCTCCAGGGAATAATCCCGCAGAGGGCGGGGAGGATCCCCCTCTGCGCGGGATTGAGGCTATATCTGGCAGGTCCCAAAGCATACGGAGGTCGGACCCTCACGCAGGTATAAATGGTAACGCACACCAACTACACAAGGTACGTTCACTATTAGCACATTACCCCCGGCTGCTTTACTCCCCGTAAACTTCATTCACCAGAGAACTAACTTGACCGTCGGAGTGCCCTCGGGGACGACCTCGGGGCCCGCTTGTTAGATCACTCTCTTATTTGTCTTGCAGGCTTGGAACCAGCTCTTCCCATCAGCACGCCGAGCTAGTCAGGTCAGCTCGGTCCGGGGAAGCTCAGCGCTTCTTCAGTGTTCAAAGTCTTGACAGCTTCTGTCATTAAATTGCAAAGGTTTTGTCGAAGTAATGATATGTCCTTTGGAATCACCATCTTCGGGTTTTGATTCTAATAAAGTGCAGGATTTTTAGTCATTTCAGTCCTCTAGCTGCAATGAATTGAATTAATTATTGTATAAGTAATGGTTAATTCGTAATTGTTCACTCATTTATCAATTGGCATTTCTTGTTCTTCCGTTTTTCCCCAACGCTTATGATTGTATGATCTTTCTTCTTCCGATCTTAAATTATGGTTGTTTCATGGTTTACTAATAAAGATCTTCATCATTGGCCTTAGTTGCCTCCTATGGTTTTTCATAGGTGCTATCTTGCTTTGTTTTTTTTCTCCCTCCCCTTTTTGTGGTGTAGGATCCTCCGTTAAGTTATTTAGCTTGTAAACAGTTTCCCTCTCTTATTCTTCTTTTCCTCTGCTAAGGTATTTTCTCACATAGGTTCAATGAATTGTTGGATGGCAATTCAGTAGGACATTGCAAAAGCGAGAAAGGTATGGGCGTTGATAATGATCCATAATAGTATAAAATGCTCCATAAAGTTTAATATAATTGTTCTTGCAAATTATGGGATTTAGACTGTATCGGGATTATATCCTGGATAAAGTATGGCTCAAGTAGTTGTTTTTATCTAGTTCTTCCTGCAATGTGATTTGGGATTTGATTTTTCATTGGGTATACATGATTTGATTGCTGTTTGTGTTTGTAGATTTTTGACTTGGTCTCTTTCATGGTAATATGTGTATTCGTTGGTTTAGTTCTTTTGTGATTGAAATGATTTAAACTACTAATTAATTCAAAAAGCTTTCAAGTATATCCAATCAGTCGAGGATTTAATGCATGATCTTTTCCAGTTACCTCTGTTAGACTAACTGCTTCCAAGTTTCAATATCAAAGAGTAGAGCCATTCTGCTGAGATCTATGCACATATAATTTCATGACTATCTGTTTTTATCTAGTTCTTCCTGCAATGTGATTATTTTTCATTTGGTGTACATGATTTGATTGTTGTTTGTGTTTGTAGATTTTTTACTTGGTGTCTTTCATAGTAATATGTGTATTCGTTGGTTTAGTTCTTTTGTGATTGAAATGATTTAAACTACTAATTAATTCAAAAAGCTTTCAAGTATATCCAGTCAGTCGAGGATTTAATGCATGATCTTTTCCAGTTACCTCTGTTAGACTAACTGCTTCCAAGTTTCAATATCAAAGAGTAGAGCCATTCTTCTAAGATCTATGCACATATAATTTCATGACTATCTTATTTTTGAGTTCGAATATCTCTTCGTGTATCAGTTCTGTCATATTCGTTACTTTGAAAAATAAGCCTCTTGTTATACAACTTCAAGATGACAAAAACTACGGTCACTTATCATCGGAAATCCTCATGTATCTTGAATTCTTGACCGTCGCAGAGAAGCACGAATCTATTAATCAAGAAGCTATGAGGCATTACACAAAGGATTTGAAAGACAAAGTATTTGAAAGTATCTGACTAGAAATAGAGTGAAGATTATATATTGCAGATGAAAATCTCTCTTGAGAACACCTTTAATTAGATTGGCATTCGATGAGCCTTTACAAAGTCGTTCCACATTTCTGTGATAGAATAGTGATGACCATCTACCTCAAACACAATTTGCAATCTTAAGAAAGTTTTTGATTTGGTAAAATAATGTTTTGAAGTTAAATTTGGTAGCTTGAAAATATAGTTCTAGGGGATAGTTAAACATACACACGGCCTTCAGAAAAAAAAAAGGACTTATGGGGTGCCAGTTTCATATGTTTATTCAGCAGCCTTTTCTACTCAAACATAAAAGTTCTATGGGTGCGTCCGAAGCTATCAATACAATAAAATTCCTAAAAGACTTTACAATATATTGTGATTTCCACAGGTACCCAATCTTGCTCATTGCACGGGGCCTCCAACCTAATTATGATGAAAAAAGTGTATTTTGTTCTGCTCATGCTACATCAAAGAAACTTCACGCATTTCATTAGTGAGAAAACAACGAATTCAGTAGGACTAAACAATCAGTTACACTAATATTTCCCAAATAATTAATGCGTGAAAGCTTTTTATACAAGGACAAAAAAGTGGTTGCTCAATTTCCTCCTTTTGTTGTTAGATCCTTCCATAGTTTGTTATCCATTATTGGTGTCATTGATCTTATTAGAAAAGGTTTGTAATACTAAATTCGAATATGCCTAAAACATAGACTAAATTAGATGCTTTGCTCAATTTGAATTACCAATTTGGAATAAGTTCTTCAATTTGCTCAAATTATAATTTTGAACTATTTTGGAGGACTAAAATTAAAACCAACAATTTTAATTGGATAATACCCAATGTACTTTTTAAAGAAGCAATAGCAATTATTTTTTTTAGAAGAAATATATTTTCAAAAGAATAAAGCATATATAATATCTCAAGAGACTTTATGATTAGTAGAATAAAATATTTATTTTCAAGGTGTGGATCATGTTTCGTTTTAGATATGGAGAGTAAATTAATACACTAATAAAATCGATTTAAACATGCAGCACAGATTTAGCCTGCTTCGAAAACCTTTTGCTTGTTGGATGCCCATTTAAAGCCTCTTAGTGATTGTGCAATCTAATTACATTCAATGGATTGAACCGCATACCTAGCCGGTTTATTAAATTCAGCTCTGACTACAACCAATAAAGGTCTTTATCAGTTTGTTTGTGAGAGAGAATATGGATCTATGTATGAAAAAGTGTTGGGTGAATATATATTATACTTCATTAATCCAGCTAATTAAGTGATACATTTTTCATTTAAAATTTTGTATACAAATTAAGTGCTTTTTAATGTATTAAAATGTAAGAAAATTACGTCATCAAATAACCCCCTGATGACACAAAATGCAAGGCATATGTATGTATATTTTTCAGTGTATTTATAGAAATATTTCTATTTTTACATATTTGATGGTAAGCGAGATGGGTAAAATATCGAGTAAAAGTCTATTTATACCCATTGCACATTTTAAATGTGTGTGACAATAGAATTAGGGGTTGTGCTTCCAAAAACTAGAATTTGGGGGTGTAATGTGGGATTAGGTAACAAGTTAAGGTACAATATGAAATTTGACAGTACGACTAGGTACATGAAGTCTAATCAGCGGTGCGTGCATAAAATTTTTCAATTTTCTCTATGTGTTTAATTTAAGGATGAAGGACCCAAAGAGTTCTTAAACTATTCTAATTATCTTAAATTAGCTCCTTGTCTATTTTAAGTCCAAAGTTGGTCCCTCTAGAGTAAAAAAAAAATGCCAACTTTTTAACCCTTCAATCTGTTTTCACTGTTAGATTCGCTAAATTTTGTCCTTAGATCCAGCAACTGCAATGGTGAGACGGACTTAAGGATCCAAATTTGATGTTTTTTTAGTGTCAAGAGACCAATTTGAGACTCAAAATAGATGATAGGCTGATTTGAGATAATTGGAATTGTTAAGGGCTTCCTAAATAGTTTATCCTTAATTTAAAGGGTCAAATGGGATGGATGTGCAAACCTAGGTTGTAATATTGAAGTTCGATGGTACAAAGTGCGAATTTACAAGATTTATAGTGTGCAAAGTGGAATTAGGGAGTTCATAGAATTCTGATTTGTCAATGATGTAATAATGGCTCTAGCATTTGTCCATACACGACATAGGATTAA
Organism: Coffea arabica; assembly: GCF_036785885.1. Taxonomy (NCBI): domain Eukaryota; kingdom Viridiplantae; phylum Streptophyta; class Magnoliopsida; order Gentianales; family Rubiaceae; genus Coffea; species Coffea arabica. The sequence goes on along the minus strand of NC_092320.1, from coordinate 43,417,317 downwards.
ACTGGACTCTTAAGTGCTAGACTTGAGAGACCGAAGTAGCTGATTATATGATGTGATGCATCATTGCAGAAGTCGAAAAAAACCAAAAATTGTAAAAATAAACTATGAAAAAGAATTGATAAATTGCCTAGTCCCAGACATATCATACAAATTATGTCAAAAGATACAAATGAACAAAGCAGTAACTTTTAAAAATGCAAAATAATCTTTAAAAATATGACTCCATTGAAATAAGCAGTGGCTTCATCCATTGAAATCTTGTTGAAATCCCATTACACGATTGGAAAAAGGTATTAAGAAAACACGAATAACTTCATCTTGATGCTATAATGATGCAACACAACCAGTAAAATGAGTACAGAAGTAAAGGATTACAAATAGCACATGTTAAATGAGGATCAGGATGATACAAGGATCTCCAAATCCTCTTCCTGAATTTCCTTTGCTGAAGTTGCAACAGAGTCGTTACAATGAGACATCTCAATCATTTTAAGAGCGCAAATATTCCCCAAACAAGGCGGGATCCCCTTCAATTCAAGGGCTAATTACTCAGAATATGATCGAGAAAAAAAAAATTCGGACATCTACTGCCCTGACAATGGTCTGTTACAAATCTATGGGTATCGGGCCGTGTTAGCTTGGCACTCAAAAGTCAGTCAAATTTTTTTTTTGAGCTCTGACATCGCTGTCAAGCTGCAGTAGGAAAATTTTTTTTTAAAAAAAAGTTGTCGGCTGCCAGGCTGATAAGGCCCGGTAGCTGATAGTTTCTGCAAAAAAAGCTGAGCCCGGCAGCCAGTTTACTTTTTTTTAAAAAAAAAATTTGCAAACGTTGAATCGGGGCTTATGGACAAAAAAAAAGGCTGGTAGGTAGATGTTGAGCACCCCGTGACTAATTTGCTTTTCATTTTTTTGCCTATTTTGTTTTTATATTGCACAATAAATTTATATTTATAAAATTTTATACTACACTAAAAATTACATAACAATTTTTCAACAATTTGAGAACTGCATCTTATTGTAAAATGAATGAGAATTTTTGTTTAAAACGGCCTTTGTTTAGTTTAACATCTTATAGGAGTAATTATTGATTTAACAAATCTATTTTCATCTAGTTCTATTGTTCGAATTTGGAAACGTAATTTAATTAACTCCAAAAATAGTCGGATTTAGTACGTCAAGCGGCATAAATTTTTAATAAAAATAAGAACGAAATTGTTGTATTAGAAAATGGGTGAAATTTTCAACATTATTTAGCAAATTTTGTACATGTCAAAACAAATATTGTGGTAGATTTTATTTTTTAATTGAGTTTCATATTTGAAATAATTGAGGCGTAAATATAAAAAAAGGGGTTAGGATATCAAATGTGATTAAAATAAAGGAACATGTGCAATTTTGGCTCCCCCAATGTTTGGTCTATGAGTTAAACTAATCCGTAATATTTTGACAAAAATAATTATCTCCTTGCAAATTTTTTATTTTAGCCAAATTTAGGACAACTAAGACAAAACTATAATAGATAACGGTCAAATCAAGTTAGAATCAGTCAAAAGTTTGACTTCATATTTTTTGGTCTCTTATGTTTTAAATAATTATATTTCAAATGAAATATTATGTGAATTAGATTGAATACATAAAAAATGTGGTCTAGTTCTCATTCAAATCCTTAAAAGTAATCCACGTTGTCAAGACATATTAGCCTAAAGAGCATCTTTTCGTTATATTAATTATCAACAAATGATAACACATACATCATATATAAAAGAAAATTTAGTGAAAAAAAGAAAATTTTAAATTGAGTATATAGTAACTTTAGTTGTAAATAGTATTAGGATATGAGTTTCAATCGGTTATGATCAGGTATTATGATTATAATAACAAATAAAGGTGATTACCAATATAAAGAACTCACATGAATTTTTAAAAAATTTCTTGCCATTTCTTCTTGTCTTTCCATCATATTAAATTAAATATTTCAATAATACAATTTAGTGTATTTATATTTATGTTCATCTTAAATTGATAAGTTTATTGAATAATTTAAATAATTATAAAATCTTTATTTCAATTGAAACTTAATAGACAACTAGTTGAAATGCCAAAAAAAAAGAAAAAAGAAAATATTATTCATTCAACTCAATGACATATAGTTACTTATATTATAATAGAATATTTAATTAACTTTTTTAATTTATCAAATATAAGTATTGGACATTAGATAATGAATAAATTTTTAAGAGGACTTTTATTATAATTTTAAAATATATAACATTTTTAATTCATGCATAATTCGCTTTCTCCGGTACCCAAATATACTTCTTCGTGCGTCTCCACATAGTAGAGTTGGCCTCCTTGCATTGCTTCTGCTTCTTATGCGCAGAAAAGTGAACTTTTCACGGAGAGTTTGCAATTTTTTTTTAAATTAGACTTGCTGCCGGGCTGAGTGACAATGCCTACAGAATATAATTTCAAGAATCTGAGATTAGGGAATTCCTCTTTTTCCATGCTCCATATTTGATCCTCAATGCTTGCCCAAAGTAATTTGAGAACCTCAAGATTGGTTAGACTTGCAATTGCTTCCATTTGTCTCCTTGTCAACTAAAAGCTTGACAAAGTCAATTTTCTAAGAGACAGAGAGAATTGATACACAATCTGATACTCCGGGATACAAAATCCTCCGAGCATGCCCAAGTTGAATGATTCTGGTTGACTTAGAAAGTCAAGCCCAAGAACAGTGGTCCTTTTATGCCAAGAAGGTGAATCAACATTCAAAATGTGGCATTTCATCTTGCGGATATTTGGAAACATTTTGAATAACTTGTCCAGATCTTCTGGAGCAGGAAGAATTGCACCGGAGAAAGAAACTAAATTGCACAAATTTGAAGAGTTGTCAAGATTGTCGATGGGCCAATCAAATCCATTTATATGCAAGTTGATGCGGCTGCCAAAAACAAGATCTGAGCTGAGCTGTGACGGGCTGAGCGAGCTGAGAGGGAGCGAGTTGGCAAGCTGGGCTGGTGAGCTGCCAAGGACGCAACCCGAGCTGAGCTGCTACGAACATAGCTGGCTGAGTGCAGCCGAGCAGAGAGGGGAAAACAGAACAGACTATCCTGCAGAGAAAGAACAACGGCGGGACTAGAGTCCCTGGAATAGCTCCGACGATCAAATCAGTAGACGTTAAGAATAAGGCAATAGTATGGAGGGTACTGTAGATGGCGTACCTCGAGTTATCACGTAGTGCTATATTTATAGGCTTAACGGGTAGTAGTTTCCATATGGGAGTCGGAGTCCCCTTAGGGTTCGGAGTCTTTCTAGGGTTTCATACTACTGCCCCTAAAGGTTCGGAGGCGGCGGCCCATTTGGCCCACTCCATAAAGAGGTGACGGCCGTGGCCGAGCTGACTTCCCTCTATACCGTGCTGAGGTGTCCGAGCTGTACGATCTCTATTGCCGACCTCGCGTGTGATAGAGCCGAGCTGACATGTGTCATACGTGGATTGGTTGGCCGAGCTGACAGGTCATCGTGCCCGAACTGACATGTGGCTATTGGGAAATTTGCCCTACTACACTAGCCCCCCTTTGAGTCCAGAGTCATCGAAAAGTCACATGAGTCTGGACCAAGTTTCTTGGCGAAGAGTCAGTTCGGTGTGGGACTCATGATTGTGGCCCTTGCTCGAGTAACTTGTAAGACCGAACTGAGTAGAACCAGTTCATTTTTTGTATGAACTCCTTCTTTGTAAATAGACTCTTGTGGACTGAATAGACTTTTGTTTCTTCTATACTTAGCAAAATTTTTCATTCATGTCTTTATCATGCTGTTGAAATACACTTGCGCGAACAGTTCCCGGGCTAGCGCGCGAACTGACTTCCCACTTATGCAAAATAGTTCAGATATTTGCATGAAAAGATAGGACCATGCGCGACCAAACAACTCAGGTCATGTATGGACAGAATGAGTGAACTTTAATGAAAGAGCCTCATACTCGGACTCGTTATTGGAGGCCCTGAAGTCGAACCTCAAGGCGCAAGCCAATTCTTTCCCCGTAGGGCTGATTAGGAGGGGTCCGACTCCACACCCTTGTTTGATGCTCTATCAATATACGATGTCTAGGTTGGGATGGCCTGTCCAGCAACCTCATTGGTTTCTTCGGCCTGTACAGCCTCTCCGACCTATTTGGCCTCAGCTGTGTCTCTGGCCAGCTCGGTCTCATCGGCTCTTGCGGCCCGTGTGACCTCGGCAACTTCTCCGGCCTGCTCGGCCACAGCTGCGTCTCTGGCCAGCTCGGCCTCAGCGGCTCTTGCGGCCCATATGACCTCGGCAACTTCTCCGGTCTGCACGGCCTCAGCTGCGTTTCTGGCCAGCTCGGCAACTTCTCCGACCTGTTCGGTCTCAGCTGCGTCTCTGGCCAGCTCGGCCTCGGCGGCTCTTGCGACGCGTATGACCTCGGCAACTTCTCCGACCTGTTCGGTCTCAGCTGCGTCTCTGGCCAGCTCGGCCTCAGCTGCGTCTCCGGTCAGCTCGGCCTCGGCGACTCTTGCGGCCTGGCCTGTTCGGTCTCGCAGCTTCTCCGACCTGCTTGGCCTCAGCTGCATCTCCGGTCAGCTCGGCTTTGGCGACTTTTGCGGCCTGTACGATCTCGACAGTTTCTCCGGCCTGTTCGGTCTCCTGCTGCCCAAAGAGAATACCTTCCGCTATGAAATCAACCAGTACTTGGGCTCCGATGCCTATCCGAGACTGGTAACCCAGGTCATACTCAGACAACTCCACAGCCCCCTTGACCATTCTTCCTGACATGTTCGGTGATGCGACTGCAAAAGGCACGAACTACGGGACTTGTATTGTCTGGTTGAACTATATTTATAGGGTTCTTGGTAGTAGTTTCTTTATAGGATTATGAGCCCTGCTAGAAATGGACTCCTTCTTGGATTATGTCTATTGGCCCTGAAAGACTCGAGAGTTTTGGCCACTAAGCCCATCCAGTTGGGAGGCGGTGGCTTTGTCCGAACTGGCCCTTGTAAAGGCCTGAGCTGACTGGTACGAACTGCCTATGTCCGAACTGACACATGACGTTGGTGAATTGGCTCCTCTGCTACTGGAGACCGAACGGAAGAGTCGGCAGGTCATTACTCAGCTGGAGGACGAACTGAACAGTCGGCAGGTCATTACTCGACTAGATGCCGAACAGAGGAATTCTGCTCTCTATGTTTGGAGGCCGAACAGAAGAAATTATATCATCTCCATTTTGATTTTGAGGCCAAACAAAGAAGTTCTATCATCTCTATTTTGAGGCCGAACAGAGAAGTTCTACCATCTCTGGCCTCGTAGTTTCTCCTGTTCACCCTTCAAACGATTAGCTTCCACTGCATTAGCCTTCTCGTGAGCTTGGTCCAACATCTCCCGAACTGACTTGGGAGGTTTCTCCACGAACTCGGTATATAGTTTCTGCTTGCGTAGTCCGTTGATGAAGGCGGCCATGACGACCTTATCGTCCCGATCCCGGACCTGGAGGGACTCATTGTTTAATCGGACCATGTACTCACTCGGGCTTTTGCTGAACTGTCATCAGGTGAGCAGTACTCTTGGAAAAGGCTTGTGAGGACATGAACTGAGCTGCAAACAGCCGTGCGAGCTGGCCGAAGGACCGAACTGACCTGGGAGGCAATCCCTGAAACCACTGACGGGCCTTCCCCTCCAGGAACATCGGGAAGGTCTTGCACTTCACGGCGTCAGCAGCCGTTTGCAGGCGCATCTGTGTCTGGAATGCGAACAAGTGGTCTTCTAGATCCGTGGTCGCATCGTAGGACTTCATGGAAGGTATCTTGAACTTCGCTGGCAGCGGGTAATCTTCGATGTCTGGTATGAAGGGAGAAGCGGTGTACCTATCCACCTCCAGATCCGACAACAGATCCAGTTCATCCTGCTTCGGGTATTCCTCTTTCCTGGGAGGAAGCTCCATCCGCCGGATCCCTGGGATAGGCTCCAGGTGATCAGTTCGGGAGTTCTTGTGGGAGGGCTCCAGAACCTCAATCTACTCAGGCGTGAGCTCCTTGCGAGCCCTCTTCGGTCGGGGGCTAGGGCTCCATGTTCTAGATTTCGACTGCACAGTTCTGGTCGTCCTTCATGCCTTGTGTTCCTGGCTGGAATGATCTCCGGACTGTCCATTTAGGTAGTTCACAATGGCTTCGAAGGTAGGCAGATTCCCCACCACCGATTGCACCAGCTACTCTGGTGGGATCCGTGAGAGCTCAATCCTTTCGTCCTCCAAGATTGGATCTTGACGGGGGCGCGGTGGATCACTCTATTCGTTCCCCTTAGATCCGTCCACATTCCTTTGGGATCTAGTTTTCGGCATTTTTTCGCAAAAGAGAGTACTTGCTTCCCACAGACGGCGCCAATTGATGCGGCCGCCAAAAACAAGATCTGAGCTGAGCTGCGACGGGCTGAGTGAGCTGAGAGGGAGCGAGCTGGCGAGCTGGGCTGGTGAGCTGCCAAGGATGCAACCCGAGCTGAGCTGCTACAAACAGAGCTGGCTGAGTGCAGCCGACTGAGAGGGGAAAACAGAACAGGCTATCCTGCAGAGAAAGAATAACGGCGGGACTAGAGTCCCCGAAATAGCTCCGACGATCAAGTCAGTAGAGTTTAAGAATAAGGCAATAGTATGGAGGGTACTGTAGATGGCGTACCTTGAGTTATCACGTAGTGCTATATTTATAGGCTTAACGGGTAGCAGTTTCCATATGGGAGTCGGAGTCCCCTTAGGGTTCGGAGTCTTTCTAGGGTTTCATACTACTGCCCCTAAAGGTTCGGAGACGGCGGCCCATTTGGCCCACTCCATAAAGAGGCGACGGCCGTGGCCGAGCTGACTTCCCTCTATACCGAGCTAAGGTGTCCGAGCTGTACGATATCTATTGCCGACCTCGCGTGTGACAGAGCCGAGCTGACATGTGTCATACGTGGATTGGTTGGCCGAGCTGACAGGTCATCATGCCCGAACTGACATGTGGCTACTGGGAAATTTGCCTTACTACACAAGTGCCTCAATTTCTTCAGATTCCAAATGGTATCTGGCAATGAAATTGACATTCCCGATCTCACAATGAAAGTTTCCCAATTCAGAAGATTGGCTGTGGATGACGGGATAGAAAGCATATCAACCATAACCGCCAAGTACCTCAACAGAACAAGCAACTCTATTTCTCTGGGAAAAGTAAATCCTAATTGAATTTGGCTTAAATACAATACTCTAACAAGCTTGAAGGCATGAAAAATGAATGAATGATCAAACCACTTTTTTTCATGAAATGACTTTTCTTGGTTCGTTTTACCATGAGCAAAGAACAATAGACTACGTATGGTAGGAGAAAAAAGCCTTGACTCACGAATGTGCTCTGGCTCAGAGTAAATGCACAAGCGGCGTAGGTAGTGTGGTATGTGTAGAGTATACAGTTCATTATACCCACGTACCAATTGGAAAAAATTGTCTCCTTTGGCTTTTGTTAAGCAAAACTCATGTAACAGATCATGGACACGACAAGCTCTGTCCCCTCTAATGGAGCTTGTTTTGGACACCATGATCAAACTTCTGCCAGTGACATCCATCATGTAATCATTTGCTACATCCTCTGAGCTCTTGATCTGAGATTTTCGCACAAATCCTTCAGCGACCCATAACTGAATCAAACTCTTGGGTGTGTATTCTTGGTCTTCAGGAAACACTCCCAAATAAAGAAAGCACGGTTTTAATCTATCTGGTAGATGTTCGTAACTCAGCTCTAATGTAGCAGTGCATTTATCCGTGGTAGAAATAGTGTGTGCACTTAAGCTCTCTACAACATCTTCCTAACCATCTTGACCAATATTTGACAGAAGTCCAGCAAGAATGACAATCGTAAAAGGAACCCTTGACATTTTTCCCCAATTTGCATTCGAAGCTCACATAATTTTGGAAGCAGCAAGTAATTTCGAGGACATAACTTTTCTTTTAGCAAACGCCAGCTCTCATCATGAGTGAGTTGACGAAGAGGAAGCTCTTTGATGGATTTATCTTGTGGAGCAACACCACGAATTCGACTTGTTATGATAACTGCATTTCCATCTTTATTTTCTGGGAACGAGTCTTTTAATGCATTCCATGCTTCAATATCCCATACATCATCCAAAACAATTAGATATCTTTGCTTACCCAATTTTTGCTTGAGTATTAGAACTAGATCTGTTTCGCACTTCTCAAGAAATTCATCAGAATGCTCGGGTTCAATACAAGTAAAAATTTCAAGCAGCAGTCTTTTCTGGTGATAAACTTGAGAAATAGTACACCAAGCACGTGCATGAAAATGGGAGGTAACTGACGGATGACTGTAAACTTTTTTAGCTAAATTTGTCTTACCAAGTCCCGCCATACCCACAATGTGAATAATTTGCACTTGGCTTGAACCTCTTGTTAGTCGCTCGATTATTGATTTTGCCTCTTCCGCCAATCCAACCACCACGTCATTGATCCGTGATGGCGTGTCATTGACCCTCTGGGTAACATCCTTACCTTTGACATCATGTCTTTTGGTATCAATAATCTTCATGGCCTCAGCTTCGATGATTTCAATTTGTTCTAGAATGGAATCAAGTGACATTAAAGAAGAATGTGGAATGTCCCCAACCAGCGAGGAGTCAATAAGAAACTCTATCTTGTATGCCATCTCTGCAACATGATCCCAAAGTGCTTGGATCTCAACTTTAGCACGGAGCTCCACCATTTTCTCTATTGAGATGCCTTGAATTAGATCTTCGATCTTCGCTGAGCTGTACGGGGGTCTCGCTGTTTGGTTGTATATATATACACCTTATTTTAGTCTGTAAACTATTCTGATTACAACCCTAATAAAATCTGATTTCCCCCAAATTGTTCTTGTCTATTCTTGTTTGTTCTTCTGTTCCGCTGCATCTGTTATAACAAACTAGTATCAGAGCTCTAGGCTTGTCCTAGGGCTCGGATCACGCAATAACATGTCTGGTTTGAACATCAAGATCGACAAGTTCACCGGAAGAAATAGTTTCAGTCTATGGCAGATCAAGATGCGGGCTCTATTAAAGCAACAGGGTCTGTGGAGTCCGCTGCCGAAGAAGAAATCGAATTCCGTTGATGAAGAGTCGATGAGTTTAGAGGAAAAGGCTCACTCGACAATCATGCTGTGCCTGGCAGATGATGTCATCACTGAGGTCGCCGGTGAAGAAACTACTGCGGGTTTGTGGGTTAAACTTGAAAGTCTCTATATGACGAAGTCTTTAACCAACAAGTTGCTCCTAAAGCAACGTCTGTTCGGTCTACGTATGCAGGAAGGTACTCCTCTTCGAGAACATTTAGATCAATTAAATACACTTCTTCTTAAATTGCGTAATATTGATGTTAAAATTGAGGATGAGGATGCCGCGTTGATTCTGTTAGTGTCTCTACCGTTATCGCATGAGAATTTTGTTTAGTTTTTTATTGGCGGTAAAGATACAGTGACTTTAGAAGAAGTAAGATCAGCACTGCATAGTAGAGAGTTGCACCATAAGGCGGCTGGTAATGTTACAGATAATTAGGCTGCTGGACTAGTTGTCAGGATTGGTAAAGGAAAATTGGGGAAAAAGAAGTCCGGAAACAAGAAGCAGTTCTCTAAAAGTCCCAAGCCGGATGATGTCTGTAACTATTGCAAGGAAAAGGGTCATTGGAAATCTGATTGTCCCAAGAAGAAGAAACAGCAGGAAAAACAACACGCTTCAGCTTCGGTTGCAGAAAAGGAAGCTGAAAATTCAGAAGAAGACCTGGCCCTAATTGCAAATGAACCAACAATCACTCTGATGTGTGGGTTCTTGATTCTGGGGCGTCCTTGTAGACACCAAATTTTAGCGAAATTTCATTTACTGTTTATTTTTTTAGTTTTTATTAGTCGTGTTTGTTTTATTCACTTTTTAGTTTTTAGTTTTTCATGTTTTTAGCATAGAATTTCTCGGGAAAAAGAAAAAGCATTCAAAAAATTATGCTTTAGTTGTTTTAATTTAAATTCAATGTTTTCTTGAAAAAAAAAATAAAAAAAATGATGAAAATGAAAAATGAAGAAAAGAAAAGAACAGTGAAAAATCGCAACTTTGTTGTTTATTATTTCTAGTTTGTTTATTTTTGTCCGATGTTACTTAAATTGTTGTTTGTTTTTTTACTTAATTTTATTTTTCAATTTTGTTAAATTATTTAAAAAAAAAAGAAAAAAAGAAGAGCTGCCGTGCATGCAGCAGCATGAAAATATATCACGGGAGTTTTTTCTGTTGGATCGGATGGCTGGAGTTTTAGGGTAGGAACCAACCCCCCATCCTCACCTTTGAGGTGAGGGTTTAGGGATTAGGGGGTCCTATAAAAGGGAAGAAAAACAGCAGCCGCAAAGGAGAGAGAGGGGGGACGGCAAAAAGAAAGAAACGAAGGGAGGACTTGACGGCTGATTGAGAGATGAGAGAGTTGGAGTAACGGCGGCAGAGCTAAAAGGAAAAAGAAAAGAAAGACCAGAGAGAGTGAGTTAAGAACCAGAGATTTCAGACGGCTGAACAGAAAGAGGCAAGAGTTTTGGAGGGGAAAACAGTGAGAGCAACAAAGCCTTGCGGCGGAGAAAAAGAAAACTGCAAAGAGGAGCGAAAAGAACCAGGGTTGCCGGATCTCTGGGATTTCACTTGCGGTCTCCTGCAAAGAGGTTACAACAGGTTTCGTTGGTCTACTGAGAAGCTCAATCATTTCTCAAGGTAGCCTCTTCTTTTATCCTTTTCCGCAACCAAGAGTTACGCTACTTGTTTTTGTTCCCATAGTCTATGTTTCTATTTTCGGTCCTAGATAAAAACCAGCAATAAAAATGCAAGCTTTGACCCGGCTGTATTGTTTCTGTTATTAAATGATTATGGCCATGATTTGCTAAATTCAATCTGCACTTTGTTGCAAATGGGAAGACCAGATATGAAGTACGATTAGATTCAGGCTCCTTAGTTACGCTTGTTTGTCGTCCTCGTTGTTTTCACTTCTGTTTTGTCATGTTCACTGGTTTGTCCGAGAGGCTGTTGTCTTCAAATTGAGGTCATGGGTTGTTATTGATATTTTGGATGATTTTGCTATGAGCCTTAATTGAATCTTGACTTGTTTGCTTTGGTTTTTCTCACGGTGACAAATTTGCAAATGGTTGGCTGGTTGAATGAAATGTTTTAGGGAACCAGAAAAAGTTTTTCAAAGCACTACGAAATTGCAGAAATGAAACCAGTTATGAGGAAAGGTAGATGATGGCGTTTTGGTGAGGATAATGACATTGGGTTGTTAAATTAGTGAAGTTTGTTTGAGTTCTCATGCCCAAACATATCTAGGCCTAAGTAGAAAAAGCTGCTGCATTTCTTATGTCTTTGCTGTTTTCTTCTGCACAACAGCTCATCAAGGGGGTTTTGCCACGTAATGGGCTAGTCAATCTTGTTTCGAAAAGGGAAATTAGAGGAGTGGTGTTGAGTTTGCATGGTTGGGTCCAAAAAATTCTTGAGCTGGTCGAATGTTTGCTGAAAAGAAACAATTCAGGATTGTCGAACCTTTTTGCATAGAATTTTCCAGCCTTTGCATGATTTTTCTTCTGTGTTTTGATTTGTTTGAATGTTGAAATGGTAGGTTATGATGCTTAGATTGGTTTTGGGTGTTTGGGTCTAAAAATACTTGAGATGTGATTGAATGTTTGCTGGCCCAATAGACAATAAGCAGCCGAACCACTTTGCATGAAAGTTTCCAAGAAGGTTGCATCAGCTCTTGTTGTGAGAACCCGTAATTTTTCCAATTTCTAGGTTTTATTATATTTCTAGGTTTTCTTATTTTCAATGATTTCTTTTCTGCACTTTCTGTATCCGGAAAATTTTCTAGATAAATTTTATGAGTAAATATAATTTTTAGATGATTTTTCTAGTATTGAATAGGTTTTGAGAAATTAAGAGTGAATACCGGACGTGGGACCCACTAGTGCGAAATGTTCGGCAATTTTCGGCCAGCTAGGTTAAGTTTTGGATACAGGATTTAATTTACCAGGTGTTAAGGGATAAGTAGAGGATGTTATTTGGATTGGTGTGAGAGGGAACAAAGAGATAGAGATTCATTAATTAGGTGACAAGTGTCACCATTTGATTGGATTGACTTGTATGACCACTATTCATGTCTTTACCAAATTAATATCAAAATTGACCAAAAATTTCCTTATTTTCTTCTCTCCTTGGCCGATTCTCTTCAAGCAACAAAAGGGAAAGAAAAACTCTCCAAACTCTTGCTTCAATCTTGCTCAAATTCAACCAATCAACCGTTTAATCTTGTTTTTGTACCATAGAAACCCTTAAGGGAGTGATAGTGAGTTGTTTTGTGAAGTAATTTGGAAGATTTAAGTGCAAGGTTGCTCCATTCCTTTGGGTATCAAGGTGAGTAGTGAAGAAACTCCTTTTCTCTTTCCAATAATGCTTAATGAGCAACCTAAGTGAGTTAAAGTGATGATATTTGGTGTTATTTCATGATTTTGGTTGAGATTGATGACACTTTCTATTTAATTAGGATTTTTCTGTTTTCATATGATTATTATTATGTGGTTATGTATGATGATTGGAAATGATATTTGAGGAAGCTAGGAGGTGGAAAAAGTGATTAATTGCAAGAAATTTCTGTTTTGGAAGAAAATTGAAAAAAACTAGGGTTCCTTGTTCTTCATTCTGTCCGAAATTTTAGGTCCTAGTTAGAGGCCGAATTGGCCTTGGCTTAAAACATCAAAGTTGTAGGGAATGACATTTTAGAGGTGCCTACAAAATTTCAGGTCAATCGGAGTAGTGTAGAGTGAGATAAGTCGAAATTACTATTGCTATTCTGGTTTTACCCGAAATCGAGATTTGCGACAGTAATTGGGTGTTTTGGTCTGAATTACTTCCGAATTGGTTGTTGAGGCCTTCTGATGAAATTTAGCCCTGTATCTTAGCTTTCAGCCGGTTTTGGAATTTCTGGATTCGGACTTGTAGAGCCTGAGTTATGATGTTTCCGCTAGAATGCGTTTTGGTGAATCTGTTTTACGTTTTTGATGTGGTATCTTGCATTTTTGACCTGTTTGCACTCAAAACTGGGTTGAGTGACCTTCTGTGATGTTGTAGCCCTGTCTTTTAGCTTCGAAATGGTGGGTCTTACACCTTCATCCGATAATTCTAGGGCATTTGGTGCCATTACCGCAAAAAGAGGTCAAAAACTGTTTTTTCAAGGCCAAAGCTAATTGCATTTTCGAATTTTCTGGTTTTCTCTAATGTTTGTATATGTTTATGGAACCCTATTGGGGTCATATTTGGCATTGATTTATGATTCGTTATCGAGTCTCATTGTACTTGTTTACATGTTTTAAGGCTTACTCTTATTCCGGTCATTTCCTAGCTAACTTTTGTACTTGTACTACTTTGAGCCTAGTGAACGGCTTTTGGAAAATGAGATGAATTTTGTGTGAGATGTTGGAACTGATTTGAGGAAATAATGAAGCCATGATGGCTGGAAAATAGGTAAAAACAAGGGATATGCTGCCGAAATTTTACTTGAAGGCTAGTTGGATTTACTTGTGATTTGAGCAAAGGGCTTTTGGGTTGTTTGCGCCTCGGTCTTCATGTTACCTTTTCGTTTCCAAGAAAATCATGTTTTCCACCCTTGCATTAGTATTTATTTGGCAAGGCGTACGACGTGTAGTCGAGCCTCACTTGTGCATTCCGTTTACTCGATTTTGGATATGAAACCTTCAATTAGTTTACTTTGATTATTTTAGGGTTTCTTGGCGATTAAGGCCAATCTGAAGTGAAAACTTTTGAAGTTGAGCCGGTGAGTGTACCACTCCCCTCCATTGCTGTTTAACTTGATTTCTGCTCTGCAATCTGTTTAATTTGTTTGAGACGAGGGTGTACTTTATCACACTCGTTCTCTTGTCTGTTCATATGTCAATTTTGGTGTCAATCTGAATCTGTATCTGTATCTGATATCTGTATCTGTATCTGTTCGGACTTCGTTTGGAAACTTGTAACCAACGACCTTTCTGTGACCTATGAGCTCAAATCCTGTGGCTAAGTTATTCGAGTCGGGCCGGCAAGGGCCTGGACGATTAGATAACGAACCACGGTAGTCTGTTCGGGGATTTTTGGGTATTGAGACCCTTGATTCCGGTATACTCGAGTATTTACCATTTCTGTTTCTGTTGAGGTGAGCGGGCCCGGTAAAGGGGTGTTTGGTGGACGGAATTCGGTGTAAAGAGTGGTCTACGGACGCGTTGGTTCTATATACGTTGACGGAGAGTCAACTGGTTTGGATCAAGTATGCGCTGGAAATTTGGCTCCTGAGAGCCACCCGTATCCTTCTGATTTGAATCATTGGTTCCTTTGCTTTACATCTGGCATGTGTACTTGATTTGCTAAACGTGAAATGCCATGATTTTATTGCTATCTGTTTGGTACCTCATTGAGCGCAAGCTCACCCCTTTCTGTTCCCTTTTGTTTTCCTTACAGGAAAATAAACACTTTTGGACTGGATTTGACAAAAGGCTGCCAAATTGAGCTAGTTGAACGTATCTTTTGTATAGCTCATGTATTAAAATCCTAAATATACTTTTGGGGCGTTTTCTCTTTTGATTTGGCAAACCGTGTATATATATTAACTTTTGAAAACTTTTGTATGTCATTTTGATTTGTAAACGCTAAAGTTCAGATGTGAATGTTTGTTAGCTATTTCGGTTGGGTTCTGACGGGTCGGTTACTATTCATGGCCAACTCCGGATTTCATTTTTTTTTATTTTGGGTTATTTTACCATTTTGACTTGTTTACGCTCGTTTGTAAGTTCCGGATTGCAATAGATAGCTCTAGTCTGCATCGTTAGTCCTGGCGAGAGTTGGGCAGGCGACCCGCCAAACCCTCTGGTTCGCCTTAGGGAGAGGTGGGGCCGTCACACTTGTTATGTTTCTTGCTTGTTAGCTGTTAAAGTTTTGGGCCTTGTGGTTTAGTTTCACACTATGATTTTGGTTAACATTTTCTGTTTTGAACAAAGCTGTCCTTGTGGGTCTGAAATCTGCGTTTGGAAATGAAAGTCACAATTAGTTTTATTGCCAAAAGGCTTCACCCGTTGCCAAAGCTTCCAAATTGCAGCAATCTTCTTCCATTTTGCATAAAGGTTTGCATAATTTCCTGCCATGTTTTGTTTGTTAGATGTGGAATTTGTTTGTTTTGCTGCTCAACACAATGTTTGGATAGATGAAAGAGTTTTAGTCAAAGATACTTGGAATTTGCTTATGAAATGGAAATGCAACCAGCGGTTGTTTTAATTTCAGAAGATGTTCATTGCAGAAAATTGTGTTTCCTACGTATGCATGCATGGAGATTTTTTTTGAATTTTTGTTCTAACCCCTCAAGTCTCCTCTTGTGTCATTATGACCCAGAAAGTGGAAAAACTAATCAATTTGGTCCTTGTAATTTTGCAGCAATGCTACAAAGACTCAATTGAGTTCTAATTTCTTGCAAATAGGTCTTAGAATAATTGAATTTTGAGCCATTACTTGACCTTTTCTTTGCCCTTGGACCCTTGAAGTTCCTAAAAATGTTTAATTAGGCTTGAGTGCTTGGTTAATGTTCGCATTTGAGTCCTTGGTAGCCTCAATTTTTCAACTCGATTGCTTGTTTGCTTTCATTAACTACCATGTTTTGTTTAGATTGTACTCAATGCATGAATTTGTGAACTTTGTGCCTAAATGAGTTTGTGTTTACCTATTTTCTTTAATTTGCCTAAATAAATTGGTACCTTGACCTTTTCTTGCTCGTGGACCTTTTGTGACAGCCCCACTTTCCCCTTAGGCGAACCAGAGGGTTCAGCGGACCGCCTGCCCAGCTCTCGCCGGGACTCAGTCGTTCACTCACACAAATCAGAAATAGAACCACAAGAAAGAGCAAAACTAGGATCCAAAACTTACAACAAAACTTATATGCATTGCTATCTCAGAAAGAAGTATAACCGCTGAGAATACAAAAGTTCTCAAGTCACCATACAACCAGCCCGTGCCAAGCACTAGGGCGAGAACCAAAACAAAACCAAAACTAGACCCCGCCAGTCGATACAGAGCTCTCGCCCCTGCTCGCCTTCCCCTGCTAAGGAAAACAAAACTAAAGGGGTGAGCTAAAAGTTCAGTGAGGTTCCGAACACATAGGCAACAAGGAGTTCAAAGCATTCATTACATGTTACCAATAATTCAAATACAAAAGAAAGCAATAAACACATTCATTAAAAGGATACGTGCTCACAAGGAGCCATTCGTTCATTCATTCGTTCATTCCTTCTCCTTTCGTTCCCTTATACCTTTAATCATTTGAAAATGAATTTGTATATAAGTAAAACCCTCATTCATTCATTCGTTCACCAGGCTCCACCAACCTCCACCAACCTACAAGGTAATACTCGAGTATACCAAAACGTTCACCCAGATCCCTAATCGCCCGACCGAGTCCGCTTCTGGCTTGAGACGACCGGTAACAAGGGGCAATGGCCAGTTCAGCCAAAAGGCTTACATTCATGCACAAATAACATTTCAATCATTCAATCATTGAAAATTTCACAATCGTTTAGGCCGAGTGCGATAAAGTACACACTTGCCTAGAAAACTCGTTTTAACAATCATTGAAAGCATATAACATGTTATCAATCATTCATACCAGCCATATAATCATGAAACATATCAAACAGGGAACACTCACTTATACACGCAAAATAACGTCCACTTCTCAATCACCAATGAAACCTAAAAGTAAACAAAGAACACATTACAATCCATCTAGCATGATTTGGATGAAATCAAGGATTACCCGACTACTCGCGAGTAAACGTATAAAATGACTTTTAAAGTGTCAATAGAGCATATGGATTCGTGGACGGAAATTACTAGGGTTCATAAACCAACCGTGAAACCAAACTCAAAAGGTTATGAAATTTCCGGCAGAAAACACTTTAACCAACGACAAATCGAAATCCAATAAGGTAAGCTAAGAAGTATTGTTTCCGGAATCGTTTATGTAGCTCAAAATCAATAGACTATATGCCTTGATGAAAATCATGAAAAGGTGGCAAAACTATCTCACTTTCACTCTTAAAACTTCACTTAAAAGTTATTCACTTGTGGCCGAGAGAACCCTAGGTCAACCTTTATATTTTGGTAAATAGTAAGTAAACGTTTGGAATTTCAACCCAAAGAGATATTAGGTTTTAGACTGGTAAAATGATCATTTTATTTGTCAAGCGAAAATATACAAGTTCAAATAGAAATTTAGCCCTCGGCCACCTTTTGAAAGAGCCGGTAACATTTTCAGTAAATACGTCCAATTCGTCACAAAATACATTCACAAAATCACTTTAACTTGCTCACATTACAAGAAGATAAACGGACGGCATGTCCCTTGTGTTTACCAATTTTCCAACCATTAATGGCTTCATTATTTTTCTCAAATCAGTCCCAACATCTCATATAGAATAATCTCATTTCCAAAAGCCGTTCACTAGGCTTAAAGTCATATAAATACAAAAATCAAGCTAGAAACATTTTCGGATAAAAACAGTTTTTGACATCATTTTGTGGTTTTGGCACCATTGGCGCTACGATTATCGGATGGAGGTGCAAGACACACCGTTTCGAAGCTAACAGATAGGGCTACAATGTTGGAGAAGGCCACTCAGTCCAGTTTGTAGTGAAACTAGGTCGAAATTGACATATATGAAACCAGAATCTCACAAACAGGTTGGCTAACCGCACAATTGTTAAACAACAATAACTCAGGCTACCGAAGTCCGATTGAAGTATATCTTATGGTGTTTCGAACCTAAAACACAACCCTACATTTCTTATGAAGATCTCCAAGGTCAAATCATGCATTTTCATGATCCAAAATGGAAAACTACACCAAAACCAGAATTCTGGGCGCGAAACAGGTTTCATGAACAGTCAAGGGTATTTCAGTTATTTCACATGATACAGTGGTTAGATCAAGCTGAAATTTTGTAGGAAACTATTTTATACTATTGGATACAACTTTCATGTTTTGGCCAAAATCTAATTCGGTAAGGATCATGGTGAAAAGTCCCGGTAAGATTGGGTGAAAAGACAACCCTGTTCGCTGAACTCCTACCTAAACCAGTCTGGGTATTTCCGTCATATCTCAGGCTACCGAGCTCGGATTGAGCTGAAAATTTACAGGAAACTAGAAAACATCATTCCCTACAACTTGCATGTTTTGTTCTAAGGCCAATTCGGCCTCTAACCTGGTCGAACAGAAACGGGCAGAAAGGAAAAAAAAATGGACCCTAATATGGAAATTCATGCATTCATGTGCCAATCTTCCACAAAACAATATCTAAAACAACTAAAAACCACTAATAAGCAATTAATTGAAGTAAAGAGGAAGTTTGTAAGCAAGGTACCTTGACACCTCAAGAAAGATGATAACTTAGGGTTTTTCTTTCACAAATCCCTCCACTAAAAGCTTTAATCCTCCTTAATAAGTAACTTTGATGGAGTAATCTTCACTTTTAATGGTTTGGAAATCAAGATTGGAGCAAGGGATTGAAGTACAAGATGAAGGATTTCCTCTCTTTTCTCTCCTCAAAATTTCAGCCAACAAGGTGAAAAATGAAGAAACATTTGGTCAAAATGGATGTTTAGTAAAGTTAAGAAAAGTTAGTCAAAGTCCCCATCCAATGGTTTCATGACACTTGTCCCTCTCATTAATATCATGCCTAACTTTTTTTTGTCTTTCTCACACCTATCCACTTGGTACCTCTAAATATCTCATAACACCCGGTAAATTAAACCCAGTATCCAAAACTTAACCTAACTAGCCGAAATTTTCCGAATTTTTCGCACTAGCGGGTCCCACGTTCGATATACGCTCTTAATTTCTCAAAAACTAACCAATACTAGAAAAATCATTTAAAAACTATATTTACTCATAAAATTGATCTAGAAAAATTTTCTAATAAAGAAAATGCAGAAAACGTGCAATTAAGAAAAGTACGGGTCCTCACACCTTTTGAGTTCTAAAATGTTTCAATTGGCCTTGATGGTTTGGTTAATGGTTGATATTGGGTCCTTAGTCACCTTTATATTTTAGAATTTGATCAATGATTCCGTTTTCTTGGTCTTCATGCATTATTTGATAATCTTTAAGTTGCAATTGAGGAAGGATTCGATGATTTGGTAGATTCCGATTGTCTTATGCATGTTTTACCATTCAGTTGGTACATTAATCCTTTGTTTTGATGGTTTTTTAGCCCAAGTTATCCTTTTCTTTGGTGACTATAGCCCAAGTTAAGTCTTGTCCACTTTATTAGCACCACAAAAGGGAGAGGTATAATTTCTTTTATCCTTTTTTTTGTCTCTCCTATGTGATCCAACGTGCTACGTGAGAATTGCATGTCTACTTGCTTCCCTTGTTTTTCTTAATTCCTTTCATTTACTTCATTTACTTTTACTTTCATTAAGTTATTCTTTTATGGGGTATGTGTACACCTCTTGGCTTGTAATAGATAGGGTTTGGCGAGCATTCTTGTCCATTCTTCCCTTTCCCCTTTTTGTTTTAGTTAGCAAATGTAATAGGTTCATTAGCTTGGTTATTTGCCTTTATTGCTATGTGTTAATTTGCTTTATTAGGTTTTTGCATTTAGTCGAGCATGCTAAGTGTTACGTGCTACGTGTTTATGGGTGATTCGCATGTCTACTCGCTTTCTATAGTCATAGATGAATATGATGGATGAATGCAGGTCACCACACTAGTCCAACGCTAGTTGTGGCCCCCTTTTCCGTTACCACACTAGTCCAACGCTAGTTGTGGCTCATTATCCATTTCCACTAGTCCAACGCTAGTAGGAATTCATAGAAAGGGCTAGTCCAACGCTAGATCCAATAGGCCGTCCCCCTTTCGTTAGTGCATATTTGCATGTTCACTACATATCATGCATTTTTTTTTTAGTTTTATCATTTGGTATGTTCCTCGAACCCTTTTTCCCCTCATTTTAGGTTTTTGCATCTCATGCTAGTTATAGGGTACATTTACTTGAGAGTCCCCTTTCGATAAGGGAAACGAGCGAGTTTGCCTACAAAATAGCCTTAGCACGCTAGTTTTTCCTTCTAATCCAAGGGAAAATCAAAGTCGTAAAGTTAGGAGTCCTTCCCGTGCCCGACTTGATGCATTCCCTTAGGGTCATACACTTGCATTTTTTTTATATATCTCCTCCTCACTCTTTTAGCCACATTTTCTCACTACTTACACTTTCTCACCACTTTCTTCCTATCACTTATTTATTTTTCTATCTCACAAATGGCACCAAATTGCACTTATATGTATCTACTATCCTATTTTCATTCATTTACACACACAAACACCTTTATTTTCTCACACTTGCACACTTACACTTGAGTCCTCACTTGCATTAATCACGACTTCTATGAGAGCTTTCCTTATTGGCCACCACAATTCATGTGGTTGGGACTTAAAAGCCTCATGAGAAATATTTTAGGTTTATGATTGCATTTTTCTTTCCTTTTTGCATCCATTAGTCCTATCCAACATGCGATACATACCTTGGGTAGAATAATTAGGAAAAGTAGGGTTAAGTCACGCAACTAGCTTTGGCTAGGGTAAGGGAGTGCCTTAGGCGTTGCCTTTGCCTTCTCCCTTATCAAATGTGACCCCCGATCCCTTTCTTTGGTTACGAAAACCTAAAAGTTCTTTAAAAGGGTTTATTTACTTTTTCGTTCAAAAACAAAAATCATTTTTTGGGTGACTTGGTACACCCTAACTCTATACCAAGTGGCGACTCCATTTTTCATACAAAAACCCTTTTTGAACTTTATTTGGCCAAACCGTCGCATTTCACAATCCCACGGCCTTTATTTTCACTTTCACACATGTTCACATACATATCTCACACACCACACACACCATATATCAAAAAGTGGGGTGCGACAGTCCTATCACATATGTCCAAATAGGGAATGGTTTACAACATATGAACAGATAGATGGCAGAAATGTCGTGATGGCTAATAGCACTGTCTGCAAGGCTGTTGGAATCGGTTCGATTAAGATTAGGACACATACTGGAAAAATTGCCACACTGAACGAAGTTAGGCACGTCCCCAAAATGATGAAGAATCTGATATTACTTAGTACTCTTGACAGTAAGGGTTTTAGGTTCAGCGGAGGAAGTGGAGAGTTGTGCATCAGTAAAGGTTCATTAGTGGTTCTCAAAGGAGTTAAGCATGGCACCTTGTACATCTTAGAAGGTTCTACGCTAACAGGTTCTGCTGCTGCTGCTGTTGCATCTTCTGAAGATCGCAGGTCTGATATGACCAAGTTGTGGCACATTAGGCTAGGTCATATGAGCGAAAGGGGGATGCAGATTCTGTCTAAACGTGATCTTCTAGAAGGCCACAAGGTCACTGATCTTGGATTCTGTGAACATTGTACTTTCGGTAAATTACATCGCAGAAAGTTTGGGAAGGCAATTCACGGGACAAAAGACACACTGGATTACATCCATTCTGACTGTTGGGGTCCTTCACGAGTTGAGTCTTTGGGAGGCTGTCGGTTTTTTTTAACCTTGATTGATGATTATTCAAGGATGACTTGGGTAATCGTTATGAAGGAAAAAGGTGAAGCTTTCAAGAATTTCAAGCAGTGGAAGGCCTTAGTGGAGAATCAAACTGGAAAGAAGATCAAAAAGCTGAGAACTGATAATGGTCTGGAATTCTGTTCAAAGGAGTTCGATGAGTTCTGCAAAGATGAAGGAATTACTCGGCATCACACAGTTTGACACACACCACAACAAAATGGTGTAGCAGAACGCATGAATCAGACACTTCTAGAGAGAGCACGGTGTATGCTCTTCAATACTGGTTTGCCAAGGAGGTTCTGGGCCAAAGCAGTGCGCACGGCCTGCTTCTTGATCAATCGTGCATCTCATACAGGTATAGACTGCAAGATACCTTATGAAGTGTGGTCTAGTATGTCTCCTACTTACTCAAATTTGAAGGCTTTTGGTTGTACTGCGTATTATCATATCAGTGAGGGCAAACTAGAACCAAGGGCTAAAAAGGGAGTGTTTCTGGGATATGGAGATGGGGTTAAAGGGTATAGAATCTGGTCACCCTCAGAAAAGAAAGTTATACTTAGTAGAAATGTAATTTTTGATGAAAACTCTATACTTAACCCTCCTGTGAAGACTGTTGTTGAAGAAAGTGCAGGTGTTGATAAACAGGTGGAGCTACAAATCATTCAAAATGGTTTTGAATCACAGCAGCAATTTAGTGATCGTCAACAGCTATCCTGTGAAACTGAACCTCCTGCAGAAGTAGAGTCTCCAGAACCTACATCAGAAGAAAGGTTGGCACCTATATCCTATACTGTGTCAGAAACTCAGCAGCATGGTATTGCTTATGATCGTACGAGGAGAGTAGGAGTACAAGCTCCTAGCAGGTATCGGGATTTTGTAGGTTATGCATTTCAGGTTGTTGAGGAGGTGAATTCTCCCGAGCCCTCTACCTATAGAGAAGCTATTTCAGGCAGTGAGTCAGCTCAATGGCTTGCTGCAATGGGTGATGAAATGGAGTCGTTACACAAGAACGGCACTTGGGAATTGGTCAAACGGCCAGCAGAGAGAAAGGTTGTGACTTGCAAATGGGTCTTTAAAAGGAAGGAAAGGATTTCTCCAGCTGAGGGCATTAAGTATAAAGCATGTGTTGTTGCAAAAGGGTTCATTCAAAGAGAAGGAGTAGACTACAATGAGATTTTCTCACCAGTGGTCAGACACACTTCTATCAGGGTGCTACTAGCAATGGTTGCACATCAGGACTTAGAACTTGAACAGCTAGACGTGAAGACAGCTTTCCTACATGGAGAGTTAGATGAAAAGATTTATATGACTCAGCCAGATGGATTCTATGTTCCGGGAAAAAATGATTATGTATGCAAGTTGAAGAAATCCTTGTATGGATTAAAGCAGTCCCCAAGGCAGTGGTACAAAAGATTTGATGGCTACATGATTGAGCTAGGCTACAACAGAAGTCAGTATGATTGTTGTGTATATCACAACAAACTTGAAGATGGTTCGATGATCTATTTGATTTTGTATGTAGATGATATGCTCATAGCTGCGAGGAACAAAGCTGATATACAGAAGTTGAAAAGTCTTCTCAGTGCAGAGTTTGAGATGAAAGACTTGGGTGCAGCATAGAAAATTTTGGGAATGGAGATTTTCAGGGATAGAAGTAAGAAGAAACTTTTCTTATCACAAAAGAGTTATATTGAGAAGGTACTATCCAGATTTGGCATATCTACATCAAAACCCTTGAGTACTCCGAGTGTAGCGAATGCTCAACTATCAATTACACTCGCACCACAGTCAGAAGCTGAGATAGAGTATATGGCTAAGGTTCTCTATTCTAGTGCAGTGGGTAGTTTGATGTATGCTATGGTCTGCACTAGACCTGATCTGGCACATGCAGTCAGTGTTGTTAGCAAATTTATGGGTAATCCTGGGAAGGAGCACTGGCTGGCTGTGAAGCGATTTTTTTGGTACTTGAGGGGTACATCTGACATTGGTCTCATCTATGGAGGTGATACAGAGTGTTTGGTTATAGGCTATTTAGATTCTGATTATGCTGGAGATGTTGATAGTAGGAGGTTGATGACTGGTTATGTTTTCACTCTTGGGCATGCTGTAGTTAGTTGGAAAGCAACTCTACAACCTACAGTGACTCTGTCCACTACTGAGGCAGAGTATATGGCACTGACAGAGGCTGCTAAACAGGGAATTTGGTTAAAGGGGCTGGTTCGAAATCTTGGCCTACATCAGGATCAGGCAAATATATATTGTGATAGTCTCAGTGCAATATGTCTAGCCAAGGATCAAGTTCATCATGAGAGAACTAAACACATTGATGTCCGATATCACTTCTTGAGATCTGAGACAAGGATCAAGGTGAAGAAAATTGGCACTGCTGACAATCCTGCTGATATGTTCACCAAGCCGGTCCCTCATAGCAAGTTCAAACATTGTTTGGATTTGCTAAATGTCCTAAGTTTCTGATGGCCCTTTATGGGCATTCTGATGGTATTTAGAGATAATTCTCTGAGTACATCTGGCACTTCATTGGTGCGTCTGTTACATCTTTTTCGGGGAAGATTCAAGTCAAGGTGGAGATTTATTGAGATGTCTTGAATTAGATCTTCGACCTTCGCTGAGCTGTACGGGGGTCTCGCTGAGCTTACGGTATATATTAGTTACCATGTCTGTTTTATTTCGGGTCTTGTTTTGGGCCTATTTTTAGGTCCAGTCTATTTGGTTGTATATATATACACTTTATTTTAGTCTGTAAACTATTCCGATTACAACCCCAATAAAATCTGATTTCCCCCAAATTGTTCTTGTTTATTCTTGTTTGTTCTTCTGTTCCGCTGCATCTGTTATAACATTCTTCAACAAAGATTTTAAGCAAACAAGTTCTTCTTGGATTCTTTGAACTGGATAATTAACAAGAGCATTTGAACTGGTCTTAGAACTCGTCAAATCCACCATACTTTCTAGAAGAAAATCAATAAAGCCCAACTCATTGGTCCTAGGAAAGTAGGATGATGTCGTTTCTGGACATTTTTCTGCAACTGCTGCCTTGATATGGTTAATATTTTCAAGCAAATCAAAAGATGCAAGATCCATTTCCTAGACCAATCCATCTTTCATGGCATGCAGAGAAAGATGAAGTACAAGACATCCTGCATCACAGACCACGATCCGAGTAAGATCTCTCATTTCCTCATCAAACTTCTTTGGCTTCTCCTTGAGAATGCTTCTCACGGATCTTATTCCATCGTAGATCATTTGCAGTTGATCCTTCAGAGAAGTCATACAAAATACAGTATCAGACCAGTATATCTTCCAAAGATTGAATAGGAGGGAACTGATGAAGTCCCTTACTGCATCCTCACAATCGTCCCCGTATGAGAGTCCAGGTGACTTTGAAGCAGTCGGCCTGGATGCAAGTTGCATGGACATGGGGCTCTACGGGAATAATATTTTGCAGCAGTACCGACACGCCTTTCTGGATTTTCTCGCACAGTTCGTATTGGTAAATAAACCGATGCTTAAAAGAGAGGCATGCTGCGTTGACAGTCACAGCTTGGATGTGACTCAGTAAAGGTCCCAATAGCTTCTCTTCAATGCCACACAGCGTGACAAAACACATGAAGTTTTTCAAGAATTTTAGCTTCTCTTCAAGGCCTTCGAATAGTTTTACTACATCCTGACCTCCAGATTCTCACCGCCTAAATATAAATAGAAAATTCTCTCTTAGGAAGTCAGAAAAAGCTACTAAAATCTCAAGAACAGAGTCCAGGAATTCCATAAGGTCGTCTTTTTTAACTGGCGAATTAGATGACTGCTTCGATGAGAAATCTAAGAAAATGGCATACCATTCGTAGATTTTCCGATTCAAAGATCTGACGTCATTTCCTAATGCAAAGGCCGAATAGAAAGGTCCATCAATATATGGGTCTTTCACAGCAGCAAAATCAATAGAGTTAATCTTTGGTCCCCATTTGGAAATGGCATCTTCAATCCTGAGTACCAGAGCTCCTAGACTTGCATGATGAATATCTACATTGTGGTCAGATGCCAAATTCACATAATTGTTGCCCCACTTTTTGGCATACAGGAGAAATATTCTCAGAAATCTTAGCCCATCTATTAGATTTCTCAAATCACGCGCCTTGTCATCAGGACAAAACTTCATCATCGACTGCAGATTATCCAACTAAGGTTGAATAAGGACAAGTGCTACTACTGGAGGCCATCTAATCAAAGGAAGATGAACGAAAGAAACAAGAGTGAATCGCACAGTCAAATGCTCTGCTCTTTTGCTACACAGAGATTGCAAAATGCTAGTATATACTTCACTACTGGATATATCAAATTAATTAATGGAGTGTGTAATAGAAAAAGAAAAGGTCTATGGATATTTCCTGAAAGATGAAAGAAGTCTCTTTTAGGAAACCAGTAGTATGCGCACTTGATGATATTACCAGTAGTATGCGCACTTGATGATATTACCTGGAAAGATGAAAAAGTTTTTCAGAAAAATGACTCAATTGCAAAAGCGTTTCACATTTGGAACAAAGACCGCAAGCAACAAAGCATCAGACATTGCCAACTCTTTCTATGCGTTTTCATGTCCTTTCGATAATAAACTAATACAACAAGCACATGGTGGTCCAACTTGTTCATGTGAACTGATCAGGGACACTATTGACTAACAAATGACATAAAGAAAAGCAAATTGTTTAGGTTACAACACAAATTTTATAATTTCATATCAAGACATACATGCCCAAATGAAAAGGATAAACTACTAATAACCCCATATAGTTTTGTATATTATCACGTAACCTTCTAAAGTTCAAAATATTCACATAACTCTATTGCATTTTTATGCAAAGTGGAAGATGAATAGAAAGTACGGTCAATTATTACAGTTGATCCAGAGATGTTTTAAAATACCTGTGATCAAATTATAATGTCCACTTAACTCTCTTCTGATTTTGTATAAATATCCACTTAATCCCATATAGTTTCGCATCCCTCCAAATAATCTTCCGGTTGTAAGGTGGTTAGATTCTTGTTCTATCCATGTGTTTAAGGGAGGCGGATGCTGGCATTTCAACTAGCAATGTTAGGAATGTTATTTTTCATCCAATTTTTACTTAGGAGTTGTGTAGATATATCAAAATGTTAGGAGTTGGGTTAATAGTAATTTCCTTAATGCACGAGACCTTGCATCTTTCCATGAAATTAGCATTCACACGATCAAAGTCATCTAGAACTAGAATATATATATATATATATATATATATATATATATTGAGAGAGCTAGAACTAGAATATTCGATTCAGATGCCTCAAGCTCAATTAGGCAGCATACGCATTTCCACAAAACCAAATGCTTTCACACTCATCTATAGAGAATTTAATACTTGCATTGGGTTTCATCTATGGTGCAAAGCTGACTCATCTATGCATGGTGGGAAGAGCGATTAGGGGCAGGAGTGGTCATTAGACCGCTCCTGAACGGTCTCCTCACAAGCACAAACGTGAGGCAAGAAATGATCCATGTCAGGAAGCCTTAAGCAGGGGTAAAAAATGACGCCGTTCCAAAAAAGAAATTGTGACTTCCAAACGGGATCAGACGGACCAAACGGAAGAGTTGAAATTTTGAAAATCAAGTTGAAATTTTGAAAATTTGAATTAGCCACACAAAACAAAATTGAGGGAAGAGAATAGGCGTCCTGCTGAAGGTAGCAATTGACAGAAAACTGGGTGGAGAGAGTTGGGGTATGGTGTTGCGTGAATAGTGAAGAAAGCAAACAATGCAGTGAGAGTGTTGTATGCATTTTGAAGCTGGGTATGAGAGTGTTATATCCATTTTGAATGTGGGCAAGGCAGGTGGCAAGGTAGAAGCAAACAGAGGAAATTCATGATCTCACGAAGCCAGATTTTGTCCTTCAACTTAAGAGCAGAAGCAACTGCGCTCTCCGAGTTTGGTGAAACATAAAACGTATTAGCAACCAAGGTAACGTGACTGAACCATGTCAGCAACTGTGGCCAATCATTTGTCACCCAATGCACATCTGTTAAATGAAGGATAAAATTAGAGTCACTAAAGACATAATATAAAGATTATAGAAGAATAGTGAAGTTATACCGTATGTGTGTATGTGTGTGTGAGCATTCAGCTTTTCAGTGATGGACTATAATGGGATAGTAGTTATCCGAAGACCTAGGGATATGTATTCAAGTAAAGCATCGAGCAAAATTAGGGAAAGATGAGAGAAACAAAGTCACATTTAACAAGTGAATGAATGTACATCCTGTTGTAAATTAGTTATAGGTTATAGCCACCGTATTACAATTAATATGAATCATTGTGCATCCAGTAGTTGGTCCATACTCATCACGCAATCTTAGTTTGCCCCTCTCTTGATCATGCAGTGTGTATAAAATGGAGGTGTAGAGTTGAATGAGGTGAAACAGAGGAAAAGACATATATGTGAATAATAAATGGGTGTACCTGGTGTTGTAAGTGAATTACATGATGTAATTTATATATTACAATGAGTAGAAAATGTTTGTTTGGCCCTCAAATGTAGAAATAGTAGAAAATGCGGAGTTGGCTTAGACGGTTGTCATTAACGAATGACATAAGGTCTAGTGAGCTAAGGAACCTAGAACCTAAATATAATCACCAGAGTGGATGTACATACAATTTAAATAGGCTTATATCATGTGACCAGCACATTACAGTTTGTATAACTTAGTGTACAGGGAGTTGTATTTGTACATAGATAATGCCGTTGTCTTAGAGTAAAAGTAAAGTGATGTGAATCATTAATCATGTTGATAAGTGTAATAATAGGATTTGGTATATGAGAATATACATTTATGTTGTCGTTTATGTACATATTACTCATGAAGTGTTGCAAATTAGGGTGTTTGATGCATAATTAGTAGGAGCAAAAGTAATAGATTGCAACAAATTGGCAGAAGATGGGACCCCTGATTTAGGAATGGAGTTCAACAGTAAAAATGATGCGTACAAGTTTTACAACAAATATGCCTTTAAAATGAGTTTTAGTGTACACAAAAACTATCTAAATAAAAACAAAGACGGGGTGACCACGTTTAGGAGATGTAGTTGCTGCAAGGAAGGTGTGAAGCGCAAGTACGAAAGTGATGTGATGCCAAAGAGGACACGAGTGCTGATGAAAATAGGGTGTGAAGCTAAAATGGTTATCGTGTTACTTAGAGGGACAATGAAGTACCATGTGCATGACCTTGTCTTAGAGCATAACCGTGAGTTGCACATTGCTCAATGTTCGCACATGATGCCATCACAAAGAAAAGCGAGTGAGCCTCAAGGATTCCAAACTGAAATAAGCGAGGATGCTGGGTCATTGAAACAGAGTCATGAGTTTATAAGAAAGGAGGCAGGTGGAATGGGTAATGTGGGATATACTTGGGATGGCCTTAAATGATATCTTCGTACGAGACGGGAAAGAAACTTGAAATATGGAGAAGCAGGTAGCATGCTGAATTATTTTCAAGAGCAAAAACTCAAGAATCCATCCTTTTTTCATGCTGTACAGCTGGAATGTGACAGCAGATAACGAATATCTTTTGGGCTGATGCAGGAATTGTCGCGCCCAATTTTTAATGAAAAATAAAATTACGAGTTTATATAAAATGAATTTTGATTAATTTTGAGTGAAAAATGAGTTTTTGATTTTTAGAAAATAAATAAAGAAAAAGGGCCTAAAATGGGACTCAAAAAGTGCGATGATTTTGGCTCAAAATAATAGTTTAAAAAGGGTTCTAAGAAAATATAGGAGTCGCCACTTGGTATTGAATTAAGGTGTACCAAGTCACCTAAAAATGAATTTCAAAATAAATAAATAAAAAAAGAGAAAACCCTTTTTCAACGACTCCAAGTTTTCAAAAATCAGAAAAAAAGTTTGGGAGTCATAGTTGAAAAAAGGGAAGGCAAGGATAAAATCCAAAGCACCCTTTCAATCTAACCAAGGCTAGTTGCGTGATTTAGCCAAATATTTTCTTAATTTAACCTAAAAACTTATCACATTTGGATGTTACTATATGAATGCAAACTTAGACCTAATGGTTATCGAAAGGGTCAATATGTCTCTTCGAATTTTAGTTTGTACAAATCGCATTAATTGCGACTCCCAAAAGTGACTTTTTGAAGAGGTTACGAATATGTAAAATATGAGACTCGAAGAAAAGAAAAGAAAATAATAATATACAAATATATATGACCTAAAGGAATGCATCATAACGGGTGCGGGGAATTAAGATTCGTAACTCAATTTTCCCTTTTATAGAGGGAATACGAGCGTGCTAAGGTTAAGAAGCCATACTCGTCCATATCCCATATTTAAAGGGTTATTTTCTAATCTAATCAAGCAAATGATCTAACCTATTTCTAATTTTCCTTAAATGAAAATATGCAAGTCTAATGTCATGTCTTATATGCAGGGATAAGGAATATATATACAGGGAAAATATCATGCAAAAATGGTAAGGATCCTAAAAAGTAGAAAACATGCATGAAATGTAGTGATTTGTCATGCAAACATGATCTAGCGCATGGTCGGTTCCGAGGGGTCTAGCGTTGGACTAACCCATGTCTATAAGTTCTCACTAGCGTTGGACTAGTG
The DNA here is from genome assembly GCF_036785885.1 of Coffea arabica. Taxonomy (NCBI): domain Eukaryota; kingdom Viridiplantae; phylum Streptophyta; class Magnoliopsida; order Gentianales; family Rubiaceae; genus Coffea; species Coffea arabica. The sequence goes on along the minus strand of NC_092320.1, from coordinate 43,386,975 downwards.
AGAAATTAAAAAAAGAGCCACAACTAGCGTTGGACTAGTGTGGTGACGTTATGCGTTTATTATAATCAAATAAATCATATGAAACATAATAAAAGCAAATAAACTCATAAATCACATATAGCGCATAACACATAAGCATGATATCTAGATGCAAAGACCTTAGGAAAGCGAGTAAACACATAAATCACACAAGCATGCAAACACATAAACAAATGAAAGCGAATAAAGACCTAACTATTACATTTAGGGGCCCTAACTACAATCTAAAAGGGGAAAGAATGAAATGAAATGAAATGATAACCTAACTATTACAATTTGATAATTAAATGCCTCTCAAATAACTAAAAATTAAATTAAAATAAATATACAAAATTAAAACAAATGAAATGAATAAATAAATAGATGAAATAAAAAATTCGAAAAAGCATGCAATTACACACGTAAAGTCACATAGGAGCACGTATGATCAAGTAAAATCAAAATAAAGGAGTAGAGTGTACCTGCCTTGAATTGGTGACCTAATAAAATTAATTTTCTCTTATTTACCCTCCAACACAAAGAAAATGGTTAAGGTACCACTTTAATTAACAAATAATCATAAGAGATGGAAATAACATGAAATTGAATCAATTAAAGTATTTAAATAAAAGTAAACAACCCATATTCAAGCAATTTAAAACAAGTGGGGACTTGATTGGAAGAATTAAAGAAGTTTGAGGTCAAATTATTATTATTACAAATATTAAGAGTCTAAATTAAAATAAAATAAAATTAAGGGCTTAAGATGAAACCTACCAAAACCAAATGCTAAAATTCACAAAAATAAATCAAAATCCTCTCACCAAACCCCAAACAAAATATTACTCAATTCTAAATCATTTGTACAAAAATCCAAATCAAAAACTATAAATCTATCAAAAATTATTAACCCTCATATTTCATTCTAAAATTCACAAATAATCTGTCCAAAAATTACATTAAAAAAAACAAAGAAAAATAACATTTTAAATTTTAAAGGGACAAGATTGATATTTTCAATTTTCTGGGCCACAGAAGAATTACTTAAAAAACCAGGGGTTAAAGTGTAATTTTCGGAAATGTTCATGCAGCATAGTCGAAGACTTCATCGTCTTCGTTGGGTTTCTTTTTGCTGCAATTTTTCTACCGCAACTTTGCGGCCATTTTCTCAAGAGTTCAAGCCCAAATGCCTGTGACTTATATACCCAAATTACAGACAAAATCCATCCCAATATCATGCAATGAGTTCTGACAAGATAGATTGCAAAACAAATGGACTGATTGCAGGTTAGGAAAAAAGAAAAACAGCAAGAAAACTGAAAAAAAAAAAACAAGGCCCAGGAACAAGAAAGCAAATAAAAGTGAAATGAGTTGGGACATTATTTTGGAATGATACCTGAGGAAGCTTGTTTTTGAATCGAAATCCAAACAGGAAAGCACACGAAAGAGTTGTTGGAGTTGATTCGTTGTAGCTTTCGACATGTAACAGCGAAACGGGATTAGCCACTTCAGGGTCAAATTTGATGGTTTTCCTGATGTTTTTTCTCCGCGATTTTTGAATAAGAATTTCTCTCCTGATGTCGGACAGTATGTAGCAATCAACGGCTTGGTGAATGACACCGAATTGATGAAGAAAATCTTTTCTTAAGAAGGCTGGATGATCAGCTGTAGACACCAAAAATTTCATTTATTTAATTCAATGTTAGTTCTATTTTTATTTTTATTTTAGTTTTATTGTATTGATTAAATGATAATTAGTATGTATTTTTGCTTATTTTTATAAATTAGGTTCACAATTTCTATTTTTAAGGTATTTTTTCATTAAATTTCTAAAAAAGGAAAAATTCTCACAAAAATTAAAAATTTGTCTTTAAACCTTTTCAAATTCATTTTTTTAAGATAAATAAAATTAAGCAATGAGGAATTAATGTTTTTTTTATTACTTAAATTGTCTTTGGAAAACATCATAAATAAATAAAAAAAGAAGACAAGTGTAATATGGGTTATTCGATAAGTGTATTAGAAGATAGTAGCCAAGTGGGGCACATGCAATAGGGACAAGTGTCCCTTTAGTTCTTTAACAATACAACACCTAGAAGGTGAGGTGTGGGACACTTGGAGGCCTAGGATAATTTGGAAGAAAAAAAAACCACAAAAAGAAAATACAAAAGAAAAGGGTTGGCGGCTAGGGTTTGTGGGGGCTGAGAAAACTGAGATATGTAGAGAGAAAAACTAAGAGAGCTTGGGTGGAGAGTCTTCGGCTGAGTGAAGAAAGGGTGAAGAAAAACAGAAGGTGAGTTGGAGGGAAGCAAAAGGCAAAGGAAACAGGCAAGAAAGGGGCGACGGCAAGAAACCAGAGGGAAAAACTGAGAGACAGGAGAGGGGTAAGAGTGAAGCAAGGAAGAAAATCTCGGACAGCTGAACAAAGGAGGGAGGAAACCAGTAGGAAAAAGGAAGAAAGGAAGGAGTTTGGTGGCTGAGAAGGAAGAGCTAGGGCTACGGGAAAGAGCCAAGTAAGGAAGGAAAACAAAAAACTGAGGGAAGAAAGGAAAGAAAGAGAGCCGTGGGGAGCTGTGTGAAACCAAGCAAAGAAAAAGGATGAGAGGTAGCTACAGGCTGAGGAAAAAGATGGAGTAACAAGAGAGCTGGAGAGAGGAAAAGAAAGGACCTGGGTAAGAAAAGCTTTCGGCTAAGGGAGTAAGAAAGAAACAAGGAAGAGACCGGGAGAGTGAAAGGGAGAGAGAGGGAGGAACGGCTGAACAAGGAGGGTTTCTGCCTTCTGGACAGGGGAACCAAAGCAAAAGAGGGAAAAACTAGAGAGGAACCTGGGGAAATTTGGGAAGGAGCTTTGGACGAGACCTTAACTTCTTTGCTTCACCAGACTTACGAAGTTTGCCCACTGACTTCACATCACTTCACCATCGATTCAGTCTATCAACTACTCGCAGGTAACGAATACACCTTGATTTAGCCAACTCAACCCTTTCTATGAAGTTCGGTGAACCCTCGCATGAGTTTTCTCGGTTAATGCATACTTCATCTGTTAGCTCCCCTTTTTGTGATCTCTTTTGATTCAAAGATCTGTGTTTTAATGGCTAAAGATTCACTAAAAGAGTATTAGAAATGGTTAGATGTTAGATCTTGATGTCATGGCCACATAGTTGTCGATTCTTGTTGGTCCCCCGGTTTGGTCTGTTTTTTTCAAAAGTCAGAGCCAATTTCTTTTGCGGTTTTCTTCATCCAAATCTTCTCTGTTTGATCTTCCAGAGTTGTGCACCATAGTTGAGATCATGTCAATTAAATGGGTTGGAGTTTTGTCGGTTTTAGATTGATGAACTAATGGGTTTTGTTTGAGTTTTGTATGAGAATACATGTGTGGGATGAACTGCAAGTTCGCAGCAGAAAAGGCTTCGTCCAGACTGCATTTTTTCCGAATAAATGATCATGACTGTGGTTGACAATGACTGTGATTATACTTTGTGATGTTGTTGCGCTATTGATAGGTTTGGTGTCGGCTCCTTTGTTCATTTAACGAGTATCCGAAACTATGAATCCAATTTAGAAGCCATGAACACCTCTTGTGTTTAGTAATCCGCATATGTAATCATCTCAACTCTTGTGTATATGAAGTCTGTATAGTTGATAAACTAAAAAGTTGTACTTTTGGTCCATGTTTGTGCGTGTAATCTGCGTCTAAGAACTCTTGGGGATGTAAAGAATGTGATTTGGGTACGTGCAATGGTGTTGTCTTGGCTTGAAAGTTTGATACTCGCTTGGATCTTGATTCCATCCGTGCGGCATGAAAACCCAGCAACTGGTGGAAAGTTTTTCTTGAATGAACCTAGAGTTGCTAGCTTTTTCCTCATTCCAGATTTTCCTCTCTCTTGTGTGCATAACATGGTGTCTTGATGATGAGTTTATGAAATGTAATGAGAACTTGGAGGCCGATCCTTGTTGTTGTTAAAGTTTTTTCTCGCTGCATGAGGTTGCTGAGGTTTAAAAGCATAAGAAAAGTTGCAGAAACTCTTCTTCTTCGTAGCTTGCCTGCAAATCAAAAGAAAAATTGCATTTTAACCCCTCAAGTTTCCCTTTATTTCGCTATGGCCCAGAAAATTAGAAAATTTAATCAATTTTGTTCCTTTAAAAGGTTATTTTTTCTTTGGTATGTCTTAATGTGTTTTTGGACAGATTGTTTAGGAATTTTAGGATAAAATTTAGAGGTTTAATAATTTCTTGATAGATTGATAGTTTTGATTTGTTTCTTAGTAAAATAATTAGAAATTTTGCGTGATTTTGTTGTTTAACTATAGCAAATGGGTTTTCATTCATTTTGTGAAGTTTACCATTTGATTTTGATAGGCTTCATCTTAATCTCTTTATTTTATTTTATTTTAATTTAAACCCCTTAATATTTGCAATAATAATGACTTGACCCCTCAAACTTCTTTAATTCTTTCAATTGGGTCCTCATTTGTTTTAATTTGTTCACTATAGATTGTTTATTTTATTTGGATACTTTGAGTGATTCAATTTCATGTTTATTTCATATGATTATTTGCTAATTAAAGTGATGCCTTGACCCTTTTTATTTGTTTTGCAGGATATATAAGAAAATCTTTTATCTCATTTAGTCACCAATTCAAGAGAGGTACATTCTACTCCTTTATTTTGATTTATTTGATATTGTGTACTCCTGTGTGACTCTATGTGTGAAATTGCATGTTTTTATTTATTTCTTTATCCACTTTATTTGTTAATTTTGTGTATTTATTTTAATTTAATTTTTAATTATTTGGAAGGCAATTAAATGCCAAAATTGTAATAGTTAGGCTATTATTTATTTCATTCTTTACCCCTTTAGATTGTAATTAAGGCCCCTCAAATGTAATATTTAAGGTTTTATTTGTTTTTATTTGCTTTATGTGTTTGCATGCTTGTGTGTTATGTGTTACTCGCTTTCTTAGGACCTTGCATCTAGATATCATGTTTATGTATATTGTGTTTATGTGATCCTATGTGTTTACTTGCTTTATCATGTTTTATATGACTAATTTAGTTATAATCAATGTGTGATGTCACCACACTAGTTTAATGCTAGTTGTGGCTCCTTTCTCGATTCCACACTAGTCCAACGCTTGTTGTGGTTCCTTTTTTCGATTTCTCACTAGTCCAACGCTAATGAGAAAATAGAGACATAGGTTAGTCCAATGTTAGACCCTTAGGAACTGTTCGCGCATTAGACCATTTTTGTGTGACACAATCACTACATTTTCATGCATATTTTTCACTTTTTACGGTTTTATCATTTTGCATGACATTTCCTCCTTATAACGTATATCCCTTATCCCATATTTTCCTTTATATATATCCCTTATTCCATCTTCCCCATATGTATATTCCTTATCCCTATGTATGAGACATGACATTAGACTTGCATTTCATTTAAGGAAACTTAGGAGTAGATTAGTTGTGAAGACCCGAAAAAAATTTCTTATTTTATCGAATATTAATGGTTTAATTAAGTATTTATCCACCTGTTTTCCCCAAATAATTTATTACGACCATTTTAAATCCATTCGTATGGAATAATGTCTTCATTATGTTTTGAAAGTGTCCCGTTAACAACTTCAATTTTCGGAAGGATTGGTTAGGCGAGAAATAGTGAACACGAGTGTTTCGAGGTGATATTATATTCGAAAGTATGATTATCCTGGGAAATTAAGAACGGACAATAGCAGATTAAGAAAAGTTAATCGAGAATTAAAGGTGAATAAGTTCTAAGTGAGCATATACTACTCACGCGTGGATAGTTTTCCAAAAGATGTATGGATACAATTATTGGAGATTTGAGGAGTTAATACTCGACTCATGTGAGGACTCGTAAAAACTATTATTTTATTTAAACCTAAATTTATGGCTTAATAAATTATTTAATTGGATTTTTGCCACGGGGAATATTTTCTAGTCTTATTAGACCTAAATGCATGATAATATAACTTCGTTATATTTTTAAAGTGACTCGTTTCAAAAATTAATTTCCTGGAGCGCGTTTAGTAAAAATAGTGAATAGTGCTTGGGGATTTTATCCGCGTAGGAGCACAATAAGCTTGGAATATTGGAGACTTGTACCATGGTCCTAAAATAGGTAATCGTATGAATAAATATTCAAGTGATAGTTAGTAGTGCAATCGTTATATGAATTTATCGGAAGTTCGCGTTATAACGTTAAAATTGTCGGTACGCGTTTTCACACGCGCGGCTTTATTTGAGGGACTTTAGACCCTTATTTTGGGACAATTAAGAGTGAATAATATTTACAGGAATATAAATGCATTGGAGGTTTAGTGCACTAGTGAACCAAACGCGCGAGAAAATCGAGCTCTAATCGCGCCAAACGCACCCTAATGTGAGTTGACTAATGGGTGATTTGAGGCCACAAGTTAATGTCTTCTCTTGGAAGCTTAGAAATCTGATCACACTCTCTCTCCTCTACCCAAGACAGCCGACCAGCTCTTCCTCCCTCTCCAACTCCATTGTTCCAAAAATTTCTTACCCAAATCACCACCAAAACATCTCCAAATTCAACCAAACTTGCACCATACTTAGCTTAACACTAGGAGATCATTTTGAGCTGCAAAAGGGTGCTGGAAATCACGGTTTCTTGGAGCATTTTGAGGGCCAAAAATTCTGATTTGGTACACTAAGAAGATATAACATGATCCATCACCTTAAACTTGATTTATAGTAGTAGATATGCATCTCTAAGTACTTGCATGTGTATGGGTGACTTGATATTGTTGGAAATTTGAAAAGTGGGCTCTAGGAATTCCCACACTTGGGTTGTTGCTGATTTGATGATTAATGGTGGATATATTGTTGGTTTAGTGGTTAAAATGATGGATAAATGGTGTGTAATTGATAGAAACTTCATTGGGTGCAAGAAGCAAAAATTTTCCGAAACTACCCCTGTTTTGTTCGGCCATGATCAGGCCCATTTTTGGTGATTTATTGGCATGAACCTGATGTTTATATGTTATATGATATGTGTAAAAATTTTCATTGGAAAACATTGACGTTTGGATGGGCAAATGAATTCTTTTGAGAAACTAGCAAATCTGGAAAACTGTTCGCGTATGATTCTGACCAGTGGTAGTATTTCGGTTATAACTCTGTCCTCGGATGTCGAAATCATGTGCCGCTGGTGGCGTTTGAAACTAGACATTCCTGGATTTAATTTGGTATAAAATGCACGTTCTGATTCTTTGTGAGTGAGCCGAACCACTCGTTTTAAGTTAGCTGTCCTGTCTCTCGGATTTGCTGGAATGGCTTGTAGAGGCAGCAACTTGAGGCTCAATTTTGAGCTGGTTCCTTGCCGAATTTCAAAACATTTCCTTCTGTGAACTTTTAGTCCTATGAATGTAGTTTCCAACGCCATAAACCACGCTCAATTCCAAGCTAAATTGACTGAGTTGTGACTAAAATAAAAGGACTGCCCTGTTTTGGAAAAACGTAATATTTGGGCTGGTTTTGGACAAAAACCGTGAGTGATCTTATTAATTGAAATTTCGATGCTAAACCATTACCAAAGGTATCATGGTTGTATCTTAGACCATTATTTCACAAATGAACCATGGTTGGATAGCTTTCTTGGTTAAACGATTTGAATTGGGGAAAAGAAAGTCAAAAGGCAGATTGCCTTAGAAATTTTCCGAAACTTTGGATGATTAGTTAACTACCTTCCCGAGGGTATTTTTCCCTGAATTTGACAGAGAGATACCTTCCATATAGTATTGAAATACTGCCAATTTTTGTATCAGTCCAAGTTCGTTTCGATACCTAATTAAATTTCTAGTGTTGGAGGTTCAAATCTGGAAAATTCTTCTCCAGTCTCGAAATTTCCCAACTTTGAGCTACCGTATCTCGGTACCCAAAACTTCGATTCTTGATCCGCTTGCTTTGCTATAAACCTCACTTGCAACTCTATTTGAGTTATAAATTTCAAAGGCCGGTTTGCAACGTGTAAATCGTGCCGAATTTTCAAAGTTGGCCGAAATCCAACTTAATTCTGCCTTGTAAACGAGTCTGCACCTTCAAGCCCATTTTTGAGCACTTTCCACTTCGATTCATGGAAAAGTGTCTTCTAAGAACTTTTAACACTTTCCAAAAGGTTTCCAACGGTATAAAGTTTTCCAATTTTGGACTTATATCGGGAGAGATACGAATTTTCAAAGATTCATAACAAAATTGAATTTTTCAATTTTCACGGCAAAGGAGTTTTTCCAAAAACTCTTAATTTTCTTAGCATTATTCAAACGTTTTGCCCTCGATTTTCATGATAAAAACTCAATTAATATTGTACTTAATAAAACGCAAGTTGAATCTCGATTTACGAGTAATTGAGGTTCATTTTTGTGAAATATTCCTTAGATTGTACTAATGTACAATCTTACTTGATAATTGAGATACTTGAGTAATTATCCACCATTAACTGCCAGGCACACAAGGAGACCTTCAAGAGGATCTCACCGTGGACACTTGAACTCCAGCGAATAATCTTTATTAAATTGCTCGGTGAGTGTCAAGTGTGTGAATCTTTGATACTTGCTTAATTGTGGTAATTATTAGAGATTTTAAAAAAATAAGGGCGGGTGTGTACTTTATCGCATCCGTTCTGATTTCAAATGAATGAATGAAATGTATTGAATGAATGAATGAAATGCAATGCTATGTAATGGTTACATATGTCATTGGAGTGAACCTCCTCGACTTTCAAATGAATGGGGGACGCCCAAACTCATAGGCCGACCTTGAACTCGAGCCGGCAATGGGCTTGGTCGGGAACTTGGGCGAGCCATGAGATTATAAGCTCGACCTAATAAGAGGTCTTGCTTGGCATACTCGTCGAGTATCGCCCTAAAAATAGACTTGTGGGCCCTTGGGGTGTACGGTGGACGGAGGGAAGTAAGTGGTGACCTACGGAAATGGAAATACCGACCCGGTTGACAGGAGGGTCAATACGGGAAGGTATACGAATGACAACGGCAGAGCGAGTGGAACTTAGCTCCTGAGAGCTACTATATCCTTGAATTGTTTCTGATTATTTTTCCTGCTCAAATGGTACTTTATTGAAATATCACGGTTTTATTTAATAAAGTTGAGATTGCTATTTGAACAATGTGCTTGCATGTGTGTCCTTGGCCTCACGAGCGTTTTGCTCACCCTGTAGATTTGTTTTCCTTAACAGGACTGGAAATGGAGTTAACGCGGAGAAATCTCCTTTTAGATATATTGTGTTTTAGGGTTTCAAGTGTATTTTGGCTCGACCCCTTTATGATTGTACTTTTGGAAGTTTAATGTATCATTCGGATATATGGGGTGTATATTTTGGAATTTAAGTTGTATTATGAAGGCACGACGTGCGGGTGGCAAGCTGATAGGTACCTTGTGATGTGACCCTGAGAACTGTATAGATATTGTTAAACATGAACGTTTCCGCACTATATGTATTTGCACTAATTTGATTGTGGTATCTAGTATCGCCTTAAGCTTGAACGTTTATTGCTTGAGTCCTGGCGAGAGCTAGGCAGGCATTCCGCGGATACCCTTTGGTGCGCCTTAGGGAGAAGTGGGGGCGTCACATTAGTGCATTTGCTTGATTAAATAGAGAAAATACCCTTTGAATATGGGATATGGACGAGTGTGGCTTTCTAACCTTAGCACGCTCATATTCCTCTGTCAAAGGAAAAATTAAAAGTCACGAATATTAGTTCCCCGCACCCGTTATGATGCATTCCTTTAGGTCATGTATTTTCGTATATCATTATTTTCTTTCCTTTTCTTTTATTTTCCTTCGAGTCTCATATTTTGCACATTCGTGACTTCTTCAAATAATCACTTTGGGCATCGCAATTAATGCGATTTGCACTAATTAAAATTCGAAGATACATGTCACTACAAGAAAAACTGCTTATAGAGGCGCATCAAAATGTCACAAGTCACGCTTTATTGAGGCACATACTTAGTGTGCCATGTAAAACCTATGTCACAAAAGCTTTTTAAGGCACAATTAAGTACCACGACACAGGAAACAATTCAGACATTTAGAAGTGCCAACACAAGGTTATAATGGTTTCACCAAAAAATGCCTTAATTGGGATTCAACTTTCAAGAACTCAACTTTTTAGAGGCACAAAACAATGCCATCTTAACTTTAGGTTGACACTTAAAAATGCCTTAACAGTCCGTTCTTGAGATAGTAGTATTTGTCACAAAATGGTTGTTATTGAGGCATGCAAGTATGCCACTATATAGCTTAATGTAGATACTGGCAAATGCCTCTATATCAACCTTTAAAAGTGTTTTAAAATGCCTCAAAAACCTGCTATGTAACAAGAAAATTTCTACTACGAAAAACCCTTATCATTACGCTTTCAAGTGCCTCAATAGACTGGAATTTTTTTTTTATGCCCAGCCACAGGTACTGCTGTGAATATAACATTCCTATTGTGTCAATATAATCGTACATTCATATTGGACATCTCACATTCAATGACCAAAACCAGCAATATTTGATTAAAAATCCACTTTCAAATTGTCACCATAACCAATAATTACAATTAAAATACTTATAACTCCTGGTAGTTTTCCAACCAACCAATTAAACTTTCATCCTTGGAAAAAAAAACATAATATTTGTTTTAACATTCATCAAACAGCTAGAATGTCCTACTAATTGTTTGCCACGATTTCACCTAAATAGCACCAGATAAATTAAAATCAACTAAACCGCTAGTAGACCAACTTCTTGTAATATGTGCAGCAACACTTTGTCCTTTTACAGTTAGAGCACTTCCATATAAGTGGATAAGTATCCATATGCTGCAACACCTTCTCCACTTTTGAATTTCAGCACATCAGTCTTCGCAAATTTTTACCTATAGCACAAGTATGTTATGTATTAAAATCTATCGTAATTATCGAATGAAACAAACATATGAGATATTAACAGTTAACATAATTTGAAAGCTAGAAAAGGAAAAACATACTAGTTTTGTTGGCCAAGTTATAGGAGCACCAATTGAATCAGCAATTGTCTGCAAAGGCACATAAGGCCTAATCAAATGCTCATCACGTTCAACCACAACTTGAACTAGCTCTTCACACCAATTCGAACCTGGTGGTTGGCCCCCAACTATTGTAGAAGGATCAAGGGATTGAAGCCGTCCAATTGCCACAACTTTTGTTGGCTCATCTAAGCTAAAAAGAGAAATCCAGTCTCCCTCCTACATGAAAATGCAAAACTCGAAACATCAGAAAACTAACCATATGCAAAGCAGTCACATCAAAATTCCAGTCCATGTTGTGTAGTAAGTAATATTATAGTAAGAAAACTATGAATCATACTTCTACAAAAGTCCACAACTACTCAAGAGTAACATGTAACAAATATAAAAATAACTAAACTAAAATTGCTTTCAAACTGTAATAGCAAAACATATCTACATGGTCGAACCATTTCAAGGAAATCCCTTTCAAGCAAAACAGCAAAAGTGTTACTAATGTTGATACAGCCAGCAGCGCATATCAAATATCTATCGAATAGCCTTTGGGATACTCAGTTAGCATATTTCCATCAACTCTACGCTTCAGTCAGATTGGAGAAATTAAAAGCTTCAACATTACAGTTCAAGTAATTAACACAGCACAGAGAAATGTAATCTTTGGTCAGCATCATCTTAGTAATCTTTGGTCATTCACGCAAAGAGTAACATGAGATAAATATAAAAATAAATAAACTAAAATTGCTTTCATATTGTAATACCAAAACATGCCTAAATATCAGATCATTATCAAGCAAAGAGGACTGGCATTACCGAACAAATGTATTAAAAAACTTACTTTAAGAGGTCTAAGACTGGAACTTGAGGTTGAGATATGATTAGATGATGTTGAAGTGATTCTTGATTGATTCAGCAAGTTATGACCATTTTCTTGCTCTAAATAAGTTTTCAGGTTAGCAAGTTCTCTTGCTTGATCTTTAATTTGTTCCTCTTGCTGAGCAAATTTTGCCTTCATCTCTAATATTTCATGTTTTTGATCCTACACTAGTCGTTGAGATCCATTTCGACTGAAATCATCACCCCATACATCAGTTGGACATATACCAAAACCATACATCCGTACATGTCCATGCTTGTCTTGCCCAACTACTTGTGCAAATACATCATTTTTCCCAATAGGATCTTCAGTATCAGGAGGCAATTGACTAACCTTTTCATTCATTGCAAGCTGCAAAAGTGTAAAGAGTAAGACAATGATTACATTTGTACAATCCTAATATAGATTAGAAAGTAATGGATAGATCTTTCTAATATATTTTAAAGCAAGTAAACAGCATAATGAAAGATTTTACTTACCATAATATTAGCTGCTGCACTACTAGATGGGTTTCCTTTGTTATCAGTGTAGCAGTGATTGAACATTTCAACTCGTGAAGGATTGCGGCCTAATTTTTTCTTCTGTATCAAAAAGAATTTTTGTTTAAACAAATTGAAATAATATTAAATAAAGCATAATAGAATAGCCAGAAATGTTTACCATGTTTGCTCGAATCTGGGCAAATGATTTCTTCCCGGTATTATGATTAATGGTCTTCATTGCCCTTGATTTTTTATTTTTTTCACTAATTTTCTATATCACATACAAATAATTTAGAAATAACTCTAAAATACTGATATACTATTACATAAAGGGAATATACTACTTGGCGGCGTCTTGAGGCGGTGTGTCAAGTGGTTGAGCCACACATTAGGTGGTGTTTAGGGGTAGGCCTTGTGGATTTTTGGAAGGACCGATGGGTTCTTCATGATCCATTAGAGAGTGTGATGGCTCTGAGAGGCCTCACTTTCTTGTCTCGGAGTTTATTACTAGGGATGGATGGGATGAATTGCGTCTTGCCCGGTGGGTTCCGAGTTTTGTCATTCATGCGATCACGGACATGCCCTTCGACTTATCTCAGAAAGATAGGATGGTTTGGTTGCCTTCGCCGACGGGTTGTTTCTCGGTTAAGTCGGCGTGGGAGGTGCTCCGGCAAAGGAGGCATAAATCCTTGGTTGACTCATTACTATGGCCTTCGGTGTTGCCAACAAAAATGTCATTTTTTGCTTGGAGATTGGTGCGCAATTTCCTCCCTTTGGATGTGACGTTGCGGTCGCGGGGTTTGTCTTTTCCCTCTAGATGCGGGTGTTGTTACCTGGAGGAGGAGGCTCTTTTGCATGTCTTTTTAACTGGACTGGTTGCTTCGGAAGTGTGGCGGCGACTGTCTGGCCATTTTGGATTTCAGTTGCGTAATTGCTCGAGCATGGCATCAGTTTCTCTTGGTACTTGACGTCGTCTTCCTCTTCGAAAAACCATATTCGGACATTTATGCCAGTCGTAGTGTGCTGGTTTCTTTGGTCTGCAAGGAACCAGGAACATTTTCAGGGCGTGCGATGAGGAGTGGAAAAGGTAATCCGCGAGGTGGATTGTTTTTTGGAACAGCTTGGGAGGGCAAATAAGCTTCGTCGGTCGCATTTCACAGGTGATGCTGATTGTGATTTGCTGCGTTTGATCACAGCCCCTCCGCGGAGGAGGACCCCTTGTGCGGTTGCATGGGAGAAACTGTGAGGACTCGCAAAATTTACTTATTTAATCTCCTATTTCTAGCTTATTTAATTATTTATTTGGTCTTTTACTCCGAATATTATTTTCTAAGCTCTTGAGACCTAATTACATGGAAATATAGTTTCATTATATTTTTAAAATGACTTGTTTCAAAAATTAATTTCCGGAAGCTCGTTTAGTGAAAATAGTGAACACGTCTTTGGAAATCTTGACTGATTGAGAGTACAATAGGTTTGAAATATTGGAGACATGTACAATGGACCTAAATTAGGCATTTTAATGTTTAAATACTCGAGTGATGGTTAGTAGTACGGTCGTTATAAGAATTTCTCGGAGGTTTCGCATTATAGCGATAAAATTGACGGTACACGTTTCCACACGCGTGACTTTATTTGAGGGACTTTAGACCCTTATTTCGGGATAATTAAGAGTGAATATTATCTACATGAATATAAATGCATTAGAGGTTTAGTGCACTGGTGAACCAAACGCGCGAGAAATCGAGCCTTAATCGCGCCAAACGGCTCCTAATGTGAGTTGACTAATGGGTGATTTGAGACCACAAGTTAATGTCTTCTCTTGGAAGCTTAGAAATCTGATCACACTCTCTCTCTTGCTCCCTCATCTGGCCGAACAACAAGCAAGAAAAACAGCTCAAGAGTTCTTCAAATTCCTCCATCAAATCTTCACCAAATCTTCTCTAATTCACTTCAAATTTCACCTACACTTAGTATAACACTTGAGGAGTATTTTGAGCTGCAAAAGGGAGCTGAAAAGTCACGGTTTTCTGGAGCAAAGAGTGACCAAAATTTCTGATCTAGTCATCCAAGAAGGTAGCAAATCATCCAACCCATAGATCTTAGTTTTTGTAAGATATATTGCACATATAAGGTTATATAATCATGTGGGTAGTCTTGTTTATGGTATAAATGTGAAAGTGGGCTCTATGAACTCCCACTCTTGGGTTGTTGCTGATTTGTTGATTGATGGTGGATATATTGTTGGTTTAGTGGTTAAAATGATGGATTAATGGTGTGTAATTGATAGAAACTTCATTGGGTGCAAGAAGCAAAAGTTTCCGATTTTGCCCCTGCCTTGTCCGACCATTTTGTGCACAATTTTGAGGTTCTAATGACTTGATTATGTTGTTTAAATGTTATTGTGAGTGTGTACAAAATTTCATTGAAAAATAACATGATTTGGTTGGTCAAATGAGTTGATTTCCAAAGTTAGCAAAACTGGAAAATGAATCCCGTATTGCCCAGGCAGTCATTTTGTATCAGCCATAACTCTTTCCTCCGATGTCAAATTTAAGTGCCGTTTGCGGCACTGGAAACTAGACATTCCCAGATTTCCATTGGTACCAAATTCACTTTCTGGTTCCACTTGAGTGAGCCACACCATTCGATTGAAAATCACTGTCCTGTTTCGTTTCTCTCCAGGAGACAGGACAGGACTTGTATCTTGATGCTCAAAAACGAGCTGTTTGTGGATAGAATTTCGGAATGGTTTCTTCTGATAAAATTTGCCTTTATGAGAGAGCTTTCCAACGCCATCAACCACGCTCAATTCCAGGTTGAATTGAGTGAGGTATGGCCATATTTCGAAACTGATGCAGTGAGTAAAAATCCTCTTTTGACTAGTTGAATGGCCTAGCTTGATTTGGGACTTGTTGTTTTGGAAACTTTGATGTCCAACATCTACCAAACTTTATATTAGATGTTCCTTGGACTTTGTTTTACAAATAAACCAGATTTGGGTTGGTTGCATTGGACAAAATGTTTAAAAAGAAAGAAGAGCTAGAAGACAGTTTTGCCTTGGGAAATTTCTAGAACTTTGATGGTTTAGTTAACTACCTTCTCGTGTGAATTTTCAAATGAAATTTGATAGAGGAGTGGTCCTCATATGGAGGTTTAATTGTGCAAAATTTTTTGATATTCTAAGACCATTTTGATATGCAAATGATGACCCGAAATTGCTCTTCGAATCTGGAAAACTTTTCCTTTTCTCTTAGCCGATTAGCCAATCTTGACTTGGGACTTGTCATTCGAAATTCTTGGTATAAATCACCTACCAAATACAGCTTGGATGTTTCTTAGACATTATCTACGCAAATGAACCATATTTGAGAGGTTTTTAGTGGCCAAATGTTTGAGAAAAGGAAAACAAAGGTACGAGGCAGATTGCCTTGGAAATTCTTGAAAACTTCAACAGTTTTGTTAATTGACTCTTCGTGCTAGATTTTGCTTGAAAATTTGCAGAGGAATAACCCCTATATGGTAGTGTAATACTGCTAAATTTGGTGCCATTCCAAGTCCGTTTCAGTGTTCAACCAACGTCCCAAAGTTCATGTTTAAATCTGAAAATTCTTGATCGAGGAGGAAATTTTAGCCAACTTTGAGCTGCTATATCTTGGCGCTCAAAACTTTGATCCTTGTTCCGTTTGTTTTGTTTTAAACTTTGATTGTAACTCTAATTGAGTTCTAAATTTTGGAGGATAGTTCGTATTGTGTGAATTTTTCTGGATTTTCAAAGTTGGTCAAAAACCAACCCCAAAACTGTCATAATGGTCCCAAGCAGCAACTTTGAGTCAATTTTTGAATATCTTCCGTTTGGAATCCTGGAAAAGTATCTTCTAGGAACTTTTAGTGCTTTTGAAGAAGTTTCCAA
Source organism: Coffea arabica (assembly GCF_036785885.1). Classification (NCBI taxonomy): domain Eukaryota; kingdom Viridiplantae; phylum Streptophyta; class Magnoliopsida; order Gentianales; family Rubiaceae; genus Coffea; species Coffea arabica. Next base: position 43,370,625 of record NC_092320.1, on the reverse strand, counting down.
CGGTATCAAGCTTTCTAATTATGGACCTACATAGTGCAAGATACGATTTTTCTAAATTGACACCCAAAGCTGAAATTTGTCAATTTCTTAGAAAATGAGATTTTAGAAACTTGCCTTCTTTTCTCGATACCGATTGAACATTTTGAACTCGATTTCATGGAAAATGTTAGTCTCTCTCTTTAGACTTTAAGAAACTCCTCTTGAACCTCGATTTACGAGTAATTGAGGTTCATTTTCATAAGATTTCCTTAGATTGCTCTAGCGTACAATCTTTCTCGATAATTAGAGATTTGTAGTGATATTGAGTGGTAGTTGATTATTGTTGCTCAGGCACTCGAGGGAATCTTCCAGAGGATCTCGGAGCGTACACCTAAAATGCTTGTTTGAGAACTACTCGCTTGCTTTGAATTAGGTGAGTGTTCCATATAGGAATACGTAATTGAATAGGTCTAGGACACGCTTATTTCATGATTATTAAGTGTTAAGTGCTATGTGCTAAGTATTTACCATACTCATGCCTATTTGAGAAATGTATACTTGCATTGCATATCTACATGAATTGGTTAAATGATTAACCATATCAAATGACCATATGAACTCGATACATGCTTAACTTGCTAGATTGCTTGCTTAGTCTACTCGATTTTTGAAAAATGGAGTCGAGTGTGCACTTTATCGCACTCGTTCTCTTTTGAGATGAATAACTCATGCTTGGAAGTGCTCGAATAATTTGACTTGGTATGCTATGGATGCATACGTCGTTGGAGTCAATCTCCTCGACTCTCACATGGTAAAAATGGGATAACGGCCAATGATGGCCTATTCATATGACAAATGCCTGTCAATTAACCATCACTACTTAACCGTTAACCGTTAACCGTCAACCGTTAATCGTGAACCGTTTACCAACTACATGACTACTTGATTACTTGACTATTTGCTCACATGATTTCCAATCTACATGACTATTCGATATTCGTGAATTACATGCTCCCATGAAATCAACTTGTATTGCTTACGTGCTTACGTGCTAAGTATCTACTTGATTACTTGATTATCATGAATCACATGTTATATGAAGCTGTCCATCATTATTAGGCGAGTGTGTACTTTACCTCACTCGACCTACTCAAATGATGAATTTTACCTTTTATCGAATTACTTGGTTACCTGTGCATGTTGTAAACTCTAAGCTGAACTTGGGCCCTGCCCTTGGTTACTGACCTACTCGAGCCAGGACTGGGCTCGGTCGGGTAGGTTGGAACCCTGGGCCACCATTTCGGTATACTCGAGTATTACCACTGGAGGGATAAGGCGATGGCCAGATCGTACCGTGGGGATCCGGAAGTCATAAGGTGCAGATGACCGACAGAGTTCCACTGGAACACCGTATCCTACAGTATATGTTTACCTGGTATCATGATAATTGTTTCATGCTAAAATGCCAATATGAAATCCTGAGCTATGCCTGTAATAAGCTCCAATCACTCGTGAACTATACATGCCAGTGTCTTGAACCATAATAACTGTCTCATGATAAATGTCTCAAATTACCCGTACAATGATTATCACCTCATGATAACATGCCATTGTGTAACCTTGAACCATGCATCTGATATGCCCAATCTACTTGATTTATTTGAACTGTTAGAGTGTCCTGGAACCTCACTGGGTTGTGTAGCTCATCACACGTTGTGGTTTTCTTTTACAGGGTTCGAGACCAAGGGTGCTCGTGAGTAGTACTAGATTGCTTTCTTTTGAAGATTTTAAGTTATATTATAACGGATGCCTATTGTACCCTTTTCCGTTGGGTTGTATTTAAGCTTGAAAGTTGTATAATTGTAAGTGTGAGATATTCGAAGTACTTTAATTATGTATTGAAGTTACTTAAAGTATTTCGGGCTTTTGAATGATGGATTGTAGTGAGTCCTGGCGAGAGTTGGGCAGGCGTCCCGCGGATACCCTTTGGTTCGCCTTAGGGAGAAGTGGGGGCGTCACAGTTGGTATCAGAGCTTAGGCTTCAGATCTTTGTAGTGTATCTTAGGCTTAAATGTTTAGGATGCCGGACTGTGGGACTGTTCTGAAAGTTAAATGATTGCTTGTAGCGATGAAATTTAGAGCCACTTCACGTGGTCTCTACAGAGGAGTAAGATAGGGCCAAGTGGTGTTATGGTCGTTACCATGTGATTGAGTAAAGGCTTAAGTGCCCTTCTAGAAATGTAAGCTGTGAATCATGAATGTTATAGGTTGTAAAACCTTTATCTTGATAATTGGAGGGAATTTGATATGTATATTGGATAGGAATCTCGAATGTGGTGATTTACTCTTGGGACCGGGCGGCTCGAGATGTGAATTATCCTATTTTGGATTCTTGTACCCGAGTATTTGAGAGTTGATGGCAACCATAAGGACTTTATATCTCCATTTGTGGGGAATAAGAATGAATCGATATTTCATGTGAATGGTTACAGGAAACCAATAATTGTTTGGTTAAGATGGTACAATAATTAAGAGTGGAAGATGAAAAAGATCGCAACCCAAAAGATCCTTATGTTGGGATTGAAATCGAGCATGTTAGGGAACGAGAATCGTCTAGTTCCAATTAATCTAATAGATTCCTACTTGTGATCTTTCATAGTGAGACGATGGGAGTAGAACTTAAGAGTTTGCGCCTTGGAGATGAATGTACTTGTGATAATCACTTCTTTATTTTGTTATTGACTTTGACTTGGCATGAACTTTCCTTGGCCATAATTTGTGTTATGATTTAATGAACTCTAGTTTGTGTTTACTTGCATAGTGATAATGTTATTTGTGAAAGTGTCTTCATCCTCTTTAAATGTTGCTACTGGTATATGAGTATAGTTCAATTTTAACTAAGTGTGAGGTTTATGCATGTGCGTATAGATTAGTTGTGAACATGGAAACTAGAGGACAACGAAAGGGACGTCAACCTAGACAACCCCGAAATGAAAGAGTAGCTAATGGGTCCGATATTGGTCAAAACGTTGAGCTAAGTGCTGGGAGAGGAAATGACCAGATGGGACAAGTTTTAACTCGCATGACGGATATCCTAGAGCTTTTGGTAGCTCAACAAGGTCAAGGTGTTGGACAAGGAAACCAACGTGGAAACAAAGAGATAGGGGAGGATCGAGCTTTAGAGCGGTTTCAGAGATTTTCCCCACCCAAGTTTGCTGGAGGACCTGATCCAGAGGTGGCTGAGAATTGGTTAGAAAATATAAGAAATATATTCGATGCCTTGGATTACACAGAGGAGGGACAAGTCACCTTTGCTGTATTTCAACTTGAAGGAGCAGCCCGAACTTGGTGGAATGTTATAAGAAACAAGTGGGAAAGGGATCAAACCCTAAGGATTTGGACAAACTTTGTACATGAATTTAATGAGAAATTTCTTCCTCCACTTGTCTAAGAAAAGAGAGAAGATGATTTTATAAAGCTTCGTCAAGAAACTTTAAGTGTAGCTGAGTATGAAACACACTTTACGAAGTTATCTACATATGCCCCAGAATTGGTGGCTACTGAACGGAAGAGAATAAGACGGTTTATCCAAGGATTAGATTTGGAAATCCAAGATGCCCTTGCTGCAGCACAGGTTGAAACATTTAGTGACGCTCACGAAAAAGCGCAAAGGGTAGAAAGCACAAAATGTCAACTGAGAGCTTTTCAAACATGGAAAATAGATGCATCTGACAGTACACTAGGAGAAAATGGACCACCACCCAAAGTTAGAAAAGTAGTTGATGAAGTAGGACTGTTACTTCCTGCACCACTCATGATAAAGGAACCAAAAGGAACTATGTCACGAGGGACTTCAGTAGGACAGACACGATCAAAGAAAACCTCGCAAGCAAGTCAGGTCACAACACCTCGTCCAATTTGTGGATATTGTGGAAGGACGAATCACACTGAAGAAAACTGTTGGCTAAAGGGACGAAAGTGTATGGGGTGTGGGAGTACCAACCATAAAGTTCATGACTGTCCAAGGAGGTATCCACGAGAAACTACTGCTCAACAAGGAAATGGAACTATCTCTCGACATGTCAATGGAAGGAGAAACCGACCAATGGCATCTGAAAGAACGCATAACATGAATACACCACATGGTTCAGAGTTGTCTGAGAATACAGAAGGTATGAATTTCGAAGACGAAATTCTTTTAAGGAGGGGAGGTTGTGAGGACTCGCAAAATTTACTTATTTAATCTCCTATTTCTAGCTTATTTAATTATTTATTTGGTCTTTTACTCCGAATATTATTTTCTAAGCTCTTGAGACCTAATTACATGAAAATATAGTTTCATTATATTTTTAAAATGACTTGTTTCAAAAATTAATTTCCGGAAGCTCGTTTAGTGAAAATAGTGAACACGTCTTTGGAAATCTTGACTGATTGAGAGTACAATAGGTTTGAAATATTGGAGACATGTACAATGGACCTAAATTAGGCATTTTAATGTTTAAATACTCGAGTGATGGTTAGTAGTACGGTCGTTATAAGAATTTCTCGGAGGTTTCGCATTATAGCGATAAAATTGACGGTACACGTTTCCACACGCGTGACTTTATTTGAGGGACTTTAGACCCTTATTTTGGGATAATTAAGAGTGAATATTATCTACATGAATATAAATGGATTAGAGGTTTAGTGCACTGGTGAACCAAACGCGCGAGAAATCGAGCCTTAATCGCGCCAAACGGCTCCTAATGTGAGTTGACTAATGGGTGATTTGAGACCACAAGTTAATGTCTTCTCTTGGAAGCTTAGAAATCTGATCACACTCTCTCTCTTGCTCCCTCATCTGGCCGAACAACAAGCAAGAAAAACAGCTCAAGAGTTCTTCAAATTCCTCCATCAAATCTTCACCAAATCTTCTCTAATTCACTTCAAATTTCACCTACACTTAGTATAACACTTGAGGAGTATTTTGAGCTGCAAAAGGGAGCTGAAAAGTCACGGTTTTCTGGAGCAAAGAGTGACCAAAATTTCTGATCTAGTCATCCAAGAAGGTAGCAAATCATCCAACCCATAGATCTTAGTTTTTGTAAGATATATTGCACATATAAGGTTATATAATCATGTGGGTAGTCTTGTTTATGGTATAAATGTGAAAGTGGGCTCTATGAACTCCCACTCTTGGGTTGTTGCTGATTTGTTGATTGATGGTGGATATATTGTTGGTTTAGTGGTTAAAATGATGGATTAATGGTGTGTAATTGATAGAAACTTCATTGGGTGCAAGAAGCAAAAGTTTCCGATTTTGCCCCTGCCTTGTCCGACCATTTTGTGCACAATTTTGAGGTTCTAATGACTTGATTATGTTGTTTAAATGTTATTGTGAGTGTGTACAAAATTTCATTGAAAAATAACATGATTTGGTTGGTCAAATGAGTTGATTTCCAAAGTTAGCAAAACTGGAAAATGAATCCCGTATTGCCCAGGCAGTCATTTTGTATCAGCCATAACTCTTTCCTCCGATGTCAAATTTAAGTGCCGTTTGCGGCACTGGAAACTAGACATTCCCAGATTTCCATTGGTACCAAATTCACTTTCTGGTTCCACTTGAGTGAGCCACACCATTCGATTGAAAATCACTGTCCTGTTTCGTTTCTCTCCAGGAGACAGGACAGGACTTGTATCTTGATGCTCAAAAACGAGCTGTTTGTGGATAGAATTTCGGAATGGTTTCTTCTGATAAAATTTGCCTTTATGAGAGAGCTTTCCAACGCCATCAACCACGCTCAATTCCAGGTTGAATTGAGTGAGGTTTGGCCATATTTCGAAACTGATGCAGTGAGTAAAAATCCTCTTTTGACTAGTTGAATGGCCTAGCTTGATTTGGGACTTGTTGTTTTGGAAACTTTGATGTCCAACATCTACCAAACTTTATATTAGATGTTCCTTGGACTTTGTTTTACAAATAAACCAGATTTGGGTTGGTTGCATTGGACAAAATGTTTAAAAAGAAAGAAGAGCTAGAAGACAGTTTTGCCTTGGGAAATTTCTAGAACTTTGATGGTTTAGTTAACTACCTTCTCGTGTGAATTTTCAAATGAAATTTGATAGAGGAGTGGTCCTCATATGGAGGTTTAATTGTGCAAAATTTTTTGATATTCTAAGACCATTTTGATATGCAAATGATGACCCGAAATTGCTCTTCGAATCTGGAAAACTTTTCCTTTTCTCTTAGCCGATTAGCCAATCTTGACTTGGGACTTGTCATTCGAAATTCTTGGTATAAATCACCTACCAAATACAGCTTGGATGTTTCTTAGACATTATCTACGCAAATGAACCATATTTGAGAGGTTTTTAGTGGCCAAATGTTTGAGAAAAGGAAAACAAAGGTACGAGGCAGATTGCCTTGGAAATTCTTGAAAACTTCAACAGTTTTGTTAATTGACTCTTCGTGCTAGATTTTGCTTGAAAATTTGCAGAGGAATAACCCCTATATGGTAGTGTAATACTGCTAAATTTGGTGCCATTCCAAGTCCGTTTCAGTGTTCAACCAACGTCCCAAAGTTCATGTTTAAATCTGAAAATTCTTGATCGAGGAGGAAATTTTAGCCAACTTTGAGCTGCTATATCTTGGCGCTCAAAACTTTGATCCTTGTTCCGTTTGTTTTGTTTTAAACTTTGATTGTAACTCTAATTGAGTTCTAAATTTTGGAGGATAGTTCGTATTGTGTGAATTTTTCTGGATTTTCAAAGTTGGTCAAAAACCAACCCCAAAACTGTCATAATGGTCCCAAGCAGCAACTTTGAGTCAATTTTTGAATATCTTCCGTTTGGAATCCTGGAAAAGTATCTTCTAGGAACTTTTAGTGCTTTTGAAGAAGTTTCCAACGGTATCAAGCTTTCTAATTATGGACCTACATAGTGCAAGATACGATTTTTCTAAATTGACACCCAAAGCTGAAATTTGTCAATTTCTTAGAAAATGAGATTTTAGAAACTTGCCTTCTTTTCTCGATACCGATTGAACATTTTGAACTCGATTTCATGGAAAATGTTAGTCTCTCTCTTTAGACTTTAAGAAACTCCTCTTGAACCTCGATTTACGAGTAATTGAGGTTCATTTTCATAAGATTTCCTTAGATTGCTCTAGCGTACAATCTTTCTCGATAATTAGAGATTTGTAGTGATATTGAGTGGTAGTTGATTATTGTTGCTCAGGCACTCGAGGGAATCTTCCAGAGGATCTCGGAGCGTACACCTAAAATGCTTGTTTGAGAACTACTCGCTTGCTTTGAATTAGGTGAGTGTTCCATATAGGAATACGTAATTGAATAGGTCTAGGACACGCTTATTTCATGATTATTAAGTGTTAAGTGCTATGTGCTAAGTATTTACCATACTCATGCCTATTTGAGAAATGTATACTTGCATTGCATATCTACATGAATTGGTTAAATGATTAACCATATCAAATGACCATATGAACTCGATACATGCTTAACTTGCTAGATTGCTTGCTTAGTCTACTCGATTTTTGAAAAATGGAGTCGAGTGTGCACTTTATCGCACTCGTTCTCTTTTGAGATGAATAACTCATGCTTGGAAGTGCTCGAATAATTTGACTTGGTATGCTATGGATGCATACGTCGTTGGAGTCAATCTCCTCGACTCTCACATGGTAAAAATGGGATAACGGCCAATGATGGCCTATTCATATGACAAATGCCTGTCAATTAACCATCACTACTTAACCGTTAACCGTTAACCGTCAACCGTTAATCGTGAACCGTTTACCAACTACATGACTACTTGATTACTTGACTATTTGCTCACATGATTTCCAATCTACATGACTATTCGATATTCGTGAATTACATGCTCCCATGAAATCAACTTGTATTGCTTACGTGCTTACGTGCTAAGTATCTACTTGATTACTTGATTATCATGAATCACATGTTATATGAAGCTGTCCATCATTATTAGGCGAGTGTGTACTTTACCTCACTCGACCTACTCAAATGATGAATTTTACCTTTTATCGAATTACTTGGTTACCTGTGCATGTTGTAAACTCTAAGCTGAACTTGGGCCCTGCCCTTGGTTACTGACCTACTCGAGCCAGGACTGGGCTCGGTCGGGTAGGTTGGAACCCTGGGCCACCATTTCGGTATACTCGAGTATTACCACTGGAGGGATAAGGCGATGGCCAGATCGTACCGTGGGGATCCGGAAGTCATAAGGTGCAGATGACCGACAGAGTTCCACTGGAACACCGTATCCTACAGTATATGTTTACCTGGTATCATGATAATTGTTTCATGCTAAAATGCCAATATGAAATCCTGAGCTATGCCTGTAATAAGCTCCAATCACTCGTGAACTATACATGCCAGTGTCTTGAACCATAATAACTGTCTCATGATAAATGTCTCAAATTACCCGTACAATGATTATCACCTCATGATAACATGCCATTGTGTAACCTTGAACCATGCATATGATATGCCCAATCTACTTGATTTATTTGAACTGTTAGAGTGTCCTGGAACCTCACTGGGCTGTGTAGCTCATCCCACGTTGTGGTTTTCTTTTACAGGGTTCGAGACCAAGGGTGCTCGTGAGTAGTACTAGATTGCTTCTTTTGAAGATTTTAAGTTATATTATAACGGATGCCTATTGTACCCTTTTCCGTTGGGTTGTATTTAAGCTTGAAAGCTGTGTAATTGTAAGTGTGAGATATTTGAAGTACTTTAATTATGTATTGAAATTACTTAAAGTATTTCTGGCTTTTGAATGATGGATTGTAGTGAGTCCTGGCGAGAGCTGGGCAGGCGTCCCGCGGATAGCCTTTGGTTCGCCTTAGGGAGAAGTGGGGGCGTCACAGAAACTGCCTTTTGGTTTACTTAAATTCAACTCGGACGCCAGCGTGAATCATGGTAGGGCCACGGGTGGGGGACTGTTGTGGGATTATCAGGGGAAACTCATTTTTGCTTATTACAAAGAATTCGGAGAACAGGATGTGTTGGAGGCTGAAAGTATGGCATTACTGTTTGGTATGCAGTTGTGTTTACAAAGGGGGTTTCGCCCATCGTTGGTAGAGGTGGATTCCAAGGCCTTGGTGCAGTTGGTTGTCTCTGGGGTAATTGCTAAGTGGCCGTTATGTAATATTTTGAGGAAAGTTAGAGGTCTTCTGGAGGGCTTTTCGGCCTCCATCTCACATATTTTCCGTGAGGCGAACTCACCTGCAGATAGGTTGGCAGATATTGGTGTGGCGACCCCACTTCCCCCTAAGGCGAACCAAAGGGTTGGCGGGCCGTCTGCCCAGCTCTCGCTAGGACTCACGCAAGCATTCTAACCCAAAACCTTTCGAAGAATAACCTAATCTATTACAAAACAATTCCTCCGAAGAAGACTGTCACTAAAACCACATTAACTTCAGAGATAGCAGTGATTTAAAATAGCCAAACGACGGCTCCTAAACATTTCACGCGTTACGAACTGCAGAATAGAATCGTACCGTCCCAACTAAGAAAAAAAAATTCATACAACAAAATACAACAATCAAGCCAAACATCCAAATTAAGTTTTACACATTTTCCAGCTTCAAGTGGCAATCCAAAATAAAAAGTACATTATCCAAATTTAACACACTACAGCCCACACAAATAGTCGTAGTATACAAATACATCCCAAAACGAACCATGGATAAGTTTCAAAGCTTTCAATTTCCAGAACCTGTCAAGGAAAACAAATAAACGTGGGGTGAGCTAAAGCTCAGTGGTGCCCCAAAACATGCAGTCACGTAAATCAAACAGCGAGTAATAACTTAACCAAATTGAACAGTTAGGAAAGCGTATAACAGCACAAGGTAGGATACAGGGGCTCTCAGGAGCCATTTTCCTTGCTTGATCACCATTCATCGTAGTTGACCCTCCGTCAACTCTCACTACTTATAGTCCATGTAGATCCACTCATTTTAATCCTAACCCATCACCATTCATACCCCTGTCCCGGGCCCGAACACCGACTAATGACGCAGTATACTCGAGATATACCCGTAGATGATTGGTCGAGGGATTCACCCAACAACGTTATTGTAGTTAGATTCATGCGTCGAGGGATTCACCCAACGACGTGATTGCAGTCAGATTCATGCATCGAGCGATTCACCCAACGACGTTACAGCGTTTAGATTCACGGATTCATGAGAAAAGATGTTTCACGCAAGTCACCACTCGAACGGCTAGTGCGATAAAGTACACACTGCTCACTTCGATGGATCAAAAACTAGTTTTGCAAATTATCACATATTGAGTCAAGAAAGCACTTTAACCAAGTAAGCATAGAACAAGCAGGGACACTCACCAAGAGTGAAGTTCAGATATCAAGTTAGGAATCGAATTCCGCGTCCTCGCAATATCCTAAAAACCAAATTTTGAAACTATAAGTTCTCTATTCAATTTTTAAACTTATTCGTATAGGGAATTATCTAATATATTACTAGTTTACTTTCTCAAGTAATTTCAAAAATCTACTTAGGTTGAAACTTGACAAAAGTAGTAAAAATGTTTCTTATAGTTTTCCTTGAGATACTTTTCCTTAGAAAAGGGTAACTAGTATTATTTTCTTGAAACAATTCGACCATCCACTTAGGATTGAAATTTAGTAAAAGTAGGAAATGTTTTATATGGCTTTCCTTAAAAATATTTTTCTCTATACGAGTGCGGCTAGTACTATTTTATTTAGAATAAGTTTTCTTGCCGAGGAAGTTTTCTGCTATTTTTAGTTAAAGTCACTAAAATCTTGTATTTTGGAAATTTTCCTCTAGACAATTAGCCAGGGACAGTTTTAAGGAAAGAAAAGGAAATAGATCAAGACTTAGGGTTTTAAAACTAGTGAAATCATTTTCTAAAAGTAATAAGGCTAGTTTACGCTTAAAGGAGAAATATCGAGTTGGCAAGGTTTAGAAAATCCCTACATGACATTTCTAACTTTAACATACAGTGCTAAGTTTTATCGTACCATACTAGAGTGAAGATATATTTAAATAGCTTGCTTAAAAAAAACTTCTCAAGTTCACAGGACCAAAATGGATTCCTTACGATTCCGATTTACAAGCACATAATATTTCAGATTTGTCAATATAACAAACTCACATTTCAAATAGAAATCTCACTAGGGCTTCGTCAATCATTAGCCCTAGGTTTCAACAGATTCAATTCTGATCAAGAATAAAACGAATGACCAAGGCTTCGTCAATCATTAGCACTTGGTTTTAGCAAGCTCATATCATATCTTAACTAAATCAAAATAAATGTAAGGCCTCCAAGCAATTCCAGCAATTAAATTTCATCACCCTTTAATACCTATAAAATCATTCAAATGGCCAAGAGCTTCGTCAATCATTAGCTCTGGACATCAAGCAATCACTTTCTACCACAATTCAAACAGAAATTCAACTCAAAACCAAGAGAAAAGTCACGACTAACTTAACTCTTAAATAACTCTAGTTCCACAAATCAAACAATTGTGAAAGTTATACTGTTGTAAAATAGATTTTTAGTACTATCACATCCCAGAAGACACTTTTCAGAGATTCAAATCACAAATAGGCCAAATGTTCGATCCAAGTCAAAATTCAGTTTCATGAAGAAACAGGACATTCAAGCAGGACAGCCTGCTTTGAGGAGTCACGGACAGCAGTACACATGGAGGAAAAATATGAAATTTCTACAGAACAAAGGTCCATGACTCTAGTTTCAAATGCCACTGACGGAACCTTAATCGGATTTTCCTACACCAAGATATAAGCATTTTACTGAGACTGGTCAGTGAAATCCGAAAATCTGAAATCTCATTTTCCACTTGTGAAAAACTCCTTTGTTAACACTAACTTGACATGCAGAGGATGGTTGTTAAGTTACAGAGTGTATTGTGCAATAATATGAAATTTTCAGCCCAAAACAACATTTTTAGAACTAAAATTCGCCACAAGAAATCTGGAAAATTCCTTTACTATCTCTATCAACTTGCTTGAGAATTTTCTAGGTCTACACTTCAACATTTTTTATCAATTCAAACCACAATTCAAATGCTTCACATCAACATATCTTATAGAACTTTAAAACTACATATTCCAGGCATTTCCAACCATTATGCTTCAAAGAAAAAATTTCAAAACCAAGCTGAGATTCCAACTCAACCTTCGGCTATCACAAAAGAAATTCTAGCCTTTATATGCCAACATTTTTGGTTCAATCTTTCAATATATCCAATATTTCATTGCTAAACAACTTAAAATTTACATCTCTTATGTATTACTAAACCATTATATTCCAAGGGAAAAATAAAATAAATTTCCAGAAACCAATTAAAATTTCCAAAGACAAACTGAAAATTCTGGTTCATACCCCTCGGCTATCAATACTTTTCCAGCACTTAGGATTTTATAAATCCAACTTTTCCTTGGCTAAAACATGGTTTTAGATTCTCAAATTCGTCATGTGAACCTTTGGCTAGCTAATTAACATTTCTGGTTCGAAATCGAATTCGAATAACAGCTTCAAACATCCCAAAAATCCAGAAATCTGTCCAGCTAGTCACGGATGAACATGTATGAAGAAACTTTCTGTTTTCATTTTATTTTCTTGGTTAAAACATAGTATTACTTACTCAAATTTGACCTGTAAACACTTAGTTAACGGCTTAACATTTCCAGTACCGAATCGAGTTCGAATAACAGCCATCAACATCTACATTTCTAAAAATTATTCCAGCTTGGCTCGGATGACATGCATGTGGCAGGTTGCATTTTGATTTTATTTTTCTGGTTTAAACTAATTAATTAACTACATGCAGAGCCTAATTAACTTGTTATGAACTATCTAATCACCACAATAAGCTCGGCTTACACCAATTAAACCAGATTAAGGCTGCATTATCCAATTAACACTCGGCAAAAAGTTTTCTTTCTTATAATCAGAATCTTCTTTTCCAAAATCATCATCCGATGGTTTTAACTCAGCATGCAAAGCTTTAAACAATTTAATTGGTTAGTGATTACTTATTTAATCAACCATGCAGGCTCAGATTTTCAAAAATTATTAACTTAAGATCAACATTTCATAATCAACTCTCGGAAATCCCAAAGGTGCGCACAACAGAATTTTTTTTCTTCTCTAAGTCATCATCCAGTACATAAATTCAACATGCATGCTACTAATCACTATCATCTACCATTAATTAGCTTAACTTGGCACAGAAATTACCTCAGAAACAACTTAGCTCACACACGAAAATCTAGAAATTTTTCTTTCCTTCCTCTCGGCTTCACGCGCAGGTTTGTTGGTCCTGGTTCCTGAGTTGCGGCTGGAGTGGTGTTGTGGTGGGGTTGATTTCGGTTGGTTGGATGTGAAGGGTGCAGAACTGGAAGTGCAGAATGGTGGGACTTGCTCACGGTTTTCTCCCTCAGCTTGCGGCCCGAAGCAGAAAATTTTGCAGCTCGCGGATTGCAGCTCTCACAGTTCCACTTTGCTGCTCACAAGGTAAGTCTCTCTCTCCCTCTTTGTTCTTGGTCCGGAGCTAAGTAGAATGGTGGAGTGTGGTTTGGGATATGAAATGAAGAGGAAGAGGGATGGTGCCGCTGTTTTGAGTAGGAGATTGCGTGTTGAGATGGTTAAAATTTCTATTGGTCGGATGTGCGGTGCTTGTAATGCTGTCAGAGGGATTGTTTGGTTTTGCATGGAAATGTTGTGGTTGTATGGGCATTTAGTCTTTTCACTTTTCTTCCTAACCTCTACTTAAATCCTCAATTCTAACTTAATTCCAAAAATTATCCCCAAGTGTGATTTGAACGCCTAATTATATACTAGTATACTTAAACCATTTTTATCGAAAATTTATCGATTACACTTTAATATTAAGGTTCCTAGTAATTCCTAACATTATTTAGCGATTAAATTAGTTATCATAATTTCCAATTATTTATTCTCAAGAAATAGAGTTAGTCTAACTCGAAATTTATCGATTTAGCATAATAAAGTCAAGTGAAATAATAATTTAATACAAGTGTGTCAGTTTGCACATAAAAATTATTTTTACGCACTTATTATGAAAACAAAGAAGGATAAGACTATAATTATCGAAATTTTCACGCCTTAAGTATGTTTAGTATATTAGTATCATGTTTATCTAAAATTCATTGGTTTTCATCTTAACGCGGAAATTCCTATTAACATTTAACGTTAGCAACTAATTGGAATTAATCATTGGATTTTAAATAATTTGTTTTAAGATAGTAAGGTTATCGACTCAAGTGTCATTAATTTAGCATAATGGCAACTAAGAATTCCAACGTTTTATGCTAAGGCAGAAAATTAATCTAACTCTAAAGATATTAATTTAGTCTAGCAAAACCAAGAAATTTCATAACTTAGGAAAATTTTATTCTTTTTCACATAAACTTGTTTTTACGTACTTAATTGCAAGCAAGTAAAAATAATGCTAGAAATTATTAAGGAATAAAAGAAATGAAATTGAACTATGCACTGGCTTATATATATTTTTCAGGGTTCTCACAATTGGGGCAGCAGGCGTACGGGTATATGTGAGAACCCGTAAAACCCTAATTATTTTCCTAGGGTTTATTTCCCCTTAATTGCATGTTTTCTGCATTTTCTGGCGTAGAAATATTTTCTTAGTGAATTTTATGAGCAATTATAGTTTTAAGATGATTTTCCTAGCATTGGAGAAATTTTAGAAAATTAAGAGTAAATAGTGGACGTGGGACCCACTAGTGCGAAAAGTTTGGAAAAATTCGGCCAATAAGGTTAAGTTTTGGATACTGGAGTTAATTTATCGGGTGTTAAGAGATAAGTAGAGGATGTTATTTGGATTGGTATGAGGGGGAAACAAAGAGATAGAGATTCATTTATGAAGTGACAAGTGTCACCATTTGATTGGTTGGACACTATTCACTTTTTGACTTTTTTTACCAAGTGATTAAATATCTTAAAATTTCACAAAAATCACCATTTCTTCTCTCTCTCATGGCCGAACCTCTTGCAAGGAAAAGGAAGAAAACTTCTCCAAGTTTCAAGCTTCAAACTAGCTCAAATCTTCCAAGAAAATTACTTAAACTAGTTTCTACTCCATAAATTCCCTCTAGTTGGTGCTAGTAAGTGATTTGGTGAAATTTTTTGGAGAAGCTAAGGTGTCCACAATCCCTCTCTCTCTTGATTTCTTGGTAAGTGTTGCTTGAACACCCTACTACCTCTAATAATGGTTATATGATGCTTAGAAGTGGCTTGAGTGTTTGAAAATGTGATTTATCTCTTGATTTAGCTTGTTTTGGTGAAGTTTTTATTTTATTGGGAATTTTTCTGGTTTAATATGATCTTGATGTTGGGGGCTTGTATGATGAATTGTAATGGTTGGAAATGACTCTAGTGAGTGTGAATTGTGGTTAAATGCAATCAATTTTGGATTTGGTGTGAAAAATGGAAAGTTAGGGTTCATAAAATCCCAATTCTGTCCGGTTTTAGATCACTGGGTTAGAGGCCGAATTAGACTTTGCTTAAAACATCAAAGTTGTAGGTATTGATGTGTTGGAGGTGCCTGTAAAATTTCAGGTCATTTGGATTAATGTAGAATGAGTTATGACGAAATTACTGTAGCTGTTCTGCTTTGGACAGAATGCGAAAACTGCGATAGTAATTGGCCATTTTGACTGGTTTTGGTTTGGATTTTGAAGTTGGTGTCTTCTGATGAAATGTATTTGGATGTCTTAGCTAACTTATGCCTTTGGAATTTCGGCAGTTGGACTTGTATGGACTGAGATATACCGATTACAGTTTTCTGTGTTTTGCAAACCTGTTTTGGTGATTCTGGTTTAGTGTTTGGCATTTTTGACCTAGTTGGGCCAGGAACTGGATTGAGCGACCTTCTACATTGTTGTAGCTCTGTTTCATAGCTTCGAAACGGTGGGTCTTGCACCCCATTCGATAACCGTAGTGAAAGTGGTGTCATTACCGCATTATGAGGTCAAATACGTTTTTTTGTTAAGGCCTAAGTTAAAGCCATTTCTTAATTTCTGGTTACCTATGATGCTTATATATGCATATGAAACCTTATTGGGGTTGTGGTTGGCATTGGTTTATGACTCGTTATCGAGTCTCTTTTAGGGCTTGCTTTCATTTCGGTTGTTTCCTAGTTAATTTTTGTACTTGTACCACTTTGAGCCTAGTGAACGGCTTTTGGGAAATGAGATGAATTTTGTGTGAGATGTTGGGACTGATTTGAGGATAGAATGTAGCCTTAATGGCTGGAAAAGTAAGAGATTTAGGGGAAGTGCTGCCCGATTTTCTAGGCCGTTTGGTTCCTTTAAGTTAGGTTTGCCTTTTGGTAGAATGAAAGGCTTTTGGGTTGTTTGCGCCTAGGTTTTCATGCTACCTTTTCGTTTCCAAGAAAATCATGTTTTGCACCCTTGCATTAGTATTTATTTGGCAAGGCGTACGACGTGTAGTCAAGCCTCACATGTGCATTCTGTTTACTCGATTCTGGAAGTAAAACCTTCAATTGGTTTATTTTGATTATTTTAGGGTTTCTTGGCGATTAAGGCCAATCTGAAGTGAAACTTTTTGAAGTTGAATCGGTGAGTGTACCACTCCCCTTCATTGTTGTTTAACTTGATTTTGCTCTGCAATCTGTTTATTTGTTCGAGACGAGGGTGTACTTTATCACACTCGTTCTCTAGTCTGATCATATGCCAATTTACTATGCAAAATTTGAATCTGTTATCTATGTCTGCATCTGTTCGGATTTCTATGACCTATGAGCTCAATCCTGTGGCTAAGTTATTCGAGTCGGGCCGGCAAGGGCCTGGACGATTAGATAACGAACCATGGTAGTCTGTTCGGGGATTTTGGGTATTGAGACCCTTGATTCCAGGTATACTCGAGTATTACCATTTCTGTTCGGTTACGGTGAGCGGGCCCGGTAAAGGGGTGTTTGGTGGACGGAATTCGGTGTAAAGGGGGATCTACGGACGCGTTGGTTCTTTATACGTTGACGGAGAGTCAACCGGTTTAGATCAAGTACTGCGCTGGAAACTTGGCTCCTGAGAGCCACCCGTATCCTTCTGATTTGAATCATGGGTTCCTTTGCTTTATATCTGGCATGTGTACTTGATTTGCTAAACGTGAAATGCCATGATTTTAATGCTATCTGTTTGGTACCTCATTGAGCGCAAGCTTACCCCTTTCTGTTCCTTTTGTTTTCCTTACAGGAAAATAAACACTTTTGGTCTGGATTTGATAATCGGTTGCCGAACTGAGCTAGTTGGACATATCTTTTGTATAGCTCACTGTTTTAAAACCCTAAGTGTACTTTTGGGGGCGTTTTCTCTTTTGATTTGGCAAACCATGTGTATATATTAACTTTTGAAAACTTTTGTATGTCATTTTGATTTGTGAACGCTAAAGTTCAGATGTGAATGGTTGTTAGCTATTTCGGTTGGGTTCTGACGGGTCGGTTACTATTCATGGCCGACTCCGGATTTCATTTTTTTTATTTTGGGTTATTTTACCATTTTGACCTGGTTACGCTCGTTTGTAAGTTCCGGATCGCTATAGATAGTTCTAGTCTGTATCGTTAGTCCTGGCGAGAGCTGGGCAGGCAGTCCGCTAACCCCTTTGGTTCGCCCTAGGGGAAAGTGGGGCTGTCACAGTAGACTAAAATTTTGGACCCAAATTGTCGCATTTTTTAAAGTCCCATTCTTGGTCCTTTTTCACTTATTTTTTTAAGTAAAATCACATCTCTTATAAACTCCTTCTTCTTTCTTTTCTATCGCGAAAAATGGGGCGCGACAACTTGGCGACTCCACTGGGGACGCTAGAGAGTCCAAGCACTTGGTTTAGTTGTCTTTTCTCTTTTTAACCCTTTCACTTATCATATTTGGATGTTTACGTTGCGTATTTCTTTTACTTTTTCTTTTTCCTCATTTCTAGGATTTTTGCATTTCACACACGCGACCGTCTCTTGATATCCGTGTATGCGATGATTTGTTACTTACTTTCATTTACTTATGTTTGTATACTTCTATCGCGCTTGCATCTTGGGTGGGGGGAATATCACCTTAGAGCCTCCACACGTGTTTTAATTATAATCTCTCCCCTCAAAAGGAAGCACATCATACGTGCATGCATTGCTTTTTACCCTATTTTTATTTTTTCGTGGGCGCCATCCCACATTTCCTTGTAGGATTAGAATCGATTTCTTTAGGTATGCGGATGGTGTGCTCTACGTCCATAGCGATGCCTAAGGGATCACTCAAGCCACTGACCGAAGGTTTTGGAATTGATGATCCTTAACCTTTTGGTCTGAAGGCTTGGGAGCCTGAAACCTTATCGAGTCTAGATGCATTAGTAAGACAAATGTGAGAGCCCGTAAATTTTCTTATTTTCTAGGCGTTACTTTATTTAATTGCACGCCTTTTATGCATTTTCTTTATTAGAAAAATTTTCTAAATAATTTTTATGAGTAAATAGAGTTTTCAAGTTATTTTTCTAGTATAAATGAGTTCATGAGAATTTTGGAGCGTATACCGGACGTGGGACCCACTAGGGCGAAAAGTTTGGAAAAATTTGGCCAACTAGGTTAAGTTTTGGATACTGGAATTAATTTACCGGGTGTTAAGATATAAGTAGAGGATGCTAAGTGGATTGGTATAAGAAGGACAAAAGTTAGGCAAGTAATTAATGAGGTGACAAGCGTCACCATAGGATTGACTCTTACAAAAGACCACTATTCACCTTTTTCTATTTGACCAAATAAATCACAAAAATCACCAAAAATTCATCATTTTTCTCTTCATCTTGGCCGGCCCTCTCTCTCAAGAAAGAAAGAAAGAAAGCTCTCCAAGTTGCTTCAATCTTTGCTCCAATCTTCTAAATCAACCATTGAATTTTGTTTTTGCTCCATAGAAACACTTAAGGGAGTGATAGTGAGGTGTTGTGTGGAGTTATTTGGAAAGCTAAGAGGACTAATTGCTCTCTCTCTCTCTTGTTTCTAAGGTGAGTTGTGAAGAACCACTTTCCTTCCTCTAATGATGCCTAATTTATGATTAGTGGTGGTATGAGATGCAACTTTATGGATTATATTTTGAGTTTTGGTTGAATTGGTGAAGTTTTCTAATTATTGGTGATTTTTCTGTTTTAATATGAACATGATTGTGTGGCTATATATGATGATTGCAAATGATGTTTAAGGACTCTATGAGGTGGAAAAAGTGGTTAATTGCAAACAATTTCTGTTTTGGAAGAAATTTTGGAAAGTTAGGATTTATGATGATGACATTCTGCCCGGTTTTGTAGCTCATAGTTAGAGGCCTAATTGGCCTTGGCTTAAAACATGCAAGTTGTAGAAAATGATATTTTAGAGGTGCCTACAAAATTTCAGGTCAATCGGAGTAGCGTAGCATGAGAAAAGTCGAAATTACCCTTGTTGTCCTGGTTTTACCCGAATGTAAGAATTGCACTTGTAATTGGGTGTTTTGGTTGGTATTGCTTCGGAATTTGTTGTTGAGGTCTTCTGATGAAATGTATCCCTGTTTCTAAGCTTTCGGATGGCTTTGGAATTTCTGGATTTGGACTTAGGTAGGCTGATTTATGAGGTTTGTACTAGAATGTGGTTTGTGAAACTGTTTTTACGGGTTTTGGTGTAGTATCTTGCATTTTTGACCTGGTTGCACTTGAAAATGGGTTGAGTGACCTTCTGTAATGTTGTAGCCCTGTATTTTAGCTTCGAAATGGTGTATCATACACCTTCATCCGGTAATCGTAGTGCCTTGGGTGTCATTACCGCAAAATGATGTCAAAAAAACTGTTTTTCTGGTTTTGAGCTTAACTTTCATTTCCGGACTTTTTCCTAGCTTGAATTGTACTTGTACTACTTGGAGCTTACTGAATGGCTATTGAATGAACTTATTTTGTGTGTGCCTTTGGGAGTGATTGAGGAAAACAAAAGAAACCTTGATGGCTGGAAAAGTAAAGAGAGACAAGGGGAAGTGCTGTCCAAATGTTTGCAAGAGCTTCTGCGCAGTCTCTGGAGATTTGCTATATCTTGATGTAGAAATGTCGGAATTGAGTTGTGTTTGTTGCATTTTAAACTAGATTCATAGGGCTATAAACTGTGTAAATCTCATATCCTGTTTCTATTTGTCCAATTTATGGTGATTTTTCAAAGTTGACTGAAATCTTGTACCTGTTCTGTCCTCCACTGGATAAAGCAGCAACTTACGACTTGAATTCAACTGACTTACGTTCTGAATCTTACAATAGTGTTTTCTGGAAAGTTATAGCCCTTTGAATGTATTTTCCAACGGTATAACTTTTATTAATTTTGGACTTACAAAACTTGAGATATGATTTTTCATATAAGGTCGCGCGGAACTGGAAAAATTCTGTTTTCCTAGTATTGATCTTGCTTTCTTTATCTACTTCAAATTTGGATTTGGTCAGTCATTGTAGGAAGGGCTTTGAGGTTGTTCATGCTTTTAAGAATAATTGTTACCTTTTCACTCCGAGGTCACCTCTTTGCTTTGCATTAATGGTTCTTTTGACTAGGCATACGGCTTGTAACCGAGTCTCACTTGCGAATTCCATACTCGGTCTTGGAGTCGAGTCTTAAGTGTTTGCCTTGATTGTTCTAGGAGGTAACGACGAGTGAAGCCACACTTGGGAAGGAAACTTTTGAAATTATCCTTGTTTGATCAGGTGAGTGTACCACTCCCCTGAGTTATTGTTAAACTGGTTTTCTGTACTTGCAACTTGCTACTTGAATATCTTTCCTGACCGTTTATCTTGTATGAGATGAGAGTGTACTTTATCACACTCGTTCTCTTGCCTGTACTGAACAAACTGGAATCTATTTCTGGTACTTGTTATGTACTTGAATTTGTTACTTGCACTTGTATTCGATCGTTTGGAAGTGTGTCCACGATTGTCCTGTTAAACTTGATCGTCCTGTTAAATCTGAGCTCAACCTCATGGGGAGTTAATTAAATCGAGCCATGCAAGGGCTTGGTCGAGAAAATTGATAATCCGTGGGTGCCTATTTTTATGGAATCTTTGAGTATTGAGACTCTTGATTCCGGTATACTCGAGTATTACCATTCCTGTTTTATTTGGCGTTCGGGCCCGGTAAGGGGGTATGAATGGTGAACGGGATTCGGCGTTAAAGCGGTGTTCTACTGGACTGGTTTTGTTTAGTTGAAAGTTGACGGAGGATCAACGTAGTCGGATCAAGTACTGCAACGGGAAATTGGCTCCTGAGCGCCATCTGTATCCTTTCTATCTCAGTGTTTACATATCTCCTTAATTGGTACACCTATGTGATAATTGAGCATGAAGTTCCTTGGTCCTTGACTGTTATTATTTTTGGTACCTCATTGAGCTTATAGCTCACCCCGTTTTGTTATCCTTGTTTTCCTTACAGGAAAATCTTTTGGGAACAATGATATTTGGAAGCATGAGTTGAGCTAGATATATATTCTTTTGTATAGCTCCTCAAGAGATATAAACCTTGAATGTATTTTGATCCAACAACTCCCTTTTAATGTGTAATTTTGCAATCATGTAATTATATAAAAGTGTTTAATCATGTACATGTGTTACCCCGCTCGAACGTGTTCATTCTTTTGGCTACATGTAGTTCAATGACATTACTGAGATTTCGGACGAGTGTAGTATCCAAGTGTGAAAAGGAAACAAATAAAAATAAAAATCTGGCAGGGATTTTTACAATATTATGAGTTGGTAAGTTACATTTAACTTGGAGGTTTCCCAATCGTTTGTTTTCTTTGGTTTCTATCACGCGTGCTACAGAGTTGGGAGTGATTTGACCCCGTAGTCCCGGCGAGAGTTGGGCAGGCGGTCCGCCAAACCCTTTGGTTCGCCTTAGGGGGAGGTGGGGCTGTCACACCAAACCTCATGCATCCATATTAGAAATTACCTAAGATAGAGTCAACCTTACCCGTTTAGTAACACTAGACACGAGGGGAGGGATTTCACCCCTTTCTCTTTGCTTTTCATTCTTGTATCATTTATTGTCCCAACGTGTTATGTGTTACTTGTTGAGCTAACATCTTCTTGTTTTCTCTTTTTCTGCATACACGAACTTTAGAAATAAGAGTCCTAGCATGGTACTCGTTTAGGATAAGACCACCTTCTATATCAAGCATGTGAGAACCCGTAAAACCCTAATTATTTTCCTAGGGTTTATTTCCCCTTAATTGCATGTTTTCTGTATTTTCTGGCTTAAAAATATTTTCTGAGAGGATTTTATGAGCAATTATAGTTTTAAGATGATTTTTCTAGCATTGGTGAGTTTTTAGAAAATTAAGAATAAATATTGGACGTGGGACCCACTAGTGCGAAAAGTTCGGAAAAATTCGGCCAATAAGGTTAAGTTTCGGATACTGTTAAAAGTTTATCGGGTATTAAGAGATAAGTAGGGTGTGTGAAGTGATTGATGTGAGAGAGAAGAGAATGATAAGGATGCATTTAATAGAGTGATACATGTCACTTTCTTATTGGTTGAACTTTTAAGAATTACTATTCATTGTCTTGACTTATTTGACCAAGGGATTAAATATCCAAAATTCACCAAAAAATCACCATTTTTCTCTCCTTGTTGGCCGGCCACCTTGAGCAAGAAAGGAAGGAGATTTCTTCAATTTTCAAGCTTCTACTTGGTGCAAATCAACCAAAAACATTTGCTTCCATCCATTTCACTCCATAAAATCCTATCTTCTAGTGTTAGTGAGTGTAGAGGTGAACTTTGTTTGAAGGATTAAGGTGCCCAACATCCTCCTCTCTCTTGGTTCTTGGTAAGTGAAGCTTGAAACACCTTACTACCTCTAATGATACTTATTTTGTGCTTAATGGGGGGCATGAGAGAAGGAATATATGATTTGTTTCTTGATTTGGTTTGTTTTGGTGAAGTTTTCCATTTTATGATGATTTTTCTGGTTTAATAGGATTATGATGGTGTGGTTGTTGGTGATGATTGGCAATGGACTAAAATGACTCTAGTGGGTGTGAAAGGTGGATAAATGCAACCAATTTTGGATTTGGTGTGAAAATTGAAAAGTTAGGGTTCTTAAATCCCAATTCTGTCCGGTTTTAGATCACTGGGTTAGAGGCCGAATTAGACTTTGCTCAAAACATGAAAGTTGTAGGTATTGGTGTGATTGAGATGCCTGTAAAATTTAAGGTCATTTGGATTAATGTAGAATGAGTTATGATGAAATTACTGTAGCTGTTCTGCTTTGGACAGAATGCGAAAACTGCGATAGTAATTGGCCATTTTGACTGGAATTGGTTTGGATTTTGGAGTTGGTGTCTTCTGATGAAATGTAGCTGAGTGTCTTAGCTAACATATGCCTTTGGAATTTCGGCATTTGGACTGGTATGGACTGAGATATACCGATTACAGTTTTTTTTGTGTTTTGCGAACCTGTTTGAGGAATTCTGGGTTAGTATTTGGCATATTTGACCTAGTTGTGTTACGAACTGGATTGAGTGGTCTTCTACATTATTGTAGCCCTGTTTCATAGCTTCGAAACGGTGGGTCTTACACCCCCATCCGATAACCGTAGAGAATTTGACGCCATTACCGCATAATGAGTGTAAAACAGTTTTCTATTTGGGGGCCAAGACTAAGGCCATTTTCTAATTTCTGGTTTGCTATTATGCTCATTTATGTATATGAAACCCTATTGGGGTTGTGTTTAGCGTTGCTATATGACTCGTTATCGAGTCTCATTGTATGTGTTATATGTTCTAGGGCTTGAAGGTAGTGCACGACGGCTTGGTGATCGTGGTACATGAAATACCACTTACTTGCTTGGTGAGTATACCACTCACTAAATTGTTACTATGTGGCTTTGTTAAATGATATGTGATGCCTTGATGGCTTACCTGAATATTGAAATTGATTAAGGTGAGGGTGTACTTGACCGCCCTCACCTCTTTTGATATTGTCACTGAATGGCTACCGTTTTATTGCATTACTGAACTTGCTATATTGGTTGGTAAACCCCATTTCATGGATACTGAATTGATGTCGTTTGGACGATGTCCAACGGCCTTACTGCATTACTGAGCTCAACCCCGTTTGGTAGTCAATTGGATCGAGCCGACGAGGGCTTGGTCGTGAAGATTGAATTGCCACGGGGACTGTACTGAGGGACCTTGTAGTAATGAGACTCTTGGTTCCGGTATACTCGAGTATTACCAAAAGCTACTGAATTGGAGTGCGGGCCCGGTTGGGGTATGATAGGTGGAAGGAATGGAAGTAAAGTGTGGTCTACGGTTTGGTACTTTTAACATTGACGGAGGGTCAATGGGGTTGGATCAAGATTACAAGCGTGGAATTGGGCTCTTGAGAGCCGACCGTATCCTTTTACCGTTTTGCTTCGTTGCTTATTTGTGCACTTTAAATCAAAGTTCATTCTTATATGACTTTGATTGCTTACTGGGTGGTATACCACTGGGCTTTAGCTCATTCCGTGTCATTTGTTTTCCTTACAGGAAAATGAACACTTTTGGAAAGATTTTGATAGTTGGATGACAAGTTGAGCTCTTGTACATGTAATTTTGTTTAGCTCCTTGAGGGTGATAACCCTAAGTGTATAGCTTTCTTTAATGAAGGGCTTGTGTTGGCCTAAATGTATTGGTAGGAACTAATGGGATCGCTTGTACGCCATTTGGCTTGTAAATGTTGTTTTTAATGTATATATATGCTTGGCTGTGATTTGGATGAATTTCGGATCAAGACGACTTCAAACGAAAACGGGAAAAATTTTGGCGTGGATGAACAGTACCAAATCCGGCCAGGAATCCGGCCAGAAACTGGCCGGATTGAAGGCCGGATTGGCCTTGGAAAAAAAAGAATCCGGCCAGTTGCTCTCTGGCCGGTATCCGGCCAGACAATCCGGCCGGAATCTTGGCCGGATTGCTGGCCGGATTGCATGGGGTTTTGGAAAAAATTTGGATTGCTCTCGGCCTTGTATCCGGCCGAGAATCCGGCCGGATTCTGACGTGGCCTGCACTATTCATTTTGGCTTCGATTTTCGTTTTTTTTAATTTTGTGATTTTGGTTTGTTTGCGCGCAAAGGTATGTTCCGGAACGTTATAGATTGACGTAAACTGTACCGTTAGTCCTGGCGAGAGCTGGGCAGGCAGTCCGCTAACCCCTTTGGTTCGCCTTAGGGGAAGGTGGGGCTGTCACAAAGCATGTTTAAATTTTAGTTAATTACATGCATATATGTACTGCACATCATTTTAGACTTATCTCGGCATTTAAATGAGGCACTTTTAGGTCATATTTCAATTATTTCATCGTATATATGCTTTAATAAATTGTCATCATGCATTAACCATAGAGGGAATGCCGCATAGGGAATCCCACGGTAGGAATAAGCCACCTTTTGTCTTGGATAGGTAATCCAATGAGACTTGCATGTTTACAATTTTGTATTACCTAAGGGGTAAAATCCCGAGGTAAGGTACTAAAAGTGAAATTCCTCCACAGATGGCTCCGTGCAGAATGCTGAACCAGATACCTCGGGAACTAACAAACTGGAAAAATAATATGACATATGAGGTGAAAAGACTGTTCAAGTATGTGGGACATTTACCGAGTCTTCTAAGCATAACCCCAAATGTTGCAATCATTCAAGCTCTACTCGGGTACTGGGATCCAGAAGGTTCTATTTTTCAATTCGGTGAATGCGAACTAACGCCAGCTTTAGAAGAAATAGAAGGATTATTGCAGATACCTGGGAAAGGTTATCCTATGATATATCCAACTAGTGGAACAAGGGAACAGTTTTATAGGTTTTTGGGATTAAGACAAGCTAGCATGAACCAACATCCGGATGCGAGATCATGTCCGTTAGAGTTTCTGTATGAACGATTTGGAGAAAGAGGGTCCTATGAACAGTACCGAACCGATTTTTTTATAAGTAAAGAGCAATGGGTAGAGAAATGAGTGCAAGCGTTTGGATTAGCTTTGATCAATCTGTTGTTTCTCCTGCAAAAGCATGGAAAGATCGTATTTTTCACTATCAACATGGTTCAGAGCCTATTTTTGGGAATTAATGGAATGAACCCCCTACCTTGGTACCTGTAATCATTGCCGACATCTTCACGGCCGCTACTGAATGTCAAAAGAAGAGTGGTTTCTTTTATGGGTCAAATTTGATACTTCAAATGTGGGTAATGGAGCATCTAGCGAAGAGAACGCTCAATCCTTTGGGATCTTGTCTCCCCACAGAGAATTGGATCGAATCACACCGAGAAAGGGTCAAAAAGTATTATCGAATTGCATTTTCGAGTCAGTTTATTCAAGAGTTCGATAGCTTGACACCTGAGAAAATACAATGGATTTTGGATTGGACAAAAGTTAGGGATCCGGTTTTCACGACTACCCAACACAGTTTTATCCCTCTAGCAGGCACCAATGGATTGGTCGCGTATGTTCCGCAACGAGTCATGAGGTAATTTGGTATCTGCAAAGAATTCCGATGATACAAGGGATTGAAAATATCAGACTCAACACAGTTACTGAAAGTATTTTAGTGTCGCTTGAAGGAAAACATTATCCTGCTACCGCCAAATTACAGTTTTCTTGTACCAACAACATGGCTGAGTATGAAGTTTATATTTTTGGATTGAAAATGACATTGAACATGGAGATCAAAGACCTGATAGCATTCAGTGATTCTGATTTACTTGTGCACCAGACGCTTAAGCAGTGGGTAACTCGGGATTCAAAAATTATGTTGTATCATTATAACTTGCTTAGTTTGGCCAGCAAATTCAGGAATTTGGAACTCAGACATATTCCCCGCACTCATAATGCCTTTGCTGATGCTTTAGCTATTCTGTCTTCGATGATCCAACATCCCGATGAACTGGTGATTGAACCTATATAGATTCAACTTCAGAATAGGCCAACGCATTGTCTGATTACGGAAAGGGTCACTGATGATCGCTCATGGTACAATGATATTAAGGAATTCATGAAAACTGGATCCTACCCTCCTGATACTGATTCTGTTGCAAAAAGTTTCTTACGCAGAATATCATCAAGATTCTTCTTGAATGGAGAAGTGCTATACAAGAAAACATCTGATTTGGGCCTTCTAAAATGCATCAATGAAGAGGAAGGCGGTTATATGATGAAAGAAGTACATAGTGGGGTTTGTGGGTCACACATGAATGGGCATCTACTGGCTAAGAAGATCATAAGAACAGGATATTTTTGGCTTACCATGGAGCATGACTGAGTAGATTTTGTTAGAAAGTGTGTTAAGTGTCAAATGCATGGTGATGTTATACGTGCTCCTCCTATAGAATTGCATAGTATGACTGCTCCATGGCCATGTTCGATCTGGGGAATGAATGTGATCGGAACTATTGATCCTCCTGCTTGAAATGGTCATCGATTCATTTTAGTGGCGATTGAATATTTCACCAAGTGGGTTGAGACCGCGTCCTATAAGCATGTGACTAAGAAAGTGGTGTCGGATTTCTTGAGAAATAATATCATCTGTCGTTTTGAGGTACCAGAGACGTTGATAATTGATAATGCCAAAAACCTCAACAATGATATGGTGGATATTATATGAACAGTTCAAGATCAGACATCGAAATTCTGCCATTTATAGGCTTCAGATGAATGGAGCCGTCGAAGCCGCAAATAAGAATTTGAAGAAAATCATTCGTAAGATGACTGAAGCACACCGGGATTGGCATGAGAAGCTGCCTTACGCATTGATGGCCTACAGAACTACTATCAGAACTTCTACTGGTGCAACTCCTTACTCTCTTATGTATAGAATGAAAACAATACTACCTGCAGAAGTTGAAATTCCTTCCTTACGCATTCTGATGGAAGCTCAGATAGAAGAAACTGAATGGGTCGAAAAATGTCAGGAGCAGTTGTTTTTGATTGATGAAAAGAGGTTGAATGCCATCTGCCATGGACAATGTTATCAGCAATGAATGGCTTGGGCTTATAACAAAAAGTCAAGCCCCGTTTGTTTGACGTTGGAGATAATTCCAATGCAAGATGAGGCTAAAGGGAAGTTTGCTCCCACTTGGCAAGCACCATTCATTGTTAAGAAAGTGCTATCCGGAGGAGCGCTTATTCTTATGGAATGGACGGTCAAGTTTTTTCCCAACCAATCAATGCAGACATGTGCAAAAAGTTTTTCATTTGATTATTAAAAAAAAATTTTAAAATACTGCAAGAGATGGATTTCGGCATACTTCCTCTCATTTTTCCATTTCGATATTCTATCCCTAATTTTTCTTCTTTCCTTTTGATTTTTCATAACCATTTTCCTTTTCGCTTGGCAGTCCCTTAAGATCACTAACCCCATACTGGGGCAATTTGTTTCTAAAAAAAACAAAAATAAAAAGAAAATAGAAAAAAAAAAGAAAATATAGATTCTGTCAGAATTAAACTGGGGCAAATTTTATCTCTTTCTCACCCTAGATCGAGGTAAGTTTTGAAAGAATGCTATCTCAAATTATTGCAAACCCATCATATGATCCGCTGTCAAGCCTTTCAAGCCTTAACCTTTCCTTTGTCGAATTTCACCTTTTGCAGTATTTTGAAAAAAAAATTTTTTAATCAACTAGCAAATGATGTAAATACAAACTTTTCTGAAACATGTCAGAGAAGATTGTCTCACTGATGCTACTCATTATCAGAGTATGACTGCAGTGATACAGTTGGGGTTAAAATTGTCTTGTCTATGTCTCTAGGTGAAAACCTGAAAGGACACCTTCTAAAAAAAAAAGAGTCAAAAAAAAAGAGAAGAAAAAGAGAAAAAGAAAAGAAAAGAAAAAAAGGGAAAAACAAAACAAGAAGAAAAAGAAAAAATAAGAAAAGGGGTGGGGATAACCTTAGTGAAAATCCGAAAGGGCGCTGAGGTAGGGTTTTGGAGTATAAGAGAATCAGCAACAGAGAAGAAGATGTTGAGGTTTGAAAGCTGGTGACTATGTTGATTTGGGTCTCTTTCATACTGTTGTTCTTTTGCCGACAATGAATTCCAAAATGGATGACTACGAAAGGGTCAGATGGAGCATTTTTCCTCATCAAAGGCCATCCTCTAAATACGAATCCAAATTTTGATCCTTGGGCCTATATTCAAAAATTCAACAATTTTGTTTTACTATTCTATTTGCTATTTCATTTATTTATTGTGTATCATTGTCTATTTCATATTAGCATTATTGCATGATGAATACTACTTTTTTTTAATTGTTTATATTTTTTCATTTTTTGGGTCTTACTCAAAAAACAATCCCTTATAATTTATCCCAAAGAAGTCATGAAATCGAAGGTCATGTAATAATAAAGTATGGTCGATTGACATTTAGCAGTTGCAAAGATTCTGAAGGGGGTTATCGACTGAACCTAAGGGAGCGATTTGTTGATACTGAAACTCATGTTTACATGGTTCTCAAGGCGAAGGGATCACATGGTGGTGGCAGTATTTTCATCACAACTGTTTCGTTTTCTTCCTTTTTTGCAGGAAAATTATGTGACACAATACTAGTTTAATTAAGCATGATTCACACTGAGGCAAACGGTAGAAGGATTGAGCTCCAAGTGTTGCTATACATTTTCGAAAAAATCATTATTCGCTTTCTTTTAAAGTTTGAAAAATCAAAAGAGTTGCAAGTCCACCAAGTAAGTTTTCTTGGTTTATTACTTTTTAAGCAACATGCATTCTGATCCTTCAGTTCGATTGCATAGAATTTGTGTTTTCATTTCGACTGTTTTTGTTTTCGTTGGGCATGGGTCTTATCCCTCCAACCTCAGCAGGCTCGGGTTTTATCCCACTAACCGTTTTTATTTTTGTTGGGCATGGGTCTTATCCCTTCAACCTCGGCAGGCTCGGGTTTTATCCCACTGACCGTTTTTATTTTCGTTAGGCATGGGTTTTATCCCTCCAACCTCGGCAGGCTAGGGTTTTATCCCACTGACCGTTTTTATTTTCGTTGGGCTGGGTCTTATCCTTCCAACCTCGGCAGGCTCGGGTTTTATCCCACTGACCGTTTTTATTTTCGTTGGGCATGAATTTTATCCCTTCAACCTCGGCAGGCTCTAGTTTTATCCCACTGACCATTTTTATTTTCGTTGGGCATGTGTTTTATCTTTCCAACCTCGGCAGGCTTGGATTTTATCCCACTGACTGTTTTTCTTCATTATTTGATTAATAATTGTGCCGTATCATTCATTTTGTATTTCATGTTTAGAAGTTCTGAGAGTTCAAACTTTTTCAATTTTTGTAAATATCACAGATTGTCAATGTACTTATTTCATTGGGTTTCACGTGTATTCGAACTACGTTTGACCTGATTCCCAGGGCGGGATACGTAGGCAACTCTACATGAGTCCGATCACGTTTTCTGCAATATGACTACATCCTTTTGCTCAATAATTATAGCCAAGTGTTGGCTTGTTGTTTTAACTTAGGTGTAGTTAAAAGAAACAGAATAGCCATTTTTGGTGTCTACGTCTTTGTCTTGAATTTCTTTGAAACCCTAGACAAAGAGAGGTAAGCTGTAGACACCAAATTTTTGTCAAATTTTATGTTTTCTTGAATATTTCTATTTGATAAGTCATTTATTTTTCTGCATTTTTAAGTATATTTTGTAGATTTATCTTTTAAAAAAAAAAAGAAGAGGAAAAGTCAAAAAAAATAATAAATTAAAAAAATTAAAAAAAATCAAATCAAAATCAAATTATTACTGAACTTACACATTTTCATCATTTTCTGTACCAAAACCCCTATCAACCCATTCTACACTCAACTCCCATGGGCTTTTCTTTTCATTTGGCAGAAGCCATCATTTTGAAGGAAACCAAACCCATTTGACTCCCTCTTAGCCATGAGTTTTTGGCTTTGCCAACACTCAACATTTTGCAGAGGAGAAAACACACACAAAAAGCTACTTTGGCTACAAATTTCCTCCCTCAGCTCTCTCTGGAAAAATCAGACAGGCCACAAAAAAAAAAAAGCTCTCCACTCTTCCTCCCCCAAAAATACATCCCTCGGCTCTCTCTAGTTTCAGG
Organism: Coffea arabica; assembly: GCF_036785885.1. NCBI lineage: Eukaryota > Viridiplantae > Streptophyta > Magnoliopsida > Gentianales > Rubiaceae > Coffea > Coffea arabica. Next base: position 43,339,488 of record NC_092320.1, on the reverse strand, counting down.
AGACCAGAAGGCAAGCCAGCAAAAAGAAAAGGAGCTCTCCACTTTGGCTTTCCTGAAGCTCTCAACGGATAGAAAAGACCAGACGAAAGAAACCTTGGGAGTCAGGGAGATACGCTCAAGGCGTGGAAATTGTATCAAACATTTTGATCAAGGGATTACCACCTACATTGAGGTATTTTTTTTTTAGTTTTTTTTCATCATATTACATCCATGTTTCAATGTCTGATTTCTCCTGCTTTTGCTGTTTATTTATTGTGGTTGTTGCATATTAATTTCGTTTGTTTGCTGGTTTTTATTTTTGTTGTTATATTGTTGGAATTTGGGAAATGGCATGAACTAGATTGAGGAAAAGGAAATGTGTTTTTTGTGAATGCATGTTAATTGTTTGAAAAAATGCCAAAATAAAAAAAATAAATTTTAGAAACTGTTTTGCCTTAATGTAGTCTTTTGTTGTTGTTTTCTTGTTAGCTAAGTTTATAGTTGTAATGTAAAGATTATAAGGAGTATTGTAATATATTTTTATGAATTTTTGGTGAAGGTTTAAAGGTCTAAAAATAATAAAAAAATGCAGCTGTTTTTCGGCCATTTGGCCACTTTTCTTTCTTTTTTTGTAAAAACTAACTTCAAAACGGAATCTATGCGAAAAATCGAGTTGGGGTGTGTATTTTGATAAATTTTGGTGACCAGAGAGGTCGCCGGCGACTGCCGCCGGAGGTGGCGGCGACGGCGGCGCCACCTGCGGCCACCATGGCCGCCAACTGAAGTAAGCCTCAGATGGTCAGAGAAGGAGGAGGAACGAACGGGGAAGAAAGAAAAGAAAGAAGAAGAAGAAGAGAAGAAAAAGAAAAGAAAGAAAAATGGTTTGGGCTAATTTTTTGTAGTGGGCTTGTTTTTTTTTAGTTGGGTTTTGACTTGGGTTCTGGTTTATCTTTTGGGTTTTCCGTTGGGCTAAGAGGTTGGAGCCCATGTATTTTGGCTGGGTTTGAGTGATAAAAGACGGGCTGGCCTGTGTGTTTTGACTTAGGCGTTCAGCTGGGCTTAGGTAGGTTCGGCCCAAGTAAAATAAAAAGGGAGGCCCGATGCCCTTTTCTTGCCCAAATCAGAAACGAACTTGCACTTTAGCCCCTAATTTTTGGAGTAGTTTCACCGTGGCCCAAAACATTTTAAATTTCTTTCACTTGAGTCCTTAAATTAATTGCACTTTGGCCTCTAAGTTTTATCTTTCATTTAATTTTGACCCCTAAACTTTGAAAAATATAATTTTTGTCCCCAAAAGTTTTCAATTTTTGCAATTTAGTCTCTGGTGAGTTTTGTCTCTCTTCATTATAATTGTTACTTTTCTTTAATAGCTAATTATGTTTCTTTTGAGTATATTTAACTTGTAATTTTAGATGTTCTTAAATTTCCTTACATTTGATATGTTAAGGTTAATTTAGTATTTTCTATCATTATTATTATTTTTAATTAAATTGGTGCCATGAATCTTTTGTTCATTTTGAGTATAAATAGGGCAATTTGACTCCCATTTAGTCATCGCTTCAAAAGGGAGGTACCCCTATTATTATTTCAATGTTAACTACGTGCTCTTATGTGCTCCTACGTGCTCCTATGTGTTTATATATTTTTATATGTTTTGTTTATTTGATTTGAATGTTCATTTAAATTTTCTTATGTTTGTTTAGTTAATTTTATAGTTATTTGAGAGGCATTTAAATACCTCAACAATGTAATAGATAGGATAATTAAATTTGTTTTATTATATTTTTTCCTTTTAGAGTTGTAGTTAGGCTCCCCGATGTAATAGGTAGGTTGTGTGTTATGTGCCTTACCCGCTTTCCTTAGGATTTTTTTTTGCATCTAGATATTATATTTACGTGTTATGTGTTACGTGCTCTTATGTGCTTATTTGTTTTAATTTATGCTTTATTTGTTTTACTATGTACTATTAATGCATGACGTCACCACACTAATTCAACGCTAGTTGTGGCTTCTCCATCCGCTTATTTGCTAGTCCAACGCTAGATTTTTAGAAATGGGCTAGTCCAACACTAGACCCTTTAGGTTGTCTTGCGCTAGATTTATCTTTGTGTGCTATTTACTACATTTTCACGCATATTTTCATTTTTAGGATTTTTTTTCATTTGCATGATATTCCATATTATATTATCCCCTATCCTCTATATGTGTTAATCATGTCATTTAGAATTGAATTTCATTTAGGACATTGTATAATAAGTTAGCTTATTTGCTTGTGCATATTAGGAGAATTATTTTTCAAACATGGGAAATGAGTGATTATAACTTTTTAGTTTAAATACCCCGTTAATCCCTATATAAGAAAATTATGTCACGAGTTTTTGCCTACCTTTTATATTGCATTCATTTTTCTTTGATCACTTATATCTATGTATATAATTTAATTTAATTTCTTTTCTTTTATTTTTATCATTTGCATACTCGTGGCACCTTCAAGGAATTATTTTGCCCTTTGCAATTAATGCAATTGGTTCAATTAAATCCTTGAATGAACATTTTGTCCTTTTCGATATTTTTATAAATTTAGATTTGCATTCATATAGGAAACATCCAAATATGATAAAATTAAGGGTTAGATTAGGAAAATTTTGACTAAACCTCGCAACTAGTTTAGACTAGGTTGAAAGGGTGCCTTAGGTTTGAGTTAATCGAACCTTTGCCTTCCCTTTCTTCAACCGTGACTCCCGAATTCATTTTCTCTTGTTTTCAAAGATCTGGAGTTGTCAAAAAGGGTTTTATTTTATTTTACTTTATTTTTGGGTGACTTGATACACCAAAACTCAATACCAAGTGACGACTCCTATTTTTCTTAAAAACCCTTTTAGACTAAATTTTGGACCCAAATTGTCGCATTTTTTTTAAATCCCATTCTAGGTCCTTTTTCACTTGTTTTAAAATAAAATCACATCTTTTTATAAATTCCTTTTATTTTCCATCGTGAAAAATGGAGCACGACAGTCCAGCATTTTGATAACCTTTTGTCCATCTCCTTCTAGAACAAAATCTTATTGAAATCCAAATCATGTAATAAATGAATAGCATATTTGTCTCCATCAATTGAACACTCTACTTTGGCTCTTGTCGATTTATTTTTATGTCTAAGATGCTTAATCAGTGTTATCTAGGCATCAGAAGGATCAAAATAGTCTAGTAAACATATTTATAATAATTCGTCCTTTTTCAATCATTTGCATTCTACAGAATAATGTAGAGTTAATTATTGTTGTGCTGCAATTAAGCATTTAATTTAGTTTTAATGACAAAATAAAAGACGAAAACATCAAATATATCAGAGAGATTCGGATCTATTGTCATTTTCAGATGGTATAAACCACCTATTGATTCGTTGTTGTGCAATCAATACCTGCAAACCAAAGTAAGAATTTTATTAAACTAACTATCAAAAGTGGAGAATTAAAAAGGAACAAATTGGACAATGAAATACCTGTCGATCCCAATCTGTCCTCAATGTGATTACAATAAGTACAATGGTTTGGACTAGCGTACCAATTAGCATTCCAATCCAAACACCCTACAAAATGAACTTCAATTTGTCACATTCGTTTACACAGGTGAGGAAGAAACAGCGAAGCAAAAAGGTGGAGAACACGAAAGTGTTTAGCAAAAACAATTGCTTTTACTTATCTGGTTCTTTTTTATTTAGAAATTTTATTTGGTGTATAAGTCGAGTAGATTCTAATTCAGAGAGAAAAAAATTAGAGACCCCTAATATTTTGAGACCTTGATCCAATGACAAGATTTAGCGATTGATGCAACAGCACGAATGGTACTCACCTTCTTAGTTTCATTCAATGTAATTTAATGTACCTATTAAAAATGGGGATTGCCTGTCTAAGATTATTTTGAATAAAGGGATAACTTTAGAAACCTCCTATAAGGTTTCTAACAATTTCACTAGCCTCCCTTGAAGTTTACAAAATTTCACAAACCAAAAAGAGATGAAGGTTTTGATAACAAAATTAGTCCAATAAGAAAAAGTAACATTAAAAAAATATTTTAAGAAAAGAGATGAAATTTTATTTCATAAATACCCTTATGCATGTATATAAGTTGTATTAGTAACAGAATAAAAATAATTAAAAATTAAAAACAACTAATATACATATTTCACCACTCAAAAAGTTTATATTCAATAAATTAGACAACATAAATAAGCAACAAAACTATATTAATCATCAAAAGATTCAGCAAAACAGACTATTTATATCTTTTGATATGATGTTTACTATGATTCTTGTGATTTTGAACAGAAAATTTTTTTCAAAATTTACCTTTCTTTTCTCTCCTTTCTCCTTTATTAATATCTAACGATTAAGTAATCAGAGCACTAATTAATTATTAATAACTAATTAATGAAAATAACTGTTAAAAATTTCTTTAATGATGAACGATGACTTGTAATTATAAAATAACATCAATTGATACTATTTTGTTATAGATAGAATTTGACAATGACCAAAAAATCAGTTGTACACAATGTGGAAAGAAGAATTTTGGTAAAAGAAAAAAATATAGGGCAAAACAAGATTGTTCATGAGGATATTTTCTTTGAAACTCTTAAAATTGTGACAGTTGTAAAATAATTTCGTGGAAGTAAAGGAGAAAAGAGGGAAAAGAAAGGCAAAATTTAAAAATTTTTCTATTCAAAATCACAAAAATCATAACAAACATCATGTAAAAAGAGATGCCTAATCTGCTTTGTTAAATTTCGTGATCATTAGTATAATTTTATTACTTATTTGTATGTCTAATATATTAAATATGAACTTTTGGAACGGTAAAATGTTTGTATCAATTGTTTCTAATTTTTAATTATTTTTATTTTTTTACTAATACAACTTATATATATGCCTAAGGGGCATTTATGAAATAAAAGTTCATATCTCTTCTTAAAGTACTTTTTTAATGTTGCTTTTTCTAATTGAACTAATTTTGTTAGCAAAACCTTAACCTCATGAAAGATTTGTGTAATTTTGCAAACTTCAGGGAAAACTAGTGAAATTGTCAAAAACCTCAAAGGAGGTTTCTAAAATTATCCCTTGAATGTATCCCACCACTTGTAAGCTTGTCCTTTATACTCCACTCATTGTTATAAAAGAATACAAGAAACAAACCAAAAATCAACAAACTGATCCTTCCATTTATCTAGTGCTGTAACTAAGAATGGGTACCAAAATAGAACTTACTTGTACTTGCAATTTAATAACGTAACCAAGCACCACTCCAATGGGTATGCCTAGCAAATAATAGCAACCCACGTTGACACATGCCACAGTTCCCTGCCATCCAGCCCCCACAGCAACCCCTTGAAAAAGGAAGAATTATTTCATATAGTATCATTTATATTAAAAAAAAAATAGAAAACTTGCTTTTTCTTTTTTGGTAATTTCTTTTGAGATGTTAAAACTTAAAATTCACAAGGTCACAACATCTTTAGAGCAATCTGGCGGAACCAGAACCATCTTGATTTTTTCATTTTACTCTTTCTATAACTGATAACAACCATCAATATGACAGATAAAAAAAACAAGCTTACCAGAAAGAACCGGTTGAACACTGTTCAGAAGTATGGAAAATGCTAACAATGGCGATAACTGACCAACTGCTACAGCCACATCAGGACTTGTGGTGAATATGTAAGATACACGTTCTCGAAAGAAGAGAAAGAATATGAATAGCACAAATCCAATGGCCAAAGATGTCAGAACCGAAAACCATATGGAGAACTTTGCTGCTTTAGCGCTCCCCCTTCCAAGTTCATTCGCAACTCGTACACTAGATATGTGAGGAGGGTAAATGATTAGTAGTCTTTAGGATGTACTGTTACGGAGAACAGAATGGAACATTATGTGATTCATCATCAAGAGAAACAAAATAAGTCAAAAAAGTGCTGTAAGTTACAGGCACTGTGAAAGCCCGCTTAGGCTTTAGCAAATCATATCACTTTTATGACTTATTTAATGTTGAAAGAAAAGAGCTCAATGCATATGCAAACTTGTAGCGGAATTACCTTGCTGCAGCCATGAAGCCAAGAGAAATCATCATCTCCCAGCCACTAATATTTAGGCTGCAAAAGGAAAACATTTTTTGCTGGTTTGATAAACTAGAACTTGACGCAAGTACGGAAAGGAGAGAATTTTAAGAAAGAGGAAGAAATCAATACCAAATAGAAAGAGCATCAATTGCAACCTCTGCATTCTTCATGTTTCCAGTGAGAAGAATCAATATGGTGTTGTACCACAGCTCGAGACTGCATAGAAGGTCCAAAAATTATACAAGTAAAACGTCTAAGAAGGAAATACCTATATGTCAATTACGAAAGAAGGTATTTTTCATGTTTGCATAAGAATAGTTTGCACACTGGATTAAAACTTTCACCCTGCTATAAGAAAGATTACTGTGTTTCCAATATTTTCACATCAAAACAGATGGAAGATGAAAATGAGGAATAACCGTTTCCCCAACTAGATCCACTCATATAAAATCTGCTCAATTGGTACTTTAATGATGCAGATTTTGCAACACAACTTTGCTTCACATGGTGAGGCAATAACAAAAGTTTATTGCCATCCAAAATGGCAAGCAACAAGCTTGGCTTACACTGCTTGATTACCGATGTGACACATCATGAACAGATTTATTATTCTTCCACACAAAAATTTTGCTTCTTTAAACAAGGTTGAAATTTCCCAAAGAGATTCCTCAAGCAATGATTTAATAAAGAGCTCTTTTTTTTTTTTTTAAAGCATTGGCACCACTTTCTTTCGTTGTCACAGTAGGTGCAAATCTTCCAAGATGCTAGAGTTTTTAAGAGTGTAACCAAAGAATTATCTTACCATACCATTGCACCAGATGATAATGAAAGCTTAATAATTGGCAAGAGATCTTTGAAAGCCAAGGATGAAAGACCTTTCCATGTTTCCCGGCAGCCTCCGCAAAGAACAAACAGAAGTTGGCCAACATTGGGAAGCCAAAAAGCCAAGATTGTAGAAATCATGGCACCAGGAATTCCATATTTGTATTTCACTGTTAAAAGCCATGAGAGAAGCACGTGGATTGATAGAGAAAAGGCTGCAACATATGCAATAATCATGTTCTTGCTTTGTGCTTGGAGGAACATTTGGCAGGTAAATGATACACCGAATGCATAGAGCACAGGAATTAACCAGTCAGCAATAGTTCCTGCCACTTCTGAAATAGCTTCTTCCTGTCCTAAAGCTCTTAAAATTGGGGCAGTGAAAATGAAAATTGGTAGAAGCACAGTTGATGTCACAGATAAGACAATCCACGACCTTTGCAGATAGACTCCAAGCATATGATATTGCTTTCCCCCATAGGCTTGCCCACAAAGAGTTTCCAATCCACTAGCCATGCCCAGCTGTATATTCAAATTTGGCATACAGAAGAAAAGAAACCTTAAATACCACTTCAGTTTACATGTTCCAAAGTATTGCACTAGCCTGATCTATGGAAACTCCACTGCTCAATTTAAATTTTACAATATCACCAAAACCACCACCTTAGAAATGCGTAAAAAGGTGCATACTAAAAATAAACAATGGTTTTGATATGCAAAAATTCGAAATTTTTTTAGGAAGGGGATTGTGTTGACATATTAAATTAAGCTTAAAAAATAGAAGTTTTTGTATTCTTCTTTAGTAGTGTTTTAGTCAAATCAAGTTTTTAATAGTTTTGTCAGAGGCAAGTTATAGTAGTTTTATTATTATTATTATTATTATTATTTCACTTAGAGGTATCCCAACCTCTCGGCCAGACTAATCCTCCAAGTCTGTGTAGAGTTTTACCCTAATGATACACAGTGAGGTAGCACACACAGGACCTGCTGGTAACTACTAGGCTATGGAACCAGTTGACCTATCCGCTAGGGGCAGTGGTTTTATTATTTAGAAATTGGTATTTTATTAGGAAATTCTATTGGTTGCAAGACTTGTTTGTCAAGTCATCTAATGTATAAATAGGGAGTTTTATTATTGTTAGTTGAGAATAGTAAAATTTGAGAGCCAAGTTATAATGGTATAATATTGATATTTATTCCTCTCTTGTATGTGCGTAAATTGTCTCCCCATATATATTGATTCTATGAAATTTATCTCGAAATTTATCTCCTATAGCTTTTTGGTGGAATTTTTTTGGGTTCTACATCTAGGATCAGAGCCTATGAATATTGAAGAAATTGATTATGGAGTGCCTATGAATATTGAAGAATTGGCCTGATTACGAAATTAATCCTACACGTTTTGCTATAAGAGAGTTGGCGCACAAGGTTATATTAGAAGAAGTCAGTTGATTGAGTTAGACCATAAATTTGGTCAGGGATTAACCAATTGTGAAAATTGGACCATAAGATTGATTCAAAAATTGTTAAATTGATTGTTATTATGAAGACAGAGATCAGAGAAAAGTCTTGTCAGTTGAATTGTAATTACAAAAATTACAAAGTGATGAGTTGTCAATAAATTGACATCAAATTGTGTGAAGAAAAACAGTCTATTCAGGTGCATGGATTATTGCAACGAAAAAAAGTAAATGAAAAACTAGTATAGAGTGACATTGACTGAATTTGCAAGGAAGATTAATGTTGGTGATTGTATCAAATCTAATCCTAGAGAGAACTTGATTTAAAGGACCAATGTTGGCATTTTAAATCAAGTCTAAAAATAGAAGTTTCTGTATTGTTATTTAACAGTGTTTTAATCAAATCAAGTTTTTTACTTGTTTGTTAGAGTTAAGTTATAATAGTTTTATTATTTAAAAATCAATATTTTATTAGAAAATTTTTTGTAGTTGTAAGATTTGTTTGCCAAGTCATCTAATTTTAAGGAGTCTTATTCTTATCAATTGAGAAGAGTGAAATTTGAGAGTCTTGTTATTATATATGATTGATATTCATTCCCCTTTCTCCCACATATTTGTGTATGTATATAAATTGCCTCTCCATATACATAAATTTATCTCCTATATCTTTTTGGTAGAATTTTTGGATGCTGCAGGTTGCACAAGAATGTCATACAGTGAGCTGACCGACAACCTGTTGGGTATTTCACTACTGCATTCATCAGGGTATGTTTTTCGATTTGATAACACAATGAAGTTGCATGAACAATGATAAAAGAAGATCCACCATCTATGCTAAGATAGGTCAAAGAAAAAGAGCCTAGTATAATATTCAGTTTCTATGATCAAGGTCTGAAGTCGCGGCACCAACCACAGCGTGAACACTATCGTTCTACATCAATCACCACATATGAGAATAATATCAGGTCATTTGCCTTTTCTTTTAGGAATAATTCAGAAACATCCCTTAAAATTTTTGACAATTGCAATCACCTCCCTTGAGATCTGAAAAATTACAGAAACCTCCCCTGAAAAGTAAGTTTTAATAACAAATGGTGATGTAAGCACAAAATATCTCCTATATTGCCCCTATTTGATTTACAAAATAAATTGAATGATAAAAGAAATAAAATATCAGCATTACTTGCTAAGTAAAAAATTTTAAGGAGGTTCTTTATAGTAAAATTTAGGCCATGTTTTAAGGCATTATTTTTTAATGTTTGGATTTCTTTTTTTTTTCTTTTACTAAGTAAGTTGTGAAGAAATTGCTTTTAACAAATGCATCCCTACTAGTTGGCTATTTATAAAACTAAGCAAGAAGTCCATTTAAATGATCCAAGAATTGAATATAATGTATTAAGTGAGATGAAGTTAGCGGCGCTTTTGAATAAAGAATTATTTGCAAAATGTGATTTTCTTTTCTTCTTACACCCACTTTTCACTTAGGATTTGTAAAGTTGTTAAGGCTATTATAGTCTTTTCATAGCACCAAGGGAGGTAAGTGTAATTTTTCATACTTCAAAGGAGGTAGCTGCAATTGTCAGAAACCTTAGGGGAGGTTTATGAAATTATCCCTTTCTTTTATGCCAAGTGCGTAAGGGAATGCAAAATATCATGAAAAATATAGAAAACTAGAATCAATTTGAGATGTCTAATACTACGCCAAATACACTGATTTGACGTGTTAAATATTGTCTACCTCATATTTTGTTCCTACTGCCCATTTGTAGTATAGCATTCATTCATAGGGACTTAATAATCAGATTTGGCTAAAGCTCATTTATATATATATATATGAAAGTAGCTATTTTAATCAGAGTTGTTTCTCACTCCTACATCGCATACCTAATTGAAGAGAATTAATGGGTTATGGGTCACTTGGGTTTTTCCTATATTGAATCCTATTTGGATTCTATCATATGTTTAAAAATTATCTCTAATTTTAAAATAACTTTAAAAAATAATTAATTTTATCTTAATGATATTTCTTTAAAAATCAACTAATTTTATTTTAATGATTCTATTTTCTATCAAATTATTACATAAAGAACTATAGTAAAACCTTTTTCAAATCACAATTATTCAAAATGTTACATATTCCATAAATTACTTCCTTTCATCACCATATCATTAATTAGTATTTAAATTGTTCATCATCTCTTCCCCTGATTTTGAATTAACTTAGTTCAAAACAAAGAATATACTATTACATCGACAGATTTACCAATATTGCTTGAAACTAAATATTTATTGATGAAAAAAACACATTGCTGGATTTTTTCTACTTAATTAAATGTGAATATATAGTTCAAAGTTTATGGTCATTATAAAAATATAAATTATCTAAAAGAATATTTATAAAAAAAAAATATCTACGAAGTTTTTGATATGAGATACATTATTTGAGGTATACTATCATATTATTGTGAAAGTATGTAATCAAATTTTTAAAAATTAATAAATAATTGAACATTTAGAATCCATTAATTTCTTAAAGTTAATATGAACAAACATGTAGTATTGTTATTAATTTTTGTATTTAAATTATTCATATTTGTATAAATTCATTATAAATAAAAAAAAGGAGAAAAATTCTAGTAAACATTGACAAGCATAATAGCTATGCTTTTCCTAAAATAGAGTAAGATTTTACAGAATCTCTTCTCTGCATAAGCTGCTCTTCCACTTAATAGGCCAGAAACTATCTGGTAATACCAAACTATCAAGCTCCTAAATAGATCAATGAAGTGGAAACCTTCTCGACTCTTTATGGATCCAAAGAAAGCTTAAACTGATAGTATAAGTATTAATTGTTGGTCATCTATGTAAATGTGTGAAAAATATTAATGTTGGTATACAGGCAGAATAGTGGCTTGCTCTCCACAGGGTCAAGTTTGCTAATTTGTACTGCCATTTGCCAAAGTTTTGTAACAAGATGGAGAATAACTCGAAATCAGAAACTAAGGAAAAATGCTTGTAAATATGACAACATAGAAAGATGTTAAAAATAGTTACCAGGATGCCATTGGCAAACCTCAAAAGGACAGTCTGGACCAAAGAGTAAGCAGCCAGCTGTGTAGCTCCAATATGACCAACAAATGCCTGGGTGATGACACTAGTCCCAAATGTTGAAAATCTGGTAAATATTGCTGGAGCTGCAACAACCCACATTTTTTTCGATTCACTCCATATCCGGTCCTTGAGTTTCTCTTCCTCGTTAAGATGTTCTTCACCATGCTTAACTTCTGTCAACAATTTCTTGCTGACATCTTCAGACATTTTAGTTATGTCTCTGCCACATGCATTAAAACAAAGAAAATTAGCTACTCGAAATTAAGAAAAGCAATTGACTTTCTGCTGATAGTGCTACTGGGATTATTGTATCTCAAATTAGTCAACATTCCTGGCCTGTGGACTGCTATCAGGAGGCTTGACGGGCAGCAATGACAGTTGTTGAAGTGAAGGCCCCATGTAAGAATGTCTAACAGTGCGTAGTAAACATGTCCTACCTAAGTAAGTCGTTCTTGAACACAAGTAATTAGATTTTTTAACTGGAACGCAGAGAAGACAATGACTCCAACTTACTCCATAATGATTAGGTGCAAGGCCTGCCGATTTAACACCCTCCCAAAGAAGAAACACCACATCAAGATGATTTTGTTACCTGTACCTAACAATTATATAACTCAAGCAGACCCTATTCTCGGTAGCAATTGAACAAGGATTAAGCTTTCTTACTTTGCCAGTGCCCATTTTATTAATGCCAACAAGTGTACATGCAAGTCACATATGAAAAAAGAAAATTTAGAATTTGAATAAAGGTTATATATCATGCATTTAGACCCATGTCAAATATCTTTATACTAACAATGTAAAAAAGTTGAATCCATTTGTTCAGATTTTAAGTCAATACCTACATTGCAGCAGTTAATAGGTTACAAAGATTTCTTTCCAATTGAATAAAATGGAAATGTTTCATTGGCATAAACCAATTAAGAACGAACTGTCCACCTAAAACAGAAATTATCTGTACAGAATCTAAGCTATAAGCATTCCTAGTAATAAATTCTTAAGTTCTCGTTATCAAGTTGATGTTACCTTTTCTGCTATCTCATCTTCTAGAAGAAAAAAAAAGGAATATACAACAAAATGGATAATGGCTAGTTAAGTAGGATTTATAGCAGCTAAATGTGATTTAATGCCTATGATTCTTTGAGTATGATTATCATAGTTTTAGAAAATATCATACATAAGAAATCATGTCAGTTATGCAACCACCCCACCCCCCCAAAAAAAAAGCCAAAACAGGTGGTATTCCCTTAAAAAAAAAATAATGTATATAGTGCCTTTGTTGCCACAAGTACTTTCTGTTAAAAACTTGTCTAACAACAGTTAGTCTTAATGTTTCTTAAGATTTTTTTAATGAGTTCCAGTGGATGCTTACTAGTATATTTACACTTAATATAAATTCAGACACTCACATTTATTGGGCCACATTAAATTTATGTAATTTCTCGAATTATACTTGCTCTTTTAAAAAGTATCACTTGAGACACCTCTTAGAGAATGCTTATTGGAGCCTGTTCCTTTATTGAGAAAAAAGGTGGCCTCTGTTTACATTATTTTTTTTAAAAGAAACCCTAATAGGAGTTTTACCTTTTTTCTTTAAAAGGCAGCCTCCGTTTAATGGACAACAATCATTTACTACATTGTTAAACTTGTAAACAAAAATAATAACAATAAAATACAAGTGCATATGAATGATGACAGGAAGCTTTTATCTCGATGCAAACCAACTATTTAGCAAGTCTAGTAATTAATCTTGCCGCCTCTTCTGACTACACTGTTGCAAACCGCACGAGTAAACTTATCAAGTGCTTTGCACGAGTGTATAAACTAGTTTATGTATTCATTTAGAATAAAACTTAATTTAGTTTTAAATAACTGATACAAAATTTATTTTCAAGCCTATTTTTAAGAACATCTTCAAATATTATTTTTTTCAAAGATGCAGAGAGCCAATCCATAAACTATTTTTAACAGCATATAAAGACAATCTCAACTACAACAAAAGTTTGGGAATTGACATTATTAAGTTAATTAGTTGACATGTTTGGGCTAGCTAATAATATAAAAAATGTAACTTTACTTAAAAAAGATAAATTCTTTTCCATAATTAAAGAACGAAATTAATGCAGTATTTTTATCTTATATACAAGAAAGAGATGATAAAAATTTAAAAATTTTTCTTTTTTCTTAGCAATTTTATCAAGAAATGATAAGAAACAGGAAAGACATAAGCTATGTTAAATTTGCAAAGTTGGCATCAAAAAGTTTCTGTTGACACATTTTACCAAAAAATCACTTGAACCACATTTTTCGAGATTCATACATAAAAGAGGGGTGACAATAAATGAAAAACATAAATGGATCGCCACATTATTTTTATTCAAGCAAATTGAAGTAGATATGTAAATAATAAATTTTGAGTGTGTTGACATGTGATTATTGAAAACAATATTTGTACTTGCATCGCAAACACGTTTTTGAATCATTTTTTTAATCTTTCTCACTATCTTTTTATCTCACATGTATCACATTATAAAAAATACTATAATAATTATTTTACATAATATTTCAAATAACACTCTCTCCAAATACATCCATTTTACATTTAAAAAAAATTTAGGAACATAATATTTTGCTTTCCAAAAATTTATATGCAACAGCACTAATAAAGAATATTGTTATCAAACTTTACCATTTTCATTTTTATTAATTACAATTAAACATGTTCATTGTCTACGTTAAAATGTGAACACGTCTAATATAAAACAAAATTTAGTGCCAATAACTTTTCTCAAATGTTGATGTTTTTAAAATTGTGCACTACCAATACATTAAGTGCAATACCGATAAAGTTATTCCATCATCGTTTTAGACGTTATGGTTCGAAAGGGGTCAAAACTAATTGAGTTTGTTTGGATAAGAGTTTATTTGGATGATTTATTTGAGATATTTACTGTAGCACTTTTTGTGATGTGATGTATGTGAAATAAAAAGGTGATTGGGAAGATAAAAAGGTGATTGGGATTTGTGAAAACAAATTTTGCAAACCAAATTTGGCTTGTCCAAACAAACTCATTGTCTAGCCGAAAAAGGGTCAGTCTCAAACTTTCAAATTGTAGTACAATTTTAAACATAAAACGACAAACGCTGCAACAACAAAAGTTGACACGTTTCTCGGAAGTGCCTTTAATAGGGGTTATGTGAAACAAAAATTGACACGCTTCTCGGGCCTTTCTTGGCCTCGGAACATGCAAATACAACGACAAGAGTGCCTCAGCTTTCAACATCCATTGACTGACAATTAAGAAAATCTACTGCCCTCCGCCCCCAGCCACCGGACTAATGACGGTTGGTTCGGTGGCAATTAGGAGGAACCCTAGGCTTTATTTGGAAAGTCATCTTTCATCAAAAAAAAATTTATTATTTAAATAAAAATTTATTTAAATAATTTATTTGAGATAATTATTATAATATTTTTTATAATATAATGTATATAAAATAAAAAAATAATTAAAATTTATAAAATAAATTATTTTATTTCAAATCATCTCAATTCAAACACTTGATTTCATCAACATATTTTTCAATTATTTTTATATCATATATATATTAAATCGCTATGATAGAACAAAAGAAAAAACTTTTTGACGAAATATATTATGCATAAAAGGCACATATTTTCAAATATGACTAATATATTAGACAGAGAAAATATACGTAATTTTGTAATCATATTTTTCAATTATTTTTTAACCTCATTTATATTAAATAGCTATAACATAATTTCTATAAAAATTTGAGAAAATTATAATCCAAACAGGACCTAAGTCCTTCTTTTGGTGTTCGCTCGGAGATTAAATTTCCTTGCCAGTATCAAACATCCAGAATTTTTTTTCTCAAATCTAATAGGCGCCGTAACGCACTCGTCTTGTTTCGAGGTAAATGAGTTTCCTCCCGTGTAATATATACGGAGTAGTTGTAGAAAGTTGAGAATGGAAAAAAAAAAATACTATCTTCCCTCAAAAAATCAAAAAAGAAAAGACTAATCTTGTAAGATAATAGTAATATGAAAAAAGAGCTTTCAAGTAATCTAATCAAAAAGCACCAGCCTTTAGCGTTCCACGTTTATGCCTCACAGTTAGGGATATGACCGGTGCGGAGAGGGTCGAGAGAGTTTTTTTTTTTTTTTTTTTTAACCATGTTGATAAGAGTACACTTAGTAATTTAGTATAACATATGCAAAATTTACGATAATTTACACCAACTTAGATTCAATACAGGCAGCGATATGAGATGGTATTCATGAAGGGAGATTGAAATTTCCAGAAAAATGGATTAAAAGTTCCAGAAGTACGTTTTGCACAGCTTTATTGAAAAGTGAATTATTTGCCAAACTTGCCAACGATCAACAAACATCAACACGTACTAAAGCCATCGGTCCATCATCAATCTGTCTTTATAAACAAAGGAAACTAACCAAAAAAAAAAGAGCAAGAAGATAAAGTAGAGTCCTTTTCAAACTGACCAGAGAGAAAAGAGTGAAGAGGCAGTTCAGACCAAAACTCAGGAAACTCGGGAGATGCAGCGGTGCAACTGTTGAAAAGCAGGCTCCAGGAGTGATTGGAGAAAAAGAAAGAGGAAAAGGGATCTGCACTAGTTGAACGGCAGGGGAAGTCTTGAGCAATTGAGCTGTGGTATAGGAAGCTTTCAAGGGAGTTAATAGCATTTAGGGATAATTTCAGAAACCTCCCTTGAGGTTTCATGAAATATCACCTAGCTCCCCTAAACTTTTTAAATTCTCACTTAGCACCCTTAAAGTGATAGTAGGGCCATATACTAATATCAAATGTGATGAATTGTCAATAATACTCTCATATTTAAATTTATTTATGTATAATTAAATTGCAAATATTAATGAAATATATGATTTAATCAATGAAATATTCAATGCATTTGAAGAAGAATAGTTGCAGGTTCTTTTTATTTTGTCCTTTTTTTGGTGTTTCACAACTTTATTTATTTGTTTATTTATTCCTATTCATGTAGAGCGCAAGAGAAATAAAGTAATTGAAACTTCAAATAGTTTTTCAAATTCTGACTTTTTCTATAATAAAATTTTCATATTTCACACCCATAAAAAAAGTCTGTCTATTTTGAGTAAATATTTTGTATGATATTGAAGTTAAATTTCATCTATTACTAAGTTTTTTTTGCTCAAATGTATGATTTTACATGCTAATTACCTTCAACACTATGAAGGGTTCTATTTATAAAAATAATTTAAAAAATAGTATTTTGTTTTTACTATCTCTTCCCACTGTAGAAGTTACTATTGGTTATAACATAAAATTTTACCAATTTTCATCTCCTCACTTTTAAGATTGTTCCAATTTAGTACTTTTTTTCCTTGATTTGTAAAATGTTCATTTTTTATAGGCCAAGGGTATTAAAGGCACTAAAATAATCTCTCTCCTCAAACATGAACTTTTTAATATACTTTTGGTTAGAAGGGCTTCCAATGTTACCAAAATATCAATTCAAGGTGAGATTTTGAAAACGTCAAAAGAGCTAGATGATATTTCATAAAACCTCAGGGGAGGTTTATGAAATTATCCCTAGCATGTATGGCTTCGTTGCTCGGGCAGTGTGATGCTGGATTTCGTGTCTCACATGTATAATATATTGGGATAATTTCACAAACCTTCCCCAAAGTATATGATAATTACAGAGAGTTCCTCTCAATTTTTAGAAATTACACCTAGTTCCCTTGATTTTACTATTTAGGTAACAAAATAGGTCCATCAGGCTAGATTTTTCCTCAAATATCCTAAATTACCCTTTAACAAAAGAAAACTAGTTTCCTCAACACTTTCTTCCAAATTTGCAACAGCACCACCACCAAGCAAATACTTCAAATTTCAACGTCAAATCTAATTATTTTCAAATATGCGACAAACCTACTAAGCAAATAGTTTGAACTGTTCAAGAATTTTAGCAGCTCCAAAAATCCCAAAATCTGTCTTGTAATATCATCCCAACTTAAATGTTTTTGAAAATTCAATTCTCCCTTGACAACCAACAACTAAACTCACACTCTAATACCTAGCATTGTCGTAAAACCTAGCATTGTCACAAAACAAATAATAATCTAACTGACCACCACCAGTAGAATAATACTCCGACCTCCACAGAAATATATATTAACATTGTAAAACAAAGTAAAACCATTCATAACAAAACCAGAACCAACAATATTAATCAAGTAAAGAAAATAAAATACATTTATTAACATCCTATACAAGTTTTCAGGATAATAATCAACCCAACAATCCCTTATCTTCCATGCTTCTTAGTTATCAATTCCATTTTTTATTTTTTTTATCATCACTACAAACATACTCATTTCTCTTTAGTTGACAATGAAATCTACTCCTGCAAGTAAAATAGTGTTATATGCATCAAATAAATAGAAATGGTTATGTTATGGTAGGTCATCATTAAGATAAATAGAAATGTGGATATAGAGAAAAGGTAAGAGGAAAGAAAAGATAAAGAAACAATAAGAGAAAGGAAAAGAGAATCGTTGTTACAAGAGTGAAAGAAAGGAAGAAAGAAAGAATGGCTGTTGGTAGAGAATAGAAGAGGTAGGGTTTCTTTTTCTTTTTTCTTTTTCTTGGTTTTATTTAACATTTACATCATATTGTGAATTATTTATTAAGTGAAAAACATTATAGTCATATTATCACACCAAGGGAGGTTAATGTAATTTCTTAAACTTGAAGGGGGTCGAGTGAAATTGTCAAAAATCTCAAGGGAGGTTTGTGAAATTATCCCTAATATATTTTCAGAAATCCTTTTTTGAGGTGTTGATTTTCAGAAATCTTAATTACACTTTCTTTTTATTAATCGGACTTTTATTATTATTTTTATCATATGATTTTCATTTAATAGATTATGTGAAAAAACAAATGATAAGAGTATAGTTGAGAAAAAGTGGAGTGCAACTAACATTTCCTTATATATTTTGCTTTGTTGTCCGCAAAACAAAATTTCTTGAATGGATAAATAATAGGGATAATTTCAGAAATCTCCCTGAGGTTTCTGACAATTTCACTAGTTTTTCCTAAAATTTGTAAAATTATACAAACCTCCTCTGAAGTTAGGATCTGATAACAAAATTAGTCCAATTAGAAAAAGTAATATTAAAAGTACTTTAATGAGAGAGATGAAACTTTTATTTCATAAATATCTCTTATGCATATATATAAGTTGTATTAGTAAAAGAATAAAAATAATTAAAAGTTAGAAACAATTAATACACACATTTCACCACTCAAAAAGTTCATATTTCATAAATTAGATAACACAAATAAACAACAAACTACACTTATGATCACAAGATTCAACAAATAGAATAGTCATTTCTTTCGACATGATATTTGTTATGATTCTTGTAATAGAAAAATTTTTGAATTTTACCTTTCTTTTTCCTCCTTCCGCCATTAGGTATATGAATTGATATTATTTCGTAAATACAAGTCATCGTTCATCATTATAGAAATCTTCAACAGTTATTTTCATTAATTAGTTACTAATAGTTAATTAGTGCTTTAATTACTTAATCATTAGATATTAGTAAAGGAGAATCGAGGAAAAAGAAAAGCAAAATTCAAAAATTTTTTCTGTTCAAAATCACCATAATTATAGCAAATATCATGTCAAAAGAGATCCCTAGTCTATTTTGTTAAATCTTGTGATCATTAGTATAGTTTTGTTGCTTATTTGTGTTATTTAATTTATTAAATGTTAACTTTTTGAGTGGTGAAATGTATTTATTAATTATTTTTAAATTTTTTTACTAATACAATTTATATACATGCATAAGGGGTAATTATGAAATAAAAGTTTCATCTCTCTCCTTATTTTTACTAATTGGATTAATTTTATTATCAAAACCTTAACCTCAGGGAAATTTTGCAAACATCAAGGCAAACTAGTAAAATTATCAAAAAACTTAGGGGAGGTTTCTAAAATTATTCTTAAGTAATAAGAGCCACATGATTTTTCCCCCAATTTAGCCCACATGTGTGATGTTTCTACGTGCAGAAACACTAGTTTTTTTGGTCAATATATGCACAAAAACTTATTGCCTTACTAAATATATTGTGACTTTCAAAAAGAAATTAGCAACCAAAAAAAAAGGAATAAGGGATACTGATTGTTACATGTAGCTTACAGCTGGTAACTCTAGAAGGACGAATTCCGCATTGCATCCACTAATTTGTGAATGATTCTCACCATACAATAAGAATAGCAATTTCAAACACATTCTATCCTAAATGTTTAGTTTCGCCCCATTTTATTCAATGGTTGACGGGGTCATGTGGACTAAACGGATTTCATTTTTTTTTTATAACTCACAAGTGTCCGCATCAATTTTACAATTTACGATTAATCTTGTTCGAGTCGAGTCGGGTCCCTTGCAGGGAGAAACTCTCCTAACATTGTCCTTCCTGTTCCCATAAGTTTCGAACCCAAGAGCTCATGGTTAAGGGATGCAAATCTCTTTCACTTACATCAATATCTGTTGGTGACTAAGCGGATTCTAAGCATGCACACGAGGTGCCTATTAGATGGTAGGTCGATTTTAACTTTGTACCCCAAACTTCTTATCAATTTCCACTTTGCACCCGAAGCTACAATAACTTTGATATATTGGACTTCTAACGTAGTATTAATCTATTGCTACAACTTACAAATCTTGCAAATCTGCAATAGAAGTACACTGAGTGTTATTTCATATAGGCACGCCTTGTTACCGTCAAATGTACAAAATTTTTGCCCTCTCATATTTGTTCCGCTTAAAAGAGTTCAATTAATATAGTGTTAGCAAAAATTAACCAAATAAAACACTATATACACAACATATACCTCAGCCACTCTACTAGGTGGTAGTGTATTTACCATCGTCTAACAATTATATACAAAACCAAGATTTTTACTTCAAGAAGGAAGTGAATATTGAGTATATAATAATAATATAAAACAATGCAGCAAAGAAGTAATAACAAATATGGTTTCAAATTAACAATACTATGACTAGTACGCAAATGGACCAATAGCACGCGACAAAGTCTAATTTTAAATATAAAAAATGAAAATCTCTACCATTCTTCTTTTTTTCTTAGCATTGCCAAGCATTGCAAATTGTGCTTGACACGTCTGATAGATTATATGATTGAATCAATATCAATTTCTTAAACAATTCTATTTTATTACATGGTTTTAGTTTTTGTTAAAAAAAATTGTAGATTTCAAGCAAATTAAGCTTGGTTCATTGTTACAATAATATAATAAATTAAAATATTCAATATATTGTATTCCATCAAAATTAGATGTAAAGAAGAATAATCAATTCAGATAAAGGATAATTATTTAAAGAACTAATAATTAATGATTAAAAATACAATCCAATAATTCCTAGAGAAAAAATTATAAAACATGACTTGGAGTAGGAGTCTGAAGACCAATAGTTGAAAACAAGATTCTCTCAAATTTCGTGTTTGTTACAATGATGTTTTAAATTGTGTTTTTTTACAATGATGTTTTAAATTGTGTTTTTTTACAATGATGTTTTGACTTTTCATGTTGATTGTATTTCCCTTTTGTATACTTTTATTTCAATTTATGATTAATTTTCTATACACTGAGAATGTATACACTGTCATATTTAGATGAATGCCATATATGCTAAATTTCAAGTCTAAATTTTACCTATGTGGCATTCAGCTAATTATGATAGTGTATGCCCTGTCAGTATATACAAGATTTATTCTTTAATTTATATTTTACTTTTGTAGGGACACTAGAGGTTGGAATGTTAAGTGATATGAACCCGCCCGAAGCTAAATTCAGCCAGCTTAGTCTCTCAAATGAGCCGAATTCCTAGTTACTAGTTTTAGGAAAATAAGTGATTCCAAATCACATTAGGATTTCTAGACAATTCCAAAACACATTAGGGTTTTAAATCCATGTAAGGCTATAAATAGCCTAGTCCTTCCAAATGTTTTTAACTAATGAGAAAATAACAAAAATTGCGAGTTATTCACTTTCTCTTGTCCAAGAGAGCTTTCTTTGAATACTTGAGAGTTTTTCTTGAATTATTCAATTCGAACTTATCAATCAAATATATACCTTGGTTGTGGCGTTCTCCTACCTACACTTTTGGTTCGCTAAATTATTAGGTTGTGGGTCAAGAATTCTTCTTGGTTCATAGTTTCGCGGTTTAGAGGGGTCAAGTGTTATTCCGCACCCCAACTTGATATTTTCGTTTAGATCCAGGGTTTGGTGGAATACAAGTTCATACCTTCATGCAGGTTCGTATCAGGTCCTAATGTGCTTTAGAATTGTCTAGAAATCCTAATGTGATTTGGAATCACTTATTTTCCTAAAACTAGCAACTAGGAATTCGGTTCACTTGAGAGACTAAGCTGGCCGAATTTAGTTACATAGATAAACTAATTAAAACAGCAAATAAATCAGCACTTAAACCTTTGCCATCACTATTTTAATCAAATGACACAACTACTAAGGGAATAACTTAACTAGACTAATTTGCTTCTAACTCTTCATGTGTTTGAATAGGGATTTGGATCTTCATATTCTCATCATTCCCCTCCTCTTGAAAGCAATTTGCCTACAAATTGAAGCACGAATGATGACAAGAAGAGTTACATGCCTTTGAGTCAATCTTGTTATGATGATTGCAAATTTCATCGAATGCAAAAACCACTTGCTAAGTTGAAAAACAACCCTTGTTGAACCTTGAATCTCACGAAGCAGCTTCAATGTATGCTCAACTTGATCGCTTGTGATCATGAGGTAAGGATCCTCAAAATGGTGTGACGTGTATCTCATGAAACCGAGCTCATGCTCGAATACACTTGCAAGACACCAAGGCAGCTTTGTTGGAGTTGGAGCTTCACGTGGACTAAGGGCAAGACGATAATTGTAGTGGCAATGATCATTGAGGAACTCATTCTTTAAACGACTTGATACACAAATAGCCCTAAAATTTGGAATGTTCCCTTCAAGATGAGCTCGAATTAACTCTCCATTGGTGTGGACAGATTTGAGTTGATATTGTTCCATGAATTGATACCAAAGGAATTTAACTCCTAGAAGACAAACTCTATGGAAACTTGCAAAGTGTACAATTGACTTTGGAATGGAACACATCAATATCAACTCTACTTGACTTTGCTTGATCTGCATAAAAAAAGAAACACTAAACAAAGCAAAGGTAAGTTCGTTAGGTAAATAAGTACTTACATTTTTGCCCAAAGTTAGTGCACTTTCTCCCTTTTCTTCCTTCTCAAGTAGCTCATGACAACTAACTTGTATAGATGGAATTTCAAGGTTTTCAAGCTCAAGTTCATTGCTAGCATTCATAGATACTTCTTCAATCAATGGTGGACTAGAAGGAACATCTCCTTTATTACCATCAGTTGACACATAATTGAGTCGCTCAAAGTATGAATTCAGTACTTGGCTAATTTCCTCCTTCATAGAATCAACCCAGTTTTTAGTCCAACTTTGGAAATCATCCATTGGTTCATGAGGGTTTGACTCAATCCGAGAATTCTTAGGCTCCATGGCTCGATTGTCATGACACTCCTTAAATGAATTTCGTTTGCTTGATGACCTCGAATTAGATACTCGATGCAAACTTCTTTGCTCCTCCTCATACTCATCACAAGTACGCTTATACCTTTTATATGCACACAAAGCACGGAAATGATCCATTTCCTCCCAAAGTGAATGAAACTCATGTTGTGAATGTGACAATCATGAAGAAGTTTTGGAACTAGAGTGATCAAAACCCCTCCTCTTGGAAGGTTCGTACACCAAGAATTCTTGATGATACAGCTCCACGAGGCATGGTTAAGTGACCTGCAAAATTGGTTAGCAAAGAAAAGAAATTCCTCATAACATACAAGCTCACATGTATGCACTTGTCACTCGTGTATCACTCAAATTTACACACTCTAATAATCTCTCCAATCACTTCTTAGGTCACTTGATTGCCTCTCTTGAAGAAATCAGAATTTTCTCAATGAGATTCAATCAAACTTTTCACCAAGTTTCACACTACGATGTGAATGGAAGTGCAGCTCAAACCATGCAAGTAGAACAAGTGAGAGTGCCTCTAGGTCCCGTCACATGAGCACGTGCCAAGAGACTGCAGGATGTGCTTCAACTTCTAATTAAAGCTGTCCAAGAGCAAGTCGGGAGGCCTAAGTGTATAGAAGGCCTTGCGTATGAGGATAAAAGACAAATCATCTTGTTAGAGGCCTTGTTCGATGAAGGAAGTCATGCTTGAAGGCCACAGACCCCATTAAAGTCCTGTGGTTAATAGCCTAGTTATTTAGGGTTTGAGTATTTAATTAGTAGTAGTTGTTGGACTAGATCAATAAGCTCATGTTGAGCATAGGGCCGAACCAAGAGCTCGTTTGTGAGCTTAGGACGTCCGACTTAGTCTTGCTAGTTTGGGTCGAGATTAGCTAGGGATAAGGGCCTCATGGAAGCCTAATCCCTCTTGGTTGTCTTGCACCTAGTAGCAGTATAAATAGGGCTATTACTTATGAACAAAAACTTGAGAGTTCTCTCATTGGCTTCTTGTAAGCTTCTCTGGAATATCTTAGACTAATTCCCTGGGATCTTCAAGTTAGGCTTATCAATCTAGAATCACACTAGATTGTGGCGTCATCTACCCCATACCACAGTTCGTTAGCCACGTGATTAACGGGTCAAGGTTCAACCACCCCAAGCATGTTCCAATTCCTCTAGATCTTGTGAGCTTGTCTCTTACGGGTTTCGTCACAAGTTGGTGACGTTCGTATCAGTTGGTAATCAAAGCTAGTTAAAGAGGTATCACGTTATATCCTTTTTATTGTTTTGAGCCAGTTTTTATCCCTAATATTCGCTGCTAGGTCATTAGGGTTTTGTGTCAAATTGTGGGAAAGGTTTTTGTGAAGTCCGAATTTTTGTTCATGTTGGTGTGTGCTGTCCGAATTTTTCCAGAATTGTTTCAGCATTTTTGTGTGTTTTTTCTGCCCAAATTTCATTCTTGATTCTGTTAGTTTTGTGTTTGAATCATTAGAGTCCAAAAAAAAAAAAAAAAGTCACATACCTTTTTTTAGTGTTCAAGTTGCTGGAATTTTATATTGAGTATTACTGAATTCTGTTTTGCCTATTTCTTGAGTTTGGTCGTTGTTCTTGCAAACCTTGGATACCACAACATAATTTGTGGAAGTTCTTGAGCTTCTTGAACAAGATTCTTGAAGTTCTTGCAATTCAAGGATCAGTCACACAAAAGAAGGGAGAACCTCAATTTCATTTGATCATTCTCATTTAAGGAGTTTGAATTCAAAATCTCATATTCCTTCTATCATGTGTGTACAGGTTCCAATGTATTATCCCACAGAATTTGAGAAACAATGGGATATACATAATGATCATCCGCACAACCTTCAACAGGTACATCGCAGTCAAGATATTATTAAATATTTTGACAAAGAAGGACTTCCAGTCTCATGGTTTCAGGATCCTATTTCAGGTCATGTTTATTTTGATGTTTGCAATATTTGTGAGGAATGTCAGATAGAAAATATTCTTGGTTTTGAATTATCAGATTTATCTTGCAAGAAAAGATCAAAACCAAAGCAAGTTGAGCCTCGACCTTGCAAACCAGATCTAGATCCAGAAGGTCCAGATTCAGATACTGAGGGTTTTATCTCTCAGAGAAGTAAGTTTAATGGTTATCAAATTCCTTCTGTCTGGATTTCCAAAAGTCCGAAGACACTCCAAATTTCTTCAAAAAAGGAACTTCATCCTTATTATAAAAAGTGTCTTGACATTTTGGCAAAAGAAGAAACAAATTGGAAACCAAAACCATTTTGCAAGACTGAACCTTTGGTTCAAATTCCAACCCTACAGGTCCAAGAATGCTTTATGTTTAATGAAGCAGATTTTCCAAAGTTGGAAACCTTCAATAAAAATGGTTCGAGACATACCCCAAAAATCCAAAATATTTCCTCAACAGTTTTACCAAGTGGAGAAACTGTTCGCCCAAATCCCACAGAAGATGTTCTTAATTGGCAGACTGAGAATTCTCTTGTTCAAAATACTGCTCTTATCTCTATCCATAAGAACATCTCCGAAACCAAAGACAAAATTGAACAAATTGATACAACTGTATCAAACCAGCAGTCTCAGGTTTCTCATATGATTGAAGTTTTTGAAAAAAGACTTCAAGAGCTTAAATACATCATGCCTACAGATCCTTCCACTCTAGTTGATTTCATTTTAAATAAAGAAAAGGAAACAAAATTCATTCAAGATCAACTACACATACTCAAAACAACAGGACAAGTTCCTATGTATGATGTAGGACCCTCAGCGCCTCTTTCCAAGGTAGGTTCTATGTACGGGGCAGTACCCCTGAGGAACTGGCCGACACCTTTCTACTTTGGTGGGGTTTCTACTCCATCACCATCTCTTTATTTCTCTGAACAACAGCCACAGACCCCAAAACCTTTTGATATTGCAGCAACTTTACGAGAATACCGTAAAAACAAACAGATTCAAAAAGATGCTGAAATAGCAAAAAGAATGGCTGAGAAGGAGCAAAGAAAAGCTGAGGCTGAAAGAGAAAGGAAAGCAAAGCAAGCTGCAATAGAATTACCATCATCCTCTCAACAGAATCCTCCAACTTCATTAATGATTAGTACATTTACTAATCCTACTTTTTCTGTGGAACAGGAAAGAAAAGCAAATGAAGCCACCAGAATCTTTGACAATCCTCTGTCAACAGTATTAGAAGAATTTCATGATAGCTCATTACCGTACATTTCTACTTATACTGAAATTCATGATGATTCTCCTAAAGAGACCAGTTCAGAAGAAAATATTTCTTCTGAATCTTCAGGAAGTGAAACTGATTCCCCTGAAACTGATTCCTCAGAATCTTCATCAGATGAAGAAACTATTCCTCACATCAATATGGCAGAACCAGAACCAGAAATAGTTGAGCCTGAGGAGGAACAAGAGCAGTCACCACAGTATGACCAGCATGTAAAAAGTACCCGAGGCAGGATGCGCCAAGAAGGGGAACAGTAGTCCCACATCGAAGGTTGGTTAGGAGTGGCCACGGTACTTAAGTCAGGGGGAGGCTGGCCCTAACAGCTTAAGCTTTTAGGAGCAGTGCGGCTGGATCCCTGGCCCAGGCTACTTGTGGTATCAGAGCCAGGCTTTCGGTGGGGTGAAAAAGTACTCGAGGCAGGATGCGCCAAGAAGGGGAACAGTAGTCCCACATCGAAGGTTGGTTAGGAGTGGCCACGGTACTTAAGTCAGGGGGAGGCTGGCCCTAACAGCTTAAGCTTTTAGGAGCAGTGCGGCTGGATCCCTGGCCCAGGCTACCCACTAGTACACTTACTTTCATATAAATATTATCCACTCTTAATTGTCCCAAAATAAGGGTCTAAAGTTCCTTAATTAAATTGTGCGTGTAAAACGTGTATTTCCAAATTAAACGCGATAAAGCGAAACCTCCAAGAATTTCTTATAACGATAGTACTAATAACTATCACTTGAGTATTTAAATATAAAATTACCTATTTTAGAACCATTGTGTAAGTCTCCAATTTTCCAAACTTATTGTACTCTCAATCAGTTAAAATTTCCAAACACTTTTTCACTATTTTCACTAACGAGTTTCCAAAAATTAATTTTTTGAAAAAAATCATTTTAAAAATATAATGAAACTATAGTTCCATGTAATTAGGTCTAAAGAGGTTAGAAAATAATAATCAGAGTAAATGGACAATTAAATATTTAAATAAGCTCGAAATAGAACTTAAAATATTTAATTTTTTTTGTGAGTCCTCACAATAACATTTTCTCAAGTCGTACATAATCAAATAACATGCATTGGAATACTCACCGACAAAGCAGAGCAAATCAAATGGTCCCACCAAGGTTCTCGTTTTCCACACCAAAACCATTATTCAAGCAAGTACGAAACTTTAAGATTCCAACTAGAGCAATTAAACAAAAGAAGGAATGATCGAGAGAGCTACTTGTGAGGACTCATATTTTTATTGTTAATTTAGCCTATTTTAAAATTATTTTCATTGGTGTTATTTAATTTTATTATTTTAGCATGAATTTTACTTAAATTATACTTTTATTGTTTATGCATCAAAATTTTTCAAAAGTCGCACCGGCGCGACTAATCGGAGATTTGGAGAATTAATTTTAGACTAGTAAGGATGAGCATTTGTATTGCTAGAGGAACTACCTTGGAGGGTTAATATTTAAGTGTAGCAAACAAGAAGGAAATTGGTAGTGCATGACACTATTACGCCACTATTCAAAGTTGACTTTCTCACCAAATAAAATGCTAGCTTTTCTTCTTCATTTTACACCACAAATCAAAAGCTCATCTTTCCTCATTCTCTCTCTCTCTTGGCCGAACTTGGAGCTCAAGAAGAAGGAAGAAAAAGCTTCAACTTTTGGTCTTAATCTTGCTCAAAGATCCACATCCCAACCCCCAGGACCTTTGGATATTGCTTTAGCTAGAGGAAAGTTGCTATCTTGTGGAGATTTTTGGTGGATTGTTGGTGAAACAAAATCTTGTCTCCAACTAGGGTTCAAGAAGCTTGAAGAGGTAACAAGCTCATCTCTTTTGATCTTTAATTTTTACAAGGATTAGTAATGGTTAGTGGTTGTTTTGCATGGATTTGAAAACCCTAACAAAAAATCTAAGCTAGAGGACTTGAGGAAACCTTTGTTTCTTGCTTTATATCCTAGGTAGTGGCCTTGAGGTGAACTTCTAGGTAGAGGACTTGAGGATTCTTGCTTGTTGGTTGCTAATCTTGTGAGTTATGGCTTGATATTTGGCTTGGTAGTGGAGAGAAAGTTGAAGAAATCAAGGGGAGAGGCTCACCGAAATTTTACTGTCTTGTTCCCTTGCTTTAATTTTGAATTTTGTTGCTCAAATGGCTAGAAAAATGCTTGTTATATGTTGTATTGTGTGTGTAAAAATTATCTTTCAAAAATTGTTTCCGTTGGTTGGGTAAAACTTGAGTTTTGAGAAAAGAAAGAAAATTGGAAAAGTTGCTAGGCCAGCCGACCAGGGGCTCTTTGACTATGCATAAATCTTTGTATAAAAGTCAAAATCAAGTGTTGTTTATGGCATTTGAAACTAGACACCAAGAGCTTCCAACAATATAAAATTTCATTGCTAATTCATTTTGAGTGAGCCGTAGTGAACCGGCAAAGTGGACTGATTTGCTTCACTTGTTTACTCGAGAAAATTATACAGCTGCATTTTGTGGCTCAATTTCGTCCCTCTTGTGAAAAGAATTTGAACATGATTTCTTCTGATGATTTATAGAATTTTGAATCTAGTTTTCAACGCCATAAACCATTTCCAATTTGGACTTGTGTAGCGTCAGTTATGGTCAGATTTCGAAACTATGCTGAAGCCTTATGACTGAAAATCTACGGAACAGGTTGCAAAAATCAGTTTTCTTAAAACTGTTATATCTTGGTGTTGGAAAATCCATATTGAGTTTCGCTTATTGCATTTGAAACTTGACTTGAATTTCTTTCTATGTTATAAATTTCAGAGAATAATTCAATTTCTGTGAATTTTTCCACATTTTCAAACTTTACTAAAAATCAAGACTGTTTCTGCCCTGTTTTAATAAAGAAGCAAGTTTGAGCTGAGATTTGAACGATTTCTGATTGGAATATGGGAAAAGTGTTTTCTGGAAAGTTTTATTACATTGAATCTAGTTTCTAACGATATAAATTTTCCAATTTTTAGACTTACCGAACTCAAGATATGATTTTTCAAATGTTGTCGCATAAAGCTGGAAATTTCTGGTTTCCAACAAAATGAACTTTTAAGAACTTCCAGCTTTCTTATGAGATTGTGTGAGAACCAGTGAATTTTCTTATTTTCTAGGCTTTGTTTTATTTAATTACACGCCTTTTATACATTTCCTTCATTAGGAAAATTTTTCAGATAATTTTTATGAGTAAATATGTTTTTAAAATCATTTTTCTAGTATAAAGTTAGTTCATGAGAAATTAGGAGAGTATACTGGATGTGGGACCCGCTAGTGCGGAAAGTTCGATAAAATTCGGCCGATTAGGTTAAGTATAATATTCTAGGATTAATTTATTAGGTGTTATGAGATAATTAGGGGTTAGCTAGTTAATTAAGTCTTGAAAGACAAAAGAAATGAGATAAGCTTGAGAGAGCCACATGTTGCATTTTCATTGGATGGTGGACATTTGACTAGTCTTTCTTTACCTTTACCAAAACAATTTTGACCAAAAACCATCTTCATTTCTAAGCTTCTTGGCCGAGCAACTAGAGAGAAAAGAAGAGAGAAAGCTTCTTCAATTTTCCTTCCTTTCTTGCTTGAATCTTGCAAACCTACCGTTTAAATTCCAAATTCCTCCACAAAAGTGAGTTGATAAACTAGTTTAAGGCTTTTAGTGGAGCCATTTGTGAAGAACAAGCTCTAGTTATCTTGCTTCTTGGAGTTGCAAAGGTGAGCTGTCAAGATATCTTCCTTCTCAAGATAATAATGATCAATTAAGGGTTTCTAGTGGTGAAGCATGTCATTTTGTGGATTATTTCATAAGTTATGGTTGAGTTGTCTAATTTTCCTATTTATTGAGGGTTTTTCTGTTTTAATATATAAATTATTGTTTAGTCATGGATTGATGGTTTGTTATGGTGTGAAATGGAGTTTATATAGGTTAGTTACGATTGTTTGCGGAAAATTTTGGTTTTGTACGGAAATTTTAGCTTTAGGGTTCCAAACAGGCCTGTTCTGTCCAGATTTATTTGAGCATGTTAAAGGCCGAATCAGGCTTAGGTTAAAACATAAAAGTTGTATCCAATGGTGTTAACTAGTTGCCTGTAAAATTTCAGGCTAGTCTGACCTGTGTAGCCTGAGAAAAGGCGGAAATACCGTAGACTGCCATAGGAAGAGTTCGCTGGACAGGGTGGACATTTCACCCAATCTGGCCGTGACTTTTCACCCTGATCATTACCGAATTAGATTTTGGCCAAAACATAAAAGTTGTAGTGCTAGGTCTTAGTTTTCCAACGGCCCTAGAAACACCTTAATTGGACATCAGTAGCCTGAGTTATGGTCATTTAACCATACTATGGTTAGTTAACCTGTTTGTGCGATACTGGGTTGGTACACTGAAATTTTGACCAAGCTACACTACGAACTGGACTGAGTGGTCTTCTTCAAAGTTGTATCCCTTTGTCTTAGCTTCAAAATGGTGTAAATTACACCCCAATCCAATAAGTGTAGCTCCAGTTGTGTCCGTTCCGCTAAATGATGTCAAAACTGTCTTTTGGTTTTAGGTCATAAACTTCATTTTTGGACTCTCCCTAGCTTGACTATGCACTTATACGTTCTATTGGACCTTATTTTTTGGTAGTGTGTGGATTTGATTTGACTCGTGCTCGAGTCTTAATTGTGATATTTTTGTTGTGTAGGTCGTGCCGGTGATCCGACGCCTACGCCTGAAGCTAACTTGTGAATTTGCTTACTTGCCTTGGTGAGTGTGCCATTATATGGTCTAATGCTGAGATGGTTATTTATACTTGTATGTGAACTGGAATGGCTTGAATGAGATGAGAGTGTACTTTATCGCTCCCGATCTCTTATCTATACTACTGTTATTGTCAAATGTGAAATTGTATACATGTGTGATTTGACATGGCTTGGGGCTTTGCCCGACAACTTAACTGTGCTATTTGAGCTCATACCCCATTGGTCTTTAATCGAGTCGAGCCGGCAAGGGTTTGGCCGAATCGATAATGGACCTTGGGTTCACTGCAGTCGAGTGGAGTGTTAACTCCTCGACTTTATGGTATACTCGAGGACTACCCTCTCTGTTACTGTGAGGTGTTCGGGCCCGGTAAGGGGGTGTCCGGTGGAAGGGATATGGAGTAAAGTGGGGATCTACAGGATGTTCTTCTCTTTAAAGGTTGACGGAGTGTCAACGGGTTGGTGATCAAGTGCGGCAAGTGGAAAGTGGCTCTTGAGAGCCAATTGTATCTTTTTATATTGACTTGTTGTGTTTATGAGTTTTGGGGTCACTATGTGATAAAATGTGTTTACTGGTGGGTCTTGTTGGTACCTCACGAGCGTAAGCTCACCCTCGTTACTTTGTTTTCCTTACAGGGAATAACCTTTTGGGAACTATGATGTTTTGAAGCCGAGTTGAGCTAGTTTTAATATTCTTTTGTATAGCTCCTCGATAGTTGGGAAATCCATACATGTACTTGGATCCAACATTTCTTTTGAAATGTAAATTTGTAACTATGCGTATATAAAAGTGTTTGGTAATGTACATGTGTTATTTTGGTTTGGAAATGTCCCTTTCTTGGAGTATATAAAGTTATTGCACTTATATAGGTTTCGAACAGGTACGGTACTATTCATGTGCGGCTCCGTTTTTCCAATTTTTGTTTCATGATTTTGATTCATTTGAGCGCGCTAAAATATTCCGAAACATTTTAGTTTGTATACAACCGTTCTAGTAGTCCTGGCGAGATTTGGGCAGGCAGTCCGCTAACCCTTTTGGTACGCCTTATGGGTGGGCGGGGCTGTCACAGGTGGTATCAGAGCCTAGGTTAGAAATGACCTACGCAAGTTTGAAATTTTGTTCCTCAGGACCTGTGAGGGAAGTGTTAAGGTACTGTTAGGTACGATTATGCTTACGTTGTCTAAGATAAGAACCCTTTTGTTATCTTTGTAGGTTATGACCGGTACGAGTGGACAGGGTGGAGGTGAGACATCCCAGAGGCGGCCACGAGTTATTGATTACCAGGAGAGGCCGGGAGGTCTGATCCGGCTTTGGTACACTGCCAGCCAAACCCGCTGTTGCAGGTGTTTCCAATATTACTCTTATGCTGACCATGTGATCTTGGCGATGCTAGATGAGAGGAGAAGACTTAGGAGTGCCGCCGCGAGGGATCACACTGAGGCGCTTAAATTGAGGGGCATCCTAAGGATGCAGGCTGACCGGATCGAAGAGCTCCAAGGAGACATAGCTATAGAGCAGGAGCAGACGAATGCTCTGAGGGAGCAGTTGCAGGTGGTGAACACCCGCCTTACTAATGTCGTCCGGGAGGTTAGAGACCGTTTCAGAGGCATTATTAATGAGTGCGAGGCGCTAATCCAAGGTGTGATTGGCGCCAATGCGCAAGTAGTGGTTCCTAGTGGTGGTACACCTGGCGAAGGGAGTACCCTTAGTTCTAGCCAGGGGGGAGAGTCTGTGGCCTCCATAGGAAGCTAGGCTAGAGTTCTTTTGAACCACTTTTGATCCCATGAAGGGAATAGTTAGGAAAATCACTTAATTAGCTGTTTTGGCCTAACTTTGTATATTGTTTTGGAGGACCCTTTTTGTTTTATGGGATGACTTTTGTATGTACTTGACTGACTGTTTTTGTATAACTACTTGATCCTGTTATGTGTTGTATGTATATGTCTTGTGTGTGTTATTTGCTTATTGGATCATGTATATGCTTATGTGCCTCTTTAATATTATATTTGTGTCTTGATTTTAGTTTGATTTAAACCAATGGAGGGCACTCGTAGTAGACGAGAGCGTGGGCGTGGAGTTAAGCAACCCACGTCTGAAAGGGGCGCTGGGGAAATCTCGTCTGGACCAAACCCTGAACCTAGGGTTGATCCCAATGTCCAAATAGCTGTCACTATGCAGCAAATGACCGATTTGCTGGCCCACATAGTGCAACAACAGGGCCACAACCCTACCCCACCTGTCGGGAATCCTGGAAACCCTGGGAACCATGTGGAAAGTGAGGATCGAGCTCTTGAAAGGTTCCAGAAGTTCTCCCCACCGAAATTTCTTGGAGGGCCCTATCCCGATTGGCTGAAAGGTGGTTGGAGAAAATGGTAGACATCTTTGTGGCCTTACATTATTCAGAAGAGAGACAGGTTACTTTTGCGGTCTTTCAGCTAGAAGGGGCCTCTCGTTCCTGGTGGAATGTTATACGCACCAAGTGGGAGAGGGAGCAGACACCAAGAACGTGGGCGAACTTCGTTAGGGAATTTAACGCGAAGTATTTTCTGCCCTTGATCCAAGAAAAGAAGGAAGACGAGTTCATCCGATTTCGCCAAGGCACCTAATCCGTAGCCGAATACGAGAGCCTGTTTACCCGATTAGCTAAATTTGCCCCTGAACTCATTATGACTGAACAAAGAAGGCTATGATGTTTTATTCAGGGGTTAAATGTGGAAATCTAAAATGATTTAGCCGTGACCCAAATTAACATTTTTAGTGATGTTGTGGATAAGGATTTGCGGGCCAAGAACGTAGGGCTTCAAATTCGGAATTTTCAAGTTAGAAAACATGGATTTTCGGGGAATAGTTCCACTAAGGGGGATAAGAGTATCCCTCCTAAATTTGGAAGGGGAGCTGGAGGACGATTTTCGAGAACGGTAAGAGGGACTCTGCCAAGAGGTGGCCAGACGGGGCGTGGCCAACAGAGGAGTGCCGCACAAGAGAGCTCCGCCACTATTTTTCGTGGACCGTGTGGGTTTTGTGGGAAGCCAAACCACACGGAAGATAACTGTTGGAGAAAAGAGAAGAAATGCCTACCCTGTTGGAGCGCGGAGCACCAGATAGCCAGTTGTCCGGTTCAACCCCGAGAGGCAAGAGGGTTTACCCAATCTTCTAAGGCGACTTCAGGGCAGTCAAAAGTGGAAGGGACGAAACCGAAGGTGCCTGCGCGAGTGTACTTTCTTGAGCAACGTCCTGTGCCTGATTCGGCGGAGATGGTAGAAGGTACGATTCCTGTCTTCCACCGTCTAGCTAGGATTTTGATAGACCCCTGTGCTACCCATTCCTTTGTTAATCCCGAATTCATGTGTGGAATTGATATAACCCCTGTAAACCTGCCCTATGAATTGGAAGTGAGTACGCCTACGGGGGACCAATGTTTGGTTACTAGTAAAATGTTCGTAAACTGTGAAATTTGGATAGGAGAGTGGAAGTTATTGGGGAATTTGATAAGCTTGGCTAACAAAGGGTACGATGTGATATTGGGCATGTACTGGTTAGCTAGGTATGATGCCCAACTTGACTGTAAAAGAAAGGTAGTGGAATTTCATATACCGGGGGAAGCGACCTTAAAGTTAGATGTGAGGGGCAGTTTAGCCTCATCTGCAATGATTTCGGGCATTCAGGCTAGGAAATTATTGAGTAGAGGGGCACAAGGGTTCTTAGTGTGACGACCCCACTTCTCCCAAGGGCGAACCCAAGGATATCGGCAGGCCGCCTGCCTAGCTCGCGCCAGGACTCAAAACTTAAAGTTCGAAAGAGCACTAAAAACAATATATACAATCCCAAAAGAGTTATAATTACATTCTCCAAAAGTATCGAGTCAAACCACCAAAACAAAAACAAACATCCTAACTGTTCAACTATTACAAGCCAAACTAACTATACTAGTATACGAGCCAAAAGTCCCCGCGTCGGCCCCTGCTAAGGAAAACAAAAGGAATGGGGTAAGCTATATGCTTAGTAAGTAAACAGGGGCGAAAGCATAAATTTCACGTAACAGTTACACAATAAGAGTAAAGCAAAAGCAGAAAAGTAACATCACATAATAAGGATACAGGTGGCTCCAAAGCCAACTCATGTGCCATGCGTGATCTCCTGCCGACACTCCGTCGACTGCAAATAATAGTCCGTAGAACTTCACTTGTACACCCACCGACACCTTATCACCCTCACTGGCCAGTCACCTCACAAACTTGCCCGGGCGAACGAAATCACAAACTTGAGCTTGAGTCACAAGCTCGGGTCACAAACTTGGTCACCTTCTCGGTGAACCGGATTCACAAAATTGGTTCATAAAATGAACCTACAAACTTGGTGACCTCAGACTAAGTTGGACTGCCTTCGACCAAGCCCTAACCGGCTCGAATAGTCCAACCAGGTCAAGAGTTCGCCCCAAACTCACAAACTTCACAAAATTATTCAAAATCACAAACTTTGCAAACTTCACAAACTTTATTCGAAAGTCGCCCCGAGCCACAAGCTCAAGGGTTTTGGTTCCAAAAGGTTCATATACATATGCCAAGTACAATTATACATTCAAATTAGGGTTTAGGTCGAGTGCGATAAAGTACACCCTCGCCTAAGTGCCCTTTTCACATATCTCAAACACATAGCAAAGAAAATACACCAAACCGGCCTGAATACTTACACAAAGTACAAAAGTAGTACAAACGTGAAAATCACTTCGTGCGTGTTCGCTAGTAGGGCCCACCAGCTCCGCCTAGCACACCACGATCTGAAATAGAAGATTGCATCACATGATGTCATAAACGGCCACTAACGTGCCCAAAACAAATAAAACAGCAACATCGGCACACGCAAGTACGGAAAGGGCACACGCACGCGTGCGGAAACGGCAAACGGCAGATTTGATACTCATTTCTAGTTCACCCATAAGTTGAGCTACGGATATCGGATTAAGGCGGATGAGATGCCAAATCGAAGCTTAAAGGATGAACAACAACTGTTATGAAGACATCCAGAACTGAAACTGGAGGCTTCAGTCCCAAATGAACCAAACACAATCACTTACGAAATCTGGCCAATGCACAAATGGTCAGTTTTGAGTACAAACTGTTTTCTATGCTACACATGGTCAAAAGAGCTGAAAATTAGCAGTTAGATAGTTCATTCCAAATGGAACAACTTTCATGAAGGTCGGCAATCCAAATTCGGAACGGAAATTGGTCATCAGGACCAAAACAGATTTCTGGTCATTTTCACGGGCAGGCCTTGTTTGCTCGGCTATATCTCAGGTTTTATAAATCCGATTCATGAAATTCCAAGGGCGTTAGAAAGCTCTGATATAGGGCTATAAGTTTGGTGTTTTGGTCAGAAGCCCAAACAGCTTGTAACTCAGTCAAATGTGAAGCCAAAGTTCCAGCCATAAACTTTCCAAAAACGTACTAGAATCACAAACCGTATTTAACCTCAATATGCGGTAATGGCACCAAATTCACTACGGTTATCGGATGGGGATGTAAGACCCACCGTTTTGAAGCTAAGAAATAGGAGTACAACAATGTAGAAGGCCACTCAGTCCAAATCCTAGCACAACTAGTTCAAATATGCAAAATACGAAACCAGAATTACCAAAACAGGTTTGCAAAACCAATAAAACTGTAATCGGTATAACTCAGTCTATACAAGTCCAAATGCCGAAATTCCAAAGGCATATGTTAGCTAAGACATCCAGATACATTTCATCAGAAGACACTAACTTCAAAATCCCAACCAATTCCAGTCAAAATAGCCAAATACAAACGCAGTTTTCGCATTCTGGCCAAAGCAGAACAGCTACAGTAATTTCGACATAACTCACACTACACTAATCCAAATGACCTGAAATTTTACAGGCACCTCAAACACATCAATACCTACAACTTTCATGTTTTGAGCAAAGTCCAATTCGGCCTCTAACCCTATGATCTAAAACCGGACAGAATTGGGGGTTCATGAACCCTAACTTTCCATTTTTCCATCCAAATCCAAAATTGATTGCATTTATCAACAATTCACACTCACTAGAGTCATTTTCCACCATTACAATTCATCATACAAGTCCCCAACATCAAGATCATATTAAACCAGAAAATTCCTCAAAAATAGAAAAACTTCACCAAATCATTTCAAACCAAGATAAAAACCAGAAATTTCAGCACTTTAATCACTACTAAGCATAACTTAAGCATCATTAGGTGTAGGAGGAAGTTTGAGCATCACTTACCAAGAAAACAAGAGAGAGGAAGTAGTAGGACACCTTAGCTCTCCAAGAAAGCTTCACCAAATCACTCACTATCACTAACTAAAGGGATTTTATGGAGTAATTGCAAGATCAAATGGTTGGATGGTTCACCTTGAGCAAGATTGGAGCTAAAACTTGAAGAGTTTCTTGCTTCCTTTTGGAGAGAGAGGGCCGGCCATATGAGGAGAAGAAATGGTGATTTTTGAGCAATTTTTTCAAGATATTTACTCAATTTGGTCAAAAGTCAAAAGTGTGAATAGTTGCCAACAAAGTCTAACCAATGGTTGTGTGACACTTGTCACTCCATTAATGCAATCTTATCACTTCTTTTTCTCTCTCACATCAATCATTTCACACACTCTACTTATCTCTTAACACCCGATAAATTTTACACAGTATCCGGAATTTAACCTAATTGGCCGAATTTTTTCGAACTTTTCGCACTAGTGGGTCCCACGTCCGATATACGTTCTTAATTTCTCAAAAACTAACTAATACTAGAAAAATCATCTAAAAACTCTAGTTACTCAATAAAAATTATCTGGGAATTTTCTAATAAAGAAAATGTAGGAAAACGGGTTTTCAATCTTAACCGGAACTGAGGGTTTAAATCTTAATCCCTACTTAGGGTTTTCGAAATACTCCCAAAACCAAACGTTACCGCCCAATTAATGAATATATCAACGTAGAACGAACTGGGGCCTCACAATCTCCCCCACTTAGGACAATTTCGTCCTCGAAATTGCAATCAACGAGCTAAGGGTTGAAAAACTTGAAATAATCAAAAGATCAAAAGGTGTACATATATATACAAGTCACGCCAAAATGTACGCAATATAATGCACCATATACACCAAGAGACATTTCAAGTTAGACAAAGTCAAGTGCAGCAAGTACTATAGATGCAGGTATTAACATACCACAAGTAAATGACATGTAGGGACAATACAAGGGCAAATGAAAGAAACGCGACTTGTCGTCCCACACTCAGTGAAAACCACCCTCGTCCGGTTTCTTACTCCACTTCCCAAAGTGCCCGTTGATCTCTTGTACTCACTCTAGCCAGACAAAGCTTGTTCATGTTCCCCAAAATGCAAATCTCAAGTACTTAGCAGCGCCTCAACTCTGGAGTACTCAGGCACAAGAATCCGAAATAAGATAATTCACATCTCAAGCTGCAGTCCCAAGAGTAAACTATCTACAATCGAAATTCCTACCTGACGAACCTACCTATGGTCCTCAGATACCATGAGAAAGATTTAAGGCCTATAACATTTATGATCCATAACTTATGCTTGACCGAGCATCTAGTCCTTCATACTTATTCACCACTTCATCCAAGCTCACCCCGCGCAGAGACCACGCGAAGCAGCTATAGGTTTTATCCCTCAATTGCTTAACTTTCAAATAAAATCAAATCCCACAGTCCGGCATCCTAAACTTTCAGCCTAGGATACACTACAGAGATCTGAAGCCTAAGCTCTGATACCAACTGTGACGACCCCACTTCTCCCAAGGGCGAACCCAAGGGTATCGGCGGGCCGCCTGCCTAGCTCGCGCCAGGATTCAAAACTTAAAGTTCGAAAGAGCACTAAAAACAATATATACAATCCCAAAAGAGTTATAATTACATTCTCTAAAAGTATCGAGTCAAACCACCAAAACAAAAACAAACATCCTAACTGTTCAACTATTACAAGCCAAACTAACTATACTAGTATACGAGCCAAAAGTCCCCGCGTCGGCCCCTGCTAAGGAAAACAAAAGGAATGGGGTAAGCTATATGCTTAGTAAGTAAACAGGGGCGAAAGCATAAATTTCACGTAACAGTTACACAATAAGAGTAAAGCAAAAGCAGAAAAGTAACATCACATAATAAGGATACAGGTGGCTCCAAAGCCAACTCATGTGCCATGCGTGATCTCCTGCCGACACTCCGTCGACTGCAAATAATAGTCCGTAGAACTTCACTTGTACACCCACCGACACCTTATCACCCTCACTGGCCAGTCACCTCACAAACTTGCCCGGGCGAACGAAATCACAAACTTGAGCTTGAGTCACAAGCTCGGGTCACAAACTTGGTCACCTTCTCGGTGAACCGGATTCACAAAATTGGTTCATAAAATGAACCTACAAACTTGGTGACCTCAGACTAAGTTGGACTGCCTTCGACCAAGCCCTAACCGGCTCGAATAGTCCAACCAGGTCAAGAGTTCGCCCCAAACTCACAAACTTCACAAAATTATTCAAAATCACAAACTTTGCAAACTTCACAAACTTTATTCGAAAGTCGCCCCGAGCCACAAGCTCAAGGGTTTTGGTTCCAAAAGGTTCATATACATATGCCAAGTACAATTATACATTCAAATTAGGGTTTAGGTCGAGTGCGATAAAGTACACCCTCGCCTAAGTGCCCTTTTCACATATCTCAAACACATAGCAAAGAAAATACACCAAACCGGCCTGAATACTTACACAAAGTACAAAAGTAGTACAAACGTGAAAATCACTTCGTGCGTGTTCGCTAGTAGGGCCCACCAGCTCCGCCTAGCACACCACGATCTGAAATAGAAGATTGCATCACATGATGTCATAAACGGCCACTAACGTGCCCAAAACAAATAAAACAGCAACATCGGCACACGCAAGTACGGAAAGGGCACACGCACGCGTGCGGAAACGGCAAACGGCAGATTTGATACTCATTTCTAGTTCACCCATAAGTTGAGCTACGGATATCGGATTAAGGCGGATGAGATGCCAAATCGAAGCTTAAAGGATGAACAACAACTGTTATGAAGACATCCAGAACTGAAACTGGAGGCTTCAGTCCCAAATGAACCAAACACAATCACTTACGAAATCTGGCCAATGCACAAATGGTCAGTTTTGAGTACAAACTGTTTTCTATGCTACACATGGTCAAAAGAGCTGAAAATTAGCAGTTAGATAGTTCATTCCAAATGGAACAACTTTCATGAAGGTCGGCAATCCAAATTCGGAACGGAAATTGGTCATCAGGACCAAAACAGATTTCTGGTCATTTTCACGGGCAGGCCTTGTTTGCTCGGCTATATCTCAGGTTTTATAAATCCGATTCATGAAATTCCAAGGGCGTTAGAAAGCTCTGATATAGGGCTATAAGTTTGGTGTTTTGGTCAGAAGCCCAAACAGCTTGTAACTCAGTCAAATGTGAAGCCAAAGTTCCAGCCATAAACTTTCCAAAAACGTACTAGAATCACAAACCGCATTTAACCTCAATATGCGGTAATGGCACCAAATTCACTACGGTTATCGGATGGGGGTGTAAGACCCACCGTTTCGAAGCTAAGAAACAGGAGTACAACAATGTAGAAGGCCACTCAGTCCAAATCCTAGCACAACTAGTTCAAATATGCAAAATACGAAACCAGAATTACCAAAACAGGTTTGCAAAACCAATAAAACTGTAATCGGTATAACTCAGTCTATACAAGTCCAAATGCCGAAATTCCAAAGGCATATGTTAGCTAAGACATCCAGCTACATTTCATCAGAAGACACCAACTTCAAAATCCCAACCAATTCCAGTCAAAATAGCCAAATACAAACGCAGTTTTCGCATTCTGGCCAAAGCAGAACAGCTACAGTAATTTCGACATAACTCACACTACACTAATCCAAATGACCTAAAAATTTACAGAAACCTCAAACACATCAATACCTACAACTTTCATGTTTTGAGTAAAGTCCAATTCGGCCTCTAACCCTATGATCTAAAACCGGACAGAATTGGGGGTTCATGAACCCTAACTTTCCATTTTTCCATCCAAATCCAAAATTGATTGCATTTATCAACAATTCACACTCACTAGAGTCATTTTCCACCATTGCAATTCATCATACAAGTCCCCAACATCAAGATCATATTAAACCAGAAAATTCCTCAAAAATAGAAAAACTTCACCAAATCATTTCAAACCAAGATAAAAACCAGAAATTTCAGCACTTTAATCACTACTAAGCATAACTTAAGCATCATTAGGTGTAGGAGGAAGTTTGAGCATCACTTACCAAGAAAACAAGAGAGAGGAAGTAGTAGGACACCTTAGCTCTCCAAGAAAGCTTCACCAAATCACTCACTATCACTAACTAAAGGGATTTTATGGAGTAATTGCAAGATCAAATGGTTGGATGGTTCACCTTGAGCAAGATTGGAGCTAAAACTTGAAGAGTTTCTTGCTTCCTTTTGGAGAGAGAGGGCCGGCCATATGAGGAGAAGAAATGGTGATTTTTGAGCAATTTTTTTCAAGATATTTACTCAATTTGGTCAAAAGTCAAAAGTGTGAATAGTTGCCAACAAAGTCTAACCAATGGTTGTGTGACACTTGTCACTCCATTAATGCAATCTTATCACTTCTTTTTCTCTCTCACATCAATCATTTCACACACTCTACTTATCTCTTAACACCCGATAAATTTTACACAGTATCCGGAATTTAACCTAATTGGCCGAATTTTTCCGAACTTTTCGCACTAGTGGGTCCCACGTCCGATATACGTTCTTAATTTCTCAAAAACTAACTAATACTAGAAAAATCATCTAAAAACTCTAGTTACTCAATAAAAATTATCTGGGAAATTTTCTAATAAAGAAAATGTAGGAAAACGAGTTTTCAATCTTAACCGGAACTGAGGGTTTAAATCTTAATCCCTACTTAGGGTTTTCGAAATACTCCCAAAACCAAACGTTACCGCCCAATTAATGAATATATCAACGTAGAACAAACTGGGGCCTCACACTTAGCCTTTCTCATTAACACTCCCACCGATAAGTTGAAAGTAGAAGATGTTCCAGTAGTGGGCAAATATTCGGATTTGTTTCCCGATGAGTTAGTGAATCTACCACCCCAAAGAGAGATAGAATTTGAGATTAACTTGTTACCGGAGACTTCACCTATCTTGATGCGAGACGCGGAAGCTACTTCGGATCTAGAGGAACACGATGAAGATTTGATGGAGTTGAACCCGAACTTGGACCACTCAAGAACAGATTTAACGGTAGAGGACGCCACAATCAAGTATGTGTGCTTGATTGATAAGTCACGAACAGCCTAGGATCAGCTCTAGGATGTTCAACTTAGCTTTCACAAGCTAAGGGAATTTGCCACAAGGAATGGACGAAATTCTGGAAATTTTATTCAATACTCTCAAAAACTCCCCATGTAACATGCGACTTCAGGCTACTTATAGCCGTGACTAAGACCTAATAGACTGGAAAAATAACAAGGAAAGTTCGGCCAGCCCTTTGGGCCTTCACTTGACCGAAAGCTAGCCCAGCGAGACCCCCGTACGGCTCAGCGAGGGTACTTACTGCGGCTCAGCCCGCCGTTTGGAGCTTGAACACTTGCATCTTCAATTGTAAGCAGCATTTTAGTAGTCATGCAAGGATGTTCCAACTCAATTCCTTCAATGCCCGGTTTCTCTTGGGTTTGGATGGCACGTACCAAGGCTTGGTGGGACTCCTTGAATCTCTTAGCTCGTCCTCGTGTCACTGGGCCTTGGGACACCTTCACAGGGTCTACTTGTACACTTTGGGGCTCGTGCTCAACCGCATCATTATCTGGTTGTTGACATCTAGCACCGTTATAAACTTGAATAGAAATTGCTTGAGTTATGGCGAGAGTTGGGCAGGCGTTCCGCGGATACCTTTTGGTTCGCCTTAGGGAGAAGTGGGGGTGTCACAACAGGAACTCGATGTAGTCTTACGATCTCGTCCATGTACACCTGAGTCAATTTATCCATGGAATACTTCATGCTTATTGGCAAGAAATGGGCCGATTTGGTTAACCGGTCGACGATCACCCAAACGGCATCATGTTCTTGTTGCGTTCGCGACAAACCTTAAACGAAGTCCATTGTGATGTTTTTCCACTTCCATTCGGGTATCTCCAGAGGTTGTAACAAGGCAGATGGTTTTTGATGCTCCGCCTTAACTTGTTGGCAGATGAGACATTTTTGCATATATTGAGTGATTTCCTTTTTCATGTTGTCCCACCAATAGACTCCTTTTAGGTCCTGATACATCTTGCTACTACCCGGATGGATCGTATACTTGGACCGATGAGATTCTTCTAAGATCTCCTTCTTTAATATTTCATTCTTGGGCACCACCACTCGGTTTCGGCATTTCAATACTCCCTTGGGACTAAAGTTGAAATCCGACAATTCCCCTTTATCCACTTTCTCTCCCCACTTCCGTACCATAGAATCTTCCTTTTGAGTTTCTTTAATTCGCTCCAGTAGAGTGGACGTTACTTTAACGTTACCAAAAGTCACCTTTTGACTTCCCAGACAGGATTTTCACTCACAAAT
Organism: Coffea arabica; assembly: GCF_036785885.1. Classification (NCBI taxonomy): domain Eukaryota; kingdom Viridiplantae; phylum Streptophyta; class Magnoliopsida; order Gentianales; family Rubiaceae; genus Coffea; species Coffea arabica. The sequence continues at coordinate 43,295,711 of NC_092320.1, read as the reverse complement.
CGATTTAATAGACCCTACTCCTTAATCATTAACCCCGCTACCTGAGCCTTTCGACTTAGGGCATCAGCCGCCACGTTAGCTCTTCCCGGATGGTAGTTAATGCTGCAGTCGTAGTCCTCTAGAAATTCCATCCACCGTCGCTCTCTCATATTCAATTCCTTCTGTGAGAAGAGGTATCTAAGGCTCTTATGATCTGAGTAAACCTCGAAAGTCACCCCGTATAAATAGTGTCTCCATTTTTTCAGAGCAAAAACAACTGCGGCTAACTCCAGATCATGGGTTGGGTAGTTCTGCTTGTGGGGTTTCAATTTCCTAGAGGCCAAAGGGATCACATTCCGATTCTACATTAACACACACCTCAGACCTTCTCGCGAGGCGTCGGTATACACGATAAAACCATTTACTCCGTTAGGCAAAGCTAGAATCGGTGCCATGGTTAATCTTTTCTTTAACTCTCGAAAACTCGCTTCGCATTTGGCATCCCACATGAACCGACCATGTTATTTCGTCAGGTCGGTTAAAGGACCGGCCAGTTTGGAAAAGTGTTTAATGAAACGCCTGTAGTACCCAGCCAAACCTAGAAAACTATGAATCTCCATAGGGTTTTCTGGTCTCTTCCAATCAGTCACGGCCTTTACTTTTGCCGGGTCAACCGAGATGCCCTTTTGGGAAATTACGTGCTCTAAGAAAGAAATTTTCTCCAACCAAAACTCACACTTACTGAACTTTGCATACAATTGATGCTCTCTTAGGGTTTGCAAAATGATTCTTAAGTGCTGCTCATGTTCCTCATGCGTCTTGGAGTAAACCAGGATGTCATCGATAAAGACAATGACAAATCGATCTAGGTAGGGCTTAAAAACCCTATGCATTAAATCCATGAAAACGGCATGGGCATTGGTCAGTCCAAAGGGCATGACCGCAAATTCATAGTACCCATATCGTGAATTGAAAGCAGTTTTTGGGATATCCTCCTTCCTAATCAACAATTGATAATACCCCTGTCGAAGATCTAATTTCGAAAAGACCATTGCTCCTTGTAATTGATCGAACAACTCATCAATATGGGGTAGTGGATACTTATTTTTGATTGTTACATTATTCAACCCTCGATGATCTATACATATCCGCAAACTCCCGTCCTTCTTCTTTACAAACAACATAGGGACTCCCCAAGGAGACCCACTCTCTCGAATGAACCCCCGTTCCAAAAGGTCTTGTAACTGCAATTTCAACTCCTTAATCTCAGCAGGTGCCATTCGGTATGGGGTTTTAGAGATAGGTGACGTCCCCGGTAGCAAATCAATTTTAAATTCTATCTCTCTCTCTGGAGGTGGGGCTACTAACTCATCAGAAAATACATCTGGATATTCCTTCACTATGTGCACATCCTCTACCTTCAATTTATCGGTGGGGGTATTGATTAGAAAGGCTAAGAACCCTTGTGCCCCTCTACTTAGTAATTTCCTAACTCGAATACCCGAGATCAAGGCAAATGAGGCCAGCCTACCCCTTATATCTAATCTTAAGGTCGCCTCCCCAGGAATGCGAAATTCTACCACCTTCCTTTTACAATCAAGTTGTGCATTATACCTGGCTAACCAGTCCATGCCTAAGATTACATCGTACCCCTCGGCTTATCAAATCCCCTAACAATTTCCTTTCTCCTACCCAAACTTCACAGTCCTTATAAACCATATTAGTAATCAGACGATGGTCCCCCGTGGGGGTACTGACTTCTAGGTCATAAGGTAAACTAGTAGGTTTTATATCAATACCATACATGAAATTGGGATTAACAAAGGAATGGGTGGCACCGGGATCTACTTCCCTTTTCATCTCGGGATAGAACCGGACAAGTGGCGAGCTGGTAGTCTGCACTTCCACAGCGCAGACATTTTCCCTCCTTCTTCCAGCAGTCGTCTTTCGTGTGGTTTGGCTTTCCGAAATACCTGCAGGGTCCACGGGATGCAGAATCCGAACCTCGTTGGAAGCCTCTTCTTTGGCCTCTCCCAACTTGGCCACCTCGTGACATTCCCAGCATTCTTCCTCCTCCAATCCCCCGTCCAAACTTGGGAGGGGCACTCTTATCCCTCTGCCCCGAACTACTTCCAGGAAACCCTCGCTTTTTCACCTGGAAGTTTCTCACCCATAGCCTAGCATTCTCTACACGTTGTGCCTTCTCCACGGCATCGCTCAAGGCGTTAATTTGGGCCACGAATAGATCCTTTTGGATCTTCACATTCAGACCTTGAACAAATCGCCGTATTCTTCGTTGCTCGGTCATGATGAGTTCGAGCGTAAATTTGGATAACCGAGTGAATTGGCTCTCGTCCTCGGCCACCGTATGGGTCCCCTGGCGAAGCCAGATAAATTCGTCTTCCTTCTGTTCTTGAACCAGAGGAGGAAAGAATTTAGCGTTGAATTTCCTCATGAAATTCACCCAGGTCCGGGGCGTTTGCTCTCGGTCCCACTTTTGTCGTATCAAGTTCCACTAGGAACGGGCCGCTGTGACTCCCCGAAAGAAGAAAGGGTTTTCATTCTATATAGATGAACGTGTGGTTGTGTATATCAAGTGGAATTGTGTGAGATATATGTGTATATGTCTATGAGTTGGAACAGTGGATGAGCGCGGCTTTTGAATTTGGAAAGAAACGAAAAATTTTGTGAAAAGAGGAAGGGCCAAATCCGGCCAGTTCTTCGCCGAATTGTTGTTGGTTTTTCAAAAAAAAAAAAATGATTTCGTCTCTGGACTGAATCCGGCCAGGAATTCAGCCAAATTCCGGCCGGATTGTGACGTAGCATGTCCGGCTGCCAACTTTGACCAGTTGTTTCTCTACATACTTATCTTGTTTTGGCTGCATTTGCTCTTCATTTTTCACCTTCCTTGCCCTGCTGTCTTGGAGAGAAAACAAGAAAGGAAAAAACTCCATTTTCTCCACATCATTTGCTTGCCAAACCTTGACTTTTAATCGATAGTTTTGGAAACTACTCCATACAAGAGTGTACTAAGGAGGTTTAAAGCTTTTGACGGAGTGATTTTTGGAAGGGAAGCTCTGAGGTGTTGGCTTTCTTGAATTTGAGGTGAGTTGCTAAGAAAGTTCCCTCTTGCTTTAATAATACTAATTAGTGGTTTATGGTGGTTAAATATGTTGTATTGTGGATGATTTCATGATTTTAAGTAGAGTTGGACCAATTTCTGATTTTTTTGGGGATTTTTCTGATTTTATATGATAATCTTGGGTTGGTCTTGGATTGATGGATTGAAATGGTGTTAAATGAAGTTTTTGTGCGTTAATTACGATTGTTTGCGGAAAATTTCCGCTTGTGGGGATAAATTCCGGTTCTAGGGTTTTGATTTGGGGTTTTCTTATGGTTGGCTCTTAAGCTTCTAATTGGCTTTCATTAAAGGGTATTGTGGCCCTAATTGGATGTGTTTTATTGTTTACGAAACCGTATGTACAATGGTGGTTGAATGGAGATGTTATTGGTAATGTTTTGTAGGATGGAAAATAAGAAAATTAAGGGAAAATGCTGTCCACTCTTTGAGAGTATTTGATTGCTTTGAAGTTGAGTCGATCTTGATTAATTTTATGGAATTCTTGTGATTTGGAAGTTGGGATGATGCAGTTCCACGTTAGTGATATTTCCAGACTTTATCTAAGTGATTCCATCTTTGATTTGCCATGTATATGAATAGGAGAAGCTATTATAGTATTAAGGTGGAATTACTAGCCTTGATTGTAATTAGTGATGGTTATATGCAAAGATTAGTTTCGAAGTGTAAATTTCAGTTTTTATGGTATTATATCTCCCCTCATGTGAAAAGTAGTGGTTGATCATAGCATGATAACTTTATATTATGATAAATGAAGATTTGGTATGCTAGTTGGATTACCTAAAGGAATTTCAGCTAGAGTACATGAATTCTAGATTAGTGTTTCCAATTGTGGTAGTAATCTGTCCTGTTTTTACACTGTATGTTTGACCTTGAGAGAGTCTGAATCGGCCCTTCCTCAAAACATGAAACTTGTAGATACTTGAGTTAACTATCTACCTAAAAAATTTCAGATTGATTGGAATACTGTAGCCTATAAAATGACCAAAATACCCTTGACTGTCATAGACCCTATTTTGTGGATAGTTTTCTGTCCTCTCCGAGATTTCGATATTTGACCCTGAAAACGTATGATTTGGCCTTGGAGGTCTTCATAAGAAATGTAGGTATATGTCTTAGCTTTGTAACGCCATAAGATTAGTTCAATCGGATAAGTGTAGCTTCAATTATGACTAAAATGCCAAAAGGTGATAGGAACTTGCTGATTTTAGACTTTCTTTTGTTTGACATGATGTTTGTGTTCTAGGGTTTGGACTTGATCAAGGCAATGATCTATGATGAATGGTTCATGAACTGTGGTTGGTGAGTGATCCCTCAACTATTTCCCAAAAGTTACTTTTGAAATAATTCTTGCATTGGTTACACGATTATATATCATTTTGTTTGTGTGTGTGCCATGACATTTTGGCTCCGATGAGTTCTTGGGAAAATCTTGTGCTTAGAACCAATGTCTCCACTACTGTTTACGTATTCTTTGGAGCACGATGGCTCCTTATTTCTGTTTATCTGTTACTTGATCTAAGGGAGCATTGGATATTTAAGTACAAGGATTTCACTGGCTCCAAAGAGCAATATACGCATATTTGATCACTAATTCTTGATATCATTTAAATGCACTATTGTAAAGCTTATTTGATTATTGATTTTACTATTCACTCGCTGAGCTTCTAGCTCACCCCAAATGTTTTCTTCTCCCCACAGGGATCGAGGCAAAGGAAGAGTTTGTATTACGTTATTTGTGTGACTGGATGGCATATATCTTGTACAGTTTAGATTTGGATTCATTTTGTGTAATAGTTGGGCTAGTGTGACTGTTTGGAATTGAAGTGGATGTATGTGTATGGTCTATGCTTAGGACTAGCTTCTGCCTCGCTTATGATATGTAATTCTTGGAGAATTGAATGTATATTTGAGATTTATGCTGTAATTTAATTGAGAACTGTAGTGAATGACTGAGTCCTGGCGAGAGTTGGGTAGGCGGTCTGCCGAACCCTTTGGTTCGCCTTAGGGGAGGTGGGGGTGTCATAGTTGGTATCAAAACTTAGGCTTCAGATCTCTATAGCGTATCCTAGGCTTAAAGTTTAGGATGCCTGACTGTGGGATTAGTTGAAAGTTTATGTGAACGAGGATCTATTGTATCCTGGGGGTCAAAGAAATTGATTATTTGAGAGTTTCTTACTTGGGACTTGTAGAAATAAAAATTGAGGAATTAAGTGATGTTATATTGAAGGAAAACATGGGATGAGAGATTAGTAGTGAAAAATTGGACGAATTTGAATTATTATTATGCTTGTAAGTGTGGAAAGAATTGAGGTAATTATTAGTACTGGCTATGGAGGATAAGGGACCGAGATTTGATGGTCAAACTCCATGTATGATGATTTTGAACCAAGATAAAAGAGTATCAAAGGAATAAAATGCATTTTCCGCCCATTTACCTCTTAGAGAATTTCTGCTTTGAAATTCTAAAGAAAACTAGGATGTACTAGTTTTAATTTCAAACGATGATTGGAAGTAATATATATGCTTTAAGTATGTGTAATTTTCCAATTTTGGTAAATATGTGAATTTTACTTGAATTTCAAATTTGAAAAATTGTGAATAACTGATGAGTTTGTTGAATTTTGTATATGATGGACTGATACAAGGTTAAAATTTTCTAAATTAAGTTCCCCCCTTGATTGTCTACTGGTGTATTCTCATACTTGAATTTGTCTATGCTTTACACAAAAGAAAAAAAAATCTTGAGTTTTTGGAAGAATGGCGAACTTGTGTTTCATAATGTAAATCTTGAACTTGATAAGATTTCTGGTTACTTTAAATACTCTTCTTATGTTTTAAATTCTTGGGTTTCAAGAAAAGTGAGCCTATTTTTAGGTGTACGGACTGAGGGAACTTTGAGATATAAAGTAACCGCATTCAAGAGCACGAAGTTAGTGTGAATTGATTTGGTTTCTATTTAACACGTAAGTTAGCAAGTTGTACTTATTTCTTGGGTTTGAACTTGGAGCTTGAGACTTTACCTATAAAATCCTAAGACTGGTTATTCTTGGAGATGATGGTGCTCTGGCTGGTGGCTGACTTGTTAAAGATTTTGAACTTCGAATGGATAACCTTTGGTTTCAGCTTGTGTTATGGTTTGATTGGATCTAATTTCGTAAAGGCATGTGATCTGATTGAAATTAGTGATATTTGGACCCTTTGGTTTATCTATGGACTTAGGAAGGGTGGTGCACGCCGTGAGGCCTTTTGTATCCTGTTTGCATATACTTCTATATTTTGTGGCACTTAATTGCCTATAGGCAGTAATTGACATATTGGGCTTGTTTTGTGAACTTCTAACTCGTGCTATGACTTTTGATACATGTAAAGAATCATGTCCTAATTCTAAATATTTTTGCAACTTGTATATGCATTAAGTTCTTTTATACTTAATTATTCCTTTTCTTGTGCTTATAGACTTCTATTAAGTATGGCAGTAGGAATGGGAAAAAGGGGTCGTGGCCGAGGGCTTAGACAACCCTGCACTCATGAGAAAAAATTGATGGATAGTCTTATGTAATTTAATGGGTCTCTAGTACTGAATATGAACCGAGAATAAACCAGAAGATTAGATCTACCAGTGTATAATAGATTAACCTAGTTGGGAACTGAGTGAGATTTTTCTGTGCGAATTTTAATAGTTGCTTTATACGTATAATATGATTGGTCCTGTGGCCATATTTCAACTTTTATGAAAGTTTGAATTCCGAAAGTATTTCGTTGGTTTGGTGAGATGCTTGAACTACCTGCGACTGACCTTGAACTGCCTGAGACTGATTAGGCTGAGCTTACTTGAGACTTGAACCTATTTAGGTGAGTGTGATCTTATGTACACTTAATGACCTGACCGGACTGAATATAAGGTATCTCTTTAACACCTGAGCAAGTAGTTTGGTTCATATATGACCTATAAGTGAACTTGAATTTTGTGACTACTTAAGAATGTGTTTTGCTGGGCATAAGCTAGGCGAGTGAGTTCTTATTCGTACTCGTGCTCCATGAACCTGAAGTATTTGGCCCTGCTTTGAACTTATTTGTTTGAACTCTGCTGTGACCCTACTCTTGAACTTATTCGTACTCATGTGGTTATAGACTGGCTACTACTTTTCTGTAGCGGTTGAACTGAGCCTCTCTGGTGGGGTATTGCCTGTTGTGTTTTCAAGCACCGCCATTCTTTCGGCGAGGCATGCCTGTTGTGTTGTCCAGCACCACCAGGGATGAAATTTTTGAATTGAGGCTCTCTGGCGAAGTTTAGCCGTTGTGCTAACTTGTTGTGTTTTCAAGCACCGCTTGGGACAAATACTTGAACTGAGGCTCTCTGGTGAAATATAGCCGTTGTGCTAACTTGTTGTGTTTTCAAGCACCACCAGGGGTAAATACTTAAACTGAGATTCTCTGGTGAAGTATAGCCACTGTGCTAGCTTGTTGTGTTGTCCAGCACCACCAAGAGTAAATTTCCGATTCGAGGTTTCGCTATGTCCTGAATTTCTTCCAAACATTTGGGACTTTGAGTCTAACTCAGGGCTAGTTATTTGAATCGAGCCCTTTTGCATGTTTTATTTGGTTAATGGGATTATTACTATTTGATAAGTGAGATTGGAGTGATTCTTGGTATTTGACTGACTTTTGAGGATTATTTGGATCTGGTAAGTACAAGTGGGAATGTCGAGAACGACATTTTATTAAGTGGGGGAGTTTGTGACGCCCCGAAAGAAGAAAGGGTTTTCATTCTATATAGATGAACGTGTGGTTGTGTATATCAAGTGGAATTGTGTGAGATATATGTGTATATGTCTATGAGTTGGAACAGTGGATGAGCGCGGCTTTTGAATTTGGAAAAGAAACGAAAAATTTTATGAAAAGAGGAAGGGCCAAATCCGGCCAGTTCTTCGCCGAATTGTTGTTGGTTTTTCAAAAAAAAATGATTTCGTCTCTGGACTGAATCCGGCCAGGAATCCGGCCAGATTCCGGCCGGATTGTGACGTGGCATGTCCGGCAGCCAACTTTGACCAGTTGTTTCTCTACATACTTATCTTGTTTTGGCTGCATTTGCTCTTCATTTTTCACCTTCCTTGGCCGGCTGTCTTGGAGAGAAAACAAGAAAGGAAAAAACTCCATTTTCTCCACATCATTTGCTTGCCAAACCTTGACTTTTAACCGGTAGTTTTGGAAACTACTCCATACAAGAATGTACTAAGGAGGTTTAAAGCTTTTGACAGAGTGATTTTTGGAAGGGAAGCTCTGAGGTGTTAGCTTTCTTGAATTTGAGGTGAGTTGCTAAGAAAGTTCCCTCTTGCTTTAATAATGCTAATTAGTGGTTTATGGTGGTTAAATATGTTGTCTTGTGGATGATTTCATGATTTTAAGTAGAGTTGGACCAATTTCTGATTTTTTGGGGATTTTTCTTATTTTATATGATAATCTTGGGTTGGTCTTGGATTGATGGATTGAAATGGTGTTAAATGAATTTTTTGTGCGTTAATTGCGATTGTTTGCGGAAAATTTCCGCTTGTGGGGATAAATTCCGGTTCTAGGGTTTTGATTTGGGGTTTTCTTATGGTTGGCTCTTAAGCTTCTAATTGGCTTTGATTAAAGGGTATTGTGGCCCTAATTGGATGTGTTTTATTGTATACGAAACCGTATGTGCAATGGTGGTTGAATGGAGATGTTATTGGTAATGTTTTGTAGGATGGAAAATAAGAAAATTAAGGGGAAATGCTGTCCACTCTTTGAGAGTATTTGATTGCTTTGAAGTTGAGTCGATCTTGATTAATTTTATGGAATTCTTGTGATTTGGAAGTTGGGATGATGCAGTTGGAATTTGGAATTCTTGTGATTTGGAAGTTGGAATTGAAGTGGATGTATGTGTATGGTCCATGCTTAGAACTAGCTTCTGCCTCGCTTATGATATGTAATTCTTGGAGAATTGAATGTATATTTGAGATTTATACTATAATTTAATTGAGAACTGTAGTGAACGACTGAGTCCTGGCGAGAGCTGGGCAGGCGGTCTGCCGAACCCTTTGGTTCGCCTTAGGAGGAGGTGGGGCTGTCACAGCCTCCCCTTCCAGTTGGAAGACAGCAAAAGTCACCTGCCGTTCCTCTGTGTAGTGCAGGGTAGCAAAGATGTCTACTATCTTTTCTAGCCACCTTTCGGCCATATCTAGATCGGGCCCCCCAATAAATATTGGTGGGGCAAACTTCTGAAACCTCTCGAAGGTCCTATCCTCGCTCTCCACGTGATTACTGGGGTTCCCAGGGTTGGGGTTAGGGTTTTGACCTTGTTGTTGCACCACTTGGGCTAGCAAATCAGTCATTTGTTGCATAGCAGTAGCTATTTGGATATTGGGATCAACCCTAGGTTCAGGGTTTGGTCCAAACGAGGTTTCCCCAGTGCCTCTTTCAGACGTGGGTTGCCAACTCCCGTGTCCACGGCCTCGACCACTACGACTGCCCTCCATCGATTTAAGTCAATCTAAGGTCAAAAGATAAGTATAATGTTAAAGGGCACATAACCCCTTTTATGTAACAATAAGCATGAACAATTAGCCGAAACAACTACCTCATAGGGCATTTAAACACATAACACACATACATAGAACATATAATAGGATCAAGCAGTTATACAAAAACAGTTAGTCAAGTACAAACAAAAGTCATCCCATGAAACAAAAGCCAAAAACAATATACAAAGTTAGGCCAAAACGGCTAACTAAGAGCCTTTCCTAACTATTCCCTTTATGGAATCAAAAGTGGTTCAAAACCCTTGGTTAGAACTAGGGGTACTCCCCTCACTAGGTGCATCGCCACTAGGAGCCATTACCTGTGCATTGGCGCCAATCACACCTTGGATCAGCACCTCACACTCATTAATAATGCTTCCAGAGAGGTCTCTAACCTCCCGGACGACATTAGTAAGGCGCTGGTTGACCCCTTGCAACTGCTCTCTAAGAGCATTAGTTCGTTCCTGCTCTATTGCTATGTCTCCTTGGAGCTCTCCGATCCGATCAGCCTGCATCCTTATGACGCCCCTCAATCTAAGCGCCTCAGTGTGATCCCTGGCGGCGGCACTCCTAAGTCTCCTCCTCTCATCTAGCACCACCATGACCACGTGGTTAGCATAAGAGTAATACTGGCAACGCCTACAACGATGGGTCTGTTGGAATGTATGCCCTAAAACAATGTATTTGTTTTTATTTTATACATTCCTTATTATATGTTTTGTATTTTAATAACTTCTTATTTATCTGTTAAATATTAGATACAACCGATAAAGTCCTTATAATATTACTAATGTGATGATAGTCACAAGAGTTGGTGACTATGAGATATCAATCACATTTATAGTAATATTATTAAAATTCCCTAGTTTTTGTACTAATGAAATAGGACATCTTTAGTACGGTAAAACTAGTACACAGTTAGCCTCTAATTAATGTAATTAGTGGGTGTTCTCATCAACTATGGTATAAAGATACTTAGGCTAATGTGTAGATGATTTGAAAAGTACAAATGCATTGGAGTGATCCGTTTAGAGATCCCGTTAGGATATCTATCTAGCGCCAATGGTGTATCTCTAGTGAAAAATTGTGTAAGTGATCCTGCGACTTGAGATCACCATAGAATCTTGAGTGAGAAACACTACATTTTGACTCTAATTACTTGTTACTCTTTGAGAGTACCTTAAAGTATAGAAATTGGATGTAGTGTGAAGCACGTAAAGAAAAATGGGTGATCAAGATAGGATTTACCACTCTGATAGAAGGAGTCGATATCCGGATGGCCACTAGTGAGAAATTAACCCTAAAGTCGACTATTAGGTAAATTGAAGAATGTCTTCAATTTAACCAAATTAAGGGTAAATTTCGGGAACTAGAAAATTTAATTAGTCATCAGGGAATTGGCACTTATTCCTTATTCCTGACTAATTGGATATCTTGGGTAAAAGGATAATAATTACACGGTAATTTTTCACGGAAAGGTTAGGTCAAATTCCCTTGACTAATTCCGAATAATTGGGCAATCGCGATGTGTTGCTAGACACCGCTCGTGATTTATAATTATGGATTAATTATTTATGATAAGCTATGATAAAATAAAGTCGTTTATTTTATCTAATTATTAAACCATAATTATTACCAATGCATTCGGGACCTATTGGGTCACACGCAATAGAGATTTAATCCTGGATTGAAACTATGTAAATTATCAGGGTTTAATTTTAAAGGAAAATTAATCCCAGGCCTTTTTGAGCAGATAAGAGTAAATGGTTATCTCTTATCTATCAGATAATGATAGATAGAGTCTTATGTGATTAGAAGTCTCATGGTTTTGATTTTGAATCATAAAAGAAGACTTATCATTCTATATCAGAAGACATCTCTCTAATCATAGCTCTCTCGATTTTTCTCCCAAATATACGAAAAGAAAACAAGGTTTTGTGATTGTCACACACAAAAGGAGAGAAACATATACGATTGAAAAGTGGAGAAAGGCTAGCACCTTTTTCTCTTCAATACATAGTTCGTGAGACGATCCAGGGTTGCTCTAGCGTGGATATCAGTAGAGGCAGGACGATTGGACTGCTCAAGGGCTGACCATCCTCAAACAACGCTGCAGGGAGACGCCGCTTGGATTAAGGTAATCCTAAAACCCTTCTTATTGTATGTCATACGTAAAATCTTGGGTGATTCCTGGATGGTTTTAGGGAAATATTTTTATTTTTCCGCTGCGTAGTGTCCCTAAAAACCAACAGTGGTATCAGAGCCATCCCTAAGAATTTTACGTATGATTTTAAGCAATTTTGGATTCATGGATTAATATTACTGGTTGGATTTAATTGATATGCGGAATTATGGAAGAATTGTTTTTGGGTTTTTCAAAACAAAAAGAAAAAAAAAAAGGGTTTTTCATGAAAGCTTTTGAAAGCTGCGTTATGCACACGAAGCTTAGGAAGCTGCGGACATCATAAGCATCTGGGCTTTTCTTTCTTTCGTGGATTTGAGTCACCCATGGCCATAGTTGATCATCTGCAAAAGTTGCGGGATGATCATTGGACCAAAAAAAAAAAAATAAAAAAAATAGCAAGTTTGCGTTAGCAAACCTGCGGTTGCTGCGATGTTGCGGCTACAAGGGCTGCCGCCAGCTGCTGCTGCCGTGGGAGGCCATGGTGGTTTTTCCTTGGTGGCAGTGGAAGGTTGTACGCCTGGTAGTGGGTGCTGGGTAGAAGAGCTGTGAGCTCTCTGGGACAAAAACGCAACAAAATTGTTGCAGACATCAGCGAGGGCACAGCAGCCTCCTCACGGTTGCTGCCCATGGCCTGCGGTGGCTGCTACCAGCAGCCGCTGCCACTGGTGGTCAGTGGAGACTCCAGTGGTGGTGGCTGTTGCGGTAGTAGCTCCGCTATCCAGCGAACAGGCGCGACAACGAGGATTAGCAGCAATCAGGCACGTTTGCTGCTTGATGTTGCAGCCGACTGGATGTTGCAGCTTGTTTCCAGTAAACTCCCTGGTGGCTGCCGCTGGGAGTTGCCACTGTTGATGGTCAGTGGAGACCTCAGCGGTGGTGACTGAAGAGGTGGTGTCCAATGGTAGCTGCCGGTGGTGTCCAGTGGTTTAAGAAAAAAAAAAATTTTCCCCTTAAAGCTTGAAGTTTTGAACTTTTGGAAATCTTCTGAATTAAATCCCATTTTAATTGTTAAAATGTGTTATGGAATCATTTATTTCAGATATTATTAGGTTGGGAAATAAATTAGAACTAATTTGATTAATTTGAATTATTTTCCCATTCTTTCCTCAAATTAGTTGAGGATAAATTTGACCTAATAAAATTTAATTTACCAATATTTCTTGCGTATGCATGGACCCAAAATTTGTTTGGGACCTTAGGAATTAAATCCAATTAATCCATGAATTGAGATTGCTTATTTTACATGCTTTTCTTTTATTTAAAGTTGTTTAAATTGTGAAAATGCATGGTGGATGGTTGTGGATATAGCACGCAATATGATTGTGGTATTTTGGAAGGTTACAATCATTCTAGGTTTGAATGGTTGTAATTAATTTTAAAATAGGGCCTGCGTGTCCTGCCTTTCTTATTTTCTAATTGTAATTTCCTTTCTCATCTAAATTCCCCCCGAATGTAACTCGGGGTTTCTTCTATACTATTTGTAATGTACAATAGATAGGAATAGATGATAGGAATTTAAATTATCGATACAGAAATTGTAACTTTGAAAAGAAGAAAGGAGGCATACGACGACGAAGGGGTTCATCTCGTATTCAGAGACTTTAGTAAATTGCTAATTTCCTTAGTGGCCGGGGAAATTAGTTTAGGAATATCCACAACCATCCACGATTTAAATTCATGTTTATAAGTTTGAATTGGTTATATGCATGTTTATTGATGAGACCAAATGAGCAATTTTTCCAAAATTTTAATTATAAAATATTTTTGGAAAAAGAGACAAATCCCTCAACTATAATATTAAATCAATAAAATGCCTTCCATCATTATAGTATAAAACAAGAGTAGTTATTAAGTGCTAGCTTGTTGGGATTCACCCAAGGCTGCCTTACTTACTACGTGTTTTTGCTATGAGAAATGTTCTCAAGAATGATGGGTTTGATTTAACTAAAATTATGATTTGTTGGGATTCACTCAAAATCATTAATTTTAGAGGCAAGTGTTGGGTTGATCCATAGAGATTTAAAGTCAAGAGTTGACACCCAACTGATCTAGGAATTGCAATAAGTTGTAATTGGTAAGAGTACCTACCTTTCATAATTATTTTCGATTTGTTGGGACACACTCAAGGTCGAAAATAAATTAAGATAGGATCCTAGCCACTATGGAATTTTTTAAATTCCCGATTCAATTTTAGAGGGTAATTGATTTGAAAAAAAAAATAGTGGAAATAAAATCATAATTTTGAAGTTTTTATGATTTTATTAAACAAAACATTTTTCTAACAAATTCTATCTTTCATTTTGTTGTAGAATGAGTAACAATTTGAGCCTTCGTACTATTCTTACTGATTGCAAACTCAACGACACGAACTTTCTTGATTGGCATCGTAACATCCTTATCGTTCTCACTCATGAGAAAATTGAGTATGTACTTGATGGTCCAATGCCTCAAGAGCCTGAACCTACTGCACCTGCTGCTGTTAGAAATGCTTATAAGAAACATAAGGATGACAATAGGGAAGCCTCATGTATCATGATAGCTTCCATGACTCCTCAGCTTCAGCAGCAGCACATGAACATGGGGGCGTATGATATTGTACAACACCTGAGAGAGTTGTTTGAACAACAATCAAGGACGGTTAGATATGATACCTCTAAAGAATTGTTCAGGTGCAAGATGGCAGAGGGAGCACCTGTTGCTCCACATGTCTTAAAATTAATTGGGCTAATTGAAAAACTGGCCGAATTAGGTTTTAAGATGGATAAGGAGCTGAATGTTGATTTAGTACTCCAATCTCTGCCAGATTCTTTCTCACAGTTCGTTATGAACTATCAGATGAATAATCTGCAGCACACTTTGCCTCAATTGTTGAATGTGCTGAAAACTGCTGAGAAAGAAATCAAAAAGGGAAAGGGCTCTACTGGTGTGCTTGTCGTTACTTCTTCTAAGAAGAGGAAGAGGCAAGAAAAGGGATTTAAGAAATCCAAAAACAAGCCCACCCAAAAGCCCAAAAAGGCAAAGGCGGACCAGTCCAAAGCAACCTGCTTCCATTGTAATCAAACTGGACATTGGAAAAGGAACTGCAAGTCATACTTGGAGAGCCTGAAGCAAAAGAAGCTTGCTGAAGCTTCATCATCAGGTACATATATGATTGAGATTAATGTGTCTACTTCCAAATCAGACTCTTGGGTATTAGATACCGGATGTGGTTCTCACATTTGCACATCTATGCAGGGTCTAAGGGACAGTAGAAAGCTGGGAAAAGGAGAAGTCATCCTACGTGTGGGCAATGGAGCAAAAGTTGTTGCTTTAGCTGTAGGGACTTATTATATCACTTTACCCAGTGGATTGATTTTAGAATTATCGAATTGTTATTGTGTTCCAGCACTTACTACAAACATCATTTCTATTTCTTGTTTGGATTTAAATGGGTTTCGGATAACCCAGGAGAATAAATGTTGTTCTTTTTCTAAAAATGGTGTGTTTTATGGTTCTGGAAGTTGGAATAACGGTTTATATATTCTAGATCTTGATCATCAAATTCTCAATGTGAGTGGAAAAAGAATGAAAACAGATAAACTAAATAAAACCTACCTCTGGCACTGTAGGCTTGGTCATGTAAATGAAAAACGCATCTCCAAGTTATACCAACACGGATACTTGGATTCATTTGATTATGAATCATATGATACATGCGAAGCTTGTTTACTTGGCAAAATGACCAAAATGCCCTTTACTGGAAAAGGGGAACGAGCCAGTGATTTACTTGGGCTAGTACACACTGATGTATGCGGCCCAATGTCGATCACTGCTAGAGGAGGTTTTTCATACTTCATCACCTTCACAGATGACCATTCAAGATATGGTTACGTGTATTTAATGAAATACAAATCTGAATCCTTTGAAAAGTTTAAGGAATTCAAGAATGAAGTAGAAAAACAAACCAATAAAAGTATTAAGATACTACGATCTGATCGTGGTGGAGAATACTTAAATGACGAGTTTGGAGTTTATTTAAAGGATAATGGAATAGTTCCACAATGGACTCCTCCAGGTACACCACAGTTAAATGGTGTATCTGAAAGGAGAAACCGAACCTTATTGGATATGGTTCGTTCTATGATGAGCCACTCAAGTGCCCCAAAATCGTTTTGGGGATTTGCATTAGATGCAGCCTCTTACACTCTTAATAGAGTACCCACTAAAGTTGTCGACTCCACACCATATGAGATATGGAAAGGAAAGAAACCAAATCTGTCTTATATGAAGGTTTGGGGCTGCCCAGCTTATGTGAAGAGGGCAGAGTCAGACAAGCTTGAACCTAGATCTGACAAATGTTTGTTTGTAGGGTATCCAAGAGAGTCTATAGGATACTATTTCTACAATCCAATTGAGCAAAAAGTGTTTGTCTCAAAACATGCTATTTTTCTAGAGAAAGAATATATTCTAGAAAGAAGCAGTGGGAGTAGAATAGATCTTGAAGAAATTCAGGATCATCCAACAAACATTGAACGATCTCATGAAGAACAGCTTCAACCACATAATGATGGGGTAGATACTGAAGCTGTTAATACACAAGGGCTTCGTAGGTCAGTAAGAACACGCTCAACTCCCAAGAGATACCAATTTCTTGTGAGCCATAGCAATGATGTTCTAGTCATTCAAGATGACGAACCTACTACCTACCAAGAGGCAATGAGTAATCCAGACTCCTCTAAATGGTTAGAAGCCATGAATTCCGAAATAAATTCCATGTATGACAATAAGGTGTGGACCTTAGTTGATCCACCTGAAGGGATAAAACCTGTAGGGTGTAAATGGATCTTCAAGAAGAAGACTGACATGGATGGTAATGTGGTTACCTATAAAGCTAGACTGGTAGCCAAAGGCTACAAGCAGAAAGAGGGAATCGATTACGATGAAACTTTCTCACCAGTAGCTATGCTTAAATCCATTCGGATATTGCTTGCCATAGCAGCATATCATGACTATGAGATTTGGCAGATGGATGTAAAGACCGCGTTCCTTAACGGGACATTGCATGAGGATGTGTATATGACACAACCTGAAGGCTTTACATCTCCAAATCCTAGTCAAATATGTAAGCTACAAAAGTCTATTTATGGACTTAAGCAAGCATCTAGGAGTTGGAATATCCGATTCGATGAGACGATCAAAGAGTTTGGATTTCTCAAGAATCCGGATGAACCTTGTGTGTATAAGAAAGTTAGTGGGAGTTCAATTGTTTTCCTTATTTTATATGTAGATGACATATTAATAATGGGAAACAATATACCGATGTTACAATCGGTAAAGGGTTGGTTGTCGAAGAACTTTTCCATGAAAGATTTAGGAGAAGCGGCCTATATATTAGGCATTAAGATCTATAGAGATAGATCTAAAAGGCTACTGGGTCTTTCACAATCTACATACATAGAGAAAGTGCTAAAAAGGTTTAGCATGGATCAGTCTAAGAGGGGTAATTTACCTATGACTCATGGTATAAGCCTTTCTAAAAACATGTGTCCAAAGACACAAGTTGAGACTGATAAGATGCACAATGTTCCATATGCTTCAGCAATTGGATCAATTATGTATGCTATGTTATGTACAAGACCTGATGTCTCCTATGCTCTGAGTGTCACAAGCAGATTTCAAGCTAATCCAGGTGAGGGTCATTGGATAGCCGTTAAGAACATTCTTAAGTACTTAAGAAGGACCAAAGATTTGTTCTTAATATATGGAAAGGGTGAGTTAGAGCTCAAAGGCTATACTGATGCGAGTTTTCAATCAGATAAGGATGATTGTAAATCACAGTCAGGCTTCATTTTTACTCTTAATGGAGGTGCTGTCTGTTGGAAGAGTTCCAAACAAGACACCACAGCAGATTCTACAACAGAGGCTGAATACATTGCGGCCGCGGAAGCAGCTAAGGAAGCAGTTTGGATCAAGAAGTTCGTAACTGAACTTGGTGTGGTTCCAACCATTGTTGATCCGGTCACTTTGTACTGTGATAACAATGGAGCTATAGCTCAAGCCAAGGAACCTAGGTCTCATCAGCGATCCAAACATGTGCTTAGGAGATTTCACTTGATTAGAGAAATCGTTGCCAGGAATGATGTAAAGATAGAGAGAGTCTCCACAGAGGATAACATAGCTGATCCTCTTACTAAAGTTCTTCCTCAAAAGAAGCATGATAGTCATGTATTATCTTATGGGATGAAAAACATGGATAATGTGTTTTAGTGCAAGTGGGAGATTGTTGGAATGTATGCCCTAAAACAATGTATTTGTTTTTATTTTATACATTCCTTATTATATGTTTTGTATTTTAATAACTTCTTATTTATCTGTTAAATATTAGATACAACCGATAAAGTCCTTATAATATTACTAATGTGATGATAGTCACAAGAGTTGGTGACTATGAGATATCAATCACATTTATAGTAATATTATTAAAATTCCCTAGTTTTTGTACTAATGAAATAGGACATCTTTAGTACGGTAAAACTAGTACACAGTTAGCCTCTAATTAATGTAATTAGTGGGTGTTCTCATCAACTATGGTATAAAGATACTTAGGCTAATGTGTAGATGATTTGAAAAGTACAAATGCATTGGAGTGATCCGTTTAGAGATCCCGTTAGGATATCTATCTAGTGCCAATGGTGTATCTCTAGTGAAAAATTGTGTAAGTGATCCTGCGACTTGAGATCACCATAGAATCTTGAGTGAGAAACACTACATTTTGACTCTAATTACTTGTTACTCTTTGAGAGTACCTTAAAGTATAGAAATTGGATGTAGTGTGAAGCACGTAAAGAAAAATGGGTGATCAAGATAGGATTTACCACTCTGATAGAAGGAGTCGATATCCGGATGGCCACTAGTGAGAAATTAACCCTAAAGTCGACTATTAGGTAAATTGAAGAATGTCTTCAATTTAACCAAATTAAGGGTAAATTTCGGGAACTAGAAAATTTAATTAGTCATCAGGGAATTGGCACTTATTCCTTATTCCTGACTAATTGGATAACTTGGGTAAAAGGATAATAATTACACGGTAATTTTTCACGGAAAGGTTAGGTCAAATTCCCTTGACTAATTCCGAATAATTGGGCAATCGCGATGTGTTGCTAGACACCGCTCGTGATTTATAATTATGGATTAATTATTTATGATAAGCTATGATAAAATAAAGTCGTTTATTTTATCTAATTATTAAACCATAATTATTACCAATGCATTCGGGACCTATTGGGTCACACGCAATAGAGATTTAATCCTGGATTGAAACTATGTAAATTATCAGGGTTTAATTTTAAAGGAAAATTAATCCCAGGCCTTTTTGAGTAGATAAGAGTAAATGGTTATCTCTTATCTATCAGATAATGATAGATAGAGTCTTATGTGATTAGAAGTCTCATGGTTTTGATTTTGAATCATAAAAGAAGACTTATCATTCTATATCAGAAGACATCTCTCTAATCATAGCTCTCTCGATTTTTCTCCCAAATATATGAAAAGAAAACAAGGTTTTGTGATTGTCACACACAAAAGGAGAGAAACATATACGATTGAAAAGTGGAGAAAGGCTAGCACCTTTTTCTCTTCAATACATAGTTCGTGAGACGATCCAGGGTTGCTCTAGCGTGGATATCAGTAGAGGCAGGACGATTGGACTGCTCAAGGGCTGACCATCCTCAAACAACGCTGCAGGGAGACGCCGCTTGGATTAAGGTAATCCTAAAACCAAAATATTAGCGTGCTTAAACGGTTCAAAATTCGCGAAACAGAAAACGAAAATCGGAACCGCACATGAATAGTGCCGGCCACGTCACAATCCCCTACCGATTACCATCAAATCATATAAACCCTGAAATTAGACATTTATAAACCAAAGTAACACATGAACATTTCCAAACACAATTGTACACGTATGGTTTCAAATTTACAACTCAAAAGAAAATGTTAAATCAAAATACACTTAAGATTTTCCAACCATCGAGGAGCTATACAAAAGAATATTAACTAGCTCAACTCGGCTTCAAAAGCACAGTTCCCCAAAAGGTATTCATATCCCTGTAAGGAAAACAAAGGCAATAGAGTGAGCTTTCGTCCAATGAAGTACTATCACCCAAGTAACGAAGTTCACATAAGCACAAAGCTATTCAATTCAAACACATCCAATAAGTGAGTCAACTAGCATCACATTTCAATAAAGATATTTAAAAGGATACAGTCGGCTCTCAAGAGCCCTTGTCCCTGCTTGCCGTACTTGATCTCGCCCCGTTGACCCTCCGTCAACGCTTAAGGAGTAACCAATACCGTAGACTCTACTTTCTTCGATTCCTTCCACCTCACATACTGTAACATCCCGAATATTAGGAGGTTGTTTGTGAAGAAAATATTAAAGTATATTTCTTCGGGTTTGATTTAAAACCTTATTTCGTTTTAAACGACTAGAAGCCCTAATGTTTTAATCAAAAAACCCTAGTTTACTTGTGACTAAACGGTTTCTTAAATCTTTCATATTTTACTAGAGATTCTAATGTTAATTATTGAAATTGTAAATTCCTCACGTTTTCTTAAAAAATTTCCTTTTATTTGAAAATTATTATTTATTAAGGCCCTACTACCCAATTGTTCAACAATAAGTGCAGATGAACCTGAAAATAGGGTTTTACACTTCGGTTTCAAGATTTGAGCAAAATTAGGGTTTTCACGATTTTTCGCCGGATGAATTTTCGGTACTGACCAAGGATCAATTTGGTGATTAAAAATGAATTTTAAGTGAAAAATCATATGTGAGTAGTAGCAATGATATAAGGTTAGAGTATGGGAAGAAAAAAAACAGTAGTACGTGAGTTTTTAAGAAAAACGGCACGAACCGGCGGGTCCCGCGCACTACCGGTTGAACGTACCACTTGACCACCACTTTCTTACCATACAAGCTTATTGACTTTTGAGCAAAATATCTTCTTGTTTGGCAGCTGCTTTGACCGAAAATTTGAGGCTAGAAAATAGCAAGGAAGAAAGAGAAAAATGAAAGGTGGTGGTGGCGACAAGTGTCGCCACCCTAGAGTTTCTTGGCCAAGTGATTAACTAGCCTTCTTAAACCAATTTTCTGCACTTTCCTCTTCATTTTTCCAGCAGCTGGTCGACCAAGAGGGAGAGAGAAAGTGAGAGCAAGAAACAATTCCTTCTTCTTGATTCTAACCCACCAAGTGACAAATTAAATTTCTAAACCGATTAAACTTACCTTTGAGTGATTAGTTAGTGATTGTTGGTGAAATTTTGGAAAGAGAAAGCTTGGGCTACACTTGGTGAACTCTAATCAAGGTAAGAGGATGATATCTCTCTAACTTTCTCTTTCAATCATGGTTAAAGTAAGCTTAGTAGCTTGATTGGTGGTGGATTCATGGATGCTAGCATGTGTAGAAGTTTTTCCCCAATTTATTTGATGAACTAGGGCTGTGGAATTTCTGCCCAACTTGATGTATGATGCTTGTATGTTACAATTAATGTTGTATAAGATGTTTTGGTAGTGTGAGAGGTGAGAAATTGGGGAAAGTTGCACTAGAAACTACAAATTTCAGATTTCTGGAAATTCTAGCTTACATTCTGTCCGAATTTGTATCTGTGTGTTAGAGGCCGAATTGGCTTTGGGTCAAAGAAGGAAAGTTGTAGAGAATGGTATTTTGTAGGTACCTGTAAATTTCAGCCCAATCGGAGCAACGTAGGTCATGAAAAGTCCGAAATACCCTTACTGTTTCAAATATTTCCCAGCAGTCCGTTTCATCAGTTAAGTCCAGTTTATCACGTTTTTGGACTAGGATCCGTACTGATTTAGCTCTGGGCCAAAACATGAAAGTTGTAGTATTCTGACTTAGCTTTTAAATGCCTCCAAGAACACCTGATTCGGACCTTTGTACTCTGAGATATGACCATTACAGGGTAATGCGGTTATATAGCCGACGAATTGGTTTCTGGTTTAGTAATTTGAGGATTTGACTAAGCTACATTAGGAACTGGACTAAGTGACCTTCATGAATATTGCAGCCCTATATCTTAGCTTCGAAACGGCATAGGTTACGCCTCAAACCAATAAGCGTAGCCTCGGATATGTTATTTCCGCATTCGTACGTCAAATCTGTCTTGTGCTAAGTTGAATTTCTGCACTTGTCATTGTTGTGATTCTTGTTATTATGATATTGTGAGCCTATGGAACGGCTCTGGACATGAATTGTTGACATATGTGATGTTGGGTTGTGGTTGAGAAAAATAATGAAGCCTAAATGGCTGGAAAATTAGGTAAACACAAAGGGCATGCTGCCCGAATTTACGCTCGAGAACTATATAAATACACTTGCGACTTGGGTCGAATTGATATGAATAGTGCTTGAACCATCTAGGGTACTTGAGTATTTTTGTTCCGGGGTATATAAGGAAGGACTTGGCCGAACTTGTACCCTTGAGAAAGGAAATAATGATTGCTCGGAGTATGTTTTCCTTATACTTTCGACTTGCATGGCATTTTCAAGTATAAATGTTACAAAGTTTTACCATTTAAAAAGCGAGCAAGTGTTTCACGACTACCATCCGAGTGAATTTCAATTTCTTGATTTTATTGAACGAAACGTCTAAGTTTCGAATCTTAGTCATGTTTCAAAGTTCTCAAACTGAGTTTTATCGCAGATTTGGACTCCGAACCCGGAGTATAACCTGAAAGTGACCAATAAAGGCACTATATCTTTTGGTGAGTGCTTTCAAATACCGAATTGCACTAGATACTTGAACTTGATACGTGACCAATATGAGTACATGTTATATACGTGAATTGATAGGGCAAGAGTGTACTTTATCGCACTTGCCCTTACGTGATATACTTGTTTATTGTTGCAATTGACTTGATATACTTGATTATGATGCGCGCACTTCCTGGAATTCCAGAAACCCTGTGGCGAGTTACTCTAGTCGAGCCGGCAAGGGCTTGGTCGATTGGGTAACGAACCCTGGGTCTCTTGTATTGTCGAGTGGAGTGATATCTTCTCGACTAATCGGTATACTCGAGTATTACCACCCATGTTCTTGAGGATTTTGGGCCCAGCTGGGGGTTGAACGGTGGACGGAGAGTCGTTTAAGTGGTGTTCTACTGGATTGGTTACTTACTTGAAAGTTGACGGAGTGTCAACTACTACGGGATCAAGCTTCTGGTAATGTAATGGGAATTTGGCTCCTGAGAGTCATCCTTATCCTTATACTTTGGAGTAATTATTGTTTATTGGATTATTGTTTCTTTTGAAAAATTTTCTACATTCGTTCATTTTAAGATTGCTACTTGACGTGTTATTGCTCACCTTTATGAACTCTTCATGCTTGTTACTTTGCTATACCGAAAACTTGTACTTCTAAATAATGGTCAATTTGCTATTTGGAACCTCACTGGGCTTTTAGCTCATTCCACTCCATTTGTTTTCCTTTCAGGGGTACGAGTGACGCGTGAGACTTGTAAAAGACTAGCGTAGCCTTTTGTTTTGACTTTTGACTTTTTGGTCTTGTACTCGCGCTATTCCTCGAATGGAACATGTTGTACTTGGATTGTATACGTTTTGAACTAGTTTGGTGTATTGAGACTTTGTACCTCGATTTCTATCAATGTAAATTATAAGCTTGAATTGGGAATGTTATTTATGGTTCATGGATGTGTGTACATGACTCGTTTGAGATAGGGAGTGAGTCCTGGCGAGAGCTGGGCAGGCGGTCTGCCGAACCCTTTGGTACGCCTTAGGGGGAGGTGGGGTCGTCACAGATGGTATCAGAGCTCCTATTGAGCTCGTGCCGGGAGAGGGTTCTCGGACTGTGGGGATTGGCTTGTTAAGTGTGGAACAATTGTCTATTGTTGGAGACCTTAGTTAGTTATGCCAGGTAGGAATCTCTAATATGGATGATTTACTCTTGGGACCGGCCGGCTCGAGTTGTGAATTGTCTTATTGTGGATTCTTGTACTTGGGTATCATATAGTGAAGAGAGTTAGAATAAGGGTCTGTATCTTGATTGCACTTGAGGTGAGTTTTGATGGAAAGGTTAAAGCGTGGATGATTCTAACATTTAACCTTGTTATTGGACCGATCAAAGGGGTTTGCAATACTTGAACTGTCTGAGACAGACTAAAATGAGCTCATTTGGGACTTGAACTTGTTTTGGCGAGTGTGCTCTTACGTACATGTAATGGACCTGATTTGATTTTTACACATGAGTAATATGACCTATAGGTGGATTTGAATTCGGCGACTGTTTGAGAATGTGAATTGCTGGGTATAGGCTAGTCGAGTGAGTTCTTATTTGTACCCGTGCTTCTTGAACTTGAAGTAATTGAATCTACTTTTGAACTTATATGTTTGAACCCTGCTTTGACCTTGCTTTTGAACTTATTCGTATTTGTGGGGCTGTAGACCAGCTACTTCTCCTCTGTAGCGGTTGAACTAAAACTCTCTGGTGAGCCTTTGCCTGTTGTGTTTCCAAGCACCGCCAGGGGTAAAATTTTCGACTTGAGAAATTTTCGACTTGAGGCTAAGCCATGTTCTAAATTTTTCGAATATCTGAGACTTTACTTTCAACTCAGGGCTAGTTATGTGAATTGAGCCCTTTTTGCATGATCTATTTGGTTATCTCTTAGCTCTTTACTAAATGATAAGGTCATATATAAGGGATTGGAGTGATTTCTAGTACCTGATTGACTTTAAAGGACTCTTAGTACCCGTTGGAATTTCGAGGGCGAAATTCTTTTAAGGAGGGGAGATTGTAACATCCCGAATATTAGGAGGTTGTTTGTGAAGAAAATATTAAAGTATATTTCTTCGGGTTTGATTTAAAACCTTATTTCGTTTTAAACGACTAGAAACCCTAATGTTTTAATCAAAAAACCCTAGTTTACTTGTGACTAAACGGTTTCTTAAATCTTTCATATTTTACTAGAGATTCTAATGTTAATTATTGAAATTGTAAATTCCTCACGTTTTCTTAAAAAATTTCCTTTTATTTGAAAATTATTATTTATTAAGGCCCTACTACCCAATTGTTCAACAATAAGTGCAGATGAACCTGGAAATAGGGTTTTACACTTCGGTTTCAAGATTTGAGCAAAATTAGGGTTTTCGCGATTTTTCGCCGGATGAATTTTCGGTACTGACCAAGGATCAATTTGGTGATTAAAAATGACTTTTAAGTGAAAAATCATATGTGAGTAGTAGCAATGATATAAGGTTAGAGTATGGGAAGAAAAAAAACAGTAGTACGTGAGTTTTTAAGAAAAACGGCACGAACCGGCGGGTCCCGCGCACTACCGGTTGAACGTACCACTTGACCACCACTTTCTTACCATACAAGCTTATTGACTTTTGAGCAAAATATCTTCTTGTTTGGCAGCTGCTTTGACCGAAAATTTGAGGCTAGAAAATAGCAAGGAAGAAAGAGAAAAATGAAAGGTGGTGGTGGCGACACTAGAGTTTCTTGGCCAAGTGATTAACTAGCCTTCTTAAACCAATTTTCTGCACTTTCCTCTTCATTTTTCCAGCAGCTGGTCGACCAAGAGGGAGAGAGAAAGTGAGAGCAAGAAACAATTCCTTCTTCTTGATTCTAACCCACCAAGTGACAAATTAAATTTCTAAACCGATTAAACTTACCTTTGAGTGATTAGTTAGTGATTGTTGGTGAAATTTTGGAAAGAGAAAGCTTGGGCTACACTTGGTGAACTCTAATCAAGGTAAGAGGATGATATCTCTCTAACTTTCTCTTTCAATCATGGTTAAAGTAAGCTTAGTAGCTTGATTGGTGGTGGATTCATGGATGCTAGCATGTGAAGAAGTTTTTTGTGACGCCCCGAAAAAAAATGAGTGTGAGAACCCGTAAAAAAACCCTAATCTTTTCCGAGGGTTTTATTTCCTTTAATAGCATGTTTTCTGCATTTCCTGGCTTAGGAAATTTTCCTGAGGAATTTTTATGAGTAATTATAGTTTTTAGATGATTTTTCTAGCCTTGGAGAGTTTTTGGAAAATTAAGAATATATATTGGACGTGGGACCCATTAGTGCGAAAAGTTCGGAAAAATTCGGCCAATAAGGTTAAGTTTTGGATACTGTGTAAACTTTATCGGGTGTTACGAGATAAGTAGAGTGTGTGATATGATTGATGTGAGAGGAAAAGAAAAGGATTGACATGCATTAATGGAGTGCCACGTGTCACTTGGTGGTTGGTTGGACTTTATGGTTTACTATTCACATTTTTGACTTTTTTGACCAAAGGTTAAATATCTTCAAAATTCATTAAAATTTCCTCATTCTTTCTTCACCATAGCTGGCCCTCTCAAGCTCCAAAAGGAAGAGAACTCCATGAACTTTCAAGCTTCTACTTGGTGCAAATCACCCAAAAACATTAGCTTACATCCATTTTACTCCATACAATCTTTCCTTTTAGTGATAGTGAGTGCTTTAGTGAAGTTTTTTGGAAGAGCTAAGGTGTCCAACATCTTCCCCTCTCTTGTTTACTTGGTAAGTGAAGCTTAAACTTCCACCTACACCTATTGATGCTTAAGATATGATTAGTAGTGATTAAAGTGCTGAAATTTCTGGTTTTATCTTGGTTTGAAGTGATTTGGTGAAGTTTTGATTTTATTGATGATTTTTCTGGTTTAATTGGATTATGGTGTTGTGGTTGTTTATGATGATTGATAATGAGGGGTTATGACTCTAGTGGATGGAAATGATTGATATTTGCAACCAATTTTGGATTTGGAATAAATTTTGGAAAGTTAGGGTTCATGAAGCTACATTCTGCCCGAATTTATTGCACCATGTTAGAGGCCGAATTGGCCTTGGCTTAAAACATGAAAGTTGTAGGTATTGATGTGTTTGAAGTTCCTACAAAATTTCAGGTCATTTGAACTAGTGTAGAGTGAGATATGTCGATTTTACTGTTGCTGTTCTGGGTTGATCAGAATGTGAAAACTGCGCTTGTAATCGTTTGTTTTGACTGGAATTGGTTTGGATTTTGAAGTTGGTGTCTTCTGATGAAATGTAGCTGGATGTCTTAGCTAACATATGCCTTTGGAATTTTGGCATTTGGACCTGTATAGACTGAGTTGTGTTCATTACAGCATAGTGGGATTTGTGAACCTGTTTTAGTGGTTCTGGTTTGGTATTTTTGGCATATTTGACCTAGTTGTGCTCGAAACTGGGTTGAGTGACCTTCTGAAATATTGAATCCCTATCTCTTAGCTTCGAAACGGTGTATCTTACACCCCCATCCGACAATCGTAGCGCCCTTGGTACCATTACCGCAAAATGACGTCAAAACTGTTTTTCTGGTTTTGAGCTTAACCTTCATTTTCGGACTTTTCCCTAGCTTGACTTGTCTTTGTACTACTTGGAGCTTGCTGAATGGATATTAGATGAACTTATTTGTGTGACTTTGGGACTGGCTGAAGTAATAATGAAGCCATGATGGCTGGAAAAGTTAGCAAATTCAGGGGAAGTGCTGTCCGAACTTTGAAGGGACTTGTTTGCGTTAAGTTTGTGATCTAGGACTTGGTTTTGAGCAAGGCAATGATACATGATGGATGGTTTCTGAGCCGTGGAGGTGAGTGACCCTAAACTGTTTCCAAAGTTCTTATGAACCGTTTCTTGCACTATTTACTTGATTGCATATCATGAGTGCTTGCATGTGGCCCATGACATATTTTGGCTTAAATGAGTGCTTGGAATTCGTGTGCTGAACACCAACGTCTCCACCTCTGTGTACTGTTCATCTGGAGCAAATGGCTCCCCCACTGACTGTTTACTGTTTAATGTTTGTTTGGAGCGTTGGGTGTTTCAGTACCATGATTTCGCTGGCTCACGAGAGCAATAAATGTACAGTTGATCTTGAAATCATGACATCACTGAAATGAACGACTGTGAAACTGAATTGATTACTGATTTTAATGGTTACTCGCTGAGCTTCTAGCTCACCCCAAAAATGTTTTACTTCCCCCCACAGGGCTCAAGGCGAAGAAAAGCTTGGAGTGCTTATTCACGTGACTGGATGGCTTATATCGTGTACAGTTTAAGTTTGGATCTATTTTATGTACGAGTTGGTCTTGTATAAATATTTGAAATTGATATGGATGTAAGTATACGTTCCACGATTGGAATCAGTTTCCGCTGCATTTGTAATATGTAATCATTGGAGAATTTGATGTAATTTTGAGGTTTATTCTTGTAATTCATTTGAGGATTGTAGTGAGCGACTGAGTCCAGGCGAGAGCTGGGCAGGCGGCCCGCCGAACCCTCTGGTTCGCCTTAGGGGGAGGTGGGGCCGTTACATTTTTCCCCAATTTATTTGATGAACTAGGGCTGTGGAATTTCTGCCCAACTTGATGTATGATGCTTGTATGTTACAATTAATGTTGTATAAGATGTTTTGGTAGTGTGAGAGGTGAGAAATTGGGGAAAGTTGCACTAGAAACTACAAATTTCAGATTTCTGGAAATTCTAGCTTACATTCTGTCCGAATTTGTATCTGTGTGTTAGAGGCCGAATTGGCTTTGGGTCAAAGAAGGAAAGTTGTAGAGAATGGTATTTTGTAGGTACCTGTAAATTTCAGCCCAATCGGAGCAACGTAGGTCATGAAAAGTCCGAAATACCCTTACTGTTTCAAATATTTCCCAGCAGTCCGTTTCATCAGTTAAGTCCAGTTTATCACGTTTTTGGACTAGGATCCGTACTGATTTAGCTCTGGGCCAAAACATGAAAGTTGTAGTATTCTGACTTAGCTTTTAAATGCCTCCAAGAACACCTGATTCGGACCTTTGTACTCTGAGATATGACCATTACAGGGTAATGCGGTTATATAGCCGACGAATTGGTTTCTGGTTTAGTAATTTGAGGATTTGACTAAGCTACATTAGGAACTGGACTAAGTGACCTTCATGAATATTGCAGCCCTATATCTTAGCTTCGAAACGGCATAGGTTACGCCTCAAACCAATAAGCGTAGCCTCGGATATGTTATTTCCGCATTCGTACGTCAAATCTGTCTTGTGCTAAGTTGAATTTCTGCACTTGTCATTGTTGTGATTCTTGTTATTATGATATTGTGAGCCTATGGAACGGCTCTGGACATGAATTGTTGACATATGTGATGTTGGGTTGTGGTTGAGAAAAATAATGAAGCCTAAATGGCTGGAAAATTAGGTAAACACAAAGGGCATGCTGCCCGAATTTACGCTCGAGAACTATATAAATACACTTGCGACTTGGGTCGAATTGATATGAATAGTGCTTGAACCATCTAGGGTACTTGAGTATTTTTGTTCCGGGGTATATAAGGAAGGACTTGGCCGAACTTGTACCCTTGAGAAAGGAAATAATGATTGCTCGGAGTATGTTTTCCTTATACTTTCGACTTGCATGGCATTTTCAAGTATAAATGTTACAAAGTTTTACCATTTAAAAAGCGAGCAAGTGTTTCACGACTACCATCCGAGTGAATTTCAATTTCTTGATTTTATTGAACGAAACGTCTAAGTTTCGAATCTTAGTCATGTTTCAAAGTTCTCAAACTGAGTTTTATCGCAGATTTGGACTCCGAACCCGGAGTATAACCTGAAAGTGACCAATAAAGGCACTATATCTTTTGGTGAGTGCTTTCAAATACCGAATTGCACTAGATACTTGAACTTGATACGTGACCAATATGAGTACATGTTATATACGTGAATTGATAGGGCAAGAGTGTACTTTATCGCACTTGCCCTTACGTGATATACTTGTTTATTGTTGCAATTGACTTGATATACTTGATTATGATGCGCGCACTTCCTGGAATTCCAGAAACCCTGTGGCGAGTTACTCTAGTCGAGCCGGCAAGGGCTTGGTCGATTGGGTAACGAACCCTGGGTCTCTTGTATTGTCGAGTGGAGTGATATCTTCTCGACTAATCGGTATACTCGAGTATTACCACCCATGTTCTTGAGGATTTTGGGCCCAGCTGGGGGTTGAACGGTGGACGGAGAGTCGTTTAAGTGGTGTTCTACTGGATTGGTTACTTACTTGAAAGTTGACGGAGTGTCAACTACTACGGGATCAAGCTTCTGGTAATGTAATGGGAATTTGGCTCCTGAGAGTCATCCTTATCCTTATACTTTGGAGTAATTATTGTTTATTGGATTATTGTTTCTTTTGAAAAATTTTCTACATTCGTTCATTTTAAGATTGCTACTTGACGTGTTATTGCTCACCTTTATGAACTCTTCATGCTTGTTACTTTGCTATACCGAAAACTTGTACTTCTAAATAATGGTCAATTTGCTATTTGGAACCTCACTGGGCTTTTAGCTCATTCCACTCCATTTGTTTTCCTTTCAGGGGTACGAGTGACGCGTGAGACTTGTAAAAGACTAGCGTAGCCTTTTGTTTTGACTTTTGACTTTTTGGTCTTGTACTCGCGCTATTCCTCGAATGGAACATGTTGTACTTGGATTGTATACGTTTTGAACTAGTTTGGTGTATTGAGACTTTGTACCTCGATTTCTATCAATGTAAATTATAAGCTTGAATTGGGAATGTTATTTATGGTTCATGGATGTGTGTACATGACTCGTTTGAGATAGGGAGTGAGTCCTGGCGAGAGCTGGGCAGGCGGTCTGCCGAACCCTTTGGTACGCCTTAGGGGGAGGTGGGGTCGTCACAGATGGTATCAGAGCTCCTATTGAGCTCGTGCCGGGAGAGGGTTCTCGGACTGTGGGGATTGGCTTGTTAAGTGTGGAACAATTGTCTATTGTTGGAGACCTTAGTTAGTTATGCCAGGTAGGAATCTCTAATATGGATGATTTACTCTTGGGACCGGCCGGCTCGAGTTGTGAATTGTCTTATTGTGGATTCTTGTACTTGGGTATCATATAGTGAAGAGAGTTAGAATAAGGGTCTGTATCTTGATTGCACTTGAGGTGAGTTTTGATGGAAAGGTTAAAGCGTGGATGATTCTAACATTTAACCTTGTTATTGGACCGATCAAAGGGGTTTGCAATACTTGAACTGTCTGAGACAGACTAAAATGAGCTCATTTGGGACTTGAACTTGTTTTGGCGAGTGTGCTCTTACGTACATGTAATGGACCTGATTTGATTTTTACACATGAGTAATATGACCTATAGGTGGATTTGAATTCGGCGACTGTTTGAGAATGTGAATTGCTGGGTATAGGCTAGTCGAGTGAGTTCTTATTTGTACCCGTGCTTCTTGAACTTGAAGTAATTGAATCTACTTTTGAACTTATATGTTTGAACCCTGCTTTGACCTTGCTTTTGAACTTATTCGTATTTGTGGGGCTGTAGACCAGCTACTTCTCCTCTGTAGCGGTTGAACTAAAACTCTCTGGTGAGCCTTTGCCTGTTGTGTTTCCAAGCACCGCCAGGGGTAAAATTTTCGACTTGAGAAATTTTCGACTTGAGGCTAAGCCATGTTCTAAATTTTTTGAATATCTGAGACTTTACTTTCAACTCAGGGCTAGTTATGTGAATTGAGCCCTTTTTGCATGATCTATTTGGTTATCTCTTAGCTCTTTACTAAATGATAAGGTCATATATAAGGGATTGGAGTGATTTCTAGTACCTGATTGACTTTAAAGGACTCTTAGTACCCGTTGGAATTTCGAGGGCGAAATTCTTTTAAGGAGGGGAGATTGTAACATCCCGAATATTAGGAGGTTGTTTGTGAAGAAAATATTAAAGTATATTTCTTCGGGTTTGATTTAAAACCTTATTTCGTTTTAAACGACTAGAAACCCTAATGTTTTAATCAAAAAACCCTAGTTTACTTGTGACTAAACGGTTTCTTAAATCTTTCATATTTTACTAGAGATTCTAATGTTAATTATTGAAATTGTAAATTCCTCACGTTTTCTTAAAAAATTTCCTTTTATTTGAAAATTATTATTTATTAAGGCCCTACTACCCAATTGTTCAACAATAAGTGCAGATGAACCTGGAAATAGGGTTTTACACTTCGGTTTCAAGATTTGAGCAAAATTAGGGTTTTCGCGATTTTTCGCCGGATGAATTTTCGGTACTGACCAAGGATCAATTTGGTGATTAAAAATGACTTTTAAGTGAAAAATCATATGTGAGTAGTAGCAATGATATAAGGTTAGAGTATGGGAAGAAAAAAAACAGTAGTACGTGAGTTTTTAAGAAAAACGGCACGAACCGGCGGGTCCCGCGCACTACCGGTTGAACGTACCACTTGACCACCACTTTCTTACCATACAAGCTTATTGACTTTTGAGCAAAATATCTTCTTGTTTGGCAGCTGCTTTGACCGAAAATTTGAGGCTAGAAAATAGCAAGGAAGAAAGAGAAAAATGAAAGGTGGTGGTGGCGACACTAGAGTTTCTTGGCCAAGTGATTAACTAGCCTTCTTAAACCAATTTTCTGCACTTTCCTCTTCATTTTTCCAGCAGCTGGTCGACCAAGAGGGAGAGAGAAAGTGAGAGCAAGAAACAATTCCTTCTTCTTGATTCTAACCCACCAAGTGACAAATTAAATTTCTAAACCGATTAAACTTACCTTTGAGTGATTAGTTAGTGATTGTTGGTGAAATTTTGGAAAGAGAAAGCTTGGGCTACACTTGGTGAACTCTAATCAAGGTAAGAGGATGATATCTCTCTAACTTTCTCTTTCAATCATGGTTAAAGTAAGCTTAGTAGCTTGATTGGTGGTGGATTCATGGATGCTAGCATGTGTAGAAGTTTTTTGTGACGCCCCGAAAAAAAATGAGTGTGAGAACCCGTAAAAAAACCCTAATCTTTTCCGAGGGTTTTATTTCCTTTAATAGCATGTTTTCTGCATTTCCTGGCTTAGGAAATTTTCCTGAGGAATTTTTATGAGTAATTATAGTTTTTAGATGATTTTTCTAGCCTTGGAGAGTTTTTGGAAAATTAAGAATATATATTGGACGTGGGACCCATTAGTGCGAAAAGTTCGGAAAAATTCGGCCAATAAGGTTAAGTTTTGGATACTGTGTAAACTTTATCGGGTGTTACGAGATAAGTAGAGTGTGTGATATGATTGATGTGAGAGGAAAAGAAAAGGATTGACATGCATTAATGGAGTGCCACGTGTCACTTGGTGGTTGGTTGGACTTTATGGTTTACTATTCACATTTTTGACTTTTTTGACCAAAGGTTAAATATCTTCAAAATTCATTAAAATTTCCTCATTCTTTCTTCACCACAGCTGGCCCTCTCAAGCTCCAAAAGGAAGAGAACTCCATGAACTTTCAAGCTTCTACTTGGTGCAAATCACCCAAAAACATTAGCTTACATCCATTTTACTCCATACAATCTTTCCTTTTAGTGATAGTGAGTGCTTTAGTGAAGTTTTTTGGAAGAGCTAAGGTGTCCAACATCTTCCCCTCTCTTGTTTACTTGGTAAGTGAAGCTTAAACTTCCACCTACACCTATTGATGCTTAAGATATGATTAGTAGTGATTAAAGTGCTGAAATTTCTGGTTTTATCTTGGTTTGAAGTGATTTGGTGAAGTTTTGATTTTATTGATGATTTTTCTGGTTTAATTGGATTATGGTGTTGTGGTTGTTTATGATGATTGATAATGAGGGGTTATGACTCTAGTGGATGGAAATGATTGATATTTGCAACCAATTTTGGATTTGGAATAAATTTTGGAAAGTTAGGGTTCATGAAGCTACATTCTGCCCGAATTTATTGCACCATGTTAGAGGCCGAATTGGCATTGGCTTAAAACATGAAAGTTGTAGGTATTGATGTGTTTGAAGTTCCTACAAAATTTCAGGTCATTTGGACTAGTGTAGAGTGAGATATGTCGATTTTACTGTTGCTGTTCTGGGTTGATCAGAATGTGAAAACTGCGCTTGTAATCGTTTGTTTTGACTGGAATTGGTTTGGATTTTGAAGTTGGTGTCTTCTGATGAAATGTAGCTGGATGTCTTAGCTAACATATGCCTTTGGAATTTTGGCATTTGGACCTGTATAGACTGAGTTGTGTTCATTACAGCATAGTGGGATTTGTGAACCTGTTTTAGTGGTTCTGGTTTGGTATTTTTGGCATATTTGACCTAGTTGTGCTCGAAACTGGGTTGAGTGACCTTCTGAAATATTGAATCCCTATCTCTTAGCTTCGAAACGGTGTATCTTACACCCCCATCCGACAATCGTAGCGCCCTTGGTACCATTACCGCAAAATGACGTCAAAACTGTTTTTCTGGTTTTGAGCTTAACCTTCATTTTCGGACTTTTCCCTAGCTTGACTTGTCTTTGTACTACTTGGAGCTTGCTGAATGGATATTAGATGAACTTATTTGTGTGACTTTGGGACTGGCTGAAGTAATAATGAAGCCATGATGGCTGGAAAAGTTAGCAAATTCAGGGGAAGTGCTGTCCGAACTTTGAAGGGACTTGTTTGCGTTAAGTTTGTGATCTAGGACTTGGTTTTGAGCAAGGCAATGATACATGATGGATGGTTTCTGAGCCGTGGAGGTGAGTGACCCTAAACTGTTTCCAAAGTTCTTATGAACCGTTTCTTGCACTATTTACTTGATTGCATATCATGAGTGCTTGCATGTGGCCCATGACATATTTTGGCTTAAATGAGTGCTTGGAATTCGTGTGCTGAACACCAACGTCTCCACCTCTGTGTACTGTTCATCTGGAGCAAATGGCTCCCCCACTGACTGTTTACTGTTTAATGTTTGTTTGGAGCGTTGGGTGTTTCAGTACCATGATTTCGCTGGCTCACGAGAGCAATAAATGTACAGTTGATCTTGAAATCATGACATCACTGAAATGAACGACTGTGAAACTGAATTGATTACTGATTTTAATGGTTACTCGCTGAGCTTCTAGCTCACCCCAAAAATGTTTTACTTCCCCCCACAGGGCTCAAGGCGAAGAAAAGCTTGGAGTGCTTATTCACGTGACTGGATGGCTTATATCGTGTACAGTTTAAGTTTGGATCTATTTTATGTACGAGTTGGTCTTGTATAAATATTTGAAATTGATATGGATGTAAGTATACGTTCCACGATTGGAATCAGTTTCCGCTGCATTTGTAATATGTAATCATTGGAGAATTTGATGTAATTTTGAGGTTTATTCTTGTAATTCATTTGAGGATTGTAGTGAGCGACTGAGTCCCGGCGAGAGTTGGGCAGGCGGCCCGCCGAACCCTCTGGTTCGCCTTAGGGGGAGGTGGGGCCGTTACATTTTTCCCCAATTTATTTGATGAACTAGGGCTGTGGAATTTCTGCCCAACTTGATGTATGATGCTTGTATGTTACAATTAATGTTGTATAAGATGTTTTGGTAGTGTGAGAGGTGAGAAATTGGGGAAAGTTGCACTAGAAACTACAAATTTCAGATTTCTGGAAATTCTAGCTTACATTCTGTCCGAATTTGTATCTCTGTGTTAGAGGCCGAATTGGCTTTGGGTCAAAGAAGGAAAGTTGTATAGAATGGTATTTTGTAGGTACCTGTAAAATTTCAGCCCAATCGGAGCAACGTAGGTCATGAAAAGTCCGAAATACCCTTACTGTTTCAAATATTTCCCAGCAGTCCGTTTCATCAGTTAAGTCCAGTTTATCACGTTTTTTGACTAGGATCCGTACTGATTTAGCTCTGGGCCAAAACATGAAAGTTGTAGTATTCTGACTTAGCGTTTAAATGCCTCCAAGAACACCTGATTCGGACCTTTGTACTCTGAGATATGACCATTACAGAGTAATGCGGTTATATAGCCGACGAATTGGTTTCTGGTTTAGTAATTTGAGGATTTGACTAAGCTACATTAGGAACTGGACTAAGTGACCTTCATGAATATTGCAGCCCTATATCTTAGCTTCGAAACGGCATAGGTTACGCCTCAAACCAATAAGCGTAGCCTCGGATATGTTATTTCCGCATTCGTACGTCAAATCTGTCTTGTGCTAAGTTGAATTTCTGCACTTGTCATTGTTGTGATTCTTGTTATTATGATATTGTGAGCCTATGGAATGGCTCTGGACATGAATTGTTGACATATGTGATGTTGGGTTGTGGTTGAGAAAAATAATGAAGCCTAAATGGCTGGAAAATTAGGTAAACACAAAGGGCATGCTGCCCGAATTTACGCTCGAGAACTATATAAATACACTTGCGACTTGGGTCGAATTGATATGAATAGTGCTTGAACCATCTAGGGTACTTGAGTATTTTTGTTCCGGGGTATATAAGGAAGGACTTGGCCGAACTTGTACCCTTGAGAAAGGAAATAATGATTGCTCGGAGTATGTTTTCCTTATACTTTCGACTTGCATGGCATTTTCAAGTATAAATGTTACAAAGTTTTACCATTTAAAAAGCGAGCAAGTGTTTCACGACTACCATCCGAGTGAATTTCAATTTCTTGATTTTATTGAACGAAACGTCTAAGTTTCGAATCTTAGTCATGTTTCAAAGTTCTCAAACTGAGTTTTATCGCAGATTTGGACTCCGAACCCGGAGTATAACCTGAAAGTGACCAATAAAGGCACTATATCTTTTGGTGAGTGCTTTCAAATACCGAATTGCACTAGATACTTGAACTTGATACGTGACCAATATGAGTACATGTTATATACGTGAATTGATAGGGCAAGAGTGTACTTTATCGCACTTGCCCTTACGTGATATACTTGTTTATTGTTGCAATTGACTTGATATACTTGATTATGATGCGCGCACTTCCTGGAATTCCAGAAACCCTGTGGCGAGTTACTCTAGTCGAGCCGGCAAGGGCTTGGTCGATTGGGTAACGAACCCTGGGTCTCTTGTATTGTCGAGTGGAGTGATATCTCCTCGACTAATCGGTATACTCGAGTATTACCACCCATGTTCTTGAGGATTTTGGCCTAGCTGGGGGTTGAACGGTGGACGGAGAGTCGTTTAAGTGGTGTTCTACTGGATTGGTTACTTACTTGAAAGTTGACGGAGTGTCAACTACTACGGGATCAAGCTTCTGGTAATGTAATGGGAATTTGGCTCCTGAGAGTCATCCTTATCCTTATACTTTGGAGTAATTATTGTTTATTGGATTATTGTTTCTTTTGAAAAATTTTCTACATTCGTTCATTTTAAGATTGCTACTTGACGTGTTATTGCTCACCTTTATGAACTCTTCATGCTTGTTACTTTGCTATACCGAAAACTTGTACTTCTAAATAATGGTCAATTTGCTATTTGGAACCTCACTGGGCTTTTAGCTCATTCCACTCCATTTGTTTTCCTTTCAGGGGTACGAGTGACGCGTGAGACTTGTAAAAGACTAGCGTAGCCTTTTGTTTTGACTTTTGACTTTTTGGTCTTGTACTCGCGCTATTCCTCGAATGGAACATGTTGTACTTGGATTGTATACGTTTTGAACTAGTTTGGTGTATTGAGACTTTGTACCTCGATTTCTATCAATGTAAATTATAAGCTTGAATTGGGAATGTTATTTATGGTTCATGGATGTGTGTACATGACTCGTTTGAGATAGGGAGTGAGTCCTGGCGAGAGCTGGGCAGGCGGTCTGCCGAACCCTTTGGTACGCCTTAGGGGGAGGTGGGGTCGTCACACATACCCCTACCGGGCCAGAACTCCAATGAGTTCAGAAATGGTAATACTCGAGTATACCGGAATCAAGAGTCTCATACTCAAGGATTCCACATAAACAGTCCCCATGGCTTGTCAATTTTCTCGACCAAGCCCTTGCCGACTCGATTCTATTGACCACCAATGGGGTTGAGCTCAGTGTTAACAGTAAAGGTCATTGGATACACGTCCAAACGACACCAGTTCAAGTATATTCAATTGATACAGTAAACGGTCACATAAGGCATAGAGTGCAAGAGTGATAAAATACACCCTCGTCTCAATCAATCTCAACAGTATACACAAGCATTCAAGTCATAGATTTCAAGTATATCAAGGCCATGAAGTAACAATCACGTGAGTAGTACACTCACCACTCAAGCAAAGAGAGTAATCACAAATTTCCGTCCAACAAGCGCCTTGCGTCACCGACACGCCCTAAAACATTCAATAAAACACAATGAGACTCGAATACGATTCATAAACCCAAACCACATATCACTAATGTAAAGCCATTAGAACTTGAAAGTAATATAAGGAACACTTGGTGCTAAGGGTTTAGATAACCCGAAGGTCACTAATTAACACTCTAAGCAACCCAATTCCAAGAAATCATATGGACCAAAAATTTTGGACAGCATAACCCCTAAAATTTCAGATTTCCATCCTACAAAAAAATCAATTATATTCATCCAACACCACCACAATTAAAATTACAAATCATAAGCCTTTCAATACACCTTAGTAGGGTTCCAATACCCATTAAACAAAGCCAATTCAAGAGTTCTATAGCAACCCTAGAAAAGTCCCAATTCAAAACCCTAAATCTGAAATTTTCCGTATAAAGCGGAAATTTTCCGCAAATAGCTACAATTAACGCACCAAAGGTTCATTCTAGACCATACCAAGCCATCATCCATGGCCAACAAATATTAAACATATAAAAATATAAAAATCATGCATAAAATCAGAAATTCATCAATCACTACCAAAAGGCATGAAATCTTCCACAAAATCATCTCCTTAACTCACACAAGTCACTAACTGAACATTATCAAGAACAAAAGAAGGTTTCCTTAGCCACTTACCTTGTAAACTGAAGAAAAGAGACAACTTAGCACCTCCTCTTTCCAAACCACTCCACCAACTCCTTCACTACTGCTTAGCAAAGGGTTTTTATGAAGAAATTTGAAGTTTAAATGGTTGAATTGCAAGATTGAGCAAGATTGGTTGAAGAAAGTTGAAGGTTTTTCTTTCTTTTTCTCCTTGAGAGAGTCGGCCAAGAGAGAGATGTATGATGATGAATTTTGGGTCAATTTCTTGGTTATTTAGTAAAGTTTGTAAAATGGTCAAAGTCCAACTTTAAATCACAAAGTGACACTTGTCACCTTTTGAGCTCAAAGCTATCCTTTTGTCTCTCCAACCTTAATCCATTTGGTAACTTCTAATTATTTCTTAACACCTAGTAAATTAAACCCGATATACAAAACTTAACCTAATTGTCCGAATTTTATCGAACTTACCGCACTAGGTGGCCCCACGTCCAATATACACTCCTAAAATCTCATGAACTAATTTATACTAGAAAAATGGTTTAAAAACCATATTTATGCATAAAAATTATCTATAAAATTTTTACAATAAAGAAAATATAGAAAAGGCGTGCAATTAAATAAAATAAAGCGTAGAAAATAATAAAAATTTTCGGGTTCTCACACAATACAATGACAAAACAAGAAAAGAAACGACTTGTCGTTCTCAAAATTCTAATCTATGCTTGAAAAAACTCAAGTCTGCAATCTTCAATTTACTCATGGTCATTTTCAAAGCCATACCCAAAAGATACTACGGCTATTTACCCTCATAATGTTCTTTCCATTCTCAATCAGAGCGGTCATCCTACGTTCGCCAAAAGAATATATACAAGATTAGAATCCAAACCCTTTGTTCCAAAACTTCCATACCTAATCCAAAACTCTCAATCTGGGCAAGAGAATCAAAGCCAAATCCCTACTTTTACATCGAGGGGTAGGTATCAAGGAAGCATAGGCAAGGGTAGTCAGTCAAGAACCAAATTAAAAGGAGATTGGCCTGCAGTGCTAGCTTCTCCAACATGCATAACAATCTAACCACTAGCCATAGAAACCCTAACCAAATATTTACTGGATTAGTCCATTATAACACTCGTCGATCCATTCTCCTCAATCAGTTCAATTCCTAGGTCACATATTAAAATCTTCCATACGTTAACCTTTTTCATTCACATCTACCTCAAAGGCAGTCGTGATGTCGACTCTCATCAAAATGCCCTCAACTCTTGAGTACTCGGGTATAAGAATCCGAAATAAGATAATTTACAATTCGAGCCGGCCGGTCCTAAGAGTAAATCACCTACATTAGAGATTCCTACCTGATGTACATATCTATCTTCTCCAAGTATCCTGACAAAGGTTTTACGCCTATAACATTCATGATTTACAGTGTATGCTCGCGAAGAGTACTTAATCCTTTACTCATTCATATAATAGGGACCATAACATCACTTGGCCCAAGCTCACCCTGCGCAGAGACCACGCAAAGCGGCTCAGATACCACCTATGACAACCCCACCCTCTAGGGTGAACCCAAGGGTTTGGTGGACCGCTTGTTCGGCTCTCATCAAGATTCACTCACTAATATTCTTGAAATAGTCTTTCATGCCTCTAGATAAACATAGAAGTTCCATTCATCCAAGAATTCCAACTTAATTTACAATCCAAAAGTGTAACATAGGGGTACATTGCCAAAGATCCCAAATACATTTCATCTATAAAAGTTCAAGTACATAAATATTATATCTACTAGTTCATGCTTACTTTTTCCAGCCTCCACTCCCTGTAAGGAAAACAAAACTAAAAGAATAAGCTAAAAGCCCATTGAGGTTCCCAAACAAACAATCAGGTAGAAGAAACCATGGCAGTATTGCATTTAACAGTTTGCACACTTTACACAGTAATAAACAGTCGTTCAAAAAATAAACATTCAATCATTAGAAGGACACGTGCTCACTGGGAGCCATTCATTCAGTCAGTCATTCAATCTCCGACCATTTCTCCCTTATACCTTCAAATTTTGAAAACACATTTGCAAATAAAAACTCCTTCAGTGATCATTTCATTCACTGCCAGTTCTCCACCAAACTTCGTGGTAATACTCAAGTATACCAAAACTGATGCGATTGAGCACGAGACCCAAAGTGTACAAGTAGACCCTGTGAAGGTGCCCCTAGGCCCAGTGACACGAGCACGAGCTAAGAGATTCAAGGAGTCCCTCCAAGCCTTGGTACGTGCCATCCAAATCCAAGAGAAACCGGCCATTGAAGGAATTGAGTTGGAATATCCTTGCACGACTGCTAAAATGCTGCTTACAATTGAAGATGCAAGTGTTCAAGCTCCAAATAGCGGGCTAAGCTGCAGTTAAGTGCCCTCGCTGAGCCGTACGGGGATCTCGCTGCCCGGTCAGCGAGTCGGGGGTCCCCAAGCCAGGGGCGCGTCGCCCCCTTGGACCCCCGACTCGCTGACCGGGCAGCGAGATCCCCGTACGGCTCAGCGAGGGCACTTAACTGCAGCTTAGCCCGCTATTTGGAGCTTGAACACTTGCATCTTCAATTGTAAGCAGCATTTTAGCAGTCATGCAAGGATATTCCAACTCAATTCCTTCAATGGCCGGTTTCTCTTGGATTTGGATGGCACGCACCAAGGCTTGGAGGGACTCCTTGAATCTCTTAGCTCGTGCTCGTGTCACTGGGCCTAGGGGCACCTTCACAGGGTCTACTTGTACACTTTGGGTCTCGTGCTCAATCGCATCATATCTCTAAGACCCCATATCGCATGGCACCTGCTGAACTTAAGGAGTTGAAGTTGCAGTTGCAAGACCTTTTGGAGCGGGGTTTTATCCGTGAGAGTGAATCTCCTTGGGGGGCACCCGTTCTCTTTGTTAAAAAGAAGGACGGGACCTTGAGGTTGTGTATCGATTATCGGGGGTTGAACAACGTAACCGTTAAGAATAAGTATCCGCTATCCCACATTGATGAGGTGTTTGACCAGTTGCAAGGTGCAGTGGTCTTTTCAAAACTAGACCTTCGACAGGGGTACTACCAATTATTAATCCGAAAGGAAGATGTGCCTAAAATTGCCTTCAATTCTCGGTATGGGCATTTTGAATTTGCCGTTATGCCTTTTGGACTAACCAATGCCCCTGCCGCTTTTATGGACTTGATGCATCGAGTTTTCAAACCCTACCTGGACCAATTTGTCGTTGTGTTTATCGATGACATTTTGGTCTACTCGAAAACCCGGGAGGAGCATGTGCAGCACCTAAAGTTAGTTTTACAAACCCTAAGGGATCACCAATTATATGCAAAATTTAGTAAATATAAGTTTTGGCTGGAGAAGGTTTCTTTCCTAGGGCATGTGATTTCGAAGGAGGGGATTGCAGTAGATCCGACGAAAGTAGAGGCAGTGACCGAGTGGAAGAGGCCTGAGAGTCCGACTAAGATTCGAAACTCCTTAGGGTTGGCAGGTTACTATAGTCGATTTATTAAGAATTTCTCGAAACTTGCCAGTCCTTTAACCAACTTCACAAAGAAAAATAATTGATTTCTGTGGGATACCCAATGTGAGCAGAGTTTTCAGGAATTGAAGCAGAGATTAACTATGGCTCCTGTACTGGCCTTGCCTAATCGTAAAGATAGTTTCACTGTTTATACTGATGTTTCGAGGGAAGGCTTAGGGTGTGTATTGATGCAAAATAAGTAGGCGGTCCTAAGGAGAAGTGGGATCGTCACACTACTAGAGCAACTCGACTTCGAAGCGACAAATGACCCAAAGGAGATTTCAAAAGGACATAAGTTTTAAAACCTATGCGAATGTGCAAATTCAAGGAAGTTGTGAGAACCCGTGAATTTCCTTATTTTCTAGGCTTTATTTTTTTTAATTATACGCCTTTTATGCATTTTCTTTATTAGGAAAAATTTTCTAAATAATTTTATGAGTAAATAGGGTTTTAAAAGTATTTTTCTAGTATAAGTTAATTCATGAGGTTTTAAGAGTATATACCAGATGTAGGACCCACTAGTGCGGTAAGTTCGATAAAATTCGGCCAATTGGATTAAGTTTCGTATACAGGGATTAAATTACTAGGTGCTCAGAGATAATTAGGGCTTACCTAAAAGGATTAATGTTAGAGAGACAAGAGGATAAGGTTAAGCTTAAAATGGGGCTAGGTGTCACTTTTTTATTGGAGTTTGGACTTTGACCATTTTATCACCTTTACTAAATCACCAAAAATTGACCAAAAATTCATCTTCTTTACAAGCTCCTTGGCCGAACTCCATATTGAGAGAAAAGAAAGAAAGCTTCAACCTTCAACTTCCATTTCTTGCACAAATCTTGCAATCCAACCATCCAAACTCGAAATTATTCCATAAAAAACCTCTAGCTAGGTAGGATTGAGGAAGTTGGTGGAGTTGTTTTGGAAGCAACAGACCTAAGCTACTACCTTTTGTGAGTTATCAAGGTATGGTGTGTAAATATTCATTGTTGTTTCCAATAATGGTGAATTCATGACTTGTGATGGCTAAAGAGATGTTTTAGTGGAAGATTTTATGATGTTTGGTGGAGATTGATGAAATTTTTATTTTATTCATGATTTTTCTATTTTTATATATTTAATATTGGTTGGCCATGGATGATGGCTTGGAATGGTCTAGAATGAAGCTTTGATGCATAAATTGTAGCGAATTGCGGAAAATTTCCACTTTGTGCGAAAAATTCAATTTTTCCCTGTTTTGCCTGGTACTGTTGGAATGATAGCCTTAGATTAAAACATGAAAGTTGTAGAGAATGATATTTTATAGTTTTTTGCAAAATTTCAGCCCAATCGGAGCAACGTAACCTATGAAACGACTGAAATACCCCTGCTGCCCTGTTTCTGTCCGAAATTGATAATCAGCTTTGGTAATTGGGTAGTTTGACTGGGAATACTACTGATTTAGTTGTTGATGTCTTCTTAACATTTATAGCCTAGTACCTTAGCTTTCAGATGGCTTTGGAATCACTTGAATTGGAGTCGTATGTGCTGAGATATGATTGAATGAATCAAGACTGCTGGTTGCATTTTTATAGTAAATTTCGAACTGGAAAATCTGGGATTGTTTTGGTAAATTTGACCTAGATACATTGCAAACTGGACTGAGTGGCCTTCTTCAATATTTTAGCCCTTTTCTTAGCTTCGAAATGGTGTAAATTACACCTCAATCCGATAAGTGTAGCCCCAGTTGTGTCCGTTCCGCTAAATGACGTCAAAACTGTCTTTTGGTTTTAGGGCATAAACTTCATTTCCGGACATTGTCCTAACTTGAATTTATACTTGTACCACTTTGAGCCTATTGAACGGCTATTGAAATGAGATTATTTTGTGTGTGATTTTGGGATTGATTGAGGAAAACAATAAAGCCATAAATGGCTGGAAAATAGGTAAATACAGAGGGTATACTGCCCAAAAATTTTAGGGCTACGCGATTCTTTCAAGTTGAGTTGATCTTGGTAAAAATGATGGGTTTTGGGAGTTGTTTGTAACCCTAGGACCAACTGTTATCCTTTTTGCTTAAAAGTCATATGTTGTTCTTTTGTACTAGTACTTAACCTGGAAAGGCGTACGACATGTAGTCGAGCCTCGTTTATGCATTCCATTTACTGGATTTGTGATTGTGGGAACCATAATTGTTTACTTTGGTTATTCTAGGGTTTCTTGGTGATTAGAGCCCTACCTTGGTTGAAACTTTTGACGTATCCTTGCTTTAACTGGTGAGTGCACCACTCCCCTGAATTATTGCTAAACTGGTTTTCTGTACTT
Organism: Coffea arabica; assembly: GCF_036785885.1. Taxonomy (NCBI): domain Eukaryota; kingdom Viridiplantae; phylum Streptophyta; class Magnoliopsida; order Gentianales; family Rubiaceae; genus Coffea; species Coffea arabica. The sequence goes on along the minus strand of NC_092320.1, from coordinate 43,251,307 downwards.
GCAAATTGCTATTTGAATGTCTTTCCTGACTGTTTATCTTGTATGAGATGAGGGTGTACTTTATCACACTCGTTCTCTTGCCTGTATTGAACGAACTGGAATCTATTATTTGTACTTGTTATGTACTTGGACTTGTTACTTGCACTTGTTATGAGATCGTTAGGAAGTGTGTCCAACGATCTCCCTGTTAAACTTGAGCTCAACCTCATGGGGAGTTAATTAAATCGAGCCAACAAGGGCTTGGTCATGATAATTGACAATCCATGGGTACCTGTTCCTGGGGAATCTTTGGGTATTGAGACTCTTGATTCCGGTATACTCGAGTATTACCATTCCTGTTCCTGTCTGGCGTTCGGGCCCGGTAAGGGGTATGTTCGGTGAATGGGATTTTGGCGTTAAAGTGGTGTTCTACTGGACTGGTTTCTTTATGTGAACGTTGACGGAGGGTCAACGAGGGTGGATCAAGTATTGCAACGGGGATTTGGCTCCTAAGAGCCACTTGTATCCTTTAAATTGTGATGTTCGTTCATTTCTTTTACTTGATGTGTATATGTGTCCTATAAGTGTTTTCTCATGATTTCTACTATTATACTTTTGGTACCTCATTGAGCTTCTAGCTCACCCCGTTCCGTTATCCTTGTTTTCCTTACAGGAAATCACCTTTTGGAGACTATGATGTTTTGAAGCATGAGTTGAGCTAGTTTTAGTATTCTTTTGTATAGCTCCTCGATGGTTGGAAAACCTTAAATGTATTTTAACCAAACAATTCCCTTTTGAATTGTAAATTTGCAACCATGTGTATATAAAAGTGTTTAACCATGTTCATGAGTTGGTTTGGTTTGGAAATGTTCTTTTCCAGGGTTATCTAAAGTTGTTGTGCTTGTTTGGGTTTCGGACAGTGAATGTTATCTTCTCGAAGTTCTTTTGAGCGGTTGGTAGGGTTTACGTTCGTTCCGGATCCGTAGCCCCAGCGAGTGCTAGGCAGGCGGTCCGCCGAACCCTTTGGTTCGCCTTAGGGGGAGGTGGGGCTGTCACAGAAGTGACCAATGCACGTTAGGTTTATGATTCAAGCAAGGTTTGGCGTGAAAAAAATGTTTTTCAGATGTGACAGCCCCACCTTCCCCTAAGGCGAACCAAAGGGTTCGGCGGACCGCCTGCCCAGCTCTCACCGGAACTCAGTCGTTCACTATATTGCTCAATTAAAATCGGAATAAAACCACAGGAATAAGTATAACGACAATTCAAAACTTAAAGAAAAACTTATATACATTTCTATCTCAAAAGGGAGTACAAACATCGAATATACAAAGGTTCTCAATTCTTCATAGATCCAGCCCATGCTAAACGCTAGGGTGAGAACCATTACAAAAATTCAGAGACCTAAGCTAAGCTAGTCTATATAGAGCACCCATTCTGACTCGCCTTCCCCTGTTAAGGAAAACAAAACTAAAGGGATGAGCTAAAAACTCAGTGAGGTTCCGAATACATAAGCAAACAATAAGTCCAATGCATTAACTACATATAATCAATAATTCAAGAAACATTTATAATATAAAGCGATAAACACATTCATTAAAAGGATACGTGCTCATAGGGAGCCATTCATTTATTCATTCTCCTTTCATTTCCTTATTTCTCCAATCATTTGAAAATGCATTTTTGTAAGTAAAGCCCCTCATTTACAATATCAATCAATCATTCATTTCATTCACCCCCTTTCGGACGTTGGCCAGACTCCACCAGACTACAAGGTAATACTCGAGTATACCAAATATTCACCCAGGGTCACCAAATCGCCTGATCGAATATGCTTCTGACTCGAGTCGATCGGTAACGAAGAGCAAGGCCCAGTTCAGCCAATAGGCTTACATTCATGCACAAGTAACGTTTCAATCATTGAATCATTGAAAATTTCACATTCATTTAGGTCGAGTACGATAAAGTACACACTCGCCTACAAAACTTGTTTCGGCAATCATTAAGAGCACTTAACACATTATCAAAGAATTACAGCAAGCCATCAACTCAAGGAAAGTATAACAAACAAGGAACACTCACCTATTTACGCAAAACAACGCCCAAAATCCTTCCGGATATTACTCTCAGTCACCGATGAAACCTATGATTAAACGAGAGAGAAAATTACAGTTCATCTAGCAAAAATTAGATGAAAACCGAAGAAAATCCGACTAATTACGAGTAGAAAGTATAAAGATGACTTTAAAAGTGGAAAGAGGCAAGGGTTTCACAAATCAAACGTAAAACTAAACTCAAAAGGATTATAAAATTTCCAACGGAAAACACTTGGATAGAAGACAAATCAAAATCCAACTAGATAGGCTAAAGAAATATTTTTTCTGAAATCGTTTATGTGACTCAAAATCAACTTATATTCAAGTAGACATTATATACAAATGTCGTGATGAAAATCATGTGAAAAGGAGAACAAAATACCTTAATTTCACATTGAAACCCTCACTTGAAAGTAGTTTTCTCGTGGCCGGGAAAAGCCTAATTCATACCTCAATATTTTGGTACGGAGTAGGTAAACATTTGAAGTTTCAAATGGAAGAGGTATCATGTTTTAAAATGGTAAAACGATCATGATATTCACCCAACGAAAATATATAAGTTCAAATAGAAATGTAGTTCCTCAAATACCCTTCGAGAGAACCAACGTAGTTTTCAATGAAGTACGTCCAACTTGACACAAAAATCACATTTCCAAATCCATTTTAACTTACTCACATTACAAGAAAATAAACGGATGACATTTCCCCCTAAATTCTTCACTTTCACCCTACAATCAAATACCCATTTTCATAGCAATCAACCATCATCACACATACGGCCCATAAGTAATAAAACATGTCCAATTAGGGCACAATACCCGTTAATCAAAGCCAATTAAAAGCTTAAGAACCAACCATAAGAAAACCTCAAATCGAAACCCTAGAACCGGGATTTCTGCACACACCAGAAATTTTCCGCAAACAATCGCAATTAACGCACAAAAGCTCCATTTAACACCATCTCAATCCATCAATCCAAGGTCAACCCATGATTATCATATGAAATCAGAAAATCCACTAATAAATCAGAAATTCACCATGAACTCCTTCAACCCATGAAATCTTTCACAAAACAACATATGTAACCACTACGAAGCACTAATATACCATTATTAAAACAACAAGGGAACTTCCTTAGCAACTCATCTTATAACTCAAGAAAGATAGCACCTTAAAGCTTCCCTTTCAAAAATCACTCCGTCCAAAGCTTTAAACCTCCTTAGTTCACACTTGTAAGGAGTAGTTTGAAAATCTAACAGTGGAATCTCAAGATTTGAGCAAAAATTGAAGATAGAAAATGAAGAGCTTTCTTGGTTTTCTTCTCAAGCTAGCCGGTCAAGCAAGGAGCAAAACGAAGATATTTTGGGCCGAAAGTAGGATAAGAATGAAGGAAACAACCGGTCAAACCTGGTGACCGACTATGACACGTCATAATTCGGCTGGAATTTGGTCGGATTTTCGGCCAGATTCCAGGCAAGATTCAAGGCAGAAGAGAAAAAAAAATTATTTTCAAACCCCAACAACAATCCGGCAAGCAATTCGGCCAAGAACCGGCCGGATTCGTGGCCGGATTTGGCCCTTCCCTTTTCATAAAATTTTTTCCTTCTTTTCCTAGTTCAATTGCCGCGTTCATCTGTCCTTCCAACATGTACACATATATACATATATCTCACACAATTCCACTTGATACACACTATCACACATTTACATATATGCAATGAAAACCCTCCTTAGAAATGGATAGTAATTTTTTTTTCATTTTTAAAAGGAAAGTAAGAGTGAACAAAATGCTGAGAAAATGTGGAAATTTTAGGGTTCTCACACTCTCTCCCCCTTAAGAAATTTTGTCCTCGAAATTTTACCTTCAGTGGCTTCAGATGAGTCCGGAACTTGTCGGTTGTTTATGGCATAAACCTTTGACGGCACATTACTTCGGTCACCTCTTTCTTTCACTGGTTTTGATTTGGTTCCATCCAGTTACTACTTTCACGTAACTGTCTCCTCGAACAGTTGCTAACTTGATGATCACCATTTTCGCAAATCAAACACTTTCGCCTTTTCCGCCAACAATCATTCTCGGTGTGATTGGTCTTTCCACAGTAGCCACATGTCAAGTGAGAAGCCATCTTTTGGCTTTCTTGAGAAATTTCCCTATGTCCTATTTGGCTTCCTTTTGTAGACCTTTCATTCAACACCCCTAATGTCCATGGTGGGCGGGGTAAAGGGTTCACTTTTTCCACTTTAGAGGGTGCTATCGATTCACTAGGTTCCTCAATCACACTACCAGATGCACCTCTTTTCCGAGTTTGGGAGGCTTTTACCTATGCCTTTGCATTCTCAATTCGTTGGACTTTCTCAAGAGCCTCCGTAAATGTATTAACCTGAACCGCCGCTAGAGCTTCTTGAATTTCCAAATTCAATCCCTGTATAAACCGTCTCACTCTTCTCTGTTCCATGGCCACTAATTCGAAAGCGAACTTGGATAGTTTGGTAAATTTCGTTTCATATTCAGCCACACTTAAGGTTCCCTGGCGTAGCCTAATAAATTCATCCTCCCTCCTTTCTTGGACTAAATGTAGGAGGTACTTCTCGTTAAATTCTCTTATAAAGTTCGCCCACATCCATACAGTCCGTTCTCTTTCCCACTTTGCTTTAATCACATTCCACCATGCTCGGGCCGGTCCTTCAAATTGAAACACAACAAAGTTCACTTGTCTTTGCTTAGTGTAGTTCAAAGCTGCAAAGATGTTGATCATGGCCTCCAGCCACTGTTCAGCTACATCCGGATTAGACCCTCCAAGGAATTTCGGAGGAGCAAACTTCTGAAACCTCTCAAGAGCCCGATCTTTTCCTATTTCAGGGTTCTGGGGTTGATTCACAGGTATTTGACCTTGTTGGTCTACCAACCTTGCTAAAATATTTGTCATTTGTTGAATTGCCATCGCCATTTGGTCCCTGGCTTCAACCCTCGGTCCTTGCTCTTGTTCAGCTGTTGTTTCCCTTTCTTCTCTTGGCTCTTAGGCTCGCTTAGTCCCACAGCCACGACCACGTCCATGTCCGCGACTACGTCTTCCCTCCATACCCTTCTTTCTCTCTCTCTCTCTCTCTCTCTTTTCCAAAAGGTAATTTAATGAATAAACGCAGTAAAATGACTAAAATGACAAGATCTAACGTACCAAATACACAGAGGGGCATATACACGACATAACATACCATATACACAAGGAGACATATCACATTAAACAGATAATCAAAAACAGTCACGATCACACATGTAGGTATTATCATACCACAAACAAAAGTTATGTAGTAACAATACAAGGGCAAATCAAAAAACGATATGTCATCCCAGTCGCAGCTAAATAACCCTGTCCGGTCTCTCACGTCACTTTCTATCCAAACTAGACGTCCATTGACCTCTTGTACTCATTCTAGCTAAACAAAGCCTGTTCATGTTCCCAAAATGCAAATCTCAAGTACTTAGTACCGCCTCAACTCTGGAATACTCGGGTACGAGAATCCGAAATAAGATAATTCACATCTCGAGCTGGCCAGTCCCAAGAGTAAACTATCTACAATCGAAATTCCTACCTGACGTACCTATCTATGGTCCTCAGATACCAGGAGAAAGATTTAAGGCCTATAATATTTATGATTCATAACTTATGCTCAAATGAGTACTTAGTCCTTCATACTTATTCACCACTTAGCCCAAGCTCACTCCGCGCAGAGACCACACGAAGCAGCTCTAATACCAACTGTGACAGCCCCACCTTCCCCTAAGGTGAACCAAAGGGTTCGGTGGACCGCCTGCCTAACTCTCACTGGGACTCAATCGTTCACTACAGTCCTCAATTAAAACCAAAATAAAACCACAGGAATAAGTATAACGACAATCCAAAACTTAAAGCAAAACTTATATACATTTCTATCTCAAAAGGGAGTACAAACATCGAATATACAAAAGTTCTCAATTTTTCATAGATCCAGCCCATGCCAAGCGCTAGGGCAAGAACCATTACAAAAATTCAGAGATCTAGGTTAAACTAGTCTATACAGAGCTCCCGTTCTGACTCGCCTTCCCCTGTTAAGGAAAACAAAACTAAAGGGATGAGCTAAAAGCTCAGTGAGGTTCCGAACACATAAGCAAACAATAAGTCCAATGCATTAACTACATATAACCAATAATTCAAGAAACATTTACAATATAAAACGATAAACACATTCATTAAAAGGATACGTGCTCATAGGGAGCCATTCATTCATTCATTCTCCTTTCATTTCCTTATTTCTCCAATCATTTGAAAATGCATTTTTGTAAGTAAAAACCTCATTTACAATATCAATCGTTCATTCATTTCATTCACCCCCTTTCGGACGTTGGCCAGACTCCACCAGACTACAAGGTAATATTCGAGTATACCAAATATTCACCCAGGGTCACCAAATCGCTCGATCGAGACCGTTTCTGGCTCGAGTCGATCGGTAACGAAGGGCAGGGCCCAGTTCAGCCAATAGGCTTACATTCATGCACAAGTAACGTTTCAATCATTGAATCATTGAAAATTTCACATTCATTTAGGTCGAGTACGATAAAGTACACACTCGCCTAGAAAACTTGTTTAGGCAATCATTAAGAGCACTTAACACATTATCAAAGAATTACAACAAGCCATGAACTCAAGGAAAGCATAACAAACAAGGAACACTCACCTATTTACGCAAAATAACACCCAAAATCCTTCCGGATATTACTCTCACCGATGAAACCTAAGATTAAACGAGAGAGAAAATTACAGTTCATCTAGCAAAAATTAGATGAAACCGAAGAAAATTCGACTAATTACGAGTAGAACGTATAAAGATGACTTTAAAAGTGGAAAGAGGCATTTGGATCTGAGGACGGAAATAACTAAGGGTTTCACAAATCAAACGTAAAACTAAACTCAAAAGGGTTATAAAATTTCCAACGGAAAACACTTGGACTGAAGACAAATCAAAATCCAACTAGATAGGCTAAAGAAATATTTTTTCTGAAATCGTTTATGTGACTCAAAATCAACTTATATTCAAGTAGACATTATATACAAATGTCGTGATGAAAATCATGTGAAAAGGAGAACAAAATACCTTAATTTCACATTGAAACCCTCACTTGAAAGTAGTTTTCTCATGGCCGGGAAAACCCTAATTCATACCTCTATATTTTGGTACAGAGTAGGTAAACATTTGAAGTTTCAAATGGAAGAGGTATCATGTTTTAAAATGGTAAAATGATCATGATATTCACCCGACGAAAATATATAAGTTCAAATAGAAATGTAGTTCCTCGAATACCCTTCGAGAAAACCGATGTAGTTTTCAATGAAGTACGTCCAACTCGACACAAAAATCACATTTCCAAATCCACTTTAACTCACTCACATTACAAGAAAATAAACGGACGGCATTTCCTCCTAAATTCTTCACTTTCACCCTACAATCAAATACCCATTTTCATAGCAATCAACCATCATCACACATACGGTCCATAAGTAATAAAACACGTCCAATTAGGGTACAATACCCTTTAATCAAAGCCAATTAGAAGCTTAAGAACCAACCATAAGAAAACCCCAAATCGAAACCCTAGAACCGGGATTTCCGCACAAACTAGAAATTTTTAGCAAACAATCACAATTAACACACAAAAGCTCCATTTAACACCATCTCAATCCATCAATCCAAGGCCAACCCATGATTATCATATAAAATTAGAAAATCCACTAATAAATCAGAAATTCACCATAAACTCCTTCAACCCATGAAATCTTCCACAAAACAACATATGTAACCACTACGAAGCACTAATATACCATTATTAAAACAACAAGGGAACTTCCTTAGCAACTCATCTTATAACTCAAGGAAGATAGCACCTTAAAGCTTCCCTTTCAAAATCACTCCGTCCAAAGCTTTAAACCTCCTTAGTTCATACTTGTAAGGAGTAGTTTGAAAATCTAACGGTGGAATCTCAAGATTTGAGCAAAAATTGAAGATAGAAAATGAAGAGCTTTCTTGGTTTTCCTCTCAAGCTAGCCGGTCAAGCGAGCAAAACGAACATATTTTGGGCCAAAAGTAGGATAAGAATAAAGGAAACAGCCGGTCAAAGCTGGTGACCAACTGTGACAAGTCACAATCTGGCCGGATTTCCGGCCAGATTCCAGGCCGATTCAAGGCAGAAGAGAAAATATTTTTTTTTCAAAACCCAACAACAATCCGGCCGGATTTGGCCCTTCCCTTTTCCCAAAATTTTTTCCATCTTTTCCTAGTTCTATTGCCGCGCTCATCCGTAGTTCCAACACGTACGCATATATACATATATCTCACACAATTCCACTTGATACACACTATCACACGTTCACATATACGCAATGAAAACCTTCCTTAGAAATGGATAGCAATTTTTTTTCATTTTTAAAAGGAAAGTAAGAGTAAACAAAATACTGAGAAAATGTGAAAATTTTAGGGTTCTCACATCAGATCAAAAACTAAGAACAACAATAAATACATGAAAAGCGTACAAATACTGGATATTTTCCAGTTTTATGGCAGTGAAAAATAGCTTATTTTCGCTCCCTTTGAGTAATCGGTTTATGACCAATCGACGCACAACTCTAGTATTATGTGTTGGCAAATAGTACAAGTTATTTCAAGTCCAAACTATCATGAATCGAAGGCGAAACATAGCCAAAATAGGAGCCCTGTTCCATACCCAGAAATCAGGAAATTCAACTCAAAAGCCAATCAAAACTCAAGTTTCTTCAAATTAAATGCATGGTTTTTGCTACAAATCAGTCCACAAGAGTTCTACTAAGTTTATAGCTCAAGATTGAGCCAAACTTTCATAAAAAAAAACCAAAAAGTGAAGAGAAATAACTCAAGAAAATCGGTCAGCATCCATACATTTGGAAATAGAATTTTCTCTAGTTTTATGCGACATTGTTTGAATAATCGTATCAAAAGTTTCTTAAGTCCAAAATTTATAAGCTTTATACCGTTGGAAAATAGATTCAAAGGATTACAATTTCTTAGAAGACACCTTTGCAAGATTCTGTCCATAAGTTAGTCAAAATCCAATCTCAAGCAGCTGCTTTATCTAGTAGAAAGACAGAACAGGAATGGAAATTCAGTCAACTTTTGGAAAATCACAGATATTCGTAGCAATTGAGAAAAATTTTGAAATTTTCACGGTAGAATATACTCTGAATCTAGTTTAAATGCAACAAGTAGAGCTCAATTTGGATTTTTCTACACCAAGTTATAATAGATTTACTAAGACTGCTTAGAGTCTCCTGCGCAAAAATTTCCAACAACACTTCCTCTTATTTTCTTAACTTTACTCCAACAAAACTACTGCTTAAACACGCATACATAACATCCACTTCTAGGGTAAGTTTAAACCAAGTTCCTTGAGTACAAATCTCACCAAAACAACACAAAAATCCTCACAAAATTGAAGCTAAAAATTCGGCCAGCCCAAGCATAAATTCCAACTTGTGGATGTTCAATTTTTACTTCATGTGCACCAAGTTAACTAAGCTTACTTTAACCACGATTCTCATGCTAACACAACCAAGAAAACCTAAAGAAATCCTCACCTAATACTATGACGACCCCACCTTCCCCTAAGGCGAACCAAAGGGTTCGGCGGACCGCCTGCCCAGTTCTCGCCAGGACTCACTCACGCACTCACTCATAGCTCAAGTAAAATAACGTGCATCCATAGAAAATGAATAACATATCCACTTCAACTTAATATATACATTACTCAAATCCAGATACAAAGTTTCTACACACAAAAAAAAACTTCAAACTGTTTACATTTCGAGTACATTCAACCCTAGTCGGGTACTAGCGTGAGTATAAAAATAAAACTCAAAACAACTAGACTACGCTAGTCTGTACATGTCTCATGCCTCGCTCGTACCCCCTGTAAGGAAAACAAATGGCGTGGAATAAGTTAAAAGCCCAGTGGGGTTCCAAATAACAAATTGACCATTTTAAAAGTACGAGTATCAACGTAGCAAGTTAATGGGCATCAAAAGTTCATAAGAGTGAACAATAACACTTCAAGTAGTAAATTTCAATGTGAGCAAGTGTAAAAGTTTTCCAGAAGAATCAATAATCCAATAAGCAATAAACATTCCAAGGTATAAGGATACGGAAGGCTCTCATGAGCCAATTTCCCAGTGCATCACCAAATCTTGATCAAGGAATAGTTGACACTCCGTCAACCTTCAAGTAAGTAACCAATCCAGTAGAGCACCACTTACACTACTCTCTGTCCACCATTCACACCCCCTACTGGGCCCAAAATCCTCAATAAACACGGGTGGTAATACTCGAGTATACCGATTAGTCGAGGAGATATCACTCCACTCGACAAAACAAGAGACCCGGGGTTTGTTGCCCAATCGACCAAGCCCTTGCCGGCTCAACTTAAGAAACTCGCCACAGGGTTTCTAGACATCCAGGAAGTGCGCACCTCATAAACAAGTATATCAAATCAATTACAACAACAAATAAGTATATATCACGTAAGGGCAAGTGCAATAAAGTACGCTCTCGCCCTAACAATTCACGTATATAACATGTAATCATATTGGTCATGTATCAAATACAGGTATCAAGTTCACTTCGGTATTTGAAAACACTGACCAAAAGATATAATGCCTTTACTGGTCATTTTCAGGTTGTATTCCGGGTTCGAAGTCCAAATCTGCAATAAAACTCAGTTTGAGAACTTTGAAACATGACTAAGATTCGAAACTTAGACATTTCGTTCAATAAGAATCAAGAAATAGAAATTCACTTGGAGAATATTCGTGGAATACTCGCTTGCTTTTCAAACTATATAACTTTGTAAGATTTATACTTGGAAATGCCATTTGAGTCGAAAGTACAAGGAAAACGTATTCTTAGTAGTCATGATTGTAATTCTCAAGGGTACAAGTTTGGCCAAATCATCACTGATATACCTCGATAAAAGAAGATGCAAATATACTAGATAGTTCAAGTAGTAATCGCTCTTAACCCTTACTCAAGTCGCAAGTATATTTCTTTAGTCCTCGAGCGGAAATTTGGGCAGCATGCCTTTTGTATTTTCCTATTTCCAGTCATTTTTGGTTTCATTATTTTCCTTAATCAAACCCAAGGTTACACACAACACCAATTCATTTCAATAGCCGTTCAATAGGCTCAAGACAATACAAGTACAAAAATTAAGCTAACAACAAGTGCAGAAATAAGCTTTAGCAAAAGACAGATTTGATAGGGTTTTGCGTAACGGACACATCCGAAGCTACGCTTATCGGATTGGGATGCAATTTATACCATTTTGAAGCTAAGATGAAGGCCTACAACCTTTATGAAGATCACTTAGTCAAATTTCTAGTGTAACCTAGTCAAATTCCCAATTTACAAAACCAAAATCCAACTAATCGGCTAATTAACCATACTACCTTGAAATGGTCATATCTCAGGCTACCAAAGTCCGTTTAAGGCGTTCTTGATGGTGTTGAAAACCTAATACAGAGTAATAAAACTTTTATGTTTTGGCAAATGGCTAAATCAGCAGGGATCATAGTGAATAAACAGGTTAATTGGATGAATCTGTCTAAAACGGTTCACTGGAAACATCCTAAGTCAGCGAGGGTATTTTGGTCTTTTCACAGGATACATTCCTCCGATTGAGTTGAAATTTTGTAGGCAACTATAAAATATTATTATCTACAACTTTCATGTTTTGTTCCAAGCCTAATTCAGCCTTTAACATGGAGCACTAAAACCGGACAGAATTGAAGTCATATTTGCCAGAAATCTGAAATTTTTTGGTTTCAATGATAACTTTCTTCATTTCTTGCTTCACTTGCTACCAAAACCCCCTATATAATCTTGGATATGACATATATTAACCATACATCAAGTATAGGCAGCAATCCATCAAACCCTAATTCATGTAACTAAAAGGAAAAACACCCAAAACATGATAACAACCATCATTCACCACAAATTTTAAGGCGCTAAGCCAAATTAAACAAGATCAAGAGTAAGAAATGGGGAAATCAGCATCATTACCTTGTTAAAGTGACTACCAAGAGCAACCCTAGCTTTTCCTCTCAAAATTTCACCAACCTCTCACTAAATAAACACTCAAGGATAGCTTTAATCGGTTTAGTTTTCTTTCTTTCTCACTTGGTGGCTAGATTCAAGAAGAAATGGAGCAACTTTCCCTTGGTGTTTTTTCCTCTCTCTCTCTCTCGGCCAAGCAGCAGAAAAAATGAAGAAGAAAGATGGCTCCAAGTGATAAGAAGGTAAGATAAGTATCTTGGTCAATGGCCCTTAGGTGGCTTCACCACCACCACTCATTTTTTTGTTTTTTTTCCTTGCATTTTTAGCCCTAAATTTTGGTCAAAGCTAGCTGGAAATAAGGAGATATTTTGCTCAAGTATTAATGAGCTCATATGGTAAGAAAGTGGTGGTCAAGTGGTGCGTTCAATCGGTAGTGCACGGTACCCGTCGGTTTGCAACGTTTTTCCTTAAATCACACGTACTAGGGTTTTTACTTCCTATTCACTAACCTTTTATCATTGCTCCTAATCACATATTATTCCTCACCTAAAAGTCACTGTTGAGCACCAAATTTGATTCTTGCTCCATACCGGATAATTACACTACGGATACACGTGAAAACCCTAACTTGCTCCAACTTGAAAACGAAAAATGAAACCCTACTTTCTAGGTTCATTTGCACTTATTGTGGAATGATTGGGTAGTAGGGCTATAATAAAACCATAAGTTCCAAATAAAAGGGGATTTTTAAGAAAAATGTGAGGCTTTTACAATTCCATAAATCGAATTTAGGGTTTCGATTAAAATGTGAGAAATTTGAGAAAACGGTCAGTCACAAGTGAAACTAGGGTTTTGATTAGACTTTTAGGGTTTCTAGTCTTGTAAAACAAAACAAGGTTTTAAATCAAACCCAAAGAAATAACTTTAGTATCTTCTTTAAAGCAAAATAATGTTTTAAAATAAAATAAACTAAAGAAACCGTAATATCCTCTTTGAGACTAAACAAAGATAATCCTAAAAGTTGGGGCATCACAAATACACCTAACCATACATCAAACACATAGAAGGCATAAACATAAACATATGATCCAAGCTCCAAAACAAGAACCCAAGCCAAGCCATCAACAACTCAAGTATCTAGGTTATCTAAGCACCTTAATTACATGCATACCCTACTAATTTAAAGCATTAAAATTCATGATTTAAGATTTACCTCAAGCTCCTCAAGCTTTGCAAGTTGCACCAAGAACTCCAAGAATTACCTCTCAAGTAGCAAGCCAAGGTTGGTTAGAATCTAGTTGAACTTCCTCTTGAATCTTGCACTAATTTTCTAAGAACTAGACTTAGGGTTTATGTGAAGTTTTTCCTCTCAAGAGATTTAGCCAAGAGCTCAAGACAAAAGGGCTAATGTTTTGTTAAATGATAAAGTTTATTTAAGAAGCTAATTGTCCAAGTCAAGGTGTTGTAGTGTGATGACACTTGGCCAAATTTCTACCTTGCAAGTTTTTTCCAATTTCCTTCCAATCCTAGTAATTTACTTGAGTTCTAACTTCACTCCAAAACAATTAAATTTCCTAGGGTTTATTAGACATAACAAAAATTAATTCTCCCATTTTCTTAAACTCATTTTTACCTATTGATCTTTGTCCCTAGCTTTTGATATTTACAAAACAAATGGATGATACTAATATCTCTTCAAGATATACTTTCAGTTATGAAGCAAATCAAATTCAAAGATCAAGTGCAATTGAAAGAAACAAAAGTTGCTGAAAGCTGTCGGACGCTTGTGAAGACAAGATCGAATGTTAGATAATCATTGCACAACTTCGGACGCATGAAGAACTCTATCACCGGATGTCTAAAGAAAATAAGACATTCCCCCTAACTCACTGACCTCGATCAAACACAAGCATCGGACGTTCGATAGAATCCTTCAAACTCTTTGTCTGCTATCAGATCGAAGTATCGGACGTCCGATAGGATCCTACAAATTCGACGAAAACTGTCGGACGCTCACAAAGACAATACTGGACGTCTGATAGAATTGAGATATTTCTTCTAACTCATTGTCTGCTTTCGGACGCAAGCACCGGACATCCAATAGAATTGAAGAAGATTTTTCAAACTCACTGCCTGCTGTCGGACGCATGCTTCGGATATACCGGACGTTCGATACTCCCAACAGCTAGTTGACTCTTCAGCTACTTTCTATCCGTTGGAAGCATTAATGAAACACTTTCTCGGTCTCTTATAAATAGATCATGGTCAAAAACTTCAAATAACTTTTGCATATTGAGACTACAAAAGATCTAGAGCAATTTTAGTGAGAAAATTCTCTTCAAAAAAGATTTGTACTCTTAGTTGTGTAGATTTCGTATAAGCTTTTCTTGTGTGAGAAAATTACTTCAATAGTGTGGCTTTGTGAGGGTTATCCGAGTGATAGTAAAACTTCTTAGCTTGATCAAGTGTGGCTTGGGGCAAGGAGGACTTGAAGAAACTTGCTCCATAAAGTGATATTCAAACTCAAGAGGAGTTTGGAATTTGGTTTGTTATTCTATCTCTTTCATTTACTATCTTGCAATATAAATTATTCATCTCTTCTACTCACGAGCACTAGTGCTTTCTTATTATTTGTTCCATTGTGTGGTCATTTAGAAAAGAGGGTAAATTTCATATTTAATCAAAAAATGTCTAATAACTTGATTAGTTTTTAATTTACCTAATTCACCCCCTCTTAGGTTGTCTTTAATCCTTACAATTGGTATCAGGGCTTGGTCTCCTAGAAATTAAGCTCAAGCGGCTGAGGAGTAAAGATGACAACTAACAATGCCATGTTTTTGACAATCTGTAATTAGACCTCCAATGTTTAATGGATCAAATTATGTGAGTTGGAAAGAATGAATGATTATCTTCTTGCAGTCGATTGATATTGAATTGTGATTTATTGTTAATGAAGGTCCATATGATGTCTCTATAGTAAATGAAAACACCTATAAACCTAGACCAGAAACAAGATATGAATTGATTGTAGAGGATAGAATCCATCTCACCTTAAATGCAAAAGTTATGAATGTATTATATAGTGTTTTAAACTCAAATGAATCTATTAGAGTCAAGGGTTATAAGTCAGCTAAAGAAATTTGGGACAAGCTAAGAGAAATTCATGAAGGGAGTGAGAATGTTAGAGAACAAAAGAAATCTATCTTAGTTACTAAATATGAGTCGTTTACTAAATATATTGTAGATTCAATGATCCTATTAAGGATCTAGAGGTGTTAGAAAAGGAATACTCCTTGAGAGAGAAAAATAGAAAAATCTTGAATGCCTTGTCCAAGTATTGGGAGAGTAAGGTGACTGCTATTGAAGAGGCTAAAGATTTGAATTCTATGCCTATTGAATCTCTTATTAATTCTCTAACCTCTTATGAGCTGAAACTTAAGACTAAGGTACAAGAAGAAGAAGATGCAAAGGTAAGAAGGAGCATTGCTCTAAAAGCATCTCAAAATGTAGATAATTCGGTTTCATTAGATAGAGAAGATTTGGATGTTGATGACAATGATCTTGCTCTTATCACAGAAAGTTTCAAGAGAATCCTCAACAAAAGGAGATTCACTAGAGGAGGACCTAGCAATTCAGATTCTAATCAATTCAACATTGTAAGAAACAAAGGAAAGCATGAGGCCAACAAAAAGCAAGGTGACAAACGTTATAAATGCGGCCAACTTGGACACTACATGAATGAGTGTCCAATGAAGAAAAAGAAAGAAGGAAGAAAATCAAGATTCAACAACTTCTAATTCACATGGAATGAGTGCAACTCAGATGGTGAAATTGAAAAAGAAAAAAATGTGACAGCCCCACCTTCCCCTAAGACGTACCAAAGGGGTTAGCGGACTGCCTGCCCGGCTCTCGCTAGGACTACTAAGACGGTTAAACACCAACTCAAGTCGTTCAGGAATCTATTAGCGCGCTTAACCAAACCAACAATCATGAAGCGAAAAACAAAAAATCAAAACGAAAGGCTAATAGTGACTGCCACGTCACAATCCGCACAAGACCCAATCGAATACAAGTAACTCCCTACAATCCTTGAAATGAATATATACAAGCCAAATATAATACATTGAACATGAGTACACACACTATTATAAACCGCATTCGTATGTTTACAAGCCAAAAGGAAGCATTTAAATCCAAGTACAATTAAAGTTTTCAACTATTGAGGAGCTATACAAAATGTGAGGACCTGTAATTTTTCCTAATTTCTAGGTTTTATTTTCCTTGAATTGCACGTTTTTCCATATTTTCTTTATTCAAAAAATTTTAAAACATAATTTTTATTAGTAAATATAGTTTTAAATGATTTTTCTAGTATCGGTTAGTTTTTGAGAAATTAAGAACGTATATCGGACGTGGGACCCGCTAATGCGGAAAGTTCGGTAAAATTTGGCCAGTTAGGTTAAGTTTTGGATACTGGGTTTAATTTACCGGGTGTTAAGAGATAACTAGAGGTTGCTAAATGGATTAATGGTGGAGAGACAAAAGGATAATTATAAGCCAAAAGAGATGCTAGGTGTCGCGTTTTCATTGGACCTTGGATTTTGACCATCTTACTACCTTTACTAAATAACCAAAAATTGACCAAAAATTCATCGAAAATCTCATCTTCTTGGCCGGCCACTCTTGGAGAAAAAAAGAAAGAAAACTCTTCAACTTTTGCTTCCTTTTCTTGCAAAATCTTGAAATCCAACCATTAATCTCCCAAATTTCTCCATAAAACCTACTTGCTAAGAAGGATAGAAGTGCTTGGTGGAGTTGTTTGGAAAGGAAAGACCCTAAGCTATCTTGTCTCTAGTGTTTACAAGGTGAGTAGTGAAGGAACCCCTCTCCTCTATCTAATGATGTTTAATTAATGACTTGTGGTAGCCTAAGGGATGAGATTAGGTGTTATTCCATGATTTTGGTTGAGATTGATGACATTTTCTATTTAATCATGATTTTTCTGATTTAATATGATTCATATGTTGTGGCCATGGATGATGATTGGAAATGATCTGGAATGAAACCTTAATGTGTCAATTGTAGTTATTTGCGGAAAATTTCTGCATTCAACGGAAATTTCGGAAGTTAGGGTTTCGATTACCCCCTTTTCTACCCGGTACTATTCCTCATAGTTAGAGGCCGAATTAGCTTTAGGTTAAAACATAAAAGTTGTATAGAATGATGTTTTATAGTAGTCTACAAAATTTCAGCTCAATCGGAGCAACGTAACCTGTGAAAAGACCGAATTACCCCTGCTGCCCTGTAGTTACCCAAAACCGAGAATCAGCTCCAGGAATACTACCGAATTGGTTGTTGATGTCTTCTTAAGAATTATAGCCATGTATCTTAGCTTTCAAATGGCTTTGGAATCACTTGAATTGGAGTTGTATATGCTGAGATATGAATGAATGAATCAGGACTGCCACAGTGAACTTCGAACTGGAAAAATTTGAGGTTGTTTTTGTAACTTTGACCAAGTTAGGACAAGAACTAGACTAAGTATTCTTCATAAAAGTTATAGCCTTCTGTCTTAGCTTCGAAACAGTATAACTTTCACTTCAATCCGATAAGCGTAGTTTCGGTTAGGTCCGATACGCTAAGTAGCGGCGAATCTGCCTTTTGTTTCGTAACTTAGATTTCATTTCCGGAAATGTTTCTAGCTTGATTTTTGTATTTATATGACTTTAAAACTAGTGAACGGCTTTTGGAAATGAGATTATTTTGTATGAGATGTTGGGACTGATTTGAGGAAAATAATGAAGCCATTAATGGCTGGAAAATAGGTAAACGCAAGGGATATGCTGCCCGAAATTTTACTTGAAGGCTAGTTGGATTTACTTGTGACTTGAACGAAGGGTTTTAGGGTTGTTCATGTCATTGATACCAACCGCTACCTTTTACTCCAAAATCACATTGTTATTTCTGTGCACTGGTAGCTAATTTGATCAGGCACACGACTTATAATTGAGTCTTATTTATGCATTTCGTGTACTGGATTCGTGAAAGTGGGAACCATAATAGTTTCACCTTGGTTATTTTAGGGTTTCTTGGTGATTAAAGCTTTATTTTGGGCAAAAACTTTTGAAGTATCTGTATTGAAACCGGTGAGTGTACCACTCCCCTTATTTGTTTTGTTACTTAACTTGATTTCTGCACTTGCAATCTGTGATCTGAATGACTGTAATGTCTGTTTATTCTGTTTGAGATGAAGGTGTACTTTATCACACTCGCTCTCTTGTCTATCCATATGCCTATTTACTATGTATAATCTGTTAACTATATCTGAATCTGTTCGGACGTCGTTTGGAGGCTGGTATCCAACGACCTTTCTGTGACCTCTGAGCTCAACACCTGTGGCTAGTGATTCAAGTCGAGCCGGCAAGGGCCTGGTGTTGCGCCCCATTTTTTGAATAAATAAATAAATGGTTTAAAAATGTATTTTTTGATTCAATTTGTGATTGGAAAATGAATTGTGATTTAAAAGAAAAATGGGTCTAAATGGGGGTTTGAAAATGCGACGATTTGACCCAAAATTATAGTTTAAAAAAAAGGTTTTTTTTTTTTGAATGCAAAATTTGAGTCGCCACTTGGTAATGATTTAAGGTGTACCAAGTCACCTAAAAAATGAATTTTTAAAGACAAAGTAGTAAAACCCTTTTTTAAACGACTCCTAGTCCACGTAAACCATTGAAAAGGTTCGGGAGTCACATTTGACAAAGGGGAAGGCAAGGATAAAAATCCAAGGCACCCCTTTGACCTAGCCAAGGCTAGTTGCGTGACTTAACCCTACTTTTCCTAACTTTTCTACCAAAAATATGTATTGCATGCTTGGATTTCACTAGATGAATGCAAAAAGAAAGGAAAAATGCAAACCTAAATTCTAAGATGTCTCTTGTAAGGTTTTTGGTCCCAACCACATGAGTTGTGGCGGCCAATAAAGGAAAACCTTATAGAGGTCGATTAATGCAAATGATGGATAAAGTGCAAGTGTGCAAGTGTATAAAAAGGTGCATGTATGAAATTGTATGAAAAATCCAAGTGTTTGTGTGCAAGTATATGAAAAGGTGCATGCGTGAAATTGTATGAAAAATCCAAGTGTTTGTGTGCAATTGTATGAAAAGGTGCATGTGTGAAATTGTATGAAAAATCCAAGTGTTTGTGTGCAAGTGTATGAAATATAGTGATAAGTGCATATAGGGGTAATTAAATGCAATTTTGTGAAGTAGAAACCAAAATGAACAATAAGGAAAAGTGATGAGGAAATGTGAATTGAAAAAGTGAGTAAGTAAGAAATGAGAATGAATGAACCTAAAGGAATGCATCAGGTTGGGTATGGGAATGACTGCTAATTTTTCGACTTCGATTTTCCCTTTGATTAGAAGGCAAAACTAGCGTGCTAAGGCTATCGAGTAGCCACACTCGCTCGTTTTCCTTATCGGAAGGGGACACTCAAGCAAAATGTATCCTATAACTAGTATGAAATGCAAAAATCCTAAAATGAAGGGAAAAGGGGTTCGAGGAGCATGCCAAATGATAAAACTAACAAAAATGCATGACATGTAGTGAACACGCAAATATGTACTAACGAGGGGAAATCCCTAAGGGTCTAGCGTTGGACTAGCCCTTTCTATGAATTCCTAAGGGATAATGAGCCACAACTAGCATTGGACTAGTGTGGTGACGCACATTCATCCATCACATTCATCTATGCCTATAGAAAGCAAGTAGACATGCCAAACACTCATAAACACATAGCACATAACACTTAGCATGCTCGACTAGATGCAAGGACCTAATAAAGCAATTAACACATAGCATATAAATAAGCAATCAAGCTAATGAACCTATTACATTCACTAACTAGAACAAAAGGGGAAGGGGATAATGGACAAAATTACTTGCTACGCCCTATCTATTACAAGCCAAGAGGTGTACACATACCCCATTAAAAGAATAATTTAATAAGCAAAAGTAAATAAAATGAATGAACTAAAGAAAAGCTAGGAAAGCAAGTTAGACATGCGATTCTCACTTAACACATTGAATCACATAGGAGAGACAAAAGATAAAAAAGATTATACCTCCCTTGGAATGGTGCCTTAAATGGAGTGAAATCACTTATTTATCTTCCACAATAAAAGAAATGGTCAATGTACCAATTTATTTGAAGAAATTAAAGAAAATAGGCAAACACGAGCTCATTCGGTCATAAAGTCCCTAAAGTCATGACTTAAGTGCATTTGACAAGGCATGGTAGTTAATTGAAGCAAAGCAAGCAATGAAATCGCAAAAACTAAAGCTACCAGGGACCAGATTGAAGACATTATTCAATTGGTTGGGTCAAAGTAGCATTATTTAGAAGCCAAAGGGTCAAAGTGCAATTTTAGAAAGTTATCTCATGCAATCTCCATGCAAGAACGTGAGAAAACATGCTGCAGCAATATTTTCAGTAGGTTATGAAGCTTTCGGCAGCCAAGAAAGAATCAGATATTTATCAATCAAACATCAAAACTTTGAATTAAGATAAAGCCACAACATTGCCAGAACTCAATCAAACAACAAGCATAAAAAGAAACCATGCAAACTCTTAAAATTTTTGTGCAAGCCTACGGATGAAACTGCTGCAACAACTTGCTACATTTTTTGTAACAGCCCCACTTTCCCCTAAGGCGAACCAAAGGGGTTGGCGGACTGCCTGCCCAGCTCTCGCCAGGACTACGGATCAGATTAGCGCGATCTAATACTTTTCGGGTCATACAACCGCGTGAAAACCAGTCGAATCCACAAAATAAGAAAAAACAAAGTCGGAGTCGGCCATGAAGAGGAACCGACACGTCAAAACCCAACCAAACGTCAAGCAAATATTTACATCTCACAAGTTAGCATATACTTCCCAAAAGGGCATACCAAAGTGATTCAAAAGTGGATACATGTACGGTTTGCCAAATCCAAAAGAGAAACGGACCAAAAGTACATTTAGGGTTTTAATACATGAGCTATACAAAAGATATGTCCAACTAGCTCAAGTCGGCAACCGATTATCAAATCCAGTCCAAAAGTATTTATTTTTCCTGTAAGGAAAACAAAAGGAACAGAACGGGGTGAGCTTGCGCTCAATGAGGTACCAAACAGATAGCAATAAAGTCATGGCATTTCACATTTAACAAATCAGATACACATGTCAGATGTAAAGCAAAGGAACTAATGAGTCAAATCAGAAGGATACGGGTGGCTCTCAGGAGCCAAATTTCCAGTGCAGTACTTGATCCAAACCGGTTGACTCTCCGTCAACGCATATAGAACCAACGCGTCCGTAGACCCCTCTTTACACCGAATTCCGTCCACCAAACACCCCTTTACCGGGCCCGCTCACCGTAACCGAACAGAAATGGTAATACTCGAGTATACCTGGAATCAAGGGTCTCAATACCCAAAATCCCCGAACAGACTACCGTGGTTCGTTATCTAATCGTCCAGGCCCTTGCCGGCCCGACTCGAATAACTTAGCCACAGGATTGAGCTCATAGGTCATAGAAATCCGAACAGATGCAGACACAGATAACAGATTCAGATAGGCACTCAAAATTGGCATATGGACAGACAAGAGAACGAGTGTGATAAAGTACACCCTCGTCTCCAACAATTAAACAGATTGCAGAGCAAAAATCAAGTTAAACAGCAATGGAGGGGAGTGGTACACTCACCAATTCAACTTCAAAAAGTTTCACTTCAAATTGGCCTTAATCGCCAAGAAACCCTAAAATAATCAAAATAAACCAATTGAAGGTTTCATATCTAAAATCGAATAAACGGAATGCACAAGTGAGACATACTAATGCAAGGGTACAAAAACATGATTTTCTTGAAAACGAAAAGTTAGTATGAAGACTTAGGCACAAACAACCCAAAAGCCTTTCATTTCCACAAAAAGGCCAATCCAACTTAAAGAAACCAAACGGCCTAGAAAATTGGGCAGCACTTCCCCTAAATTTCTTACTTTTCCAGCCATTAAGGCTTCATTATATCCTCAAATCAGTCCCAACATTTCACACAAAAGTCATCTCATTTCCCAAAAGCCGTTCACTAGGCTCAAAGTAGAACAAGTACAAAACTTAGCTAGGAAACAACCGAAATGAAAGCAAGCCCCAAAAGAGACTCGATAACGAGTCATATAGCCATGACAACCACAACCCCAGTAAGGTTTCATATGCATAAATAAGCATTAAAGCAAACCAGAAAATCAGGAAATGTAACTCATTTGTTCCAACAATAAAAACAGTTTTGACCTCCTAATGCGGTAATGGCGTCAATTTCACTACGATTATCGGATGGGGGTGTAAGACCCACCGTTTCGAAGCTATGAAACAGGGCTACAACAATGCAGAAGGTCACTCAATCCAGTTCCTAGCTTAACTAGGTCAAAAATTCCAGATACTAAACCAGAATGACCAAAACAGGTTTGCAAATCACACAAAACTGTAATTACTATAATTCAGTCTATATAGGTCCAAATGCCGAAATTCCAAAGGCATATGGTAGCTAAGACATCCAGCTACATTTCATCAGAAGACACCAACTTCAAAATCCAAACCAATTCCAGTCAAAAGGGCCAATTACTATCGCAGTTTTCGCATTCTGATCAAAACAGAACAGCTACAGTAAAAACGGCATAACTCACTCTACACTCATCCAAATGACCTGAAATTTTGCAGGCACTTCAAACTCATCAATACCTACAACTTTCATGTTTTGAGTAAAGTCTAATTCGGCATCTAACCACATGATATAAAACCGGACAGAAATTGGGGATGATAGAACCCTAACTTTCACTTTTCCTTCCAAATCCAAAATTGGTTGCAATTATCTATCATTCACACCTACCATAGTCATTACCCCTCATTATCAACCATCATAAACAACCACAACACCATGATCATATTAAACCAGAAAATTCCTCAAAAAAATAAAAACTTCACCAATTCATCACAAACCAAGAAATAAATCACATAATCCATCACTTTAGCTCCCATTAGGCACAAATTAAACATCATTAAGTGTAGGAGGAAGTTCATATACCACTTACCAAGTAAACAAGAGAGGGAGAGATGTAGACCACCTTAGCTCTTCAAAAAAACTTCACCAAATCACTTACTAGCACCAACTAGAGGGATTTTATGGAACAATTCTAAGTTTAATCGGTTGGAATGGAAGATTGAGCTAGTTTGAAGCTTGAAACTTGGAGAAGTTTTCTTCCTTTTCCTTGCAAGAGGTTCGGCCATGAGAGAGAGAAGAAATGGTGATTTTTGTGAAATTTTAAGATATTTAATCACTTGGAAAAAAAGTCAAAAAGTGAATAGTGTCCATCCAATCAAATGGTGACACTTGTCACCTAATTAATGAATCTCTATCTCTTTGTTCCCCCTCATAGCAATCCAAATGACATCCTCTACTTATCTCTTAACACCCGATAAATTTCAACCAGTATCCGAAACTTAAACTTATTGGCCGAATTTTTCCGAACTTATCGCACTAGTGGGTCCCACGTCCGTTATCTATCCTTAATTTTTCAAAAACTCTCCAATACTAGAAAATTCATATAAAAACTATAATTACTCATAAAATGCATCAGGAGAATTTTCCTAAACCAGAAAATGCAGAAAACATGCCATTAAAGGAAATAAACCCTAGAAAATTATTAGGGAATTTACGGGTTCTCACATTTTTAATCAGCTTTGACACAATCATGCAATGGGGAAGGGATTATGAGGTTAGCGACTCAACTCAAAAAAAACTGAGAGGATTTGGTGTAATGAGAAAGAAAAGAAAACGCAGCTTCATGATGCAAATTCAACATCTCAACAAACCAAAGCAATGGAAGGAAAATCACACCAATGCTGGAGAAAATTCCAGCTAGCATTCGGTAACCAGATTTGTCCATTCTTCCAACAAAGTGTTTGACCATAGCTCAAATGTTTTAAGGACTCAAATCATATAAACTCAAACCAATCTTCACCCATCCAATTCCTCTCTCCATATAAGATCATGCATCAAGTTGGATGGCCGAAATTTGGTGAGACAAATGCAGAAAAGAAAACAGCAAAGGACAAAACCGAATGTAACAGTCTTTTCTACTTGGGCCTGGACATGTTTGTGCATGAGAACTCAAACAAACTCCACTAATTTAACAACCCAATGTCATTATCCTCACCAAAACGCCATCATCTACCTTTCCTCATAACTGGTTTCATTTCTGCAATTTCATACTGCTTTGAAAAACTTTTCTGGTTCCCTAAAACATTTCATTCAACCAACCAACCATTTGCAAATTTGTCACCGTGAGGAAAAACCACAGCAAACAAGTCAAGATTCAACTAAAGCTCCTAGCAAAATCATCCAAAATATCAATAACAACCCATGACCTCAATTTGAAGACAACAACCTCTCGGATAAACCAGTGATCATGACAAAACAGACGTGAAAACAACGAAGACGACAAACAAGCGTAACTAAGGAGCCTGAATCTAATCGTACTTCATATCTGGTCTTCTCATTTGCAACAAAGTGCAGATATGACTCACATGAAGAGCGAAAACAAGTGTAAAGGATCAAACTTTCAGCAATCAAACACAACGCAGCAACTTATGAACAAATTCCAGAGTAAAAATGATACCTTTAGCTTCTAATCAAAGCTTGATATAATCCAAAGATGAAGCCTTTGTTCTCCGCCTCTTTTGCAGCTGCTTCTCTTTCTTTCAGGTCTCCTTAGAAACCGTAGCCCTTTTTCCTTTGCTCTCGGTCTATCCCTTTCCTATCTTTCACGGTCGAAAACCAGGTCTCTGATTTCCTTCTCAATTTTTCTTGCTCAACGTTTCCCTCTTCTCTCTATCCCTTCTGTTTTTCTTTTTCCTTTTGTTTTGGCAGCCGCCAACCTCTCTCTCGGATTTTGGCTCAGATTTTTTCACTCTTTTTCGGCTGGCTACTCTCTTACTCCCTCTTCGTAGCTTTCTATTTTTTTCAAGTTGCGACTGTCACCCTTGCCTCTCCCTCGGTCGCTCAGTTTTTCTTTCCGCCATCAACTCCCCCCTCCGATGCAGTCGCCTCCTCTCTCTCTCTGTATGCTCTAGCCTTTTGTTCTTTTCCTTCAGCCCACTCTTTTCTCAAACCTCCGTCACAGACTCTCAACCCTCGTGACCAAACTTCCTCCTCTGTTTTTCTTTCTTTCCGATCCTATCCTCTTTCCCCCTGCGGCTCTCAATCTCTCTTTTCTATTTATATGGGAATCCTCCTCCTAAACCCTTAACCATACTCTCCAAAATTTGCAGCTAAAGGGCTCACCGAGCCCTCCCTTGCAAAGCTGCGAAAAACGCAGCAACAATGTCGCGTATTCACTTTTTTTTTTTTGAGATTAATTTAACAAAAAAGATAATAAAAACTAAGTAATAAAAAACAATAATTTTACATCAAAATAAACAAACTAAAACAACAAAATTGCCATTTTCAATCTTTTTCTTTCATTTTTCATTTTTCATCATTTTTCACTTTTTTCTTTTTTTTTTCACTTTCAAGAAAGCATTAAATTTAAATTACAAACGACTAAATCATATTTTTTGAATGCTTTTTCTTCTTTTTTTTTTTCTAAAAATGTCTAAAAATGAGATTAGTAAAACCAAACTAAAATAAACATCAATAAAACTAATAATGAAAAATAAAGTTAAAAATTTGGTGTCTACAGTTTGCCCCTCTTTGTCTGAGTTTTGGAAAAACTTGAGACAAAGAAGTAGACACCAAATACTCACCTGTGTTGCTTGGCGGTGAAAACGTCTCGAACAATGGACGCTTTAGAAATGGGGACTGACCCCTTTATCAAACTGTGAAATGGAACTGACCCAGACAAGAAAATTAAACAGAAAATTTAATCGGGACTGACCCGAGACAGGAAATTTAAAATCGGGACTGACCCGAGACAGGAAATTTAAAACGGGACTAGCCCGAACAGGAATTGTAAATGGGATGAAATAACGTGAAATGAAATGTTAGTGAAACTGACCTACGTCTAATGAAAATGTGCACTAGTGGGACAACCCATGTTTAGTGGTAATAAAAATGAAATGCACACTAGTGGGACAAACCCAACGGCTAGTGGCGTATGCAAAATGAACGGCACACTAGTGGGACAAACCCAACGGCTAGTGGCGATGAAAATGAAAATGCTCACTAGTGGGACAAACCCAACGGCTAGTGGCGAATACAAAATGAAAGGCTCACTAGTGGGACAAACCCAACGGCTAGTGGCAATGCAAATGAAAGGCTCACTAGTGGGACGAACCCAACGGCTAGTGGCGAATGCAAATGAAAGGCTCACTAGTGGGACAAACCCAACGGCTGGTGGCAAACGCAATTAAAAGGCACACTAGTGGGACAAACCCAACGGCTAGCGGCGATGAAAATGAAAGGCTCACCAGTGGGACAAACCCAACGGCTGGTGGCAAATGCAATTAAAAGGCACACTAGTGGGACAAACCCAACGGCTGGTGGCAAATGCAATTAAAAGGCACACCAGTGGGACAAACCCAACGGCTGGTGGCAAATGCAATTAAAAGGCACACTAGTGGGACAAACCCAACGGCTAGCGGCGATGAAAATGAAAGGCTCACCAGTGGGACAAACCCAACGGCTGGTGGCAAACGCAATTAAAAGGCACACTAGTGGGACAAATCCAACAGCTAGCGGCGATGAAAATGAAAGGCTCACCAGTGGGACAAACCCAACGGCTGGTGGCAAATGCAATTAAAAGGCACACTAGTGGGACAAACCCAACGGCTAGCGGCGATGAAAAAATGAAAGGCTCACCAGTGGGACAAACCCAACGGCTGGTGGCAAATGCAATTAAAAGGCACACTAGTGGGACAAACCCAACGGCTAGCGGCGATGAAAATGAAAGGCTCACCAGTGGGACAAACCCAACGGCTGGTGGCAATGAAAATAAAAGGCACACTAGTGGGACAAACCCAACGGCTAGCGGCGAATTCAGATGAAAGGCTCACCAGTGGGACAAACCCAATGGCTAGCGGCAAAATATGAAATGCTTACTGGCGGGACAAACCCACCTCCAGTAGCAATGAAAATGAAATACTTACTGGCGGGACAAACCCAGTTCCAGTATCAATGTAAATGAAATGCTTTGACAATCGGACAGTGGGATTAAATCTGAGCCTGTCGTGATGAAACTTGATTTGATTTTTTGATTGATGATTTTTCTTTTCTTTTTGCTTTTCTTTTTGACTTTTGAGAATCTTTCCAAAAAATTAATTTGCCCCAGTATGTTGAATTTTTGCAATTTGAGTCCAAAGTTGACTTTGTATCGCCATGCTGTTGCGTCTTTTGATCAAATTTGCTTGCAACATTTTCGATCTGCCTTTGTTCACCGGAGGACTCTTTCCGACATCGATTCCAGTGCGAAGTGTGATTACTTTCATCTGTGCCTGCAATTTTCTGCAAAGGAGAAAAAAAAACAAAGAAATTGCCACCACCATTTGATCCGTTTTCCTTTGAAAATCGTGTAAACATGAGTCTTTCGATGCCTTTATCAACTTTTGCTGCGACAGCCAATTGAGTTGGATTTCTCGCCCTAAGGCTTTTCTGATTTTCAAACTGACCAGGTATATGCTTTGCCATATTATGAAGTTTGTGTAGCTGGCTTGGCTGGATTTCAACTGTTCCCAAAGGATGACTGAATCCAAGTATACTTTTTGAAATAAACCACAGGGATTGTCATTTACCACAATTCAACGATAAAAAAATGAGGTATGCAAGAAAATTCACATGTCATGTAAGAACGAATATGCACAAGAATGCACGCATAACCATTCATGCCTAAATTCTACAAAAATGCCATGAATGAAAGTAATTTGGAAAAAATGAGCTTCCTAAGAATGTATTTACAAAAGAATATTTTTACAAAATGACACAGCTTTTGGCCAACAGATGTCATATTCAAATCTCTGGATATCTTAGCTCTGGAATTCAATGTTGCCAGAGGTATGACAAAAATAAGAAGAAATCTAAATGGACCAAACCACCAGTTGTTCCTCTTTGTGCTTGCTCATTGCAGAAACCTACCTTGGCACCCATTCGGGTTTTCACCAAGGTTGCCCCCCACCCTTTTTGTTGGTTTTTTCTTTTCTCTTTTTTTTTCTCTTTTTTTTTTCTCTCTTGAGGTGCCCTTGTGGGTTTTCACCTAATGAAACAATGGAAGAGCTCACCCATAGTCGACTCAGGAATGTAAGTTGAAAATTGCTGGCATCAGTAAAATTCGCTTCCCTTATAGACTTAAACGAAGGCATTATGGACATCACGTGCCAGTTGATTAGCAAAATTCCTAATAGAAATGCAACAAGTGACGAAAGCCAGGACTTTTGGGCTTTTGTAATGAGGTCAGGTGGGGTGTTTTTCAAGAAAAGTTGAGGCTTGAAAGCAGGCTTGATGAAAGGTGTGAAATAAACTGAGATTGCATCATTTTGAAATTATCTCTAATTTTTGAACGAAACCGAGGAAAATTTGCCCCAGCTTGCTTGGATTTTTTTTTCTTTGCATTTTCTTCATTGCATTTTTCTCACTTTTTGCATTTTTCTTCAAAAAACTAAATTTGCCCCAGTGTGGGGTTCTTTCTTCCTTTTCATTTTTCTTTCAAAATAAATTTGCCCCAGTGTAGGGTTCTTTCTTTTTCCCATATCTCTTTCAAAGATAAATTTGCCCCAGTGTGGGGTTTTCCTTTTCTTTCTGATCACTTTTCAAAATGAATTTGCCCCAGTGTGGGGTTTGCAATTCTCAGGGGTTGCCAAACGAAAATTATTGTTCTGATAGTTCAAAGGGGATGACTAGGGATGAAATGTTTTGATTGGAAAGGAAGATGGCCTGACTTTTGCCTCGTCTCTTGCATGATTTCCTAAAAGAAACTTTGCATAATCAAATAAAGAACATCTTACACATGTCCGAGTTGATAGGTTGAGGGAATGTCTGTCCTTCCATCTCTCCTTTGAACACCCAATAAACTTTGTCAATTTGAAGCAAATTTGCCTTCGACTTCGTCTTTCATCGGTTTAGCACTTTGTTTCCTTCTTCAGAAGATCGGTGGCGGATCCTTTTGTTATGAACATAGGCCATGCGTTTTGACAACGTTGGTCATAGCACATAGCATTCAACTGCTTTTCATCAATCAGAATCAATCGTTAATGATACTGCTTTAACCAATCAACTTTCAACCTGGCTGGAAAGGGATTTTCTCAAATGAAAGGATTTATCAATGAAGGAATTTCCAAATGAAGGGATTTTTCCAGTGAAGGGATTCATCAATGAAGGGATTTTTCCAGCGAAGTGATTTTCAATGAAGGGATTTTTCAATGGTCTTTCTCAATGAAGGATTTCTCAATGAAGGATTTCTCAATGAGGGCTTTTTGATGGAGGAATTTTCAATAAAGGGTTTCATCAAATTCCAGAACAGTGATATTCAAAGAGTCGAATAACCTCACCTTTGGCCATCTCAAAAATCAGAATCATAATCAGACAAACAAATAATCAAAATGAGCATTTCATGAAACTCCAAATCAAAGCAGAAACAAAACAAAACTTGATTGCAAAAAAAAACGCTTTCATGAAACTATTTACATATGCAAGAAAAAGTTTTCGTGAACTTTAGTAAATGACAACCCCTAGATTTATCGAAATTCCCTTCGTGAGGGAAGATAGTCAGCCATCCAAATTGCGCAGAGCTCCTTCAGGATTTTCAAATTTCGTCATTTGTAGTGGATGCTTCAAAGGTGTCCTTGTGTTTGGGAAAGGAGTTTGTATTTACACTTGGTCCTTGTTCACCTTTTCCCCTTAACACTATTTCCCCTGCCTCAATCATGTCTTGAACTCTGTGCTTAAGGGCTCTGCAATCGGCGGTTGAGTGTCCAGGTGCTCCCGAATGATAGGCACAAGTGGACTGCGGATTGTATTCGGCAGGAACACCATGAGGGTGAGCTGGAGGAGGAAGTACGCTGATTCTACCAGCGGCTTTTAATTGTTCATACAATTGGTCCAAAGGCCTGCCAAGGTTATTGAAGGTGCGAGAACGATTTCGACTTTGGGGTTCAATGGATTGAGGGTAATTATAGGTGGGTCTATTTGGTGGAGGAAATTGTTGATTGTAAGGAGGTCGGGGTCGAACTTGTTGGAAGTGAGGTTGAGATATTTGAAAAGGGGCCATAGGCGAGTTGTTGTAATTAGGGCGAGATCGAGGATGAGTGGTATTGGTGTGGTAAACAGATTGAGGGCTTGAATAGTAAGGGTAAGGGTTCGAGTAGGTAAAGTGTGGTCGAGGTCTAGGTCTTGGGGTAGGGTTTTGATCCCAAACAAAAGTAGTTTCCTCCTCTTGCTTTTTGGACTGTTGCTTCTTCCCATTACTACCTTGGCTTTGCAAAGCATCCAACTGCGATTTGAGGGCAGACACATTAACAATCTTTCCAGCCTTCACGAAATCATCGTACTCCTCAAGCTTATTGACAATGGTAGCGAACGAGCATCCAGTCATGCGGAAAATTTCTTCAAAATACGGCGGATCATGTGCTTTGATGAAAGTGCGTATGATTTCATCCTCAGTCATCGGTGGCTCGACTTTGGCAGCTATTTTCCTCCACCTCTTGGCATAGGTATTGTGATCCTCGGAGGGTTTTCTTTTTGTTCCTTCCAGTGTGGTCCGCGTTGGCGCTAGCTCACAATTGTACTCATATTGCCTTGTAAAGGCATTGGACAGGTCCAACCAGGTCTTTGCCTCTTCGGGTTTCAGCTTGGAATACCAGTCGAGTGCATCCCCCTCCAAACTTTCTGGGAATAGCCTCAAAGGCAGATTTTCATCACCTGTTGGCTTACCCAATTTGTTGGCGAACAATCGGAGGTGTGTCTTGGGATTGCCTGTCCCATCATACTTGTTAAACTTCGGAATCTTGAACCCCTCAGGCAATTGCACATTCGGGAAAAGGCAAAGTTCATCGTAATCCAGGACTCCTTGCTTGTTCAACCCCTGATTCTTCCTTATAAACTCATCAAAACGGTCAAGGCGTTTGAGCAGCTTTATATCAACGGGAGCGGAGGATTCCCCCATTTCTAGCTTAGTTTGAATGGTATGGTCTGGTAAGCAAGGCTCAGCTGTATCATGATAAAAGGCATGCGGCTTAGGGGGTATATTCGAAGTGATTTGGGATTGTGGGCCTTGCACGTAAGTAGGGAAGAATGAAGGATTAGAAGGGCAAGTGTATGGCAAATGTATGGTGGGATATGTGAAAGTCCCTTCGGGTGGAATAGGTAAAGATGGAATAACGGTGACTTGAGTTGAAGGGATGACAAATGGCTCTTGCTCAGCCTGCTTGACGGGTATAGGTTCGGGTTGAACTCCGTTGCTGATTAGCTCGTCAATCAATTTCCTTTGGGCCGCCATCTCAGTGGTCATCTTGTCGAACTTAGTGAGCATCTCAGTCAACTGAACCCCCACACTCATGGTCTCGGGTTGAGCGGTAGTAGCAGACCTATCTGATTGTTCCGGTTGTGAACTCATGTTTACACGACTCCTCTGAGCTTGGCTACGAGATCGTGTTATGATGGGGCTTCGACGAGAAGCTATGTTTAAATATTACCTGAGAATTTTTGAAAAGATTGCCTTTAGATTTAACCCTTGCTTAGTTATTACAATAAAAATAAAGAAAAGAAAGAGAAAAAGGCAAGAGTTAGTAGATATCCAGGAAATTCGGATGCATGTCCTATGGGGGAACCCTTTTTGTGCCAAGGGTAGGCCTAGCATGAAAATGCAATCCTCTAGGGTAGGCACCATACCATATCTGATGGATCTGATCAACTCATTGAGTGAAAGTAATTTTTTGCAAAATGAGGTCCACATCCGAATGGATTGATCACTTCTGATCAATACAAGATTTTTGCAAAAAACGCATGGGTTTGACCTTAACGAACTTCCTATCGAAAAAAATTGAATTCGTTGACTAGATTTCTCAGTGAATCACGGGTCAAAACCCTAACTGATCAAATAGCTGGATGAAATGGACGGTTTTCTCAAAATTTACTAGGTTTCCCAATTTGAAATTCGGCATTGAAACCCTAGTTGATCAAATGGGTTGAATGGAATTGACCATTTATATAAAAAAAAATGACCGGATTACCCTAAAAAGGGAAACGGGTCAAACGAATTGAGTGAAATTTAAAAACTTACTCGAAATTGACCGAATCATCCTAAAAAAGGAACTTGATCGAATGAAATTGAGAAATTTATTCAAAATGGACCAGATCATTCTAAAAAATAAAATTGGTCAAATGAATTGAATGAAAATCGAAAATTTATTCAAAATTGACCAGATCGCCCTAGAAGGATAAATTGCTCAAATAGATTGAGCGAGATTTGATTTATTCAAAATCGGCTCGGCTGCCTTAAAAATGGGTAAATTGGCAAAACGAATGAAATTGAATTAATGATTTATTCAAAAATCGACCGGATGACCCTAAAAAGGGTAAATTGGTCAAATGAATTGATGATTTATTCAAAA
Source organism: Coffea arabica (assembly GCF_036785885.1). Classification (NCBI taxonomy): domain Eukaryota; kingdom Viridiplantae; phylum Streptophyta; class Magnoliopsida; order Gentianales; family Rubiaceae; genus Coffea; species Coffea arabica. The sequence continues at coordinate 43,218,492 of NC_092320.1, read as the reverse complement.
ATTGATCGGATAACCCTAAAAAGGGTAAATTGGTCAGATGAAAGGACGATTTATTCAAAAATTGACCGAATGACCCTAAAAAGGGTAAATTGGTCAAATGAATTGACGATTTATTCAAAATCGACCAGGTGACCCTCAAAAGGGTAAATTGGTCAAATGAATGGTTTATTCAAAATTGATTATGAATTAACAAAATGGATCGATTGAATCGTCCGACCATTGATGGTTTCAAAAAATTAGTCTATGAGCCTTCTAAAATCAAATTTTGGCCTCAATTTATTTATCGTCTCAATAGGAGGAATTATTTGTGAATTTCTTCAAATTAATGTCCTTTACGCAAGGGATTTTTTTACCAATTTTTGATAAAATGGCCAAAAAGTGATTATTAGATGCTCATATTCCAAAGATCACTCCATGAAAATGATCGGATCCTACCTTACCTTGTGCACTACCCCTTTGGATGGTACAAAATATAAATGTGCAAATCTCTTTGGATTAAGTATCTGAGACACAAGGCGGCTTATTCCTAATATGGGATCCCCTAAATGGCATTCCCTTTCTAGGGTTTAATGCATGTTGCCAGTTATTAAAGCAGGAAAAAATGCAATTCGAAATGAAACGTGACCTAAGGAATCCTTTATCTGCCAGGGTAGCCCTAGAATGATATGCAATCATTAATCTATGAATGCAATATACCAAAATCTTTAAACGTGCAACAGCCTATCTACAAGGGTAGGTTCTAAAAGAAAGTCATGTCAGACCTCTTATTTGCTAGGGTTTGTGAATGTAAAAGACAAGAGACAAGGAAACGTGAGTTCAACACGTAATCACATAACACATTGGACAATTAAGCAACAAAGACAGATAAGAAAAAAGGGGTGGGACCCCTCCCCTCGTGAATAGTGTTTCTTAATTTAGGGTAAGGTCGACTCTACCCTAGGCAATTCTAATATGGATGCATGAGGTTGGGGTTCGCTAATGCATCTAGACTCGATAAGCTCAGGTCCCCAAGCCTTCAGACTTGGAAACCAAGGGTCACCAATCCCAAGGTTCCTTGTTGGTGGCTCGAGCGATTCCCCAAACACCGCTACGCACACATCGTGTCACGGCTACGTGTTTGAGTGAATCTATAAAAAATCCTCAACCTTCGACTAAAAGCTAAAAAGGCTATCAACCCATAGCTTAAAGCGGAAGATTGAGTGACCCATTGGATCATGCTACACACACATCGTGTCGTGATCACACGTCCAAGTGGGTCGCCTAAAATCCTAATAGGGTGGAGTGGCGTGACAAGCCACTAAAAGAAAAATAAATGAGGGGTGAAAAATTAAAGCGTATGCACGTATGCTAGTGCTCGTTTGGAGGGGAGGGATCGAGAACCAACGCGAGACTCTAAGGTGATGTCCCCCACCCAAATGCAATGCAAGCGCGAGATAAACAAGTAAACATACCTCCAATCAACCAACCATACATTCGTGAGCGAGAGAGGAAAAGGGTCCTAAAAAGGAAAATGCAACCCTAATATCCAAAATGCAATGCATAAAAAGGGTAGAAAAAGGAAACGAATGGCTAAGTCAAATGCTTGGACCCACTTAGGAATTCCCCAGTGGAGTCGCCAACTGTCGCGCCCCATTTTTTGAATAAATAAATAAATGGTTTAAAAATGTATTTTTTGATTTAATTTGTGATTGGAAAATGAATTGTGATTTAAAAGAAAAATGGGTCTAAATGGGGGTTTGAAAATGCGACGATTTGACCCAAAATGATAGTTTAAAAAAAAGGTTTTTTTTTTTGAATGCAAAATTGGAGTCGCCACTTGGTAATGATTTAAGGTGTACCAAGTCACCTAAAAAATGAATTTTTAAAGACAAAGTAGTAAAACCCTTTTTTAAACGACTCCTAGTCCACGTAAACCATTGAAAAAGGTTCGGGAGTCACATTTGACAAAGGGGAAGGCAAGGATAAAAATCCAAGGCACCCCTTTGACCTAGCCAAGGCTAGTTGCGTGACTTAACCCTACTTTTCCTAACTTTTCTACCAAAAATATGTATTGCATGCTTGGATTTGACTAGATGAATGCAAAAAGAAAGGAAAAATGCAAACCTAAATTCTAAGATGTCTCTTGTAAGGTTTTTGGTCCCAACCACATGAGTTGTGGCGGCCAATAAAGGAAAACCTTATAGAGGTCGATTAATGCAAATGATGGCTAAAATGCAAGTGTGCAAGTGTATAAAAAGGTGCATGTATGAAATTGTATGAAAAATCCAAGTGTTTGTGTGCAATTGTATGAAAAGGTGCATGTGTGAAATTGTATGAAAAATCCAAGTGTTTGTGTGCAAGTGTATGAAATATAGTGATAAGTGCATATAGGGGTAATTAAATGCAATTTTGTGAAGTAGAAACCAAAATGAACAATAAGGAAAAGTGATGAGGAAATGTGAATTGAAAAAGTGAGTAAGTAAGAAATGAGAATGAATGAACCTAAAGGAATGCATCAGGTTGGGTATAGGAATGACTCCTAACTTTTCGACTTCGATTTTTCCTTTGATTAGAAGGCAAAACTAGCGTGCTAAGGCTATCGAATAGCCACACTCACTCGTTTTCCTTATCGGAAGGGGACACTCAAGCAAAATGTACCCTATAACTAGCATGAAATGCAAAAGTCCTAAAATGAAGGGAAAAGGGGTTCGAGGAGCATGCCAAATGATAAAACTAACAAAAATGCATGACATGTAGTGAACACGCAAATATGTACTAACGAGGGGAAATCCCTAAGGGTCTAGCGTTGGACTAGCCCTTTCTATGAATTCCTAAGGGATAATGAGCCACAACTAGCATTGGACTAGTGTGGTGACGCACATTCATCCATCACATTCATCTATGCCTATAGAAAGCAAGTAGACATGCCAAACACTCATAAACACATAGCACATAACACTTAGCATGCTCGACTAGATGCAAGGGACTAATAAAGCAATTAACACATAGCATATAAATAAGCAATCAAGCTAATGAACCTATTACATTCACTAACTAGAACAAAAGGGGAAGGGGATAATGGACAAAATTACTTGCTACGCCCTATCTATTACAAGCCAAGAGGTGTACACATACCCCATTAAAAGAATAATTTAATAAGCAAAAGTAAATAAAATGAATGAACTAAAGAAAAGCTAGGAAAGCAAGTTAGACATGCGATTCTCACTTAACACATTGAATCACATAGGAGAGACAAAAGATAAAAGAGATTATACCTCCCTTGGAATGGTGCCTTAAATGGAGTGAAATCACTTATTTATCTTCCACAATAAAAGAAATGGTCAATGTACCAATTTATTTGAAGAAATTAAAGAAAATAGGCAAACACGAGCTCATTCGGTCATAAAGTCCCTAAAGTCATGACTTAAGTGCATTTGACAAGGCATGGTAGTTAATTGAAGCAAAGCAAGCAATGAAATCGCAAAAACTAAAGCTACCAGGGACCAGATTGAAGACATTATTCAATTGGTTGGGTCAAAGTAGCATTATTTAGAAGCCAAAGGGTCAAAGTGCAATTTTAGAAAGTTATCTCATGCAATCTCCATGCAAGAACGTGAGAAAACATGCTGCAGCAATATTTTCAGTAGGTTATGAAGCTTTCGGCAGCCAAGAAAGAATCAGATATTTATCAATCAAACATCAAAACTTTGAATTAAGATAAAGCCACAACATTGCCAGAACTCAATCAAACAACAAGCATAAAAAGAAACCATGCAAACTCTTAAAATTTTTGTGCAAGCCTACGGATGAAACTGCTGCAACAACTTGCTGCATTTTTAATCAGCTTTGACACAATCATGCAATGGGGAAGGGATTATGAGGTTAGCGACTCAACTTAAAAAAAACTGAGAGGATTTGGGATAATGAGAAAGAAAAGAAAACGCAGCTTCATGATGCAAATTCAACATCTCAACAAACCAAAGCAATGGAAGGAAAATCACACCAATGCTGGAGAAAATTCCAGCCAGCATTCGGTAACCAGATTTGTCCATTCTTCCAACAAAGTGTTTGACCATAGCTCAAATGTTTTAAGGACTCAAATCATATAAACTCAAACCAATCTTCACCCATCCAATTCCTCTCTCCATATAAGATCATGCATCAAGTTGGATGGCCGAAATTTGGTGAGACAAATGCAGAAAAGAAAACAGCAAAGGACAAAACCGAATGTAACAGCCTTTTCTACTTGGGCCTGGACATGTTTGTGCATGAGAACTCAAACAAACTCCACTAATTTAACAACCCAATGTCATTATCCTCACCAAAACGCCATCATCTACCTTTCCTCATAACTGGTTTCATTTCTGCAATTTCATACTGCTTTGAAAAACTTTTCTGGTTCCCTAAAACATTTCATTCAACCAACCAACCATTTGCAAAATTGTCACCGTGAGGAAAAACCACAGCAAACAAGTAAAGATTCAACTAAAGCTCCTAGCAAAATCATCCAAAATATCAATAACAACCCATGACCTCAATTTGAAGACAACAACCTCTCGGATAAACCAGTGATCATGACAAAACAGACGTGAAAACAACGAAGACGACAAACAAGCGTAACTAAGGAGCCTGAATCTAATCGTACTTCATATCTGGTCTTCTCATTTGCAACAACGTGCATATATGACTCACATGAAGAGCGAAAACAAGTGTAAAGGATCAAACTTTCAGCAATCAAACACAACGCAGCAACTTATGAACAAATTCCAGAGTAAAAATGATACCTTTAGCTTCTAATCAAAGCTTGATATAATCCAAAGATGAAGCCTTTGTTCTCCGCCTCTTTTGCAGCTGCTTCTCTTTCTTTCAGGTCTCCTTAGAAACCGTAGCCCTTTTTCCTTTGCTCTCGGTCTATCCCTTTCCTATCTTTCACGGTCGAAAACCAGGTCTCTGATTTCCTTCTCAATTTTTCTTGCTCAACGTTTCCCTCTTCTCTCTATCCCTTCTGTTTTTCTTTTTCCTTTTGTTTTGGCAGCCGCCAACCTCTTTCTCGGATTTTGGCTCAGATTTTTTCACTCTTTTTCGGCTGGCTACTCTCTTACTCCCTCTTCGTAGCTTTCTATTTTTTTCAAGTTGCGGCTGTCACCCTTGCCTCTCCCTCGGTCGCTCAGTTTTTCTTTCCGCCGTCAACTCCCCCCTCCGATGCAGTCGCCTCCTCTCTCTCTCTGTATGCTCTAGCCTTTTGTTCTTTTCCTTCAGCCCACTCTTTTCTCAAACTTCCGTCACAGACTCTCAGCCCTCGTGACCAAACTTCCTCCTCTGTTTTTCTTTCTTTCCGATCCCATCCTCTTTCCCCCTGCGGCTCTCAATCTCTCTTTTCTATTTATATGGGAATCCTCCTCCTAAACCCTTAACCATACTCTCCAAAATTTGCAGCTAAAGGGCTCACCGAGCCCTCCCTTGCAAAGCTGCGAAAAACGCAGCAACAATGTCGCGTATTCATTTTTTTTTTTGAGATTAATTTAACAAAAAAGATAATAAAAACTAAGTAATAAAAAACAATAATTTTACATCAAAATAAACAAACTAAAACAACAAAATTGCCATTTTCAATCTTTTTCTTTCATTTTTCATCATTTTTCACTTTTTTTCTTTTTTCTTCACTTTCAAGAAAGCATTAAATTTAAATTACAAACGACTAAATCATATTTTTTGAATGCTTTTTCTTCTTTTTTTTTTCTGAAAATGTCTAAAAATGAGATTAGTAAAACCAAACTAAAATAAACATCAATAAAACTAATAATGAAAAATAAAGTTAAAAATTTGGTGTCTACACCTGGTCGATTAGATAACGAACCACAGTAGTCTGTTCTGGGAATCTTTGGGTATTGAGACTCTTGATTCCGACATACTCGAGTATTACCATTTCTGTACTGTATGGAGTTCGGGCCCGGTAGGGGTATGTTTGGTGGACGGAAATTGGTGTAAAGTGGGGTCTACGGATATGTTGGTTCTATTTACGTTGACGGAGAGTCAACGGGTTCGGATCAAGTACTGCAAATGGAAATTTGGCTCCTGAGAGCCACCCGTATCCTTTCCCTTTGAACCACGGTGTTTAAATGCTTTCCTCCATATCTGGTATATGTATCTGATTGATTCACCGTGAAAGGCCATGATTTTACCCCTATATGTTTGGTACCTCATTGAGCGTAAGCTCACCCCTTTCTATTACCTTTGTTTTCCTTACAGGGAACCACTTTTGGAAACTGTGACTTTGAAGCATGAGATGAGTTAGTTTAGATTTTGTATAGCTCCTCAATGGTTGGAAACCCTAATTGTACTTGTTCTTTTGAAAACGAAGCCCTAATTGTATTTTGTGTAGTATGAATACCTCGGATTGCACTGTATCTGAATTTGTTCAAGACTCCAATGTAAATATTTGTAGTTTCCGCTTATTCGTTTTCTTTGGATCTTATCGCACGTACTATGTTGGGTTTGTGTGAATCGACTCCGTAGTCCTGGCGAGAGTTGGGCAGGCGGTCCGCCGAACCCTTTGGTTCGCCTTAGGGTGAGGTGGGGCTGTCACACAAAATCTCTCAACTAGCTCTACTCAACTCATTCTTCAAAATCAAAAGTCCAAAAGATAGTTCCCTGTAAGGAAAACAAAATTAATGGAGTGAGCTTTCGCCCAATGAGGTACCATCACATAAACATACCAGGATCACATCAACACAAGGACATTCAATCCAAAGATGTTCGTCAAGTAAGTAAATTCAACAACACCCAAGTATAGGGAATAAAAGGAAACGGATGGCTCTCAAGAGCCCTTTTCCCTTGCTTACTATACTTGATCTCATCTCATTGACGGAGCGTCAATGTATACCAGGTAATCATGACCGTAGACTCCTCTTTACTCCAATTATCCGTCCACCACACATTCCCCTTACCGGGCCCGAACACCAAGTAGTACAGAATTGGTAATACTCGAATATACCGGAATCAAGGGTCCCATACCCAAAGATTCCCAAATACAGTCCCCATGGCTTGTCAAATGGCCTCGACCAAGTCTTTACCGACTCGAGTCAATTGACTTCCAATGAGCTAGAGCTCAGAGTGAACAGTAAAGGTCCAGAGTTAATAGTAATGGTCGGTATCCAACGACACCAAATTAAGTACAGTCAAGAGTATTCAAGTGATATACTAAACAGTCAAGTAGGCCAGATAGTACGAGAGTGGTAAAGTACACCCTCGCCTCACCTAGCCCAAACAATAATCACAACTAGTCCAATCACAGAATTCATGTACAAGAAAGCCACGGAATAGCAAACATGTGAGTAGTACACTCACCAAGTCAAACAAAGAAATTTCACAAGTTTTCCCCCGACGTGAGCTTCGGATCACCGGCACGCCCTATAATAATCAAGAAAGTACAATTAAGACTCAAACACAAGTCGAATACCTTGTAATAGGAACTATTAAGGCAAAACCCAAATATAGCTTGGAAATGAAAATACATAACATTTAGGGTTAAAAGTAGAAACTGTGAGGACTCGTAAAAACTATTATTTTATGCCTAATTTATGGCTTAATAAATTATTTAATTGGATTTTATTTCCAAGGAATATTTTCTAGTCTTATTAGACCTAAATACATGGTAATATAACTTCGTTATATTTTTAAAATGATTCGTTTCGAAAATTAATTTCCTAGAGCGCGTTTCGTAAAAATAGTGAATAGTACTTGGAGATTTTATCCGCGTAGTAGCACAACAAGCTTGGAATATTGGAGACTTGTACCATGGACCTAAAATAGGTAATCTTAGGTATAAATATTCAAGTGATAGTTAGTAGTGCAATCGTTATAAGAATTTTTCGAAAGTTTCGCGTTATAGCGGTAAAATTGACGGTACGCGTTTTCACACGCGCGACTTCATTTGAGGGACTTTAGACCCTTATTTCGGGACAATTAAGAGTGAATAATATTTACATGAATATATATGCCTTGGAGGTTCCGTGCACTAGTGAACCAAACGCGCGAGAAAAATCGAGTCCAAACGCACCCTAAATTACACTATTTCGAGTTGACTTTGAGGTGCATTTTGCACCACACAAAGAATCTTCCTTTGGAAGCCAATTGCATCAGCACTCTCTCTCTCTTCACCTCACTTGGCCGAACAACAAGAAGGAGAAGAGCTCTCCATTGTCTTCATTTTTCATCTTCAATCCATGCACCAAAATCCACCCAAATCACACCAAACTTGGAGATCTCTTAGCAAACTACTTGGAGACTACATTTAGCTAACAAAAGGGTGCATCTTCACGGTTTCTTGGAGCTTCAAGAGGGCCGAAATTTTCTGGTCTTGCACACCCAAGGAAGAGGTAATGATCAACCCATGAATTCTTGTCTTTTGGAGGTTATATAGCAAGATTAAGCTCATACATGCACTTAGTTAGCTTGTTTATGGTGAAAAATGTGATTGTGGGCTCTTGGAATTCCCACACTTGGGTTGTTGTTGCTGATGTGATGATGGTTGGTGATTATATTGTTGGTTCAGTGATATTAATGATGCATTAGTGGTGGGTAATTGGTAGGAACTTCATTGGTGTAAGAGGCTAGAATTTCCGAAAATGCCCCTGCCATGTTCGGCCATTTCCAGGCCCATTTTTAATGGTTTAATTGCTTGAATTGGATGTTTGTAGGATGTATTAGATGTGTGAAAAATTTCATTGAAAAATAATGAGGTCCGAATGGGCAAATGGATTTTTGTTCGAAACCAGCAAATCTGGAAACTGTCTCGCGTATGCCTCTGACCAGCAGTAGTATTTTGGCTATAACTCTGTCCTCGGATGTCGAAATCATATGCCGTCGGTGGCGTTTAAAACTAGACATTCCTAGCTTTAATTTGGTATATAATGCACGTTCTGATTCTTTGTGAGCAAGCCGAACCAAATGTTTTAAGTTCGCTGTCCTGTTACTCTGTTCTTCTGGAATGAAGTGTTCAGGCAGCAACTTGATGCCCGAATTTGAACCAATTGGGTGCTGAATTTGGAAACGATTTCTTCTGTGATATTTTAACTCTATGAATGTATTTTCCAACGGCGTAAGCCATGCTCGATTTCGAGCTATAATGACTGAGTTGTGACTGAATCAAGTGAACTGCTCTGTTTTGGAAAACCCTAATGTTGGGACTGGTTTGGGACCAAATCTTGGAATGAACTTGTTAGTTGATGTTTTTGATATTAAACACTTACCAAAGATATTATGGGTGTATCTTAGACCCTTATTTCACAAATGAACCATGGTTGGATAACTTTCTTGGTTAGACGATTGGAATTTGGGAAATGCAAGTCAAAGGCAGATTTGCCTTAGGATATTTCTTGAACTTTGGTGGGCTAATTAACTACCTTGCCAAAGGTATTTTTCCCCGAAATTCGATAGAGAGATACCTTCCATATAGAATTGAAATACTGCCAATTTTGGTGCCAATTCAAGTTCGTTTCGATACCTAATTAAAATTCTAAAGTTGGGGGTTCAAATCTGGAAATTCTTCTCCAGTCTTGAATTTGCTCAACTTCGGGCTACCGTATCTCGGTGCTCGAAACTCCGATTCTTGATCCGCTTATTTTGTCATACACTTCACTTGCAACACTAATTGAGCTGCAAAATTCAGAGGCCGGTTTACAACGTACGAATCGTGCCGAATTTTCAAAGTTGGCCAAAAACCAACTTCGTTCTGCCTTGTGAACCAACCCTGCATCTTCAAGCCCATTTTTGATCACTTTCCACTTCGATTCATGGAAAAGTGTCTTCTAGGAACTTATAGTACTCTCTAAGAGGTTTCTAACGGTATAAAGTTTTCCAATTCTTGACTTATACCGAGCGAGTTATGATTTTTCAAAGATTCATCATAAAACTGGAAAATTTCCCAATTTCAAAGAAATAGAGTTTTTCAAAAACTCTTTATTCTTTTGATGTTCTTAAACGTTTTGTTTACGATTTTCATGATCAAAACTCAAATAATATTGTACATGATAAAAGGCAAGTTGAACCTCGATTTACGTGTAATTGAGGTTCCTTTTTGCGAAATAATCCTTAGATTGTACTAATGTACAATCTTCTTGATAAGTGGGTTAATTGTATGATTATTCGCTATTAAATTGCCAGGCGCGCAAGGAGACCTTCAAGAGGATCTCACCGCGGACACCTGAACTCCCAGAAAATAATTCTTTTTGAATTGCTCGGTGAGTGTCAAGTGTGTGGAATTTGTTACTTGCTTGCTTGTGTAATTGTTGGAATTTTAAGAAAATGGGGACGGGTGCGTACTTTATCGTACCTGTTCTACTTTCAAATGAATGAATGAAATGTATTGAATGAATGAATGAAATGCAACGTTATGTCATGAATGCTTGTGTCGTTGGAGTGAATCTCCTCGACTTTCAAATGAATGGGGGACGCCCAAACTCATAGGCCGTCCTTAGACTCGAGCCAGCAATGGGCTTGGTCTGGGATTCGGACGAGCCATGAGATACACATAAGCTCGACCTAATAAGAGGTCTTGCTTGGCATACTTGTAGAGTATCGCCTAATAATAGACTTGTGGGCCCTTGGGGTGTACGGTGGACGGAGGAAAGTAAGTGGTGATCTACGGAAATGGAAATACCGACCCGGTTGACAGGAGGGTCAATGCGGGAAAGTATACGAATGACATCGACAGATCGAGTGGAACTTAGCTCCTGAGAGCTACTATATCCTTGAATTGTTTCTGATTACTTTTTCCTGTTTGATAGATTGATTATTGAAAAGACATGGCTTTACTTATTAAAGTTGGGATTGTTATTTGATTACGTGCTTGCATGTGTGTTCTTGGCCTCACGAGCGTTAGCTCACCCTATAGTTTTGTTTTCCTTAACAGGACCGACTCTTGGAGAAATATGGAGAAACCATCCGTTGTAATTTTGTTAAGACTCCTGTTATATATTTTGACTAGGCCCTGGTCTGGGTTGTACTTTTGGAAATTGTAAACTTGAAAGATTTGGGCCCTGATGTGTACTTTGAATTTAAGTCGTTTCATGATTTACCGATGTACTGGTTATACATTAAGTGACTTCTTAAGCTTGAACGCTTCCGCATTATTGTATTCATATTGTTCTCATCGAAGAGATTAGTTCGGTTTGAAATTGAATGGAATGGCTTGAGTCCTGGCGTGAGCTGGGCAGGCGTCCGCGGATACCCTTTGGTCCGCCTTAGGGAGATGTGGGGCGTCACAGTTGGTATCAGAGCTTAGGCTTCAGATCTCTGTAGCGTATCTTAGGCTTAAAGTTTAGGATGCTTGACTGTGGGATTAATTTGGATATTATGTGAACAAGGATCTATTGTATCTTAGGGGTTAAAGAAATTGATTATTCGGGAGTTCTTATTTGGGACTTGCAGAAGAAACTGAGGGATTAGGTGATGTTATATTGAAGGAAGATATGGGAAGAGAGATTTGAAGTGAAAGATTGGATGAATTTGAATTATCATTATATTTGTAAGTGTGGAAAGAATTGAGATAATTATTAGTACTGGCTATGGAGGATAAGAGACCGAGATTTGATAGTCACACTCCATGTGTGATGATTTTGAACCAAGATAAAAGTACAAAGGAATAAAATGCATTTTCCGCCCACATATCTTCTAAAGAAATTCTGCTTTGAAAATTTAAAGAAAAACTAGGATGTACTAGTTTTATTTGTAAGCGATGAGTGGAAATAAGATATATATGCTTTAAATATGTGTAATTTTCTGATTTTGGTAAAAAGGTGAGTTTTACTTGAATTTCAAATTTGAAAATTTGTGAATAACTAATGAGTTGTTGAACTTTGTATATGATGGGTTAATACAAGATTTACATTTTCTAAACTAAGTTTTCCCTTGATTGTATATTGGTGTAATCTCGCACTTGAATTTGTCCATGCTTTACACGAAGAAAAAAATATATATATATATATCCTGAGTTTTCGAAAGAATGGCAAGCTTATGTTTAATAATGTGAATCCTGAACTTGATAAGATTTCTGATTACTTGAAATACTCTTCTTATGTTTTAAAATTCTTGACTTTCAAGAAGAGTGAGCCAATTTTAAATGTACGGACTGAGGCAACTTTGAGATATAGAGAGCAACTGCATTCAAGAGTACAAGTTAGTGTGAATTGATTTGGTTTCCATTTGACACGTAAGGTTGTAAGTTGTACTTATTCTTGGGTTTGAACTTGGAGCTTGAAACTTTAATTACAAAACCTTAAGACTGGTTATTTTTGGAGATAATGGTGTTCCGACTGGTGGCTGGTTATTAAAGATTTTGAACTTCGAATGGATAATCTTGGTTTTAGCTTGTGTTATGGCTTTATTGGATCTAATTTCGTAAAGGCGTGTGATCTGATTGAAATTAGTGATGTCTGGACCCTTTGGTTTAACTATGGACCTAGAAAGGGGTAGTGCACGCTGTGAGGCCTTTTGTATCCTGCTTGTATGTACTTCTATACTTTTGTGGCACTTAATTGCCTATGTGCAATATTGGACATATTGGTCTTGTTTTGTAACTTCTAACCGTGCCATAACTTTTGATACATGTAATGAATCATGACCTGATTTTAAATGTGTTTGCAACTTGTATACGCAATGTGCTCTTTATGCTTAGTTATGCCTTTTCCTGTGCTTATAGACTTTTCTTAAGTAGGGTAGCAGGAACGAGAAAAGGGGACCGTGACCGAGGGCTTAGACAACCCTGTACTTGTGAGACAAATTGATAGACAGTTTCATATAATTTAATAGGTCCCTAGTACCGAATATGAATCGAACATAAACCCGAAGATCCGATCTACTAGTGTATAATTGATTAACCTAGCTAGAAACTTGGTGAGCTTTTCTTGTGCGCAACATCTGTTATGAGTGGTTCTGTGCCAGTATTTCAATCTTAGGAAGTTTGAACTCCGAAAGTATTGCAGTGGGTTGGTAAGAGAACTCGAACTGCCTGAAACCGATTAGACTGAGCTTACTTGAGACTTGAACCTGTTTAGGCTAGTGTGCTCTTGCGTATCCTCAATGGACCTAATTTGACTGAATATATGGAATGTGGACTTGAATTTTGTGACTGTTTAAGAATGTGAATTGCTGGACAGAGGTTAGACCAGTGTGTTCTTACTCGTACTCATGACCCTTGAATTTGAACTTGAACTTGCACTTGAACTTGAACTTATACTTTTGTTCGTACTCATGCACCATGAACCTGAAGTATTTGGCTCCGCTTTGACCCTACTCTTGAACTTATTCGTACTGGTGTGGTTGTAGACCGGCTACTACTCTTCTGTAGCGGTTGAACTGAACCTCTCTGGTGGGGCATTACTTGTTGTGTTGTCCAGCACCACCAGGGATGAACTTTTGATTTGAAGCTTCGCTATATCCTGAATTTCTTCCAAATGTCTGGGACTTTACGTCGGACTTCAAGCCTTTTGCCTGTTTTATCTGATTACGCGATTAATTCCCTATTGGACCATGACTATTTGATAGGTTGGATTGGTGTGATATGTAGTACTTGAACCTGATAAGTGATTATTAAATAAGCCATGTTTTGCTGGATGTAAGGGGTAAGTTAGCCTCGTCTGCACTTATTTCGGGAATTCGGGCTAGAAAATTGTTAAGTAAAGGAGCTCAAGGGTATTTGGCTTTTCTTATTAATACCCCTAGCGATAAGGTGAATCTGGAGGACACACCGATAGTGAAAGAATTTTCTGATGTTTTTCCTGAAGAATTGGAGTCTCTACCCCCGGAACGGGAAATAGCTTTTAAAATTGATTTAGCTCCGGGAACAGCACCTATATCAAGGACACCATACAGGATGGCTCCAGCTGAGTTGAAGGAGTTGAAGTTACAATTACAGGATTTGTTGGAACGAGGTTTTATACGAGAGAGTGATTCTCCGTGGGGAGCCCCAGTTTTGTTTGTAAAGAAGAAAGATGGGAGTTTGAGGTTATGTATAGATTATCGAGGTTTAAATGATGTTACGATTAAGAATAAATACCCACTACCCCACATCGATGAACTGTTTGATCAATTGCAAGGGGCGGTAGTGTTTTCAAAGTTGGATCTAAGGCAAGGTTACTATCAATTGAGGATTTTGGAAAAGGACATACCTAAGACTGCTTTCAACTCGAGGTATGGGCACTTCGAGTTTGCAGTGATGCCTTTTGGGTTAACCAATGCACCTGCCGCTTTTATGGATTTAATGCATAGGGTTTTTAAGCCTTACTTGGATCAATTTGTAGTGATCTTCATTGATGACATTTTGGTGTATTCTAAGAATGTGAAAGATCATGAGAAACATTTGAGAATTGTTTTACAAGTCTTGAGGGAACATCAGTTATATGCTAAGTTTAGCAAGTGTGAATTCTGGCTGAAGGAAGTGACTTTCCTAGGGCATATAATTTCTAAGGATGGGATTAAAGTGGATCCAGCTAAAGTGGAAGCTGTTTCGAAATGGAAACGACCGGAAAACCCAACGGAAGTTCGGAGTTTTATAGGATTGGCAGGATATTACCGGAGATTCATCCAGGATTTTTCGAAAATTGCTGGACCTATGACTGAGTTGACCAAGAAAAATGGAAAGTTTATTTGGAGTTCTAAGTGTGAAGGAAGTTTTCAGGAGTTGAAAAGGCGGTTGACTAGAGCGCCTGTTCTAGCTCTACCAAATGGACATGATAGTTTTGTGGTTTACACAGATGCATCTAAGGAAGGTTTGGGATGTGTTTTGATGCAAAATGATAAAGTGATAGCTTATGCCTCTAGAAAATTGAAGCCGCATGAAGGGAACTATCCGACCCATGATTTGGAGTTAGCGGCTGTGGTCTTTGCTTTGAAGAAATGGAGACACTATTTATAGGGAGTGACATTTGAGGTTTTTACCGATCACAAAAGCCTTAAGTACTTATTTTCTCAGAAGGAACTGAATTTGAGGCAACGTAGATGGATGGAATTCTGGAAGATTATGACTGCATTATTAAGTACCATCCTGGGAAGGCCAATGTAGTGGCCGATGCGTTGAGCCGTCAGGTACAAATGACTGGATTGATGGTTAAGGAATTTCGATTGTTGGAGGAAGTTAGCTATTGGAATCCCCGATTGGAACCAAGGAAAGTGATTTTGGGGAATATTGTGATAACCTCCACTTTATTGGGACGTATTAAGGAATCTCAGGAAAAGGACCCTGAAATGCAAAAGTTGGTGGAGAAAGTCAAGATGAGAGACCAGACCGATTTCACTTTGGGATCAGATGGAATATTGAGATTTCGAAATCGGGTGGTTATGCCAAAGGATGAAGGACTTAGAAAAGAAGTTTTGGAAGAGCCGCACCGATCAAAGTTTACAGTACATCCAGGAGGGAACAAAATGTACCAAGACTTGAAAGGTCTATATTGGTGGAAAAATATGAAGAAGGAAATTGCCCAATTTGTCCAGACATGCTTGGTTTGTCAACAGGTTAAAGCCGAACATCAGAAACCATCTGGGCTTTTGCAACCTCTAGAAATACCTGAGTGGAAATGGGAAAATATTACCATGGATTTTGTATCAGGCTTACCAAGGACACAGAGAGGCCATGATGCCAATTGGGTGATAGTAGATAGATTGACTAAATCGGCTCATTTTCTGCCGATTAATATGAAATATCCATTGGAGAAGTTGGCCAGATTGTACTTGGATGAGATCATCAGATTACATGGTATACCTGTGAGTATTGTGTCGGATAGGGATCCAAGATTTGTTTCGAGGTTTTGGCAAAAGATGCAAGAAGTGTTGGGGACTAAGTTGAACTTTAGTACCACCTATCATCCCCAGACTGATGGACAATCTGAAAGAACAATTCAAACTCTTGAGGACATGTTGAGGACTTGTGTACTGGACTTTGGAGAGAGTTGGAGTAAGTTTTTAACTTTAGTGGAATTTGCCTATAACAATAGTTTCCACTCTTCTATTCAAATGGCTCCATACGAAGCACTTTATGGTCGGAAGTGTAGATCCCCAATTTGTTGGGATGAAGTAGGTGAACGGAAAATCTTAGACACGACTACTGTATCTTGGACTGAGGAGGCTAATGAAAAGGTGAAATTGGTACGGCAAAGAATTCAAACCGCCCAGAGTAGACAAAAGAATTATGCCGACAATCGGAGGAAGGATTTGGAGTTCACTGTTGGAGATATGGTATTTCTCAAGATTACGCCTTTAAAAGCAAGTTTGATGTCCGGAAAAGGGAAGAAACTACAACCAAGGTTTGTAGGGCCTTATAAGATTATTCAGCGAGTTGGGAATGTAGCCTATAAGCTGGAATTATCACCGAGTTTATCTCGTATCCATAACGTGTTTCATGTGTCCATGCTTAAGAAGTATCATCCAGACCCCTCTCATGTTTTACAACCGGAGAATATTGAGATTGATGAAACCCTGACCTATGAGGAGAGACCGGTAAAACTTCTGGATCGAAAGGTGAAGGAATTGAGGAACAAGCAGATACCACTAGTGAAAGTTTTATGGAAGAACCATGGAGTAGAGGAAGCAACATGGGAAGTTGAAGAAACAATCAGGGAGAAGCATCCAGACTTGTTCATCGACCAAGGTAAATTTCGAGGACGAAATTTTCTTAAGGGGGAGAGGATGTGAGGACTCGTAAAAACTATTATTTTATGCCTAATTTATGGCTTAATAAATTATTTAATTGGATTTTATTTCCAAGGAATATTTTCTAGTCTTATTAGACCTAAATACATGGTAATATAACTTCGTTATATTTTTAAAATGATTCGTTTCGAAAATTAATTTCCTAGAGCGCGTTTCGTAAAAATAGTGAATAGTACTTGGAGATTTTATCCGCGTAGTAGCACAACAAGCTTGGAATATTGGAGACTTGTACCATGGACCTAAAATAGGTAATCTTAGGTATAAATATTCAAGTGATAGTTAGTAGTGCAATCGTTATAAGAATTTTTCGAAAGTTTCGCGTTATAGCGGTAAAATTGACGGTACGCGTTTTCACACGCGCGACTTCATTTGAGGGACTTTAGACCCTTATTTCGGGACAATTAAGAGTGAATAATATTTACATGAATATATATGCCTTGGAGGTTCCGTGCACTAGTGAACCAAACGCGCGAGAAAAATCGAGTCCAAACGCACCCTAAATTACACTATTTCGAGTTGACTTTGAGGTGCATTTTGCACCACACAAAGAATCTTCCTTTGGAAGCCAATTGCATCAGCACTCTCTCTCTCTTCACCTCACTTGGCCGAACAACAAGAAGGAGAAGAGCTCTCCATTGTCTTCATTTTTCATCTTCAATCCATGCACCAAAATCCACCCAAATCACACCAAACTTGGAGATCTCTTAGCAAACTACTTGGAGACTACATTTAGCTAACAAAAGGGTGCATCTTCACGGTTTCTTGGAGCTTCAAGAGGGCCGAAATTTTCTGGTCTTGCACACCCAAGGAAGAGGTAATGATCAACCCATGAATTCTTGTCTTTTGGAGGTTATATAGCAAGATTAAGCTCATACATGCACTTAGTTAGCTTGTTTATGGTGAAAAATGTGATTGTGGGCTCTTGGAATTCCCACACTTGGGTTGTTGTTGCTGATGTGATGATGGTTGGTGATTATATTGTTGGTTTAGTGATATTAATGATGCATTAGTGGTGGGTAATTGGTAGGAACTTCATTGGTGTAAGAGGCTAGAATTTCCGAAAATGCCCCTGCCATGTTCGGCCATTTCCAGGCCCATTTTTAATGGTTTAATTGCTTGAATTGGATGTTTGTAGGATGTATTAGATGTGTGAAAAATTTCATTGAAAAATAATGAGGTCCGAATGGGCAAATGGATTTTTGTTCGAAACCAGCAAATCTGGAAACTGTCTCGCGTATGCCTCTGACCAGCAGTAGTATTTTGGCTATAACTCTGTCCTCGGATGTCGAAATCATATGCCGTCGGTGGCGTTTGAAACTAGACATTCCTAGCTTTAATTTGGTATATAATGCACGTTCTGATTCTTTGTGAGCAAGCCGAACCAAATGTTTTAAGTTCGCTGTCCTGTTACTCTGTTCTTCTGGAATGAAGTGTTCAGGCAGCAACTTGATGCCCGAATTTGAACCAATTGGGTGCTGAATTTGGGAACGATTTCTTCTGTGATATTTTAACTCTATGAATGTATTTTCCAACGGCGTAAGCCATGCTCGATTTCGAGCTATAATGACTGAGTTGTGACTGAATCAAGTGAACTGCTCTGTTTTGGAAAACCCTAATGTTGGGACTGGTTTGGGACCAAATCTTGGAATGAACTTGTTAGTTGATGTTTTTGATATTAAACACTTACCAAAGATATTATGGGTGTATCTTAGACCCTTATTTCACAAATGAACCATGGTTGGATAACTTTCTTGGTTAGACGATTGGAATTTGGGAAATGCAAGTCAAAGGCAGATTTGCCTTAGGATATTTCTTGAACTTTGGTGGGCTAATTAACTACCTTGCCAAAGGTATTTTTCCCCGAAATTCGATAGAGAGATACCTTCCATATAGAATTGAAATACTGCCAATTTTGGTGCCAATTCAAGTTCGTTTCGATACCTAATTAAAATTCTAAAGTTGGGGGTTCAAATCTGGAAATTCTTCTCCAGTCTTGAATTTGCTCAACTTCGGGCTACCGTATCTCGGTGCTCGAAACTCCGATTCTTGATCCGCTTATTTTTTCATACACTTCACTTGCAACACTAATTGAGCTGCAAAATTCAGAGGCCGGTTTACAACGTACGAATCGTGCCGAATTTTCAAAGTTGGCCAAAAACCAACTTCGTTCTGCCTTGTGAACCAACCCTGCATCTTCAAGCCCATTTTTGATCACTTTCCACTTCGATTCATGGAAAAGTGTCTTCTAGGAACTTATAGTACTCTCTAAGAGGTTTCTAACGGTATAAAGTTTTCCAATTCTTGACTTATACCGAGCGAGTTATGATTTTTCAAAGATTCATCATAAAACTGGAAAATTTTCCAATTTCAAAGAAATAGAGTTTTTCAAAAACTCTTTATTCTTTTGATGTTCTTAAACGTTTTGTTTACGATTTTCATGATCAAAACTCAAATAATATTGTACATGATAAAAGGCAAGTTGAACCTCGATTTACGTGTAATTGAGGTTCCTTTTTGCGAAATAATCCTTAGATTGTACTAATGTACAATCTTCTTGATAAGTGGGTTAATTGTATGATTATTCGCTATTAAATTGCCAGGCGCGCAAGGAGACCTTCAAGAGGATCTCACCGCGGACACCTGAACTCCCAGAAAATAATTCTTTTTGAATTGCTCGGTGAGTGTCAAGTGTGTGGAATTTGTTACTTGCTTGCTTGTGTAATTGTTGGAATTTTAAGAAAATGGGGACGGGTGCGTACTTTATCGTACCTGTTCTACTTTCAAATGAATGAATGAAATGTATTGAATGAATGAATGAAATGCAACGTTATGTCATGAATGCTTGTGTCGTTGGAGTGAATCTCCTCGACTTTCAAATGAATGGGGGACGCCCAAACTCATAGGCCGTCCTTAGACTCGAGCCAGCAATGGGCTTGGTCTGGGATTCGGACGAGCCATGAGATACACATAAGCTCGACCTAATAAGAGGTCTTGCTTGGCATACTTGTAGAGTATCGCCTAATAATAGACTTGTGGGCCCTTGGGGTGTACGGTGGACGGAGGAAAGTAAGTGGTGATCTACGGAAATGGAAATACCGACCCGGTTGACAGGAGGGTCAATGCGGGAAAGTATACGAATGACATCGACAGATCGAGTGGAACTTAGCTCCTGAGAGCTACTATATCCTTGAATTGTTTCTGATTACTTTTTCCTGTTTGATAGATTGATTATTGAAAAGACATGGCTTTACTTATTAAAGTTGGGATTGTTATTTGATTACGTGCTTGCATGTGTGTTCTTGGCCTCACGAGCGTTAGCTCACCCTATAGTTTTGTTTTCCTTAACAGGACCGACTCTTGGAGAAATATGGAGAAACCATCCGTTGTAATTTTGTTAAGACTCCTGTTATATATTTTGACTAGGCCCTGGTCTGGGTTGTACTTTTGGAAATTGTAAACTTGAAAGATTTGGGCCCTGATGTGTACTTTGAATTTAAGTCGTTTCATGATTTACCGATGTACTGGTTATACATTAAGTGACTTCTTAAGCTTGAACGCTTCCGCATTATTGTATTCATATTGTTCTCATCGAAGAGATTAGTTCGGTTTGAAATTGAATGGAATGGCTTGAGTCCTGGCGTGAGCTGGGCAGGCGTCCGCGGATACCCTTTGGTCCGCCTTAGGGAGATGTGGGCCGTCACAGAAACAAACCCTAAAACCGTTCATTTCTATCCAATCACAACCCAACTCACAAGAATCCAACACCCTAGACATTTGGACAGTATTTCCCCTAATATTTCATCTTTTCCAACCTACAATCAACCATTACAATGCATCCAAAACCACCACAAGCACCCAAACAATTCATAGGCCATTCAATATACTTCATTAGGGTCACAATACCTCTCAATTATAGCCAATTAGAAGCTCAACATAGAAAAGCCCTAATTAGAAACCCTAAATCTGAAATTTTTCCGCACAAGTGGAAATTTTCCGCAAATGACCGCAATTAACGCACAAGAGGTCTATTTAACACCATTTGGAGTCATCAATTCAAGCCAACCATATCCATCATAGGAAAACAGAATAATTCTCACAAAAATCAGAAAATTAGCTAACTTCATCCTATCCATAAAATCTTCCACAAAATCTACTAATTAGCTACCACAAGGCACCAATTGGCCATTATTAGAAACAAAAAGTGAGTTCCAAGCAATTTACCTTAACTCTTCAAGAAAGGTTGTAGCTTAGGAGTTTTTCTTCCAAAACAACTCCACCAAGTCCTTCAAACACCCTTTGTGAGTTGATTTTGTGGACTAATTTAAGAAATAATCGGTTGGTTTTCAAGATTTGTGCAAGATTAGAAGATGGAAGGTTGAAGATTTCTTTCCTTTGCTTGTTAGAGAGGTTCGGCCATGAGAGATGAAGAACGAAGACTATTTGGGTCAAAATTGGACTTTTAGTAGAGTTTAAAGAAAGTTAGGCAAAGTTAGGCAAGTCTACTCCACTCATAATTGGACACTTGTCACTTTATTTTTGCTTAGAGTTATCCTCTTGTCCCTCCATGGTTAATCCATCTAGGCAACCTCTAATCATCTCCTAACACCTAGTAATTAAATCCCTTTATGCAAAATTTAACCTAATTGGCCGAATTTCTCTCACTAAATGCACTAGCGGGTCCCACGTCCAAAGTACACGCCTAATTTCTCATGAACTAACTTATACTAGAAAAAATGATTTAAAAACAATATTTACTGATAAAATGTTGATAAAAGTAATAGAATAAGGAAAATAAAAGAAAACGGATGCACAGGAATAAAACCCTAAATAATAATTTTTTTTTCCGTTCTGGATTCTCACATCCTCTCCCCCTTAAAGAATTTCGCCCTCGAAATTGGTCACCTGGGTTATTAAACAGCTCAGGGTATTTCTTTTGCATCTCTTCCTCCATTTCCCAAGTTGCCTCTTCTATTCCATGATTCCTCCACATAGCATTCACTAATGGAATTTGTTTATTGCTCAGTTCCTTAATCCTTCGATCGAGTAATTGTATAGGTCTCTCTTCATAGGTGAGTGTCTTATCTATCTCAATCTCCTCTGGTCGAACAGTGTGGGTTGGATCAGGATAGTACTTTTTCAGCATCGAGACATGGAAGACGTCATGAATTCAAGATAAACTTGGCGGCAACTCGAGTCAGTACGCTACTTTCCCAACTCGTTGGAGGATTGTGTAAGGCCCCACGAACCGTGGTTGAAGTTTCTTTCCTCTACCCATAGTAACGCTGCGTAGTGGCGTGATCTTAAAAAAAACACGGTCTCCAACTTCGAACTCCAAATCTTTCCTTCGGTTATCTGCATAGCATTTTTGTCGGCATTGAGCTGTTTGGAGTCTTTGTCGGATCAATTAACCTTTTCTTGTGCGTCCTCCATCCAGGGAATGGTTGTTGGATCTAGAACTTTCTTTTCCCCTACTTCATCCCAATAAATGGACGAACGACACTTTCGTCCGTAGAGAGTTTCATATGGTGCCATTTGAATGGACGAATGGTAGCTGTTATTGTAGGCGAACTCTACCAAAGTCATATGTTGGCCCCAATTACCCCCAAAATCCAAATACAAGTCCGTAACATATCCTCGAGGGTTTGAATTGTTCGCTCCGACTGTCCATCCGTCTGGAGGTGATAAGTGGTACTAAGGTTGATTTTGGTCCCTAAGTGCTCCTGAAACTTTTGCCAAAACCTCGATACAAAACGAGGATCTCGGTCTGAAACTATACTCACTGGGACCCCATGTAACCTCACAATTTCATTCAGGTACAACTGAGCCAGCTTATCCATGGAATACTTCACATTCACAGGTAAGAAATGGGCCGATTTGGTCAACCGATCAACGATCACCCAAACGGCATCATGTCCCTTTTGAGTTTTTGGCAATCCAGAAACAATGTCCATCGTGATATTTTCCCACTTCCATTCGGGTATCTCAAGAGGTTGTAACAGTCCAGAAGGTTTTTGGTGTTCAGCCTTGACTTGCTGGGAAATCAAACAGGTTTGGATATATTGAGCAATCTCTCTCTTCATTTTATCCCACCAGTACAACCATCGCAAGTCTTGGTACATCTTATTACTACCAGGATGGATTGTGTATTTCGATCGATGGGCTTCCTCCAAAATTTCTCTTTTCAGGTTTTCATCATTGGCCACCACTACTCGGTTCCTATACCTTAAAATCCCTTCAGGACCCAAATTGAAATCAGGTAATGCTCCATTTTCTACCTTTTCCTTCCACTTTTGTACCATCGGATCCCTCTCTTGGGCTTCTTTAATTCGATCAAGAATAGTAGATGTTACTCGAATATTCCCAAAGGTTATTTTTTTGTATCTCAATCTAGGGTTCCACTCACTAGCTGCTCCTAACATCTCCCACTCCTTGACCATCAACCCTGCTACTTGAGCCTTCCGACTTAGGGCGTCAGCTACTACATTAGCCTTACCCGGATGGTAGTTGATCGTGCAGTCATAGTCTTCTAAGAGTTCCATCCACCGGCGTTGCCTCATATTCAACTCTTTTTGGAAGAGGTACTTAAGACTCTTATGGTCTGAATAAACCTCAAAGGTAACCCTGTAGAGATAGTGTCTCCACTTTTTCAGAGCAAAGACCATAGCAGCAAACTCCAAGTCATGGGTAGGGTAGTTTTGTTCATGGGTTTTTAGTTTCCTAGAGGCAAAAGCAATCACGTTCTTGTTTTACATCAATACACACCTCAAGCCTTCCCTCGAAGCATCGGTATACACAGTGAAACTGTCCTTCCCATTAGGCAAGGCCAGAACAGGAGCCATGGTTAACTTTCGCTTCAATTCCTGAAAACTGGTTTCACATCTAGTATTCCACACAAAACGGCCATTTTTCTTCGTTAGGTCGGTTAAAGGGCTGGCCAGTTTGGAAAAATTTTTAATAAAGCGTCTATAGTACCCAGCCAACCCTAAGAAACTGCGAATCTCGGTGGGATTTTCTGGCCTCTTCCATTCAGCCACTGCCTCTACTTTTGCAGGGTCTACCGTGATACCTTCTTTTGAAATCACATGTCCCAAGAAAGAGATTTTCTCCAGCCAAAATTCACACTTACTAAATTTGGCGTATAGCTGATGATCTCTCAGGGTTTGTAACGCTAACTTCAAATGCTGCTCATGTTCCTCACGGGTTTTTGAATAGACCAAAATGTCGTCAATAAACATGAGAACAAATCGGTCCAGGTAGGGTTTGAAAACCCGATGCATCAAATCCATAAAAGCGGCAGGGGCATTGGTCAACTCAAAGGGCATGACCGGAAACTTAAAATGCCCATATCTAGAATTGAAAGCAGTCTTGGGTACATCTTCTTTCTTAATTAGCAACTGATAGTAACCCTGTCGGAGATCTAACTTTGAAAAGACCACTGCGCCTTGCAACTGGTCAAACAGTTTATCGATATGGGGTAGTGGGTATTTGTTCTTAATGGTCATATTGTTTAATCCCCGATAGTCGATACACAGTCTTAAAGTTCCATCCTTCTTCTTAACAAATAGTACCGGAGCCCCCCAAGAAGATCCACTCTCACGAATAAACCCACGCTCCAACAAGTCTTGCAACTGCAATTTCAACTCTTTAAGTTCAGCAGGTGCCATTCGATAGGGGGTCTTAGAGATAGGTGACGTTCGTGGTAATAGGTCAATCTTAAATTCTATCTCTCTCTCCGGAGGTAAAGTTACTAATTCATCAGGAAACACATTCGGATATTCACCCACTACAGGCACGTCTTCAACCCTCAACTTATCGGTGGGAGTGTTTATAAGAAAAGTTAGGAACTCTTGTGCCCCTTTATGTAGTAATTTCCTAACCCAAATACCAGAAATCAATGCAGATGAGACTAAACTACCCCTTACATCGAGCCTTAAGGTCGCCTGTCCCGGTATACGAAATTCCACTACTTTCCTCTTACAATCAAGTTGTGCATTGTACTTAGCTAGCCAGTCCATACCCAATATAACGTCGTACCCCTTAATAGCTAAGCTTATAAGATTCCCCAAAAGCTTCCTCTCTCCTATCCAAATTTCACAATTTGCGTACATACAACCAGTAATCAAACGTTGGTCCCCTGTAGGAGTACTAACTTCTAAATCATAAGGCAAGCTAACAGGTGTTATATCAATACCGCACATAAAATCGGGGTTAACAAAGGAATGGGTAGCACTAGGGTCTATCAAAATCCTAGCTAGACGATGAAAAACAGGGATCGTAACTTCTACAACCCCAGAGGAATCAAGGACTTGATGTTGCTCAAGGGAGTATACCCGAGTTGGCACCCTCGGCTTTGTCCCTTCCATTTTGGACTGTCCCGAGTTGGCTTTCGACGATTAGGTGGTTACTCTCGCCTCCCGAGGTAACACCGGACAGTTGGCGATTTGATGCTCCGCACTCCCGCAGCGCAAGCATTTTCTTTCTTTCCTCCAACAGTTGTCCTCGGTGTGGTTTGATTTCCCACAAAATCCACAGGGTCCACGAGAAACCAAGGCCGAACTTCCTTATGACATACTTCTCTGCGGGCCCCGTCCATTGTGACCACCCCTCGGTGGAGTCCCTCGTGTCATCCCCGGTAGCCTTCCTCCTCCGGCTCCCCTTCCAAACTTGGGAGGGGTCCCTTTATCCCCTTGAGTCGAACTACTCGCAGAGAATCCTCGTTTTTTCACCTGGAAATTCCTCACTTGAAGCCTTGCATGTTCAACTCGCAAAGCTTTCTCCACGACGTCACTAAAGGTACTGATATGGGCTACCGCCAAATCCTTTTGAATTTCCACATTGAGCCCCTGAATAAAACGCCGAACTCTCCTTTGCTCCGTCAGAATGAGTTCAGGGGCGAACTTAGATAAACGAATAAATTGGCTCTCGTACTCAGCCACCGATTGAGTCCCCTGACGGAGCCTAATGAACTCATCCTCCTTCTTTTCCTGGACTAGAGGGGGAAAGTATGTCGCGATGAAATCCCTCATAAAGTTTACCCATGTTCTTGGTGTTTGTTGTGACGGCCCCACCTCACCCTAAGGCTCGGCGGGCCGCATACCCGGCTCTCGCCGGGACTCAGTCACTCACTACAATCCTCAAATAAATTACAATATAAGTCTCAAATATACATCAAATTCTCCAATAAGTACATGTCATGAGCGAATCGGAAACAATTCCTGAATATACATAAAATGATTCCAAATCCAAACTGTACAAGATATATGCCATCCAGTCACGTGAATAAGTACTACAAGCCTTCCTTCGCCACGAGCCCTGTGGAGGGGAATAAAATAGTTTTGGAGTGAGCTAAAAGCTCAGTGAGTAACCAGTAAAATCAGTACTCAAATATATTTCCCAATAATGCATTTCGATGATGTCATGATTCAGTAATCAAATATCCATTTATTGCTCTGTGAGCCAGTGAAATCATTGCACTTAAACACCCAACGCTCAAATAGATTACTTAACGTTAAACAATAAGGTGGAGCAACGTTGGTGCTCTAGATCATGTCATGAACAATAAACAGGAGTGGAGACATTGGTGTTCAACACAAGACTCCCCAAGAACTTATTTAAGCCAAATCATGTCATGAACTCACATGCGCGTACACATGATATGCAGTCGAGTAAATAATGCAAGAAACATTTCAAAAGTACTTTGGAAACAGTTTAGGGTCACTCACCTTCACGGCTCAGAAACCATCCATCATATATCATTACATTGTCCGAGTCCAAGCCCTAAATCACAAACTCAAAGCAATCATGCATTCTCAAAGTTCGGACAGCATTTCCCCATAAATGCTTCATTTCCAACCTACAATATATTACCAATCACACATATGATTATTAAATAATAAAATATATCCAATTAGGCCACAATATCCCTCAATCAAAGCTAATTAGAAGCTTAAGAGCCACCATTAGAAAAATCCCCAATTAAACCCTAGAAACCGGAATTTATTCCATCAAGCGTAACTTTTCCGCAACGATCGCAGTTAACGTATAAAAGTTCCGTTTAACACCTTTAGACACAATATCCATAAGTGAAGCTACCCTTATCAGATGGAATGCAATTTATACCATTTCGAAGCTAAAACAAAGACCTACAACTTTCATGAAGACCACTGAGTCCAGTTCTCACCCTAACTAGGTCAATTTTTCCAAAACAACTCCTGATTTTCTAGTTCGAAGCTCACTGTGAAATTCAACTAGCAGTCCTGATTCATTCACTCATATCTCAGCACACACAACTCAAATTTAGGTAATTCCAAAGCCATTTGAAAGCTAAGATACAAGGCTATAATTCTTAAGAAGACATCAACAACCAATTCAGTAATATGCCTGGTCAAACTAACCAATTACATAAGCTGATTATCAGTTTTGGACAGAAACAGGGTAGTAGGGGTATTTCGGTCTTTTCACAGGCTACATTTCCCCAATTGAGCTGAAATTTTGTAGGAAACTATAAAACATCATTCTCTACAACTTTCATGTTTTGTGCTAAGCCTAATTCGGCCTCTAACATAGGCAAACAGAAACGGACAGAACTGAAAACAAGATTTCCTAAAATCTGGAATTTTCTCAAACCACCATAGAAATCACCAAATCTTCCACAAAACAACATCTAAAACAACTAAAAACCACTAATAAGCAATGAATTGAAGTAAAGAGGATGTTCTTGGCAAAATACCTTAAAACCACAAGAAAGGTAGGAGCTTAATCTTTCCTCCTCCAAAACAACTCCACCAACACCTTTAACCTTCCCTAGCTAGCAGGTTTTATGGAGTGGTTTGCAATTTAATCGGTTGGAACTCAAGATTTGGACAAGAATTGAAGTAACAAGATGAAGGTTTTTCCTCCCTTTTCTCTCTACATGTCTCAACCAAGAAGGGTAAAGAAATGAGAAAATGTTGGTCAAAATTGGAGTTTAGGAAAGTTAAATAAAAGTTAGGCAAGTCAACTTCCAATGGGATCGCGACACTTGGCCCTCTTAAGTTTATTCTTATCCCTTTGTCTCTCCAAGATTAATCATCTAAGTAACCTCTAATTATCTCTTAGCACCTTGTAAAATAACATCACTTAATACGAAACTCCAATAAGTTGTCAAAAATATATCGCATTTACCGCACTAGCAGATCCCACGTCCATAATACATTTCAAACTTAACGTGGACTAACTTGTATCAAGAAAATGATTTGAAAAATATATTCCCTTATAAAAATGTATAAGAAATTAATATATTGAAGAAAGGTACAAAATTATAGACAAGGAAACAAAATAATATCTAGAAAATATATAAAAATTTTCGGTTTCACACACTCATTCGTTCGGGGCATCACAAGTTCCCGATCCCACTTCATTCGCATAACGTTCCACCAAGAACGCGCGGCCCCTTCCAATTGAAAGACAGCGAAAGTAACCTGTCTCTCCTCTGAATAGTGTAGGGCGGCAAAAATGTCTATCAATTTCTCCAACCATTTTTCGGCCACGTCCGGATCTGGCCCGCCCAGAAATTTTGGCGGAGAGAACTTTTGAAATCTCTCTAGGGTCTGATCTTCGCTCTCTACTAAATGGCCAGGGTTCCCAGATTGCTGGATAGGAGATTGGCCCTGATGTTGCACTACGTGGGCTAACAAGTCAGTCATTTGCTGCATAGCAGCAGGTATCTGGACTATGCAGCAGGTATCTGGACACTAGGGTCAACCCTAAGTTCAGGGTTTGGTTCAGACGTGGTGTCCCTAGTACCCCTGTCAGTTGTGGGTTGCCTAGTAGCGCGTCCACGGCCTCATCCACTATGAGTGCCTTTCATTGCTCTAAGTCAATCTAAAGTCGAGGCACAAAGATAATATTAAAAGTGCATATAAATATAGTCATATAAACATGAACAAAGATCCAGAAATAAACACCACACAAAACACGTATACACATAGGACAGTTATACATAGAACACATAACTCTGGCAAACAGTCATACATAAGCAGTCAAGCAAATATATACAAAAGTACTCCCGTGAAGCCAAAAGAGGGTCTGCCAAAATACAATGTACAACCTAGGTCCCAAAAGTACAAAGCAACTAACCAAAAGCTTTTCCTAGGTATCCCTCACACGGGATCAAAACAAGGCTCAAAGAACCCTGATCTAATCCTCAATTGAGCCAACAGACTCTCCCCCAGAGCTAGAGCTAGGGGCGTCTCCCTCGCCTGGAGCTCCGTCACCCGGAACTGCTCTTGGCACATTGGTGCCAATCATTCGCTGGATTAGCGCCTCACACTCATTAATAATGCCACCTGACCGGTCTCGAACCTCCCGGACCACCCTAGTGAGACGGCCGTTGGCTACCTGTAATTGCTCCCTCAACGCGTTCGTCCTCTCCTGCTCCATGGCCACGTCCCCCTGGAGCTCTCCAATCCGATCGGCCTGCATCCTCATGATGCCCCTAAGCCTAAAAGTCTCAGTGTGCTCCCTGGTGGTAGCACATCTAAGCCTCCTCCGCTCCGCAAGTACCACTATGACCACGTGGTCCGCGTAAGAGTAGTACTGGCAACCCCTACAGCGGCGGGTTCGGCTAGCAGTATACCACAGCCGAATCGGACCTCCCGGTCTCTCCTGGTAATCGATGACTCGGGGGCGCCTCTGAGGTGGCTCACCTCCGCCCGCTCTACTAGTTCCGGCCATAACCTACAAAGATAGCAAAGGTTTATATCTTAGACAATATATTCACACTTAATAGCGTCTAAACACAATCCCCAAAAGTTCTAAGAATCAGGTTTCAGGTTCGCCCAGGTTATTTCTAACCTAGGCTCTGATACCACCTGTGACAGCCCCACCTTCCCCTAAGGCGTACCAAAGGGGTTAGCGGACTGTCTGCCCGGCTCTCGCCAGGACTACTAAGACGGTTAAACACCAACTCAAGTCGTTCGGGAA
Source organism: Coffea arabica (assembly GCF_036785885.1). Lineage (NCBI taxonomy): Eukaryota > Viridiplantae > Streptophyta > Magnoliopsida > Gentianales > Rubiaceae > Coffea > Coffea arabica. Next base: position 43,188,846 of record NC_092320.1, on the reverse strand, counting down.
TCTATTAGCGCGCTTAACGAAACCAACAATCATGAAGCGGAAAACGAAAAATCAAAACGGAAGGCGAATAGTGACTGCCACGTCACAATCCGCCCAAGACCCAATCGAATACAAGTAACTCCCTACAATCCTTGAAATGAATATATACAAGCCAAATATAATACATTGAACATGAGTACACACACTGTTATAAACCACATTCGTATGTTTACAAGCCAAAAGGAAGCATTTAAATCCAAGTACAATTAAAGTTTTCAACTATTGAGGAGCTATACAAAATCTCTCAACTAGCTCTACTCAACTCATTCTTCAAAATCAAAAATTCAAAAGATAGTTCCCTATAAGGAAAACAAAATTAACGGAGTGAGCTTTTGCCCAATGAGGCACTATCACATAAATATACCAGGATCACATAAACACAAGGACATTCAATCCAAAGATGTTCGTCAAGTAAGTAATTCAACAACACCCAAGTATAGGGAATAAAACGATACGGATGGCTCTCATCTCATCTCATTGCTTGCTATACTTGATCTCATCTCATTGACTCTCTGTTAATATATACCAGGTAATCATGACCGTAGACTCCTCTTTACTCCAATTATCCGTCCACCACACATTTCCTTTACCGGACCCGAACACCAAGCAGTACAGAATTAGTAATACTTGAGTATACCGGAATCAAGGGTCCTATACCCAAAGATTCCCAAATACAGTCCCCATGGCTTGTCAAATGGCCTCGACCAAGTCCTTATCGGCTCGAGTCAATTGACTTCCAATGAGGTAGAGCTCAGAGTGAACAGTAAAGGTCCAGAGTTAACAGTAAAGGTCGGTATCCAACGACACCAAATTAAGTACAGTCAAGAGTATTCAAGTGATATACTAAACAGTCAAGTAGGCCAGAGAGTACGAGAGTGGTAAAGTACACCCTCGCCTCACCTAGCCCAAACTATAATCACAACTAGTCCACTCACATAATTCATGTACAAGAAAGCCACGGAATAGCAAACATGTGAGTAGTACACTCACCAAGTCTGTGACGGCCCCACCTTCCCCTAAGGCGAACCAAAGGGTTCAGCGGACCGCCTGCCCAGCTCTCGCCAGGACTCACTCACGCACTCACTCATAGCTCAAGCAAAATAACGTGCATCCATAGAAAATGAATAACATATCCACTTCAACTTAATATATACCTTGATGCTCAAATCCAGATACAAAGTTTCTACACACCAAAAAAAACTTCAAAGTGTTTACATTTCGAGTACATTCAACCCTAGTCGGGTACTAGCGTGTGTACAAAAGCAAAACTCAAAACAACTAGACTCCGCTAGTCTGCACATGTCTCATGCCTCGCTCGTACCCCCTGTAAAGAAAACAAATGGCGTGGAATGAGCTAAAAGCCCAGTGAGGTTCCAAATAAGAATTGACCATTTTAAAAGTATGAATATCAACGTAGCAAGTCAATGAGCATCCAAAGTTCATAAGAGTGAACAATAACACTTCAAGTAGTAAATTTCAAAGTGAGAGAGTGTAAAAGTTTTCCAGAAGAAACAATAATCCAATAAGCAATAGTCATTCCAAAGTATAAGGATACGGAGGGCTCTCAGGAGCCAAATTCCCATTGCAACACCAGGAGCTTGATCACGTAATAGTTGACACTCCGTCAACTTTCAAGTAAGTAACCAATCCAGTAGAACACCACTTACACTACTCTCCGTCCACCATTCAAACCCCCTACTGGGCCCAAAATCCTCAATAAACACGGGTGGTAATACTCGAGTATACCGATTAGTCGAAGAGATAACACTCCACTCGACATTACTAGTTACCCAGGGTTTGTTACCTAATCGACCAAGCCCTTGCCGGCTCGACTCGAGTAACTTACCGCAGGGTTTCTGGAATTCCAGGAAGTGCGCAAATCATAAACAAGTATATCAAATCAGTTTCAACAATAAACAAGTATATCAAGTAAGGGCAAGTGCGATAAAGTACACTCTTGCCCTAACAATTCACATATATAACATGTAATCACCTTGGTCACGTATCAAGTTCAATTCGGTATTTGAATTAATTCGGTATTTGAAAGCACTCACCAAAAGATATAGTGCCTTTACTGGTCACTTTCAGGTGGAACTCCGGGTTTGGAGTCCAAATCTGCGATAAAACTCAATTTGAGAACTTTGAAACATGACTAAGATTCGAAACTTAGACGTTTCATTCAATAAGAATCAAGAAATGGAAATTCACTTGGAGAATAGTCGTGAAACAGTTGCTCACTTTTCATACTGAAAAATTTTGTAACATGTTTACTTGGAAATAACCTTTGAGTCGAAAGTGCAAGGAAAACGGATTTATAGTGATTATTACCGCTTTTCCTAAGGGTACAAGTTCGGCTAGGTTTTAACGTCTAACCCTCGATAACCAAAGGAGCAAACGTCCTAGATGGTTCAAGTGATATTCATTTATCAACTTTACCCAAGTCGCAAGTGTATTTCTCTAGTCCTTGAGCGGAAATTTGGGCAGCATGCCCTTTGTATTTTCCTATTTCCAGCCATTTTTGGCTTCATTATTTTCCTTAATCAAACCCAAGGTTACACACAACACCAATTCATTTCAATAGCCGTTCAATAGGCTCAAGACAATACAAGGATAAAAATTAAACTAATAACAAATGCGGAAATGAACTTAACAAAAGACAGATTTGATGGGTTTTTACGGAAAGAACACATCTGAGGCTACGCTTATCGGATTGAAGTACAACGTATACCGTTTCGAAGCTAAGACGAAGGCCTACAACTTTCATGAAGATCACTTAGTCAAATTTCCAGTGTAACCCAGTTAAATTCCCAATTTATAGAACCGAATTCCAACTAATCGGCTAATTAACCATACTACCTTGAAATGGTAATATCTAAGGCTGCCAAATTCCGTTTAAAGTGTTCTTGGTGGCGTTGAAAAGCTAAGACAGAGTACTAAAATTTTGATGTTTTGGAAATTGGCTACATCAGCACGGATCATAGTGAATAAACACAGCCAAATGGATGAACTGTCTAAACGGATCACTGGAATGCATCCTAAGTCAGTGAGGGTATTTTGGTCTTTTTATAGGCTACATTGCTCCGATTGAGCTGAAATTTTGTAGACAACTATAAAACATCATTCTCTACAAATGTAATGTTTTGCAGCAAGCCTAATTCGGCCTCTAACATGGAGCACTAAAACCGGACAGAATTGAAGTCATATTTTCCAGAAATCTGGAATTTTTGGTTTTAATGATAACTTTCTTCATTTCTTGCTTCACTTGCTACCAAAACCCCCTATATAATCTTGGATAAAACATATATTAACCATACATCAAGTATAGGTAGCAATCCATCAAACCCTAATTCATGTAACTAAAAGGAAAATCACCCAAAGCATGATAACAACCATCATTCACCACAATTTTGAGATGCTAAGCTAATTTAAACAAGATCAAGTGTAAGAAATGGGGAAATCATCATCCTTACCTTGCTTAAGTGTCTTCCAAGAACAACCCTAGGTTTCCCCTTCAAAATTTCACCAACACCTCACAAAATAAACACTCAAGGGTGCCTTTAATCGGTTTAGTTTTCTTTCTTTCTCACTTGGCAGCTCAAACTCAAGATGAAGGAAGGTGGTTTTCTTGCCCTCTCTTTCCCTCTCTTGTCTCGGCCAACCAGCAGAAATATGGAGAAGAAAGATGCAAAATGGAGGATAAGAAGGTAAGATAAGTCATTTGGTCAATGGTCTTTAAGTGGCCAACAAGTGGCTTCAGCACCACCACTCATTTTTCTTTTTCTCTTTCCTTGCATTTGGTTCACATTTTCGGTCAAGGCTAGCTGGCAATGAGGGGGATATTTTGCTCAAATATTAATGAGCTCATGTGGTAAGAAAGTGGTGGTCGAGTGGTGCGTTCAATCAGTAGTGCGCGGTACCCGTCGGTTCGCGTCTTTTTTTTTTCTTAAATCACACGTACTTGGTTTTTTCTTCCTATTCACCAACTTTTTTTTATCATTGCTTCTAATCATATATTATTTCTCACCTAAAAGTCACTTTTAATCACCAAATTTGATCCTTGCTCCGTATCGAAAATCTCCCTTCGAAAAAACGTGAAAACCTTAATTTGCTCCAATCTTGAAAATGAAAAGTGAAACCCTACTTTCTAGGTCCATCTGCACTTATTGTGGAATGATTGGGTTGTAGGGCTATAATAAATGAATAATTTCCAAATAAAAGGGTATTTTTGAGAAAAATATAAGGAATTTGCGAGTCCTCACAAAGTCAAACAAAGAAATTTCACAAGTTTTCGCCCGACGTGAGCTTCAGATCACCAGCACACCCTAAAATAATAAAAAAAGTATAATTAAGACTCAAACACGAGTCGAATACCTTGTAATAGGAACTATTGAGGCAAAACCCAAATATAACTTGGAAATGAAAATACATAACATTTAGGGTTAAAAGTAGAAACAAACCCTAAAACCGTTCATTTCTATCCAATCACAACCCAACTCACAAGAATCCAACGCCCAAGACATTTGGACAGCATTTCCCCTAAAATTTCAGCTTTTCCAACCTACAATCAACCATTACAATGCATCCAAAACCACCACAAGCATCCAAACAATTCATAGGCCATTCAATATACTTCATTAGGGTCACAATACCTCTCAATTATAGCCAATTAAAAGCTCAACACCCAACCATAGAAAAACCCTAATTAGAAACCCTAAATCTGAAATTTTTCCGCACAAGCAGAAATTTTCCACAAATGACCGCAATTAACGCACAAGAGGTCTATTTAACACCATTTGGAGTCATCAATTCAAGCCAACCATATCCATCATAGGAAAACAGAAAAATTCTCACAAAAATTAGAAAATTAGCTAACTTCATCCTAATCCATAAAATCTTCCACAAAATCTACTAATTAGCTACCACAAGGCACCAATTGGCCATTATTAGAAACAAAAAGTGAGTTCCAAGCAATTTACCTTAACTCTTCAAGAAAGGTTGTAGCTTAGGAGTTTTTCTTCCAAAACAACTCCACCAAGTCCTTCAAACACCCTTTGTAAGTTGATTTTGTGGACTAATTCAAGAAATAATCGGTTGGTTTTCAAGATTTGTGCAAGATTAGAAGATGGAAGGTTGAAGATTTCTTTCCTTTGCTTGCTAGAGAGGTTCGGCCATGAGAGATGACGAATGAAGACTATTTGGGTCAAAATTGGACTTTTAGTAGAGTTTAAAGAAAGTTAGGCAAAGTTAGGCAAGTCTACTCCACTCATAATTGGACACCTGTCACTTTATTTTTGCTTAGAGTTATCCACTTGTCCCTCCATGGTTAATCCATCTAGGCAACCTCTAATCATCTCCTAACACCTAGTAATTAAATCCCTTTATGCAAAATTTAACATAATTGGCCGAATTTCTCTCACTAAATGATTTACTTTTCCGAAGAGTCAAGTGTTGTTTACTTTTCCGAAGAGTCAAGTGTTGTTTATTTTTCCGAAAAGTGAAGTGTTGTTTACTTTTCCGAAGGGCCATTTCTCTTGAAAGGTTCAGTCTACTTGTATAAATAGATGACATCCTTGAAGATCAGGGAATCATCGCAGAATTATCAAATAAAATTCCAAGTTTGCTTATATCCCTTATGGAGTTCTAAATTTCTATATTTCACTAGGGAAGGCCGAGAGATCCTTATAGCAGCGTGATTGCCTAGATATCCATAGCTTTGCTATAATCTGTTCTTGTGATAAAAGTCCCTTGAACTTTTGAAAGCCCAAAGGAGAGAGGCTGTTGTGTTCGGGAATACCTTCAAAGAGCAAATTATACATTTCCCAAAGCTACTCTTTCATTCAAATTATATGAATAATTTTCCTGATTTTGCTCAACATGTTTTTCAACAGCATAATCTTTTAGACTCATGGATCTTACGCCATTATGATAGTTATGATGCATGGTATGAACATATCTGTGAAATAGTTGGTGGTCCTCAGATTTATGACAAATATATTGAGCTTACTAAAGCTCAGTGTTTTGAAAGAATTGAACGTTGTCAAACAGAGATTGTCCAATACTCTGAATATCTTCATCAGTGGTCTTATAGTATTGTAAGTAGACAAGTTAAGATAGATTTGTTGTATCATCGTATTTGTGTAATCTCTTCAGAAGAGCGTATGCAAGAAGATATTTAAAAATCCAAAAAGAAAGTAGTTATTAATGAAGATTTGAGTATTGATCGTGTCGAATCTATGCTTCTTCTTCTAAGACTTCTTCTATTACTACTGATAGTGGTTTAGAAATTAAGACAGTACATAGTAACAAGTTAGACTACTTGTATGAAGTTTCTATTGAACCAGAGGTGGTTAATCCTACCTCTATCCCTACTATTAATCCTTACAGTGCTTATGGCAAGCAATCTTTTTCTCCTACTCGTGTTATTAAATCATTAATAAGAGCACATCCAAAAGGAGTCAAAGAATACATTCAAGCATCAAAGGTTGATCAACATCCTATTCCTGCTACCAGGAAAGAACAGTTTATAACTTTGCATATTCCGAATGATTTCCCTATGCAATGGAAACAGCAAGGTTATACCCACATATACTTTGGAGCTATCAGAATTTCCCTATCATTTCATGGAAGGGAAGGACTCCCAATAGTTGCTCGGATAGCACTATTGGACACCAGATTCAAACAATACCAGCATGCTTGTATTGCAACGACTGGGACATAATTAACAACACCAAGGAATTGTTGGACTTGTGTTTTTGAAAGATTTTCTTCAGGGAAATCTTTAACAGATTGTCCAACATGCTGTTCAGGAGTGCATTTTCCTTTAGCAATTTTCATGCCAAGGAATGAAATTTCTTGCTGAGCCAAAAACATTTTCTTGAGCCAAAAATGCCAAGGAGTGCATTTTCCTTCAGAACACTCATCAGAAGAAGAAACTATTCCTCAGATTCACATGGCAGAACCAGAACCTAAAATAGTTGAACCTGATGAGAATGAAGAAGAAGGAGAAACATCATTTGATCGAACCCAGCGAGCTACTTTTCCAAAATCAAAGGGAGTACCTCTGTTTACAATTGATAATATTCTACCTGAAAAGTGGGAAGCAAGGTTCCAAGAATTTCATGCTTGGATGCTTGCTCAAAATCTAACAGAAGAATCTCACTTTGAAATTGTATCAATTTTTACAGCTCATCTAGCTGGAATCCTTAAAGATTGGTGGACAACCATTGGAGATGCAGATAAAATGACATTCTTGACCAGACAGGATTTCATGGAGAACATTCACATTTTGCATCAAACATTTCTTGGAAATGTCAGAGAATCCCAGGAGACCAAAAGAAAAGAATTCTTTCAAATGAAATGTTTATCCTATGAACGACGTGATCTAAATAAACATTTCAAAAAGATGATTAAATTATTTTATTCTCTTGCTGCAGATATCAATCTCAAGCAACCACTTATCAGTTCTCTTCCAAAGCCACTTGCAGATGGTGCAGAAATGTATATCCATAATAAATATGGATCAGTCTTAAGTCTCACTATTGGACAAATCAAACAAGCAGTTTTCCTATCTCTTGATGACCTTTGTCATAAAAGAAAGGTTATTCGAGAATATCTAAAAGGAGATGTTTGTTTAGACCAAGCCTGCAAAAAGCCAGAACTGATAACAAAGGGCAAGTGTCAAGCCTGTACTCCATCTCAGAAAAGAAAAGGATCCAGAAGGTTCAAAAGGTTCAAAAGCTTTACCAAAACATACAAGAACTTTCCAAGGAAATCCTTCAGAAAGAAATGGAGATATTTTAGACGCAAGTCTAAAAGATTCCGAGGCACAAAGGGCAACAAATGTTTTATCTGTGGAAAGCCTGGTCATTTTGCAAAAAATTGTCCCCAGAATCAAAAGTGAGTAAAATTAATATCAGAAATTCAGAATGAACTTCATTTTTCCATATCTGATTTAGAATCCGAATTTTCTGAACAAGAAGAACCTACTGATACTACTCTCTTGGCTTTACAGGTCCCCGAAGAAATTTTAAGTATTGGCCCTATTGCTCTAGCAAATAAAGAGGAAAAGGAAAAGGAAGTTTATCAACAAACTCTTATTCATATTTTATTGGATAAATATTCTAAACCTATACCTCTTATTGCATTCTTTGATACAGGAGCTCATACTTCCATTATGAGGAAAGATATCTTACCAGACTCATATTGGATTCCAGAAGTGAATAAGTTTCGAGGAGCTGATGGAAATCTTTTTGAAACGAGATTCATTACAAAAAATCCCATCACTCTCAAATTTGTCCCTGATTGCCGTGTTAGTTCAAAATTTTTGGGAGCAAATTTTACTGGTAAAGACTTATTGTTAGGATTTGATCTTTACAAACAAAACAAGTATCTTATTACAGGAAATGGGATAAAATCAAAAAAGTTTTTAAAACCTTTTATTGAAATCCCAAAGCTGTATATGATACAAGAAGAAAGTTTTCAAAAGGATCAACTCCAACAGATTCAGAATCAGATCATTCAAGAGTCATGCTCAACAAACCACCAAGAGTTTTTACAAAAGTGTGATCATCCTTTGTGGGAAAATCCTGAATTTTATATCCGACTTCATTTCAAAAAGAATAAGGATATAAATCCCACAAAAGCTAGTCATTCTGGAATGAATCCCAATGACACAAAGCTTGCAGAACAAGAATGCCAGGAACTCTTGAAATTTGGACTAATTGAGATTTCCCATTCTCAATGGGCATGCCAAGCATTCTATGTCAATAAAAGATTTGAGCAGGTAAGAGGAAAAATGAGATTGGTAATTAATTACCAACCTCTCAATATTTTCGTACTTGATGATAAATTTCCAATTCCCAACAGATTTACCATTTTTTCCCAGATATCCAAAGCCAACTGGTTTTCTAAATTTGATTTAAAATCTGGATTCTGGCAGTTGGGAATACATCCTGAAGATAGGCATAAGACTGGATTTTGTATTCCAAATCATCATTTCCAATGGAAGGTGATGCCTTTTGGTTTAAAAACCGCACCTTCTCTTTTTCAAAAAGCGATGATAAGGATTTTTCAGCCTATCTTACATTCTGCATTAATTTATATTGATGACATTCTTCTTTTTAGCAATACTTTTGAGGAACATCTTGAGTTGCTTAAAGATTTTCATCATCTTGTTAAGCAATATGGGATAATGCTTTCTGAAAAGAAAATGTTTTTGGCTCAGCAAGAAATTTCATTCCTTGGCATGAAAATTGCTAAAGGAAAATGCACTCCTGAACAGCATGTTGGACAATCTGTTAAAGATTTCCCTGAAGAAAATCTTTCAAAAACACAAGTCCAACAATTCCTTGGTGTTGTTAATTATGTCCGAGAATTTCTTCCCAAAGCTTCAAAGCATATTAATCCTTTGACTAAAATGCTCAAAAAGAAACCTCCACCATGGGGAGTTTCACAAACCCGAGCAATCCAAATCCTCAAGAAAGAACTTCAACATCTTCCTACACTTCATATCCCATCCGATGGGAAAAAGATCTTACAGACTGATGCCAGTGATAAATATTGAGGAGCTGTACTACTTGAAGAAGATGAACAGGGAACAAAACATTGTTGTGGATTTGCCAGTGGAAAATTCAAGGTTTCTGAACAACATTATCATTCCACTTTCAAAGAGATCCTTGCAGTCAAGAATGGTATAAAGAAATTCTCTTTTTTCCTTATATCTCATCATTTCTTGGTCGAAATGGATATGGGATCATTTCCTAAAATGCTGCACTTCAAACAAAACCTTGTCCCTAATCCCCAATTACTCAGATGGTCAGCATGGTTTTCCCAATATTCCTTTGATGTCAAAAATATTAAGGGGAAAAAGAACATTGTTGCTGATTTCTTCTCAAGGAAAGAACCTTTACCTCAACAAGCCTTAACAGCCTCTGTTTCACCATGTTTTATGTTCTCACCCGTTTTTCCTGAACCCCCAGATATTCATCAGATTCCTTATCCATGGGGAAAAGAAGATATTGAAAGAATCCGAAATCAATATGAACTCGAAATATTCAGTTCATATGGAGGATCAATCTACCCTTTCTGTCAGATTTTCATTGCTAGACATGATGATTTTCCAAAACCACTATTATGGTATTTTTGGTGTCTTTGCCATCAGTATCATATTCTTATGGAATTTCAATCACCGTTCTTTAATCGACCATTAAATCCAAATCTTCAAACCTTTCTACAATGGTTTCGACCATTTACATATTGGTCTGAATTATTCTCAACTCAGTCTAAATATGTTATTTTCCATTTACATAGACCCTGCCACTTAATAAACAACCAAATCCAATCATGTCCAAGTGCAATTATATTATAAAGAAATGGATCATACTATTTTAGACCTTGATGATGAGTATGAGGAAGCACAGAGATATATTTTTCAAGAAAACAGATGCATTCCTCATGAGATATGGCCTGGTCACTATGGCTCATGGAACTATCACTCAAGTCACCCTCATTGGACTAGAATCAAACGAGCAAAAAGAGAATACCAAGACAAAATGAATGACACTGTAATGCAGGATTCTCAAGATCCATATGATGAAACAGGAAAATCACAAGGTTCCACAGCAACTTCAGCAGTTTCTTCCTATATTTTCAAAAACAGACCAGAATGGAAAAGCATTGAAAATAGAAGGAAGAATAAACCAGCACATCAACATCACATTGAAATGCTTAACATTACTGATCCAGATACCACCCCATCAGATACACCAGATGATGATTTTCAGTGGGCCTGGAATGATGTTGATATGGAAGGGTGCCCCTAAAAGTGTTGTTTATTTTTCCGAAGAGTCAAGTGTTGTTTACTTTTCCGAAGAGTCAAGTGTTGTTTACTTTTCCGAAGAGTCAAGTGTTGTTTACTTTTTCGAAGGGCCATTTCTCCTGAAAGGTTCAGTCTACTTGTATAAATAGATGACATCCTTGAAGACCAGGGAATCATCGGAGAATTATCAAATAAAATTCCAAGTTTGCTTATATCCCTTATGGAGTTCTAAACATTTATATTTCACCAAGGAAGGCCGAGAGATCCTTATAGCTGCATGATTACCTAGATATCCATAGCTTTGCTATAATCTGTTCTTGTGATAAAAGTCCCTTGAACTTTTGAAAGCCCAAAGGAGAGAGGCTGTTGTGTTCGGGAATACCTTCAAAGAGCAAATTGTGGTACTAATATGGTATCCAAGCAGGCACTCTGGTATTTGGTATCAGAGCCAGACCTTCGGTGGGGGTGAAATAGTACCCGAGGCAGGATGCGCCAAGAAGGGGAAAAGTAGTCCCACATCAAAGGTTGGTTAGGAGTGGCCACGGTACTTAAGTTAGGGGGAGGCTGGCCCTAATAGCTTAAGCTTCTAGGAGCAGTGCGGCTGGATCCCTGGTCGAGGCTACTTGTGGCATCAGAGCCAGACCTTCGGTGGGGGTGAAATAGTACCCGAGGCAGGATGCGCCAAGAAGGGGAAAAGTAGTCCCACATTGAAGGTTGGTTAGGAGTGGCCATGGTACTTAAGTTAGGGGGAGGCTGGCCCTAATAGCTTAAGTACACGCCTAATTTCTCATGAACTAACTTATACTAGAAAAAATGATTTAAAAACTATATTTACTGATAAAATGTTGATAAAAGTAATAGAATAAGGAAAATAAAAGAAAACGGGTGCACAGGAATAAAACCCTAAATGATAAATTTTTTTTTCCGTTCTGGGTTCTCACAAAAAAAATCTGCTCAATTAGCTTTTATGGCCATTGAAGATAATGAGGTAACAATTTCTAACCCTCAATTTGAAAGTGATGATGAAACTGGTGATGATCTTGAATCTTTCATTAAAAAGTTGCATGATGTTTGAAAGAATCTTATGCTAAAAATAAGGAATTAAAACGCAAAATTAGTTTTTTTCTTCATGATAATACACACATTTTTCAAGAAAACAAGAAACTAAAAGCTGAAAACGATTTCTTGAAAAAGAATGAAATTGGTTTACAAAATAAGCTTGATAGAAAAACAAGACTTTATGAAATGTTCAAAAAGGAACAAAGTGATTTGAAAAAAAGAATGGATAATTTAAATGAGTTGCTCCAACATAAAAAAATAAGACTATTTTCAACAGAATGAATCAAAGACTCATCTTGGCACTTATGAGAAGAAGATATATTCTGGTGCAAGTGATTTTACTGTTTATGAGAGAAAACAAGTAAAATTTATTAAACCTGTTTATGCAAATAACTCGTTGGTTCTGTGTAATTTTTGTTGTCAAAAAGGTCACATGAAAAGCAATTGCTATGTGAGGAAGAACATGAAAAGAGGCATGATATGCATGTGGATAGTTAGACATGATACTAACTTTCAAGCACCTAAAAATTACTGGGTACCAAATGTTCATTCTTGAACTCTTGAGTAGGTGAACTTGGTGAACATTATTAAGAAATCAAAGTGGTTCATAGACAATGAATGTTTAAGACACATGATCGGTGATCCATCGCAATTCATCAATCTCAAGCCAAAGTCTAGTGGCATAGTGACATTTGGACATGACGTGTTTCTACCTCAAGACCATTGGAACTTTTACATATTGATTTGTTTGATCCTACACATATTACTAAATTGGATGGTAAGAGGTATTGCTTTGTCATTGTTGATGATTATTCCAGATACACTTGGGTAATTTTTATTTCTTGCTCATAAAAATGATACTTTAAAAAAAATTTTATTTGTAAAAGTTCAAAATTTGCTTGGTTTGAATATTGATATCATTTGGTTTAAAAAATTCTTGACCAATTGGATGTTCTCTTTTGGTATTAATTCTCTGTTTTTGACTGATGATTACTGAATATTGGTATGTTGGTGATTGCTGAATTCTGGTATCATTTCTCTGTTTTTGATTGGATTTTTGGATTCTCTATTATGGAAACTACATTATGGAATATGGTTGCTGGATTGTACTCTCATCTTATGATGACAAAAGGGGGAGAAATAGATGCTATTCTGAAATTATAAGTTTGGCCCTTAAAAATTTGGATGTAATGAGTGAGGGGGATCTTATGCTCAATCTTTTTTCTTTCTTCCATCCATTGTTTTGTCATCATCAAAAAGGGGCAGAATGTTGATCTTAGTCCCTAGCTTTTGATGTGTACAAAACAAATAGATGATACTAATATCTCTTCAAGATATACTTTCAATTATGAAACAAATCAGATTCAAAGATCAAGTGTAATTGAAAGAAACAAAAGTTGCTGAAAGCTGTCGGACGCTTGTGAAGACAGGATCGAACGTCCAACAATCATTGCTCAACTTCAGATGCATGAACAACTCCATCACCAGACATCTAAAGAAAATAAGACATTCCCCCTAACCCACTGACCTCGATCGGACGCAAGCATTGGATGTCCGATAGAATCCTTCAAACTCTTTGTCTGCTATCGGACGGAAGTACCGGACATCCGATAGGATCCTTTAAATTTGACGAAAGCTGTCAGACGCTCACAAAGACAATTCTATCGGACGTCCGATAGAATTGAGATATTTCTTCTAACTCATTGTCTGCTTTCGGACGCAAGCACCGGATGTCCGATAGAATTAAAGAAGATTTTTCAAACTCACTGCCTGCTGTCGGACGCATGATTCGGATGTACCGGACGTCCGATACTCCCAACGGCTAGTTGATTTTCAACTACTTTATATCCATTGGAAACATTAATGATGCACTTTCTTGGTCTCTTATGAATAGAGCATAATCAGAAACTTCAAATAACTTTTGTACATTGAGACTACAAAAGATCTAGAGCAATTTTAGTGAGAAAATTCTCTTTAAAAAAGATTTGTACTCTTAGTTGTGTAGATTTCGTATAAGTTTTCTTGTGTGAGAAAATTACTTCAATAGTATAGCTTTGCGAGGGTTATCCGAGTGATAGTAAAACTTCTTAGCTTGACCAAGTGTGGCTTAGGGCAAGGAGGAAGTGATCCTTCCTTTGTATACAAAGATTGGTTGTAAATGATCAACTTGAAGAAGCTTGCTCTATAAAGTGATATTCAAACTCAAGAGGAGTCTGGAATTGGTTTACTATTCTATCTCTTTCATTTACTATCTTGCAATATAAATTGTTCATGTCTTCTACTCACGAGCACTTGTGCTTTTTCATTTTTTGTTCCATTGTGTGGTCATCTAGAAAAGAGGGTAAATTTCATATTTAATCTAAAAATGCCTAATAACTTGATTAGTTTTTAATTTACCTAATTCACCCCCTCTTAGGTTGTTTTCAATTCTTACATTACCAAAGTTAAATAAAGTAAAGAAAATAAGGCTCAAAAAATGAATCATATCTTGAATATTTAAAATAATTTAAATGCATATAAATGGATTAAAAATGAAACTATAAAACTTAAAATTTAGAGTTCTTACATGGTGTACTCAACTGGTAACAAACGGCACACGTCGGTTCAAACCTACTTTCTTCATTCTCTTGTGCTTTTGTTTTAACTTATGATCCACCAACTTATTTTTAACACTTCTAATCACATACTTCCTCTTGCCTAATACTCGATCTTATCCACCAATTTTAGTATACACACCTCACCAACTGATAACACTACCAAAATGCACAAAAACCCTAGTTTACTCTAACTATAAAATGTGACGCCCCCACTTCTCCCTAAGGCGAACAAAAGGGTATCCGCAGGACGCCTGCCCCACTCTCGCCAAGACTCAGTACAATTCCAGTTTAAGCTTATTACCAATAATAACTAATAAGACAAGACGAAATAAGAAAGAGAAGTCGTTTCCATCCATAAATATTCAATCTTACAGCACAAGTTCAAAATACATCCACTTTCCAAAATATACAACTTTCCAAAAGATGTCTAGACAAAACATTTTAAAATTCTAGCCAAAAGAGCCATCAAGTAGGCATTTCCAGAATCCCCTTTCAGTTCAACTCCCGTTAAGGAAAACAAATCTAACGGGGTGAGCGGATGCTTGTGAGGCCAAGAAAACATGCAAAACACATAGTTCAAGTAACAACGGCATTTAAGCAAGAATTAAAGCTATAACATTCAAGCAATTCACAAATTTTCAATTAAACACATTCAATGAGGATACAGAAGCTCTTAGGAGCTAAATTTCACTTGCTTCGCCAAACCTCAATCGAATACCTTCCCGCGATGACACTCCGTCAACCGGGTCGGCATTTAATTCTGTAGAATTCTACTTAACGTTAATTCCGTCCACCATACACCACATCGGGCCTGAACATCAATAAAAGGCACTACTACGCGAGTAGGCCAAGCAAGATCTCTCAATAGATCAACCTTACAGGTATCTCATGGTTTACCAAGCTCCTCAACCAAGCCCTTGCTGGCTCGAGTCGCAAGGTCGGCCAATTGAGATTTGGGTGTCCCCATAGTTTAGTTATAAGTCGAAGAGATTCACTCCAATGACATGCAAGCAGTTTAGTTATAAGTTGAGAAGATTCATTCCAACGACATGCAAGCAGTTCAGTTACAAGCAGTTCAATTCAGTTGTTCAATCAGTTAAAAGAGAACGAGTGCAATAAAGTACGCACTCGACTCAACAATCATAAACCATTCAGCCCATAGGAAGCAATTCATATAATCGCAACAAATCATGCACTTGACACTCACCAATCAAAATAAGGAGTAAGTACTCAAACAACTTTTAGGTGTCCGCTTCGAGTTGCTCTTGAAGGTCCCCTTGAGCGCCTGAGCAAATAATAATTGACTATCACACACTATTACTTATAAACCCCTTGGTTAACAAGAAAGATTGTACACTTGTATAATACTAAGAAAATATCATGAAAGGGAGCCTTAATTACTCGTAAATCGAGACTCAAAAGTGGGGTTTAATAACACAAGGAAAACTGATTTCTTTCATGAAATCAAGTTTAAAATGGTCAATCAATCTTAAAGGATAGGGAAGAGTTTTTCCAAAAACTCATTTCCCATCGAGTCAGAAAATTTTAGTTTTGCACATCAAACTTAGAAAAATCAGAACTTGCACTCAGTAGATCCAAAATTAGAAAACTTTATACCGTTGGAATCTTGGTTCAAAGTAAAAGTTCTGAGAAGACACTTTTCCAAGATTCTAAATGGAACACATTCAAATTTCAGCTCAAAGTGGCTGACTTGAGCATACAAGACAGTTTCGATCATGTTTTTCGGCAAACTTTGAAAATTCGGCAAAATTCACAAAAAGTGAACTAGCCTCTGAAATTTGTAACACAATAAAAATTTCAATCAAGTTTTCAAACACAACAAACAGAACTAAATTCAAATTTTTGAGCGTCAAGATATAGTAGCTCAAATTTGGTAAATTTTCACTACTAAACAGTGAATTTTCTAGATTTGAAAGTAAACTTTGGGACATCATTTGGGTATCAAAATGATCTTATAATGACACCAAATTTGGTACAATTAAAGTTCCATATGAGAGATATTCCCCTGTCAAATTTCATGTAAGAACTCGTACGGAAAGGTAGTTAACAAAACTACCAAAGTTCAAGAAATTTCCAAGACAAATCTATCTTCTTGTTTTCTTTCCCTTTTCAAACACTTTGCACCATGAAACCAATCTCATTTTTGGTTCATTTGTGAAACCAAGGTCCATGAAAAATTTTATAAGTAATTGATAGTCGGTTGACATCAAAATTTCAAAATAAAACATCTCACAAACAACTAAACCAGTCGTCCAGCAAAAAAAAAAGGGTTTTCCAGTTTTGTCGCAGTTTAGAAATTGAACCATATCTCACTCAATGCAACTTGGAATTATGAATGGTTGGTGGCGTAGAAAACTAGAATCATAAGGCTACATTTCATTAGAATAAATAATTTTCAAAATCAATTCATAAGTGATAGAAAATAGAGCCACAAAATGCAGCATCTACCTTTCTCTCGGATAGGCCATCAAAACAGGGTTGTAACTTTGCTGACTCACCACGGCTCACTCATTTCGAACTAGAAAGTGCATTTTATACCGTTGTAAAGCTACAAATGTCTAGTTTCAAATGCCACAAATGGCACTCAATTTTGACATCTTTATAAAGATATATGTTCAATCAAAGGGACACTGTTCAAGCTGCCAGAACACATTTTCCAGGTTTCTTCACATTTTGAAATTTCAAGTTTTACTCAACTAATTCAAATGATTTTTGGTAGAAACTTTATACACATCATATACAACATATATACATCAGTTTCACAGTCATTTGAGCATCAAAATTTTGAAATAAAGGCACAACAAAAATAGGGCAGATTTCGGCCAGCATCCATGCGCAATTTTTCCTTCATCTTTCCTTCATTTTCTATCCATAATCAACTCATCTAAACACATAACAACCACAATCAAGCATTTACACCTCAAGCCTGCTACCTAGAGGTCACCATAAGACCGCTAGCCTAACATTTAAGAGCAACAAAAATAAATTCCTCAAGTCCTCTAGCCTAATCCATGTGTAGGGTTCAAACCCTTGCAATTGAAGCTCCAACTTTGAAGAAAAATGGAAAGATTGTGAGACCCTGAAAATTCACTTGTCTTTATAACCCTTATGTTAACTCACTTGCCTTTGATTCTTGGCTGCTTTAATGGTTGAATTTGAGCCAAGGAAGTGAATTTTGTTAAGAAAAGATTCATAATCTCAAGCTTTTAGAAAATCTAGAAATTTTCACAAGAGGCCCTGCACAGTTTTGGGAAATTTGCTATAAATTCGTATAGAAAAGTCGAAATTTAGTTCCATTTGTTGTGTTTGAAACTAGACTCATAGGGTTTCCTACAATGTAAAATTCAGAGTTTGATTCAATCTCTATAAATTCCAGAAAATTGGCAAAGTTGACTGAAAATTCTGCCCTGCACAAGTAAACATAGGAATGTTATAGTAGTTTATGGCTCAATTTGGACCAACTTATGAACTAAATTTCTTTGAGATGTCTTCTAAAGATTCTTAGTATTTGAAGTCTAGTTTTTAACAAGCCAAGTTGTATGAATATTTTATATTTATAACTCAAGTTATGATTTTTCTAAAGGAAGGACATAAGTTAGGGTTTTTGCGCATACTAGGGTTTTGGTGTGTGTTTTTGTGAGCATTTTGGTAGTGTGATTGTGAGGACTTGTAAAATCCCTCATATTTTCTTAAATTCCCTTTTATTTGGAATTTGTTACTTTACAATAGCTTTACTACTCAATAACTCCCTCAATAGTTGTAATGAATAAGAGATTTAAGAGTTTTACCCTCAGTTTTATAGTTCAGGTAAATTAGGGTTTTTACGTCTTTCGGTAGTGTGAGTAATCGGTACAGAGCGTGTACTAAATTTGGTGGTTAAGAGTGATTTTTAGATAAGAAAAAGTGTGTGATTAAAAGTGTTAATAATAAGTGAGTGAATCATAAGTAAAAACACAAGTATGCGCGAGTTAAAGAAAAACGACTCGAACAGATGTGCACCGTTTGTTACCGAATGAGTGCACCACTTGAACACTACTGTATTATCTTGATCTCCTTGCTATTAATTGAGCAAAATCAGCCCTAAATATCTCCTTAAACCAACCGAAATTATTGACCAAAATAAGAGAGAGAAAGCAAATTTTGAGATTTCATCTTGGAGTGACAAGTGGCAACCATCCAATGGTTGTTTGACCAAGCAATTTTCTTTTCTTCTTATCTTCCTCTTGGCTCCATTTTCTTCATTTCTTTACCTTTTCGGCAGAAATTTATGGAGGGAGGAAAAACAAGAGAGCAAAGTTCATCTTCAACTCCAATTTCATGCTTGAATCTTGAGTTTTAACCAACCAAATTTCAAACCACTCCATAAAGTGCTAACTAAGGGAGATTCCAAGGTTTTGGTGGAGTGATTTGGGAAGAGAAAGGTCTTGGCAGCCCCTTTTCATAGGGTTTAAGGTAACCTTGGCTAGCAACATTCTTCTACTTCAAATATGTGCAAACTAGTAGTTTAAGATTTCAAATTTTGGTAGCTTTGTGAGAAAATTTCATGGGTTGAAGTAATATTGTGGTAATTTTCAGTTTTATGATGAATTTTCTGCCTTTATATGATGCTTAGTGATTGGACATGGTTTAATAACTTTGCCATGTGTAATATTAAGGAATTATATGCTAGTTTGACTTATCTAAGGAATTTCCAGCTTATGTGCACAAATTCTAGCTTTAAGGATTGAAACTGCCTGTTCTGACCAGCTTCATTCATCCATGTTAGAGGCCAAATTAAGCTTATGTTATAATGAAAGTTGTAGAAAATGATGTTATATAGCTGCATATAAAATTTCAGCTCAATCCGATCATTGTAGTGTGTGAAATGACAAAAATACCCTTGACTGCCAAATGTATAGTTTTTCGGACAGTTTTGAGATTACACAATTCTGGCTTCGTTTTCACTTTGATCCATATCAAATCAGCCTTTGGATAAAACAAGAAAATTTTAGCCCCATGTTTCAGCTTTCCAGCGCATCTGAAAACGCCTCAATCGGAATTGTGTAGTTTGAGTTATTACCGTTTGAATCTAGTGCTGATAACTAGACTGACCATGAACTTCTAGTTCTATAATCTGCAAATTCGACCTCGATAAACTATGAACTGGGTTGAGTTATCTTCATAAAAGTTGTAACCCTTTGTCTTAGTTTTGAAACGGTATAAATTTTACCCCAATCTGAGAAATGTAGCTCCAGTTGTGACCAAAATGCTATAAGATGTCAAATCTGCTATTTAGCATTTGTCTTCAAAACTGATTTCCAATTATCTTATTCGACTTGTGTTGTAATTGAATGATGTTGGAGCCTATTGAAGGGCTATGCTGGTAACATTACTTGTGTGTGATTGTGGGACTGAATTGAAAAAAATAATGAAGCCATAAATGGTTGGAAAATAGGTAAACACAAAGGGCATGCTGCTCAAATTTTCATTCGAGAGTTAGGCATATGTACCTGCGACTTGAGTGACGATTTGAGGTCAAGTTGGACTTGAATTGCCTATGATATTCGAGTTTTCTTTAGTCAGGGTATATAAGCTAAAATTGTTTGGAACTCATACCCTTGAAAAGTGAAAGTAGCGACCCTTTCAAAATACGATTTTCCGGGTCTTTGATACCAAGTGTAACTTCTAAAGTCGAAACCACTTCTTGATCATAACTAAACGAGCAAGCATGAATTTTTCAGAATTTGTTAAGTATCTTGAATACTATTTAAACGAGTTGCATTTACTTGATTTTCTTGAAATGAAACTCCTATGTTTCGAACTCTAGAGAGTTTTACATTCGTAAATGATATTTTATTGCAGATTTGAACTCCAACCAAGGAGTTGGAGCTGAACATGATTTTTGAGAGGCACTAGACCTTGGGTGAGTGCTTCCAAATACCTGATTGAATTGGACACTTGTTTTCAATACTTGACCAATGTGATCGAATGATATGTGATTGGTATGATCGGGTAAGGGTGTACTTTATCGCACTTGCCCTAAGGCGATATGTACTCATTTACTGTTGCAATTGACTCGATATACTTGTGCGTGACTTGTAAGTACTAAGCGGCAATATGTACCACACTCGACCCGAGTGGGAGGTACCTCTCATTCCTGTCTCCATACTTTTATCTTGATTTAGTCGATTGGAGATGTTATCTCATCAAATTCTTGGGAACCCAAACCCCACTGGCTAGTTAATCGAGTCGAGCTGGCAAGGGATTGATCGATTAGATAACGAACCATGCGTATCTAGTGTTGTCGAGTGGAGTGTTATCTCCTCGACTAATGGGTATACTTGAGTATTACCACCAGTGTTTATCATGGAGTTCGGGCCCGGTAAGGGGTTTTGTTGGTGGATGGAGATTGGAGTTAAGTGATGTACTACTGGACTAGTTACTTTACTTGAAAGTTGACAAAGTGTCAACTAATACTTAATCAAACTCTGGTGAAGAAATGGGAATTTTGCTCCTGAGAGCTATTTGTATCCTTATACATTGATTGTTATTCGAATCGTTATTGTTCTTTTGGAAAACAAAAAAAGTTTTCACTCGCTCATTTTGACATTTGCTATTTGAAGTGTTATTGCTCACTTTCATGAACTTGTTATCCTCGCTATTTTGCTACGTGATATTTGTACTTTTCAATAATGGTCAACTTGCTATTTGGAACCTCACTGTGCTTTTAGCTCATTTTATGTCATTTGTTTTCCTTACAGGGGGTACAAGCGAGACGTGAGACTGGTACAGGCTAGCGTAGTCTAATAGTTTTGAATTTTGTGATTGTACTCGCGCTAGTGCTCGATTAGGACTGAATATATCTGAATCTCATATCTTTTGATATATTTGGGATTGTACGAATGTTTGAAAAAAAAATGAATGTACATGTATGTTCCAAGTTTGGGAACTGTTATTTCCTTTACTCTTGAGGTTGTAACCTATTTTATTTGAAGTGAGTAAGTGAATCCTGGCGAGAGCTGGGCAGGCGGTCCACTAAACCCTGGGGTACGCCTTAGGGGAAGGTGGGGTCGTCACAAAGATTAGAGGAGATAATGGACTTGAGCTCTTGAAAAACCAGAAATTTATCACTACAAAAGCTCCAAGAAAACCGTAAGATGTAGCCTTTCACCAAGCTAGAGTTGCTCTCCAAGTGATATGTAAGTTGTGTGAAAAATTTGAGGTGAAATGGTAGCAAGAATTGGAGTGAAATTTGGTGAGCTTTCTTCCTTCTTCCCTTGAGAGTTTCAACCGGCTATGGAGGTGAGGAGAGAGAGTGTGGCTGATGAATGAAGCTTCTTGGAGAAGCTTGAGTGATTTGTGCTTAAAATTTGAGCAAAAGTCAACTATGAATAGAACTCACGCGCGAGGGTTTCGTATCCGTTTTCTCTCAGGTTGCACTAAACCTCCAATGTAATTCCTTTAACACTATAATTATTCACTCTTAGTAGTCTAGAATAAATTTCTTAAATCTCCATTGGGTCGGTTTGACGCGAAAAATGCGAACTTTCGATTCGCGCGCGATAAAATGAAACTTAAAAGAAATTTTCGCAATGATAATATAAGTAACTAATATTAGGGTAAATAATCATAAAAATAACTATTTTAGAAATAAAAACATGAATCCTCATAATTTCGGCTTCTTGA
This sequence comes from Coffea arabica, assembly GCF_036785885.1. Taxonomy (NCBI): domain Eukaryota; kingdom Viridiplantae; phylum Streptophyta; class Magnoliopsida; order Gentianales; family Rubiaceae; genus Coffea; species Coffea arabica. The sequence continues at coordinate 43,166,649 of NC_092320.1, read as the reverse complement.
AAACTAATTTTGGCTGAATATTTTAGCGATTAAATTGACAATTAAAACCCTAACTAATGCTACTAATCAAACGACACAACTTCTAAGGGAATAACTTAACTAAATTGATTTGCTTCTAACTCTTCATGTGTTTGAATGGGGATTTGGTCTTCATGCTCTCATCAGTTAAACAATTAACAGCTCCCAGAGTAATTATGTCGAATGTTATAAAGTACACAGTCGCCTTTTTATCAGTGAATAATGATAAGTTTAAGTCTCAATCAAATACACTTAGCAATTTCCAACAATTCACCAAATAGCAAGCAACAACCAGACTTTAACGTTAATTATAAATACAGACAAGGAACACTCACTAACTTAGAGAGAAAATTACACTCCATCCTCAAGGTTACCTGTGAGGACCCGAAATTCTTTTTTACTGGTTTGTCTATTTATTTATTTGCCCCAATTAAATTATTTCATTCATTTTAATTGCATCTACATTGTACATTGCCGCATTTTATATTTTTAACACGTTTGCTCTTAAACTTAATTTTTCTGTCACCCAGGTAGTGAAAATTTGAGAAAGCACGCTTTTCAAGGCAATATTTGGTTTGAGACTGCAGTGGTCTTGGAGAGTTAAGGATGATCAATTGTAGACTAGCAAAGTTAATTGAGGGATTAGAGGTGAGTGATTTGAGTTAAACTCAATTAGGAGTATTACTGGACCACTATTCAAATGTTGACTTTTGCACCACCAAAAGTAGATTTATGTCACTTTTCTCGTTCACTATATCACTTCACAAAATCACACAACACCCTCTCTCTTCCTTTCCCTCTTGGCCGAAACTTCTCCCTCCCCCTTGGCCAAGAAAAATTTCATCTTCTTCCTCTCAATCTTACCCACTAATCTTGTTCCCAACCATGCTCACACCTTGGATTATCTTCAAGCTTGGTAGAAGACTTGGTGGAGGGAAGATTCTTGGAGGTTTAGTGCTTGGTTTCTTGAGGTTTTACTTGCTACCCTTGGAAGAAGGTAACCTCTCCAAACTCCAATCTTTCTTTCATCCATTAATTAAATTTTAGCTAGATACACTTGGGGTTGTTGAAGGGTTCTATGAACCTTGACATTAGGTAGCATGCCTTGAGGATTTCCTTGCTTTCTTGACTTGCTCTTAGGAAGATGCCTTGAGGGTTGAAATGCTTGATTTGGTTGGATGATCATGTAATATAGCATGAATTCTTGGCTTTCTTGATGGCTTAATTTTACCTCTTTTATAGCTTGCAAGATTAGGGTTTTGTTGGTTAACAATGGACTTGCTTTGTTGGTTGTTTTGGTGGAATGAAAAGTGCGTTATAATGCTTGAATCTTGGTGGAAAAATTTCACTTTTGAACCCCCTCTTTGGATGAAAATAGTGCTAAAAATTTCTGGTTTTAGCGACCTCCTTTGTAGCTTAAAATCCTAGCCAAAAACTGGTTTTGGTGAAGCCTCCTTGGCCGAGATTCAAGGCTGACAATTTTTTTGAGCCATTATTTTGGTTCGAATTGGTAGCAAAAATTTCAGGTTTTAAAGTATCTTGTTGGCCGAGACTTTGAGGACAAAGTTTCAGGTTTTGGAGCTTCATTTTAACCCCAACCATGTAAAAAAAATTTCTGGTTTTAAAAGCCCCAATTTAGCTCCAACTTGGAGCTAAAAAATTCTGGTTTTGAGGCCATACTCATGGCCGAAAGTTTCAGCAGAAAATTTCAGTTTTGGAGCCTCTTCTTGAGCTAAAATCTTGCCAAAATGATGGCCTTAGATGCATCTTGATCGGACCAATTAAGATGGCTTTAAACGAAAGGAAAAGAGAAAGGTTTCACAAGTAGTTTGCTGGAAATTTCGTGTTTCAAGTTTCAAAAACCAGCTTGTAGAAAACTGTTGTATCTTAGTGTAGAAAAATCCAAATTGAGTTCCGTTTATTGTGTTTGAAACTAGACTTGAATTTATTTCAATGGTATAAATTTCAGGGGCTAGTTTGATTCCTATAAATTTTGATGAATTTTCAAAGTTCACTGAAATTCAAGACTATTTTGCCCTGTTTTTGCTGAAGCAACAATTTGGAACTAAAATTTGACTGGTTTTTTTATTTGAATCTAGTACAAGTATAAGATTTGCAATTTTTGGACTTATAGAACTCAAGTTATGATTTTTCAACTAACGTTACCAAAACTGGAATTTTACTTATAAAGTGACAAAAGCTCAAAAGTGGTTTGGAAACATTTTCTGGATTCAAACCTAACCTTTTTTATTATTTGCACACCATTTCAAACTTGGGAAACGGATTTCACCGAGCACATGAGATTTCTCTTGACTTGGATCAGAAAACTTGATTGTTTGGAAGTTGGCCAAGCTTCAAGCGAAACTAGTTTGTTTCCTTTGGCTCCGAAATAAGATTTTTCACCTCCTAGTCTTATGCTCTCGGTTTACGTGAAAATGGACCATAAATTGAGCGTTTTAGCTAGAGTAATTCTTGAGGAATTTCACTAGCTTCACATTTGAAACTAGGAGCTTTTAGCTCCAATATTTACTATGAAATAAGTGATATTTTTGGTGGATTTTGACTTCATTAGTTTAAAAAACATGAATGCTCTCTTATATTCTAAAACTTGGGTATAGGGTTAGAAATTTTAAGATATGAAAATATATTATTCCTTCCTTGATTTTCATGCCAAAAATTAAGCGTGGTACTCCTATGTTGAAATCGAAAGTTCTTGCCATGACTTGACTCAAAAATGGAACTTTGAGTCCTTCTTGAGTATTATTTCAGTGATGAAGTGAGAAAGTTTCTCTATTAATTTGACTTGAGCTTGAGGCTCTTAAGTGAGGGTAGCAAGGGAATTTTTTTATTTATTAGCCTTGGTCGAATACCTAGGTAATCGTGATTGTGCATGTCTCAGGTGGTCACGTGGACATCGAGGAACTCGTTTGACTTCTTGCTTTTGCTCTAACTTTGCTCTTGTCTTTGGTGAGTGTCAAGTGCATGCTTCATGCTACCTTGATTGAAATGATACTTGTACAAGTGCTATGTGATTCTTATGATTGGTAAACTTGTCGAGGCAAGAGTGTACTTTATCATCCTCGTCCTCTCCCTCTTGATTACTCGCTACTTGTTATATGAATATGTATGACTTGCACTTGTACTCGAACATGCTTTTAACTCGTGAGCACTAAGTGGAACCATGTACCATACCCTATTCGGGTGGGAGGTACCTCTCATCCCGATTTAGTGCTATGATCGATTTTAAGTCGATTGGAGCGTTGTCTCATCGACCAATCATACCTGTAGGGATGCCCCAACCCAGATTACTCGCTACTTGTTATATGAATATGTATGACTTGCACTTGTACTCGAACATGCTTTTAACTGTGAACACTGAGCGGCAGCATGTACCACACCCTATTCGGGTGGGAGGTACCTCACATCCCAACTCAGTGATATGATCGATTTTAAGTCGATTAGAGCGTTGTCTCATCGACCAATCATACTGTGGGGATACCCAACCCATTGGCTAACCTCGTAACTCGAGCCGGCAAGGGCTTGGTCTAGAAGATTGGTGAACCATGAGAAATTTTTTAGTTTGATCTTTTGAGATCTTGCTTGGTATGCTCGACTAGTATTGCCACCTCATGTTTGTTTGGTTCCAGATCCAAGAGGGTGAAATGGTGGATGGAGGAAGTAAGTGAAGCCCTACGGATATGTTGCTGCTTGAGTTGACGGAGGGTCAACCAAAGATGGCTTGAACCGGCCGTGACGTGGGAATAGCTCCTAAAAGCTCCTGTATCCTTTCTACTTGTGTTTTACGTCCTACTTGCTCACTTATATGAAATTCATGTAAAGTCGCTTTTGAATGTGCTATTTGATTGGTTCATGCTAGTTGCTTGTTTGCTTGATTTTCTTGGCCTCACTGAGTATTGGCTCACCCTAAGTTATTATTCCTTAACAGGTTTTGGAAGTGGAAGTTGGGAACTCTAGACTAGCGGTTTTTGGTGGAAGCTAGTAAACCTTTGGTATGATATTTGAGACATTGAAGGGTAAACTTTATTATATTTGGGTTTTGGATTGTAATAGTGGAGGTAGCCTTAGAAGATTTTGGCTTGTATATTTGAAGTATTCCTTAAATTCTAAGTCTATGGTTGACTTGTGGGTCTCTATTAAGCTAGAATGAGTGCGTGAGTCCTGACGAGAGTTGGGTAGGTGCCCTGCTGACACCCTAGGGCGAGCCCTAGGGAGAGATGGGGGCTTCACATTACTCTTTTGCCCAATATCGACTCTTGAGACAAATTATAAACACCAAAATTATTTAGTTACTTATTTGGTATAAAACTTAGGATAAAGTTTTGTCTCAAGTTTAGAAGGATAAAGTTTGCTAAGATATAACTTCTCACATGCATGTTAAATTTTCTTCATTGAAATGTAATAAGATCATAAGCTCCAAGTTCCTTCAAAATCACAAATTTCTTACTTTAATTCAACTATTTTCTTCATGCATGTCAAGATAAATAAGGTAAATATCACAGGAAGTTGATGAGCAACCCTAGGGGAAGACCCTCCTAGAACCTCCCAACCTTGTAATTATCAGAGTTGGACCTTTTCTCCCAATGGAAATTGAACTCGATTGTTCTCATGAACTCAAGACCTCTGACACACAAAGGCAATCAGCAACCTTAAGCAAATAAAGATGGATGAAGAGACACCACGATTAGGGAACAAACTAATCGATAAAGTCAGATTTGAATCCTAAGCAATGAACTCAAGAATTCAAGAGTAAGTTCGATTAAGAACTTGAAAGGAAAATTCCTCACGATTTCTGGTTGTAAAATATTCTGTGCGGACTGATACAAGAGATGCCTTTTTATAGGCTAAAACTAGGGCAAACTCCGGCCCACATAAACCTGAAAGAAATTCGGTCCGCATAAAGAGCTTAAAGAGTCAGCTCTTTAAGGCTTTCCGATAAGGCCCAATAAGTAATAAAATACTTAACGCCTAACAACTACTAACTAAACTAACAAGTATGAGATCATTCCTTCACTTCAAACGTACAAGTGAACAAAGTAACGTCATGGTCCATCAAATCTTCAAACCTAGCTTGCTCCTTGCTTGTATGGTGAATGATCAAGGCTTGTAAAGCTTCCTTCACCTTCTTGGATCTTGATCTTGTCATCGGACCGTCAATGTTATCCTTGACCCAAGGTTGAAGTGGTTGCGCACCCGTATCCGTATCATTCCCTCCCTCCTCGAAAGGATTCGTCCTCGAATCTTCAAAGTCTGTATCAAAGTCAAAAGGAGATAGGTCAGACACATTAAAAGATGCGCTTATGCCATACTCACTTGGAAGTTCCAATTTGTATGCATTGTTGTTGATCCTCTCTAGTACTCGAAAAGGTCCGTCGCCTCTTGGATGTAACTTGGTCCGTCGAGATGCTGGAAATCTTTCCTTCCTCATGTGTACCCAAACCCAATCACCGGGTTCGAATACAACATGTTTTCTCCCCTTATTTGCATGTTGTGCATATTGCGCATTTTTCTTCTCAATTTGAGCTCGAACTCTCTCATGCAAGGTCCGAACAGCTTCTGCCTTTTTGACACCATCTGCGCTTAAACACTCATTAACAGGAATAGGTGATAAATCTAGAGGGGTTAGCGGCTGAAACCCATAAACAATTTCAAAAGGGGAATGATTGGTAGTAGAATGAGTGGTTCGGTTATATGCAAACTCGGCAATAGGCAAACATTCTTCCCACTTCTTCAAGTTCTTTTGAACAATGGCTCGAAGTAGAGCACCAAGGGTTCGATTGGTTACCTCAGTCTGACCATCCGTTTGGGGATGACTAGAAGTAGAAAACAGCAACTTAGTTCCCAACTTTCCCCAAAGTGATTTCCAGAAATAGCTTAAGAATTTCACATCTCTATCACTTACAATGGTACGCGGTACTCCATGCAATCTAACCACATCCTTGAAGAATAAATCAGCAACATGGCGCGCATCATTTGTTTTCCTACAAGGGATAAAATGAGCCATTTTAGAAAATCTATCCACTACAACAAAGATACTATCCATACCTGTAGAAGATCTTGGTAAACCAAGCACAAAATCCATGGATATGTCTGTCCAAGGAGCATGAGGTACGGGTAGAGGAGTATACAATCCATGAGGGTTACTCCTTGACTTTGCCTGCTTACACTTTAAACACTTATCACAAATGTTAGCAATGTCACGCCTCATTTTAGGCCAATAGAAATGCTCATGCAAAATGTCAAGAGTTTTATCAATACCGAAATGCCCCATCAACCCTCCGCCATGGGCTTCTCTAACAAGTAATTCCCTAAGTGAACAGTTGGGAATACATAGGCGATTTTCTTTGAACAAGAAGCCTTCATGCCTATAAAACTTTTGAAATGCAGCATGTTCACAAGCTTGAAACACATTAGAAAAATCAGCATCATGTGCATACAAGTCTTTAATGTGCTCAAAACCAAGTAACTTAGTGCTCAGGTTAGTGATCAAAATATACCTTCTAGACAAAGCATCCGCAACGACATTATCTTTTCCCTTCTTATACTTAATGATATATGGAAAGGAATCAATAAATGCAATCCATTTTGCATGTCTTTTATGCAACTTACCCTGCCCCTTAAGGAATTTAATTGATTCATGATCAGTATGTATCACAAATTCCTTAGGCATAAGATAATGCTGCCACACTTCAAGAGCACGCACAACAGCATACAATTCTTTATCATAAGTAGGGTAATTAAGAGCTCCCCCACTCAATTTCTCACTGAAATATGCCAAGGGCCTATTATTTTGATGTAAAACAGCCCCTATGCCGATCCCACTAGCATCACATTCAACTTCAAACATCAAATCAAAATTAGGCAGAGCAAGAATAGGTGCTGAAGTTAACAAATTTTTAAGCTTATTAAACGACTCTTCTTGCTCTTTTCCCCATTGAAACCCCACATTCTTTTTAACTATCTCATTCAAAGGTGCTGCAATAGTGCTAAAGTCTTTAACAAATCTCCTATAGAAGCTTGCAAGACCATGAAAGGACCTTACCTGAGACACATTGGTTGGAGTCGGCCACTCCATGATGGCCTTTACCTTGGCGGGATCAACACTTATGCCATTTGCTCCAACAATATAACCAAGAAAGTTAACCTCAGAAGTGCAAAAGACACATTTTTCCATGTTAGCAAATAGCCTATTTTCACGCAAGGCACTTAAAACAAGTCGCAAATGCTCAACATGCTCTTCTAAAGACTTGCTAAAGATCAGTATATCATCAAAATAAACAACAACGAACTTCCCAAGAAAATGCCTTAAAACATGGTTCATTAATCTCATGAAAGTACTTGGAGCGTTTGTTAAGCCAAAAGGCATCACAAGCCACTCATAAAGACCATACTTTGTTTTGAAAGCAGTTTTCCATTCGTCACCTTCCTTTATCCTTATTTGATGATACCCAGATCTTAAATCAATTTTAGTGAAAATAATTGCCCCATGCAATTCTTCTAACATATCGTCTAACCTAGGAATGGGATGACGATACTTAACAGTAATTTTATTAATTGCACGACAATCTGTACACATTCTCCAAGTCCCTTCTTTCTTAGGTACTAAAATGACTGGAACCGCACAAGGACTAAGAGATTCACGAACCTGGTCCTTTTCAAGGAGGGAATCGACTTGCCTTTGGATTTCCTTTGTTTCCTCCGGATTTGCTCTATAGGCTGGTCGATTTGGTAGAACTGCTCCAGGAACAAAGTCGATTTGATGTTCAATACCTCGAATTGGAGGTAATCCTTTCGGTAGTTCCTCCGGAAACACATCCTTGAATTCCTGCAAAAGAGAGTAGATTGCACTAGGAAGAGAATCGGTTATGCCTAGTGTGTAAAAAGAAGAATAATCAGCTTCCCTGTACAGAAGTACTATGAGAAGACTTTGTGCATTCAAAGCCATATCTACCTCACGCACACTTGCATAGAAATTCCTTTTTTTCACTTTCAAGCTCTCGGCTTCACTGAGTTTTTTTCCACTCGAATTTCCTTTTTCACTCAACTCGGCCTCTACTTTCTTTTTCCCCTCATTCTCTCTCTCATTCGGCTTTTTCTTTGTTTCTTTCGATTGCCTTTTCTCTCTCTCTTTTCTTAAATGCAATTGTTCTTCATACACTTGTGTAGGTGTCAATGGTGAAAGAGTGATTTTGAGGTTGTCCATAATGAACTTATACTTATTGGTAAGTCCAATATGATCAGCCTGTCTATCATACTCCCAAGGACGCCCTAACAAGACATGACTAGCTTGCATAGGAATTATATCACATAAAACGTGGTCCTTGTATCGACCAATAGAAAAAGCAATTAAAGCTTGTTTGGTCACCTTGACTTCCCCCCCATCATTTAACCAAGATAGTCTATAGGGTTTAGGATGGTAAGTCCATGGAAGGTGTTTTTGCTCAACAAAGTCAGCAGCTACGCAATTAGTACAAGAGCCACTATCAATGATCATGAGACATACCTCATCTCCAATTTTGCATCTCGTATGAAAAATGTTGGTCCGTTGGAGATCATCTTCTTGAGCTTGTGCATTTAGCACTCTCATAGTCACCATAGTTCGAGCCACGGGGTCCTCTTCTATTTCAACCAGGTCATCATCCTTCCCCTCTTCTTCAAGCGGTGGCATGTCCGCATATTCCTCCTCCCCTTCGCTTTGCCACATTCCCTCTTCATTCATATACATGATGCTTCGGTTAGGGCATTGAGCCATGAGGTGGCCAATTCCCTTGCATTTGAAACATGCCTTTGGCTGGTTGGTAGATGTATTTGCTCCTGGAAGAGTTGGCCGCGGGGTTGGTTTAGAAGAAGTTGCACTCGGATGGGACGGTTGTTCCATCCGCTTGTTTTCCCTCTCTCTATTACCTTGCCTTGGCCAAACATTGGTTGTTGGCAATTGATTTCTTTTCCAAGGAGTGGAAGAGGATGTAGTGGTTCGGCCACTAGAGTTCTTTAGAGGTAAGGCTTGTTTTTCCACCTTTTCTGCATAAGACACCATTTGTTGAAGTTCAAAGTGGTCTTGAAGCTCAACCTTCTTCCTAATTTCAGGATTTAATCCATTAAGGAACCTCGCCATGGTTGCTTCCGGATCCTCTTGGACATTGGCCCTTATCATCGCTACCTCCATTTGTTTGTGGTACTCATCAACCGAATTAGAACCTTGAGTGAGTCGTTGGAGCCGATTGTACAAGTCCGTGGTATAATGGAAGGGTACAAATCGTTTCCTCATCACTTGCTTCATTTCAGCCCAAGTGTCAATTGATGGTTCCCTATTTCTCCTCCTTATGGCACATACTTGCTCCCACCAAATGGATGCATAATCTTCAAATTCAATAGCCGCAAGTTTCACCTTTTTCTCTTCAGAGTAGTTGTGGACCTCAAACACTTGCTCAACTCGCCTAACCCAATCCAAGTAAGCTTCAGGATCATTTTTCCCATGAAAGGTAGGCATCTTGGTCTTGATGGACCCAAGATTGTCATCGATTCTCCTAGGTCGGTCTCGACCTTCCCTTGCTCCTCTTTGGCTTTTCCTTGATCGAATCGAGGTGTTAGAATGATATCCCTCATCATCCGCATCATGATCAGCACTCTGAACACTCGAAGCCCTATTGTATGTATCTCCAGTACCTCGCATCTCAATGGCAGCCAGCCTGTCGGATATTTGTGTCATCACAACTTCCTGTCTCTCCGCTTGTTTTTGAAGAGCTTGGAGCACCAGTTTGAGTGACATGTCAGTCTCAGACGGCTCAGGCATGTTCCCCTCTTGAGACATGTTGTCAAACCTGCAAAACAAATGTATCCTAGTCTACCTTGCAAAGCACTCGTGTATCACTCAAGAAAACACACTCACTCTCAATTTTCCTTTTCGAAGTTCTTAAAACAACTCAACTCTCAAAATTTCCAGAATTAATTACCCTATAAGTAATAAGACACAAAGCAGAATTTTTTTACGAATCCTAGAAAACAAAAACTCTACCTGAAGCTAGAACTGGTTTTTTTTTTTTTTTTTGAGCTGTTGCTTTGCTGAGTTTCTGGTCAGTATTTGGATGGTAAATGGTGTTTGTGGCGGTTTAGGTTTGGTTTTGGAAACTGATTTGGGGTGTTTGGGGTTGGTTAGGTCGTTTGGGATCTTTGGAATTCAATCAAGATTGGAACTCAAGAGTTGGAAAACCAATCAAGATTAGGAAACTCAAGTTTTGGGAAACCAATCAAGATTTGGAGACTATTCAAGAATTGGAAACCAATCAAGAATTGGAAACTCAAGATTTGAGATACTTGATTTCCTTTGTGTGAGAGCCGATTCCTTCTCTTCTTTGTTTTTTTTTTTTTTTTTTTTTTTTGCTTCGGCTCTTCAAGGAACACAAATTCAGGTGACACCAACAAGTTCAAGAAAAACGGATGAAAGGTTATGCAAATTTCAAGAAGACCCTAGTTCTTGATTTATTGTTCAAGAACCTTCAAAACAAGACTTGGTGGTCCAAGAACTTCAAGAATTTGTTCAAGAAGCTCAAGAACTTCCCCAAATTACGTTGTGGTGTTTAGGGTTTGCAAGAACAACAACCAATACTCAAGGAATAGGCAAAACAGAATTTCAGCAATACTCAAAAGAAAAAATTCCAGCAATACTCTAGCAACTTGGACACTAAAAACAATATAAGGTACGTGACTCTTTTTTCTTTTTTTTTTTTGTCTTTAAACCCTAACAATCCAAACAAAAGTATAACAGACTCAAGAACAAAAGTTGGACAGAAAACACAAAAAGACAATACCCAAACAGTTTTTTTTTCTCGGATGAACAGTAACGTGAACAGTACGCTACAGTAACGATGAACAGTATTTCGGAACAGTAACGATGAACAGTAATCGCTACAGTTTTTTTTTTTTTTTTTTGACAAAAGACACAAACTAATAAGATATGAACAACTTCAATTGAAAGAGAATTAACCTGATGCTCTGATTACCAACTGATGAGCAACCCTAGGGGAAGACCCTCCTAGAACCTCCCAACCTTGTAATTATCAGAGTTGGACCTTTTCTCCCAATGGAAATTGAACTCGATTGTTCTCATGAACTCAAGACCTCTGACACACAAAGGCAATCAGCAACCTTAAGCAAATAAAGATGGATGAAGAGACACCACGATTAGGGAACAAACTAATCGATAAAGTCAGATTTGAATCCTAAGCAATGAACTCAAGAATTCAAGAGTAAGTTCGATTAAGAACTTGAAAGGAAAATTCCTCACGATTTCTGGTTGTAAAATATTCTGTGCGGACTGATACAAGAGGTGCCTTTTTATAGGCTAAAACTAGGGCAAACTCCGGCCCACATAAACCTGAAAGAAATTCGGTCCGCATAAAGAGCTTAAAGAGTCAGCTCTTTAAGGCTTTCCGATAAGGCCCAATAAGTAATAAAATACTTAACGCCTAACAACTACTAACTAAACTAACAAGTATGAGATCATTCCTTCACTTCAAACGTACAAGTGAACAAAGTAACGTCATGGTCCATCAAATCTTCAAACCTAGCTTGCTCCTTGCTTGTATGGTGAATGATCAAGGCTTGTAAAGCTTCCTTCACCTTCTTGGATCTTGATCTTGTCATCGGACCGTCAATGTTATCCTTGACCCAAGGTTGAAGTGGTTGCGCACCCGTATCCGTATCAGCTGCAGTTTACAAATTGCACCATATCTCACTCAATACAACTTGGAATTGAGAATGGTTAGTGGCGTTGAAAAAAATAGATTCAAAAGGGTACATTTCATCTGAACAAATCATTTTGAAATTCAGTTTGCAAAGGAGAGAAAACAGAGCCACAAATTGCAGTTTCTAACTTCCTCTCATTTGGACTGACAGAACAGGGCGGCCGAATTTGATCAGTCACTACAGATGACTCACTTCAAATTAGAAGGTGTATATACACCGTTAGAAAACTACGGATGTCTAGTTTTGAATACCACTGACGGCACTCAATTCCGACGTCCAGCCAGAGAGATATGTTCGTTCAAAGAACACTGCCAGAGGACCACTGTTACACGTTTTCCAGATTTTGTTCTTGCCAAAATTCAATTTTTGTCCAACCAATCCAAATGATTTTTGGTAGAAACTTTATACACACCACACACAACATATATACATTAGTTTCAAGGTCAATTGAGCATCAAAAATTCGAAATCAAACCACTGAAAAAACAGGACAGATTCGTTCATACCTAACATCAACTTCCATCGGTTTCCTTTTCACTTTCCTACCCAAATATCATCTTGTTTAACATATAATTACCTCAAACAACATTCATGATCACCATATTAGTCCAATATATCCATTGTGGGATTTCATAGAGCCCACTCCAACATTTAAACTCAAACCATAACAATAACCATGAAGCTACAAGCTTCCTAGCAAAAATAATCCCACTAAAGTTAAGATTAAGTGATCGGATGATTACCTCCTACACTTTTGAGTAAAATCAGAAATTTTACACCTCTAAAGCAAAGCCGTGAGATGATGGTTCCTTCCAAGTTCAAGTGAATCTCCAATTGATTTTGTAGTTAGTTGCAAAGTTGGAGATGATTTGGAGCAAGAATAATGCAAGATGATGGAGAGCTTTTCTTCCTTCTTTTCTTGCTGTTATGGCCAGCCAAGATGAGAGAGAAAAGAGAGGTTTTGTGTGCTAAAACTTGGAGTGGAAGAATGTAATAGTAGGTATAGGTGTTGGGCCAAAAAGTCAACTCTTAATAGTGCACGCACGCGCGCGTTTTGTGTCCGTTTTCTCTCTAGTTTGTTTCACGTGTGTACTAAACCTCTAATATACTTCCTTTAACATTATAATTATTCACTCTTAGTAGTCTAGAATAAATTTCTTAAAAGTACTCCAATTAGTCGCGGCGTGAAAACGTAAACTTCTGTGAGGACTTGCAAATTCCTTATATATTTCTTGAAAATTTCCTTTTATTTGAAAATTATTTGAAAAATATTATTCTATACCATCTTACTACTCAATCACCCTAGAAAAAAAATGCCAATGATCATAGGAAATTAGGGTTTTCCTTTCCGATTTCAAATCGAAGTGAAATAGGGTTTTTCGTGTAGCCGTAGTGTAATTATCCGGTATAGAGTGAGGATCAAATTTGGTGATTAAGAGTGACTTTTATGTGAGAAATAATTTGTGATCAGAAGCTATGATATAAAGTTAGTGAATAGGAAGTAAAAACCCTAATACGTGTAATTTAAGGAAAACGGTTAGAACTGACGTGTACCGTTCGTTACCGAGTGAGTGCACCAATTAAACCCTACTTTATTTCTTTAATCTTCTCATTTTATTTTGACTAATTAGCCCTCAAAATATCTTATACATGAGTCACCAAGATGGGCCAAAGGAAGAAGGAAGAAAACTCTAGAAAGGACACATGTCAAGCCCTTATTGGAAGGAGCTTTGACTAATTTGTATCAACCATCATAAAACAAGAATTTAACCAAATCTTCTCCATTTCTTCACCACCTTGGCTGAAAATAGAGAGAGAAAAAGGGGAGAGAAACTTCATCTTCACCAACTAAATTTCTTGCTTAATCTTAAACTCCAACCATAAATCTTGTGAATCACTTCACAAAAACTACTCTTTAGGGAAGATTAGAGCTTTGTATGGCAAGATTTTGAAGGAAAGGTTGTGGTCTTCTCCTACAAGCATCCTAGGAGTTATCATGGCTTTTCACCCTTTTCTTTCTCCCAATTTTGGTTAAATATGGCTAGAAGCTTTTAATTTTGAGTTACAACGGTTAATTAGTGAGTTTTGTTGGAGTTGGGGGGATGATTAGCTAGGGTTTCATTTTCAGCTTTGATTATGATCATATATCCTTTAATTGATGTTATGAAGTTGCTAGTTGGAGGTTTTGATGATTTAAACCTAACAAACATGAAATTCTAGCAACAAAGTTCAAATTCCAGGTTTAAATTCTCACAAACACCATTCTGCCCGTTTTTGTTTCATCATGATAGAGGCCGAATTAGCCTTAGCTCAAAACATGAAAGTTGTAGATAATAATGTTTTATAGTTTTCTACAAAATTTCAGCCCAATCGGAGCAATGTAACCTATAAAAAGACCAAAATACCCCTGCTGCCCTGTTTCTACCTGAACATGCTAATCAGCTTCTGTAATTGGTTAGTTTGACCAGGATTGCTACTGATTTGGTTGCTGATGTCTTCTTAAGAATTATACCCTTGTATCTTAGCTTTCAAATGGCTTTGGAATTACCTGAATTGGAGTTGTGTGTGCTGAGATATGAGTGAATAAAGCAGGACTGCTAGTTGATTTCTGCAGTGAATCTCGAACTGGAAAATCTGGAATTGTTTTGGTAAATTTGACCCAGTTAGGGTGAGAACTGGACTGAGTAGTCTTCATGGAAGTTGTAGTCTTTTTCTTAGCTTTTCAACGCCTCCAAGAACACCCTAAAGGGACTTTGGTAGCCCGAGATATGGCCATTTAAATGTAGTACGGTTAATTAGCCGATTAGTTGGAACCTGGTTCTGTGAACTGAGAATTTGATTAGGTTACACTGGAAATTTGACCAAGTGATCTTCATGAAAGTTTTAGACTTTATCTTAGCTTCGAAATGGTATAAGTTGCGCCCCAATCCGATAAGCGTAGCTCCAGTTGTGTCCGTTACGGAAAACTCTGTCAAATCTGTCTCTTGTTAAATTTGATTTCCGCACTTGTTGTTAGTTGATTTTTGTCCTTGTATTGTCTTGAGCCTATTGGACAGCTATTGAAGTTAGATTTTTGTGTGTGTACCTTTGGGTTTAAATGAGAAAAATAATGAAGCCAAAATGGCTGGAAAATTAGGTAAACACAAAGGGCATACTGCCCAAATTTACACTCGAGAACTAGAAACTATACTTGCAACTTGAGTAAGGGTTAAGAGTGAATATTGTAGACACCAAATTTTTGATTTTTTAAATTAATTTCATCTTAGCTTTATTTGTTTCAATTTTAGGTTTTTCATTTCTTATTCTTATTATTTATTATTATTATTATTATTATTATTATTATTATTATTATTATTATTATTTTATTTTTATTTTTATTATTGTTATTTATTTTATTTTTGTTCTAGTGTATTTTTGGCTTCACATTAATTTCCAGGAAAAACAAAAGAAAAAGAGAAAAGGAAAAAGAAAGAAAAAGTGAAAATGACAAGTGTGACTGCATGCACTTGGACAAGTGTCTTTTCTATGTTTTAGACAACTAAGCACCTAAGGGGTGAGGTGTTAGGGACATTTGAGAAGTTAAGGAATTTTTGGGGGTCAAAGTAGAATTTTGTGAGGGCTAAAAACTAAAAAAAAAGAGAAAGCAAAACCAAAAAAAAAACAGAAAAGGAGGAGGTCGGCAAAAAAAAACAAGGCTTGGGCTGAGAGCAAGAAGGGGAGGAAAAACAGAGGAAAAAAAAAGGTGGCGGATGGAAAAAACGGAAGGCTTCGGCTTCAGTGGCGGCGGAGCTTGAGAAACGCAGAGGAAAGGAGAGTGGCGAACAAGAGAAAAACTATCGGACAAGGATAGGGGGGGCAGAGAATAAGAAAAAGGAAAAGAATAGAGAGAGCAAAACAGAAAAAGGGGCGGCGGACAACCAAAGCAAAACAAAAAAAAACTCAGGCGCGCGGCTGGAAGAGGGGAGAGCTTTTCGGGCGAAGCCAAAGACAAGAAAGGAACCGTGGCTGAAATCAAGAACTTGGAAGAGGTTTTCGTCTGGAGGGAATCAGCAAAAAAGGAAGGGGCTTCGGCCAAAACAAAAGAGAAAAAAGAAGCAGAGCAAGGAGGGCAAAGGCTTGGACAGAACAGAGAAGGAGCAAGAGGGCCGAACGGAGAAGTAAGAGGGGCTACCGTCGGGATCCATCACCTCGCCCGAGCCCGTTGTCGACGCCGATGAAATTGACACCATGAGAAGCCATGGTAGGTTCACTTTTACTCCTACGTTTCAGTCTTTATTCAAGCATAAGTTCTGAAAATTTTCAGAGCATGTTTGCGGATGAACGTGCCATGTCCACTGTTAGCTTGTTGTTTCAAATTTCATGTCGATTGTTCATGGCCTTTTCTGTATGTTGATTAGACTGTATTCCTGTGGGTTTGCTGTAAATTTTGGAGTTTTGTTACTGCCCAGATTGATGAACGAAGTCCGATTTTGTCATGCCTCTGACCTGTTTGACAAAAGGTCTATGCGGGAGTTTGAAAAATGAAATAGGCTGGAATTTTATGCGTGTCAGAGGCAGTGCATGAAATTTTCTGTTTCCTTTCATTTTTTTTTTTGTTGTTTTGGCCGTTTACTTGCAGGGTGTTGTGCTGTCTATAGAATCTGGTCTCAAGCTACGGTTTAGGGGGAAGGTTAAGGGAAAGAGAATGATGTTAGAATCTATTTTTTTACCTTCTTGTTTCAAGCAATTGTGAGGTTCCTCCCTGTTTACGGTATAGCAGCCCCAACGTATGGATGTTTTGTCTGGATGACTTGTTCTGATAAAGAGAAACCATGATTTCTTTTTGAGGTTAATTTCTTCTATTTTCATTGTTGCACCTTGCGATGTTCAGAGCACGTCTGTCATGCATTTGTTCGGTGCAAAGTTCATGCTGAATGTTCATAATTTTAGATTATATGTGTCTTATGTATTAAATTGGACTGAAATTTCTTGATTTGTTGAACAATTTCTGGAGTTTGACTAACTTCAGTTCAAGCAAAAATTTGATGAATTCTAACGCCCTCAACCTGTTTGTTTGCTTGTATGAGTCTGGCGAAAATCGAAGCTGATGCTTATTCCCTTTGTCTTGTAATCTACCCCCCAGAAGTTCTGAACTTCATAATTTGGCCCCAAAATGTTCATAATTCTTTCAATCAGATCCCTGCTTTTGTTGTGTTGGAACCCTTTAATCTTCCCCCTTATTCTGATATGGCCCAAAAATCTGGAAAATTGAACTAATTTTGCCCTCCTAAGCTTAATCCTCTGTTTGCATATTTTATGTGATTTCTGGATAGATTAATGCTGTGGTTTAATGCATAATCAAAGCTCAGTAATTTTTTAGTTGGGTTTTATCTTGTTGGGTTTGATAACATTTGTTTGGTTTTCTTGTTGGGCTTAGGAAGGTAAAAATTCAAAGCTTTTGATTGGATTGGGCTGGAATGATAAAAGATGGGTTAATCTGATTTTTTTTTAGGCTTTCGGTTTGGGCTTGTGGAAGGAGCCCAGATGTTTTGGTTGGACCAATCAACATGCCAGCCCATCTGTTTTTCTTGGATTTTCTTTGAAGGGCTGAAGATAGTTTTGGCCCAAACGAATAAGCAAATGGCCCAATGGTTTGATCCATTAAGAAACCAGAAAACTATTTTGCAGATCAGTCCCTGTATTTTCCTTTAACTCTACTGTGGCCCTCAAAACTTTCAGTTTCTTTCGATTAGGTCCTTAATTTAATTGTCATTGGGTCCCTAAACTTTATTTCTCTTTAATTGTGACCCCAAAAATTTTGTCAATTTGTGCAATCAAGTCCTTTCTTCTTTTGACTTCTTGAATGTGAGTTGCTTACATGATTCAATTGATTCAATTTCAAGTTTACCATTTTATTTTTTATGATTATTTGTTAAATAAAGTGATGCCTTGACTCGTTTATTATTTTGGAGGGTAAATAAGTGGTTTTACTCCATTGGAGCCCCAATTCAAGGGAGGTATAATTTCTTTTATCCCTCTTTGTGTCTTTCCTATGTGACCCAACGTGCTAAGTGCATTGCATGTCTACTTTGCTTTCCTAGCTTTTCTTTAATTCCTTTTACTTATATCATTTACTTTTTCTTTTCATTAAATTATTCTTTTAATGGGGTATGTGTACACCTCTTGGCTTGTAATAGATAGGGTTGTGGCGAGCAATTTGGTCCATTTTCCCCTTCCCCTTTTGTTTTAGTTAGTGAATGTAATAAGTTCATTAGCTTGGTTGCATGCCTATGTGTTACTTGTTACTTGCTTTATTAGGGCCTTGCATCTAGTCGAGCATGCTAAATGTTACGTGCTACGTGTTTATGAGTATTTGGTATGTCTACTTGCTTTCCATAGTGTGGATGCATGGAATGGATGAATGTATGTCACCACACTAGTCCAACGCTAGTTGTGGCTTCTTTTATCGTTTCCACTAGGCCAACGCTAGTCGGAATTCATAGAATGGGCTAGTCCAACGCTAGACCCAATAGGCTTTTTCCTTTCTTTTCATTAGTGCATCATTTGCTTGTTCACCACATATCATGCAACTTTCTTTAGTTTTATCATTGGGCATGCCCCTCAAACCCCTTTTCCTCCATTTTTAGGGTTTTTGCATCTCATGCTAGCTATAGGGTTCATTTTGCTTGAGTGTCCCCTTCCGATAAGGAAAACGAGCGAGTGTGGCTACTCGATAGCCTTAGCACTCTAGTATTGCCTTCTAATCAAAGGGAAAATAGAAGTCGAAAAAGTTAGGAGTCATTCCCATACCCGACCTGATGCATTCCTTTAGGTTCATTCATTCTCAATTTTTCACTTACTCACTTTTTCAATTCACATTTCCTCATTACTTTTCCTTTCCTTATTATTCAATTTTGGTTTCTACTTCACAAAATTGCACTTAATTACGATCTATATACACTTATCACTATATTTCATACACTTGCACACAAACACTTGGATTTTTCATACAATTTCACACGTGCACCTTTTTATACACTTGCACACTTGCACTTTAGCCATCATTTGCATTAATCGACCTCTATAAGGTTTTCCTTTATTGGCCGCCACAATTCATGTGGTTGGGACCAAAAACCTTACAAGAGACATTTTAGAATTTAGGTTTGCATTTTTTCTTACTTTTGCATTCATGTAGTGCATCCAAATGTAATAAATTCTTTGGTTAAAATAAGAAAAACTTTGATTAAATCACGCAACTAGCCTTGGCTAGGTCGAAGGGGTGCCTTGGATTTTTATCCTTGCCTTCCCCTTCGTCAAATGTGACTTCCGAACCTTTTTTTTTTTTTTTTGGTTTACGTGGACTAGGAGTCGTTTAAAAGGGGTTTCTTACTACTCTTTCCCATTTTTTCATTTAAAAAATTCATTTTTAGGTGACTTGGTACACCTTAACTCATTACCAAGTGGCGACTCCATTTTTTTTATTTCAAAAACCCTTTTTAAACCATAATTTTTGGGTCAAATCGTCGTACTCTCAAAACCCCCATTTAGACCCATTTTCCTTTTAAATCACAATTCATTTTTCAAATCACAAATTGAATCAAAAAAATACATTTTTAAACCATTTATTTATTTATTAAAAAATGGGGCGCGACAGTTGGCGACTCCACTGGGGACATTCGAGAGTCCGAGCAAATTTGATTTAATCAACCATTTTTCTTCTTTTAACCTTTTTATATATTACATTTGGGTGTTTAGGATTGCATTTTTCCTTTTATTAGGATTTTTGCATTTCACGCGTATCCAACTACTCCCTCGCTCGTGAAATGTATGATTGGTTGATTGGATGTATGTTTACTTGTTTATCTCGCGCTTGCATTGCATTTGGGTGGGGGACATCACCTTAGAACCTCGCGTTGGTTCTTGATCCCTCCCCTCCAAACGAGCACTAGCATACGTGCATACGCTTTAATTATTTTTACCCCCCATTTATTTTTTCTTTTAGTGGCTTGTCACGCCACTCCACCCTATTAGGATTAGGTGACCCACTTGGACGTGTGATCACGACACGATGTGTGTGTAGCACGATCCGATGGGTCACTCAATCTTCCGCTTTAAGCTATGGGTTGATAACCTTTAGCTTTTAGTCGAAGGTTGAGGATTTTGATAGATTCACTCAAACACGTAGCCGCGACACGATGTGTGCGTAGCGGTGTTTGGGGAATCGCTTGAGCCACCGACAAAGAATCTTGGGATTGATGACCCTTGGTTTCTAAGTCTGAAGGCTCGGGGACCTGAGCTTATCGAGTCTAGATGCATTAGCGAACCCCCAGCCTCATGCATCCATATTAGAATTGCCTAGGGTAGAGTCGGCCTTATCCTGAGCTAGGGACACTATTCACGAGGGGAGGGGTCCAACCTCTTTCTCCCTTTTATTGCTTTATTTCTTTGAATTGATTTCGTTGCTACAATGTGTTATGTGTATTTATCTGGCTGAACTAACTTTTCTTGGTTTTATGTCCCCATTGCATTCACAAACCCTATCAAATAAGAGGTCTGGCATGACCTTCTTTTAGAACCTACCCTCGTAGATAGGTTATTGCACGTTTAAAGATTTTGGTATATTGCATTCATAGATTTTGGTAATTACATAGCATTTTAGGCTTACCCTGGCAAATAAAGGGTTCCTTAGGTCACGTTTCATTTCGAATTGCACATTTTATCGCTTTAATAAACTGGCATCATGCATAAACCATAGAAAGGGCATGCCACATAGGGAATCCCGTGTTTAGGAATAAGCCACCTTGTGTCTCGGATACTTAATCCAGTGAGACTTGCACGTTTACATTTTGTACCATCTAAAGGGGTAGTGCACAAGGTAAGGTAGGATCCGATCATCTTCATAAGAGTGATTTTTTGGTATATGAGCGTCTAATAATCACTTTTTGGCCATTTTATCAAAATTGGTAAAATTCCCTTGCGTAAAAGGACATTCATTTGAAAAAATTTACAAATGATTCTTCCTGTTGAGACGATGAATAAATTGAGGCCAAATCGTGATTTTAGAAGGCTCATAGACTAATTTTTTGAAACCATCAATGGCCGGCCGATTCAATCGATCCATTTTGTCAATTCATGATCAATTTTGAATAAATCGTCAATTCATTTGACCAATTTACCCTTTTTAGGGTCACCTGGTCGATTTTGAATAACTTGTCAATTCATTTGACCAATTTACCCTTTTTAGGGTCATTCGGCCAATTTTTGAATAAATCACTAATTCAATTTCATTCATTTGGCCAATTTACCCACTTTTAGGGCAACCGAGCCGATTTTGAATAAATCAAGTTTCGTTCAATCTATTTGATCAATTTACCCCTTTTAGGGTGATTTTGGATAAATTAAATTTCATTCAATTCATTTGACCCGTTTCCCTTTTTAGGGCAATGCGATCGATTTTAAATAAATTATCAATTTCATTCAACCCGTTTAACCAATTAGGGTTTCAATGTTGAATTCCAAATTGAGAAATTTAGTCGATTTTGGGAAAACCATCCATTGCATCCAGCCATTTGATCAGTTGAGGTTTTGACCCGTGCTTTACTGAGAAATTTTGGTCAACGAATCCCAATCTCTACCCGTGCGTTTTGCAAATTCTTGTATCGATCAAAAGTGATCAATCCCTTCGGACGTTGACCTCATTTTGACAAATGTCTCTCGTCACTCCAATTGATCAATTTTTTTCGAAATTATTTTTCACTCAATGAGTTGATCAGATCCATCAGGTATGGTATAGTGCCTACCCTAGAGGATTGCATTTTCATGCTAGGCCTACCCTTGGCACAAAAAGGGTCCCCCCATAGGACATGCATACCGATTTTATATTCTTTCTTACTAACTCAAGGTATTTTTCTTTTGTTTCCCCCCTTCCCTTGCATTCATAAAAAACACTTCAATAAAAGGGAAAATATTTTTCTATATCTGATGACACTTCTGATCTAATAAGGTGTCAAAATTGCAAGTATTGTGTGATTCTTGGGCAGATCCTACAATGAAAACATAAATGATCTATCTGGAAGCTCTACGCTAAAACATCTGAGAGATTTTTGTAATTATTTCCAAAGGAAAATTTTGTATATTTAGTTAATACATTTTGTTCCAAAAGAAAAGGAGATAAAAAGTGTATATGTGGAGCTCTTTACAAGTTTCTCTCTTCTCATGTGTATCGTAATTGAACAAGAATTTTTTGTTTCAAACTTTTTCAGCAATAAAATTTTTGGACAATTATTGTCTTGTGTATATGTATATTTCATTCTTTATTCCTACTCATTAGAGATTTCATGATGAATTTTGAGAAGTAAGACCAAATTGAGATTTTTTCAACCTATAGCCTGAATTTCGCAAGTATATGCTTCCTAAAATCCTTACACTAGATTGGTGATCCGAGTTATACAATAAAAGTGCTCAAAAATTGAAAAGAGGTCACTCAAAAGGCCCCATGAGATATCTTTTCTCCTTTACTTAACCCCAAAATAAAATCAGTCGCATTGATTGATAAATTACAAATTGGGGCCATCCTTGCTTGAAAAATGCCTATTGGTTTAACCAGATTCAATTCACATCTAAGTGAAAGCAAAAATGTGCATTATTCTTGTTTGTTTTGAAAATTTGGAATGATACTTCGGGCATTCTTTTCTCTACCTATACACATTTTATCATTTGCTCTCCTCTTTGAGCCTTTGAAAGAATAATTTCGCTTCAAATAAGAGCCTTAATGATCACTACCTTACATTGGGAAGATTTTCAAAAGAGGAATGGATTTTCAATGACCATTTCACTACTTTGGTTGTCATGAGGTGTAAGAATGATACTTTGGCCATCGTTTCTACAACCTAAACACCATTTATCCCTTGCATCCTCATTTGAGCTAAAAATTGGGGGTTCTTTTCGAGTGCACATATGATCGCACCCCACATTGGGGAAGGAGATTGGGGATTTTTGAAAAAAAGAAAATGAGAGAAGGGGAAAAGCAAAAATGCTAGAATAAGGAGGGAACCACAAAATTGGGGAAATTTGATTCCATTTGGGTTCCAATTTTGAAAAAAAAAAGAAGAAGAAAAGGAAGAGTTTTGTCCGCACGGACCGCCTATGTTTCACAAATATGAATGATCAAGGGTCTTCCTCAGTCAGTTAATTCAGATACATGCCAAAAATTTTCCATTAATGAAAGTTTCCTTTCAGAGTTATTGTAAGGAACGGAATAAAAGTCAGACCCTCTTCTTTTCCAATCGGACATTCTATCCCTAGTTATCCCTTTTGAGCTTTCAGAATAAAATACTTCATTTGGCAACCCCTGAGAATCGCAAACCCCACACTGGGGCAAGTTTGAGTTGAAAAGGAAAACTTCAAAAAGTGGAAAAGTGAAAAGCCACAAATTCAAAAGACAAAAGAAGAAAAGAGAACCTCAATTCACAAATAAACTGGGGCAAATTTTTGAAAAGTTCAAAAAAAAAAAAATGGCAAAAGGCCGAAAAATCAAAAGAAAATGAAAGAGAAAAAGCCTCAATTGAGCATAAACTGGGGCAAATTCTGATTTAACCCTAAAATAGGGTTGGCGCAACAATGCGATCTCAGATTCTTCAAACCTTTTTAAAATCTGCCTTCAAGCCTCAACTTTTCTAAACACCCCACCTGACCCCATTACAAAAGCCGAAAGTCCTAACTTTTGTTCTTTGCAATGGCCCTGTCAAGAAAATTTCTGATGCCGGAAAATTTTAGCTGTATTTCTGAATTGCTTGAGTATGGGGGCTGACGCTACTCACCATGGAAAACCCACCAGATCAAAGAAAAGAAAACGGAAAAGCAAAAAGGAAAAATGAAATACAAAGGATTCGATGGTGAAGTCCCTATTGAGTGATCGAACAAAGTTCAGAATCTTCGAGTTCAAAATAGGGGCAATTTTGGGAAAATGCGATCTTCGTTGCTATGTCCTTGAAAGTTTTTATTCTTTAGCTATCGTTTTCAAGCCACATTACAAGCTAACAAAGTCCATCGTTGACTTATTCCTTCATGACAATCCAAAGTGAGTATTATGCTCATAAGAAATCCATCAATCATTTGTGATCATGGGGGTATAACCAAATTTTCGCATGTTTAGCTATCGTTTCTACCCATTTGTTGCAAGTTTAAAGCTCATATGTTGACTCAATTTTCTTAAGAAATGAGGGTGACAAACTCTTTGCTTTCACTAAGATGTGACATTGAATGGATTACATACAACTGGGCACAAAACAAAAAAAAAACAAAAACAAAAACAAAAAAACAAAAAAAAAAAAAGAGACAGATTCTGACCTCCCATTTCCTTAGTCATTTCAAAAATAAAGTCATTTGATTGGTCCTGAAAAGATGAGTCAACCAGAAGTGGTGACCCGTTACCCTAAGCACCAATGCTAAAAGTGAGGAAGAGATCTTCTTGAATTTGGTGTTACTTCGAGGAATTCATCATGAAATTTCTGCATGAGTTCAAACTCGACGTTAAGTGTCTTCACATTGTATATATGACTATTTTCTAAATTTTAGAAAAGTGCGGTTTTTCTTTGTTCTAATAAATGGGAAATCATCTGAACAAATTTTTGCAATCAAGGGAGCCCACACTGGGGCAAAAATTTTATTTGTGAGATTTCATGAAATAAATCTATACTGGGGCAAAAGTTTTTAATACATTTGAGGATATCAAACCAATCACGCTGTTCTTTCCAAATAAGAAATTTGAATGCATGTCATACTTTGATGAACCCCTTGTACAGGAATTCATGGTTCAAAATGATAGAAAAGCATCTGGTGATGTGGGAGGCCGATGCCGAAGAAAGAGAAGAAAGAAGGGAAAAAGGCCCTACACTTGGGGCAAATTATTTTTGGAAAATTCTCTCTCAAAAAAAAAAAAATCAAAAAATCAAAAAATCAATCAGAAAAATTCAAAAGTCAAACATCAAGTTCAAATTCTTGTTTCTTGAAAAATCAAAATTGATTTCTTGTGGGCGAAGCTTCAATGCCCACCGCGCACCCTTCCATTCCCCACTCTTGACAACCACATTTGATTCTACCGCCGTTAGCATCGAGTCTATCTCACTAACGTGTGTGTTTCATCCTGCCACCGTTAGCATCGAGTCTATCTCACTAGCGCGTGTGTTTTATTCTATCCTCGGCAGGACCGGGTTCTATCCCGCTGACCGCTTAGATCACGTTGGGCCTGGACTTCGTGCCGCCAACTTCACAACATTCCGTTGGGCCTGGATTTAATGCCGCCAACATCACAAAGATCAAGTTGGGCCTGGACTTCGTGCCGCCAACATTCCAAGATCACGTTGGGCCTGAGTTTCGTGCCGCCAACATTTCAAAAATCACGTTGGGCCTGGATTTTGTGCCGCCAACATTCCAAACATCACCACGTTGGGCCTGGACTTCATGCCGCCAACTTCACAACATCCCGTTGGGCCTGGACTTTGTGCCGCCAACCTCCCAAACATTCCAAAGATCAAGTTGGGCCTGGATTTCGTGCCGCCAACATTCAAAAAATCACGTTGGGCCTGAGTTTCGTGCCGCCAACATTCAAAAAAAATCCCATTGGGCCTAGATTTCGTGCCGCCAACTTCACAACATCCCGTGGGTCTATCCCATTTAAATTTCTGTCTGGGTCTATCCCATTTAAATTTCTGTCCGGGTCTATCCCGTGGGTCTATCCCATTTAAATTTCTGTCTGGGTCTATCCCATTTAAATTTCTGTTCGGGTCTATCCCGTGGGTCTATCCCATTTAAATTTCTGTCCGGGTCTATCCCATTTAAATTTCTGTCCGGGTCTATCCCGTGGGTCTATCCCATTTAAATTTCTGTCTGGGTCTATCCCATTTAAATTTCTGTTCGGGTCTATCCCATTTAAATTTCTGTTCGGGTCTATCCCGTGGGTCTATCCCATTTAAATTTCTGTCTGGGTCTATCCCATTTAAATTTCTGTTCGGGTCTATCCCGTGGGTCTATCCCATTTACGTTTCTGACCGGGTCTATCCCGTGGGTCTATCCCATTTAAATTTCTGTCCGGGTCTATCCCGTGGGTCTATCCCATTTAAAAATCTGTCCGAGTCTATCCCGTTTAAATTTCCTGTCTCGGGTCAGTCCCGATTTTAAAATTTTCTCATTTGGGTCAATCCCATTTAAGAAAAAAAAAAATTTCAGTCCTCGTTTCAAAAGCGTCCGTCGTCCGGATCGTTCGCAGCCGAATAACACAGGTAAGTATTTGGTGCCTACTTCTTTGTCTCAAGTTTTTTCAAAACTCAGACAAAGAGGGGCAAACTGTAGACACCAAATTTTTGATTTTTTAAATTAATTTCATCTTAGCTTTATTTGTTTCAATTTTAGGTTTTTCATTTCTTATTATTATTATTTATTATTATTATTATTATTATTATTATTTTATTTTTATTTTTATTATTGTTATTTATTTTATTTTTGTTCTAGTGTATTTTTGGCTTCACATTAATTTCCAGGAAAAACAAAAGAAAAAGAGAAAAGGAAAAAGAAAGAAAAAGTGAAAATGACAAGTGTGACTGCATGCACTTGGACAAGTGTCTTTTCTATGTTTTAGACAACTAAGCACCTAAGGGGTGAGGTGTTAGGGACATTTGAGAAGTTAAGGAATTTTTGGGGGTCAAAGTAGAATTTTGTGAGGGCTAAAAACTAAAAAAAAAGAGAAAGCAAAACCAAAAAAAAAACAGAAAAGGAGGAGGTCGGCAAAAAAAAACAAGGCTTGGGCTGAGAGCAAGAAGGGGAGGAAAAACAGAGAAAAAAAAAAGGCGGCGGATGGAAAAAACGGAAGGCTTCGGCTTCAGTGGCGGCGGAGCTTGAGAAACGCAGAGGAAAGGAGAGTGGCGAACAAGAGAAAAACTATCGGACAAGGATAGGGGGGGCAGAGAATAAGAAAAAGGAAAAGAATAGAGAGAGCAAAACAGAAAAAGGGGCGGCGGACAACCAAAGCAAAACAAAAAAAAACTCAGGCGCGCGGCTGGAAGAGGGGAGAGCTTTTCGGGCGAAGCGAAAGACAAGAAAGGAACCGTGGCTGAAATCAAGAACTTGGAAGAGGTTTTCGTCTGGAGGGAATCAGCAAAAAAGGAAGGGGCTTCGGCCAAAACAAAAGAGAAAAAAGAAGCAGAGCAAGGAGGGCAAAGGCTTGGACAGAACAGAGAAGGAGCAAGAGGGCCGAACGGAGAAGTAAGAGGGGCTACCGTCGGGATCCATCACCTCGCCCGAGCCCGTTGTCGACACCGATGAAATTGACACCATGAGAAGCCATGGTAGGTTCACTTTTACTCCTACGTTTCAGTCTTTATTCAAGCATAAGTTCTGAAAATTTTCAGAGCATGTTTGCGGATGAACGTGCCATGTCCACTGTTAGCTTGTTGTTTCAAATTTCATGTCGATTGTTCATGGCCTTTTCTGTATGTTGATTAGACTGTATTCCTGTGGGTTTGCTGTAAATTTTGGAGTTTTGTTACTGCCCAGATTGATGAACGAAGTCCGATTTTGTCATGCCTCTGACCTGTTTGACAAAAGGTCTATGCGGGAGTTTGAAAAATGAAATAGGCTGGAATTTTATGCGTGTCAGAGGCAGTGCACGAAATTTTCTGTTTCCTTTCATTTTTTTTTTTGTTGTTTTGGCCGTTTACTTGCAGGGTGTTGTGCTGTCTATAGAATCTGGTCTCAAGCTACGGTTTAGGGGGAAGGTTAAGGGAAAAAGAATGATGTTAGAATCTATTTTTTTACCTTCTTGTTTCAAGCAATTGTGAGGTTCCTCCCTGTTTACGGTATAGCAGCCCCAACGTATGGATGTTTTGTCTGGATGACTTGTTCTGATAAAGAGAAACCATGATTTCTTTTTGAGGTTGATTTCTTCTATTTTCATTGTTGCACCTTGCGATGTTCAGAGCACGTCTGTCATGCATTTGTTCGGTGCAAAGTTCATGCTGAATGTTCATAATTTTAGATTATATGTGTCTTATGTATTAAATTGGACTGAAATTTCTTGATTTGTTGAACAATTTCTGGAGTTTGACTAACTTCAGTTCAAGCAAAAATTTGATGAATTCTAACGCCCTCAACCTGTTTGTTTGCTTGTATGAGTCTGGCGAAAATCGAAGCTGATGCTTATTCCCTTTGTCTTGTAATCTACCCCCCAGAAGTTCTGAACTTCATAATTTGGCCCCAAAATGTTCATAATTCTTTCAATCAGATCCCTGCTTTTGTTGTGTTGGAACCCTTTAATCTTCCCCCTTATTCTGATATGGCCCAAAAATCTGGAAAATTGAACTAATTTTGCCCTCCTAAGCTTAATCCTCTGTTTGCATATTTTATGTGATTTCTGGATAGATTAATGCTGTGGTTTAATGCATAATCAAAGCTCAGTAATTTTTTAGTTGGGTTTTATCTTGTTGGGTTTGATAACATTTGTTTGGTTTTCTTGTTGGGCTTAGGAAGGTAAAAATTCAAAGCTTTTGATTGGATTGGGCTGGAATGATAAAAGATGGGTTAATCTGATTTTTTTTTAGGCTTTCGGTTTGGGCTTGTGGAAGGAGCCCAGATGTTTTGGTTGGACCAATCAACAGGCCAGCCCATCTGTTTTTCTTGGATTTTCTTTGAAGGGCTGAAGATAGTTTTGGCCCAAACGAATAAGCAAATGGCCCAATGGTTTGATCCATTAAGAAACCAGAAAACTATTTTGCAGATCAGTCCCTGTATTTTCCTTTAACTCTACTGTGGCCCTCAAAACTTTCAGTTTCTTTCGATTAGGTCCTTAATTTAATTGTCATTGGGTCCCTAAACTTTATTTCTCTTTAATTGTGACCCCAAAAATTTTGTCAATTTGTGCAATCAAGTCCTTTCTTCTTTTGACTTCTTGAATGTGAGTTGCTTACATGATTCAATTGATTCAATTTCAAGTTTACCATTTTATTTTTTATGATTATTTGTTAAATAAAGTGATGCCTTGACTCGTTTATTATTTTGGAGGGTAAATAAGTGGTTTTACTCCATTGGAGCCCCAATTCAAGGGAGGTATAATTTCTTTTATCCCTCTTTGTGTCTTTCCTATGTGACCCAACGTGCTAAGTGCATTGCATGTCTACTTTGCTTTCCTAGCTTTTCTTTAATTCCTTTTACTTATATCATTTACTTTTTCTTTTCATTAAATTATTCTTTTAATGGGGTATGTGTACACCTCTTGGCTTGTAATAGATAGGGTTGTGGCGAGCAATTTGGTCCATTTTCCCCTTCCCCTTTTGTTTTAGTTAGTGAATGTAATAAGTTCATTAGCTTGGTTGCATGCCTATGTGTTACTTGTTACTTGCTTTATTAGGGCCTTGCATCTAGTCGAGCATGCTAAATGTTACGTGCTACGTGTTTATGAGTATTTGGTATGTCTACTTGCTTTCCATAGTGTGGATGCATGGAATGGATGAATGTATGTCACCACACTAGTCCAACGCTAGTTGTGGCTTCTTTTATCGTTTCCACTAGGCCAACGCTAGTCGGAATTCATAGAATGGGCTAGTCCAACGCTAGACCCAATAGGCTTTTTCCTTTCTTTTCATTAGTGCATCATTTGCTTGTTCACCACATATCATGCAACTTTCTTTAGTTTTATCATTGGGCATGCCCCTCAAACCCCTTTTCCTCCATTTTTAGGGTTTTTGCATCTCATGCTAGCTATAGGGTTCATTTTGCTTGAGTGTCCCCTTCCGATAAGGAAAACGAGCGAGTGTGGCTACTCGATAGCCTTAGCACTCTAGTATTGCCTTCTAATCAAAGGGAAAATAGAAGTCGAAAAAGTTAGGAGTCATTCCCATACCCGACCTGATGCATTCCTTTAGGTTCATTCATTCTCAATTTTTCACTTACTCACTTTTTCAATTCACATTTCCTCATTACTTTTCCTTTCCTTATTATTCAATTTTGGTTTCTACTTCACAAAATTGCACTTAATTACGATCTATATACACTTATCACTATATTTCATACACTTGCACACAAACACTTGGATTTTTCATACAATTTCACACGTGCACCTTTTTATACACTTGCACACTTGCACTTTAGCCATCATTTGCATTAATCGACCTCTATAAGGTTTTCCTTTATTGGCCGCCACAATTCATGTGGTTGGGACCAAAAACCTTACAAGAGACATTTTAGAATTTAGGTTTGCATTTTTTCTTACTTTTGCATTCATGTAGTGCATCCAAATGTAATAAATTCTTTGGTTAAAATAAGAAAAACTTTGATTAAATCACGCAACTAGCCTTGGCTAGGTCGAAGGGGTGCCTTGGATTTTTATCCTTGCCTTCCCCTTCGTCAAATGTGACTTCCGAACCTTTTTTTTTTTTTTTTGGTTTACGTGGACTAGGAGTCGTTTAAAAGGGGTTTCTTACTACTCTTTCCCATTTTTTCATTTAAAAAATTCATTTTTAGGTGACTTGGTACACCTTAACTCATTACCAAGTGGCGACTCCATTTTTTTTATTTCAAAAACCCTTTTTAAACCATAATTTTTGGGTCAAATCGTCGTACTCTCAAAACCCCCATTTAGACCCATTTTCCTTTTAAATCACAATTCATTTTTCAAATCACAAATTGAATCAAAAAAATACATTTTTAAACCATTTATTTATTTATTAAAAAATGGGGCGCGACAAATATCACTTGAACCATCTAGGATAGTTGCATCTTCTTTTACCGAGGTATATAAGTAAGGACTTGGCCGAGCTTATACCCTTGAGAAATAAAATAATAACTGCTCGAAGTACGTTTTCTTTATCACTTCGACTTAAATAGAGATTTTAAAGTTTTACGAGCAAGCATAAGTTTTACAAATATTTTACTCATAGCCTTAGTTTAAATGAACTCTTTTCACTTCCAAAACTATACTTATACTTTGTACTAGTAGTTATTCGGATTTTCTTTAGTTCACTTAAACTTTGGAGGGGTTTAACTAAATTTTTCTCTTGGCTATTATTAGGGTTTCTTGGCGATTGAGAGTGTTATCCGGGAGGATACTTTGGACATTATTTTGCTTAACTAGGTGAGTGTTCCTTGTTTGTTATATTTCCTTGACTTATTGGCTTGTTATTATTGATTGATAATGTGTTAAGTGCTTTCAATGATTGTTTAAAATGAGTTTTCTAGGCGAGTGTGTACTTTATCGCACTCGACCTAAATGAATGTGAAATTTTCAATGATTAAATGATTAAATGCTAGTTGCGCATGAATGTAAGCCATTCGGCTGAACTGGGCCCTTACCCTTCGTTGCTGATCGACTCGAGCCAGAAGTGGACTCGGTCGGGCGATTTAGTGACCCTGGGCGAACGTTTGGTATACTCGAGTATTACCTTGTTGTCGGGTGGAGCCTGGCCAACGTCCAGGAGGGGGTGAATGAAATGAACAAAAGAATGTCAATGCAAACGAGGGTTTTACTTACCAAAAAATGCATTTTAAATGATTGGAGGAATAAGGGAAATGACAGGAGAATGAATGAACGAACGAAAGAATGAATGGCTCCATGTGAGCCATGTCCTTTTAATGAATGTGTTTATCGCTTTATTTTGTATTTGTATCTTGAATTATTGGTTATATGTAAGGAATGCTTTGAACTTCTTGTTGCCTATGTGTTCGGAACTTCACTGAGCTTTTAGCTCACCCCTTTAGTTTTGTTTTCCTTAACAGGGGGATGCGAGCAAGGACGAGAGCCCAGTGTAGGTTAGCCTAGTCTAGTTTTTTTGTTTCGTAATGGTTCTCGCCCTAGTGCTTGGCACGGGCTGGATGAATGACGAATTGAGAACCTTTGTATATTCGATAATTGTACTTCCTTTTGAGATATAAATGTATATAAGTTTTGCTTTGAGTTTTGGATTGTTATTTCGTTTGATCTTGTGGTTTTATTTCAGATTTGATTGAGGTTCGACTGAGTCCCGGCGAGAGTTGGGTAGGCGGTCCGCCGAACCCTCTGGTTCGCCTTAGGGGAAGGTGGGGCCGTTAACTTCCGACTCGCGCGTGATAAAGCGCAATTTCTAAGAAATTCTTGTAACGATAATATAACTAACCAATGCTAGGGTAATTAATCATAAAAATATCTATTTTAAGACAAACACATGAGTTCTCAAATCTCCAAGGTCACTGTACTCTCAGATCGAATATTGCCTCCAAACGCGTATTCGCTATTTCTTACTAAACGAGCTTCCAAAAATTAAATTTATTAACGAGACATTTTAAAAATATAAGCAAGTCATAGTTCCATGTAAATGGTTTTAAAATGGTTGAAATAAATTATTCGGAGAAAACGGGTGAATAAATAATTAAATAAGCCAGTAATATACGATAAAAAAAGAAAATTTTCGGATCCTCACAAAAATATCATCAATAAATATTACCACAAATTGCTTCAATTATAGCCAAAAAACTTGATACATTAGGTTCATGAATTCTGTTGGGGCATTAGTTAGTCCAAAGGGCATCATTACAAATTCATAGTGTCCATATCGAGCATTAAAGGTCATTTTAGGCATATTTTCCTCCTTAATTAGTAGTTGATGATATCTTTGCCTAAGATCTTGACACGAACATGTGATCAATGGCATCAAATCTAAAGATGATTCAAGATAAAAAGCGGTTAATCTATTGAAACTCAACAAATCTGGATCCCTTCCTTGGTTTGGAGTAGTTTTCTATAGTTTGTCATTATTTTAGCTTATAACTATTATGTGTCATTTGCTTGGAAAATTCCAGTAATATGTGTTTCGCTATTTCCAGCAAAGAGTAGGTGGTTAATTAGTTAATTTTAAGTCATTAGTTTCATACAATAAAGGCTAAGGTCAGTTAGTTAGTTTCCTATTGTAGTCTGGTTAGAGTTTTCCAAGTTTGATACGAACCCACCCGAAAGTATGAACTCGTATCCCACGTAGTCCTAGATCTAGATGAAGAAAATCAAGTTG
The DNA here is from genome assembly GCF_036785885.1 of Coffea arabica. NCBI lineage: Eukaryota > Viridiplantae > Streptophyta > Magnoliopsida > Gentianales > Rubiaceae > Coffea > Coffea arabica. Next base: position 43,133,864 of record NC_092320.1, on the reverse strand, counting down.
AATTGCGGAATAACACTTGACCCTTCTAAAACCCTAAGATTGTGAACCTTGAATTGAATCTCAACCCACAATCAAAAGATTTAGTAAACCAATGTTGTTGGTAGAAGAATGCCACAACCAATGTGTATACTTGATTGATAAGTTCAAATTCAATAACTTAAAAAACTCTCAAGTATTCAAGAAAAACTCTCTTGGACAAGAGAAGTGAATAAAACTCACAATTTTGATGTAAAATCTGACCCCCTAAATGTTTAAGACGTTAGGCTATTTATAACCTTACATGACTTGAAAGCCTAATGTGATTTGGAATCACTTATTTGAAAACCTAATGTGATTTGGAATCACTTATTTGGCTAAGACACCAACTAAGTTTCAGCCTCTTGAAGACTAATTTTTGGCTGAATATTTCAGCAATTAAATTGACAATTAAGACTCTAACTAATGCTACTAATCAAACGACACAACTTCTAAGGGAATAACTTAACTAAACTAATTTGCTTCTAACTCTTGATGTGTTTGAATAGGGATTTGGATTCTCATGTTCTCATCATTCCCCTCCTCTTGAAAGTAATTTGCCCATAAATTGACGGTGCGCTTAGAAGATAGCAATGTTGGAAATAGGTGAAGGATCACGAGCCAAGCTATATGCTGTTCGGTCACCCTTAGGTTGCTTTCAAACAAAGACATTCACCAAGACAAGAACCAGCTTGTGTATATCTTGTGGAAATTCCAGGTTGCACTCTACAACTCTCAATCAGTCTTTGGTCATGGGTTTTCACATTGGAACCTTGATTGGTTCGCTATCATGTTGAGTTGTGGGCCACGATTAAATTTAAAGTTCACAATTTCGTGGTTAGAGGGGTCGAGTTTGAATGGAAGACTGCCTTCAAAACTAAGTATGGTTTATATGAATGGTTGGTTATGCCATTTGGGTTAACTAATCCATCTAATACCTGCAGACACCAAAATTTTAACTTTTTTTATTTTATTTATTTAGTTATTTTGGGTTTTAATTTTGCTTAACTTATTTTTATTGTTGTTAAGAAAATTATTTCATTGCAAAAAAAAAAGGAAGGAAAATCATCACTAAAAAAAAAAAGAGAGAAAGAGCTCATGCACCCGAAAAGCATACAATCAAAACTCCTCTACATTTTCATCTGCAAAAATATGCAGATACAAAATTTGGAAGCTCCATTTTTTCTCTTCCGTTCGATCATTCGAACAACAAGCCATTTGGTTTGATCTAAGGCTCAAAGATCTCCAAGAAACTGATCTTTCATCAACACCATTGATGTGAGGGTTTAAGGATTTGAGTGGGCATATAAAAAGAGAGCCGCAGACAAGAAAGGAGAGAGAGGAGGGTTTGTGTGACAGCCCCACCTTCCCCTAAGGCGAACCAAAGAGGTTAGCGGACTGCCTGCCCAGCTCTCGCCAGGACTAACGGTGCAGTATAAAGCGATCTATCACGTTCTGAAACTTATAATGCGCGTAAACAAGGCAAAAGGGCAAAATAACCCAAAATAAAAGAAATGAAATCCAGAGTCGGCCATGAATAGTAACCGACCCGTCCGAAACCCAACCAAACATCGAAATACATATACAACATAACATTAACCATTTACAAGCCACAATGGCCTTTAAAAGTGATACAAAAGTCACTACATATATGGGTTGCCAAAACAAAAGTGAAAACGGCCCTAATGATACATTTAGGGCCCCATTTTATATACAATACAAAAGAGGCATTCATCTAGTTCATTCGGCAACCACTTAACAAAATTCATTCCAAAAGAGTCATATTCCTATAAGGAAAACAAAAGAAACGGGGTGAGCTAAATGCCCAGTGAGAATACAACCACCATAGCAGCTAAGATCACATAAGCATAACCGTTCAGTTCAAGTATGCAAATAAGAAGTAAATCAAATCAGTGAAAGGATACGGACGGCTCTCAAGAGCCCATTTCCACGCTTATTTCTTGATCCAACCTCATTGACCCTCCGTCAATGTTAAAAGTAACCATCCGTAGACATCACTTACATCCAACCGTCCAACTATCATACCCCAACCGGGCCCGCACTCCATTCAGTTATTTTGGTAATACTCGAGTATACCGGAACCGAGGGTCTCATTACCACACGATTCCCCAATACAGTCCCCGTGGCATGTCAATTTTCACGACCAATCCCTCGCCGGCTCGATTCAATTGACTACCTACGAGGTTGAGCTCAGTAATACAGTAAGGCCGTTGGATATTCGTCCAAACGACACCAAATCAGTTATCCATGAATGGCATTCAATATTTTATATGGCAAGTGCAGTATTTCAGTAAAACGGTAAACAGTTATGAATGGAATCACATGGGATGAGGGCGGTCAAGTACACCCTCACCTCTATCAATTTCCATAACCAAATAAGCCTTCAAGGCATCAATTCACATAGAACAAAGCCACATTGTAACATTTAAGTGAGTAGTATACTCACCAATCACGTAAGTAATATTTCATGCACCGCCGTTAAACGAACGTCGTGCACCACCGTTACCTCCTAGAACAAGCAAACAATTACCATGAGACTCGATAACGAGTCATGAATCAATGCCAATCACAACTCAATAGGGTTTCATATACATAAACAAGCATCATAAGTAACCAGAAATTTCAGCAATGCACTAACTTGACCTTAACAAAAAACAGTTTTCGTCCTCCTTTTGCGGTAATGTCACAAAATGCGCTAAACTTATCGGATGAGGGTGTAAGACCCACCATCTTGAAGCTAAAAGACAGGGCTACAACAATGTAGAAGGCCACTCAGTCCAAATCCTAGCACAACTAGGTCAAAAATGCAGATTACCAAACCAGAACCGCAATTGCAGGTTCACAAATCAAACTATGCAGTAATTGGTACAACTCAGCCTATACAAGTCCAAATTCCGAAATTCCAAAGGCATATGATAGCTAGGACATCAAGCTACATTTCATCAGAAGACACCAACAACAAAATCCAAACCAATCCCAGCCAAAACAGTCAATTACAAGTGCAGTTTTCACATTCTGATCAACCCAGAACAGCAACAGTAAAAACGCCATATCTCACTCTACACTACTCCAAATGACCTAAACTTTTACAGGCACCTCAACGACATCAATACCTACAACTTTCATGTTTTGAGAAAAGGCCAATTCGGCCTTTAAGCCTGAGATACAAAACCGGACAGAAAAGGGGGTTTTGAAACCCTAACATTTCACATTTCAATCCAAATCCAAAATTGGTTACAATTATCAACAATTCACTTCCACTAGAGTCATAACCCCTCATTATCAACCATCATAAACAACCACAACACCATGATCACATTAAACCAGAAAATTCCTCAAAAAAATAAAAACTTCACCAATTCATCACAAATCAAGAAATAATTCACATAATCCATCACTTTAGCCCACATTAGGCACAAATTAACCATCATTAAGTATAGGAGGAAGTTTAAGCATCACTTACCTAGTAAACAAGAGAGGGGAAGTTGTAGAACACCTTAGCTCTCCAAGAAAGCTTCACCAAATCACTCACTAGCACTAACTAAAGGGATTTTATGGAGTGAAATCAAGTTTAGTTGGTTGAGTTGTTGAATTGGAGCAAGATGAAATCAAAACTTGAAGAGGTTTTCTCCCTTCTTGAGCTCAAGGTGGCCGGCCAACAAGAGGTAAGAAATGGTAATTTTTTTTGTGAATTTTAAAGATATTTAATCAAATGGGTCAAAAGTCAAAAAAAGTGAATAGTGCTCCATAAGTCAAATCCAATGATATAGTGACACTTGTCACTCTCATAAATGCAATCTTATCTTTTCTTTTCCTCTCACATCAATCAATTCACATCCTCTACTTATCCCTTAACATCCGATAAATTTTACACAGTATCCGGAATTTAACCTAATTGGCCGAATTTTTCTGAACTTTTCGCACTAGTGGGTCCCACGTCCAATATATATTCTTAATTTTCTAAAAACTCTCCAATATTAGAAAAATTATTTAAAAACTATAATTACTCATAAAATCCACCAAAAAAATATTCCTAAGCCAGAAAATGCAGAAAACATGCAATTAAGGGGAAATAAACCCTAGGAAAAATATTAGGGAAATACGGGTTCTCACACTCTCTCCCCCTTAAAAGAATTTCGTTTTCGAAATTTCTCACCTTAATTCCCGAAAAGGTTTGGATACTTCTTTCGCATTTCTTCCTCCACTTCCCAAGTAGCTTCCTCTATCCCATGGTTTCTCCATAGCACTTTTACTAACGGAATCTGCTTGGTTCTGAGCTCTTTGACTTTCCGGTCAAGCACTTGGACAGGTTTCTCTTCGTAAGCAAGTGATTCGTCTACCTCAATCTCCTCCGGTTGTAATACATGGGATGGGTCGGGATGATACTTCTTTAGCATCGAGACGTGGAACACATCGTGAACTCGAGAGAGACTGGATGGCAATTCTAATCGATACACGACCGCTCCTACCCTCTGAAGGATCTTGTAGGGTCCGACGTACCGCGGTTGAAGCTTCTTTCCTTTACCCGCTGTAAGACTTCGTAAGGGTGTGATCTTGAGAAATACGTAGTCTCCAACTTCAAACTCCAAGTCTTTTCTTCGATTATCAGCGTAGCTCTTTTGTCGGCTTTGAGCTGTTTGGATTCGTTGCCGTATCAACTTGACCTTCTCGTGAGCCTCTTCCATCCATGGAATAGTTGCCGGGTCCAGTGCTTTCTTTTCGCCAATTTCGTCCCAGTAAATCGGTGACCGGCACTTGCGTCCATAGAGAGTTTCGTACGGAGCCATTTGGATCGACGAATGGAAGCTATTGTTGTACGCGAACTCTACTAAGGTCATGTGCTGACCCCAGTTGCCTCCAAAGTCCAGAATGCACGTTCGTAACATGTCCTCGAGAGTTTGAATCGTCCGCTCTGACTGTCCATCCGTCTGAGGATGATAGGTCGTGCTCAAATTGAGTTTCGTCCCCAGGATTTCTTGAAACTTCTGCCAAAACCGAGATACAAACCGTGGATCCCGATCGGAGACGATGCTTACAGGAACACCGTGCAGTCTTACTATCTCGTCCATGTACAGTCGGGCCAACTTGTCCATTGAATACTTCATGTTCACCGGCAAGAAATGGGCCGATTTGGTTAATCGATCAACGATCACCCAAACGGCATCATGTCCCCTTTGCGTCCTTGGTAATCCTGAAACAAAGTCCATTGTGATGTTTTCCCACTTCCATTCGGGTATCTCCAAGGGTTGTAACAAACCCGATGGTTTTTGATGCTCTGCTTTCACCTGTTGGCAAATGAGACATTTCTGCACGTACTGAGCGATTTCCTTCTTCATATTGTCCCACCAATAAGTTCCTTTCAGGTCTTGATACATCTTGCTGCTGCCCGGATGGATTGTATACTTGGACCGATGAGCTTCCTCCAAAATTTCCATTTTCATCGACTCTTCCTTCGGTACCATTATTCGGTTTCGATATTTCAAAATGCCCTCAGGACTCAAATTGAAGTCCGTAGTTTCTCCCTTTTCCACTTTCTCTCTCCACTTCTGTACCATTAAATCTTCTTTTTGTGCCTCTTTTATGCGTTCCAGTAGAGCGGAGGTCACCCTAACATTGCCAAATACCACCTTATGGCTCCCAAGACAGGGTCTCCACTCACACACGGATTCTAATAAATCCCACTCCTTAATCATCAACCCTGCTACTTGCACCTTACGACTCAAGGCATCAGCTACTACATTTGCCTTTCCCGGATGGTAATTGATTGTGCAGTCGTAATCTTCCAGGAATTCCATCCACCTTCGTTGCCTCATGTTCAATTCCTTCTGGGAGAAAAGGTATCTAAGACTTTTATGATCCGAGTACACTTCGAAGGTCACCCCGTATAGGTAATGCCTCCACTTTTTCAGAGCAAACACAACCGCGGCTAGTTCCAAATCATGAGTCGGGTAATTCTGCTCGTGAAGCTTTAACTTCCTAGAGGCAAAAGAGATCACATTCCGGTTCTGCATCAAAACGCACCCCAAACCTTCTCGCGACGCGTCCGCATAAACCGCAAACCCGTCCACTCCATTTGGCAAGACCAGTACCGGAGCCATGGTCAATCTTCTCTTTAATTCCTGAAAACTTGTTTCGCATCGGGCGTTCCAGATAAACTGGCCATGCTTCTTCGTCAGGTCAGTTAAAGGTCCTGCTAATTTGAAAAAATCTTTAATGAACCTTCGGTAGTACCCAGCTAACCCTAGAAAGCTGTGAATTTCCGTGGGATTTTCTGGCCTCTTCGAATTTGTCACGGCCTCTACCTTCGCCGGGTCCACCGAAATACCTTCGTGGGAGATCACGTGCCCTAGAAATGCTACTTTCTCCAACCAGAACTCGCATTTACTAAACTTGGCGTACAGCTGATATTCCCTCAATGTCTGCAACACCACTCTCAAATGCTCCTCATGCTCCTCGCGTGTCTTAGAATAGACCAAAATGTCGTCAATGAACACAACGACAAATCGGTCCAGATAGGGTTTGAAAACCCGGTGCATTAGGTCCATGAAGGCGGCGGGAGCATTTGTCAGTCCAAAGGGCATAACGGCAAACTCGTAATGCCCGTATCTTGAGTTAAAAGCAGTTTTCGGAATATCCTCCTTCCTTATTAACAACTGATAGTATCCTTGTCGGAGGTCCAACTTGGAGAAGACCACTGCTCCTTGCAGCTGGTCGAACAACTCATCAATGTGGGGCAGTGGATATTTATTCTTGATCGTAACATTGTTCAGCCCCCGGTAGTCAATACACATTCTCAAGGTCCCGTCCTTTTTCTTTACAAATAGAACAGGAGCCCCCCAAGGAGATCCACTCTCGTGAATGAATCCCCGCTCCAACAGATCTTGTAATTGCAACTTAAGCTCCTTAAGTTCTGCAGGTGCCATTCGGTAAGGGGTTTTTGAGATAGGTGAGGTTCCAGGTAACAAGTCTATTCGAAATTCTATCTCCCTTTCCGGAGGTAAGGCTACTAACTCATCAGGGAATACATCCGGAAATTCCCTCACTATGGCCACGTCTTCCACTTTTAACTTATCCGTAGGGGTGTTAATTAAAAAGGCCAAAAATCCTTGCGCCCCTCTACTTATCAGTTTCCTAGCTCGTATGCCCGAGATTAAAGCAGATGAGGCTAACCTACCCCTTATATCTAACTTTAAGGTTGCCTCGCCAGGAATGCGAAATTCTACTACCTTCGTTTTACAATCTAGTTGGGCGTTATATTTGGCTAGCCAGTCCATACCCAGAATCACGTCATACCCCTTAATGGACAAGCTAATAAGATCTCCTAAAAATCTCTTTTCACCTACCCATACATCACAATCCCTATAAACCATACTAGTCACCAAACGTTGTTTTCCCGTAGGTGTACTAACTTCTAGGTCATATGGTAAACTAGCAGGTTTTATATCGATGTCACACATGAAATCAGGGTTAACAAACGAATGAGTGGCACCAGGATCAATTAAAACTTTGGCAAAGCGGTGGAAAATAGGGATCGTACCTTCTACGACCTCCGAAGACTCTGGAACCTGATGGGGCTCTAAAGAGTATACCCTAGCTGGCACCTTCGGTTTGGACCCATCTCCCTTCGCTGGCCCAGTATTGGTCCTTTGCAGTGGTTGGCTTCCTTTTCCATCTTGTTTCAGAATTGGGCAAGTGGCCAATTGGTGGTCCGCGCTTCCACATCGCAGACATTTACCCTGTTTCCTCCAGCAATTATTTTCGGTGTGGTTTGCTTTCCCACAATGCCCACAGAGACCACGAGGTGCCGAAGCCGAGCCACTCTGAGCATTTCCCCTCTGTCCTCGCCCAGTTTGACCACCCCTGTATGGAGTCCCTCTGCCTGATCCAGATTGTCGACCACCACCCGTTCCTCGTCCAAATTTAGAGGGAGTACTCTTTTCACCTTGTCCGGAGGTACTCCCAGGAAAGCCACGCTTCTTGGCCTGGAAGTTTCGGACCTGTAGCCGTGCACTTTCAACTCGTTGGGCTTTTTCCATTGCCTCGCTAAACGTAGTGATTTGAGCCGCCGCGAGGTCTTTCTGGATCTCAACGTTCAAACCCTGAATAAAGCGCCTAACCCGTCGGTGTTCAGTCATGATTAATTCAGGCGCAAATTTGGACAGGCGGGTAAACTGACTCTCATATTCCGCCACAGTCTGAGCCCCTTGCCGGAGCCGGATAAACTCGTCCTCCTTCCTCTTCTGGACTAGAAGAGGGAAAAACTTTGCATTAAATTCTCGGATGAAGTTCACCCAAGTCCTAGGCGTCTGCTCCCGCTCCCATTTCTGTCTAATTACGTTCCACCAGGAACGGGCAGCCCCCTCAAGTTGAAACACGGCAAAAGTCACCTGCCGTTCGTCTGGGTAATGTAGAGCTGCAAATATATCAACCATCTTCTCAAGCCATTTCTCAGCAACGTCAGGGTCGGGTCCCCCAACAAACTTTGGCGGGGAAAACTTTTGAAACCGTTCTAGAGCTCTATCTTCGCTCTCAATATGATGGCCAGGGTTTCCGGGGTTAGGGTTTGGGTTCTGGCCCTGTTGTTGCACTACTTGTGCTAGTAGGTTTGTCATTTGCTGCATAGCGGCAGCTATTTGTACATTCGGGTCTATTTGCGGTCCAGGATTGGGTCCAGTAGAGGTTTCCCCCGTCTCCCTAACCGGTGTGGGTTGTCTAGTTCCGCGCCCACGTCCCCGACCACTCCGTGTACCTTCCATAAGTTCTACTTGGTCTAGGCAAGAATACTAAACCAGAGTAGTAACAAGACATATAAGTAACACTTAAACTTTACACAATAACACATATTTATACAGCCCAAACATGATCACAAACACACATATATACAAGCCAAACAAGATCAAGCCATATACATATATACAATCAGTCAAGTCAAGTACGGCCAAGGCACGTACTAACATAAACGGTCCCCCTAAGGATGGCCTATCAAAAGAGATTTACACGTAGCTAACCCATATCCAAAACGGTTAGCTAAGGCTCTATCCCTATCCCTATGTACATACAAAACCACCAACTATCCCAAAGACCTAAAAGTCAAGGCCTAGTCAGTCGCCGGGGTCTGGGATCCAGGCGACGGGGTAGACTCCTCCCCAGCCTCGGCCCCAGCACACGAGGCCTCATCGCTAGACTCCTCGAGACCATCGTCGCACAGATTAAGGATCGCCTCAGCACGACCCCTGACTTTGTGAGCTCGCTTAACCTCGCGCTCGCGAGCATCCCTCAATTGGTCGCATAGGTCATCAACTCTGTCCTCGACCTCGTGCACGTCATACTCTAGCTCCTTGATGCGTGCAGCTTGCTTCTCGTTGGTTGCCTTAACCTGAGTCACCTCAGCTTCCAGCTTGGCAACCCCAGCTTCCAACTTAGCGTTATCCTTAGCAAGCTCCTCACGCTCCTTTGCCACAGCCAAAACTAAGGCGTTCGGGTAAGCATAAGTATCACGGCACTCACACCGTCGAAGGCGGTTGGCCGGGCTCCAACGCACCACGGCCCCCTTCTGCCTGATCTGATATGGGATCACGGGGAGTGCTCTGGGAGGTCTCACTCCCGAAGGACTAGCACTAGGGTCACCACTCGCATCCATCCTGTAGCAAAGGAAGAAATAACATGAATACACTTAATAGGCATAAGTAATAGAATTCTCAAGTCAAGCACTTCTATTACACCCGAGCTAAGTCAAACCTAGGCTCTGATACCACCTGTGACAGTCCCACCTTCCCCTAAGGCGAACCAAAGAGGTTAGCGGACTGCCTGCCCAACTCTCGCCAGGACTAACGGTGCAGTATAAAGCGATCCATCACGTTCTGAAACTTATAATGCGCGCAAACAAGGCAAAAGGGCAAAATAACCCAAAATAAAAGAAATGAAATCCAGAGTCGGCCATGAATAGTAACCGACCCGTCCGAAACCCAACCAAACATCGAAATACATATACAACATAACATTAACCATTTACAAGCCACATTGGCCTTTAAAAGTGATACAAAAGTCACTACATATATGGGTTGCCAAAACAAAAGTGAAAACGGCCCTAATGATACATTTAGGGCCCCATTTTATATACAATACAAAAGAGGCATTCATCTAGTTCATTCGGCAACCACTTAACAAAATTCATTCCAAAAGAGTCATATTCCTGTAAGGAAAACAAAAGAAACGGGGTGAGCTAAATGCCCAGTGAGAATACAACCACCATAGCAGCTAAGATCACATAAGCATAACCGTTCAGTTCAAGTATGCAAATAAGAAGTAAATCAAATCAGTGAAAGGATACGGACGGCTCTCAAGAGCCCATTTCCACGCTTATTTCTTGATCCAACCTCATTGACCCTCCGTCAATGTTAAAAGTAACCATCCGTAGACATCACTTACATCCAACCGTCCAACTATCATACCCCAACCGGGCCCGCACTCCATTCAGTCATTTTGGTAATACTCGAGTATACCGGAACCGAGGGTCTCATTACCACAGATTCCCCAGTACAGTCCCCGTGGCATGTCAATTTTCACGACCAATCCCTCGCCGGCTCGATTCAATTGATTACCTACGAGGTTGAGCTCAGTAATACAGTAAGGCCATTGGATATTCGTCCAAATGACACCAAATCAGTTGTCCATGAATGGCATTCAATATTTTATATGGCAAGTGCAGTATTTCAGTAAAACGGTAAACAATTATGAATGGAATCACATGGGGTGAGGGCGGTCAAGTACACCCTCACCTCTATCAATTTCCATAATCAAATAAGCCTTCAAGGCATCAATTCACATAGAACAAAGCCACATTGTAACATTTAAGTGAGTAGTATACTCACCAATCACGTAAGTAATATTTCATGCACCGCCGTTAAACGAACGTCGTGCACCACTGTTACCTCCTAGAACAAGCAAACAATTACCATGAGACTCGATAACGAGTCATGAATCAATGCCAATCACAACCCAATAGGGTTTCATATACATAAACAAGCATCATAAGTAACCAGAAATTTCAGCAATGCACTAACTTGACCTTAACAAAAAACAGTTTTCGTCCTCCTTTTGCGGTAATGGCACAAAATGCGGTACGCTTATCGGATGAGGGTGTAAGACCCACCATCTCGAAGCTAAAAGACAGGGCTACAACAATGTAGAAGGCCACTCAGTCCAAATCCTAGCACAACTAGGTCAAAAATGCAGATTACCAAACCAGAACCGCAATTGCAGGTTCACAAATCACACTATGCAGTAATTGGTACAACTCAGCCTATACAAGTCCAAATTCCGAAATTCCAAAGGCATATGATAGCTAGGACATCAAGATACATTTCATTAGAAGACACCAACAACAAAATCCAAACCAATCCCAGCCAAAACAGTCAATTACAAGTGCAGTTTTCACATTCTGATCAACCCAGAACAGCAACAGTAAAAACGCCATATCTCACTCTACACTACTCCAAATGACCTGACATTTTACAGGCACCTCAACCACATTAATACCTACAACTTTCATGTTTTGGAAAAAGGCCAATTCGGCCTCTAAGCCTGAGATACAAAACCGGACAGAAATGGGGGTTTTGAAACCCTAACATTTCATATTTCAATCCAAATCCAAAATTGGTTACAATTATCAACAATTCACTTCCACTAGAGTCATAACCCCTCATTATCAACCATCATAAACAACCACAACACCATGATCACATTAAACCAGAAAATTCCTCAAAAAAATAAAAACTTCACCAATTCATCACAAATCAAGAAATAATTCACATAATCCATCACTTTAGCCCACATTAGGCACAAATTAACCATCATTAAGTATAGGAGGAAGTTTAAGCATCACTTACCTAGTAAACAAGAGAGGGGAAGTTGTAGAACATCTTAGCTCTCCAAGAAAGCTTCACCAAATCACTCACTAGCACTAACTAAAGGGATTTTATGGAGTGAAATCAAGTTTAGTTGGTTGAGTTGTTGAATTGGAGCAAGATGAAATCAAAACTTGAAGAGGTTTTCTCCCTTCTTGAGCTCAAGGTGGCCGGCCAACAAGAGGTAAGAAATGGTAATTTTTTTTGTGAATTTTAAAGATATTTAATCAAATGGGTCAAAAGTCAAAAAAAGTGAATAGTGCTCCATAAGTCAAATCCAATGATAGAGTGACACTTGTCACTCTCATAAATGCAATCTTATCTTTTCTTTTACTCTCACATCAATCAATTCACATCCTCTACTTATCCCTTAACATTCGATAAATTTTACACAGTATCCGGAATTTAACCTAATTGGCCGAATTTTTCCGAACTTTTCGCACTAGTGGGTCCCACGTCCAATATTTATTCTTAATTTTCTAAAAACTCTCCAATATTAGAAAAATTATCAAAAAACTATAATTACTCATAAAATCCACCAAAAAAATATTCCTAAGCCAGAAAATGCAGAAAACATGCAATTAAGGGGAAATAAACCCTAGGAAAAATATTAGGGAAATACGGGTTCTCACAGTTTGGAGGGAGCTAAGAGTGAGGTTGACGACTGGAAGAGAATCTAGAAAGCTAGAGAGCAGAGGAGGAGCAACCAAGGAGGAGAGGAATGTAAAGGCAACGGGACAAGAAGAAACCCAGAGACTAGAACTTCAAGCCCGCGTATCTTCATCGAAGTCTGCAAAATTCACCTCTTCCGATCCCTGGTGAACTGTATTCAATCGATTGTGGGTGCCTTCTGCAGATTCAAATCTGAGTGTAGTGAAGTGGTAATCTTCGATCTTCTTCCCTGTTCGCTTCAAGATTTGGTTGGCACTGAATGTTTATGGCTACTTTGTTCTTGTTGTTTCCCCATTTTTCCTTCCATTTGTTCTTTGGCCAAGGATCTTTTTCTTTTTCTCTGTTAAATTTGGTAGCTCGATCAGGTCTCTCTTAGTTCAGATTTTAGTTGCTTTTATTTTCTGGGAATTTAGGGTCAAAAATTAGCAATTGGTCAGGTCATTTTTCTGGTATCCTGATGTTTAAAGGTTTGATCTGTATGTTCCCCCCTTGTTTTCATGTTTTTGTTTTTAGATGCATTGAATCAATTTTCTGATTACTTGTGTGAGGAACCACGGATTACCGCAACAAGCTCGAAGCCCTCGGCTTGTTGTAGCAGCACGAACAGACGGACCCCGTTTCTTTCTTAGGCTCATTCAGGTATTGGCTGCTAGGTTGTGTCTTGTGTCTCTGGCTGCCTGTATATGTTCAAGCTATGAAGTGCCTCACCCTTTGTTTTTGTTTTCTTCTCCGCATGATTTCCAAGGCCATAGGATAGAGCGGCTCTCAATATGCTTCATTTTGAGTTACTAGAAGTTGCCCTCATTTTATCATCTTTGTTGTCATATGTTCTGTTGGGTCTCCGTTGAACCTTCAGTAAGCTTTGGGTTAGAGTGGAGCATGTTAGTTGGTTTGCATTTTGGGGATGTGGTATTTGTTTTATCTTGTTTTTGACTTGAATTCATGGTTGGGTTATACAGAGAACAGGCTGTAAAGTGCAGCCGAGAATAAGAAAGTTCCGAACTTTCTTTGTATGTAGTATTGCTAGAACTTGCATAATTTCATTTTTAGTTGTGGGCCTGTTGAGTTGTGGTTGTCTTTGGTTTAGTGTTGCGGTTTTGATTGATTGGCTGATATTCTAGCTACGTTAGGATTGCATTTGAGAAGCGTGGTAAGGAACCAGCAAAAACGAAGAGAATTTCATTGCATGCATGGAAAAGTTTTCATAATTTGCATTCTGACCCTTTGAGTTTCATTTAATGCTACCGTGGCCCAAAATGATTGGAAAAATCAACCAAATTAATCCCTCAAACTTCCTTTTTCCTTTCAATTAGGCCCCAGTTTTGTGAACATGGGCTATTTAAGTTATTTAAATGCTTTAACATTTATGTGATTATTTGTGATTACTCAACCTTTCCATTACTTATGGCCTATGAAATTTCCAAAATGTTTCAGTTGAACTTGAATAATTGGTTAAGGGTTGTTATTGGGTCTTTAGTAGTCGCTATTTTAGAAATTTGATGGATAATTTACCTTTCTTTGCAACTATACATTATTTGATTTCATTTAAGCTGCAATTGGGAGGGATTTGGTGATTTTGTTTATACTTTACTATTTAATTCATGCCTTGACCATTTTATTGTTTTGAAGCTAATATTTCCTTCATTTCATTACCATTGCAAGGGAGGTACACCCTATCCCTTATTTCTTACTTTATTTGACCCTACGTGCCCTATGTGACTTTACGTATTTAATTGCATGCCTCTTGAATGTTTAGTTGTTTATTTCATTTATTTATTTATTTGCTTTATTGGCTTTAGTTTTGTATATTTATTTTAGTTCAATTTCGATCATTTGAAAGGCACTTGAATGCCACAATTGTAATAGTTAGGTTTATTTTAATCATTTATTTTCATTTCTTCCTTTAGATTGTAGTAGGCCCCTCCCCCTCAAATGTAATAGTTAGGGTCTTTATTTGCTTTATTTCTTACTTGTGTGATTTGCATGACTATGTGCTATGTGTTACCGCTTTCTTAGGTTTTTGCATCTAGATATGCATGCTTATGTGTTATGTGAATTACGTGCTCACATGCCTACTTGCTTTAACTATGCCCATTTACTTGTGTATATATGGTGAATGCAAATGTACGATACAATCGTGGCTAGTCCAATGCTAGTCATGGTCTTCCCCTCGAGCACTTGCAAGTCCAATGCTTGTGAGAGAGCATTAGTAAAGGGCTAGTCCAACGCTAGACCCTTGGGAACCATCCGCACGTTAGATCATGATTGTATGATAAAATCACTTCACCTCATGCATATTTTCACTTCTTAGGGTCTTTTATCGTTTTTTGCATGACATCCCTCCTTATACGTATATCCCCTACTCCGTATTTTCCCCTTATATATGTATTCCTTACCCCTTTGTTTAAAAACATAACATTAGACTTGCATTTCATTTAAGAAATAGAAACTAGGTTAGATCATTTGCATGCTAGATTAGGAAAACCCCTTGGATATGGGATATGGACGAGTTTGGCTTTCTAACCTTAGCACGCTCATATTCCCTCTATTAAAGGGAACATTGACTCACGAACATTAGTCCCCCGCACTCGATATGATGCATTCCTTTAGGTCACGTATATTTATACAATTATTTTTATTTTCCTTTTCTTTTCTTAGAGTCTCATTTGCATTATTCGTGACCTCTCCAAAGAGTCCACATTGGGCATCACAATTAATGTGATTGGTACCAATTAAGCTTTGAAGTGATATTTTGATCCCCCGATACCTTCGTAGGTTTAGGGTATGCATTCATACAGTACATCCAAATGTGATAAATTTTCACGTTAAAAATAAGAAAATCTTTGACTAAATCGCACAACTAGCCTTGGCTAGGTTGAAAGGGTGCCTTGGATTCTTATCCTTGCCTTCCCTTTCTTCAGATGTGACTCCCGAATCTTTTTCTTTGATTTTCGTAGATTTGGAGTCGTTTAAAATGAGTTTTCTACTTTTTTTCTCTCAAAATTCATTTTTAGGTGACTTGGTACACCTTAACTCTATACCAAGTGGCGACTCCATTTTTCATTCAAAAAACCCTTTTTAAACTAGATTTTGGGTCAAATCGTCGCATTTTCAAGTCCCATTTAGACCCATGTTTTTCCATTTTTCTTTTTAAATCAAAAATTTATTTTCCAATCAAAAATTGAATCAAAAGCCATTTTTTCTAAACTCGTCTTTTATTTTTATTATAAAAAAAGGGGCGCAACAGTTTGGCGACTCCACTGGGGACTTAGAGAGTCCAAACAAATTTGATTTAGTCAATCTTTTTCTTCTTTTAACCTTTTCATGTATCGCATTTAGATGTTTAGGGTTGCATTTTTCCTTTTTAGGATTTTTGCATTTCGCGCGTATCAACTCACTCCCTCGCCTATTTGCGTACGATTGATATGATGGATTGATGGCTTATTTATGTGATCTCGCGTCTTGCATTGTATTTTGGGTGGGGGATATTACCCTAGAGTCTCGCGTTGGTTCTCGATCCCTCCCCTCCAAACGGAGCACTAGCTACGTGCATACTCTTAATTTTTTTTATCCCTCATTTATTTTTCTTTTAGTGGCTTGTCACACCACTCCATCCTATTAGGATTAGCCGACCCACTTGGACGTGTGATCGTGACATGACGTGTGTGTAGCATGATCCGAGGGGTCATTCAATCTTCCGCTTTAACCTTTGGGTTAATAGCCTTTAGCTTTTAGTCGAAGGTTAAGAATTTTTTATAGATTCATTCAGACATGTAGCCGTGGCACGACGTGTGCGTAGCAATGTCTGGGGAATCGCTCGAGCCATTGACAAAGAACCTTGGGATTGATGACCCTTGGTTTTCAAGTATGAAGGATCGGGGACCTAAAACCTGTCGAGTCTAGATGCATTAGTGAGCTAATACCTCATGCATCCATGGTAGTTTACCTAGGGTAGAGTCTGCCTTACCCTATTAGGGACACTATTCACGAGGGGAGGGATCCAACCCCTCTATTCCTTTTATTGCTTTATATCTTTGTATTATTTTGATACAAATGTGTTATGTGTATTTGTCTGATTGAACTAACTCTTCTTGGTTTTTGTCTCCGTTGCATTCATAAGCCCTAGAAAATAAAGAGTCCTGGCATGGTACTCTCTAGAAGCCTACCCTATTTAATGTGACACGTTTAAATTCAATGCTTCGCATTTGCAACATGAATACATTTCATTTTAGGCTCACCCCGACATACAAAAAGGGGTTCCTTTAGGTCACGCTTCATTGGTGTACTGCATATTTACGCACTTTGATAAAATGGCATCATGCATAAACCCAAGAAAGGGAATGCCATTTAAGGGATCCCGTGTTAGGAATAAGCCACCTCGTGTCTCGGATACTTAATCCAATGAGACTTGCACGTTTATATTTCCTGTACTGTCCGAAGGGGTAGTGCACGAGGTAAGGTAGGATCCGATCATTTTCATAGAGTGATCTTTGGTATATGAGCATCTAACAATCATCTTTTGGCCATTTTCAACATAGTTGGTAAAATTTCCTTGTGTAAAGGACATTAATTTGAAAAAAATCACAAATGATTCCTCATTGTTGAGACGATAAATATATTGAGGCCAAATCTTGATTTTAGGAGGTTCATAGACTAATGCATTGTAATGATTTTTTGATGGGTAGATAATTCAATCGACTTCTGAACAAACCATCAATTTCATCCAATCCATTTTATCGATTCATTCAATTTTAGGACAATCAAATAATTTTCGAATAAATCATTAACTCCATTTCATACATTTGGCCAATTTACCTATTTTTAGGGCAATCGAGTCGATTTTGAAGAGATAATCAATTTCATTCAATTCAGTTGAGCAAGTCTACCTATTTTTAGTGCAATTCGGTCGATTTTGAATAAATCATCAATTTTTTCCTATTCGTTTGACCCACTTTTTTCCATTTAGGGTTTAAGTCTAAGGTTCATTGAATAAATTAATCGAGATATTGCAATCTCTTTTACACATTATTTTATGTGTTGATCAAAGCAGGCAATCCATTCGGACTTCGTCCTCATTTTTGAGGACAAATGTCTCTTCTCACTCCAATTGGCCAAATTTTTTCAAATCATTTTTCGTTCAATCAGTTGATCGGATTCATCAAGTATTGTATGGTGCCTACCCTAAAGGATTGCATTTTCATTTTAGGCCTACCCTTGGCACAAAAAGAGTTCCCCCCATAGGACATGCATACCGATTTTACAATTTTGCTTACTAACTCTGGGTATTTTTCTTTTATTTTTTCCTCTCCACCCTGCATTCATAAAAATGTTTCAATAAGGTGAAAATATTTTTCTATATCTAATAACAATTTTGATCTAATAAAGTTTAAAAATTACAAGTATTACTTGATTCTTGGGCGTCCCTGCAATGGAAACTTGAAAGATCTATTTGAAAGCGCTAGGCTAAAGCCTCTAAGAGACTTCATAATTATTGTTCAAAGAAAAGAAAATTCTGTTTATTTTGATTTGTTTCAAAAAGGAGGCAAAAAGTGTGTATATGTGGAGCTCTTCAGAAGTCCTTCGCTTCTCATTTGTAGAAATTTTGTTTCAAACTTTTTCAGAAATAAAGTTTTTATTTATACAATTGTTGTTTTGTATATAATCATGTATATTTCATTCTTTATTGGCTATTTGAGAGATTTCATGATGAATTGTAAGAAATAAGACCAAATTGAGATTTTTCAACCTCCTGTCTGAAAATTCACAAGTGTATGTTTCCTAAATTCTTTGCATACACTAGATTGGTGATCCAAACTGTACGATAAGAGTGCTCAAAATTAAAAAGAGGTCACTCAAAAGACCCAATGAGATACCTTTTCTCCTTCCCTGTACATTTCCTATTTTGCCCATTTCTATTTGCCCCATCCGATAAAATCAGTCACATTGATTAATAAATTACAAATTGGGGCAATCTTTGCTTGAGAAATGTCCACTGTGTCTAATTATATTCAATTCACATCTAAGTGAAAGCAAAAATGTGCATTATCCTTGTTTGTTTTGAAAATTTGGAATGATACTTCGAGCGTTCGTTTCTCTATTTATACAGATTTTATCATTTGCTCTCTCATTTGAGCCTTTGAAAGAATAATTTCATTTCAAATAAGAGCCTTAATGATCACTACCCTACATTGAAAAATTCTTAGATATCAAAAAGGGGGTGGATTTTTAATGACCATTTCATTACTTTGGTTGTCATGAGGTGTAAGAATGATATTTTGGCCATCGTTTCTACAACCTAAACACTATTTATCCCTTGCATCCTTATTTGAGCTAAAATGGGCGGTTCTTTTCAAAGCACCTATGATCGCACCCCACATTGGGGAAGAAGACCGGAGAATTTTGTGAAAAGGGATAGAAAAAAAAATGCTAAAAAAATTTTAAAAAAAGAAAAAAAAGAATAGAGAGAACCCAAAATGGGAAAAATTTGATTCTACCATCAATATCTGGGCTTCAATTTTGAAAAGAAGAATGAAAAAAAAAGAAAAGGAAGAGTTTTGTCCGGTGGATCACCTATATTTCACAGATATGGATGAACAAGGGTCTTCGTCAGTCAGTTAATTCAGATACAGGCAAGAAATTTCGCATTAATGAAAGTTTCCTTTCAGAGTTAATGTAAGGAATAGAACAAAAGTCAGGCCCTCTTCTTTTCCAATCAAACATTCTATCCCTAGTTATCCTTTTTGAGCTTTCAGAATAAAATATTTCGTTTGACAACCCCTAAGAATTGCAAACCTCATATTGGGGTAAGTTTGAGTTGAAAAGAAAAGAAAGTCTCAAGAGGTGAAAAGTGATAAAGCAACAAAAGTAAAAGAAGAAGAAAAGATGAAGAAAACAAAACCTCAGTTCAAAAATAGATTGGGCCAAATTTTGAAAATTTCAAAGGAATGGCAAAAGGCAAAAAAAAAAAAGAAAAAAGAAAACCTCGGTTGAGCATAAACTGGAGCAAAATTTGAAAACTTCAAAGAAATGGCAGAAGGCTGAAAGAAAAAAGAAAAATGAATGAAAGAGAAAAGAGCCTCAGTTTGAGAATAAATTGGGGCAAGTTTTGGTTTAACCCTAAAATAGGGTTGATACAATAACGCGATTTCAGATCATTTAAACCACTTCTAAAATCCGCTTTCAAACCTTAATTTTTATAAGCACCCTACCAGACCCCATTACAAAAGTCGAAAGTCTTGACTTCTGTTATTTGCAATATCTCTGTCAAGAAATTTTCTAATTAATTGGCAAGTGATGTTCATATACTGATGCCAAGAAATTTTTTAGATGTACTTCTGAATTGATTAGCTGTGAATTTGACAGTGCTTATCATGTGAAAACCCACAAGGATGCCGTAAAAAAAAAAAGAAAAGAAGAAGAGAGAGGAAAAAAGCGAGTGAAATAAATGCAAATACAAAAGATTCGATGGTGAAGTGCATGTTGAGTGGTGATAAAAGTCAAACAAAGTTCAGGATCTTGGAGTTCAAATTGGGGCAATTTTTGGAAAATGCGATCTTCAGTGCAATGTCCTTAAAAATCTTATCTCTTTAACTATCGTTTTCAAGCTACATTACAAGCTCCTAAAGTCCATCGTTGACTTATCTCTCATGACAACTCGAAGCAAGGATTATGCTTCTGAGGAATCTCTCAAATCATTTGTGATCATAAGGCTATAACATGTTTTCACATGTTTAGCTATCGTTTCGACCTATACGTTACAAGCCTATAAAACTTATATGTTGACTAAATTTTCTTAAGATATAGGGATGACATACTATTTGCTTTCACTAAGATGTGATGTTGAATGGATTACATACAATTTTGGGCACAAGAATAAAACAGATTCTAACCTCCCATTTTCCTTGGTCACCTCAAAATCAGAAATAATACCAACTTGATTGGTCCTGAAAGATGAGTTAACAAGAAATGGTGATCCATTACCCTAAGCATCAATGCAAAGGTGAGGAAGAAATCTTCTATAATTTGGTTTTATTTCGAGAGATTTCTCATGAAATTTTTTGTTAGGAAACATAGTTTCTTACATTGTTCAAATAAATGGAGAGTCATCCAAACAAATTTTTGCAATTAAATGGGCCCACACTGGGGCAAATTTTTTGTAATACATTTGAGGTTTTCGTCCAAGAATCAAATTGTGACGGCCCCACCTCCCCCTAAGGCGAACCAAAGGGTTTAGCGGACCGCCTGCCCAGCTCTCGCCGGGACTCACTTACTTACTTCATTCCTCAAGTAAATTACAAGGTACAATTCGAATAATACATCCAATTCTCCAAAAATTACATATCATAAGCGAAGCGGAAACTAGTTCTAAGCGTAGAATGTAGATATACATCCGATTCAATTCCAAATATTTATACAGGCCCAAAAGTACATAAACCAAAACCAAATCTAAACTATACAAGATGTACGCCATCCAACCACATAGAGATCCAAATACAAGATCTTCCTTTACTCCAATCCCTGTGGGGAGAAGAAGATAATAAGGGGTGAGCTAGAAGCTCAAGGAGTGACCAGTAAAATCAACAGCCAAGTATATTTCACAATAAAGCATTGATATGATGTCATGATGCAGTAATCAAATGTTCATTTATTGCTCACGAGAGCCAGTGAAGTTCTTGTACTTAAATATCCAATGCTCGTTTAGATCAGGTAACCGTGAAACAAAAGTAAGGAGCCATCGTGCTCCAAAGAATGTGTTTTAATAGTGGAGACATTGGTTCTAAGCACAAGACTTTCCAGGAACTCATTGGAGTCAAATTATGTCATGGCACACACCCGAACCCCAAATGATATGCAATGGAGTAATAAATGCAAGAATTAGTTCAAAAGTAACTTTGGAAATAGTCGAGGGATCACTCACCAAAATATAGTGCTTCAAGTATTCACGTTCTATTATACTCCAGGCTTGGAGTCCAGATCTGCGATAAAAATTCAGTTTGAGAACTTTGAAACACGAGTAGGATTCGAAACTTAAACGTTACGTTCATTAAGAATTGACCAATTGAAATTCATTTGGAAGACATTCGTGAAACACTTGCTCGCATTTCAAATCGTAAGGTTTTGTAGCATATATACTTGGAAATAACACTTGAGTAGGAAGTACAAGGAAATACAAGTTTACATTGGCCATTATGTCTTTTCCTCAAGGGTACAAGTTCGGTTAGGTTTTAACGTATAACCCTCGATTCAAGATAGCCAAAGTTCTAAATGGCTCAAGTACTATTTATCTCAACTCGACCCAAGTCGCAAATGTATTTTTATAGTTCTCGAACGTAAATTTGGCAGCATGCCCTTTGTGTTTACCTAATTTCCAGCCATTTAGGCTTCAATCCTTACTCAATCCAACCCAACGTCATCCATAACATAATTTCAGTTCATTAGCCATTCCATAGGCTCACAACAACACACGAACAAAGATTAAGCTAATATCAAGTGCGGAAATGCAATTACAAAAGACAAATTTGATGGGCTTTGCGGAAATAACATATCTGAGGCTACGCTTATCGGATTGATATGCAGCTTATACCATTTCGAAGCTAAGTCAAAGGCCTATAACTTTCATGAAGAGCACTTAGTCTAATTTCCAGTGTAACCTGATCAAATTCCCAATCCATATAACCTGGTTTCAACTATTCGGCTAATCAACCGTACTGCATTCAAGTGACCATATCTCAGTCTACCAATGCCTGTTTAAGGTGTTCTTGGTGGAGTTACAAAGCTAAGACAGGGCACTGAAACTTTCATGTTTTGGTGAAAGGCTAAATCCAACGGATTATAGTGAATAAATTCAACCAAAAGGACTAAACTGTCCACGCGGAACTCTGGAAAGTGACATAGATCAGCGAGGGTATGTTTGTCTTTTCACAAGCTACGATGCTCCGATTGAGCTGAAATTGTTTAGGAAACTATAAAATACCATTCTATACAACTTTTATGTTTTAACCTAAGGCCAATTCGGCCTCTAACATGAGGTAACAAAACCGGACAGAAAAGGGGGGAAATTTTCCAAAAATCTGGAATTTTCAGTTTTCTATCCAACCTTCCTTGATTTCTTACTTCCAACACTACCAAAGCCCCTTATATAACCTTATATACAACATATACTAGCTATACAACAAGTTTAGGCAGAAATTTATTAAACCCTAACTTGCATATATCATCCAAAAATTATCACAACAACTTGCATATCTTGTAATCAAGCCAAAACAGGAGCTAACTATCATCTTAACCCAAAATTTAAATGGACAACAACCATGATCAGATTTTATACCTCAAAACAAAGCTTGGAAGAGTGATACTCCACCTCCTTTGGCAATTTTTGTTTGCTCTAGCTTCTTAAGACCATAACTAGTACTTTAATCGGTTTGGAAGTTGATTTTCCCACTTGGATAGCTAAGATCAAGAAGAAGGAAATTGTTTTCTTGCTCTCACTTTCTCTCTCTCTTTGGTCGGCCAAGGAGCTGAAATAATGAAGAAGAAAGGTGCAAAAATTGGTTAAGAAGGATGGTAACTCTCTTGGCCAAGAAACTCTAGGGTGGCGACACTTGTAGCCACCACCACCTTTCATTTTTTTCTCTTTCTTTCCTTGCTATTTCTAGCCTCTAATTTCGGTCAAGATAGCTTCAAATTGAGAAGATATTTTGCTCAAATATCAATAAGCTTGTATGGTAAGAAAGTGGTGGTCAAGTGGTGCGTTCAATCGGTAGTGCGCGGGACCCGCTGGTTCGCGCCGTTTTTCTTAAAAACACACATACTAGGGTTTTTACTTCCTATTCACCAACCTTATCTCATTCCTCAAACAGATTACAATATAAATCTCAAAAATTACATCAAATTCTCCAATAATTACATGTTATAAGCGAAGCGGAAATGATTCCCCAAACTATACATCAAATGATTCCAAATCCAAACTGTACAAGATATTTGTCATCCAGTCACGTGAATAAGTACTACAAGTCCTTCCTTCGCCTTGAACCCTGTGGAGGGGAATAAAATAGTTTTGGGGTGAGTTAAAAGCTCAGCGAGTAACCAGTAAAATCAGTAATCAAATCGGTTTCACAATAGTTCATTTCAATGATGTCATAAATCAAACGATAAGTCAAGAAACAATTACAACATTTACAAGAAATCAAACATGAAAAGGATACGTTCGTTCGTTCATTCGTTTCTTCGTTCGTTCTCCTGTCATTCCCCTTTCCTTCATTCATTTGAAAATGCATTTTTCATTTATCAATAAAACCCTCGTTCGTTCGTTCGTTCGTTCCACCTTTCCTGGACATTGACCAGGCTCCACCAACCTCCACCAACCTACAAGGTAATACTCGAGTATACCAAACGTTCACCCAGGTCACCATATCGCCCGGCAGAGTCCGCTTTTGGCTCGAGTCAATCGGTAACAAGGGGCAGTGGCCAGTTCAACCAAAAGGCTTACATTCA
Source organism: Coffea arabica (assembly GCF_036785885.1). Taxonomy (NCBI): domain Eukaryota; kingdom Viridiplantae; phylum Streptophyta; class Magnoliopsida; order Gentianales; family Rubiaceae; genus Coffea; species Coffea arabica. The sequence continues at coordinate 43,109,757 of NC_092320.1, read as the reverse complement.
TGCGCAACTAATGTTTCAATCATTAAATCATTGAAAATTTTACGTTTCATTTAGGTCGAGCGCGATAAAGTACACACTCGCCTAGAAAATTCGTTTTGGAAATCATTGAAAACACTTAACACGTTATCAAACAATAATACAAGTCATGAAGTCAAGAAAATACAACCAACAAGGAACTAATGCAATCGAGTAAATAATGCAAGAAAACAGTTCAAAAGTAACTTTGGAAACAGTTTAGGGTCACTCACCTCCACGGCTCAGGAACCAACCATCATATATCATTGTCTTGCTCAAATCCAAGTCTTAGATCACAAACTCAATGCAATCAAGTCCTTTCAAAGTTCGGACAGCACTTCCACTAAATTTGCTTACTTTTCCAGCCGTCAAGGCTTCATTATTTCCTCAGCCAGTCCCAAAGTCACACAAATAAGTTCATTCAATAACCGTTCAATAAGCTCCAAGTAGTACGAGTACAATTCAAGCTTGGGAAAAGTCCAGAAATGAAGGTTAAGCTCTAAACCATAAAAATAGTTTTTTTACATCAGTTTCCAGTTTCGGCACCATTGACACTACGATTATCGGATGGAGGTGTAAGATGCACCGTTTCGAAGCTAAGAGACAGGGCTACAATGTTGAATAAGGCTACTCAGTCCAGTTTCGAGTGTAACCAGGTCAAAAATGCAGTCTACTACACCCGAACCGCAAAAACAGGTTCACAAACCGCATTCTGGTTCAAACATCATAAATCAGGCTCCCTAAGTCCAAATCAAGTGATTCCAAAGCCATCTAAACAATACGATACAAGGTTACATTTCATCAGAAGACCTCAACAACCAATTCCAAAGCATTCCCAACCGAAATAACCAATTACAGACGCAACTATCAAATTCGGATAGAAACAGGGCAACGGGGGTAATTCAGTCTTTTTACAAGCTACGATGCTCTGATTGACCTGAAAGTTTGTAGGCATCTCTAAAATACCATTCTATACAACTTTCATGTTTTAACGCAAGGCCAAATCATGCATTTACATGGTCAAAAATGGAAAACTACACGAAAACAGAAATCTGGGCGCGAAACAGGTTTCATGGACAGTCAATGGTATTTCGGTCATTTCACATGATACAGTGGTCGAATCAAACTGAACTTTTTCAGGCAACTAGTTTATACCCTTGGCTACAACTTTCATGTTTTGGCCAAAATCTAATTCTGTAAGGATCATGGTGAAAAGTCACGATCAGATTGGGTGAAAAGACAACCATGTTCACTGAACTCCTACCTAGACCAGTTTGGGTATTTCCGTCTTATCTCAGGCTACCCAGCTTGGATTGGGTTCAAATTTTACAGGCAACTATAAAACATCATTCTCTACAACTTTCATGTTTTGTGCTAAGGCCAATTCGGCCTCTAACTAGGTGCTACAGTGCCAAGCAGAATTGAGGAAATGAAACCCTAACTGGAAATTTTTGCATTCAAGCCAGAAATTTTCCACTAAAACATCTCTTTAGCTATCACAAGTCATTAATTTAACATAATCAAGAACAAAGGAAGGATGGCTAGACATGATACCTTCAAATATCAAGAAAGGTGATGACTTAGGGATTTTTCTTCCAAAACAACTCCACCAAGAGCTTCAATCTTCCTTAACTAGCAAGTTTTATGGAGTGGGTTGCAATTTAATCGGTTGAAACTCAAGATTTGGACAAGAATTGAAGAAACAAGATGAAGGAATTTTTCTCTCCTTTTCTCTAAGAGGTTCGGCCAAGAGCATGAAAGAAATGAAGAAAGTTTGTCCAATTTTTCCAAGATAAAGATCAAAAAAGTCTTGGTCAAAAGTCAAGGTCCAATGGTTTTGTGACAAATGGTCCTTTAGGGTTTTAATCTTATCTTTTTGTCTCTCCAATAATAATCCATCTAAGTAACATCTAATTATCTCTTAGCACCTTGTAAAATAATCACAGTATCCCAAACTTAACCTAATTGGCCGAATTTTTCCGAACTTTCCGCACTAGCGGGTCCCACGTCCGGTATATGCTCTTAATTTCTCAAAAACTAACCGATACTAGAAAAATTATCTAAAAACTATATTTACTCAATAAAATTATCTGGAAAAATTTTCTAATAAAGAAATTGTCAAAAAGGCGGGCGATCAATAAAATAAACTCTAGAAACTTAGAAAATTTTCGGGTTCTCGTACTCATTCTTTCGGGGCGTCATAATCTCTCCTCCTTAAAAGAATGTCGTTCTCGACATTCCACTTGTACTAATCAGATCAAATATCCCTCAAGAGTCACTCGAGCATTTCCACTCAAGCATTAGGAGTTACTCTAATCCCACTTGTCGGATTTTCATTCCTACAAGGGATCACTTACATTTCAAACCAGACCCACAGTCCGGCATCCTAAACTTCAAGCCTAGGATACACTACAGAGATCTGAAGCCTAAACTCTGATACCACCTGTGACGGCCCCACCCCCCTAGGGCGTACCCCAGGGTTTGGCGGACCGCCTGCCCAACTCTCGCCGGGACTCAGTCGTTCACTACATTTCTCAAACAGATTACAATATAAATCTCAAAAATTACATCAAATTCTCCAATAATTACATGTTATAAGAGAAGCGGAAACGATTCCCCAAACTATACATCAAATGATTCCAAATCCAAACTGTGCAAGATATATGCCATCCAGTCACGTGAATAAGTACTACAAGTCCTTCCTTCGCCTTGAGCCCTGTGGAGGGGAATAAAATAGTTTTGGGGTGAGTTAAAAGCTCAGCGAGTAACCAGTAAAATCAGTAATCAAATCGGTTTCACAATAGTTCATTTCAATGATGTCATAAATCAAACGATAAGTCAAGAAACAATTACAACATTTACAAGAAATCAAACATGAAAAGGATACGTTCGTTCGTTCATTCGTTTCTTCGTTCGTTCTCCTGTCATTCCCCTTTCCTTCATTCATTTGAAAATGCATTTTTCATTTATCAATAAAACCCTCGTTCGTTCGTTCGTTCGTTCGTTCATTCAACCTTTCCTGGACATTGACCAGGCTCCACCAACCTCCACCAACCTACAAGGTAATACTCGAGTATACCAAACGTTCACCCAGGTCACCATATCGCCCGACCGAGTCCGCTTTTGGCTCGAGTCGATCGGTAACAAGGGACAGTGGCCAGTTCAGCCAAAAGGCTTACATTCATGCGCAACTAATGTTTCAATCATTAAATCATTGAAAATTTTACGTTTCATTTAGGTCGAGCGCGATAAAGTACACGCTCGCCTAGAAAATTCATTTTGGAAATCATTGAAAACACTTAACACGTTATCAAACAATAATACAAGTCATGAAGTCAAGAAAATACAACCAACAAGGAACTAATGCAATCGAGTAAATAATGCAAGAAAACAGTTCAAAAGTAACTTTGGAAACAGTTTAGGGTCACTCACCTCCACGGCTCAGGAACCAACCATCATATATCATTGTCTTGCTCAAATCCAAGTCTTAGATCACAAACTCAATGCAATCAAGTCCTTTCAAAGTTCGGACAGCACTTCCACTAAATTTGCTTACTTTTCCAGCCGTCAAGGCTTCATTATTTCCTCAGCCAGTCCCAAAGTCACACAAATAAGTTCATTCAATAACCGTTCAATAAGCTCCAAGTAGTACGAGTACAATTCAAGCTTGGGAAAAGTCCAGAAATGAAGGTTAAGCTCTAAACCATAAAAATAGTTTTTTTACATCAGTTTCCAGTTTCGGCACCATTGACACTACGATTATCGGATGGAGGTGTAAGATGCACCGTTTCGAAGCTAAGAGACAGGGCTACAATGTTGAATAAGGCTACTCAGTCCAGTTTCGAGTGTAACCAGGTCAAAAATGCAGTCTACTACACCCGAACCGCAAAAACAGGTTCACAAACCGCATTCTGGTTCAAACATCATAAATCAGGCTCCCTAAGTCCAAATCAAGTGATTCCAAAGCCATCTAAACAATACGATACAAGGTTACATTTCATCAGAAGACCTCAACAACCAATTCCAAAGCATTCCCAACCGAAATAACCAATTACAGACGCAACTATCAAATTCGGATAGAAACAGGGCAACGGGGGTAATTCAGTCTTTTTACAAGCTACGATGCTCTGATTGACCTGAAATTTTGTAGGCATCTCTAAAATACCATTCTATACAACTTTCATGTTTTAACGCAAGGCCAAATCATGCATTTACATGGTCAAAAATGGAAAACTACACGAAAACAGAAATCTGGGCGCGAAACAGGTTTCATGGACAGTCAATGGTATTTCGGTCATTTCACATGCTACAGTGGTCGAATGAAACTGAACTTTTTCAGGCAACTAGTTTATACCCTTGGCTACAACTTTCATGTTTTGGCCAAAATCTAATTCTGTAAGGATCATGGTGAAAAGTCACGATCAGATTGGGTGAAAAGACAACCCTGTTCACTGAACTCCTACCTAGACCAGTCTGGGTATTTCCATCTTATCTCAGGCTACCCAGCTCGGATTGGGTTCAAAATTTACAGGCAACTAGGAAACATCATTCTCTACAACTTTCATGTTTTGTGCTAAGGCCAATTCGGCCTCTAACTAGGTGCTACAGTGCCAAGCAGAATTGAGGAAATGAAACCCTAACTGGAAATTTTTGCATTCAAGCCAGAAATTTTCCACTAAAACATCTCTTTAGCTATCACAAGTCATTAATTTAACATAATCAAGAACAAAGTAAGGATGGCTAGACATGATACCTTCAAATATCAAGAAAGGTGATGACTTAGGGATTTTTCTTCCAAAACAACTCCACCAAGAGCTTCAATCTTCCTTAGCTAGCAAGTTTTATGGAGTGGGTTGCAATTTAATCGGTTGAAACTCAAGATTTGGACAAGAATTGAAGTAACAAGATGAAGGAATTTTTCTCTCCTTTTCTCTAAGAGGTTTGGCCAAGAGCATGAAAGAAATGAAGAAAGTTTGTCCAATTTTTCCAAGATAAAGATCAAAAAAGTCTTGGTCAAAAGTCAAGGTCCAATGGTTTTGTGACAAATGGTCCTTTAGAGTTTTAATCTTATCTTTTTGTCTCTCCAATAATAATCCATCTAAGTAACATCTAATTATCTCTTAGCACCTTGTAAAATAATCACAGTATCCCAAACTTAACCTAATTGGCCGAATTTTTCCGAACTTTCCGCACTAGCGGGTCCCACTTCCGGTATATGCTCTTAATTTCTCAAAAACTAACCGATACTAGAAAAATCATCTAAAAACTATATTTACTCAATAAAATTATCTGGAAAAATTTTCTAATAAAGAAATTGTCAAAAAGGCGGGCGATCAATAAAATAAACCCTAGAAACTTAGAAAATTTTCGGGTTCTCGCACTCATTCTTTCGGGGCGTCACACAGTCCAACTAGTGTGCATTCCGTTTAAATTTTCTGTTCGGGTCAGTCCCGTTTTAAATTCCTGTTTCGGGTCAGTCCCGATTTTAAATTTCCTGTTCGGTTCAGTCCCGTTTAAATTTTCTGTTCGGGTCAGTCCCATGATTTAAATTTTGTTCGGGTCAGTCCCATGATTTTAAAATTTTATTCGGGTCAGTCCCATGATTTAAGTTTGTTCGGGTCAGTCCCATCATGATTTAAATTTTGTTCGGGTCGGTCCCATGATTTAAATTTTGTTCGGGTCAGTCCCATGATTTAAAAGTTTGTTCGGGTCAGTCCCATGATTTAAAATTTTCTGTTCGGATCAGTCCCATTTAAATTTCTTATTCAAGTCAGTCCCGATTTAAATTTCCTATTTTGGTCAATCCCATTTTGAATATCTGGTTCGGGTCAGTCCCCTTTTCAAATTTCTCGTCTGGATCAGTCCCATTTTTAAGTTTTCATTGAAGAGGTCTGTCCTCGTTTCAATAATGACAGTCATTCGAGTAGCTACAACCGATAATGCAGGTAAGTATTTTGGTATCTACTTCTTTGTCTCAAGTTTTTCCAAAATTCATACAAAGAGGGGCAAACTGTAGACACCAAAATTTTAACTTTTTTTTTATTTATTTAGTTATTTTGGGTTTTAATTTTGCTTAACTTATTTTTATTGTTGTTAAGAAAATTATTTCATTGCAAAAAAAAAAAATAGGAAGGAAAATCATAAAAAAAAAAGAAAGAGCTCATGCACCCGAAAGCATACAATCAAAACTCCTCTACATTTTCATCTGCAAAAAACACAAATACAAAGTTTGGAAGCTCCATTTTTTCTCTTCCGTTCGATCATTCGAACAACAAGCCATTTGGTTTGATCTAAGGCTCAAAAGATCCCCAAGAAACTAATCTTTCATAAACACCATTGATGTGAGGGTTTAAGGATTTGAGTGGGCATATAAAAAGAGAGCCGCAGCCAAGAAAGGAGAGAGAGGAGGGTTTGGAGGGAGCTAAGAGTGAGGTTGACGGCTGGAAGAGAATCTGGAAAGCTAGAGAGCAAAGGAGGAGCAACCAAGGAGGAGAGGAATGTAAAGGCAACGGGACAAGAAGAAACCCAGAGACCAGAACTTCAAGCCCGCGTATCTTCATCGAAGTCTGCAAAATTCACCTCTTCCGATCCCTGGTGAACTGTATTCAATCGATTGCGGGTGCCTGCTGCAGATTCAAATCCGAGTGTAGTGAAGAGGTAATCTTCGATCTTCTCCCCTGTTCGCTTCAAGATTTGGTTGGCACTGAATGTTTATGGCTACTTTGTTTTTGTTGTTTCCCTATTTTTCCTTCCATTTGTTCTTTGGCCAAGGATCTTTTTCTTTTTCTCTGTTAAATTTGGTAGCTCGGTCAGGTCTCTCTTAGTTCAGATTTTAGTTGCTTTTATTTTCTGGGAATTTAGGGTCAAAAATTAGCAATTGGTCAGGTCATTTTTCTAGTATCCTGATGTTTGAAGGTTTGATCTGCATGTTCCCTCCCTTGTTTTCATGTTTTTGTGTTTTAGATGCATTGAAACAATTTTCTGATTACTTGTGTGAGGAACCACGGATTACCGCAACAAGCTCGAAGCCCTCGACTTGTTGTAGCAGCATGAACAGACGGACCCCGTTTCTTTCTTAGGCTCGTCCGGCATCCTAAACTTTAAACTTAGGATACACTACAGAGATCTGAAGCCTAAGCTCTGATACCAACTGTGACAGTCCCACCTCCCCCTAAGGCGAACCAAAGGGTTCAAGTATTGGCTGCTAGGTTGTGTCTTGTGTCTTTGGCTGCCTGTATATGTTCAAGCTATGAAGTGCCTCACCCTTGGTTTTTGTTTTCTTCTCCGCATGATTTCCAAGGCCATAGGATAGAGCGGCTCTCAATATGCTTCATTTTGAGCTACTAGAAGTTGCCCTCATTTTATCATCTTTGTTGTCATATGTTCTGTTGGGTCATGGTCTTCCCCTCGAGCTCTTGCAAGTCCAATGCTTGTGAGAGAGTATTAGTAAAGGGCTAGTCCAACGCTAGACCCTTAGGAACCATCCGCACGTTAGATCATAATTGTGTGATAAAATCACTTCACCTCATGCATATTTTTACTTTTTAGGGTCTTTTATCGTTTTTTGCATGACATCCCTCCTTATACGTATATCCCTTACTCCGTATTTTTCCCTTATATATGTATTCCTTACCCCTTTGTTTGAAAACATAACATTAGACTTGCATTTCATTTAAGAAATAGAAACTAGGTTAGATCATTTGCCTGCTAGATTAGGAAAACCCCTTGGATATGGGATATGGACGAGTTTGGCTTTCTAGCCTTAGCACGCTCGTATTCCCTCTGTTAAAGGGAACATTGAGTCACGAACATTAGTCCCCCACACCCGATATGATGCATTCCATTAGGTCACGTATATTTATACTCTTATTTTTATTTTCCTTTTCTTTTCTTAGAGTGTCATTTGCATTATTCGTGACCTCTCCAAAGAGTCCACATTGGGCATCACAATTAATGTGATTGGCACCAATTGAGCTTTGAAGTGATATTTTGACCCCCAATACTCTCCTAGGTCTAGGGTATGCATTCATACAGTACATCCAAATGTGATAAATTTTCACGTTAAAAATAAGAAAATCTTTGACTAAATCGTGCAACTAGCCTTGGCTAGGTTGAAAGGGTGCCTTAGATTCTTATCTTTGCCTTCCCTTTCTTCAAATGTGACTCCGGAATCTTTTTCTCAAATTTTCGTAGACTTGGAGTCGTTTAAAATGGGTTTTCTATTTTTTTTTTCTTTAAAAATTCATTTTTAGGTGACTTGGTACACTTAACTCTATACCAAGTGACGACTCATTCAAAAAATCCTTTTTAAACTATATTTTAGGTCAAATCGTCGCATTTTCAAGTTCCATTTAGACCCATGTTTTTTCATTTTTCTTTTTAAATCAAAAATTGAATCAAAAACCATTTTTCTAAACTCGTCTTTTATTTTTATTATAAAAAATGAGGCGCGACAGTACCTTCATGAGATTAATGAACCATGTCACAAGGTTCATCCATCCAAGCATGCTATTTGCTTCCCTAGATCCTGAGGCTTATCTCTTATGGGTTTCATCACAAGTTGGTGACGTTCGTATCAGTCGGTATAGGAGCTGTGCTGATGCAAGAAGGGCTCCCTATTGCCTACTTTAGTGCAAAGCTCAAAGGAGCTACCTTGAACTACTCAACCTATGACAAGGATTTGTATTCCTTGATCAGGGCTCTCGAAACATGGCAGCATTATTTGAGACCGAGAGAGTTCATTATTCACAGTGATCACGAATCTCTTAAGCACCTAAAGTTACAACAAAAGTTGAACAAGAGGCATGTGCGTTGGATTGCAATTCTTGAGACCTTTCCCTCTGTGATCAAATACAAGATTGGTAAGACCAATGTAGTAGCCGATACCTTGTCACGCATGTGACAGTCCCACCTCCCCCTAAGATGAACCAAAGGGTTCGGCGGACCGCTTGCCCAGCTCTCGCTAGAACTGCGGGGTCAAAACACTCGTAAACCCTACATAATGCGCCAAAGAACTACAAGAAAACGAACAATCAGGAACTGATATAAACACGATTATCAAATCATACGGTGCAACAGGACTTCGAGGAAACGCTCCAACGGGCATAGGGGAAGGAAATAGATTTTTGATGTAAATTCCTCAACGTACCCTATAATCTGACCACTGCCTCTAGAAACCCTAATCAGGCTATTACTAGATTAATCCATGATAACCTTCCTATACCCAATCTGTCCAGTCAGTCCAATTCACTAGGTCAAATGTTAGAATCTTCTGCACTTTGACCTTTGCCATCAAACTCACCTCAACTGCAATCAAGATACAGACCCTTATTCTAGTGCTCTCCACTATTTGGTACTCAAGTACAAGAATCCACAATAAGATAATTCACAACTCGATCCAGCCGGTCCCAAGAGTAAATCATCTATATTAGATATTCCTACCCGACATACATATATATCTTCCTCACGTACCATAATAAGGGATTTACACTTATAACAGGCACGATTCATAGCCCACGCCCAAGAAAAGTACTAAGTCCTTTACACTTATTCACACAATCAGGACCATAACACCACTTGGCCCAAGCTCACTCCGTCAGAGACCACGCGAAGTGACTCTGATACCAACTGTGATAGCCCCACCTCCCCCTAAGGCGAACTAGAGGGTTCGGCGGACAGCCTGCCCAACTCTCGCCAGGACTGCAGGGTCAAAACACTCGTAACCCCTACATAATGCAAGAAAGAACCGCAGGAAAATGAACAATCAGGAACTGATCTAAACACGATTATCAAATCATACGGTGCAACAGGACTTCGAGGAAACGCTCCAATGAAAACGGAAAACGAAAGCGATAGAGCCACTGCCACGTCACAATCCGGCCCGATTCAAGGTAGTAGCCAACCCCAAATTTTTTCCAAAAGCCCTGCCAATCCGGCCACATATCTGGCGAGTTTTCGGCAGGATTCTCTGCAGGATTTTCCCACCAAAAGTTTTTCAACCTTGTTCATGTTCTGAACTCACCCAATTCCGACAGATACAAGAAAAGTTCACATAACCATATAAATGTACAATCTCAAATGAATACTATCGAAAGACTTGATTAAACACTTAGATATATATATATATATATACATTGGAATATCCCAAAAGTTCAACTAGCAATCCAAGTCAGAATATCCACAAACGGTCAAGGTACAATTAGGGTTTGCCAGTACGGAGAAGCTTAATCAAAAAAAGGTTTACAACTAGCTCTACTCTTTTCTTCAAAATCAAGGTTCCCGAAATTTTGAACCCAGTAAGGAAAACAAGGATAACGGGAAGGGGTGAGCTTACACTCAATGAGGTACCACAAGTACAAGCAGTCAAGAATCATGAAACTTCAGTTTTAATCAGGAAAATATACACACTAACTAAAGAAATGAATACACACTTCATATAAAAAGGATACAGGTGGCTCTCAAGAGCCAAATTCCCTTTTCTTCACTAGAGATTGATCAATTAGTAGTTGACACTCCATCAACTTTCAAGTACAGTAACCAGTCCAGTAGGACACCACCTTATGCCGGGCCCGAACACCTCAATAGTAACAGTGGGTAGTAATACTCGAGTATACCGAAAATCCAGAGTCTCCAATACCCAAAGATTCCCCAGGAACAGTCCCCATGGTTTGTCAATTTTCCTCGACCAAGCCCTTGCTAGCTCGATTCAATTGGCTCCCCATGAGGTTGAGCTCAGGTTTAACAAGAAGGTCGTTGGGTACACCTTCAAACGACATCAGATCAGGCACAGTAACAGATTCCAGTTTATACAGTAAATAGTCACTCAGGCAAGAGAACGAGTGTAATAAAGTACACGCTCGTCTCATTCAGAATAAACAAAGTTCACAGTCATTCAAGTCACACATTTCAAGTACAAGTAATCCAGTTAATCAATAAATCAGGGGAGTGGTACACTCACCAGTTCAAGCGAAGATAACTTCAAAAGTTTTCAACCAAAGTAGGGCTTCAATCACCGAGAAACCCTAAAATAACCAAGATAAACAATTTATGGTTCCCACATCCACAAACCCAGTAAACGGAATGCACAATTTAGGTTTGACTACGAGTCATAAGCCTATCCGAATGAACTACGAATGCAAAGATACAAACATGTGGCTTCGAGGTGAAAAAGTAACGGTTGATTCTAAAACATGAATAACCCCAAAGCCCTTCATATATCACCAAATAAAAGCTCCAAAAACCAATCACAATCAAGCTCTTCATCCATCATAGGTAGTTTCCTTGCTCAATCCAAGACCTAGATCACGAATATCACGTCAAGTAAAGGAAATTCTAAAATCATCAAGTTCCACTCACCTTTTGGCATTTTAGTCACAATTGAAGCTACACTTATCGGATTGAGACAAATGTTACGGCGTTTCGAAGCTAAGACATAGACCTACATTTTCTATGAAAACATTGACACCCAGTTCTTACATTTTCAACGTCAAAAATCGAAATCTCAGAGAAAATAGAAAACTATCCGTGAAATAGGGCATTTGGGCAGTCAAGGGTATTTTAGTCATTTTACAAGCTACAGTGCTTAGATTGAGCTATAATTTTACAGGTAGATAGCTAACCCAATTTCCTACAACTTTAGTGTTTTGAGCAAGAGCTGATTCTGTGAGGACCCGTAAAATTCTTTATATTTTTCTTTAAAAAATGCCCTTTTATTTGGAAATTATTAACTTATAATAGCCCTACTACTCAATCACCCCACAATAAGTGTAAATGAACCTAGAAAGTAGGGTTTCACGTTTCGATTTCAAGTTAGCATGAATTAGGGTTTTCACATTTTCCCGTAGTATGATTATTCGGTACGGAGTGAGGATCAAATTTGGTAGGTAAGAGTGACATTTGGATGAGGAAATATTATATGATTAGAAGTGATAATAATAAGTTAGTGATTAGAAGTTAAAAACCCTAGTATACACGGTTTAAGAAAAATCGGTTCAAACCGTCGGGTATCGATCACTATCAATTGAACCCACCACTTTCCTACCACCACATACCCTTGATATTTTTGCAAAATATCTCTCTCATCCTCAGCCTTATAACTGAAATATGTGATCCAAAATGCAAGGAAAAGAAAACAAAATTTTAGTTTGTTTTGGTGGTGACAAGTGTCAGCCACCTATGGTTCCTTGACCAAGCCAATTTTCTTTGCTTCTTATCTTCACATTGGCTCCATTTCTTCACCATTTTTCCCTGGTCTGGCTGAGCTTAAGAGAGAGAGAGAGAGAGAGCAAGAGAAACAACTTCAATCCATCTTGAGTTTGAACCATTTGAGTGAAACACAAGAAAAACTAAACCGATTGAAAGCTTGGGAAGCTTAAGGAACCAAAAATTTCAAGGAGAGGTGAAGGATCATTCTTGCAAGCTCTTGTCTTGAGGTATAATGGCTGATCAACCTTTCTTTCTCCATTAATCATGATTAAGTTGGGTATTAATGTTAGTATTGTGCTTGTGATGCTTGTTTCAAGTGATTTTGGTGATTAGAGGGATGACTTTTGAGTTAGGGTTTCTTGTGGGTTAGGTGTCATATGATATATATATATGGTATATAATCTTGTGAAGGAGAAAGTAGTGGTAGTTTCAAGGTAAAAATGAGAAGTATAGCTTGAATATAACAAAATTCTAGATCTCTGGAAATTGTAGCTTTAGTTCTGCCCAGTTCCATTTCTCTATGTTAGAGGCCGAATTAGGCTTAGCACAAAACATGAAAGTTGTATATAATGATATTTTATGGTTTTCTACAAAATTTCAGCTCAATTGGAATAACATCGCCTGTGAAAAGATGAAAATACCCTGACTGCCCTAGGAGTAAAGTCAGTGGACAGTTTTGACAGTACACTAAGTTGGTTGCGTTTGTTCACCATGATACATACTGAACTAACTTTTAGCCAAAACATAAAAGTTTTAGTACTTTCTCTTAGATTTTCAACGCTTCCAAGAACGTCTTAAACGGACTTTGGTAGCCTGAGATATGGCCATTCGAAGGTAGTACAGTTAACTGGCCGGTTAGTTGGAATTTGGTTCTGTGAATTGGGAATTTGACTGGGTTACATTGGAATTTGGACTAAGTGATCTTCATCAAAATTGTAGACCTTTGTCTTAGCTTCGAAACGGTATAAATTTCATTTCAATCCGATGAGCGTAGCTTTGGTTGTGTCTATTACGCAAAAACACGTCAAATCTGTCTTTTGCTAAACTTCATTTCCGCACATGTCATTAGCTTGATTTGGTACTTGTATGACCTTGAGCCTATTGAACGGCTATTGTGATGAGCTTATATTGTGTATGACTTTGGTATTGATTGAGGAAAAGAATGAAGCTATAAAGGGCTGGAAAATAGGAAAATAAAAAGGGCGTGCTGCCCAAATTTACGCTCAAGGGCTAGGTAGACATACTTGCCACTTGAGTAAGGGTTAAGAGTGATTGCCACTAGAACTATCTAGGATATTTGCATCTTCTTTTATCGAGGTATATCAGTGAGGATTTGGCCGAACTTGTACCCTTGAGAAATACAATCATGACTACGAGGAATACGTTTTCCTTGTACTTTCGACTCAAATGGCATTTCCAAGTAAAAATGTTACAAAGTTATATAGTTTGAAAAATGAATGAGTGTTTCACGAATATTCTCCAAGTGAATTTCCATTTCTTGATTCTTATTGAACGAAACGTCTAAGTTTCGAATCTTAGTCATGTTTCAAAGTTCTCAAACTGAGTTTTATCGCAGATTTGGACTCCAAACTCAGAGTACCACCTGAAAGTGACCAGTAAGGCACTATATCTTTTGGTGAGTGCTTTCAAATACCGAATTGAAATTGATACATGTATTTGATACGTGACCAATGTGATTACATGTTATATACGTGAATTGTTAGGGCGAGAGTGTACTTTATCGCACTTGCCCTTATGTGATATATACTTGTTTATTGTTGTAATTGATTTGATATACTTGTTTATGATATGCACACTTCCTGGAATTCCAGAAACCCTGTGGCGAGTTACTCAAGTCGAGCCGGCAAGGGCTTGATCGATTGGGCAACGAACCCTGGGTCTCTTGTTTTGTCGAGTGGAGTGATATCTCCTCGACTAATCGGAATACTCGAGTATTACCATCCGTGTTTATTGACGATTTTGGACCTAGTAGGGGGTGTGAATGGTGGACGGAGAGTAGTGTAAATGATGCTCTACTGGATTGGTTACTTACTGGAAGGTTGACAGAGTGTCAACTATTACTTGATCAAGCTCTGGTAATGCGCTGGGAATTTGGCTCCTGAGAGCCTTCCGTATCCTTATACTTTGGAATGATTATTGCTTATTGGATTATTGATTTTTCTGAAAAACTTTTACACTCGCTCACTGTGAGATTTGCTATTTGAAGTGTTATTGTTCACTCTTATGAACTTTTGATGCCCACTAACTTGCTACGTTGATATTCGTGCTTTTAAAATGTCAATTTGTTATTTGGAATCTCACTGGGCTTTTAGCTCATTCCACGCCATTTGTTTTCCTTACAGGGGGTACGAGCGAGGCATGAGACATGTACAGACTAGTGTAGTCTAAATGTTTTGAGTTTTGCTTTTGTACTCACACTAGTACCCGACTAGGGTTGATTGTACTCGAAATGTAAACAGTTTGAAGTTTTTTTTTGGTGTGTAGAAATTTTGTATCTGGATTTGGGCATTAATGTATATATTAAGTTGAAGTAGATGTGTTATTCATTTTCTATGAATGTACGTTATTTTGCTTGAGCTATGAGTGAGTAAGTGAGTGAGTCCTGGCGAGAGTTAGGCAGGCAGTCCGCCGAACCCTTTGGTTCGCCTTAGGCGAATGTGGGGCTGTCACAGATGATATCAGAGCTCCTATCGAGCTCGTGCCAGGAGAGGGTTCTTGGACTGTGGGGATTGACTTGTTAAGTGTGGAACAATTGTCTATTGTTGGGGACCTTAGATATGTATGTTGGGTAGGAATCTCTAATACGGGTGATTTGCTCTTGAGCCTGGCCAGCTTGAGTGGTGAATTATCATATTTTCGGATTCTTGTCCCTGAGTACCAAAGAGTGATACCTTTATGATAAGTTGAGATGTCGCGTAATATTAGGATAAGTTTAGATGGCGAAAGCAAAGGCACGGGAAATGCGAATAGTCTGGACTTTAAATATATTGAAGATATTCATGGGATTTGGGATTCTTATTATTCATGTGCTTTGAGTTTTGATTAAGTGTAATGCCTGAGCAATACCTAGGATTAATGTCCTATAGGTTATGTGACTTGTTTTGATTGAATGTGTTGCATTGCCCTGTTTTATGATTTAGAAAGGTTTATGATTTGCATTATTTTGTTTTATGTTGTTTATATTTATACAGTTACTTAGTGGCTATATTCTAGCATTGATTAGTTGGCTATATTGCTATAGTTGATTAGCCGCGAAACATGGAGGGTAGAAGAAGTCAAGCCAGGAGAACTAACCGAGGACGCAGTCCTAGTCATGGCCGTGGGGGTAGACAAGCACAAGAACTGGTGCGAGAACCGAGAGAGGAGGGAAAGGCAACGATTGAACCACAACCTGGACCCCAGGCTGTAGGGGGTGTAGACACCAAATTTTTAAATTTTTTAGTGATAATTATTATCTACTTTTATTTATTAATCCCATGATTTTTTGTTTTTAGGCATTTTTTTAGCATACTAGATTATTTATTTTATTTCATTATTTATTTTCATTTTATTTCTTTATTCATTCTCGCTCATTTAGTCGTTTAATTTTATTTTAAGATTTTTTAGTATTAAGATTTGTCGGAAAAGGAAAATTCTTCAAAAAATATGCCTTATTTCTTTTAGATTTAATTTTTATGAAAGTTTATTGTTTATTTTCTAAGTTAAATTAAAAAAAAAAAAGAAGCGAGCTCACGCTTGCGTGAGCCACACAGGATCCGAGCTTTTTCTTCATATTACATTTTAAGCAGAGGCATGAAACGAACAGAGGAATTGACAGCGGCTCAAATCTATCATCTAAGGGCTCCAAAATCTTGGAGAAATCTCACTATCATCCTAACCTTAGGTGTGAGGGTTTGGGGATTTAACTTCCTATATAAAAGGCATAAGATGAAGTCGCAAAAGGGAGAGGTTTTTGACGGCTGAATGGAGAGAGAACTAGAGAGGGGCGGCTAGGGTTTATGGGGGCAAGAGGAGCACCGAAAAAAAAAGAAGAAAAAGGAGGGAGCTTTCATCTAAAAAACAGAGGGGAAAGATGAAAAAGAGACAAGGGTGGTGACTAGAATCTGGGGAAGATTGCGAAAAAGAACACAGAAAAAGGAAAGGAATAGCTGAAAAACAGAGGGAAGACATCCGCAGGAGGAAAAAAGCAAAGAAAAATAAGAGAGCGGCGGATGGATTGAACACTGAAAAAAAAGAAACGAAAAAAATGAAAACAAGGGAGAGAGTAGAGGGCCGAGAGAGGGGAAAAACATCTGCGGGAAATTGAAAAATCTGGAGGAGGAGCTAACAGCGGCGAAAAAGGGTTTGAAGGAGAGATCAAAAGAAAGAAAGAAATCGGAAAAAAGAACGGGGAAAGAAAAAACAGAGGAGAAAGTTCAGAAAGGAAGGAAAAGAATAAAGGAAGAAGAACGACGACAATGACGACCGCGGCGGCAACTTCCATGATTCCGTCCAGTTCCAGAAAATATCCTCGGTCACCGCCGGTAGAGCCTGATGATTGATATAGCGACTGCGGCGCATCCTCCTCCATTCTTGATGACGGCAATTGCGACATCGCTTCGTTTTCCTTCCGGAACCGCCACCATCCCACCGGAATCCACCATTGCCCCCGTTCAATGCAAGAGCACTATAAGTCCTTTTCTTTAAAAATTTCGGTTCTGATCAAGCTCACAAAGCAGTCTGCCGGGCCTTTATTTACTACAATTTTCCTATTAATTGTTCATAATTTTGGATTGTATATGCTTTTCTGTGTCAATTGGACTGAAATCGCTTGCTTTTGAACAATTTTGGGGCTGATTATAGCTGTATTTGAGTAAGGAGTTAGTGAAATTTTTAATGTCCCCAACCTGTTTGATAAAATGCCCAACTGAAATTTTTAATTGAAGGGTGAATAGCCTGTGAGAATGAATTCTGGCTAGTTCACAGCTGGTCAAAGATTGTGCGTTTCCTAGCTAGGAAGGCAGACAGAAACCCAGGTTTTTGTTTGGGGCCAGGCCTTTTTTTTTATTTTTGCTGTCTTTCATTTCGGATTAATGCTTGGTATGAGTTCGTTGTGAAAGATCGCTGAAAACTCGAAATTACAAAGGTTGCCAAAGTTTTAGTTGCGACTGGAAGAAAATTGCCAGTTTTGCCTGATCTATATCTGGAATTTTTGTACGTGTGTGAATGCAGAAGAAGCTTTGTTGTTCTTGCTCTGTTCTTTTGGAGTTGGAGAAAGTATAGTTAACTAGTCATTTGGGTTGTTTGAGGCTTGGTGTTTGTTTGACGTTGGTATTTTAATTTGTTGTTCAATGGGTATACCATTATTGTATTTGGATAGAAGTGGGTAATGATACTTCGGTTAATGTTAACAATGAATTGAATTTGCTGCCTTGGGGGGGGGAGGATTTGGCTAATGAGTCAGTGATTAGTAATAGTCTTTCTCCTTAAAACCTTCAGCTCCTCCAGGGTGCCGTGCTTTGTTGTAGTTGCTGCCCAAGCCATAGCATTCAATTTATTCTTGGTTCTGCCATCCTCTCGCATGTATGATAGAATATTGAAATGATGAGTTTGGTAATGGTTTGGGCTTGGGTTTTGGTTTGGGAGGTTTGTGAATCTGCCACGCGAAATTGTTGAAGCTCAAAAGCATGAGAAAAATTGCAGAGAATTTTGCTGCACTTTTCCTTTTTTCTGTCGGTCAATTCAAGTTTCTTGCCTGAATACCGCAACAAAATTTTTGTGTGTGATTTAGTTGGTGTTTGATAGTCAAAACCTTGGTTTTTTGGCGATTTTGTTTGCATGATAAGATTGCTAAGAAAACTGCAGCAAGAAAGTTGTGAAGTTGCAGAAAGAGTGTTTGGCTGTAAAAATTGCAGAAGTGAAGCTTCTCCGTAGCTTGCGTGAAATAACTCTCTGGAAATTGCACTTTGGCCCCCCGAAGTCTCTCCCTTTGTTTTACTGTGGCCCGAGAAACTTTCAACTTTTGTCAATTGGGTCCTTAATTTAATTGCAAATGGGTCCCTAAACTTTATTTTTCTTTAATTTTGACCCCAAAACTTTGTTAATGTTTGCAATCAAGTCTTTTATTCTTTTGACTTCTTGAATGTGGGTTGTTTATATGATTTAATTGATTCAATTTCACAATTCATTTTTATCTTTTATGATTATTTGTTAATTAAAGTGATGTCTTGACCTTTTCTTTGTGTTTTGGAGGGTAAATAAGTGACTTCACTTCATTGGAGCCCCAACTCAAGGGAGGTGCACTCTATCCCTTATTTCCTATTTTACTTGACTCAATGTGCCTTACCTGACTTTACGTGTTTGATTGCATGCCTTTTGAATGTGTTTTTATTATTTGTTTCATTTGTACATTTGTTTCCTTCATTGGCTTTAGTTTTGTATATTTATTTTAGTTCAATTTTGACCGTTTGAAAGGCACTTAAATGCCAAGATGTAATAGTTAGGTATTTTTTTATTACTTCATTTTATTTCTTCCCCCCTTAGATTGTAGTAGGCCCCTCAAATGTAATAGTTAGGGTTTTATTTGCTTTCTCTTTTTGCTTGTGTGATTTGCATGCTTACGTGCTATGTGTTACTGCTTTCTTAGGACCTTGCATCTAGATATCATGATTATGTGTTATGTGTTTATGTGATATTATGTATTTACTTGCTTTGTTATGCTTTATATTATTGGCTTAGTTATAATTAGTGTATGACGTAATATCACACTAGTCCAACGCTAGTTGTGATCCATTTTCCGATGCCACACTAGTCCAATGTTAGTTGTGTTTCCCTTGTTCGATTTTTCACTAGTCCAACGCTAGTGAGAAAGTAGAAATATGGGCTAGCCCAACGCTAGACCCTTAGGAGCCCTTCGAGCATTAGATCATGATTGTGTGATAAAATCACTTCATTTCATGCATATTTTTCACTTTCTAGGGTTTTTTTTTAATCTTTTTTTGCATGTTGCCCTTATATACACATCCCTTATCCCACAAGGCCCCTTATATATATCCCCTATCCCATATTCTCTCTTATATCCATGTCCCCTATTTTATATAATCCTATGCATGAGACATGACATTAGATTGCATTTCATCTAGGAAATTAGAAACTATGTTGAATCATTTGCTTGCTTAGATTAGGAAAATCCCTTGGATATGGGATATGGACGAGTTTGGCTTTCTAGCCTTAGCACGCTCGTATTCCCTCTATTAAAGGGAACATTGAGTCACGAACATTAGTCCCCCGCACCCGATATGATGTATTCCTTAAGGTCATGTATATTTATACAGTTATATTTTTATTTTCTTTTTTTTTCTTAGAGTCTCATATTTTTGCATTATTTGTGATCTCTTCAAAGAGTCTCTATTGGGCATTACAATTAATGTGATTGGTGCCAATTAAGTTTTGAAGAGATATTTTGACCTCCCGATACCCTCTTAGGTCTAGGGTTTGCATTCATATAGTACATCCAAATGTGATAAATTTTTAGGTTAAAATAAGAAAATCTTTGACTAAATCGCGCAACTAGCCTTGGCTAGGTTGAAAGGGTGCCTTGGATTCTTATCCTTGCCTTCCCTTTCTTCAAATGTGACTCCCGAATCTTTTTCTCTGATTTTCGTAGACTTGGAGTCATTTAAAAAGGATTTTCTACTTTTTTTTAAAAATTCATTTTTAGGTGACTTGGTACATCTTAATTCTATACCAAGTGGCGACTCCATTTTTCATTCAAAAAACCCTTTTTAAACTATATTTTGGATCAAATCGTCGCATTTTCAAGTCCCATTTAGACCCATGCTCTTCATTTTCTTTTTAAATCAAAAAATTCATTTTTCAATCAAAAATTGAATCCAAAGCCATTTTTCTAAACTTGTCTTTTATTTTTCTTATTAAAAAATGAGGCGTGACAAGGGGAGATCAAGTGGCAACTGCAATCCAACAGATGACTAATATTCTGGCCCGTTTAGTGGAACAACAGTGTCAAGCCCCTGTAAATCAACCTAGGGACCCTGATATGGGGCAAGATAGGGCCTTAGAGAGATTCCAGAAGTTCTATCCACCTAAGTTCCTGGGAGGACCAGACCCGGAGGAAGCCGAGAGATGGCTAGAAGCCATGATCAACATCTTTGTCGCGTTAAACTATGCAGAGGATAGGCAAGTGCAATTTGCCATTTTTCAGTTCGAAGGCCGAGCCAGAGTCTGGTGGAATGTAATTAGGGCTAAATAGGAAAGAGAGGGGATTGCATGGACTTGGGTGAACTTTGTACGGGAGTTTAACGAGAAATACCTCCCACCTATCGTCCAGGAGAAGAGAGAGGATGATTTTATTAAGCTTCGACAAGGAACTTTAAGTGTATCTGAGTATGAAACCCTGTTTACGAAACTATCCAAATTTGCTCCCGAACTGATAGCTACAGAGCAAAGAAGAGTACGGAGGTTTGTGCAAGGGCTCAATGTGGAGATATAAGAGGCCTTGGCGGCGGCCCAGATTAACATGTTTACGGAGGTTTTGGAGAAGGCCCAAAAAATAGAAATTGTTAGGGCACAAGTAAAGGTTTTTCATGCAAAAAGGAGGAGTACGCCTGGTGGAAGTCAAAGGCAAGGACAAGGTGATTTAGATATGCCACCCTCTAAGATAGGTCGAGGAGATGGTGGTGAGAAAATTTCAGGGACATCTAAGGAAAGTACTCCAAGAGGAGTTTCGCGTGGCTGGGGCCAAGCAAGAGGTGCCTCACAAGGAGGTCAGACCTCAGCCTCTCAAGTATCTTGTGGGTACTGTGGAAAGACCAATCATACGGAGAATGATTGTTGGCGAAAGGTAAGAAAATGTTTATGGTGTGGTAGTACTGAGCACCAACTTGCAACTTGTCCCAGTAGATCACACATAAACCCTGAACAAGCAAATGTATGAGGGACTAAGTCAAGAGTGCCAGCTAGAGTGTACGCCTTAGACCAACAGGCATACCCGAACCATCGGAGATAGTAGATGGTACAATTCGTGATTTCTATTGTTCATTATTTCGGAGTGCATGTATGAATTTCGAGGACGAAATTCTTTTAATGGGAAGAGAGTGTGAGGACCCATAAAATTCTTTATATTTTTCTTAAAAAAATGCCCTTTTTTTTGGAAATTATTAATTTATAATAGCCCTACTACTTAATCACCCCACAATAAGTGTAAATGAACCTAAAAAGTAGGGTTTCACGTTTCGATTTCAAGTTAGTACGAATTAGGGTTTTCACGTTTTCCCATAGTATGATTATTCGGTATGGAGTGAGGATCAAATTTGACAGGTAATGACTTTTGGATGAAAAAATATTATATGATTATAAGTGATAATAATAAGTTAGTGATTAAAAGTTAAAAACCCTAGTATACGCGGTTTAAGAAAAATCGATTCAAACCGTTGAGTATCGATCACTATCGATTGAACCCACCACTTGACCCACACTTCCCTACCACCACACACCCATGATATTTTTGTAAAATATCTCTCTCATCCTAATCCTTATAACAAAAATATGTGATCCAAAATGCAAGGAAAAGAAAACAAAATTTTAGTTGGTTTTGGTGGTGACAAGTGTCGGCCACCTATGGTTCCTTGACCAAGCCAATTTTCTTTGCTTCTTATCTTCACATTGGCTCCATTTCTTCACCATTTTTCCCTGGTCTGGCCGAGCTTGAGAGAGAGAGAGAGAGCAAGAGAAACAACTTCAATCCATCTTGAGTTTGAACCATTTGAGTGAAAACAAGAAAAACTAAACCGATTGATCACTAGTTTGGAAGCTTGGGAGGCTTAAGGAACCAAAAATTTCAAGGAGAGGTGAAGGATCATTCTTGCAAGCTCTTGTCATGAAGTATAATGGCTGATCAACCTTTCTTTCTCCATTAATCATGATTAAGTTGGGTATTAATGTTAGTATTGTGCTTGTGATGCTTGTTTCAAGTGATTTTGGTGATTGGAGGGATGACTTTTGAGTTAGGGTTTCTTGTGGGTTAGGTGTCATATGATGTATCTATATGGTATATAATCTTGTGAAAGAGAAAGTAGTGGTAGTTTCAAGGTAAAAATGAGAAGAATAGCTTAAATATAACAAAATTCCAGATCTCTGGAAATTGTAGCTTCAGTTCTGCCCGGTTCCATTTCTCTATGTTAGAGTCCGAATTAGGCTTAGCACAAAACATGAAAGTTGTAGATAATGATAATTTGTCTTTTTCTACAAAATTTCACCTCAATTGGAGTAACGTAGCCTATGAAAAGATGAAAATATCCTAACTGCCCTAGGAGTAAAGTCAGTGGACAGTTTTGACAGTACACTGTGTTGGTTGCATTTGTTCACCTTGATACGTACTGAACTACCTTTTAGCCAAAACATAAAAATTTTATTACATTCTCTTAGCTTTTCAACGCTTCCAAGAACATCTTAAACGAACTTTGGTAGCCTGAGATATGGCCATCCGAAGGTAGTACGGTTAACTGGCTGGTTAGTTGGAATTTGGTTCTGTGAATTGGGAATTTGACTGGGTTACACTAGACTTTGGACTAAGTGATCTTCATCAAAATTGTAGACCTTTGTCTTAGCTTCGAAACGGTATAAATTTCATTTCAATCCGATGAGCGTAGCTTTGGTTGTGTCTATTACGCAAAAACACGTCAAATCTGTCTTTTGCTAAACTTCATTTCCGCACATGTCATTAGCTTGATTTGGTACTTGTATGACCTTGAGCCTATTGAACGGCTATTGTGATGAGCTTATATTGTGTATGACTTTGGTATTGATTGAGGAAAAGAATGAAGCCATAAAGGGCTGGACAATAGGAAAATACAAAGGGCGTGCTGCCCAAATTTACGCTCAAGGGTTAGGTGGACATACTTGCAACTTGAGTAAGGGTTAAGAGCGATTACCACTTGAACTATCTAGGATATTTGCATCTTCTTTTATCGAGGTATATCAGTGAGGATTTGGCCAAACTTGTACCCTTGAGAAATACAATCATGACTACTAGGAATACGTTTTCCTTGTACTTTCGACTCAAATGGCATTTCCAAGTAAAAATGTTACAAAGTTATACAGTTTGAAAAACGAGCGAGTGTTTCACGAATATTCTCCAAGTGAATTTCCATTTCTTGATTCTTATTGAACGAAACGTCTAAGTTTCAAATCTTAGTCATGTTTCAAAGTTCTCAAACTGAGTTTATCGCAGATTTGGACTCCAAACCCGGAGTACCACCTGAAAGTGACCAGTAAAGGCACTATATCTTTTGGTGAGTGCTTTCAAATACCTAATTGAACTTGATACTTGTATTTGATACGTGACCAATGTGATTACATGTTATATACGTGAATTGTTAGGGCGAGAGTGTACTTTATCTCACTTGCCCTTATGTGATATATATTTGTTTATGATGTGCGCACTTCCTGGAATTCCAGAAACCCTGTGGCGAGTTACTAAAGTCGAGCCGGCAAGGGCTTGGTCGATTGGGTAACGAACCCTGGGTCTCTTGTTTTGTCGAGTGGAGTGATATCTCCTCGACTAATCGGTATACTCGAGTATTACCACCCGTGTTTATTGAGGAGGTTTTCGGCCCAGTAGGGGGTGTGAATGGTGGATGGAGAGTAGTATAAGTGGTGCTCTACTGGATTGGTTACTTACTTGAAGGTTGACGGAGTGTCAACTATTACTTGATCAAGCTCTGGTGATGCGCTGGGAATTTGGCTCCTGAGAGCCTTCCGTATCCTTATCTTTGGAATGATTATTGCTTATTGGATTATTGATTCTTCTAAAAAACTTTTACACTCGCTCACTTTGAAATTTGCTACTTGAAGTGTTATTGTTCACTCTTATGAACTTTTGATGCCCACTAAGTTGCTACGTTGATGTTCGTGCTTTTAAAATGGTCAATTTGTTATTTGGAACCTCACTGGGCTTTTAGTTCATTCCACGCCATTTGTTTTCCTTACAAGGGATACGAGCGAGGCATGAGACATGTACAGACTAGCGTAGTCTAATTGTTTTGAGTTTTGCTTTTGTACTCACGCTAGTACCCGACTAGGGTTGATTGTACTCGAAATGTAAACACTTTGAAGTTTTTTTTGGTGTGTAGAAACTTTGTATCTGGATTTGGGCATCAATGTATATATTAAGTTGAAGTGGATGTGTTATTTATTTTCTATGGATGTACGTTAGTTTGCTTGATCTATGAGTGAGTGAGTCAGTGAGTCCTAGCGAGAGTTAGGCAGGCGGTCCGTCGAACCCTTTAGTTCGCCTTAGGGGAAGGTGGGGCTGTCACAGATTCCACCTTTAGCATGGACGAATATGCAGGTCAGATTGGGTCCAAAATAGGGCAAAATCATTCCTAAATGGAAACCCTAATCTGAAATTGAGACACACAAACTGAAATTTTCTGTAAGCAAGTAAAACTAGCATATAAAAGCTCAATATTACACATAACAAAGCTATCAATCCAAGGCAATTGCTCAAGCATCAAATAAGAGCAAAAAATTCACCATAAAACTGAAATTTCCCACATCACCACCTCAAATCATGAAATATCCTCACAAAACTACATATTAAACAACTCTAACCTACTAATTTGAAATGATTAGGAGCAATGAGAGATTTCTTGACAAATTACCTTAGAAACACTAGAAAGATGGTAGCTTAGTACTTCCCCCTCAAAAATCACTCCACCAACACCTCTAATCCTCCCTAGCTAGCACTTTGTATGGAGTAATTTGCACTTTTGATGATTGGAACTCAAGATTGAGGCTTGAAATTGAGGTACAATGTGAAGTCTCCACTCTCTTTCTCCCTCAAGAAATGCGGCCAGCAAGAGAAAGAAATGAAGAAATTGAGGTCAACTTTAGTTTTAGTAAAGTGAAGAAAGGTTGGGTCAAAGTCCAACTTCCAATAGTTTCACAACACTTGGCTTTTAGGGTTTGGTTCTCATCTCTTTGTCTACCAAAGGTTAATCTATCTAACTAACTTCTAATTATCTCTTAACACCTTGTAAAATAATATCCCTTAATGCCAAATTTCATCTAGTCGTCAAAATTTTATCGCACATACCGCACTAGTGGGTCCCACATCCATAACGCACCTCAAACTTAACATGTACTAACTCATACCAAGAAAATGATTTAAAAACGATACTCACTTATAAAAATCTTTGAAAAATTAATATAATAAAATAAGGTAAGGAAAATGCATGCGGGAAATATAAAATAAAATAAGAGAAATTTTACGGGTCCTCACACTCTCCCCCCCTTAAAAGAATTTCGTCCTCAAAATTCTCCTCTTTTGCCCACAAAACTAAATTCTACAAGCATTTCTTCTACTTTTCAAGAGCTTCCCTTCATTCATACCACTACTATGATCTATCTAGAGAGAAAATCGTAATAATGCATGGACCAAAACGCCTTGCTAAGAAAAATTAATAAAGATATCAAAAGTTCCCTTTTTGAACTACAAACGAAAATTTCACTTAACTTCGAAACTAAACGATAATAAAAGATTCATGAATCAGGAATCCATACTGTCTAATCACCAATATTTAATATTACTCATCAAAATATCTGATACCAGGTCCACTACTTTTATCGGGAATACTCTCACTACATAAAGTTTGCATACACCTAGTTCCATAAATATTATTATTCTAGCCAACACATCACTGATTGCGATCTTTAACTATTACAACAGCTATACCATCCCAAAATTCATTTGTTTTGGGCTTCCCAGTTGGCTGCATTTGAAACATGCACCAATTTTCGAATAACATATTCCCGTACGAAGTTTGTTACCTGATTCACACTTAGCAGTTACACATTTCTTCTTAAAGTGTCCATTCTTTTTCTCCTTCTTCCCCTTATCCTTCATAGCGGATCCATCTCCATACATCTCTTTACGTTTTCCTTTGATATCGCAAAAAAATTCCTTCACCCCATTTATCTTTATTACTAGAAATGTCCTGAGATGCTATTCGACTAGACGAAGGCACTAACTTAAACTTCCACTATACCTCTTCCAGGATCCCTTCATATTTCTTCTTCTGTTCTATGTTCTTGTGCAGTAACTCAATTTTTTCCGAATACTCCTGTTTCCATCGCCGTTCCTAGTGCTCAGCTAATCTCTTTTGGAACTCTACTTCCTTCTGAAGAATCTCTATTTCCTTATACATATCAACCAAATGTGTCATCACAACGATTCGCTCGAACTCAAGTGATAGCCTGCTAGGCAAATTAAGAGATAAAAATAAGTAACTGAGTACACTCAGGACTCAAACCATATAACTGTTAAGTTCCCTCACTCCCAATCCAACCACGAAAAATTACACTTAGATATTGTCAAATGAAATAGACGAGAAGGGAGAACATAGTTAGGGCAATATCTTAATATACTATGCCACTTATCACTTATATACATAGCGAAACCCTAAAACATGATTCATATATCAACAGTTTCACACCCTATCTCAAATTCATTCATATAGGTATAGAAGCCAAATCCTTTTTCTAAAATCTCCATACCTAATTCCAGACTCTCGATCTCGGCACGATAATAATCAAGCCAGGTCCATACTTTCACATTAGTGGTTAGGTAGCAAGGAAATATAGGCAATGGTAGTTCATCAAGGACCAAGCTACAAGTATCAAATATCACAAGAGGATTTAAAATACTTATCTAGTTGCAGTTAAACTGTCTCAAAGGCAAATAAACACTTATCAAGCCCTCACCGGGCATAGGGGAAGGAAATAGATCTTCGATGCAAATTCCTCAACATACCCTATAATCTGATCACTGCCTCTAGAAACCCTATCAGGCTATTACTAGATTAATCTATGATAACCCTCCTATACCAAATCTCTCCAGTTAGTCCAATTCACTAGGTCAAATGTTAGAATCTCCTGCACTTTGACCTTTGCCATCAAACTCACCTCAACTGCAATCAAGATACAGACCCTTATTCTAGTGCTCTCCACTATTTGGTACTCAAGTACAAGAATCGACAATAAGATAATTCACAACTAGAACTGGCCAGTCCCAAGAGTAAATCATCTATATTAGAGATTCCTACCCGACATACATATCTATCTTCCTCAAGTACCATAATAAGGGATTTACACTTATAATAGGCACGATTCATAGCCTACGCCCAAGAAAAGCACCAAGTCCTTTACACTTATTCACACAATCGGGACCATAACACCACTTGGCCCAAGCTCACTCCGTGCAGAGACACGTGAAGTGGCTCTGATACCAACTGTGACAGTCCCACCTCCCCTTAAGGCGAACTAGAGGGTTCGGCGGACCGCCTGCCCAACTCTCGCCAGGACTGCAGGGTCAAAACACTCGTAACCCCTACATAATGCACGAAAGAACCGCAAGAAAATGAACAATCAGGAACTGATCTAAACACGATTATCAAATCATAGGTGCAACAGGACTTCGAGGAAATGCTCCAATGAAAACCGAAAACGAAAGCGATAAAGCCACTGCCACATCACAATCTGGCCAGATCTTGGCCGAATTCAAGGCAGTAGCCAACCCCAAATTTTTTCCAAAAGCCCTGCCAATCCGGCCACATATCTGGCCAGTTTTCGGCCGGATTCTTTGTAGGATTTTCCCGCCAAAAGTTTTTCAACCTCGTTCAAGTTCCGAACTCACCCGATTCCGACAGATACAAGAAAAGTTCACATAACCATATAAATGTACAATCTCAAACGAATACTATCGAAACACTTGACTAAACACTTAGATATATATATACATTTGAATATCCCAAAAGTTCAACTAGCAATCCAAGTTAGAATATCCACGAACGGTCAAGGTACAATTAGGGTTTGCTAGTACGGAGGAGCTTAATCAAAAGAAGGTTTACAACTAGCTCTACTCTTTTCTTCAAAATAACGGTTCCCAAAATTTTGAACCCAATAAGGAAAACAAAGATAACGGGAAGGGGTGAGCTTACCCTTAATGAGGTACCACAAGTACAAGCAGTCAAGAATCATGGAACTTCAGTTTTAATCAGGAAAATTTACACACTAACTAAAGAAATGAATACACACTTTATATAGAAAAGATACCTCTCAAGAGCCAAATTTCGTTTTCTTCACTAGAGATTGATCAATTAGTAGTTGACACTCTATTAACTTTCAAGTATAGTAACCAATCCAGTAGAGCACCACTTTTCGCCGAATTCCGTCTACCAAACATACCCCTTGCCGGGCCCAAACACCTCAACAGTAATAGTGGATGGTAATACTCGAGTATACCGGAAATTCAAAGTCTCCACTACCCAAAGATTCCCCAGAAACAGTCCCTATGGTTTGTCAATTTTCCTCGATCAAGCCCTTGCTGGCTCGATTCAATTGACTCCCCATGAGGTTGAGCTCAGGTTTAACAAGAAGGTCATTAGATACACCTCCAAACGACATCAGATCAGGCACAGTAATAGATTCCAGTTTATATAGCAAACAGTCACTCAGGCAAGAGAATGAGTGTGATAAAGTACACGCTCGTCTTATTCAGAATAAACAAAGTTCACAGTCAATCAAGTCACAAATTTCAAGTACAAGCAAACCAGTTAATCAATAAATCAGAGGAGTGGTACACTCACCAGTTCAAGCGAATATAACTTCAAAAGTTTTTAACCAAAGTAGGGCTTCGATCACCGAGAAACCCTAAAATAACCAAGATAAACAATTTATGGTTCCCACATCCACAAACCCAGTAAACGGAACGTACAATTGAGGTTCGACTACGAGTCGTAAGCCTATCCGAATGAACTACGAATGCAAAGATACAAACATGTGGCTTCGAGGTGAAAAAGTAACGGTTGATTCTAAAACATGAATAACCCCAAAGCCCTTCATATATCACCAAATAAAAGCTCCAAAAACCAATCACAATCAAGCTCCTCATCCATCATAGGTAGTTTCCTTGCTCAAGTCCAAGACCTTGATCATGAATATCACGTCAAGTAAAGGAAATTCTAAAATCATCAAGTTCCACTCACCTTTTGGCATTTTAGTCACAACTGAAGCTACACTTATCAGATTGAGATATATTTTATGGCGTTTCGAAGCTAAGACATAGACCTACATTCTCTATGAAGACATTGACACCCAGTTTGTGAGACCCCGAACATTTTCTTATTTTCTAGGCAATTATTTTAGGCATTTGGGCTTAATTTTAGTGTTTTCCTTAATATGTACATTTTCTGGGGATTTTTATGAGAAAATATGACTTTTAAACCATTTTCCTGGAATAAGTCATTTTTTGTGGTAGTGGAAGTGTATAGTGGATGTGGGACCCACTAGCGCGCTAAGTGTGGTGAATGTGATTACTGTGTAGGATTTCGATATACAGGGTTTATATCATGGTGCTATGAGTTAATTAGAGGGTAGCTACTGTAATTAGGTATTGGAAGACAAAGGAATGAGATAAACACAAAAATGCCACTTGTCATAACCCTAATGGAGGTTGGACTTTGACTAGAGTATATCACCTTTCCTAAAGTAATTTTGACCCACAAAATCATCTCCATTTTCTTTCTTTTGGCCGTGCACTTTGAAGCCAAAGAAGAGAGAGAACTTCTTCAATTTCTCTTCCTTTCCTGCTTGAATCTTGGAAACCAACCGTTAATCTTTCAAATTTCTCCACAAAAGTGAGTTGAGAGGTGAGTTTAAGGTGATTGGTGGAGCCATTTGGGAAGAACAAGCCTTAGCTATCTTGTTTCTTGAGGTTGCAAAGGTGAGTTGTAAAGATATTGTCCTTTTCATCATAGTAATGTTCAATTAAGGGATTCTAGTACTGAAGCATGCTATTTAGTGGATTATTTCATGGGTTATGGTGGAATTGTTCAATTTTTCTATTTATTGGGAAATTTTCTGTTTTATATAGTTTATTGTAGTAAGCTAAGGTATGATAGCCTTATATTGAATAATTTAGAGTTTCTATGTGTTAATGGTGGTTGATTGCGGAACATTTCCGCTTTTGTAGGAAAATTCCAGATTTTAGGGTTTTAAGTAACCCTGTTCTGCCCGGTACTGTTTCTCCACGTTAGAGGCCGAATTTGCCTTAGTGTAAAACATAAAAATTGTAGAGAATAATGTTTTATAGTTTCCTACAAAATTTCAGATCAATCAGAACAACGTAGCCTATGAAAAGACCGAAATACCCCTGCTGCCCTGTTTCTGTCCGAAACTGATAATCAGCTTATGTAATTGGTTAGTTTGACCAGGAATATTCCTGAATTGGTTGTTGGTGTCTTTTTAAGAATTATAGCCTTGTATCTTAGCTTTCCAATGGCTTTGGAACCTGAATTGGAGTTGTGTGTGCTGAGATATGAGTGAATGAATCAGGACTGCTAGTGGAATTCTGCAATAAGCTTTGAACTGGAAAATCTGGAGTTGTTTTGGGTAAATTTGATCTAGTTAGGGTGAGAACTGGACTAAGTAGTCTTCATCAAAATTATACTTTCTGTCTTAGCTTCGAAACGGCATAAATTGCGAGTGTGGTTCCAGTTGTGTCCGTTCCGCTAAATGACGTCAAAACTGTCTTTTGGTTCTAGGACATAAACTCCATTTCCGGACCCTCCCTAGCTTGGTTATGCACTTATATAGTCCATTGGGCCTTATTTTTGGTAGTGTGTGGATTTGCTTTGACTCGTGTTCGTGTTTTAATTGTGTTATTTTTGTTGTATAGGTCTACCGGTACTTCGACACCTACGCCTGAAGCTAACTTGTGAATTTGCTTACTTACCTTGGTGAGTGTACCATTATATGGTCTACTATTTAAATGGTTGATTATACTTGTTATGTGAACTTGAATGGCTTGAATGAGACGAGAGTGTACGTTATCGCTCTTAATCTCTTATCTGTATTACTATTACTGTCAAAAGGTGAAATTGTCTACATGTATGATTTGACATGGCTGAGGGCTTTGCCCGACAACTGAATTGTGCTATCTGAGCTCATACCCCATTGGTCTTTAATCGAGTCGAGCCGGCCAGGGCTTGGGCGAATCGATAACGGACCTTGGGGTTCACTGTAGTCGAGTGGAGTGCTAACTTCTCGACCTTATGGTATACTCGAGTATTACCCTCTCTGTTACTGTGAGGTGTCTGGGCCCAATAAGGGGGTGACCGGTGGAAGGGATATGGAGTAAAGTAGGGGTCTATGGAATGTTCTTCGCTTTGAAGGTTGACGGAGTGTCAACGGGTTGGAGATCAAGTGCGGTATGTGGAAAGTGGCTCTTGAGAGCCAATTGTATCCTTTTATATTGACTTGTTTTGTTTATGAACTTTGGGTCACTATGTGATAAAATGTGTTCATTGGTGTGTCTTGGTGGTACCTCACGAGCGTAAGCTCACCCCTCATTACTTTGTTTTCCTTACAGGGAGTAACCTTTTGGGAAACTATGAGGTTTTGAAGCTGAGTTGAGCTAGTTTTGAATATTCTTTTGTATAGCTCCTCGATAGTTGAGAAGTCCACACATGTACTTGGATCCAGCATTTCTTTTGAGATGTAATTTGTAATTATGCGTGTATAAAGGTGTTTGGAAATGTTCATGTGTTAATTTGCCTTGGAAATGTCCCTTACTTGGAGTATATAAAGTTATTGCACTTGTATAGGTTTCGGATAGATACAGCACTATTCATGTGCGGCCCCGTTTTCTCATTTTCATTTCGTGACTTTGATTCTTTTGAGTGCGCTAAAATATTTTGAAACATTTTAGTTTGTATACAACCGTGTTAGTAGTCCTGGCGAGAGATGGGCAGGTAGTCCGCTAACCCCTTTGGTACGCCTTAGGGGAAGGCGGGCTGTCACAGGTGGTATCCGAGCCTAGGTTAGAAATAACCTGGGCGAACTTGAAACCTGATTCTTAGAACCTTTGGGGATTGTGTTTGGACACCATTAAGTGTGAATATATTGTCTAAGACATAAACTTTTGCTATCTTTGTAGGTTATGGCTGGAACTAGTGGAGCAGGCGGAGATGAGCCACCTCAGAGGCGCCCATGAGTCATCGATTACCAGGAGAGACCGGGAGGTCCGATTCAGCAGTGGTATACTGCTAGCCGGACCCGCCGCTGTAGGCGTTGCCAGTATTACTCTTACGCGGACCACATGGTCATGGAGGTACTTGCTGAACGAAGGAGGCTTAGATGTGCCACCGCCAGGGAGCAAACTGAGAATCTTAGGCTTAGGGGCATCATGAGGATGCAGGCTGATCGGATTGGAGAGCTCCAGGGGGATGTGGCCATGGAGCATGAGCGAACGAACATTCTGAGAGAGCAGTTGCAGGTGGTTAACGACCGTCTCACTAGAGTAGTCCGAGAGGTGAGAGACCAGTCCAGTGGTATTATAAACGAGTGTGAGGCGCTAATCCAGGGAGTGATTGGCACCAATGTGCCAGGGGAGTTCCAGGTGACGAAGCTCCAGGAGAAGGAGGCGCCCCTAGCTCTAGCTCTGGGGAGGAGTCGGTTGGCTCAGTTGAGAACTAGGCTAGAGTTCTTTGGACTATGTTTTGATCCCATGTGAAGGATGCCTAGGAAAAGCTTTTGGTTTATTGTGTGGTACTTTTGGGACCTATTTTGTATAGTGTACTTTGGAAGACCCTCTTTTGGCTTCATGGGAGTACTTTTGTATATATTTGTTTGACTGCTCATGTATGACTGTTTGACACAGTTATGTGTTCTATGTATAACTGCTCTATGTGTATACATGCCTTATGTGATGTTTATTTTAGTTCTTGTTCATGCTTATATGACTATGTTTGTATGCACTTTTAATATTATCTTTGTGCCTTGATCTTAGATTGACTTAGATCAATGGAAGGTACGCTTGGTGGCCGAGGCCGGGGACGTGGGGTAGACAGCCCACGACTGAACGGGATACGGGGACCGCTATGCCCGAACCAAATCCTGAACCCCAAATTGATCCCAATATTTAGGTAGCCGCTGCTATCCAGTGGATGACTGATCTCTTAGCCCAGGTGGTGCAACAACAGGGCCCCAACCCTGTTCTACCAGTTGGTAACCCTGGAAACCCTGGAAATCACGTCGAGAGCGAGGATCGAACTCTCGAACGGTTTCAAAAATTCTCTCCACCAAAGTTTCTTGGAGGGTCCGATCCGGATGTGGCCGAACAGTGGTTAGAAAAGATGATAGACATTTTTGCCGCTCTACATTACTCGGAGGAGAGGCAAGTTACTTTTGCGGTCTTTCAATTAGAAGGGGCCGCTCGCTCTTGGTGGAATATTATCCGGACGAAATGGGAGCGAGAACAGATACCAAGAACGTGGGTGAACTTTGTAAGGGAGTTCAATGCCAAGTACTTTCCGCCATTGGTCCAGGAGAAGAAGGAAGACGAGTTCATTCGACTTCGCCAAGACACCCAATCTGTGCCTAAATACGAGAGCCAGTTTACCCGCTTGTCCAAATTCGCTCCTGAACTTATTCTAATCGAACAAAGGAGGGCAAGATGTTTCCTTCAGGGGCTTAACGTAGAAATTCAAAAGGATTTGGCCGTGGCCCAAATTACCACTTTTAGTAATGTAGTTGAGAAAGCCTTACGATCTGAGAATGCCAGGCTTCAAGTGAGGAACTTTCAAAATAGAAAACGTGGAGCTTCTGGGAGTAGCTCAACTCAAGGGGATAAAGGTACCCCTCCCAAATTTGGAAGGGGAGCCAAAGGGGGACGGTTCTCGGGGACGGCAAGAGGGACTCCATCCCGAGGTGGCCAATCGGGACGAGGCCAGCAGAGAAACGCCTCGCAAGGGAGTTCAGCCATCGTTTCTCGTGGACCGTGTAGCTTCTGTGGGAAATTAAACCACACAGAAGACGACTGTTGGAGGAAGCAGAACAAGTGCTTACACTATAGGAGTACGGAGCACCAGCTCGCCAGTTGTACGGTCCAGTCTCGGGAAGCGAGAGGAACTACTCAGTCGTCGAAGGCTACCTCAGGTCAGTCATGGGTAGAAGGAGCAAAATCGAAGGTGCCTGCTCGAATATACTCCATCGAGCAACGTCCGGTTCCTGACTCGGCAGAGGTGGTGGAAGGTACGATCCCTATCTTCCACCGCCTAACTAGAATTTTGATAGACTCTGGTGCCACCCATTCCTTCGTTAACCCTGAGTTTATGTGTGGAATCGATATACACCCTGTCACTCTCCCCTATGAGCTGGAAGTTAGTACCTCTACGGGGGACCAATGTTTGATTTCTAGCAAAATATATATAAATTGTGAAATTTGGGTAGGAGAGAGAAAGTTGTTGGGGAATTCGATAAGTTTGGCCATTAAGGGGTACAATGTGATATTGGGCATGGATTGGTTGGCTCGATATGATGTCCAATTAGATTGTAAGAGAAAAATTGTAGAATTTCGTATCCCTGGGGAGGCAACTTTGAGATTAGATGTGAGGGGCAGTGTAGCCTTATCTGCTATGATTTCGGGAATTCAGGCTAGAAAACTACTGAGTAGAGGGGCACAAGGGTTCCTAACTTTTCTTATTAACACTCCTACCGATAAACTAAAAATAGAAGATGTTTCCGTAGTGAGTGAATATCCAGACGTATTTCCCGATGAGTTAGTGAATTTACCTTCGGAAAGAGAGATTGAGTTTGAAATTAACCTATTACTGGGGGCTTCCCCTATTTCCAAGACTCCCTACCGAATGGCACCTACTGAACTCAAAGAGTTGAAGTTGCAGTTGCAAGACCTTTTAGAGCGAGATTTTATTCATGAGAGCGGATCACCTTGGGGGGCACCTGTTCTTTTTGTTAAGAAGAAGAATGGGACCTTGAAACTGTGTATCGATTACCAAGGGTTGAACAACATGACCATTAAGAATAAGTATCCATTGCCCCACATTAATGAGTTATTTGACCAGTTGCAAGGTGTGATGGTCTTTTCTAAGTTAGATCTTCGACAGGGATACTATCAATTGTTGATTAGGAAGGAAGATGTCCTAAGACTGCCTTCAATTCTCGGTATGGGCATTACGAATTCGTCGTGATGCCTTTTGGGCTAACCAATGCCCCTGCCACTTTTATGGACCTTATGCATCGGATTTTCAAACCCTATCTGGACCGATTTGTCGTTGTCTTTATCAATGACATTTTAGTTTATTCAAAAACCCGTGAGGAGAATGTGCAACATTTGAAAGAGGTCTTACAAACCCTGAGGGAGCACCGATTGTACGCCAAATTTAGTAAGTGCGAGTTTTGGCTAGAGAAGGTTTCTTTCCTGGGGCACGTGATTTCAAAGGAAGGAATTGCAGTAGATCCGGCCAAGGTAGAGGCAGTGACTGAGTGGAAGAGACTCGGCAATCCTACTGAAATCTGGAGTTTTCTAGGGTTGGCAGGTTATTACCGGCGATTTATTAAAGATTTTTCGAAACTTGCCAGTCCCTTAACTGATTTAACAAAGAAGGGTGGTCGGTTTCTGTGGAGTGATAAGTGTGACAACAGCTTTCAAGAGATGAAGCGAAGGTTAACCATGGCCCCTAAGGACAGTTTTACTGTTTACACCAACGCCTCTAGAGAAGGTTTGGGATGCGTACTGATGCAACACTAGAATGTGATAGCCTATGCTTCTAGAAAACTGAAAATCCATGAACAAAACTATCCCACCCACAACTTAGAGCTGGCGGCAGTTGTCTTTACTCTGAAAAAGTGGAGACACTATTTGTTCGGGGTGACCTTTGAGGTCTATTCCAATCATAAGAGCCTTAAATATCTTTTTTCCCAGAAGGAGTTGAACATGAGACTTCGCCGGGGGATGGAATTCTTAGAAAATTATGATTGTACTATTAACTACCATCCGGGTAAGGCTAATGTTGTAGCTGATGCCCTAAGTCGGAAGGCTTAGATTTCTAGGTTAATGGTGAAGGAGTGGGAATTGTTGGGAATCGTTGGGGAGTGGAATCCAAGATTGGAACACAAGAAGATAACTTTTGGAAATATCCGTGTGACATCCACACTATTGGATTGAATTAAAGAGGCTCAAGCGGAGGATTCGATGATTCAAAAATGGGTGGAAAAGGTGAAGAAATGAGAAATTTCGGATTTCAATTTATGTCCTGAAGGGATTTTGAGATTTCGGAATCGAATAGTGGTGCCTAATGATGAAAACCTGAGAAGAAAAATTTTGGAGGAAACTCATCGATCCAAATATACAATCTATCCGGGTAGTAATAAGATGTATCAGGACTTGCGACAATTGTACTGGTGGGACAAGATGAAGAGAGAGATAACCCAATATGTACAAACTTGTCTAGTATGCTAGCAAGTTAAGGCCAAACATCAAAAACTTTCGGGACTACTTCAGCCTCTGGAGATACCCAAATGGAAGTGGGAGCATATCACCATGGACTTCATTTCTGGGCTACCTAGAACCCAAAAAGGACATGATGCCGTTTGAGTAATCGTTGATCGGTTGACCAAGTCGGCTCATTTCTTACCTGTGAATATGAAGTATTCCATGGATAAGTTAGCTCGGGTGTATTTGGAGGAAATTGTGAGATTATATGGGGTGCCCGTAAGTATAGTTTCCGACCGAGACACTAGTTTCGTATCCAGATTTTGGCAAAAGTTTCAGGAGACTTTGGGGACGAAGATGAATTTAAGCACCACTTATCATCCTCAGACAGATGGACAATCGGAGCGGACGATTCAAACCCTCAAGGACATGTTACGCACTTGTATTCTAGATTTCGGGGGTAGTTGCGGTCAACATATGACGTTAGTGGAGTTTGCCTACAATAACAGTTACCATTCGTCGATCCAAATGGCACCGTATGAAGCTCTTTATGGGCGAAAGTGCCGTTCGCCAATATACTGGGATGAAGCAGGAGAAAAGAAGATCCTAGACCCTACTATCATTCCTTGGATGGATGTTACCCAAGAAAAGATCAAGTTAATCCGTCAGAGACTCCAGGCAGCTCAAAGTCGCCAAAAGAGCTACGCAGATAACCGAAGGAAAGATCTGGAATTTGAAGTCGGAGACCATGTTTTCCTTAAAATTACCCCGTTGCGGAGTGTCACTGCTGGCAGAGGAAAGAAGCTCCAACCTAGGTTCGTAGGACCCTTCCTGATTCTTCAACGAGTTGAGAAAGTAGCATACAAACTCGAGTTGCCGCCAAGCTTGTCACGGATTCACGATGTATTCCATGCGTCAATGCTCAAAAAGTATTACCCTGATCCAACTCACATTGTGCAACCGGAGGAGATTGAAATTGACGAAACCCTTACCTACGAGGAGAGACCTGTGCGAGTACTCGATAGAAAAGTTAAGGAGCTGAGGAATAAACAAATTTCACTGGTAAAAATTCTATGGAAGAACCACGGGGTCGAAGAGGCGACCTGGGAGATGGAGAAGGAGATGAAAATGAGATACCCAGGACTGTTTAATGACGCAGGTGAGAAATTTTGAGGACGAAATTCTTTAAGGGGGAGAGAGTGTGAGACCCCGAACATTTTCTTATTTTCTAGGCAATTATTTTAGGCATTTGGGCTTAATTTTAGTGTTTTCCTTAACATGTACATTTTCTGGGGATTTTTATGAGAAAATATGACTTTTAAACCATTTTCCTGGAATAAGTCATTTTCTGTGGTAGTAGAGGTGTACAGTGGATGTGGGACCCACTAGCGCGCTAAGTGTGGTGAATGTGATTACTGTGTAGGATTTCGATATACAGGGTTTATATCATGGTGCTATGAGTTAATTAGAGGGTAGCTAGTGTAATTAGGTATTGGAAGACAAAGGAATGAGATAAACACAAAAATGCCACTTGTCATAACCCTAATGGAGGTTGGACTTTGACTAGAGTATATCACCTTTCCTAAAGTAATTTTGACCCACAAAATCATCTCCATTTCTTTCTTTTGGCCGTGCACTTTGAAGCCAAAGAAGAGAGAGAACTTCTTCAATTTCTCTTCCTTTCCTGCTTGAATCTTGGAAACCGACCGTTAATCTTTCAAATTTCTCCACAAAAGTGAGTTGAGAGGTGAGTTTAAGGTGATTGGTGGAGCCATTTGGGAAGAACAAGCCTTAGCTATCTTGTTTCTTGAGGTTGCAAAGGTGAGTTGTAAAGATATTGTCCCTTTCATCATAGTAATGTTCAATTAAGGGATTCTAGTGGTGAAGCATGCTATTTAGTGGATTATTTCATGGGTTATGGTGGAATTGTTCAATTTTTCTATTTATTGGGAAATTTTCTGTTTTATATAGTTTATTGTAGTAAGCTAAGGTATGATAGCCTTATATTGAATAATTTAGAGCTTCTATGTGTTAATGGTGGTTGATTGCGGAACATTTCCGCTTTTGTAGGAAAATTCCAGATTTTAGGGTTTTAAGTAACCCTGTTCTGCCCGGTACTGTTTCTCCACGTTAGAGGCCGAATTTGCCTTAGTGTAAAACATAAAAATTGTAGAGAATAATGTTTTATATTTCCTACAAAATTTCAGATCAATCGGAGCAACGTAGCCTATGAAAAGATCGAAATACCCTTGCTGCCCTGTTTCTGTCCGAAACTGATAATCAGCTTATGTAATTGGTTAGTTTGACCGGGAATATTCCTGAATTGGTTGTTGGTGTCTTCTTAATAATTATAGCCTTGTATCTTAGCTTTCAAATAGCTTTGGAATTACCTGAATTGGAGTTGTGTGTGCTGAGATATGAGTGAATGAATCAGGACTGCTAGTGGAATTCTGCAGTAAGGTTTGAACTGGAAAATCTGGAGTTGTTTTGGGTAAATTTGATCTAGTTAGGGTGAGAACTGGACTAAGTAGTGTTCATCAAAATTATACTTTCTGTCTTAGCTTCGAAACGGCATAAATTGCGAGTTTAGTTCCAGTTGTGTCCGTTCCGCTAAATGACGTCAAAATTGTCTTTTGGTTCTAGGGCATAAACTCCATTTCCGGACCCTCCCTAGCTTGGTTATGCACTTATATAGTCCATTGGGCCTTATTTTTGGTAGTGTGTGGATTTGCTTTGACTCGTGTTCGAGTTTTAATTGTGTTATTTTTGTTGTATAGGTCGTACCGGTACTTCGACACCTACGCCTGAAGCTAACTTGTGAATTTGCTTACTTACCTTGGTGAGTGTACCATTATATGGTCTACTATTTAAATGGTTGATTATACTTGTTATGTGAATTTGATTGGCTTGAATGAGACGAGAGTGTACGTTATCGCTCTCGATCTCTTATCTGTATTACTATTATTGTCAAAAGGTGAAATTGTCTACATGTATGATTTGACATGGCTGAGGGCTTTGCCCGACAACTGAATTGTGCTATCTGAGCTCATACCCCATTGGTCTTTAATCGAGTCGAGCCGGCCAGGGCTTGGGCGAATCGATAACGGACCTTGGGGTTCACTGTAGTCGAGTGGAGTGCTGACTTCTCGACCTTATGGTATACTCGAGTATTACCCTCTCTGTTACTGTGAGGTGTTCGGGCCCAGTAAGAGGGTGACCGGTGGAAGGGATATGGAGTAAAGTGGGGGTCTACGGAATGTTCTTCGCTTTGAAGGTTGACGGAGTGTCAACGGGTTGGAGATTAAGTGCGGCATGAGGAAAGTGGCTTTTGAGAGCCAATTGTATCCTTTTATATTGACTTGTTTTGTTTATGAGCTTTGGGTCACTATGTGATAAAATGTGTTCATTGGTGTGTCTTGGTGGTACCTCACGAGCGTAAGCTCACCCCTCGTTACTTTGTTTTCCTTACAGGGAGTAACCTTTTGGGAAACTATGAGGTTTTGAAGCTGAGTTGAGCTAGTTTTGAATATTCTTTTGTATAGCTCCTCGATAGTTGAGAAGTCCACACATGTACTTGGATCCAGCATTTCTTTTGAGATGTAAATTTGTAATTATGCGTGTATAAAGGTGTTTGGAAATGTTCATGTGTTAATTTGCCTTGGAAATGTCCCTTACTTGGAGCATATAAAGTTATTGCACTTGTATAGGTTTCGGACAGATACGACACTATTCATGTGCGGCCCCGTTTCTCATTTTCGTTTCGTGACTTTGATTCTTTTGAGCGTGCTAAAATATTTTGAAACGTTTTAGTTTGTATACAACCGTGTTAGTAGTTCTGGCGAGAGTTGGGTAGGCAGTCTGCTAACCCCTTTGGTACGCCTTAAGGGAAGGTGGGGCTGTCACACAGTTCTTACATTTTCAAGGTCAAAAATCGAAATCTCAGAGAAAACAGAAAACTATCCGTGAAATAAGGCATTTGGGCTGTCAAGGGTATTTTTGTCATTTTAGAAGCTACAGTGCTTAGATTGAGTTAAAATTTTACAAGTAGATAGGTAACCCAATTTCCCACAACTTTTATGTTTTGAGCAAGAGCTGATTCTACCTTTATCATAGACGAATATGCAGGTCAGATTGGGTCCAAAACAAGGCAAAATCATTCCTAAATGGAAACCCTAATCTAAAATTGAGACACACAAACTGAAATTTTCCGTAAGCAAGTAAAACTAGCGTATAAAAGCTCAATATTACACATAACAAAGCTATCAATCCAAGGCAATTGCTCAAGCATCAAATAAGAGCAAAAAATTCACCATAAAACTGAAATTTCCCACATCACCACCTCAAATCATGAAATATCCTCACAAAACTACATATTTAACAACTCTAACCTACTAATTTGAAATGATTAGGAGCAAGGAGAGATTTCTTGACAAATTACCTTAGACACACTAGAAATATGGTAGCTTAGTACTTCCCCCTCAAAAATCACTCCACCAACACCTCTAATCCTCCCTAGCTAGCACTTTGTATGGAGTAATTTGCACTTTTGATGGTTGGAACTCAAGATTGAGGCTTGAAATTGAGGTACAAGGTGAAGTCTCCACTCTCTTTCTCCCTCAAGAAATTCGGCCACCAAGAGAAAGAAATGAAGGAATTGGGGTCAACTTTAGTTTTAGTAAAGTGAAGAAAGGTTGGGTCAAAGTCCAACTTC
This sequence comes from Coffea arabica, assembly GCF_036785885.1. Taxonomy (NCBI): domain Eukaryota; kingdom Viridiplantae; phylum Streptophyta; class Magnoliopsida; order Gentianales; family Rubiaceae; genus Coffea; species Coffea arabica. The sequence continues at coordinate 43,068,517 of NC_092320.1, read as the reverse complement.
CAATAGTTTCACAACACTTGGCTTTTAGGGTTTTGTTCTCATCTCTTTGTCTACCAAAGGTTCATCTATCTAGCTAACTTCTAATTATCTCTTAACACCTTGTAAAATAATATCCCTTAATGGCAAACTTCATCTAGTTGTCGAAATTTTATAGCACATACCGCACTAGCAGGTCCCACGTCCATAACGCACCTCAATCTTAACATGTACTAACTCATACCAAAAAAATGATTTAAAAATGATACTCACTTATAAAAATCTCTGAAAATTTAATATAATAAAATAAGGTAAGGAAAATGCACGCGGAAAATATAAAATAAAATATAAGAAATTTTACGGGTCCTCATAACGTAGGTATTCTTTACTTGCTTTATTAGATGCTAAACTATTTGGTTTTGAAGTCATCAAAGAATTGTATGTTAATGATCCATATTTTGGAGAATGTTATGCGTAGTGTTTAAATTCGAAATTGGATCACGTCTATGTGCATGATGGCTTTCTATTTCGAATTGATAAATTGTGTATTCCCCAATCCTCTATTCGATTACTCTTGACCAAAGAATCACATGAAGGGGGATTAATGGGACACTTTGGTGTCACAAAAACTTTGGCTGTTTTGCAGGAGCATTTTTATTGGCCAAAGATGAAGAGAGATATGGAATGAGTGGTTGCGAAATGCATTGTATGCCATAAAGCTAAATCCAAAACTCAACCATTTGGTTTGTTATGCCTTTACCTATTCTTATTGCACCATGGATTGATATTTCTATGGATTTTGTACTTGGCTTGCCTAGGTCTAGGAGAGGTCATGATAGCTATTCGTTGTTGTTGACAGATTTTCCAAAATGGCTCATTTTATTACTTGTCATAAAACGGATGATGCTTCTTATATTGCTGATTTGTTCTTTCATGAGATAGTTAGGTTACATGGCATGCCTAAAACAATTGTGTCTGATAGGGATGTTAAGCTTCTTAGCTATTTTTGGAAGACCTTGTGAGGGAAGTTGGGTACTAAATTGTTATTTTCTACTTCCAGTCACCCCCAAATTGATGGCCAAACTGAGGTTGTTAATCGCACTCTATCTATTTTGTTGCGTGCCATCATTAAAAAGAATATTAGGTCATGAGAGGACTGTCTTTCTCATGTAGAGTTTGCATATAACCGAATTGTGCTACACAATACTCACTTTTGAGGTTGTATATGGTTTCAATCCTTTAACTCCTTTGGATCTAACACCCTTGCCTTTGTCTAAATGTGTCAATCTTGATGGTAAGAAAAAGGCAGATTTTGTGAAAGCACTTCATGAGAAAGTACGCCTCAACATTGAGCAATGCACAAACCAATAAGGGAAGGCGAAAAATGATTTTTGAACCTGGAGATTGGATTTGGTTGCACCTTAGAAAGGAAAGGTTTCCAGTTCAAAGGCTTAGCAAGTCGCTTCCAAGGGGCGACGGCCCATTCCAAATCCTTGAACGTGTTAATGACAATGCTTACAAACTGGATCTCCCAAGTGAGTATGGGTCTGTGAGTGCTACATTTAATGTTACTGACCTTAGTTCGTTCCTCGCAGATGATGAATCAGATTTGAGGACAAATCCTTTTCAAGAGGATGGGAATAATGGAAATGGAGATGTAGCTCAAACCATGGAAGTAGAGCAAGTGAAAGTGCCCCTAGACCTAGTCACCTGAGCACGCGCCAAGAGGATGAAGGATGCTCTCCAAATATTGGTCAAAGCGGTGCAAGAACAAGTGGGAAGACCCAAGCTTATAGAAGGCCTTGCCTCGGAGAATGAAAGGCAAATTACCGTGCTACAAGCCATGCTCGAGGAAGGAAATCAATCTTGAAGCCACGTAACTAATTGATTATGTGTTTTGTAGTAGTATAAATAGGATACTCTTTTGTTAAAACAGATTATTATTCAATATTAAGAATTTGAGAGTTCTCTCTTTGGTTTCTTGTGAGCTTTCCTTGAATATCTTAGATTAATCTCTAGGATCTTCAACTAGACTTATCAATCTAGAAACACACTAGATTGTGGCGTCAACTATCTCATACCAAGGTTCGTTAGCCATATGATTAACGGGTCAAGGTTCATCCATTCAAGTGTGCTATTTGCTTCCTTAGATCCTGAGACTTATCTCTTACGGGTTTCGTCACAAGTTGGCGATGTTCGTATCACTCCATCAAATTGAAGAAGTATTATATTGAAGGATTGGACTTCAAATCAGGTGCAATCTGATAGTCTATTCAGTTTGCTTACTCTTGCTTAATTTTCTTTACTTTACTTGACCTTATGTTATTATTTTTTACTTACTCTTTATTGTTTTTCATTCACACAAGTGGTTGATCACCTAGAAAATTTTGGTAAATTTAAATTGTGCCTTATTTGTTATAAACTAAATTAAGTTTTTTTAATCAACCTACACTACAAGAAAAAAGGTCATTAGTGACAACATTTCTTTGTGACGACTTTTTGTCGTCACAAAATGAGGTTGTTTAGTCACGACTTTGAAGGTTGTCACAATTGACTCAAAGCAACTGAGTTTTCAGTGACAACTTTTAATTGTCGTCACAAAACTACTTCGCGCCATGGGACTTGGAAGGCGCGAGTTTTGCGATAGTGACGACTTGATAAAAGTTGTCAGTAATTCTACCACTTTCTTTGACAACTTTTCGTTGTTGTCACTGTTTATGTTTATTGACGACCAATTTTTGTCAATAAAACTATAGTGTAGTTAGTGACAACATAAGTATCATCACTAACTTGAACATCTCTAATGCATTTATTTAATTGTGAACCTCAATATTAATTTATGTTTTTTAAATTTGATGATTTATTAACTATGATTTTATTTAATTGTGAGCCTCAATATTAATTTAATTTTTTTAAAAATTTGATGATTTATTAAACTAGTCATAGTTACTTAAATATTAATTTAAGTTATTTACGGACGACTTTTTGTTGTCGTCACTGATCACGAAAAAAAAAGTTATTAGTGACAACATTTTGTAGTGATGACAATAAGTCGTCACAAAAGGAGATTCTTTAGTCGCGACACCTAAAGTTGTCACAATTGCATCAAAGCAACCAAATGTTTAGTGACGACCCGTTATTTTCGTCACAAACTACACTGCAAGAAATATGGTCATTAGTGACAACATTTTTTAGTGACGACAAAAGTCGTCACAAAACGTGTTTGTTTAGTGACGACAAGGAAAGTTGTCATAATTGCTCAAAGCAACTAAGTCTTCAGTGACGACCTTGAAAAAGTTGTCACTAAAATGATCTCTATAGTGACAACTTCTAATATCGTCACTGTCACTCTACCGATTCGGATTTAGTGACAAGAATTAATTGTCACTGTTTAAAGTAATTATTTTTAAGTCACTTTCATTAATTCTACTGTGTCACCCTAACTTTTGCGATTTAGCCCCAAATGTTATAAAAAATTCCATTATGATACCTTAACTTTTACAATTTAGCTCCATATGTAGTACACCGATTTCTTTAATTCTATTATTACTCCCTAACTTTTGTAATTTAGCCCCATATGTAATTCATCAATTTCATTAATTCTATTATGGCACTCTAACTTTTGCAATTTAACCCTCATATGTAATACACCAATTTTATTATTTCTATTATGGCACCCTAGCTTTTACAATTTAGCCCCTATTTTTTTATTAGGAAATTGCGAATGGTATCTTGATAAACTATGCATAAATATTTTATAATTTTCTCAAACTTAAGTAATAATTTGTTATAAACTCTAAAGATATATCTTTCATTACAATAGTTATAAGGCAGGCAGGTCTTTTTATCAATGGAATAAGAAATTTATGCCAGATTTATCTTTTGTACTACATGCCAAGTAGTATTAGCAAAGGAATAACAAAGTACTACAAAGTAATTAACAAAATAGCCTTCAGAGAGTGTAGTTTATGGGCAAATGAGCATTATCTATTCAAAGTACCAACTTTTTATGGGTATTTTACTTTCAAACATATAATTTATGATAAATTTATAAATATTTGTAAGTAAAATTTAAAAAGTGTTACACTGATTTCTTACAAAATGAAAACTGGCAGGTTATCTTTTCAACATAAATTAAATTTTTTTAAAAAAAGAAATGACCCATAAAGTTCCAACTCTTTGTGGGTTTTCTCCATTACATGAACAAATATTCTGCTCTTTATGGGCATTTCACTCTGAATCATTTAATTTATGTTAAATACATATATGTTTGTAAGTAAAATTCAAAAAGTGTTGCACTAATATTTTTTTGAAAGGGAAACTGGTAGGTTTTGTATTTAACATAAATTAAATATGTGAAAGCAAAAAAAAGAAAGAAATTACCCATAAATCTATGTCTTGCAAATCTAAACTAGTAAAATAGTTTCAAACAAAATTAAACATTAAAATAAACTGTAATTTATACACATTAAAATATCTGTAATTTATACACATTTTGCAACTACTACTTTGTGTTTTCTCTGTAATGAATTTTTTAACTATTGAGAACTTAAGTTTTGTCTTGCAAATCTATACTAGTACAATAGTTTTAAACAAAATTAAACATTAAAATAAATGTTTGAAAAAGAACAAAAGCACATTTATTACTTGCAGTAATGTAACAAAATTTTCTCAACCATTATCAATATTTTCACAAAACTATTAAAAACTAGCAATTGACAATATTAAAAAGGGATAATTTTAGAAACCTCCCCTGAGGTTTCTGACAATTTCACTGACCTCCCCTGAGGTTTCCACAATTACACTGACCTCCCCTGGCAGAACTTGGGACCCAATTGCTGACATCATATAATGCAAAATTACTATTATACCCAAGACATTTTGTGTTTTGGATAGTATTGGATTGCATTTCTATTTATTTAATGTATGGTTATGAAATTTGTAATGATATTACTCTTGGATTGCAGTTTTGGTTTGCACCTTATTACTGTTAAGGTTTTATAAATGACTGTCTTAGTTCTTGGATTGCACCTTACCTCCAAAATTTGGGAATTTACCCAAATTTTCCATTTTCTAATATTCCTACAAATATGCAAAATTATGCATATCCCTCAAATCTACCCAATATTAATGTTTTGTTAAACTCTAAATAACAAAAATATGAAATATATTATTTAAATATATTTTAGTTACACACAAGTTGGATTGAGTAACTAGTGTGTCAGAGAGTTGCCATAATCTCCTTAAACCCGCATGCGGGTTTAAAGAGTATTCGGATATTCTCATATGCACCTATGCAAATCGAACCAACCGGATATCTTATCCGTATCCCATTTTTTTAAATAAAAATCTTATAAATTTGAAAAATAAAATCAAATTTAGATGTATTAGGGTTTTAAAAATATTATATAAGTGATAAAAATTTTATAAATTGTAAAAATAAAATCAAATTTAAATAATTAAATGTTATATTTGCATAAGAAATAATACAATAATCATAATAATGATAATACAATAATATTGATGTAATAAAACTGCCATTAATTTAAATATTTACTTATAATGCCCAAAGAGCCTAATTACCAATTTTTTCTTCTCGCGCTCAAATATAACATTAACCCGCATGCGAGCTAACCTTGAAATAGAAAAAACACAGAATCCCGCTTGCGGGTTTCAGCGTTATTATGCAGGCGGGATTTTAACCTGCTTGCTTGTGAACATGTTCTTTAGTGCTGCAATTATAAGAAATTAGTATAAAATATTAGCAAATTATAAAAGTACATTTTCAATTATATGAAATTAACAAATTTTGCCACCTATGTTGATGAAAATTTTTATTTTTTTGCTAAAAAATAAAGAATAATACTATAGCATTAAAAGGCAATTCGTCAGGCAAATATCCTTCAAAAGCACTGCTACTTTAAACATATTTTTCTACTTTTGCCCGCGTCAAATAATCAGGAAAAGTTTTCGTTTTCCCACCATTTTTTTACCACCAATTTTTTTCCTTTTCGCCCAAAAAAGAATTTAGACGGACATTAACTTATAGTAGGTTGCAAAATGGCCTTCACAAAAGCCCCAATCTTCATCATCCTCTTCCTCATCACCCTTCTCCCGATCTCCACCAATTCTCAAGACCCCAGTTCGGATTTGCTCTTGCAGCTCGAATCCCTCCAATCCCAGTCACCTAAAGGCGGCGTTATCCATCTCACTGATTCTCTCAAACGGATTCTATCCATTCCAACTCATCGTCCCTGTACTTTCCTCGTCTTCTTCGACGCCCAACAACTCCACTCCAAACCCGAACTCTCCCTCCCTTCTCTCAAATCCGAGTTCTTCCTCGTCTCTAAATCCTTTTTAGCCAGCAACCCTCCAACTTCTCACTCAAAACTCTTCTTCTTCGACATCGAATTTCAAGAATTCCAGTCCTTTTTCGCCCTTTTCGGGGTAAATTCTCTGCCCCACACCGATGTCAAGAAAGACTCCGTCCAGATAAATGCATCAGGTTTCTCGAGGCTCGCCGAATCCATGGCTGAATTTGTCAAGGCCAAAACGAAGCTGAGCATTGGGCCAATTGATCACCCCTCTTTGATTTCTAAGAAGCAATTGATGTTTCTCATTGCTGTTATTCTGATTTCGGCTCCATTCTTGGTGAAAAAAGTGATTTATGGGAACACCCTTTTGCACAATAAGAGTATTTGGATGACCGGAGAGATTTTTGTCTACTTTTTCAGTGTCTCCGGTTCAATGCATAACATAATTAGGAAAATACCCATGTTTTTGGTTGATAGGAATGACCCTGGGAAGTTGGTTTTCTTTTATCAGGGGGTCTGGGATGCAATTGGGAGCTAAAGGGTTCGCGGTTGGGTTCTTGTACACTGTGGTGGGATTGTTGCTGGCTTTTGTTACTCATGTTATTGTCTATGTGAGGAATAGGAATGCTCAGAGGTTGGTGATGTTTATTTCCTCCTGGGCTGTTCAGATGATTTTTGTTGGCATTCTTGTCGCATTTCTGGTTTCTTGATTTTAGTTTGTTCTACCGTGTTAGTTTTTGTTAGTGTTTCAGATAAGGAAAATTGACGTTTTATTTTTGGTGTAAATTAACAATGTACCTTTTATTTTGCTTTTGTGCTCATATTCTGTATTTGCAACTGTTGCTAAAAAAATTGAATCATGTAATTGGCAGTGATTTATGTATCTTTTTGGTGTTGTCTTGGTGAAATGCTTGTAATAAGCATAGCAATCACTTGTTTTCTCGTTTTCTATGGTATCTGTTCTAGATCTTCTTTCACATGTAGATATGGCGTTGAGATAAGTTTCCGACTAAATGAGGAAAGGTGCAATTTTGAATGGTAAACCTGCGGCCAAATTGCAAATCACATGCCAAATTATGAACTAGAGCTATAAGTTGGCATTTGCAGTTGGTAGTGGGTGTTTCTTCAGGAGTTGGAAGAATTTGATTCACAATTCCATAACATTTTAAAAGGCTATACTACGTACTCAGTAATTAGACTAGAGAGGATGATGCTTGAGTGCTAGAGTGTGACGCCCCGAAAAAAAATGAGTTTGAGAACCCGGAAATTTTCTAATTTTCTAGGGTTTATTTTTTTAACGCCCGCCTTTTCTACATTTTCTTTATTAGAAAAATTTCCCAAATAAAGTTTATGAGCAAAGATAGTTTTAAAATGATTTTTCTGGTATCGGTTAGTTTTAAGAAAAACGGCGCGAATCGGCGGGTCCCGCGCACTACCGGTTGAACGCACTACTTGATCACCACTTTCTTGCCATACAAGTTTATCACTAATGGAGCAAAATATCCCCCCCTCATACTTATCCACATGGCTGAAATTTGTGGCCAAAAATGTAAGGGAGAGAGAGAAAAATTTGTATGGTTTTGGTGGTGACAAGTGTCACCATCCTATGGCTCTTTGATTAATTTTTTTCCTTGTTCTTTTATCCTTCATTTTAGCTCATTTTTCTTCATTTCTTTCTGTTTTGGTCGAGCTCAAGAGAGAGAGAAAGGGAGAGCAAGAAAAACAACCATTTCATCTTGAGTTTGCACAAACCAAGTGAGGAAATCAAATTCTAAACCGATTAAAGAGTGAGTTGTGATCTTGGGAAGCTAGGGGAACTAAAAATTTCCAAAGGAGGTGAAGTATCACTCTTCCAAGCTTTGTCTTTGAGGTATGAAATCTGATCATGGTCTTTGATCTTGTGAATCTTGTGTAAATTAGCTTGGCAACTCAAATTTGGTGGTGAATCATGGATGCAATCATGTTTTGGGGGTTTTTTCCTTGTGGTATTATGAACTAGGGTTTGCTGATTTCTGCCCAAACTTGCTATATGGTTACTATATGTTGAATATAAGATTATACAAGGGGCTTTGGTAGTGATTGGAACAAGGAATTGAAGAAAGTTCAATTGAAACCAAAAGATTTCAGATTTCTGGAAATTTTCATCCTATTCTGCCCGTTTTTGTTGCACCATGTTAGAGGCCGAATTGGCCTTGGCTTAAAACATGAAAGTTGTAGGGAATGATATTTTAGAGGATCCTGTAAAATTTCAGGTCAATCGGAGCAGTGTATCTTGTGAAAAGACGGAATTACCCTTGCTGTCCTGGTTTACCCAGAATTGGAGAATTGCGACTGTAATTGGTGAATTTGGTCTGGAATGCTTCCGAATTAGTTGTTTAGGTCTTCTGATGAAATGTAACCCTGTTTCTAAGCTTTCGGGTGGCTTTGGAATTTCTGGATTTGGACTTGTGTAGGCTGAGTTATGATGTTTATGCCGGAATGCGTTTTGTAAACCTGTTTTTGTGATTCTGGTGTGGTATCTTGCATTTTTGACCTGGTTACACTCGAAACTGGGTTGAGTGACCTTCTACAATATTGTAACCCTATCTCTTAGCTTCGAAACGGTGGGTCTTGTACCTTCATCCGACAATCATAGCGCCTTTGGTACCATTACCGCAAAATGACGTCAAAACTGTTTTTCTGGTTTTGAGCTTAAGTTTCATTTCCGGATTTTTTTCCCCCTAGCTTGACTTGCACTAGTACTACTTGGAGCTTGCTGAATGACTATGGATGAACTTGTTGTTGTGTGTGTACCTTTGGGACTGGCTGAGGAAATAATGAAGCCATGATGGCTGGAAAAGTTAGCAAATGTAGGGGAAGTGCTGTCCGAACTTTTAAAGGATTTGTTTGCATTGAGTTTGTGATCTAAGACTTGGGTTTGAGCAAGGCAATGATACATGATGGATGATTTCTGAGCCATTGAGGTGAGTGACCTCAAACTATTTCTGAAGTTCTTTATGAACCGTTTCCTGCATTATTTACTTTTAAACTGTTTCCAAAAGTTACTTTTGAACTGTTTTCTGGCATATCATGCGTACTTGCATATGAGTGTCCCTTGGTTGCTGTAATTCTTGACTTATTGGCTTGTCATTATTAATTGAAAATGTGTTAAGTACTTTCGATGATTGTTAAAACGAGTTTTCTAGGCGAGTGTGTACTTTATCGCACTCGACCTAAATAAATATGAATTTTCAATGATTAATGATTAAATGCTAGTTGCGCATGATGTAAGCCTTTTGGCTGAACTGGCCACTGCCCTTCGTTACCGATCGACTCGAGCCAGAAGCGGACTCGGTCGGGCGATATGGTGACCCTGGGTGAATTGGGTATACTCGAGTATTACCTTGTAGTCCGGCTACGTCCGGATGGGTGGAGTCCGGCCAACGTCCGGATGGGTGGAGTCCGGTCAACGTCCGGAAAAGGGGATGAACGAATAAAAAGATGAACGAGGGTTTATTTATAAAAATGAAATTTTCAAATAATTGGAGGAATAAGGGGAAATGTCAGGGGAACGAACAAATGAATAGCTCCATGTGAGTGGTATCCTTTTAATGAATATGTTACTATCGCTTTCCATTGTAAATGTTTCTTGAATTATTGATTATTGATGGTTAATGTGTTGGCTTTGTTATGAAATTCCATGTTCGGAACCTTATTGAGATTTTAGCTCATTGAGCTTTGTGGAATTACCATGTGGTGTCATTTTCTGCTTTTGTTTTACTCTCACTGTGCAAATGTTGACCTGTAACAAAATTACATTTTTACCCCCGGTTACTTATTGAACTTCTAAAACATTACAATGATTTCACTGGCTCACGAGAGCAAAAATACGTACATCTGATTTCTGAACCATGACATCAATGAAATGAATTTTTGTGAAAACTATTTGATTACTGATTTTACTGGTTACTCACTGGGCTTTTAGCTCACCCCAAAAATATTTTATTTCCCCCCCCACAGGGCTCAAGGTGAAGAAAAGCTTGGATTGCTTATTCACATGACTGGATGGCTTATATCGTGTACAGTTTAAGTTTGGATCTATTTTATGTACGAGTTGGTCTTGTATAAATATTTGAAATTGATATGGATGTAAGTATACATTCCACGATTGGAATCAGTTTCCGCTGCATTTGTGACATGTAATTATTGGAGACTTGGATGTATGTTTGTGGACCATGTGATGTATATTTGAGATTTATATTGTAATTCATTTGAGGATTGTAGTGATCGACTGAGTCCCGGCGAGAGCTGGGCAGGCGGCCCGCCGAACCCTCTGGTTCGCCTTAGGGGGAGGTGGGGCCGTCACAGTTGGTATCAGAGCTTAGGCTTCAGATCTCGATAGTGTATCCTAGGCTTGAAGTTTAGGATGCCGGACTGTGGGTTTGGTTTGAAATATTAGTGATTCTTGCGGGATGTCTCGACTTGATTAGTACAAGTGGAATGTCGAGGACGACATTCTTTTAAGGAGGGGAGATTGTGACGCCTCGAAAAAAAATGAGTTTGAGAACCCGGAAATTTTCTAATTTTCTAGGGTTTATTTTTTTAACGCCCGCCTTTTCTACATTTTCTTTATTAGAAAAATTTCCCAAATAAAGTTTATGAGCAAAGATAGTTTTAAAATGATTTTTCTGGTATCGGTTAGTTTTAAGAAAAACGGCGCGAATCGGCGGGTCCCGCGCACTACCGGTTGAACGCACTACTTGATCACCACTTTCTTGCCATACAAGTTTATCACTAATGGAGCAAAATATCCCCCCCTCATACTTATCCACATGGCTGAAATTTGTGGCCAAAAATGTAAGGGAGAGAGAGAAAAATTTGTATGGTTTTGGTGGTGACAAGTGTCACCATCCTATGGCTCTTTGATTAATTTTTTTCCTTGTTCTTTTATCCTTCATTTTAGCTCATTTTTCTTCATTTCTTTCTGTTTTGGTCGAGCTCAAGAGAGAGAGAAAGGGAGAGCAAGAAAAACAACCATTTCATCTTGAGTTTGCACAAACCAAGTGAGGAAATCAAATTCTAAACCGATTAAAGAGTGAGTTGTGATCTTGGGAAGCTAGGGGAACTAAAAATTTCCAAAGGAGGTGAAGTATCACTCTTCCAAGCTTTGTCTTTGAGGTATGAAATCTGATCATGGTCTTTGATCTTGTGAATCTTGTGTAAATTAGCTTGGCAACTCAAATTTGGTGGTGAATCATGGATGCAATCATGTTTTGGGGGTTTTTTCCTTGTGGTATTATGAACTAGGGTTTGCTGATTTCTGCCCAAACTTGCTATATGGTTACTATATGTTGAATATAAGATTATACAAGGGGCTTTGGTAGTGATTGGAACAAGGAATTGAAGAAAGTTCAATTGAAACCAAAAGATTTCAGATTTCTGGAAATTTTCATCCTATTCTGCCCGTTTTTGTTGCACCATGTTAGAGGCCGAATTGGCCTTGGCTTAAAACATGAAAGTTGTAGGGAATGACATTCTAGAGGTTCCTGTAAAATTTCAGGTCAATCGGAGCAGTGTATCTTGTGAAAAGACGGAATTACCCTTGCTGTCCTGGTTTACCCAGAATTGGAGAATTGCGACTGTAATTGGGGAATTTGGTCTGGAATGCTTCCGAATTAGTTGTTTAGGTCTTCTGATGAAATGTAACCCTGTTTCTAAGCTTTCGGGTGGCTTTGGAATTTCTGGATTTGGACTTGTGTAGGCTGAGTTATGATGTTTATGCCGGAATGCGTTTTGTAAACCTGTTTTTGTGATTCTGGTGTGGTATCTTGCATTTTTGACCTGGTTACACTCGAAACTGGGTTGAGTGACCTTCTACAATATTGTAACCCTATCTCTTAGCTTCGAAACGGTGGGTCTTGTACCTTCATCCGACAATCATAACGCCTTTGGTACCATTACCGCAAAATGACGTCAAAATGTTTTTCTGGTTTTGAGCTTAAGTTTCATTTCCGGATTTTTTTCCCCCTAGCTTGACTTGCACTAGTACTACTTGGAGCTTGCTGAATGACTATGGATGAACTTGTTGTTGTGTGTGTACCTTTGGGACTGGCTGAGGAAATAATGAAGCCATGATGGCTGGAAAAGTTAGCAAATGTAGGGGAAGTGCTGTCCGAACTTTTAAAGGATTTGTTTGCATTGAGTTTGTGATCTAAGACTTGGGTTTGAGCAAGGCAATGATACATGATGGATGATTTCTGAGCCATTGAGGTGAGTGACCTCAAACTATTTCTGAAGTTCTTTATGAACCGTTTCCTGCATTATTTACTTTTAAACTGTTTCCAAAAGTTACTTTTGAACTGTTTTCTGGCATATCATGCGTACTTGCATATGAGTGTCCCTTGGTTGCTGTAATTCTTGACTTATTGGCTTGTCATTATTAATTGAAAATGTGTGAAGTACTTTCGATGATTGTTAAAACGAGTTTTCTAGGCGAGTGTGTACTTTATCGCACTCGACCTAAATAAATATGAATTTTCAATGATTAATGATTAAATGCTAGTTGCGCATGATGTAAGCCTTTTGGCTGAACTGGCCACTGCCCTTCGTTACCGATCGACTCGAGCCAGAAGCGGACTCGGTCGGGCGATATGGTGACCCTGGGTGAATTGGGTATACTCGAGTATTACCTTGTAGTCCGACTACGTCCGGATGGGTGGAGTCCGGCCAACGTCCGGATGGGTGGAGTCCGGTCAACGTCCGGAAAAGGGGATGAACGAATAAAAAGATGAACGAGGGTTTATTTATAAAAATGAAATTTTCAAATAATTGGAGGAATAAGGGGAAATGTCAGGGGAACGAACAAATGAATAGCTCCATGTGAGCGGTATCCTTTTAATGAATATGTTACTATCGCTTTCCATTGTAAATGTTTCTTGAATTATTGATTATTGATGGTTAATGTGTTGGCTTTGTTATGAAATTCCATGTTCGGAACCTTATTGAGATTTTAGCTCATTGAGCTTTGTGGAATTACCATGTGGTGTCATTTTCTGCTTTTGTTTTACTCTCACTGTGCAAATGTTGACCTGTAACAAAATTACATTTTTACCCCCGGTTACTTATTGAACTTCTAAAACATTACAATGATTTCACTGGCTCACGAGAGCAAAAATACGTACATCTGATTTCTGAACCATGACATCAATGAAATGAATTTTTGTGAAAACTATTTGATTACTGATTTTACTGGTTACTCACTGGGCTTTTAGCTCACCCCAAAAATATTTTATTTCCCCCCCCCACAGGGCTCAAGGTGAAGAAAAGCTTGGATTGCTTATTCACGTGACTGGATGGCTTATATCGTGTACAGTTTAAGTTTGGATCTATTTTATGTACGAGTTGGTCTTGTATAAATATTTGAAATTGATATGGATGTAAGTATACATTCCACGATTGGAATCAGTTTCCGCTGCATTTGTGACATGTAATTATTGGAGACTTGGATGTATGTTTGTGGACCATGTGATGTATATTTGAGATTTATATTGTAATTCATTTGAGGATTGTAGTGATCGACTGAGTCCCGGCGAGAGCTGGGCAGGCGGCCCGCCGAACCCTCTGGTTCGCCTTAGGGGGAGGTGGGGCCGTCACATAGAGCTTAGTGCAAGAGGATACTGCTATATTATTTGTGATATAAGTAATTCTCAATCAACTTGCACAACGGTGATCTTTATGGTAGTTTTCTAGTTCGAGTAAGAATAAGTACTTTGTAAAATCTGTTTTGCTTGCTTTCCTGGAATTTAAGTTTCATGTCTTACATGGTAGTTTCATGTCTTACATGGTAGTTTGTTCTCCATATAGCATTATTTTATACTATATAATCACAAACTTTTTGCTGGATGTAGGTTGGATTTTCTGTTAACGGAGTAATAATACTAACTTTTATGTGGGTTTTGAAGGCATTCCTTGAGGTAATACCTTTTCTTTTCACATGAATGGTTCCCATTTTTGGTGCCATTCTTGAAGTAAATTTCATTGTGAATGTTTTGCAATGTCCCGCCACTTGCCTAACTTACTAGTTTGATTGGAATACAATATTAAGGGGTGCTGGTTTTCTATGGAATTAATACACCATGACAAACAGCAAAAGTAATTTTAGAGATCTAGAACAAGAAAGTTGTTTTTTGCTTTTAAATGGCAAAGAAACTTATCAGCCATTTGATGGATTGATGGAGTTGAAAGTGGTAAGTACTTTGACATTACGTCTCATTTCTATCTGTTGTGCAGTTAATACTTGTTGAGTTGCGTAAAAACCTCTGAAGTTTATTGCATTTCCTGCTTCTACTGTGCAAATTTTTCTGAAGCAATTTCTGTTCTGAAGTGCTATTGACTCTATTAAAATTGAAGGAGAAACTTCCCATGCAGCAAGTAATTTGAATGAATGCCTTCTATCTGTTTTATGGTTAATACTTGCTGGGTTTGATAAGAATCTCTAAAGTTTATTGCATTTTCTGCTTCTACTGTGTTAATTTTTCTGAAGCAATATCCATTCTGAAGTGCTATTGACTCTGCTAAAATTGAAGTAGAAACTTCCCATGCGGCAAGTAATTCGATTGAATGGCTGCTTTGATGATGTATATTTAATTCATATGAAGTATCTTTTGGTAAGTGCTTTAGAATGAGTAGAATCTTGGTGAAGAATCTCCACTTGCGATACAAAATTGAGTGTGAAGCTAGTTGATATCCTGATTCTATCTAAACTAAAGACAGAAAAACAAGGGAAAGACATTCGAAATGAAGCAAATATGTCCTGCATGAGTCTAAATCATTGAATGCACAAAATCGTGTCATGAAGACAATCTTTGGCAGTTGTCACAGCACAAATTAGTCATGTATGTTGTACTACTTCTTTGAACTACTGGAATTTTGCAATGCGTTCCATTGGTAGCAGAGTACAGGCAAGAAAATGAAAAACTAGATTAAAAAAATTCCAAACGTATTTAAGACTCAGGGCTTGCTTTTGCCTGCCTAAAGTCTCAAAAATCTTGAAAATGATTACTGTTTCATGTTTTTTGGTAATCAATTTGTGGTTTTCAAACAATGAATTACAAGTTTGGTCACTACAATTTGTTGTATGTGATTTGTCACTTGTAAATAATGGCTTTGACATTCCTGTGTATCCTAACCTAAGTATTGTGTCTGCATAATTATGATATTGACAAATGTGCTTAATGAACACTAGTTGCTAACTCACTTTAGTTAAAAGATGATAGTTTTGAATATGTTTCTGCTTCTTGTAGTAGCACTTTCTCTCCCCCTGCCATTGTTGGAGTCTTAAAAGTAATTATTCTGGCAATAAGTCCACAGGTTACTATTAACATGGACTCGGATAAAGTTTGACTTTTTGGCTCTAGGTGTAGCTCTTATAGCTTCCAGCTATTAGGATATCCAATTTGTCTCTTCAATTAGCCAACTTGCAATCATGTGTACGGTGCTTGGACTTGCTTTTTATCTTGTTGCTATATATGCTGATTTCACTATTCTTGTAGGCAGTAGTTGGATTCATGTCTCAAGTAATGGACAAATTAGTATCCTTCAAAAGTGCTTGGTAGGTGACAATATTAACTTGTAGTATCAAGCCTCAAAAGTGCTTGGTAGGTGATAAGGCTGCTTTTTCTTGTTTATTAGACCTTATGTATAGTTACATATTTTTAGATATATGAAATCCTATGACATTCAAAGCTTCAAAGACTACTTTTGGTCTAAAACACAGTGAAGTTTGCAAAGTTGTTTCTCATAAATGTGGAATCGTTTGTTGCTGTCCTTTGACATCTTAATATTAAAATAAAGAAGTGGAACAATTCTGCCCATATAATCCTTGGCTCTTAATGAATGTTATTAAACTTCCATCCTCTAGTAGACTCTGTTTCCGAACTACCCATATAATGTCTCTTTTTCTACTCTTTGTGTGACAGCCCCACCTTCCCCTAAGGCGAACCAAAGAGGTTAGCGGACTGCTTGCCCAGCTCTCGCCAGGACTAACGGTGCAGTATAGAGCGATCTATCACGTTCCGGAACTTATAACGCGCGCAAATAAGGCAAAAGGGCAAAATAACCCAAAATAAAAGAAACAAAATCCGGAGTCGGCCATGAATAGTAACCGACTCGTCCGAACCCAACCAAACATCGAATTACATATACCACATAACATTTAGCCTTTACAACCCAAAAATGACATTTAAAAGTGATACAAAAGTCACTACATATATGGTTTGCCAAAACAAAAGTGAAAATGGCCCTATTGACACATTTAGGGTCCCATTTTATATACAATACAAAAGAGTCATTCATTTAGTTCATTCGGCAACCATTTATCAAAATTCATTCCAAAAGAGTCATATTCCTGTAAGGAAAACAAAAGGAACGGGGTGAGCCAATTGCCCAGTGAGAATACAACTCAAGCAACCAAATTCATGGATACATCAAGCTTAACAGTCCAATTTACCAAAATAAATAAAGCCACACATTAATAATGAGGATAAAAGGATACGGGTGGCTCTCAAGAGCCCTTTTCCTCGTTTGAATTCTTGATCAGGTCTCATTGACTCTCCGTCAATGTCTGAAAGGTAACCAACCGTAGACTCCTCTTAACTTCCATTCCCTTCCTCCTAACATTCCTCAACCGGGCCCGAAATCCAAACGCATGCATTGTGGTATTACTCGAGTAAACCGGAATCAAGAGTCTCTCATACTACAAGATTCCCTATGATGTTGCCCCAAGGCACATTAATTGGCACGACCAAGCCCTCGCCGGCTCGATTCAATCAATAACCAATGGGGTTGAGCTCATGGATAATATTTGAAGTCATGTATTTCATTTCATATAACATTTCATATAACATTTCATATAACTTTCCAATAACATGCGAAACAATAAGTGAAAGTGATAAAGTACACTCTCACTTGGATCAATCAACATTCAACATCTCAAGTACCAAGATCAAAGCCATGTAATAGCACATAAGTGAGTAGTACACTCACCAAGCTAGCACAATGTGGTTTCAAACACTTTAGTCAAAAGAACGTTGTGCACCACCGTCACGCCCTAAAAACATGCAAACAAATACAATGAGACTCGATAACGAGCCATATAGCCATGCCAATTATAACCCCAATAGGGTTTTATAAACATATGCATAAATGAGCATAATAGCAAACCAGAAATTAGAAAATGGCCTTAGTCTTGGCCCCAAATAGAAAACTGTTTTGCCCTTATTATGCGGTAATGGTGTAAAATTCTCTACGGTTATCGGATGGGGGTGTAAGACCCACCGTTTCGAAGCTATGAAACAGGGATACAACAATGTAGAAGGTCACTCACTCCAGTTCCTAGCTTAACTAGGTCGAAAATGCCAAATACTATACCAGAATTACCAAAACAGGTTTGCAAATCACACAAAACTGTAATTACTATAACTTAGTCTATACAACTCCAAATGCCGAAATTCCAAAGGCATATGTTAGCTAAGACATCCAGATACATTGCATCAGAAGACACCAGCAACTAAATCCAAACCAATTCCAGTCAAAATGGCCAATAACCAGTACAGTTTTCGCATTCTGTCCAAAGCAGAACAGCTACAGTAATTTCGTCATAACTCATTCCACATTAATCCAAATGACCTGAAATTTTACAGGCACCTCAAACACATCAATACCTAAAACTTTCATGTTTTGAGTAAAGTCAAATTCGGCCTCTAACCCTATGATCCAAAACCGGACAGAATTGGGGGATTTAAGAACCCTAACTTTCCATTTTCCATCCAAATCCAAAATTAGTTGCATTTAGCAACAATTCACACCTACAAGAGTCATTATAGTCCATTGCCAATCATCACAAACAACCACACCATCATAATCCAATTAAACCAGAAAAATCATCATAAAATGGAAAACTTCACCAAATCACTTCAAACCAAGATTAAAACCAGAAATTTCAGCACTCTTATCACTAATAAGCACAACATAAGCATCATTAGGTGTAGTAGGGTGTTTCAAGCTTCACTTACCAAGAACCAAGAGAGAGGAAGATGTTGGGCACCTTAATCCTTCAAGCAAAGTTCACCAAACAACTTACTAGCTCTAGAAGGAAGAATTTTATGGAGTGAAAACTAAGTTAAACGAGTGGTTTAGTTGATTTGAGCTAGGAGTTTGCTAGAATGTTGAAGAGTTTTGTCTTTCTTCTTGCTTGGAGAGGGCCGGCCATCAAGGGTGCAAAATGGTGAATTTTGTGCAATTTTTGATATTTAATCCCTTGGTCAAAAAAGTCAAGAAAATGAATAGTGTTTCTTAAAAGCCATCCAATGAGAAGGTGACACTTGTCACCTTCATAAATGCATTCTTATCTTTCTTTTCTCTCTTACATCAATCATTTCACACACTCTACATATCTCTTAACACCCGATAAATTTTTCACAGTATCCGAAACTTAACCTTATTGGCCGAATTTTTCCGAACTTATCGCACTAGTGGGTCCCACGTCCAATATATATTCTTAATTTTCTAAAAATTCTCCAACACTAGAAAAATCATCTTAAAACTATAATTGCTCATAAAATCCACTAAAAAAATATTTCTAAGCCAGAAAATGCAGAAAACATGCAATTAAGGGGAAATAAACCCTAGGAAAAATATTAGGATTTTACGGGTTCTCACACTCTCCCCCCCTTAAAAGAATTTCGTCCTCGAAATTTTCTCACCTTGATTCACAAATAGCTCAGGGTATTGTTTTTTCCACCTCCCAGGTAGCCTTTTCTATCCCATGATTATTTTTTTTTCTTCGCGAACACTATTCTCTCTCCTACCCAAACCCTACGATCCTTACAAACCATACCAAGACTCAAACGATGATTTTCCCCAATGGATTACTACTTTCAGGTAGGCGTGATATCTATTTCGTCCATCAGAATTGGGACTGACAAATGGATGAGTAACACCGGGATCTACTAATATTTCCGCAGAAATACCGCAATCGTACCTTCCCCAATCTCAGGAGAATCGGGGACCTGTTGTGGCTCCAGTGAATACACTCGAGCTGCTACCTTAGGTTTCGTCCCATTCCCCTTATCCGGTCCCGTGTTGGTCTTTGACATAGTTTGAGCTCCCCTTCCTTCTTGCGTCATAAGTAGGCAGGTAGCAAGCTTGTGGTCTGCGCTTCCACAACGCAGACATTTGCCTCCTTTCTTCCAGCAATTGTCTTCAGAATGATTCGACTTTCCGCAATACCCGCAAGGTCCGCGTGCTGCAGAAGCCGAGCCTCCTCTCTGGCCTCTCCCCAACTGGCTGCCTCGTGACCGGCTCTCTCGTGACACTCCCGGTACCCTTTCTTCCCCAATTCCTCGCCCAAACTTGGAAGGGGTACTCTCATTCCCCTGCCCCGAATTATTTCCAGGAAATCCTCGCTTTTTCGCCTGGAAATTTCTTACTTGCAATCTGGCACTCTCTACTCGTTGGGCCTTCTCAACGGCCTCGCTAAAAGCATTGATTTGAGCCACAGCGAGGTCCTTCTGAATCTCCACGTTTAGGCCTTGGATAAAACGCCTAATTCGCCGTTGCTCCGTCACAATCAACTCAGGCGCAAATTTGGACAGGCGGGTGAACTGACTCTCGTATTCCGCCACCGATTGAGCTCCTTGGCGGAGTCGGATGAACTCATCTTCCTTCCTTTCCTGAACTAGAGGAGGGAAGAATTTCGCGTTAAACTCCCTCATAAAATTTACCCAAGTCCTGGGCGTTTGTTCCCTCTCCCATTTTTGCCGAATGACATTCCACCAGGAGCGGGCCGCCTCTTCCAGCTGGAAAACGGCAAAAGTCACCTGCCGTTCTTCGGTATAGTGCAGGGCGGCAAAAATATCGACCATCTTTTCGAGCCACCTTTCGGCAACATCCGGATCAGGTCCCCCGATGAACTTGGGTGGGGCAAACTTTTGAAATCGTTCCAGAGCTCTGTCTTCGCTCTCAACATGATTGCCAGGGTTTCCAGGGTTTCCAGGATTAGGGTTTGGATTCTGGCCTTGTTGCTGCACCACTTGTGCCAACAGGTTTGTCATTTGCTGCATAGCGGCAGCTATCTGTACATTAGGGTCAACTCTCGGTTCAGGATGGGGTCCAGAGGAGGTTTCTCCAGTACCCCGGTCTGGCGTAGGTTGCCTATTCCCGCGCCCACGGCCCCGTCCACTACGTGTGCCGTCCATACAATCTAAGTCGATCTAGGTCACAAAATAAATATACTGTTAATGGGCAATGGGCACCTAACCCCTCCTTTTCGCAGCCCGAAACAGGAACAAGTAAACAAGAACAAATAACTACTCCACTCCCTCGTCGAGCATTTAAACACATAACACATATACAGAGAACACATAACAGTATCAACATGTATACAGAACAGTCAGTCAAGTACATATAAAGTCATCCATAGGATCGAAATTTCTAGTTCGCCCCATTCTTTCTAACCTAGACTCTCGTCTCTTTCGTATCCGGGCGCAAGAATCCCATTTAAGATAATTCACAACTCGAGCCGGCCGGTCCCAAGCGTAAATCATCCATATTATAGATTCCTACCCGACATACATATCTATCTTCCTCAAGTTGCATAATAAAGATTTTTACACTTATAACATGCCCCATTCATAACTTACGCTCAAACGAGCACTTAGACATCTCCATGAAATCAGGACCACAACACCACTTGGCCCTAGGCTCACTCCGCGCAGAGACCACGCGAAGTGGCTCTGATACCACCTGTGACAGCCCCACCTTCCCCTAAGGCGAACCAAAGAGGTTAGCGGACTGCCTGCCCAGCTCTCGCCAGGACTAACGGTGCAGTATAGAGCGATCTATCACGTTCCGGAACTTATAACGCGCGCAAATAAGGCAAAAGGGCAAAATAACCCAAAATAAAAGAAACAAAATCCGGAGTCGGCCATGAATAGTAACCGACTCGTCCGAACCCAACCAAACATCGAATTACATATACCACATAACATTTAGCCTTTACAACCCAAAAATGACATTTAAAAGTGATACAAAAGTCACTACATATATGGTTTGCCAAAACAAAAGTGAAAATGGCCCTATTGACACATTTAGGGTCCCATTTTATATACAATACAAAAGAGTCATTCATTTAGTTCATTCGGCAACCATTTATCAAAATTCATTCCAAAAGAGTCATATTCCTGTAAGGAAAACAAAAGGAACGGGGTGAGCCAATTGCCCAGTGAGAATACAACTCAAGCAACCAAATTCATGGATACATCAAGCTTAACAGTCCAATTTATCAAAATAAATAAAGCCACACATTAATAATGAGGATAAAAGGATACGGGTGGCTCTCAAGAGCCCTTTTCCTCGTTTGAATTCTTGATCAGGTCTCATTGACTCTCCGTCAATGTCTGAAAGGTAACCAACCGTAGACTCCTCTTAACTTCCATTCCCTTCCTCCTAACATTCCTCAACCGGGCCCGAAATCCAAACGCATGCATTGTGGTATTACTCGAGTAAACCGGAATCAAGAGTCTCTCATACTACAAGATTCCCTATGATGTTGCCCCAAGGCACATTAATTGGCACGACCAAGCCCTCGCCGGCTCGATTCAATCAATAACCAATGGGGTTGAGCTCATGGATAATATTTGAAGTCATGTATTTCATTTCATATAACATTTCATATAACATTTCATATAACTTTCCAATAACATGCGAAACAATAAGTGAAAGTGATAAAGTACACTCTCACTTGGATCAATCAACATTCAACATCTCAAGTACCAAGATCAAAGCCATGTAATAGCACATAAGTGAGTAGTACACTCACCAAGCTAGCACAATGTGGTTTCAAACACTTTAGTCAAAAGAACGTTGTGCACCACCGTCACGCCCTAAAAACATGCAAACAAATACAATGAGACTCGATAACGAGCCATATAGCCATGCCAATTATAACCCCAATAGGGTTTTATAAACATATGCATAAATGAGCATAATAGCAAACCAGAAATTAGAAAATGGCCTTAGTCTTGGCCCCAAATAGAAAACTGTTTTGCCCTTATTATGCGGTAATGGTGTAAAATTCTCTACGGTTATCGGATGGGGGTGTAAGACCCACCGTTTCGAAGCTATGAAACAGGGATACAACAATGTAGAAGGTCACTCACTCCAGTTCCTAGCTTAACTAGGTCGAAAATGCCAAATACTATACCAGAATTACCAAAACAGGTTTGCAAATCACACAAAACTGTAATTACTATAACTTAGTCTATACAACTCCAAATGCCGAAATTCCAAAGGCATATGTTAGCTAAGACATCCAGATACATTGCATCAGAAGACACCAGCAACTAAATCCAAACCAATTCCAGTCAAAATGGCCAATAACCAGTACAGTTTTCGCATTCTGTCCAAAGCAGAACAGCTACAGTAATTTCGTCATAACTCATTCCACATTAATCCAAATGACCTGAAATTTTACAGGCACCTCAAACACATCAATACCTAAAACTTTCATGTTTTGAGTAAAGTCAAATTCGGCCTCTAACCCTATGATCCAAAACCGGACAGAATTGGGGGATTTAAGAACCCTAACTTTCCATTTTCCATCCAAATCCAAAATTAGTTGCATTTAGCAACAATTCACACCTACAAGAGTCATTATAGTCCATTGCCAATCATCACAAACAACCACACCATCATAATCCAATTAAACCAGAAAAATCATCATAAAATGGAAAACTTCACCAAATCACTTCAAACCAAGATTAAAACCAGAAATTTCAGCACTCTTATCACTAATAAGCACAACATAAGCATCATTAGGTGTAGTAGGGTGTTTCAAGCTTCACTTACCAAGAACCAAGAGAGAGGAAGATGTTGGGCACCTTAATCCTTCAAGCAAAGTTCACCAAACAACTTACTAGCTCTAGAAGGAAGAATTTTATGGAGTGAAAACTAAGTTAAACGAGTGGTTTAGTTGATTTGAGCTAGGAGTTTGCTAGAATGTTGAAGAGTTTTGTCTTTCTTCTTGCTTGGAGAGGGCCGGCCATCAAGGGTGCAAAATGGTGAATTTTGTGCAATTTTTGATATTTAATCCCTTGGTCAAAAAAGTCAAGAAAATGAATAGTGTTTCTTAAAAGCCATCCAATGAGAAGGTGACACTTGTCACCTTCATAAATGCATTCTTATCTTTCTTTTCTCTCTTACATCAATCATTTCACACACTCTACATATCTCTTAACACCCGATAAATTTTTCACAGTATCCGAAACTTAACCTTATTGGCCGAATTTTTCCGAACTTATCGCACTAGTGGGTCCCACGTCCAATATATATTCTTAATTTTCTAAAAATTCTCCAACACTAGAAAAATCATCTTAAAACTATAATTGCTCATAAAATCCACTAAAAAAATATTTCTAAGCCAGAAAATGCAGAAAACATGCAATTAAGGGGAAATAAACCCTAGGAAAAATATTAGGATTTTACGGGTTCTCACACTCTCCCCCCCTTAAAAGAATTTCGTCCTCGAAATTTTCTCACCTTGATTCACAAATAGCTCAGGGTATTGTTTTTTCCACCTCCCAGGTAGCCTTTTCTATCCCATGATTATTTTTTTTTCTTCGCGAACACTATTCTCTCTCCTACCCAAACCCTACGATCCTTACAAACCATACCAAGACTCAAACGATGATTTTCCCCAAAGGATTACTACTTTCAGGTAGGCGTGATATCTATTTCGTCCATCAGAATTGGGACTGACAAATGGATGAGTAACACCGGGATCTACTAATATTTCCGCAGAAATACCGCAATCGTACCTTCCCCAATCTCAGGAGAATCGGGGACCTGTTGTGGCTCCAGTGAATACACTCGAGCTGCTACCTTAGGTTTCGTCCCATTCCCCTTATCCGGTCCCGTGTTGGTCTTTGACATAGTTTGAGCTCCCCTTCCTTCTTGCGTCATAAGTAGGCAGGTAGCAAGCTTGTGGTCTGCGCTTCCACAACGCAGACATTTGCCTCCTTTCTTCCAGCAATTGTCTTCAGAATGATTCGACTTTCCGCAATACCCGCAAGGTCCGCGTGCTGCAGAAGCCGAGCCTCCTCTCTGGCCTCTCCCCAACTGGCTGCCTCGTGACCGGCTCTCTCGTGACACTCCCGGTACCCTTTCTTCCCCAATTCCTCGCCCAAACTTGGAAGGGGTACTCTCATTCCCCTGCCCCGAATTATTTCCAGGAAATCCTCGCTTTTTCGCCTGGAAATTTCTTACTTGCAATCTGGCACTCTCTACTCGTTGGGCCTTCTCAACGACCTCGCTAAAAGCATTGATTTGAGCCACAGCGAGGTCCTTCTGAATCTCCACGTTTAGGCCTTGGATAAAACGCCTAATTCGCCGTTGCTCCGTCACAATCAACTCAGGCGCAAATTTGGACAGGCGGGTGAACTGACTCTCGTATTCCGCCACCGATTGAGCTCCTTGGCGGAGTCGGATGAACTCATCTTCCTTCCTTTCCTGAACTAGAGGAGGGAAGAATTTCGCGTTAAACTCCCTCATAAAATTTACCCAAGTCCTGGGCGTTTGTTCCCTCTCCCATTTTTGCCGAATGACATTCCACCAGGAGCGGGCCGCCTCTTCCAGCTGGAAAACGGCAAAAGTCACCTGCCGTTCTTCGGTATAGTGCAGGGCGGCAAAAATATCGACCATCTTTTCGAGCCACCTTTCGGCAACATCCGGATCAGGTCCCCCGATGAACTTGGGTGGGGCAAACTTTTGAAATCGTTCCAGAGCTCTGTCTTCGCTCTCAACATGATTGCCAGGGTTTCCAGGGTTTCCAGGATTAGGGTTTGGATTCTGGCCTTGTTGCTGCACCACTTGTGCCAACAGGTTTGTCATTTGCTGCATAGCGGCAGCTATCTGTACATTAGGGTCAACTCTCGGTTCAGGATGGGGTCCAGAGGAGGTTTCTCCAGTACCCCGGTCTGGCGTAGGTTGCCTATTCCCGCGCCCACGGCCCCGTCCACTACGTGTGCCGTCCATACAATCTAAGTCGATCTAGGTCACAAAATAAATATACTGTTAATGGGCAATGGGCACCTAACCCCTCCTTTTCGCAGCCCGAAACAGGAACAAGTAAACAAGAACAAATAACTACTCCACTCCCTCGTCGAGCATTTAAACACATAACACATATACAGAGAACACATAACAGTATCAACATGTATACAGAACAGTCAGTCAAGTACATATAAAGTCATCCATAGGATCGAAATTTCTAGTTCGCCCCATTCTTTCTAACCTAGACTCTCGTCTCTTTCGTATCCGGGCGCAAGAATCCCATTTAAGATAATTCACAACTCGAGCCGGCCGGTCCCAAGCGTAAATCATCCATATTATAGATTCCTACCCGACATACATATCTATCTTCCTCAAGTTGCATAATAAAGATTTTTACACTTATAACATGCCCCATTCATAACTTACGCTCAAACGAGCACTTAGACATCTCCATGAAATCAGGACCACAACACCACTTGGCCCTAGGCTCACTCCGCGCAGAGACCACGCGAAGTGGCTCTGATACCACCTGTGACAGCCCCACCTTCCCCTAAGGCGAACCAAAGAGGTTAGCGGACTGCCTGCCCAGCTCTCGCCAGGACTAACGGTGCAGTATAGAGCGATCTATCACGTTCCGGAACTTATAACGCGCGCAAATAAGGCAAAAGGGCAAAATAACCCAAAATAAAAGAAACAAAATCCGGAGTCGGCCATGAATAGTAACCGACTCGTCCGAACCCAACCAAACATCGAATTACATATACCACATAACATTTAGCCTTTACAACCCAAAAATGACATTTAAAAGTGATACAAAAGTCACTACATATATGGTTTGCCAAAACAAAAGTGAAAATGGCCCTATTGACACATTTAGGGTCCCATTTTATATACAATACAAAAGAGTCATTCATTTAGTTCATTCGGCAACCATTTATCAAAATTCATTCCAAAAGAGTCATATTCCTGTAAGGAAAACAAAAGGAACGGGGTGAGCCAATTGCCCAGTGAGAATACAACTCAAGCAACCAAATTCATGGATACATCAAGCTTAACAGTCCAATTTATCAAAATAAATAAAGCCACACATTAATAATGAGGATAAAAGGATACGGGTGGCTCTCAAGAGCCCTTTTCCTCGTTTGAATTCTTGATCAGGTCTCATTGACTCTCCGTCAATGTCTGAAAGGTAACCAACCGTAGACTCCTCTTAACTTCCATTCCCTTCCTCCTAACATTCCTCAACCGGGCCCGAAATCCAAACGCATGCATTGTGGTATTACTCGAGTAAACCGGAATCAAGAGTCTCTCATACTACAAGATTCCCTATGATGTTGCCCCAAGGCACATTAATTGGCACGACCAAGCCCTCGCCGGCTCGATTCAATCAATAACCAATGGGGTTGAGCTCATGGATAATATTTGAAGTCATGTATTTCATTTCATATAACATTTCATATAACATTTCATATAACTTTCCAATAACATGCGAAACAATAAGTGAAAGTGATAAAGTACACTCTCACTTGGATCAATCAACATTCAACATCTCAAGTACCAAGATCAAAGCCATGTAATAGCACATAAGTGAGTAGTACACTCACCAAGCTAGCACAATGTGGTTTCAAACACTTTAGTCAAAAGAACGTTGTGCACCACCGTCACGCCCTAAAAACATGCAAACAAATACAATGAGACTCGATAACGAGCCATATAGCCATGCCAATTATAACCCCAATAGGGTTTTATAAACATATGCATAAATGAGCATAATAGCAAACCAGAAATTAGAAAATGGCCTTAGTCTTGGCCCCAAATAGAAAACTGTTTTGCCCTTATTATGCGGTAATGGTGTAAAATTCTCTACGGTTATCGGATGGGGGTGTAAGACCCACCGTTTCGAAGCTATGAAACAGGGATACAACAATGTAGAAGGTCACTCACTCCAGTTCCTAGCTTAACTAGGTCGAAAATGCCAAATACTATACCAGAATTACCAAAACAGGTTTGCAAATCACACAAAACTGTAATTACTATAACTTAGTCTATACAACTCCAAATGCCGAAATTCCAAAGGCATATGTTAGCTAAGACATCCAGATACATTGCATCAGAAGACACCAGCAACTAAATCCAAACCAATTCCAGTCAAAATGGCCAATAACCAGTACAGTTTTCGCATTCTGTCCAAAGCAGAACAGCTACAGTAATTTCGTCATAACTCATTCCACATTAATCCAAATGACCTGAAATTTTACAGGCACCTCAAACACATCAATACCTAAAACTTTCATGTTTTGAGTAAAGTCAAATTCGGCCTCTAACCCTATGATCCAAAACCGGACAGAATTGGGGGATTTAAGAACCCTAACTTTCCATTTTCCATCCAAATCCAAAATTAGTTGCATTTAGCAACAATTCACACCTACAAGAGTCATTATAGTCCATTGCCAATCATCACAAACAACCACACCATCATAATCCAATTAAACCAGAAAAATCATCATAAAATGGAAAACTTCACCAAATCACTTCAAACCAAGATTAAAACCAGAAATTTCAGCACTCTTATCACTAATAAGCACAACATAAGCATCATTAGGTGTAGTAGGGTGTTTCAAGCTTCACTTACCAAGAACCAAGAGAGAGGAAGATGTTGGGCACCTTAATCCTTCAAGCAAAGTTCACCAAACAACTTACTAGCTCTAGAAGGAAGAATTTTATGGAGTGAAAACTAAGTTAAACGAGTGGTTTAGT
Source organism: Coffea arabica (assembly GCF_036785885.1). Taxonomy (NCBI): domain Eukaryota; kingdom Viridiplantae; phylum Streptophyta; class Magnoliopsida; order Gentianales; family Rubiaceae; genus Coffea; species Coffea arabica. Next base: position 43,040,384 of record NC_092320.1, on the reverse strand, counting down.
TGATTTGAGCTAGGAGTTTGCTAGAATGTTGAAGAGTTTTGTCTTTCTTCTTGCTTGGAGAGGGCCGGCCATCAAGGGTGCAAAATGGTGAATTTTGTGCAATTTTTGATATTTAATCCCTTGGTCAAAAAAGTCAAGAAAATGAATAGTGTTTCTTAAAAGCCATCCAATGAGAAGGTGACACTTGTCACCTTCATAAATGCATTCTTATCTTTCTTTTCTCTCTTACATCAATCATTTCACACACTCTACATATCTCTTAACACCCGATAAATTTTTCACAGTATCCGAAACTTAACCTTATTGGCCGAATTTTTCCGAACTTATCGCACTAGTGGGTCCCACGTCCAATATATATTCTTAATTTTCTAAAAATTCTCCAACACTAGAAAAATCATCTTAAAACTATAATTGCTCATAAAATCCACTAAAAAAATATTTCTAAGCCAGAAAATGCAGAAAACATGCAATTAAGGGGAAATAAACCCTAGGAAAAATATTAGGATTTTACGGGTTCTCACACTCTCCCCCCCTTAAAAGAATTTCGTCCTCGAAATTTTCTCACCTTGATTCACAAATAGCTCAGGGTATTGTTTTTTCCACCTCCCAGGTAGCCTTTTCTATCCCATGATTATTTTTTTTTCTTCGCGAACACTATTCTCTCTCCTACCCAAACCCTACGATCCTTACAAACCATACCAAGACTCAAACGATGATTTTCCCCAAAGGATTACTACTTTCAGGTAGGCGTGATATCTATTTCGTCCATCAGAATTGGGACTGACAAATGGATGAGTAACACCGGGATCTACTAATATTTCCGCAGAAATACCGCAATCGTACCTTCCCCAATCTCAGGAGAATCGGGGACCTGTTGTGGCTCCAGTGAATACACTCGAGCTGCTACCTTAGGTTTCGTCCCATTCCCCTTATCCGGTCCCGTGTTGGTCTTTGACATAGTTTGAGCTCCCCTTCCTTCTTGCGTCATAAGTAGGCAGGTAGCAAGCTTGTGGTCTGCGCTTCCACAACGCAGACATTTGCCTCCTTTCTTCCAGCAATTGTCTTCAGAATGATTCGACTTTCCGCAATACCCGCAAGGTCCGCGTGCTGCAGAAGCCGAGCCTCCTCTCTGGCCTCTCCCCAACTGGCTGCCTCGTGACCGGCTCTCTCGTGACACTCCCGGTACCCTTTCTTCCCCAATTCCTCGCCCAAACTTGGAAGGGGTACTCTCATTCCCCTGCCCCGAATTATTTCCAGGAAATCCTCGCTTTTTCGCCTGGAAATTTCTTACTTGCAATCTGGCACTCTCTACTCGTTGGGCCTTCTCAACGACCTCGCTAAAAGCATTGATTTGAGCCACAGCGAGGTCCTTCTGAATCTCCACGTTTAGGCCTTGGATAAAACGCCTAATTCGCCGTTGCTCCGTCACAATCAACTCAGGCGCAAATTTGGACAGGCGGGTGAACTGACTCTCGTATTCCGCCACCGATTGAGCTCCTTGGCGGAGTCGGATGAACTCATCTTCCTTCCTTTCCTGAACTAGAGGAGGGAAGAATTTCGCGTTAAACTCCCTCATAAAATTTACCCAAGTCCTGGGCGTTTGTTCCCTCTCCCATTTTTGCCGAATGACATTCCACCAGGAGCGGGCCGCCTCTTCCAGCTGGAAAACGGCAAAAGTCACCTGCCGTTCTTCGGTATAGTGCAGGGCGGCAAAAATATCGACCATCTTTTCGAGCCACCTTTCGGCAACATCCGGATCAGGTCCCCCGATGAACTTGGGTGGGGCAAACTTTTGAAATCGTTCCAGAGCTCTGTCTTCGCTCTCAACATGATTGCCAGGGTTTCCAGGGTTTCCAGGATTAGGGTTTGGATTCTGGCCTTGTTGCTGCACCACTTGTGCCAACAGGTTTGTCATTTGCTGCATAGCGGCAGCTATCTGTACATTAGGGTCAACTCTCGGTTCAGGATGGGGTCCAGAGGAGGTTTCTCCAGTACCCCGGTCTGGCGTAGGTTGCCTATTCCCGCGCCCACGGCCCCGTCCACTACGTGTGCCGTCCATACAATCTAAGTCGATCTAGGTCACAAAATAAATATACTGTTAATGGGCAATGGGCACCTAACCCCTCCTTTTCGCAGCCCGAAACAGGAACAAGTAAACAAGAACAAATAACTACTCCACTCCCTCGTCGAGCATTTAAACACATAACACATATACAGAGAACACATAACAGTATCAACATGTATACAGAACAGTCAGTCAAGTACATATAAAGTCATCCATAGGATCGAAATTTCTAGTTCGCCCCATTCTTTCTAACCTAGACTCTCGTCTCTTTCGTATCCGGGCGCAAGAATCCCATTTAAGATAATTCACAACTCGAGCCGGCCGGTCCCAAGCGTAAATCATCCATATTATAGATTCCTACCCGACATACATATCTATCTTCCTCAAGTTGCATAATAAAGATTTTTACACTTATAACATGCCCCATTCATAACTTACGCTCAAACGAGCACTTAGACATCTCCATGAAATCAGGACCACAACACCACTTGGCCCTAGGCTCACTCCGCGCAGAGACCACGCGAAGTGGCTCTGATACCACCTGTGACAGCCCCACCTTCCCCTAAGGCGAACCAAAGAGGTTAGCGGACTGCCTGCCCAGCTCTCGCCAGGACTAACGGTGCAGTATAGAGCGATCTATCACGTTCCGGAACTTATAACGCGCGCAAATAAGGCAAAAGGGCAAAATAACCCAAAATAAAAGAAACAAAATCCGGAGTCGGCCATGAATAGTAACCGACTCGTCCGAACCCAACCAAACATCGAATTACATATACCACATAACATTTAGCCTTTACAACCCAAAAATGACATTTAAAAGTGATACAAAAGTCACTACATATATGGTTTGCCAAAACAAAAGTGAAAATGGCCCTATTGACACATTTAGGGTCCCATTTTATATACAATACAAAAGAGTCATTCATTTAGTTCATTCGGCAACCATTTATCAAAATTCATTCCAAAAGAGTCATATTCCTGTAAGGAAAACAAAAGGAACGGGGTGAGCCAATTGCCCAGTGAGAATACAACTCAAGCAACCAAATTCATGGATACATCAAGCTTAACAGTCCAATTTATCAAAATAAATAAAGCCACACATTAATAATGAGGATAAAAGGATACGGGTGGCTCTCAAGAGCCCTTTTACTCGTTTGAATTCTTGATCAGGTCTCATTGACTCTCCGTCAATGTCTGAAAGGTAACCAACCGTAGACTCCTCTTAACTTCCATTCCCTTCCTCCTAACATTCCTCAACCGGGCCCGAAATCCAAACGCATGCATTGTGGTATTACTCGAGTAAACCGGAATCAAGAGTCTCTCATACTACAAGATTCCCTATGATGTTGCCCCAAGGCACATTAATTGGCACGACCAAGCCCTCGCCGGCTCGATTCAATCAATAACCAATGGGGTTGAGCTCATGGATAATATTTGAAGTCATGTATTTCATTTCATATAACATTTCATATAACTTTCCAATAACATGCGAAACAATAAGTGAAAGTGATAAAGTACACTCTCACTTGGATCAATCAACATTCAACATCTCAAGTACCAAGATCAAAGCCATGTAATAGCACATAAGTGAGTAGTACACTCACCAAGCTAGCACAATGTGGTTTCAAACACTTTAGTCAAAAGAACGTTGTGCACCACCGTCACGCCCTAAAAACATGCAAACAAATACAATGAGACTCGATAACGAGCCATATAGCCATGCCAATTATAACCCCAATAGGGTTTTATAAACATATGCATAAATGAGCATAATAGCAAACCAGAAATTAGAAAATGGCCTTAGTCTTGGCCCCAAATAGAAAACTGTTTTGCCCTTATTATGCGGTAATGGTGTAAAATTCTCTACGGTTATCGGATGGGGGTGTAAGACCCACCGTTTCGAAGCTATGAAACAGGGATACAACAATGTAGAAGGTCACTCACTCCAGTTACTAGCTTAACTAGGTCGAAAATGCCAAATACTATACCAGAATTACCAAAACAGGTTTGCAAATCACACAAAACTGTAATTACTATAACTTAGTCTATACAACTCCAAATGCCGAAATTCCAAAGGCATATGTTAGCTAAGACATCCAGATACATTGCATCAGAAGACACCAGCAACTAAATCCAAACCAATTCCAGTCAAAATGGCCAATAACCAGTACAGTTTTCGCATTCTGTCCAAAGCAGAACAGCTACAGTAATTTCGTCATAACTCATTCCACATTAATCCAAATGACCTGAAATTTTACAGGCACCTCAAACACATCAATACCTAAAACTTTCATGTTTTGAGTAAAGTCAAATTCGGCCTCTAACCCTATGATCCAAAACCGGACAGAATTGGGGGATTTAAGAACCCTAACTTTCCATTTTCCATCCAAATCCAAAATTAGTTGCATTTAGCAACAATTCACACCTACAAGAGTCATTATAGTCCATTGCCAATCATCACAAACAACCACACCATCATAATCCAATTAAACCAGAAAAATCATCATAAAATGGAAAACTTCACCAAATCACTTCAAACCAAGATTAAAACCAGAAATTTCAGCACTCTTATCACTAATAAGCACAACATAAGCATCATTAGGTGTAGTAGGGTGTTTCAAGCTTCACTTACCAAGAACCAAGAGAGAGGAAGATGTTGGGCACCTTAATCCTTCAAACAAAGTTCACCAAACAACTTACTAGCTCTAGAAGGAAGAATTTTATGGAGTGAAAACTAAGTTAAACGAGTGGTTTAGTTGATTTGAGCTAGGAGTTTGCTAGAATGTTGAAGAGTTTTGTCTTTCTTCTTGCTTGGAGAGGGCCGGCCATCAAGGGTGCAAAATGGTGAATTTTGTGCAATTTTTGATATTTAATCCCTTGGTCAAAAAAGTCAAGAAAATGAATAGTGTTTCTTAAAAGCCATCCAATGAGAAGGTGACACTTGTCACCTTCATAAATGCATTCTTATCTTTCTTTTCTCTCTTACATCAATCATTTCACACACTCTACATATCTCTTAACACCCGATAAATTTTTCACAGTATCCGAAACTTAACCTTATTGGCCGAATTTTTCCGAACTTATCGCACTAGTGGGTCCCACGTCCAATATATATTCTTAATTTTCTAAAAATTCTCCAATACTAGAAAAATCATCTTAAAACTATAATTGCTCATAAAATCCACTAAGAAAATATTTCTAAGCCAGAAAATGCAGAAAACATGCAATTAAGGGGAAATAAACCCTAGGAAAAATATTAGGATTTTACGGGTTCTCACACTTTGTATAGCCACTATCTAGATGAGACTTAAAACAAATGATTCACTTTATTTTTTGGTGACTCCTTAACTAATTTTCCTTGTTTTAATTTTTCTATCATCTACTAATAACTTTACTATTTTATTGCAGATATATTGCTCATTTTAGAGGTTTGGAAGATTAGCAGTACGGCTTACGTGTCGACTCAAAAACTATGGTTATAGTGCTATCTTAAGTTTAGAAAATGTTTCGGTAGCACGGAAAATGTTTTGGGACTTGGAATTGTTTTTTAGTGTAGCCTTGACTTATATGGCAAAATTTGCTCTATTGAAACTTATCAAACTATTTGTAGTGTGATGTTGCACTTATTTATGACATTTGAATATTTAATATGTTATTATGGCATTTCCTATTGTAACGGGTGTCTACGTTTGTTATTTATTAAACATTGCTGATGTTTTCATTTTTTAGATATTATTGTAGTAGGAAAATCATCAAACTACACATTGCAAGGTGTTGTAAATGAGTAGCATTTCTCAAGCAGGCTATCTTTATTGACAATTGTTGTTGTCACTGAATCAAAACTATTCATTGATAAGAAGTTGTTGTCACAGTTGATAAGTGGTTTATTGACAACAAAGTTGTCACTAATTAATATATACACTGACTATGTTGCTTCATGCATCATTGACAAGAAAGCATGTCGTCACTAAATTTGTAGCTTTTATTGACAACATATCTTGTCATAAAAAAGTTTTTATTCACTGACGACTTTAAAGTCGTCACTGTATACTTTTACCGACGGAGATTCAGTGACGACTCTGTGACAACCGAAATGTTGTCAATAAAAGTCATCAGTGACGACTTTTTGCTTTTTTGTGACGAAAAGTAGTTGTCATTGAAGACCAAAATTCTTGTAGTGCTAATTCCCCCCTCCCCTCTTTGATTGCTTTGCGCCTTTACAGACTTTTATTCCATATTATGCTGTAAGCTCATATTCAAGAAGAATTGCACAATAGCAGATAGGACTTCAGCATGTGAAGTGTATTCCAAATCCCATTTGTACAATCAACAGTGCCACTAAACCGTAACTCAACCGAAATACAGCAAATAAGAGCCACCCAGTTCACCACCTGCACCAACAAATAGTAGTTATAACTCAATCTTTCCACAAAAATTTCTGCACTATGTATACAAAGGCCACAAGCAGCAACATTTTCATCATTTTCTCCTTGGGGCTTGTTTCTTCTACCTTTGCCTCCAACTCTCTTATCCTCTTCGTCAATCTTCTTCTATGCCTGACTAATTTATCGCACTTCTCATAAGTACTTGTATTGTACCACTTGAAATAGCCATAGCCGCTGCCGCTATTATGCTGTTGAAGCTCAATTATTACCTCTTCAAATTTCACATTTTTTGAAATAAAAAAGGAATAGAAATCAGCAGACACTTACTTCGTAGTAAGCGCAATCATAGAACCTCTTTCCTGGGTTTTCAGCTGTCCACGATGTCTTCACTCTCATTGGTACACCACAATTACAAATTGGTGGTTCTGCCATGGAGATGAAACTCACATTTAGGGTTTACTTGAGATGAAAGAGAGAAGGAGAATTTTGGGGATCATTTGTCCCTTACATTTTGATCAACACATAAGTGATTTGTCTTTTTTGCCCTTTAAAAGTTGGGCACATGATATGCGCGTGACACATTTCAATCAAAAATTGCTCGGAAAAGTGCAAAGGAACTTAAATTGATTTTTTTTATTTGTAAGAATAAAAAATGATCATTTTCGTTTTGAGAGACTAAATTTTTATATTTGCAATATGTGAGGGATTATTTGTGCAGTTCCTCCTAAATTTAAAAAAAAAAAAAGGCTCCTGTAGAGCCACGGTCGTTCGGTGTTTCCCTCCCCGGAAAGTCGCCCAGTGAAGAACAGCCAACCTGCAAACGACCAAAAATCCCCCCAAATCCCAAAATCACATTCTTCTATTCATCATCATCATCATCATATATATATATATATATATATAGGAAGAACACATACTATACTGGTGGATAATGGATCACTACAAGATTCTGGGAGTCCAGAGGAACGCGAGCAAAGAAGAAATCAAGCAAGCCTTTCGAAGCTTGGCAATGCAATTTCACCCAGATAAGCATGCCGATTCCCCCAAACATCTTAGGGACACAGCCACCGTCAAATTCAAGCAGCTTTCCGAAGCCTACGAGATACTCACCGATGATCGCAAGCGTGCCGACTACAATATCTCCCGCTACGGAACCTCCTCTTCTTCCTCCGCCTCCTCCTGGAATACTGGTTGTAATCAGAATCATGGGTACGCCAAGAATTATGGGTACGGGTATGGAGGAAATTATACCCATGATTATACGGCTAGTAGGGGCAAAAGGGCTGGTCCGAGTCTCCAGTTTGAGTTGCTTTTTCGGTTTCTCAATGCGCGGACTTTTGTTCGAACTGCGACTATAACTGGGTAATCTTTTATTTTTTATTTTCTTTTTCCAATTATGAATCAGTTATTTTTATTGATAATCTGGTGTTATGTTGATGCTGAATAGGCTAATTTTGTCAATCTATGTGAGATTAGACAATATTTTCGTATGATATTTGATAATTGCGGATGGTTTCGTATTTGCCGCATTGTAAAAGGGAATTGAAAAAGGAAGGTTTTTGCATCTAGGATTGAAATAGTTTTTTATTATGTAAATTTTGCTTATCCTACACTAAAATCTGCTATTGCTTCCTTAGATTTTATTTCTTTTTAGATAGTTGTTGGTGGATTTTATAAATTTGCCATTGTCAAATTGAATAAAGCGGATTGATATCCAGGACAGAAGTAGTGTAGTTTAATTGACAAATTAGGTTTGGTGTTTGGCTGGAAAAGCTGGTTATAAGGCATCCTAGATGCAATGAAGTACTAGTTTGGAATGAAGAACTTGATGGTACAGGGGGGAGGAAGGAAGGGAGGTACCCTATGATTTGCTTTTGATTTTCAATCAGTTCCAATAATGCAGATTAAGAAGATATATGTTTTAGTTACTCAAGTCAGTATGAAATTTTCCAGGGGATAGACCGTAACTGTAGTTTAGTAACCAGTGAGCATTTCTGATGTCTGTTGTCCAGCTGCTATGGTCCCGTGGGATTTTATGCAAGCCTAAGCCCATTGATTTGTTCCTGTGATTGGCTGCTGTGGTTCTTACCCATTGTTTGGATGTGGCATTTCTTGTAATTTAAAAAGTTAATATCAGGTTCTAGTGAGTTCAGTAGTCAAAATTGTAGCTACCATATCCTGTGCATCTGTGGGAAAGTCAATTCTCTTTGGCTAGGCAAAGGAGAATTCTTAAGTTTTTCGTTTTTGTTTTGGATCCCCTGAACCAAAATGATTTGACATCTATATGCTGTCTATTTTAGTTACCAAATGATTTAATTCTGCCAATGCATGATCTCTTCTGTTAATTATTTTCTATCTTTGCTTGCGATGTGATGGAAATTTTTTGCAGTGTTTTAATAGGTGCGATATATCTCATTGATGATGGTGTAGATGCCCTGTGGAACACAAAAAATTCTGGGGTATGTTGTTTACAACTGTCCTTGTTTACTTGTACAGTGCTGTTCTGACTGTGAAAAAGTGAATAAAAGGAAATGCAATTATGATATATCTTGAGATAGCATAAAGGGATGTACTTTGAAGTGTACAACCATGGGTGGGGTCTCAAGACTATAGTTCAAAAATGGAAATAAATGATTATAAGAAGTACAGTTAGATACCTTATACAAAAATTGAACTGAAGAAGCCCCTTTCTGAAAAGCCATTTGGTTGAGCAAGTTCAATTAGCCAAATGTGCTCATAAGAATGACAGATCAGAGACGACAAAAGACTAAAGGATATGCTGATACGAAACAGTTGAACTTGATATTAGTAACTTATTCAAGTCCTTAAGTTCCTGTAATGAAAAGAATGAAGTTGTTAAACTATTAAAAAATTTTAGATACCTTGCACAAAAATTGAACTGCAGAAGTCTCTTTCTGAAAAGCCATATGGTTGAGCAAGTTTAATGAGGCAAAAGTGCTCATAGGAATGACAGATCAGGGACGACAAAAGACAGAGAGCTATGCTGATATGAAACAGTTGAACTTGATATTAATAACTTATTCCAGTCCTTAAGTTCCTGTAACGAAAAGAATCAAGTTGTTAAACTATTAAAAAATTTTTAGTCAATCAACCTAAGAGTTTTATTCAGTTGCAATGACTTCAAGTGTAGTTTTTCATTGAAAGGTAAACTCTACAGGAAGGCACAATGTAGTGCAAAACTTCACAACTCTATTGTGTCTGAGCAATTGTTGTTTGAATTCATTGCTGATTAATCTGAGTGTTCAATCATGCCGAACAAGTTGATAATAGACCATGCATAGCACAAGTTTCAGTTTGAGCTAATTTGAAATGTAAGGCACCATAGAAAATCTCATACTAAATAGAGAAATTGAGAAACTTGAGTTTTGTTTGGTCAACCTCCCTTCCCTTGTCTTATCTGCTTTCATTCATTATGTTCTGTTTTTTGTGAATGGAAACTCTATTATTGTTGCTATGAATTGAATCTTGTACAATGCTGCTTCTTCTAATGTTCCTTTGGCTCTGATTAGTTTGGAAGCATAAACTAATATTAGAGGAAAAAGTATGTGGTTGTGTTGGCCTGAAAAGGTTGTTATGTTTGACATGAAATGTTGTTGTATTTGACATGAAATTTTGTAACATATGACAAATATTTTTTGGTGCAATTAGTTTCCCTTTAATTTTTGTGTCTACATTAATATTCTTAGCAAGTTTTAAACCATGTTAACTCACTCAAAAAAGCTACTATTCATCTTCTAGAGCTTGTAATTCTGTTCAACTAAATGTACAATTTGTGTTTGCTTGAAATCATGTCATTTCTTCTGTCAAATTAAAGATATTTCAGGCTACAGAAGTAATAGTTTCCTGACAGGTGTGTTACAAGCAATCCTTTAGTCTTGATTTCCCAGTGATTCCACATATATTAACTGCATCAGTTGAGTAGAATTCTTTGTCTTCCTCAGCATGGATAATCTTATTCTAATTTATGTTATTCATACCCTATACCACAATGGCTTCCTATGTTTCTTTCTCATAAATGGTATCCGTTCCTGTTAGATTGATGTCATTCGCATGATCTGTTTTTGATCGGCTAGACATCCATCTTGTTAGACCTAATTTGATGTATTATAATCTCTAAAACAGGTGTAGCCTCTTCTTTTGTAGAATATTCTTTCTCATGCGAGACCTAAAGCATTGCTTAGCTTAATAATTTTGTTGACTAGTGAACTTCACTTTTTAGAGTTATATAGTCATCTGAAAGTACTTTAACACTTAAACCTCTTTTTCTGTTTTGAAATACCACCTAAGTCTATCATGCAAGTGAACAATTTTAGTTTCTCCGGATATTTAGCTCAAGGATAAATTTAAAATTGTTCTGATTTGCTGCAATTTTCTCCAGTATCGCCACATTTTTTGTGGAAACTTTTCTTATATCTTTCAAATTGTTCTGCATATATTGTCATTTTTTTTGTACATATGAAAGAAAACCGAGGACCACCATATACTACTTGCTAGCACATTCCACATCCAAGCAATAAGTCTTCTTTTTGGGTATATAGTCAATAACTTTGTTGTTATCCTCCAGCAAGTACTACAGATATCTTTGTCGAACATTCTTCATATCTTCCCAAATTTCCAGGTACTGTTTTATAGGATCTGGATGAATTTCAATTGATGTCTTTGCATCTTCCATCACTTCTAAATACATTTTTTGTCTAGTTATGACTTTACTTGATTCTGATGAGTATTTTTTCTTCTTTCAAAAAGTAGGATGGTATCCACAAGCATTGGAAGTCAACCTTAGTTTAATCTTTAGGGATGTGGGGTAGAAATATATCATAAATTTTCACCTTTTTTTATTTGAAGCCAGAAATGCTCTCAGTCAGTGTTGATATCTTCCTTGCATTTGCATTTCTTATTACATTCAAACCAGGTCAATGAATTTACCTAACACTTCAATCAACTTTTATCCAAAATAGCGTAGTTTGTTGTTAATAGCTTCATAATAACATCGAAGTGGATAAATGTTTTTAGTTTTCACTGATTTAAGTAATAAATTTTTTGTTCCATTTCCCCATCTTTTGGTTTTCATGACCTCCAATTTTATTTGCTTATCAGACAAAGAACAAATGAAGGATATGTGCAGAAAATATTAATGATATAGTACTAGTTTAGAATACTTGCACCTTCTCTGGCTCCTTGCCTACCAAGGCACCTTGTTAATTATTTTCTAATACAAGCAACTGAAAGAAAAGGGTTCAGAAGCCTTTTAAACATATTAGTGTAGATGCCTTATGATATGATTTGTAACTTGTTATAATGTTACACAATAGGATTCCATATCAATGACTGTAAATGCTAGCTTGATGTGATAGTATAGAAGTATAAATGCTGCTTTTACTCTACGGTGCACTTGGGCAATATCCAGCTTAAAACAACAATGATAGATATTTGGACTTTTAAGCATATTGTTCCTTTGGCTTTTTTGACATGCTAAGCGGAAAAATACATGTAATTCTACTGTTGGTTTAGCATATGACTTGGGAGTGTATCCCTTGATATACTCTTTTACTTCAAATGTTCACATTAATGAAATTAAGGGCTAGCTTAATGTGAGAATATAGAATTATAGTAGCTGCTATTGTTCAGTGATTCATTTGGGCAAAATCCAGCTGCTAACTACAGATAATAGATATGTTGCTGTAAAGCTTGTGCACCAGGTTTTTTTAAATTGTATTGAAGTCATCCTTTTTGTAATTTTTCTCATTAAATTCTTGTTGAATTTTTGGTTGCATGAAGTTTTCTGAAAATTTTGAAGTTGGTTTTTCTCACACAAGGCTTTTAGGTAAATGGGATGGGATTTGTAGCGCCTGAAGAAAATATTCATTCTAACGTGCCCTTTGCTTTCGTTAATTCAATGAACCCCCAGAAATCTTTGGAAGATGCTCTGGAATCCATAAAGGAAGCCAAAGCAGTTAAAGATAAAAGTTAGAGAACTTCATCTTTTGCATTCGTCTGTCTGGAACTCCATTGCTTGGAAAAGCTCGAGCTCCCAAAGATTGAAGCAAACAAGTTAAGATCTGGGAATGTTCCTCCAAGCTTATTTGCTTCAAGTATACTCTTTGCCTTTTTGTCAAATGTGTTGGAGCTGCTGTATGTACAGGTAGAGATGCTTCAGCGTTCATATTCTTGTCTAATTTGTGGTATAATTCTGTAATAGTAAGATAGTGCATGTGATTTGTGTAGCTTTGAGCATCCTTGGATGCTGAGGAAGCCCCAGAAAAGGTGTCCTTTCAGATTACTCTTGAGTTTCTGGTTTCAGTTCTACATTGCAGAATATTTTGCTAGACTAAAATGTACTTGTAATAGAGCCAATTTTTCTACCTATTGCCCTTTTCTTGACAAAATTCAGTTAGTGGAACAACGTATCTTGCATGGGAAAGGTCAATAGGAGATATTTACAATGCACTGTGTCTCCAATCTTATAGTCGATGATTGCATTGGCTAACAATATTAAGACATTGTTCTGGTCCGACAAAAGGATTTATGTGAAAATTTACTAGAATTCAGATTACGCTGTTGTTTAATATGCATTGCACCGATATGGTAGGTGAATATGATTATTCTGGCTTGATTACCCTAGTATTTTTTTACCTTCAGTTCTCGATTTGGGATGTACTTTTAACATTCCTTTTCGTTATCCCTTCGTTTTCGGTAAAGGCTATGTGTAATAATTGTCGCGTTTTTGCAGAACAAAATGATTAGATAGCTTGGATATTCTACCCTTTGCGCAAATAGCAGTTGAGTAGATGAATGAAAACCTTGCAAATATCTTATCATAATAGCTAAAAAACGAGGGATAAAGCGTTGGAAAGTGATAAAATTCTAAGGGTTAATAAACTAGTGGTTATGTTGCTCATGTTTTAGATTAGTGATGGGGACAATTCCTGCCTGCTCAATCTCAACTTCGGGTATCATATCATATAGTTCTTAGAAAAAATAATAATAACGCAGGTACCTAGAAAAGCTGTTTATTTCAAAAATATGTTTGATCTGTTTCTTCTAATTGTTTCATTTTTCATGAATTTCGTCAAAAAGAAAATGATGAGTGAAGTTTCTATGTATTTCTTTTTTTTTTTTAATTGGGTAAGTAAGGGAAGTTTGTACCATTTGTTTTTAGTATAAGTGGGAAGTTTCAAATTCAAAACCTCTCATTTACACTCTCTTTATTAGTGCCATTCAACCCATTCTTCCTCCGGAAAGATTCTACTTAAATGTAATTGAGTGATTTTACGTTTTTTTTAAACATTGATGGAGATTTTAGGTTTAGAACCTCACCATTGCTTCTTGTCAAAAATGCCAAAGCAAGTTGATAAAGTACCTAAGTACATTTGTTGTTCACAATTACAAATTATTTTAGTTCTATATTCTGGCAAGGGTGTACTGCCCAGTTGTATTAATTTATGCAATGTTATGTTTGTATGAATAAGTAGGTTCTTTGGTAAAATTTGTGTAAAGCTTGAAGAATTGAATAGAAATTAGAGTGTATTGGAAAGAAAATTATATGATATTTGATGCATGGTGTATTCGAAAAATGGCATGGTGATATTTTTTTCTTAATGCTTAACATAATAAATATATGATGCAGAGATCTACTGAAGGAAAAAAAAAAAAGAAAAAAAGATAGAAATCTTACTATTACCCTTATTTTGGATCCAAGAAATCAAGTTACTTTATTCATCACAATGTTCATCAGATCACTTTGGCCTTAAATTACAACGTTGATCAAGACTACCTTGGCCTTAAATTTTATTTTCTACTTTATTTATAATTCTACTTCCTTCCTCTGTTTTGGCCGGCAGCGTGGTACTCTGTCAACTATTATTAAGGTACAGAGTCTTTGGATTAAGTTCAAACTTTTGGTGCATTTTAATCAGCCAATCAATTAGGATTGCTTTCATTTTCTCATTTGTTTCATGAATTAGATGCATGTTATTACTAACTCTGCTCTCTTTGTGCATTTCAACGGGGCAAACTCCAATAAGCCTGATCTAGTGCAAAAAGAAAAGATCTGGTAAAGCTAATAATAATGAAGCCCTAGAAAAATAACTTGATCTAGTGTTGTTGACATGGTAAAGGCAAACAAAAACTTCCTTGATACGAACCCGTCCTAAGGTATGAACTCATATCTCACATAGTCCCGGATCTAGACGAAGAACATCAAGTTAGAGTTGCAGAATAACACTTGACTCCTATAGCCCTAGACTGCGAACCTTAAACTGAATCTCAACCCACAATCGTTCGAATAAGTGAATCAATGTTATGAGTAGAAGAACGCCACAACCAAGGTGTATACTTGATTGATAAGTTCGACGAATACTTTCGAGCAATTCTCAAGTATTCAAAAGGGACTCTCTTGGATAAGAGAGAAGTGTTTAAACACTCAAGTTCTGATTTATTAAAAAAAACTAATGAAAACGTTGGAAGTGTTTGGCTATTTATAGCCTTACATAGACTCTAGGCCTATTGTGATTTGGACTCACTAATTACCCACAATTTAAATGACAACTTCGGCCCCTTTGGAAACCTAACCTTGGCCGACTTATTGAAAGCAATTAACAACTAAATTAAGCAAGGTAATTTAACATTAAACCCTTGCTTAAATGACACTAAGTAGAACGACTCAAATAATAACGAACAAAAATAGAAATTGAACACTTAAACTTCGGTTGAAGCTTCCAACTCCACTTCACTTGACTCAAGAGCTTGAATTAGAGTATAACGAATTGTTTTGTCTGACTCAAGCTCGTGACTAATGCTCGCATGGTCAACTCCATCGTACGTGGCACAAACTAGGGCTTTCATTGTCTCTTTAAGCTTCTTGGCATGCGCTCTAGTCATCGGACCACTTAGCTCAGTTTAAACGTCATTTGCCATGCTTTGGTCAGCTTGCCCTCTAGCATCATTTCCCTCCTCTTGAAGGCGATTTGTCCTCAAATCAAGCTCATCATCTGCAAGATAAGGGCTTAAATCAGCCACATTGAAGGTAGCGTGGACATCGTACTCACCTGGTAAGTCCAACTTGTAAGCATTATCATTGATGTGCTCCACCACTTGGAAAGGTCCATCTCCTCTAGGCAAGAGTTTGTTGCGGCGTTGCACCGAGAACCTCTCTTTGCGCATGTGAATCCACACCCAATCACCTAGCTCAAAAATCATCTTGCGACGACCCTTATTAGCATGACGAATAAATTGAAACGTTCTTTTCTCAATGTTATCTCTTACCTTTTGGTGCAGGGCACGCACTTGCTCAGCTCGTTTCAATCCATCCATATTAACTCTCTCAGACATAGATAAAGGTGATAAGTCCAAAGGTGTGAGAGGGTTAAAACCATAAACAACTTCAAATAGTGAGTAGTGTGTGGTGCTATGGACTGTGCGCTTATAAGCAAATTCAACATGTGGCAAACAATCTTTCCATGATTTAAGATTCTTTTTTATGACAGCACGCAATAAGGTAGAGAGTGTCCTATTAACTACTTCAGTTTGACCATCAGTTTGGGGGTGACTGGAAGTAGAAAACAAGAGCTTAGTTCCTAATTTACTCCACAAGGATTTCCAAAAATAACTAAGGAATTTGACATCTCTATCACTAACAATGGTGCGTGGCATTCCATGCAACCTGACAATTTTCGTAAAGAACAAATCAGCTATATGCTTAGCATCATCAGTTTTATGGCATGGGATGAAATGTGTCATCTTAGAGAATCGATCAACAATCACATAAACAGAGTCATGGTCATACCTAGTTCTAGGTAATCCAAGTACAAAGTCCGTAGAAAGGTAAACCCATGGAACAGTAGGAAGAGGTAATGGGGTGTAAAGTCCATAGGGGTTTACCTTTGATTTGGCATGGTGGCAAGTCACACATCGTTAAGCAATACGTTCCACATCACGCCTCATTTTTTGCCAATAAAAGTGCTCTTAGAGGATAGACAATGTCTTAGCGACTTCAAAATGTCCCACAAGGCCTCCACCATGCGCTTCCCTGTCAAGTAGTTGTTGCATAGAGCAAGAGGGTATGTGTGAGGACCCAAAAATTTTCGTACTTTTATCTTATATTACTGGTTTATTTAATTATTTATTTACCCAATTTCTTCGAATAATTTATTTTAACCATTTTAAGACGATTGTAATGAATAATGCCTCTCTTATGTTTTAAAAGCGTCCCGTTAGCAAATTTAATTTTCAGAGATTCGTTTAAGTGAGGAATAATGAGTACATGTGTTTCAAGGTGATAATCTATTCGAGAGTGCATTTATCTTGGAGAATTAAGAATGATCAATAGTAGAATAAGAAAAGTTAATTGAGGAATTAAAGGTGAATGAGTTCTAAGTAAGTGTATACCGCTCGCGCGTCGATAGTTTTCCGAAAGACGCGCTGATACAAATTTATTGGAGATTTGAGAAAGTAATACTAGACTCATATGAGGACTCAGAAATTTTCTTATTTTAAATTCCTAATTTCTAGCTTATTTAATTATTTATTTGACCAATTGCTCGAATATTATTTTTTAATCTTTTTAGACCTAATTATATGGATCCATAGCTTAGTTATATTTTTAAAGTGACTCGTTTCAAAATTTAATTTTTGAAAGCTTGTTAAGTGAGAATAGTGAATACGCAGTTGGAGTTAATAACCGATTCGAGGATGCAATAAGCCTGGAAAAATTGGAGACTTGTACATTAGTCTTAAAATAGATATTTTTATGCCTAAGTGTTCAAATGTTAGATAGTTATACTATCGTTATAAGAATTTCTTGGAAATTTCACGTTATTGCGCACAAATCGGAAGTACGCGTTTTTATGTGCGCGATTAATTGAGGGACCTTAGACTATTATTTTGGGACTACTAAGAGTGAATAATACTAGTGTGAATGAAAGTGCATTAGAGGTTTAGTGCACTAGTGCAACAAACTCGAGAGGTATCGAGCACAAAACGCGCGCGAGAGGGAGAGTTGACTTTTGTTCAAATTTTGAGCCACACATTTTAGCTTCTCTTGGAAGCTTTATTTGCATCACACACTCTCTCTCTTCACTCCAAAACAGCCGGCCATCAAGAAAAAAAGGAACCAAGAAACTCTTCCATTTTCTTCATCAAATCTTGCCTAAATCCTTCACCAAATCATCTCAAACTTTAACCACACTTAGCTAATCACTTGGAGACCACATCAAGCTAGGAAAGAGGGCTGTTTTCACGGTTTTTCTTGGGCTAAAGAGGACCGAAATTTCTGCTTGGTTCATCAACTAAAGTAAGTGACGATCAAGCCTTCAAATCTTGATTTATGGAAGTTCTATTGCACATATAAGCTCATGCATGCATGTGGGTAGCCTTATTTATGTTGGAAAAATGTTGTGTGGACTCTATGAGCTCCCACTATGGTTGGATGGACTGATTTGTTATGTTTTGATGAAATTAATGTTGGTTTAGTGCTTAAATTAGTGGAAATGAGTGAAATATTGGATGAAAGTTCAAAGGGGAGTGAAGGTGAAAATTTTTCATTTCTGCCCCTGTGTTGTCCGTGACCTTTAGAGTGATTTTTCATGGTTCTAATGACTTGGTTATGATGTATATATGTTGTATGGGTTGTGTAGAAAGTTTCATCAAAAAATAACATGATTTGGTTGGCCAAATGATGTGTTTTTGGAAACCAGCAAAACTGGAAATTTTTCCCGCAACTACTCTGGCAGTGTTATTGTTTTGGCTATAACTTTTTGCTCCGATGTCAAAATCAAGTGTTGTTTATGGTACTAGAAACTAGACATTCCCAGCTTTCCAACGGTATAAAATGGAGATTTTGATTCCACCTGAGTAGTCCATACCAATCGTTTAAACATGACTGTCCTGTTTCACGTCTATACTGGGAACTCTGTTTTGAGCAGTGAAATGATGCTAAAACATGAGCTAGCTGTGGACAGATTTTGGAAATGATTTCTTCCATGAAATTGTATCTTTATGAATCTAGTTTTCAACGCCACCAATCATGCTCAATTCTGAGTTGAATTGAGTAATTTATGACCAGATTTCGAAACTGACTTTGTAGGCGAAAACCCTCATTTTGGACAGATTTGTAACCAATCTTGATTTGGGACTTGCTATTTGAAAGTCTTGGTGTAAATCACCTCCCAAACACATCTTGGATGTTTATTGGACCTTGTCTACACCAATGAACCATGTTTGAGGAAATTTCCTTGGCCAAATGCTTGAAAACGGAAAAACGGAAGTCCAAGGCAGATTTGCCTTGGAACTTCTTGGAACTTTAGTGGTTTTGTTAACCAACTTTCCATACGTATTTTTCTATGAAATTTTATAGAGAAATATCCCTTATATGGTAGTATAATACTACTAATTTTGGTGGCATTCTGAGTCCATTTCGATACTCGAACAAAATTCCAAAGTTGGTACTTTAAACCTGGAAATTGCCTAATTGTCTCAAATTTTCAGCAACTTTGAGCTACCATATCTTGATGCTCAAAACTCCGATACTTGTTTCACTTGTTGTGTTTTAAACTTTGATTATAAATCTAATTGATTTTCAAATTTGAGAGACTATTTCACATTCAGTGAATTTTGCCGAATTTCTAAACTTTGCCGAAAAACAACCCAAATCTGTCTTAATATTCTAGAACACCAACTTTGAGCCAATTTTTGAATGCCTCCCGTTGGGAATCATGGAAAAGTTATTCTAGGAACTTTTAGTACTTTGGAAGTAGTTTCCAACTGTACCAAGTTTTTCAATTTTGGACCTATAGAGAGTGAGTTATGATTTTTCAAAGAATGTCGCAAATTCGATAAATCTTGACCATTTTGAAAAGAATTCGCGCGGGAACATTTTCAAAGAATCCAGCTGCATATCCGGCCAAGAACTGGCCGGATTGGTGGTGAAAGTTGAAAAAAATTTGGTTTGCTCTCTGCCTCGTATCTGGCCGACAATCCGGCCAATTTTCAGTCGGATAGTGACGTGGCCAGTTTCATTTCGTCTTCGATCGATCGTTTGAAAATTAATTGCATGATTTCATACCTACTCGTTTCCGTCCAATGATTTTAAAGTTAAAAATTAGATTTTACTTAAGTTTTGAACCTCACTTTTTAAGCCTCAATTTACGAGAAAAATCTAGACTCATCTTCGCACTATTTCTAGATTGTACATGTGTATGATCTTCCATGATAATGGAGACTTATAAATGATAGTCTATTATCAATTATTCAGGCATCCAAGAGGACCTTCAAGAGGATTTTACGGTGAAGGCCTAAACTTGTGAGTGGGAACTTCCTTGTTTCTTGTATCGGTGAGTGTCAAGTGTGTGACTACTTGAACTCCTGTGAACTTTATACATGCTTGTTTACTATCGATGACTTGAGATTTTGAAAATGGAGTCGAGTGTGTACTTTATTGCACTTGTTCTCATTTGAAATGAATCACTCATGCTTGAAATGTTTGAATATGGCAAATGCTCGAAAGTTCAAATGCTTGAATGTATCAAATGCTTGAATTACATGAAATAGTATGCTATGGCTACATACGTCGTTGGAGTGAACCTCCTCACACTCAAATGTACATGGGGGACACCCAAACTCATAGGGCGACCTTGGAACTCGAGCCAGCATGGGCTTGGTCGGGAACCTCGGTGAGCCATGAGAATCACATGATAAGCTTGATCTATTAGAGAGATCTTGCTTGGCATACTCGTTGAGTATCGCCTTATAAATGACGTTCGGGCCCGGTGAGGGTTGTACGGTGGACGGACATGAGAAGTAAGTGGAGATCTACGGATTGGAAATATCGACCTGGATGACAGAGAATCATTGCGGGAAGATATACTCATGAGATTGGCAAGCAAGTGGAACTTAGCTCCTGAGAGCTACCATATCCTTGAATTGTTTTTGTTTTACATTTCATTTGAATTGTTAATTACTCGCACTTTATCATTTGACCTGTTATTTGGGCTTGCTACTTGAACTATGTGCTTGCATGTGTGTTCTTGGCCTCACGAGCGTTCTACTCACCCCGTAGATTTGTTTTCCTTAACAGGGATGGATGAAGTAGAACTTGGTGGAACCCCTTTTGATGTACTCTTGTATTAGGTTCCAAGTGTATTTGGCTAGACTCTTGGTTGTTGCATATTTTGGGATTGAACGCATCTTTTGGAAATCCTGATGTAAGGATTGGATAACTTATGTATTGTGAACTTGTGGTGTAAGATTGGATAATTTATAGAAGTTTTTCACACTTCTTTACTTTGCCTTATCGTTTTAGATACTATTGTATTAAGCTTGAACGGAAATTGTACCGAGTCCTGGTAAGAACTGGGCAGGCGTCCCGCGAATACCCTTTGGTTCGCCTTAGGGAGAAGTGGGGGCGTCACAGTATGCACATTTTGTCTTTGAAAAACAAGTACCCTTTAGAGAGATAGTAATTCTCACAGTCAAACCATGGAAGGTTAGCAAAGATAACTCCAAAATCGAGGTCGTTAGTGTAAGCATCCTTAATCAATTCGAAACCAAGTAAATTTGCATCAAGGGTGGTAATAAGAGTGTACCTTCTAGACAGTGCATCCGCGACCACATTGCTATTTCCTGCCTTATACTTGATCACGAATGAAAAACTATCAATGAAAGCTACCCATCGGGCGTGTCGCTTGCTTAATTTATTTTGTGACTTGAGGTGCTTAAGCGACTCGTGATCCATATGTAAAACAAACTCCTTAGGTCTTAGATAGTGCTGCCATGTTTGTAAGGCCCTTACCAAACCGTAGAGCTCTTTGTCATATGTAGAGGAGTTCAATGATGGTCCATTTAGTTTTTCACTAAAATAAGTGACTGGCTTCCCTTCTTTCAATAACACGGCCTCGACACCTATACCGGATACATCACATTCAATTTCAAACATCTGATCAAAATTAGGTAATCTAAGTACATATACATATATCATAAAAAAAAAAATCCAAAATTTAGTTTTGTTTATTAGATTTAAAATTTGACAATGGCTCTTTTTACAGTGTAAAATTTCCAAATGTTCTTAACTTTTATGAGCATCGAAAATTTTCCTAAGATAAATGAAATGTCAAACCCATTCTTGCTTTTCGTATATGTTAAAGCTGTAATTTAAGGTCAAGATCCATTTATGTACAAATTTAATCTTGAAAGAATGCCTTTTGGGACAAATGTAGAACTTTTGAATGGTATAGGAATGGTGATATTGGATTTATGGAACTTAAAAATACAGACGATTTTAGTTTGAAATAAAAGTGTCCTTTTAAAACTTACGGCCTTAAATTTGAAAATACTGATTCGATTTGAACTTGAAAAGAGACACGAGAGAAAGTTAAGATTAACTCGTTAAAGGATTTTACTAGTTCAAAACCATTAGAAGAGCTATACAGATAATAGAAGGAAATACTTGGAGTTCGAAATGGGAAAATCAAGTATTTCTTAGGGTTACACTTCCCAAGACAAGTTTGACATCGGGCAAAAAAAAAAAGGCAAAGGAAGTTACTTTCGAGATGCGTCCTATAATTCTATAATGGGTTGGAAGAGTAACCGTAAGATGAAATTGCCGTTAAGTTTATCTCACACCCCTAAGATATTTCATGTATCGTTCCCTAATGTGTATCATCTCGATCCATCCCATATACCCCAACCGGAGGACGTAAGAATTGATGAATCTTTAATCGATAAGGAGGAACTTGTGCAGCTTCCGGATTGAAAAGTAAAAGAGTTGAGGAATAAATGGATCCCCTTTAATGAAAATTTTATCGGGTTTAAGTTTCAAATTTTAGATATGTGTTTTGAGGAAGTTACTTGGGCAAATCGAAGAAGAGGTTCGAAGGAGATACTTTGAAATGTTTTCTAGCTCACGTATGAATTTCGAGAACGAAATTCTTTTAAGGAGGAGAGGATGTGAGGGCCCAAAAATTTAATTTTCAATTTAATTGTGGTTGGAAGTTGAAGCTTGACAAAATTGACCAAGAGACAAAAGCAAAACTTGGATTTAACTTGGCACTTTGACTAAGTTATATTAACCAAGAAAAGACCAAAAACAACAAGAGACAAAGAGGAGGAGAGCTGGGTGAGAGCAAGAAAAAAAAAAGGGACCAAAAGAAAAGAAAGGAAAAGAAGACTTTGACTCTACTCTAAAATAGATCAAGCCTTCCTAGTTAAGCAAAGTAAACAACATAAAAGAAAGAGAGGGGAGGGGAAGTCGGGCAAGCTGGACAAGAAAAAGGGGAGAAAGAGAGAGAGCCGTGAGAGAGCGAGAGAAAATAGAAAGAAAAAGGGAGAAAAGCAAGAGGAAATCTGGGAATTCAATCAACCATTTATCCCTCCAATTATGTGTGAAAGCAAGGAGAAGGAACGATTGACTGTTGGCTGTCTTCATCATCTTTGTCCAGCTTTGTTTCTTCAAGATTGAAAGGTAACCTGACTTCCTAGCTCTCAATTTTTATGGTATAGCTTGTAGTAGTAACTAAAAGTTGAAGTTACTAAGCTAGGAACTGATTTCATAGCTGGAAATTCGTGGGTTGAAATTGATTGAATGAATTTGGCAGTTTTGATTACTGTTCCAGATTTCTTGTCTGAAATTGGCTTGAATATTCGGGTATGATGGAGGCTGAATTAGCCTTAGAACAAAACATGGAAGTTGTATAGAATTGAGTGTAGATTATGCCTGTAGATTTTCAGCTCAATTGGAATAGGGTACCTTGTGAAATGACTATTTTACCCCTGCTGCCCTGTTTTTGTCAGACATGATAATCTGCCTCTGTAATTTCTTCGTTTGGCTGGGAAGATAATTGAATTAGTTTTTGATGCCTTCTTAAGAATTGTAGCCTTGTATCTTAGATTTCAAATGGTTTTGGAATTACCTGAATCGGAGTTGTGTGTGCTGAGATATGATTGAATGAATCAGGACTGCTAGTTGAATTTCACAGTGAGATTCGAACTGGAAAATATGGGGCTGTTTGGGTAAATTTGGCTAGGTTAGGGTGGGAACTGAGTTGAGATGTCTTTATGAGAATTGTAGAGCTATGTCTTAGCTTCGAAACGATATATTTTTTGTTTCAATCCGATAAGTGTAGCTCGAGTTGTGCTTCAATTACTAAAAGGTGACAGTGATATGTGATATTGAACTTTGTGTTTTAGGAATTGGATTTGTACAATAATCAATTGTGGTGAATGGGGATCATAAGCGGTGATTCGTGAGTGTTCCTTATTTGTTAAAATCTTTCCTCAAGTATTTTAGTTAAATGTGCCCCTTTGTTTATTTAAATGTATTTGCCGTTACTAAAAGGGTTTGCTAAATGGATTTGTGAACAGTATTCTCTTTATAAGGTGTGTGTGTACTTTATCGCACTCACCTAAGGACATGTGTTTGATTTGAGCAATTGGGATTTATTGTATTAGCTGACTTATGTGATTAAATGTGATTAAATGAGACTTAGACGGGGGTGTACCTTGTCGCACTCGATCTTGGTCTCAATATTTCGATATTGGATGTGTGATATGTGATTGGATGTATATATGTGATAAATGTTGTTTTACTACATGTTTGGCTTGTTAATTATTGTAAGGTATTCCTTAATTTGGATGGATGAACTTCTATGTGTTTAAGTATTGTAAGAGGAAAATTTTCTGTTTTGAATCTTTCATGTTGGCCGAAATTTTTGGGACGAAATTTCAAATTTTTGGAGCTTTTATTTGAGTTAAAGTTTTGCCAAAATAATGGATTTTAAGTGTATTTGGGTTGATTAAACCGATTAGCTCTTCAAAGGAAAAGAAAGGAGTGAACTTGTTAAAGTGAAAATTGGAAATTTGCTTTCTGGAACATCAGGCCAGTTTCCGGAAAAAAGGTTATCTTTTGGTGTATACCACTCCAAATCGAGTCCTGTTTGTTTGGTTTGAAACTAGACACATAAGGCTACAATCCATGTAAATTTCAGGGGCTAACTCATTTTCTGTGATATTTGGTGATTTTTTCAATTCCGCTGGAAAAACAGAATTTTCCCTGCCCTGCATTTTACTGTAGCAGTCTATTGACGGAAAAACTGGGCAAAATCCGTATGGAATCTCATCAAGGTGTCTTCTACAAAGTTTTATCCCTTTCAATTAGGTTTCCAACGGTATCAACCATGCAAATTTTGGACTCGTAAATATTAAGTTACGATTTTCTAAAGGTTCCTGCCATAAACCTCCAGTTTCCTGATTTTTACAATAAACATGAAAATGACTTGATATTTTTGCTTGGCCTTCAATATGCACGTGAATGATCATGATTATACATGTCTCAGGTGAATATGAGAACTCCGAAGAACTCGTTTAGCCGCTTCATTTTTTCTCTCTCTCATGACTTTTGGTGAGTATCAGGTGCATGTGAAGTGTTTAAATGAAATGTTTCTCGTACTTGCTAGTTAATGAGGCTATGGTGTACTTTATCGCCCTTGTCCTCTCTTTCATGAAATTGCTTGCTTGATAAGTGATACATGTTACATGTGAATGCAAGTGAAAATATTTTTCGTGAGCATTGAGCGGCAGAATGTATCATGCCCTTTTAGGGTAAGAGGTACCGCTCATTCCGTCTCAATGCTATGACCAAATCTTGTCGATTGGAGCTTCATCTCATCGACCTAAAAGTGAATGGGGGGGACGTCCCAACCCATTGGTTAGCCTTGTAACTCGAGCCGGCAAGGGCTTAGTCGAGAAACTTGGTGAACCTTGGGAAGTGTTATAACTTGATCCAAATAAGAGGTCTTGTTAGGTATACTTGTTAAGTGATACCACCTACATGCTTGTTTGGTTACGGATCCAAGAGGGTGTCATGGTGGCTGGAGGTAGTAAGTGGAGTTCTACATGGATAACTGTGACGACCCCACTTCTCCCAAGGGCGAACCCAAGGGTATCGGCGGGCCGCCTGCCTAGCTCGCGCCAGGACTCAAAACTTAAAGTTCGAAAGAGCACTAAAAACAATATATACAATCCCAAAAGAGTTATAATTACATTCTCCAAAAGTATCGAGTCAAACCACCAAAACAAAAACAAACATCCTAACTGTTCAACTATTACAAGCCAAACTAACTATACTAGTATACGAGCCAAAAGTCCCCGCGTCGGCCCCTGCTAAGGAAAACAAAAGGAATGGGGTAAGCTATATGCTTAGTAAGTAAACAGGGGCGAAAGCATAAATTTCACGTAACAGTTACACAATAAGAGTAAAGCAAAAGCAGAAAAGTAACATCACATAATAAGGATACAGGTGGCTCCAAAGCCAACTCATGTGCCATGCGTGATCTCCTGCCGACTGTCGCGCCCCATTTTTTGATAAATAAATAAATGTGGTTTAAAAATGTATTTTTGTGATTGGAAAATGAATCGTGATTTAAAAGAAAAATGGGTCTAAATGGGGTTTTGAGAATGCGACGATTTGACCCAAAATTATAGTTCAAAAAGGGTTTTTTTATATGAAAAATGGAGTCGCCACTTGGTATAGAGTTAGGGTGTACCAAGTCACCCAAAAAGTGAATTTTTTAAGGAAAAAAGTAAGAAACCCTTTTGAACGACTCCTAGTCCACGCAAACAAAGAAAAAGGTTCGGGAGTCACATTTGACGAAGGGGAAGGCAAGGATAAAAATCCAAGGCACCCCTTCGACCTAGCCAAGGCTAGTTGCGTGATTTAATCAAAGATTTTCTTGTTTTAACCAAAGAATTTATTACATTTGGATGCACTACATGAATGCAAAAAGAAGGAAAAAATGCAAACCTAAATTCTAAAATGTCTCTTGTAAGGTTTTTGGTCCCAACCACATGAATTGTGGCGGCCAATAAAGGAAAACCTTATAGAGGTCGATTAATGCAAATGATGGCTAAAGTGCCAGTGTGCAAGTGTATAAAAAGGTGCACGTGTGAAATGGTATGAAAAATCCAAGTGTTTGTGTGCAAGTGTATGAAAAGGTGCATGTGTGAAATTGTATGAAAAATTCAAGTGTTTGTGTGCAAATGTGTGAAAATAGAATAATAAATATATAAGGTAAAGTGGAATTTCATTTGTGAGGTGGAAATGAGCACGTGATAGGAAAAATGTAGTGAGAAAGTATGGTTTGAGAAATGTGAAAAAATGTGGTTAAAAAGAGTATGTGGATGATAAAAATGAAAGTATGACCCTAGAGGAATGCAACAAGTTGGGTACGGGGGTTGACTCCTAACTTTTCGACTTCTATTTTCCCTTTGATTAGAAGGCAAAACTAGCGTGCTAAGGCTATCGAGTAGCCACACTCGCTCGTTTCCCTTATCGGAAGGGGACACTCAAGCAAAATGAACCCTATAGCTAGCATGAGATGCAAAACCTAAAGTGAGGGGAAAGGGATTCGAGGAACATGCCCAATGATAAAACTAAAGAAAGTTGCATGATATGTGGTGAACAAGCAAATGATGCACTAATGAAAAGAAAGGAAAAAGCCTATTGGGTCTAGCGTTGGACTAGCCCATTCTATGAATTCCGACTAGCGTTGGACTAGTGGAAACGATAAAAGAATCCACAACTAGCGTTGGACTAGTGTGGTGACGTACATTCATCCATTCCATTCATCCACACTATGGAAAGCAAGTAGACATACCAAATACTCATAAACACGTAGCACGTAACATTTAGCATGCTCGACTAGATGCAAGGCCCTAATAAAGCAAGTAACAAGTACACATAGGCATGCAACTAAGCTAATGAACTTATTACATTCACTAACTAAAACAAAAGGGGAAGGGAAAATGGACCAAATTGCTCGCCACAACCCTATCTATTACAAGCCAAGAGGTGTACACATACCCCATAAAGAATAACTTAAATAAAAAGCAAAAGTAAATGACATAAATGAAAGAAATTAAAGAAAGGTTAGGAAAGCAAAGTAGACATGTATTTCACTTAGCACGTTGGAGCACGTAGGAAAAATAACGCAAGAATATAGAAGTTATACCTCCCTTGAAATGAAGCTCTAATGGAGTGAAATCAACTTATTTACCCTCCAAAATAATAAAGGGGTCAAGGTGCCAATTTATTTGACAAATAATCATAAATGACAAAAACAAACATGAATTTGAATCAATTAAATCATGTAGACAACCTACATTTAAGAAGTCAAAAGAAGAAAGGACTTGATTGCAAAAATTAATAAAGTCTTGGGGTCAAAATTAAAGAAAAATAAAGTATAGGGGCCTATTCGCAATTAAATTAGGGACCCAATTGACAGCATTGAAAGTTTGTAGGGCCCTAGTGAAATTGAAGAAAAGTACAGGGGCTGATCTGTAAATTCGTTCTCTGGTTTCTTAATGGATCAAGCCACTTGGGCCGTTTCTTATTTGTTGGGGCCGAAAGTCACCTGGCCCAATCGAAACCCGAGCAAAACTGATGGGCTAGCCTCATTATTTTTGCTAATTGAACCCAATTAAACCCCAAATAAAGCCCAAGCAAAAGTATTAGATACCAGTCTCCTAAGCCCAAATCAAAATCCAGAAAATAAGTCATTAATCCACTTGTCAAACCCAAACAATAAGTCCAAACCAAACCTAACTTTATTTAATAAAACTCAACTAAAAAACTTGCTAACCTCTGATTATGCATCAAGTCGCAACATTAATCTATCCAGAAATCACATACAATATGCGAACAGAGGATTAAGCTTAAAAGGGAGAAATTAGTTTGATTTTTCAGATCTCTTGGCCACAATGAAATGAGACAGAAAATGAGAGATTAAATCAGAAACTTGTGCTTCAGGACTCGCGGAAGCTTTCTTTTTTTGATGCAAATGAGAAGGAAAAGTTTCTGCAACTTTATTCTTCTAGTGTCATGTCAAACGTAGGCAATACAGTCCAAACAAGCAGCATTTTTCACTGAAAACAAACAACTGTGCATTCTATCATTAAGACCCAATACTATACCCTGCATTCCCAATGATTTTTGCAGCCCAGATTACGCACAAAGGACACCAAGAGAAACAACCATGAACACTTCGCAGATTCGTCAGCTAGTCCCACAGAAACTTTAACCCAACAAGAAACCATGCAAATGTTGTGAGATTAATGACTCGAAATTCCCTCTCCCCACTATATTAGCCAGGAAGAAAAGGTATCTTTCAGTCATGGATTCCAAACAAAGTTCTGAAACTTGAAGAGATAAATAAAATGACATTGCAGTGGTCAAACACATGGTTCAAAAATCCCTCCCAAGATCATGCAACCCAGGCTAGGACTTTATCTTATTCATTTATTTCCTGGAACATAGCAGGCCATCAAAACAGAAACTTCTGTATTGTTGTCGTTATCATATCGTAAAACAAGGAGGAACCGCGCATTGTTTGAAACAAACGGTTAAACCTCCGACTCTAACATCATTCTCTTTCTCTCACGGCAGGCTCCTAACACTAAACCGCACCTTGGGAGCACATTCTAGGGGCAGCACCAAACAATGCAAGCAAACAGCCAAAATACAGGATACATAAAGGAGAAAGAAACAGAAAGTTTCATGAACTTCCTCAGATATGCATAAAACAAAATTGTCCAGATTGTTTTCCTTGGCTAAAACCTTCGCAGAGGGTTTTTATCAAACAGGTCAAGGTCATTAACAACATTGAATTGATTCATCAATTTGCTCAATAACAAAAGCCAACATTTACAACAACCCAATCAGTTGTCTGATAGACAAGGCCCGACACATTAGAAAGAGATGAAAGAATTTTTATTGGGAATTTTGAATTCATGCAACCGAAAACGGCAACGGAATAATTGCAAGAAAATAGCAACGGCAAAATGGAAGACAGCAATGCATCAAAATTTCTTAAACGTGAGGCAGGGATTCGGCCAACTTAGCCGGTCTCTTCACACGCAAAAATGCAGACAAACTCATCTTAGAATTTTGATCAGGCATTTCATCGAATAGGTTAGGGGTATTAAAAGTTTCATCAGATTTTTGTTCAAGTTGAAGTCAATCAGCCCCAAAATTTACAGCAAACCCACAAGAAACCAATTTAATCAACATACAGAAAATGGTCATAAACAATCGACGCGAAAATTGAGATGCCAACCTTACAAAAAATATACTTTGGCGGAAGAAGGAAATGGAAATGAAGAGGATACCTTACTGTGACTTCTCACGGTGGTGATGGTGAATTCTGGCAGCGGCAATGGCGGCATCGGAGGTTGAAAGGTGGCGGCAAAGGTGGAGAGCAGCAGCGGCGGATAAGGACTGGTAGTGGCAGAAGTGACGGCGTTGATTTCTTCGGAAATAGCAACGGCCAGAAATTGTTTCAAGCTTTTCGAATTCATCGATTGGCGGCAGTGATGCAGGGTTTTTTCTTTCAGCCGAGAGCCCTCACTCTCTCTGTTCCTTAGCCGAAGACCTCTTTTTTTGTTGTTGTTTTGTTTTCCTTTCTTTTCTTGCTCTGTAGCCTCCCGAAGCTCCCTCTCTCGCTCCACAGCCGCCTTTGTTTTCCCCTATTTTCTGAGCCCTCTCTATTTTCCTTCCTTAGCCGAGCTTCCCCAAGTTTTGCAGATTCCTTTTGCCGTTTTTCCCTTCCCAATTCCTTTCAGTTTTTTCTTTTGCTCTGCTTTTTGTTCGGCCTTGACGAAGCCTCCTCTCTTTTTCTTGCCGTTCGCCGCCTTTTTTGTTCTTTGTTTTTCTTTCTTTCACCTCCCCCGTAACCCACTCCTCTCTCCACCAATTCTCGCCCTTTTCTTGCTCTTATTTCTTCTCCTCCGTTGTTCGCCGTCTTTTTTTTTTGCTTCGTCCCCCCCGTAACCTCCCCTCTATTTTTTTTTAGCTTTTTTCCCTTGTTTCCGCCGTAACCTCCTTTTTCCCTTGCACCCGTAGCCCTTTTCATTTCTCCTTGGCCCCCCCAAAAATATGTAACACCTAACCCTCTTACATGCCTTGTTGCCCACAATACAAGAGGGACACTTGTCTAGCATGCAAGTTTCCACTTGTCAACTTTTCCTTTACTCCTTTTTTTTTTTTGTACTTTTTTTCTTTTTTCCTAAAAAATTCTACACTAAAACTTACAAAAATAAAAACTACAAGAGCAACTAAAAACTCAAAAGTGAATAAAACTAAAATAAAATAACACAAACAATAATGAACTAAAATGCAAACCATCTAAACACAAATCAACCGATAAGAGTTATCACTGAAACAAATCATACCAATTAATTCAAAATTTGGTGTCTACAGTTTGCCCCTCTTTGTCTGAGTTTTGAAAAACTTGAGACAAAGAAGTAGACACCAAAACACTTACCTATGTTATTTGGCCGCAAAACGATTTCAATGAACAGGAATTTAAACGGGACTGACCCGAACAGGAATTTAAACGGGACTGACCCGAACAGAAATTTAAACGGGACTGACCCGAACAGAAATTTAAACGGGACTGACCCGAACAGAATTTAAACGGGACTGACCCGAACAGAATTTAAACGGGACTGACCCGAACAGAATTTAAAACGGGACTGACCCGAACAGAATTTAAACGGGACTGACCCGAACAGGAATTTAAACGGGACTGACCCGAACAGAATTTAAAACGGGACTGACCCGAACAGAATTTAAAACGGGACTGACCCGAACAGAATTTAAACGGGACTGACCCGAACAGAAATTAAACGGGACTGACCCGAGCGAGAATTTAAACGGGACTGACCCGAACAGAAATTAAACGGGACTGACCCGAGCGAGAATTTTAAACGGGACTGACCCGAACAGAATTTAAACGGGACTGACCCGAACAGAATTTAAAACGGGACTGATCCGAACAGAATTTAAAACGGGACTGACCCGAACAGAATTTAAAACGGGACTGACCCGAACAGAATTTAAACGGGACTGACCCGAGCGAGAATTTAAAACGGGACTGATCCGAACAGAATTTAAAACGGGACTGACCCGAACAGAATTTAAAACGGGACTGACCCGAACAGAATTTAAACGGGACTGACCCGAACAGAAATTAAATGGGACTGACCCGAGCGAGAATTTAAACGGGACTGACCCGAACAGAATTTAAACGAGGTGAATTGAAGTGAGATGGTGTGTTGGTGGGATTGACCCATGTTTTTTGGTTTTTTTGATTTTTTTTCTTTTTTTTTTTGATTTTTTTTGATTTTTTTGATTTTTTGATTTGATTTTTTGATTTTTGAGAAACTTTCCAAAGATAATTTGCCCCAGTATGATGAATTGGTCAGTGGGATTACACCCAAGCCTGCCTTGGTTGCACTGGCGGCACAAATTTCAGACTCAATAGGATGTCGGCGGCACAAAGTCCAGGCCCGACGTGATTTGTGATGTTGGCGGCATGAAATCTCGGCCCAACGTGATTTTTGGAGGGTTGGCGGCACGAAGTCCAAGCCCAACTTGATTTTTGGAAGGTTGGCGGCACGAAATCCAGGCCCAGCTTGATTTTTGACTTTTGAAATTTTTGAATTTTTCTGATTTTTTGTAAGAATCTTTTCCAAAAATAATTTGCCCTCAGTGTAGGTCCATTTGATTGCAAAAATTTTGTTTGGATAACGCTTCATTTGTTTGAACAAAATAAGAAACTGTGTTTCCTAACATATAATGTGAAGGAAATTGAAATGTCTTGCTTAAACTCATATAGCAAATTTCATGATGAATTTCTCAAAATAATGCCAAATTACGAAAGATTTCTTCCCCACTTTAGCATCAAATGCTTTGGGTAATGAGTCACCATTTCTTGTTGGCTCATCTTTCAGGACCAATCAAATGAGAGGTCAGAATCTGTTTCATTTTTGTGCCCCAGTTGTATGTAA
Source organism: Coffea arabica (assembly GCF_036785885.1). Classification (NCBI taxonomy): domain Eukaryota; kingdom Viridiplantae; phylum Streptophyta; class Magnoliopsida; order Gentianales; family Rubiaceae; genus Coffea; species Coffea arabica. Next base: position 43,008,080 of record NC_092320.1, on the reverse strand, counting down.
TCCATTCAATGTCACATCTTAGTGAAAGCAAAGAGTTTGTCACTCTTATTTCTTAAGAAAACTTAGTCAACGTATAAGCTTTATAGGCTTGCAACAAAAATGGATAGAAGCGATAGCTAAACCCGTGAAAAAGGGTTATACCCTTATGATCACAAATGATTTGATGAATTTCTTATGAGCATGATCCTTACTTTGGATTGTCATGAAGGAATAAGTCAACGATGGACTTTGTTAGCTTGTAATGTGGCTTGAAAACGATAGCTAAAGAATAAAACTTTCAAGGACATAGCACCGAAGATCGCATTTTCCCAAAATTGCCCCTATTTTGAACTTAAAGATCTCAAACTTTGTTTGCATTTTTCTCATCATTCACCAGGGATTTCAGAGTCGATATTTTCTTGCATTTATTTTTCTTGCTTTCGCCTTTTGCCTCTTTTTTCCCTCGAGCTGATGGGTTTCCTCATACCCGAGTAATTCAGAAATACAGTTAAAATTTTCAGCATCAGAAATTTTCTCGACAAGGCCATTGCAAAGAACAGAAGTCAGGACTTTCGGCTTTTGTAATGGGGTCTGGTGGGGTGTTTAAAAAAAATTAATGCTTGAAGGCAGATTTCAAGAACGGTTTGAAAAATCTGAGATCGCATTGTTGCTCCAACCCCATTTTTAGGATTAAATCAGAATTTGCCAGAGCTTGTGCTCAATTGAGGCTTTTCCTCTTTCATTTTCTTTCTTCTTTTGATTTTTCGGCATTCTGCCATCTTTGAACTTTCACAAAATTTGCCCCAGTTTATTTTTAAACTGAGATTCTCTTTTCTTCCTTTGCTTTTGATTTTGCGACTTTTCACTTTTTCACTTCTTGAAGTTTTTCCTTTCTTTTGCAAACTTGCCCCAGTGTGGGGTTTGCGATTTTCAGGGGTTGCCAAACGAAGTATTTTATTCTGAAGGCTCAAAAGGGATAACTAGGGATAGAATGCTTGATCGGAAAAAGAAGATGGCCTGACTTGTATTCCGTTCCTTACAATAACTCTGAAAGGAAACTTTCATTAATGGGAAATCTTTGGCATGTATCTGAATTAACTGACTGAGGAAGACCCTTGTTCATCCATATTTGTGAAACATAGGCGGTCCGTGCGGACAAATCTCTTCCTTTTCTTTTCCTTTTCTTTTTCTTTTTCTTTTTCTTTTTCTTTTTTTTCTTTTTTCCAAAATTGAAACCCAAGTGGAAATTTCTCCAATTCGTGATTCCCTCTTTATTTTTGCTTTTACCCTTTTTCCTTTTTTCAAAATTCCCCAATCTCCTTCCCCAATGTGGGGTGCGATCATATGTGCATTCGAAAAGAACCACCAATTTTTTTTGCTCAAATGAGGATGCAAGGGATAAAACAGTGTTTAAGTTGTAGAAATGATGGCCAAAGCATCATTCTTACACTCCATGACAATCAACGTAATGCAATGCTCATTGAAAATCCATTCCCCCTTTTGATATTTAAAAATTTTTCATGTAGGATAGTAATCATCAAGGCGCTTATTTGAAACGAAATTATTCTTTTAAAGGCTCAAATGGGAGAGCAAATGATAAAATGTGTATAGGTAGAGAAACGAATGTTCAAAGCATCATTCCAAATTTTCAAAACAAATAAGAATAATGCACATTTTTGCTTTCACTTAGATGTGAATTGAATCTGGTTAAACTAATGGGCATTTGCAAGCAAAAAGTTGCTCCAATTTGCAATTTATCAATCAATGTGACTGATTTTATTTTGGGGTTAAATGAAGTGGGCAAAATATGAATTGTACAGTGAAAGAGAAAAGGTATCTCATTGGATCTTTTGAGTGGCCTCTTTTATTTTTGAGCACTTTTATTGTACAGGTTGGATCACCAATCGAGTGTAAGGATTTTAGAAAGTTTACACTTGTGAATTTTCAGGCTGGAGGTTGAAAAATCTCAAATTGGGTCTTATTTCTCAAAATTCACCATGAAATCTCTAATGAGTAAGAATAAAGAATGAAATGTACATATACACAAGACAATAATTGTCCAAAAATTTTATTGCTGAAAACAATTTGAAACAAAATTTCTCGTTCAATTATGATACAAATGAGAAGAGAGAAACTTGTAAAGAGCTCCACATACACACTTTTTGTCTCCTTTTCTTTTTGGAACAAAATGTATTAACAAATCAAGTAAACAGAATTTTCCTTTGGCAAACAATTACAACATCTCTCAGATGCTTTAGCGTAGAGCTTCCAGATAGATCTTTTGTGTTTTCATTATAAGATCTGCCCAAGAATCAAATAACACTTGCGGTTTTCAAACCTTATTGGATTAAAATTATCATCAGATATAGAAGAATATTTTCGTCTTATTGACACATTTTTATGAATGCAGGGGAGGGGGAAAACAAAAGAAAAATGCCCAGAGTTAGTAAACAAGAATATAAAACCGGTATGCATGTCCTATGGGGGGACCCTTTTTGTGCCAAGGGTAGGCCTAGCATGAAAATGCAATCCGCTAGAGTAGGCACCATACAATACCTGATGAATCCGATCAGTTGATTGGGTGGAAAAAAATGATTTGAAAAATTTGGCCTCCAATTGGAGTGAAAAGACACGTTTGTCCTAAAAATTAGGACAAAGTCCGAATGGATTGCTTGCCTTGATTGACACAAAAAATGACGTGTAAAAGAGATTGCAATGTTTAGACTAGGTCATTCAGTGAACCTTAGACCGAAACCCTAAGAGAGGGAAATCTGGTCAAATGCATAGGATGAAATTGATGGTTTATTCAAAAATTGACTAGATTACCTTAAGAAGGGTAAAATGGTCAAATGCATTGAATGAAATTTGATTATTTATTCAAAATCGAATGGATAACCCTAAAAAATGAATTAAATGAATCAAATGAACTAAATGAAATCAATTGATCAAACGCATTGAGTGAAATGATGATTTATTCAAAATCGACCGTATGACCCTAAAAAGGGTAAATTGGTCAAATGAATTGAATGAAATTGATGAATTGACCGAACGACCCTAAAAAGGGTAAATTGGTCAAACGACCCTAAAAGGGTAATTTGGTCAAATGAATTGATGATTTATTCAAAATCGACCGGATGACCCTAAAAAGGGTAAATTGGTCAAATGAATTGACGATTTATTCAAAATCGACCGGATGACCCTAAAAAAGGGTAAATTGGTCAAATGAATTGACGATTTATTCAAAATGAACCGAATGACCCTAAAAAGGGTAAATTGGTCAAATGACCCTAAAAAGGGTAAATTGGTCAAAGGAATGATTTATTCAAAATTGATTGACAAAAAGGATTGATTGAATCATCTGGCCATTGGTGGTTTCAAAAAATTAGTCTATGAGCCTTCTAAAATCACGATTTGGCCTCAATTTATTCATCGTCTCAACAAGAGGAATCATTTGTGAATTTCTTCAAATTAATGTCCTTTTACGCAAGGGATTTTACCAACTTTGATAAAATGGCCAAAAAGTGATTATTAGACGTTCATATTCCAAAAATCACTCTATGAAAATGATCGGATCCTACCTTACCTTGTGCACTACCCCTTTTGATGGTACAAAATGTAAACGTGCAAGTCTCGTTGGATTAAGTATCCGAGACACAAGGTGGCTTACCCCCTAACACGAGATCGGCTAAATGGCATTCCCTTTCTAGGGTTTAATGCATGATGCCAGTTTAAAGCGATGTAAATATGTGACAAATATGGCCTAAAGGACATGAATAATGCATCGGGGGGAAAAGGTCTAAAAATGAAATGTATTTATTGAAAATCAAGTGTAATAACGAAAATATAAACATGTGAGTCATCTAGTGGGTAAGTCACTAAAAGAGTGCCAAAAGGCCTCTTATTGCTAAGGCCCATGGATGCAAGCCAAGAAAACAAAAGAATGGTTAGTGCAATTGATAGTACACATAACACATTGGGAGCAATTAAGAAAAGAAATACAATGAAAGCAATAAAAGGGGTGGAACCCCTTCCCTCGTGCCTAATGTGCTTAAAAGAGGGTGAGGCTGACTCTAACCTAGGAAAATTCTAACATGGATGCATGAGGCTGGGGGCTCGCTAATGCAACTAGACTCGATAAGGTTAAAAAGGTCCCCAAGCCTTCAGACCTAAAGACCAAGGGTCATCACTCCCAAGGCCTTCGATCGGTGGCTCGAGTGATCCCTTAGGTAGCGCTATGGGCGCAGCGCACACCAGCCGCCTACCCAAGGCGATCGATCCTAATCCTACAAGGCGGTGTGGGATAGCGCCCACGAAAAATAAAATAAAATGGGATAACAATAAATAAACGTGCACGTATGAAGTGTTCCCTATTTTGAGGGAAGGGGTCGAGAACCAATCGCAAGGCTCTAAGGGTGACACACACCCCCCAAATGCAATGCATAGCACGAAATCATACATAAATAAATCATCCATCCATCCAAACATTCGTAGGCGAATGTGTGAGGAAGTGAGTTGATACGCGAAATGCAAAAATCCTAAAAAAGGGAAAAATGCAATCCTAAACATCCAATGTGATAAATGAAAAGGTTAAAAGAAGAAAAGAATTGACTAAATCGATTGCTCGGACTCTCAAGTCCCCAGTGGAGTCGCCAACTGTCGCGCCCCATTTTTTGATAAATAAATAAATGTGGTTTAAAAATGTATTTTTTGTGATTGGAAAATGAATCGTGATTTAAAAGAAAAATGGGTCTAAATGGGGTTTTGAGAATGCGACGATTTGACCCAAAATTATAGTTCAAAAAGGGTTTTTTTATATGAAAAATGGAGTCGCCACTTGGTATAGAGTTAGGGTGTACCAAGTCACCCAAAAAGTGAATTTTTTAAGGAAAAAAGTAAGAAACCCTTTTGAACGACTCCTAGTCCACGCAAACAAAGAAAAAGGTTCGGGAGTCACATTTGACGAAGGGGAAGGCAAGGATAAAAATCCAAGGCACCCCTTCGACCTAGCCAAGGCTAGTTGCGTGATTTAATCAAAGATTTTCTTGTTTTAACCAAAGAATTTATTACATTTGGATGCACTACATGAATGCAAAAAGAAGGAAAAAATGCAAACCTAAATTCTAAAATGTCTCTTGTAAGGTTTTTGGTCCCAACCACATGAATTGTGGCGGCCAATAAAGGAAAATCTTATAGAGGTCGATTAATGCAAATGATGGCTAAAGTGCCAGTGTGCAAGTGTATAAAAAGGTGCACGTGTGAAATGGTATGAAAAATCCAAGTGTTTGTGTGCAAGTGTATGAAAAGGTGCATGTGTGAAATTGTATGAAAAATTCAAGTGTTTGTGTGCAAATGTGTGAAAATAGAATAATAAATATATAAGGTAAAGTGGAATTTCATTTGTGAGGTGGAAATGAGCACGTGATAGGAAAAATGTAGTGAGAAAGTATGGTTTGAGAAATGTGAAAAAATGTGGTTAAAAAGAGTATGTGGATGATAAAAATGAAAGTATGACCCTAGAGGAATGCAACAAGTTGGGTACGGGGGTTGACTCCTAACTTTTCGACTTCTATTTTCCCTTTGATTAGAAGGCAAAACTAGCGTGCTAAGGCTATCGAGTAGCCACACTCGCTCGTTTCCCTTATCGGAGGGGGACACTCAAGCAAAATGAACCCTATAGCTAGCATGAGATGCAAAACCTAAAGTGAGGGGAAAGGGATTCGAGGAACATGCCCAATGATAAAACTAAAGAAAGTTGCATGATATGTGGTGAACAAGCAAATGATGCACTAATGAAAAGAAAGGAAAAAGCCTATTGGGTCTAGCGTTGGACTAGCCCATTCTATGAATTCCGACTAGCGTTGGACTAGTGGAAACGATAAAAGAATCCACAACTAGCGTTGGACTAGTGTGGTGACGTACATTCATCCATTCCATTCATCCACACTATGGAAAGCAAGTAGACATACCAAATACTCATAAACACGTAGCACGTAACATTTAGCATGCTCGACTAGATGCAAGGCCCTAATAAAGCAAGTAACAAGTACACATAGGCATGCAACTAAGCTAATGAACTTATTACATTCACTAACTAAAACAAAAGGGGAAGGGAAAATGGACCAAATTGCTCGCCACAACCCTATCTATTACAAGCCAAGAGGTGTACACATACCCCATAAAGAATAACTTAAATAAAAAGCAAAAGTAAATGACATAAATGAAAGAAATTAAAGAAAGGTTAGGAAAGCAAAGTAGACATGTATTTCACTTAGCACGTTGGAGCACGTAGGAAAAATAACGCAAGAATATAGAAGTTATACCTCCCTTGAAATGAAGCTCTAATGGAGTGAAATCAACTTATTTACCCTCCAAAATAATAAAGGGGTCAAGGTGCCAATTTATTTGACAAATAATCATAAATGACAAAAACAAACATGAATTTGAATCAATTAAATCATGTAGACAACCTACATTTAAGAAGTCAAAAGAAGAAAGGACTTGATTGCAAAAATTAATAAAGTCTTGGGGTCAAAATTAAAGAAAAATAAAGTATAGGGGCCTATTCGCAATTAAATTAGGGACCCAATTGACAGCATTGAAAGTTTGTAGGGCCCTAGTGAAATTGAAGAAAAGTACAGGGGCTGATCTGTAAATTCGTTCTCTGGTTTCTTAATGGATCAAGCCACTTGGGCCGTTTCTTATTTGTTGGGGCCGAAAGTCACCTGGCCCAATCGAAACCCGAGCAAAACTGATGGGCTAGCCTCATTATTTTTGCTAATTGAACCCAATTAAACCCCAAATAAAGCCCAAGCAAAAGTATTAGATACCAGTCTCCTAAGCCCAAATCAAAATCCAGAAAATAAGTCATTAATCCACTTGTCAAACCCAAACAATAAGTCCAAACCAAACCTAACTTTATTTAATAAAACTCAACTAAAAAACTTGCTAACCTCTGATTATGCATCAAGTCGCAACATTAATCTATCCAGAAATCACATACAATATGCGAACAGAGGATTAAGCTTAAAAGGGAGAAATTAGTTTGATTTTTCAGATCTCTTGGCCACAATGAAATGAGACAGAAAATGAGAGATTAAATCAGAAACTTGTGCTTCAGGACTCGCGGAAGCTTTCTTTTTTTGATGCAAATGAGAAGGAAAAGTTTCTGCAACTTTATTCTTCTAGTGTCATGTCAAACGTAGGCAATACAGTCCAAACAAGCAGCATTTTTCACTGAAAACAAACAACTGTGCATTCTATCATTAAGACCCAATACTATACCCTGCATTCCCAATGATTTTTGCAGCCCAGATTACGCACAAAGGACACCAAGAGAAACAACCATGAACACTTCGCAGATTCGTCAGCTAGTCCCACAGAAACTTTAACCCAACAAGAAACCATGCAAATGTTGTGAGATTAATGACTCGAAATTCCCTCTCCCCACTATATTAGCCAGGAAGAAAAGGTATCTTTCAGTCATGGATTCCAAACAAAGTTCTGAAACTTGAAGAGATAAATAAAATGACATTGCAGTGGTCAAACACATGGTTCAAAAATCCCTCCCAAGATCATGCAACCCAGGCTAGGACTTTATCTTATTCATTTATTTCCTGGAACATAGCAGGCCATCAAAACAGAAACTTCTGTATTGTTGTCGTTATCATATCGTAAAACAAGGAGGAACCGCGCATTGTTTGAAACAAACGGTTAAACCTCCGACTCTAACATCATTCTCTTTCTCTCACGGCAGGCTCCTAACACTAAACCGCACCTTGGGAGCACATTCTAGGGGCAGCACCAAACAATGCAAGCAAACAGCCAAAATACAGGATACATAAAGGAGAAAGAAACAGAAAGTTTCATGAACTTCCTCAGATATGCATAAAACAAAATTGTCCAGATTGTTTTCCTTGGCTAAAACCTTCGCAGAGGGTTTTTATCAAACAGGTCAAGGTCATTAACAACATTGAATTGATTCATCAATTTGCTCAATAACAAAAGCCAACATTTACAACAACCCAATCAGTTGTCTGATAGACAAGGCCCGACACATTAGAAAGAGATGAAAGAATTTTTATTGGGAATTTTGAATTCATGCAACCGAAAACGGCAACGGAATAATTGCAAGAAAATAGCAACGGCAAAATGGAAGACAGCAATGCATCAAAATTTCTTAAACGTGAGGCAGGGATTCGGCCAACTTAGCCGGTCTCTTCACACGCAAAAATGCAGACAAACTCATCTTAGAATTTTGATCAGGCATTTCATCGAATAGGTTAGGGGTATTAAAAGTTTCATCAGATTTTTGTTCAAGTTGAAGTCAATCAGCCCCAAAATTTACAGCAAACCCACAAGAAACCAATTTAATCAACATACAGAAAATGGTCATAAACAATCGACGCGAAAATTGAGATGCCAACCTTACAAAAAATATACTTTGGCGGAAGAAGGAAATGGAAATGAAGAGGATACCTTACTGTGACTTCTCACGGTGGTGATGGTGAATTCTGGCAGCGGCAATGGCGGCATCGGAGGTTGAAAGGTGGCGGCAAAGGTGGAGAGCAGCAGCGGCGGATAAGGACTGGTAGTGGCAGAAGTGACGGCGTTGATTTCTTCGGAAACAGCAACGGCCAGAAATTGTTTCAAGCTTTTCGAATTCATCGATTGGCGGCAGTGATGCAGGGTTTTTTCTTTCAGCCGAGAGCCCTCACTCTCTCTGTTCCTTAGCCGAAGACCTCTTTTTTTGTTGTTGTTTTGTTTTCCTTTCTTTTCTTGCTCTGTAGCCTCCCGAAGCTCCCTCTCTCGCTCCACAGCCGCCTTTGTTTTCCCCTCTTTTCTGAGCCCTCTCTGTTTTCCTTCCTTAGCCGAGCTTCCCCAAGTTTTGCAGATTCCTTTTGCCGTTTTTCCCTTCCCAATTCCTTTCAGTTTTTTCTTTTGCTCTGCTTTTTGTTCGGCCTTGACGAAGCCTCCTCTCTTTTTCTTGCCGTTCGCCGCCTTTTTTGTTCTCTGTTTTTCTTTCTTTCACCTCCCCCGTAACCCACTCCTCTCTCCACCAATTCTCGCCCTTTTCTTGCTCTTATTTCTTCTCCTCCGTTGTTCGCCGTCTTTTTTTTTTGCTTCGTCCCCCCCGTAACCTCCCCTCTATTTTTTTTTAGCTTTTTTCCCTTGTTTCCGCCGTAACCTCCTTTTTCCCTTGCACCCGTAGCCTTTTTCATTTCTCCGTGGCCCCCCCAAAAATGTGTAACACCTAACCCTCTTACATGCCTTGTTGCCCACAATACAAGAGGGACACTTGTCTAGCATGCAAGTTTCCACTTGTCAACTTTTCCTTTACTCCTTTTTTTTTTTTGTACTTTTTTTCTTTTTTCCTAAAAAATTCTACACTAAAACTTACAAAAATAAAAACTACAAGAGCAACTAAAAACTCAAAAGTGAATAAAACTAAAATAAAATAACACAAACAATAATGAACTAAAATGCAAACCATCTAAACACAAATCAACCGATAAGAGTTATCACTGAAACAAATCATACCAATTAATTCAAAATTTGGTGTCTACACCGACACTCCGTCGACTGCAAATAATAGTCCGTAGAACTTCACTTGTACACCCACCGACACCTTATCACCCTCACTGGCCAGTCACCTCACAAACTTGCCCGGGCGAACGAAATCACAAACTTGAGCTTGAGTCACAAGCTCGGGTCACAAACTTGGTCACCTTCTCGGTGAACCGGATTCACAAAATTGGTTCATAAAATGAACCTACAAACTTGGTGACCTCAGACTAAGTTGGACTGCCTTCGACCAAGCCCTAACCGGCTCGAATAGTCCAACCAGGTCAAGAGTTCGCCCCAAACTCACAAACTTCACAAAATTATTCAAAATCACAAACTTTGCAAACTTCACAAACTTTATTCGAAAGTCGCCCCGAGCCACAAGCTCAAGGGTTTTGGTTCCAAAAGGTTCATATACATATGCCAAGTACAATTATACATTCAAATTAGGGTTTAGGTCGAGTGCGATAAAGTACACCCTCGCCTAAGTGCCCTTTTCACATATCTCAAACACATAGCAAAGAAAACACACCAAACTGGCCTGAATACTTACACAAAGTACAAAAGTAGTACAAACGTGAAAATCACTTCGTGCGTGTTCGCTAGTAGGGCCCACCAGCTCCGCCTAGCTCACCACGATCTGAAATAGAAGATTGCATCACATGATGTCATAAACGGCCACTAACGTGCCCAAAACAAATAAAACAGTAACATCGGCACACGCAAGTACGGAAAGGGCACACGCACGCTTGCGGAAACGGCAAACGGCAGATTTGATACTCATTTCTAGTTCACCCATAAGTTGAGCTACGACTATCGGATTAAGGCGGATGAGATGCCAAATCGAAGCTTAAAGGATGAACAACAACTGTTATGAAGACATCCAGAACTGAAACTGGAGGCTTTAGTCCCAAATGAACCAAACACAATCACTTACGAAATCTGGCCAATGCACAAATGGTCACCCAACAATGTAGAAGGTCACCCAATCCAAATCCTAGCACAACTAGGTCAAATATGCAAAATACAAATCCAGAATTACCAAAACAGGTTTGTAAAACCAATAAAACTGTAATCGGTATAACTCAGTCTATATAAGTCCAAATGCCGAAATTCCAAAGGCATATGTTAGCTAAGACATCCAGCTACATTTCATCAGAAGACACCAACTTCAAAATCCCAACCAATTCCAGTCAAAATAGCCAAATACAAACGCAGTTTTCGCATTCTGGCCAAAGCAGAACAGCTACAGTAATTTCGACATAACTCACACTACACTAATCAAAATGATCTGAAATTTTACAGGCACCTCAAACACATCAATACCTACAACTTTCATGTTTTGAGAAAAGTCCAATTCGGCCTCTAACCCTATGATCTAAAACCGGACAGAATTGGGGGTTCATGAACCCTAACTTTCCATTTTTCCATCCAAATCCAAAATTGATTGCATTTATCAACAATTCACACTCACTAGAGTTATTTTCCACCATTACAATTCATCATACAAGTCCCCAACATCAAAATCATATTAAACCAGAAAATTCCTCAAAAATAGAAAAACTTCACCAAATCATTTCAAACCAAGATAAAAACCAGAAATTTCAGCACTTTAATCACTACTAAGCATAACTTAAGCATCATTAGGTGTAGGAGGAAGTTTGAGCATCACTTACCAAGAAAACAAGAGAGAGGAAGTAGTAGGACACCTTAGCTCTCCAAGAAAGCTTCACCAAATCACTCACTATCACTAACTAAAGGGATTTTATGGAGTAATTGCAAGATCAAATGGTTGGATGGTTCACCTTGAGCAAGATTGGAGCTAAAACTTGAAGAGTTTCTTGCTTCCTTTTGGAGAGAGAGGGCCGGCCATATGAGGAGAAGAAATGGTGATTTTTGAGCAATTTTTTCAAGATATTTACTCAATTTAGTCAAAAGTCAAAAGTGTGAATAGTTGCCAACAAAGTCTAACCAATGGTTGTGTGACACTTGTCACTCCATTAATGCAATCTTATCACTTCTTTTTCTCTCTCACATCAATCATTTCACATACTCTACTTATCTCTTAACACCCGATAAATTTTACACGGTATCCGGAATTTAACCTAATTGGCCGAATTTTTCCGAACTTTTCGCACTAGTGGGTCCCACGTCCGATATACGTTCTTAATTTCTCAAAAACTAACTAATACTAGAAAAATCATCTAAAAACTCTAGTTACTCAATAAAAATTATCTGGGGAATTTTCTAATAAAGAAAATGTAGGAAAACGGGTTTTCAATTTTAACCGGAACTGAGGGTTTAAATCTTAATCCCTACTTAGGGTTTTCGAAATACTCCCAAAACCAAACGTTACCGCCCAATTAATGAATATATCAACGTAGAACGAACTGGGGCCTCACAATCTCCCCCACTTAGGACAATTTCGTCCTCGAAATTGCAATCAACGAGCTAAGGGTTGAAAAACTCGAAATAATCAAAAGATCAAAAGGTGTACATATATATACAAGTCACGCCAAAATGTACGCAATATAATGCACCATATACACCAAGAGACATTTCAAGTTAGACAAAGTCAAGTGCAGCAAGTACTATAGATGCAGGTATTAACATACCACAAGTAAATGACATGTAGGGACAATACAAGGGCAAATGAAAGAAACGCGACTTGTCGTCCCACACTCAGTGAAAACCACCCTCGTCCGGTTTCTTACTCCACTTCCCAAAGTGCCCGTTGATCTCTTGTACTCACTCTAGCCAGACAAAGCTTGTTCATGTTCCCCAAAATGCAAATCTCAAGTACTTAGCAGCGCCTCAACTCTGGAGTACTCAGGCACAAGAATCCGAAATAAGATAATTCACATCTCAAGCTGCAGTCCCAAGAGTAAACTATCTACAATCGAAATTCCTACCTGACGAACCTACCTATGGTCCTCAGATACCATGAGAAAGATTTAAGGCCTATAACATTTATGATCCATAACTTATGCTTGACCGAGCATCTAGTCCTTCATACTTATTCACCACTTCATCCAGGCTCACCCCGCGCAGAGACCACGCGAAGCAGCTATAGGTTTTATCCCTCAATTGCTTAACTTTCAAATAAAATCAAATCCCACAGTCCGGCATCCTAAACTTTCAGCCTAGGATACACTACAGAGATCTGAAGCCTAAGCTCTGATACCAACTGTGACGACCCCACTTCTCCCAAGGGCGAACCCAAGGGTATCGGCGGGCCGCCTGCCTAGCTCGCGCCAGGACTCAAAACTTAAAGTTCGAAAGAGCACTAAAAACAATATATACAATCCCAAAAGAGTTATAATTACATTCTCCAAAAGTATCGAGTCAAACCACCAAAACAAAAACAAACATCCTAACTGTTCAACTATTACAAGCCAAACTAACTATACTAGTATACGAGCCAAAAGTCCCCGCGTCGGCCCCTGCTAAGGAAAACAAAAGGAATGGGGTAAGCTATATGCTTAGTAAGTAAACAGGGGCGAAAGCATAAATTTCACGTAACAGTTACACAATAAGAGTAAAGCAAAAGCAGAAAAGTAACATCACATAATAAGGATACAGGTGGCTCCAAAGCCAACTCATGTGCCATGCGTGATCTCCTGCCGACACTCCGTCGACTGCAAATAATAGTCCGTAGAACTTCACTTGTACACCCACCGACACCTTATCACCCTCACTGGCCAGTCACCTCACAAACTTGTCCGGGCGAATGAAATCACAAACTTGAGCTTGAGTCACAAGCTCGGGTCACAAACTTGGTCACCTTCTCGGTGAACCGGATTCACAAAATTGGTCATAAAATGAACCTACAAACTTGGTGACCTCAGACTAAGTTGGACTGCCTTCGACCAAGCCCTAACCGGCTCGAATAGTCCAACCAGGTCAAGAGTTCGCCCCAAACTCACAAACTTCACAAAATTATTCAAAATCACAAACTTTGCAAACTTCACAAACTTTATTCGAAAGTCGCCCCGAGCCACAAGCTCAAGGGTTTTGGTTCCAAAAGGTTCATATACATATGCCAAGTACAATTATACATTCAAATTAGGGTTTAGGTCGAGTGCGATAAAGTACACCCTCGCCTAAGTGCCCTTTTCACATATCTCAAACACATAGCAAAGAAAACACACCAAACTGGCCTGAATACTTACACAAAGTACAAAAGTAGTACAAACGTGAAAATCACTTCGTGCGTGTTCGCTAGTAGGGCCCACCAGCTCCGCCTAACTCACCACGATCTGAAATAGAAGATTGCATCACATGATGTCATAAACGGCCACTAACGTGCCCAAAACAAATAAAACAGCAACATCGGCACACGCAAGTACGGAAAGGGCACACGCACGCTTGCGGAAACGGCAAACGGCAGATTTGATACTCATTTCTAGTTCACCCATAAGTTGAGCTACGACTATCGGATTAAGGCGGATGAGATGCCAAATCGAAGCTTAAAGGATGAACAACAACTGTTATGAAGACATCCAGAACTGAAACTGGAGGCTTTAGTCCCAAATGAACCAAACACAATCACTTACGAAATCTGGCCAATGCACAAATGGTCAGTTTTGAGTACAAACTGTTTTCTATGCTACACATGGTCAAAAGAGATGAAAATTGGCAGTTAGATAGTTCATTCCAAATGGAACAACTTTCATGAAGGTCGGTAATCCAAATTCGGAACGGAAATTGGTCATCAGGACCAAAACAGATTTCTGGTCATTTTCACGGGCAGGCCTTGTTTGCTCGGCTATATCTCAGGTTTTATAAATCCGATTCATGAAATTCCAAGGGCGTTAGAAAACTCTGATATAGGGCTATAAGTTTAGTGTTTTGGTCGGAAGCCCAAACAGCTTGTAACTCAGTCAAATGTGAAGCCAAAGTTCCAGCCATAAACTTTCCAAAAACGTACTAGAATCACAAACCGTATTTGACCTCAATATGCGGTAATGGCACCAAATTCACTACGGTTATCGGATGGGGGTGTAAGACCCACCGTTTCGAAGCTATTAAACAGGGCTACAACAATGTAGAAGGTCACCCAATCCAAATCCTAGCACAACTAGGTCAAATATGCAAAATACAAATCCAGAATTACCAAAACAGGTTTGCAAAACCAATAAAACTGTAATCGGTATAACTCAGTCTATATAAGTCCAAATGCCGAAATTCCAAAGGCATATGTTAGCTAAGACATCCAGCTACATTTCATCAGAAGACACCAACTTCAAAATCCCAACCAATTCCAGTCAAAATAGCCAAATACAAACGCAGTTTTCGCATTCTGGCCAAAGCAGAACAGCTACAGTAATTTCGACATAACTCACACTACACTAATCAAAATGATCTGAAATTTTACAGGCACATCAAACACATCAATACCTACAACTTTCATGTTTTGAGAAAAGTCCAATTCGGCCTCTAACCCTATGATCTAAAACCGGACAGAATTGGGGGTTCATGAACCCTAACTTTCCATTTTTCCATCCAAATCCAAAATTGATTGCATTTATCAACAATTCACACTCACTAGAGTTATTTTCCACCATTACAATTCATCATACAAGTCCCCAACATCAAAATCATATTAAACCAGAAAATTCCTCAAAAATAGAAAAACTTCACCAAATCATTTCAAACCAAGATAAAAACCAGAAATTTCAGCACTTTAATCACTACTAAGCATAACTTAAGCATCATTAGGTGTAGGAGGAAGTTTGAGCATCACTTACCAAGAAAACAAGAGAGAGGAAGTAGTAGGACACCTTAGCTCTCCAAGAAAGCTTCACCAAATCACTCACTATCACTAACTAAAGGGATTTTATGGAGTAATTGCAAGATCAAATGGTTGGATGGTTCACCTTGAGCAAGATTGGAGCTAAAACTTGAAGAGTTTCTTGCTTCCTTTTGGAGAGAGAGGGTCGGCCATATGAGGAGAAGAAATGGTGATTTTTGAGCAATTTTTTCAAGATATTTACTCAATTTAGTCAAAAGTCAAAAGTGTGAATAGTTGCCAACAAAGTCTAACCAATGGTTGTGTGACACTTGTCACTCCATTAATGCAATCTTATCACTTCTTTTTCTCTCTCACATCAATCATTTCACATACTCTACTTATCTCTTAACACCCGATAAATTTTACACGGTATCCGGAATTTAACCTAATTGGCCGAATTTTTCCGAACTTTTCGCACTAGTGGGTCCCACGTCCGATATACGTTCTTAATTTCTCAAAAACTAACTAATACTAGAAAAATCATCTAAAAACTCTAGTTACTCAATAAAAATTATCTGGGAAATTTTCTAATAAAGAAAATGTAGGAAAACGGGTTTTCAATCTTAACCGGAACTGAGGGTTTAAATCTTAATCCCTACTTAGGGTTTTCGAAATACTCCCAAAACCAAACGTTACCGCCCAATTAATGAATATATCAACGTAGAACGAACTGGGGCCTCACAATAACTATAAAAGTTGACGGAGGGTCAACTACCTGAGCTTGGATCGCGCGTGGATTAGCTCTTGAGAGCTCCCGTATCCTTTTATTGTGATTAAATTCCCTACTTGCTTAATGTTTCGCAGTTACTGGTTACTCAAGTTATTGCTTTATATTGTGTCTTTACTCGCATGCTTGCATGTTTTTCCCTTGGCATCACTGAACGTTAGCTCACCCCAATTTGTTTTCCTTAACAGGTTTGGAAGTGGAAGTTCTGAGGCTTAATTAGTGACCTCCAAAAATAATTTTTCTCCACAGGGCTCGAGGCCAAAGAAAGCGCTTGGGTTGAGTTATTAGTGCCTGAAGGGATATCTCATATATAATTTGAATTCGATTCACTTGATAAGTATTTGATGTAATTATTTGAGAACTGAGGACTTTTGTCTTATTCCGGGAATGATACCCTTACTTGAGATTTGTAATGTCTCTTATCTCGTTCTAAGTTTGAAAAATATTATTTCGTTTATTCTTGAAGTTGTACCCTATGTTATTGGATGTGAGTGATGTATTTTATTTGAGAACTGTAGTGAGTCCTGGCGAGAGCTGGGCAGGCGATCCGCCGAACCCTTTGGTTCGCCTTAGGGGAAGGTAGGGCTATCATATAAGACTTGAACGATTATTAAGGAATTGACCTTCCTTTATATTTTTGGTATTGAATGGTTATTCTTAAGTTTGAATTGAATTTGTACCGAGTCCTGGCGAGAGTTGGGCAGGCGTCCCGCGGATACCCTTGGGTTTGTCCTTGGGAGAAGTGGGGGTGTCACAGTTGGTATCAGAGCTTAGGCTTCAGACCTTTATAGAGTGTCCTAGGCTTAAAAGTTTAGGATGCTGGACTTTGGGATTTGATTGTGTATTACGTGCGATGTGATCTTGGTACTTGAGGTTGTAGCACCATTTTTGCCCACAAAATACTATAAGACTTTACCTTTTAGTTAGGTTGGAGGTGAGTCCAGATTAGGAAATTTAAATAGTCATTTGGTGAGTTTAAGGGTTAGGAACCTTGCTTCCTCTATTATTTTGCTTGCCGAACTTTCCGAAGGAAAAGTTGAACCATTTGAACAATTTTGGGCTCCATTTTGTACTTGAAAATGAGACATCTTTTGCATTCTGTTTGGTTTGACTTATTACCCTAGCTTGTATAAGAACTTTCACCTTGAATCTAGTGAGAAAACTAAGAATTTAGAAAGTAGCTTAGGTTTTTGGATGGAATTTGGAGTTTATAATTATTTGAATGATGTGGCTTGGTATCATGGATTCTTCTAGTTTTATCCCTAATTAGACTTATGATTTTCCTGTTGATCCTGCCTAATATAGTAGGGGGTGCTCGCCGTGAGGTCTTTTGTATTTTGCTTGCATATACTCCTATATTTGCGGCACTTAGTTGCCTATGACCTGTATTTGATAATACTGTTAGCTAGTTATATGCACATTGACATGTGACATGACTTCTGGCTTATGGAAATATCAATGCCGTGATTTAAAGTACTCTTGCAATGTGTACATGTTTTTTAATTCATGCACTTATACTTTTCACTTGTATTATACGTTTAGAACCTTGCAAAATGAATCAGCGAGAACGTGGACGGGGACGTGGGCGTGGGATTCGGCAACCCCGCACTCCCGAGAGAGGTGAGGGGTCCGCGACTGGACCAAACCAAAACCCTAGAAACGAAGAGGGTGACCAAGTGGCTACGGCTATTAACCGCATGACCGATATTCTCGACCGCTTAGCTGAGCGCCAGGGACCTGAACTAGTCGACCAACTTAGGTACCAAGAGAGGAGTGAGGATAGAGCTCTCGAGCGATTCTTGAAGTTCGCTCCCCCTAAGTTCCATGGAGGGTCTGATCCTGAAGTAGCGGAAAATTGGTTTGAAAGTATGATTGATATTTTTGCTGCTTTAGATTACACCGAGGAAAGGCAAGTGAATTTTACCATTTTCCAATTTGAAGGGGCAGCACGCTCGTGGTGGAATGTTGTTAGTGCAAAGTGGGAAAAAGAACAAATCCCTTGGACTTGGGTAAACTTTGAGAGGGAGTTTAATATCAAGTTCCTTTCGCCAATTATACAAGAAAAGAGGGAGGATGACTTTATTAAGTTGAAACAAGGGTTATTAAGTGTGGCCGAGTATGAGGAGCAGTTCGCCAAACTTTTCAAATTTGCCCCTGAGCTTGTACTCACCGAACGGAAAAGGATAAGGAGGTTTATTCAGGGGCTAAATGTAGAAATTCAAGAATCCCTAGCCGCTGCCCAGATTACCACTTTTACGGATGCCTTGGATAAGGCACAGAGGGTAGAAAATGCGAAATCTCAATCTAAGACTTTTCATGCTAGAAAGAGGGGTAACCCAAGTGATATTCCTAAACCGTCCGAGAAGTCTACCCAATCCCTTAAAATGGAAAAGGGGCTGGAGGAGTGAAGATGCCTGAAAAACCTGAAAAAACGCCATCAAATGAAGGCCCGCCAAAAGGAAATCAGAGTGGGCGAGGTCAACAAAAGGGAAAATCCCAAACTAGTCATGCTATGACTCCTCATGTAACTTGTGGATACTGTGGCAAGATTAACCACACTGAGACCGAGTGCTGCAGAAAACAAGGAAAATGTTTGAGGTACGGTAGTACCGAGCATAAATTTTCGAATTGTCCTAGAGCTTCTAAGGGAGAAGGAAACTCTCAACAACCTGCTAAATCCATCGCAAATCAGTCGAGTGCCAGAAGGAGTGATTAACACTGATGATTGTAAGAGGAATCCAAGTAATGGAAACTCTACGAGGAGGGGTGAATCTGACTCTACTCAACAAATAGGGATCGTAGTTTTACCCTAGTATAGACTGACACTTTTAGAGGTTGTAATCTTTTGTATAGGGGATGACATCCTTTTGATGTATATTGTGACTTAACACGTTTTGATCTTGTTGATCCCTCTTTTTCTTTTGAAATGATTCAATGAACTTATTATAATTTAGTGTAACTATTATGATTTTTTATGATATATGAAAATTTACCTTGCTTTTAATTGATTTTAGGGCTTATATATATCGGTAATCTGTTGCTCCATGTCTCAAGACCTGTAATAAGATCATGAATGACACCTGAGAATAGTTAAGTTCCATAAGTGTGAGTTTGAATGGGAGAAGTAAAAGTGATGAAAAATGGTCACGTGAGTAAAGGATCGGCAAAGATTTTGATCGAAAAGTGAAGGGATTAAAAATGCAAGCAAGTCCCTTTAATGAAGGTTTTATAGAGAGATTATGGACTAGAGGAAGCAACCTGGGAAACCATTCGAGAAAAGTATCCAGACCTGTTCACCGATCAAGGTATAATTTCGGGGATGAAATTTTTTTAAGGGGGAGAGGATGTGAGGATTCACAAATTCTTTTATTTTAAATTCCTATTACTAGCTTATTTAAAAATTTATTTGCCCGTTTGTTCTGAATATTTTATTTTGACCCTTTTAGACCCAATTGCATGGAACTATGACTTGCTTATATTTTTAAAATGACCCGTTTCAAAATTTAATTTTTGAAAACTCGTTAACTGA
Organism: Coffea arabica; assembly: GCF_036785885.1. Lineage (NCBI taxonomy): Eukaryota > Viridiplantae > Streptophyta > Magnoliopsida > Gentianales > Rubiaceae > Coffea > Coffea arabica. The sequence goes on along the minus strand of NC_092320.1, from coordinate 42,988,490 downwards.
AAATAGTGAATATGCATTTGGAGTCAATAATCGATTCGAGAATACAGCAAGTTTGGAAAATTGGAGTCTTGTACATTAGTCTTAAAATAGGTATTCTTATGTTTAAGTGTTCAATTATTAGTTAGTGATACTATCGTTTTAAGAATTTCTTGGAAATTTCACTTTATCGCGCACAAATCGGAAGTACGTGTTTTCGCGCGCCCGATTAATTGAGAGACTTTAGACCCTTATTTTTAGACCATTAAGAGTGAATAATAATAGTATAATTGGAAGTGCATTAGAGGTTTAGTGCACAAGTGAAACAAACCGGAGAGGAATCGGGCATAAAACGCGCGCGAACGCGCACTATTCCTAGTTGACTTTTGGGACACTTTTGGCCATACATTTAAGCTTCTCAAGGAAGCTTTATTTTCAGCACACACTCTCTCTCTCTTCACTCAAGACAGCCGGCCATCCAAGGAAGAAACAAGACCAAAAGCTCTTCATTTGCTTGCTCATTTCTTGTCCAAATCATCTCAAAATGTTACCACAACTTGCAAATCACTTGGTGGTCAAGCTAATCTAGAAAAGGGGATTCATCTGCATGGTTTTCTTGAGCTCCATTGGACCGAAAATTTCTGCCTTAATCATCTAAGAAGGTATACAACGATAAATCTCTTGATTCTTGATTTATGGAAGTTATATTGCACTTGTGATGTTATAAATTCATATGGGTAGCTTTGGATGGTTGGAAATTTTGTGTGTGGACTCTATGAAATCTCACTATGGCTTGATGAACTGATTTGATGGGATTTGATGTTAATTATGTCGAATTAGTGCTTAATTTAGTGAAAATAAGTGGTGTTGTGAAAGATAGCTCAAAGGAAGTGAAAGGGAAAATTTTTCCGTTTCTGCCCCTGCCATTGCCCTACACTTTGGTGCACTTTTTTGTGGTCCAATTAATTTTATTCTGATTTATATATGTAATGTAGGCTGTGTATAAAGTTTCCTCAAAAATTTACGTGATTTGGGTGGATAAATGTCGAGATTTCGAAATTCTACCAAAACTGGAATTGTGTCCCGTATTGCTATGGCAGTGTTTTTGTTTCGCCCATAACTTTTTGCTCCGTCGTCAAAATCGAGTGCTATTTGCGACACTAAAAACTAGACATTCACAATTTTCCAATGGTATAAGATGCATGCCCTGATTCCACTTGAGTGAGCTGTACCAACCTTGTAAAATTGTCTGTTCTGACTCTCGTCTGTACTGGAAGCTCTGTTATGAGCTGCGACTTGATGCTCAAAAATGAGCTAGTTGTGGATAGAATTTCAAAATGATTCCTTCTAAGAAATTGTAGCCTTATGAATTTAGTTTTCAACGCCACCAACCACACTGAATTTTGAGTTGAATTGAATGAGATGTGGCCGAATTTCAGAACTATCTTCATGAAAGAAAACCCTAATTTTGGACTGACCTATAGCTAATCTTGATTTGGGACTTGTTATTCGAAATCCTTGGTGGTAATCAGCTATCAAACGTATTTTTGGATGTTTCCTAGACTTTGTCCTCATAAATGAATTGTGTTCGAGGAAATTTCACTGGCCAAATGTTTGAGAAAAGAAAAACTAAAGTACAAGGTAGATTTGCCTTGGAAATTCTTGGAGCTTCAATGGTTTGTTAACCGACTTTCCGTCCGATTTTTTGCATGAAAATTTACAGAGGAATGGCGCTTAGATGGTAGTGTAATACTGCTAACTTTGGTGCCATTGCAAGTTCATTTAGATGCTCAACTAAAGTACCAAAGCTCAAGCTTCAAACCTGGAAAACCCCTGTTTGAGGAGGAAATTTCAGTGACTTTGAGCCACTATATCCTGGTGCTCAAAACTCCAATTCTTGTTCCGCTTGTTGTCTTGAAAACTTTGATTGTACCTCTAATTGAGTTCCAAATTTCACAGGCTAGTTCACATTGTGTGAATTTTGCCGAATTTCCAAACTTTGCTGAAAATCAGCCCAAATCTGTCTTGACATTCCAAAATAGCCACTTTGAGCCACATTTTGAATGTCTTCCATCTGGAATCATGGAAAAGTGTCTTCTAGGAACTTTTAGTACTTTGGAAGTAGTTTGCAACGGTACTAAGTTTTCCAATTTTGGACTTACAGAGAGTGAGATACAATTTTTCAAAAACCGCTTGATTAATCTGAAAATTTCTAACTTAAAGGAAATTGGGGATTTCGAACTCTCCATTTTCCTTCCATATCACTCAAACGTTTTGCACTTGATTTTTAAAGAGGAAAATCAGATCTCCCTTGTACTTTTAAAGTCCCGTTTTTGAGTCTCGATTTACGAGTAAGTAAGCCTCGTACTCGTGAAATTTTCTTAGATTGTACAAGTGTGCAATCTTTCTTGGTAATTAGGGGTTTTAAATGATGTTGAGTGATAGTTCATTATTAATTGTTTAGGCACTTAAGAGGACCTTCAAGAGGATCTCACGGGAGACGCCTAAAACAAACGCTTGTGCATTGCTACTTGAATTACTTGGTGAGTGTCAAGTGCATGTTAAATGCTTATGTGATTGAAATGTGAATTGTACAAGTGTTATACATGATACGTAAACTTGTCGAGACGAGTGTGTATCGCGCTCGTTCTTCTTTAAGTGATGCTACAGTTAAAATGTGCTATGTGAATTGATATTCGAATTGTGTGAAGTGAATTGTTATGGGAATTAAGTGAAGTATTGCTATTACCAACCATATTTATGTTGTGATGTCGAGTGAGTGAACCTCCACGGCTTATGTGTATATACATAAGGACACCCTCGTCCTCTCTTTCTTTTAATTATGCAATACTTATTACATGAATACACATGATCGGTAATTGTTCATAAACATGTTTAACTTGTAAGCTCTGAGGGGAAAGCATTTACCACACTGATTCGGGTGGGAGGTACCTCTTATACTGTCTCAGTGCTATATTTGGTTCTCGGAGTGATAGCATGTACCATACCGATTAGGGTGGGAGGTACCTTTCATGTCGACTCAGAACCATAAACAATAATTGGTAATTGTACATGAATATGTTTAACTCATGAGCTCTAAGTGGATAGTATGTACCACACCAATTTGGATGGGAGGTACCTCTCATATCGTCTCAGTGCTATAATTGGTTGTTGGAGTGATAGCATATACCACACCGATTCGGGTGGGAGGTACCTCTCTTGTCGACTCAAAACTATAAATAAAGTATAAGTCAATTAGAGCGATGTCTCATCGACCACTGAGCGATAGCATGTACCACACGGATTCGGGTGGAAGGTACCTCTCATGTCGACTCAGAACCATAAACGTGTAATCAATTCCCTGAGCGATAGCATGTACCACACCGATTCGGATGGGAGGTACCTCTCATGTCGACTCAGAACCATAATTGGAAAAAAGTAAAATTCTACGGACTTGATTACCTAATCGGGTGACGGAATGTCATCACAAGGAAGTATTGGATTGAACTTTGGCAAAACAAATAGGAATTAGCTCATGAGAGCTCCTGTATCCTACTCAAGGGTATTTTATTATAATTTATGAATCACCTGAATGTTATAGCTTTCATTCTTGCGTAAATGCTATTGTTATTTGAACTACGTGTGATGTATGTTTTCTTGGCCTCACGAGCATTCGCTCACCTTGTTAGATTTGTTTTCCTTAACAGGAGCTGAAATGGAAGGAATTATGGAGAGGTCGATTTGATGGCTCTTTTGATTAGAATTTTGATCGTTTAGACAACTTTTGGAAGCTGTATATTTTGGGAATGTAAGATATTTTGGTAGCTTATGATGTAAGACTTGAACGATTATTAAGGAATTGGCCTTCCTTTATATCTTCGACTTTTAGTATTGATTGGTTATTCTTAAGTTTGAATTGAATTTGTACCGAATCTTGGCGAGAGTTGGGCAGGCATCCTGCAGATACCCTTGGATTCGCCCTTGGAAGAAGTGGGGGCGTCACACATCCTCTCCATCCGTTAGCACTTCTCCATTGGGCAACATAAGCATGGCCTGTTGGTTTGGATATTGGGAAGCAATGTGTCCAAACCCTTGACACTTAAAATATTTAGTGTCGCGATTTCTTGGCTTAAAGACTTCTTGATTGGCCTTAAATCCTTCCCTTGGAGTTGGCTTGGAAAGTGGAGCATTCGGCTTCAAAGCTCCCCTCGACACTCCACTTGGTTTTGATGAATTGTGTGCAACCGAGGAGCTGATCTCACTCTTCATGGTCAAGTTTCTCCAATTTCCAGTTTGGAAGTTGGAGTTTTGGCGGGTTGCACCCCTCCTCTTGAGTCTCCTTTCCACTTTGACAGTTTTGTCCAATAGTTCCCCCATGTCAAGGTAGTGTTGAAGCTCCACAACATCTGCAATTTCAGCCCTTAATCCCCTTATGAAACGAGCCACAGTTGCCTTCTCATCTTCACGAACATCAGCCCTCATCATTGCCATTTCCATCTCTTTGAATTAGTATTCGACTATCATACTACCTTGAGTGAGGGTTTGCAATTTATGGTGCAAATTCCTATGGTAGTAACCAGGTATGAAGCGCTTCCTCATGATCATTTTTAACTCCTCCCAAGCTCGGATGGTTGGCTCCTCATTCCTCCTTTGTTTGATGCGAAGTTGATCCTACCAAATAGTTGCGTAGTCTGTGAACTCTATGGCTGCCAACTTCACCTTTTGGGGCTCCGTGTAGTGGTTACAATCGAAAATCAACTCAATCTTCCTTTCCCAATCCAGATATGTTTCGAGATCCGATTTACCTTGGAATGTTGGAATTTTCAGCTTTATTCCCTTGAGTTGATCATCCCTATGTTTGGATCGATCTACCTCTTCCCTCGGCCCTTGCTCTTTGTCCTCAAACTCCCCCTCCGAATTGGAGTCACTTAGTTCGTTCAAGGGGAGTTTTCCTCTAGTTTTTTCAGAGAACTTCCTTGATGATTCCAGTTGTTCGATCTGCTCTTGCATGGACTCGAGTTTGCAATCGAATCTTCTTTGCATTTTCGTCCATATAGCATCCATTTTTAATGCTAATTATGCAAGAGTAAGGTCATTTTCGTGAGCCATGTCAAATCCTGCAAAACTTAACAAATGTTGGTAGTGAATGCCTCTCCGCCCTTCCTTGCGTGTTTTCTCTCGCGCTCGTGTATCTCTCAAGTGTACAAGTCACTCTAATGCTCTCACCAACTCCTCTCAAATCACCGGATTATCCCTCTTGAAGAAGTAGAATTCCTCAATGAGTATCAATCTAACTTCTCTCCAAGTTACACCAAGGATGTAGCGTTTAATTGGCTGAAATTTGGAGGATAATAGCTGACTTTGGCTGGCTCAAAAAGGACTTAAAATAGGCTGGAAAATTTTGACTTGACTTGGTCGAACAATTAGACTCGAGATTTGGAAACTTAGGACTCAAATTAGGAAACTAGGAAGATTAAATGTGACACCGAGACAGATTTGACTTTCCTTTGGGACCTCTTATACACGAATATATCCTGGAAAGTGACTCAAAGGCACTTTTAACCCACAAGTTTGTGGTTGGACAACTTGCACAAAAGAACAAGAATATAGCAGAATTTTGGACACCTAGAAGTACTCTACCCGACTTGCACTTGGCTGCTTCGTTTCTAGGAAGTGCTTATGAAGTTTCCTTGGATTTGTTTTTGGCAAGGATTGGTTGTTGTTTTAGGCAGTTTCCAACGGTTGCAAACAGTTTTGGAAAGTTTTGAATTGGTAGTATTTGATGGTAACTAGAATTTGTTCTACAAGCCCAAGCCAACTAGGATTCCCAAAACAAGACACCTTCTGGATCCGAATTTGTTTGCCTTTCTTTTTTTTTTTTTGCATTTCTCCTTCCTCTTTTTTTTTTATTTTGTTTTCTTTTCTTTAACGCAAAATAGATTGGTTTCTCTTTTTTTTTTTATCAACTTCAGATCGAGAATTCAAGAACAAGAAACGGTAGGGACTTGTGCTAAAGGTAGCTGCATTTTTTTTTATCAAGAATAAGAACTAGGGTTTATCAAGAATTCAAGAAAACCCTAAATTACCAACCCAACACCCCAAGATATATCAAGAACTCCAAGAAACAAGGTAGATATATCAAGAATTTCCAAGAAACAAGGTAAATATGTCAAGAACTTCAAGAAAAATAATGCAAAACAGCTTCAACCTTTTTACCAAGAACTAGGGTTTATCAAGAATTCAATAAAACCCTAAATTACCAACCCAACACCCCAAGATATATCAAGAACTCCAAGAAACAAGGTAGATATATCAAGAACTTCCAAGAAACAAGGTAAATATGTCAAGAACTTCAAGAAAATAATGCAAAACAGCCTCAGCCATTTTAGCACAAGATACCAAAACCCTAGCCCCTTTTTGACAAGAAGAAACCCTATAGTTTACCCACGGTTCCTTCAAGACACGAAAACTAGATTCTTTTGGTTTTTTTTTCTTTTTTTACTCTTAGACAACTACAAGAATAAGAAACAAGAATGACTAGGAAACCCAACAAGACCAAAGACACGATACAATAAAAAAGAACTTGGACAACCACCAACAAACGACACAAGTACGATGTGGATTAATCAAGCATAAGCGACAAGACAATCTAGTGACACAAGTAACAAGAACAAGCGACCAGATTTGCAAAACACAAGGAAAACTTACAAGACTCGACAAGATATACTTGATAAAGTCAACTAGCTCTGATTACTAGCTGATATGAACCTACCCGAAGGTATGAACTCGTATCCCACATGGTTCCGGATCTAGACAAAGAACATAAAGTTTGTGACGGCCCCACTTCCCCCTAGGGTGTACCCAGGGTTTAGCGGACCGCCTGCCCAACTCTCACCAGGACTCACTCACTCATAACTCAAGAAAAAAAAAACTAGTAACATACATCCATAGAAAATAGGTAACACATCCACTTCAACTTCATATATACATTGCTTCTCAAATCCAGATACAAAGCTTCTACATACCAAAATACTTCAAGGTGTTGACAAATCGAGTACAATCAACCCTAGTCGGGTACTAGCGTGAGTACAAATTCAAAATTCAAAACAACTAGACTGCGCTAGTCTGTACATGTCTCACGCCTCGGTTGTACCCCCTGTAAGGAAAACAAATGGCGTGAAATGAGCTAAAAGCCCAGTGAGGTTCCAAATAACAAATTGATCATTTTTTTTAAAGTACGAATATCAACGTAGCAAATTAATGAGCATCAAAAGTTCAGAAAAGTGAACAATAATACTTCAGGTAGCAAATCTCAAAGTGAGCGAGTATAAAAATATTCAAAAGAAACAACAATCTAATAATCATTCCAAAGTATAAGGATACGAATGGCTCTCAGGAGCCAAATTCCCATTGCATCACCAGAGCTTGATCAAGAAATAGTTGACACTCTGTCAACCTTTAAATAAGTAACCAATCCAGTAGAGCACTACTTACACTACTCTCTGTCCACCATTCAAACCCTCTACTGGGCCCAAAATCCTCAATAAACATGGGTGGTAATACTCGAGTATACCGATTAGTCTAGGAGATATCACTCCACTCGACAAAACAAAAGACCCAGGGTTCGTTACCCAATCGACCAAACCCTTGCCGGCTCGACTCGAGTATCTCGCCACAGGGTTTCTAGAATTCCAGGAAATGCGCACCATATACACAAATATATCAGATCCATTGCAACAATAAACAATTATATCTCATATTAGGGCAAGTGCAATAAAGTACACTCTTGCCCGACCAAACAAATGATATATCATTAAATCACATTGGTCAAGTATTGAAAACAAGTGTCCAGTTCAATCAGGTATTTAGAAGCACTCACCAAAAGATGCGGTGCCTTTACGAGTTACGTTCGGGTATTACTCCGTGTGTGGAGTCCAAATCTGCGATAAAACATTGTTTAAGAGTTTTTGAAAGTAACTAAGGTTCGAAACTTAAACGTTTCGTTTAACGAGAATCACATAATTGAAACTTATTTGTAAAATATTTGTAAACTCATGCTCGCTCTTAAAACGTGGAAAATTGGAAGCAAGTATACTTTGAAATACCATTTGAGTAGAAGAAATAGAGAAAACGTATTTTGAGTAGTCGTTACTTTCATGTTTTCCAAGGGTACAAGTTCGGCCAAGTTCTAACTTATATACCTCGATAAAAGAAGACGCAAATATCCTACATGGTTCAAGTGGTATTCGCTCTCAAGCCTTACTCAAGTTGCAAGTGTTTCTACTTAGTCCTTGAGCGTAAATTTGGGCAGCACGCCCTTTGTATTTACCTATTTTTCAGCCATTCATGGCTTTATTCTTTTCCTCAATCAGTCCCAAAGTCACACACAAAATCAGCTCATTTCCATAACCGTTCAATAGGCTCAAAGTCATACAAGTACCAAACCAAGCTAGGAACATGTGCGGAAATGAAGTTTAAGTGATAAATCAAAAGACAGATTTGACGTCGCATAGCGGAACAAACACAACCGGAGATACACTTATCAGATTGGGGTATAAATTATACCGTTTCGAAGCTAAGATAAAGACCTACAACTTTGATGAAGACCACTCAGTCTAGTTCGCAGTGTATCTAGGTCAACATTTCAAATTACAGAACCAAAATCTCATATTTGGGCTAGTTAACTGCATTATACGTAAACAACAATAACTCAGGCTACTGAAGTCCGATTAAGGTATTCTTAGAGGCGTTGGAAATCTAAGGCATAGTAATAAAACTTTCATGTTTTGACTAAAAGCTAGTTCAGTACGTATCAAGGTGAACAAATGCAACCAACTTAGTGTACTGCCAAAACTGTCCACTGACTTTACTCCTATGGCAGTCATGGTATTTTCATCTTTTCACAGGTTACGCTGCTCCGATTGAGCTGAAATTTTGTAGGCTACCATAAAATATCATTCTATACAACTTTTATGTTTCGTACTAAGCCTAATTCAGTCTCTAACATAATAAACTGGAACCAGGCAGAACTGAAGCTACAATTTCTAGAAATCTGGAATTTTGTTATATTCAAGCTATAATTCACATTTTTACCTTAAAACTACCACTAATTTCTCCTTTACAAGATTATATACCATATAACACCTAACCAATAAGAATTATAAGTAAATCAATCAAAACCCTAACGTAAAATTTATCACTCCAATCATCAAAACCACTAGAAATAGGCATCACAAGCACAATTCTGAACTTAATACCCAACTTAATCATGAGTAATGGAGAAAGAAAGGGTGATCAGCCATTATACTCAAGACAAGAGCTTGCAAGTGTGATCCTCCACTTCTCCTTGAAATTTTTGGTTCCTTAGACTTCCCAAGCTTCCAAACTAGTGATTAATCGGTTTAGTTTTTCTTGTTTGCACTCAATCAAGCAAAACCCAAGATGGATTGAAGCTCTCTTTCTCTTGTTTTTTTCCCTCCAAAGCCACGACCAAGACCAGCAAGAAATGAAGGAAAGTCATCTAAGAAGAAAGATGAGAAGGTAGGAATTAAGTTGGTCAAACAACCATGGAATGATTGCCACTTGTCGCGATGAGATTAGCTTTTAAAATTTTCTTTTCTCTCTCTTATTTTAGTCCACAATTTCGGTTGGCTTAAGGAGATATTTAGGTATGATTTTGTTCAATTAATAACAAGGAGATTAAGGTAATAAAGTATGGGTCAAGTGGTGCACTCAGTCGGTAATGAACGGTACACTTCGGTTCAACTCGATTTTCCTTATTTCGCACGTACTAGGGTTTTCACTTATAATTCTGTAAGACCCGAAGACAACCAATGAGACAATTAACATGAAAGCAGGACTGCTTGGGTGTAGAAGAGATAATCAATTTAAAGAGCACAAACGTAACAAAAAGTAAATAAAAAGGAAAGAATTGCAAACCAATTAACTACACAGCTCCTCTTGAGCTTGTAGATTAATTCAACCAAGCTACTTCAAGTTGATGAATTACAATTACTCTTGTGTACAAAGGAAGGTTCACCTCCTCCTTGCCCCGAACTCCACTCGGTCAAACTAGGACATTTTACTATCCCTCGGGACAATCCTCCTTGTAGACTCATGAAGTATTCACTGACAAATGAAAAGCTTACAATAAACCTCACACCACTAAGACTACAAATCTTCTTTGAAGAGTATTTTCTCACTAAAATTACTCTAGATCTTTTGTATCTTTAGTGTGTCAAAGTTGTTTGAAGTATCTGACCAACCACTATTCATATAGGATCAAGAAAGTGCCTCATTAATGCTTCCAACAGATAGAAAGTAGTTGATGTAACGACCCCATCTCCCCCTAAGGCGTACCAGAGGGTTCGGCGGGCCGCCTGCCCAGCTCTCGCCGGGACTCAGTCGTTCTTTAATCAAATCCAGAACAAATCACAAGAATAAATAGGGCAGCAATCCAAACTTAAAGTGGAACTTATATACATTGCTTTCTCAAAAGGAAGTACAACCATCAAATGTACAAAGGTTCTCACTTCACCATACAACTAGCCCGTGCCAAGCACTAGGGCGAGAACCATTACAAAAGAAACAAAAGACCTAGACTAGGCTAGTCTATGCTCTCATCCTGCTCGCCGTCCCCTGTTAAGGAAAACAAAACTAAAGGGGTGAGCTAAAAGCTCAGTGAGGTTCCAAACAGATAATCAAACAATCAATTCAATACATTAAACATGGAGTACCAATAATTCAAGAAAGATTTACAATGGAAAGCAATAGTAACATTCATTAAAAGGATACGGCTCACAAGGAGCAATTCGTTCATTCGTTCATTCGTTCTCCTGACATTTCCCCTTATTCCTCCAATCATTAGAAAATGCATTTTTCGTTTATCAATAAACCCTCGTTCGTTCGTTCGTTCGTTCGTTCATTCATTCACCCCCGTCCTGGCCGTTGGCCAGTCTCCACCAACCTACAGGGTAATACTCGAGTATACCAAACATTCACCCAAGTCCCTAATCGCCCGACCGAGTCCGCTTCTGGCTCGAGACGACCGGTAACAAGGGGCAATGGCCAGTTCAGCCCAAAAGGCTTACATTAATGCGCAAGTAACATTTCAATCATTAAATCCTTGAAAATTGCACAGTTATTTAGGTCGAGTGCGATAAAGTACACACTCGCCTAGAAAGCTCGTTTTGGAAATCATTAAAAGCACTTAACACATTAGCAAATGATAACAACAAGCCATAGAATCAAATAAGGAACACTCACCTAGATATGCAAAATAACATGCAAAATCCTTCCGGATATTACCCTTAGTCACCAATGAAACCTAAGGTTGAACAAGAGAACATATTACAGTTTATCGAGCAAAACATTTAAGGGAAACGAAGATACCCGACTAATTAAGAGTAAAACGTGTAAAGATGACTTTCAAGTAAGAAGAGGGTTGTTTGAACCCAAGGATGAAAAATCATGTTTTATAATGGAAAACCGGTCATGGTATTGGCCAAACAAAAGTATACAAGTTCCAATAGAAACCTAGCCCTCGAGCGAAAATTTGGGCAGCACGCCCTTTGTGTTTACCTAATTTTCCAGCCATTTTGGCTTCATTATTTTTCCTCAACCACAACCCAACATCACACATAAGCAATTCAAGTCAAGAGCCGTTCCATAGGCTCACAATATCATAAGAATAAGAAATACAGTAATAACAAGTGCAGAAATTCAATTTAGCAAAAGACAGATTTGACGTATGAAAGCGGAAATAACGTATCCGAGGCTACGCTTATCGGATTAAGACGTAACCTATGCCATTTCGAAGCTAAGACTCAGGGTTACAATGTTCATGAAGGTCACTTAGTCCAGTTTCTAATGTAACTTGGTCAAATTCTGGAATTACTAAACCAGAAACCAATTCGTCGGCTGTTTAAATGCAGAACACTGTAATGGACATAACTCAGAGTACACAAGTCCGAATCCGGTGTTCTTAGAGGCATTTGAAAGCTAATTCAGAATACTACAACTTTCATGTTTTGGCAAAAAGCTAAATCAGAATGGATCCTAGTCGAAAAACGTGATAAACTGGACTTAACTGATCACACGGACTGCTTGGGAAATACTTAAAACAGTAAGGGTATTTCGGACTTTTCATGACCTACGTTGCTCCGATTGAGCTGAAATTTTACAGACACCTACAAAATACTATTCTCTACAACTTTTCTTCTTTGACCCAAGGCCAATTCGGCCTCTAACATGCAGTTACCAAACCGGACAGAATGGAAGCTAGAATTTCCAGAAATCTGAAATTTGTAGTTTCTAGTTCAACTTTCCCCAATTTCTCACTTCTCACACTACCAAAACATCTTATACAACATTAATTGTAACAAACAAGCATCATACAACAAGTTGGGCAGAATTTTCCAAACCCTAGTTCGTCATATAAAGAGGGGAAAAACTTCCAAACATGCTAGCATCCATGATTCCACTACTACTCAAGTTACTAGACTTAATTTAACCAAGATTGAAAGAAAAATTTAGAGAGATATCATCTTCCTTACCTTAATATGAGTTCTCCAAGTGTAGCCCAAGCCTTCTCTTTCCAAAATTTCACCACCAAACACTAGCTAATCACTCAAGGAGAAGTTTAATCGGTTTAGTTCTTTTGATTTCTCACTTTGTAGCTTGAATCAAGAAGAAATGAAGAAAGTTCACTCTTGTTCTTCTCCTCTCTCTCTCTCAGCTCCCTTGGCAGAAATATGAAGAGGTATGAAGCTAAGTTGTCTTATATTAAAGCCAAAAGGATTAGAACTAATGGTGTCCACAAATTGCCCAACACTTGGCCTAATCTTGGCCACTAATTTTTCTCTTACTTTCCCTTGCTTATGAGCCACAAATTTCGGTCAAGCTTGCTGCCAAGAGAGAAGATATTTTGCTCAAGTTCAATAAATTTGTTTGGTAAGCAAAAATGGTGGTCAAGTGGTGCGTTCAAACGGTAGTGCGTGGGACCCGCCGGTTCGCGCCGTTTTTCTTAAAAACTCACGTACTAGGGTTTTTACTTCCCATTCACTAACCTTATATCATTGCTACCAATCACATATTATTTCTCACTTAAAAGTCACTTTTAATCCTCAAATTTAATCCTTACTCTGTACCGAAAATTCATCCGGCGAAAAATCGCGAAAACCCTAATTTTGCTCCAAACTTGAAACCGAAGCGTAACCCTATTTTCTAGGTTTATCTACACTTAATGTGAAATATTTGGGTAGTGGCCTTTGGTAAATACTAATTTTCAAATAAAAGGGTATTTTTGAGGAAAAATACAAGGAATTTGCGAGTCCTCATAGTTGAAGAGTCAACTAGCCGTTAAAGTGTCGGACGTCCGATAGCCCTGTTTTATGCTTCCGACAGCAGGCAGTAAGTTTAAGAGATTTTCTTCAATTCTTTCGGATGTCCGGTGCAAGCTTTTTGTGCGTCCGACAGCAAACAAAGAGATCTGAGAAATTATCTTGTTTCTATCTGACGTCCGGTAGAGACATATTCAGCGTCCGATAGTTTTGTCGACTTCGAAGGATCCTATCAGACGTCCGAAGCATGCGTCCGAAGTTGTGCAATGATTATCGGACGTCCGGTACTATCTTCTTGAGCGTCCGACAGGTTCAGCATACTCTGTCTTTTTCAAATGTGTTTAATCTTTGAATCTGATTTGTTTCATTTCTGAAAAAGCCTTTGAGGAGATGTTAGCAACATCCATTTGTTTTGTAATCATCAAAAGCTAGGGACCAAGGTCAACAAATTCACTATCATAAGGTTATTACTTCTAATCAAACACTTAATATCATCTAAAACTCACTCTTACTCACCAAATTTAGTGCACACATCTCACCGAGTGAGCACACGGTCAAAATATACAAAAAGCCCTAATTTACCCGAACGAAGAACCTAAAGGGAAAACCCTTGATTCTATGGTGGATTGTAATTACTAAGGGTGTGAGTGAGTAGTAAAGCTATTAGAAAGGAATAAATGCTAAATAAAAGGAATTTTAAGAAAAATATGAGGGATTTTACAATTCCATTGGTTACAATTATGGTTTCGATTAAAATATAAGGGATTTAGGAAAACCGGGTAGCCACAAGTAAACTAGGGTTTTTTTTTCCTTTTGATTAGAATTTAGGGTTTCTAATCTTTAAAACAAAACAATGTCTTAAAACAAAAAATAAAATATAGAAACCATAATATCCTAAAAGTCGGGGTATCATAATATCCCATCCTTAAAAGAATTTCGTCCTCGAAATTCATTCATTTATTCGTAAATAAGTATAAGCAAAATAAAATAGCTATAAGGGTCACTAAAAGCATTTTCAAAACACATTGAAAATAACATACTTTCTTTATATACATATCATAGCAATTCACACATCCTATGGAACATTAACTCTAGGTATTGCTCAAGCACTACACTTAATCAAAACTTGAAGAAGTACAGCCAAGTACGTACACTTGCATGCTAAGGGTTCCAATTCTCACTAATATCTTCAATATATCCCAAGTCCAGATTATTTGCATTCCCCATGCCTTGGCTTTCGCCATCCAACCTTATCCTAATAGTACTCGAGATATCGATTTATCATAAAGGTATCACTTTTTGGTCCTCGGGTACAGGAATCCAAAAATATGATCATTCCCCACCCGAGTTAGCTATGCTCAAGAGGAAATCAACCACTTTTGAGATTTCTACCCAACATACATATCTAAGGTCTCCAACAATAGACATTTGTTTCACACTTAACAAGCCAATCTCCACAGTCCGAGAACCTTCTCCCGGCACGAGCTCGATAGGAGCTCTGATACCATCTGTGACGGCCCCACCTCCCCCTAGGGCGTACCCCAGGGTTTAGCGGACCGCCTGCCCAGCTCTCGCCAGGACTCACTCACTCATAGCTCAAGAAAAAAAACTAGTAACGTACATCCATAGAAAATAGGTAACACATACACTTCAACTTCATATATACATTGCTGCTCAAATCCAGATATAAAACTTCTACACACCAAAATACTTCAAGGTGTTGTGACAAATCGAGTACAATCAACCCTAGTCTTAAAATTGAGTACAATCGAGTACAATCAACCATAGTCGGGTACTAGCGTGAGTACAAATTCAAAATTCAAAAGAACTAGACTGCGTTAGTCTGTACACGTCTCACGCCTCGCTTGTACCCCCTGTAAGGAAAACAAATGACGGAGAATAAGATAAAAGCCCAGTGAGGTTCCAAATAACAAATTGACCATTTTTTTTAAAGTACGAATATCAACGTAGCAAATTAATGAGCATCAAAAGTTCAGAAAAGTGAATAATAATAGTTCAGGTAGCAAATCTCAAAGTGAGTGAGTATAAAAATATTCAGAAGAAATGTGATAGCCCCACCTTCCCCTAAGGCGAACCAAAGGGGTTAGCGGACTGCCTGCCCAGCTCTCGCCAGAACTAACGAGACCATTCAATGCGATCTAAAATGTTCCGGAACACACAAGCGTGCTTACACAAGTCAAAATCACAAAACAAAACAAAAACAAAAAAATCGGAGCCGACATGAACAGTGCCGGACACGTCAGAATCTAGCCGGAATCTGGCCGAATTTCCGGCCGGATTCCTGGCCGGATACTGGCCAGAGAGCAATGGCTGGATTTCCAATTTTCCCAGGGCAATCCGGCCTCCAATCAGGCCAGTTTCTGGGCGGATTTGACCCTGTTTTTTTTTCCGCCAATTTTTTCTTTCGCCATTTGAAACCCAAATCCGTCCGAACTCCGTCCAAACATCAACAGAGCATATAAACCAAGAAATCACATAACGGCAAGCCCATATAACATACTAAACACACTTATACATTTACGGTTCCAAATTTACAACTCAAAAGAAAAGTCGGAGCTAAATCCAACTAGGGTTTTGTACATTAAAGAGCTATTCAAAAGAATATGTACATCTAGCTCAACTTGGTAACAACGTATCACGGCCTTCCAAAAGAGGTTCAAATCCCTGTAAGGAAAGCAAAGGAATGGGGTGAGCTTTCGTCCAATGAGGTACTTTCACCCAAGCAAGGAAGTTCAATTACACATAAATCCGATCATTCCAGATTCATTCAATAAGAAACCAAATAAAGTCACATATCAATACAAGTGATAAAAGGATACGGACGGCTCTCAAGAGCCCCTTTCCTCGCTTGTCATACTTGATCGTATCTCATTGACCCTCTATCAATGTACCAAGAGTAACCAAACGTAGACTCCACTTTACTCCCTTTCCTTCCACCACACATATCCCAACCGGGCACGAACTCTAAACAGTTTAGAATTGGTAATACTCGAGTATACCGGAATCGAGAATCTCATACTCCAAGATTCTATATAACAGTCCCCATGGCTCGTCAATTTTCACGACCAAACCCTTGCCGGCTCGATTCAATTGACCACCAATGGGGTTGAGCTCAGTGATAACGGTAATGGCCGTTGGATACTCGTCCGAATGACACCAATTCAAGTTCTTTCATGTATCAATCCAGTAACACAGTAAACAATCATATAAGACATCAAGGGTGAGAGTGATCAAGTACACCCTCGCTTTAATCAATATCAACGATACAATTAAGCATTCAAGGCATCAATTTCAAATAAAACAAGGCCACATAGTAACAAACAAGTGAGTAGTACACTCACCAAGCAAGCAAAGATAATTTTTCACACTTGTCCTCCTGACGAGCATCTCAGACCATCGTCACGCCCTAAAACATTCAAACAAGTACAATGAGACTCAATTACAAGTCATAAATCGAAGCTACAAGTCACTAATGTAAAATCAAAGAAACTTGCAAATAAAAATGAGAAATACCCGGCACTAAGGGTTTAAACAACCCTAAGGCCTCTAACTACCCCTAAAACAACCCAAATCCAATAACACACAAGAACCCCCAATTTGGACAGCATTTCCCCTTAAAATTCTAAGTTTCCAACCTACAAGTATCCGCCCATACTTTCCAAATACAATCACCAAACCCATTACAAGTCATAAACCCTGCAATACACCTTATTAGAGTCACAAAACTCTTTAATCCAAGCCAATTCAAGTGCTATATAGAAACCTTAGAAAAGCCCCAAATCTAAACCCTAAATCTGAAATTTTCCGCCCAATGCGGAAAATTTCTGCAAACAACCACAATTTACGCACTATAGCGTCATTCTAAACCATTCCAAGCTATCATCCATGGTCCAACAATATTAAACATATTAAAACAGAAAAATCATGAATAAATATAAAATTTCACCAATTCTACCAAAAGCCATGAAATAACACCTAAAACCACCTCTTTAGCTCACATAAAACACTAATCAAACATGATTAAGAAGACAAGAGAGGTTCCTTAGCTACTCACCTTACCAAATCAAGAAAGGAAGCAACCTAGCACCTTGATCTTCCAAACCACTTCACAACCAACCTTAATACTACTCAACTAAGAGGTTTTATGGAGGAAATCCAAGTTTAATGGTTGGATTGAGAGATTGAGCAAGATTAGAGGCAAGAGAGTTGAGAGTTTTCCTTCTTCCTAGAGAGAGAGAGAGTCGGCCAAGAGCTTGAAAATGAGGATGATTTTTGGGCAATTTTTTGATTTAATTGGTAAAGGTGGTAAATGGTCAAAGTCCAAGAAAGAATAGGTGTCACTTCCATTAATGCATGGCTATCCTTTTGCCCCTCTCACACCAATCCATCTATTAACCTCTAATTATCTCTTAACACCTGCTAAATTAAACCCGGTATACGAAACTTAACCTAACTGGCCAAATTTTACCGAACTTTCAGCACTAGCAGGTCCCACGCCCGGTATACACTTCTAAAATCTCATGAACTAACTTATGTTAGAAAAATAATTTAAAAACCCTATTTACCCATAAAATGATTTAAGCAATTTTCCTAATGAAGAAATTATAGAAAAGCATGCGATTAAATAAAATAAACCCTAGAAAATAAGAAAATTTACGGGTTCTCACAAGAAACAATAATCCAATAAACAATAACCATTCCAAAGTATAAGGATACGGATGGCTCTCAGGAGCCAAATTCCTATTGCATCACCAGAGCTTGATCAAGGAATAGCTGACACTCCGTCAACCTTCAAGTAAGTAACCAATCCAGTAGAGCACCACATACACTACTCTCCGTCCACCATTCACACCCCCTACTGGGCCCAAAATACTCAATAAACATGGGTGGTAATACTCAAGTATACCGATTAGTCGAGGAGATATCACTCCACTTGACAAAACAAAATACTCAGGGTTCGTTACCCAATCGACCAAGCCCTTGCCGGCTCGACTCGAGTATCTCGCCACAGGGTTTCTAGAATTCTAGGAAGTGCGCACCATATACACAAATATATTAGATCCATTGCAACAATAAACAATTATATCTCATATTAGGGCAAGTGTGATAAAGTACACTCTTGCCCCACCAAAAAAATGATATATCATTAAATCACATTGGTCAAGTATTGAAAACAAGTGTCCAGTTTAATCAGGTATTTAGAAGCACTCGCCAAAAGATGCAGTGCCTTTACGAGTTACGTTCGGGTATTACTCCGTGTGTGGGTCCAAATCTGCAATAAAACATTGTTTAAGAGCTTTTGAAAGTAACTAAGGTTCGAAACTTAAACGTTTCGTTTAACGAGAATCACATAATTGAAACTTATTTGTAGAATATTTGTAAACTCATGCTCGCTCTTAAAACGTGGAAAATTGGAAGCAAGTATACTTTGAAATACCATTTGAGTCGAAGAAATGGAGAAAACGTATTTCGAGTAGTCGTTACTTTCATGTTTTCCAAGGGTACAAGTTCGGCCAAGTTCTAACTTATATACCTTGATAAAAGAAGACGCAAATATTCTAGATGGTTCAAGTGGTATTCGCTCTCAAGCCTTACTCAAGTCGCAAGTGTTTCTACCTAGTCCTCGAGCGTAAATTTGGGCAGCACGCCCTTTGTATTTACCTATTTTCTAGCCATTCATGGCTTTATTCTTTTCCTCAATCAATCCCAAAGTCACACACAAAATCATCTCATTTCCATAACCGTTCAATAGGTTCAAAGTCATACAAGTACCAAAACCAAGCTAGGAACATGTGCGGAAATGAAGTTTAAGTGATAAATCAAAAGACAGATTTGACGTCGCATAGCGGAACGACACAACCGGAGATACACTTATCACATTGGGGTGTAAATTATACCATTTTGAAGCTAAGATAAAGACCTACAACTTTGATGAAGACCACTCAGTCTAGTTCGCAGTGTATCTAGGTCAACATTTCAAATTACAGAACCAAAATCTCATATTTGGGCTAGTTAACTGCATTATACGTAAACAACAATAACTCAGGCTACTGAAGTCCGATTAAGGTATTCTTAGAGGCGTTGGAAATCTAAGGCATAGTAATAAAACTTTCATGTTTTGACTAAAAGCTAGTTCAGTACGTATCAAGGTGAAAAAATGCAACCAACTTAGTGTACTGCCAAAACTGTCCACTGACTTTACTCCTATGGCAGTCATGGTATTTTCATCTTTTCACAGGTTACATTGCTCCGATTGAGCTGAAATTTTGTAGGCTGCCATAAAATATCATTCTATACAACTTTTATGTTTTGTACTAAGCCTAATTCGGTCTCTAACATAATAAACTGGAACCGGGCAGAACTGAAGCTACAATTTCTAGAAATCTGGAATTTTGTTATATTCAAGCTATAATTCACATTTTTACCTTAAAACTACCACTACTTTCTCCTTTACAAGATTATTTACCATATAACACCTAACCAACAAGAATTATAAGTAAATCAATCAAAACCCTAACGTAAAATTTATCACTCCAATCATCAAAACCACTTGAAATAGGCATCACAAGCACAATTCTAAACTTAATACCCAACTTAATCATGAGTAATGGAGAAAGAAAGGGTGATCAGTCATTATACCTCAAGACAAGAGCTTGCAAGAGTGATCCTCCACTTCTCCTTGAAATTTTTGGTTCCTTAGGCTTCCTAAGCTTCCAAACTAGTGATTAATCGGTTTTTCTTGTTTGCACTCAATCAAGCAAAACCCAAGATGGATTGAAGCTCTCTTTCTCTTGTTTTTTCCCTCCAAAGCCACGACCAATACCAGCAAGAAATGAAGAAAAATCATCTAAGAAGAAAGATAAGAAGGTAGGAATTAAGTTGGTCAAACAACCATGGAATGGTTGCCACTTGTCGCGATGAGATTAGCTTTTAAAATTTTCTTTTCTCTCTCTTATTTTGGTCTACAATTTCAGTTGGCTTAAGGAGATATTTAGGTATGATTTTGTTCAATTAATAACAAGGAGATTAAGGTAATAAAGTATGGGTCAAGTGGTGCATTCAGTCGGTAACGAGCGGTACACTTCGGTTCAACTCGATTTTCTTTATTTCGCATGTACTAGGATTTTCACTTATAATTCACTATCATATGGTTATTACTTATAATCAAACACTTACTATCATCTAAAACTCATTCTTACTCACCAAATTTAGTGCACACATCTCACCGAGTGAGCACACGGTCAAAATACGCAAAAAGCCCTAATTTCCCCGAACGAAGAACCTAAAGGGAAAACCCTTGATTCTATGGTGGATTGTAATTACTGAGGGTGTGAGTAAGTAGTAAAACTATTAGAAAGGAAAAAATGCTAAATAAAAGGAATTTTAAGAAAAATATGAGGGATTTTACAATTCCATTGGTTACAATTATGGTTTCGATTAAAATATAAGGGATTTAGGAAAACCTGGTAGTGACAAATAAACTAGGGGTTTTATTTTCCTTTTGATTAGAATTTAGGGTTTCTAATCTTTAAAACAAAACAATGTCTTAAAACAAAAAATAAAATATAGAAACCGTAATATCCTAAAAGTTGGGGTATCACAAAGTTGGACTTGCGGAATAACACTTGACTCCTATATCCCTAGACTGCGAACCTTGAACCGAATCTCAACCCACAATCGTTTGAGTAAGAGAATCAATGTTACGAGTAGAAGAATGCCACAACCAAGGTTAATACTTGATTGATATGTTCGACGAATACTTTCGAGCAATTCTCAAGTATTCAAAAGGGACTCTCTTGGATAAGAGAAAAATGTTTAAACACTCAAATTCTGATTTATTCAAAAAAACTAATGGAAACGTTGAAAGTGTTTGGCTATTTGTAGCCTTACATAGACTCTAGGCCTAATGTGATTTGGACTCACTAATTACCCACAATTTAAATGACAAATTCGGCCCCTTTGGAAACCTAACCTTGGCCAACTTATTGAAAGCAATTAACAACTAAATTAAGCAAGATAAGTTAACATTAAACCCTTGCTTAAATGACACTAAGCAGAATGACTCAAATAATAACGAACAAAAATAGAAATTGAACACTTAAACTTCGGTTAAAGCTTCCAACTCCACTTCACTCGACTCAAGAGCTTGAATTAGAATATAACGAATTGTTTTGTCCTGCTCAAGCTCGTGACATGCTCCCATGGTCTCCATCGTACGTGGCACAAACTAGGGCTTGCATTGTCTCTTTAAGCTTCTTGGCACATGCCCTAGTCATCGGACCACTTAGCTCAGTTCGAATGTCACTTGCCATGTGGCGGCCCCACTTCTCCCTAAGGCGAACCAGAGGGTTGGCGGGTCGCCTGCCTAACTCTCACCAAGATTCACGCAAGGAAACTGGCTAAACCCTTCCAACGTATAACTTAAACCAAAACAAAATTCGTCACCCGAACAAGCCAACCATTAAAACGACCACAATACTAAGAACACATTAACTTCAGAGATAACATTACCATTGGACAACTGAACATCCACTCGTAGGTATGCCTCCAATCATTTTAAACATAACTATGCTTATACATTACAAACCATAAAGTGAAATCATAAAGTTCAAAAATATCCATACAAGTCAAACAAAATTCAGGGTTTGCACGTTTCCAGCTTCAAGTGGCAATCCTAGATGAAAGATACACAGTCCGATTCAAAACAACATTCATAAAAGGTAAAGGCAGACTTCAGGTCTCTCGAATGCCAAAACCTATTCAGGAAAACAAATAACGTGGGGTGAGCTAAAGCTCAGTGGTGCCCCAAACATGCAATCATATAAAACAAATAGCAAATAAGAACACCAAACTTAAATTCATCAAGTAGGAAAGCATATAACAGCACAGAGTAGGATACAGGGCTCTCAGGAGCCATTTTTCCATGAACTTGATCCAAATTAACCGCAGTTGACCCTCCGTCAACTTTCACTATCTAAAGTCCATGTAGATTTTTTTTTTATCTTAACACGCTCCAACCAACTTACTCCCACCGGGCCCGTTCTTCTCATGAGAGGGTTTGGTATTACTCAAGTATACCTTTTTAAGGCCTAGTCGAGGGATTCACCCAGCGACGTCACAACAAGTGGTTACCAAGTCAGGATAAGAGGCCCTCCCACCCTAAGGTGTGATACATTCCCCTGCCTGGCAGATTAATTGACGAGTCCACGCTCCAGTCAACATATGCAAGGTTTTGGTACTTGAGTTAGGATAAGAGGCCCTCCCACCTTCAGGTGTGGTACATTCCCCCACTCAGTACTTAACTAGTGCAAGCAAGATATTCAAGAAAACATTTCAAGCAATTCACCACTCGAAAGGGCTAATGCGATAAAGTACACATTGTCCACTTCGATGGATCAGAAAAACCACATAACAGTCAAGAAAGCTCTTTAACAAGTTAATTATAGAACAAGCATGGACACTCACCAAAAGTGAAGCTCAAAGGTCAAGCTGGGAATCGAAGTCCACGTCCTCGCTAAACCCTAAAAAAAACCAAGTTTTAAAACTATAAGTTTTACTATACATGTTTTTGATTTATATATAAAAGATTATTTGGTATATAACTTGTTTATTTTCTCGAAATAACTCAAAAATTCTCTTAGAATTAAAACTAGTAAATGTGATAAAATATTTCGTATGGTTTCTTTAAAGATACTTCTTTCTAGAGGTGCAACTAGAACTAATTTACTTCAAATAAGTTTTCTTGCCGAACAAGTTTTCTACGCTTTTCATTTAAAGTTATTAAAATCTCATGTTTTTGACAATTCCTCTAAAACAACTAGCCAAGGACAATTTTATGAAAAACCTGGAGTTTAGAAGTTTGTTCGTTTATTTTATAAAAGTAATAAGGTTAGTTTAAACAAAGAAAGGAATTAACTAGTTAACAAGGTTTTTTTTTTTAAAAAAAAAATCCCGACACTCGAATTTTAGCATAATCGTACTTTACTTACTTTCTATAGCTTGATACTAGGACAAATGATTTCAACAAAGCTTGGTTTAAGAGTATTCGAATTCAAAGGACCAAAACGGACTTCACGATTCCAATTCACTTGCACATTCTATTCCAATTTGCCAATATAGCAAAAATCACAATTCAAACATCAATTTCACTAGGGCTTCATCAATCATTAGCCCTAGGTCTCAACAAGTTCAATTCTAATCAAAATTAAAAGAAGAAAGCCCAAGACATTAAAACAATTCCAAACTACAAATCATGGACCTTCCAAGTACATTTCGGCCAAACCACTTAAACAATTCCATCAAAAATTTAACTCTTGTAAAAATTACTCAAATGGCCAAGAGCTTCATCAATCATTAGCTCTTGGCATCAAACAATCATTCCTTACAACAAATTAACTAGAAATTTAACTCAAAACATAAAAGAAAGTCACGGCTAGCTTAACTCATAAACGCTCTAGAAATTCAGATTTTTTTTCCTTTCTTTTTTTTTCTTTATCCACAGCTCATTTCAGCAGCATGCATGACCCAATATTTAGTTAACTATCAGTTTTTAATCCAAAGCCAAGTTCGGACAACATAAAAAATCACCAACCAACCAGAAATTCATCCAATCCTTCTCGGTTAGCTTGCATGCAAGCAGATTCTGTATCCCTTTGATTTTCTTACCTACTCACGGCTGATTAACCTCATGCAAAGCATAATCATCCCATTTTTAGTTAGCTAAACACACATCTAATCTCAGATCACCACAAATTGACCAAGTAAAGCTGCAATTTCCAGCTTAACTCTCGGCAACTCCAATTTCTTTCAAAAATCAGATTTCTTGTGACTTAATTTATCATCCAACCGCACCACCCTCACATGCATGCCCATAAAAAACTTCATCTACCTATAATTAACTAGTCTAAGTCCAGATTTTACCTCAACTTGAAGCTCAACTCACATGATAAGCAGCTGCAATTTTTTCTCCTCTCGGCTGGCTAAGGAGCTTGGGTAGGCTGGTCTAAGCTTGGTTAGTGCAGACTGTGGTGTTGGTTGTTGAGATTGAGCACAGCTGGTTGAAGATGAGGAAGGAAATGGACAGCTCGGCAGTGATGAAGGAGATGAAGACAGATAGCTCGCACAACTACCTCTTGCTCTCTCTCTCTCTCTCGGACAGTTCAGAAATGCAGCTCACCGACTCTCCCTCTCTCCCTTGCTCAAGCTTACAAACAAAATGGAGGAAGTTTGGCTCTCGGTCCTCTTCACCAGCTCACGGATGGAATGAAGGAAGAACGGCAAGTCTCCATCTTTCCCTCTAGCTTACGGATAGAAAGAAAAGAAAATAAAGAGCTCGGCTCTCTCCCACTTCACTCTCGGACAGTTCATGGCAAACAAAGGAAATGAAAATGAAATGCTGTGGTGATTTGGGTTTGGTAGAATGGAATGCATGTAGTGGAATGTATATAGTGAAGTGTGTCTAGTGGAGCTGAGCCGGCATTATGAATGGTGGAGTGCTGGAATGAAGAATAGAACCGGCAAGATCGAAATGTTTGGATTTGAAGCTTACCCAAGGAGGTTCCATGGCTGCATGGTTAATTTGAGATGGAGGAAGGCTAATTTGGTCTTTTAACATCTTGTCCGGCCTTCCACTTAAGTCCTCATTCGTAAACTACTTCCAAAATTTTACTCCAAATGAAATTCGATAGCCTACTAGTGTACTAGTCTCGTAAAAATTAAATTATCGAGATTCAACGTCTTAAGTGTAATTATAAAGGTTTTGACCTAAAATCGAATTCGTCTTAATTCTAGGTTCCCGTTGACACTTAGCATTATTAACACTTAATATTAGCTATCAGAATTCAAAGAATTAATATTAAAGCAATAAAATAATCTACATCAAGAAATATTAATTTAACTTGGCAAGAATCAAATAATTCAATATTTTGCACAATTAAATTATTTGTAACCTAAAAAAATATTTTTACACACTTATTTAAGAGCAAATAATGATAAAATTCATTAAAAGTCTAAAATGCACATGCAATATGTATATATATATAAATATATAGATATATATATATATTTTTTTTAAGGTTCTCCCATGCCATGCTTTGGTCAACTTGCCCTCTTGCATCATTCCTCCATCCCGAAATTTTCATCGCACTTTGGGAGTCCCACTTCTTATTTTCAACAATGCAAAAATTTCAAATGCTATGTTCGAATACTATCCTGCTCGATAGTAGCGGAGCCACAAGAAAGCAAGTGGGGTTAATTGACCATTCTTAACTTTGGAAAAATTAGTTTTTAGGTTTAAAAAATTTAGAAAATTTTAAAATTGCATCTTATTTGATCCCATTAAATTTTAACATATTCACTTTTGTGTATATATTGACCCCCAATCAATTGAAAATCCATAATTGTTACCATCACAAGAATTTTGAATTTATATCAAGTTATTTATGGAAGTTATTTCAATAATAAATTCTTCCAAAGTTTCCAAAACAAAAGATGAGTTTTCTTGAGTGGAATGGGAAAACCAATTCTTTCAAATTTCAAAGTTTCCAAAAACAATAATTTTTCAATTGGATGCTAAATTTTTTATTTATAATACAAAATTAAGTTATTATATTTTTTATTTATAACAGGCTATAGATAAATTTCTTAAAAGAAACTCGTAGAAGATCAAATTGATGGTCCTTTTTTTTTTTTGGGCAAAGCCCCAAACCGGGGGAGGGACGCCACCCGTCAAAGCTTTATTAGAAATAAACCCTTACAAGTTTGAAGCGATCACACTCTTACATAGCGAATGTAGGGGTACTGCCTAGAGTCTGGCTTACAGAGGCCTGTAGTGAGTGTAGGAAGAGAGAGGGCATCAAAAACCTTCGAGTCGCCAGATGAAACCGCCCGTTTTGCAAGGCTATTAGCTGCAGCATTGGTTTCTCTATAGCAATATGTTAATTCAAAGGAAGCTTGACGAAGGGCTACTCGAGCCCTAGCTATCACCTCATCAACGCGCCAGGGGCACCTGCGTTCCCCATTAATGACATTTAGTAGAACAAGAGAATCCAGTTCCACCTTTATGTACTGCATACCCAAGGAGATACAAAAATGTAAACCCTCAAGAAGAGCCATGGCCTCTGCTTGCATATTCATCCGAAACCCGTAAAAGGAGGAGAAAGCACTAAGGACGTGGCCATGCTGATCGTGTATAATGCCCCCACCCCGCCAGAGTTTCCAGGATTACCACTTGAAGAGCCATCACTATTGAGCTTGACGTAAGATGCAGGAGGCGGAGCCCATGCCAGAGATAGGACTTGCATAGATTTTGCCTTTTTAAGAAAAGAAACAACTCCCCGTTTCAGAAGTCGGTCATCGTCCATGCATGCCAAGGAGAGAGAGTGAGCAAGGGCCACCAAATGTATCAAACGCAAGATCTGGCGCACAACATGAGTTGCCGACGGCGTAGTAGCATCGAAAATGGCCCGATTACGTGCCTTCCAAAGTTCCCAGCAGACAAATAAGGGGACAATGTGTGACAGCTTTGCCATGGCAGATTTACCTGAAATGTTGCTCCACCAGCCTTGAAGTTTCAGTATGATATCATGATGAGAAGGTGCCCGGATGTCTAGCAATTGTTCCAGCTTTCCCCACACTTGGGTTGCCAAAGAACATTCCACAAACCAATGGGCTAGTGTGTCGGTACTTTCGCAGTAAGGGCACTTGGAGGGTAAATTAAAGCCCAACCGTTGCAAAATGTCGGGGAAAGGCAGAATGCAATTAAGCAGCCTCCACATGAATACCGAAACTTTTAGCAGTATGCGTTTATTCCAGAGCAACACGCGGGAAGGCATTGGGAAAGTGATACGAATCTCGTAGGAGAGAAGATTCGCCACCCAAGATCACTTGTTGGATTTGACTTCGAACGCAAGAACGGTAGCAGCGAAAACCCTACGACCCCTCTAATCCCCGTGACTACGAACTTGTTGATATTATCTCAACCCGTAACCAAACGAATTAGTGAACCTCAGGCAAGTGTAGAAGGCGCCACAATTCAAGTGCGATTCTTGAATCGATAAACCGAACAAGAACACTAGAGTATAACTCTAAGTTGTTCAAGGTTTGCTCGAAAGCTATGGAGAAGACTCTCTCAATATTTTTATCATAAAAGTGTCTACCTTACATTATCAAAGCTTGGCTATTTATAGCCTTACAAAGAAGCAAACCTAATCTAAGTTGGAAACAATGCAAGTTTCCTTATTCGATTTGACAACTAAACTAATGACTCGCTAATCATAGCTAGGGCTAAATAATGGACAGCTTATAATCGACCCAATGAAGGCTTTAAGCTGGCCCAACATAACCCAATAAAAGCTAATTAACCAACTTAAGTAATAGTGAGCCTAGACTCTATAAATCGGATCCAACTCAACAAGAGGTCTTGGACCGAACTTATTCCTACCAAATAAAATAGAAATCTGAAAAATAAACTACTAAACTATTACTAAAAGATTCATTCTCTTGCAGCCCGAAACATGGCCTATAAGCGGCCCATATTTCGTATCATTCCCCTCCTCTTGAAAAAGATTTGTCCTCAAATCGTGGTTGGAAATGAATGGTACTAACAAGAGTTGGCAGGATGAAACCTCAAATCTCCACATATTGGCTCTCTTAGAATGAATGATACCTGCATACGTCATGATTATTATAATTTGGTGCACATGTCTCTTGGTCAGCTTGAAAATGCTCACAATCAGCCATGGAAAACTCAAGGCTTTACTCCAATGACTCCTCGAAGATAACGCATATAGCTTCGGTTCCATGATACAAGGTAAAATGTATGGTACATTGGCAGCAAGCTCACATCTTCTTGGATCCTCCATAATGCAACTGACAAACTGAAGAACACTTTGAACACGTTTAGATTGATCATCACTTGGGACACTTGTTGCAAAATGGTAAGGAGGCAAAGGACAAAATTCAAGTGCAAGGACTCCCTTTGAAACTTCATTACTCCTCCCAACAAGCAAAGCAGGCTCATGGGTGAAGTTGTATATCAATGGATAGTAAAGGGATACAACACTTAAGATGCAAACTCCATGAAAATTCTGATATTCGCCAATGGATATAGGGATAGAACATGCCATGATCAACTCAATCTCTCCTTGCTTAACCTGTATAAAAGAAGAAAAGCTAAACATAACAAAGGTAAGTTCGTTAGAAAAATAAGCCCTCGCATTGTTTCCCAAAGTCAGCGCACTTTTTCCCTTGTCTTCCTTCTCAACTAGCTCAAGACAACTAACTTGTGTAGATGGGACTTCAAGGTTTTCAATCTCAAGTTCATTGCTAGCATTCGTAGATATTTCTTCAATCAATGGCGGACTAGAAGGAACATCTTTACCACCATTGGTTGACACATGAGTAAGTTGCTCAAAATATGAATTCAGCACTTCGCGAATTTCTCCCATCATAGAGTCAAATAATTCTTTATTCCGGCTTCGGAAATCAGCCTTTAATTCACGAGGCTGTGATTCAATTCGAGAATTCATGACTCAATTGTCACAACACTCCTTAGATGATGCTCGTTTGCTTGATAAAGACCTTGGCTTAGATGCTCGACGCAAACTCCTTTGCTCCTCCTCATACTCATTACAAGTATGCTTATATCTTTCATATACGCACAAGGCACGAAAATGATCCATTTCCTCCTGAAGTGGATGAAACTCATGATGTGAATGCTTGGAGATGGAACGCGTGGAACTAGAGTACTTGGAAGTAGTTGGCTTGGAAGCCCTCCTCTTAAGAGGCTCGTTCTCTAAGAATTCTTGATGATATGAATGAGATGCAACTCCACGAGGCATGGTTAAGTGACCTGCAAAATTGGTTAGCAGAGAAGAGAAATTTCTCACAACACACAAGCTCACGTGTATGCACTCGTCACTCGTGTTTTCACTCTAATTTGTCCCTCACGTAGTCCTCACCAAAGATTTTCTCACAGCCCCTTGCAAACCTTGAAGAAAGTAGAATTCTCCAAGTGCTCAAGTGTAGCTCAAAAACAAGTTCACGCTAGAATTTGAGGTTCGTAAGAGTAGAGATTTGCTTGGAAAACAAAATTAAGACACTAAGAATGGAGTGGTAGAATATATTCAAGAATAAAAACTGGAAAAAGAATGGGCACAAAAGCTGAAAAAAATTAAGAACGACACTAAAAACTCTAACCGACAAGGAGAATGGTCCTTTTGCTTTGCTGGAAAAAATTTTTTTTTTGGGTCATTTGCTAAAATATAGCAGGTGATGCAGCTACAAGATAGGCAGGAATTTAGGCACTTTGCAGCTATAAAATAGGGAACAAGATGCGGCTAAAAGTTAGCCTTTCAGTTTTGGAAGTTTTTGGCTTTTAGAAATCTTTCGGGTTTTGGAGATTAGGAAGCTGCCTTTTCCTTTTCTTGCTTGGTGTTACCCGATTCCCCTTACTTGGTTGTGGAACAAGATGGACAGTTTATTTTGTTCCTTTCAAGATCAAATTGGCTGCTACAACAGTTTGTTTTTTTTTTTCTTTAATACAGCCAAAAGATGAACTATGGGTTCGGCTCAAACACACAAATTTCCAGGTTTGGTTGCAGTTTTGGTGCGGCCTGTTTTGGCGATTTTTAATGTTTGGGCAGGTTGTGATTCTTGGTTCCCAACAATTAGAGTTCAAAGATTAGGTATGTTTCAATGTCATGCGCAAGAAAGTTTCAAGAATTCAAGATCAAACCACAATTTCCAGCAAATAACTTCAAGAATATCAAGGCTAATTTCCAGATTTCAAGAATATCCAGAATCCCTTCAAGATCTTCGTGAAACCAGCAAATTTGATGCAAGAATTTCAAGAACAAGGTACCAATACTTTCCTAGATGATAAGCAACTCAAGAAAAATGACATAAACAGATTTGGAAACAACTAAAACTCAACAAGGAAGAACGAACAGATTTTTGGAAACTACCAAAACTCAGCACGAAAGAATCAACAGATTTCTTCTTCTTCTCTTTTTGATTTTTTTTTTTAAACCCAAACGATGTAACTAACAAACAAATAGCATACGAATAACACAAATAATTCCCAGAATTTCCAGAAATTAGAAACGGCACAAGAAAGACACAAAAACACTGACGGGCAGAATTTTTTTTTTTGCAAAGAATAAGACTAGTGACTGAAAATTTTTTTTTCTAACGAGATAGATACAAAAGACGCGAAAAGAGGGATAAAAAAAATGATGTTACTAACAAGCTAGCTCTGATGCCAGCTGATACGAATCTCGTTGGAGAGAAGATTCGCGACCCAAGATCACTTGTTGGATTTGACTTCGAACGCAAGAACGGTAGCAGCGGAAACCCTACGACCCCTCTAATCCCCGTGACTACGAACTTGTTGATATTATCTCAACCCGTAACCAAACGAATTAGTGAATCTCAGGCAAGTGTAGAAGGCGCCACAATTCAAGTGCGATTCTTGAATTGATAAGCCGAACAAGAACACTAGACACTAGAGTATAACTCTAAATTGTTCAAGGTTTGCTCGAAAGCTATGGAGAAGACTCTCTCAATATTTTTATCATAAAAGTGTCTACCTTACATTATCAAAGCTTGGCTATGTATAGCCTTACAAAGAAGCAAACCCAATCTAAGTTGGAAACAATGCAAGTTTCCTTATTCGATTTGACAACTAAACTAATGACTCGCTAATCATAGCTAGGGCTAAATAATGGACAGCTTATAATTGACCCAATGAAGGCTTTAAGCTGGCCCAACATAACCCAATAAAAGCTAATTAACCAACTTAAATAATAGTGAGCCTAGACTCTATAAATCAGATCCAACTCAACATGAGGTCTTGGACCGAACTTATTCCTACCAAATAAAATAGAAATCTGAAAAATAAACTACTAAACTATTACTAAAAGATTCATTCTCTTGCAGCCCGAAACATAGCCTATAAGCGGCCCATATTTCGTATCAGAAAGAATGGTTTAACCCATGACTGAAGGGGGTACTAGGGACACCATGTCTGAACCAAACCCTGAACCTAAGGCTGATCCTAATGTCCAAATAGTTGCTGCTATGCTGGAAATGACTGACTTATTAGCCCACGTAGTGCAGCACCAGGGCCAACAGCCTATCCAGCAACCTGGGAACCCTGGCAATCCAGTAGAGGGTGAAGATCGGCCCCTCGAGAGATTTTAAAAGTTCTCTCCACCAAAATTTCTAGGAGGGCCAGATTTAGACGTGGCCGAAAGGTGGTTGGAGAAAATGATAGACATTTTTACCGCCCTACACTATTCAGAGGAAAGACAGATTACTTTCACTGTCTTCCAGTTGGAAGGGGCCGCCCGTTCTTGGTGGAACGTGATATGAATGAAGTGGGACCGGGAGCAAATACCAAGAACATTGGTGAACTTTATGAGGGACTTCAATGCGAAATGCTTTTCACCTTATTCCAGGAAAAGAAGGAGGACGAGTTCATTAGGCTCCGTCAGGGGACTCAAACGGTGGCTGAGTACGAGAGCCAGTTTACTCGATTATCCAAGTTCGCCCCTGAACTCATTCTGACAGAGCAAAGGAGGGTTCGGCGTTTTATTCAGGGGCTAAATGTGGAAATTCAAAAGGATCTGGCGGTAGTCCAGATCAATACCTTTAGTGAAGCTGTGGAGAAAGCTTTGCGAGTTGAAAATGCAAGGCTTCAAGTGAGGAACTTTCAGGTGAAAAAACGGGGATTTGTTGCGAGTAGTTTGACTCAAGGGGATAAAAGTACCCCTTCCAAGTTTGGAAGGGGAGCCGGAGGAGAAAGGCTACCGGGAATGGCACGAGGGACTCCATTAAGAGGTGGTCAAAATGGACGGGGCTAACAGAGAAGTGCTTCACAGGGAAGTTCGGCCTCGGTTTCTCGTGGACCTTGTGGATTTTGTGGAAAACCAAACCACACCAAGGACAACTGTTGGAGGAAGGAAAGAAAATGCTTACACTGTGAGATTGCGGAGCATCAAATAGCCAACTGTCCGGTATTACCTCGGGAGGCGAGAGTAACCACCCAATCATCGAAGGCCAACTCAAGGCAGTCCAAGGTGGAAGGGACAAAGCCGAAGGTTCCAGCTCGGATATACTCCCTTGAGCAACATCAAGTCCCTGATTCCTCTGGCGTCGTGGAAGGTACGATCCCTATTTTTCACATCTAGCAAGAATTTTGATAAACCCCGGTGCTACCCATTCCTTTGTTAACCCCGATTTTATGTGCGGAATTGATATAAAACCTGTTAGCTTGCCTTATGACTTGGAAATTAGTACTCCTACGAGGGATCAACGTTTGATTACTGGTATGATGTATGCTAATTGTAAAATTTGGGTAGGAGAGAGGAAGCTTTTAGGGAACCTTATAAGCTTAGCTATCAAGTGGTATGACGTTATATTGGGTATGGACTGGTTAGCTAAATATGATGCACAACTTGACTGTAAGTGAAAAGTAGTGGAATTTCGTATACCGGGGGAGGCGATTTGAAGGCTAGATGTAAGGGGTAGTTTAGCTTCATCTGCATTGATTTCGGGTATTCGGGCTAGGAAACTACTGAATAAAGGGGCACAAGGGTTCCTAGCTTTTCTTATAACACCCCCACCGATAGGTCGAAGGTAGAAGACGTATCGGTAGTGAGTGAATATCTGGATATATTTCCTGATGAATTAATAACTTTACCTCCAGAGAGAGAGATAGAGTTTAAGATTGACCTATTACCGGGAATGTCACCTATCTTTAAGACCCCCTATCGAATGGCACCTGCTGAACTCAAGGAGTTGAAATTGCAGTTGCAAGACCTGTTAGAGCGTGGGTTTATTCGTGAGAGTGGATCTCCTTGGAGGGCACCAGTGCTATTTGTTAAGAAGAAGGATGGAACGTTGAGATTGTGTATCGACTACCGGGGATTAAACAATATGACCATTAAGAATAAATACCCACTACCTCATATCGATGAGCTGTTTGACCAGTTGCAAGGTGCAGTGGTCTTTTCAAAGTTAGATCTTCGACAGGGGTATTATCAGTTGCTAATCAAGAAGGAAGATGTACCAAAGACTGCCTTTAATTCTAGATATGGCATTTTGAGTTTGCGGCCATGCCCTTTGGATTGACCAATGCCCCTGCCGCCTTTATGGATTTGATGCATGGGGTTTTCAAACCCTACCTGAACCGATTTGTTGTAGTGTTTATTGATGACATTTTGGTCTATTCAAAAACCCGTGAGGAACATGAGTAGCATTTGAAGTTAGTTTTACAAACCTTAAGAGATCACCAACTATATGCTAAATTTAGTAAATGTAAATTTTGGCTGGAGAAAATTTCTTTCTTGGGACATGTAATTTCGAAAGAGGGTATCGCTGTGGATCCTACGAAGGTAGAGGCAGTGACTGAGTGGAAGAGATCTGAAAGTCCCACCGAGATTCGAAGTTTCTTAGGGTTGGCAGATTACTACCGTCGGTTTATTTAGGATTTCTTAACCGATTTAATAAAGAAAAATGGCGGTTTTTTGTGGAATGCTAAGTGTGAGGAAAGTTTTCAAGAGTTGAAGCGAAGGTTAACCATGACTCCTATTCTAGCCATGCCTAATGGTAAGGATAGTTTCACTGTCTATACTGATGCTTCGAGAGAATGATTGGGGTGTGTGTTGATACAAAACAAGAACATGATTGCTTTTGCCTCTAGGAAATTGAAAACTCATGAACAAAACTATCCCACCCATGACTTGGAGCTAGCTACAGTGGTCTTTGCTCTGAAAAAATGGAGGCACTATCTATACGGGGTTACCTTTGAGGTTTGTTCAGACCGTAAGAGTCTTAAGTACCTCTTTTCCCAAAAGGAGTTGAATATGAGGCAACGCCGGTGGATGGAACTCTTAGAAGATTATAACTGCATGATCAACCACCACCCAAGTAAGGCTAATATAGTAGCTGACGCCCTAAGTCGAAAGGCTCAAGTAACGGGGTTGATGGTCAAGGAGTGGGAGATGTTAGGAGCAATTAGTGAGTGGAACCCTAGATTGGGACGTCAAAAAGTAACTTTTGGAAATATCCGGGTGACATTCACTATATTAGACAGAATCAAAGAGGCCCAAACTAAGGATCTAATGTTGCAAAAGTGGAGGGATAAGATGGAAAAAGGAGAATTGCCTGATTTCAGTATAAGTCCTGAAGTAATTTTGAAGTATCGGAATCGGGTAGTGGTGCCTAATGATGAAAACTTGAAAAGGGAGATTCTAGATGAACCCATCGATCGAAATACACGATCCATCCTGGTAGTAATAAGATGTATCAGGACTTGTGACGGTTATACTGGTGGGATAAGATGAAGAGGGAGATTGCTTAATATATACAAACCTGTCTGGTTTGCCAGCAAGTCAAAGCTGAACGCCAAAAACCCTCTGGACTGTTACAATCTCTTGAAATACCTGAATGGAAGTGGGAAAATATTACGATGGATTTTGTCTCTGGATTACCAAAGACTCAGAAAGGACATGATGCCATTTGGGTGATCGTTGATCGGTTAACCAAATCAGCCCATTTTTTACCTATAAATATGAAGTATTCCATGGACAAGTTGGCTCGGTTGTACATGGATGAAATTGTGAGATTACATGGGGTCCCAGTGAGTATAGTTTCAGATCGAGATCCTCGTTTTGTATCGAGATTTTGGCAAAAGTTTCAGGAGATCTTGGGGACCAAACTCAACCTTAGTACCACTTATCACCCCTAGACGGATGGACAGTCGGAGCGAACAATTCAAACCCTCGAGGATATGTTACGGACTTGTATTCTGGACTTTGGGGGTAATTGGGGCCAACATATGACTTTAGTAGAGTTTGCCTATAATAATAGTTACCATTCGTCCATTCAAATGGCACCGTATAAAGCCCTCTACGGACGGAAGTGTCGTTCGCCCATTTATTGGGATGAAGTAGGGGAAAAAAAGGTTCTAGATCCAACAATCATTCCCTGGATGGAGGATGCACAAGAAAAGGTTAAGTTGATCTGTCAAAGACTCCAAACAGTTCAAAGCCGACAAAAGAGCTACGGGGACAACCGAAGGAAAGACTTGGAGTTTGAAGTTGGAGACCGTCTTTTTCTTAAGATCACGCCACTACGAAGTGTCACTATGGGTAGAAGAAAGAAACTTCAACCACGGTTCGTAAGACCTTATACGATTCTTCAACGAGTTAGGAAAGTAGCGTATCAACTCAAGTTGCCGCCAAGTTTATCTCGAATTCATGATGTCTTCCATGTCTCGATGCTTAAAAAGTACTATCCTGATCCAACTCACATTGTACAATCGGAGGAGATTGAGATAGATGAAGCACTCACCTATGAAGAGAGACCTGTGCGATTACTCGATCGAATGATTAAGGAACTGAGGAATAAACAAATCCCATTGGTGAAGATTTTGTGGAGGAATCATGGAATAAAAGAGGCAACTTGGGAGGTGGAGGAGGAGATGCAAAAGAGATACCCTAAGCTGTTTAGTAACCCAGGTGAGCAATTTTGAGGACAAAATTCTTTAAGGGGGAGAGAGTGTGAGAACCCGAAAAAAAAATTCTTTATTTTAGGCATTATTTTATTCCTTTGCACACGTTTTCTATATTTTCTTTATTATATTAATTTTATAGATATTTTTATAAGTAAATATAGTTTTTAAATCATTTTTCTAACATAAGTTAGTTTATGAGAAATTAGAAGTGTATATTGGACGTGGGACCCGCTAGTGCGTTAAGTGAGAGAAATTCGGCCAATTAGGTTAAGTTTTGCCCAAAGGAATTAAATTACTAGGTGTTAGGAGATAATTAGAGATTACCTAGATGGATTAACCATGGGAAGACAAGAAGATAACTTTAAGCATAAAAAGGTGCCAAGTGTCACCTTCCTATTCAAAGTTGGACTTGCCTAACTTTCTTACCTTTACTAAACCTTCAATTTTGACCCAAAAATCATCTTTATTTCCAACCTCTTGGCCGAACCTCTTAAGGAGAGAAAAGAAGAGAAAGCTTCAACTACTTCTTCCATTTCTTGCAGAAATCTTGTGATTCAACCACCAAAACTTGACATCACTCCATAAAAATCCTTTGCTAGGTAGGATTAAAGAAGGTGGTGGAGTTGTTTTGGAAGAGGGAACCCTAAGCTACTACCGTTTTTTAGGTGTCAAGGTATGTGGTGTAGAAACTCATTGTTTGTTCCTAATAATGGTAAATTAATGACCTATGGTGGCTAAATAGGTTGTTTTATGGAAGATTTCATGGATTAAATTGGAGTTAGCTAAATTTCTGATTTTTTGGAGATTTTTCTGTTTTCATATGATGGTTATGGTTGGCTTTGGAATGATAGCTTTAAATTGTGTAAAATAGAGCTTTTGTGCATTAATTGAGGTTATTTGCAGAAAATTTCAGCTTGTGCGGAAAATTTCAGATTTAGGGCTTCTAATTAGGGCTTTACTATGGTTGGTTGTTGAGCTTCTAATTGGCTATGATTGAGGGGTATTGTAACCCTACTGAAGCGTGTTGAATGGCCTATGAATTGTTTGTGTGCTTGTGGTTGTTGTGGATGAAGTTTGGTGGTTGTTTGTAGGATGGAAAAGTATGAAATTTAAGGGAAAATGCTGTCCAAATGTTGATGGTATTGGATTCTTGTGAGTTTAGGCTGAGGTTGGATAGAAATGAAAGGTTTTGGGGTTTGTTTCTAATTTTAGCCTAAATGTTATGTATTTTCCATTTTCAAGCTATATCTGGTTTTGCCTTAATAGTTCATTTCAGAGGTATTCAACTAGTGTTCGAGTCTCAATTGTACTTTCTTGATTGTTATAAGGCGTGCCGGTGATCCGAGACTTACGTCGGGCGAAAACTTGTGAAATTGCTTTATTTGACTTGGTGAGTGTACTACTCACATGATTGTTATTCCGTGGCTTTATTGTACTTGAAATCTGTGATTGGACTACTTGTGATTACTGTTTACGCTAGATGAGACGAAGGTGTACTCTATGGCTTATTTGACTATTCACTGTATCACTTGGAATTCTCTTGATTGTACTTGATTTGGTGTCGTTTGGACGTGTATCCAACGACCTTTACTATTAACTCTGAGCTCAACCTCACTGGTAGTCAATGGACTCGAGCCAGTAAGGGCTTGGTCGAGGGAAATTGACAAGCCATGGGGATTGTTTTTGGCATCTTTGGGTATAAGACTCTTGATCCCGGTATACTCGAGTATTACCATTTCTATTCTGATTGGTGTTCGGACCCGGTAAGAGGTATGTGTGGTGGACGAAAATCAGAGTAAAGTGGGTCTACGATAATGGTTACTCTTAAGCGTTGAAGGAGAGTCAACGAGGTGAGATCAAGTACGGCAAAAGAGGAAGAAGGCTCTTGAGAGCCGTTCGTATCCTTTTACTCTCTAAATGATGTATGATGGTTGTTCATGCTTATTTGATGAATGTATTTGACATAAGTAGCACTGTATTTTGGTGATCCTTGAATGCTTGAGTGATGGTACCTCATTGGGCGAAAACTTACCCCGTTACCTTTGTTTTCCTTACAGGGAACCATCTTTTGGACCAATGTTCATTTTGAAGAATGAATTGAGCTCGTATAAATACTCTTTTGTATAGCTCCTCGGGAGTTGGAAAACCCTACATGCACCTTGATCCAAATATTTCCCTTTTGATTTGTAAATTACAAACATATGCGTATAAAACTGTTTAATCATGTTCATGTATTATATTTGGTTTGGAAATGTTCATTCTCTAGAGTTATATAACGTTATCTGTATTCGATTGCGTTCTGGCTGGATTGTGAAGTGGCAGTCACTATTCACTTTCAGTTTCGATTTTTGTTTTACCATTTGGTGATTGTTGAATCATTTAGGAGCACTAATATATATATTTCCGAACGTTATTACTGTCTTAGTAGTCCTGGCGAGAGTTGGGCAGGCAGTTCGCTAACCCCTTTGGTACGCCTTTAGGGGAAGGTGGGGCTGTCACACTCGGGCTCGATAAGGGGTATGTTTGGTGGACGAAAATTGATCTAAAGTGGTGATCTACGGATATTATAGTTTCGTGGTTGACGGAGAGTCAACAGACCTTGATCAAGCTGCGGTGGAACTTGCTCCTGAGAGCAATCTATATCCTTTGCCATGAATGTGTTCTTTACTGTACACTTTTGCGTGATCTATCTGGCTACTTGCTTAACTATATACTGGGTCATGATCTATTTGAGTTTGACTTGTTTCTTGATATCTGGGTATGATATCTTGACTATTATTTTACCTGCTTGGTTACTTGGAACCTCACTGGACTTCTAACTCATTCCATGAAATTTATTTTCCTTACAGGAGTAAGAACATGAGAATAGAAGTGGAGAAGACATAGACTTTGTCTAGGTTTTGTTAGCTGCTCGCGTGAGCACTTCATAGATGTCTAGTCGGCTTGTTTGGTTTGATTTTTGACAAATTTGACTCTTTGGTTGTATTATAGATTGTGCGGACATTGGAGGTCCATGAGTGTATATATATTGATGGTTGTAATTAATATTGCTTTTATTATTGAGGTTTTATTCGAATTTCATAATGCGTGTTTGAGTCCTGGTGAGAGTTAGGCAGGCGGTCCGCCAAACCCTTGGGTACGCTTTAGGAGGAGGTGGAGCTGTCACACCTAGACTATAAAAGTACTAGTATTTTAACTAAATATGCTAGATATGCCTTAGTAGTAGAGCTGGCAATTTGTCCCAAGTCCCAATGGGCTACCCATGCCCAAAGGAACTTTGGGCGGGATGGGTATTATAATTTGGTATTGGGTTTAAGTTGGGACACATCCCAACTATACCCATTAATGAATGGGAAAGGATGGGAAATACTTGGGTACCCATTGGGCTCAAATGGCAAGGGCTCCGTTTGGATTAGCTGTTTTTGGTAGGTGTTTTTGAAATATTTTATTGTAGCCGTGTATATGAAAAATTTTTACTATAAAATTTTTTTGAAATATTTGATATACTAATATGGATGGGATGTTTCTTGAGTTATTGTATATTACTGTAACATTGTATTTGAAAAACTTATTTTTTGAAAAAATAGTCAATCCAAACGGAGTCTTAGATTCAAAAATTATCTTTAACAATTTTTATAGTCATACCAGCGAATATAATCTAGTAGTCTTCTTAGTCATTATCCACAAGAATTTCCAGCATTTCAGTTAGTTTAGACCTGTCATCCTTGGACAATGATGAGGATAAATATTCAACATCCTAAGGACCTTGGCCATCTTGATATATGTTGGAATATGGCTGTATATCTATCTTTTCCTTTATTTGTTAATCCAATTTTTGGTGGGAATCTTGAGTATAAAGCACTTGCATGTTTATTTAATAAAACTAAAAGAAATTTAATAAATCAAAAATATTAAAATTATATAAAAAAATAAAAAATGAATTAAAGGAAAAAAAATATGTAGAAAATGAATTTGGGTATTGGGCGGGATGAATCTAAACCCATCCCAAAATGATCCCGCCCAAGTTAGTCCCAAAACACATATGGGTAAGGTTGGACCCAAACCCATATGACTCGGTTCCATCTCAAATCCAAGCAAATCCCGCCCATCCCGCCCATTTTGCCACCTCTACTTAGTAGGTTTACAGGACTTAAATGGATACCAGAAAACTAAAAATAACTTGAAAGTTATGAAGATTGCCAAATATTGGAAATCTGTCTTGACGAGTAACAGTCCAATGGTTTTTCGCAGATTCTCCACCGGATTCGTCCCCTGATTTAGTAACCCCAACCGGTTTCTCTGCAGATTCTCCAGCAGTTTAGCGACAGAATGTCTACTTCTTCAACATAACTTACATTAATGACTTGAATAAGCATGTGAAGTATTGTTTCATCATGCTTAGGATCTTGAATGCCTCTTCGATTACCAACCTAAGCTTGTATGTCATGAACTAACACTTGAAATGACTCTCTAAACTTCTTAGCACAAGCTCTTGTCATCAGACCGTTTGGAACAAATTGCGTATCACTCAAACTCAAACTCGAGCCTTTCGACCCTTGAGGCATTTGAGTTTGATCAGCCATGGATTCGTCAGCAGTATAGGGATAATAGGTGTCGATCCCATAGGGATTTAAAAATTGGCAATCACTTGAGTTTAGTTACTGGCTTTATTATCTAGACAATCAAAGTTTGAAGGAGATAAAAATAAAGAAAGTTAATTAGGTGGTACAACTAGCCATAAAAGTTAGAAGTTAGTTAGGCAGTACAACTGACCATATAGCAAAAGCAATAAAATTACAGCCGGCCATTAGGTGGTAAAACCAACCATCTAGGCGATATGATTAGAATCCCTTACTATGTCAAGATTAAAAGTTAGTTAAGGTGATTATACTTATGCTTCCATGAACTGTTAAGGAATAACTTCCAAATGGATGTCCTTGCTTTCACCAATGGACATTCTTAAGAGAAACTACTTTGGCAAGAGAAACCACTTTGACTAATTCCTCTAGAAATTGCTTTCACCAATTTCTTTAACTTCTTGAATCATCCTTCACCTACGTTCATAGAGAAAAGGTAAGAAACAAATTAAATAAGTTCAATGAAATTATTGTATGAATTCAACTAACCATTATTCACTACTTTCATGAGAATAAGGCTAATGTTTAGGAATTTAGATCTATCGATGCAATTTTCATTGCTCAGTACTTATCAAATCATGCATAGTTGATGGCCAAACAACTATAAAGCATAAGCACAATTTCTCAAACTAACAAATCATGAAAAAGCATAATCATCCCCTAACTACTTCCAATCAAAACTATAACAAGTTCATCTTCACCCTAGGATATGAAAAAACTTAGATATCATATTAAGAACACCTAAATATGAAACAAAACTTGTAACAAAACATGGCAAATGAGAACAAGAGACAAAGTTTGGAAAGAAAAATTCTTATTCAATGTCTTGACATTTGAATCCTTGAATTCCTTCATAAGTTGATCTCTCGAGTAAATTTGATATAAGAGTGTTTTCACCTCCCTCTCAAAACTTTTTAAACTAAGAAAGAAACTTACCATATGAAAATAGAGCTAAATCTAGATCCATATCTACTTCTACTCTACTCTACGAGGTGTTTCAAGACACCACAAAGTATTACATGAACCTCAAATGAAGGAGATACAAGGGATATTTATAGATGTTTTTGGATGAAAAGATGTTCTTATAATGCAGTCACAAAGTTATTTTCCACTTCTCCAACTCAAATTTAGCTAGTTCCATTTGGAATTATTGCAGATAAATTAGTCAAAAGGATGGTATAAACAGACAAATTGGTCAAAAGGTCGCGGATCCACCTCACAGATCTTCTTTGTCTTCAGTTATGCACATTTAGCTCAAAACTCAACTTTGTTCTATTTTTTGTCCCAATTCAACTACAATTTTCTTGATGATGAAAGTCGAATTAGCTCTTTTACAAAACATGAAAGTTGTTGTAGCTTTTTAAGTTAGTTTTCCAATGCATTAAGATGATTCTCATTTGGATCTCTGTAGGCTAATAAATAACCAAAATACCCTTGACTGGTCGATACTCTATTTCATGTTTTGATAAAAAAATTTTCTACTATATTTTGACTTTTTTTACTAGGAATATTTTCATAAGCATTGTAGAGTTATGTCTTAACTTCAAAATGGTTTAAGAATCACCTCAACTTGATACTTGTAACTCGAGATACAACCAAAATACCAAGATATATCAAAGCTATCAAACACTTTTTTACTTTAATATCTTCATATGCTACCAAAACCTACAAAGCAACATAAATTTGCATATTAACCCATCCTTTTGCATGTTTTGGTTAAATAATACTACTTGTATGAAATGTAACTTGTAAAAGAACTCAATTCTTCCATTTTAACTTAAAACACACCAAAAACTTAACCTAAAACCTAATTAAAAATAGGTAAAATAAAGACTAATCCCCCACACTTGAACTGTTGCTTGTCCTCAAGTAATTAAGAATTACTATGAGAATCCGTAATTTTTCCCATTTTCTAGGATTTTTCTCGTTAATGGCATGTTTTCTGCATTTTCTTTATTAGAAAATTTTTTTTCCCGATAATTTTTATGAGTAAATATAGTTTTTAGATGATTTTTCTAGTATCGGTTAGATTTTGAGAAATTAAGAGCGTATACCAGACGTGGGACCCACTAGGGCGAAAAGTTCGGAAAAATGCAGCCAGTTAGATTAAGTTTTGGATACTGGATTTAATTTATCGGGTGTCAAGAGATAATTAGAGGTTATCAAGTGGATTGGTGTGAGAGGAACAAAAAGATAGAGATGCATTAAATAGGGTGACAAGTGTCACCATAAGATTAATTCTTAAGTTTGACTACTATTCATAACTTTGCCATTTGTTTAAAACAACTCAAAAATTGACCAAAAATCCCTCAAATTTGCAAGCTTGAAGCCGGCTCTCTTCCTTGAAGAAAGAAAGGAAAACTCTCCAAATTCCTAGCTCTACTCTTGCTCAAATCCAATAACTCACCATTTAATCATGCTTTTGTTCCATAGAAACCCTTAAGTGAGTGATTGTGAGGTGTTTAGTGGAGTTGTTTGGAAGGCTAAGGGGATTAGTTGCTCCTTCTCTTGTATTACTAAGGTGAGTAGTGAAGGAACCCCTCTCCTCCATCTAATGATGTTTAATTCACGAATTGTGGTAGCCTAAGAGGGAATTTTGTGGATTATATCATGATTTTGGTTGCATTTGGTAAAGTTTTATAATTACTGATGATTTTTCTGATTTAATATGATTCATCTATTGTGGCTTGGTATGAAGAGGGGAAATAATCTAGAATGAAGCTAGAAGGTGTATATGGTGGTTAATTGTAAGAAATTTCTGCTTTGGAAAGAAATTTGGAAAGTTAGGGTTTCATTATTTACATTCTGCCCGGAACAGTATCTAGAGGCCGAATTAGCCTTGGGTTAAAACATGAAAGTTGTAGGGAATACTATTTTAGAGATTCCTACAAAATTTCAGGTCAATCGGAGCAACGTAGCTTGTGAAAAGACTGAATTACCCCTGCTGCCCTGTTTCTACCCGAATTTGATAATTGCATTGGTGATTGGTTAATTTGAGTGGGAATGCTTCTGTTTTGGTTGTTAAGGTCTTCTGAGGAAATGTAGCCTGATGTCTTAGCTTTTGGGTGGATTTGGAATCACCTGATTTGGACTTAGGTAGCCTGACTTATGATGTTTGAACCAGAATGCGGTTTGTGAACCTATTTTTGCGGTTCTGGTGTAGAATATTACATTTTTGACCTGGTTACACTCAAAACTGGACAGAGTAGCCTTCTGTAACTTTGTATCCCTATCTCTTAGCTTCGAAATGGTGTATTGTACACCTCCATCCGATAATCGTAGTGCCAATGGTGCCAAAACCGTAAAATGATGTCAAAAACTGTTTTTTTGGGTTAAAGCGTAATTCCATTTCCGGATTTTTCTGGTTTACTCTAGTGCTTATACATTCTTATGGAACCCTATTTGGTGGTATTTGGAATTGGTTTATGACCGGTAATCGAGTCTTATTGTGCTTATTTGAATGTTTTAGGACGTGACGGTGGTCCAAGACGCTCTTTGGGCGGTGGTTTATGAAATATCATTTGCTTGCTTGGTGTGTGTACCACTCACTTGTTGTTTACAATGTGGCTTTGGTATATGTGAACTTGATGCCTTGAAGGCTTATTTGCTCCGTTCAACTTAATTAAGTAAGGGTGTACTTGATCGCCCTCACCCATTTGGTATCTCATATGACTGTCTACTATTTTACTGTAATGATTGAATGATACATGAAATACTGAACTGGTTCATGAATTTGGTGTCGCTTGGACGAGTATCCAACGACCATTACTGATACGACTGAGCTCAACCCCATTGGTAGTCAATTGGATCGAGCCGGCAAGGGCTTGGTTGTGAAAATTGACGAGCCATGGGGACTGTTAGATGGAATCTTGTAGTAGTGAGACTCTTGATTCCGGTATACTCGAGTATTACCAAATTGCTACTGTTTGGAGTTCGGGCCCGATAGGGGTATGTTGGGTGGAAGGAATGGAAGTAAAGTGGAGCCTACGGTTGGTTACTCTTAAACATTGACGGAGGGTCAATGAGGTTTGATCAAGAATGCAAACGAGGAAAATGGCTCTTGAGAGCCACCCGTATCCTTTTATTACCACTATTGATGTGCGGCTTTGCTTACTTTTGATGAATTGGAATGAAAAGCTTTATGCTTAAGGTGAACTTTGCTGCTTGAGTGGTATTATCTCTCTGGACGTAAGCTCACTCTATTCTCTTTTGTTTTCCTTACAGGAAAATAAATACTTTTGGACTGGATTTGATAGTTGGTTGCCGAATTGAGCTAGATGGACATATCTTTTGTATAGCTCCTTGATTGAAACCCTAAATGTGCTTTTAGGTCCGTTTCTCTTTTGATTTGGCAAACCGTACATGTATAACCCTATGGGA
This sequence comes from Coffea arabica, assembly GCF_036785885.1. Classification (NCBI taxonomy): domain Eukaryota; kingdom Viridiplantae; phylum Streptophyta; class Magnoliopsida; order Gentianales; family Rubiaceae; genus Coffea; species Coffea arabica. The sequence goes on along the minus strand of NC_092320.1, from coordinate 42,943,617 downwards.
TAATTTTGTATGCCATTTTGGAATGTAAATGTTGAATTTCAAGATGTGTATGTTTGCGTGATGTTTGGCCGGATTTTGGCGTGGCCAGTACTATTCATGACCGGCTCCAATTTTTATTTTTTTATTATTATTTTGTGATTTTGACTCATTTACGCGCATTAGTATGTTCCGGAACGTATTAGATCGATGTGAACCAAACCGTTAGTCCTGGCGAGAGCTGGGCAGGCAGTCCGCTAACCCCTTTGGTTCGCCTTAGGGGAAGGTGGGGCTGTCACAGGTGGTATCAGAGCTTAGGTTTGAATTGGCCTGGGCGTGTTAGAAATGATTGATTTGAGGATTATTTTGATTACGTCCTTTAAGATTATATTACTTATTTCTTCTTTTGGTGTAGGATGGACGGTCATGGTGAGCCTAGTAGTCCCCCTGCTGGAGAGCTACCCCGTGGGGTGCTTCCGGTGATTCCGTACAAGATCCGGCCCAGAAGGGCTGTTGTGCGTTGGAACCCGGCTAACTGCCTCCGACGTTGCGAGTGTCGACACACGTACGCTTATCCTAACGCTTTGGTGTTGGCCGTGGCCGAGGAACGGAAAGAGTTGGCCGCGGATAATACTAGACTTGAGGCCGAGGTAACCCAGCTTAGGGCGGCCAATGAGAAAAACAAGCCGAGCGCATTAAGGGGTTGGAGTATGACGTGCTTGAGTAGAGGATAGGGTTGATGACCTCTGCACTCAACTTAGGGAAGTTCGTGAGCGTGAGACTAAGCGAGCTCGAAAGGTTAAGGTTCAAGCCGCATCGATCCTGAACCTCTGCGCGGACGTGGTCGAGGGCGTGAGTGACGAGGACTCGTGTGCGGGACCCGAGGCTGGGATTGGATCCACCCCGCCAGGTGGGTCTACTAGCCCATCGACGGACTAGGTCTCGACTCCTAGGTTTTTGGGATAGTTTTGTTTCTTGTATATAGGGATAGGGAAAGAGCCTAAGCTAGCCGTTTGGTATGTTTGGTTTAGCTACGTGTATATTCTTTTGATGAGGCCATTTTCCCATGTGGATTGTCTATGCTTGTACTTGACTTGACTGACTGTGAATATGTGACTGTTTGATGTGATATATATATATGTGAAAACCTTTTGAGTGCTTACTTACCATGCTCTTTATTGTATAGTTACTTTTGCCTAGCTTGATCTAGACCAATGGAAGGGACACGTAGTGGACGGGGACGTGGGCGCGGTAATAGGCAACCTACGTTAGACCGAGGTGCTGGGGAAACCTCCTCTGGACCTAATCCTGAACCGCAAGTGAACCCTAACGTGCAAATAGCTGCCGCTATGCAGCAAATGACCAACCTGCTGGCACAAGTGGTGCAGCAACAGGGTCCAAACCCAAATCCTAATCCTGGAAACCCTAGCAACCACATCGAGAGCGAAGACAGAGCTCTCGAGCGATTTCAAAAGTTTGCTCCACCTAAGTTTATTGGGGTCCAGACCCGGATGTCGCCGAAAGGTGGCTCGAGAAGATGGTCGATATTTTTGCAGCCTTGCACTACACTGAAGAACGGCAGGTGACTTTTGCCGTTTTCCAGATGGAAGGGGCGGCCCGTTCCTGGTGGAATGTAATACGGTAAAAATCGGAACGGGAACAAACGCCCAGGACTTGGGTGAATTTTATAAGGGAATTCAACGTGAAATTTTTCCCTCCTCTAGTTCATGAGAGAAAGGAAGACGAGTTCATCCGATTCCGCCAAGGGGCTCAATCGGTGGCGGAATACGAGAGTCAATTCACCCGCCTGTCCAATTTTGCTCCTGAGCTGATCATGACCGAGCAGTGGAAGATCAGGCAATTTATCCAGGGCTTGAATGTTGAAATTCAGAAAGACCTCGCAGTGGTTCAAATCAATGCTTTTAGCGAGATCGTGAAGAAGGCCCAACGGGTGAAGAGTGCGAGGTTACAAGTCCGGAACTTCCAGGCAAAGAAGCGAGGTTTTCCTGGGAGTAGTTCAGGACAGGGTGAGAAGAGTACCCCCTCCAAGTTTGGACGAGAAATGGGAGGTGGACGACAGTCGGGTTCAGGCAGAGGGACTCCGTCTAGGGGTGACCAAGCTGGGCGAGGCCAAAGAGGAAATTTTCAAGGAGGCTCAGCTTCAGCACCTCGCGGTCCCTGTGGGCATTGTGGGAAGCCAAACCACACAGAAGATAACTGCTGGAGGAAGGAGGGCAAATGTCTGCGATGTGGAAGCGCAGACCACCAGTTGGCCACTTGCCCGGTCCTAAAACGAGACGAAAAGGGGAGCCAACCACCGCCGAGGGCCAATGCTGGACCAGTTAAGGGAGATGGGTCCAAACCGAAGGTGCCAGCTCGAGTGTATTCATTAGAGCCCCAACAGGTCCCAGATTCCTCAAAGGTCGTAGAAGGTACGATTCCTATTTTTCACCGCTTTGCCAAAGTTTTAATTGATCCTGGTGCCACTCATTCCTTTGTTAACCCTGATTTCATGTGTGGCATCGATATAAAACCTGCTAGTTTACCATACGACCTCGAAGTTAGTACACCTACGGGGAATCAGCGTTTGATTACTAGTATGGTTTATAGGGATTGTGAAGTGTGGGTAGGAGAGAAGAGATTGTTAGGGGACTTGATAAGCTTGGTCATTAAGGGGTATGATGTGATCTTGGGTATGGACTGGCTAGCCAAGTATAATGCCCAACTGGATTGTAAAACGAAAGTGGTAGAATTCCACATCCCTGGTGAGGCAACCTTAAGGTTGGACATAAGGGGTAGGCTAGCCTCATCTGCTTTGATTTCGGGCATTAGGGCTAGAAAACTGCTAAGCAGAGGGGCGCAATGATTTTTGGCCTTTTTGATTAACAACCCTACGGATAAGTTAAAGGTGGAGGACGTGGCCATAGTAAAGGAATTTCCGGATGTTTTTCCTGATGAGTTAGTAGCCCTACCTCCGGAAAGAGAGATAGAATTCAAAATAAACCTGCTACCTGGAACCTCACCTATCTCTAAAACACCATACCGAATGGCCCCTGCAGAGCTCAAGGAGCTAAAGTTGCAATTGCAAGACCTTCTGGAGCGGGGATTCAGTCAAGAGAGTGAGTCTCCTTGGGGAGCTCCTGTCCTGTTTGTAAAGAAAAGGGACGTAACCTTGAGGATGTGTATCGACTACCGGGGCCTGAACAACGTCACGGTTAAGAATAAATATCCACTGCCCCACATTGATGAGTTGTTCGACCAGCTGCAAGGAGCAGTGGTCTTCTCAAAACTGGACCTCCGACAAGGGTACTACCAATTGTTGATTAGGAGGGAGGACATTCCGAAAACCGCTTTCAACTCGAGATATGGGCATTATGAGTTCACAGGTATGCCCTTCGGACTAACCAATGCTCCTGCCGCCTTCATGGATCTTATGCATAGGGTTTTTAAGCCCTATTTAGACCGATTTGTCATTGTTTTTATTGATGACATTTTGGTCTACTCCAAAACACGTGAGGAGCATGAGCAGCATTTGAGAGTGGTGTTGCAGACCCTAAGGGAGCATCAGTTGTACGCCAAGTTCAGTAAGTGCGAGTTTTGGCTGGAGAAAATCGCTTTTCTAGGGCACGTAATCTCCCAAGAAGGTATCTCGGTTGACCTGGCAAAAGTAGAGGCCGTGACCAATTGGAAGAGGCCAGAAAACCCCACAAAGATACATAGTTTTCTAGGGCTAGCTGGGTATTACCGATGTTTCATTAAAGACTTCTCCAAATTAGCAGGACCTTTAACTGACCTGACGAAGAAACATGGTCGGTTCGTATGGAATGACCGATGTGAGATGAGTTTTCAAGAACTAAAGAAAATGTTGACCATGGCTCCAGTGCTAGTCTTGCCAAACGGAGTGGACGGATTTACTGTGTATACGGACGCGTCACGAGAAGGCCTGGGTTGCGTGTTAATGCAGAACCGTAATGTGATCTCTTTTGCCTCTAGGAAGTTGAAACTTCACGAGCAAAATTACCCGACCCACGATCTGGAGCTAGCCGCCGTTGTTTTCGCGCTGAAAAAGTGGAGACACTACTTATATGGGATGACCTTTGAAGTTTATTTGGACCATAAAAGTCTTAGGTACCTCTTCTCCCAGAAGGAATTGAACATGAGGCAACGACGATGGATGGAATTTTTGGAGGATTACGACTATACAATCAACTACCATCCGGGAAAGGCAAACGTGGTAGCCGATGCCTTGAGTCGTAAGGTTCAAGGAGCAGGGTTGATGATCAAAGAGTGGGATTTATTAGAATCCGTATGTGAGTGGAAACCCTGTCTTGGGAGTCATAAGGTGAGTTTTGGCAATGTTAAAGTAACCTCCACTCTACTGGAACGCATAAAGGGGGCGCAAAAAGAAGATTTAATGGTAAGGAAGTGGGGAGAGAAAGTGGAGAAAGGAGAAACAATGGATTTCAATTTTAGTCCTGAGGGTATTTTGAAATACCGGAATCGGATAGTGGTGCCGAAGGAAGAAGTGTTGAAAACGGAGATTCTAGAGGAAGCTCATCGGTCTAAGTATACAATCCATCCGGGTAGTAGTAAGATGTATCAAGACCTGAAAGGAACCTATTGGTGGGACAATATGAAGAAGGAAATCGCTTTGTACGTGCAAAAATGTCTCGTTTGCCAACAGGTGAAAGCAGAGCATCAAAAACCATCGGGCTTGTTACAGCCCCTTGAGATACTCGAGTGGAAGTGGGAAAACATCACCATGGACTTCGTTTCAGGTTTGCCACGGACGCAAAGAGGACACGATGCCGTTTGGGTGATCGTCGATCGATTAACCAAATCGGCCCATTTCTTGCCAGTAAACATGAAGTACTCCATGGACAAGTTGGCCCAACTGTACATGGATGAGATCGTGAGGCTACATGGCGTTCCTGTGAGCATCATTTCCGATAGAGATCCCCGGTTCGTATCTCGGTTTTGGCAGAAGTTCCAAGAAACCCTAGGGACTAAACTCAACTTGAGCACGACTTATCACCCTCAGACGGATGGACAATCAGAGCGGACAATCCAGACTCTCGAGGATATGCTACGGACTTGCATTCTGGATTTTGGAGGCAATTGGGGTCAACACATGACCTTTGTAGAGTTTGCGTACAACAACAGCTACCATTCGTCGATTCAAATGGCTCCATACGAGACACTACATGGACGAAAATGCCGGTCTCCGATCTACTGGGATGAAGTTGGCGAGAGAAAGGCGCTAGATCCAGCAACTATTCCATGGATGGAAGAGGCGCGAGAAAAGGTAAAGTTGATACGGCAACGACTCCAAACAGCTCAAAGCCAACAAAAGAGTTATGCAGACAATCGAAGAAAAGACTTGGAGTTCGAAGTTGGAGACCATGTGTTTCTCAAGATTACATCCTTACGGAGCGTCACAGCAGGCAAAGGAAAGAAGCTCCAACTGAGGTTCATTGGACCCTACAAGATCCTCCAGAGGGTAGGAGCGGTAGCACATCGATTAGAACAGCCGTCCAGTCTCTCTTGAATTCACGACGTCTTCCACGTCTCGATACTCAAGAAGTACTATCCCGACCCATCCCATATCTTACAACCAGAGGAGATCGACGTAGACGAATCGCTTGCTTATGAAGAGAAACCTGTCCAAGTACTTGACCGGAAAGTCAAAGAGCTAAGAAACAAGCAGATTCCGTTGGTTAAGATACTGTGGAGAAACCATGGGGTAGAGGAAGCTACTTGGGAGATGGAAGAAGAGATGCAAAGGAAATACCCTGACCTTTTCGGGAGTTAAGGTGAGAAATTTCGAGGGCGAAATTCTTTTTTAAGGGGGAGAGAGTGTGAGAACCCGTAATTTTTCCCATTTTCTAGGGTTTTTCTCGTTAATGGCATGTTTTCTGCATTTTCTTTATTAGGAAAATTTTTTTCCCAATAATTTTTATGAGTAAATATAGTTTTTAGATGAATTTTCTAGTATCGGTTAGATTTTGAGAAATTAAGAGCGTATGCCGGACGTGGGACCCACTAGGGCGAAAAGTTCGGAAAAATGCGGCCAGTTACATTAAGTTTTGGATACTGGATTTAATTTATCGAATGTCAAGAGATAATTAGAGGTTACCAAGTGGATTGGTGTGAGAGGAACAAAAAGATAGAGATGCATTAATTAGGGTGACAAGTGTCACCACAAGATTAATTCTTAAGTTTGACTACTATTCATAACTTTACCATTTGTTTAAAACAACTCAAAAATTGACCAAAAATCCCTCAAATTTGCAAGCTTGAAGCCGGCTCTCTTCCTTAAAGAAAGAAAGGAAAACTCTCCAAATTCCTAGCTCTACTCTTGCTCAAATCCAATAACTCAACCATTTAATCATGCTTTTGTTCCATAGAAACCCTTAAGTGAGTGATTGTGAGGTGTTTAGTGGAGTTGTTTGGAAGGCTAAGGGGATTAGTTGCTCCTTCTCTTGTATTACTAAGGTGAGTAGTGAAGGAACCCCTCTCCTCCATCTAATGATGTTTAATTCATGAATTGTGGTAGCCTAAGAGGGAATTTTGTGGATTATATCTTGATTTTGGTTGCATTTGGTGAAGTTTTATAATTATTGATGATTTTTCTGATTTAATATGATTCATATGTTGTGCCTTGGTATGAAGAGGGGAAATGATCTAGAATGAAACTAGAATGTGTATATGGTGGTTAATTGCAAGAAATTTCTGCTTTGGAAAGAAATTTGGAAAGTTAGGGTTTCATTATTTACATTCTGCCCGGCACAGTACATCATAGTTAGATGCCAAATTGGCCTTGGGTTAAAACATGAAAGTTGTAGGGAATGATATTTTAGAGATGCCTACAAAATTTCAGGTCAATCGGAGCAACGTAGCTTGTGAAAAGACTGAATTACCCCTGCTGCCCTGTTTCTACCCGAATTTGATAATTGCGTCTGTGATTGGTTAATTTGAGTGAGAATGCTTCTGATTTGGTTGTTGAGGTCTTCTGAGGAAATGTATCCTGATGTCTTAGCTTTTGGATGGCTTTGGAATCACTTGATTTGGACTTAGGTAGCATGACTTATGATGTTTGAACCAGAATGCGGTTTGTGAACCTGTTTTTGCGGTTCTGGTGTAGTATATTGCATTTTTGACCTGGTTACACTCGAAACTGGACAGATTAGCCTTCTGTAACTTTGTAGCCCTATCTCTTAGCTTCGAAACAGTGTATCTTACACCTCAATCCGATAATCGTAGTGCCAATGGTGCCAAAACCGCAAAATGATGTCAAAAACTGTTTTTTTGGGTTGAAGCTTAATTCCATTTCCGGATTTTTCTGGTTTACTCTAGTGCTTATATATTCTTATGGAACTGTGACAACCCCACCTTCCCCTAAGGCGAACCAAAGGGGTTAGCGGACTGCCTGCCCAGCTCTCGCCAGGACTAACGGTACGGTTTACGTCAATCTAAAACGTTCCGGAACATACCATTGCGCGCAAACAAGTCAAAACACAAAATAAAAAAAACGAAAAAACGGAAGCCGAAATTTATCTAAACCATAGCCAAGCATATATATACAATGGAAATCAACATTTACAACCATAATGGCATGCCAAAACCATTCATTAAGGAGTACACATTCGATTTGCCTATCAAAAGGAAATGAACCCGTTATACATTAGGGTTTCACTTCAAGAGCTATACAAAAGACATTTACAAGCTCAGTATGGCAATTGACTATCCAGTCCATTTTCAAAAGCAATTATATCCCTGTAAGGAAAACAAATAACACGGAATGAGCCAAAGCCCAGTGGTATACCACCCAATAAGCAATCAAAGTCATATAAGAATGAACCTTCATTTAAAGTGCACAAATAAGCAATGAAGGAAAACGGTAAAAGGATACGGTCGGCTCTCAAGAGCCCATTTCCACGCTTGCAATCTTGAACCAACCTCATTGACTCTCCGTCAATGTTAAAATACCAAACCGTAGACAACTCTTTACTTCCATTCCTTCCACCCAACATACCCCAACCGGGCCCGCACTCCATTCAGTAATATTTTTGGTAATACTCGAGTTTACCGGAACCAAGGGTCTCATTACCACAAGGTTCCCCAGTACAGTCCCCGTGGCAATTCAATCTTCACGACCAAACCCTCGCCGGCTCGATTCAATTGACTACCAAACGGGGTTGAGCTCAGTGATACAGTAAAGTAGTAGGACAACCGTCCAAACAACCCAATTCAGTTTCCATGCATGGAATTCAGTATCTCATATAACAAATGCAGTATTTCAGTGGAACAGTAGATAGCTATGAAGAAAATCACAAGGGGTGAGAGCGGTCAAGTACACCCTCACCTCAATCACTTTCAATAACCAATTAAGCCTTCAAGGCATCAAATACACATAGCACAAAGCCACATTATAGCAAGTAAGTGAGTAGTATACTCACCAAGCGAGAAAGTGGTGTTTCATACACCGTGGTCACCAATCCGCCGTGAACTACCGTCACGCCCTAGAATCACGCAACAAATGCAATGAGACTCGATAACGAGTCGTATAGCAATGCTTAACACAACCCCAATAGGGTTTCGTATGCACAAATAAGCATGATAGTAAACCAGAAATTAAGAAAGGGCTTTAACTTAAGCCTTAATAAGAAAATCGGTTTTGCCGTCATAATGCGGTAATGGTACAACTCTCACTACAAATATCGGTTGGGGCTGTAAGACCCACCGTTTCGAAGCTATGGAACAGGGCTACAACAATGTAGAAGGTCACTCAATCCAGTTCCTAGCTTAACTAGGTCGAAAATGCCAAATACTTACACAGAATTCCTAAAACAGGTTCGCAAAACACAAAAAACTGTAATCGGTATATCTCAGTCCATACAAGTCCAAATGCCGAAATTCCAAAGGCATAAGTTAGCTACGTCATCCAACTACATTTCATCAGAAGACACCAACTCCAAAATCTAAACCAATACCAGTCAAAATGGCCAATTACTATCGCAGTTTTCGCATTCTGTCCAAAGCAGAACAGCTACAGTAATTTCGTAATATCTCATTCCGCATTAATCCAAATGACCTGAAATTTTGCAGGCACATCAACCTCATCAATACCTACAACTTTCATGTTTTGAGTAAAGTCAAATTCGGCCTCTAACACAGTGATCTAAAACCGGACAGAATTGGGGCTTCAAGAACCCTAACTTTCCAATTTTCCATCCAAATCCAAAATTAGTTGCATTTTCCTATCCAATACACCTCATAGAGTCATTATCAACCATTACCATTCATCATGCAAAGCCACAACCTTCATTTCATATTAAACCAGAAAAATTCTCAATAAAATGAAAACTTCACCAAAACAAACCCAATCAAGAAACAAATCACATATTACTCCTCTCATGCCTCCATTAAGCACAAAATAAGCATCATTAGAGATAGTAGGGTGTTTCAAGCTTCACTTACCAAGAACCAAGAGAGAGAGGGATGTTGACCACCTTAGGCCTTCAAACAAATCTCACCAAACTACTTACTAACACTAGAAGGAAAGTTTTTATGGAGTGAAATCAACTCTAAGCTTTGGTTTGTGGTAGATTGGACCAAATGGAAGCTTGTAAAAATGGAGAAGTTCCCTTCCTTCTTGAGCTAAGGAGAGCCGGCCAACAAGAGAAGAAAAATGGTGATTTTTGGTGAATTTTTGGATATTTACTTAGTTGGGTCAAAAGTCAAAAAAAAAATGTCAAAAGGTGAATAGTGTTTCATAAAAGGTATCCAATAAGAAAGTGACAAGTGTCACCCTATTAAATGCAATCTTATCATTCTTTTCTCTCTCACATCAATCACTTCATATACTCCACTTATCCCTTAACACCCGATAAATTTTATACAGTATCCGAAACTTAACCTTATTGGCCGAATTTTTCCGAACTTTTCGCACTAGTGGGTCCCACGTCCACTATTTACTCTTAATTTTCTAAAAATTCTCCAATGCTAGAAAAATCATCTTAAAACTATAATTGCTCATAAAATCCACTAAGAAAATATTTCTAAGCCAGAAAATGCAGAAAACATGCAATTAAGGGGAAATAAACCCTAGGAAAATATTAGGGTTTTACGGGTTCTCACACTCTCCCCCCCTTAAAAGAATTTCGCCCTCGAAATTTCTCACCTTAATTCTCGAAAAGGTTTGGGTATTTATCTCGCATTTCCTCTTCCATCTCCCAGGTAGCTTCCTCCACTCCGTGGTTTCTCCATAGCACTTTCACTAGTGGAATCTTCTTGTTTCGGAGCTCTTTGACCTTTCGATCGAGTACTTGAACCGGTTTCTCTTCATAGGCAAGCGATTCATCTACTTCGATCTCTTCCGGTTGCAATACATGGGATGGATCAGGATGGTACTTCTTTAGCATCGAGACGTGGAATACATCATGGATTCGAGAAAGACTGGATGGCAGTTCCAATCGATACGCGACCGCTCCAACCCTCTGAAGGATCTTGTAGGGTCCGACGTACCGCGGTTGAAGCTTCTTTCCTTTCCCCGCTGTAAGACTTCGTAAGGGTGTGATCTTGAGGAATACGTAGTCTCCAACTTCAAACTCCAAGTCCTTCCTTCGATTATCCGCGTAGCTCTTTTGTCGACTTTGAGCTGTTTGAAGTCGTTGCCGAATTAACTTGACCTTTTCCTGAGTCTCTTCCATCCAGGGAATGGTTGCCGGGTCCAGTGCTTTCTTTTCACCTACTTCGTCCCAGTAAATCGGTGAGCGGCACTTGCGTCCGTAGAGAGTTTCGTACGGAGCCATTTGAATTGACGAATGGAAGCTATTGTTGTACGCGAACTCCACCAAGGTCATGTGCTGACCCCAACTGCCTCCAAAGTCCAGAATGCAAGTTCGTAGCATGTCCTCGAGAGTTTGAATCGTCCGTTCTGACTGGCCATCCGTCTGAGGATGATAAGTAGTGCTCAAGTTGAGTTTCGTCCCCAGGGTTTCTTGAAACTTCTGCCAAAATCGCGATACAAACCGTGGATCCCGATCAGAGACAATGCTCACAGGCACGCCGTGTAACCTTACAATTTCATCCATGTACAATCGGGTCAATTTGTCCATTGAGTACTTCATGTTCACCGGCAAGAAATGGGCCGACTTGGTTAATCGATCAACGATCACCCAAACGGCATCGTGTCCCCTTTGCGTCCTTGGTAAACCTGAAACGAAGTCCATAGTGATGTTTTCCCACTTCCACTCGGGTATCTCCAAGGGTTGTAACAAACCCGATGGTTTTTGATGCTCCGCCTTCACTTGCTGGCAAATAAGACATTTCTGCACGTACTGCGCGATTTCCCTCTTCATATTATCCCACCAGTAAGTTCCCTTCAGGTCTTGATACATCTTGCTGCTACCCGGATGGATTGTATACTTAGACCTATGAGCTTCCTCCAGAATTTCTGCTTTCGACGATTCATCCTTTGGTACTACGATTCGGTTCCGATACTTCAAAATACCATCGGGACTCAAATTAAAGTCCGTAGTTTCTCCCTTTTCCAATTTCTCTCTCCACTTTCGTACCATCAAATCCTCGCCTTGCGCCTCTTTTATACGTTCCAGTAGAGTGGAGGTAACCCTAACATTGCCAAATATCACCTTATGGCTCCCTAGACAGGGTTTCCACTCACATACGGATTCTAGCAATTCCCACTCCTTAATCATTAGTCCTGCTACTTGCACCTTACGACTCAAGGCATCTGCTACCACATTTGCCTTTCCCGGATGGTAATTGATCGTACAGTCGTAATCTTCTAGGAATTCCATCCATCGTCGTTGTCTCATATTTAATTCTTTCTGGGAGAAAAGATATCTAAGACTCTTGTGATCCGAAAACACTTCGAAGGTCACCCCATATAGGTAATGCCTCCACTTTTTCAGTGCAAACACAACTGCGGCTAATTCCAGATCATGAGTCGGATAGTTCTGCTCGTGAAGCTTCAATTTCCTAGAGGCAAAAGCAATCACATTCCGGTTCTGCATCAAAACACATCCCAATCCCTCTCGCGACGCGTCCGCATAAACTGCAAACCCGTCCACTCCATTTGGCAAGACCAGTACTGGAGCCATGGTCAATCTTTTCTTTAATTCCTGAAAACTCGTTTCGCAACGGCCGTTCCAGATAAATTGGCCATGCTTCTTTGTCAAGTCAGTTAAAGATCCTGCTAGTTTGGAAAAATCCTTAATAAACCTTCGGTAATACCCAGCTAGCCCTAGAAAGCTACGAGTTTCCGTGGGGGTTTCTAGCCTCTTCCAATTTGTCACGGCCTCAACCTTCGCCGGGTCCACCGAAATACCTTCGTGGGAAATCACGTGCCCTAGAAACGCTACTTTCTCCAACCAGAACTCGCATTTGCTAAACTTGGCGTACAGCTGATGCTCCCTCAACGTCTGCAACACCACTCTCAAATGCTCCTCATGCTCCTCGCATGACTTAGAGTAGACCAAAATGTCGTCAATAAACACCACGACAAATCGGTCCAGGTAGGGTTTAAAAACCCTATGCATTAAGTCCATGAAGGCGGCGGGAGCATTGGTCAGTCCAAAGGGCATAACGGCGAACTCGTAATGCCCGTATCTCGAGTTGAAAGCAATTTTCGGAATGTCCTCCTTCTTTATCAATAACTGATAGTATCCCTGTCGAAGATCCAACTTGGAGAAGACCACTGCTCCTTGCAGCTGGTCAAACAACTCGTCGATGTGGGGCAGTGTGTGACGGCCCCACCTCCCCCTGAGGCGAACCAGAGGGTTCGGCGGGCCGCCTGCCCAGCTCTCGCCGGGACTCAGTCGTTCACTACAATCCTCAAATGAATTACAATATAAATCTCAAATATACATCACATGGTCCACAAACATACATCCAAGTCTCCAATAATTACATGTCACAAATGCAGCGGAAACTGATTCCAATCGTGGAATGTATACTTACATCCATATCAATTTCAAATATTTATACAAGACCAACTCGTACATAAAATAGATCCAAACTTAAACTGTACACGATATAAGCCATCCAGTCACGTGAATAAGCACAACAAGCCCTTCCTTCGCCTTGAGCCCTGTGGGGGGGGAAATAAAACATTTTTGGGGTGAGCTAAAAGCCCAGTGAGTAACCAGTAAAATCAGTAATCAAATAGTTTTCACAAAAATTCATTTCATTGATGTCATGGTTCAGAAATCAGATGTACGTATTTTTGCTCTCGTGAGCCAGTGAAATCATTGTAATGTTTTAGAAGTTCAATAAGTAACCGGGGGTAAAAATGTAATTTTGTTACAGGTCAACATTTGCACAGTGAGAGTAAAACAAAAGAAGAAAATGACATCACATGGTAATTCCACAAAGCTCAATGAGCTAAAATCTCAATAAGGTTCCGAACATGAAATTTCATAACAAAGCCAACACATTAACCATCAATAATCAATAATTCAAGAAACATTTACAATGGAAAGCGATAGTAACATATTCATTAAAAGGATACCGCTCACATGGAGCTATTCATTTGTTCGTTCCCCTGACATTTCCCCTTATTCCTCCAATTATTTGAAAATTTCATTTTTATAAATAAACCCTCGTTCATCTTTTTATTCGTTCATCCCCTTTTCCGGACGTTGACCGGACTCCACCCATCCGACGTTGGCCGGACTCCACCCATCCGGACGTAGCCGGACTACAAGGTAATACTCGAGTATACCAAATTCACCCAGGGTCACCATATCGCCCGACCGAGTCCGCTTCTGGCTCGAGTCGATCGGTAACGAAGGGCAGTGGCCAGTTCAGCCAAAAGGCTTACATCATGCGCAACTAGCATTTAATCATTAATCATTGAAAATTCATATTTATTTAGGTCGAGTGCGATAAAGTACACACTCGCCTAGAAAACTCGTTTTAACAATCATCGAAAGTACTTAACACATTTTCAATTAATAATGACAAGCCAATAAGTCAAGAATTACAGCAACCAAGGGACACTCATATGCAAGTACGCATGATATGCAAGAAAACAGTTCAAAAGTAACTTTTGGAAACAGTTTAAAAGTAAATAATGCAGGAAACGGTTCATAAAGAACTTCAGAAATAGTTTGAGGTCACTCACCTCAATGGCTCAGAAATCATCCATCATGTATCATTGCCTTGCTCAAACCCAAGTCTTAGATCACAAACTCAATGCAAACAAATCCTTTAAAAGTTCGGACAGCACTTCCCCTACATTTGCTAACTTTTCCAGCCATCATGGCTTCATTATTTCCTCAGCCAGTCCCAAAGGTACACACACAACAACAAGTTCATCCATAGTCATTCAGCAAGCTCCAAGTAATACTAGTGCAAGTCAAGCTAGGGGGAAAAAAAATCCGGAAATGAAACTTAAGCTCAAAACCAGAAAAACAGTTTTGACGTCATTTTGCGGTAATGGTACCAAAGGCGTTATGATTGTCGGAAGAAGGTGCAAGACCCACCGTTTCGAAGATAAGAGATAGGTCTACAACAATGTAAAAGGCCACTCAGTCCAAATCGTAGCACAACTAGGTCAAATGTGCCAAATACTCAACCGGAAACACCAAAAACAGGTTTACAAATCACATAATGCTGTAATTACTATAACTCAGTCTATACAGGTCCAAATGCCGAAATTCCAAAGGCATATGGTAGCTAAGACATCCAGCTACATTTCATCAGAAGACACCAACACCTAAATCCAAAGCAATTCCAGTCAAAATGGCCAATTACAAGTGCAGTTTTCGCATTCTGATCAACCCAGAACAGCAACAGTAAAATCGGCATATCTCACTCTACACTAATCCAAATGACCTGAAATTTTACAGGCACTTCAAACTCATCAATACCTACAACTTTCATGTTTTGATCAAAGTCCAATTCGGCCTCTAACATGGTGCAATAAATTCGGGCAGAATGAAGAACTACAAAACCTAATTTTCTGAAATTTCTTCCAAAACAGAAATTGATTGCACTTAATCACTTTTTCCACCTCCTAGAGTCATTAAACATCATTTCCAATCATCATACATGACCACCCAATCATATCCCTATGAAAACAGAAAAATCCCCAAAAATAATAAAACTTCACCAATTCAACCAAACTCAAGAAATAATCCATGAAATTGCATCTTATAACACCACTAATCATGAATTGAACATCATTAGAGGAAGGAGAGGTGTTCATCCACCACTTACCTTAGCAAAACAAGAGGGAGAGCTACTTGTCACCTTAAGCTTCCAAACAACTTCACCAAACAACTCACTATCACTAAAAGAAGAGGTTTTATGGAGTAGAAACTAGATCAAGCAAGTGTTTTGGAGGATTTGAGCTAGATAATTGCCAAACTTTGAAGAGGTTTTTTCTTCCTTCTTTGCTAGAGAGAGAATCAGCCAAGAGGTTGAAGACAAGAATGAATTTTGTGTGATTTTTAAGATATTTAAGCAATTGGTCAAAAAGTCAAGAAAATGAATACTAAGTCATAAGCTATTTCCAATACAATGGTGACACTTGTCACCTCCATAAATGCAATCTTATCTTTTCTTTTTCCTCTCACATCAATCAATTCACATCCTCTACTTATCCCTTAACACCCGATAAATTTTACACAGTATCCGGAATTTAACCTAATTGGCCGAATTTTTACGAACTTTTCGCACTTGTGGGTCCCACGTCCGTTATATATTCTTAATTTTCTAAAAACTCTCCAATACTAGGAAAATCATTTTAAAACTATTTTTGCTCATAAACTTTATCTGGGGAATTTTTCTAATCAAGAAAATGTAGAAAAACGGGCGATTAAAAAAATTAACCCTAGAAAATTACAAAATTTTCGGGTTCTCAAACTCATTTTTTTTTCGGGGCGTCACAATCTCCCCTCCTTAAAAGAATGTCGTCCTCGACATTCCCTCTTGTACCAATCAAGTCAAGACATCCCGCACAAATCTCTCAAGAGTCAAATCAAACCCACAGTCCGGCATCCTAAACTTCAAGCCTAGGATACACTACAGAGATCTGAAGCCTAAGCTCTGATACCAACTGTGACGGCCCCACCTCCCCCTGAGGCGAACCAGAGGGTTCGGCGGGCCGCCTGCCCAGCTCTCGCCGGGACTCAGTCGTTCACTACAATCCTCAAATGAATTACAATATAAATCTCAAATATACATCACATGGTCCACAAACATACATCCAAGTCTCCAATAATTACATGTCACAAATGCAGCGGAAACTGATTCCAATCGTGGAATGTATACTTACATCCATATCAATTTCAAATATTTATACAAGACCAACTCGTACATAAAATAGATCCAAACTTAAACTGTACACGATATAAGCCATCCAGTCACGTGAATAAGCACAACAAGCCCTTCCTTCGCCTTGAGCCCTGTGGGGGGGGAAATAAAACATTTTTGGGGTGAGCTAAAAGCCCAGTGAGTAACCAGTAAAATCAGTAATCAAATAGTTTTCACAAAAATTCATTTCATTGATGTCATGGTTCAGAAATCAGATGTACGTATTTTTGCTCTCGTGAGCCAGTGAAATCATTGTAATGTTTTAGAAGTTCAATAAGTAACCGGGGGTAAAAATGTAATTTTGTTACAGGTCAACATTTGCACAGTGAGAGTAAAACAAAAGAAGAAAATGACATCACATGGTAATTCCACAAAGCTCAATGAGCTAAAATCTCAATAAGGTTCCGAACATGAAATTTCATAACAAAGCCAACACATTAACCATCAATAATCAATAATTCAAGAAACATTTACAATGGAAAGCGATAGTAACATATTCATTAAAAGGATACCGCTCACATGGAGCTATTCATTTGTTCGTTCCCCTGACATTTCCCCTTATTCCTCCAATTATTTGAAAATTTCATTTTTATAAATAAACCCTCGTTCATCTTTTTATTCGTTCATCCCCTTTTCCGGACGTTGACCGGACTCCACCCATCCGACGTTGGCCGGACTCCACCCATCCGGACGTAGCCGGACTACAAGGTAATACTCGAGTATACCAAATTCACCCAGGGTCACCATATCGCCCGACCGAGTCCGCTTCTGGCTCGAGTCGATCGGTAACGAAGGGCAGTGGCCAGTTCAGCCAAAAGGCTTACATCATGCGCAACTAGCATTTAATCATTAATCATTGAAAATTCATATTTATTTAGGTCGAGTGCGATAAAGTACACACTCGCCTAGAAAACTCGTTTTAACAATCATCGAAAGTACTTAACACATTTTCAATTAATAATGACAAGCCAATAAGTCAAGAATTACAGCAACCAAGGGACACTCATATGCAAGTACGCATGATATGCAAGAAAACAGTTCAAAAGTAACTTTTGGAAACAGTTTAAAAGTAAATAATGCAGGAAACGGTTCATAAAGAACTTCAGAAATAGTTTGAGGTCACTCACCTCAATGGCTCAGAAATCATCCATCATGTATCATTGCCTTGCTCAAACCCAAGTCTTAGATCACAAACTCAATGCAAACAAATCCTTTAAAAGTTCGGACAGCACTTCCCCTACATTTGCTAACTTTTCCAGCCATCATGGCTTCATTATTTCCTCAGCCAGTCCCAAAGGTACACACACAACAACAAGTTCATCCATAGTCATTCAGCAAGCTCCAAGTAATACTAGTGCAAGTCAAGCTAGGGGGAAAAAAAATCCGGAAATGAAACTTAAGCTCAAAACCAGAAAAACAGTTTTGACGTCATTTTGCGGTAATGGTACCAAAGGCGTTATGATTGTCGGAAGAAGGTGCAAGACCCACCGTTTCGAAGATAAGAGATAGGTCTACAACAATGTAAAAGGCCACTCAGTCCAAATCGTAGCACAACTAGGTCAAATGTGCCAAATACTCAACCGGAAACACCAAAAACAGGTTTACAAATCACATAATGCTGTAATTACTATAACTCAGTCTATACAGGTCCAAATGCCGAAATTCCAAAGGCATATGGTAGCTAAGACATCCAGCTACATTTCATCAGAAGACACCAACACCTAAATCCAAAGCAATTCCAGTCAAAATGGCCAATTACAAGTGCAGTTTTCGCATTCTGATCAACCCAGAACAGCAACAGTAAAATCGGCATATCTCACTCTACACTAATCCAAATGACCTGAAATTTTACAGGCACTTCAAACTCATCAATACCTACAACTTTCATGTTTTGATCAAAGTCCAATTCGGCCTCTAACATGGTGCAATAAATTCGGGCAGAATGAAGAACTACAAAACCTAATTTTCTGAAATTTCTTCCAAAACAGAAATTGATTGCACTTAATCACTTTTTCCACCTCCTAGAGTCATTAAACATCATTTCCAATCATCATACATGACCACCCAATCATATCCCTATGAAAACAGAAAAATCCCCAAAAATAATAAAACTTCACCAATTCAACCAAACTCAAGAAATAATCCATGAAATTGCATCTTATAACACCACTAATCATGAATTGAACATCATTAGAGGAAGGAGAGGTGTTCATCCACCACTTACCTTAGCAAAACAAGAGGGAGAGCTACTTGTCACCTTAAGCTTCCAAACAACTTCACCAAACAACTCACTATCACTAAAAGAAGAGGTTTTATGGAGTAGAAACTAGATCAAGCAAGTGTTTTGGAGGATTTGAGCTAGATAATTGCCAAACTTTGAAGAGGTTTTTTCTTCCTTCTTTGCTAGAGAGAGAATCAGCCAAGAGGTTGAAGACAAGAATGAATTTTGTGTGATTTTTAAGATATTTAAGCAATTGGTCAAAAAGTCAAGAAAATGAATACTAAGTCATAAGCTATTTCCAATACAATGGTGACACTTGTCACCTCCATAAATGCAATCTTATCTTTTCTTTTTCCTCTCACATCAATCAATTCACATCCTCTACTTATCCCTTAACACCCGATAAATTTTACACAGTATCCGGAATTTAACCTAATTGGCCGAATTTTTACGAACTTTTCGCACTTGTGGGTCCCACGTCCGTTATATATTCTTAATTTTCTAAAAACTCTCCAATACTAGGAAAATCATTTTAAAACTATTTTTGCTCATAAACTTTATCTGGGGAATTTTTCTAATCAAGAAAATGTAGAAAAACGGGCGATTAAAAAAATTAACCCTAGAAAATTACAAAATTTTCGGGTTCTCAAACTCATTTTTTTTTCGGGGCGTCACAATCTCCCCTCCTTAAAAGAATGTCGTCCTCGACATTCCCTCTTGTACCAATCAAGTCAAGACATCCCGCACAAATCTCTCAAGAGTCAAATCAAACCCACAGTCCGGCATCCTAAACTTCAAGCCTAGGATACACTACAGAGATCTGAAGCCTAAGCTCTGATACCAACTGTGACGGCCCCACCTCCCCCTGAGGCGAACCAGAGGGTTCGGCGGGCCGCCTGCCCAGCTCTCGCCGGGACTCAGTCGTTCACTACAATCCTCAAATGAATTACAATATAAATCTCAAATATACATCACATGGTCCACAAACATACATCCAAGTCTCCAATAATTACATGTCACAAATGCAGCGGAAACTGATTCCAATCGTGGAATGTATACTTACATCCATATCAATTTCAAATATTTATACAAGACCAACTCGTACATAAAATAGATCCAAACTTAAACTGTACACGATATAAGCCATCCAGTCACGTGAATAAGCACAACAAGCCCTTCCTTCGCCTTGAGCCCTGTGGGGGGGGAAATAAAACATTTTTGGGGTGAGCTAAAAGCCCAGTGAGTAACCAGTAAAATCAGTAATCAAATAGTTTTCACAAAAATTCATTTCATTGATGTCATGGTTCAGAAATCAGATGTACGTATTTTTGCTCTCGTGAGCCAGTGAAATCATTGTAATGTTTTAGAAGTTCAATAAGTAACCGGGGGTAAAAATGTAATTTTGTTACAGGTCAACATTTGCACAGTGAGAGTAAAACAAAAGAAGAAAATGACATCACATGGTAATTCCACAAAGCTCAATGAGCTAAAATCTCAATAAGGTTCCGAACATGAAATTTCATAACAAAGCCAACACATTAACCATCAATAATCAATAATTCAAGAAACATTTACAATGGAAAGCGATAGTAACATATTCATTAAAAGGATACCGCTCACATGGAGCTATTCATTTGTTCGTTCCCCTGACATTTCCCCTTATTCCTCCAATTATTTGAAAATTTCATTTTTATAAATAAACCCTCGTTCATCTTTTTATTCGTTCATCCCCTTTTCCGGACGTTGACCGGACTCCACCCATCCGACGTTGGCCGGACTCCACCCATCCGGACGTAGCCGGACTACAAGGTAATACTCGAGTATACCAAATTCACCCAGGGTCACCATATCGCCCGACCGAGTCCGCTTCTGGCTCGAGTCGATCGGTAACGAAGGGCAGTGGCCAGTTCAGCCAAAAGGCTTACATCATGCGCAACTAGCATTTAATCATTAATCATTGAAAATTCATATTTATTTAGGTCGAGTGCGATAAAGTACACACTCGCCTAGAAAACTCGTTTTAACAATCATCGAAAGTACTTAACACATTTTCAATTAATAATGACAAGCCAATAAGTCAAGAATTACAGCAACCAAGGGACACTCATATGCAAGTACGCATGATATGCAAGAAAACAGTTCAAAAGTAACTTTTGGAAACAGTTTAAAAGTAAATAATGCAGGAAACGGTTCATAAAGAACTTCAGAAATAGTTTGAGGTCACTCACCTCAATGGCTCAGAAATCATCCATCATGTATCATTGCCTTGCTCAAACCCAAGTCTTAGATCACAAACTCAATGCAAACAAATCCTTTAAAAGTTCGGACAGCACTTCCCCTACATTTGCTAACTTTTCCAGCCATCATGGCTTCATTATTTCCTCAGCCAGTCCCAAAGGTACACACACAACAACAAGTTCATCCATAGTCATTCAGCAAGCTCCAAGTAATACTAGTGCAAGTCAAGCTAGGGGGAAAAAAAATCCGGAAATGAAACTTAAGCTCAAAACCAGAAAAACAGTTTTGACGTCATTTTGCGGTAATGGTACCAAAGGCGTTATGATTGTCGGAAGAAGGTGCAAGACCCACCGTTTCGAAGATAAGAGATAGGTCTACAACAATGTAAAAGGCCACTCAGTCCAAATCGTAGCACAACTAGGTCAAATGTGCCAAATACTCAACCGGAAACACCAAAAACAGGTTTACAAATCACATAATGCTGTAATTACTATAACTCAGTCTATACAGGTCCAAATGCCGAAATTCCAAAGGCATATGGTAGCTAAGACATCCAGCTACATTTCATCAGAAGACACCAACACCTAAATCCAAAGCAATTCCAGTCAAAATGGCCAATTACAAGTGCAGTTTTCGCATTCTGATCAACCCAGAACAGCAACAGTAAAATCGGCATATCTCACTCTACACTAATCCAAATGACCTGAAATTTTACAGGCACTTCAAACTCATCAATACCTACAACTTTCATGTTTTGATCAAAGTCCAATTCGGCCTCTAACATGGTGCAATAAATTCGGGCAGAATGAAGAACTACAAAACCTAATTTTCTGAAATTTCTTCCAAAACAGAAATTGATTGCACTTAATCACTTTTTCCACCTCCTAGAGTCATTAAACATCATTTCCAATCATCATACATGACCACCCAATCATATCCCTATGAAAACAGAAAAATCCCCAAAAATAATAAAACTTCACCAATTCAACCAAACTCAAGAAATAATCCATGAAATTGCATCTTATAACACCACTAATCATGAATTGAACATCATTAGAGGAAGGAGAGGTGTTCATCCACCACTTACCTTAGCAAAACAAGAGGGAGAGCTACTTGTCACCTTAAGCTTCCAAACAACTTCACCAAACAACTCACTATCACTAAAAGAAGAGGTTTTATGGAGTAGAAACTAGATCAAGCAAGTGTTTTGGAGGATTTGAGCTAGATAATTGCCAAACTTTGAAGAGGTTTTTTCTTCCTTCTTTGCTAGAGAGAGAATCAGCCAAGAGGTTGAAGACAAGAATGAATTTTGTGTGATTTTTAAGATATTTAAGCAATTGGTCAAAAAGTCAAGAAAATGAATACTAAGTCATAAGCTATTTCCAATACAATGGTGACACTTGTCACCTCCATAAATGCAATCTTATCTTTTCTTTTTCCTCTCACATCAATCAATTCACATCCTCTACTTATCCCTTAACACCCGATAAATTTTACACAGTATCCGGAATTTAACCTAATTGGCCGAATTTTTACGAACTTTTCGCACTTGTGGGTCCCACGTCCGTTATATATTCTTAATTTTCTAAAAACTCTCCAATACTAGGAAAATCATTTTAAAACTATTTTTGCTCATAAACTTTATCTGGGGAATTTTTCTAATCAAGAAAATGTAGAAAAACGGGCGATTAAAAAAATTAACCCTAGAAAATTACAAAATTTTCGGGTTCTCAAACTCATTTTTTTTTCGGGGCGTCACAATCTCCCCTCCTTAAAAGAATGTCGTCCTCGACATTCCCTCTTGTACCAATCAAGTCAAGACATCCCGCACAAATCTCTCAAGAGTCAAATCAAACCCACAGTCCGGCATCCTAAACTTCAAGCCTAGGATACACTACAGAGATCTGAAGCCTAAGCTCTGATACCAACTGTGACGGCCCCACCTCCCCCTGAGGCGAACCAGAGGGTTCGGCGGGCCGCCTGCCCAGCTCTCGCCGGGACTCAGTCGTTCACTACAATCCTCAAATGAATTACAATATAAATCTCAAATATACATCACATGGTCCACAAACATACATCCAAGTCTCCAATAATTACATGTCACAAATGCAGCGGAAACTGATTCCAATCGTGGAATGTATACTTACATCCATATCAATTTCAAATATTTATACAAGACCAACTCGTACATAAAATAGATCCAAACTTAAACTGTACACGATATAAGCCATCCAGTCACGTGAATAAGCACAACAAGCCCTTCCTTCGCCTTGAGCCCTGTGGGGGGGGAAATAAAACATTTTTGGGGTGAGCTAAAAGCCCAGTGAGTAACCAGTAAAATCAGTAATCAAATAGTTTTCACAAAAATTCATTTCATTGATGTCATGGTTCAGAAATCAGATGTACGTATTTTTGCTCTCGTGAGCCAGTGAAATCATTGTAATGTTTTAGAAGTTCAATAAGTAACCGGGGGTAAAAATGTAATTTTGTTACAGGTCAACATTTGCACAGTGAGAGTAAAACAAAAGAAGAAAATGACATCACATGGTAATTCCACAAAGCTCAATGAGCTAAAATCTCAATAAGGTTCCGAACATGAAATTTCATAACAAAGCCAACACATTAACCATCAATAATCAATAATTCAAGAAACATTTACAATGGAAAGCGATAGTAACATATTCATTAAAAGGATACCGCTCACATGGAGCTATTCATTTGTTCGTTCCCCTGACATTTCCCCTTATTCCTCCAATTATTTGAAAATTTCATTTTTATAAATAAACCCTCGTTCATCTTTTTATTCGTTCATCCCCTTTTCCGGACGTTGACCGGACTCCACCCATCCGACGTTGGCCGGACTCCACCCATCCGGACGTAGCCGGACTACAAGGTAATACTCGAGTATACCAAATTCACCCAGGGTCACCATATCGCCCGACCGAGTCCGCTTCTGGCTCGAGTCGATCGGTAACGAAGGGCAGTGGCCAGTTCAGCCAAAAGGCTTACATCATGCGCAACTAGCATTTAATCATTAATCATTGAAAATTCATATTTATTTAGGTCGAGTGCGATAAAGTACACACTCGCCTAGAAAACTCGTTTTAACAATCATCGAAAGTACTTAACACATTTTCAATTAATAATGACAAGCCAATAAGTCAAGAATTACAGCAACCAAGGGACACTCATATGCAAGTACGCATGATATGCAAGAAAACAGTTCAAAAGTAACTTTTGGAAACAGTTTAAAAGTAAATAATGCAGGAAACGGTTCATAAAGAACTTCAGAAATAGTTTGAGGTCACTCACCTCAATGGCTCAGAAATCATCCATCATGTATCATTGCCTTGCTCAAACCCAAGTCTTAGATCACAAACTCAATGCAAACAAATCCTTTAAAAGTTCGGACAGCACTTCCCCTACATTTGCTAACTTTTCCAGCCATCATGGCTTCATTATTTCCTCAGCCAGTCCCAAAGGTACACACACAACAACAAGTTCATCCATAGTCATTCAGCAAGCTCCAAGTAATACTAGTGCAAGTCAAGCTAGGGGGAAAAAAAATCCGGAAATGAAACTTAAGCTCAAAACCAGAAAAACAGTTTTGACGTCATTTTGCGGTAATGGTACCAAAGGCGTTATGATTGTCGGAAGAAGGTGCAAGACCCACCGTTTCGAAGATAAGAGATAGGTCTACAACAATGTAAAAGGCCACTCAGTCCAAATCGTAGCACAACTAGGTCAAATGTGCCAAATACTCAACCGGAAACACCAAAAACAGGTTTACAAATCACATAATGCTGTAATTACTATAACTCAGTCTATACAGGTCCAAATGCCGAAATTCCAAAGGCATATGGTAGCTAAGACATCCAGCTACATTTCATCAGAAGACACCAACACCTAAATCCAAAGCAATTCCAGTCAAAATGGCCAATTACAAGTGCAGTTTTCGCATTCTGATCAACCCAGAACAGCAACAGTAAAATCGGCATATCTCACTCTACACTAATCCAAATGACCTGAAATTTTACAGGCACTTCAAACTCATCAATACCTACAACTTTCATGTTTTGATCAAAGTCCAATTCGGCCTCTAACATGGTGCAATAAATTCGGGCAGAATGAAGAACTACAAAACCTAATTTTCTGAAATTTCTTCCAAAACAGAAATTGATTGCACTTAATCACTTTTTCCACCTCCTAGAGTCATTAAACATCATTTCCAATCATCATACATGACCACCCAATCATATCCCTATGAAAACAGAAAAATCCCCAAAAATAATAAAACTTCACCAATTCAACCAAACTCAAGAAATAATCCATGAAATTGCATCTTATAACACCACTAATCATGAATTGAACATCATTAGAGGAAGGAGAGGTGTTCATCCACCACTTACCTTAGCAAAACAAGAGGGAGAGCTACTTGTCACCTTAAGCTTCCAAACAACTTCACCAAACAACTCACTATCACTAAAAGAAGAGGTTTTATGGAGTAGAAACTAGATCAAGCAAGTGTTTTGGAGGATTTGAGCTAGATAATTGCCAAACTTTGAAGAGGTTTTTTCTTCCTTCTTTGCTAGAGAGAGAATCAGCCAAGAGGTTGAAGACAAGAATGAATTTTGTGTGATTTTTAAGATATTTAAGCAATTGGTCAAAAAGTCAAGAAAATGAATACTAAGTCATAAGCTATTTCCAATACAATGGTGACACTTGTCACCTCCATAAATGCAATCTTATCTTTTCTTTTTCCTCTCACATCAATCAATTCACATCCTCTACTTATCCCTTAACACCCGATAAATTTTACACAGTATCCGGAATTTAACCTAATTGGCCGAATTTTTACGAACTTTTCGCACTTGTGGGTCCCACGTCCGTTATATATTCTTAATTTTCTAAAAACTCTCCAATACTAGGAAAATCATTTTAAAACTATTTTTGCTCATAAACTTTATCTGGGGAATTTTTCTAATCAAGAAAATGTAGAAAAACGGGCGATTAAAAAAATTAACCCTAGAAAATTACAAAATTTTCGGGTTCTCAAACTCATTTTTTTTTCGGGGCGTCACAATCTCCCCTCCTTAAAAGAATGTCGTCCTCGACATTCCCTCTTGTACCAATCAAGTCAAGACATCCCGCACAAATCTCTCAAGAGTCAAATCAAACCCACAGTCCGGCATCCTAAACTTCAAGCCTAGGATACACTACAGAGATCTGAAGCCTAAGCTCTGATACCAACTGTGACGGCCCCACCTCCCCCTGAGGCGAACCAGAGGGTTCGGCGGGCCGCCTGCCCAGCTCTCGCCGGGACTCAGTCGTTCACTACAATCCTCAAATGAATTACAATATAAATCTCAAATATACATCACATGGTCCACAAACATACATCCAAGTCTCCAATAATTACATGTCACAAATGCAGCGGAAACTGATTCCAATCGTGGAATGTATACTTACATCCATATCAATTTCAAATATTTATACAAGACCAACTCGTACATAAAATAGATCCAAACTTAAACTGTACACGATATAAGCCATCCAGTCACGTGAATAAGCACAACAAGCCCTTCCTTCGCCTTGAGCCCTGTGGGGGGGGAAATAAAACATTTTTGGGGTGAGCTAAAAGCCCAGTGAGTAACCAGTAAAATCAGTAATCAAATAGTTTTCACAAAAATTCATTTCATTGATGTCATGGTTCAGAAATCAGATGTACGTATTTTTGCTCTCGTGAGCCAGTGAAATCATTGTAATGTTTTAGAAGTTCAATAAGTAACCGGGGGTAAAAATGTAATTTTGTTACAGGTCAACATTTGCACAGTGAGAGTAAAACAAAAGAAGAAAATGACATCACATGGTAATTCCACAAAGCTCAATGAGCTAAAATCTCAATAAGGTTCCGAACATGAAATTTCATAACAAAGCCAACACATTAACCATCAATAATCAATAATTCAAGAAACATTTACAATGGAAAGCGATAGTAACATATTCATTAAAAGGATACCGCTCACATGGAGCTATTCATTTGTTCGTTCCCCTGACATTTCCCCTTATTCCTCCAATTATTTGAAAATTTCATTTTTATAAATAAACCCTCGTTCATCTTTTTATTCGTTCATCCCCTTTTCCGGACGTTGACCGGACTCCACCCATCCGACGTTGGCCGGACTCCACCCATCCGGACGTAGCCGGACTACAAGGTAATACTCGAGTATACCAAATTCACCCAGGGTCACCATATCGCCCGACCGAGTCCGCTTCTGGCTCGAGTCGATCGGTAACGAAGGGCAGTGGCCAGTTCAGCCAAAAGGCTTACATCATGCGCAACTAGCATTTAATCATTAATCATTGAAAATTCATATTTATTTAGGTCGAGTGCGATAAAGTACACACTCGCCTAGAAAACTCGTTTTAACAATCATCGAAAGTACTTAACACATTTTCAATTAATAATGACAAGCCAATAAGTCAAGAATTACAGCAACCAAGGGACACTCATATGCAAGTACGCATGATATGCAAGAAAACAGTTCAAAAGTAACTTTTGGAAACAGTTTAAAAGTAAATAATGCAGGAAACGGTTCATAAAGAACTTCAGAAATAGTTTGAGGTCACTCACCTCAATGGCTCAGAAATCATCCATCATGTATCATTGCCTTGCTCAAACCCAAGTCTTAGATCACAAACTCAATGCAAACAAATCCTTTAAAAGTTCGGACAGCACTTCCCCTACATTTGCTAACTTTTCCAGCCATCATGGCTTCATTATTTCCTCAGCCAGTCCCACAGGTACACACACAACAACAAGTTCATCCATAGTCATTCAGCAAGCTCCAAGTAGTACTAGTGCAAGTCAAGCTAGGGGGAAAAAAATCCGGAAATGAAACTTAAGCTCAAAACCAGAAAAACAGTTTTGACGTCATTTTGCGGTAATGGTACCAAAGGCGTTATGATTGTCGGATGAAGGTGCAAGACCCACCGTTTCGAAGCTAAGAGATAGGAGAAAAATGAGCTAAAATGAAGGATAAAAGAACAAGGAAAAAAATTAATCAAAGAGCCAAGTGTCACCACCAAAACCATACAAATTTTTCTCTCTCTCCCTTACATTTTTGGCCACAAATTTCAGCCATGTGGATAAGTATGGGGGGGGGATATTTTGCTCCATTAGTGATAAACTTGTGTGGCAAGAAAGTGGTGATCAAGTAGTGCGTTCAACCGGTAGTGCGCGGGACCCGCCGGTTCGCGCCGTTTTTCTTAAAACTAACCGATACCAGAAAAATCATTTTAAAACTATCTTTGCTCATAAACTTTATTTGGGAAATTTTTCTAATAAAGAAAATGTAGAAAAGGCGGGCGTTAAAAAAATAAACCCTAGAAAATTAGAAAATTTCCGGGTTCTCAAACTCATTTTTTTTCGGGGCGTCACAATCTCCCCTCCTTAAAAGAATGTCGTCCTCGACATTCCACTTGTACTAATCAAGTCGAGACATCCCGCAAGAATCACTAATATTTCAAACCAAACCCACAGTCCGGCATCCTAAACTTCAAGCCTATGATACACTATCGAGATCTGAAGCCTAAGCTCTGATACCAACTGTGACGGCCCCACCTCCCCCTAAGGCGAACCAGAGGGTTCGGCGGGCCGCCTGCCCAGCTCTCGCCGGGACTCAGTCGATCACTACAATCCTCAAATGAATTACAATATAAATCTCAAATATACATCACATGGTCCACAAACATACATCCAAGTCTCCAATAATTACATGTCACAAATGCAGCGGAAACTGATTCCAATCGTGGAATGTATACTTACATCCATATCAAATTCAAATATTTATACAAGACCAACTCGTACATAAAATAGATCCAAACTTAAACTGTACACGATATAAGCCATCCAATCACGTGAATAAGCACAACAAGCCCTTCCTTCGCCTTGAGCCCTGTGGGGGGGAAATAAAACATTTTTGGGGTGAGCTAAAAGCCCAGTGAGTAACCAGTAAAATCAGTAATCAAATAGTTTTCACAAAAATTCATTTCATTGATGTCATGGTTCAGAAATCAGATGTACGTATTTTTGCTCTCGTGAGCCAGTGAAATCATTGTAATGTTTTAGAAGTTCAATAAGTAACCGGGGGTAAAAATGTAATTTTGCTACAGGTCAACATTTGCACAGTGAGAGTAAAACAAAAGCAGAAAATGACACCACATGGTAATTCCACAAAGCTCAATGAGCTAAAATCTCAATAAGGTTCCGAACATGAAATTTCATAACAAAGGCAACACATTAACCATCAATAATCAATAATTCAAGAAACAATTACAATGGAAAGCGATAGTAACATATTCATTAAAAGGATACCGCTCACATGGAGCTATTCATTTGTTCGTTCCCCTGACATTTCCCCTTATTCCTCCAATTATTTGAAAATTTCATTTTTTATAAATAAACCCTCGTTCATCTTTTTATTCGTTCATCCCCTTTTCCGGACGTTGACCGGACTCCACCCATCCGACGTTGGCCGGACTCCACCCATCCGGACGTAGCCGGACTACAAGGTAATACTCGAGTATACCAAATTCACCCAGGGTCACCATATCGCCCGACCGAGTCCGCTTCTGGCTCGAGTCGATCGGTAACGAAGGGCAGTGGCCAGTTCAGCCAAAAGGCTTACATCATGCGCAACTAGCATTTAATCATTAATCATTGAAAATTCATATTTATTTAGGTCGAGTGCGATAAAGTACACACTCGCCTAGAAAACTCGTTTTAACAATCATCGAAAGTACTTAACACATTTTCAATTAATAATGACAAGCCAATAAGTCAAGAATTACAGCAACCAAGGGACACTCATATGCAAGTACGCATGATATGCAAGAAAACAGTTCAAAAGTAACTTTTGGAAACAGTTTAAAAGTAAATAATGCAGGAAACGGTTCATAAAGAACTTCAGAAATAGTTTGAGGTCACTCACCTCAATGGCTCAGAAATCATCCATCATGTATCATTGCCTTGCTCAAACCCAAGTCTTAGATCACAAACTCAATGCAAACAAATCCTTTAAAAGTTCGGACAGCACTTCCCCTACATTTGCTAACTTTTCCAGCCATCATGGCTTCATTATTTCCTCAGCCAGTCCCACAGGTACACACACAACAACAAGTTCATCCATAGTCATTCAGCAAGCTCCAAGTAGTACTAGTGCAAGTCAAGCTAGGGGGAAAAAAATCCGGAAATGAAACTTAAGCTCAAAACCAGAAAAACAGTTTTGACGTCATTTTGCGGTAATGGTACCAAAGGCGTTATGATTGTCGGATGAAGGTGCAAGACCCACCGTTTCGAAGCTAAGAGATAGGGTTACAATATTGTAGAAGGTCACTCAACCCAGTTTCGAGTGTAACCAGGTCAAAAATGCAAGATACCACACCAGAATCACAAAAACAGGTTTACAAAACGCATTCCGGCATAAACATCATAACTCAGCCTACACAAGTCCAAATCCAGAAATTCCAAAGCCACCCGAAAGCTTAGAAACAGGGTTACATTTCATCAGAAGACCTAAACAACTAATTCGGAAGCATTCCAGACCAAATTCACCAATTACAGTCGCAATTCTCCAATTCGGGGTAAACCAGGACAGCAAGGGTAATTCCGTCTTTTCACAAGATACACTGCTCCGATTGACCTGAAATTTTACAGGCACCTCTAAAATGTCATTCCCTACAACTTTCATGTTTTAAGCCAAGGCCAATTCGGCCTCTAACATGGTGCAACAAAAACGGGCAGAATAGGATGAAAATTTCCAGAAATCTGAAATCTTTTGGTTTCAATTGAACTTTCTTCAATTCCTTGTTCCAATCACTACCAAAGCCCCTTGTATAATCTTATATTCAACATATAGTAACCATATAGCAAGTTTGGGTAGAAATCAGCAAACCCTAGTTCATAATACCACAAGGAAAAAACCCCCAAAACATGATTGCATCCATGATTCACCACCAAATTTGAGTTGCCAAGCTAATTTACACAAGATTCACAAGATCAAAGACCATGATCAGATTTCATACCTCAAAGACAAAGCTTGGAAGAGTGATACTTCACCTCCTTTGGAAATTTTTAGTTCCCCTAGCTTCCCAGGATCACAACTCACTCTTTAATCGGTTTAGAATTTGATTTCCTCACTTGGTTGGTGCAAACTCAAGATGAAATGGTTGTTTTTCTTGCTCTCCCTTTCTCTCTCTCTTGAGCTCGACCAAAACAGAAAGAAATGAAGAAAAATGAGCTAAAATGAAGGATAAAAGAACAAGGAAAAAAATTAATCAAAGAGCCAAGTGTCACCACCAAAACCATACAAATTTTTCTCTCTCTCCCTTACATTTTTGGCCACAAATTTCAGCCATGTGGATAAGTATGGGGGGGGGATATTTTGCTCCATTAGTGATAAACTTGTGTGGCAAGAAAGTGGTGATCAAGTAGTGCGTTCAACCGGTAGTGCGCGGGACCCGCCGGTTCGCGCCGTTTTTCTTAAAACTAACCGATACCAGAAAAATCATTTTAAAACTATCTTTGCTCATAAACTTTATTTGGGAAATTTTTCTAATAAAGAAAATGTAGAAAAGGCGGGCGTTAAAAAAATAAACCCTAGAAAATTAGA
Source organism: Coffea arabica (assembly GCF_036785885.1). Classification (NCBI taxonomy): domain Eukaryota; kingdom Viridiplantae; phylum Streptophyta; class Magnoliopsida; order Gentianales; family Rubiaceae; genus Coffea; species Coffea arabica. The sequence continues at coordinate 42,912,165 of NC_092320.1, read as the reverse complement.
AAATTTCCGGGTTCTCAAACTCATTTTTTTTCGGGGCGTCACAATCTCCCCTCCTTAAAAGAATGTCGTCCTCGACATTCCACTTGTACTAATCAAGTCGAGACATCCCGCAAGAATCACTAATATTTCAAACCAAACCCACAGTCCGGCATCCTAAACTTCAAGCCTATGATACACTATCGAGATCTGAAGCCTAAGCTCTGATACCAACTGTGACGGCCCCACCTCCCCCTAAGGCGAACCAGAGGGTTCGGCGGGCCGCCTGCCCAGCTCTCGCCGGGACTCAGTCGATCACTACAATCCTCAAATGAATTACAATATAAATCTCAAATATACATCACATGGTCCACAAACATACATCCAAGTCTCCAATAATTACATGTCACAAATGCAGCGGAAACTGATTCCAATCGTGGAATGTATACTTACATCCATATCAAATTCAAATATTTATACAAGACCAACTCGTACATAAAATAGATCCAAACTTAAACTGTACACGATATAAGCCATCCAATCACGTGAATAAGCACAACAAGCCCTTCCTTCGCCTTGAGCCCTGTGGGGGGGAAATAAAACATTTTTGGGGTGAGCTAAAAGCCCAGTGAGTAACCAGTAAAATCAGTAATCAAATAGTTTTCACAAAAATTCATTTCATTGATGTCATGGTTCAGAAATCAGATGTACGTATTTTTGCTCTCGTGAGCCAGTGAAATCATTGTAATGTTTTAGAAGTTCAATAAGTAACCGGGGGTAAAAATGTAATTTTGCTACAGGTCAACATTTGCACAGTGAGAGTAAAACAAAAGCAGAAAATGACACCACATGGTAATTCCACAAAGCTCAATGAGCTAAAATCTCAATAAGGTTCCGAACATGAAATTTCATAACAAAGGCAACACATTAACCATCAATAATCAATAATTCAAGAAACAATTACAATGGAAAGCGATAGTAACATATTCATTAAAAGGATACCGCTCACATGGAGCTATTCATTTGTTCGTTCCCCTGACATTTCCCCTTATTCCTCCAATTATTTGAAAATTTCATTTTTTATAAATAAACCCTCGTTCATCTTTTTATTCGTTCATCCCCTTTTCCGGACGTTGACCGGACTCCACCCATCCGACGTTGGCCGGACTCCACCCATCCGGACGTAGCCGGACTACAAGGTAATACTCGAGTATACCAAATTCACCCAGGGTCACCATATCGCCCGACCGAGTCCGCTTCTGGCTCGAGTCGATCGGTAACGAAGGGCAGTGGCCAGTTCAGCCAAAAGGCTTACATCATGCGCAACTAGCATTTAATCATTAATCATTGAAAATTCATATTTATTTAGGTCGAGTGCGATAAAGTACACACTCGCCTAGAAAACTCGTTTTAACAATCATCGAAAGTACTTAACACATTTTCAATTAATAATGACAAGCCAATAAGTCAAGAATTACAGCAACCAAGGGACACTCATATGCAAGTACGCATGATATGCAAGAAAACAGTTCAAAAGTAACTTTTGGAAACAGTTTAAAAGTAAATAATGCAGGAAACGGTTCATAAAGAACTTCAGAAATAGTTTGAGGTCACTCACCTCAATGGCTCAGAAATCATCCATCATGTATCATTGCCTTGCTCAAACCCAAGTCTTAGATCACAAACTCAATGCAAACAAATCCTTTAAAAGTTCGGACAGCACTTCCCCTACATTTGCTAACTTTTCCAGCCATCATGGCTTCATTATTTCCTCAGCCAGTCCCACAGGTACACACACAACAACAAGTTCATCCATAGTCATTCAGCAAGCTCCAAGTAGTACTAGTGCAAGTCAAGCTAGGGGGAAAAAAATCCGGAAATGAAACTTAAGCTCAAAACCAGAAAAACAGTTTTGACGTCATTTTGCGGTAATGGTACCAAAGGCGTTATGATTGTCGGATGAAGGTGCAAGACCCACCGTTTCGAAGCTAAGAGATAGGGTTACAATATTGTAGAAGGTCACTCAACCCAGTTTCGAGTGTAACCAGGTCAAAAATGCAAGATACCACACCAGAATCACAAAAACAGGTTTACAAAACGCATTCCGGCATAAACATCATAACTCAGCCTACACAAGTCCAAATCCAGAAATTCCAAAGCCACCCGAAAGCTTAGAAACAGGGTTACATTTCATCAGAAGACCTAAACAACTAATTCGGAAGCATTCCAGACCAAATTCACCAATTACAGTCGCAATTCTCCAATTCGGGGTAAACCAGGACAGCAAGGGTAATTCCGTCTTTTCACAAGATACACTGCTCCGATTGACCTGAAATTTTACAGGCACCTCTAAAATGTCATTCCCTACAACTTTCATGTTTTAAGCCAAGGCCAATTCGGCCTCTAACATGGTGCAACAAAAACGGGCAGAATAGGATGAAAATTTCCAGAAATCTGAAATCTTTTGGTTTCAATTGAACTTTCTTCAATTCCTTGTTCCAATCACTACCAAAGCCCCTTGTATAATCTTATATTCAACATATAGTAACCATATAGCAAGTTTGGGTAGAAATCAGCAAACCCTAGTTCATAATACCACAAGGAAAAAACCCCCAAAACATGATTGCATCCATGATTCACCACCAAATTTGAGTTGCCAAGCTAATTTACACAAGATTCACAAGATCAAAGACCATGATCAGATTTCATACCTCAAAGACAAAGCTTGGAAGAGTGATACTTCACCTCCTTTGGAAATTTTTAGTTCCCCTAGCTTCCCAGGATCACAACTCACTCTTTAATCGGTTTAGAATTTGATTTCCTCACTTGGTTGGTGCAAACTCAAGATGAAATGGTTGTTTTTCTTGCTCTCCCTTTCTCTCTCTCTTGAGCTCGACCAAAACAGAAAGAAATGAAGAAAAATGAGCTAAAATGAAGGATAAAAGAACAAGGAAAAAAATTAATCAAAGAGCCAAGTGTCACCACCAAAACCATACAAATTTTTCTCTCTCTCCCTTACATTTTTGGCCACAAATTTCAGCCATGTGGATAAGTATGGGGGGGGGATATTTTGCTCCATTAGTGATAAACTTGTGTGGCAAGAAAGTGGTGATCAAGTAGTGCGTTCAACCGGTAGTGCGCGGGACCCGCCGGTTCGCGCCGTTTTTCTTAAAACTAACCGATACCAGAAAAATCATTTTAAAACTATCTTTGCTCATAAACTTTATTTGGGAAATTTTTCTAATAAAGAAAATGTAGAAAAGGCGGGCGTTAAAAAAATAAACCCTAGAAAATTAGAAAATTTCCGGGTTCTCAAACTCATTTTTTTTCGGGGCGTCACAATCTCCCCTCCTTAAAAGAATGTCGTCCTCGACATTCCACTTGTACTAATCAAGTCGAGACATCCCGCAAGAATCACTAATATTTCAAACCAAACCCACAGTCCGGCATCCTAAACTTCAAGCCTATGATACACTATCGAGATCTGAAGCCTAAGCTCTGATACCAACTGTGACGGCCCCACCTCCCCCTAAGGCGAACCAGAGGGTTCGGCGGGCCGCCTGCCCAGCTCTCGCCGGGACTCAGTCGATCACTACAATCCTCAAATGAATTACAATATAAATCTCAAATATACATCACATGGTCCACAAACATACATCCAAGTCTCCAATAATTACATGTCACAAATGCAGCGGAAACTGATTCCAATCGTGGAATGTATACTTACATCCATATCAAATTCAAATATTTATACAAGACCAACTCGTACATAAAATAGATCCAAACTTAAACTGTACACGATATAAGCCATCCAATCACGTGAATAAGCACAACAAGCCCTTCCTTCGCCTTGAGCCCTGTGGGGGGGAAATAAAACATTTTTGGGGTGAGCTAAAAGCCCAGTGAGTAACCAGTAAAATCAGTAATCAAATAGTTTTCACAAAAATTCATTTCATTGATGTCATGGTTCAGAAATCAGATGTACGTATTTTTGCTCTCGTGAGCCAGTGAAATCATTGTAATGTTTTAGAAGTTCAATAAGTAACCGGGGGTAAAAATGTAATTTTGCTACAGGTCAACATTTGCACAGTGAGAGTAAAACAAAAGCAGAAAATGACACCACATGGTAATTCCACAAAGCTCAATGAGCTAAAATCTCAATAAGGTTCCGAACATGAAATTTCATAACAAAGGCAACACATTAACCATCAATAATCAATAATTCAAGAAACAATTACAATGGAAAGCGATAGTAACATATTCATTAAAAGGATACCGCTCACATGGAGCTATTCATTTGTTCGTTCCCCTGACATTTCCCCTTATTCCTCCAATTATTTGAAAATTTCATTTTTTATAAATAAACCCTCGTTCATCTTTTTATTCGTTCATCCCCTTTTCCGGACGTTGACCGGACTCCACCCATCCGACGTTGGCCGGACTCCACCCATCCGGACGTAGCCGGACTACAAGGTAATACTCGAGTATACCAAATTCACCCAGGGTCACCATATCGCCCGACCGAGTCCGCTTCTGGCTCGAGTCGATCGGTAACGAAGGGCAGTGGCCAGTTCAGCCAAAAGGCTTACATCATGCGCAACTAGCATTTAATCATTAATCATTGAAAATTCATATTTATTTAGGTCGAGTGCGATAAAGTACACACTCGCCTAGAAAACTCGTTTTAACAATCATCGAAAGTACTTAACACATTTTCAATTAATAATGACAAGCCAATAAGTCAAGAATTACAGCAACCAAGGGACACTCATATGCAAGTACGCATGATATGCAAGAAAACAGTTCAAAAGTAACTTTTGGAAACAGTTTAAAAGTAAATAATGCAGGAAACGGTTCATAAAGAACTTCAGAAATAGTTTGAGGTCACTCACCTCAATGGCTCAGAAATCATCCATCATGTATCATTGCCTTGCTCAAACCCAAGTCTTAGATCACAAACTCAATGCAAACAAATCCTTTAAAAGTTCGGACAGCACTTCCCCTACATTTGCTAACTTTTCCAGCCATCATGGCTTCATTATTTCCTCAGCCAGTCCCACAGGTACACACACAACAACAAGTTCATCCATAGTCATTCAGCAAGCTCCAAGTAGTACTAGTGCAAGTCAAGCTAGGGGGAAAAAAATCCGGAAATGAAACTTAAGCTCAAAACCAGAAAAACAGTTTTGACGTCATTTTGCGGTAATGGTACCAAAGGCGTTATGATTGTCGGATGAAGGTGCAAGACCCACCGTTTCGAAGCTAAGAGATAGGGTTACAATATTGTAGAAGGTCACTCAACCCAGTTTCGAGTGTAACCAGGTCAAAAATGCAAGATACCACACCAGAATCACAAAAACAGGTTTACAAAACGCATTCCGGCATAAACATCATAACTCAGCCTACACAAGTCCAAATCCAGAAATTCCAAAGCCACCCGAAAGCTTAGAAACAGGGTTACATTTCATCAGAAGACCTAAACAACTAATTCGGAAGCATTCCAGACCAAATTCACCAATTACAGTCGCAATTCTCCAATTCGGGGTAAACCAGGACAGCAAGGGTAATTCCGTCTTTTCACAAGATACACTGCTCCGATTGACCTGAAATTTTACAGGCACCTCTAAAATGTCATTCCCTACAACTTTCATGTTTTAAGCCAAGGCCAATTCGGCCTCTAACATGGTGCAACAAAAACGGGCAGAATAGGATGAAAATTTCCAGAAATCTGAAATCTTTTGGTTTCAATTGAACTTTCTTCAATTCCTTGTTCCAATCACTACCAAAGCCCCTTGTATAATCTTATATTCAACATATAGTAACCATATAGCAAGTTTGGGTAGAAATCAGCAAACCCTAGTTCATAATACCACAAGGAAAAAACCCCCAAAACATGATTGCATCCATGATTCACCACCAAATTTGAGTTGCCAAGCTAATTTACACAAGATTCACAAGATCAAAGACCATGATCAGATTTCATACCTCAAAGACAAAGCTTGGAAGAGTGATACTTCACCTCCTTTGGAAATTTTTAGTTCCCCTAGCTTCCCAGGATCACAACTCACTCTTTAATCGGTTTAGAATTTGATTTCCTCACTTGGTTGGTGCAAACTCAAGATGAAATGGTTGTTTTTCTTGCTCTCCCTTTCTCTCTCTCTTGAGCTCGACCAAAACAGAAAGAAATGAAGAAAAATGAGCTAAAATGAAGGATAAAAGAACAAGGAAAAAAATTAATCAAAGAGCCAAGTGTCACCACCAAAACCATACAAATTTTTCTCTCTCTCCCTTACATTTTTGGCCACAAATTTCAGCCATGTGGATAAGTATGGGGGGGGGATATTTTGCTCCATTAGTGATAAACTTGTGTGGCAAGAAAGTGGTGATCAAGTAGTGCGTTCAACCGGTAGTGCGCGGGACCCGCCGGTTCGCGCCGTTTTTCTTAAAACTAACCGATACCAGAAAAATCATTTTAAAACTATCTTTGCTCATAAACTTTATTTGGGAAATTTTTCTAATAAAGAAAATGTAGAAAAGGCGGGCGTTAAAAAAATAAACCCTAGAAAATTAGAAAATTTCCGGGTTCTCAAACTCATTTTTTTTCGGGGCGTCACAATCTCCCCTCCTTAAAAGAATGTCGTCCTCGACATTCCACTTGTACTAATCAAGTCGAGACATCCCGCAAGAATCACTAATATTTCAAACCAAACCCACAGTCCGGCATCCTAAACTTCAAGCCTATGATACACTATCGAGATCTGAAGCCTAAGCTCTGATACCAACTGTGACGGCCCCACCTCCCCCTAAGGCGAACCAGAGGGTTCGGCGGGCCGCCTGCCCAGCTCTCGCCGGGACTCAGTCGATCACTACAATCCTCAAATGAATTACAATATAAATCTCAAATATACATCACATGGTCCACAAACATACATCCAAGTCTCCAATAATTACATGTCACAAATGCAGCGGAAACTGATTCCAATCGTGGAATGTATACTTACATCCATATCAAATTCAAATATTTATACAAGACCAACTCGTACATAAAATAGATCCAAACTTAAACTGTACACGATATAAGCCATCCAATCACGTGAATAAGCACAACAAGCCCTTCCTTCGCCTTGAGCCCTGTGGGGGGGAAATAAAACATTTTTGGGGTGAGCTAAAAGCCCAGTGAGTAACCAGTAAAATCAGTAATCAAATAGTTTTCACAAAAATTCATTTCATTGATGTCATGGTTCAGAAATCAGATGTACGTATTTTTGCTCTCGTGAGCCAGTGAAATCATTGTAATGTTTTAGAAGTTCAATAAGTAACCGGGGGTAAAAATGTAATTTTGCTACAGGTCAACATTTGCACAGTGAGAGTAAAACAAAAGCAGAAAATGACACCACATGGTAATTCCACAAAGCTCAATGAGCTAAAATCTCAATAAGGTTCCGAACATGAAATTTCATAACAAAGGCAACACATTAACCATCAATAATCAATAATTCAAGAAACAATTACAATGGAAAGCGATAGTAACATATTCATTAAAAGGATACCGCTCACATGGAGCTATTCATTTGTTCGTTCCCCTGACATTTCCCCTTATTCCTCCAATTATTTGAAAATTTCATTTTTTATAAATAAACCCTCGTTCATCTTTTTATTCGTTCATCCCCTTTTCCGGACGTTGACCGGACTCCACCCATCCGACGTTGGCCGGACTCCACCCATCCGGACGTAGCCGGACTACAAGGTAATACTCGAGTATACCAAATTCACCCAGGGTCACCATATCGCCCGACCGAGTCCGCTTCTGGCTCGAGTCGATCGGTAACGAAGGGCAGTGGCCAGTTCAGCCAAAAGGCTTACATCATGCGCAACTAGCATTTAATCATTAATCATTGAAAATTCATATTTATTTAGGTCGAGTGCGATAAAGTACACACTCGCCTAGAAAACTCGTTTTAACAATCATCGAAAGTACTTAACACATTTTCAATTAATAATGACAAGCCAATAAGTCAAGAATTACAGCAACCAAGGGACACTCATATGCAAGTACGCATGATATGCAAGAAAACAGTTCAAAAGTAACTTTTGGAAACAGTTTAAAAGTAAATAATGCAGGAAACGGTTCATAAAGAACTTCAGAAATAGTTTGAGGTCACTCACCTCAATGGCTCAGAAATCATCCATCATGTATCATTGCCTTGCTCAAACCCAAGTCTTAGATCACAAACTCAATGCAAACAAATCCTTTAAAAGTTCGGACAGCACTTCCCCTACATTTGCTAACTTTTCCAGCCATCATGGCTTCATTATTTCCTCAGCCAGTCCCACAGGTACACACACAACAACAAGTTCATCCATAGTCATTCAGCAAGCTCCAAGTAGTACTAGTGCAAGTCAAGCTAGGGGGAAAAAAATCCGGAAATGAAACTTAAGCTCAAAACCAGAAAAACAGTTTTGACGTCATTTTGCGGTAATGGTACCAAAGGCGTTATGATTGTCGGATGAAGGTGCAAGACCCACCGTTTCGAAGCTAAGAGATAGGGTTACAATATTGTAGAAGGTCACTCAACCCAGTTTCGAGTGTAACCAGGTCAAAAATGCAAGATACCACACCAGAATCACAAAAACAGGTTTACAAAACGCATTCCGGCATAAACATCATAACTCAGCCTACACAAGTCCAAATCCAGAAATTCCAAAGCCACCCGAAAGCTTAGAAACAGGTTTACATTTCATCAGAAGACCTAAACAACTAATTCGGAAGCATTCCAGACCAAATTCACCAATTACAGTCGCAATTCTCCAATTCGGGGTAAACCAGGACAGCAAGGGTAATTCCGTCTTTTCACAAGATACACTGCTCCGATTGACCTGAAATTTTACAGGCACCTCTAAAATGTCATTCCCTACAACTTTCATGTTTTAAGCCAAGGCCAATTCGGCCTCTAACATGGTGCAACAAAAACGGGCAGAATAGGATGAAAATTTCCAGAAATCTGAAATCTTTTGGTTTCAATTGAACTTTCTTCAATTCCTTGTTCCAATCACTACCAAAGCCCCTTGTATAATCTTATATTCAACATATAGTAACCATATAGCAAGTTTGGGTAGAAATCAGCAAACCCTAGTTCATAATACCACAAGGAAAAAACCCCCAAAACATGATTGCATCCATGATTCACCACCAAATTTGAGTTGCCAAGCTAATTTACACAAGATTCACAAGATCAAAGACCATGATCAGATTTCATACCTCAAAGACAAAGCTTGGAAGAGTGATACTTCACCTCCTTTGGAAATTTTTAGTTCCCCTAGCTTCCCAGGATCACAACTCACTCTTTAATCGGTTTAGAATTTGATTTCCTCACTTGGTTGGTGCAAACTCAAGATGAAATGGTTGTTTTTCTTGCTCTCCCTTTCTCTCTCTCTTGAGCTCGACCAAAACAGAAAGAAATGAAGAAAAATGAGCTAAAATGAAGGATAAAAGAACAAGGAAAAAAATTAATCAAAGAGCCATAGGGTGGTGACACTTGTCACCACCAAAACCATACAAATTTTTCTCTCTCTCCCTTACATTTTTGGCCACAAATTTCAGCCATGTGGATAAGTATGGGGGGGGGGATATTTTGCTCCATTAGTGATAAACTTGTATGGCAAGAAAGTGGTGATCAAGTAGTGCGTTCAACCGGTAGTGCGCGGGACCCGCCGGTTCGCGCCGTTTTTCTTAAAACTAACCGATACCAGAAAAATCATTTTAAAACTATCTTTGCTCATAAACTTTATTTGGGAAATTTTTCTAATAAAGAAAATGTAGAAAAGGCGGGCGTTAAAAAAATAAACTCTAGAAAATTAGAAAATTTCCGGGTTCTCAAACTCATTTTTTTTCGGGGCGTCACATCTATCTTAGGATTTAAAGCAAGATAAATGTTTCCTCAAGTCCGCTAGCCTATAACTTCATTAGGGATTCAAACCCATGAAAACTAACCATCAATCTTTGTATAAATGGAAAGATTAAAGAGATAAAGTGATTATCCTTTAAAACCTAGATGAAGACCAGATTTTTCTACCAAAATCACCAAGCAACACCTCAAGCTTTCACCTTTCTTCTAGTTGGAGCAAAAACCCATGGAATTGTGAGTTGGATGGAGTGAATCAAGCAAACCTGGAGCAAGAAGTTGAAAACTTTCTCTTCCCTTTTCTTTTCCTTTGGTCGGCTGAGAGTGAGGAGAGAGAGAGTGAGGGTTTGTGGTTTGATTTCTTGGAGGGAAAGAATGAAAAAGGTAGCCATAAAGTGTGCACAAAAGTCAACCCTCAATAGTGCGAAATAGTGTTGTGCACTACCACTTCCTCTCTTGTTTGGTACACTTATACACTAATCCTCCAAGGTACTTCCTCTAACATTTTAATTACTTATACTTATGAGTCTAATACTAATTCCTCAAATCTCCAATTAATCGAACCGGCATGACTTCCGAGAAACTTTTGACCCGCGCGCGATAAAACGAAATTTAAGGGAAATTCATGCAATACTAGTATAATTAAATAATACTCAGGCAAATAATTATAAAAATGACTAAATTAAGAAATAAAACATGAGTCCTCATAGATGGTAGCTTCTTGGTGTCCAAACTAGCTGTACCGAGGGGAGAAAGAAGAGAAAAACCTGGTGTGATTTCCTTGAGGAGCCGAAAGAGGGGAAGTAAGCTGTCCCCATTTTCCAGTTGAGATTTTAGGTAGAAAAGGGACGTAAAAATTGTAATAAAACCCCCTTTTCTTTTAATACTCTTGATTACTCATGTTGCATGTTGATTTCTAGTTATGAAAAGTGAGTTTTGTTGAAGAGAAATCTTGTTTAAAGACTGAATCCTTGCTGGAAATTTCTGTTTTGGCCGAAGGAAGGAGAGCTGGAGTTTCACAACTTTTCATTCAAAAACTTGGAAGAAATTTCACTAGGAATGCATGATATAAGTTTTATCTCCTGTCTTATAAGATATCTACCTCTAAAATTGGTGAAATGTTGGCAAACTTGGCCGAAAATGTTGAAGAAACTTGCTGGAAATTTGTTGAGATGGCCGAGAGAGGGAAAGAAAGAATTTTCTAGTTTTCCTGTACGAATTTTGGTTGCAAACTTTCATAGTGTGGTTCAAAACAACTTAAACACCTTAACCTTAACATGCATGTTAGATTTGAGTATAAAATGAAGAGTTCTATTGAACAAAAATTTACCTTTCAAACTGTCTAATTGCTAGAATTTTTCCATTTTTGGCCGCGAGAGATGAGGGAGAATTTTTCCAGTTTTCTTCACGAATTTTGGCTGAAAAATTGCATATTATTGTTGTTGACGCCTTATGATACATTAATAATGACATGCATGTCGCATTTGACTGGAATCCAAGTGAGATAAGAGTTGGTGTCAAGGGAACTTCGCTTAAATTTCTGACTTAAGATTGATACTTGAGGGTTGTTGGGATAGAGCCAAAAGTTTGCAGCTTTAATTGTGACAATCCCACTTCTCCTTAGGGCGAACCTTAGGGTTTCGGCGGGCCGCCTGCCTAGCTCTCGCTAGGGCTCAATACGAGTCAAATTTAAACTTAAAGGTAATCAACCAATGATAAAAGTCAATACAAAGAAAAGTAGCTTCCTTATATAATCATTCAAGTCTTATATCACAAAGTTTCCAAAAGGCACATCAAATTTTCCCAAAAATACAACCATCCAAAGTTGACTGAACCATTTACATCCATATTCTAATCAAAAGGTAATCAAGTCAGCTTCTCCAAAAATCTTTCTATTCCGAGCTCCTATTAAGGAAAACAAACTACGGGGGTGAGCTAGCGCCCAGTAAGGCCAAGAAAAGCATGCAAACAAATAGGTTCAAGTGGCAATAAAACTTAGACATGAAGGATAACCATAAAGCTCATGTAATTCACAAAGGAAAGCCAAACACAATCAATAAGGATACGGAACCTCTCAGGAGCTAACTCCACACAGCTTTGCCAAGGCCTTGATCCAAAATATCACACGTTGACTCTCCGTCAACCGAGCAAGTATCAAATCCGTAGACTCCACTTTTCACCAAATTTCCGTCCACAGTTGCACCCCCTACCGGGCCTGAATGTCAAATAGAAAAGGCAATACTACTCGAGTATGTCAAGCAAGATCTCAAAAGATCAAACTTTATAATTTTCTCATGCTTCACCAAGTTTCTCGACCAAACCCATGTCGGCTTGAGTCGCAAGGTTAGCCAATGAGTTTTGGGCGTCCCCACAAGTACAAGTATAATTTGCCAAGTTCACGCAAGTTGATTATCAAGTCAAGTAAAAGAGAACGAGTACGATAAAATACACCCTTGTCTCGACAAGTCCAATTCACATTTTCAACAAGAAGCAGTTCAAGTATCAAGCAACAAGTCATGCATTTGACACTCACCAATTCAAAGCAAGTGAGCAAATAAGGGCTTTAGTTGTCCGCACTGAGATTCCTTTCGAAACCCTCTTGAGCACCTGAAGAAATATTAACCAACCATCACTCATGGATACCCTAGGCCACTTAGCATTCATGGAAGAAAAATGTCTTTGCTTAAAACTTAAACAACGCCTCAAAAGAGTTTTAATTCATCGAAAATCGAGATTCAAAAATTCGGAATTAACGTCACAAGGAAAACTTGTATCATCCATGAAATCAAGTTTAAAACAGATTATCAATCTCAAAAGGCAGTTGGAAGTTCGGAAAAGTTCATTTCTTAAGAAATCAGAAATTTTCAACTCTCTGCGACAATACTTAGAAAATCAGATCTTGAGTTTGGTAAGTCCAAAAATTGGAAACTTTACACCGTTGGAAACTAGATTCATTGTGCTAAAACTTTCCAGAAAACACTTTTCCTAGATTCCTACTAGAAATCTTTTGAATCTCAGCTCAAATCTACTGTTTTATTAAAACAGGACAGAAATAGTCTTGATTTTTCAGTAAAGTTTGAAAATGTGGAAAAATTCACAGGAATTGAATTAGCCTCTAAATTTTACAACACAGTAGGAACTTCAAGTCAAGTTTCAACTACAATAAGCAGAACACAATTTGGATTCTCCAACACCAAGATACAATAGTTTTAAGAAAATTGGTTTTCGCAACCTGTTCCACGGATTTTCAGTCACAAAGTTTCGACACAGTTTTGAAATCAGGCCATAACTAACTCGATACAAGTCCAAATTGGGAATGGTTTATGGCATTGAAAACTAGGTTCAAAATTCTATAAATCATCAGAAGAAATCGTTTTCAAATTCATTTCACAAGAGGAACAAAATTGAGCCACAATAGGCAGCTGTATGATTTTCTTGGGTAAACAGGTGAAGTAAATCAGTCCACTTTGCCGATTCACTATGGCACACTCAAAACGAATTAGCAGGGAAATTTTATACCATTGGAAAGCTCTTGGTGTCTAGTAAAACCGCCACTAAAGGCTCATTAACTTCTTTAGCTACCACTTCAAGTTGTAAACGTAAATCGAGTGAAATTTCTCAAGTTTCTTTTAGTAAAAGACTCACTTAACGTTCATTTTCAACGATTAAATCGAGGGCGTAAACTTAGGAGACTAATGTAATAGAAACTTTGGCTTTCAAATAAGGAAGATGAACACATTTTTACTTGGAAGCTTGGCCAAAGCATTCCTAGTATTACTAATTAAGTTCACAAGAAACCTTTCAAATCATTCTTTTAAAATGCTTGTATGATTGCCAACTCTAGTACAAATATCAAGGCCAAGATATGGACAAGTCTAGCAAGTAAGCTTCACTTGGAAATTCGAAAATGGTGGCTAAAAGCCAAGTACAAGTCTTGACCGCTTTAATTAAGATAACTTGTTAAAAGTGTAAAACTTTGAGGAAAGGAGAGATACATTAGTGAGAGAAGTTCAATAGGGATACATTTGAAGTCAAGGAAGTGGAAAAATCAATCTAAGAGGTTGGAAGTAGGCCGTCTGAGGTTTTAAAGTCAGGAAGCCCATTTCTATGCTTCAAGAATCTATTGAGATGAATAGTAACAGTAAACTTTAAAAATGTGCAACTCAAGTTCTACAAGTCAAAAAATTATGAAAGTTATACCGTTGGAAAATAGATTTTTAGTACTACAACATCTCAGAAGACACATTTCAGAGATTCAAATCACAAGTAGGCCAAATATTCGATCCAAGTCAAAAATTCATTTTCCTGAAGAAACAGGACATTCAAGCAGGACCACCTACTTTGAGGAGTCACGGACAGCAGTGCACATGGAGAAAAAATATGAAATTTTTACAGAACAAAAGCTATGAGTCTAGTTTCAAATGCCACTGACGGCAGCTCAATCAGATTTTTCTACACAAAGATATAAACATGTTACTAAGACTGGTTAGTGAAATCCGAAAATTTGGAAACTCATTTTTCACTTGGAAAAACTCTTTTTTCTCTTTTAAAACCACAAGACTTTTATTCAAACCACCCATACACTTAAGTATGACATTCATACCAGCAATTATAACATAATTTAAGCATCAAATTTCAACAAAAACCAAAGGTGAAGCTCAGCTCTTTCTCTCTCCCATTTCGGACAAATTCAAGCTTTGAACCTTTCAACTCTTTCACTAATCAAACCACAACAAATTCATTAACCAATCATACTATACATTTATCTACCAACAAGAAGCTTAACTACATCAAGAATCTTACTAGAAATTTCGAAAATCAAAGCAAGAAAGGAAGGGGAGTGGTTCGGCCAAGACAAGAGCCAAAGCTCTTCAATTTTCCAACCAACTTTCCCAAGGGTTCATCATATAGCCAAATAACACAACAATCACAACAACAACAACCACAATCCTCAAGTCCTCTACCTAAAATCCACCTCAAGTCAATTATGAAAGGCCCTCCTCCCCCTAAGGCGAACCAAAATGTTTAGCGAACCGCCTGCCTAACTCTCTCCAGGACTACGGAGACGACGAATACACACAAGCAACAACATTCCGAACGATATTATAGCGCTCAAACACTTCGACGACCGCGAATAATGAAGAACGAAAACGAAACTGAAAAGTAACCGCCACGTCACAATCCAGCCGGTTTTTGGCCGGATACCCGACCAGATTCCTGGCCGGATTGGAGGTAGTAGCTCAACCCAAATTTTTTTCAAATTCCCTTGCAAATCCAGCCAGCTATCCGGCCAATAACTGGTCGGATACTTGGCTGGATTCCACGAACAGTTCCTGCCAAAAATTTTTTCTTCTTTCTTTTCCAAATTGTGACAGCCCCACCTTCCCCTAAGGCGAACTAAAGGGGTTAGCGGACTGCCTGCCCAGCTCTCGCCAGGACTAACGGTACAGTTTACGTCGTTCTATACGTTCCGGAACATACCATTGCGCGCAAACAAATCAAAATCACAAAATAAAAATAACCGAAAATCGAAGCCGAAGATGAACAGTAAAATCACGTCAGAATCCGGATTCAGCACTGTTCATCCTCGCCAATTTTTTCCTTTTCCGTTTGAAAAGCGTGTCACTCCGAAATTCATCCAAACAATAACCATACATAAATATACAATGGAAATCAACATTTACAAGCCAAACGGCCTACCAAAATATCCGTTTAGTTCATGCATATACAAGTAGCCATTTACACACCAAACATTGGTGGAAACAAAGCACTTAGGGTTTTCACCCTCAAGGAGCTATTCCAAATACATATACATGAGCTCAACTTGCATCCAACTATCACAACCTTTTCCAAAAGTGTTCATTTTCCTGTAAGGAAAACAAATGACACGGAATGAGCTGAAACCCAGTGAGCAACTAACACAATAACAACCAATAGCATATAGCATAACCAATCACTTAAAGTACCCAAATAAGCAATGAAGCAAAACGGTAAAAGGATACGGTCGGCTCTCAAGAGCCCATTTCCACGCTTGCAATCTTGATCCAACCTCATTGACTCTCCGCCAATGTTAAAAGTACCAAACCGTAGACCACCCTTTACTTCCAATCCTTCCACCTAACATACCCCAACCGGGCCCGCACTTCATTTCAGTAGTTTTGGTAACACTCGAGTATACCGGAACCAAGAGTCTCGTTACTACAAGGTTCCTCAGTACAGTCCCCGTGGCATGACAATTTTCACGACCAAGCCCTCGCCGGCTCGATCCATTTGACTACCAAACGGGGTTGAGCTCAGTAATACAGTAAGGCCGTTGGACATTCGTCCAAACAACACCAAAGCAGTTTCCATGAAATGGAATTCACCAACCAATATATCAAGTTCAGTAATGCAGTAAAACGGTAGCCAATCAGTGATACTATCGAAAGGGGTGAGGACGGTCAAGTACACCCTCACCTTAATCAATTCCAATATCCAAGTAAGCCTTCAAGGCATCACATATACATTTAGCAAAGCCACATAGTAACAATTAAGTGAGTAGTATACTCACCAAGTAAGAAAATGATGTTTCATGCACCGTCGTTAAACGAACGTCGTGCACCACCGTTTCCTCCTAGAACAAGCAAACAAATACAATGAGACTCGATAACGAGTCACAAAACAATGCTGAACACAACCCCAATAGAGTTTCATATGCATAAATAAGCATGATAGCAAACCAGAAATTAGAAATAGCATTAGTCTTGGCCCCGAATAGAAAAACTGTTTTGCCCTTATTATGTGGTAATGACACCAAATTCTCTACGGTTATCGGATGGGGGTACAAGACCCACCGTTTCGAAGCTAAGAACCAGTGCTACAACAATGTAGAAGGTCACTCAATCCAGTTCCTAGCCCAACTAGGTCAAAAATGCCAAATACTAAACCAGAACTACCAAAAACAGGTTTACAATTCACATAATGCTGTAATTACTATAACTCAGTCTATACAGGTCCAAATGCTGAAATTCCAAAGGAATATGGTAGCTAAGACATCCAGTTACATTTCATCAGAAGACACCAACACCTAAATCCAAAGCAATTCCAGTCAAAATGGCCAATTGCAAGTGCAGTTTTCGCATTCTGATCAACCCAGAACAGCAACAGTAAAATTGGCATATCTCACTCTACACTAATCCAAATGATCTGAAATTTTGTAGGCACTTCAAACTCATCAATACCTACAACTTTCATGTTTTGAGTAAAGTCCAATTCGGCCTCTAACCCTATGATCCAAAACCGGACAGAATTAGGGGTTTATGAACCCTAACTTTCCATTTTCCATCCAAATCCAAAATTGATTGCATTTATCAACAATTCACACCTACTAGAGTCATTTTAAACCATTACCATTCATCATACAAGGCCACAACATCCCATTCATATTAAACCAGAAAATTCATCATAAAATGGAAAACTTCACCAAATCACTTCAAATCAAAAAATAAATCACATATTCCATCACTCAAGCCACTTCTAAGCATAACATAAACATCATTAGGTGTAGTAGGGTGTTCTAGCATCACTTACCAAGTAACAAGAGAGATAGGGATTGTGGACACCTTAGCTCTTCAAAACAACTTCACTAGACCACTCACTATCACTAAAAGGAAAGATTTTATGGAGTAGAAATGGATGTAAGCAAATGTTTTTGGGTGATTTGCACCAAGTAGTAGCTAGAACTTGAAGAGTTTCTTCTTTCTTCTTGCTAGAGAGGGCCGGCCATAAGGAGGAGAAGAAATGGTGATTTTTGAATGATTTTTGAGATATTTAATCCTTTGGTCAAAAAAGTCAAAAATTGGAATAGTGTTTCTTAAGTCATGTCCACTCTAATGGTGACAAGTGTCACCTCATTAAATGCAATCTTATCTTTCTTTTCCCTCTCACATCAATCAAATCTCACTCTCTACTTATCTCTTAACACCCGATAAATTTTACACAGTATCCGAAACTTAACCTTATTGGCCGAATTTTTCCGAACTTTTCGCACTAGTGGGTCCCACGTCCAATATATATTCCTAATTTTCTAAAAATTCTCTAATACTAGAAAAATCATCTAAAAACTATAATTACGCATAAAATCTACCAGGAAAATATTTCTAAGCCCGAGAATGCAGAAAACATGCAATTAAGGGGAAATAAACCTTAGAAAAAATAATTAGGGTTTTACGGGTTCTCACACAAATGCCGCACTTGCCCGATCGCCAACGGCTACAAGGAACACTCACCAAAGCCATAGAAGCTTAATAGATAAGGTTACACACTTATACAATCAATAGATAAGGTTACACACTTATACATATATTTACATCGAAGTTTTGAACGAATTAACTAAGTACAAGCAAAGTATTCATACTACACAAAATACAATTAGGGTTTCGGTTGCAAAAGAGCTTCACAAAATAACATATACACTAACTCGACCTCTTTCTTCCAAAATCATGATTTCAAAGTTTGTCCCCTGTAAGGAAAACAAAGATAACGGGAAGGGGGTGAGTACCAAAACAATAGCAATCAAGAATCATGGAACTTCATGTTCAATTTGTCACATATGCATATCAAATAGGGAAATAAACAAACACCTTAGATAGAAGGGTTAATTACATTTACCTCCCCTGAGGTTTGACCATATTACCAATCAATCCCTGTAATTTGTCCAAATAACGGTTTCACCCTTTGAATGAACAAACATTTAACAAAAACCCCCTTAGTGCCGAAAATGCCCTTATTGAGGCCATGTTGCATTGAAAAAAGAATATATTTTTATTTTATTAACCCTGAAGCAATCCAAAAAAATAGAAAAAAGTTTTTGCTTATTATTTTATAAAAACCATATCTTTACTTCCATAAATAATTTTGAATCAATAATTATTTTAAATCTTAAAAATGAATATTAAAAATTAGATAAATTGAAAGAAAAATAAAAAAAGAAGAAACTATTTTAATTCCTGAAGTATAGTTCAAATTGAGGAAAACATGCCTTGTGCTCTCCGCAACATGCCTTGAACCACAAATTCGAACCATACTTGAGGATTTAAAATAATTGCTCCATACTTGAGGATTTAAAATAATTGCTTCTTTTTTATTTTTCTTTCAATTTATCTAATTTTTAATATTCATTTTTAAGATTTAAAATAATTATTGATTCAAAACTATTTATGGAAGCAAAGATATGATTTTTATAAAATAATAAGCAAAAACTTTTTGATGATTTTTTTGGATTACTTGAAGGTTAATAAATAAAAATATGTTCTTTTTTTAATGCACTATGGCCTCAAAAAGGGCATTTTCGGCATTGAGGGGGGTTTTTGTTAAATGTTTGATCATTTAAAGGGTGAAACCGTTATTTGGACAAATTATAGGGATTGATTGGTAATATGGTCAAACCTCAGGGGAGGTAAATGTAATTAACCCTAGATAGAAAGATACAAGTGGCTCTCGGGAGCCCAAAATTCCTATTGCAGTACTTGATCCAAACCCGTTGACTCTCCGTCAACGTATAAGGAACAATCATGTCCGTAGACCCACTTTACACCAAATTCCGTCCACCAAACATACCCCTTACCGGGCCCGAACACCTCAACAGAAATAGAAGTGGTAATACTCGAGTATACCGGAAATCCAGAGTTTCCAATACCCAAAGATTTTCTAGAAACAGACTACCGTGGTTCGTTATCTAATCGACCAAGCCCTTGCCAGCTCGACTCGAGTAACTAGCCACAGGATTTGAGCTCAGATGTCACAGAATGGTCACTGGACTCAACCCTCCAAATGACAATAGATTAAGCACAGATAACAGAGTCAATTGTACACAGTAAATAGGCACAAAGATACGAAAACGAGTGTGATAAAGTACACCATCGTTTCAATCAGAATGAACAGATAGTACAGTCATTCAAATAACAGATTGCATGTACAGAAACCCAGTTTAGCAATAAATGAGGGGAGTGGTACACTCACCAGTTCAAATACAGATTTTTCAAAAGTTTTCACCCAAAGTGGCTTCAATCGCCAAGAAGCCCTAAAATAACCAAAGTAAAACAATTATGGTTCCACAACCATACCCAAGTAAATGGAATACATACATGAAGCTCGACTACAAGTCAGGTCTCTCTCCGAGTTAATTACTAGTACAAAAGAATAAAATGTGACTTTTGAGCAGAAGGATAACAATTGGTGCTAGAGTTACGAACAACCCCAAAATCCCTCCTTCTACCAAAATGTAACTTCAAACTTAAAGGAACCAAATGGCCTAGAAAATTGGACAGCGTTTCCCCCTAAATTTCCTTACTTTTCCATCCTACAATCGACATCAACTCATCTCAAATCAACCACAATTTCACATACAAATCACAGTGTAGACACCAAATTTTGAATAATTTGTATGTATTATCTATTTCATGATTTTTATTTTAGATTGCTTGCATTTTAGTTCGTTATCGTTGTTTTGCACTATTAGTTGTTATGATATTTTAGTTTTATTCATTTTCGCCCTTTTAGTTGACCTATTTCATTTGCTATTTATTATTATTTACTTTTAGTTTTAGTTTTTAGTTTTAGCTTTTAAGTTTAAGATTAGCATAGAGTTTTTAGAAAAAGAAAAGGAAAACATCAAAAATATGTTTTAGTCATTTTGTTTTTATTCAATGCTTTCTTGAAGGAAAAATGAAAATAAAAAATCATAAAAAAAAAGAGAAAAGAGAAAAATGAAAAAATGGGAAGTTGCATTTTTGTTGTTTCTAGTTTATCTAATGTTAATTAAGCTGTTTTCGTCATTAATTATTATTGTTTTATTATTATCATTTTTGTTGTTTAGTTAATTAATTAGTTAAAAAAATAAAATAAAATAAAATACCGCAGCATGCACGCTGCAATTTTTTGCAGCGTGCAAAGCACAATTTCAGCAGCATCATCGAAGGGCTGGATGGAAGGCAAGGACAAACCCCTCATCAGCACCCTTCGTATGAGGGTTTAAGGGATTAGGGAGCTCATATAAAAGGAGCAAGGAAGACAGCAGCCGCAAGAGAGGGTTTTTGGGGGTAGTTAATAGCGGTAGAAAGAAAACAAGAGAGAAAAGGGAGGAGCAACAACGGCCGAAAGAGAGAAAGCTAAGGGAGGGAGTTGGACGCCTGTAGAAAGAAAAGGTTACGGAGGTTTTGAGGGGGTGGCAGTAGAAAACCAGAAAAAGCTGCGGAGAGTTTGAAGGAGAGCTAAAGGGGATAACGGCAGAGAGTGAGAGATAACAGAGCAGAGGGAAAAGGAAAAGGACGACCGAGAGGAGGATTTCGGCTAAGGAAAAGCAGAGAACCGGGAGGCGACGGCGGAGGAAAGCCAGAAAAGCTGGCTGCCGGGAAAGGAGGAGAACCAGGACCTCCTCTTTTGATTGCATCAAGTCTCAGCCGACAAAAAGAAACCCAAAGGTAACAGCTTTCCACTTTGGAATGTGTTTATGAGTTGTTGAACTATACTAGAATGCAGAAAGTCTCGGTTTTTACATTCGTTTTCGTCCCCATGTGAGTCCCGTTTGTGAATTTGATTGGGATAGGATTTGTGTTTAGCTGTGGGGATGTGTGATGAATCCATGAAGCTTTGGTTTAATATCCATGGCCGAATCTGTTGAATTTGAATGAACCAATCCTGAAAAACGACAGCTTTTTGGTCAACTTCGTTCGATTTTTGGTGGTTTATGCGTGAGAATGTTTCTTGCTGTTTATCTTTCCCTGCTATGTTTGTACCTTGCCCATTGTTTTGTTGGAGTTTTAGAATGTTCAGAATAGGGGTTAGATGATGTTTATACTGCCTTGCATTATTGCCGAAGTCCAAAGCATGAAAGCTGCAGAACATTTTTCCAGATTTTTGCATGTCCTGTACCTCTATTGTCACATTGAAACACAAGAGTTGGGTAGCTAAGAGCTGGAGAGGATGAGTGGTCACATTGCCACTTTGATCCACGAGTGGGTTGTTTGAAACCATTGGTTACACCTAGATGGAAATGGTTGCATTCACAATCCAGAACCTATTCGAAAAATTGTTTTCATCTCTCTGTTGTTCCATGTTGTCCGTTTGATATGCAATGATTCTATTTCCTACCTTTGGTGTTGTATTAATCAAGGTTTTTGAAATTTAATGGGATGGGTAAATGATCAATACAATGTTTTGGCATTTAATCTGCACAAGCTGGAATCTGCAAAATCAATGGCAAGATAAAAAGCTGTCGTGTTTTCTGTGCTGTTTTCTTCCTTTTGCCGTGGCTGTTTATTGATCATTACACTTGAGTGGCATGCTAATTTTGCACGTTTGGTGTTCACAACACTTGAACTATTGATCAAACACTTTGCTAAAAATGCATGAATCTGGTTGGCCGAGAGTTTCTTG
This sequence comes from Coffea arabica, assembly GCF_036785885.1. NCBI lineage: Eukaryota > Viridiplantae > Streptophyta > Magnoliopsida > Gentianales > Rubiaceae > Coffea > Coffea arabica. The sequence continues at coordinate 42,889,873 of NC_092320.1, read as the reverse complement.
AAGTCGCGGTAGTGTTGCAATTAGAAAATGCAGAAATGTTCTTGGTATTGGCAACTTGTTTCTGGTTTGTTTGGGTCAGAATTTAGCATGAATGCAGATCATTTTTGATATACTTTTGAGTTCGAAAACTCATGGTATGATATTGCTGAAATTGCCGAATATCTAGAGTTGTGTACAAGAAAAGAAAAAACGCAGCAAGGGAAAGCTGCTGCATTTTTTGTTCCTTTCTTTTCTCTGCCGCGTTTCTTTTCCCTTAGTCACTGGTTGGGTTTTGTACTTCAGTTTCATGTTTGATCTTGTGATTGAGAGAAGCAAGGGAAGGTTGAGTGTTGAGTTTGCATGTTGAAATGTTTGGATCATGGTCGAACACTTGGCTGGAAATTAAATTTTAGGTGGCTAAACTGTCTTTTGCATGAATGTTTTTTTTCAGAATTTGATATCAGTTTTCTGCTATATTTTTGTGTTGTTTGAATCTTGAAATTGTATGTCATGAGGCTTAGATTAGTTTTGGATGTTTGGTTGAAAGGTCTTGATCAAATTTGTTGCTTTTGGACCATGAAATCCAAGTTTGGAAGTAAAATGCAGCGCACATTCATGTTGTTTATAGAAGGTTTCAGCTGCAGAAATTGTCTTCTTACGTGCATTACATGCTTTTGCATGAAGAATGTCTAAGGTTTTTGTTTTTTAATCCCCCAAGTCTCCCTTGGTTGCACTATGACCCAGAAAATTGAGAAAATTAATCAATTTGGTCCCTATGATTTTGCAGCAATGTCACAAGGACCCAATTACATTCCATGTTCTTGCAATTAGGTCCTAAGGTGTTTGCATTTGAATCATTAATTGATCTTTATTATTTTGGGGACCTTTGAAGCTCTTTGATGATTCATTTTGACGTTGATTGTGATTGATTAGTGGTCGTTATTGGGTTCTAGAAATGCAAGTTTAAACCATTCATGGACCTTCATTCACTCTTGGATTCTTGAGATATGATGTTTGCTTGGACTTTATTTTTTACTTGGGGACCTTTGAGGTTTTAAATGCTTCAATTAGGTTCAAATGATTTGAGTAGTGCTTGCATTTGGGTCTTTAGTGGACGTTATGCTTGGAGGTTGGATGATCATGTCTTTGCTTGGTCTTTAATTAGCTTTTTACTTCATTAAGTTGCAATTGAGGGAAAATTTGATGATTTGGTGGATTCCAATTGTTTTGTTTATATCTTATAACTAAATTGGTGCGTTAATCCTTTGCTTTGAATGGTTTTAGCACATGTTATCCCGTTAGTTGGTGACTTAGCCCAGTTTAAGTCTCGTCCATTTAACACTACAAAAGGGAGCGGTATAATTCCTTTTATCTATTTTTGTTTCTCTTATGTGACTCAACGTGCTAAGTGAATTGCATGTCTACTTTGCTTTCTTAGCTTTTCTTTAATTCCTTTTACTTATGTCATTTACTTTTTGTTTTCATTAAGTTATTCTTTTAATGGGGTATGTGTACACCTCTTGGCTTGTAATAGATAGGGTCGTGGCGAGCAATTTGGTCCATTCTCCCCTTCCCTTTTTGTTTTAGTTAGTGAATGTAATAAGTTCATTAGTTTGGTTGCATGCCTACGTGTTAAGTGTTTAATTGCTTTGTTAGGGCCTTGCATCTAGTCGAGCATGCTAAATGTTAGGTGCTATGTGTTTATGAGTGTTTGGCATGTCTACTCGCTTTCCATAGCTATGAATGAATGTGATGGATGAATGTACGTTTCCACTAGTCCAACGCTAGTCGGAATTCATAGAATGGGCTAGTCCAATGCTAGACCCAATAGGTTCTTTTTTCCCTTTTTCATTAAGTGCATGATCACCACATATCACACATTTTTCCTTAGTTTGTCATTTGGTATGTTCCTCAAATCCCTTCCCCTTCATTTTAGGACTTGCATCTCATGCTAGTTAGGGTTCATTTGCGTGAAAATCCCCTTCCGATAAGGGAAACGAGCGAGTGTGGCTACTCGATAGCCTTAGCACGCTAGTTTCGCCTTCTAATCAAAGGGAAAATCGAAGTCGAAAAGTTAGGAGTCAACCCCCGTACCCGACTTGTTGCATTCCTCTAGGGTCATACTTTCATTTTATCACATCCATACACTTTTAACCACAATTTTGCATATTTCTCAAACTATATTTTTACTACATTTTACCTTTCACTTGCTTATTTTCATTTCACCAATGAAATTCCACTTTACCTTATGTATCTATTATTCTATTTTCATACACTTGCACACAAAAAAAAAACACTTGAACTTTATACAATTTCACACATGCACCTTTCTATACATTCGCACACTTGCACTTACATTTCTTGCATCTTTCATACACTTTCACACTTGCACACTTGAATTTGAACTCTCATTTGCATTAATCGACCTCTATGAGGTTTTTCTTTGTTGGCCGCCACAATTCATGTGGTTTGGGACCAAAAGCCTCACAAGAGACATCGTAGAATTTAGGATTGCATTTTCCTTTCCGTTTTGCATTCATATAGTCATATCCAACGTGCGATACATACATTGGGTAGAAAATTAGGGAAGGTAAGGTTAAGTCACGCAGCTAGCCTTGGCTAGGTCAAAGGGGTGCCTTGGATTCTATCCTTGCCTTCCCCTTTGTCAAACGTGACTCCCGAACCTTTTTCTTTGGCTTACGTGGACTAGGAGTCGTCTTTAAAAGGGTTTTATTACTTTGTCTTTAAAAAATTTTATTAGGTGACTTGGTACACCTTAATCATTACCAAGTGGCGACTCCAATTTGTCATTCAAAAACCCTTTTTAAAAAACTATTTTTTTGGGTCAAATCGTCGCTTTTTCAAGTCCCATATTAGACCCATATCTTTTTCAACTCACAAAAATCATTTTCCAATCAAAATTGAATCAAAAACATCTTTCTCAAACCACTTATTTTTCTTATCAAAAATGGGGCGCGACAACAGGCTATAAAACACATGTAATTAGGGCCACAATACCCTTCAATTTGAGCCAATTGATAGCTCCAAAACCAATTACAATTAAGCTCCACATCCATCAAAGATAGTTTCCTTGCTCAAGTCGAAACCCTAGGTTATGAATATCATGTCAAGCAAAGGAAATTCTATAATTATCAAGTTCCACGCACACTTCGGCATGATAACCACAACTAAAGCTACATTTATCGGATTGAGACGAATTTTATGGCTTGTCGAAGCCAAGACATAGACTTACATTTCTTATGAAGACCTCCAAAGCCAAATCATGCATTTTCGTGGTCAAAAATCGAAATTTCGGAGAAAACAGAAAACTGTCTGTGAAACAAGGCTTGTGAGCAGTCAAGGGTATTTTGGTCATTTCATAAGCTACAGTACTCTTATTTAGCTGAAATTTTGCAGGTCACTAGTTAATACTATTTACTACAACTTTTGTGTTTTGACCTAAGACTGATTTGGCCTCTAACATGGACAAACATATAGTGCAAAAATAGGGCTGATTGGAAACCCTAAAACTAAAATTTATGCACCCTATCTGAAATTTCTTTAGGCAACCAAAACTAGCATACCAAAGCTTCATTTTACACAATATAAAACTATCATTCCATGACCAACAATTACTCATTACATGTGGGCAGAAAAATCTCCATAAAAACTAAAATTTAACCTAACTCTAGCTCAAACCATGAAATCTTCCACAAAACAACATTTTTAACAACTATAATTCACTAATTAACAATTAATTGAAGTAAAGAGGAAGTTCTTGGCAAAATACCTTAATACGCCGAGAAAAGTGATAGCTTAGTGCTTCCCTTCCCAAAACCACTCCACCAACCTCTTTAATCCTTCCTAGTTAGGAGTTTTTATGGAGTACTTTGAGATGTTAATGGTTGGAACTCAAGATTTGGGCTTGGAATTGAAAGACAAGATGAAGTTTTCCTCTCTTTCCTCTCCTCAATATTTCGGCCAGCTTAAGGAAAAAATGAAGATGATCTTGGTCAAATTTTGTATTTAGTTAAGGTGAAGAAAGTTGGCCAAAGTCCTATTCCAATCGAGTCGCGACACTTGGCACGTTTTAGATTTTAAACTTATTTTCTTTCTCCCTATGGTTAATCTATCTAGCTAACCTCTAATTGTCTCCTAGTATCTTGTACAGTAATATTCCTTTATACAAAACTTTAATTAATCGGCAAAAATTTATCGCACTTAGCGCACTAACGGGTCCCACGTCTATAATGCACTTCAAACTTATCATGAACTAACTTATACTAGGAAAATGATTTAAAACCTATACTCACTTATAAAAATCTTTAAAAATTTAATATAGTAATGTAAAATAAAGAAAATGCATGCGACAATAAAACAAAATAAAATGAAATAACCTAGGGGAATTTTCGGGTGCTCACATCAACTACCTAGGGAGAGCATCAAGAACCCTCCATAAAAAGCTCCTAATCTACAAGGTTAAGAGGTGAATAAGGGAGTTTTATGACTTACCTTAAGAGATGGCCAGCAATACTCCTTCAAATGAGCCAAAGACTTCAACTTTCTTCTTCTCCTAGCTTTCCAAGGTTCTTCTTAGCACTTTCAATGGTTTCTTTTGGTTGATCTTAGCAAGACTTGAGCAAGAATTGAAGAAGGAAGAAGAAGAAAATGAAGGGGAAAGAGGGAGGGGGAGTTCGGGTGAGAGAGAGGGCAAGAGAAAAGAGAAAGAATGTTATGTGATAAAATGAAATGAAGAGAAGAAAAAGAGAGGGAGAGAGGCCGGTTGTGTTGAGGAAAAGGAGAGAGAAAAAGTTGTGAGATGACATAAAAGTGTGAAGTGACATGAGTCAACTATCAATAGTGAACTTTGTCTGGCTTTTGCCTAACATTCCTTTAACTGGTATCACTCTACTATTTCCACTAGGTAAACTTTTCCTACACTACTAACACTCATGAACACCATTCCCAGTTCATTTCACCAGTTCACCACTTAAACGCGCTATCTCACTCTTTTTGCAAAAATAAAAGCATACGCGAAGCACTTTTAAAGAAATTTTCATGCTTAAATTGATAAAAATAAATGGTATGCTATTGTAGATGATTTAAAGTGATAAAAATAGATAATTTAATTAAATGATTAAATTTTCAAATAAATAGATAATTAAATAAAATGTTTAAAAATTATAGGTCCTTACATTAACTCCAAAAATTTTGCTGATTTTGGTCAAGAACTTACTCCACATGCCATTTACCTTTTAAACCTAGACATGCATGTGGTATTTTTTAAGTTAAAAGCTAGAAAAGACTAATTTTTGAAGGAAACACAAAACTTGGAAATTTTCCATTTTCTTGCCAAGAGATTTGATGAACTTGGTTTAAACTTACATTATGGATCATCTCCTGTCCTAATCTACCTATAAATGTTGTATATTTGGCATTGTAAAACCCTAGCATACAGGCCATAGAGTTGCATGAGACTTATCAAATGATTTAAATAAGAAAGTTAACGCTTTGAGTGAGGGAAATAGAAGAATTGAAAGTTATATATATATATATACATATATACTTTGGGAGTCTTTTACCGATTATACTTGGCATAATCTGTGACGCCCCCACTTTTCCCTAAGGCGAACCAAAGGATATCCGCGGGACGCCTGCCCAACTCTCGCCAGGATTCAAGACAATTCCCGATCAAGCATAATGAAATACTAGCCATCACGATGATATAAGTAAGAAAGGGAGGTCACTCCCACAACTAACATTCAAACTTTCGTCACGAGTTCCAAAATACGTCAAGTATCCAATCCTTACATCAAATTCTCAAAGGTTACATCAAATCCCAAAATATACAATAATCAAGAGTCTAACCCAGTACATTGAAAACCCTAATACAAAAGTATATTCAAAAGGGTTTCTCCGAGGTTCACTCCAGATCCTTCCCTATTAAGGAAAAAAAATCTACAGGGTGAGTAAAACGCTCGTGAGGCCAAGCACACACATGCAGGCACGTTGTTCAAGTAACAATCCCAATTTAACAAGTAGAGCAATAATATTGCAATAAATAACAATTTGAGCGAGAAAAGTAAACAGAAACAATTCAAGGATATAGGAGCTTTCAGGAGCTATTTTTCACTTGCACGATCACGAATCTCCACGAGTTGACACTCCGTCAATCGAATGGGTTTAGTCCGTAGAACTTCACTTATCATGTTCCCTTTAACCTTACATACCCCTGTATCGGGCCCGCTTGTCATTTTTTTGAGGCGATACTGCTCGAGTATGCCAAGCAAGATCTCTTAATAGATCAAGCTTTTGTTTTCTCAGGGTTCGCTAAGGAGCCCGACCAAGCCCATGCCGGCTCGAGTCCAAGGTTAGCCAGTGAGATTTGGGCGTCCCCCACTTACCACTTGAGTCGAGGAGATTCACTCCGATTGACTTATGCAGCCATAGCATAAACAAACACTTAAACACTTCACTTAAATTCACTTAACAAGTCACTTCAAGCAATTCAAGTATTTCGTGTTACGAAATTCAAGTACACTTCACTTAAATGAGAACGAGTGCGATAAAGTACACACTCGACTCAGCAAAATGTTCTATTATTGATAACAATTAACACGTAACACGTATATCACACAGTCACACTTGACACTCACTGAGTGATTCAAGTAGCAAGTACAAGTGATTGATTAGAAGTCTCCCATGAGATCCTCTTGGAGGTCCTCTTGAGTACCTGAACAATTAATAATGAACTATCACTCATAAATCCCAATTATCAAGGAAGATTGTACACTTGTACAATCTAAGAAAATTTCACGAAAATGAGCCTTAATTACTCGTAAATCGAGGCTAAAAAATGGGGTTTTAAAACACAAGAAAAAATCTGATTTTTCATCTTTGAAATCAAGTATACAATGTTCTAGCAATATCAAAGGAGATAGAGAGTTCGAAACCCTCAATTTCCTTTAAGTTTGGAAATTTCAGATTTGTCGAGCGATCTTTGAAAAATCGTATCTTCACTCTCTACAAGTCCAAAATTGAAAAACTTGATACCTTGGAAACTTCTTCCAGAGTACTAAAAGTTTATAGAAGACACTTTTCCATGATTTCAAATGGAGGACATTCAAAATTTGGCTCAAAATTATTGTTTTAGGCTATCGAGGCAGTTTTGGGGTTGATTTTTGGCCAATTTTGAAAATTCGGTAAAATTCACAGAATGTGAACTAACCTCTGAAATTTGAAACTCAATTAGAGCTACAATCAAAGTTTAAAACAAAACAAGCAGAACAAGAATCGGAGTTTAGAGCACCAAGATATAGTAGCTCAAAGTTGCTGAAAAATTGAGACGGTTAGGCTAATTTCCAGGTTTAAATTACAAACTTTGGGACTTTGGTTGAGCATTGAAATGAACTTGAAATGGGGCCAAATCTGGTATGATTTGCTACCATATAAGGGCTATTCCTCTATCAAATTTCATAGAAAAATACGTACGGCAAAATCGGTTAATAAAATCACTAAAGTCCCACGAATTTCCAAGGCAAATCTGTCTTGTATGCAAATTTTCCTTTTCTAAATATTTGGCCAATGAAAACATCTCAAATATGGTTCATTTATGTAAACAATGTCTAAGAAACATCCAAGATACATTTGTTAGGTGATTAACACCAAGAATTTCGAAACAACAAGTCCCAATCAAGATTAAGGCATTCACTAGCCAAAAAGAGGGTTTTCAATCACTGCATCAGTTTCGAACTTCGGCCACAACTCACTCAATTTAACTTGGAATTGAGTGTGGTTGGTGGGTTGGAAACTAAATTCATAAGGCTACAATTTTACAGAAGGAATCATTTTAGAAATCTGTCCACAACTAGCTCAAATTTGAGCATCAAGTCGCAGCCCAAAACAGAGACGCGAAACAGAACAAGCAAGTTTACAAAGTTGGTACTGCTAGCTCAGGCGGAATAAAGGCATGAATTTTATACTGTTGGAAAACTGGAAGTGTGTATTTCTAATGCCACAAACAGCACTCAATTTTGTCATCGGAGCAAAGAGTTATGGCCAAAACAAAAACACTGCCAGAGTACACTGGACACCCGTTTCCAGCTTTGCCAAATTTTTGAAAACTCCACATTTAATCACCCAAATCACATAATTTTTTGTGGAAACCTTCCATACAACCCATACAACATGTATACATCATAAACAAGTCAATTGAACCTAAAAAAAAATGCAGTAAGGGTCACAGCAATAGCAAGGCGGATTTGTCACTTTTGGTCAACTCTCCTCCTTTTGAATTTTCCTTCACAACCCAACGTATTTCCACTAGATTAAGCACTAATCCAACATAAATAACATCATATCTCATCAAATCAGTCCATCAAGCCATTATGGAATTTCATAGAGTCCCCTCACAAGATTCCAACATAAATAAAGCTACCCACATGAATATATGAGTTTACAAGTGCAAGATAACTTCCATAGATTAAGATTTGAGGGGTTGATCATCACTTACTTTCTTAGATGATCAAGGCAGAAATTTCAGTCCATTGGAGCCAAAGAAAAACCGTGGAAACCAAGGTCTTTTCCTAGTTTGAGATGATCTCCAAGTGGTTAGCAAAGTGTATGTAAATTTTGAGGTGATTTGGTGAAGATTTAGTGAAGAAATGGTGCAAGAAAATTGAAGAGCTTTGGATGTTTTTCTTCTCCTTGGTGTCCTGCTGGAATGAGAGAGAGAGAGAGAGTGTTTGATGTAAATGAAGCTTCCTTGAGAAGCTTTAATGTGTGGCTCAAAATTCCCCAAAGGTCAACTCTTGCGCGTGCGTTTTGTACTCGATTTCTCTTGAGTTTGTTTCACTAGTGCACTGAACTTCTAATGTACTTTCATTCATACTATTATTATTCACTCTTAATAGTCCCAAAATAATGGTCTTAAGCTCCTCAATTAAATCATGCGCATAAAAACGCGTACTCCCGATTTGTGTGCGATAAAGTGGAACTTTCAAGAAATTCTTGTAACGATAGTTTCACTAACTAATACTTGAGTACTTAAACATAAAATACCTATTTTAAGACTAGTGTATAAGTCTCCAATTTTTCAAGCTCATTGTACTCTCAAATCGATTATTGTCTCCAAACGCGTATTCACTATCCTAGCTAAATGAGGTTCCCAAAAATTAATTTTTGAAACAAGTCACTTTAAAAATATAAGTAAGCTATAGTTCCATGTAATTAGGTCTAAAAATGTTAGAATAAAATATTCGGAGTGAACGGGCATTTAAATATTTAAATGGACTAGTAATAGGGGTGGTTCAAAATAGAAAAATTTGTGAGTCCTCGTATGAGTCTAGTATTACTTCCTCAAATCTCCAATAAATTTGCATCAGCGTGTCTTTCGAAAAGCTATCGACGCGCGAGCGATAAGCACTTAATTAGAACTTATTCACTTTTAATTTCTCAATTAACTTTTCTTAATCTACTATTGATCATTCTTAATTTCTCCAAGATAATTACACTCTCAAATAGAATATCATCTCGAAACACATGTACTCATTATTTCTCACTTAAACGAACCTCCAAAAATTAAATTTGCTAATGGGATGTTTTAAAAACATAAGGAAGACATTGTTCGATATGAATGGACTTAAAATGGTTGAAATAAATTATTTGGGGAAAACAGGAGAATAAATATTTAAATAAACTAATAATATTCAATAAAAATAAGAAATTTTTCGAGTCCTCATATCCTCCCCTCCTTAAAAGAATTTCACCCTCGAAATTCACACCTAGGACAATATCATTCCCTTCATGGTTAAGTCTATCAGATCAATCACTAACTTACGTTTTTTTTTCCAACTTATACTTCACAATTTCTATTCATTCAACTAGCAATCAAACCTTGATTTTTTTTCCAATAGGCATTTTAACTTCCGAGTCATAGGGCAATTTAATTGGCCTCATGCCTACCTCATATAGGTAATGTCTTCACTTCGTTAGTGCAAATATTGTAGCCACTAACTCCCAATCATGAGTTGGCTACTTTCTTCGTGGTATTTTAACTTCTTAGAGGCATATACAATCACCTCATCATGTATTATTAATATACATTCTAAACCATCCTTTGAAACATCTACATAAATCACAAAGTTACCTCCTCCACTCGGTAAGGCTAACATAGGTGCATCGGTTGAACATTTTTCACTTTCAAATTCTTTCTCACATTTAGAATCCCAAATAACTTGCCAAATCTTGCACTCTTAGAAAAATCCTTGATCGAACCAACGGTAATATTTGGCTACCTCTTAGAACTCCAAATTTCGGTAGGATATTCTGGTCGTTTCCTCTTAACCAGTTTCCACTTTAGCCGAGTCAATAAAAATTCCTTCCTTAGATATTGTATAACCTAGAAAGGCTATTTCTTTCAATCGAACTCACATTTATTGAACTTAATGAAAGTTGGTGTTCTCTCGGGGTTTGTAAAACTACCATCAGGTATTTTTCATGATCTTTTGTGACAGCCCCACCTCACCCTAAGGCGAACCAAAGGGGTCGGCGGTCCCCTTTGGTTCGCCTTAGGGTGAGGTGGGGCTGTCACAAGTAGTATCAGAGCCGCTTCGCATGGTCTCTGTGCGGAGTGAGTTTAGGCCAAGTGGTGTTATGGTCCTGCTTTTGGTGAAGGTGTTTAAAGGATTATGTGCTCTTTAGAGTGTAAGCTGTGAATTGTGCATGACATAAGTGTAAATAGCTTTATCATGGGACTTGAGGAAGACAGATAAGTATATCGGATAGGAATCTTTAATATGGATGATTTATGCTTGGAACCGGCCGGCTCGAGTTGTGAATTATCTTATTTTAGATTCTTGGACCTGAGTACCAAAGGGTGGAGTGCGCTAGAATGAGAGTCGGTATCTTGATTGAATTTGAGGCAAGTCTTGATGGCAAAGGTCAAGGTATGGAAGGTCTTTACATTTGACCTAGTAATTAGACCAATTGAGAGGATTGGATATGGAAGTGTTATCATGGACGGATCTCATACTCATCTGGCTAGGGTTTTCTGGAGGGTGACTAGATTGTAGGGTATATTGAGAAATTCACACCTAAGACCTGTTTTCTTTTACTATGACCATGAGGACTTGGTAAGTATTTATTTGATTTGAGATGGCCTGACTGCAATGATCTAGGTTTTACCTCACTTTGAATATCTAATACCTGTAGCTTGGTCCTCGACGAACTACCTTGCTTGTAATTCCTTGATACCTATCTACTAATGTTCCCGTATGAACTTGGTTTGATTATTAGCGTGTCGAGATTGAGAGTTTTGGAAGTAAGTAGAGAATTTGTGAAAACAAAGATGTGGCATAAGGTGTGAAACTCTTGATATACTAAGTATGCTTTAGGGTTTCAATCGGTATATACGTGATACTTGGTATAGTATCATAAGAACTACCCAGTTGTACTACGCAAAGGGAAAAGGGACTGGATTAAAAATACTAGCTCGGGTGACTTCCCTAGAGCAATTTCAAGTCTCTGTCTCGTCTGAGGACATAGAAGGTATGGTCCGCCATCTAACATAGATTTTGATAGATTCCGTGAGAAGGAAATTTCGAGGACGAAATTTCTTTAAGGGGGAGAGAGTGTGAGGACCCGTAAATTTTCCTAATTTTATATTATTCATTTTATTTCCTCGCTTGCATTTTTCATCATTATACCATATTATATTTATATTTCTGAGATTTTATAAGTAAATATAGTTTTTAAACTATTTTTCTTGTGAGAACCCAGAAAAAAAATTATTTATTTATTATTTTATTCCTGTGCACTGTTTTCTTTTATTTTCTTTATTTTATTACTTTTATCAGCATTTTATCAGTAAATATAGCTTTTAAATTATTTTTCTAGTGTTAGTGAGTTCGCGAGAAATTAGGAACGTATTTTGGGCGTGGGACCCGCTACTGCATTAAGTGAGAGAAATTCGGCCGATTAGGTTAAATTTTGCGTAAAGGGATTTTATTACTAGGTATTGGGAGATGATTAGAGGTTACCTAGATGGATTAACTCTGGAGGGACAAGAGGATAACTCTAAACAAAACAAAGTGACAAGTGTCAAAGTGTTATTGGACCAAGCTACCTAACTTTGCCTAACTTTCTTGTCATTACATAAAAGTCAAAAATTGGACCAAATCATCTTCATTCTTCATTCCTTCTTGGCCGAAATTCCTCTAGCAAGAAAAGGAAAAATTCCTCAACCTTCTCTCTCCAAATCCTTGCTCAATCTTGAAAATCAACCGATTGTTTCTTGAATTAGTCCGTAGAATCATCTTGCTAGGAGTGTTTGAAGACCTTGGTGGTGTTATTTTGGAAGGAAACCCTCTAAGCTTCAACCTTTCTTGAAGATCTAAGGTATCTTGCTTGAAACTCATCTTTTGTTTCTAATTTTGGCCAATTGGTGCCTTATAGTAGCTATTTATGCGATTTTACGGAAGATTTGGTGGATTGGAGTGAAGTTTCCTAATTTTCTGATTTTTCTGGATTTTTTTCTGGAATTTTCTGTTTTCCTATGATGGATATGATTGAGTTTGATTTGGTGGTTCTAAATGGTGTTTTATAGCTCTCTTGTGCGTTAATTGTCGTTAATTGCGGAAAATTTCCGCTTATGGCGAAAATTTCAGATTTAGGGTTTCAAATTGGGGGTTTTCTATTGTTGATTGTTGAACTTCTAATTGGCTATAATTGAAGGGTATTGTGACCCTAATGACGCATATGGAATGGCTTATATATTGTTTGGGTGCTTGTGGTTGTGTTGGATGGCTTTTATTGGTTGTCTTGTAGGTTGGAAAAGCTGAAATTTTAGGGGAAATGCTGTCCAAGTGTCTAGGGTATTGGATTCTTATGTGTTGGGTTGAGATTTGATAGAAATGAACGGTCATAGGGTTTGTTTCTACCTTTAGCCCTAAATGTTAGGTATTTTCATTTCCAAGCTATATTTGGGTCTTGCCTTGATAGTTCCTATTAAAAGGTATTCGACTTGTGTTTGGGTCTTAATTGTACTTTTTTTATTATTATAGGGCGTGCCGGTGACCCGAGGCTCACGTCGGGCGAAAACTTGTGAAATTTCTTTGTTTGACTTGGTGAGTGTACTACTCACATGTTTGTTATTCCGTGGCTTTCTTGTACTTGAATTCTGTGATTTGGACTAGGTGAGGCGAGGGTGTACTTTACCACTCTCGTACTCTCTGGCCTCTTGACTGTTTATTATATCACTTGAATACCCTTGAATGTACCTGATGCGAGACGCGGAAGCAACTTCGGATCTAGAGGAACACGATGAAGATTTGATGGAGTTGAACCCGAACTTGGACCACTCAAGAACTGATTTAACGGTAGAGGACGCCACAATCAAGTATGTGTGCTTGATTGATAAGTCACGAACAGCCTAGGATCAGCTCTAGGATGTTCAACTTAGCTTTCACAAGCTAAGGGAATTTGCCACAAGGAATGGACGAAATTCTGGAAATTTTATTCAATACTCTCAAAAACTGAATGTAACATACGGCTTGAGGCTATTAATAGCCGTGACTAAGACCTAATAAACTGGAAAAATAACAAGGAAAGTTCGGCCAGCCCCTTGGGCCTTCACTTGACCGAAAGCTAGCCCAACTAACTATAGATCATAAGCTTCGGGGGCGTTGCCCCCGAACCCCCACCGGGGGATTCGCTGCGCCCCGGGCCCCCAAGCTAGGGGCGCGTCGACCCCTTGGACCCCCGACTCGCTAACCGGGCAGCGAGACCCCCGTACGGCTCAGCGAGGGTACTTACTGCGGCTCAGCCCGCCGTTTGGAGCTTGAACACTTGCATCTTCAATTGTAAGCAGCATTTTAGTAGTCGTGCAAGGATGTTCCAACTCAATTCCTTCAATGCCCCGTTTCTCTTGGGTTTGGATGGCACGTACCAAGGCTTGGTGGGACTCCTTGAATCTCTTAGCTCGTCCTCGTGTCACTGGGCCTTGGGGCACCTTCACAGGGTCTACTTGTACACTTTGGGCCTCGTGCTCAACCGCATCAGTACCTGATTTGGTGTCGATTGGATACCATTGTTTACTGTATCTCTGAACCTTTACTGTTCACTCTGAGCTCTACCTCATTGGAAGTCAATGGACTCGAGCCAGTAAGGACTTGGTCGGGGACATTTGACAAGCCATGGGGACTGTATTTGGGAATCTTTGGGTATGAGACCCTTGATTCCGATATACTCGAGTAATACCAATTCTGTACTGTTTGGTGTTCTGGCCCGGTAAGGGGAATGTGAGGTGGATGGATAATTGGAGTAAAGAGGAGTCTACGGTCATGATGACCTGATATACATTGACGGAGGGTCAATGAAATGAGATCAAGTATGGCAAAACGGAAAAGGGCTCCTGAGAGCCACCCGTATCCTTTATTCCTTACACTTGGGTGTGGTTACTATTGCTTACTTGACATGCGTATTTGGATTGAATATTTCTTGTGTTTACGTGCTCTTGGTATATGTACGTGATAGTACCTCATTGGGCGAAAGCTCACTCCGTTAATTTTGTTTTCCTTACAGGGAATTATCTTTTGGACTTTTGATTTTGAAGAATGAGTTGAGTAGAGCTAGTCAAGAGATTTTGTATAGCTCCTCAATAGTTGGAACCTTAATTGTACTTGGATTTAATACTTCCTTTTGGCTTGTAAACATACGAATGTGGTTTGTAATAGTGAGCGTACTCTTGTCCAATGTATTATATTTGGCTTGTATATATTCTTTTTAGTGAATGTTAGATTACCTGTATTCGATTGGGTCTTGGCGGATGGTGACGTGGCAGTCACTATTCACCCTACGTTTTGACTTTTGTTGTCCGTTTTACGATTGTTGGGTTGGCTTAGCGCGCTAATAGTTTCCCGAACGACTTGAGTCAGGATTTGACATTTTAGTAGTCCTGGCGAGAGCTGGGCAGGCAGTCCGCTAACTCCTTTGGTACGCCTTAGGGGAAGGTGGGGCTGTCACATTTCTAGTATAAATTAGTTCCTGAGAAATAAAGAGTGTAAATTGGACGTGGGACCCACTAGTGGCGTTAAGTGCGATAAATTCGACCGATTAGTTTATGTTTTGTATACCGGGATTAATATATTAGGTGTTAAAAGATAATTAGAGATTACTTAGATGGATTACCATTGGTAGACAAAAGGATAAGCTTAAAACCCTAAAAGGAGCCAAGTGTCACCATGCTATTAGAAGTTGGACTTTTGACCAAGGTTGGTAACTTTACTAAAATCAGATTTTTGACCATAATTCATTCATTTTCTTGTCTCCTTTGGCTGAAATTAGTGAGAGAGAAACCAAGAGAGTTCTTCATCTTCCACTTCAATTTCTTGCCCAAATCTTGAGTTTCAACCGATTAATTTGCAAACTACTCCATAAAATTTATTTCCCAAGTAGTTTCCAAGGTGTTTGTGGAGTTATTTTTGGAGGACAAAGCCTAAGCTACCATCTTTCTTAGGGAGATAAGGTATTTTGCCAAGAACCTCTTCTTTACTTCAATTAATTGCTAATTAGTGGTTTAAAGTTGTAGTTTTGATAGTTTATGAGCATATTTCATGATTGGAAGTAGTATTATGGAAATTTCAGGTTAGGGTTTACAATTTTTCCCCTATTCTAACCGGCACTGTTACCCCTAGTTAGAGGCCGAATTAGCCTTAGCACAAAACATGAAAGTTGTAGAGAATGATGTTTTATAGTTGTCTACAAAATGTCAACCCAATCGGAGTAACGTGGCATATGAAAAGACTGAAATACCCCTACTACCCTGTTTCTGTCCGAAACTGATAATCAGCTTTGGTAATTGGTTAGGTTGACTGGGAATACTACTGATTTAGTTGTTGATGTCTTCTTAACATTTATAGCCTGGTATCTTAGCATTCAGATGGCTTTGGAATCACTTGAATTGGAATCGTAGGTGCTGAGATATGAGTGAATGAATCAGGACTGCTGGTTGCATTTCATAGTAAACTTCAAACTGGAAAATCTGGGGTTATCTTGGTAATTTGACCTAGATACATTGCAAACTGGACTGAGTACCCTTCTTCAACATTGTAGCCCTTTCTCTTAGCTTCAAAACGAAGTAAATTACACCTCAATCCGACAAGGATAGCTTCAGTTGTGTTAATTCCGCTAAGCAACAGCAAATCTGCCTTTTGTTATCCAACCCAAACTTCGTTTCCGCATATGTCCTAATTTGATTTTGCACTTATACGTTCCATATGATTTTACTCTAGTGATATGTGGATTTGGTTTATGACTCGTATTCGAGCCTTGTGGTGGCTCTAATTAAAGGTGTTTGATAGCTTGTGATTTGTGGGTGTTGAGATTTGGTTGGAAAGTAAAGAAAGACAAGGGAAATGCTGTCAAAATTTTTGCAGAGCTTCTGCACAGTCTCGGGAAATTTGCTATATTTTGATGTAGGAATGTTGGAATTGAGTTCCGTTTGCTGTATTTTAAACTAGATTCATAGGGCTATAAACTATGTAAATTTCAGACCCTGTTTATGTCTGTACCATTTATGGTGATTTTTCAAAGTTGACTGAAATATTGTACCTGTTCTGTCTTTCACTGGATAAAGCAGCAACTTGAGGCTTGAATTTGACTGACTTACGTTCTGAATCTTATGAGGGGGTTTTCTGGAAAGTTATAGCCCATTGAATGTATTTTCCAACGGTATAAATTTTATCAATTTTGGACTTACAAAACTTGAGATATGATTTTTCTTATAGGGTTGTGCAAAACTGGAAAATCCTATTTTCCTAGTATTGATCTTACTTTCATTATCTACTTCAAATTTGGAATTGGTCAGTCATTGTAGGTAAGGTTTTGAGGTTGTTCATGCCTTTAAGACTAATTGTTACTTTTTCACTCCGAGGTCACCTCTTTGCTTTGCATTAATGGTTCTTTTGACTAGGCATATGGCTCGTAACCGAGTCTCACTTGCGAATTCCATACTAGGTCTTGGAGTCGAGTCTTAAGTGTTTTCCTTGATTGTTCTAGGAGGTGCCAACGATTAAGCCACACTTGGGAAGGAAACTTTTGAAGTTATCCTTATTTGAACTGGTGAGGGTACCACTCTCTTGTATTGTTGCTATTTGAGTTATCTGTACTTGAAATCTATGACATGAATAGCTATGAATCCTGTTTAGTTTGTTTGAAACGAGGGTGTACTTTATCACACTCGTTCTCTTGCCTATGTTGTACAAACTGAAATCTATTACTTGCACTTGTTATGAACTTGAGCCTGTTACTTGCACTTGTTATAATGTTGTTTGGAAGTGTGTCCAACGACCTCCTTGTTAAACCTGAGCTCAACCTCACGGGGAGTTAATTAAATCGAGCCATGCAAGGGCTTGGTCGAGGAAATTGACAATCCGTGGGTGCCTGTTTCTATGGAATCTTTGAGTATTGAGACTCTTGATTCCGGTATACTCGAGTATTACCATTCCTGTTTCTATTTGGCGTTCGGACCTGGTAAGGGGGTATGATTGGTGAACGGGATTTGGCGTTAAAGTGGTGTTCTACTGGACTGGTTTCCTTAGTTGGAAGTTGACGGGGGGTCAACGTAGTCGGATCAAGTACTGCAACGGGGAAATTGGCTCCTGAGAGCCACCTGTATCCTTTCTATTTACGTTGTTTTGTTCCTCTCCTTATTTGGTACACCTATGTGATTAATTGAGCATGACGTTCCTTGGTTCTTGACTGTTCTTATTTTGGGTACCTTATTGAGCGTAAGCTCACCTCCTTCCCGTTATCTTTGTTTTCCTTACAGGGAACCAACTTTGAACTCATGGGTTTGGAAGAAAAGGGTCGAGCTATTGTATATGAAATTTTGTTAAGATCTTTCGCAACCAAAACCCTAATTGTATTTTGAATAGTAGGAATACTTTGTCTTGTACTTTAGTTAATTTGTTCAAGACTTCAATGTAAACATATGTATAAATGTTTAACCTTGTTGATTAAATGTATTCCGTTGAGACTATGATTTTATGGTTTGGTAGGCATGTTCCCACATTAGTAGCTTCCGATTGTTCATTTTCTTTGGGTCCTATCGCGCGTACTATGCTGGGTTTGTGTGAATCGAGTCCGTAGTCCTGGCAAGAGTTGGGCAGGCGGTCCGCCGACCCCTTTGGTTCGCCTTAGGGTGAGGTGGGGCTGTCACATCTTTTCAAACATTAGGGTATACCGATGTATCATCAATAAATGCCACCATAGATTAATCCAAATACGGTTTAAAACCCCGATGCATTAAGGCTATAATTGCTACTAGTGCATTAGTCAACCCGTAGGGCGTACTGAAAATTCAAAGTGTCCATGTCTTAAATTGAAAACAGTCTTAACCACATCAGTTTCTAGGATCCTCATCTGGTAATAGCTCTACTCTAAATCCAACTTGGATAGTACCATGGTTCCTTACAGTTGATCGAATTCTTATCCATGTAAGACAAAAGGGTAGTTATTCTTAATGGTCACATCGTTCCAGTTTCAATAGTTTATATATATCCTCAAACTTCCACTCCAAATATGATATCTAGTTCCTTAATTGTTGGAGTCATTAAATCTATCAAATATTTCCTTTCACTAACCCAATTTTTACAATCTTAATATCTCAATTTGGCAATCAAATATTGGGTCCCAACTTCAACCCTAAGTTCTCGATTTTTTTTTCACCGATTACTGGTCATCCCCAAGACCTTGGGGTTGCCTATGCTCTCAAATACCATCTCGACCACGTCTACTACCGTCCATGTCTTATTACCAATCTAAAAGTATGGGGCAAAATTTAAATATACATGTAAGTCATAAAATCAATTTTCATATGTCATAAAAATCATGATAATTACATCGAGTTGGAAGAGGTTTATCAAATCAATTCAAAAAGAAAGGGGAAATAACAAGATTATAGCAAAACGTGTTAAGTTGCCAAGATTCAAAATAACAAAAGACTTCTCCTTATGCAAAAGATTAAATTCCCAAAAGTGCCAGTCTAGTTTATGGTAAAACTACAACCTCAATCTCTCGAATGGAGTCAATCACTCGATTGCTTGGTGGCGGATCTAGTTGGCCGCTGAGTATTTCCTCTTTTTAGAGGTACCAGGGTAATTCGAAAGCTTATACTCGGTATTACCGCATCTCAGACACTTTCCTTGCTTTATCCAGCACTTGGCCTTAGTGTGGTTAATCTTGCCACAGTATCCACAATTTGCATGAGAAGTGACAGTTTAACTAGTTCGAGGGTTTCTTTTGTATTTCTTCTCCAGTTCTACGTTCTTACGTAGCAGCTCAGTTTTTTCTGCATATTCTTGTTTCCACCGTCCTTCCCAGTAGTCAGCCAGTTTCTTTTGAAATTCTACCTAATTTCGAAGAATGTTCATTTCCTTACGCATTTCTTCTAAAGTTGTCACCTTACTGGTTGGCTTAAGTCAAATGCTATCCTGCCAAGTAAATCAAAAGATCGAAATGAGTAACCATTCATAATGGAATCTCGAGCCATATTACTCTTACATTCTTTTACTTATAGGTTGCTCCGGAATATAAAACTTAACTATTCTCCGTTTAACACGGGCGAGCTCTTAAGTTTTCATTAGATTACCATCATCACTTACAAACACAACCAGATACGGGGACCTTATCCCTTAATATAAAATTCCATGCCTTAGTTCACTCTCCAATACCTATCTACAAAGTTGTTCGAGAAGAAATCATAATCTCTTGCTCTCACTAGTGTCTTATCGTATCCTTTCAAATCAATCTTACTATTTCGAGGTTAGATTCTCCGTGAAACTTAGATAGGCGAACTTCGAGAATTATTTCATTTTCACACCTCTCTTGATTCTTAGATTGGCTTATTGGTCTAGAGCTTTGGTGCCCAGCTAATCCTGCTAGGACAGCCATACGTGATTGTTATCCTTCATTTCTAGGGTTTTGGTTCGGTCCAACAGTCGTTCCCTAATCATTCCCTTGAGCTTGGGTTGCTCAACCGCTCACCCTCGGTCCCTTTTCACTTTTTTGGCCACTCATAAATTTAACATTTATAAAGACATGGCATAATATGGGTGCACATAACACGAAATTTGAAAAGTGACACTTTGATTATGCAAAACGAAAATAAAAGGGAAGACACCGAAATAATTGCAAATATGTACAACCCAATCATAGGTTTGAACTCATAAAACAATACAATCAAGCGTCTCATAAATAACGTTCAATTGTTTCACAAGGTAGTAAACATAGTCAAGCAAAACACAAAATACAATGGCCTTTGAATAAGCATCACCCCGACTAACTTTGACGAAACCATTAAAGTAAACTAAGTCACCAGCTTAGTGATTGGTGGAGCCTAAAGTGTGACGACCCCACCTCCCCCTAAGGCGTACCAAAGGGTTCGACGGATCGCCTGCCCAGCTCTCGCCAGGACTCACTCACTATGGAACTCGAATCATGTATATACATCCATAGACAATAGATGCTCAAGTAAAAGATAAGAAACTTCTACACACCAGAAGTCTTCAAAGTTTTTACCATTCAAGTACAACCATCGAATATACCAGGGTTCTCATTCCTCATACAACCAGCCCGTGCCAAGCACTAGGGCGAGAACCATTACAAGGCCAAAGAACTAGATCAACTAGACTATACCGAACGCTCGTCCTTGCTCGCCTTCCCCTGCTAAGGAAAACAATTGACGTGGTATGAGCTAAAAAGCCCAGTGAGGTTCTATATATATAAACAAGTAATTAAACAAGGAACAGTAGTCATGTAATAACAATTAATCCAGAAAACATGTCCAATATAAAGCAATGATAATGCATTCATTAAAAGGATACGGGCTCCCAAGGAGCTCTTTGTTCGTTCGTTCGTTCCCTTGACATTTCCCCTTATTCCTCCAATTATTTGAAAATTTCCTTTTTGAGAAGTAAAACCCTCGTGCCTGCGTTCGTTCATTCATCCCTTTCCGGACGTTGGCCGGACTCCACCCATCCGGACGTTGGCCGGACTCCACCTACCCGGACATGGCCGGTCTACAAGGTAATACTCGAGTATACCAAATTCATCCAGGTTCCTAATCGCTCGACCGAGTCCGCTTCTGGCTCGAGACGACCGGTAACAAGGGCAAGGGCCCAGTTCAGCCAAAAGGCTTACATTCATGCGCAACTAGTATTTCAACATTTAATCACCGAAAATTTCATATTTATTTAGGTCGAGTGCGATAAAGTACACACTCACCTAGCAAAAGTTCATTTTAAAAATCATAGAAAACAAGTAACATGTAATCAAATAGTCACAAATAACCACATAGATCCAACAATCCACATAGTCATAGGAACAAAACGTATATAGAACACTCACCTATTTACGCACAACAACGTGCAAAATATCCTTCCGGATATTATCTTTAGTCACCGAGAAAACCTAAGATTAAATGAAAAGAATATTACCACTCATTTGTCACAACCAATTAGGTGCAATCAAAGAGACTCGTCGCATGATGAGTAGAACGTATAAAAAGACTTTAAAGTGGAACGTGGACATTTGGACTCGTGGATAAAAATAACTAGGGTTTCATAGACCACACATAAAACCAACTCAAAAGGGTTATAAAATTTTCTAATGGAAACACTTGAACTAAAGACAAATCAAAATCCAACTAGATAGACTAGGAAATACCATTTTCGGAATCGTTTATGTGGTTGAAACTTATCTTATATTCAAGTAGATATTATAGACTAATTGTCTTAATGAAATTCATGAAAAAGAGAGGACAAAATATTCAAGAAAATCCTAAACTACTCTTCTTTATTTGGTAAGAGTAAGTAAACATTTGGAGTTTCCAATTGAAGAAGGATCATGTTTTTAAGATGGAAAAACGGT
Source organism: Coffea arabica (assembly GCF_036785885.1). Lineage (NCBI taxonomy): Eukaryota > Viridiplantae > Streptophyta > Magnoliopsida > Gentianales > Rubiaceae > Coffea > Coffea arabica. Next base: position 42,867,967 of record NC_092320.1, on the reverse strand, counting down.
CATAGTATTTTACAAGTTCAAATAAACCTTAGCTTTCGGGCGGAAATTTGGGCAGCATGCCCTTTGTGTTTACCTAATTTTCCAGCCATTTTGGCTTCATTATTTTTCCTCAACCACAACCCAACATCACACATAAGCAATTCAAGTCAAGAGCCGTTCCATAGGCTCACAATATCATAAGAATAAGAAATACAGAAATAACAAGTGCAGAAATTCAATTTAGCAAAAGACAGATTTGACGTATGAAAGCGGAAATAACTTATCCGAGGCTACGCTTATTGGATTAAGACGCAACTTAAGCCGTTTCGAAACTAAGACACAGGGCTACAATGTTCATGAAGGTCACTTAGTCCAGTTTCTAATGTAACTTGGTCAAATTCTCAAATTACTAAACCAGAAATCAATTCGTCGGCTGTTTAAATGCATTACACTGTAATGGACATATCTCAGAGTACACAAGTCCGAATCAGGTTTTCTTAGAGGCATTTGAAAGATAATTCAGAATACTACAACTTTCATGTTTTGGCAAAAAGCTAAATCAGAATGAATACTAGTCAAAAAACGTGATAAACTGGACTTAACTGATGAAACGGACTGCTGGGAAATTTTTAAAACAGTGAGGGTATTTTGGACTTTTCACATCCTACATTGCTCCGATTGAGCTGAACTTTTATAGGCACCTATAAAACACCATTCTCTACAGCTTTCCTTCTTTGACCTAAGGCCAATTCGGCCTCTAAGATAAGGCTACAAAACCGGACAGAAGTGAAACATGAAATTCCAGAAATCTGGAAATTTTGGTTTTCAATTGAACTTTCTTCAATTCCTTGTTCCAATCACTACCAAAACACCTTATAAAACCTTAATTGCAACATATAAGCATCATACAACCATTTAGACAGAATTTTCACAAGCCGTAGTTCATCAAATAAATTGGGGAAAACCTCTAAGACATGCTAATCATCCATGATTTCACCATAAAATCAAATTACTAAGCTTAATTCAACAAAATTGAAAGTAAAACTTAGAGAGTTCATCTTCCTTACCTTGATTTGAGTTCACCAAGTGTAGCCCAAGCTTTCTCTTTCCAAAAATTTCACCACCAATCACTAACTAATCACTCAAGGGTAAGTTTAATCGGTTTAGTTCTTTAGTTTTCTCACTTTGGTTGCTAGAAATCAAGAAGAAATGAAGAAGTTCCTCCCTTGTTCTTCCTCTCTCTCTCTCTCGGCCCTTAGCAGAAATAATGAAGGAAGATGAAGCTTGGTTTGTCTTATATGGAAGTAAGAGGATTAAGGGTAATTGTGTCCACAATTTTTGGCCAACACTTGGCCTAAACTTGTCCACAAGAATTTTCTCTCTCTTGCCTTGCCTTTGAGCCACACATTCGGTCAAGCTATCATCATGAGGGGGAAGATATTTTGCTCAATTAATAATGAGCTTATACAATAAGAAAGTGATGGTCAAGTGGTGCGTTCAAACGGTAGTGCGCGGGACCCGCCGGTTCGCGCCGTTTTTCTTAAAACTCACGTACTAGAGTTTTTACTTTCCATTCACTAACCTTATCTCATGGCTACTACTCACATATTATTTCTCATTTAAAAGTCACTTTTAATCATCAAATTGATCCTCGGCCAGTACCGAAAATTCATCCGGCGGAAAAATCGAAAAACCCTAATTTTGCTCAAGTCATGAAACCGAAGCGGAAAACCCTATTTTCTAGGTTCATCTGCACTTATAGTTGAACAATTAGATAGTAGAGCTTTAATAAATAATAATTTTCAAATAAAAGGCATTTTTGAGGAAAAATGTAGAAAATTTGCGGGTCCTCACATAAAGTCTCTACTACTTCAGTAGGATCATTTTCATTTCCCGCACTAGGAGTTTTAATCGCATGTCCCTTATCGAGTATCTTGCCATTCTCCACTTGTTCAATCAAGGTAACACACCTAGCCATCGACTTATCCATCCTATCTCTAATTTCATGTACTATCCTAACAGGTCGGTTCTTAGCTTTTGAAGCTACTCGCTAAGAGCCTTTATCTTCTCCTCGCTCTTCAAGTACCTCAGTCTCTATTTCAGAAATTCTAGTAGTCTGGGCATTGACAATTGCCCTCGGTCCTCAATTATCCTCTCGAACTACCCTAGTTTCCTTGGATAGCCACTTCCGATGATCAACCACTATTTACACCCCATTATTTGGGTACGAGTAAGTCCTTTGGAAATCCCAAGAAATCCTAGTTTGGCAAGTTGGGTGATACCTCCAACGAGCTCCTCTAGCCCCTTTCCGACAATGGCTACCGGAACGCGTCCCCGAAACGATTCAATACCACCATTACAATTAAAATTAAAAGTTTAAATGGGTCCAAGTATACTAAATAAACTAGATTTAATCATCTCATACTATCCCACATATCTCTTACAAGATCGAGACTCCCAATTGTCCATTAATTCAAATCCAGGTTCTAATTATCAGTCCCACAAGCGGTCACTTAACTTTCCAACAAGTTTCCCAGTCCGACATCCTAAACTTCAAGTCTAGGATACACTACAGAGATCTGAAGCCTAATATCTGATACCAACTGTGACGCCCCCACTTCTTCCTAAGGCGAACCAAAGGGTATCCGTAGGACGCCTGCCCAGCTTTCGCCAGGACTCAAGACAATTCCCGTTCAAGCTTAATGAAATACCAGCCATCACAATGATATAAGTAAGAAAAGGAGGTCACTCCCATAAATAACATTCAAACTTACGTCACGAGTTCCAAAATACGTCAAGTATCCAATCTGTGACGACCCCACCTCCCCCTAAGGCGTACCAGAGGGTTCGGCGGACCGCCTGCCCAGCTCTCGCCAGGACTCACTCACTCGAATCACGTGCACACAACCATGAACCATAGATAACATTCACAATTCAAGCTTATAATTTACATTGATCGGAATCAGGGTACAAAGTCTCGATATACTTAAACTAGTTCAAAACGTATACAATCCAAATACAAAACATTCTATTCGAGAAATAGCGCGAGTGCAAGTCAAAAGTCGAAAGTTAAAACAACTAGACTACGCTAGTCTTTACATGTCTCATGTCTTGCTCGTATCCCCTGTAAGGAAAACAAATAGCGTGGTATGAGCTAAAAGCCCAGTGAGGTTTCAAATAGCAAATTGACCATTATTTATAAGTACAAGTTTTCGATATAGCAAAGTAACGAGCATGAAGAGTTCGTAAACGTGAGCAATAACACGTCAAATAGAAATCTCAAAATGAGCGAGTGTAAAAGTTTTTCAAAATAAACAATAATCCAATAAGCAATAAGCATTCCAAAGCATAAGGATACGGATGGCTCTCAGGAGCCAACTTCCCATTTCATCATCAGGAGCTTGATCACGTAATAGTTGACACTCCGTCAACTTTCAAGTAAAGGAACCAATCCAGTAGAGCACCACTTACACGACTCTCCGTCCACCATTCACACCCCCTACTGGGCCCAAAATCCTCAATAAACACGGGTGGTAATACTCGAGTATACCGGATTGCCGAGGAGATAACACTCCACTCGACCTTACTAGTGACCCAGGGTTTGTTATCTAATCGACCAGGCCCTTGCCGGCTCGACTCGATTAACTAGCCACAGGGTTTCTGGAATTCTAGGAAGTGCGCGCATCATAAACAAGTATGTCAAGTCAATTGCAACAATAAACAAGTACATATCATGTAAGGGCAAGTGCGATAAAGTACACTCTTGCCCTAACAATTCACGCATGTAGCATGTAATCATATTGGTCACGTATCAAGTACAAGTATCAAGCTCAATTCAGTATTTGAAAGCACTCACCAAAAGATATAGTGCCTTTACTGGTCACTTTCAGGTTATACTCCGGGTTCGGAGTCCAAATCTGCGATAAAACTCAGTTTGAGAACTTTGAAACATGACTAGAATTCGAAACTTATACGTTTCGTTCAATAAGAATCAATAAATAGAAATTCACTTGGAGAGTACTCGTGAAATACTTGCTCACTTTTTCAATGATAAAACTTTGTAACATTTATACTTGAAATTGTCATGCGAGTCGAAAGTACAAGGAAAACGTACTTCGAGCCATCATTATTTCATTTCTCAAGGGTACAAGTTCGGCCAAGTCCTAACATATAACCCTCGATAAACAAGTAGCAAAGGTCCTCGATCGTTCAAGTGATAATCACTTCTAACCGTTACTCAAGTTGCAAGTATAGTTTTCTAGTCCTCAAGCGTAAATTTGGGCAGCATGCCCTTTGTGTTTACCTAATTTTCCAGCCATTTAGGCTTCATTATTTTTCCTCAACCAAAACCCAACATCATACATATCAGCAATTCAAGTCAAAAGCCGTTCCATAGGCTTACAATATCATAAGAACAAGAATTACAATAATAGCAAGTGCAGAAATACAATCTAGCAAAAGACAGATTTGACGTATGGATGCGGAAATAACATATCCAAGGCTACGCTTATCGGATTGAGGCGTAACCTATGCCGTTTCGAAGCTAAAACTCAGGGCTACAATGTTCATGAAGGTCACTTAGTCCAGTTCCTAATGTAACATAGTGAAATCCTCAAATTACAGAACCGAAATTCAACTCGTCGGCTATTTAACCGCATTACACTGTAATGGTCATATCTCAGAGTACAAAAGTCCGATTCAGGTGTTCTTAGAGGCATTTGAAAGCTAAGTCAGAATACTACAACTTCCATGTTTTGGCAAAAAGGTAAATCAGTACGGATCCTAGTGAAAAAATGTGATAAACTGGACAAACTGATGAAACGGACTGCTGGGGAAAAACTTAAAATAGTAAGGGTATTTTGGACTTTTCACGACCTACGTTGCTCGGATTGAGCTGAAATTTTGTAGGCACCTATAGAATACCATTCGGTACAACTTTTATTCTTTGACCTAAGGCCAATTCGGCCTCTAACATAGGGTTACAAATTCGGACAGAATGATGGGGAAAATTTTCCAGATTCTGGAATTTTTGGTATTTAATGGAACTTTCTCAATTTTCTTGTTCTAATCACTACCAAAACACCTTATACAACCTTAATTGCAACATATAGGCATCATACATCAAATTGGGCAGAAATTCCTCAAACCCTAGTTCATATAATCAAAAGGGGAAAACCTCCAAAACATGATAGCATCCATGATTCCACCACAAATTTGAGTTACCAAGCTAATTTACACAAGATTAAAGGTAAGAATCAGGAAAATCAGCATCCTCACCTCAAAAACCAGGCTTGAATGAGTGAACCTTCACCCCCTTTGAAATTTCTTAGTTCCTCAAGCTTCCCAACTCACACTAAGCACTTTAATCGGTTTAGATTTGGATTTCTAACTTGGGTTGAAGCAAATCAAGAAGGAAATTTGTTGCTCTTGCTCTTCTTTTCTCTCTCCCTTGTCTCGGCTCTTAGCAAGAAAAATATGAGGAAGACTTAGCTAAGTTTGGAAGATAAGAAGGTAAGAGGATTAAGTTTAGTTTAAGTCACAAATTGGCCAACACTTGGCACTACCACATCCACACAAATTGTTTTCTTCTTTCCTTGCATTTTTAGTCAATATTTTCGGTCAACAATAGCTGGTAGTGAGAGGATATTTTGCTCAAATATCAATGAGCTTGTAGGGTATGAAAGTGGTGGTCAAGTGGTGCGTTCAATCGGTAATGCGCGGGACCCGTCGGTTCGCGCCGTTTTTCTTAAAAACTCACGTACTAGGGTTTTTACTTCCTATTCTCTAACCTTATATCATTGCTCCTAATCACATATTATTTCTCACTTGAAAATCACTTCTAATCACCAAATTTGATCCTTGGTTCGTACCGAAAATTCATCCGGCGAAAAATCGCGAAAACCCTAATTTTGCTCAAATCTTGAAACCGAAGTGTAAAACCCTATTTCCAGGTTCATCTGCACTTATTGTTGAACAATTGGGTAGTAGGGCCTTAATAAATAATAATTTTTCAAATAAAAGGCATTTTTGAGGAAAATTGTAGGAAATTTGCGGGTCCTCACACCCTCTCCCCCTTAAAAGAATTTCGACCTCGAAATTCATACATGCACTTCGAAATGACGTAGGGTATTTTCTTTATATATTCGTTTCCAGCTGTTAGGTCTCATTATAGCCAAACTTAGTTAAACAATAAAAATTACGAATCGTACCTTCTACTATCTCTGTTGGTTCAGGTACTGCCTGTTGGTTCAAGGCATACGCTCTAGCTGGCACTCTAGCTGCCTGTTGGTTCCTCCTACACTTGCTTGTTCAGGGTTTAGGCGTGATCTACGAGGACAGGTTGCAAGCTGGTGTTCGATGCTACCACACCATAAACATTTTCCCGCCTTTCGCCAACAATCACTCTCCACGTGATTGGCCTTCCCACAGTACCCGCAAGGTACTTGAGGGGTTGAGGTCTGACCTCCTTGTGAGGCACCTCTTGCTTGGCCCTAGGCACGCGAAGCTCCTCTTGGTGTACTTTCCTTAGTCGTCCTTGAAATTTTCTCACTACCATCTTCTCGACCTATCTTAGAAGGTGGCACATCTAAATCACTTTGTCCTTGCCTTTGATTTCCACCAGGCGCACCTCTCCTTTTTGCATAAAAAGCTCTCACTTGTGCCCTAGCAGTCTCTATCCTTAGGGCCTTCTCTAGAACCTCCGTGAATGTATTAATTTGGACTGCCGCTAAAGCTTCTTGTAACTCCACATTCAGCCCTTGCACAAACCTCCGTACTTTTCCTTGCTCCGTGGCTATCAGTTCGGGAGCAAATTTAGACAACTTTGTAAACTGAGTCTCATACTCAGTTACACTCAACATTCCCTGACGGAGTTTAATGAAATCGTCCTCTCGCTTCTCTTGGACGATAGGAGGAAGATATTTCTCATTGAAATCCCGTACAAAGTTTAGCCAAGTCCATGCAGTTCTCTCTCTCTCCCACTTGGCCCTCACTACATTCCACCAGGCCCTAGCTGGCCCCTCAAACTGAAATACAGCGAATTGGACTTGTCTCTCCTCCGTATAGTTTAGGGCAGCAAAAATATTTATCATGGCCTCCAGCCATTTCTCAGCCTCATACGGGTCTGGCCCTCCTAAAAACTTGGGTGGAAAGAACTTCTGGAATCTCTCCAAGGCCCTATCTTGTCCATTACCAGGGTCTCTAGGTTGATTTACAGGGGCTTGACCCTGTTGTTCCACTAAACGGGCCAGAATATTGTTCATTTGCTGGATGGCAGTTGCCACTTGATCTCCCCCTGTAGCTTGGGGTTCAGGTTGTGGCTCAACCGTTGCCTCTCTTTCCTCTCTCGGTTCTCGTACCGGTTCCTGGGCTTGTCTACCCCCACGGCTACGACTAGGACCGCGTCCTCGATTAGTTCCCCTAGCTTGACTTCTTCTACCCTCCATGGTTCGTAGCGAATCAACTATAACAATATAACCAACTAATCAATAATAGAATATAGCCACTAAGTAACTATATAAATATCAACAGCACAAAACAGAATAATGCAAATCATAAACCCCTCTAAATCATAAAACAGGGCAATACAACACATCCAATCAAAACAAGTCACAAAACTTATAAAGCATTAACCCTAGGTATCGCTCAGGCACTAAACTTAATCAAGGCTCGAAACACGTGAATAAGAAGGATCCCAAATCCCATGAATATCTTCATTATATTTCAAGTCCATACTATTCGCATTCCCCGTGCCTTTGCTTTCGCAATCCAAACTTATCTCAATATTACACGAGATCTCAACTGATCGTAAAGGTGTTACTCCTTGGTATTCGGGAACAAGAATCCAAAAATATGATAATTCACCACTCAAGCTGGCCAGGCTCAAGAGCAAATCACCCGTATTAGAGATTCCTACCCAACATACATATCTAAGATCCCCAACAATAAACAATTGTTTCACACTTAACAAACCAATCCCCACAGTCCGAGAACCCTCTCCCGGCACGAGCTCAAAACCTGGCTCTGATACCATCTGTGACGACCCCACCTCCCCCTAAGGCGTACCAGAGGGTTCGGCGGACCGCCTGCCCAGCTCTCGCCAGGACTCACTCACTCGAATCACGTGCACACAACCATGAACCATAGATAACATTCACAATTCAAGCTTATAATTTACATTGATCGGAATCAGGGTACAAAGTCTCGATATACTTAAACTAGTTCAAAACGTATACAATCCAAATACAAAACATTCTATTCGAGGAATAGTGCGAGTGCAAGTCAAAAGTCGAAAGTTAAAACAACTAGACTACGCTAGTCTTTACATGTCTCATGTCTTGCTCGTATCCCCTGTAAGGAAAACAAATAGCGTGGTATGAGCTAAAAGCCCAGTGAGGTTCCAAATAGCAAATTGACCATTATTTATAAGTACAAGTTTTCGATATAGCAAAGTAACGAGCATGAAGAGTTCGTAAACGTGAGCAATAACACGTCAAATAGAAATCTCAAAATGAGCGAGTGTAAAATTTTTTCAAAATAAACAATAATCCAATAAGCAATAAGCATTCCAAAGCATAAGGATACGGATGGCTCTCAGGAGCCAACTTCCCATTTCATCATCAGGAGCTTGATCACGTAATAGTTGACACTCCGTCAACTTTCAAGTAAAGGAACCAATCCAGTAGAGCACCACTTACACGACTCTCCGTCCACCATTCACACCCCCTACTGGGCCCAAAATCCTCAATAAACACGGGTGGTAATACTCGAGTATACCGGATTGCCGAGGAGATAACACTCCACTCGACCTTACTAGTGACCCAGGGTTTGTTATCTAATCGACCAGGCCCTTGCCGGCTCGACTCGATTAACTAGCCACGGGGTTTCTGGAATTCCAGGAAGTGCACGCATCATAAACAAGTATGTCAAGTCAATTGCAACAATAAACAAGTACATATCATGTAAGGGCAAGTGCGATAAAGTACACTCTTGCCCTAACAATTCACGCATGTAGCATGTAATCATATTGGTCACGTATCAAGTACAAGTATCAAGCTCAATTCAGTATTTGAAAGCACTCACCAAAAGATATAGTGCCTTTACTGGTCACTTTCAGGTTATACTCCGGGTTCGGAGTCCAAATCTGCGATAAAACTCAGTTTGAGAACTTTGAAACATGACTAGAATTCGAAACTTATACGTTTCGTTCAATAAGAATCAATAAATAGAAATTCACTTGGAGAGTACTCGTGAAATACTTGCTCACTTTTTCAATGATAAAACTTTGTAACATTTATACTTGAAATTGTCATGCGAGTCGAAAGTACAAGGAAAACGTACTTCGAGCCATCATTATTTCATTTCTCAAGGGTACAAGTTCGGCCAAGTCCTAACATATAACCCTCGATAAACAAGTAGCAAAGGTCCTCGATCGTTCAAGTGATAATCACTTCTAACCGTTACTCAAGTTGCAAGTATAGTTTTCTAGTCCTCAAGCGTAAATTTGGGCAGCATGCCCTTTGTGTTTACCTAATTTTCCAGCCATTTAGGCTTCATTATTTTTCCTCAACCAAAACCCAACATCATACATATCAGCAATTCAAGTCAAAAGCCGTTCCATAGGCTTACAATATCATAAGAACAAGAATTACAATAATAGCAAGTGCAGAAATACAATCTAGCAAAAGACAGATTTGACGTATGGATGCGGAAATAACATATCCAAGGCTACGCTTATCGGATTGAGGCGTAACCTATGCCGTTTCGAAGCTAAAACTCAGGGCTACAATGTTCATGAAGGTCACTTAGTCCAGTTCCTAATGTAACATAGTGAAATCCTCAAATTACAGAACCGAAATTCAACTCGTCGGCTATTTAACCGCATTACACTGTAATGGTCATATCTCAGAGTACAAAAGTCCGATTCAGGTGTTCTTAGAGGCATTTGAAAGCTAAGTCAGAATACTACAACTTCCATGTTTTGGCAAAAAGCTAAATCAGTACGGATCCTAGTGAAAAAATGTGATAAACTGGACAAACTGATGAAACGGACTGCTGGGGAAAAACTTAAAATAGTAAGGGTATTTTGGACTTTTCACGACCTACGTTGCTCGGATTGAGCTGAAATTTTGTAGGCACCTATAGAATACCATTCGGTACAACTTTTATTCTTTGACCTAAGGCCAATTCGGCCTCTAACATAGGGTTACAAATTCGGACAGAATGATGGGGAAAATTTTCCAGATTCTGGAATTTTTGGTATTTAATGGAACTTTCTCAATTTTCTTGTTCTAATCACTACCAAAACACCTTATACAACCTTAATTGCAACATATAGGCATCATACATCAAATTGGGCAGAAATTCCTCAAACCCTAGTTCATATAATCAAAAGGGGAAAACCTCCAAAACATGATAGCATCCATGATTCCACCACAAATTTGAGTTACCAAGCTAATTTACACAAGATTAAAGGTAAGAATCAGGAAAATCAGCATCCTCACCTCAAAAACCAGGCTTGAATGAGTGAACCTTCACCCCCTTTGAAATTTCTTAGTTCCTCAAGCTTCCCAACTCACACTAAGCACTTTAATCGGTTTAGATTTGGATTTCTAACTTGGGTTGAAGCAAATCAAGAAGGAAATTTGTTGCTCTTGCTCTTCTTTTCTCTCTCCCTTGTCTCGGCTCTTAGCAAGAAAAATATGAGGAAGACTTAGCTAAGTTTGGAAGATAAGAAGGTAAGAGGATTAAGTTTAGTTTAAGTCACAAATTGGCCAACACTTGGCACTACCACATCCACACAAATTGTTTTCTTCTTTCCTTGCATTTTTAGTCAATATTTTCGGTCAACAATAGCTGGTAGTGAGAGGATATTTTGCTCAAATATCAATGAGCTTGTAGGGTATGAAAGTGGTGGTCAAGTGGTGCGTTCAATCGGTAATGCGCGGGACCCGTCGGTTCGCGCCGTTTTTCTTAAAAACTCACGTACTAGGGTTTTTACTTCCTATTCTCTAACCTTATATCATTGCTCCTAATCACATATTATTTCTCACTTGAAAATCACTTCTAATCACCAAATTTGATCCTTGGTTCGTACCGAAAATTCATCCGGCGAAAAATCGCGAAAACCCTAATTTTGCTCAAATCTTGAAACCGAAGTGTAAAACCCTATTTCCAGGTTCATCTGCACTTATTGTTGAACAATTGGGTAGTAGGGCCTTAATAAATAATAATTTTTCAAATAAAAGGCATTTTTGAGGAAAATTGTAGGAAATTTGCGGGTCCTCACACCCTCTCCCCCTTAAAAGAATTTCGACCTCGAAATTCATACATGCACTTCGAAATGACGTAGGGTATTTTCTTTATATATTCGTTTCCAGCTGTTAGGTCTCATTGTAGCCAAACTTAGTTAAACAATAAAAATTACGAATCGTACCTTCTACTATCTCTGTTGGTTCAGGTACTGCCTGTTGGTTCAAGGCATACGCTCTAGCTGGCACTCTAGCTGCCTGTTGGTTCCTCCTACACTTGCTTGTTCAGGGTTTAGGCGTGATCTACGAGGACAGGTTGCAAGCTGGTGTTCGATGCTACCACACCATAAACATTTTCCCGCCTTTCGCCAACAATCACTCTCCACGTGATTGGCCTTCCCACAGTACCCGCAAGGTACTTGAGGGGTTGAGGTCTGACCTCCTTGTGAGGCACCTCTTGCTTGGCCCTAGGCACGCGAAGCTCCTCTTGGTGTACTTTCCTTAGTCGTCCTTGAAATTTTCTCACTACCATCTTCTCGACCTATCTTAGAAGGTGGCACATCTAAATCACTTTGTCCTTGCCTTTGATTTCCACCAGGCGCACCTCTCCTTTTTGCATAAAAAGCTCTCACTTGTGCCCTAGCAGTCTCTATCCTTAGGGCCTTCTCTAGAACCTCCGTGAATGTATTAATTTGGACTGCCGCTAAAGCTTCTTGTAACTCCACATTCAGCCCTTGCACAAACCTCCGTACTTTTCCTTGCTCCGTGGCTATCAGTTCGGGAGCAAATTTAGACAACTTTGTAAACTGAGTCTCATACTCAGTTACACTCAACATTCCCTGACGGAGTTTAATGAAATCGTCCTCTCGCTTCTCTTGGACGATAGGAGGAAGATATTTCTCATTGAAATCCCGTACAAAGTTTAGCCAAGTCCATGCAGTTCTCTCTCTCTCCCACTTGGCCCTCACTACATTCCACCAGGCCCTAGCTGGCCCCTCAAACTGAAATACAGCGAATTGGACTTGTCTCTCCTCCGTATAGTTTAGGGCAGCAAAAATATTTATCATGGCCTCCAGCCATTTCTCAGCCTCATACGGGTCTGGCCCTCCTAAAAACTTGGGTGGAAAGAACTTCTGGAATCTCTCCAAGGCCCTATCTTGTCCATTACCAGGGTCTCTAGGTTGATTTACAGGGGCTTGACCCTGTTGTTCCACTAAACGGGCCAGAATATTGTTCATTTGCTGGATGGCAGTTGCCACTTGATCTCCCCCTGTAGCTTGGGGTTCAGGTTGTGGCTCAACCGTTGCCTCTCTTTCCTCTCTCGGTTCTCGTACCGGTTCCTGGGCTTGTCTACCCCCACGGCTACGACTAGGACCGCGTCCTCGATTAGTTCCCCTAGCTTGACTTCTTCTACCCTCCATGGTTCGTAGCGAATCAACTATAACAATATAACCAACTAATCAATAATAGAATATAGCCACTAAGTAACTATATAAATATCAACAGCACAAAACAGAATAATGCAAATCATAAACCCCTCTAAATCATAAAACAGGGCAATACAACACATCCAATCAAAACAAGTCACAAAACTTATAAAGCATTAACCCTAGGTATCGCTCAGGCACTAAACTTAATCAAGGCTCGAAACACGTGAATAAGAAGGATCCCAAATCCCATGAATATCTTCATTATATTTCAAGTCCATACTATTCGCATTCCCCGTGCCTTTGCTTTCGCAATCCAAACTTATCTCAATATTACACGAGATCTCAACTGATCGTAAAGGTGTTACTCCTTGGTATTCGGGAACAAGAATCCAAAAATATGATAATTCACCACTCAAGCTGGCCAGGCTCAAGAGCAAATCACCCGTATTAGAGATTCCTACCCAACATACATATCTAAGATCCCCAACAATAAACAATTGTTTCACACTTAACAAACCAATCCCCACAGTCCGAGAACCCTCTCCCGGCACGAGCTCAAAACCTGGCTCTGATACCATCTGTGACGACCCCACCTCCCCCTAAGGCGTACCAGAGGGTTCGGCGGACCGCCTGCCCAGCTCTCGCCAGGACTCACTCACTCGAATCACGTGCACACAACCATGAACCATAGATAACATTCACAATTCAAGCTTATAATTTACATTGATCGGAATCAGGGTACAAAGTCTCGATATACTTAAACTAGTTCAAAACGTATACAATCCAAATACAAAACATTCTATTCGAGGAATAGTGCGAGTGCAAGTCAAAAGTCGAAAGTTAAAACAACTAGACTACGCTAGTCTTTACATGTCTCATGTCTTGCTCGTATCCCCTGTAAGGAAAACAAATAGCGTGGTATGAGCTAAAAGCCCAGTGAGGTTCCAAATAGCAAATTGACCATTATTTATAAGTACAAGTTTTCGATATAGCAAAGTAACGAGCATGAAGAGTTCGTAAACGTGAGCAATAACACGTCAAATAGAAATCTCAAAATGAGCGAGTGTAAAATTTTTTCAAAATAAACAATAATCCAATAAGCAATAAGCATTCCAAAGCATAAGGATACGGATGGCTCTCAGGAGCCAACTTCCCATTTCATCATCAGGAGCTTGATCACGTAATAGTTGACACTCCGTCAACTTTCAAGTAAAGGAACCAATCCAGTAGAGCACCACTTACACGACTCTCCGTCCACCATTCACACCCCCTACTGGGCCCAAAATCCTCAATAAACACGGGTGGTAATACTCGAGTATACCGGATTGCCGAGGAGATAACACTCCACTCGACCTTACTAGTGACCCAGGGTTTGTTATCTAATCGACCAGGCCCTTGCCGGCTCGACTCGATTAACTAGCCACGGGGTTTCTGGAATTCCAGGAAGTGCACGCATCATAAACAAGTATGTCAAGTCAATTGCAACAATAAACAAGTACATATCATGTAAGGGCAAGTGCGATAAAGTACACTCTTGCCCTAACAATTCACGCATGTAGCATGTAATCATATTGGTCACGTATCAAGTACAAGTATCAAGCTCAATTCAGTATTTGAAAGCACTCACCAAAAGATATAGTGCCTTTACTGGTCACTTTCAGGTTATACTCCGGGTTCGGAGTCCAAATCTGCGATAAAACTCAGTTTGAGAACTTTGAAACATGACTAGAATTCGAAACTTATACGTTTCGTTCAATAAGAATCAATAAATAGAAATTCACTTGGAGAGTACTCGTGAAATACTTGCTCACTTTTTCAATGATAAAACTTTGTAACATTTATACTTGAAATTGTCATGCGAGTCGAAAGTACAAGGAAAACGTACTTCGAGCCATCATTATTTCATTTCTCAAGGGTACAAGTTCGGCCAAGTCCTAACATATAACCCTCGATAAACAAGTAGCAAAGGTCCTCGATCGTTCAAGTGATAATCACTTCTAACCGTTACTCAAGTTGCAAGTATAGTTTTCTAGTCCTCAAGCGTAAATTTGGGCAGCATGCCCTTTGTGTTTACCTAATTTTCCAGCCATTTAGGCTTCATTATTTTTCCTCAACCAAAACCCAACATCATACATATCAGCAATTCAAGTCAAAAGCCGTTCCATAGGCTTACAATATCATAAGAACAAGAATTACAATAATAGCAAGTGCAGAAATACAATCTAGCAAAAGACAGATTTGACGTATGGATGCGGAAATAACATATCCAAGGCTACGCTTATCGGATTGAGGCGTAACCTATGCCGTTTCGAAGCTAAAACTCAGGGCTACAATGTTCATGAAGGTCACTTAGTCCAGTTCCTAATGTAACATAGTGAAATCCTCAAATTACAGAACCGAAATTCAACTCGTCGGCTATTTAACCGCATTACACTGTAATGGTCATATCTCAGAGTACAAAAGTCCGATTCAGGTGTTCTTAGAGGCATTTGAAAGCTAAGTCAGAATACTACAACTTCCATGTTTTGGCAAAAAGCTAAATCAGTACGGATCCTAGTGAAAAAATGTGATAAACTGGACAAACTGATGAAACGGACTGCTGGGGAAAAACTTAAAATAGTAAGGGTATTTTGGACTTTTCACGACCTACGTTGCTCGGATTGAGCTGAAATTTTGTAGGCACCTATAGAATACCATTCGGTACAACTTTTATTCTTTGACCTAAGGCCAATTCGGCCTCTAACATAGGGTTACAAATTCGGACAGAATGATGGGGAAAATTTTCCAGATTCTGGAATTTTTGGTATTTAATGGAACTTTCTCAATTTTCTTGTTCTAATCACTACCAAAACACCTTATACAACCTTAATTGCAACATATAGGCATCATACATCAAATTGGGCAGAAATTCCTCAAACCCTAGTTCATATAATCAAAAGGGGAAAACCTCCAAAACATGATAGCATCCATGATTCCACCACAAATTTGAGTTACCAAGCTAATTTACACAAGATTAAAGGTAAGAATCAGGAAAATCAGCATCCTCACCTCAAAAACCAGGCTTGAATGAGTGAACCTTCACCCCCTTTGAAATTTCTTAGTTCCTCAAGCTTCCCAACTCACACTAAGCACTTTAATCGGTTTAGATTTGGATTTCTAACTTGGGTTGAAGCAAATCAAGAAGGAAATTTGTTGCTCTTGCTCTTCTTTTCTCTCTCCCTTGTCTCGGCTCTTAGCAAGAAAAATATGAGGAAGACTTAGCTAAGTTTGGAAGATAAGAAGGTAAGAGGATTAAGTTTAGTTTAAGTCACAAATTGGCCAACACTTGGCACTACCACATCCACACAAATTGTTTTCTTCTTTCCTTGCATTTTTAGTCAATATTTTCGGTCAACAATAGCTGGTAGTGAGAGGATATTTTGCTCAAATATCAATGAGCTTGTAGGGTATGAAAGTGGTGGTCAAGTGGTGCGTTCAATCGGTAATGCGCGGGACCCGTCGGTTCGCGCCGTTTTTCTTAAAAACTCACGTACTAGGGTTTTTACTTCCTATTCTCTAACCTTATATCATTGCTCCTAATCACATATTATTTCTCACTTGAAAATCACTTCTAATCACCAAATTTGATCCTTGGTTCGTACCGAAAATTCATCCGGCGAAAAATCGCGAAAACCCTAATTTTGCTCAAATCTTGAAACCGAAGTGTAAAACCCTATTTCCAGGTTCATCTGCACTTATTGTTGAACAATTGGGTAGTAGGGCCTTAATAAATAATAATTTTTCAAATAAAAGGCATTTTTGAGGAAAATTGTAGGAAATTTGCGGGTCCTCACACCCTCTCCCCCTTAAAAGAATTTCGACCTCGAAATTCATACATGCACTTCGAAATGACGTAGGGTATTTTCTTTATATATTCGTTTCCAGCTGTTAGGTCTCATTGTAGCCAAACTTAGTTAAACAATAAAAATTACGAATCGTACCTTCTACTATCTCTGTTGGTTCAGGTACTGCCTGTTGGTTCAAGGCATACGCTCTAGCTGGCACTCTAGCTGCCTGTTGGTTCCTCCTACACTTGCTTGTTCAGGGTTTAGGCGTGATCTACGAGGACAGGTTGCAAGCTGGTGTTCGATGCTACCACACCATAAACATTTTCCCGCCTTTCGCCAACAATCACTCTCCACGTGATTGGCCTTCCCACAGTACCCGCAAGGTACTTGAGGGGTTGAGGTCTGACCTCCTTGTGAGGCACCTCTTGCTTGGCCCTAGGCACGCGAAGCTCCTCTTGGTGTACTTTCCTTAGTCGTCCTTGAAATTTTCTCACTACCATCTTCTCGACCTATCTTAGAAGGTGGCACATCTAAATCACTTTGTCCTTGCCTTTGATTTCCACCAGGCGCACCTCTCCTTTTTGCATAAAAAGCTCTCACTTGTGCCCTAGCAGTCTCTATCCTTAGGGCCTTCTCTAGAACCTCCGTGAATGTATTAATTTGGACTGCCGCTAAAGCTTCTTGTAACTCCACATTCAGCCCTTGCACAAACCTCCGTACTTTTCCTTGCTCCGTGGCTATCAGTTCGGGAGCAAATTTAGACAACTTTGTAAACTGAGTCTCATACTCAGTTACACTCAACATTCCCTGACGGAGTTTAATGAAATCGTCCTCTCGCTTCTCTTGGACGATAGGAGGAAGATATTTCTCATTGAAATCCCGTACAAAGTTTAGCCAAGTCCATGCAGTTCTCTCTCTCTCCCACTTGGCCCTCACTACATTCCACCAGGCCCTAGCTGGCCCCTCAAACTGAAATACAGCGAATTGGACTTGTCTCTCCTCCGTATAGTTTAGGGCAGCAAAAATATTTATCATGGCCTCCAGCCATTTCTCAGCCTCATACGGGTCTGGCCCTCCTAAAAACTTGGGTGGAAAGAACTTCTGGAATCTCTCCAAGGCCCTATCTTGTCCATTACCAGGGTCTCTAGGTTGATTTACAGGGGCTTGACCCTGTTGTTCCACTAAACGGGCCAGAATATTGTTCATTTGCTGGATGGCAGTTGCCACTTGATCTCCCCCTGTAGCTTGGGGTTCAGGTTGTGGCTCAACCGTTGCCTCTCTTTCCTCTCTCGGTTCTCGTACCGGTTCCTGGGCTTGTCTACCCCCACGGCTACGACTAGGACCGCGTCCTCGATTAGTTCCCCTAGCTTGACTTCTTCTACCCTCCATGGTTCGTAGCGAATCAACTATAACAATATAACCAACTAATCAATAATAGAATATAGCCACTAAGTAACTATATAAATATCAACAGCACAAAACAGAATAATGCAAATCATAAACCCCTCTAAATCATAAAACAGGGCAATACAACACATCCAATCAAAACAAGTCACAAAACTTATAAAGCATTAACCCTAGGTATCGCTCAGGCACTAAACTTAATCAAGGCTCGAAACACGTGAATAAGAAGGATCCCAAATCCCATGAATATCTTCATTATATTTCAAGTCCATACTATTCGCATTCCCCGTGCCTTTGCTTTCGCAATCCAAACTTATCTCAATATTACACGAGATCTCAACTGATCGTAAAGGTGTTACTCCTTGGTATTCGGGAACAAGAATCCAAAAATATGATAATTCACCACTCAAGCTGGCCAGGCTCAAGAGCAAATCACCCGTATTAGAGATTCCTACCCAACATACATATCTAAGATCCCCAACAATAAACAATTGTTTCACACTTAACAAACCAATCCCCACAGTCCGAGAACCCTCTCCCGGCACGAGCTCAAAACCTGGCTCTGATACCATCTGTGACGACCCCACCTCCCCCTAAGGCGTACCAGAGGGTTCGGCGGACCGCCTGCCCAGCTCTCGCCAGGACTCACTCACTCGAATCACGTGCACACAACCATGAACCATAGATAACATTCACAATTCAAGCTTATAATTTACATTGATCGGAATCAGGGTACAAAGTCTCGATATACTTAAACTAGTTCAAAACGTATACAATCCAAATACAAAACATTCTATTCGAGGAATAGTGCGAGTGCAAGTCAAAAGTCGAAAGTTAAAACAACTAGACTACGCTAGTCTTTACATGTCTCATGTCTTGCTCGTATCCCCTGTAAGGAAAACAAATAGCGTGGTATGAGCTAAAAGCCCAGTGAGGTTCCAAATAGCAAATTGACCATTATTTATAAGTACAAGTTTTCGATATAGCAAAGTAACGAGCATGAAGAGTTCGTAAACGTGAGCAATAACACGTCAAATAGAAATCTCAAAATGAGCGAGTGTAAAATTTTTTCAAAATAAACAATAATCCAATAAGCAATAAGCATTCCAAAGCATAAGGATACGGATGGCTCTCAGGAGCCAACTTCCCATTTCATCATCAGGAGCTTGATCACGTAATAGTTGACACTCCGTCAACTTTCAAGTAAAGGAACCAATCCAGTAGAGCACCACTTACACGACTCTCCGTCCACCATTCACACCCCCTACTGGGCCCAAAATCCTCAATAAACACGGGTGGTAATACTCGAGTATACCGGATTGCCGAGGAGATAACACTCCACTCGACCTTACTAGTGACCCAGGGTTTGTTATCTAATCGACCAGGCCCTTGCCGGCTCGACTCGATTAACTAGCCACGGGGTTTCTGGAATTCCAGGAAGTGCACGCATCATAAACAAGTATGTCAAGTCAATTGCAACAATAAACAAGTACATATCATGTAAGGGCAAGTGCGATAAAGTACACTCTTGCCCTAACAATTCACGCATGTAGCATGTAATCATATTGGTCACGTATCAAGTACAAGTATCAAGCTCAATTCAGTATTTGAAAGCACTCACCAAAAGATATAGTGCCTTTACTGGTCACTTTCAGGTTATACTCCGGGTTCGGAGTCCAAATCTGCGATAAAACTCAGTTTGAGAACTTTGAAACATGACTAGAATTCGAAACTTATACGTTTCGTTCAATAAGAATCAATAAATAGAAATTCACTTGGAGAGTACTCGTGAAATACTTGCTCACTTTTTCAATGATAAAACTTTGTAACATTTATACTTGAAATTGTCATGCGAGTCGAAAGTACAAGGAAAACGTACTTCGAGCCATCATTATTTCATTTCTCAAGGGTACAAGTTCGGCCAAGTCCTAACATATAACCCTCGATAAACAAGTAGCAAAGGTCCTCGATCGTTCAAGTGATAATCACTTCTAACCGTTACTCAAGTTGCAAGTATAGTTTTCTAGTCCTCAAGCGTAAATTTGGGCAGCATGCCCTTTGTGTTTACCTAATTTTCCAGCCATTTAGGCTTCATTATTTTTCCTCAACCAAAACCCAACATCATACATATCAGCAATTCAAGTCAAAAGCCGTTCCATAGGCTTACAATATCATAAGAACAAGAATTACAATAATAGCAAGTGCAGAAATACAATCTAGCAAAAGACAGATTTGACGTATGGATGCGGAAATAACATATCCAAGGCTACGCTTATCGGATTGAGGCGTAACCTATGCCGTTTCGAAGCTAAAACTCAGGGCTACAATGTTCATGAAGGTCACTTAGTCCAGTTCCTAATGTAACATAGTGAAATCCTCAAATTACAGAACCGAAATTCAACTCGTCGGCTATTTAACCGCATTACACTGTAATGGTCATATCTCAGAGTACAAAAGTCCGATTCAGGTGTTCTTAGAGGCATTTGAAAGCTAAGTCAGAATACTACAACTTCCATGTTTTGGCAAAAAGCTAAATCAGTACGGATCCTAGTGAAAAAATGTGATAAACTGGACAAACTGATGAAACGGACTGCTGGGGAAAAACTTAAAATAGTAAGGGTATTTTGGACTTTTCACGACCTACGTTGCTCGGATTGAGCTGAAATTTTGTAGGCACCTATAGAATACCATTCGGTACAACTTTTATTCTTTGACCTAAGGCCAATTCGGCCTCTAACATAGGGTTACAAATTCGGACAGAATGATGGGGAAAATTTTCCAGATTCTGGAATTTTTGGTATTTAATGGAACTTTCTCAATTTTCTTGTTCTAATCACTACCAAAACACCTTATACAACCTTAATTGCAACATATAGGCATCATACATCAAATTGGGCAGAAATTCCTCAAACCCTAGTTCATATAATCAAAAGGGGAAAACCTCCAAAACATGATAGCATCCATGATTCCACCACAAATTTGAGTTACCAAGCTAATTTACACAAGATTAAAGGTAAGAATCAGGAAAATCAGCATCCTCACCTCAAAAACCAGGCTTGAATGAGTGAACCTTCACCCCCTTTGAAATTTCTTAGTTCCTCAAGCTTCCCAACTCACACTAAGCACTTTAATCGGTTTAGATTTGGATTTCTAACTTGGGTTGAAGCAAATCAAGAAGGAAATTTGTTGCTCTTGCTCTTCTTTTCTCTCTCCCTTGTCTCGGCTCTTAGCAAGAAAAATATGAGGAAGACTTAGCTAAGTTTGGAAGATAAGAAGGTAAGAGGATTAAGTTTAGTTTAAGTCACAAATTGGCCAACACTTGGCACTACCACATCCACACAAATTGTTTTCTTCTTTCCTTGCATTTTTAGTCAATATTTTCGGTCAACAATAGCTGGTAGTGAGAGGATATTTTGCTCAAATATCAATGAGCTTGTAGGGTATGAAAGTGGTGGTCAAGTGGTGCGTTCAATCGGTAATGCGCGGGACCCGTCGGTTCGCGCCGTTTTTCTTAAAAACTCACGTACTAGGGTTTTTACTTCCTATTCTCTAACCTTATATCATTGCTCCTAATCACATATTATTTCTCACTTGAAAATCACTTCTAATCACCAAATTTGATCCTTGGTTCGTACCGAAAATTCATCCGGCGAAAAATCGCGAAAACCCTAATTTTGCTCAAATCTTGAAACCGAAGTGTAAAACCCTATTTCCAGGTTCATCTGCACTTATTGTTGAACAATTGGGTAGTAGGGCCTTAATAAATAATAATTTTTCAAATAAAAGGCATTTTTGAGGAAAATTGTAGGAAATTTGCGGGTCCTCACACCCTCTCCCCCTTAAAAGAATTTCGACCTCGAAATTCATACATGCACTTCGAAATGACGTAGGGTATTTTCTTTATATATTCGTTTCCAGCTGTTAGGTCTCATTGTAGCCAAACTTAGTTAAACAATAAAAATTACGAATCGTACCTTCTACTATCTCTGTTGGTTCAGGTACTGCCTGTTGGTTCAAGGCATACGCTCTAGCTGGCACTCTAGCTGCCTGTTGGTTCCTCCTACACTTGCTTGTTCAGGGTTTAGGCGTGATCTACGAGGACAGGTTGCAAGCTGGTGTTCGATGCTACCACACCATAAACATTTTCCCGCCTTTCGCCAACAATCACTCTCCACGTGATTGGCCTTCCCACAGTACCCGCAAGGTACTTGAGGGGTTGAGGTCTGACCTCCTTGTGAGGCACCTCTTGCTTGGCCCTAGGCACGCGAAGCTCCTCTTGGTGTACTTTCCTTAGTCGTCCTTGAAATTTTCTCACTACCATCTTCTCGACCTATCTTAGAAGGTGGCACATCTAAATCACTTTGTCCTTGCCTTTGATTTCCACCAGGCGCACCTCTCCTTTTTGCATAAAAAGCTCTCACTTGTGCCCTAGCAGTCTCTATCCTTAGGGCCTTCTCTAGAACCTCCGTGAATGTATTAATTTGGACTGCCGCTAAAGCTTCTTGTAACTCCACATTCAGCCCTTGCACAAACCTCCGTACTTTTCCTTGCTCCGTGGCTATCAGTTCGGGAGCAAATTTAGACAACTTTGTAAACTGAGTCTCATACTCAGTTACACTCAACATTCCCTGACGGAGTTTAATGAAATCGTCCTCTCGCTTCTCTTGGACGATAGGAGGAAGATATTTCTCATTGAAATCCCGTACAAAGTTTAGCCAAGTCCATGCAGTTCTCTCTCTCTCCCACTTGGCCCTCACTACATTCCACCAGGCCCTAGCTGGCCCCTCAAACTGAAATACAGCGAATTGGACTTGTCTCTCCTCCGTATAGTTTAGGGCAGCAAAAATATTTATCATGGCCTCCAGCCATTTCTCAGCCTCATACGGGTCTGGCCCTCCTAAAAACTTGGGTGGAAAGAACTTCTGGAATCTCTCCAAGGCCCTATCTTGTCCATTACCAGGGTCTCTAGGTTGATTTACAGGGGCTTGACCCTGTTGTTCCACTAAACGGGCCAGAATATTGTTCATTTGCTGGATGGCAGTTGCCACTTGATCTCCCCCTGTAGCTTGGGGTTCAGGTTGTGGCTCAACCGTTGCCTCTCTTTCCTCTCTCGGTTCTCGTACCGGTTCCTGGGCTTGTCTACCCCCACGGCTACGACTAGGACCGCGTCCTCGATTAGTTCCCCTAGCTTGACTTCTTCTACCCTCCATGGTTCGTAGCGAATCAACTATAACAATATAACCAACTAATCAATAATAGAATATAGCCACTAAGTAACTATATAAATATCAACAGCACAAAACAGAATAATGCAAATCATAAACCCCTCTAAATCATAAAACAGGGCAATACAACACATCCAATCAAAACAAGTCACAAAACTTATAAAGCATTAACCCTAGGTATCGCTCAGGCACTAAACTTAATCAAGGCTCGAAACACGTGAATAAGAAGGATCCCAAATCCCATGAATATCTTCATTATATTTCAAGTCCATACTATTCGCATTCCCCGTGCCTTTGCTTTCGCAATCCAAACTTATCTCAATATTACACGAGATCTCAACTGATCGTAAAGGTGTTACTCCTTGGTATTCGGGAACAAGAATCCAAAAATATGATAATTCACCACTCAAGCTGGCCAGGCTCAAGAGCAAATCACCCGTATTAGAGATTCCTACCCAACATACATATCTAAGATCCCCAACAATAAACAATTGTTTCACACTTAACAAACCAATCCCCACAGTCCGAGAACCCTCTCCCGGCACGAGCTCAAAACCTGGCTCTGATACCATCTGTGACGACCCCACCTCCCCCTAAGGCGTACCAGAGGGTTCGGCGGACCGCCTGCCCAGCTCTCGCCAGGACTCACTCACTCGAATCACGTGCACACAACCATGAACCATAGATAACATTCACAATTCAAGCTTATAATTTACATTGATCGGAATCAGGGTACAAAGTCTCGATATACTTAAACTAGTTCAAAACGTATACAATCCAAATACAAAACATTCTATTCGAGGAATAGTGCGAGTGCAAGTCAAAAGTCGAAAGTTAAAACAACTAGACTACGCTAGTCTTTACATGTCTCATGTCTTGCTCGTATCCCCTGTAAGGAAAACAAATAGCGTGGTATGAGCTAAAAGCCCAGTGAGGTTCCAAATAGCAAATTGACCATTATTTATAAGTACAAGTTTTCGATATAGCAAAGTAACGAGCATGAAGAGTTCGTAAACGTGAGCAATAACACGTCAAATAGAAATCTCAAAATGAGCGAGTGTAAAATTTTTTCAAAATAAACAATAATCCAATAAGCAATAAGCATTCCAAAGCATAAGGATACGGATGGCTCTCAGGAGCCAACTTCCCATTTCATCATCAGGAGCTTGATCACGTAATAGTTGACACTCCGTCAACTTTCAAGTAAAGGAACCAATCCAGTAGAGCACCACTTACACGACTCTCCGTCCACCATTCACACCCCCTACTGGGCCCAAAATCCTCAATAAACACGGGTGGTAATACTCGAGTATACCGGATTGCCGAGGAGATAACACTCCACTCGACCTTACTAGTGACCCAGGGTTTGTTATCTAATCGACCAGGCCCTTGCCGGCTCGACTCGATTAACTAGCCACGGGGTTTCTGGAATTCCAGGAAGTGCACGCATCATAAACAAGTATGTCAAGTCAATTGCAACAATAAACAAGTACATATCATGTAAGGGCAAGTGCGATAAAGTACACTCTTGCCCTAACAATTCACGCATGTAGCATGTAATCATATTGGTCACGTATCAAGTACAAGTATCAAGCTCAATTCAGTATTTGAAAGCACTCACCAAAAGATATAGTGCCTTTACTGGTCACTTTCAGGTTATACTCCGGGTTCGGAGTCCAAATCTGCGATAAAACTCAGTTTGAGAACTTTGAAACATGACTAGAATTCGAAACTTATACGTTTCGTTCAATAAGAATCAATAAATAGAAATTCACTTGGAGAGTACTCGTGAAATACTTGCTCACTTTTTCAATGATAAAACTTTGTAACATTTATACTTGAAATTGTCATGCGAGTCGAAAGTACAAGGAAAACGTACTTCGAGCCATCATTATTTCATTTCTCAAGGGTACAAGTTCGGCCAAGTCCTAACATATAACCCTCGATAAACAAGTAGCAAAGGTCCTCGATCGTTCAAGTGATAATCACTTCTAACCGTTACTCAAGTTGCAAGTATAGTTTTCTAGTCCTCAAGCGTAAATTTGGGCAGCATGCCCTTTGTGTTTACCTAATTTTCCAGCCATTTAGGCTTCATTATTTTTCCTCAACCAAAACCCAACATCATACATATCAGCAATTCAAGTCAAAAGCCGTTCCATAGGCTTACAATATCATAAGAACAAGAATTACAATAATAGCAAGTGCAGAAATACAATCTAGCAAAAGACAGATTTGACGTATGGATGCGGAAATAATATATCCAAGGCTAAGCTTATCGGATTGAGGCATAACCTATGCCGTTTCGAAGCTAAGACTCAGGGCTACAATGTTCATGAAGGTCACTTAGTCCAGTTCCTAATGTAACATAGTGAAATCCTCAAATTACAGAACCGAAATTCAACTCGTCGGCTATTTAACCGCATTACACTGTAATGGTCATATCTCAGAGTACAAAAGTCCGATTCAGGTGTTCTTAGAGGCATTTGAAAGCTAAGTCAGAATACTACAACTTCCATGTTTTGGAAAAAAGCTAAATCAGTACGGATCCTAGTGAAAAAATGTGATAAACTGGACAAACTGATGAAACGGACTGCTGGGGAAAAACTTAAAATAGTAAGGGTATTTTGGACTTTTCACGACCTACGTTGCTCGGATTGAGCTGAAATTTTGTAGGCACCTATAGAATACCATTCGGTACAACTTTCATTCTTTGACCTAAGGCCAATTCGGCCTCTAACATAGGGTTACAAATTCGGACAGAATGATGGGGAAAATTTTCCAGATTCTGGAATTTTTGGTATTTAATGGAACTTTCTCAATTTTCTTGTTGTAATCACTACCAAAACACCTTATACAACCTTAATTGCAACATATAGGCATCATACATCAAATTGGGCAGAAATTCCTCAAACCCTAGTTCATATAATCAAAAGGGGAAAACCTCCAAAACATGATAGCATCCATGATTCCACCACAAATTTGAGTTACCAAGCTAATTTACACAAGATTAAAGGTAAGAATCAGGAAAATCAGCATCCTCACCTCAAAAACCAGGCTTGAATGAGTGAACCTTCACCCCCTTTGAAATTTCTTAGTTCCTCAAGCTTCCCAACTCACACTAAGCACTTTAATCGGTTTAGATTTGGATTTCTAACTTGGGTTGAAGCAAATCAAGAAGGAAATTTGTTGCTCTTGCTCTTCTTTTCTCTCTCCCTTGTCTCGGCTCTTAGCAAGAAAAATATGAGGAAGACTTAGCTAAGTTTGGAAGATAAGAAGGTAAGAGGATTAAGTTTAGTTTAAGTCACAAATTGGCCAACACTTGGCACTACCACATCCACACAAATTGTTTTCTTCTTTCCTTGCATTTTTAGTCAATATTTTCGGTCAACAATAGCTGGTAGTGAGAGGATATTTTGCTCAAATATCAATGAGCTTGTAGGGTATGAAAGTGGTGGTCAAGTGGTGCGTTCAATCGGTAATGCGCGGGACCCGTCGGTTCGCGCCGTTTTTCTTAAAAACTCACGTACTAGGGTTTTTACTTCCTATTCTCTAACCTTATATC
The DNA here is from genome assembly GCF_036785885.1 of Coffea arabica. Lineage (NCBI taxonomy): Eukaryota > Viridiplantae > Streptophyta > Magnoliopsida > Gentianales > Rubiaceae > Coffea > Coffea arabica. The sequence continues at coordinate 42,841,291 of NC_092320.1, read as the reverse complement.
ATTGCTCCTAATCACATATTATTTCTCACTTGAAAATCACTTCTAATCACCAAATTTGATCCTTGGTTCGTACCGAAAATTCATCCGGCGAAAAATCGCGAAAACCCTAATTTTGCTCAAATCTTGAAACCGAAGTGTAAAACCCTATTTCCAGGTTCATCTGCACTTATTGTTGAACAATTGGGCAGTAGGGCCTTAATAAATAATAATTTTTCAAATAAAAGGTATTTTTGAGGAAAATTGTAGGAAATTTGCGGGTCCTCACACACACACATGCAGGCACGTTGTTCAAGTAACAATTCCAATTTAACAAGTAGAGCAATAATATTGCAATAAATAACAATTTGAGCGAGAAAAGTAAATAGAAACAATTCAAGGATATAGGAGCTCTCAGGAGCAATTTTTCATTTGCACGATCACGAACCTCCACAAGTTGACACTTCGTCAATCGGGTAGGTTTAGTCCGTAGAATTTCACTTATCATGTCCCTTTTCACCTTACATACCCCTGTGTCGGGCTCGCCTATCGTTTGTTTGAGGCGATATTGCTCGAGTATGCCAAGCAAAATCTCTTAATAGATCAAGCTTTTGTTTTCTCATGGTTTGCCAAGGAGCCCGACCAAACCCATGCCGGCTCGAGTCCAAGGTTAGCCAGTGAGATTTGGGCGTCCCCCACTTACCACTTGAGTCGAGGAAATTCACTCCGATCGACTTATGTAGCCATAGCATAAACAAACACTTAAACACTTCATTTAAATTTACTTAACAAGTCACTTCAAGTAATTCAAGTATTTCGTGTCACGAAATTCAAGTACACTTCACTTAAATGAGAACGAGTGCGATAAAGTACACACTCGACTCAGCATTTTCAAAATGTTCTATTATTGATAACAATTAACACGTAACACATATATCACATAGTTCACGCACTTGATACTCACCGAGTGATTCAAGTAGCAAGTACAAGCGATTGATTAGGTGTCTCCCGTGAGATCCTCTTGGAGGTCCTCTCGAGTGCCTGAGCAATTAATAATGAACTATCACTCATAAACCCCAATTATCAAGGAAGATTGTACACTTGTACAATCTAAAAAAATTTCACGAAAATGAGCCTTAAATACTCGTAAATCGAGGCTCAAAAATGGGGTTTTAAAACACAAGCAAAAATCTGATTTTTCATCTTTGAAATCAAGTATACAACGTTCTAGCAATATCAAAGGAGATAGAGATTTCGAAATGTTCAATTTCCTTTAAGTTTGGAAATTTCAGATTTGTCGAGTGATCTTTGAAAAATCATATCTCACTCTCTACAAGTCCAAAATTAGAAAACTTGGTACCGTTGGAAATTTTTTCCAGAGTACTAAAAGTTTCTAGAAGATACTTTTCCATGATTCCAAATGGAGGACATTCCAAATTTGGCTCAAAGTTATTGTTTTAGACTATCGAGGCAGTTTTGGGGTTGGCATTTAGCCAACTTTGAAAATTTGGCAAAATTCACAGAATGTGAACTAGCCTCTCAAATTTGAAACTCAATTAGCGTTAAAAATCAAAGTTTAAAACACAGTAAGTAGAACAAGAATCGAAGTTTTGAGCACGAAGATATAATAGCTCAAAGTTGCTGAAAAATTGAGACGGTTAGGCTATTTTCCAGGTTTAAATTACAAACTTTGGGACTTTGGTTGAGCATCGAAATGGACTCGGAATGGTGCCAAATCTGGTATCATTTACTACCATATAAGGGCTATTCCTCTATCAAATTTCATAGAAAAATACGTACGGAAAGTCGGTTAACAAAATCACTAAAGTCCCACGAATTTCCAAGGCAAATCTGTCTTGTATGCAAATTTTCCTTTTCTAAACATTTAGCCAATGAAAACATCTCAAATATGGTTCATTTATGTAAAAAATGTCTAAGAAACATCCAAGATACATTTGGTAGATGATTAACACCAAGAATTTCAAAACAACAAGTCCCAATCAAGATTAAGGCATTCACTAGCCAAAAAGAGGGTTTGCAATCACTGCATCAGTTTCGAACTTCGGCCACAACTCACTCAATTTAACTTATAATTTAGTGTAGTTGGTGGCGTTGGAAAATACATTCATAAGGTTACAATTTCACAGAAAAAATCATTTTAAAAATCTGTCCACAACTAGCTCATATTTGAGCATCAAGTAGCTGCCCAAAACCGAACTTCCAGTACAGACACGAAACAGAACAGGCAACTTTACAAGGTTGGTAGGCTATATATCAGGTGGAATAAAGGAATGAATTTTATACCTTTGGAAAACTGGAAGTGTCTAGTTTCTAAAGCCGCAAATGGCACTGGATTTTACTGTCGGAACAAAGAGTTATGGCCAAAACAAAAACACTGCCAGAGTACACTGGACACCCATTTCCAGCTTTGCCAAATTTTCAAAAACTCCACATTTAATCACCCAAATCACGTAATGCTTTGTGGAAACCTTCCACACAACCCACACAACATTTATACATCATAAAAAAGTCAATTGAACCTCAAAATGCATTAAGGGTCACGGCAATAGCAAGGGCAGATTTGTCACTTTTGCTCAACTCTCTCCTTTTGAATTTTCCTTCACAACCCAACGTATTTCCACTAGATTAAGCACTAATCCAACATAAATAACATCATATCTCATCAAATCAGTCCATCAAGCCATTGTGGGATTTCATAGAACCTACTCACAAGATTCCAACATAAATAAAGCTATCCATATGAATATATGAGTTTACAAGTGCAAGATAACTTCCATAGATCAAGATTTGAGGGGTTGATCATCACTTACTTTCTTAGATGATCAAGGCAGAAATTTCAGTCCCTTGGAGCCAAAGAAAAACCGTGGAAAGCAAGCTCTTTTCCTAGTTTGAGATGATCTCCAAGTGGTTAGCAAAGTGTATGTAAATTTTGAGGTGATTTGGTAAAGATTTAGTGAAGAAATGGTGCAAGAAAATTGAAGATTTTTGGTTGTTTTTCTTCTCCTTGGTGGACGGCTGGAATGAGAGAGAGAGAGTGTGTGTTTGATGCAAATGAAGCTTCCTAGAGAAGCTTTAATGTGTGTGTGACGGCCCCACCTCCCCTTAAGGCGAACCAGAGGGTTTGGCGGGTCGCCTGCCCAACTCTCGCCAGGACTAACGATGCAGACTAGAACTATCTATAGCGATCCGGAACTTACAAACGAGCGTAAACAAGTCAAAATGGTAAAATAACCCAAAATAATAAAAAAAATATGAAATCCGGAGTCGGCCATGAATAGTAACCGACCCGTCAGAACCCAACCGAAATAGCTAACAAACATTCACATCTGCACTTTAGCGTTTACAAATCAAAATGACATACAAAAGCTTTCAAAAGTTAATACATATACACGGTTTGCCAAACCAAAAGAGAAAACGCCCCAAAAGTACACTTAGGGTTTTAATACATGAGCTATACAAAAGATATGTTCAACTAGCTCAATTTGGCAGCCATTTGTCAAATCCAGACCAAAAGGGTTTATTTTCCTGTAAGGAAAACAAAAGGAACAGAAAGGGGTGAGCTTGCGCTCAATGAGGTACCAAACAGATAGCATTAAAATCATGGCATTTCACATTTAACAAATCAGATACAGATGTCAGATGTAAAGCAAAGGAACCAATGATTCAAATCAGAAGGATACGGGTGGCTCTCAGGAGCCAAATTTCCAGCGCAGTACTTGATCCAAACCGGTTGACTCTCCGTCAACGTATATAGAACCAACGCGTCCGTAGACTCCTCTTATCACCGAATTCCGTCCACCAAACACCCCTTTACCGGGCCCGCTCACCTCAAACGAACAAAATGGTAATACTCGAGTATACCCGGAATCAAGGGTCTCAATACCCAAAATCCCCGAACAGACTACCGTGGTTCGTTATCTAATCGTCCAGGCCCTTGCCGGCCCGACTCGAATAAGTTAGCCACAGGACTGAGCTCATAGGTCATAGAAATCCGAACAGATGCAGACACAGATAACAGATTCAAATTTTGCATAGTAAATTGGCATATGAACAGACAAGAGAACGAGTGTGATAAAGTACACCCTCGTCTCAAACAAATAAACAGATTGTAGAGCAGAAATCAAGTTAAACAGCAATGGAGGGGAGTGGTACACTCACCGGCTCAACTTCAAAAGTTTTTACTTCAGATTGGCCTTAATCGCCAAGAAACCCTAAAATAACCAAAATAAACCAATTGAAGGTTTCACATCCGTAATCGAGTAAGCACAATGCACATGAGGCTCGACTACTAGTCGTATGCCTCGCCAAATAATTACTAATGCAAGGGTACAAAACATGATTTTTTGGGAACAAAAAGATAGCATAAAGACCTAGGTTCAACAACCCAAAAGCCCTTTTATTTCTACCAAAAGGCAAATCCAACTTAAAAGAACCAAACGGCCTAGAAAATCGGGCAGCACTTCCCCTAGATTTCTTACTTTTCCAGCCATTAAGGCTTCATTATTTCCTCAAATCAGTCCCAACATCTCACACAAAATTCACCTCATTTCCAAAAGCCATTCACTAGGCTCAAAGTAAAAGTTAACTAGGAAATGACCGGAATAAGAGTAAGCCTTAAAACATGTAAACAAGTACAATGAGACTCGATAACGAGTCATAAAGCCATGCCAACCACAACCCCAATAAGGTTTCATATGCATATATAAGCATTATAGCAAACCAGAAAATCAGGAAATGTAGCTATCTTGGCCATAACAACAAAAACAGTTTTGCCTTCATTATGCGGTAATGGCACAAATTGCACTACGCTTATCATATGAGGGTGTAAGACCCACCATCTCGAAGCTAAAAGATAGGGCTACAACAATGTAGAAGGCCACTCAGTCCAAATCCTAGCACAACTAGGTCAAATATGCAAAATACCAAACCAGAACCGTAATTGCAGGTTTACAAATCACACTATGCTGAAATCAGTACAACTCAGTCTATACAGGTCCAAATGCAGAAATTCCAAAGGCATATGATAGATAGGACATCAAGATACATTTCATCAGAAGACACCAACAACAAAATCCAAAACAATCCCAGCCAAAACAACCCATTTCAGACGCAGTTCGTACATTCTGATCAACCCAGAACAGCAACAGTAAAATCGACATATCTCACTCTACACTACTCCAAATGACCGGAAATTTTACAGGCACCTCAAACACATCAATACCTACAACTTTCATGTTTTAAACAAAGGCCAATTCGGCTTCTAACCATATGATAAAAAACCGGACAGAAAAGGGGTTATGAAACCCTAACTTCCTCAAATTCCTTCCAAACCCAAAATTGGTTGCAATTACCCATAATTTGCACCTACTAGAGTCTTTATAGGCCATTGCCAATCATAAAACAAGGCCACAACATCATGATCAAATTAAACCAGAAAAATCTCCAATAAATTGAAAACTTCACCAATTCATCTCAAACCAAGAAATAAATCACAAATACCATCACTTTAGCTTCCACTAGGCACAAATTAAGCATCATTAGGTGTAGGGGAAAGTTCAAGCACCACTTACCTAGTAAACAAGAGAAGAGGAGTTGTAGAACACCTTAGCTTCCTTGAACACTTCCACAAAAACACTTACTAGCACCAAAGGGAGGGATTTTATGGAGTAGAAACTAATTTAAGCAATTGTTTTGGAGGATTTGAGCTGGTTGGAAGCTTGAAAATTGGAGAAGTTTTTCCTTCTTTTCCTAGAGAGAAAGTCGGCCAAGAGGTTGAAGACAAGAATGAATTTTGTGTGATTTTTGAGATATTTAAGCAATTGGTCAAAAGTCAAAAAAAATGAATAGTAAGTCATATGTCACTTCCAATACAATGGTGACACTTGTCACCTTCATTAATGCAATCCTATCTTTTCTTTTTCCTCTCACATCCTCTACTTATCTCTTAACACCCGATAAATTTCACACAGTATCCGGAATTTAACCTAATTGGCCGAATTTTCCCGAACTTTTCGCACTAGTGGGTCCCACGTCCATTATATACTCTTAATTTTTCAAAAACTCCCCAATACTAGAAAAATCATCTAAAAACTATAATTACTCATAAAATTTACCAAGAAAATTTTCCTACGCCAGAAAATGCAGCAAACATGCAATTAAAGGGGGAAAACCCTAGGAAAAACATTAAGGGAAAAAATACGGGTTCTCACACTCTCTCCCCCTTAAAAGAATTTCGTCCTCGAAATTCCTTATCAGCGGAATCCATCAAATCTAGGGTACCCAACGGATCGTACCTTCTACGTCCTCAGACGAGTCAGGGACCTGATGACGCTTCAGGGAATATACTCGAGCCGGTACTTTCGCTCCAGTCCCTTCTCCTTTCGACTGTCCAGGGTTGGTCTTAGCTGGTTGCTGAGAGTTAGTCTTGGTTGGTGGCGGAGTCCCTCTCCCTTCGCGCAGTCGTGCTGGACAGTTAGCAATTCGATGTTCGGCGCTACCACAGCGCAGGCATTTTCCTTCTTTCTTCCAACAATTTGCCTCCGTGTGATTTGGCCCTCCGCAATATCCACAGGGACCTCGAGTAGCAGTGACCGATCCTCCCGGTGAGACACCACTGGCCACCCCCGGTTGTCGTACTTCCCCTTTTCCTTTTCCACTCTTAGGGGGTGTGCTCTTATCTTCCTGTTTCGAGCTGCTCCCAGGGAAGCCCCTTTTCTTGGTTTGGAAGTTTCTAACTTGTAGCCTCGCATCTTCAACACGTTGAGCTTTCTCCACAGCGTCACTAAAGGTACTAAGTTGAGCTACAGCCAAATCCTTTTGAATCTCAACATTTAGCCCCTGAATAAAACGCCTTATCCGTCTTTGTTCGGTTATGATCAGTTCAGGCGCAAACTTAGACAACCGAGTGAATTGACTCTCATACTCGGCTACGGTTTGTGTTCCCTGGCGAAGCCAAATGAATTCATCTTCCTTCTTTTCTTGGATGAGAGGAGGGAAAAACTTGGCATTAAATTCTCTCATAAAGTTTGCCCACGTCCTCGGGGTTTGTTCTCTTTCCCATTTCATTCGAATGACATTCCACCAGGAACGGGCGGCTCCCTCTAGTTGAAAGACAGCAAATGTCACCTGTCTCTCCTCGGTATAATGTAAGGCAGCGAAAATATCGATCATCTTCTCCAGCCACTTCTCAGCTACGTCAGGATCAGGGCCTCCAAGAAATTTGGGTGGGGAGAACTTCTGAAATCTCTCAAGGGCTCTATCCTCGCCCTCCATGTGATTACCAGAATTCTCAGGGTTAGGATTAGGGTTTTGACATTGTTGGTGCACCACTTGGGCTAGCAAAGCCGTCATTTGCTGCATGGCAGCAGCTATTTGGACATTGGGGTCAACCCTAAGTTCAGGGTTTGGTCCAGATGAGGTTTCCCCAGTACCCCTTTCAGGCGTAGGTTGCCTATTTCCACGCCCACGGCCCCGTCCACTCCGTGTACCTTCCATGAGTTTTACTTGGTCTAGGCAATAATACTAAACCAAAATAAGCACGATGCATGTAAGTAACACTCAAAACTTTTATGATAACACATATTTATACATTCCAAACAGGATCAAAACATATATATACAAGCCGGTCAAAATTAAGCCGCACACATACATACAGCCAGTTAAGTCAAGTACAAACATAGACGATCCACCGAGGAAAGGCCTTTCTAGTTCACCAAATCCTTTCTAACCTAGGCCCTCACATCTTTCGTATCCGGGCGCAAGAATCCCATCTAAGATAATTCACAACTCGAGCCGGCCGGTCCCAAGAGTAAATCATGCATATTACAGATTCCTACCTGACATACATATCTATTTTCCTCAAATCCCATGATAAAGATCTTTACACTTATGACATGTCTGGTTCATAACTTACGCTCAAACGAGCACTTAAACATATTCATGAAATCAGGACCATACACCACTTGGCCCAAGCTCACTCTGCGCAGAGACCACGCGAAGTGGCTCTGATACCAACTGTGACGGCCCCACCTCCCCTTAAGGCGAACCAGAGGGTTTGGCGGGTCGCCTGCCCAGCTCTCGCCAGGACTAACGATGCAGACTAGAACTATCTATAGCGATCCGGAACTTACAAACGTGCGTAAACAAGTCAAAATGGTAAAATAACCCAAAATAATAAAAAAAATGAAATCCGGAGTCGGCCATGAATAGTAACCGTCCCGTCAAAACCCAACCGAAATAGCTAACAAACATTCACATCTGCACTTTAGCGTTTACAAATCAAAATGACATACAAAACCTTTCAAAAGTTAATACATATACACGGTTTGCCAAACCAAACGAGAAAACGCCCCAAAAGTACACTTAGAGTTTTAATACATGAGCTATACAAAAGATGTAGACACCAAATTTTTGGTGTAATTTCATTTACTATTTATTTTTAGTTTTTTATTTTGTCGTGTTAGTTTTATTCGATTTTTAGTTTTTAGTTTATAGTTTTATTATTTTTAAGTTTTAGCATAGAATTTCTCGAAGTGAAAAGAAAAGCATTCGAAAAAAAAAAAATATATGTTTTAATTTAAATTCAATGTTTTCTTGGGAAAAATGAAAAAATGAGAATGAAAATGAAAAATGGAAAAAGTGAAAAATGAGGAAAATGAAAAATGGAAAATTGCAATTTTTTTTGTTGTTTATCATTTTAGTTTAGGTTTTTAGCCAATGTTAATTAATTTGTTGTTTTTTCTTCTTAATTTTATTATTATTATTATTATTATTATTATTATTATCACTTTTGTTAGATTATTTTTTTTAAAAAAAAAAAAAAAGCCAAAAGCTGCGTTTTTGCCGCAGCTTACAAAGAAGATTGCAGGAGGTCCTGGAGTGGTAATTTGAAGCTGTAAAAAGGCCAGGTGTCTAGGACACCTGGAGGGGGGAGATGATTCTAGATAGGAGCTAGGTTTTAGGCTGCAAATACTGGAGAAAGTACCAGAGATTCTTAGGGTAAGAAACATCATATAAAAGCTAGAGAAAAGCCAGCCGTAAAAGGAGTTTTTTGGGGGGAGGAGGAGATGGACGGAACAAAAAAGAGAGCATAAGAAACGGCAAAAGAAGGAAAAAGAGTGACGACTAAACAGAAAGGGAAAGGGAGAAATCTGGGCTGAGATAGGGGTGAGAAGGGAGAGAACATAGGAGGGGAGTGGTGATTGAATCTAGAGGAAATTGATAGAAACTCAACAAAGGCAAAAGCAGGCGGAAATCGACGGGCAAGAAGGCAGAAATCGACCTTCCAGCCTGCATTTTTTCCAGCGAACGGCAGAGGACTCTGAGCTCCCAAAATTTGGATTCCTACATCTCAACTTCATAGGCTATAAAGGTAATCTTTTTCTGGCTTCATATCTCCCAACAAGCTCAGCAGTTTGTATGTTTTTCCTTTTCCATTAGACTTCATAAATTTTCATTTTTGGTCCGCTAGTTTCACGGTAGAGAGTTGCAGGTTTGGACATTGTTTTGATATGATGAGTTTATATTGATATTCTAGGTTTGTTTTGGAGTTTGTTTTCGTAAGAATCAGTTTTGTTTGGGTAGTTATCGATCATGCTTGTTTTGTCTTGGGCTAGTTCTTCATTTTGTTCTAACGGTAAAGGGACCGAAGAGTGGGAATTTCTGGAATAGGGTTTACATGTGGAAGTGTTGCATATTTGTTTTCTTGTTAGAAGCCTAAAACTCATGATGTTGATTGTTGAGATGTGGTTCAATAATGATAAAGATTGGTGATTTGGGTTTGAAGATTACATGAAAAATGATGAAGAATCGTGCGGCAATCTATGGAAACTTCTTGGCAAAACAGGAACGTTTTTTTAAGAAACTAATTTCATATGAAGGTTGGCCGGAACCTACCTCATTTAAAACCCTGGCTCATTGGCTTTGTCTTTCTGGTTTGTTTGAGTCAAATTTTGGCATGAACATGAATTATTTCTGAAGTACTTTGAATCTGAAATTTGTTTCACGGATTGAATGGCAAACAGATTTTCATCTTTGATTGATAATTTCTGGGTAGCTAAGCCTTCTGAAATGATTTGATTTTCCTCTTTGGTTTAATGTATGTGAGTTATATGTTTGGTTGGAGTTGAAGATGCAATATACGTGCGTGCTTGGGGGGAGTTTTTTAAAAGCTTTAAATTAGGACCAAGTGTTTGCTGAAATTAACCATTGAACCAGTCTTGCGCACATATGTCCTAGATTTTTTTGGGCGTGGTTTTCCATCTGATTTTTGTTGATCTTGATTGGCTTGGTTGGTTAATTAATTGCTTAGTGTAAAGATGTGAGCCTGGAGTTGGGAGTATTCAATCAAAATCGTGTGTCAAAAACTGGAAAAATTGAGTTAGGAAACTAAAATGCAGCATGCCTTATGTTCGGCACACTTGAGACCTTTTGAGTGTTTGAATTGCTTAATGTATTTGAGAAATGTTTTTTTACTTGGGGAATTTGGTTAGAGATGATGTGCTCAAATCCATTGGTGTTTAAAAATCTGTTTTGGTTTTTGCATTTGTTTTTGAAAGCAAGTCATGGACAAAGTTTTTGTTTGGCCGATGCAAGATTCAATGAACAAAAGCTGCACGCATGTTGTTTTTTTTTGTTCTCTTAGATTTGCTTATGATATTGCTTTAAATTTCTTGTTTGTTTGGATCATGTTGGTGGTATAGTTGGTAGCTTGGTCAAAAGTTGTGTTGTGGGATCAAAGATACCTAGTCTAAGCCACACTTTTGAATAAAAAAAAATCTGGTGTTTGTATAGTGAAGAAACTTGCGGCCTTCTTTCTTTCTTTTTGTTGCTGTTCTGCCGTTTAATTTTGCTCTTGTTGGTCAAACTTCAATTCTGGTTTCTATCTTGCAATAAGGTCGTATGTCTAGTCAAGGAGTGATAGTTCAAATCCTGGCATTTGGGGGATAATGTTTGCATAATAAATTCAAAGAAAGGCTCGGCTAGAATGGTATAGAAAATCTAAAGAATTGCTGAATCTTTTTGCAGAAAATTCACTTGTATGTTTTCCCATTTCATTTGTATGAAGTGTGCATGAAAATTTTCTTCATTTATGGCTCTTGCATACATGATAAGCTTGGTAGGAGTTGGAGTTTGAGTTCTAGTGAGATGTTTGTGTGAATTTGTTGGGTAAAGTTTGCTGAAATTTAAGAGCATGAGCAACGTTGTAGAAAGCTTCAATAGAAATTCGTATTGCAGAGATTTGTCTCGTATGCATGCATGAAGTAAATTCTAAAATTTGCCTTTTGACCCCCCAAGTCCCCTCTTGTTCTACTAAGGCCCAAGTAATTGGAACATTTAATCAATTTGATCCCTCTAAGTTTCTCTTTGTGCCACAATAGCCCAAGCATGTTTCAGTATCTTGTGATTAAGTCCTAAAATCATTGCAACTTCAATCATTGTTTGACTCTTTCTTTATTTTTGGAATCTTTGAAGTGCTTAAACGATTTATTAGGTTCAACGGATTTGAGTAGTGCTTGCATTTGGGTCTTAGTAGATGTTATGCTTGGGGATTGGATGATCATGCCTTCTGCCTTGGTCTTTAAGTAGTTTTGACTTCATTGAGTTGCAATTGAGGGAAAGTTTGATGTTTTGGTGGATTCAAATTGTTTAGTTTATATCTTATCACTAAATTGGTGCATTAATCCTTTGTTTTTTGGTGATTTTAGCCTAAATTAGTCTTTTCTTGGGTGACTCTAGCCAAGTTGAGTTTGCTTACTTCCTTAGTATCACCAACGGGGAGGTATAATCTCTTTTACCCCTTTTGTTTCTCTCCTATGTGGACTAATGTGCTATTTGAAATTTGCATGTCTACTTGCTTTCCTAGCCGCTCCTTATTTCCTTTCATTTATTTCATTTACTTTTGATTTTTATTAATGGGGTATGTGTACACCTCTTGGCTTGTAATAGATAGGGCGTAGCAAGTAATTTGGTCCATTTTCCCTTTCCCCTTTGTTTTAGTTAGCAAATGTAATGGTTGCATGCCTATGTGTTATATGTTAAAAGCTTTATTAGGATCTTGCATCTAGTCGAGCATGCTAAGTGTTATGTGCTACGTGTTTATAAGTGATTCGCATGTCTACTCGCTTTTTATAGAGTGGATGAATGGGATGGATGAATGTACGTCACCACACTAGTCCAACGCTAGTTGTGGCTTCTTTTATCGTTTCCACTAGTCCAACGCTAGTCGGAATTCATAGGAGGGGCTAGTCCAATGCTAGACCCAATAGGTTCCCACAATTCATGTGGTTGGGACCAAAAACCTTACAAGAGACATTTTAGAATTTAGGTTTGCATTTTTTCCTTCTTTTTGCATTCATGTAGTGCATCCAAATGTAATAAATTCTTTGGTTAAAACAAGAAAATCTTTGATTAAATCATGCAACTAGCCTTGGCTAGGTCAAAGGGGTGCCTTGGATTTTATCCTTGCCTTCCCCTTTGTCAAATGTGACTCCCGAACCTTTTTCATTGGTTTACGTAGATTAGGAGTCGTTTAAAAAGGGTTTCTCACTACTTTTCCCTATTTTTCTTTAAAAATACATTTTTTAGGTGACTTGGTACACCTTAACTCATTACCAAGTGGCGACTCCGTATTTAGTTTTAAAAACCCTTTTTAAACTATAATTTTGGGTCAAATCGTCGCATTCTCAAAACCCCATTTAGACCCATTTTTCTTTTAAATCACGATTCATTTTCCAATCACAAAAATACATTTTTAAACCATTCATTTTATTTCATCAAAAAATGGGGCGCGACAGTTGGCGACTCCACTGGGGACTTTCGAGAGTCCGAGCAAATATGATTTAATCAACCTTTTTCTTCTTTTAACCTTTTCATTTATCACATTGGATGTTTAGTATTGCATTTTTTCCTTTTTTTTAGGATTTTTGCATTTCGCGTATCAACTCACTTCCTCACACATTCGACTACGATTGTTTGGATGGATGGATGATTTATTTTTGTATGATTTCGCGCTTTGCATTGCATTTGGGGGGGTGTCACCTTTAGAGCCTTGTGTGGTTCTCAACCCCTTCCCTCAAAATAGGGAGCACTTCATACGTGCACGTTTATTTATTGTTATCCCCATTTTATTTTATTTTCGTGGGCGTTTCCCACACCGCCTTGTAGGATTAGGATCGATCGCCTTGGGTAGGCGGCTGGTGTGCTCTGCGCCCATAGCGCTACCTAAGGGATCACTCGAGCCACCGATCAAAGGCCCTGGGAGTGATGACCCTTCGCCTTTAGGTCTGAAGGCTTGGGAGCCGAGACTTATCGAGTCTAGTTGCATTAGTGAGCCCCAGCCTCATGCATCCATATTAGACTCGCCTAGGGTAGAGTCGGCCTCACCTTTTTTAAGCACATTAGGCACGAGGGAAGGGGTTCCACCCCTTTTACTTGCTTTATTGTACTTCTTTTTCTTTCTTAATTGCTCCCAATATGTTACGTGTACTATCAATTGTACTAACTATTCTTGTGTTTTCTTGGCTTGCATTCATGTGCCATAGCAATAAGAGGCCTCTTTGGCACTCTTTTTGTGACTTACCCGCTAGATAGCTCACATGTTTAATTTCAGTCATTACACTTAATTTTCAATAACTACATTTCATTTTTAGACCTCTTTCCCCCCGATGCATTATTTATGCCCTTTAGGCCATATTTGTTGCATATTTTACTGCTTTAAATAACTGGCATCACGCATAAACCATAGAAAGGGAATGCCACGTAGGGAATCCCGTGTTTAGGAATAAGCCGCCACATGTCTCGGATATTTAATCCAATGGGACTTACACGTTTACTATTTCTGCATTACCTAAAGGGTAAAATCCCGAGGTAAGGTACTAAAGTGAATTTCTTCCCCAGATGGCTCCGTGTAGAATGCTCAATCAGATACCTCGTGAGCTAGTAGATTGGAAGAACAATATGGCACATGAAGTGAACAGACTTTTCCCGTATATAGGACATTTACCTAGTCTCTTGAACATAACTCCGAATGTAGCCATTGTCCAAGCTTTGCTCGAGTTCTGGGATCCAGACAGCTCTGTTTTCCGATTTGGAGAGTGCGAATTAACACTAACCCTGGAGGAGATAGAAGGATTGTTACAAGTGCCTGGGAAAGGTCACCCTATGGTATACCCAATGAATGGCACCAGAGAACAATTTTGTAAGTTCTTAGGGTTAAAACAGTTTAGCATGAGTCAACACCCGGACGTAAGATCATGCCCGCTGGAGTTCTTATACAAGCGATTCGGGGAAAAGGAATCCTATGATCATCACCACGAGGACTTTTTCGTTAGTAGAGAACAGTGGGAAGAGAAACGAGTACTAGCTTTTGGGATAACTCTGATTAATCTACTCCTGTTTCCGAAAAAGCATGGGAAAGTTACGTTTTCAACGGTCAACATGGTTCAGAGTGTGTTTTTGGGAATTAGAGGAAAAACTCCTACCTTAGTACCTGTTATCATTGCTGACATTTTCGCCGCTGTTACTGAGTGCCGAAAGAAGAGAGGGTTTTTCTATGCATCCAACCTGGTACTTCAAATATGGGCGATGGAGCATCTGTCAAAAAGAACACTGAATCCGTTGGGATCATGCCTTCCAACAGCAAATTGGGTTGAGTCGCACCGAGAGAGGGTTAGAAAATACTATCGAATAGAGTCTCCGAGTTTGTTTATTCAGGAATTCAATGCTTTGACTTCGGATAAGATACAATGGGTTCTTGATTGGACGAAAGTAAGGGATCCAGCTTTCAGGACAACACAACTTGATTTTATCCCGTTAGCAAGCACCGGTGGATTGATTGTGTATGTGCCACAACGAGTTATGAGACAGTTTGGGTATCCGCAGCGAGTGCCGACCATACAAAGGATGGGGAGCATCGAACTCAATACAGTCACCGAATGCCAGACTATGGTGCTGGAAGCTTGGGGGAATCTGTGTAGTCTGGACAACCTGCATTTGGACCAAGTGAATAAAGTAGAGCCTAAGGTCGTCTTAGAGTACAACGAATGGATCAAATCAATAATGGAACAAGGAAGAGAAAGGGCATCGTTGGTCTCCCTTAGTCTTGAGGAGCAGAATGAAAAGTTGAGGAAAGAGTTGGAGAATCGTCAGTTGCAGATCATGGTAGCCGATCAAGCATTGGAAGACGCCCGCTCACAATTGAAGAAAGAGGCCAAAAAGACCGAGAACTTGGAAAAGGCATTGAGTGCATTTGGCCAAATCCAAGATGAAATTCGGAAACTTAGTATCGGGAGTTCTAGGGAGTCCCAACACACTAAACTAGCTAGACATGAAGACTTTGTAAGAATGGTCAGTCGAACCATCAATGAAATTGTAAAGAAGGATTAAGCTTATCCATGATTAATGAGAATTCCTGTTTTTATATTCACTTACAGGTTTGAAAAATGGGATTTACCCCGAAGGCTTGCATCATGCTAGGCCTACCCTTGGCACAAAAAAGGGCTCCCCAATAGGACATGCATCCGAATTATTTTACTTTTTACTAACTCCTGTCTTTTTCTTTTATTTTTTTTCTTCTTTTTTTTGGCAACAGTCAATCAAGAAGGGCATCTAATAAGGGTTTTCCTACGTCTCCAGGTAATATTTAAATATAGCTACCCGAAGAAGCCCCATTATCACCCGATCGCGTAGCCGAGCTTCGAGGGAAAGTGTAAACATGAGTACCCATCCGGAATCATCTGAAAGGCCCGCAACATCATCAACTGATTTGGCAAATCTGGGAGCTCAGCTGAGCGAGGTTCTCAACCGGTTTAATGAGCTAAGTGTTGAAATGATGGCCCAACGGCATGTAATCGATCAATTGGTAGCTAGTGGCGCTAGCGGTGAGCAGCAACATGCACCCTTACCCCCGGGCCAATCTGAACCAATACTCTTACCATATGCTCAAATCTCGGTTTCTTCACAAGCTATGAATCCACCCGAAGAAACCTTTACTTATCCCACTCATGGCCCACCACCTACATATGCACCTCACATCCAAACTAATCCTCCTCAAGTCCAAATTTCCCAGAATTATCCGCCCATTACTGTGAGCATGCCTTTCGAACCACAAGGACCACATTATTACGCCACCGCTGAACCATTCACCCTAGATACCGCCGTTCAAGGGAAAACTGAAGTTGGGGGGTCGTCCGTGCCCGTGGACAAGAATTTACTAAAGAGATTGGATCGGTTCGAGGAGTTTATAAGGAAAAGCCAAGGTGTGAGCAAACAAGGAGGTTTGGACTACAACGAGCTGTGCCTGTTTCCGGATATGCAGTTGCCGGTGGGTTTCAAAGCACCCAAATTTACCAAGTACGACGGAACGGGGAATCCCAAAACCCACCTTCGGATGTTTGCAAACAAGCTGGGAAGACCAATAGACGATGAGAATCTGCCGGTACGCTTATTTCCCGAGAGTTTAGAAGGCGACGCGTTGGATTGGTATTCCAATTTGAAGCCTGAAGATATGAAATCTTGGATGGATTTATCGACTGCTTTTGTGAGGCAGTATGAATATAATTGTGAGCTCGCTCCGACGAGGACCACATTGGAGGGGACCAAGAGGAAGCCATCGGAGGACCATAAGACATATGCGAAGAGATGGAGGAAATTGGCCGCCAAAGTGGAGCCGCCTATGACTGAAAACGAGATTGTTCGCACGTTTATTAAAGCTCATGACCCACCCTACTTTGAAGAGATTTTCCGTATGACTGGGTGTTCCTTTGCTGAAATTGTTAACAAATTGGAAGAGTATGACGAGTTTATAAGGGCAGGCAAGATTGTTAATGTTTCAGCTTTAAAGTCACAGTTGGAAGCTATGCAGAGTCAGAGTGGCAGTAGTAAAAAGGCTCAATTTAAGAAGAAAGATGAGGAAGCCTCTTTTGTCTGGGACCAGGGTTTTTCTTCTCGGCCTAGATACCAACAAAATCCCACCTACTCACCTTGTTACTTATATCAACCACACCCACGCCCTGTTTACAATACCACTATCAACCACCCCCGTCCTCGACCAAATTATCCAAACACACCATCGACGCCATTTCATGTTTCCCCACCAAACTTGCAAATTAGACCTCGCCCTCCTTTTAACCCAAGACCTATTCCATCTCCTAACCCAAATTACCAGTACCAACAAACCCGTGACACCCAAAATCCAACCCCATACCGAACCTTTACCAATCTAGGTCGACCTGTTGACCAGTTATATGAGCAATTAAAAGCTGCTGGGAAGATTGGTACGGTACCCCCTAAGACCTATCCCAGGGGATTTCCCCCTGGTTATGATCCTCAATCGTTTTGCGCTTATCATTCGGGATCCCCTGGACATCCGACGGCCAATTGCTGGGCACTTAAGCATAAAATTCAAGATATGATTGATGCTGGAGACATAATTCTGAGAAGGAAAGATGAACAAGGGCCAAGTGTTAGCAACAATCCTTTTCCTCAGCACAAGGATACTGTGGGGACTATCACCATAGAGGAAGGGATTGAGGACCCTACACAGTACATTGTAGACGAGGCCGAGATCATGGGGGTCATTGGAGAACCGTTTATATTGGAGGAGGAAGCCTATAAAGTTGAAGAGAATACTGATCCTTTTATTTTGGAAATGATACCCTTCGAATGTGAGCCTTCGGAACTCGTGGTACTTGAATTGCCTGAGCAAACTCCTGTTCTTAATTTACAAGAGGTCCCGTGGAATTATAGCGAACCTACACTGTTAATTGGAGAGAGGAAGGTGCCTAAGAAGGAAGTGGATGCCATCACTAGATCAGGGAGAATCATAGGGGAGCCTGCAGTTGATGAGTCCTCAAAAGCAAAAGAAGGTGCTACACCAACGAAACCCATAGTGACGGATGAAGAGGCTTTTAATTTCCTTAAGATGTTAAAGAAGAGTGAGTATAAGGTAGTCGAGCAATTGGACAAGATGCCCGCTCAAATTTCCATGTTAAATCTGCTCTTAACCTCGGAACTTCACCGAGAGGCTCTGGTCAAGGTCTTAACTGAGGCTCAAGTGCCTAAAAATATTCCAATTGACAAATTCGCCAATGTAGTTGAACATGTTTTGGCTTCCAGTCGGATTTCTTTTTCTGATGAAGATCTAACTGCCGAGGGGATTGGACACAACAAAGCTTTGTATATCTCAGTCCGCTGTAACGGGAAACTCTTGCCAAAGGTTCTGATAGACAATGGCTCCGCTCTCAATATCTGCCCTTGGAATACTTTGGTTAAGTTAGGATTTCAAGAGACTAAATTGCGGCCGTCAACCACTGTGGTGAGAGGATTTGATGGCGCAAAAAGTGAACCAATGGGGGAAGTGGATTTAGTGATCGAAATCGGACCTGCCCAGTTTCAGGTCATGTGCCAAGTCATGAATTTTTCAAGTGTTTATAACATTCTCCTTGGACGGCCTTGGATTCACACCTCGGGCGCTATACCCTCTTCACTTCATCAGTTGCTGAGGTTTGTGGTGAATGATCAATTGATCACAGTTTTTGCAGAGGATGATTGCACAATGATTGTTAACTCTGGACCAAATGAGGAGGATAGTAAAACATCTCTGCTTTCTTCTCACCATGTGGCTGACATTGTTTCCGTAGGATGGATATCTAAGGAGAAGCCCGTGGTGGAAATGAATCTGCCAGAAGCTAGTGTTATGATGGCTAAAGAGATGATTCGAGGAAGATATGAGATGGGCAAGGGCCTCGGGCGCAACCTGCAGGGAGTTTTGGAGCCAATAGAACTTCAAGGAAAGAAGGATACTTTCGGATTAGGGTTTCAACCTACTGCCAGGGATAAGAAAGAAATGATGAATCGTAAAAAGGCGGAGAAGGAAGGAAGGCAGCTTATCATGAATGTCCCACCATTGTATTGTACTTTTCCTTACCCATCAGAGGTGATCAAATCTGAAGTAGACCCGATCGAGGAAGTGGAGGTTGGGTTATCTGAGCTATTTGTGGGGGTTATTTCTGAAAGGGAGCCGTTGGAGGACCCAGGATTTCCAGAGGTGCCTATTGAAGCAATGAAGAACTGGACCCGTGATCCTCTTCCCTCCTGCAGGGAATTTCGGTAAATTAGGGGATTGCCTTTGGTCGACATGAGACAAATCGTTTATACTACTTATCTTTTGTCTTTCAAGTTTGTAAATAGTTTTCAATCAAATGTTTTCCAATGCAAGTCTTGCGTTAATTTTCTTGTTAAGTAGCATGTCATGATGTTATCCTTTACTTTGAATTTCAATGAAATGCACAGTGTTTATGGCCCAAATGGATTTAACTTACTTCCTATTGTACTCATTTCATTTTTTTTTCAGATGGCCAGAAATAAAACACATTGACCCTTTGGATATCACTATTCTGGAATTTGATGATTGTAATCTCGATATCTCTCACGAATTTGAAATTTTGGAATCAGAAATTCAAGACGAGAGCGATAACGAGGAAGAATCTGAATCTTTATTAAAGGATTTTGAACAATATGAGGAGAAATCCAAACCGAACTTAGAAGAAACAGAAGCTGTTAATATTGGCACTGAGACTGAAGTTAAGGAGATAAAAGTTAGCATTCATTTGAATAAGAAACAGAGAAAAGAGATGATTGAGTTCTTGACCATGTTTCAAGATGTATTTGCCTGGTCCTATGATGATATGCCTGGAATTTCAACAGATATAGTGGTCCACCGATTACCGACTGATCCAAGTTTTCCACCAGTAAAGCAGAAACCTCGCAAGTTTAAGCCGGACATGAGCCTCAAAATTAAGGAGCAAATCGAGAAACAGCTCAATGCTAGAATTATTATGGTGTCTCATTATCCCATTTGGCTTTCAAACCCTGTACCTGTTCCGAAGAAAAGTGGAGAAGTGCGAGTATGTGTCGATTACAGGGATCTTAACAAGGCCAGCCCGAAAGATGATTTTCCATTGCCGAACATTCATATTCTTTTGGATAATACCGCAGGGCATGAGATTGAATCATTTGCTGATTGTTTTGCTGGATATCACCAGATCTTAATGGCTGAGGAGGATAGGGAGAAAACTGCTTTTATCACGCCATGGGGGACATTTTGTTACCGAGTAATGCCGTTTGGACTAAAAAATGCAGGCGCTACTTATCAAAGGACTATGACCACCCTTTTTCATGATATGATTCATAAGGAGATGGAGGTTTATGTGGACGATATCATTATCAAATCCGAGAGAACGGAGGATCATTTGATTGACTTGGGGAGGTTATTTGAAAGATTGAGGAAATATGATTTAAAACTAAACCCTGCAAAGTGTGCATTTGGGGCCCCTGCCGGAAAGTTATTGGGATTCATTGTCAGTAAGAAGGGTATTGAGATAGATCCGGCAAAGATTAAGGCCATTCGTGAGATGCCAGTGCCAAGAACGCAAAAAGACGTGAAGAGTTTTTTAGGAAAGATTAATTTTATTGGGAGATTCATTGCCCAATTGACCCATACGTGTGAGCCTTTGTTCAAATTATTAAAGAAAAATGTGTCCTTGCAATGGAATGAGGAATGCCAGCAAGCGTTTGATAAAATTAAAGATTACCTGTTGCACCCCCCGGTTTTAGTGCCACCCAAACCCGGGCGACCTTTGATCATGTATCTATCGGTGTTGGACGAAGCTATGGGGTGTGTATTGGGACAACATGACGAATCGGGGAAGAGGGAGCAAGCTATCTATTACCTTAGTAAGAAGTTCACTGCGTATGAGGCCAACTATTCTTTTCTTGAGAGGAGTTGCTGTGCTCTAGCTTGGGCCGTCCAAAAATTGAGACATTACTTGCTCAGTCATACTACTTACCTTATTTCCCGCTCCGACCCTTTGAAATATTTGTTGGGAAAGCCTATGCCGACGGGACGTATGGCGAAATGGCAGATGATTCTTTCGGAATTTGACATTATTTTCACTACTCAAAAGGCCATCAAAGGCCAGGCTGTGGCCGACCATTTAGCTGAAAATCCGCTGAAAGATGACTATCAACCACTTCACACTTATTTTCCGGATGAGGAGGCCTTGTTCGTGGGTATAGCAGAAGATATGAATGATCAATGCCCGGAGTGGAGGTTGTTCTTTGACGGTGCATCAAATTCCTTCGGGGCCGGTATTGGAGCTGTTCTAGTATCGCCTGAAGGAAAACATTACCCTGGTTCGGCCAAACTCCGATTTTCCTGTACTAACAACATGGCTGAATATGAAGCTTGCATTTTTGGGTTAAAAATGGCATTAGAAATGGAGATTAAGGATTTACTAGTATTCAGTGATTCAGATTTGCTTGTACATCAGACTCTTAAGGAGTGGATTACTCGGGATTCAAAGATCTTGCCCTATCATTGCAACTTACTGGAGTTAGCCAATAAATTTAGGAGTTTGGAGTTTCGGCATATTCCCCGTGTCAGAAATGTCTTCGCCGATGCATTGGCCACTTTATCTTCAATGATCCAACATCCGGATGAGTTAATAATTGAACCCATCCAGATTCATCTACAAGGGAAACCTGCTCACTGCCTAGTTGTGGAAAAGTCTTCCGATGGCCGTCCCTGGTACAATGATATCAAGGAATTTCTCAAAACAGGATCCTACCCATCTGGGGCTGATATGACTGCCAAAAGTTTCTTGCGTAGATTATCATCTAAATTCTTCTTGAATGGAGAAGTAGTATACAGAAGAACGTCGGATTTGGGCCTTCTGAGGTGTGTTGACGAAGATGAGGCGGAATACCTGATGAAGGAAGTACATAGTGGAGTGTGTGGATCACATATGAATGGCCATTTATTAGCAAAGAAGATCATGAGGACTGGATATTTTTGGCTTACTATGGAGCATGATTGTATAGTTTTTGTTAGGAAATGCATCAAGTGTCAATTGCATGGAGATGTTATGCACACTCCCCCTACAGAATTACACAGTATGACTGCTCCTTGGCCATGTTCGATGTGGGGTATGGATGTGATCGGAGCCATTGACCCTCCCGCTTCAAATGGGCATCGGTTTATTCTGGTGGCAATTGAATACTTTACTAAGTGGGTCGAAGCTGAGTCTTATAAACATGTGACTAAGAAGGTGGTAACAGACTTTCTAAGAAAGAATATCATTTGTCGTTTCGGAGTGCCGGAGACATTAATCACTGATAATGCCAAAAATCTCAACAATGACATGGTGGATGGTTTGTGCGCACAGTTCAAAATCAAGCATCGAAACTCCTCTATTTATAGGCCACAAATGAATGGAGCAGTAGAGGCTGCGAATAAGAACTTGAAGAAAATAATCCGTAAGATGATTGAGAGACACCGTGATTGGCATGAAAAGCTCCCTTATGCGTTAATGGCATATAGAACTGTTATTCGGACTTCTACTGGGACGACTCCCTACAATCTCATGTATGGAATGGAAGCAGTTTTACCAGCCGAAGTCGAAATCCCTTCTTTGCGTATTTTAATGGAGGCCAAACTGGAGGAGGCTGAATGGATTCAACAACGTCACGAGCAGTTGTCTTTAATCGATGAGAAAAGGTTAAATGCCATTTGTCATGGTCAATGCTATCAAAAAAGGGTAGCCCGTGCTTACAATAAGAGGGTCAGACCACGGGTGTTCACAGAAGGAGATAAAGTGTTGAAACACATTTTGCCAGCACAAGAGGAAGCTAAGGGGAAATTTGCACCAAATTGGCAAGGCCCTTTTATTGTCCAGAAAGTTTTGCCCGGAGGAGCGCTCATTCTTGCAGAAATGGATGGGCAAGTGTTCCCTCAACCAATCAATTCAGATATGTGTAAGAAATTCTTTATATGATAAATGAAATCTTCCTTTTAGGGTTAATGTGAGGAACGGATTAAAAGTCAGGCCTTCTTCCTTCCCAATCAAACATTCTATCCCTAGTTGTCCCTTTTGAGCCTTCAGAGCAAATTATTTCGTTTGGCATCCCCTGAGAATCGCAAACCCCATACTGGGGCAAGTTTGAGTCGAAAAAGCTAAGAATGAGAAAGAAAGGAAAAGAAGAGAAAAGAAAAGAGAGGATTCAAAAGGAAAAGCTATAAAGGAAAATGAAAAGAAAAATGAAAAGAGGAAGATCTCGATTGAGAATAAACTGGGGCAATTATTAGTAAGGTTAATTTGAAAAATGCGATCTCAGATCATTTAAACCACACTTGAAATCCGCTTTCAAGCCTTAATCTTTTCTAAGCACCCCACCAGACCCCATTACAAAAACCTAAAAGTCCTGACTTCTGTTCTTTATACTGCCTTTTTAGGACAATTTCTAATCAAGTGGCACATGATGTCAAAAACATCTTCGCCTATTTTGCAAGGGAAGAATTGTTATACTGATGCCATTATTTCTTAAAACACATCTCCAGATTGATATGGGCGATAGACAAGATTGGTTTGCTAGGTGAAAACCCGCAAGGGCACCTAAAAAAAAAAAAAAAAAAAGAAGGAAAAAGAAACACAGGAAAAGAAAATAATGGGCGGGGGCAACCTTAGTGAAAACCCGAAAGGGCGCTGAGGTAGGGTTTCATAAGGAAAAGTAAGTTTGGATTTGAAGAGCTGGTGACTTAGTTCATTGGAATTTCTCCTCACATTGTGGTTCTGTTGTCAAGTATTGGAACTCCGAAGAGATGATGTCCAAAGGGTCAAATGTAGCACTTTGTTCGAAAGCCAAAGTTTTTGACTTATCAGACACGAAATTTGAGTATACAGGCTTACTTATTTGAAATGATTTTTTTGTGCAATAAAAGTAGAGGATTGTGTTTATATTGTTAAGATCTTTCATCATTATGTGCAACTAGAATGTTTTTCATGTGTTGCATGGTCGCATTTGTCTCTTTTGTTCTATCAAATGGCAATCCCTATGATTTATCGAAGAGAATAGATACTAGATGATACGTGGGTCTGCATATTATGAGAATTTGACATGGTTTGCAGGGCCGGGTTGAAGTGCTCACTTCGTCGAACGAGAAGCCCAAATGCTCATGTTTACACTTTTCTTGAAGAAGAGGTTGATCGAATGATGGCGGTATTATCTATCATTATTTCTTTTCTTGCAGGTCGGACAATCCGATAAGCATCACACTGGGGCAATTTTAGAGGAAGTTGTTTACCATTTGTTTTCTCAAAAGCCTACGAAAGTTTATATGAATAGATCAACTGACCGCTTTTATGTTTTCGTTGGGCATGGGTTTTATCCCTCCGACCTCGGCAGGCTTGGGTTTTATCCCACTGACCGCTTTTATGTTCCGTTGGGCATGGGTTTTATCCCTCCGACCTCGGCAGGCTTGGGTTTTATCCCACTGACCGCTTTTATGTTTCGTTGGGCATGGGTTTTATCCCTCCGACCTCGGCAGGCTTGGGTTTTATCCCACTGACCGCTTTTATGTTTCGTTGGGCATGGGTTTTATCCCTCCGACCTCGGCAGGCTTGGGTTTTATCCCACTGACCGCTTTTATGTTTCGTTGGGCATGGGTTTTTATCCCTCCGACCTCGGCAGGCTTGGGTTTTATCCCACTGACCGCTTTTATGTTTCGTTGGGCATGGGTTTTATCCCTCCGACCTCGGCAGGCTTGGGTTTTATCCCACTGACCGCTTTTATTTTTCGTTGGGCATGGGTTTTATCCCTCCGACCTCGGCAGGCTTGGGTTTTATCCCACTGACCGCTTTTATTTCCGTTGGGCATGGGTTTTTATCCCTCCGACCTCGGCAGGCTTGGGCCCACTGACCGCTTTTATGTTTCGTTGGGCATGGGTTTTATCCCTCCGACCTCGGCAGGCTTGGGTTTTATCCCACTGACCGCTTTTATTTTTTCGTTGGGCATGGGTTTTATCCCTCCGACAAGCTCAGCAGTTTGTATGTTTTTCCTTTTCCATTAGACTTCATAAATTTTCATTTTTGGTCCGCTAGTTTCACGGTAGAGAGTTGCAGGTTTGGACATTGTTTTGATATGATGAGTTTATATTGATATTCTAGGTTTGTTTTGGAGTTTGTTTTCGTAAGAATCAGTTTTGTTTGGGTAGTTATCGATCATGCTTGTTTTGTCTTGGGCTAGTTCTTCATTTTGTTCTAACGGTAAAGGGACCGAAGAGTGGGAATTTCTGGAATAGGGTTTACATGTGGAAGTGTTGCATATTTGTTTTCTTGTTAGAAGCCTAAAACTCATGATGTTGATTGTTGAGATGTGGTTCAATAATGATAAAGATTGGTGATTTGGGTTTGAAGATTACATGAAAAATGATGAAGAATCGTGCGGCAATCTATGAAAACTTCTTGGCAAAACAGGAACGTTTTTTTAAGAAACTAATTTCATATGAAGGTTGGCCGGAACCTACCTCATTTAAAACCCTGGCTCATTGGCTTTGTCTTTCTGGTTTGTTTGAGTCAAATTTTGGCATGAACATGAATTATTTCTGAAGTACTTTGAATCTGAAATTTGTCTCACGGATTGAATGGCAAACAGATTTTCATCTTTGATTGATAATTTCTGGGTAGCTAAGCCTTCTGAAATGATTTGATTTTCCTCTTTGGTTTAATGTATGTGAGTTATATGTTTGGTTGGAGTTGAAGATGCAATATACGTGCGTGCTTGGGGGGAGTTTTTTTAAAGCTTTAAATTAGGACCAAGTGTTTGCTGAAATTAACCATTGAACCAGTCTTGCGCACATATGTCCTAGATTTTTTTGGGCGTGGTTTTCCATCTGATTTTTGTTGACCTTGATTGGCTTGGTTGGTTAATTAATTGCTTAGTGTAAAGATGTGAGCCTGGAGTTGGGAGTATTCAATCAAAATCGTGTGTCAAAAACTGGAAAAATTGAGTTAGGAAACTAAAATGCAGCATGCCTTATGTTCGGCACACTTGAGACCTTTTGAGTGTTTGAATTGCTTAATGTATTTGAGAAATGTTTTTTTACTTGGGGAATTTGGTTAGAGATGATGTGCTCAAATCCATTGGTGTTTAAAAATCTGTTTTGGTTTTTGCATTTGTTTTTGAAAGCAAGTCATGGACAAAGTTTTTGTTTGGCCGATGCAAGATTCAATGAACAAAAGCTGCACGCATGTTGTTTTTTTTTGTTCTCTTAGATTTGCTTATGATATTGCTTTAAATTTCTTGTTTGTTTGGATCATGTTGGTGGTATAGTTGGTAGCTTGGTCAAAAGTTGTGTTGTGGGATCAAAGATACCTAGTCTAAGCCACACTTTTGAATAAAAAAAAATCTGGTGTTTGTATAGTGAAGAAACTTGCGGCCTTCTTTCTTTCTTTTTGTTGCTGTTCTGCCGTTTAATTTTGCTCTTGTTGGTCAAACTTCAATTCTGGTTTCTATCTTGCAATAAGGTCGTATGTCTAGTCAAGGAGTGATAGTTCAAATCCTGGCATTTGGGGGATAATGTTTGCATAATAAATTCAAAGAAAGGCTCGGCTAGAATGGTATAGAAAATCTAAAGAATTGCTGAATCTTTTTGCAGAAAATTCACTTGTATGTTTTCCCATTTCATTTGTATGAAGTGTGCATGAAAATTTTCTTCATTTATGGCTCTTGCATACATGATAAGCTTGGTAGGAGTTGGAGTTTGAGTTCTAGTGAGATGTTTGTGTGAATTTGTTGGGTAAAGTTTGCTGAAATTTAAGAGCATGAGCAACGTTGTAGAAAGCTTCAATAGAAATTCGTATTGCAGAGATTTGTCTCGTATGCATGCATGAAGTAAATTCTAAAATTTGCCTTTTGACCCCCCAAGTCCCCTCTTGTTCTACTAAGGCCCAAGTAATTGGAACATTTAATCAATTTGATCCCTCTAAGTTTCTCTTTGTGCCACAATAGCCCAAGCATGTTTCAGTATCTTGTGATTAAGTCCTAAAATCATTGCAACTTCAATCATTGTTTGACTCTTTCTTTATTTTTGGAATCTTTGAAGTGCTTAAACGATTTATTAGGTTCAACGGATTTGAGTAGTGCTTGCATTTGGGTCTTAGTAGATGTTATGCTTGGGGATTGGATGATCATGCCTTCTGCCTTGGTCTTTAAGTAGTTTTGACTTCATTGAGTTGCAATTGAGGGAAAGTTTGATGTTTTGGTGGATTCAAATTGTTTAGTTTATATCTTATCACTAAATTGGTGCATTAATCCTTTGTTTTTTGGTGATTTTAGCCTAAGTTAGTCTTTTCTTGGGTGACTCTAGCCAAGTTGAGTTTGTTTACTTCCTTAGTATCACCAACGGGGAGGTATAATCTCTTTTACCCCTTTTGTTTCTCTCCTATGTGGACTAATGTGCTATTTGAAATTTGCATGTCTACTTGCTTTCCTAGCCGCTCCTTATTTCCTTTCATTTATTTCATTTACTTTTGATTTTTATTAATGGGGTATGTGTACACCTCTTGGCTTGTAATAGATAGGGCGTAGCAAGTAATTTGGTCCATTTTCCCTTTCCCCTTTGTTTTAGTTAGCAAATGTAATGGTTGCATGCCTATGTGTTATATGTTAAAAGCTTTATTAGGATCTTGCATCTAGTCGAGCATGCTAAGTGTTATGTGCTACGTGTTTATAAGTGATTCGCATGTCTACTCGCTTTTTATAGAGTGGATGAATGGGATGGATGAATGTACGTCACCACACTAGTCCAACGCTAGTTGTGGCTTCTTTTATCGTTTCCACTAGTCCAACGCTAGTCGGAATTCATAGGAGGGGCTAGTCCAATGCTAGACCCAATAGGTTCTTTTCCATTTTTTTCATTAAGTGCATGATCACCACATATCACGCATTTTTCCTTAGTTTATCATTTGGTATGTTCCTCAAACCCCTTCTCCTTCACTTTAGGACTTGCATTTCATGCTAGTTAGGGTTCATTTGCGTGAAAATCCCCTCTTGATAAGGGAAACGAGCGAGTGTGGCTATTCGATAGCCTTAGCACGCTAGTTTTACCTTCTAATCCGAGGGAAAATCAAAGTCGAAAATTAGGCGTCATCCCCCGTACCCAATTTGTTGCATTCCCTTAGGGACATACTTTCATTTTTTCTCACTTCCATGCTCTTTTAATCACTTTTTCTTTCCACATTTCTCAATCCATATTTTTCACTATGTTTTACTCATCTTACTCCACAAGTAGAATTCAAGTTTCATATATATTTATAATCCTATCTTCATTCATTTGCACACACTAATACTTGGATTTTTCATACAATTTCACACATGCACCTTTTCATACACTTGCACACAAACACTTGGATTTTTTATACAATTTCGCACGTTCACCTTTTTATACACTTGCACACTTGCACTTTAGCCATCATTTGCATTAATCGACCTCTATAAGGTTTTTCTTTATTGGCCGCCACAATTCATGTGGTTGGGACCAAAAACCTTACAAGAGACATTTTAGAATTTAGGTTTGCATTTTTTCCTTCTTTTTGCATTCATGTAGTGCATCCAAATGTAATAAATTCTTTGGTTAAAACAAGAAAATCTTTGATTAAATCATGCAACTAGCCTTGGCTAGGTCAAAGGGGTGCCTTGGATTTTATCCTTGCCTTCCCCTTTGTCAAATGTGACTCCCGAACCTTTTTCATTGGTTTACGTAGATTAGGAGTCGTTTAAAAAGGGTTTCTCACTACTTTTCCCTATTTTTCTTTAAAAATACATTTTTTAGGTGACTTGGTACACCTTAACTCATTACCAAGTGGCGACTCCGTATTTAGTTTTAAAAACCCTTTTTAAACTATAATTTTGGGTCAAATCGTCGCATTCTCAAAACCCCATTTAGACCCATTTTTCTTTTAAATCACGATTCATTTTCCAATCACAAAAATACATTTTTAAACCATTCATTTTATTTCATCAAAAAATGGGGCGCGACAAAAGATATGTTCAACTAGCTCAATTTGGCAGCCATTTGTCAAATCCAGACCAAAAGGGTTTATTTTCCTGTAAGGAAAACAAAAGGAACAGAAAGGGGTGAGCTTGCGCTCAATGAGGTACCAAACAGATAGCATTAAAATCATGGCATTTCACATTTAACAAATCAGATACATATGTCAGATGTAAAGCAAAGGAACCAATGATTCAAATCAGAAGGATACGGGTGGCTCTCAGGAGCCAAATTTCCAGCGCAGTACTTGATCCAAACCGGTTGACTCTCCGTCAACGTATATAGAACCAACGCGTCCGTAGACTCCTCTTATCACCGAATTCCGTCCACCAAACACCCCTTTACCGGGCCCGCTCACCTCAAACGAACAAAATGGTAATACTCGAGTATACCCGGAATCAAGGGTCTCAATACCCAAAATCCCCGAACAGACTACTGTGGTTCGTTATCTAATCGTCCAGGCCCATGCCGGCCCGACTCGAATAAGTTAGCCACAGGACTGAGCTCATAGGTCATAGAAATTCGAACAGATGCAGACACAGATAACAGATTCAAATTTTGCATAGTAAATTGGCATATGAACAGACAAGAGAACGAGTGTGATAAAGTACACCCTCGTCTCAAACAAATAAATAGATTGCAGAGCAGAAATCAAGTTAAACAGCAATGGAGGGGAGTGGTACACTCACCGGCTCAACTTCAAAAGTTTTTACTTCAGATTGGCCTTAATCGCCAAGAAACCCTAAAATAACCAAAATAAACCAATTGAAGGTTTCACATCCGTAATCGAGTAAGCACAATGCACATGAGGCTCGACTACTAGTCGTATGCCTCGCCAAATAATTACTAATGCGAGGGTACAAAACATGATTTTTTGGGAACAAAAAGATAGCATAAAGACCTAGGTTCAACAACCCAAAAGCCCTTTTATTTCTACCAAAAGGCAAATCCAACTTAAAAGAACCAAACGGCCTAGAAAATCGGGCAGCACTTCCCCTAGATTTCTTACTTTTCCAGCCATTAAGGCTTCATTATTTCCTCGAATCAGTCCCAACATCTCACACAAAATTCACCTCATTTCCAAAAGCCATTCACTAGGCTCAAAGTAAAAGTTAACTAGGAAATGACCGGAATAAGAGTAAGCCTTAAAACATGTAAACAAGTACAATGAGACTCGATAACGAGTCATAAAGCCATGCCAACCACAACCCCAATAAGGTTTCATATGCATGTATAAGCCTTATTGCAAACCAGAAAATCAGGAAATGTAGCCATCTTGGCCATAACAACAAAAACAGTTTTGCCTTCATTATGCGGTAATGGCACAAATTGCACTACGCTTATCGGATGAGGGTGTAAGACCCACCATCTCGAAGCTAAAATACAGGGCTACAACAATGTAGAAGGCCACTCAGTCCAAATCCTAGCACAACTAGGTCAAATATGCAAAATACCAAACCAGAACCGTAATTGCAGGTTTACAAATCACACTATGCTGAAATCAGTACAACTCAGTCTATACAGGTCCAAATGCAGAAATTCCAAAGGCATATGATAGCTAGGACATCAAGATACATTTCATCAGAAGACACCAACAACAAAATCCAAAACAATCCCAGCCAAAACAACCCATTTCAGACGCAGTTCGTACATTCTGATCAACCCAGAACAGCAACAGTAAAATCGACATATCTCACTCTACACTACTCCAAATGACCTAAAATTTTACAGGCACCTCAAACACATCAATACCTACAACTTTCATGTTTTAAGAAAAGGCCAATTAGGCCTCTAACCATATGATAGAAAACCGGACAGAAAAGGGGGTTATGAAACCCTAACTTCCTCAAATTCCTTCCAAACCCAAAATTGGTTGCAATTACCCATAATTTGCACCTACTAGAGTCTTTATAGGCCATTGCCAATCATAAAACAAGGCCACAACATCATGATCAAATTAAACCAGAAAAATCTCCAATAAATTGAAAACTTCACCAATTCATCTCAAACCAAGAAATAAACCACAAATATCATCACTTTAGCTTCCACTAGGCACAAATTAAGCATCATTAGGTGTAGGGGAAAGTTCAAGCACCACTTACCTAGTAAACAAGAGAAGAGGAGTTGTAGAACACCTTAGCTTCCTTGAACACTTCCACAAAAACACTTACTAGCACCAAAGGGAGGGATTTTATGGAGTAGAAACTAATTTAAGCAATTGTTTTGGAGGATTTGAGCTGGTTGGAAGCTTGAAAATTGGAGAAGTTTTTCCTTCTTTTCCTAGAGAGAAAGTCGGCCAAGAGGTTGAAGACAAGAATGAATTTTGTGTGATTTTTGAGATATTTAAGCAATTGGTCAAAAGTCAAAAAAAATGAATAGTAAGTCATATGTCACTTCCAATACAATGGTGACACTTGTCACCTCCATTAATGCAATCCTATCTTTTCTTTTTCCTCTCACATCAATCACTTCACATCCTCTACTTATCTCTTAACACCCGATAAATTTCACAGTATCCGGAATTTAACCTAATTGGCCGAATTTTCCCGAACTTTTCGCACTAGTGGGTCCCACATCCATTATATACTCTTAATTTTTCAAAAACTCCCCAATACTAGAAAAATCATCTAAAAACTATATTTACTCATAAAATTTACCAAGAAAATTTTCCTACGCCAGAAAATGCAGCAAACATGCAATTAAAGGGGGAAAACCCTAGGAAAAACATTAAGGAAAAAAATACGGGTTCTCACAGTGTGGCTCAAAATTTCCCAAAGGTCAACTCTCTCCCCACGCGCGCACGCTTGCGTTTCGTGCTCTATTTCTCTTGAGTTTGTTTCACTAGTGCATTGAGCCTCTAATGCACTTTCATTCATACTATTATTATTCACTCTTAATAGTCCCAAAATAAAGGTTTTAAGCTCATCAATTAAATCGCGCACGTAAAAACGCGTACTCCTGATTTGTGTGCGATAAAGTGGAACTTTCAAGAAATTCTTGTAACGATAGTTTCACTAACTAATACTTGAGTACTTAAACATAAAATACCTATTTTAAGACTAGTGTATAAGTCTCCAATTTTTCAACCTCATTGTACTCTCAAATCAGTTATTGTCTCCAAACGCGTATTCACTATCCTAGCTAAACGAGCTTCCCAAAAATTAATTTTTGAAATAAGTCACTTTAAAAATATAAGTAAGCAATAGTTCCATGTAATTAAGTCTAAAAAGGTTAGAATAAAATATTCGGAGTGAACGAGTATTTAAATATTTAAATGGGCTAGTAATAGGGGTTTAAAATAGCAAAATTTGTGAGTCCTTGCATGAGTCTAGTATTACTTCCTCAAATCTCCAATAAATTTGCATCAGCGCGTCTTTCGGAAAAGTATCGACGCGCGAGCGGTAAGCACTTAATTAGAACTTATTCACCTTTAAGTTCTCAATTAACTTTTCTTAATCTTGTGACAGCCCCACCTTACCCTAAGGCGAACCAAAGGGTTCGGCGGACCGCCTGCCCAACTCTCGCCGGGACTCAGTCAATCACTTCAAAAAAAGAAGTAAAACCCACAAGAACATTCGGAATAACAATTCTAAACTTAGAACGTAACTTATATACATTACTATCTCAAAAGAAATACAACTTCAATGTACAAAGATTCTCAATTCTTCTATCATCAGACCGTGCCAAAGCTAGGGCGAGAACCATTACATAACAAATAACTAGACTAGGCTAGTCTATACCAAGCTCTCGTCCTAGTTCGCCTTCCCTTGTTAAGGAAAACAAAACTAAAGGAATGAGCTAAAAGCTCAGTGAGGTTCCGAGCACGAAATCAAACAAGCAATCCAACACATTAAACATAGAATGTCAATAATTCAAGAAACATTTACAATGGAAAGCGATAATAACACATACAATAAAAGGATACGTTCGTTCGTTCGTTCGTTCTCCTGTCATTCCCCTTATTCCTCCAATCATTTGAAAATACATTTTTGTAAATAAAACCCTCGTTCGTTCTTTCATTTCATTCACCCCCCTCCTGGATGTTGGCCAGGCTCCACCAGAATACAAGGTAATACTCGAGTATACCAAATTCACTCAGGGTCACCATATCGCCCGACCGAGTCCGCTTCTGGCTCGAGTCGATCGGTAACGAAGGGCAGGGCCTAGTTCAGCCAAAAGGCTTACATCATGCGCAACTAACGTTTCAATCATTAAATCATTGAAAATTTCAAATTCATTTAGGCCGAGTGCGATAAAGTACACACTCGCCTAGAAAATCATTGAAAACACTTAACACATTATCAAACAATGGCACAAGTCATGAAGTCAAGAAAATATAACAAACAAGGAACACTCACCTATTTACACAAAATAATGTCCAAAATATCCCGCCGGATGTTACCCTCAGTCACCGACAAAACCTAAGATTAAACAAGAGAAAATATTATAGTTCATCTGGCACAACAATTAGGTTAAATCGAAGAAAATCTGACTAATTACGAGTAAAACATATAAAGATGGATTTAAAGTGAAAAGAGGACATTTGGATCCGTGGATGGGAATAACTAGGGTTTCATAAACCAACCGCGAAACCAACCTCAAAAGGGTTATAAAATTCCAACGGAAACATTTGACCAAGGACAAATTAAAATCCAAATAGATAGGCTAAGGAAATAGTCTTTCTGAATCGTTTGTGCGGCTAAAAGTCAATATAAATTCAAGTAAAGGTCATATAGCAAAGGTCTTAATGAACATCATATGGAAAAGGAGGACACTTAAAACCTTACTTGAAAGTAGTTCACGTGTGGCCAGGAAAACCCTAACTCATACCTTTATATTTTGGTACAGAGTAAGTAAACATTTAAAGTTTCAAATGGAAGAGATATCGTGTTTGAAAATGATAAAACGATCATGATATTTGCCAAGCGAAAATAGATAAGGTCAAATAGGAACGTAGCCCCTCAAACCCCTTTTGAAAAAACCGATGAAATTTTCAATGAAATACATCCAACTCGACACAAAATACATTTCCAAAACCACTTTAACTTATACACATTACAAGAGAATAACGGACGGCATGTCCCCTTAAATTTTCACTTTCATCCTACAATCAAATATACAAACTTACAAGAATCAACCACAATCCCAAATTCGGTTTATAAACAATAAAACAAGTCCAATTAGACCACAAGATCCTTCAATCTAAGCTAATTAGAAGCTTAAAAGCCAACCATTAGCAAACACCCAAATTAAACCCTAGAAACCGGAATTCATCCCTCAAGCGTAAATTTTCCGCGAACGATCGCAATTAACGCATAAAAGCTTCAACTAACACCATTTTAATCCATCAATCCAAGACCAATCCATGCTTTTAATATAAGATCAGAAAAATACCACAGAAATCAGAAATCGAACCAACTTGACTTAAAACCATGAAATCATCCACAATATAGTATAACCAACCCTTACAAACCCCTAATCAACCAATTTTAGAATAAAAGGGGTTTCTTAACAACTCACCTTATGAGTTCAAGAAAGGTAGAAACTTAAGGCTTCTCCTCCAAAAACAACTCCACTATCACCATCAACCCTCCTTAGCTAGCACTTGTACGGAGTAACTCGAAAATCCAACGGTGAAATCTCAAGATCTAAGAGAAAATTGAAACTAAAATTTGGAGAGCTTTCTTTCTTTCTCTCAAGGCTCATGGCTGGTATAAGGAAGAAATGAAGATATTTTGGGCCAAAAGTGAGCTAAAAAGGAAGGAAACAGTCGGTCAAAGCCGGTGACCGATTGTGACACGTCACAATCCGGCCAGAATCTGGCCAGATTCAGGCCAGAGACGAAATCAATTTTTTTTCAAAACTCCACAACAATCCGGCCAGCAATCTAGCCAAGAACTGGCCGGATTTGCGGCCGGATTGGGCCCTTTAGTCTTTTCGCAAAACTTTTCCCCTTTTCCGGATTCGATTGCCGCGCTCACCTGCACTTCTAACACGCACACATAAATACATATCTCTCACACAAATACACGAAATAACAAAACCTTTTTTTGTTGGAAACGAATGGTTAACAAATTTTCACTTACGAGGGAAAATGAGAATAAACAATAGGCTAAGAAAATATGAAAATTCTAGGGTTCTCACACTCTCCCCCCCTTAGGAAATTTTGTCCTCGAAATTTTTACCTTCATTTGCCTCAGACGAGTCCGGAATTGCTTGGTTGTCTAATGCATAAGCTTTTGCCAGTACATTTGTTCGTTTCCCTCTTTCATTCGCTTGTTTCAATTTGGCTCCATCCGGTTGTGGAGTACTACCCTCACGTGACTGTCTCCTCGGACAGTTGCAGACTTGATGATCCCCTGTGAGGCCCCAGTCAATTCGTAAGTTGATATTAGGGTTTTAGGGCTAAGGAGAGAACCCTAATCTCGGTTAAGATTGAAAACCCTAGTTTATGTATTATTCGTAAGTTCAAGCTATAATTTATATTCGGTGTTCTCTTGTGTGTTTTGGCATAAGTAAATCTAGGATTCGGTTTAGTTTACAAAGGTTTAGCAAGTTTGAATTGGTTAGCAAATCCTGGATTAGCAAACCTCTAGTGTTATAATTTATTAGAAAGCTTAAGATGGGTTTAAAAACCCTAATTTTGCCAATGTTCTAAAGGTTGTTGTTTAATTGTTTTTATTGTGGAAAAAGTATGTTTAAGTATAGGTGATTAAGATAAGAGAGTGATTAGTAAGGTAATTACATGTGATTACATGTTTTAGACTAGATTAAGTTATGACCTATGGAGTTAATTGAAACATTACCAAATGTTTGAGGGCAAGAGTAGAATAAAAGCTAAGTTGAAGTGCAAGGGTTACAAAGCAAATAAAGCACTATTATGTGATTGGTTAGCCTAATAAATATCTTCTATTGTCTTTGACTATTTATTACCTTAGGATTGTAAGATAATCACAAGACAAAACAAAACAAAACTTGGAGAGAAAGAGAGAGAGGAGAGCCGAGATTGAGAGAGTAAAGAAAGGAAAGAAATTCTTCAAGTTCTTCATCTTCTAGCCTTTCATCTTGCCTTTGAAGCTTGAGGGAACAACTTAGAAGCTTAATTGTTGAAGTTTGATCATTCCCCAAACTCATTTGAAGGTATGCCATCTTCTTTGAAAGAAAAATTATGGGGTTTCTAATCTTTAAGCTATGGAAGTGATGTATTTTGTTGTGATTATGGATTTGTATGGTGGAATTGATGTTTATATTGAAGTTTCATGGTTAATTTTAGTGTTTTGTGGCTGTTGGAAATTCGGTCAAAAGAGAAAAAAATTAAGGCTTCTTGCTTTAATGCTTTCCTTAGTTGCTTTGATTGAGAAATTGACTTGTAGATGGAATTTGTGGTGTGTTGATTGTTCTTGTATGGTTAGATTTTGGTAAAATCGGATTTTGATTATGAAACCCTAGACTCCATTAGGTTAGTTTGGCTTGGCTAATGACTAGTGAGGTAGGGTTTGGCTAATTGACTTTCATTAGTGCATATGAAGTGAGGATAGGGATTTAGTTAGTGTTTGGTAATTTTGTGGTAAAAGAATGAGAGAATTTCGGACCACTCCTAGGCTGATATACCTATGGTTGTTTGGTATCAAATTGGTTAGAAAAACTTGTATAAGAATCATAAAAACGGACTGTGCGGTTGCGGCGCGCAAAACCGGCAAATCTGGAAAACTTGGGCAATTCAACATCCGAACTTTGGCTTCATTTTTATTGATGTTACGTATGGATTCAGAAGTTTCTTAAAACATGAAAGTTGTAGCCTCATAAGTCTTGAATATGCCTGTAAAATTTCAGGTCAAACGGATTAGTGTATCCTGAGTTATAGACAAAACACTCAAGCCTATTTTGAACATCAGATTCTGTTGCGTTTGAATTAGCTTCTGACCGTGATTTTTTCCGTTTTGATAACGTACGATCTGGGTATTGACCCCTTCATAATAAATGTAGATCTTGGTGTTAGCTTTGAAACGGTATAAAGTACGTCGAAATCCGAATTCCGTAGCTTCCGTTATGACCAAAACAAGATCGATCGTCAGAACTGCCTTTGAATCTGGACAGTTCTGACGGATACTTTGGCACTCAATTTTCGTTCTGTTCTGAGTGGATTCAGGTCTTGGCCAAAACATCAAAGTTTTACCCTTATGTCTCAGATTTCCAATGCCTTTGGAATTTCCTCATTTGGATTTGTGAGCTGGGAGTTATGGTCCAGCAAACATACCCTGTCCGTTACTCTAGAGTGTGAATTCCTGGAACGATTTTCTGCACTTTCGACCTATTTCCGTTTAGATCCAGATTGAGGTGTCTTCATGAAAATTGTAACCCTTCCTCTTAGCTTCACAACGGTACCTAATGTACCTTGATCCGACACTCGTAGCTTCAATTAGGCTCAAAACAGTTTTGACGGCAAAGCGATTCGGTTACCATTTCCGATTCCGTATGCCGTTTCCGCACTCGTATGTGCCGATTTTGCCGTTTTGCTTGTTTTAAGTATGTTAGTAGACGTTTGTGAGATATTGTGACACAATCTTCTATTTCAGACGTTGGTGAGCTGGGTGGAGCCGGTGAGGCCTACTAGCTACTCCTCGCGGCACGAATTTCGTACTTTTGCCCTTTTGTTCGTTGGGTAAGTATTCAGACCGATCTTATGTGTTAGTTGCTTATGTGTTTCGATATGTATGAAAAGGGTACCTAGGCGAGGGTGTACTTTATCGCACTCGATCTAAACCCTAATTTCCGCACATATTTATACATGGCATATGTATATGAATCATTTTGGAACTAAACCCCTTGAGCTTGTGGCTCGGGGTGACTTTTGAGTAAAGTTTGTGAAGTTTGTGAGTTTGGGGCCCGATCTCATGACTTAGATGGACTATTCGAGCTGGTTAGGGCTTGGTCGAAGTCAGTCCAACCTGGTTTGAGGTCATCAAGTTTGTGAATCCGGTTCACCGAGTATGTGGACCAAGTTTATGACCCGAGCTTGTGAACCAAGCTCAATTTCGTTCGCTCGAGCAAGTTTGTGAGGTGTCTGGCTAGAGAGGGTGATACGGTGTACGGTGGGAGTACAAGTGGAGTTATACGGACCTTATTTGTGGTCGACGGAGTGTCAGCAGGAGGTCACGCATGGCAAACGATTTGGCTTTGGAGCCACATGTATCCTTATCATGTGATGTTACTTTTCTGCTTTTGCTTTACTCTTACTGTGTAACTGTCGTTACGTGAAATTTACGCTTTTGCCCCTGTTTACTTACTAAGCATATAGCTTACCCCTTTACTTTTATTTTCCTTAGCAGGGGCCGACGCGGGGACTTTTGACACATACACTAGTATAGTTAGATTTGCATGTAATAGTTGGACAATTAGGATGTTTGTTTTAGTTTTGGTGGTTTGTATAAGGACCCTCTTTAGGGTCTACTCTTTGGTTTTGGTTATATTCACAAGGATGTAATGGGATGATTTGAACATTTTTGGGATTGTATATATTGTGTATATAGTGCTCTTTCGGTTTATTTAGTTTTATTGTTTTAAGTTTTGGGTCCTGGCGCGAGTTAGGCAGGCGGCTCGCCGATACCCTTGGGTTCGCCCTTGGGAGAAGTGGGGTCGTCACATCCCCACTCCCGCAAATCAAACATTTCTGCCCTTTTCGCCAACAACCGTTCTCAGTGTGATTGGCTTTTCCACAGTAGCCACAAGTCAAGTGAGAAGCCATCTTTTGGCTTTCTTGAGAAATCTCTCCATGTCCTACTTGGCTCTCTTTG
This sequence comes from Coffea arabica, assembly GCF_036785885.1. NCBI lineage: Eukaryota > Viridiplantae > Streptophyta > Magnoliopsida > Gentianales > Rubiaceae > Coffea > Coffea arabica. The sequence goes on along the minus strand of NC_092320.1, from coordinate 42,802,615 downwards.
GTAGACCTCTCATCTACCGCCCCTAATATCCATGGTGGGCGGGTGAATGGTTTCACTTTCTGCACTTTAGAGGGTGTTATCGATTCACCCGGTTCCTCAACCACACTGGCCGCGGCGCTTCTTTTCCGAGTTTGGGAGGCTTTTACCTATGCCTTTGCATTCTCGATTCATTGGGCTTTCTCAAGGGCCTCTGTAAACGTATTCACTTGAACTGCCGCTAGAGCTTCTTGAATTTCCAAATTCAATCCCTGTATAAACCGTCTTACTCTTCTCGGTTCCGTGACTACTAATTCGGAAGTAAATTTGGATAGTTTGATGAATTTCGTTTCATATTCAGCCACACTTAAGGTCCCCTGGCATAATCCAATAAATTCGTCCTCCCTCCTTTCTTGGACTAAAGGTGGGAGGTACTTCTCGTTAAATTCTCTTACAAAGTTCGCCCACGTCCATACAGTTCGTTCTCTTTCCCACTTTACTCTAATCACATTCCACCGTGCGCGAGCCGGCCCTTAAAACTGAAACATTGCAAAATTCACTTGTCTCTGTTCAGTGTAGTTCAAAGCTGTGAACATATTGACCATGGCCTCTAATAATGAGGGGGGGCTCACGGCTGCTCGAACTTCTAGTGCCCAAGTCACGCAAATACCAAGTGGCCCAACTACACGAGCGCGCGCTATAAAAATCCAAGAATCACTTCAACCTCTTGTTTGCACGATTCAAGAACGAATTGGGGATGACTTGAGGACCATTGAAGGATTACACCATGGAGAAACTACTTTATACACTTTCCTTCAAGTGGAAGAATCAAGCGAAGACTAGTCGTGGATCACTAGCTTGTTAATTAGGCTTTCAGTTATCATTATTAGTTGTTTGTTAGCATTAAATAATTTCGGTCAATTACACTTTACCTTTGGCCGAATTCTGAGTCTTAGATTAGTTAATTAGTTGTTAGATATTAAGTTAATACAACTTGGACAATTACACCCTTAATGAAGGGCAAGATCGTTCATTGGCGGTCTAGGGTTTTGTCTTGTAAGGCTATATATAGCCTAGGTATTCATTCATGAAGGGAATTCAGATTTTTACAAAATATTTGTGAGTTTATTCACTCTCTCTTGCCTCAAGAGAATTTCCTTTGAATACTTGAGAATTAATCTCAAGTTGTTCATCGAACTTATCAATCAAGTAGTCACCTTGATTGTGGCGTTCTTCTATCTATACCTTTGGTTCACTAAATTTGCTAGTCTTGGGTTAAGGAATCTCCTTAGTTCGTGGCTTGTGATTCTAGAAGGGTCAAAGTTCCGCAAATCATCCCAACTTGGTGTTCGTCTAGATCCGTCTCACATCAGTTGGTATCCAGAGCTAGTCGACGACATCAAGTATATCCCGTTGAGTTTGTTTCGTAAGCTTTCTAGTAAATTTTATCTTGGAAAACTGGTTGTGTCTCTCTTTGTGTCAAGTCCGATTATTATTACAAAAAAAAAAAATTCTGTCCGCCTTTGTTTGTTCTTGTTGCGTCGCTCTTTGTTTTCTTTTGCTTCGTGTCCACTTCGTGCATTACTTGGTGCGTGAATTTTCTCTTAAAATCTACCTTCAAGTGTAGCCGTGTTTTGTTCCTTGCATATTCTGTTTAAATATCAAAAAAAAAAAAATTTCGACGGCTAGGGTTTTCACTTGCAACTAGGTTTTTCCTTGGGCGCAAGTCTTGCCAAATCTGTCCAAACTTTAAGTTTACTCCGCCAAGTTGTTCTAGTTAATTTCCTAAACTGATTCTGTGGTTAAACTTGTTTGGGGTTGGAATCTTGAAGAGGGACTACAATAATCTAGGGATTCTTGAGTTTCTTGAAACTAATCTTGAAGTCTCAAAATTTTGATACATGTCTTGATAGTTATTGGAGGATTGAAGGAGAACATTGGAGTGACATTAAATTCTGGAATTTTACCCAAAAATAGCCGAGTAATTGTGTGTTCGTAGAGTCAAAAAAAAAGAAAAAAAAAAGAAACACACAATCGGCTAGGACAAGGCCGAACAAGAAAGAAAAGAAGGAACTTGATTCTTTATTGCCAAGACCTGATTTGCTACACTTTGTTCCTTGAATTTGATCCGCAAAAACAGAAATTTAAGGCAAAGGAAGGGTTTAAAAATTCTGACCAACTTCTTCTTGAAAATCTTGAGCACCTTGAGCCTTGATCACTTGTATCACCCGTTGAGACTTGTGAGGATCTTGACCATCTTGATTCTTGAAGATTTGCGCCTCTCTTCGTATAAAAAGTTTCTTGTACATCCTTGCATCCATACGGGGCTTCCTTGGCTTAGGAGTAAACCTCTTGGGAATTTTTTGAGCAGGCCGCTTGGGGAATTCTTGAGTGATGTCGCTTGTATCAACTTGTGAAGCCATTGTTTAGAACCAAGCGTTGAAACTGTCCTTGTGTGGAGTAAAGAGGAGGGGGCCGAATTGTTTGTTCTTAAGGGAGAGTAAGGGACGAAAATTTTGAGGGGCAAGGGTTGGCTTTAAGAAGAGGAAATTCTGGAAATTTTAGAGGTGAGGAAGCTACCAAATCTGGAAAATTTTTCGGAAGTTCTAGCCGACTTTGAGAGGGATTTAAGAAGAGGAATTCTGGAATTTTCAGAGGATAGTTTCGGTTAGAATAGGAAACTGCCAAAAAAAAAAAAACTGTTTGGCACTTGGTTAGCAGCCGACTTTAGGAAGGTTAAAGAGAAAGGAAATCTGGTATTTTTTTCGTAACAATTCTGATTTGGTTAGACGACTTTAAGGAAATTTCCAAATAAGTACAACACCTAACTTGTTTCCAAAAATCAATTAGGAAATTAAGTAAAACACTTGGGAAACTCCATCATTCTGCGTGGACATTTTTTTTACATCAATTCTTTCCTCGTTCCATTCCTTGTCAAAATTCATTACTTGAGTTTTCCGTTTCTACTTTGGTCCTTGTTCTTTTGATACAATTGGGAGCTATCAGGTTCAAGTTTCATTGAATTTCCTTGAGAAATTTCTGATTTCTTCAAAGGAAACAATCAAGTGGCTTGAGGAGTGAATCGGTAAGACCATTAGAGTGCCATAAACACTTGAGTGAAAACACGAGAGGAGTGCAACACTTAAGGGAGCGAGTGAGGCATTTTCTACTAACAATTTGTCAAGTTTTGCAGGTTTCACCATGTCTTAGGAAAATGAACTTACCATTGCTCAGTTATCACTTAAAATGGATGCTATGTGGAAGGAAATGCAGAGGAGATTTGACCAAAGACTGGAAACGATCCATGAGCAGATTGATCAACTAAGTTCATCTAGGGTTTCTTCTAGGAAATCTAGGGGAAAATCCACCCTGGAGGAATCTAGTGACTCCAATGCCGATTCGGACCGTGAGGCATACGGGCAAGGGAGACCGAAGAGAAACACAAGAGCAATTGGTGATGCAATCAAAGGGATTAAGATGAAGATTCCTCCATTCCAAGGCAAATCCGATCCGGATACATACTTTGAATGGGAGAGTCGGGTAGAGCTAGTATTTGATTGTAATGACTACACCGATGCACAAAAATTGAGACTTGCCATAGTAGAATTCACCAACTATGCCATAGTTTGGTGGGAACAAGTGGCTACCAGCAGGAGAAGGTGTGGTGAGCCACCTATAACCACTTGGACTGAGCTCAAGAGACTTATGAAGAAGCGATTTGTACCAAGTCACTACCATAGAGACTTGTACCAAAAACTTCAAACCTTGACGCAAGGTCAACGCTCAGTTGAGGACTACTACAAGGACATGGAAATCTCCATGTTGCGAGCTGATATTCAAGAAGATCGAGAGGCTACAATGGCAAGATTTCTCAGTGGTCTAAGGGTTGAAATAGCCGATCAACTTGAGCTTCAATACTATGTGGAGATAGACGATATGGTGGACAAGGCTATCAAGATTGAGCAAAGGCTCAAGCGGAGGGGTACCACCAGAAATTATAACACTAATCCACAACCATTTACTCGACCATTCCAGCCCAGGATGGAGGAGAGAGGTCCGAATGTTTGGAACACTCCAAAGCCGAAGCAAGATCAAGGGTCAAGCTCACGGCCACCTTTTACCAAAACCGACTCCAAGGTTGTTTCAAAGCCAACAATTGAAACTTCAAAACCTAGGAATCGTGACACCAAATGTTGGAGGAGTCAAGGAGTTGGGCATATTGCAAGCCAATGTCCAAACCCAAGGGCCATGCTTGTCCTACCAAATGGAGACATTGTCACTGATGATGAAGAGGAGGATTACAAAGACATGCCTCCCTTGGTTGAAGAGGAAGATGAGATAGAGGAAGTTCCAACTCAAGACAAAGTTGGATTGGTAGCAAGGAGAGCACTAGCTACTCAAGCTAGTAAAGATGAGCTTCAACGTGACAACATCTTTTACACGAGGTGCCATGTGACCAACAAGGTATGCAGTTTGGTAATTGACCCTGGAAGTTGCACTAATGTTGCTAGTGCATTGATGGTGAAGAAACTAAACTTGCCAACTAGTGAGCACCCCCGTCCCTACAAGCTTCAGTGGTTAAACAACAGTGGAGAGGTACGTGTTCATAAACAAGTTTTGGTTACTTTTCGCATTGGTAGGTATGAAGATGATGTTATGTGTGATGTAGTACCAATGCAAGCTGCACATATTGTGATAGCCCCACCTTCCCCTAAGGCGAACCAAAGGGGTTAGCGGACTGCCTGCCCAACTCTCGCCAGGACTAACGGATTAGTTTACGTCGATCTAATACGGTCCAGAACATACCCACGCGCGCAATCAAGTCAAAATCACAAAATAAATAAAAATGAAAACGCGCCGATGATGAACAATGCCGGACACACCAGAATCCGGAGTTCAACCATACATCAATCCAACATATACATATATTGAAATTCAACATTTACAACCAAATTGGCATGCCAAAACTAGTCATCATGGTTATACAATGTTCGGTTTGCCAATCAAAAGATGAACCCAATACACCTTAGGGTTTCATGCGAAGAGCTACTCAAAATAGACATATACATGGCTCAATTTGGCAACCAACAAGTATGATCTTCCAAAAATGATCATTTTCTTGTAAGGAAAACAAATGGAACGGAGTGAGCTAAAGCTCAGTGAGTTACTACCACAATAGCAACTAAGGTCACATAAGCATAACCATTCAGTTCAAGTATGCAAATAAGAAGTAAATCAAATCAGTAAAAGGATACGGACGGCTCTCAAGAGCCCATTTCCTTGCTTATATTCTTGATCCAACCTCATTGACCCTCCGTCAATGTTAAAAGTACCAAACCGTAGACATCACTTTACTTCCATTCCTTCCATCCAACATACCCCAACCGGGCCCGCACTCCATTCAGTATCTTTTGGTAATACTCGAGTATACCGGAACCAAGAGTCTCATTACTACAAAGTTCCCCGGTACAGTCCCCGTGGCATGTCAATTTTCACGACCAATCCCTCGCCGGCTCGATCCAATTGACCACCTAACGGGGTTGAGCTCAGTGATATAGTAAGGCCGTTGGATATTCATCCAAACGACACCAAATCAGTTTTCCATGACAGTAATTCAATGTCTCATATAGCATGTGCAGTATTTCAGTAAAACAGTAAGCAGTCATGAATGAAATCACAAGGGGGTGAGGGCGGTCAAGTACACCCTCACCTCAATCACTTCCAATAGCCAAATAAGCCTTCAAGGCATCAATTTCACATATAACAAAGCCACATTGTAACATTTAAGTGAGTAGTATACTCACCACTCAAGAAAGTGATATTTCATGCACCGTGATCAAAAATGCGTCGTGAACCACCGTCACGCCCTAGAACACGTAAACAAATGCAGTGAGACTCGATAACGAGTCATATAGCAATGCCAATCATAACCCCCAATAGGGTTTATATGCATAAATAAGCATCATTGGTAACCAGAAATTAAGAAATGGCTTTAGCTTAAGCCTTAACAAAGAAACTGTATTTGACCTCAATATGCAGTAATGGCACCAAATTCACTACGGTTATCGGATGGGGGTGTAAGACCCACCGTTTCGAAGCTAAGAAACAGGGCTACAACAATGTAGAAGGTCACGCAGTCCAAATCCTAGCACAACTAGGTCAAATATGCAAAATACGAAACCAGAATTACCAAAACAGGTTTGCAAATCACATAATGCTGTAATGAGTCCAACTCAGTCTATACAAGTCCAAATGCATTGATTCCAAAGGCATATTGTAGCTAAGACATCCCTCTATATTTCATCAGAAGACACCAACATCCAAATCCAAAGTAATTCCAGTCAAAATAGCCAAATACAAACGCAGTTCTGCCATCCTGATCAACCCAGAACAGCCACAGTAAAATCGACATATCTCCCTCTACACTAATCCAAATGACCTGAAATTTTACAGGCACCTCAAACACATCAATACCTACAACTTTCATGTTTAAGAAAATTCCAATTCGGCCTCTAACCCTATGATCCAAAACTGAACACAATAAGGGGTGATAAAACCCTAACTTTCCACAATTCAATCCAAACCCAAAATTGGTTGAAATTATCACTAATTCACACCTACTAGAGTCTTTCCCCCTCATTATCAACCATCATAGATGACCACAACATCACATTCATATTAAACCAGAAAATTCCTCAAAAATATAAAAACTTCACCAAATCACTTCAAATCAAGAAATAAATCACAAATATCATCACTTTAGCCACTACTAAGCATAACTTAAGCATCATTAGGTGTAGGAGTATGTTCAATCATCACTTACCTAGTATACAAGAGAAGAGGAGTTGTAGACCACCTTAGCTCTTCCAAAAACTTCACCAAACTCACCACTAACACCAAATGGAAAGGTTGTATGGAGTAGAAACTAGTTTAGGCAATTGGTTTGGATGATTTGAGCTAGTTGAAAGCTTGAAGTTTGAAGAAGTTTTCTTCCTTCTTGGCAAGAGAGAGGGCCGGCTATGGAGGAGGTAAGAAATGGTAATTTTTGTGCAATTTTTAAGATATTTAACCATTTTGGTCAAAAGTCAAAAACATGAATAGTAAATCATAAAGTATAACCAATAAGAGAGTGACACTTGTCACCTCTTAAATGCATTCTTATCTTTCTTTTTCCTCTCCCATCAATCAAATCCCACTCTCTACTTATCTCTTAACACCCGATAAATTTCACACAGTATCCGAAACTTAACCTTATTGGCCGAATTTTTCCGAACTTTTCGCACTAGTGGGTCCCACGTCCAATATATATTCTTAATTTTCTAAAAACTCTCCAATACTAGAAAAATTATCTAAAAACTATAATTATTCATAAAATCCACCAAAAAAATATTCCTAAGCCAGAAAATGCAGAAAACATGCAATTAAGGGGAAAAACCCTAGGAAAAATGTGAGAACCCTCATTTTTAAAACACAATTTCCTCAAATTAATTGCCTTATTCTAGGATTTAAATCATATATTATATGCCATTACATTTGCTTTTCTAGGTGTTACAATAATTTTCCTGCATTACACTTTATTCCTTTTACTTGTAGTAAAACATTTTTTTTAAGATAATTTTAATTAATGCACCACTTACATTTTACCAAGTGTCTTTATATTAGTGGTAGAAATCTTACATGTAGGATTATAGGTGCTAAAATATGATTGGTACACTTGGAAAAATTAGTTAAAGGTGTTAAAATATTATTGGTGCATTTGGAAAGGTTAGTTAGAGGTGTTAAAATCTTATTGGTGCATTTGGAAAGATTAGTTAGAGGTGTTAAAGAATGATTGGTGCATTTGGAAAGGTTAAGACACCATTAGTCAAAGATTAAGAGAGAGTTGGACAAGTAAGTGGACATGTGGCAAAATCCTAGCCAAGTATCTTGTTGGAACCAAGATTAGAAGATTATTTAAACTAGCCAAGGCCTTTTCTTTTCTTGTGTTGGCCGAATTTCTTGGCTTCAAGAGAGAGAGAGAGTGAGCTCCATAAACTTGTTTTCTTACTCTAGCAAACCAAGAACAACAATCAAGAGAGAAAAAAATCTGAATTAGTGAGAGAGTTCCTACAACTCCAAGTGTTTGATCCAAGCTTGAAGACTTACTTTGGTGAAGTGATTTTGGTGGTGCAAGTTCACTATAAGAGAGGTATATGTCCTTTAAATCTTGGTTTTTGATGATAGATCATGCACTTTAATTGTTAATAGCAAACATATAAGTTGTTTGGTTGAGATATTGAGTTAGTTTCTTAAAGTAAACAAGTAGTAGCTAGGTTTCTTAGTATGTATACCAAGTGTTTGATGAAATGTTTGATTCTTATTCATGTTTGTTTATGAGGTATTATTATGTTTTAAACCTCTTTTGAGCTAGAACTACCACTTGATATGATGATTGAGTAGAAAACATGTAAGGGTGAAGATTGAACAAATGTTGAAAAGTGTAGGCTGGTTGCTTTGTCTAGGCTGGCCGGTTCTTGTAGGAGGGATTTTCCCTCAATCTTGTTGTTAAATTATGTCCTAATCAAGCCTAATAAACTAGGTTAACTATTGGTTAAGCCTATGAGCAAGTTGGAATGAAGTTGAAGCAAGTAAAGTGGTGATTTTGAACCATTAGTAGACTGTTTTAGGATTCTTGTGGTTATGGGATCATTATGGCTACCTTAAATCATGTTGTATGTTATATTGTAAACTCCATTGATTCTAAGTGACTTGAATCCTTATATATGATCACTTGAGGAGTGAATTGGGTGAATTTGAATCAAAACTAATGAAGTTAGCCGTAGAACTAGAGTAGTTTGGTATAGGATTAATATTGATCCAGGGTTGGAAAAACAGCCACCTTGTCTGAATTACTGTTGTTAATAGGAGATGAACCACAGTGTGATCTTGATACTGTTGGAAAGCCCTTCGAGTCTAGTTTCCAACGCCACTGACGGCACCTAATTTCGACTTTTCTACAGTGAGTTATGACCGTTTTCCTAAGACTGCCAGGGCATGACTGTGCAACCCGAGAAGAAATCCTTAAGCATAATTGGAACTTTTCTTTTGTCAAACTTTCATGCACCTACTAAACCTGTTTTCTCATGAACTTTTACCATGGTTTGGACCTTTTTTGCATGACGGATTAAGTAGCTTAGACTACTCACTTGGTCTCTTATTGAGCCTAACCTAGTGGGACATGAATGTAAGTGTTAACGATTTCACTCGTTGCCCTAGGTTTGGGAAACGAAGGTGACCATAACTAAGACGTTTGACATCGATCGCTACTTTTGATTGACAGGTGAGTGTTCCACTACCTGCTACCTACTTATGTGAAATATTTGAATACTTGATTTATGACTGTTTGAGCCAAACCCTGATTTGATAAAATTAGAGGCGAGTGTGTACTCTATCGCACTCGTCCTCCCTTACTTTCCATTGAGGCTCTGTATACTGCTATTGTGAAATGTGAATCCTCTATATGTGATTGTTCTTGAGTTGTTTGGGTGATATCCCATCAACTACTACTACTGTTTGGGTACCCAACCTCATAGGTGAGTCGGTTCTATCGAGCCGGCCAGGGCTTGGTCGAGAAGGCCGATAAACCTTGAGGACTGTTTACTGTTCACTGAAACCGGTATACTCGAGTATTACCTAACTACTGTTTATGAAGTGCGGGCCCGGTGGGGGGTTGATTGGTGGACGGAGGCAGGTGAAAGTGGTGTTCTACGGACTAAATATTCTGTGTATACAAGTGTTGACGGAGTGTCAACGAAGACATTTATGATCAAGCTCAAGGGAATTTTGGCTTTTGAAAGCCACCCGTATCCTTGAATTGAATTGTGGTTAATTGTTATTGCATCAGACGGTATTTACTTGATTACTCTATGCCTTAATTTGACTATGTGTTTACTTGTTTTACTTGGAACCTCACTGAGCTTTAGCTCACCCCACTCCCTTTGTTTTCCTTAACAGATCGGGGATGGACTAACGGTCAAGAGCTTGCTTAGCTTTGTTTTGCTTGAACTTGTAAATTTTATTAAGATGACTTTACCTTTTACTTTTGTAAGCGTGAATTTCTAAGTTTGACTTATGTTATGAAATTGTAGTATGGAGTGGTAAGTGTGACTTTTAGCTTGCCATATTCAGTTTGGAAAGTTGGTTGACGGTTATATGTTATTAGAGTTGTACGCTCTTTAAGGCTTTCCGATAAGGCCCAATAAGTAATAAAATACTTAACGCCTAACAACTACTAAACTAGACAGTCTTAAAACAACTACCAACTAAACTAACAAGTATGAGATCATTCCTTCACTTCAAACGTACAAGTGAACAAAGTAACGTCTTGGTCCATCAAATCTTCAAACCTAGCTTGCTCCTTGCTTGTATGGTGAATGATCAAGGCTTGTAAAGCTTCCTTCACCTTCTTGGATCTTGATCTTGTCATCGGACCGTCAATGTTATCCTTGATCCAAGGTTGAAGTGGTTGCGCACCCGTATCCGTATCATTCCCTCCCTCCTCGAAAGGATTCGTCCTCGAATCTTCAAAGTCTGTATCAAAGTCAAAAGGAGATAGGTCAGACACATTAAAAGATGCGCTTATGCCATACTCACTTGGAAGTTCCAATTTGTATGCATTGTTGTTGATCCTCTCTAGTACTCGAAAAGGTCCGTCGCCTCTTGGATGTAACTTGGTCCGTCGAGATGCTGGAAATCTTTCCTTCCTCATGTGTACCCAAACCCAATCACCGGGTTCGAATACAACATGTTTTCTCCCCTTATTTGCATGTTGTGCATATTGCGCATTTTTCTTCTCAATTTGAGCTCGAACTCTCTCATGCAAGGTCCGAACAGCTTCTGCCTTTTTGACACCATCTGCGCTTAAACACTCATTAACAGGAATAGGTGATAAATCTAGAGGGGTTAGCGGCTGAAACCCATAAACAATTTCAAAAGGGGAATGATTGGTAGTAGAATGAGTGGTTCGGTTATATGCAAACTCGGCAATAGGCAAACATTCTTCCCACTTCTTCAAGTTCTTTTGAACAATGGCTCGAAGTAGAGCACCAAGGGTTCGATTGGTTACCTCAGTCTGACCATCCGTTTGGGGATGACTAGAAGTAGAAAACAGCAACTTAGTTCCCAACTTTCCCCAAAGTGATTTCCAGAAATAGCTTAAGAATTTCACATCTCTATCACTTACAATGGTACGCGGTACTCCATGCAATCTAACCACATCCTTGAAGAATAAATCAGCAACATGGCGCGCATCATTTGTTTTCCTACAAGGGATAAAATGAGCCATTTTAGAAAATCTATCCACTACAACAAAGATACTATCCATACCTGTAGAAGATCTTGGTAAACCAAGCACAAAATCCATGGATATGTCTGTCCAAGGAGCATGAGGTACGGGTAGAGGAGTATACAATCCATGAGGGTTACTCCTTGACTTTGCCTGCTTACACTTTAAACACTTATCACAAATGTTAGCAATGTCACGCCTCATTTTAGGCCAATAGAAATGCTCATGCAAAATGTCAAGAGTTTTATCAATACCGAAATGCCCCATCAACCCTCCGCCATGGGCTTCTCTAACAAGTAATTCCCTAAGTGAACAGTTGGGAATACATAGGCGATTTTCTTTGAACAAGAAGCCTTCATGCCTATAAAACTTTTGAAATGCAGCATGTTCACAAGCTTGAAACACATTAGAAAAATCAGCATCATGTGCATACAAGTCTTTAATGTGCTCAAAACCAAGTAACTTAGTGCTCAGGTTAGTGATCAAAATATACCTTCTAGACAAAGCATCCGCAACGACATTATCTTTTCCCTTCTTATACTTAATGATATATGGAAAGGAATCAATAAATGCAATCCATTTTGCATGTCTTTTATGCAACTTACCCTGCCCCTTAAGGAATTTAATTGATTCATGATCAGTATGTATCACAAATTCCTTAGACATAAGATAGTGCTGCCACACTTCAAGAGCACGCACAACAGCATACAATTCTTTATCATAAGTAGGGTAATTAAGAGCTCCCCCACTCAATTTCTCACTGAAATATGCCAAGGGCCTATTATTTTGATGTAAAACAGCCCCTATGCCGATCCCACTAGCATCACATTCAACTTCAAACATCAAATCAAAATTAGGCAGAGCAAGAATAGGTGCTGAAGTTAACAAATTTTTAAGCTTATTAAACGACTCTTCTTGCTCTTTTCCCCATTGAAACCCCACATTCTTTTTAACTATCTCATTCAAAGGTGCTGCAATAGTGCTAAAGTCTTTAACAAATCTCCTATAGAAGCTTGCAAGACCATGAAAGGACCTTACCTGAGACACATTGGTTGGAGTCGGCCACTCCATGATGGCCTTTACCTTGGCGGGATCAACACTTATGCCATTTACTCCAACAATATAACCAAGAAAGTTAACCTCAGAAGTGCAAAAGACACATTTTTCCATGTTAGCAAATAGCCTATTTTCACGCAAGGCACTTAAAACAAGTCGCAAATGCTCAACATGCTCTTCTAAAGACTTGCTAAAGATCAGTATATCATCAAAATAAACAACAACGAACTTCCCAAGAAAATGCCTTAAAACATGGTTCATTAATCTCATGAAAGTACTTGGAGCGTTTGTTAAGCCAAAAGGCATCACAAGCCACTCATAAAGACCATACTTTGTTTTGAAAGCAGTTTTCCATTCGTCACCTTCCTTTATCCTTATTTGATGATACCCAGATCTTAAATCAATTTTAGTGAAAATAATTGCCCCATGCAATTCTTCTAACATATCGTCTAACCTAGGAATGGGATGACGATACTTAACAGTGATTTTATTAATTGCACGACAATCTGTACACATTCTCCAAGTCCCTTCTTTCTTAGGTACTAAAATGACTGGAACCGCACAAGGACTAAGAGATTCACGAACCTGGTCCTTTTCAAGGAGGGAATCGACTTGCCTTTGGATTTCCTTTGTTTCCTCCGGATTTGCTCTATAGGCTGGTCGATTTGGTAGAACTGCTCCAGGAACAAAGTCGATTTGATGTTCAATACCTCGAATTGGAGGTAATCCTTTCGGTAGTTCCTCCGGAAACACATCCTTGAATTCCTGCAAAAGAGAGTAGATTGCACTAGGAAGAGAATCGGTTATGCCTAGTGTGTAGAAAGAAGAATAATCAGCTTCCCTGTACAGAAGTACTATGAGAAGACTTTGTGCATTCAAAGCCATATCTACCTCACGCACACTTGCATAGAAATTCCTTTTTTTCACTTTCAAGCTCTCGGCTTCACTGAGTTTTTTTCCACTCGAATTTCCTTTTTCACTCAACTCGGCCTCTACTTTCTTTTTCCCCTCATTCTCTCTCTCATTCGGCTTTTTCTTTGTTTCTTTCGATTGCCTTTTCTCTCTCTCTTTTCTTAAATGCAATTGTTCTTCATACACTTGTGTAGGTGTCAATGGTGAAAGAGTGATTTTGAGGTTGTCCATAATGAACTTATACTTATTGGTAAGTCCAATATGATCAGCCTGTCTATCATACTCCCAAGGACGCCCTAACAAGACATGACTAGCTTGCATAGGAATTATATCACATAAAACGTGGTCCTTGTATCGACCAATAGAAAAAGCAATTAAAGCTTGTTTGGTCACCTTGACTTCCCCCCCATCATTTAACCAAGATAGTCTATAGGGTTTAGGATGGTAAGTCCATGGAAGGTGTTTTTGCTCAACAAAGTCAGCAGCTACGCAATTAGTACAAGAGCCACTATCAATGATCATGAGACATACCTCATCTCCAATTTTGCATCTCGTATGAAAAATGTTGGTCCGTTGGAGATCATCTTCTTGAGCTTGTGCATTTAGCACTCTCATAGTCACCATAGTTCGAGCCACGGGGTCCTCTTCTATTTCAACCAGGTCATCATCCTTCCCCTCTTCTTCAAGCGGTGGCATGTCCGCATATTCCTCCTCCCCTTCGCTTTGCCACATTCCCTCTTCATTCATATACATGATGCTTCGGTTAGGGCATTGAGCCATGAGGTGGCCAATTCCCTTGCATTTGAAACATGCCTTTGGCTGGTTGGTAGATGTATTTGCTCCTGGAAGAGTTGGCCGCGGGGTTGGTTTAGAAGAAGTTGCACTCGGATGGGACGGTTGTTCCATCCGCTTGTTTTCCCTCTCTCTATTACCTTGCCTTGGCCAAACATTGGTTGTTGGCAATTGATTTCTTTTCCAAGGAGTGGAAGAGGATGTAGTGGTTCGGCCACTAGAGTTCTTTAGAGGTAAGGCTTGTTTTTCCACCTTTTCTGCATAAGACACCATTTGTTGAAGTTCAAAGTGGTCTTGAAGCTCAACCTTCTTCCTAATTTCAGGATTTAATCCATTAAGGAACCTCGCCATGGTTGCTTCCGGATCCTCTTGGACATTGGCCCTTATCATCGCTACCTCCATTTGTTTGTGGTACTCATCAACCGAATTAGAACCTTGAGTGAGTCGTTGGAGCCGATTGTACAAGTCCGTGGTATAATGGAAGGGTACAAATCGTTTCCTCATCACTTGCTTCATTTCAGCCCAAGTGTCAATTGATGGTTCCCTATTTCTCCTCCTTATGGCACATACTTGCTCCCACCAAATGGATGCATAATCTTCAAATTCAATAGCCGCAAGTTTCACCTTTTTCTCTTCAGAGTAGTTGTGGACCTCAAACACTTGCTCAACTCGCCTAACCCAATCCAAGTAAGTTTCAGGATCATTTTTCCCATGAAAGGTAGGCATCTTGGTCTTGATGGACCCAAGATTGTCATCGATTCTCCTAGGTCGGTCTCGACCTTCCCTTGCTCCTCTTTGGCTTTTCCTTGATCGAATCGAGGTGTTAGAATGATATCCCTCATCATCCGCATCATGATCAGCACTCTGAACACTCGAAGCTCTATTGTATGTATCTCCAGTACCTCGCATCTCAATGGCAGCCAGCCTGTCGGATATTTGTGTCATCACAACTTCCTGTCTCTCCGCTTGTTTTTGAAGAGCTTGGAGCACCAGTTTGAGTGACATGTCAGTCTCAGACGGCTCAGGCATGTTCCCCTCTTGAGACATGTTGTCAAACCTGCAAAACAAATGTATCCTAGTCTACCTTGCAAAGCACTCGTGTATCACTCAAGAAAACACACTCACTCTCAATTTTCCTTTTCGAAGTTCTTAAAACAACTCAACTCTCAAAATTTCCAGAATTAATTACCCTATAAGTAATAAGACACAAAGCAGAATTTTTTTTTTTTTACGAATCCTAGAAAACAAAAACTCTACCTGAAGCTAGAACTGGTTTTTTTTTTTTTTTTTTTTGAGCTGTTGCTTTGCTGAGTTTCTGGTCAGTATTTGGATGGTAAATGGTGTTTGTGGCGGTTTAGGTTTGGTTTTGGAAACTGATTTGGGGTGTTTGGGGCTGGTTAGGTCGTTTGGGGTCTTTGGAATTCAATCAAGATTGGAACTCAAGAGTTGGAAACCAATCAAGATTAGGAAACTCAAATTTTGGGAAATCAACCAAGATTTGGAGACTAATCAAGATTTGGAGACCAATCAAGAATTGGAAACTCAAGATTTGGGAAACTTGATTTCCTTTGTGTGAGAGCCAATTCCTTCTCTTCTTCCTTTTTTTTTTTCTCTTTCGTTTTTTTTTCTTCTTTTTTTTCGGCTCTTCAAGGAAGCACAAATTCAGATCACACTAACAAGTTTAAGAAAAATGGATGAAAGGTTATGCAAATTTCAAGAAGACCCTAGTTCTTGATTTATTGTTCAAGAATCTTCAAAACAAGACTTAGTGGTCCAAGAACTTCAAGAATTTGTTCAAGAAGCTCAAGAACTTCCCCAAATTACGTTGTGGTGTTTAGGGTTTGCAAGAACAACAACCAATACTCAAGAAATAGGCAAAACAGAATTTCAGCAATACTCAAAAGAAAGATTCCAGCAATACTCTAGCAACTTGGACACTAAAAACAATATAAGGTACGTGACTCTTTTTTTTTTTTTTTTTTGTCTTTAAACCCTAACAACCCAAACAAAAGTATAACAGACTCAAGAACAAAAGTTGGACAGAAAACACAAAAAGACAATACCCAAACAGTTTTTTTTTTCGGATGAACAGTAACGTGAACAGTACGCTACAGTACGATGAACAGTATTTCGGAACAGTAACGATGAACAGTAATCGCTACAGTTTTTTTTTTTTTTTGACAAAAGACACAAACTAATAAGATATGAACAACTTCAATTGAAAGAGAATTAACCTGATGCTCTGATTACCAACTGATGAGCAACCCTAGGGGAAGACCCTCCTAGAACCTCCCAACCTTGTAATTATCAGAGTTGGATCTTTTCTCCCAATAAAAATTGAACTCGATTGTTCTCATGAACTCAAGACCTCTGACACACAAAGGCAATCAGCAACCTTAAGCAAATAAAGATGGATGAAGAGACACCACGATTAGGGAACAAACTAATCGATAAAGTCAGATTTGAATCCTAAGCAATGAACTCAAGAATTCAAGAGTAAGTTCGATTAAGAACTTGAAAGGAAAATTCCTCACGATTTCTGGTTGTAAAATATTCTGTGCGGACTGATACAAGAGGTGCCTTTTTATAGGCTAAAACTAGGGCAAACTCCGGCCCACATAAACCTGAAAGAAATTCGGTCCGCATAAAGAGCTTAAAGAGTCAGCTCTTTAAGGCTTTCCGATAAGGCCCAATAAGTAATAAAATACTTAACGCCTAACAACTACTAAACTAGACAGTCTTAAAACAACTACCAACTAAACTAACAAGTATGAGATCATTCCTTCACTTCAAACGTACAAGTGAACAAAGTAACGTCATGGTCCATCAAATCTTCAAACCTAGCTTGCTCCTTGCTTGTATGGTGAATGATCAAGGCTTGTAAAGCTTCCTTCACCTTCTTGGATCTTGATCTTGTCATCGGACCGTCAATGTTGTCCTTGACCCAAGGTTGAAGTGGTTGCGTACCCGTATCCGTATCACATCAACCCTGCTACTTGCACCTTACGACTCAAAGCATCTGCTACCACATTTGCCTTTCTCGGATGGTAATTGATTGTGCAATCGTAATCTTCCAGGAATTCCATCCACCTTCGTTGCCTCATGTTCAATTCCTTCTGGGAGAAAAGGTACTTAAGACTTTTGTGATCCGAATACACTTCGAAGGTCACCCCATATAGGTAATGCCTCCACTTTTTCAGTGCAAAGACAACTGCGGCTAGTTCCAGATCGTGAGTCGGATAGTTCTGCTCGTGAAGCTTCAATTTCCTAGAGGCGAAAGAAATTACATTACGGTTCTGCATCAAGACACACCCCAATCCTTCTCGCGACGCGTCCGCATAAACCGCAAACCCGTCCACTCCATTTGGCAAGACCAGTACCGGAGCCATGGTCAATCTTCTCTTTAATTCCTGAAAACTTGTTTCGCATCGGGCATTCCAGATAAACTGGCCATGCTTCTTCGTCAGGTCAGTTAAAGGTCCTGCTAATTTGGAGAAATCTTTAATAAACCTTCGGTAGTACCCAGCTAGCCCTAGAAAACTGCGAATTTTCGTGGGATTTTCTAGTCTCTTCCAATTTGTCACGGCCTCCACCTTCGCCGGGTCCACCGCAATACCTTTGTGAGAGATTACGTGCCCTAGGAATGCTACTTTCTCCAACCAAAACTCGCATTTACTAAACTTGGCGTACAACTGATGTTCCCTTAATGTCTGTAACACCACTCTCAAATGCTCCTCATGCTCCTCGCGTGTCTTAGAATAGACCAAAATGTCATCGATGAAGACAACAACAAATCGGTCTAGATAGGGTTTGAAAACCCGGTGCATTAGATCCATGAAGGCGGCGGGAGCATTTGTCAGTCCAAAGGGCATAACGGCAAACTCATAATGCCCGTATCTTGAGTTAAAAGCAGTTTTCGGAATATCCTCCTTCCTTATTAACAACTGATAGTATCCTTGTCGGAGGTCCAACTTGGAGAAGACCACTGCTCCTTGCAGCTGGTCGAACAACTCGTCAATGTGGAGCAGTGGATATTTATTCTTGATCGTAACATTGTTCAGCCCCCGGTAGTCAATACACATTCTCAAGGTCCCGTCCTTTTTCTTTACAAATAGGACAGGAGCCCCCCAAGGAGATCCACTCCCGTGAATGAATCCCCGCTCCAACAGATCTTGTAATTGCAACTTAAGCTCCTTAAGTTCTGCAGGCGCCATTCGGTAAGGGGTTTTTGAGATACGTGAGGTTCCAGGTAACAAGTCTATTCGAAATTCTATCTCCCTTTCCGGAGGTAAGGCTACTAACTCATCAGGGAATACATCCGAAAATTCCCTCACTACGGCCACGTCTTCTACTTTTAACTTATCCATAGGGGTATTAATCAAAAAGGCCAAAAATCCTTGTGCCCCTCTACTTATCAGTTTCCTAGCTCGGATGCCCGAAATTAAAGCAGATGAGGCTAACCTACCCCTTATATCCAATCTTAAGGTTGCCTCGCCAGGAATGCGAAATTCTACTATTTTCGTTTTACAATCCAGTTGGGCGTTATATTTGGCTAGCCAGTCCATACCCAGAATCACATCGTACCCCTTAATAGACAAGCTAATCAGGTCTCCTAAAAATCTCCTTTCACCTACCCATACATCACAATCCCTATAAACCATACTAGTCACCAAACGTTGATTCCCCGTAGGTGTACTAACTTCTAGGTCATATGGTAAACTAGCAGGTTTTATATCGATGCCACACATGAAATCAAGGTTAACAAATGAATGAGTGGCACCAGGATCAATTAAAACTTTGGCAAAGCGGTGGAAAATAGGGATCGTACCTTCTACAACCTCAGAAGATTCTGGAACCTGATGGGGCTCTAAGGAATACATCCTAGCCGCCACCTTAGGTTTGGACCCATCTCCCTTCGCTGGTCCAGTATTGGTCCTCAACGCTGGTTGGCTCCCTTTTCCGTCTTGTTTCAGGACCGGGCATGTAGCCAATTGGTGGTCTGCGCTTCCACAACGCAGACATTTGCCCTGTTTCCTCCAGCAATTATCTTCGGTATGGTTTGCTTTTCCACAATGCCCACAGGGACCACGAGGTGCCGAAGCCGAGCCACTCTGAGCATTTCCTCTTTGTCCTCGCCCACCTTGACCACCCCTGAACGGAGTCCCTCTGCCTGAACCCGATTGTCGACCACCACCCGTTCCTCGTCCAAATTTAGAGGGAGTACTCTTCTCTCCCTGTCCAGAAGTACTCCCAGGAAAGCCACGCTTCTTAGCCTGGAAGTTTCGGACCTGCAGCCGCGCACTTTCAACTCGTTGGGCCTTTTCCATTGCCTCGCTAAACGTAGTGATTTGAGCCGCCGCGAGGTCTTTCTGGATCTCAACGTTCAAACCCTGAATAAAGCGCCGAATCCGTCGTTGTTCAGTCATGATTAACTCAGGCGCAAATTTGGACAGGCGAGTAAATTGACTTTCATATTCCGCCACCGTCTGAGTTCCTTGGCAAAGCTGAATAAACTCGTCTCCCTTCCTCTCCTGGACTAGAGGAGGGAAAAACTTTGTATTAAACTCTCGGATGAAGTTCACCCAAGTCCTCGGCGTCTGCTCCCGTTCCCACTTCTGTCGGATCACGTTCCACCAGGAACGGGCCGCTCCCTCAAGTTGAAACACGGCAAAAGTCACCTGCCATTCATCAGGGTAGTGTAAGGCTGCGAATATGTCAACCATCTTTTCAAGCCATTTCTCAGCAACGTCAGGGTCGGGTCCCCCAACAAACTTTGGCGGGGAAAACTTTTGAAAACGTTCGAGTGCTCTATCTTCGCTCTCGATATGATGGCCAGGGTTTCCGGGGTTAGGGTTTGGGTTATGGCCCTGTTGTTGCACTACTTGTGCTAGAAGATTGGTCATTTGCTGCATAGCAGCAGCTATTTGTACATTCGGGTCTATTTGCGGTCCAGGATTGGGTCCAGTAGAGGTTTCCCCCGTACCCGTAACCGGTGTGGGTTGTCTAGTTCCGCGCCCACGTCCCGACCACTTCATGTACCTTCCATAAGTTCTACTTGGTCTAGGCAAGAATACTAAACCAAAGTAATAACAAGGCATGTAAGTAACACTTAAACTTTCACAATAACACATATTTATACATTCCAAGCATGATCACAAACATATATATACAAGCCAAACAAGATCAAGCCACACAAATATATACAATCAGTCAAGTCAAGTACGGCCAAGGCACGTACGTACATAAACGATCCTCCCGAGGATAGGCCTATCAAAAGAGATTTACACGTAGCTAACCCTACATCCAAAACGGTTAGCTAAGGCTCTATCCCTATCCCTATGTACATACAAAACCACCAACTATCCAAAAGAGGCCTAATAGTCATGGCCTAGTCAGTTGCCGGGGTCTGGGATCCAGGCGACGGGGTAGACTCCTCCCCCGCCTCAACCCCAGCACACGAGGCCTCATCGCTAGACTCCTCAAGGCCATCATCACACAGATTAAGGATCGCCTCAGCGCGACCCCTGACTTTGCGAGCTCGCTTAATCTCGCGCTCGCGTGCAGTCCTCAGCTGATCGCAGAGGTCGTCAACTCGGTCCTCGACCTCAAGCACGTCATACTCTAACTCTTTGATACGTGCGGCTTGCTTCTCATTGGTTGCCTTAACCTGAGCCACCTCAGCTTCCAGCTTAGCAACCCCAGCTTCCAACTTAGCGTTATCCTTAGCAAGCTCCTCACGCTCCTTTGCTACCGCCAAAACTAGGGTATTCGGGTAGGCATAAGTATCACGGCACTCACACCGTCGGAGGCGGCTGGCCGGGCTCCAACGCACCACGGCCCCCTTCTGCCTGATTTGATACTTAATTGGCGGTAGCCCGCTACGAGGACGATCTCCTGCCGGGCGGTCACTCGAGTCACCACTCGCATCCATCCTATATCAAAGGAAGGAAATCACATGAATAAACTCAAAAGCATAAGCAACGAAACCCTCAAGTAAATCACTTCTATTTCACCCAGGCTAATTCAAACCTAGGCTCTGATACCACCTGTGACAGCCCCACCTTCCCCTAAGGCGAACCAAAGGGGTTAGCGGACTGCCTGCCCAGCTCTCGCCAGGACTAACGGATTAGTTTACGTCGATCTAATACGGTCCAGAACATACCCACACGCGCAATCAAGTCAAAATCACAAAATAAATAAAAATGAAAACGGGCCGATGATGAACAATGCCGGACACACCAGAATCCGGAGTTCAACCATACATCAATCCAACATATACATACATTGAAATTCAACATTTACAACCAAATTGGCATGCCAAAACTTGTCATCATGGTTATACAATGTTCGGTTTGCCAATCAAAAGATGAACCCAATACACCTTAGGGTTTCATGCGAAGAGCTACTCAAAATAGACATATACATGGCTCAATTTGGCAACCAACAAGTATGATCTTCCAAAAATGATCATTTTCCTGTAAGGAAAACAAATGGAACGGAGTGAGCTAAAGCTCAGTGAGTTACTACCACAATAGCAACTAAGGTCACATAAGCATAACCATTCAGTTCAAGTATGCAAATAAGAAGTAAATCAAATCAGTAAAAGGATACGGACGGCTCTCAAGAGCCCATTTCCTTGCTTATATTCTTGATCCAACCTCATTGACCCTCCGTCAATGTTAAAAGTACCAAACCGTAGACATCACTTTACTTCCATTCCTTCCACCCAACATACCCCAACCGGGCCCGCACTCCATTCAGTATCTTTTGGTAATACTCGAGTATACCGGAACCAAGAGTCTCATTACTACAAAGTTCCCCAGTACAGTCCCCGTGGCATGTCAATTTTCACGACCAATCCCTCGCCGGCTCGATCCAATTGACCACCTAACGGGGTTGAGCTCAGTGATATAGTAAGGCCGTTGGATATTCATCCAAACGACACCAAATCAGTTTTCCATGACAGTAATTCAATGTCTCATATAGCATGTGCAGTATTTCAGTAAAACAGTAAGCAGTCATGAATGAAATCACAAAGGGGTGAGGGCGGTCAAATACACCCTCACCTCAATCACTTCCAATAGCCAAATAAGCCTTCAAGGCATCAATTTCACATATAACAAAGCCACATTGTAACATTTAAGTGAGTAGTATACTCACCACTCAAGAAAGTGATATTTCATGCACCGTGATCAAAAATGCGTCGTGAACCACCGTCACGCCCTAGAACACGTAAACAAATGCAATGAGACTCGATAACGAGTCATATAGCAAAGCCAATCATAACCCCCAATAGGGTTTATATGCATAAATAAGCATCATTGGTAACCAGAAATTAAGAAATGGCTTTAGCTTAAGCCTTAACAAAGAAACGTATTTGACCTCAATATGCGGTAATGGCACCAAATTCACTACGGTTATCGGATGGGGGTGTAAGACCCACCGTTTCGAAGCTAAGAAACAGGGCTACAACAATGTAGAAGGTAACGCAGTCCAAATCCTAGCACAACTAGGTCAAATATGCAAAATACGAAACCAGAATTACCAAAACAGGTTTGCAAATCACATAATGCTGTAATGAGTCTAACTCAGTCTATACAAGTCCAAATGCATTGATTCCAAAGGAATATGGTAGCTAAGACATCCCTCTATCTTTCATCAGAAGACACCAACATCCAAATTCAAAGTAATTCCAGTCAAAATAGCCAAATACAAACGCAGTTCTGCCATCCTGATCAACCCAGAACAGCCACAGTAAAATCGACATATCTCCCTCTACACTAATCCAAATGACCTGAAATTTTACAGGCACCTCAAACACATCAATACCTACAACTTTCATGTTTTAAGAAAATTCCAATTCGGCCTCTAACCCTATGATCCAAAACCGGACAGAATAAGGGGTGATAAAACCCTAACTTTCCACAATTCAATCCAAACCCAAAATTGGTTGAAATTATCACTAATTCACACCTACTAGAGTCTTTCCCCCTCATTATCAACCATCATAGATGACCACAACATCACATTCATATTAAACCAGAAAATTCCTCAAAAATATAAAAACTTCACCAAATCACTTCAAATCAAGAAATAAATCACAAATATCATCACTTTAGCCACTACTAAGCATAACTTAAGCATCATTAGGTGTAGGAGTATGTTCAATCATCACTTACCTAGTATACAAGAGAAGAGGAGTTGTAGACCACCTTAGCTCTTCCAAAAACTTCACCAAACTCACCACTAACACCAAATGGAAAGGTTGTATGGAGTAGAAACTAGTTTAGGCAATTGGTTTGGATGATTTGAGCTAGTTGAAAGCTTGAAGTTTGAAGAAGTTTTCTTCCTTCTTGGCAAGAGAGAGGGCCGGCTATGGAGGAGGTAAGAAATGGTAATTTTTGTGCAATTTTTAAGATATTTAACCATTTTGGTCAAAAGTCAAAAACATGAATAGTAATTCATAAAGTATAACCAATAAGAGAGTGACACTTGTCACCTCTTAAATGCATTCTTATCTTTCGTTTTCCTCTCCCATCAATCAAATCCCACTCTCTACTTATCTCTTAACACCCGATAAATTTCACATAGTATCCGAAACTTAACCTTATTGGCCGAATTTTTCGAAACTTTTCGCACTAGTGGGTCCCACGTCCAATATATATTCTTAATTTTCTAAAAACTCTCCAATACTAGAAAAATTATCCAAAAACTATAATTATTCATAAAATCCACCAAAAAAATATTCCTAAGCCAGAAAATGCAGAAAACATGCAATTAAGGGGAAAAACCCTAGGAAAAATATTAGGAAAATATGGGTTCTCACACATATACTCTCAGGGCGTCCTTGGCAATTTGACAAAAGAGTCACTTTTGATGGTTTCTTGAACAAATACTCTTTTATGCATAATTGTAAAAAGATTACACTTGCACCTTTTACACCTCAACAAGTACATGAGGATCAAGTTAGTCTACAAAAAGAGTATGACTTGCATGCTACCACCAAGAAGGACAACGCCAAAGCTAAGAAATTAGTGTTGGCCGACCCTTCTTCAAGCAAGTTGGATCACTCTCATTCGGTCTTCGAGCCCACACAGGAGAGAAAACCTAGCATGATTGCCAAGGTGAAAGATGTGAGAAAGGCCTTGCATTCTAATCAGGTTTTATTTATTTTATTTGGCAAGGAATCCTTACTCACTAATGCTCTTGATGCTTCTTTGCCTAGTGTTATTACTAACCTCTTACAGGAGTATCAAGACGTCTTTCTTGAGGATATACCTAATGGTTTGCCTCCATTAAGGGGAATTGAACATCAAATTGATTTCATTCCTGGCTCTTCCCTTCCAAACAAGGCACCATATAGGACCAATCCTGAGGAAACCAAGGAGCAACAACGACAAGTGGAGGAGTTGCTTAGTAAGGGTTGGATTCAAGAGAGTCTAAGCCCTTGTGCTGTACCAGTTCTACTTGTTCCGAAGAAAGATGGAGGATGGAGAATGTACACTGATTGTAGGGCGATTAATGCCATAACGGTAAAGTACCACCATCCCATACCTCGTTTGGATGACATGCTTGATGAATTACATGGTGCTATCATTTTTACTAAGATTGATTTGAAAAGTGGTTACCATCAAATTCGCATGAAAGAAGGAGATAAATGGAAAACTGCATTTAAAACCAAACATGGACTTTTTGAGTGGTTGGTCATGCCTTTTGGGCTAACCAATGCACCAAGTACTTTTATGAGACTCATGAATCATGTTTTACGCTCTTTCATTGGTAAATTTGTGATCGTTTACTTTGATGACATTTTGATCTATAGTAAGACTCTAGATGAGCATGTTGTGCATTTACAAATGGTCCTCGATGCACTTCGCAAGGCAAGCCTCTACGCTAACCTTAAGAAGTGTACCTTTTGCACAAATCAATTGGTTTTCCTAGGATATGTTGTTAGTGAGCAGGGAATTCATGTTGATTGTCGCGCCCCATTTTTTGATAAAATAAAATTTGGTTTAAAAAATGTATTGGTGATTTAAAAGAAAAATGGGTCTAAATGGGACTTTTGAAAATGCGACGATTTGACCCAAGAAAAATAGTTCAAAAAGGGTTTTTTATATGAAAAATGGAGTCGCCACTTGGTATAGAGTTAGGGTGTACCAAGTCACCCAAAAAAAGTGAATTTTTTAAGGAAAAAAGTAAGAAAAACCCTTTTGAACGACTCTTAGTCCACGCAAACAAAGAAAAAGGTTCGGGAGTCACATTTGACGAAGGGGAAGGCAAGGATAAAATCCAAGGCACCCCTTCGACCTAGCCAAGGCTAGTTGCGTTGATTTAATCAAAGATTTTCTTGTTTTAACCAAAGAATTTATTACATTTGGATGCACTACATGAATGCAAACCCTAGACCTAGGGGTATTGGGGGAAATTTCCCTTCAAAGGTTGAATGGTGCCAATCACATTAATTGTGAAACCCAATAACGATCCTTTTGAAGAGGCCACGAATAATGCGAGTGGGATGCAAATGAATGGAATGCATGTATGCAATGTGAGGACATGAGTTTGAAAAAGTAATAAAAGACAATAATATGTAAGTGAAAATGTGCACGTGACTGGGCAAGGTGCGGTATGTGAAATGATAATATGAAGTGCATGTGTGCAAGTGATGATAAAAGTGTTCGTGTGCAAGTGAAGGGATAAAAGGTGTACGTGTGCAAGTGAAGGGATAAAAGGTGTACGTGTGCAAATGGAGGGATAAAAGGTGTACGTGTGCAAATGGGAGGAAAAAATGAAAGTGTAATGATAGAGTGGATGCATGAACCTAGGGAATTCATGCATAATGGGTACGGGGAGACCTAAATCGTGACTCAATTTGCCCTTTGATAGAGAGGATACAAGCGTGCTAAGGCTTAGAAAAAGCCACACTCGTCTATATCCCATATTTAAGGGGACACTCAAACAAAATGAACCCTATAGCTAGTATGGGATGCAAAACCTAAAATGAGAGGAAAAGGGGTTCGAGGATCATGCCAAATGATAAAACTAAGGAAAATGCGTGATATGTGGTGAACAAGCAAATGATGTACTAACGAGGGAAAATCCCTAAGGGTCTAGCGTTGGACTAGCCCATTCTATGAATTCCGACTAGCATTGGACTAGTGGAAACGATAAAAGAAGCCACAACTAGCGTTGGACTAGTGTGGTGACGTACATTCATCCATTCCATTCATCCACACTATAAAAAGCGAGTAGACATGCGAATCACTTATAAACACGTAGCACGTAACATTTAGCATGCTCGACTAGATGCAAGGACCTAATAAAGCGATTAAACACTTAACACGTAGGCATGCAACCAACTAATGAACCTATTACATTCACTAACTAAAACAAAAAGGGGAAGGGGAAAATGGACCAAATTGCTCGCCACAGCCCTATCTATTACAAGCCAAGAGGTGTACACATACCCCATTTAAAAGAATAATTTAATAAAAGCAAGAATGAATGAAATAATGGAACTAAAGAATGGTAATGAGAGCAAATTAGGCATGCGATTCACACTTAGCACATTGGATCACATAGGAGAGACAAAAGGGATAAAAGAGATTATACCGCCCCGTTGGTGATACTAAGGAAGTAAACAAACTCAACTTGGCTAGAGTCACCCAAGAAAAGACTAATTTAGGCTAAAATCATCAGAAAACAAAAGATTAATGCACCAATTTAGTGATAAGATATAAACTAAACAATTTGAACCCACCAAAACATCAAACTTTCCCTCAATTGCAACTTAATGAAGTCAAAACTACTTAAAGACCAAGGCAAAGGCATGATCATCCGATCCCCAAGCATAACATCTACTAAAGACCCAAAACAAGCATTACTCAAACATTCAAGTCCAAGTAAATCGTTTAAGCACTTCAAAGATTTCCAAAAATAAAGAAAAAGCCAAACAATGGTTGAAGTTGCAATGATTTTAGGACTTAATTACAAGATACTAAAACATGCTTGGGCTTTTGTGGCACAAAGAGAAACTTAGAAGGTTCAAATTGATTAAATGTTCCAATTACTTGGGCCTTAGTAGAACAAAAAGGGACTTGGGGGGTTAAAAGGCAATTTCTGAAATATTTGCATGCATGCAATCAGCAAATTTCGGCCAAAACAACATAAGCCTCTTTCAGCCATTTCTGCTATGTAAGCTTCCGCAACTCCAAGCCAAATTCGGTAAACCAGAATTCATGCATCATTTTGATTTCTCTCCGATCAAACATAGCTATGACTCAACAATAATAGGATTTTGGGAATACTTTCATGCAAGCTTCATATAACAAAAGAAGGCAAAAAGCTCTTGTAACAAAACAAACCCAAACTGCTGCATTTTTGGTTTCCAAGCTTGCGACAATTTCTAGCAACAATTACATCCATTTCATCATACAAACTATCTCATCAAACCAGAGATTATTGACCCAACTCAAAACATGACTTTTTGTTTGCAAGATTAAGATAGCCAATCTGGTTTTGATCAACAAATGAAAGAATGAGAAGAAGCTGCAGCAAGATTTAATTCCAAAAGATAACTCTAAAGCCACACAAGACTGCTGCATTTTACTTTCCCAAAAACCAGAATCCGACTCCAAACGTACACTTTAGCCTAACATTCAACTTCGAACTGAACAAACAAACCATGACTTTGACAATCAAACAAACCAGGAAAACATAGCAGAAATTAGTGCGAAAAATCTGAACAAACATTAGCGTGACAGTGACATAGCAAACTGGAACTCATTTTACACACTTCAAACTCTAAGTACACAAACTTAACATCAAACTTTCCCCCCATTTCCTGGACAAATGAACATGAAGACAATGCAGCAAAGGAACGAGAAGAGACAGCTCACGGCTAGATAAAAAAATGCAGCAAGGAAACAACAGATGCAACTCACGGCTAAAATAAAAAATGCAGCAAAGGAGTTACATATGCAACTCACGGCTAAATGGAAAATGCAGCAAAGGAGTTAGAGATGATAGCTCACGGCTGAATGAAAGATGCAGCAAGGTTCTTCTGCAACTTTTCATCTATAAACTACAACAACGGTAACCACATCCCACATCAAAACATCATTTGATCTTGCATTAAAAGGGCAAAAATGGATCCTTTTCATGTAACAAAAAAACATTAAACCAACAATGCAGCGAACTAATACAAGATTCAAAGCCAAACGCAAAGACATGCATCCCAACAAATCCATCGTATTTTTGCAACTTTAGAAATTTATTCAACGCAAGAAAAAATAGCAATGAACTTCAATGAAACCCCCAGATCCATCAGCTAACTCCATAGGAATCCCAATCTAACAAGAAATCATACAATGACACAATATCAAAGATTCAACAATCCCCTTTTCCCCACCAGATTCGCAAAGCAAAACAGATATAGGGGGGGAAAAAAAAAACCAACAAGAAAAACTGCAACAAGAGTTTTGGCTCTTCTGAGGCAGATTGAACACCATATACATAAAAAAAAAAAAGGAGAAAGAAACTACCTTTTTGCAGCTTTACCAAGTAGAGAGAAACGCGAAACCAGGAACGACTCCACAATGCGAGAAATTGCCGAAGTGGAAACCCAGTTCTTGCCGCAAATATCTGCTCAAGGACTGATGCACTCGCACTTTCGAGCCCGGATTTGATGAGCTTATGGGTGTTTGATCTAGAAATTCCCAGCACAAGAACTCTTCACCCTGGCTCCCCAGATTTTTCCGTTGTTTTCTGGTTTCTGGTTCCTTCCCTGCTCACAGCCCGTAGCTCTTAGCTTCTCTCAGTTTTTTTCCTTTTCTCCTGATTCATTTCCCTAGCTTTCTCTAGCTCTCCTTCGTTGCTGTTTTTTTTCCTCTCACCAGAACCCCCTTTTTCTTTCCAGCCGTAAACCTGCTCTCCCCCCTGCGCTGTTTTCCTTTTTGCCGTTGCTCCCCTAGATTTTTCCCACTTCCCTCGGATGTCTTTCGCCTCTCTCGGCTTCCTCCTCTCTTTCTAGCTTTCAGCCGTTCCTATCCTCTCTTCTCCCTTAACTCTCTTTTGCCGTGGCTCTTTGTTTGCGGCTCTCTCTTCCCTTTTTTTGCCGTTCCCCCGATCTGTTTTTTCTCCAGCCCACCGACTCTCTCTCTGTTAGCTCAAAAACCTAGCCCCCCTCCTTTTAGATTCATCCCCCCTCCAGGTGTCCTAGACACCTGGCCTCTTCAGCTGAAAATTCCCCCCAGGACCTCCCGCAACTTCCATTTGCAAGCTGCGGCAAAAACGCAGCTTCTGGCTTTTTTTTTTTTTTTTAAAAAAAATAATCTAACAAAAATGATAATAATAATAATAATAATAATAATAATAAAATTAAGAAGAAAAAACAACAAATTAATTAACATTGGCTAAAAAACTAAACTAAAATGATAAACAACAAAAATTGCAATTTTCCATTTTTCATTTTCCTCATTTTTTCACTTTTTTCACTTTTCATTTTCATTCTCATTTTTTCATTTTTTCCAAGAAAACATTGAATTTAAATTAAAACATATTTTTTTTTTTGAATGCTTTTCTTTTCATTTCGAGAAATTCTATGCTAAAACTTAAAAATAATAAAACTATAAACTAAAAACTAAAAATCGAATAAAACTAACACGACAAAATAAAAAACTAAAAATAAATAGTAAATGAAATTACACCAAAAATTTGGTGTCTACAGTTTGCCCCTCTTTGTCTGAGTTTTGAAAAAATTTGAGACAAAAAAGTAGACACCAAATACTTACCTGTGTTATTGGGCTGCAAAAGATTCCAACGAACAGGAATTATAACACGGGACTGACCCGAACATGAAAAATAAAATGGGACTGACCTGAACCAGAATTGAAAACGGGACTGACCCGAACAGAATTTAAAACGGGACTGACCCGAACAGAATTTAAACGGGACTGACCCGAACGTGAATTTAAACGGGACTGACCCGAACAGAATTTAAACGGGACTGACCCGAACACGGGACTGACCCGAACAGAATTTAAACGGGACTGACCCGAACAGGAATTTAAACGGGACTGACCCGAACAGAAATTTAAAACGGGACTGACCCGAATAGAATTTTAAAACGGGACTGACCCGAACAGAAATTTAAAACGGGACTGACCCGAACAGAATTTAAACGGATGAATTGAAGTGAAATGGAGTGTTGGTGGGATTGACCCATGTTAATTGATGATACAAGTGAAAGAAGTGAAATGAAGTGTTAACGGGACTGACTCATGTTTGTTAATAATGCAAATGAAAAGCTCGCTAGTGGGACTGACCCACGGTTAATGGCGAATGAAAAGAAATGCTCACTAGTGGGACTAACCCACGGTTAGTGGAGAAGAAAATGCTCACGGACGGGACAAACCCAGCTCCAACAGCAATGAGAATGAGATGCTTACTGACGGGACAAACCCAGTTCCCGTAGCAATAAAATGATTTTGATAATCGGACAGTGGGATAAAACCCGAGCCTGCCTAGGTCGGAGGGATAAAACCCATACCCAACGAAAATAAAAGCGCAACGAAAATAAAAGCGGTCAGTGGGATAAAACCCGAGCCTGCCGAGGTCGGAGGGATAAAACCCGTGCCAAACGAAAATAAAAGCGGTCAGTGGGATAAAACCCGAGCCTGCCGAGGTCGGAGGGATAAAACCCGTGCCAAACGAAAATAAAAGCGGTCAGTGGGATAAAACCCGAGCCTGCCGAGGTCGGAGGGATAAAACCCGTGCCAAACGAAAATAAAAGCGGGCCTGCCGAGGTCGGAGGGATAAAACCCGTGCCAAATGAAAATAAAAGCGGTCAGTGGGATAAAACCCGAGCCTGCCGAGGTCGGAGGGATAAAACCCGTGCCAAACGAAAATAAAAGCGGTCAGTGGGATAAAACCCGAGCCTGCCGAGGTCGGACTTGATTTGATTTTTCGACTTTTCTGATGATGATTTTTGATGTTTGATTTGATTTGATTTGATTTTTTGATTTTTGATTTTTGATTGATTTTGTTTTTTTCTCTTCTTTTTTTTTCTTTTTTTCTCAAAAATAAATTTGCCCCAGTTGGATGAACTTTTTTTTTTTTGCAATTTGAGTCCATAGTTGATTCGATATCGCCATGTCGCTGCACCTTTTGATCAAATCTGATTGCAACTTTTTCAAATCTGCCCTTGTTCACCTGGGGACTCTTCCCGACACCAATTCCAGTGCGATGTGTGATTACTTTCATCTGTGCATGCAATTTTTCCTGTGAAAGAGAAAAAACAAAGAAATTGCCACCACCATTTGATCCGTTTTCCTTCGAGAATCGTGTAAACATGAGTCTTTCAACGCCTTTATTAACTTTTGATGCGACAGCCGATTGAGTTGGATTTCTCACCCTGAGGCTTTTCCGATTTTCAAACTGACCAGGTATGTGCTTTGCTATATTGTGAAGTCTGTGTAGCTGGCTTGGCTGAATTTCAACTGTTCCCAAAAGATGACTGAATCCAAGCATGCTTTTTGCAATAAACCACGGGGATTGTCATTCACCACAATTCAATGATAAAAAATGAGGCATGCAAGAAAATTCACATGTCATGTAAAAATGAATATGCACAAGAATGCACACCTAACAGTTGTGCTTAAATTCTACAAAAATGCCATGAATGCAAGTAATTTGGAAAAAATGAGTTTCCTAAGAATGTATTTGCAAAAGAATGTTTTACAAAATGACACGGCTTTAGCCAACGGATGTCATATTTGAATCTCTGAATATCCTTGTTCTGGAATTCAATATTGCTAGAGGTATGACAAAAATGAGAAGAAATCTAAATGGACCAAACCACCAGTTGTTCCTCTTTGTGCTTGCTCATTGCAGAAACCTACCTTGGCGCCCATTCGGGTTTTCACCAAGGTTGCCCCCCACCCTTTTTGTTGGTTTTTTTTCTTTTTTTTTTTTTTCTTCTCTTTCTTCTTTTTCTTTTTTTCTTCTTCTCTTTTTCTTCTCTCTTGAGGTGCCCTTGTGGGTTTTCACCTAAGGAACAATGGAAAAACTCAACCATAATCGACTCAGGAGTATGAACTGAAGATTGCTGGCATCAGTAAAATGCGCTTCCCTTGTAAGATTAGGCGAAGGCATTATGGACATCACTTGCCAGTTGATTAGCAAAATCCCTAATAGAAATGCAGCAAGTGACGAAAGCCAGGACTTTTGGGCTTTTGTAATGAGGTCAGGTGGGGTGTTTTTCAAGAAAAGTTGAGGCTTGAAAGCAATTTGATGAAATGTGTGAAATAACCTGAAATTGCATCATTTTGAAATTATCTCCAATTTTTGAACGAAACCGAGGAAAATTTGCCCCAGTTTGATTGGATTTTTCTTTCTTCGTATTTTTCATTGCATTTTCTTCTCTTTTGCATTTTTCTTCAAAAACTAAATTTGCCCCAGTGTGGGGGTTCTTTCTTCCTTTTCATCTCTCTTTCAAAACAAATTTGCCCCAGTATGAGGTTCTTTCTTTTCCTCAGATCTCTTTCAAAGATAAATTTGCCCCAGTGTGGGGTTTTTCTTTTCTTTCTGATCATTTTTCAAAATGAATTTGCCCCAGTGTGGGGTTTGCAATTCTCAGGGGTTGCCAAACGAAAATTATTGTTCTGATAGCTCAAAAGGGACGACTAGGGATGAAATGTTTTGATTGGAAAGGAAGATGGCCTGACTTTTGCCTCGTCTCTTGCATGATTTCCTAAAAGAAACTTTGCATAATCAAATAAAGAACATCTTACACATGTCCGAGTTGATAGGTTGAGGGAATGTCTGTCCTTCCATCTCTCCTTTGAACACCCAATAAGTTTTGTCAATTTGAAGCAAATTTGCCTTCGACTTCGTCTTTCATCGCTTTAGCGCTTTGTTTCTTTTCCAGAAGATCGGTGGCGGATCCTTTTGTTATGAACACAGGTCATGCGTTTTGACAACGTTGGTCATGACACATAGCATTCAACTGCTTTTCAGTAATCAGAATCAATCGTTAATGACACTGCTTTAACCAATCAGCTTACAACCTGGCAGGAAAGGGATTTTCTCAATGAAGGAATTTCTCAATGAAGGCTTTTTCCTTTTTATGAAGGCTTTCTCCATGAAGGGGTCTCTCAAAGAAGAGATTTCTCAATGAATGGATTTTTTAATGGAGGGGTTTTCAATGGTTTTCTCAATGAAGGCTTTCCCAAGGAAGGGATTTTCAACGAAAGGATTTTTAATGAAGGGATTTTCAATGAAGGGCTACATCAGATTCCAGAACAGTGATATCAAAGGATCAAATAATTTCATCTTTGGCCATCTCAAAGAATTAACAAAAATTCAGGAAAATAATCAAATAAACAAATAAATCAAATTGTGCATTTCATGAGACTTCAAATCAAAGCAGAAACAAGACAAAACTCAATTGCAAAAGATGCTTTCGTTAAGCTATTCACATATGCAAGAAAAAGTTTTCGTGAATTTTAGTAAATGACAAACCCTTAGATTCATCGAAATTCCCTTTGAGATGGAGGATAATCAGCCATCCAAATTGTGCGGAGCTCCTTCAAGATTTTCAAATTTCGTCATTGGAGGTGGATGCTTCAAAGGTGTCACTGTGTTTGGGAAAGGGGTTTGTACTTATGTTCGGTCCTTGTTCTGCACTTCTTCTAATCAATATTTCCCCGGCCTCGATCATTTCTTGGACTTTCTGTCTAAGTGCTCTACAATCAGTAGTTGGGTGGCCAGGTGCTCCCGAATGATAGGCACAAAAAGATTGAGGATTATAGTCAGGAGGAAATCCTTTAGCATAGGCTTTAGGAGGTATTGTACCAATTTTCCCTGCGGCCTTGAGCTGCTCATATAGTTGATCCAAGGGCCGGCCTAAATTGGTAAAAGTTCTATATCGAGCCGGGTCTTGGGTGCCAGCGGTTTGTTGATAGTTGTGATTATGGTTGACGGGTAATGTGGGTCTTGGATGATAAGGAGAGTGAGGTCTAGTTTGAAAACTATGTGGAGAAATATGAAATGGTGTTGTAGGTGTGTTTGGGTAATTTGGTCGAGATCGAGGATGAGGGGTATTAATGTGATAAACAGGCTGAGGGTTTGAATAGTAAGGGTAAGGGTTGGAGTAGGTAGGGTATTGTCGAGGTCTAGGAATTGGAACAGGGTTTCGATTCCAGATAAAAGCAGTTTCCCCCTCTTTCTTTTGGAATTGTTGCTTCCTCCCATTACTACCTTGGCTTTGCAAAGCATCCAACTGTGATTTGAGGGCAGACACATTAACAATCTTTCCAGCTTTCACGAAATCATCAAATTCCTCAAGCTTGTTAACAATTGTGGCAAATGAGCATCCAGTCATGCGGAAAATTTCTTCAAAGTACGGCGGATCATGTGCCTTAATGAAAACGCGTATGATTTCGTCCTCAGTCATTGGTGGCTCGACTTTTGCAGCTATTTTCCTCCACCTTTTGGCATATGTCTTGTGGTCCTCAGAGGGTTTTCTTTTTGTCCCTTCCAACGTGGTTCGTGTTGGAGCCAGCTCGCAATTATACTCGTACTGCTTTACAAAAGCGTTGGACAAGTCAAGCCAGGTCTTTGCCTCTTCGGGTTTCAACTTGGAATACCAGTCGAGTGCATCCCCCTCCACACTTTCTGGGAATAGCCTCAAAGGCAGATTTTCATCATCTGTTGGCCTACTCAACTTATTGGCGAACAATCGGAGGTGTGTCTTGGGATTGCCCGTTCCATCATACTTGTTGAATTTTGGAGTTTTGAACCCCTCAGGCAATTGCACATTCGGGAAAAGGCAAAGTTCATCATAGTCCAGCACTCCTTGTTTGTTCAAACCCTGACTCCTCCTCATAAACTCATCAAAACGGTCAAGGCGTTTGAGCAGCTTTATATCAACAGGAGCGGAAGATTCCCCCATTTCTGGCTTGGTTTGAACGATATGGTCAGGTAGGAATGGCTCAGCAGCAGTGTGATAGAAAGTATGTAGCTCTGGTGGTATGTTTGAAGTAAGTTGGGGTTGTGGACCTTGCATGTAAGCGGGGAAAAATGAAGGATCAGGAGGGTAAGTGTATGGCAAATGTATGGTGGGGTACGTGAAAGTTCCTTCGGTTGGAATAGGGAAAGATGGAGCAACAGTGGCTTGAGTCGGAGGGATGACAAATGGTTCAGATTTCGATTGTTTGATGGGCGCCAGTTCGGGCTGCACTCCGCTACTAACGAGCTCGTCGATTAACTTCTTTTGCGCTGCCATTTCAGATGCTATTTCATCAAACTTAGTAAGCATCTCAGTCAACTGAACCCCCAAATTTGCAGTCTCGGGTTGAGCGGTAGTAGTAGACCTATCTGCTTGTTCCGGTTGTGAACTCATGTTTACACGACTCCTCTGAGCTTGACTACGGGATCGTGTTATGATGGGGCTTCGACGAGAAGCTATGTTTAAATATTACCTGAGAATTTTTGAAATGATTGCCTTTAGATTTAACCCTTGCTTAGTTATTACAATAAAAATAAAGAAAAGAAAGAGAAAAAGGCAAGAGTTAGTAGATATCCAAGAAATTCGGATGCATGTCCTATGGGGGAACCCTTTTTGTGCCAAGGGTAGGCCTAGCATGAAAATGCAATCCGCTAGAGTAGGCACTATACAATACCTGATGGATCTGATCAATTCCTTGAGTGAAAAACAATTTTGAAAAATTCGATCAATTGGAATGGCAAGAGTCATTTGTTAAAAATGAGGTCAACGTTCGAAAGGATTGATCACTTTTGATCGATACAAGATTTTGCAAAAACGCACGTGTTTGACCTTGACGAACTTCCTATCGAAGAGATTGGAATTTGCTGACAAATTTTCTCAATGAAGCGCGGATCAAAATTCCAACTGATCAAATAGCTGGATGCAATGGATGTTTTTCTCAAAATTGATTAGGTTTCTCAATTCGAAATCCGACATTGAAACCCTAATTGGTCAAATGAAATTGACAATTTATTAAAAATCGACCGGATTACCCTAAAAAGGGAAACGGATCAAATGAATTGAGTGAAATTTAAAACTTACTCAAAATTGACCGAATCATCCTAAAAAAGGAACTTGATCGGATGAACTGAAAGAAATTGAGAATTTTATTCAAAATTGACCGGATCGTCCTAAAAAAAAAAACTTGG
Source organism: Coffea arabica (assembly GCF_036785885.1). Classification (NCBI taxonomy): domain Eukaryota; kingdom Viridiplantae; phylum Streptophyta; class Magnoliopsida; order Gentianales; family Rubiaceae; genus Coffea; species Coffea arabica. The sequence continues at coordinate 42,766,362 of NC_092320.1, read as the reverse complement.
TCAAATGAATTGAATGAAATTGAGAATTTATTCAAAATTGACCAGATCGCCCTAAAAGGGTAAATTGATCAAATGAATGAAATTGAATTAGTGATTTATTCAAAAATTGGCCGAATGACCCTAAAAAGGGTAAATTGGTCAAATGAATTGAAGATTTATTCAAAATCGACCAGGTGACCCTAAAAAGGGTAAATTGGTCAAATGACCCTAAAAAGGGTAAATTGGTCAAATGAATTGATGATTTATTCAAAAATTGATCGAATGACCCTAAAAAGGGTAAATTAGTCAAATGAATGGTTTATTCAAAATTGATTATGAATTGACAAAAATGGATCGATTGAATCGTCCGGCCATTGGTGGCTTCAAAAAAAATAGTCTATGAGCCTTCTAAAATCACGATTTGGCCTCAATTTATTTATCGTCTCAATAGGAGGAATCATTTGTGAATTTCTTCAAATTAATGTCCTTCACGCAAGGGATTTTTACCAACTTTGATAAAATGGCCAAAAAGTGATTATTAGACGTTCATATTCCAAAAATCACTCTATGAAAATGATTGGATCCTACCTTACCTTGTGCACTACCCCTTTGGATGGTACAAAATGTAAACGTGCAAGTCTCGTTGGATTAAGTATCCGAGACACAAGGTGGCTTATCCCCTAACACGGGATCCCCTAAATGGCATTCCCTTTCTAGGGTTTAATGCATGATGCCAATTATTAAAGCAGGAAAAAATGCAATTTGAAATGAAACGTGACCTAAGGAACCCTTTATCTGCCAGGGTAAGCCTAAAATGACATGGCATTATTAATTTATGAATGAAATATACCGAAATTTCTAAACGTGCAATAACCTATCTATAAGGGTAGGTCCTAAAAGAGGATCGTGCCAGACCTCTTATTTCCAAACGTTTGTGAATGCAAAAGACAAGAGACAAGGAAAGTTAGTTCAACACATAATCACATAACACGTTAGACAATTTAGATAAGAGCAACAAAGATATACAAGGAAAGGGGGTGGGATCCCTCCCCTCGTGAATGGTGTTTCCTAATTTAGGGTAAGGTCGACTCTACCCTAGGCAATTCTAATATGGATGCATGAGGTTGGGGTTCGCTAATGCATCTAGACTCAATAAGTTCAGGTCCCCGAGCCTTCAGACTTAGAAACCAAGGGTCATCAATCCCAAGGTTCTTTGTCGGTGGCTCGAGCGATTCCCCAAACACCGCTACGCACACATCGTGTCACGGCTACGTGTTTGAGTGAATCTATCAAAAATCCTCAACTTTCGACTAAAAGCTAAAGGCTATCAACCCAAAGTTTAAAGCGGAAGATTGAGTGACCCATCGGATCGTGCTACACACACATCGTGTCGTGATCACACGTCCAAGTGGGTCACCTAATCCTAATAGGGTGGAGTGGCATGACAAGCCACTAAAAGAAAAATAAAAGAGGGACAAATAATAAAGCGTATGCACGTATGCTAGTGCTCGTTTGGAGGGGAGGGATCGAGAACCAACGCGAGGCTCTAAGGTGATGTTCCTCACCCAAATGCAATGCAAGCGCGAGATAAGCAAGTAAACATACATCCAATCAACCAATCATACATTTGCGAGCGAGGGAGTAGTTAGACACGCGTGAAATGCAAAATCCTAAAAAAGGAAAAAATGCAACCCTAAAACACCCAAATGTGATATATGAAAAGGTTAAAAGAAGAAAAAGGTTGATTAAATCAAATTTGCTCGGACTCTCGAAAGTCCCCAGTGGAGTCGCCAACTGTCGCGCCCCATTTTTTGATAAAATAAAATTTGGTTTAAAAAATGTATTGGTGATTTAAAAGAAAAATGGGTCTAAATGGGACTTTTGAAAATGCGACGATTTGACCCAAGAAAAATAGTTCAAAAAGGGTTTTTTATATGAAAAATGGAGTCGCCACTTGGTATAGAGTTAGGGTGTACCAAGTCACCCAAAAAAAGTGAATTTTTTAAGGAAAAAAGTAAGAAAAACCCTTTTGAACGACTCTTAGTCCACGCAAACAAAGAAAAAGGTTCGGGAGTCACATTTGACGAAGGGGAAGGCAAGGATAAAATCCAAGGCACCCCTTCGACCTAGCCAAGGCTAGTTGCGTTGATTTAATCAAAGATTTTCTTGTTTTAACCAAAGAATTTATTACATTTGGATGCACTACATGAATGCAAACCCTAGACCTAGGGGTATTGGGGGAAATTTCCCTTCAAAGGTTGAATGGTGCCAATCACATTAATTGTGAAACCCAATAACGATCCTTTTGAAGAGGCCACGAATAATGCGAGTGGGATGCAAATGAATGGAATGCATGTATGCAATGTGAGGACATGAGTTTGAAAAAGTAATAAAAGACAATAATATGTAAGTGAAAATGTGCACGTGAGTGGGCAAGGTGCGGTATGTGAAATGATAATATGAAGTGCATGTGTGCAAGTGATGATAAAAGTGTTCGTGTGCAAGTGAAGGGATAAAAGGTGTACGTGTGCAAATGGAGGGATAAAAGGTGTACGTGTGCAAATGGGAGGAAAAAATGAAAGTGTAATGATAGAGTGGATGCATGAACCTAGGGAATTCATGCATAATGGGTACGGGGAGACCTAAATCGTGACTCAATTTGCCCTTTGATAGAGAGGATACAAGCGTGCTAAGGCTTAGAAAAAGCCACACTCGTCTATATCCCATATTTAAGGGGACACTCAAACAAAATGAACCCTATAGCTAGTATGGGATGCAAAACCTAAAATGAGAGGAAAAGGGGTTCGAGGATCATGCCAAATGATAAAACTAAGGAAAATGCGTGATATGTGGTGAACAAGCAAATGATGTACTAACGAGGGAAAATCCCTAAGGGTCTAGCGTTGGACTAGCCCATTCTATGAATTCCGACTAGCATTGGACTAGTGGAAACGATAAAAGAAGCCACAACTAGCGTTGGACTAGTGTGGTGACGTACATTCATCCATTCCATTCATCCACACTATAAAAAGCGAGTAGACATGCGAATCACTTATAAACACGTAGCACGTAACATTTAGCATGCTCGACTAGATGCAAGGACCTAATAAAGCGATTAAACACTTAACACGTAGGCATGCAACCAACTAATGAACCTATTACATTCACTAACTAAAACAAAAAGGGGAAGGGGAAAATGGACCAAATTGCTCGCCACAGCCCTATCTATTACAAGCCAAGAGGTGTACACATACCCCATTTAAAAGAATAATTTAATAAAAGCAAGAATGAATGAAATAATGGAACTAAAGAATGGTAATGAGAGCAAATTAGGCATGCGATTCACACTTAGCACATTGGATCACATAGGAGAGACAAAAGGGATAAAAGAGATTATACCGCCCCGTTGGTGATACTAAGGAAGTAAACAAACTCAACTTGGCTAGAGTCACCCAAGAAAAGACTAATTTAGGCTAAAATCATCAGAAAACAAAAGATTAATGCACCAATTTAGTGATAAGATATAAACTAAACAATTTGAACCCACCAAAACATCAAACTTTCCCTCAATTGCAACTTAATGAAGTCAAAACTACTTAAAGACCAAGGCAAAGGCATGATCATCCGATCCCCAAGCATAACATCTACTAAAGACCCAAAACAAGCATTACTCAAACATTCAAGTCCAAGTAAATCGTTTAAGCACTTCAAAGATTTCCAAAAATAAAGAAAAAGCCAAACAATGGTTGAAGTTGCAATGATTTTAGGACTTAATTACAAGATACTAAAACATGCTTGGGCTTTTGTGGCACAAAGAGAAACTTAGAAGGTTCAAATTGATTAAATGTTCCAATTACTTGGGCCTTAGTAGAACAAAAAGGGACTTGGGGGGTTAAAAGGCAATTTCTGAAATATTTGCATGCATGCAATCAGCAAATTTCGGCCAAAACAACATAAGCCTCTTTCAGCCATTTCTGCTATGTAAGCTTCCGCAACTCCAAGCCAAATTCGGTAAACCAGAATTCATGCATCATTTTGATTTCTCTCCGATCAAACATAGCTACGACTCAACAATAATAGGATTTTGGGAATACTTTCATGCAAGCTTCATATAACAAAAGAAGGCAAAAAGCTCTTGTAACAAAACAAACCCAAACTGCTGCATTTTTGGTTTCCAAGCTTGCGACAATTTCTAGCAACAATTACATCCATTTCATCATACAAACTATCTCATCAAACCAGAGATTATTGACCCAACTCAAAACATGACTTTTTGTTTGCAAGATTAAGATAGCCAATCTGGTTTTGATCAACAAATGAAAGAATGAGAAGAAGCTGCAGCAAGATTTAATTCCAAAAGATAACTCTAAAGCCACACAAGACTGCCGCATTTTACTTTCCCAAAAACCAGAATCCGACTCCAAACGTACACTTTAGCCTAACATTCAACTTCGAACTGAACAAACAAACCATGACTTTGACAATCAAACAAACCAGGAAAACATAGCAGAAATTAGTGCGAAAAATCTGAACAAACATTAGCGTGACAGTGACATAGCAAACTGGAACTCATTTTACACACTTCAAACTCTAAGTACACAAACTTAACATCAAACTTTCCCCCCATTTCCTGGACAAATGAACATGAAGACAATGCAGCAAAGGAACGAGAAGAGACAGCTCACGGCTAGATAAAAAAATGCAGCAAGGAAACAACAGATGCAACTCACGGCTAAAATAAAAAATGCAGCAAAGGAGTTACATATGCAACTCACGGCTAAATGGAAAATGCAGCAAAGGAGTTAGAGATGATAGCTCACGGCTGAATGAAAGATGCAGCAAGGTTCTTCTGCAACTTTTCATCTATAAACTACAACAACGGTAACCACATCCCACATCAAAACATCATTTGATCTTGCATTAAAAGGGCAAAAATGGATCCTTTTCATGTAACAAAAAAACATTAAACCAACAATGCAGCGAAATAATACAAGATTCAAAGCCAAACGCAAAGACATGCATCCCAACAAATCCATCGTATTTTTGCAACTTTAGAAATTTATTCAACGCAAGAAAAAATAGCAATGAACTTCAATGAAACCCCCAGATCCATCAGCTAACTCCATAGGAATCCCAATCTAACAAGAAATCATACAATGACACAATATCAAAGATTCAACAATCCCCTTTTCCCCACCAGATTCGCAAAGCAAAACAGATATAGGGGGGAAAAAAAAACCAACAAGAAAAACTGCAACAAGAGTTTTGGCTCTTCTGAGGCAGATTGAACACCATATACATAAAAAAAAAAGGAGAAAGAAACTACCTTTTTGCAGCTTTACCAAGTAGAGAGAAACGCGAAACCAGGAACGACTCCACAATGCGAGAAATTGCCGAAGTGGAAACCCAGTTCTTGCCGCAAATATCTGCTCAAGGACTGATGCACTCGCACTTTCGAGCCCGGATTTGATGAGCTTATGGGTGTTTGATCTAGAAATTCCCAGCACAAGAACTCTTCACCCTGGCTCCCCAGATTTTCCGTTGTTTTCTGGTTTCTGGTTCCTTCCCTGCTCACAGCCCGTAGCTCTTAGCTTCTCTCAGTTTTTTTCTTTTTTCCCTGATTCATTTCCCTAGCTTTCTCTAGCTCTCCTTCGTTGCTGTTTTTTTTCCTCTCACCAGAACCCCCTTTTTCTTTCCAGCCGTAAACCTGCTCTCCCCCCTGCGCTGTTTTCCTTTTTGCCGTTGCTCCCCTAGATTTTTCCCACTTCCCTCGGATGTCTTTCGCCTCTCTCGGCTTCCTCCTCTCTTTCTAGCTTTCAGCCGTTCCTATCCTCTCTTCTCCCTTAACTCTCTTTTGCCGTGGCTCTTTGTTTGCGGCTCTCTCTTCCCTTTTTTTGCCGTTCCCCCGATCTGTTTTTTCTCCAGCCCACCGACTCTCTCTCTGTTAGCTCAAAAACCTAGCCCCCCTCCTTCTAGATTCATCCCCCCTCCAGGTGTCCTAGACACCTGGCCTCTTCAGCTGAAAATTCCCCCCAGGACCTCCCGCAACTTCCATTTGCAAGCTGCGGCAAAAACGCAGCTTCTGGCTTTTTTTTTTTTTTTTTAAATAATCTAACAAAAATGATAATAATAATAATAATAATAATAATAATAATAAAATTAAGAAGAAAAAACAACAAATTAATTAACATTGGCTAAAAAACTAAACTAAAATGATAAACAACAAAAATTGCAATTTTCCATTTTTCATTTTCCTCATTTTTTCACTTTTTTCACTTTTCATTTTCATTCTCATTTTTTCATTTTTTCCAAGAAAACATTGAATTTAAATTAAAACATATTTTTTTTTGAATGCTTTTCTTTTCATTTCGAGAAATTCTATGCTAAAACTTAAAAATAATAAAACTATAAACTAAAAACTAAAAATCGAATAAAACTAACACGACAAAATAAAAAACTAAAAATAAATAGTAAATGAAATTACACCAAAAATTTGGTGTCTACATTGATCAAGAAAAGGTGAAGGCTATTAGTGAATGGCCAACCCCTACCAATGTAAGTGAGGTGAGAAGTTTCCATGGCTTGGCAAGCTTCTATAGGCGTTTTGTCAAGGATTTTAGCACCATTGCTGCCCCACTTACGTCAATTGTCAAGAAAGATGTGCAATTTCATTGGGGAGAGGAACAAGCTAAGTCTTTCCAATTACTTAAACACAAGCTCACACATGCACCTATTCTTAGTTTACCTAATTTTGACAAAGCTTTTGAAGTGGAGTGTGATGCTTCTGGTATAGGTATTGGAGCTGTTTTACTCCAAGAGGGTTGCCCGGTTGCCTACTTTAGCGAGAAGTTGAATGGAGCTGCTCTAAACTACTCAACCTATGATAAGGAACTCATGGCCTTAGTGCGACCTCTACAAACATGGCAACATTACCTTCGCCCTCGTGAGTTTGTCTTGCACACCGATCATGAGTCGCTCAAGCATATCAAGTCCCAAGACAAGTTGAGTAAGCGACATGCGAGATGGATTACCTTCATTGACAGTTTTACCTTTGTGATCAAATACAAGACAGGTAAGACGAATGTTGTGGCTGATGCACTCTCACGAAGGTATACACTTATCACTACATTAGATGCTAAGTTGCTTGGTTTTGAATTTCTTAAAGATCTTTATGCCACTGACTCAGATTTTGGTGAGATTTTTGTCTCCTTGCCACGACACTCTCGTGAGCACTATTTCATCTCTCAGGGGGGTTCTTATACTACAAGGACAAGCTTTGCATTCCCAAGAGCTCCATGCGCACACTCGTGGTGAGAGAAGCTCGTGGAGGAGGACTAATGGGACATTTTGGCATTGCCAAGACCTTAATGATTCTCCAAGAGCATTTCTTCTGGCCACGCATGAGGAGTGACGTAGAACGACACATTGAAAGGTGTGTGACTTGTCACCAAGCAAAATCAAAGGTACACCCTTATGGCCTCTATACACCTTTACCAATTCCACATGAACCATGGGTTGATCTGTCAATGGATTTCGTGCTTGGACTACCTAGGACTAGAAAAGGACATGATTCAATCTATGTGGTAGTTGACCGCTTTTCCAAAATGGCCCATTTTATTCCTTGTCATAAAACAGATGATGCTAAGCATGTTGCAGATTTATTCTTTCATGAGATAATTAGATTACATGGCATGCCACGCACTATTGTTTCTGATAGGGACGCCAAATTCCTTAGCTATTTTTGGAAAACTTTATGGTGTAAACTAGGTACTAAGTTACTATTTTGTACTTCTAGTCACCCACAAACGGATGGTCAAACCGAAGTGGTTAATAGGACTTTATCTACCCTGTTGCGCGCAATTATAAAAAAAAACATTAAATTTTGGGAAGATTGCTTACCACATGTGGAATTTGCATACAATCGCACTGTTCATTCTGCTACACATTATTCGCCTTTTGAAATTGTGTATGGCTTTAACCCTCTCACACCTTTGGATTTAACTACTTTACCTGTTCATGAGAGAGTGAACTTGGATGGTAAGAAGAAAGCTGAATATGTACATGAGTTACACGCTAAGGTGCGAGCCAACATCGAGAAGTGTACACTTCAATACATCCAAAGTGCCAACAAGGGGCGCCGCAAGATGGTCTTTGAGCCTGGCGATTGGGTATGGATCCATATGCGCAAGGAGAGGTTCCCACTCAAATGGCGTAGCAAGCTACTCCCAAGGGGGGATGGCCCATTCCAAGTCCTGGAGCGTATAAATGACAATGCCTACAAACTTGAACTTCCAGGTGAGTATGAAGTACATGGTACATTTAATGTGTCTGACTTGAGTCCTTTTCATACAGGTGATGAGTTTGATTTGGGGACAAATCGCCTTCAAGAGGAGGGGACTAATGAGGGGGGGCTCACGGCTGCTCGAACTTCTAGTGCCCAAGTCATGCAAATACCAAGTGGCCCAACTACACGAGCGCGCGCTAGAAAAATCCAAGAATCAATTCAACCTCTTGTTTGCAGGGATGACTTGAGGACCATTGAAGGATTACACCATGGAGAAACTACTTTATACACTTTCCTTCAAGTGGAAGAATCAAGCGAAGACTAGTCGTGGATCACTAGCTTGTTAATTAGGTTTTTAGTTATCATTATTAGTTGTTGGTTAGCATTAAATAATTTCGGTCAATTACACTTTACCTTTGGCCGAATTCTGAGTCTTAGATTAGTTAATTAGTTGTTAGATATTAAGTTAATACAACTTGGACAATTACACCCTTAATGAAGGGCAAGATCGTCCATTAGCGGTCTAGGGTTTTCTCTTGTAAGGCTATATATAGCCTAGGTATTCATTCATGAAGGGAATTCAGATTTTTACAAAATATTTGTGAGTTTATTCACTCTCTCTTGCCTCAAGAGAATTTCCTTCGAATACTTGAGAATTAATCTCAAGTTGTTCATCGAACTTATCAATCAAGTAGTCACCTTGATTGTGGCGTTCTTCTATCTATACCTTTGGTTCACTAAATTTGCTAGTCTTGCGTTAAGGAATCTCCTTAGTTCGTGGCTTGTGATTCTAGAAGGGTCAAAGTTCCGCAAATCATCCCAACTTGGTGTTCGTCTAGATCCGTCTCACATCATCTAACCACTGTTTAGCGATGTCCGGATCAGGCCCTCCAGCGAATTTTGGAGGTGCAAACTTTTGAAACCTCTCAAGAGCCCGATCTTCTTCTATTTCAGGGTTCTAGGGTTGATTTACAGGCATTTGGCCTTGTTGGTCCACCAACCTTGCTAGAATGTTTGTCATCTGTTGAATTGTCGTCGACATTTGGTCTCCGGCTTCAACCCTCGGTCCTTGTGCTTGTTCAGCCGATGTTTCCCTTACTTCCCTTGGTTCCTGGGCTCGCTTAGTCCCACAGCCACGACCGCGTCTGCGACTACGTCTCCTGTCCATATATATATATATATATATTTTTCCCTCTCTCTTTTCCAAAAAGTAATTTAGTGAATAAATACAATAAGGTGACTAAAGTAACTAAAATTTAGGGCCCCAAATACACAAGTAAACATATACACACATAACACTCCACATATCAAGAAAATAGATAATCAATTACACAAGTACGTATCAAGTCAGGTAAATATTCATATACACAAATACACAAATTGATGTCATGTAGTAAGAGTATACGGGCGAATCAAAAGAAAAGGTGATGTGCCGTCCCAGTCTCAACTAAGATAACCCCGTCCAGTCCCTTACGTCACTTACTATCCAAACTAGATGTCCATTAACCTCTTGTACTCATTCCAGTCGATCATGTTCCCAAAATACAAATCTCACATACTTAACATCCTCAACTCCAGAGTACTCGGGCACGAGAATCCGAAATAAGATAATTCACCTCTCGAGCTGGCCAGTCCCAAGAGTAAACCATCTACAGTCGAAATTCCTCCCTGACGTACCTATCTATGGTCCCCAGATACCACGAGAAAGATTTAAGGCCAATAACATTCACAATTCATAGCTTATGCTCAAACGAGCACTTAATCCTTCATACTTATTCACTACTCAGTCCAGGCTCACTCCGCGCAGAGACCGCGTGAAGTAGGCTCTGATACCAACTGTGATAGCCCCACCTTCCCCTAAGGCGAACCAAAGGGTTCGGCGGACCGCCTGCCTAGCTCTCGCCGGGACTCAGTCAATCACTTCAAGAAAAGAAGTAAAACCCACAAGAACATTCGGAATAACAATTCTAAACTTAGAACGTAACTTATATACATTACTATCTCAAAAGAAATACAACTTTAATGTACAAAGGTTCTCAGTTCTTCAATCATCAGCCCGTGCCAAAGCTAGGGCGAGAACCATTACAAAACAAAGAACTAGACTAGGCTAGTCTATACCAAGCTCTTGTCCTGGCTCGCCTTCCCCTGTTAAGGAAAACAAAACTAAAGGAATGAGCTAAAAGCTCAGTGAGGTTCCGAGCACGAAATCAAACAAGCAATCCAACACATTAAACATAGAATGTCAATAATTCAAGAAACATTTACAATGGAAAGCGATAATAACACATACAATAAAAGGATACGTTCGTTCGTTCTCCTATCATTTCCCTTATTCCTCCAATCATTTGAAAATGCATTTTTGTAAATAAAACCCTCGTTTGTTCTTTCGTTTCATTCACCCCCGCTCTAGGACGTTGGCCAGGCTCCACCAGAATACAAGGTAATACTCGAGTATACCAAATTCACCCAGGGTCACCATATCGCCCGACCGAGTCCGCTTCTGGCTCGAGTCGATCGGTAACGAAGGGCAGGGCCCAGTTCAGCCAAAAGGCTTACATCATGCGCAACTAACATTTCAATCATTAAATCATTGAAAATTTTACATTCATTTAGGCCGAGTGCGATAAAGTACACACTCGCTTAGAAAACTCGTTTTGAAAATCATTGAAAGCACTTAACACGTTATCAAACAATGACACAAGTCATGAAGTCAAAAAAATATAACAAACAAGAAACACTCACCTATTTACACAAAATAATGTCCAAAATATCTCGCCGGATGTTACCCTCAGTCACCGACAAAACCTAAGATTAAACAAGAGAAAATATTATAGTTCATCTGGCACAACAATTAGGTTAAATCGAAGACAATCCGACTAATTACGAGTAAAACGTATAAAGATGGATTTAAAGTGAAAAGATGACATTTGGATCCGTGGATGGGAATAACTAGGGTTTCATAAACCAACCGCGAAACCAACCTCAAAAGGGTTATAAAATTCCAATTGAAACATTTGACCAAGGACAAATTAAAATCCAAATAGATAGGCCAAGGAAATAGTCTTTCTGAATCGTTTGTGTGACTAAAAGTCATTATATATTCAAAAGTAAAGGTCATATAGCAAAGGTCTTAATGAACATCATATGGAAAAGGAGGACACTTAAAACCTTACTTGAAAGTAGTTCACGTGTGGCCGGGAAAACCCTAACTCATACCTTTATATTTTGGTACGGAGTAAGTAAACATTTAAAGTTTCAAACGGAAGAGATATCGTGTTTGAAAATGATAAAACGATCATGATATTTGCCAAGCGAAAATAGATAAGGTCAAATAGGAACGTAGCCCCTCAAACCCCTTTTGAAAAAACCGATGAAATTTTCAATGAAATACATCCAACTCGACACAAAATACATTTCCAAAACCACTTTAACTTATACACATTACAAGAGAATAACGGACGGCATGTCCCCTTAAATTTTCACTTTCACCCTACAATCAAATATACAAACTTACAAGAATCGACCACAATCCCAAATTCGGTTTATAAACCATAAAACAAGTCCAATTAGACCACAAGATCCTTCAATCCAAGCTAATTAGAAGCTTAAAAGCCAACCATTAGCAAACCCCCAAATTAGAAACCGGAATTCATCCCCTCAAGCGTAAATTTTCCGCGAACGATCGCAATTAACGCATAAAAGCTTCAATTAACACCATTTTAATACATCAATCCAAGACCAATCCACGCTTTTAATATAAAATCAAAAAAATACCCCATAAATCAGAAATTGAACCAACTTGACTTAAAACCATGAAATTACCCACAATATAGCATAACCAACCCTTACAAACCCCTAATCAACCAATTTTAGAATCAAAGGGGTTTCTTAACAACTCACCTTATGAGTTCAAGAAAGGTAGAAACTTAAGGCTTCCCCTCCAAAAACAACTCCACTATCACCTTCAACCCTCCTTAGCTAGCACTTGTACGGAGTAACTCGAAAATCCAACGGTGAAAACTCAAGATCTAAGAGAAATTTGAAACTAAAATTTGGAGAGTTTTCTTTCTTTCTCTCAAGGCTCACGGCTGAGATAAAGAAGAAATGAAGATATTTGGGCCAAAAGTGAGCTAAAAAGGACGGAAACAGTCAATCAAAGCTGGTGACCGACTGTGACACGTCACAAAACGGCTAGAATCCGGCCGGATTCCTGGCCGGATTTAGGCCAGAGACGAAATCAATTTTTTTTCAAAACTCCACAACAATCTAGCCAGCAATCCGGCAAAGAACTGACCGGATTTGCGGCCGGATTCGGCCCTTCAGTCTTTTCGCAAAACTTTTCCTCTTTTCCGGATTCGATTGCCGCGCTCACCCGCACTTCCAACACGCACATATAAATACATATCTCTCACACAAATACACGAAATAACAAAACCTTTCTTTGTTAGAAACGAATGGTTAACAAATTTTCACTTACGAGGGAAAATGAGAATAAACAATAGGCTAAGAAAATATGAAAATTCTAGGGTTCTCACAAATCTACTATTGATCATTCTTAATTTCCCCAAGATAATTACACTCTCGAATAGAATATCACCTCGAAACACATGTACTCATTATTTCTCATCTAAACGAACCTCCAAAAATTAAATTTGCTAACGGGACGTTTTAAAAACATGAGGAAGACATTGTTCCATATGAATGGACTTAAAATGGTTGAAATAAATTATTTGGAGAAAACAGGTGAATAAATATTTAAATAAACCAATAATATTGAATAAAAATAAGAAATTTTTCGGGTCCTCACGTAATCAACTTAGAATCGGGTTGGGAATGGAAGTAACTGCACTTAGTAATTATTTCAAGAGTTATACCATAACTATGGTATTTGAAATTTGTCTCAGAAACTACAAGTGGGTGTGAAAGTAACCCCAAGGCTAAGGTGTAACTTGTTTGACTAGTGTGAGTGTTCTGAAGTTGTTTATACTTGCTTATTTGGTTGTTTGGCTTTGGTGGTTTGTTTGCAAAATGATGTGAATTGAATGAAAAGACATGAGGTTATTGCCTTGATTTGAAATTACTGTTAAAAGGCTAAGGCATAATTTATCACCACTTGCCTTATTGAACTGAAATGGCTATTACCATAATTGTTTAATAGATTGTGCATGACTGATTGTAGGCCGTTGTGTACTTTATCACATCGGCCGAATTGGGTCCTAAACCCTTGGCAAGTTGACCTAACCGAGCCAGTAGTGGATGTGAGGTCTCGAAATTTTACTTGTCTTTATAGCTCTTGTTTGAACTTACTTGCCTTAAATTCTTGGTTGCTTTTATGGTTGAATCATGATTTTTCTCTTATTGTATTATTTAACTTGGTGTATGTTTAATTTAGTGCATGTTAAATTTCATAGTGCATTACACTAGTGTGACCAACTAGTGAGGTGTGTACAATAAATTTGGTGGATTAGAAGGAGTTTTGTGTACAAAGGATTATGTGACAAGAGGTGTTAAGCAATAATAAGAGGAACATTAGATATGTTAGTGATTAGAGACAAATAGAGAGACAAAAAGATAGACACTATATCTTTCCTTGCCATTTGTCAACTAGCCTGCCAAGTTTGACCAAAACCAAGTTTTCTTCTCATCCAACTTGTGTTCTTATCATTCCAATATTTCTTCTTCTTGTTCCTTGGCCTTGGACGAATTTGGAGAGGAGAAAAGAGGGAGAAAATTGTGACGGCCCCACTTCTCCCTAAGGCGAACCAGAGGGTTGGCGGGTCGCCTGCCTGGCTCTCGCTAGGACTCACGCAAGGAAACTGGCTAAACCCCTCCGATTTAAAATGACCAAAATATTAAGAACACATTAACTTCAGAGATAACATTACCATTGGACAACTGAACATCCACTCTTAAATACACCTCCCAACAATTTAAAACATAACTGCATTTATACATTACAAACCACAAAGTGAAGTCTTAAAATTCAAATACATTCATACAAATCCAAACAAAACTCAGGGTCTGCACTTTTCCAGCTTCAAGTGGCAACCAAAGACAAAAGGTACATAGTCTGATTCAAAACTACATTTGAAAAAGGCAAAGGCAGACTTCAGATCTCTCTACTGCCAGAACCTGTTCAGGAAAACAAATGACGTGGGGTGAGCAAAAGCTCATTGGTGCCCCAAACATGCAATCATATAAAACAAGTAGCAAGTAATAACTCCAATCTAAATTCGACAAGTAGGAAAGCGTATAACAGCACAGGGTAGGATACAGGGCTCTCAGGAGCCACTCTCCACGAACTTGATCAAAATTATCTGCAGTTGACCCTCCGTCAACTTTCACTATCTAAAGTCCAAGTAGATTTTTTTTTCCTTAACACGCTCCGACCAACTTACTCCTACCGAGCCCGTTCTTCTCACGAGAGGGTTTGGTATTACTCGAGAATACCTTTTTATAGCCTAGTCGAGGGATTCACCCAACGACGTCACAACAAGTGGTTACCAAGTCAGGATAAGAGGCCCTCCTACCCTAAGGTGTGGTACATTCCCCTGCCTGGTGGATTAGTTGACGAGACCACGCTCCAGTCAACAGTTGCAAGGTTTTTGGTACTTGAATTAGGATAAGAAGCCCTCCCACCCTCAGGTGTGGTACATTCCCCTACTCAGTACTTAACTAGCGCGAGCAAGATATTCGAGAAAACATTTCAAGCAAATCACCACTCGAAAGGCTAGTGCGATAAAGTACGCACTGCCCACTTCGATGGATCAGGAAAACCACTTTCCAATTATCACATAACAAGTCAAGAAAGCACCTTAATATGATAAACATAGAACATGTGAGAACCCGTAAAACCCTAATATTTTTCCTAGGGTTTATTACCCCTGAATTGCATATATTTTTGCATTTTCGGGCTTAGAAATATTTTCTGGTAGATTTTATGCGTAATTATAGTTTTAAGATGATTTTTCTAGTATTGGAGAGTTTTTAGAAAATTAAGAGTAAATAGTGGACGTGGGACCCACTAGTGCGAAAAGTTCGGAAAAAATTCGGCCAATAAGGTTAAGTTTCGGATACTGTGTAAAATTTATCGGGTGTTAAGAGATAAGTAGAATGTGTGAAGTGATTGATGTGAGAGGGAAAAAGAAAGATAAGAATGCATTTAATGAGGTGACAAGTGTCACCTTCTCATTGGTTGGATTTTAAGAATTACTATTCACTTTCTTGACTTTTTTTGACCAAAGTATTAAATATCAAAAAAATGCACAAAATTCACCATTTTCTTCTCCATGGTGGCCGGATCTCCCTAGCTCAAGAAGGAAGGAATTTCTTCAACTCTCAAGCTTCCATCTCACTCAATCTTCCACAAACAAGAGCTTAGACTAGATTTCACTCCATAAAATCCTTTCTTCTAGTGCTAATAAGTGTATTAGTGAAGTTGATTTGAAGAGCTAAGGTGTCCACAATCCCTATCTCTCTTGATTTCTTGGTAAGTGATGCTTGAACACCCTACTACATCTAATGATGCTTATGTTTGGCTTAGAAGTGGCTAAAGTGGTGGATTATATGATTTATTTCTTGGTTTGGCTTGATTTGGTGAAGTTTTTAATTTTATGATGAATTTTCTGGTTTAACATGAAATGGATGTTGTAGCCATCTTTGATGATTGGCAATGGACTATAATGACTCTAGTAGGTGTGAATTGTGGATAAATGCAACCAATTTTGGATTTGAAGTGAATTGTGAAAAGTTAGGGTTCATAATCCCCTAATTCTGTCCGGTTTTAGATCATAGGGTTAGAGGCCGAATTGGACTTTGCTCAAAACATGAAAGTTGTAGGTATTGATGTGTTTGAGGTGCCTGCAAAATGTCAGGTGATTTGGATTAGTGTAGAGTGAGTTATGTCGGAATTACTGTAGCTGTTCTGCTTTGGTCAGAATGCGAAAACTGCGTTGGTATTTGGCTATTTTGACTTGAATTGGTTTGGATTTTGAAGTTGGTGTCTTCTGATGAAATGTAGCTGGATGTCTTAGCTAACATATACCTTTGGAATTTCGGCATTTGGACTTGTATAGACTGAGTTATAGTAATTACAGTTTTGTGTGATTTGCAAACCTGTTTTGGGAATTCTGGTATAGTATTTTGCATATTTGACCTAGTTGTGTTAGGAACTGGATTGAGCGACCTTCTACATTGTTGTAGCTCTGTTTCTTGGCTTCGAAATGGTGGGTCTTACACCCCCATCCGATAATTGTAGTGAGAGTTGTGCCATTACCGTATTATGAGGTCAAATCCGGTTTTCTTATCAAGGCCTAAGTTAAAGCCCTTTCTTAATTTCTGGTTTGCTATCATGCTTGTATATGTTTATAAAACCCTATTGGGGTTGTAATTGGCATGGCTATATGACTCGTTATCGAGTCTCATTGCATTTGTTTGCATGATTCTAGGGCGTGAAGGTAGTGCACGACGGCTTGGTGATCGTGGTGCATGAAATACCACTTACTTGGTTGGTGAGTATACTACTCACTTACTTGTTATAATATGGCTTTGCTCTATGTGTATTTGATGCCTTGAAGGCTTAATTGGTTATTGGAAGTGATTGAGGTGAGGGTGTACTTGACCGCCCTCACCCCTTGTGATTTCATTCATGGCTATTTACCGTATTACTGTAGTACTGCACTGGTTATATGGTACATTGAATTCCATTCATGGAAACTGAATTGGTGTTGTTTGGGCGATTGTCCAACGGCCTTACTGTATTACTGAGCTCAACCCCGTTTGGTAGTCAATTGGATCGAGCCGGCGAGGGCTTGGTCGTGAAAATTGTCATGCCACGGGGACTGTACTGAGGAACCTTGTAGTAACGAGACTCTCGGTTCCGGTAAACTCGAGTATTAACAAAATGACTGAATGGAGTGCGGGCCCGGTTGGGGTATGATGGGTGGAAGGATGGAAGTTAAGCGAGGTCTACGGTTGTTTGGTACTTTTAAAATTGACGGAGGGTCAATGAGGTTGGATCAAGATTGCAAGCGTGGAAATGGGCTCTTGAGAGCCGACTGTATCCTTTCACTGATTTGTTTTACTTCGAAATTGCATACTTGAATTGAATGGTTATGCTTATGTGATCTTGACTGCTATTGTGATAGTTGGTCACTGGGCTTTAGCTCATTCCGTGTCATTTGTTTTCCTTACAGGAAAATGAAACTTTTGGAAAAGATTATGATAGTTGGATGACAAGTTGAGCTCTTGTACATGTATTTTTGAATAGCTCCTTGAGGGTAAAAACCCTAAGTGTTTTGTTTCCACCAATGTTGGGTGTGTAAATGGCTTTTGGTACATGTATGAACTAGACGAATATCTTGGTTTGCCGTTTGGCTTGTAAATGTTGATTTCCAATGTATATATATGCTTGGCCGTGGTTTGGATAAATTTCGGCTTCGATTTTCATTTTTTTTTATTTTGTGATTTTGACTTGTTTGCGCGCAATGGTAAGTTCCGGAACGTAATAGATCGACGTAAACTGAACCGTTAGTCCTGGCGAGAGTTGGGCAGGCAGTCCGCTAACCCCTTTGGTTCGCCTTAGGGGAAGGTGGGGCTGTCACAGGTGGTATCAGAGCCTAGGTTTGAATTAGCCTGGGTGTTACAGGAATGCTTGACTTGAGGATTCTATTGTTTATGCCTATTAAGTGTAATCATATTATTTCTTCCTTTGCTATAGGATGGATGCGAGTGGTGACCCGAGTGACCGTCCGGCAGGAGATCGTCCTCGTAGTACGCTGCCGCCAATTAAGTATCAACTTAGGCAGAAGGGGGCCGTGGTGCGTTGGAGCCCGGCCAGCCGCGTTCGACAGTGCGAGTGCCGTAGCAACTACGCCTATCCAAACGCTCTAGTGTTGGTGGTGGCAAAGGAACGTGAGGAGTTTGCTAAGGATAATACTAAGCTGGAAGCTGCGGTTGCTACATTGGAAGCTGAGGTGACTCAGGCTAGGGCAACCAATGAGAAGCAAGCCGCACGTATCATGGAGCTAGAGTATGACGTGCATGAGGCCGAGGATCGAGTCGATGACCTATGTGATCAACTGAGAGATGCACGTGAGCGCGAGACTAAGAGAGCTCGCAAGGTCAGGGGTCGTGCTAAGGCGATCCTTAACCTATGCGATGACGGACTCGAGGAGTCTAGTGATGAGGCCTCGTATGCTGGGGCTGAGGCGGGGGAGGAGTCTACCCCGTCGCCTGGATCCCAGACCCCGGCGACTGACTAGGCCAAGACTATTAGGCATCTTTTGGATAGTGGTGGCTTTTGTATGTACATAGGGATAGGGATAGAGCCTTAGCTAACCGTTTTGGATGTAGAGTTAGCTACGTGTAAATCTCTTTTGATAGGCCTATCCTCAGGGGGGAATCGTTTGTGTTAGTACGTGCCTTGGCCGTACTTGACTGACTGATTGTATATATGTGTTTGACTTGTATATATGGGTGTTTGTGCTTATGTTTGCAATGTATGAATGTGTGTTAATGTGAAAGTTTTGCGTATTACTTACATGCTTTAATACCGCTTTGGTTTAGTACTTCTGCTTAGACCGAGTGAACTCATGGAAGGTACACGGAGTGGCCGGGGACGTGGGCGCGGAACTAGACAACCCACACCGGTTAGGGAAACTGGGGAAACCTCAACTGGACCCAATCCTGGACCGCAATTAGATCCGAATGTACAAATAGCTGCCGCTATGCAGCAAATGACCAATTTACTCGCACAAGTAGTGCAACAACAGGGCCAAAACCCAAACCCTAACCCCGGGAACCCTGGTAACCACGTCGAGAGCGAGGATAGAGCTCTCGAACGTTTTCAAAAGTTTTCCCCGCCGAAGTTTGTTGGGGGACCTGACCCTGATGTGGCTGAGAAATGGCTTGAGAAAATGATTGATATATTCGCAGCCCTACACTACCCGGACGAACGGCAGGTCACATTTGCCGTGTTCCAGCTTGAGGGAGCGGCCCGTTCCTGGTGGAACGTAATTAGACAGAAATGGGAGCGGGAGCTGACACCGAGGACTTGGGTGAACTTCATTCGAGAATTTAATGCCAAGTTTTTCCTTCCTCTAGTTCAGGAGAGGAAGGAGGACGAGTTTATCCGGCTCCGGCAAGGGGCTCATACTATGGCGGAGTACGAGAGTCAATTTACCCGCCTGTCCAAATTCGCGCCTGAGCTAATCATGACTGAGCAAAGACGAATTAGGCGCTTTATTCAGGGTTTGAATGTTGAGATCCATAAAGACCTCGCGGCGGCTCAAATCATTACGTTTAGCGAGGCAATGGAAAAAGCCCAACGGGTGGAAAGTGCACGGCTGCAGGTCCGAAACTTCCAAGCTAAGAAGCGTGGTTTTCCTGGGAGTACGTCTGGACAAGGTGAGAAGAGCACTCCCTCGAAATTTGGACAAGGAACGGGTGGTGGCCGACAACCGGGTTCAGGCAGAGGGACTCCATTTAGGGGTGGTCAAGCTGGGCGAGGACAAAGAGGAAACGCTCAGAGTGGCTCGGCTTCGGCACCTCGAGGTCCCTGTGGACACTGTGGGAAGCTGAACCACACCGAAGACAACTGCTGGAGGAAACAGGGGAAATGTCTGCGGTGTGGAAGTGCGGACCATCAACTGGCTACGTGCCCGGTCCTGAAACAAGACGGAAAGGGGAGTCAACTACCGTCGAGGACCAATACTGGATCAGCCAAGGGAGACGGATCCAAACCGAAGGTGTCAGCTAGGGTATACTCCTTAGAGCCCTATCAGGTCCCAGAGTCTTCCGAGGTGGTGGAAGGTACGATCCCTATTTTCCACCGCTTTGCCAAAGTTTTTATTGATCCTGGTGCCACTCATTCGTTTGTTAACCCTGATTTCATGTGTGGCATTGATATAAAATCTGCTAGTTTACCCTTTGACCTAGAAGTTAGTACACCTACGGGGAATCAACGCTTGGTGACTAGTATGGTTTATAAGGATTGCGATGTATGGGTTGGTGAAAGGAGGTTTTTAGGGGACCTGATTAGCTTGTCCATTCAGGGGTACGATGTGATTCTGGGTATGGACTGGTTAGCCAAGTATAATGCCCAATTGGATTGTAAAACGAAAATAGTAGAATTTCGCATTCCTGGCGAGGCAACCTTAAGGTTGGATATAAGGGGTAGGTTAGCCTCATCTGCTCTCATTTCGGGCATTCGAGCTAGGAAACTGATAAGTAGAGGGGCGCAAGGATTTTTGGCTTTCTTAATTAATACCCCTACGGATAAGTTAAAAGTAGAAGACGTGGCTATAGTGAGGGAATTTCCGGATGTATTTCCTGATGAGTTAGTAGCCTTACCTCCGGAAAGGGAGATAGAATTCCGAATAGATCTTTTACCTGGAACCGCACCTATCTCAAAAACCCCTTACCGAATGGCGCCTGCGGAACTTAAGGAGCTTAAGTTGCAATTGCAAGATCTGTTGGAGCGAGGTTTCATTCACGAGAGTGAGTCTCCTTGGGGAGCTCCTGTTCTATTTGTGAAGAAAAAGGATCGAACGTTGAGGATGTGTATTGACTATAGGGGGCTGAACAACGTTACGATCAAGAATAAGTATCCACTGCCCCACATCGACGAGTTGTTTGACCAGCTGCAAGGAGCAGTGGTCTTCTCCAAGTTGGACCTCCGACAGGGATACTACCAGTTGTTAATAAGGAAGGAGGACATTCCAAAAACTGCCTTCAACTCGAGATACGGGCACTACGAGTTCGCCGTTATGCCCTTTGGACTGACTAATGCTCCCGCCGCCTTTATGGACCTAATGCATAGGGTTTTCAAACCCTATCTAGACCGATTTGTCGTGGTGTTCATTGATGACAATTTGGTCTACTCTAAGACACGCGAGGAGCATGAGGAGCATTTGAGAGTGGTGTTGCAGACATTGAGGGAACATCAACTGTATGCCAAGTTTAGCAAATGCGAGTTCTGGTCGGAGAAGGTAGCATTTTTGGGTCATGTGATCTCCCACGAAGGTATTTCGGTAGACCCGGCGAAGGTTGAGGCCGTGACAAATTGGAAGAGGCCAGAAAACCCCACGGAAATTCGTAGCTTTCTAGGGCTAGCTGGGTACTACCGAAGGTTTATTAAGGATTTTTCCAAACTGGCAGGACCTCTAACTGACTTGACAAAGAAGCATGGCCAGTTTATCTGGAACGGCCGATGCGAAACAAGTTTTCGAGAATTAAAGAGAAGACTGACCATGGCTCCAGTACTGGTCTTGCCAAATGGAATGGACGGGTTTGCAGTATATGCGGACGCGTCGCGAGAGAGATTGGGATGCGTTTTGATGCAAAACCGGAATGTGATTGCTTTCGCCTCTAGGAAATTGAAGCTTCACGAGCAGAACTACCCGACTCACGATCTAGAATTAGCCGCAGTTGTGTTTGCTCTGAAAAAGTGGAGGCATTACCTATATGGAGTGACCTTCGAAGTGTATTCGGATCACAAAAGTCTTAGATACCTTTTCTCCCAGAAGGAACTGAACATGAGGCAACGAAGGTGGATGGAATTCCTGGAAGATTACAACTGTACGATCAATTACCATCCGGGAAAGGCAAATGTGGTAGCAGATGCCTTGAGTCGTAAGGTGCAAGTAGCAGGACTAATGATTAAGGAGTGGGATTTGCTAGAATCCGTGTGTGAGTGGAAACCCTGTTTTGGGAGTCATAAGGTGATATTTAGCAATGTAAGGGTGACCTCCACTCTACTGGAACGTATAAAAGAGGCGCAAGGCAAGGATTTGATGGTACGGAAGTGGAGAGAGAAAGTGGAAAAAGGAGAAACAACGGACTTCAATTTGAGTCCTGAGGGTATTTTGAAGTATCGAAACCGAATAGTGGTACCAAAGGAAGAGTCGTTGAAAGCAGAAATTTTGGAGGAAGCTCATCGGTCCAAGTATACAATCCATCCGGGCAGCAGCAAGATGTATCAAGACCTAAAAGGAACCTATTGGTGGGACAACATGAAGAGGGAAATCGCTCAATACGTGCAGAAATGTCTCATTTGCCAGCAAGTGAAGGCAGAGCATCAAAAACCATCGGGTCTGTTACAACCCTTGGAGATACCCGAGTGGAAGTGGGAAAACATCACCATGGACTTCGTTTCAGGTTTACCGAGGACGCAAAGAGGACACGATGCCGTTTGGGTGATCGTTGATCGATTAACCAAGTTGGCCCATTTCTTGCCGGTGAACATGAAGTATTCAATGGACAAGTTGGCTCGACTGGACATGGATGAGGTTGTAAGACTACACGGTGTTCCTGTGAGCATCGTTTCCGATCGGGATCCACGGTTTGTATCACGATTTTGGCAGAAATTCCAAGAAACCCTGGGGACGAAACTCAACTTGAGCACGACCTATCATCCTCAGACGGATGGCCAGTCAGAACGGACGATTCAAACTCTCGAGGACATGCTACGAACTTGCATTCTGGATTTTGGAGGCAATTGGGGTCAGCACATGACCTTGGTAGAGTTTGCGTACAACAATAGCTTCCATTCGTCGATTCAAATGGCTCCGTACGAGGCTCTTTACGGACGCAAGTGCCGCTCACCGATTTATTGGGATGAAGTAGGTGAAAAGAAAGCACTGGACCCGGCAACCATTCCATGGATGGAAGAGGCTCAGGAAAAGGTCAAGTTGATTCGGCAATGACTTCAAACAGCTCAGAGTCGACAAAAGAGTTACGCGGATAATCGAAGAAAAGATTTGGAATTTGAAGTTGGAGACCATGTATTTCTCAAAATCACACCTTTACGAAGTCTTACAGCGGGGAAAGGAAAGAAGCTTCAACCGCGGTACGTCGGACCATACAAGATCCTTCAGAGGGTTGGAGCGGTCGCGTATCGATTGGAACTGCCATCCAGTCTATCTCGAATCCATGATGTATTTCACGTCTCGATGCTGAAGAAGTACCATCCTGACCCATCCCATGTATTGCAACCGGAGGATATCGAAGTAGATGAATCGCTTGCCTATGAAGAGAAACCAGTCCAAGTACTCGATCGAAAAGTCAAGGAGCTCCGAAACAAGCGGATTCCACTAGTGAAAGTGCTATGGAGAAACCACGGAGTGGAGGAAGCTACCTGGGAGATGGAAGAGGAAATGCGAAAGAAATACCCAAACCTTTTCGGGAATTAAGGTGAGAAATTTCGAGGACGAAATTCTTTTAAGGGGGGGAGAGTGTGAGAACCCGTAAAACCCTAATATTTTTCCTAGGGTTTATTACCCCTGAATTGCATATATTTTTGCATTTTCGGGCTTAGAAATATTTTCTGGTAGATTTTATGCGTAATTATAGTTTTAAGATGATTTTTCTAGTATTGGAGAGTTTTTAGAAAATTAAGAGTAAATAGTGGACGTGGGACCCACTAGTGCGAAAAGGTCGGAAAAAATTCGGCCAATAAGGTTAAGTTTCGGATACTGTGTAAAATTTATCGGGTGTTAAGAGATAAGTAGAATGTGTGAAGTGATTGATGTGAGAGGAAAAAAGAAAGATAAGAATGCATTTAATGAGGTGACAAGTGTCACCTTCTCATTGGTTGGACTTTAAGAATTACTATTCACTTTCTTGACTTTTTTTGACCAAAGGATTAAATATCAAAAAAATGCACAAAATTCACCACTTTCTTCTCCATGGTGGCCGGATCTCCCTAGCTCAAGAAGGAAGGAATTTCTTCAACTCTCAAGCTTCCATCTCACTCAATCTTCCACAAACAAGAGCTTAGACTAGATTTCACTCCATAAAAACCTTTCTTCTAGTGCTAATAAGTGTATTAGTGAAGTTGATTTGAAGAGCTAAGGTGTCCACAATCCCTATCTCTCTTGATTTCTTGGTAAGTGATGCTTGAACACCCTACTACATCTAATGATGCTTATGTTTGGCTTAGAAGTGGCTAAAGTGGTGGATTATATGATTTATTTCTTGGTTTGGCTTGATTTGGTGAAGTTTTTAATTTTATGATGAATTTTCTGGTTTAATATGAAATGGATGTTGTATCCATCTTTGATGATTGGCAATGGACTATAATGACTCTAGTAGGTGTGAATTGTGGATAAATGCAACCAATTTTGGATTTGAAGTGAATTGTGAAAAGTTAGGGTTCATAATCCCCTAATTCTGTCCGGTTTTAGATCATAGGGTTAGACGGCGAATTGGACTTTGCTCAAACCATGAAAGTTGTAGGTATTGATGTGTTTGAGGTGCCTGCAAAATTTCAGGTCATTTGGATTAGTGTAGAGTGAGTTATGTCGGAATTACTGTAGCTGTTCTGCTTTGGTCATAATGCGAAAACTGCGTTGGTATTTGGCTATTTTGACTGGAATTGGTTTGGATTTTGAAGTTTGTGTCTTCTGATGAAATGTAGCTGGATGTCTTAGCTAACATATACCTTTGGAATTTCGGCATTTGGACTTGTATAGACTGAGTTATAGTAATTACGGTTTTGTGTGATTTGCAAACCTGTTTTGGGAATTCTGGTATAGTATTTTGCATATTTGACCTAGTTGTGTTAGGAACTGGATTGAGTGACCTTCTACATTGTTGTAGCTCTGTTTCTTGGCTTCGAAATGGTGGGTCTTACACCCCCATCCGATAATTGTAGTGAGAGTTGTGCCATTACCGCATTATGAGGTCAAATCCGGTTTTCTTATCAAGGCCTAAGTTAAAGCCCTTTCTTAATTTCTGGTTTGCTATCATGCTTGTATATGTTTATAAAACCCTATTGGGGTTGTAATTGGCATGGCTATATGACTCGTTATCGAGTCTCATTGCATTTGTTTGCATGATTCTAGGGCGTGAAGGTAGTGCACGACGGCTTGGTGATCGTGGTGCATGAAATACCACTTACTTGGTTGGTGAGTATACTACTCACTTACTTGTTATAATATGGCTTTGCTCTATGTGTATTTGATGCCTTGAAGGCTTAATTGGTTATTGGAAGTGATTGAGGTGAGGGTGTACTTGACCGCCCTCACCCCTTGTGGTTTCATTCATGGCTATTTACCGTATTACTGTAGTACTGCACTGGTTATATGGTACATTGAATTCCATTCATGGAAACTGAATTGGTGTCGTTTGGGCGATTGTCCAACGGCCTTACTGTATTACTGAGCTCAACCCCGTTTGGTAGTCAATTGGATCGAGCCGGCGAGGGCTTGGTCGTGAAAATTGTCATGCCACGGGGACTGTACTGAGGAACCTTGTAGTAACGAGACTCTCGGTTCCGGTAAACTCGAGTATTACCAAAATGACTGAATGGAGTGCGGGCCCGGTTAGGGTATGATGGGTGGAAGGATGGAAGTTAAGCGAGGTCTACGGTTGTTTGGTACTTTTAAAATTGACGGAGGGTCAATGAGGTTGGATGAAGATTGCAAGCGTGGAAATGGGCTCTTGAGAGCCGACTGTATCCTTTCACTGATTTGCTTTACTTCGAAATTGCATACTTGAATTGAATGGTTATGCTTATGTGATCTTGACTGCTATTGTGATAGTTGCTCACTGGGCTTTAGCTCATTCCGTGTCATTTGTTTTCCTTACAGGAAAATGAAACTTTTGGAAAAGATTGTGATAGTTGGATGACAAGTTGAGCTCTTGTACATGTATTTTTGAATAGCTCCTTGAGGGTAAAAACCCTAAGTGTTTTGTTTCCACCAATGTTGGGTGTGTAAATGGCTTTTGGTACATGTATGAACTAGACGAATATCTTGGTTTGCCGTTTGGCTTGTAAATGTTGATTTCCAATGTATATATATGCTTGGCCGTGGTTTGGATAAATTTCGGCTTCGATTTTCATTTTTTTTTATTTTGTGATTTTGACTTGTTTGCGCACAATGGTAAGTTCCGGAACGTAATAGATCGACGTAAACTGAACCGTTAGTCCTGGCGAGAGCTGGGCAGGCAGTCCGCTAACCCCTTTGGTTCGCCTTAGGGGAAGGTGGGGCTGTCACAGAACAAGCATGGACACTCACCAAAAGTGAAGCTCAAAAGTCAAGCTAGGAATCGAAATCCACGTCCTCGCTAAACCCTAAAAGACCAAGTTTTAAAACTACAAGTTTTACTATACAAGTTCTTGGTTTATATATGAAAGATTATCTGGTATATAACTAGTTTATTTTCTCGGAATAAATCAACAACTTTCTTAGAATTAAAACTAGTAAAAGTGATAAAATATTTCGTGTGGTTTCTTTAAAAATACTTTCTTTCTAGAGGTGCAAACCAAAACCAACTTACTTCAAATAAGGTTTCTTGCCGAACAAGTTTTCTACGCCTTTCATTTAAAGTTATTAAAATCCCGTGTTTTTGACAATTTTTCACTAAAACAACTAGCCAGGGACAATTTTACGAAAAATTTAGAGTTTGGAAGTTAGTTCAATTATTTCCTAAAAGTAATAAAGCTAGTTTAAGCAAAGGAAAGAATTAACTAGTTAGCAAGGTTTTAAAAGTCCCGACACTCGAATTTTAGCGTTATCGTACTATACTCAATTCCTATAGCTTGATACTAAGACAAAATATTTCAGCAAAGCTTGGTCAAAAGTACTCGAATTCAAAGGACCCAAAACGGACTTCACGATTCCAATTCATTTGCACATTATATTCCAGTTTGCCAATATAGAAAAAATCACAATTCAAACATCAATTTCACTAGGGCTTCATCAATCATTAGCCCTAGGTCTTAACAAGTTCAATTCCAATCAAAATTAAACAAAGGAAGTCCAAGGCATCCAAACAATTCCAAACCACAAGTCATTGACTTTCCAAGTGCATTTCGGCCAAATCACTTAAACAATTCCACCAAAAATTTAACTCTTGTAAAAATTACTCAAATGGTCAAGAGCTTCGTCAATCATTAGCTCTTGGCATCAAACAATCACTCCTCACAACAAATCAACCAGAAATTTAACCCAAAACATAAAGGAAAATCACGGCCAGCCTAACTCACAAGCAACTCTAGAAATTCAGATTTTTCCTCTTTTTTTTTCTTTATCCACGGCTCAATCAGCCACGTGCATGGTTAATTAACTGATTAACTACCAGTTTTAATCCAAAGCCAGGTTCGGACACCATCAAAGGTCATTATCCAACCAGAATTTCACCCAAGTCTTCTCGGTTGGCTTGCCTGAACACAGATTCTATAACACTTTGATGTTCATGCTCAATCAGAGCTGATTGACCTCATGCAAAGCATAATCATCCAGTTTTTAGTTAGCTAAACACACATCTAAGCTCAGATCACCACAAATTAACAAATTAAAGCTGCATTTTCCAGCTCAAACTCTCGGCAACTCCAATTTCTTTCAAAATCAGATTTCCGTGTGACTTCATTCATCATCCAACTGCACAACCATCACATGCATGCTCATATACAACTTCGCCTACCTAAAATTAACTAGTCTAAGTTTGGAATTTACCTCAACTTGAAGCTCAACTCACGCGGCAAGCAGCTGCAATTTTTTTTTCCTCTTGGCTGGCTAAGGAACTCGGGTATGGTTGGTCTAGGCTTGGTTAGTGCAGACTGTGGTGTTGGTTGTTGGGGTTGAGTACTGCTGGTTGAAGATGAGGAAGGATATATGGACAGCTCGGCAGTGATGGAGGAGATGAAGACAGGTAGCTCGCACAACTACCTCTTGCTCTCTCTCTCGGACAGTTCAAGAATGCAGCTCACCGACTCTCTCTCTCTCTCCCTTGCTCAAGCTTACAAACGAAATGGTGGAAGTGTTGGCTCTTGGTCCTCTTCACCAGCTCACGGATGGGATAGAGGAAGAACAGCAAGTCTCTCTCTCTTTTCTCTCTAGCTTACGGACAGAAAGAAGAAAATATAAAGAGCTCGGCTCTCTCTCACTTCACTCTCGGACAGTTCATGGCAGAATAAGCAAATGAAATAGAAGTGTTGTGGTAAGTTGGAGTTGATGTAGTGGAGAATGGAACCGGCAATATGGAAGGTTGAGTGTTGGTGTGGAGAATGGAACCGGCAAAGATGAAATGCTGGGATTTAAAGCTTGTCCAAGAAGGTTCCATGGCTACATGGTTAATTTGATATAGAGGAAGGCTAATTTGGTCTTTTAACATCTTGTCCGACCTTCCACTTAAGTCCTCATTCGTAAACTAATTCCAAAATTTTACCCCAAATGAAATTCGATAGCCTACTAGTGTACTAGCCTTGCAAAAATTAACTTATCGAGGTTTAACATCCTAAGTGTAATTATAAAGGGTTTTGACCTAAAATTGTTTTCATCTTAATTCTAGGTTTCCGTTGACACTTAACATTATTAACACATAAAATTGGCTATCGCAAGTTAAAGATTTAGTACTAAAGCAATAAAATAACCTACATCAAGAAATATTAACTTGGCAAAAATCAAATAATTTAATATTTTGCACAATTAAATTATTTGTAACCTAAAAATTATTTCTACAAACTTATTTAAGAACAACTAATAATAAAATTTATTAAAAGTCAAAAATGCAAATGCAACATGTAAATATATGTGTATATATATATTATTTTATATATATATTTTTTAAGGGTTCTCACAAAAATCACAAAAAAATCCAGCCTTGATTTCTTGCTTGAATCATGAAGAATCCAATGAAAAATCCTAATCTACTCCGATCAATCTTGAGATAAGCTTGGAGAGAAGCTTTTGGTGAAGTTTTGGGAGAAGAAAATCTTGCATCCCTCTTGATTTGCTTGTCATCTTTGGGGTTGGAGGTCAAGAGGTAAACTTTGCTAGAAAACCTAACTTTCTTGATGTTTATATGATGATTTACTAGTTTTACTTGAGGAACTACTAGGTTTTCTTGATATATGATGATTTCCTAAGTTTACTTGATGAACTACTAGACATTACTACTAGGTTTTTAGTTTACTTAATTTATGTTGCTTTAGGGTGAAAAAGGCATGAGTTTATGGAAGATTTCATGGTTTTCAAGCGTATATTCAAATTTCCAACTTTAGGGTTAATTTCCAATTTTGATCGATATTTTCCAGCCTTGAGTTGAGAGTTTCCAGCTTTGATATGGATTTCTAGCATTGTTATACGATTTGTTCAGCTCTAGTAGTTAATTTACACCGTTGGAATGCCAATTTCAGCTTTCCTAGGATATGTTCAAGTTTTGGTACGCAATTTTAGTTTTGATATGAATATTTCCATGCTTTGGTTTGAAATTCTAGCTTTGAGATGAAAAAATATCAGCTTTGGTGTAAGTGATTTGGAGCTTGATATATGTGTTCAAAGTTGATGTGACGACCCCACCGTACCCAGAGGCGTACCAAAGGGCTTAACGGATCGTCTGCCTAGCTCGCGCCTAGACTCGATACTTAAAATGAGAAAATAGACTTCACGCAAACGAGAGTTCCATTTACATTATTATATCTTCAAAAGTTGTATCAACTATTACATCAAACCATACAAATCACTAGTACCAGAAAGTAAACCCTAGAGAAACTACTAACTATAACCACTACAACATATATATACATCTTACTAGTCAACTTATAACAAGTACTAGAGCAAAATCACTATTCAATAAACCAAAAGTCTATACACCTTCCCGAGCGATCCCCGCGTTGGCCCTTGCTAAGGAAAACAAATGGAATGGCGTAAGCTATATGCTTAGTGAATAATCGGGGATAAAACGTAAAATCACTTCCAAATAAACATGTAAACCAAGATATTTCGCATCAATAAACAGAAATGTAACATCACAATAGTAGGATACAAGTGGCTTCAAAACCAGTTCAATTCCCCGAGCTTGACCACCTGTTGACACTCTGTCAACCAAAATAGTCATAGTCCGTAGACTTCACTTATTTTTCCCGTTCACCTTGTCAACCCCCGCTAGCCAGTTAACAGCACATAGCAGCTCGAGCAAAAGCAAAATCACTTTGGTTTAACAAAGAACGAAATCCCAAGGTTAGTATAGAACTGACTTCGACCAAACCCTGGCCGACTCGAATAGTCCGTCTACCCGTGGAACCGGATTGGAACCAAGCCCTGAGATATCTAATCTCACAATAAAGGATATGTCTCATCAAAATACTCAAGTCATGTAATCACCCCAACAGCACATAGTACAAAGGGGATACTCAACATAAGGCACGTATTCTCACATATTAAATCACGAACAGAGAATGGGTTTAGGTTGAGTGAGATAAAGTACACCCTCGCCTTAGAACCCATTTAACATATACAAAGCATTTTGACAATTTATACATAACAAATCCAATTACTCACCCAAAACAACTAGCACGCAAATCAAGGCAATTTATACGGGTCCACCGACTCCGTCCGAGTCGTCACTGCCTGTGATAGAAGATTATACTTAACTATTAGTCAAACAACCATCATAATGGAAATAAGAACTAAAAGAGTCTGTCGCACCCCATTTTTTTGAAAAAAATAAAAGAAATGGTTTTAAAAGGTGAATTTTTGTTTTGGAAAAATGAATTTTGATTTACAAGGGAAAATGAAGAAAAATATGGGTCTAAATGGGACTTGAAAATGCGACGATTTGACCCAAAATATAGTTTAAAAAGGGTTTTTTGAATGAAAAATGGAGTCGCCACTTGGTATAGAGTTAAGGTATACCAAGTCACCTAAAAATGAAAATTTAAAAGAAAATATGGAAAAAAAACCCCTTTTAAACGACTCCAAATCTACGTAAACCAACGAAAAAGGTTCGGGAGTCACATTTGACGAAGGGGAAGGCAAGGATAAAAATCCAAGGCACCCCTTCGACCTAGCCAAGACTAGTTGCGTGATTTAGTCAAAAATTTTCTTGTTTTAACCAAAGAATTATCACATTTGGATGTACTATATGAATGCAAACCCTAAACTTAGGGGGATGTCGGGGGGCAAAATTTCTCTTCAAAGCTTGAATGGTGCCAATCACATTAATTGTGACGCCCAATAAAGACTCTTCTAAGAAGTCACGAATAATGCAAGTCATGAGACTCGAAAGAAAGAAAAAGTAAGAATAATAATATACAAATGTGTATGATCTCAAGGAATGCATCATGATGGGTGCGGGGGACTTATGTTTGTGACTCAATGTTCCCTTTAATAGAGGGAATACGAGCGTGCTAAGACTAGAAAAGCCAAACTCGTCCATATCCCATATTCGAGAGGTTTTTCCTAGTCTAATCAAGCAAATGTACTACCCTAGGTCTAATGCTTAGATGAAATGCAAGCCTAATGTCATGTTTCATACAAAGGGGTAAGTAATATACATATAAGAGGAAAATATGGGGAAAGGGATATAAGTAGAAGGGAATATGGGATAAAGGATGTACATATATAAGAAAGTGCCATGCAACATGGTAAAACCCTAAAAAGCGAAAACATGCATGAGATGAAGTGATTTTATCACACAACCATGATCTAACGTTCGAGGGGCTCCTAAGGGTCTAGCATTGGACTAGCTCATGTCTACAATTTCCCACTAGCATTGGACTAGTGAGAAAAGTCGGAACAAAGGGCCACAACTAGCGTTGGACTAGTGTGGATTCGATAATTTGACCACAACTAGTATTGGACTAGTGTGGTGACGTCACACATCGGTTACAATCAAATAAATCATGTAAGACCTAATAAAAGCACGTAAGCACATAAATCACATATAGCACATAACACATAGGCATGATATCTAGATGCAAGACCCTAAGAAAGCAAGTAACACGTAGCATGTAAACATGCAAATCACACAGGGCAAAAAAAGCAAAGAAGCCCTATCTATTACATTAGGGAGGCCCTACTACAATCTAAAAGGGAGATAAAATAAATAAATCTCTAACTATTACAAATTTGGCATTCAAGTGCCTTTCAAAAATTGAACTAAAATAAATATTCAAAACTAAAGCCAATAAGTAAATAAATGAGAAAGATAAAACACTTTCAATAGGCATGCAATTAAACATATAAAGTCACATAGGGCATGTAGGATCAAATAAAGTGAGAAAGAAGAAAAAAGGTGTACCTCCCATGAGTTGGGGCCCTAATGAAGTGAAGTCACTTATTTACCCTCCAAAATAATAAAAGAGTCAATGTGAGGCCCCAGTTCGTTCTACGTTGATATATTCATTAATTGGGCGGTAACGTTTGGTTTTGGGAGTATTTCGAAAACCCTAAGTAGAGATTAAGATTTAAACCCTAAGTTCCGGTTAAGATTGAAAACCCGTTTTTCTACATTTTCTTTATTAGAAAATTCCCCAGATAATTTTTATTGAGTAAATAGAGTTTTTAGATGATTTTTCTAGTATTAGTTGGTTTTTGAGAAATTAAGAACGTATATCAGACGTGGGACCCACTAGTGCGAAAAGTTCGGAAAATTTCGGCCAACTAGGTTAAGTTCTGAATACTGGATTTAATTTACCGGGTGTTATGAGATAATTGAAGGTTGATATATGGATGAGAGTGGAGAGAGACAAAGTGATAAACTTGCATTAAATAGGGTGACATGTGTCACCATATGATTAATTCTTGTTTTGACTTTTTGTTCAACCTTTTTCCAAATTCTAAATAAAACCAAAAATTGACCAAAAATCCCTCAAAAACATAGAAGCTTGGCCGGCTCTCTCCCTTGAAGAAACAAGAAAAACCTCTCTCAATTTCATACTCCAATCTTGCCCAATCTCACAAACGAACCGGTTAATCTTGAATTCCTTCCATAAACCTCTTAGTTTAGTGCTTGTAAGGTGTTGTGTGGAGTTGGTTGGAAAGCTAGAGGACCTAGTACTCTCTCTCTCTCTTGTTCTAAGGTAAGTTGTGAAGGACCACTTTCCTTCTTCTAATAATGTTTAATTCATGCTTGGTGATGAAATGAGATGCAAGTTTATGGATTACATCTTGATTTTGGTTGGATTGGTGAAGTTTTCTATTTATTGGTAATTTTTCTGTTTTAAAATGAACATGATTGTGTGGCTATCTATGATGATTGGAAATGGTATATAATGATTCTAGAGGGTGGAAAAGGTGGAGGATTGCAAGGAATTTCTGTTTTGGAAGAAATCTGGAAAATTAGGGTTCTTGGTTCTTCATTCTGTCCGAAAATTTTGGTCATAGATAGAGGCCGAATTGGCCTTAGCTTAAAACATGAAAGTTGTATGGAATGACATTTTAGAGGTGCCTACAAAATTTCAGGTCAATCGGAGTAGCGTAGAGTGAGAAAAGTCGAATTTACCCTTGCTGTTCTGGTTTTGGCCGAATGTAAGAACTGCGATTGTAATTGGCCTTAGATTAAAACATGAAAGTTGTATGGAATGACATTTTAGAGGTGCCTACAAAATTTCAGGTCAATCGGAGTAGCGTAGAGTGAGAAAAGTCGAATTTACCCTTGCTGTTCTGGTTTTGGCCGAATGTAAGAACTGCGATTGTAATTGGTTGTTTTGGTTGGGATTGCTTATGAATTGGTTGTTATGGTCTTCTGATGAAATGTAGTCTTAAATCTTAGCTTTCATATGGCTTTGGAATTTCGGAATTTGGACTTAGGTAGCCTGTTTTATGATGTTTGTGCTAGAATACGTTTTGTGAATCTGTTTTTGCGATGCTGGTGTAGTTTCTTGCATTTCTGACCTAGTTATACTCGAAACTGGATTGAGTGGCCTTCTTCAACATTGTAGCCTCTTAGGTCCTGAATCTACTTGTAAAATTTCAGGTCAAACGGATTAGTGTATCCTGAGTTATGGACAAAACCATCAGGCCTGTTTTAGACGTTCGTTTGTGTACGTTTTGAATTTCAGTTTCTGGCAGTGGGTTTTTCCGTATTGATCCCATTCGATCTGGGTGTCGACTCGTTCATAAGAAATTTAGATCTTGGTCTCAGCTTCGAAATGGTATAAAGTACGTCGAAATCCGAGTTCCGTAGCTCCTGTTATGATCAAAACAATATCGATCGTCAGAACTGCCTTGTATTTGGACAGTTCTGACGGGTATTTTGGCACTCAATTTTCGTTCTATTCTGAGTGGATTCAGATCTTGGCCAAAACATCAAAGTTTTAACCTTATGTCTCAGATTTCTAATGCCTTTGGAATTTCCTGATTTGGACTTGTGAGCTAGAAGTTATGGTTTAGTAAACAGACCCTGTCTGTCATTCAAAGGGCAAACTTCTGGTACCGTTTTCCATGATTTCAACTTGTTTTCATTCGGATCCAGTTTAAGGTGTCTTCATGAGAATTGTAGGCCTTCCTCATAGCTTCGAAACGGTGTCTCGTTCACCTTGATCCGATATTCCTAGCCTAACATTTGACCAAAACGGTTTGAGATGGCAGATTTGGCCGTCCCGTTTGCCGTTCCGCGCGTGCGCGTGTGCCCCTTTTTGCCGTTTCCGCACTTGCGCGTGCCAATTTTGCCGTTTTGCTTGTTTTGGGTATGTTAGTGGCCGTTTGTGATAATAATGTGATAAAATCTTCTATTTGAGACAGCGGTGAGCTAGGCGGAGCCGGTGGGGCCCACTACTAGCGAACACGCGAAGCGATTTTTCTTTAGTACTACTTTCGGTATTTTGGGTAAGTATTCAGGCCAGTTTGGTGTGTTTTCTTTGCTATGTGTTTGAGATATGTGAAAAGGGTACTTAGGCGAGGGTGTACTTTATCGCACTCGACCTAAACCCTAATTTGAATGTATAATTGTACTTGGCATATGTATATGAACCTTTTGGAACCAAAACCCTTGAGCTTGTGGCTCGGGGCGACTTTCGAGTAAAGTTTGTGAAGTTTGCAAAGTTTGTGAGTTCGTGGGCCCGATCTAAGACCTGTTTGGACTATTCGAGCCGGTTAGGGCTTGGTCGAAGTCAGTCCAACTTCGTCTGAGGTCACCAAGTTTGTAGGTTCATGTTATGAACCAATTTTGTGAATCCGATTCACCGAGAAGGTGACCAAGTTTGTGACCCGAGCTTATGACTCAAGCTCAAGTTTGTGATTTCGTTCGCCCGGGCAAGTTTGTGAGGTGACTGGCCAGTGAGGGTGATAAGGTGTTGGTGGGTGTACAAGTGAAGTTCTACGAACCATTGAGTGTGGTCGACGGAGTGTCGGCAGGAGATCACGCATGGCATATGAATTGGCTTTGGAGCCACCTGTATCCTTATTATGTGATGTTACTTTTCTGCTTTTGCTTTACTCTTACTGTGTAACTGTTACGTGAAATTTACGCTTTTGCCCCTGTTTACTTACTAAGCTTCTAGCTTACCCCGTTTCCTTTGTTTTCCTTAGCAGGGGACGACGCGGGGAACTTTGGGACTCTGCCGCTAGTAAAGTTAGGTCTAGTTTGTAATAGTTGGACAGTTAGGATGTTTGTTTTTGTTTTGGTGGTTTGTATAAGGACCCTTCTTAGGGTCTATCTTCTGCTGGTTGTGGTTGTAGTATATTAGAGTGGTTTGACTCGAGACTTTGAAGATGTAATTTTAACTTTTGGATTGTATATATTGTATTTAGTGGTCTTTCGAACTTTAAGTTTTGAGTCCTGGCGCGAGCGAGGTAGGCGGCCCGCCGATACCCTTGGGTCCGCCCTTGGGAGAAGTGGGGTCGTCACAGTTGGTATCAGAGCGCCTAGGTTAGAGGACTTGGGCAAGTGGGACATACGCGATAGGCACTAGGCATATTTGACCATTTTAAGTTGAATGATATCTTTTAAGTTGAAATGCTGGTTGACTGATGACTTAATGTTTTGTAGGTATGTATCCGGGCAGTTCGAGTGATGCGGGACCCAGTGGTGTGGGACCGAGACCTCCGAGTAGGAGGGGCCCAGAGGATCGAGCGCTGCGTAAGCGGGCGATCCGTTATAGGCAGAGGCTGGGAGAGCCTTACACGTTGTACTCCCCCTTCGGCCAGGTGTCGCGCCGACCCTGCGCGTGTTGGTATACGTATGGTTATCCCGACGAGGTAGTCATAACATTGGATGACAAGCATTATTACCTCTACAGGACGGTCGAGACTCTGAGGGTGCAGCTCGACGAGGCTAGAGCGGTTGGCCGTGAGCAGGCGAGGCGCATGGGATACTTGGAGCGGGGTCTCCGAGAGGAGAGAGAGAGGACGGATGCTTTGCACCGTCAGCTCCAGGACACACACCAGCACCTCTTCGCTATGAAGAGGCAGCTGAGGGACAGGGCTCGGAGTATGTCTGTTGACTGCGAGCTCTTGCTAGATCTAGCCGCAGAGGCACCGCCACGGGCCACCGGTCCAGAGAGGATGGACGAGGTGGAGACGTTAGGTTCCGTTGGGAACCTGGGCCCTAGGGGAGGCGATTAGGGTCACTTTTGTACTGTTGTTTAGCTAGTGTATGTCTTTTTTTAGAACTAGCATGACTACTTTCTTTTATCCTTTGGTTGGCTAACTAGATTTTGGAGCCGGAGTGCTCGTGTATATTGGGTTTTGTACCGACTGGAGGTCGGGTAATGTGTAAATTTTTTTGGTGTGACTTTGTAAATACGTGTATATATTTGAATAGAATTTTGAACTTATCTTTTGTGTGCCTTTTGTGCGTAAGTTTTGTGACTCTTCTTTTGCTCATGGTCTGGATAATAAGCATACGTATTGTTCCGAATTATAGACTTGTACACTAGATGACCTCCGGTACTCGAGGTGGAGGTAGAGGGCGAGGACGAGGCCCTGAAATGGAACATGAACACGAACCAAACCAAGTAGCTACAGCCATCCAGCGAATGGCTGACTTGATGGAGCGTATGATTGACCAACAGGCTCAGGGCCACGGGAATGCTGTTGGAAACCCTGGACATAATCCGGGACATAATCATGAGGGCGAGGACCGTGCCTTAGAACGGTTCCAAAAGTTTGCACCTCCTAAGTTCATAGGAGGACCTAATCCTGATTTAGCAGAAAACTGGATGGACCGTATGCTAGATATATTTGCCGCACTTAGGTATTCGGAGGAGCGGCAGATATCTTTTGCTGTTTTCCAGTTTGAGGGGGCCGCTCGAGCCTGGTGGAATGTGATCAGAGCCAAGTGGGAGTGGGAACAGACCCCCTGGACATGGATTAACTTTACGCGAGAGTTTAATGAAAAATATTTACCACCCATCGTACAAGAGAAACGGGAAGATGATTTTATCCGTTTGCGTCAAGGGACACTGAGTGTAGCGGAGTATGAGACCCAGTTCACAAAGCTCTCCCGTTTTGCCCCGGAATTGGTGCTAACGGAGCGAAAACGAATCCGCCGCTTCGTTCAAGGTTTAAATGTGGAGATCCAGGAGGCACTGGCAGCTGCTCAGTTGGACACGTTTGGCCAGGCACTAGAAAAGGCACAGCGGATTGAGACAGCTAGGGGACAGGTAAAATCCTTTCATGAGAGGAAACGAAGACAACCCGATTCGAGCCATTTTGTGACTGGACAGAGCTCGCAAAGTGAGTTACCTTCTAAGAAGAGTCATGGAACAGATGGTCCCCGACCCGCAGGAACCCTAAACCAGGGTAATTTTGGAAGAGGTCGAGTAGGGCAAGAGCCCCAGAGGAGTGCACAGCGTGGAGGGCCAAGTGCAGGCGTTAAGCCAATCTGTGGTTTCTGTGGGGCCAATCACACTGACAAAAACTGTTGGAAGAACAGTTCGATCCGAAGATGCTATAAGTGTGGTAGTGCAGAACATCTGATCGCCCAGTGCCCTAAGTCACAAAAGGAGAAACCTAAGCCACCGACTGAAGGGACTACAGCTAAGCCGTCAAATGCAGGGGAAAATCGACCCAAAGGGCCAGCCAGAGTCTATGCAATGGGTCAACCGGAAGTGACTAATCCTTCAGCGGGTTTTGAAGGTACGCTTTGACCAAAGAATTAATTTCGAGGACGAAATTGTCCTAAGTGGGGGAGATTGTGAGGCCCCAGTTCGTTCTACGTTGATATATTCATTAATTGGGCGGTAACGTTTGGTTTTGGGAGTATTTTGAAAACCCTAAGTAGGGATTAAGATTTAAACCCTAAGTTCCGGTTAAGATTGAAAACCCGTTTTTCTACATTTTCTTTATTAGAAAATTCCCCAGATAATTTTTATTGAGTAAATAGAGTTTTTAGATGATTTTTCTAGTATTAGTTGGTTTTTGAGAAATTAAGAACGTATATCAGACGTGGGACCCACTAGTGCGAAAAGTTCGGAAAATTTCGGCCAACTAGGTTAAGTTCTGAATATTGGATTTAATTTACCGGGTGTTATGAGATAATTGAAGGTTGATATATGGATGAGAGTGGAGAGAGACAAAGTGATAAACTTGCATTAAATAGGGTGACATGTGTCACCATATGATTAATTCTTGTTTTGACTTTTTGTTCAACCTTTTTCCAAATTCTAAATAAAACCAAAAATTGACCAAAAATCCCTCAAAAACATAGAAGCTTGGCCGGCTCTCTCCCTTGAAGAAACAAGAAAAACCTCTCTCAATTTCATACTCCAATCTTGCCCAATCTCACAGACTAACCGGTTAATCTTGAATTCCTTCCATAAAACCTCTTAGTTTAGTGCTTGTAAGGTGTTGTGTGGAGTTGGTTGGAAAGCTAGAGGACCTAGTACTCTCTCTCTCTCTTGTTCTAAGGTAAGTTGTGAAGGACCACTTTCCTTCTTCTAATAATGTTGAATTCATGCTTGGTGATGAAATGAGATGCAAGTTTATGGATTGCATCTTGATTTTGGTTGGATTGGTGAAGTTTTCTATTTATTGGTAATTTTTCTGTTTTAAAATGAACATGATTGTATGGCTATCTATGATGATTGGAAATGGTATATAATGATTCTAGAGGGTGGAAAAGGTGGAGGATTGCAAGGAATTTCTGTTTTGGAAGAAATCTGGAAAATTAGGGTTCTTGGTTCTTCATTCTGTCCGAAAATTTTGGTCACAGATAGAGGCCGAATTGGCCTTGGCTTAAAACATGAAAGTTGTAGGGAGTGACATTTTAGAGGTGCCTACAACATTTCAGGTCAATCGGAGTAGCGTAGAGTGAGAAAAGTCGAATTTACCCTTGCTATTCTGGTTTTGGCCGAATGTAAGAACTGCGATTGTAATTGGTTGTTTTGGTTGGGATTGCTTCTGAATTGGTTGTTATGGTCTTCTGATGAAATGTAGTCTTAAATCTTAGCTTTCATATGGCTTTGGAATTTCGGAATTTGGACTTAGGTAGCCTGTTTTATGATGTTTGTACTAGAATACGTTTTGTGAATCTATTTTTGCGATGCTGGTGTAGTATCTTGCATTTTTGACCTAGTTATACTTGAAAATGGATTGAGTGGCCTTCTTCAACATTGTAGCCTCTTAGGTCCTGAATCTACTTGTAAAATTTCAGGTCAAACGGATTAGTGTATCCTGAGTTATGGACAAAACCATCAGGCCTATTTTAGACGTTCGTTTGTGTACGTTTTGAATTTCAGTTTCTGGCAGTGGGTTTTTCCGTATTGATCCCATTCGATCTGGGTGTCGACTCATTCATAATAAATTTAGATCTTGGTCTCAGCTTCGAAACAGTATAAAGTACGTCGAAATCCGAGTTCCGTAGCTCCTGTTATGATCAAAACAATATCGATCGTCAGAACTGCCTTGTATTTGGACAGTTCTGACGGGTATTTTGGCACTCAATTTTCGTTCTATTCTGAGTGGATTCAGATCTTGGCCAAAACATCAAAGTTTTAACCTTATGTCTCAGCTTTCTAATGCCTTTGGAATTTCCTGATTTGGACTTGTGAGCTCGAAGTTATGGTCTAGTAAACAGACCCTGTCTGTCATTCAAAGGGCAAACTTCTGGTACCGTTTTCCATGATTTCAACTTGTTTTCATTCGGATCCAGTTTAAGGTGTCTTCATGAGAATTGTAGGCCTTCCTCATAGCTTCGAAACGGTGTCTCGTTCACCTTGATCCGATATTCCTAGCCTAACATTTGACCAAAACGGTTTGAGATGGCAGATTTGGCCGTCCCGTTTGCCGTTCCGCGCGTGCGCGTGTGCCCCTTTTTGCCGTTTCCGCACTTGCGCGTGCCAATTTTGCCGTTTTGCTTGTTTTGGGCATGTTAGTGGCCGTTTGTGATAATAATGTGATAAAATCTTCTATTTCAGATAGCGGTGAGTTAGGCGGAGCCGGTGGGGCCCACTACTAGCGAACGCGCGAAGCGATTTTTCTTTAGTACTACTTTCGGTATTTTGGGTAAGTATTCAGGCCAGTTTGGTGTGTTTTCTTTGCTATGTGTTTGAGATATGTGAAAAGGGTACTTAGGCGAGGGTGTACTTTATCGCACTCGACCTAAACCCTAATTTGAATGTATAATTGTACTTGGCATATGTATATGAACCTTTTGGAACCAAAACCCTTGAGCTTGTGGCTCGGGGTGACTTTCGAG
The DNA here is from genome assembly GCF_036785885.1 of Coffea arabica. Classification (NCBI taxonomy): domain Eukaryota; kingdom Viridiplantae; phylum Streptophyta; class Magnoliopsida; order Gentianales; family Rubiaceae; genus Coffea; species Coffea arabica. The sequence continues at coordinate 42,725,732 of NC_092320.1, read as the reverse complement.
TAAAGTTTGTGAAGTTTGCAAAGTTTGTGAGTTCGTGGGCCCGATCTAAGACCTGTTTGGACTATTCGAGCCGGTTAGGGCTTGGTCGAAGTCAGTCCAACTTAGTCTGAGGTCACCAAGTTTGTAGGTTCATGTTATGAACCAATTTTGTGAATCCGGTTCACCGAGAAGGTGACCAAGTTTGTGACCCGAGCTTATGACTCAAGCTCAAGTTTGTGATTTCGTTCGCCCGGGCAAGTTTGTGAGGTGACTGGCCAGTGAGGGTGATAAGGTGTCGGTGGGTGTACAAGTGAAGTTCTACGGACCAATGAGTGTGGTCGACGGAGTGTCGGCAGGAGATCACGCAGGGCATATGAATTGGCTTTGGAGCCACCTGTATCCTTATTATGTGATGTTACTTTTCTGCTTTTGCTTTACTCTTACTGTGTAACTGTTACGTGAAATTTACGCTTTTGCCCCTGTTTACTTAATAAGCTTCCAGCTTACCCCGTTTCCTTTGTTTTCCTTAGCAGGGGACGGGGGGGAGGGTTGGGTTGGGTGGTACGGGGGGAGGGAGTGTAAGCAAGAGGTTTCGGGTTCGAGTCCTCCCGCTCACAAAAAAAAAAAGCAGGGGACGACGCGGGGAACTTTGGGACTCTGCCGCTAGTAAAGTTAGGTCTAGTTTGTAATAGTTGGACAGTTAGGATGTTTGTTTTTGTTTTGGTGGTTTGTATAAGGACCCTTCTTAGGGTCTATCTTCTGCTGGTTGTGGTTGTAGTATATTAGAGTGGTTTGACTCGAGACTTTGAAGATGGAATTATAACTTTTGGATTGTATATATTGTATTTAGTGCTCTTTCGAACTTTAAGTTTTGACTCCTGGCGCGAGCTAGGCAGGCGGCCCGCCGATACCCTTGGGTCCGCCCTTGGGAGAAGTGGGGTCGTCACAGTCAAGGCATCACTTTAATCAAGAAATAATCATAAGAAATGGAAATAAACATTGTGACAGCCCCACGTTCCCCTAAGGCGAACCAAAGGGGTTAGCGGATTGCCTGCCCAGCTCTCGCCAGGACTAACGGTTCAGTTTACGTCAATCTATTACGTTCCGGAACTTACCATTGCGCGCAAACAAGTCAAAATCACAAAATAAAAAAAAATGAAAATCGAAGCCGAAATTTATCCAAACCACGGCCAAGCATATATATACATTGGAAATCAACATTTACAAGCCAAACGGCAAACCAAGATATTCGTCTAGTTCATACATGTACCAAAAGCCATTTACACACCCAACATTGGTGGAAACAAAACACTTAGGGTTTTTACCCTCAAGGAGCTATTCAAAAAAACATGTACAAGAGCTCAACTTGTCATCCAACTATCACAATCTTTTCCAAAAGTTTCATTTTCCTGTAAAGAAAACAAATGACACGGAATGAGCTAAAGCCCAGTGAGCAACTATCACAATAGCAGTCAAGATCACATAAGCATAACCATTCAATTCAAGTATGCAATTTCGAAGTAAAGCAAATCAGTGAAAGGATACAGTCGGCTCTCAAGAGCCCATTTCCACGCTTGCAATCTTGATCCAACCTCATTGACCCTCCGTCAATTTTAAAAGTACCAAACAACCGTCGACCTCGCTTAACTTCCATCCTTCCACCCATCATACCCCAACCGGGCCCGCACTCCATTCAGTCATTTTGATAATACTCGAGTTTACCGGAACCGAGAGTCTCGTTACTACAAGGTTCCTCAGTACAGTCCCCGTGGCATGACAATTTTCACGACCAAGCCCTCGCCGGCTCGATCCAATTGACTACCAAACGGGGTTGAGCTCAGTAATACAGTAAGGCCGTTGGACAATCGCCCAAATGACACCAATTCAGTTTCCATGAATGGAATTCAATGTACCATATAACCAGTGCAGTACTACAGTAATACGGTAAATAGCCATGAATGAAATCACAAGGGGTGAGGGCGGTCAAGTACACCCTCACCTCAATCACTTCCAATAACCAATTAAGCCTTCAAGGCATCAAATACACATAGAGCAAAGCCATATTATAACAAGTAAGTGAGTAGTATACTCACCAACCAAGTAAGTGGTATTTCATGCACCACGATCACCAAGCCGTCGTGCACTACCTTCACGCCCTAGAATCATGCAAACAAATGTAATGAGACTCGATAACGAGTCATATAGACATGCCAATTACAACCCCAATAGGGTTTTATAAACATATACAAGCATGATAGCAAACCAAAAATTAAGAGAGGGCTTTAACTTAAGCCTTGATAAGAAAACCGGATTTGACCTCATAATGCGGTAATGGCACAACTCTCACTACAATTATCGGATGGGGGTGTAAGACCCACCATTTCGAAGCCAAGAAACAGAGCTACAACAATGTAGAAGGTCACTCAATCCAGTTCCTAACACAACTAGGTCAAATATGCAAAATACTATACCAGAATTCCCAAAACAGGTTTGCAATTCACACAAAACCGTAATTACTATAACTCAGTCTATACAAGTCCAAATGCCGAAATTCCAAAGGTATATGTTATCTAAGACATCCAGCTACATTTCATCAGAAGACACCAACTTCAAAATCCAAACCAATTCCAGTCAAAATAGCCAAATACCAACGCAGTTTTCGCATTCTGACCAAAGCAGAACAGCTACAGTAATTCCGACATAACTCACTCTACACTAATCCAAATGACCTGAAATTTTGCAGGCACCTCAAACACATCAATACCTACAACTTTCATGGTTTGAGCAAAGTCCAATTCGCCGTCTAACCCTATGATCTAAAACCAGACAGAATTAGGGGATTATGAACCCTAACTTTTCACAATTCACTTCAAATCCAAAATTGGTTGCATTTATCCACAATTCACACCTACTAGAGTCATTATAGTCCATTGCCAATCATCAAAGATGGCTACAACATCCATTTCATATTAAACCAGAAAATTCATCATAAAATTAAAAACTTCACCAAATCAAGCCAAACCAAGAAATAAATCATATAATCCACCACTTTAGCCACTTCTAAGCCAAACATAAGCATCATTAGATGTAGTAGGGTGTTCAAGCATCACTTACCAAGAAATCAAGAGAGATAGGGATTGTGGACACCTTAGCTCTTCAAATCAACTTCACTAATACACTTATTAGCACTAGAAGAAAGGTTTTTATGGAGTGAAATCTAGTCTAAGCTCTTGTTTGTGGAAGATTGAGTGAGATGGAAGCTTGAGAGTTGAAGAAATTCCTTCCTTCTTGAGCTAGGGAGATCCGGCCACCATGGAGAAGAAAATGGTGAATTTTGTGCATTTTTTTGATATTTAATCCTTTGGTCAAAAAAAGTCAAGAAAGTGAATAGTAATTCTTAAAGTTCAACCAATGAGAAGGTGACACTTGTCACCTCATTAAATGCATTCTTATCTTTCTTTTTCCCTCTCACATCAATCACTTCACACATTCTACTTATCTCTTAACACCCAATAAATTTTACACAGTATCCGAAACTTAACCTTATTGGCCGAATTTTTCCGAACTTTTCGTACTAGTGGGTCCCACGTCCACTATTTACTCTTAATTTTCTAAAAACTCTCCAATACTAGAAAAATCATCTTAAAACTATAATTACGCATAAAATCTACCAGAAAATATTTCTAAGCCCGAAAATGCAAAAATATATGCAATTCAGGGGTAATAAACCCTAGGAAAAATATTAGGGCTTTACGGGTTCTCACACTCTCCCCCCCCTTAAAAGAATTTCGTCCTCGAAATTTCTCACCTTAATTCCCGAAAAGGTTTGGGTATTTCTTTCGCATTTCCTCTTCCATCTCCCAGGTAGCTTCCTCCACTCCGTGGTTTCTCCATAGCACTTTCACTAGTGGAATCCGCTTGTTTCGGAGCTCCTTGACTTTTCGATCGAGTACTTCGACTGGTTTCTCTTCATAGGCAAGCGATTCATCTACTTCGATATCCTCCGGTTACAATACATGGGATGGGTCAGGATGGTACTTCTTCAGCATCGAGACGTGAAATACATCATGGATTCGAGATAGACTGGATGGCAGTTCCAATCGATACGCGACCGCTCCAACCCTCTGAAGGATCTTGTAGGGTCCGACGTACCGCGGTTGAAGCTTCTTTCCTTTCCCCGCTGTAAGACTTCGTAAAGGTGTGATTTTGAGAAATACATAGTCTCCAACTTCAAACTCCAAGTCTTTTCTTCGATTATCAGCGTAGCTCTTTTGTCGGCTTTGGGCTGTTTGAAGCCGTTGCCTTATCAACTTGACCTTCTCTTGAGCCTCTTCCATCCATGGAATAGTTTCCGGGTCCAGTGCTTTCTTTTCGCCAACTTCGTCCCAGTAAATTGGTGACCGGCACTTGCGTCCGTAGAGAGCTTCGTACGGAGCCATTTGAATCGACGAATGGAAGCTATTGTTGTACGCGAACTCTACTAAGGTCATGTGCTGACCCCAGTTGCCTCCAAAGTCCAGAATGCACGTTCGTAACATGTCCTCGAGAGTTTGAATCGTCCGCTCTGACTGTCCATCCGTCTGAGGATGATAGGTCGTGCTCAAATTGAGTTTCGTCCCCAGGGTTTCTTGGAACTTCTGCCAAAATCGTGATACAAACCGTGGATCCCGATCGGAAACGATGCTCACAGGAACACCGTGTAGTCTTACAACCTCATCCATGTACAGTCGAGCCAACTTGTCCATTGAATACTTCATGTTCACCGGCAAGAAATGGGCCGACTTGGTTAATCGATCAACGATCACCCAAACGGCATCGTGTCCTCTTTGCGTCCTCGGTAAACCTGAAACGAAGTCCATTGTAATGTTTTCCCACTTCCATTCGGGTATCTCCAAGGGTTGTAACAGACCCGATGGTTTTTGATGCTCTGCCTTCACTTGCTGGCAAATGAGACATTTCTGCACGTACTGAGCGACTTCCTTCTTCATGTTGTCCCACCAATAGGTTCCTTTTAGGTCTTGATACATCTTGCTGCTGCCCGAATGGATTGTATACTTGGACCGATGAGCTTCCTCCAGAATCTCCATTTTCAACGACTCCACCTTCGGTACCACTATTCGGTTCCGATATTTTAAAATACCCTCAGGACTCAAATTAAAGTCCGTTGTTTCTCCCTTATCCACTTTCTCTCTCCATTTCTGTACCATCAAATCTTCTTTTTGTGCCTCTTTAATACGTTCCAGTAGTGTGGAGGTAACCCTAACATTGCCAAATATCACCTTCTGGCTCCCTAGACAGGGTTTCCACTCACACACGGATTCTAGCAAATCCCACTCCTTAATCATTAGTCCTGCTACTTGCACCTTACGACTCAAGGCATCTGCTACCACATTTGCCTTTCCCGGATGGTAATTGATCGTACCGTCGTAATCTTCCAGGAATTCCATCCACCTTCGTTGCCTCATGTTCAGTTCCTTCTGGGAGAAAAGGTATCTAAGACTTTTGTGATCCGAATACACTTCGAAGGTCACTCCATATAGGTAATGCCTCCACTTTTTCAGAGCAAACACAACTGCGGCTAATTCTAGATCGTGAGTCGGGTAGTTCTGCTCGTGAAGCTTCAATTTCCTAGTGGCGAAAGCAATCACATTCCGGTTCTGCATCAAAACGCATCCCAATCCCTCTCGCGACGTGTCCGCATATACTGCAAACCCGTCCATTCCATTTGGCAAGACCAGTACCGGAGCCATGGTCAGTCTTCTCTTTAATTCCCGAAAACTTGTTTCGCATCGGCCGTTCCAGATAAACTGGCCATGCTTCTTTGTCAAGTCAGTTAGAGGTCCTGCCAGTTTGGAAAAATCCTTAATAAACCTTCGGTAGTACCCAGCTAGCCCTAGAAAGCTACGAATTTCCGTGGGATTTTCTGGCCTCTTCCAATTTGTCACGGCCTCAACCTTCGCCGGGTCCACCGAAATACCTTCGTGGGAGATCACATGACCCAAAAATGCTACATTCTCCAACCAGAACTCGCATTTGCTAAACTTGGCATACAGTTGATGTTCCCTCAATGTCTGCAACACCACTCTCAAATGCTCCTCATGCTCCTCGCGTGTTTTAGAGTAGACCAAAATGTCATCAATGAACACCACGACAAATCGGTCTAGATAGGGTTTGAAAACCCTATGCATTAGGTCCATGAAGGCGGCGGGAGCATTTGTCAGTCCAAAGGGCATAACGGCGAACTCGTAATGCCCGTATCTTGAGTTAAAAGCAGTTTTTCGAATGTCCTCCTTCCTTATTAACAACTGATAGTATCCCTGTCGGAGGTCCAACTTGGAGAAGACCACCGCTCCTTGCAGCTGGTCAAACAATTCGTCTATGTGGGGCAGTGGATATTTATTCTTGATCGTCACGTTGTTCAGACCCCGATAGTCAATGCACATCCTCAAGGTTCCATCCTTTTTCTTCACAAATAGAACAGGAGCTCCCCAAGGAGACTCACTCTCGTGAATGAATCCCCGCTCCAAAAGATCTTGCAATTGCAACTTAAGTTCCTTAAGTTCTGCAGGCGCCATTCGGTAAGGGGTTTTTGAGATAGGTGCGGTTCCAGGCAACAGGTCTATTCTAAACTCTATCTCCCTTTCCGGCGGTAAAGCTACTAACTCATCAGGAAATACATCCGAAAATTCCCTCACTATAGCCACGTCTTCCACTTTTAGCTTATCTGTAGGGGTATTAATTAAAAAGGCCAAAAATCCTTGCGCCCCTTTACTTATCAGTTTCCTAGCTCGAATACCCGAAATGAGAGCAGATGAGGCTAACCTGCCCCTTATATCCAACCTTAAGGTTGCCTCGCCAGGAATGCGAAATTCTACTATTTTCGTTTTACAATCCAATTGGGCGTTATACTTGGCTAACCAGTCCATACCCAGAATCACATCGTACCCCTTAATGGACAAACTAATCAGGTCCCCTAAAAACCTCCTTTCACCTACCCAAACATCGCAATCCCTATAAACCATACTAGTCACCAAACGTTGATTCCCCGTAGGTGTACTAACTTCTAGGTCAAAGGGTAAACTAGCAGGTTTTATATCAATGCCACACATGAAATCAGGGTTAACAAGCGAATGAGTGGCACCAGGATCAATTAAAACTTTGGCAAAGCGGTGGAAAATAGGGATCGTACCTTCCACCACCTCGGAAGACTCTGGGACCTGATAGGGCTCTAAGGAGTATACCCTAGCTGACACCTTCGGTTTGGATCCGTCTCCCTTGGCTGATCCAGTATTGGTCCTCGACGGTAGTTGACTCCCCTTTCCGTCTTGTTTCAGGATCGGGCACGTAGCCAGTTGATGGTCCGCACTTCCACACCGCAGACATTTCCCCTGTTTCCTCCAGCAGTTGTCTTCGGTGTGGTTCAGCTTCCCACAGTGCCCACAGGGACCTCGAGGTGCCGAAGCCGAGCCACTCTGAGCGTTTCCCCTCGGTCCTCGCCCAGCTTGACCACCCCTGAACGGAGTCCCTCTGCCTGATCCGGACTGTCGACCACCACCCATGCCTCGTCCAAATTTGGAGGGAGTGTTCTTCTCACCCTGTCCAGAAGCACTCCCAGGAAAGCCACGCTTCTTGGCCTGGAAGTCTCGGACCTGTAGCCGTGCACTTTCCACTCGTTGGGCTTTTTCCATTGCCTCGCTAAAAGTAGTGATTTGAGCCGCCGCGAGGTCTTTCTGGATCTCAATGTTCAAACCCTGAATAAAGCGCCTAACCCGTCGTTGCTCAGTCATGATGAGCTCAGGCGCGAATTTAGACAGGCGGGTGAACTGACTCTCGTACTCTGCCACAGTCTGAGCCCCTTGCCGGAGCCGGATAAACTCGTCCTCCTTCCTCTCCTGGACTAGAGGAGGGAAAAACTTTGCATTAAATTCTCGGATGAAGTTCACCCAAGTCCTCGGTGTCTGCTCCCGTTCCCATTTCTGCCTAATTACATTCCACTAGGAACGGGCAGCCCCCTCGAGTTGAAACACGGCAAAAGTGACCTGCCGTTCGTCAGGGTAGTGTAGGGCCGCGAATATATCAACCATTTTCTCAAGCCATTTCTCAGCAACGTCAGGGTCGGGTCCCCCAATAAACTTTGGCGGGGAAAACTTTTGAAAACGTTCGAGAGCTCTATCCTCGCTCTCGATATGGTTACCGGGGTTTCCGGGATTAGGGTTTGGGTTCTGGCCCTGTTGTTGCACTACTTGTGCGAGTAGGTTTGTCATTTGCTGCATAGCGGCAGCTATTTGCACATTAGGGTCTATTTGGGGTTCAGGATTTGGTCCAGTAGAAGCTTCTCCCGTTTCCCTAACCGGTGTGGGTTGTCTAGTTCCGCGCCCACGTCCCCGGCCACTCCGTGTACCTTCCATGAGTTCACTCGGTCTAGGCAGAAGTACTAAACCAAAGCGGTATTAAAGCATGTAAGTAATACGCAAAACTTTCACATTAACACACATTCATACATTGCAAACATAAGCACAAACACCCATATATACAAGTCAAACACATATATACAATCAGTCAGTCAAGTACGGCCAAGGCACGTACGTACATAAACGATCCTCCCGAGGATAGGCCTATTAAAAGAAATTTACACGTAGCTAACTCTACATCCAAAATGGTTAGCTAAGGCTCTATCCCTATCCCTATGTACATACTAAAACCACCACTATCCCAAAAGATGCCCAAAGATCAAGGCCTAATCAGTTCCCGGGGTCTGGGATCCAGGCGACGGGGTAGACTCCTCCCCCGCCTCGGCCCCAGCATACGAGGCCTCATCACTAGACTCCTCGAGTCCGTCGTCGCATAGGTTAAGGATCGCCTCAGCACGACCCCTGACCTTGCGAGCTCTCTTAGTCTCGCGCTCACGTGCATCTCTCAGTTGATCACATAGGTCATCGACTCGATCCTCGGCCTCATGCACGTCATACTCTAGCTCCATGATACGTGCGGCTTGATTCTCATTGGTTGCCCTAGCCTGAGTCACCTCAGCTTCCAATGTAGCAACCGCAGCTTCCAGCTTAGTATTATCCTTAGCAAACTCCTCACGTTCCTTTGCCACCGCCAACACTAGAGCGTTTGGATAGGCGTAGTTGCTACGGCACTCGCATTGTCGAACGCGGCTGGCCGGGCTCCAACGCCACTCGCATCCATCCTATAGCAAAGGAAGAAATAATATGATTACACTTAATAGGCATAAACAATAGAATCCTCAAGTCAAGCATTCCTATAACACCCAGGCTAATTCAAACCTGCCTCTGATACAACCTGTGACAGCCCCACCTTCCCCTAAGGCGAACCAAAGGGGTTAGCGGACTGCCTGCCCAGCTCTCGCCAGGACTAACGGTTCAGTTTACGTCGATCTATTACGTTCCGGAACTTACCATTGCGCGCAAACAAGTCAAAATCACAAAATTAAAAAAAAAATGAAAATCGAAGCCGAAATTTATCCAAACCACGGCCAAGCATATATATACATTGGAAATCAACATTTACAAGCCAAACGGCAAACCATGATATTCGTCTAGTTCATACATGTACCAAAAGCCATTTACACACCCAACATTGGTGGAAACAAAACACTTAGGGTTTTTACCCTCAAGGAGCTATTCAAAAATACATGTACAAGAGCTCAACTTGTCATCCAACTATCACAATCTTTTCCAAAAGTTTCATTTTCCTGTAAGGAAAACAAATGACACGGAATGAGCTAAAGCCCAGTGAGCAACTATCACAATAGCAGTCAAGATCACATAAGCATAACCATTCAATTCAAGTATGCAATTTCGAAGTAAAGCAAATCAGTGAAAGGATACAGTCGGCTCTCAAGAGCCCATTTCCACGCTTGCAATCTTGATCCAACCTCATTGACCCTCCGTCAGTTTTAAAAGTACCAAACAACCGTAGACCTCGCTTAACTTCCATCCTTCCACCCATCATACCCCAACCGGGCCTGTGAGGACCCGCAAAATTCTCCTTGTTTTATTTTATTTTATTCTATTTTATTTTTCCGCGTGTATTTTCCTTGCTTTCAATCAATTAATCATTTAATTTTCAGAGATTTTATAAGTGAGTATCTTTTTTAAATCATTTATTTTAGTATAAGTGCGTACATGTTAAATTTGAGGTGCATTATGGATGTGAGATCCTGGATTCCAAATTGTCTCAAATAAATTAAATATGGATATTTATAGTAGCTATTGTGTGAAAAATATATTTTACCATGTGTTTTAATTTTCAAAGAGTATTTTACATACCAAAAGTGAAAAATTTAATTGAATCATTAAAATCCTACTTTCAAAACTAAACCGTTAAGTTTAAATTAAATTCAACCAATTAATATTTTCGTGATTGTATGTGCATCCATGCATGTTTAGTACGGGGGTTTGAGTGATTAGTACCTTGGGTTGGTGGGCTTAAGTTAGTTTTAATTAAACTAAGTAAACCAATGGGTTAATTACATTGGATCAAGTAGAGTTTTAGTGTTGGGCCTTTAAGTTTTAATTTCATTAGAAGCCTAAGCCATAAACCCATTAATTACCCAAGCCCATGACCCATCTCTTGTTTTGCTTTACTATTAATAGACTTAGCTATTAAGTTAGGAGGACATAAGACAAAACAAACAAAGCCAACACCAAGAACAAGCTACCGTGAGCTTGGAGAAGAAGAAAGGCAGCATCGGGTGAGCTAGGAGAAGAGAGAAAAAAAAAAAAAAAAAAAGAAAGGGAACTTTGTTGGAGAGTTGGAGCTCAAGGATACATCTCCTCAAAGAATCGGCCAGCTAGGGGGTATGCTTAAGGATTTGAGGTAAACCAATTTCCTAACTCTTGATTCTTGTGGTAAAACATATGATTGATGATTGGAAGTTGAATCTAACTAGCTAGGAACTGATTTGAACGGCTGGAAATTCGTTTGATTGGGTGGAATTTAAATGAACTTCAAGTGTTCCTTTTCTGTCAAGATTTCTGTCCGAAATTAGTCTGAAAATTCGAACATGTTGGGAGCTGATTTTGTGAGGACTCGCAAAAAACTATTATTTTATGCCTAATTTATGGCTTAATAAATTATTTAATTGGATTTTATTTCCAAGGAATATTTTCTAGTCTTATTAGACCTAAATACATGGTAATATAACTTCGTTATATTTTTAAAATGATTCGTTTCGAAAATTAATTTCCTAGAGCGCGTCTAGCGGAAATAGTGAATAGTACTTGCAGATTTTATCCGCGTAGTAGCACAACAAGCTTGGAATATTGGAGACTTGTACCATGGTCCTAAAATAGGTAATTTTATGAATAAATATTCAAGTGATAGTTAGTAGTGCAATCGTTATAAGAATTTTTCGAAAGTTTCGCGTTATAGCGGTAAAATTGATGGTACGCGTTTTCACACGCGCGACTTCATTTGAGGGACTTTAGACCCTTATTTCGGGACAATTAAGAGTGAATAATATTTACATGAATATATATGCCTTGGAGGTTCCGTGCACTAGTGAACCAAACGCGCGAGAAAAATCGAGTCCAAACGCACCCTAAATTACACTATTTCGAGTTGACTTTGAGGTGCATTTTGCACCACACAAAGAATCTTCCTTTGGAAGCCAATTGCATCAGCACTCTCTCTCTCTTCACCTCACTTGGCCGAACAACAAGAAGGAGAAGAGCTCTCCATTGTCTTCATTTTTCATCTTCAATCCATGCACCAAAATCCACCCAAATCACACCAAACTTGGAGATCTCTTAGCAAACTACTTGGAGACTACATTTAGCTAACAAAAGGGTGCATCTTCACAGTTTCTTGGAGCTTCAAGAGGGCCGAAATTTTCTGGTCTTGCACACCCAAGGAAGAGGTAATGATCAACCCATGAATTCTTGTCTTTTGGAGGTTATATAGCAAGATTAAGCTCATACATGCACTTAGTTAGCTTGTTTATGGTGAAAAATGTGATTGTGGGCTCTTGGAATTCCCACACTTGGGTTGTTGTTGCTGATGTGATGATGGTTGGTGATTATATTGTTGGTTTAGTGATATTAATGATGCATTAGTGGTGGGTAATTGGTAGGAACTTCATTGGTGTAAGAGGCTAGAATTTCCGAAAATGCCCCTGCCATGTTCGGCCATTTCCAGGCCCATTTTTAATGGTTTAATTGCTTGAATTGGATGTTTGTAGGATGTATTAGATGTGTGAAAAATTTCATTGAAAAATAATGAGGTTTGAATGGGCAAATGGATTTTTGTTCGAAACCAGCAAATCTGGAAACTGTCTCGCGTATGCCTCTGACCAGCAGTAGTATTTTGGCTATAACTCTGTCCTTGGATGTCAAAATCATATGCCGTCGGTGGCGTTTGAAACTAGACATTCCTAGCTTTAATTTGGTATATAATGCACGTTCTGATTCTTTGTGAGCAAGCCGAACCAAATGTTTTAAGTTCGCTGTCCTGTTACTCTGTTCTTCTGGAATGAAGTGTTCAGGCAGCAACTTGATGCCCGAATTTGAACCAATTGGGTGCCGAATTTGGAAATGATTTCTTCTGTGATGTTTTAGTACTATGAATGTATTTTCCAACGGCGTAAGCCATGCTCAATTTCGAGCTATATTGACTGATTTGTGATTGAATCAAGTGGACTGCTCTGTTTTGGAAAACCCTAATCCTTGGACTGGTTTGGGACCAAATCTTGGAATGAACTTGTTAGTTGATGTTTTTGATATTAAACACTTACCAAAGATATTATGGGTGTATCTTAGACCCTTATTTCACAAATGAACCATGGTTGGATAACTTTCTTGGTTAGACGATTGGAATTTGGGAAATGCAAGTCAAAGGCAGATTTGCCTTAGGATATTTCTTGAACTTTGGTGGGCTAATTAACTACCTTGCCAAAGGTATTTTTTCCCCGAAATTCGATAGAGAGATACCTTCCATATAGTATTGAAATACTGCCAATTTTGGTGCCAATTCAAGTTCGTTTCGATACCTAATTAAAATTCTAAAGTTGGGGGTTCAAATCTGGAAATTCTTCTCCAGTCTTGAATTTGCTCAACTTCGGGCTACCGTATCTCGGTGCTCGAAACTCCGATTCTTGATCCGCTTATTTTGTCATACACTTCACTTGCAACACTAATTGAGCTGCAAAATTCAGAGGCCGGTTTACAACGTACGAATCGTGCCGAATTTTCAAAGTTGGCCAAAAACCAACTTCGTTCTGCCTTGTGAACCAACCCTGCATCTTCAAGCTCATTTTTGACCACTTTTCGCTTTGATTCATGGAAAAGTGTCTTCTAGGAACTTATAGTACTCTCTAAGAGGTTTCCAACGGTATAAAGTTTTCCAATTCTCGACTTATACCGTGCGAGTTATGATTTTTCAAAGATTCATCATAAAACTGAAAAATATTCCAATTCCAAGAAAATAGAGTTTTTCAAAAACTCTTTATTCTTTTTATATTCTTAAAACGTTTTGCTTACGATTTTCATGATAAAAACTCAAATAATATTGTACCTAATAAAAGGCAAGTTAAACCTCGATTTACGTGTAATTGAGGTTCCTTTTTGCAAAATAATTCTTAGATTGTACTAGTGTACAATCTTTCTTGATAAGTGTGATTATCCACTATTATATTGCCAGGCGCGCAAGGAGACCTTCAAGAGGATCTCACCGCGGACACCTGAACTCCCAGAAAATAATTCTTTTTGAATTGCTCGGTGAGTGTCAAGTGTGTGGAATTTGTTACTTGCTTGCTTGTGTAATTGTTGGAATTTTAAGAAAATGGGGACGGGTGCGTACTTTATCGTACCTGTTCTACTTTCAAATGAATGAATGAAATGTATTGAATGAATGAATGAAATGCAACGTTATGTCATGAATGCTTGTGTCGTTGGAGTGAATCTCCTCGACTTTCAAATGAATGGGGGACGCCCAAACTCATAGGCCGTCCTTAGACTCGAGCCAGCAATGGGCTTGGTCTGGGATTCGGACGAGCCATGAGATACACATAAGCTCGACCTAATAAGAGGTCTTGCTTGGCATACTTGTAGAGTATCGCCTAATAATAGACTTGTGGGCCCTTGGGGTGTACGGTGGACGGAGGAAAGTAAGTGGTGATCTACGGAAATGGAAATACCGACCCGGTTGACAGGAGGGTCAATGCGGGAAGGTATACGAATGACAACGGCAGATCAAGTGGAACTTAGCTCCTGAGAGCTACTATATCCTTGAATTGTTTCTGATTACTTTTCCTGTTTGAATAATTGATTGTTGAAGAGACGTGATTTTATTTATTAAACTTGGGTTTGTTATTTGGCTAAGTGCTTGCATGTGTGTTCTTGGCCTCACGAGCGTTAGCTCACCCTATAGTTTTGTTTTCCTTAACAGGACCGACTCTTGGGGATATATGGAGAAACCATCCGTTGTAATTTTGTTAAGACTCCTGTTATAAATTTTGACTAGGCCCTGGTTCGGGTTGTACTTTTGGAATTGTAAACTTGAAAAGTTTGGGCCCTGATGTGTACTTTGAATTCTAGTCGTTCATGATTACCCGATGTACTGGTTATACATTAAGTGACTTATTAAGCTTGAACGCTTCCGCATTATTGTATTCGTGTTGCTCTCATCGAAGTGTTTAGTTTGATTTTAAATTGAATGAAATCGCTTGAGTCCTGGCGAGAGCTGGGCAGGCGTCCGCGGATACCCTTTGGTCCGCCTTAGGGAGATGTGGGGCGTCACAGTTGGTATCAGAGCGCTAGGTTAGAGGTCTATATGGGAGACATATTAGATACTCTACCTTTAAGACTCGATATGGGATAACTTAATCCTACCCTAAGTGATACTTGAGGCGAGCTAGCAACTAAGTTAGTCCCACCTCAGGTGACGAATGGGATGAACCAACGATTAAGATAGACATGCATTGCAGGATATTGGAACTGAGTAGTGATTTAAGTTTCTAACCTGAAAAATATTATTAATGTTATTATTTTGCAGGGATGGCTGATGGAAACGGAGCCCCGGCAGCTAATGGGAATGGTCATGCGAATGGTCATTATGTGCCTCTTAGGACTATTTACTACCGACCTCTAGCGGGAGGAGATCGAGTACGCTACTCACCGTATGATAGATACCCTCGATGTTCGTGTAGGTTGACTTTCGCCTACCCGGACTATTTGGTGCTTGCGTTGGACGACGAGCGTCGTCAGTTGGTGGATGCCAACCGCGATCTACAGGATGAGGTAGACGCGCTTAGGCAGATGGTGGGCGCTCAGGGTGAGCGGATCGCCGAGCTTGAGGAGGTGCTAGAGGGTGAGGTAGCCACGTCTGCAGTGGTTAACCAGGAGCTTCGGGATACTAGGGCTCGACTCACTAGGTTAGCACGAGATGTCCGTACCCGGGCTTTCGAGATGATGGTTGATGCTACTAGTCTGGTTGAGGACGCTACTGCAGTGCTTCCTGATGATGAGGAGGAGGATCCCGAGGAGGAGGTTCCTCCTGATAGCCCCGCTATGGACTAGGATCTTGGTCGTTGACTTTTTTGACTTTTGACTGGTACAGTTAGGACTAGTTAGGGTGACGCGAGTGCTGAGGCCATTGTATTTTGCATGCTTGTGTGGCCTACTTTTGGGCACTTGTTCTTACTTTAGTCTTCTGTGACTAAAAGTATACTTTTGAGCACCTGTGTGCTATATTTTGTGAATTGTCCCTAACTTGCTAATTGTACAAACATGACATGCTTATGAATGTAAATTATTGTTAATTTCAATGCTTTCCTGGTTAGTCCTAAATTCGATATAATTCTTGTTTTCTGCTTAAATTAATTTATTTCTTGCACTAGGCACGTCTAGACTAATGGAAGGACTAAGAAGTGGTCGAGGTCGTGGGCGAGCGTCTAGACAGGCCCAACCTCAGGGAGATGACCAGGGATCGGCAACTGGACCGACCCAGGGACAGGGAAACGTTGAGGGTAACCAAGTGGCTACTGCCATCAATAGGATGACTGATATCCTAGAACGTCTAGCGGAGAGACAGGGTCCTGGACCATTTAACCAGCCTGGGGGCCAGGATAGAGGAGAGGATAGAGCCTTGGAAAGATTCCTAAAGTTTAACCCGCCTAAGTTTATGGGTGAACCTGACCCCGAAGTAGCGGAGAATTGGTTAGAGAGGATGACCAACATATTCGCCGCACTAGACTACACTGAGGATAGGCGAGTGAACTTTGCTGCCTTTCAATTTGAGGGAATAGCCCGTTCTTGGTGGGATTTAATAAAAGGAAAATGGGAAAGAGCTCGAACCCCTTGGACTTGGGAGAATTTCACCCGGGAGTTTAATGAAAAGTTTCTTCCGCCCTTGATCCAAGAGAAAAGGGAGGACGAATTTATTAAGTTGAAACAAGGAATCCTTACCGTAGCAGAGTATGAAGGGAAGTTCACCAAACTTTCTAAATACGCTCCTGAGTTAGTAGCCGATGAACGGAGGAGGATTAGAAGGTTCATACAGGGACTTAATGTGGAACTTCAGGAGGGCCTGGCTGCGGCCCAAATCTCTACTTTTACTGAGGCTTTAGAGAAAGCGCAAAGGGTTGAGAATGCAAGATCTCAAGTGAGGGATTTCCACAATAGGAAAAGGAATTTCCCTAGTCACGCTACTGGGCAGACCAGTAAGTTCGTACACCCTTCTAAAAAGGGAAGAGGAGAAGGAGGAACGAGGACTGCTGGAGCTTCTAGGGGAGCTCTATCGAGGGGAGGTCGTCGTGGGACGACTCAGGTTAGGGGGGCACCATCTGTTGGATCGACTGTGACCCCTCAAGTTACATGTGGGTATTGTGGTAAACCCAACCACTCTGAAAATGACTGCTGGAGAAAGCTGGGAAAATGCTTGCTGTGTGGGAGCACTGAGCATCAAATTGCAAATTGTCCGAAATCGCCAAAGACAGGGGGAAGCCTGCAGAGGCCTGAGAAATCGACGTCTAAGCAGACCAGTGCCGGAGGGAGTCGACCGAAAGTACCGGCTAGGGTCTACGCGATGGACTATCCACAAGTTCCAGAGGCGACCGAAGTGGTCGAAGGTACAATTCCAATCTTTCACCGACTAGCTAGGGTTTTAATTGATCCGGGTGCAACGCACTCTTTTGTAAACCCTGATTTCATGAGTGGAATAGACTTGAAGCCAATTAAGTTACCATATGACTTGGAGGTTAAAACACCCACTGGGGACAAAAGTCTAATTGCTAATATGGTGTATAAGAATAGTGAAATTTGCGTGAAGGAAAGAAAATTGCTGGCCGATTTGATAGGCTTAGCAATTAAAGGCTATGATGTGATCCTAGGGATGGATTGGTTAGCCCGATATAATGCTCAGTTAAATTGTAGGACGAAAATTGTAGAATTGTGTATTCCAGGGGAGGCAACCCTGAAATTGGATGTGAGGGGTAAGTTAGCCTCGTCTGCACTTATTTCGGGAATTCGGGCTAGAAAACTGTTAAGTAAAGGAGCTCAAGGGTATTTGGCTTTTCTTATTAATACCCCTAGCGATAAGGTGAATCTGGAGGACACACCAGTAGTGAAAGAATTTTCTGATGTTTTTCCTGAAGAATTGGAGTCTCTACCTCCGGAACGGGAAATAGCTTTTAAAATTGATTTAGCTCCGGGAACAGCACCTATATCAAGGACACCATACAGGATGGCTCCGGCTGAGTTGAAGGAGTTGAAGTTACAATTACAGGATTTGTTGGAACGAGGTTTTATACGAGAGAGTGATTCTCCGTGGGGAGCCCCAGTTTTGTTTGTAAAGAAGAAAGATGGGAGTTTGAGGTTATGTATAGATTATCGAGGCTTAAATGATGCCACGATTAAGAATAAATATCCACTACCCCACATTGATGAACTGTTTGACCAACTGCAAGGGGCGGTAGTATTTTCAAAGTTGGATCTAAGGCAAGGTTACTATCAATTGAGGATTTTGGAGAAGGACATACCTAAGACTGCTTTTAACTCGAGGTATGGGCACTTCGAATTTGCAGTGATGCCTTTTGGGTTAACCAATGCACCTGCCGCTTTTATGGATTTAATGCATAGGGTTTTTAAGCCTTACTTGGATCAATTTGTAGTGATCTTCATTGATGACATTTTGGTGTATTCCAAGAATGTGAAAGATCATGAGAAACATTTGAGAATTGTTTTACAAGTCTTGAGGGAACATCAGTTATATGCTAAGTTTAGCAAATGTGAATTCTGGCTAAAGGAGGTGACCTTCCTAGGGCATATAATTTCTAAGGATGGGATCAAAGTGGATCCAGCTAAAGTGGAAGCTGTTTCGAAATGGAAACGACCGGAAAACCCAACGGAAGTCCGGAGTTTTATAGGATTGGCAGGGTATTACCGGAGATTCATCCAGGATTTCTCGAAAATTGCTGGACCTATGACTGAGTTGACCAAGAAAAATGGAAAATTTATTTGGAGTCCAAAGTGTGAAGGGAGTTTTCAGGAGTTGAAAAGACGGTTGACTAGAGCGCCTATTCTAGCTCTACCAAATGGACATGATAGTTTTGTGGTTTACACAGATGCATCTAAGGAAGGTTTGGGATGTGTTTTGATGCAAAATGATAAAGTGATAGCTTATGCCTCTAGAAAATTGAAGCCGCATGAAGGAAACTATCCGACCCATGATTTGGAGTTAGCGGCTGTGGTCTTTGCTTTGAAGAAATGGAGACACTATTTATACGGAGTGACCTTTGAGGTTTTTACAGATCACAAAAGCCTTAAGTACTTATTTTCTCAGAAGGAACTGAATTTGAGGCAACGTAGATGGATGGAATTTTTGGAAGATTATGACTGCATTATTAAGTACCACCCTGGAAAGGCCAATGTAGTGGCCGACGCTTTGAGCCGTCAGGTACAAATGGCAGGATTGATGGTTAAGGAATTTCGATTGTTGGAGGAAGTCAGTTATTGGAATCCTCGATTAGAACCAAGGAAAGTGATTTTGGGGAATATTGTGATAACCTCCACTTTATTGGAACGTATTAAAGAATCTCAGGAAAAGGACCCTGAAATGCAAAAGTTGGTGGAGAAAGTCAAGATGGGAGACCAGACCGATTTCACTTTGGGATCAGATGGAATATTGAGATTTCGAAATCGGGTGGTTATGCCAAAGGATGAAGGGCTTAGAAAAGAAATTTTGGAAGAGGCACACCGATCAAAGTTTACAGTACATCCAGGAGGGAATAAAATGTACCAAGACTTGAAGAGTCTATATTGGTGGAAGAATATGAAGAAGGAAATTGCCCAATTTGTTCAGACATGCTTGGTTTGTCAACAGGTTAAAGCCGAACATCAGAAACCATCTGGGCTTTTGCAACCTCTAGAAATACCTGAGTGGAAATGGGAAAATATTACCATGGATTTTGTATCAGGCTTACCAAGGACACAGAGAGGCCATGATGCCATTTGGGTGATAGTAGATAGATTGACTAAATCGGCTCATTTTCTGCCGATTAATATGAAATATCCATTGGAGAAGTTGGCCAGATTGTACTTGGATGAGATCATCAGATTACATGGTATACCTGTGAGTATTGTGTCGGATAGGGATCCAAGATTTGTTTCGAGGTTTTGGCAAAAGATGCAAGAAGTGTTGGGGACTAAGTTGAACTTTAGTACCACCTATCATCCCCAGACTGATGGACAATCTGAAAGAACAATTCAAACTCTCGAGGACATGTTGAGGACTTGTGTACTAGATTTTGGAGAGAATTGGAGTAAGTTCTTGACTTTAGTGGAATTTGCTTATAACAATAGTTTCCACTCTTCTATTCAAATGGCTCCGTATGAGGCACTTTATGGTCGGAAGTGTAGATCCCCAATTTGTTGGGATGAAGTAGGTGAACGGAAAATCTTAGACACGACTACTGTATCTTGGATTGAGGAGGCTAATGAAAAGGTGAAATTGGTACGGCAAAAAATTCAAACCGCTCAGAGTAGACAAAAAAGTTATGCCGACAATCGGAGGAAGGATTTGGAGTTCACTGTTGGAGATATGGTATTTCTCAAGATTACGCCTTTAAAAGCAAGTTTGATGTCCGGAAAAGGGAAGAAACTACAACCAAGGTTTGTAGGGCCTTATAAGATTATTCAGCGAGTTGGGAATGTAGCCTATAAGCTGGAATTACCACCGAGTTTATCTCGTATTCATAACGTGTTTCATGTGTCCATGCTTAAGAAGTATCATCCAGACCCCTCTCATGTTTTACAACCGGAGAATATTGAGATTGATGAAACCCTGACCTATGAGGAGAGACCGGTAAAACTTTTGGATCGAAAGGTGAAGGAATTGAGGAACAAGCAGATACCACTAGTGAAAGTTCTATGGAAGAACCATGAAGTAGAGGAGGCAACATGGGAAGTTGAAGAGTCAATCAGAGAGAAGTATCCAGACTTGTTCATCAACCAAGGTAAATTTCGAGGACGAAATTTTCTTAAGGGGGAGAGGATGTGAGGACTCGCAAAAAACTATTATTTTATGCCTAATTTATGGCTTAATAAATTATTTAATTGGATTTTATTTCCAAGGAATATTTTCTAGTCTTATTAGACCTAAATACATGGTAATATAACTTCGTTATATTTTTAAAATGATTCGTTTCGAAAATTAATTTCCTAGAGCGCGTCTAGCGGAAATAGTGAATAGTACTTGGAGATTTTATCCGCGTAGTAGTACAACAAGCTTGGAATATTGGAGACTTGTACCATGGTCCTAAAATAGGTAATTTTATGAATAAATATTCAAGTGATAGTTAGTAGTGCAATCGTTATAAGAATTTTTCGAAAGTTTCGCGTTATAGCGGTAAAATTGATGGTACGCGTTTTCACACGCGCGACTTCATTTGAGGGACTTTAGACCCTTATTTCGGGACAATTAAGAGTGAATAATATTTACATGAATATATATGCCTTGGAGGTTCCGTGCACTAGTGAACCAAACGCGCGAGAAAAATCGAGTCCAAACGCACCCTAAATTACACTATTTCGAGTTGACTTTGAGGTGCATTTTGCACCACACAAAGAATCTTCCTTTGGAAGCCAATTGCATCAGCACTCTCTCTCTCTTCACCTCACTTGGCCGAACAACAAGAAGGAGAAGAGCTCTCCATTGTCTTCATTTTTCATCTTCAATCCATGCACCAAAATCCACCCAAATCACACCAAACTTGGAGATCTCTTAGCAAACTACTTGGAGACTACATTTAGCTAACAAAAGGGTGCATCTTCACGGTTTCTTGGAGCTTCAAGAGGGCCGAAATTTTCTGGTCTTGCACACCCAAGGAAGAGGTAATGATCAACCCATGAATTCTTGTCTTTTGGAGGTTATATAGCAAGATTAAGCTCATACATGCACTTAGTTAGCTTGTTTATGGTGAAAAATGTGATTGTGGGCTCTTGGAATTCCCACACTTGGGTTGTTGTTGCTGATGTGATGATGGTTGGTGATTATATTGTTGGTTTAGTGATATTAATGATGCATTAGTGGTGGGTAATTGGTAGGAACTTCATTGGTGTAAGAGGCTAGAATTTCCGAAAATGCCCCTGCCATGTTCGGCCATTTCCAGGCCCATTTTTAATGGTTTAATTGCTTGAATTGGATGTTTGTAGGATGTATTAGATGTGTGAAAAATTTCATTGAAAAATAATGAGGTTTGAATGGGCAAATGGATTTTTGTTCGAAACCAGCAAATCTGGAAACTGTCTCGCGTATGCCTCTGACCAGCAGTAGTATTTTGGCTATAACTCTGTCCTCGGATGTCGAAATCATATGCCGTCGGTGGCGTTTGAAACTAGACATTCCTAGCTTTAATTTGGTATATAATTCACGTTCTGATTCTTTGTGAGCAAGCCGAACCAAATGTTTTAAGTTCGCTGTCCTGTTACTCTGTTCTTCTGGAATGAAGTGTTCAGGCAGCAACTTGATGCCCGAATTTGAACCAATTGGGTGCCGAATTTGGAAATGATTTCTTCTGTGATGTTTTAGTACTATGAATGTATTTTCCAACGGCGTAAGCCATGCTCAATTTCGAGCTATATTGACTGATTTGTGATTGAATCAAGTGGACTGCTCTGTTTTGGAAAACCCTAATCCTTGGACTGGTTTGGGACCAAATCTTGGAATGAACTTGTTAGTTGATGTTTTTGATATTAAACACTTACCAAAGATATTATGGGTGTATCTTAGACCCTTATTTCACAAATGAACCATGGTTGGATAACTTTCTTGGTTAGACGATTGGAATTTGGGAAATGCAAGTCAAAGGCAGATTTGCCTTAGGATATTTCTTGAACTTTGGTGGGCTAATTAACTACCTTGCCAAAGGTATTTTTTCCCCGAAATTCGATAGAGAGATACCTTCCATATAGTATTGAAATACTGCCAATTTTGGTGCCAATTCAAGTTCGTTTCGATACCTAATTAAAATTCTAAAGTTGGGGGTTCAAATCTGGAAATTCTTCTCCAGTCTTGAATTTGCTCAACTTCGGGCTACCGTATCTCGGTGCTCGAAACTCCGATTCTTGATCCGCTTATTTTTTCATACACTTCACTTGCAACACTAATTGAGCTGCAAAATTCAGAGGCCGGTTTACAACGTACGAATCGTGCCGAATTTTCAAAGTTGGCCAAAAACCAACTTCGTTCTGCCTTGTGAACCAACCCTGCATCTTCAAGCTCATTTTTGACCACTTTTCGCTTTGATTCATGGAAAAGTGTCTTCTAGGAACTTATAGTACTCTCTAAGAGGTTTCCAACGGTATAAAGTTTTCCAATTCTCGACTTATACCGTGCGAGTTATGATTTTTCAAAGATTCATCATAAAACTGAAAAATATTCCAATTCCAAGAAAATAGAGTTTTTCAAAAACTCTTTATTCTTTTTATATTCTTAAAACGTTTTGCTTACGATTTTCATGATAAAAACTCAAATAATATTGTACCTAATAAAAGGCAAGTTAAACCTCGATTTACGTGTAATTGAGGTTCCTTTTTGCAAAATAATTCTTAGATTGTACTAGTGTACAATCTTTCTTGATAAGTGTGATTATCCACTATTATATTGCCAGGCGCGCAAGGAGACCTTCAAGAGGATCTCACCGCGGACACCTGAACTCCCAGAAAATAATTCTTTTTGAATTGCTCGGAGAGTGTCAAGTGTGTGGAATTTGTTACTTGCTTGCTTGTGTAATTGTTGGAATTTTAAGAAAATGGGGACGGGTGCGTACTTTATCGTACCTGTTCTACTTTCAAATGAATGAATGAAATGTATTGAATGAATGAATGAAATGCAACGTTATGTCATGAATGCTTGTGTCGTTGGAGTGAATCTCCTCGACTTTCAAATGAATGGGGGACGCCCAAACTCATAGGCCGTCCTTAGACTCGAGCCAGCAATGGGCTTGGTCTGGGATTCGGACGAGCCATGAGATACACATAAGCTCGACCTAATAAGAGGTCTTGCTTGGCATACTTGTAGAGTATCGCCTAATAATAGACTTGTGGGCCCTTGGGGTGTACGGTGGACGGAGGAAAGTAAGTGGTGATCTACGGAAATGGAAATACCGACCCGGTTGACAGGAGGGTCAATGCGGGAAGGTATACGAATGACAACGGCAGATCAAGTGGAACTTAGCTCCTGAGAGCTACTATATCCTTGAATTGTTTCTGATTACTTTTCCTGTTTGAATAATTGATTGTTGAAGAGACGTGATTTTATTTATTAAACTTGGGTTTGTTATTTGGCTAAGTGCTTGCATGTGTGTTCTTGGCCTCACGAGCGTTAGCTCACCCTATAGTTTTGTTTTCCTTAACAGGACCGACTCTTGGGGATATATGGAGAAACCATCCGTTGTAATTTTGTTAAGACTCCTGTTATAAATTTTGACTAGGCCCTGGTTCGGGTTGTACTTTTGGAATTGTAAACTTGAAAAGTTTGGGCCCTGATGTGTACTTTGAATTCTAGTCGTTCATGATTACCCGATGTACTGGTTATACATTAAGTGACTTATTAAGCTTGAACGCTTCCGCATTATTGTATTCGTGTTGCTCTCATCGAAGTGTTTAGTTTGATTTTAAATTGAATGAAATCGCTTGAGTCCTGGCGAGAGCTGGGCAGGCGTCCGCGGATACCCTTTGGTCCGCCTTAGGGAGATGTGGGGCGTCACAGATTTGGCCTTAGTCCAAAACATGAAAGTTGTAGGGAATGATGTTTTATAGTTGTCTGTAAAATTTCAGCTCAATCGGAGCAACGTAGCCTGTGAAAAGACCAAAATACCCCTACTTCCCTGTATTTATCCGAAACTGATAATCAGCTTCTGTAATTGGATGTTTTGACCAGGAATACTACTGATTTGGTTGTTGATGTCTTCTTAAGACTTATAGCCTTGTGTCTTAGCTTTCTAATGGCTTTGGAATTACCTGAATTGGAGTTGTGTGTGCTGAGATATGAGTGAATAAAGCAGGACTGCTAGTTGATTTCTGCAGTGAATTTCAAACTGGAAAATCTGGAGATTTTTTGGTACATTTGACCTAGTTAGGATGAGAACTGGACTGAGTGGTCTTCATGAAAGTTGTAGGTCTTTTTCTTAGCTTTTCAACGCCTCTAAGAACGCCTTAAACGGACTTTGGTAGCCTGTGATATGGCCATTTAAAGGTAGTACGGTTAATTAGCCGATTAGTTGGAACTTGGTTCTGCGAATTGGGAATTTGACTAGGTTACACTGGAATTTGGACTAAGTGGTCTTCATCAAAATTGTAGCCCTCTGTCTTAGCTTCGAAACGGTATAAATTACATTCCAATCCGATAAGCGTAGCGTCGGATGTGTCCGTTACGCAAAACCCGTCAAATCTGTCTTTTGTTAAGTTTCATTTCCGCATTTGTTATTAGCTCGATTTCTATACTTGTATTGTTTTGAGCCTATGGAATGGCTATTGAAATGAATTTGTGTTGTGGGTAACCTTGGTTTGATTGAGGAAAAATAATGAAGCCAAAATGGCTGGAAAATTAGGTAAACACAAAGGGCGTGCTGCCCAAATTTTCGCCCGAGGGCTAGGTTTCTATTTGAACTTGTATACTTTTGTTAGGCCAATACCATGATCGGTTTTCCATTTTAAAACATGATTTTTCATCCTTGGGTTCAAACAACCCTCTTCTTACTTGAAAGTCATCTTTACACGTTTTACTCTTAATTAGTCGGGTTTCTTTGTTTCCCTTAAATGTTTTGCTCGATAAACTATAATAATGTTCTCTTGTTCAACCTTAAGTTTCATTGGTGATTAAGGGTAATATCCGGAAGGATATTTTGCACGATATTTTGCATTTCTAGGTGAGTTTTCCTTATTTGATTCTATGGCTTGTTGTTATCATTTGCTAATGTGTTAAGTGCTTTTAATGATTTTCAAAACGAGCTTTCTAGGCGAGTGTGTACTTTATCGCACTCGACCTAAATAACTGTGCAATTTTCAAGGATTTAATGATTGAAATGTTACTTGGGCATGAATGTAAGCCTTTTGGGCTGAACTGGCCATTGCCTCTTGTTACCGGTCGTCTCGAGCCAGAAGCGGACTCGGTCGGGCGATTAGGGACTTGGGTGAACGTTTGGTATACTCGAGTATTACCCTGTAGGTTGGTGGAGACTGGCCAACGGCCAGGACGGGGGTGAATGAACGAATGAACGAACGAACGAACGAACGAGGGTTTATTGATAAACGAAAAATGCATTTTCAAATGATTGGAGGAATAAGGGGAAATATCAGGAGAACGAATGAACGAATGAACGAATTGCTCCTTGTGAGCCGTATCCTTTTAATGAATGTTACTATTGCTTTCCATTGTAAATGTTTCTTGAATTATTGATACTCTATGTTTAATGTATTGAATTGATTGTTTGATTATCTGTTTGGTACCTCACTGAGCTTTTAGCTCACCCCTTTAGTTTTGTTTTCCTTAACAGGGGACGGCGAGCAGGATGAGAGCATAGACTAGCCTAGTCTAGGTCTTTTGTTTCTTTCGTAATGGTTCTCGCCCTAGTGCTTGGCACGGGCTAGTTGTATGGTGAAGTGAGAACCTTTGTACATTTGATGGTTGTACTTCCTTTTGAGATAGCAATGTATATAAGTTCCAATTTAAGTTTGGATTGCTGCCCTATTTATTCTTGTGATTTGTTCTGGATTTGATTAAAGAACGACTGAGTCCCGGCGAGAGCTGGGCAGGCGGCCCGCCAAACCCTCTGGTACGCCTTAGGGGGAGGTGGGGTCGTCACAGTTGGTATCATAGCCTGTTTCGCGTGGTCTCTGCGCGGAGTGAGCCTGGACTGAGTGGTGAATAGGCATGAAGGATTATGAACTGTGAACGTTATAGGCCTTAAATTTCCTGTAGTATCTAAGGATCATAGATAGGTACGTCGGGTAGGAATTTCGATTGTAGATAGTTTACTCTTGGGACTGGCCAGCTCGAGATGTGAACTGTTTTATTTCGGATTCTCGTGCCCGAGTACTCTGGAGTTGATGCGATGCTAGCTACTAGGTACTTGAGAATTGCATTTTGGGAACATGAACAGGCTTTGTCTAGCTAGAATAAGCACAAGAGGTCAATGGATATTTAGTTTGGATAGTAAGTGACGTAAGAGACCGGACGGGGTTATTCAACTGAAACTAGGACGATATCGCCTTTTCTTTTGATTTGTCCTTATATTATTATTACATGACGTTAGTTGGTGTATTTGTGCATATGATTATCTGTCTAATTTAATGTGCCTTTGTGTATTTGATCATCTGTCTTCCTGATCTATGGTGTGTTATGTGCGTATATGTTTATTTGTATATTTGGTATGCTGGAATTTGTTACTTTAGTCAATTTACTGTGTTTATTCACTTAATTACCTTTTTGGGGGGGAAAGAAAAGGAAAGAGAGAGGGAAAACATATATATGGACGGGAGACATAGTCGTGGACGTGGACGTGGCCGTGGGAATAAACGAGGTCAAGGGGCAAGAGAGGAAAGGGAAACAACAGCTGCACAAGAGCAAGAACCGAGGGTTGAAGCCGGGGACCAAATGGCGATGGCAATTCAACAAATGACAAACATCTTAACAAGATTGGTGGACCAACAAGGTCAAATACTTGTGAATCAACCTCCGAACCCTGAAATAGGTGAAGATCGGGCTCTTGAGAGATTTCAGAAGTTTGCTCCTCCGAAATTCCTTGGAGGGTCTGATCCGGATGTAGCCGAACAGTGGCTGGAGGCCATGATCAATATCTTCGCAGCTTTGAACTATACCGAACAAAGGCAAGTGAACTTTGCGGGTATTTCAATTTGAAGGACCGGCTCGAGCATGGTGGAACGTAATTAGAGCAAAATGGGAAAGGGAACAGACTGTATGGACCTGGGCGAACTTTATAAGAGAATTTAACGAGAAGTACCTCCCACCTTTAGTCCAAGAAAGGAGGGAGGACGAATTTATTGGACTACGCCAGGGGACCTTAAGTGTGGCTGAATACGAAACGAAATTCACCAAACTATCCAAGTTTGCTTCCGAATTAGTAGCCACGGAACCGAGAAGAGTGAGACGGTTTATACAGGGACTAAATTTGGACATCCAAGAGGCGTTAGCAGCAGCGCAAGTGAATACGTTTACGGAGGCCCTTGAGAAGGCTCAACGAATCGAGAATGCAAAGGCACAAGTAAAAGCCTCCCAAACTCGGAAAAGAGGTGCAGCTGGTAGTACGAGTGAGGAACCAAGTGAATCGATAGCTCCTTCCAAAGTGCAGAAAGTGAATTTTTTGTCCCACCCACCATGGACAAGAGGGGCGTCAGATGAACGATCTACAAAAGGAAGTCAAGTAGGCCATGGGGAGATTTTTCAAAAAAGCCAACAAGTGGCTTCTTCCTTGACTTGTGGCTACTGTAGAAAGGCCAATCACACTGAGAGTGATTGTTGGAGGAGAGGGCGGAAGTGTTTGATTTGCGGAAGTGGTGACCACCAGGTTAGCAACTGTCCGAGGAAACAGTCACGTGAAAATAGTACCCAGCAACTGGAGGGCACTAAATCAAAACAAGCGAATGAAAGAGGGAAGCGAACAAAAGTACCGGCAAGGGTATATGCTTTAGACAACCAACAAACTCCTGAGCCATCTGAAGGTATAAATTTCGAGGACGAAATTTCTTAAGGGGGAGAGATTGTGAGGACCCGCAAAATTCTCCTTGTTTTATTTTATTTTATTCTATTTTATTTTTCCGCGTGTATTTTCCTTGCTTTCAATCAATTAATCATTTAATTTTCAGAGATTTTATAAGTGAGTATCGTTTTTAAATCATTTATTTTAGTATAAGTGCGTACATGTTAAATTTGAGGTGCATTATGGATGTGAGATCCTGGATTCCAAATTGTCTCAAATAAATTAAATATGGATATTTATAGTAGCTATTGTGTGAAAAATATATTTTACCATGTGTTTTAATTTTCAAAGAGTATTTTACATACCAAAAGTGAAAAATTTAATTGAATCATTAAAATCCTACTTTCAAAACTAAACCGTTAAGTTTAAATTAAATTCAACCAATTAATATTTTCGTGATTGTATGTGCATCCATGCATGTTTAGTACGGGGGTTTGAGTGATTAGTACCTTGGGTTGGTGGGCTTAAGTTAGTTTTAATTAAACTAAGTAAACCAATGGGTTAATTACATTGGATCAAGTAGAGTTTTAGTGTTGGGCCTTTAAGTTTTAATTTCATTAGAAGCCTAAGCCATAAACCCATTAATTACCCAAGCCCATGACCCATCTCTTGTTTTGCTTTACTATTAATAGACTTAGCTATTAAGTTAGGAGGACATAAGACAAAACAAACAAAGCCAACACCAAGAACAAGCTACCGTGAGCTTGGAGAAGAAGAAAGGCAGCATCGGGTGAGCTAGGAGAAGAGAGAAAAAAAAAAAAAAAAAAAAGAAAGGGAACTTTGTTGGAGAGTTGGAGCTCAAGGATACATCTCCTCAAAGAATCGGCCAGCTAGGGGGTATGCTTAAGGATTTGAGGTAAACCAATTTCCTAACTCTTGATTCTTGTGGTAAAACATATGATTGATGATTGGAAGTTGAATCTAACTAGCTAGGAACTGATTTGAACGGCTGGAAATTCGTTTGATTGGGTGGAATTTAAATGAACTTCAAGTGTTCCTTTTCTGTCAAGATTTCTGTCCGAAATTAGTCTGAAAATTCGAACATGTTGGGAGCTGATTTGGCCTTAGTACAAAACATGAAAGTTGTAGGGAATGATGTTTTATAGTTGTCTGTAAAATTTCAGCTCAATCGGAGCAACGTAGCCTGTGAAAAGACCAAAATACCCCTACTTCCCTGTATTTATCCGAAACTGATAATCAGCTTCTGTAATTGGATGTTTTGACCAGGAATACTACTGATTTGGTTGTTGATGTCTTCTTAAGACTTATAGCCTTGTGTCTTAGCTTTCTAATGGCTTTGGAATTACCTGAATTGGAGTTGTGTGTGCTGAGATATGAGTGAATAAAGCAGGACTGCTAGTTGATTTCTGCAGTGAATTTCAAACTGGAAAATCTGGAGATTTTTTGGTAAATTTGACCTAGTTAGGATGAGAACTGGACTGAGTGGTCTTCATGAAAGTTGTAGGTCTTTTTCTTAGCTTTTCAACGCCTCTAATAACGCCATAAACGGACTTTGGTAGCCTGTGATATGGCCATTTAAAGGTAGTACGGTTAATTAGCCGATTAGTTGGAACTTGGTTCTGCGAATTGGGAATTTGACTAGGTTACACTGGAATTTGGACTAAGTGGTCTTCATCAAAATTGTAGCCCTCTGTCTTAGCTTCGAAACGGTATAAATTACATTCCAATCCGATAAGCGTAGCGTCGGATGTGTCCGTTACGCAAAACCCGTCAAATCTGTCTTTTGTTAAGTTTCATTTCCGCATTTGTTATTAGCTCGATTTCTATACTTGTATTGTTTTGAGCCTATGGAATGGCTATTGAAATGAATTTGTGTTGTGGGTAACCTTGGTTTGATTGAGGAAAAATAATGAAGCCAAAATGGCTGGAAAATTAGGTAAACACAAAGGGCGTGCTGCCCAAATTTTCGCCCGAGGGCTAGGTTTCTATTTGAACTTGTATACTTTTGTTAGGCCAATACCATGATCGGTTTTCCATTTTAAAACATGATTTTTCATCCTTGGGTTCAAACAACCCTCTTCTTACTTGAAAGTCATCTTTACACGTTTTACTCTTAATTAGTCGGGTTTCTTTGTTTCCCTTAAATGTTTTGCTCGATAAACTATAATAATGTTCTCTTGTTCAACCTTAGGTTTCATTGGTGATTAAGGGTAATATCCGGAAGGATATTTTGCACGATATTTTGCATTTCTAGGTGAGTGTTCCTTATTTGATTCTATGGCTTGTTGTTATCATTTGCTAATGTGTTAAGTGCTTTTAATGATTTTCAAAACGAGCTTTCTAGGCGAATGTGTACTTTATCGCACTCGACCTAAATAACTGTGCAATTTTCAAGGATTTAATGATTGAAATGTTACTTGCGCATGAATGTAAGCCTTTTGGGCTGAACTGGCCATTGCCTCTTGTTACCGGTCGTCTCGAGCCAGAAGCGGACTCGGTCGGGCGATTAGGGACTTGGGTGAACGTTTGGTATACTCGAGTATTACCCTGTAGGTTGGTGGAGACTGGCCAACGGCCAGGACGGGGGTGAATGAATGAATGAACGAACGAACGAACGAACGAGGGTTTATTGATAAACGAAAAATGCATTTTCAAATGATTGGAGGAATAAGGGGAAATATCAGGAGAACGAATGAACGAATGAACGAATTGCTCCTTGTGAGCCGTATCCTTTTAATGAATGTTACTATTGCTTTCCATTGTAAATGTTTCTTGAATTATTGATACTCTATGTTTAATGTATTGAATTGATTGTTTGATTATCTGTTTGGTATCTCACTGAGCTTTTAGCTCACCCCTTTAGTTTTGTTTTCCTTAACAGGGGACGGCGAGCAGGATGAGAGCATAGACTAGCCTAGTCTAGGTCTTTTGTTTCTTTTGTAATGGTTCTCGCCCTAGTGCTTGGCACGGGCTAGTTGTATGGTGAAGTGAGAACCTTTGTACATTTGATGGTTGTACTTCCTTTTGAGATAGCAATGTATATAAGTTCCACTTTAAGTTTGGATTGCTGCCCTATTTATTCTTGTGATTTGTTCTGGATTTGATTAAAGAACGACTGAGTCCCGGCGAGAGCTGGGCAGGCGGCCCGCCAAACCCTCTGGTACGCCTTAGGGGGAGGTGGGGTCGTCACAGGGCCCGCACTCCATTCAGTCATTTTGGTAATACTCGAGTTTACCGGAACCGAGAGTCTCGTTACTACAAGGTTCCTCAGTACAGTCCCCGTGGCATGACAATTTTCACGACCAAGCCCTCGCCGGCTCGATCCAATTGACTACCAAACGGGGTTGAGCTCAGTAATACAGTAAGGCCGTTGGACAATCGCCCAAACGACACCAATTCAGTTTCCATGAATGGAATTCAATGTACCATATAACCAGTGCAGTACTACAGTAATGCGGTAAATAGCCATGAATGAAATCACAAGGGGTGAGGGCGGTCAAGTACACCCTCACCTCAATCACTTCCAATAACCAATTAAGCCTTCAAGGCATCAAATACACATAGAGCAAAGCCATATTATAACAAGTAAGTGAGTAGTATACTCACCAACCAAGTAAGTGGTATTTCATGCACCACGATCACCAAGCCGTCGTGCACCACCTTCACGCCCCAGAATCATGCAAACAAATGCAATGAGACTCGATAACGAGTCATATAGCCATGCCAATTACAACCCCAATAGGGTTTTATAAACATATACAAGCATGATAGCAAACCAGAAATTAAGAGAGGGCTTTAACTTAAGCCTTGATAAGAAAACCGGATTTGACCTCATAATGCGGTAATGGCACAACTCTCACTACAATTATCGGATGGGGGTGTAAGACCCACCATTTCGAAGCCAAGAAACAGAGCTACAACAATGTAGAAGGTCATTCAATCCAGTTCCTAACACAACTAGGTCAAATATGCAAAATACTATACCAGAATTCCCAAAACAGGTTTGCAAATCACACAAAACCGTAATTACTATAACTCAGTCTATACAAGTCCAAATTCCGAAATTCCAAAGGCATATGTTAGATAAGACATCCAGCTACATTTCATCAGAAGACACCAACTTCAAAATCCAAACCAATTCCAGTCAAAATAGCCAAATACCAACGCAGTTTTCGCATTCTGACCAAAGCAGAACAGCTACAGTAATTCCGACATAACTCACTCTACACTAATCCAAATGACCTGAAATTTTGCAGGCACCTCAAACACATCAATACCTACAACTTTCATGGTTTGAGCAAAGTCCAATTCGGCCTCTAACCCTATGATCTAAAACCGGACAGAATTAGGGGATTATGAACCCTAACTTTTCACAATTCACTTCAAATCCAAAATTGGTTGCATTTATCCACAATTCACACCTACTAGAGTCATTATAGTCCATTGCCAATCATCAAAGATGGCTACAACATCCATTTCATATTAAACCAGAAAATTCATCATAAAATTAAAAACTTCACCAAATCAAGCCAAACCAAGAAATAAATCATATAATCCACCACTTTAGCCACTTCTAAGCCAAACATAAGCATCATTAGATGTAGTAGGGTGTTCAAGCATCACTTACCAAGAAATCAAGAGAGATAGGGATTGTGGACACCTTAGCTCTTCAAATCAACTTCACTAATACACTTATTAGCACTAGAAGAAAGGTTTTTATGGAGTGAAATCTAGTCTAAGCTCTTGTTTGTGGAAGATTGAGTGAGATGGAAGCTTGAGAGTTGAAGAAATTCCTTCCTTCTTGAGCTAGGGAGATCCGGCCACCATGGAGAAGAAAATGGTGAATTTTGTGCATTTTTTTGATATTTAATCCTTTGGTCAAAAAAAGTCAAGAAAGTGAATAGTAATTCTTAAAGTCCAACCAATGAGAAGGTGACACTTGTCACCTCATTAAATGCATTCTTATCTTTCTTTTTCCCTCTCACATCAATCACTTCACACATTCTACTTATCTCTTAACACCCGATAAATTTTACACAGTATCCGAAACTTAACCTTATTGGCCGAATTTTTCCGAACTTTTCGCACTAGTGGGTCCCACGTCCACTATTTACTCTTAATTTTCTAAAAACTCTCCAATACTAGAAAAATCATCTTAAAACTATAATTACGCATAAAATCTACCAGAAAATATTTCTAAGCCCGAAAATGCAAAAATATATGCAATTCAGGGGTAATAAACCCTAGGAAAAATATTAGGGTTTTACGGGTTCTCACAAACATGATATTGAATCACTCAAAGCAAATTGAAACAAACAAGGACCCAATAGCAAACATTAGCCAAACATTCAAGTCCAATTAAAATATTTTGGAAACTTCAAAGGTCCAAGAATAATAAAGGGTCAAGTAATGGTTCAAAACGCAATTACTCTAGGACCTAATTGCAAGAAATTAGAACATGATTGGGCCATAGTGAAACAAGGAGAGATTTGAAGGGTTAGAATGAAAACTCCAAAAATTTCCATGCATGCATACGAGGAAGATTTCCGCAATTGAGACTCTCGGCAAAAAAAAAAACTGAATCGATTTCCTTCTTTTTGTTTCTATCATTTCTGCTGCAACTTCCTTCCCACTTTCAAACAATAAAATCAGATTTGATCTCATACTTTAAACAAAAACATGATCTTGGCATCCAAACAAGCAAAATCATAAAAGGGATCATGCAAATACTGAAAAAAAAAACTTCATGCAGAAGGCCTGGAGAAGCTTTTGATAACAAAGAAAAAACTGCTGCAACTTTGTTTCCAACGGATACTTTAGATCTGAACATCAAATTTGATCAAAACCTTTTAAACCAAACCTCCAAACTTTGAACTAAGCACTAAGACACATAACTTAAACATTCAAACAAGCAAGGATTAGGGAATTAAACCAATACCAAAGAGACTTTCATGCGAAAATGGTTTTAAACTTCAGCATTATCGCATGGTAGATTCGGTCAAGCCTCTCAAACGGAAAACCAACCTCAAGCTTTTATCAAACTTATCATTCCAAATAGTCTATCATACATGCAAGAGGATGGCAGAACTAGAAATGATGAAGATTTTCATGCAAACCAGGATTCAAACCAAGCTTTCTGCTAAAAAGGATTCGGTACCTAAGAAAACTTTCTGTGATAATTTTTCTGCTGCAAACCCACACACAGGCAAATGAAAGATTGCACCATAACTCAGGCAAATGAAAGATTGCACCATAACTCATCATTTAGTTACCAAACCCACACACATCTCCCAAACATCAATTTTATCACTGATCAAGCATGGTTGCATTCCCCTAAAGTACCCCAACCGAGAGGATCCAGGCCCAAGAAAACGAAAACAATACAAAATTGCAGCAAAGAAAGAAAAGAACGAGACTTGCAGTAAACTGAAGTTGGGTTCCACGAAAGTTATGATTTTTCCTAGTTAACCCATTTAATCATTGAACATCAAACTACCCTAAAGCCTTTTAAATGCATTTGAGCCAATCAGACAAAATCTTTAGGGCATCGTGAGCCACAAAGGAATGAAATACAATCGTATTCACAAGGAAGGAACAAGAAACTGATCTGACGAACCCAAATCTTCATCAAAATTTGTGTTAAAGCGACAAGAAGCAAAGCTATAATTACCTGCAAGAGTTGGTGAAGCAAAGCAACGTGAAATATGTCCAGAAAATGAATGCGGACTCCAGAAATGAGATTGAGAATGCCACCGTAGACCTTCGGCGCTGATGAAGTCGTCACTTTGGCTCTCGATTTAGCTATCTTCCCGTGGTTTTTCCTTCAAGATCTCTGAACAAAAATCACTCCCCTCACGTTGTAGATGTTCCAGATTGCTCAAACAACCCAGAAAGAAATCGATTTGATTGAGAAAATCGTAGCTCAATAGAGCCGAAAATCAGCCCGATCCGAGAAGATTTCTTCCTTCTATCCTCTCTTCAGTTTTCTAGTTTTCGTTCTTTCCCCTCTCCTGTTCTGCCCAGATCTTCCTTTCTCTCCCTCTTTTGTTTCTCTCAGATCCTCTCTTCTTACTCCGATGAACCAAAACGCTTTCTCCTTTCCTTGCTGCCCAGATTCTTCCTAAACTCCTCAGCCGTTAGTTCCTCCTCTCTACTCTCTCTCTCTGCCGCCAGTCTCTCTTTCCTCTCTTTAGCTTTTCTCCGCAAAAGCCCTAGCCACCCCTACAGATTATCCTCTCCTTTGTTTTTTCTCTCGCGAAGCTTCCCCAGTCTTTCCTCTCCTCGTCAGTCCTCCTCAGCTGTTGACCTTATCACTGGGAAACCTCTCTATTGTTTTGTAGCCGTCTAGTTTTTCTCTATTGGTTTCTTTCTTTTTTTGCCGTCAAAACCCTCTCCCCTTTTAGCCGTCCAAAACTTTCCCTTATATAGGCACGTAACCTAAGACCAAGGGATGAGATTTGGAATTGCATTTTGGCTCTTCCTATCAAGACCATCGGATGGCATCTTGCATGAAGCTTGCTTCCTTCCTTTTCTGTTTTTCTTTTTTCTTTTTTTTTTTCTTTTTTTCCCTTTTCATTTAATTAATAATAAACAAAATATGAAGAAAAATAACTAATTAAGTAAGATCGAATAAAAATGAGCAAAACTAGGCATAAAAAGATAAAAATGAAATGCTAATTTTCTTTCTCTTTTTCTTCTTTTTTTTTTCTTTTCTTTTTCTTTTTTTTTAATTAAAATGTTACAAAATAAAACTTAAATAAAATGTACAAAACTAGTAACAAAAAATAAAACAAAAAGCTAAGATTTTTCCTATGTTGGATTAGTAAAAAGGAAATAAAACCTATGCTAAAATGACTTAAAAATAAAAGACTAAAAGTAATTAAAACTAACATAAAAACAAAATAATAGAAAATAAAACCATACTAAAAATTTGGTGTCTACAGAGTCAAAATGGCAAAAATGGCAAAGAAATGCATGCACGTGTGCGCGGAAATGAAAACGGTAAGAAAATGAGTTGCACGGTTTTGACCATAACTAGAGCTGTGGTTATCAGATCAAGGTGTACTAGGTATTGTTTTGAAGCTAAGACAAAGGGTTACAACTTTCATGAAGACAAGTCAACTCATTTCACAGTTGATCCAGGTCAAATTTGCAGATTACAGAACCAAAATTTCATTGTCGGTCTGGTTGTTAGTACTGGATTCAAATGACAATAACTCAAGCTATAAAAGTCCAATTGAGGAGTTTTAATATGCATGGGAAAGCTGAAATAGAGAACTAAAATTTTCATGTTTTGACCAAATGCTGATTTGATATGGACCAAAATGAAAAATGAAGCCAAAGTTGCAGGTTTGACGTCTCTTAGTGTTTCGATCACCACTGAAGCTACGCTTATTGGATTGGGCTACACTTTATACCGTTTTGAAGTTAAAATAGAGAACTACATTTACTATGAAGACATCAACACCCAAATCATGCATTTTCAAGGTCAAAATGTGAAATCTCAAAGAAAATAGAAAACTGTCCGTGAAACAGTGCATTTGGTTGTCAGGGATATTTTAGTGATTTCATATGCTACAGTGCTCCAATTGATCTGAAATTTTACAGGAAGCTATATAACTCTATTCCCTACAACTTTCATGTTTTGATCTAGGCCTTAATTGGCCTCTAACATGGACGAATTAAACAGGTCAGAAATAGGACAGATTTCTCTCTAAAGCTAGAAATTTAATGATTCAATGCTTACTAACCACATTCATGTCTTGAATCACTACCCAAGTCCCTAATGAAGCTCCTTCACATCATATACTATGTAAACAACAATATACACACTGAAAATCTCAAACCCTAGCTCAACCATCCAACAT
Organism: Coffea arabica; assembly: GCF_036785885.1. NCBI lineage: Eukaryota > Viridiplantae > Streptophyta > Magnoliopsida > Gentianales > Rubiaceae > Coffea > Coffea arabica. Next base: position 42,688,685 of record NC_092320.1, on the reverse strand, counting down.
AGCATGCCAAACTAACAAATTAACCATCTCAAGCCAAGAATATAAGATTCTATCCAAACTTAAACAAGATTAAGGAAGAGAAAGAGGATAGGCAGCCACAATACCTCACCAAGGATGCTTGCAAGAGAAAACCACAACCTTTCCTTCCAAAACTTTACCACACAAAGCTTCCTAAGTTCCCAAGTGAGAGTTTAATCGATTTAGATTGGGTGATTTCTCTCAAATGAAGATGATTCAAGGTGAAAGTTGGAGTTTGTTCACTTGGTTTTTCTCTCACTTAAGCTCAGATGAAATGTACAGAAATGAAGAAGAAAAGAAGTGAATTTGGTGATAAAAATGAAGAAAATTGGTTGGTCAAACAACCCTTGGATGGTTGCCACTTGTCACTCCAAGATTAAGTCTTTAATTTTTCTTCTTTTTGGTCAATAATTTCGGCCCTCTCTAGGATAATTAAGGGCTGATATTTCTGCAATAATGACAAGGATATTAAGGTAATAAAGTGGTGTTCAAGTGGTGCACTCAATCGATAGCAAACGGTACCCATCGGTTCGAGCCGTTTTTCCTTATTTCGCACGTACTAGGGTTTTTACTTATAATTCACTCACTTATTATTATCACTTCTAATTACACACTTTTTCTTATATAAAAATCACTCTTAACCACCAAATCTAGTACATACACCTTACCAAGTGATCACACGGCCAAAATATGTGAAAACACTAATTTACCCGAACTATAAAACTAAGGGTAAAACTCTTAAATCTCTTATTCATTACAACTATTGAGGGAGTAAATGAGTAGTAAAACTATCATAAAATAATTGAGTCAAAATAAAAGGAGATTTTAAGAAAATATGAGCGAATTTTCCAGTCGTCACAGTTGATAGTTTTGTGGCCTTGATTGAGGTTCATTTACTATGAACAAAGATTTGAATAGGATGATTAGCTTGAAGAGATATGGAGACATATTGCTGGATTTTCTCCTTGTTGGTCAAGTTAGGGTTGAGGTGCATATGTTTTTACTCAAAACACTTGTTACAATCTATTTCTTTGCATGTGTGTTAGTTTTGAGCCAAAACAAAGAGGTTTAAGAAGGGGAAAAATGTAATTGCTTGCTGGAAAATTTTTGTAGGAAGCCCTACGCAGCTTTGGAAATTTGGATATAACTTTGTATAGGAAAGTCAGATTTGAGTTCTGTTTATTGCCTTTGAAATTAGACTCATAGGATTTTCAACGATATAAAATTAAAGGTTTGGTTCAACTCCTATAAATACCAGTAAATTTGTAAAGTTTCTTGAAAACCATGACTATTATGTTTTTGCACATGAGACAATGGTGAGTTTGAACTGAAATTTGACTAACCTGTGAGTTGAATTTCATGAAGATTATTTCCAAAGCCTGTTCGTACTTCGAGTCTATTTTCTAATGGTGTAGGTTTTGTGATTTTTGGACCTATAGAACTCAAGTTATGCTTTTTCAAAGAATGTCACCAAAGCTGGGAATTTTGTCAAATGAATTGAGTGGGAATTGGAAAAATTTTTTAGGTCTTACACCTTAATTTGGTGTGATTTTTGGATGCTTAAATTACTCTCTTCAATTTTAGAATACTTGTATTGGATTTTATCTTAAAGTCTCGAGCTCAAAATGAGAAGCATATGGAGTACCTTGGAATACTAGACGTGTATGTTTTGGCTAGTTGAATCTACTAAGTTTAAATCTATTGTGATTGTGAATCTTGCCTCAGGGTTTGGTAGCGATAAAGGTTATCATCCAGAGAGTTGACATTTAATCTACTGATATCGGTGAGTGTTCCTTGCATGTTGTTCTACCGATGACTATGTAGAATGTTGTGAATGTTTATTTGAATGTTAAACGCTTTTCAATGATTGTTAAATGGACTTTCAATGGGCGAGTGTGTACTTTATCGCACTCGACCTAAGTGAATGTGAATTTTCAATGATCAAATGATTGAATGTTACTTGTGCATGAATGTACGCATTTGGCTGAACTGGGCTCCTGCCTTTCATTGCAAGTTGACTCAAGCCAGAAATAGACTCAGTCAGGCGGTTGGTGACCCTGGGATAGTGTTTGGTATACTCGAGTATGACCACAAAGTTTGGTGGAGTACTGGCCAGTGAATGAAATGCAATAAATGAAATGACTGACTGAATAAAATGATCACTGTTGGAGTTTTATTTTCAAATGTTTCACATGTCGGAGGAATAAGGGAGAAATGGTCGGCAATTGAATGACTGAATGAATGGCTCCAAGTAAGCACGTATCCTTCCAATGATTGAATGTTTGTTTCTTGAATGACTGCTTATTACTGTGCAAAGTGTCAAATGTAATATTTCCGTGCTTTACCTATTTGACTGCTTGTTTGGGAAATTCACTGGCCTTTTAGCTCATTCCTTTAGTTTTGTTTTCCTTACAGGAGTAGAGGCTTGAGCAAATAAGCGTGAACTAGTGTATAATCTTCATGTACTTGTACTTTTGTAGATGAACTGTATTTGGGATCTTTGTTAATGGAATCCTATGTTACACTTTTTGGGTTGTAAATTAAGTTGGAACTCTTGGATGAATGGAACTTTTATGTTAATATAGAGGTATGAAAGACTATTTCCAGAATGTAAGTGAATGAGTCCTGGCGAGAGTTGGGCAGGTAGTCCGACAAACTCTTGGATTAGCCCTAGGGGGATGTGGGGTCGCCATAGTGGACTTGGTTTATTAGGTCAGCCACCTTGGGCAATTGTACTGTATACTCGAGCTTTATTTGAAGATTGGAGATTATTGAATTGTTTAATGAATGTTGGGGATTGTTTATTGTTTCGGAGGTTATAAGGGGAGGAATGGCAGAGTGAGCAGAATCTGTATCCTTTGAACTGGTTGTTTACTTTACTGAAGTTGATATCTTGAATTGCTATATTTAGTGAATGTTTTATGACGACCCCACTTCTCCTTAGGGCTAATCCTAGGGCTTCAGCGGGCCGCCTGCCTAGCTCTCGCTAGGGCTCAATATGAGTTAAATTTAAACTTATAGGTAATCAACCAATAATAAAAGTCAATATAAAGAAAAATCGCTTTCTTATATAATCATTCAAGTCTTACATCACAAAGTTTCCAAAAGGTACATCAAATTTCCCAAAAAAATACAACCATCCAAAGTTGACTAAACCATTGACATCCAAATTCTAATCAAAAGGTAATCAAGTGAGCTTCTCCAAAATCTTTCCATTCTGAGCTCCTGTTAAGGAAAACAAACTACGGGGCTGAGCTAGCGCTCAGTGAGGCCAAGAAAAGCATGCAAACAACTAAGTTCAAGTAGCAATAAATCTTATACAAGAGGGATAGCCATAAAATTCAAGCAATTTACAAAGGAAAGTAAAACACAATCAATAAGGATATTGAAGTTCTCAGCAGCTAACTCCACACAGCTTCTCCAAGATCTTGATCCAGCATTTCAACTATTGATACTCCGTCAACCGAGCAAGTATCAAGCCCTTAGATCCCACTTTTTGTGATGCCCCCACTTCTCTCTAAGGTGAACCAAAGAGTATCGGCGGGACGCCTACCCAACTCTTGCCAGGACTCGGTACAATTCCTGTTCAAGCTTAATACCAACAATAACTAATCAGACAAGACGAAATAAGAATAAGACATCGCTTCAATATATAAATATCCAATATTACACCACAAGTTCAAAATACATCCACTATCCAAAACATTACAATTTTCCAAAAGAGGTCTAGACAAATACATTCCCAAAATTCTAGCCAAAAGAGCCATCAAGTAGGCTTTTCCATCATCCCTTCCAGTTCAGCTCCTGTTAAGGAAAACAAATCTAACAGGGTAAGCGGATGCTCGTGAGGTCAAGAAAACATGCAAAACACGTAGTTCAAATAACAATAACACTTGAACAAGAAAGAAAGCTATAACATTCAAGTAAGTCACAATTAACAATAAAACACACTTGATAAGGATACAGGAGCTCTCAGGAGCTATGTTCCACTTGCTCGATCCAGTGCCTCCAGGAGTTGACACCTCGTCAATCGGGTAGGTTATAATCTGTAGAACTTCACTTACACTTTCCCCGTTCATCGTTTCTCCCCCTGCTCCGGGCCCACACTTCTTTTATAGAAGGCGATACTACTCGAGTATGCCAAGCGAGATCACTCCAATAGATCAAATTTATACACTTTTCCCATGGCTCACCAAACTTCTCGACCAAGTCCATGCCGACTCGAGTCGCAAGGTTGGCCGATGAGATTTGGGCGTCCCCCACTATTATCACTAGAAGTCAAGGAGATTCACGCCAATCAACATATGCAACCATAGCATATTTAACCATTTCAACACTTCACTTAATGCACTTGACAATTAACTTCAAGCAATTCAAATATACTTCACTTAAATGAGAACGAGTGCAATAAAGTACACACTCGACCCGACATATTCAACATACTCTATTAAGCACATAATAATTTTTCACGCACTTGACACTCACCAAGTCAAGATAATAGTGAGTGAACAAGCAATTAAGTCATTAGGCATCCGCTTCAAGATTCTATTGCAGATCTCCTTGAGAGCCTGGACAATTAACAAGTATTCTCACTCACAACCATGTATTTATCAATAAAGACGATACACTCATATAAACTAGTCAATACCTCAAACAAAGAACCATAACCACTTAAAATAAAGGTTCAAAAGTGAGGATTTATTAACACAAGAAAAACTGATTTCCTCCATGAAATCAAGTTTAAAACGGTCAATCAATATCAAAGGATAGGGAAGAGTTTCCAAAAACGCATTTTCCATCGAGTCAGAACATTTCGATTTTGCACGTCAAAGTTAGAAAAACCAAAACTTGCACTCAGTAGGTCTAAAATTGGAAAAATTTATACTGTTGGAATCTTGGTTCAAAGTACTAAAAGTTCCTAGAAGACACTTTTCCAAGATTCTGTAGACACCAAATTTTTAGTGTAATTTCATCTACTATTTATTTTTATTTTTATTTGTCGTGTTAGTTTTATTTACTTTTAGTTTTTTAGTTTTTATTTTTATTTTTAGCCATTTTAGCGTAGGATTTCTCGAAAAGGAAAAGCATTCACAAAAATATGCTTTAGTTATTTTAGATTTAAATTCATTGTTATTTAATTTAATTTTTTTAAAAAAAAGGAAACCCGAGAACGGGTTTTAGGCAGTTTAAGAGATTCTGATTGAAAAAAAAAAAGCCGCGCATGCAGCAGCGACGGGAAATGATATTTTTCATGGGATCGATGGCTGAGGATTGTGGTGGGAATCAGCCCTTCATCCTCACCTTTGAGGTGAGGGTTTGAGGGTTATGATTCCCCATATAAAAAGAAAAGAAAACAGCAGAGAACGGGGAGAGGGTTAGAATGACGGCTGGAAAAGAGTGAAGGAAAAGTTTGAAGGCTAGGGAGAGTTTCGGAGAGAGAGGGCGGAGTTTCTGTGGGAGATTGGAGGAAGCCGCAGATAAGAGGGCATCGAGTGGCGGCTGGGGTTTTGGAGGACAAAAAACGCAGCTTTGAGAGAGAGAGAGAGAGAGCTTAGGCTAAGGAAAGAAAAGAAAGAAGAAGCTACGGTACCAAGAGTGCTCTCGGCTGAGCAGAAAAGAGAGCAAGAGGGGAGACCGTGAGCTGCAAAACAAGAAGGAAAAGCAACGGAAACTAGGAAGGTTTGGCGGAAATGAAAGCAGAGGAGGAAAGGAATCGCAGCCGCCATCACGTCGTCGGAATCTGCCGTGACCGCCCGAAAAGCTTCATCCGAACGCACTCTTGTCAGCCGTTCTTCGTTCAGTAGATTCCGAAAGACGTCAAAGGTAATTTCTTTTCGTCCTTTACTTCCTGCACACACCCAGATCTTCATCGAATCTGCCAAAGATTTTTGCTACGTTCTGTTCATAAATATACTTCGCTGTTTTACTGTTTACGGCAGCCCAATGGGTTGGATGTTTTGTTGAAAATCCGTTGAACGAACATAAAGTTTTTTTTTCTTGGTTGCTTCAGCTCTTGGGTTGTTTGAAGTTGAAGACTTGTTTGTTGTTTGACTGGTTTCCCATGTACATGGCTAGCGCAAGATTCTTTCTTTCGGTCTCTGCTGCGTTTTCCTGTTTCAGTGGCACCTTTGAATCTGCTGGGAATGAGCTTTGAATGGGTTATTTGTTTGCTTGTTCAATCCAGTGTTTTATCATGTTTTTCTGGAGTCTAAAGCAAAGCTCTTTGGGTTGTTAATAAGCTGTAAAGTTACAGATTGCTTGCTGCACTTTTGTTTCTTTCTTTTGCTTTTATTTCTGGTATTCCCGACAGCTATCATCCCAGTTTTTCTGCTTTGATTCTGCGTTAAAGGTGGAGTAGTTTGGATTGCCTGATAAGTGGGGTGTTTGTATCTTGTGTTTTGTTGATTCGAAGTTGATGTGTTGTGGGTTGGTAACAAAGCGCAGCAGATTGCAGAGAGTAGCAAAGAGAGGTGTAGGAAAATTCCCAGCAGCCTGTCCGTGTTGATGAAATAGTTGCAGCAGTTTTGTTTCTTCCAATATTTTGCATGTTTTTTTTTCAGAATTTTACATGAAATCTTCCTAAGATTTGCTGCCTGTTTGGATAATAGAGAGTATGTAGCTTGTGTCTAGTTTAAAGCTATGTGTTTGGGTTTGAAATCTGAATTTGAAAGCAAGCTACGTTCAGATTTTGTTTTGGCTGCTGAAAGCTTAAGGGCAAAGTGTTGCAGAAATTTGTTTTTCCTTCGTGGATTGCATGAAGCTGCATTAGCTTTCATGTCTTTGATTCCCGTAACAGCCCACAAGTTGGATTTTTCTTATCTTGTTTGTATGCCGGATCTTGTGTCGACAATGATTGTAGAGAATTTGATGAGGTTTGGTTTTGTTTGTAAGTTTTGCCGTTTCTTTGGTTTGCTCACGAGCTGCAATTTTTGCAGCAGAAAATGATAGAAGCTTCAGTTTATGTCAGTTTGCTGGAGGTTTTCATTTTGCATGCATGGATAATTTCTGAAAATTACACTTTGGCCCCCCAAGTCTCTCTTTGTTTCACCATGACCCAACGAATTGAATAATGTCCTCAATTTGGTCCTTGACAGCTTCAATTTTTCAACTCAATTGCTTGTTTGCTTCAATGAATTACCATGCTTTGTTTAGATTGCACTTAATGCACGAGTTTAAGAACTTTGTGTCCAAGTGAGCTTGTGTTTACCTATTCTCTTTAATTTTTCCAAATAAATTGGTACCTTGACCTTTTCTTTTATTTTGGAGGATAAATAAGTGATTTCACTCCATTTAGAGCATCAACTCAAGGGAGGTATAGCTTCTTTTATCTTTTTTGTCTCCCCTATGTGATCCAACGTGCTAAGTGAGAATTGCATGTCTACTTTGCTTTCCTTGCTTTTCCTTAATTCACTTCATTTACTTCATTTACTTTTGCTTTTATTAAGTCATTCTTTTATTTACTTATGGGGTATGTGTACACCTCTTGGCTTGTAATAGATAGGGCTTGGAGAGCATTTTTATTCACTTTTCCACCTCCCTATTTGTTTTAGTTAGCAAATGTAATAGGTTCATTAGTTTGGTTGCTTGCTTTTGTTGCTACGTGTTAATTTGTTTTATTAGGCTCTTGCATTTAGTCGAGCATGCTAAGTGTTATGTGCTACGTGTTTATAGGTGATTGGCATGTCTACTTGCTTTCTATAGTCATAGATGAATGTGATGGATGAATGCGTCACCGTGGCTAGTCCAACGCTGGCCATGGTCTTTCCCCTCGAGCTCTCGCAAGTCGAATGCTAGTGAGAGAATTTTAGAAATGGGCTAGTCCCATGCTAGACCCCAATAGGTCGTCCCCTCTCGTTAGTACATACTTGCATGTTTCACTACATTTCATCCATTTTTCTTAGTTTTCTAGCATTTGGCATGATCCTCCAATCCTTTCCCCTTCATTTTAGGTTTTTCCATCCTCATGCTAGTTATAGGGTACATTTGCTTGAGAGTCCCCTTTCGGTAAGGGAAACGAGCGAGTGTGGCTACAAAATAGCCTTAGCACGCTAGTTTTTCCTTCTGATCAAAGGGAAAATTAAAATCATGAAGTTGGAAGTCATTCCCGTACCCGACTTGATGCATTCCTCTAGGTTCATGCACCTCCATTTTACCATATCATTTTTTCATCTACTTATATTTTTCTCACTCCACATGCCATGTCACACATTTCTCTTCTTTCCCTATCACTTATTTATTTCCTACCTCAAAAATTGCACCCAATTGTACTTAGATGCATTTGCTACCATTATACCATATATTTGATCCACTTGCACACACACACCTTCATTTGCTCAATTGGCACACATGCACTTTTCTTACATTTGCACACATGCACTTACATTTGTATTTTTATTTTATTTTATTTTGCATTCCTCTTACATTTTCACATTTGCACTCATATTTGGGTCTTCATTTGCATTACCCATGACCTCTATGAGAGTTTCCCTTATTGGCCATCACAACTCATGTGATTGGGACCAAAAAGCCTCATAAGAGACATTTTAGATTTAGGATTGCATTTTTGTCATACCCATTAGTCACATCCAACATGCAACGCATACTTTGGGTAGAAGAATTAGGAAAAGAATGGCTAAGTCACGCAACTAGCTTTGGCTAGGGTAAGGGAAAGCCTTAGGCTTTGCCTTTGCCTTTGCCTTCTCCCTTATCAAATATGACCCCCGATCCCTTTCTTTGGTTACGTAGACCTAAAAGTTCTTTAAAAAGGGTTTGTTTGCTTTTCTTTCCAAAAAATTCATTTTTGTGTGACTTGGTACACCCTAACTCTATACCAAGTGGCGATTCCGTTTTTTATCAAAAACCCTTTTTGAACTTTGTTTGGCCAAACCGTCGCATTTCACAATCCCACGGCCTTTTATTTTCATTTTCACACACGTTCACATACATATCCCACACACTACTTTCACACATTCAAAAAGTGGGGCGCGACAGATTCTAAACGGAAGACATTCAAATTTCAGCTCAAAGTGGCTGACTTGAGCATACAAGACAATTTCGATCATGTTTTTCGGTAAACTTTGGAAATTCGGCAAAATTCACAAAAAGTGAACTAGCCTCCGAAATTTGTAACACAATAAGAATTTTAAACACAACAAACAGAACTAAAATCAAAGTTTTGGGCGTCACGATATGGCAGCTCAAAGTTGGCTAAAATTGGAGACTATCCGGTCAATTTTCCAGATTTGAAGAACAACTTTGGCACATCATTTGTATATCGAAATGGTCTTAGAATGACATCAAATTTGGTACAATTAAACTCCCATATGAGGGCTATTCCTCTATCAAATTTTATGTAAAAACTCATACGGAAAGGTAGTTAACAAAACTACCAAAGTTCAAGAAATTTTCAAGACAAATCTGTCTTCTTGTTTTCTTTCCCTTTTCAAACACTTTGCACCATGAAATCAGTCCCATTTTGATTCATTTGTGAAACCAAGGTCCAAGAAACATTTCATAAGCAATTGATAGTTGTTTGACATCAAATTTTCAAAATAAAACATTTCACAAACAACTAAACCAGTCGTCCAGCAAAAAGAAGGGTTTTCCAGTTTTATTGCAGTTTGGAAATTGGACCATATCTCACTCAATACAACTTGGAATTGTGAATGGTTGGTGGTGTTGGAAACTAAAATCATAAGGCTACATTTCATCAAAACAAATTTTTCAAGATCAAATCATAAGTGAGAGAAAATAGAGCTACAAAATGCAGCTTCTACCTTTCTCTCGGATAGGCCATCAGAACCGGGCAGCAACTTGCCAAATCACTACGGCTCACTCATTTCGAACCAGAAAGTAAATTTTATACTAATGGAAATCTACAAACATCTAGTTTCAAATGCCACAAATGGCACTTGATTTTGACTTTTGTACAAGGAGATATGTTTGATCAAAGGGACACTATTCAAGCTGCCAGAACACATTTTCCAGGTTTCTTCACATTTCGAAATTTCAAGTTTTACTCAACCAATTCAAATGATTTTGGTAAAAACTTTCTACACACCATATACAACATATATACATCAGTTTTACAGTCATTGGAGCATCAAAAATTCAAAATAAAGGCACGGTAATAACAGGACAGATTTCGGCCAGCAACCATGCGCAATTTTTCCTTCATCTTTCCTTCATTTTCTATCCATAATCAACTCATCTAAACACATAATAACCACAATCAAGCATTTACACCTCAAGCCCGCTACCTAGAGGTCACCACAAGACTGCTAGCCTAACATTTAAAAGCAAGAAAAATAAATTCCTCAAGTCCTCTAGCCTAATCCATGTGTAGGGTTCAAACCCTTGCAATTTAAACTCCAACTTTGAAGAAAAAATGGAAAGATCAGAGGAGATAATGGATACCTCTTCAGCTCTTGAAAAACCAGAATTTTTGGACCAAAATCTCCCAAGAAAAACCGCAAGAAGGTGTCTTCCTCCAAGCTCAAGTGAATCTTCAAGTGGTTTCGAAGTTGGTTGCACTTTAAGAATGGAATGGAAGCAGAAATTGAAGTGAAATGGAAAGAACTCTTCTTCTTCTTCCTTGGAGTGTTTCGGCCGGCTATGAGAGGTGAGGAGAGAGAGTGTGGCTGATAAATGAAGCTTCTTGGAGAAGCTTGAGTGTTTTGTGGTTAAAATTTGAGCAAAAGTCAACTATGAATAGTACGCGCGCGCGAAGGTTTCATATCCGTTTTTTCTCGGCTTTGTTTCACTTGTGCACTTAACCTCCAATGTAACTCCTTTAACACTATAATTATTCACTCTTAGTAGTCTAGTATAAGTTTCTTAATTCTCCATTTACTTGTTCTGGCTCGATATGCGCGAACTTTCGATTCGCACGTGATAAAGCAAAACTTAAAAGGAATTCATGTAACGATATTATAATTAACTAATACTAGGGTAAATAATTATAAAATGACTATTTAAGAATAAAAACATGAGTCTTCACACGACTCTAATATTAATTCCTCAAATCCCCATTTAGTTTGTACCGGCGTGATTTTTGGGAAACTTTCGGCGTGCGGCACCGTATAAGTTTAATTTTAATTCACTCACATCTAATCTCTCAATTAACTTTTTTTAGTCTACTATTGATCATTCTTAATTCTCCAAGATTATTGCACTCTCAAATCGAATTTTGCTTCAAAAAACATGTACTCGTTATTTCTTACTAAACGAGCCTCCGTAAATAAATTTTTCTAACGAAACATTTTAAAAACATAAGGTAGACATTGTTCCATACAAATGGACTTAAAATGGTTGAAATAAATTATTCGGAGAAAATGGGTGAATAAATATTTAAATAAACCAGTAAAATAAAATAAAAATAAGAAAATTTTCGGGTCCTCACACTTTTCACCAAATTTCCATCTACCGTTACACCCCCTACCGTGCCTGAACGTCAAAAGTTTTTATACTATTCAAGTATATCCAAGTCAAGTATTTGTCCAAGGTTTACCAAACTCCTCAACCAAGCCCTTGCTGGCTTGAGTTGAATGGCTTACCATTGGTTTTACGCGTCCTCACAAGTTCAAGTAAAAGTCGATGAGATTGTTCTCAAATCGACGCCAAGTCAAACACAAGCATAATTTATCGAGTACAAACAAGTCAATTATCAAGTCAAGTAAAAGAGAACGAGTGTGATAAAGTACACACTCATTTCGACAAGTCCAAATTCACTTATTCAACAAGAAACCATTCAAGTATTAAGCAACAAGTCATGCACTTGACACTCACCAATTCAAAAACAAGTGACAAATAAGTCCTTGAGTTGTCTGCACCGAGATTCCTTTCGAAACCGTCTTGAACACCTAAAGAAATATTAACCAACCATCACTCACGGATACCCTGGACCACTTAGCATTCAAAGAAGAAAATGCATTTGCTTAAAACTTAGGACAACGCCTTAAAAGAGCTTTAATCCATCGAAAATCAAGAATAAAAAATGAGAATTTAAAGTCACAAGTGAAACTTGTATCATCTATGAAATCAAGTTTAAAATGGACTATCAATCTCAAAAGGAAGTTGGAAGTTCTTAAAATGTTCAATTTATAGGAAACCAGAAATTCCAGCTTTGGATGACAACACTTGAAAAAATCATATCTTGAGTTTGGTAAGTCCAAAAATTGGAAAATTTATGCCGTTGGAAACTAGATTCAAATTACTAAAACTTTCCAGAAGACACTCTTCCTAGATTCTAAACCAAAATCATTTGAATCTCATCTCAAAGCTACTATTTTATTAAAACAGGATAGAAACAGTCTTGATTTTTCAGTAAAGTTTGAAAATGTGGCAAACCTCACAGGAATTGAATTAGCCTCTAAAATTTATAACACAGCAAGAAATTCAAGTCAATTTTAAACACAATAAGTGGAACTCAATTTGGATCCTCCAACAACAAGATACAATAGTTTTAAGAAAATTGGTTTTTGCAACCTGTTCTGCGGGTTTTCAGTCACAAAGCTTCGACACAGTTTTGAAACCAGGCCATAACTAACTCTATACATGTCCAAATTGGGAATGGTTTATGGAATTTAAAACTAGGTTCAAAATGATATAAATCATCAGAAGAAATCATTTTCAAATTCATTTCACACGAGGGACGAAATTGAGCCACAAGATGCAGCTGTATGATTTTCTCCGGTAAACAGGTGAAGTAAATTAGTCCACTTTTCCGATTCGCTACGTCTCACTCAAAATCAATTAGCAGGGGAATTTTATACCGTTGGAAAGCTCTTGGTGTCTAGTTTCAAATGCCATAAATGGCACTTGATTTTGAAATTTTTCTACAAATATTTATACATAGACAAAGAACCCCTGGTCGGCTGACCTGGGTAGCTTTTCCAGTTTTCTTCCTTTCTTCAAAATCAAGTTTTATCCAACCAATTGAAATGATTTTTGAAAGATAATTTCCACACACACAATAAAACATATAACAAGCATTTTAGTAGCCATATAAGCAACAAAATTCGAAATCAAAGCAAGGTAACAAAGCAGCAAATTTTCGGCCAGCACTTCCCATGGGTTTCTTCCAATTTCTCTCCACTTACCAAGCCAATATCAAGCCTTACATCACAAAATCAACAACAATCAAGCAAGAAGCCTCAAGTCCGCTACCTAAAAGGCCACTTCAAGACCACTACCTAGGATGTAAAGCAAGGAACAAGGGTTTTCCTTAAGTCCTCTAGCCTAGATTCTTGATTAGGGTTTCAAACCCATGTAATTCAACCACTAATCTTTGCAAAATTTAAAGATCAAAGAAGGATGAACTTGTTACCTCGTCAAGTTCTTGAACCCTAGTTGAAGGCAAGACTTTCACCAACTCTTTCACCAAAAATCACCACAAGATTGCACCTTCCTTCTAGCTGGAGCAAAAACCCAAAGTTTTGATGGTTGGATGAAGATCTTTGAGCAAAAGATGAAGTTGTTTTTTTTTTCCTCCTCCCTTTTGAGATTCTTGTTCAGCTGAGAATGAGAGAGTGTGTGTGTGTGAAATGTTTTGATTTTTTTGTGGTGGAAAAGATGAAGGAAAGCTAGTCATTTGTTTGTGAAAAAGTCAATTTCGAATAGTAGCAAAATAGTGTCTTGTACTACCAATTTCCCTCTTGTTTGCTACACTTAAATACTAATCCTCCAAGATAGTTTCTCTAGCACTACAATTACTCATACTTACTAGTCTAAAATTAATTCTACAAATCTCCAATTAGTCGCGCCGGTGCAACTTTCGAAAAACTTTCGACGTGTAAACTGTAAAAGCACCATTTAAGAAAAATTCATGCATAAATAATAAAGTAAAATAGCACTAAAGAAAATAATTATAAATTAGACTAAATTAAGAATAAAAAAATATGAGTTCTCACATCCTCTCCCCCTTAAAAGAATTTTGTCCGTGAAATTCATACCTTAATTCGGAAATAGGTCTGGATATTTCTCTCGAATCTCTTCTTCTCCCTCCCAAGTTACTTCCTCAATTCCGTGATTCCTCCATAGAACTTTCACCAAAGAGATTTGCTTATTCCTCAGTTATTTTATTTTATGATCCAAAAGCTTCACTGGTTTCTCCTCATACGTTAGTGCCTCGTAAATCTCAATATTTTCTGGTTCAGTACATGGGAGGGATCTAGATGATACTTCTTGAGTATAGACACATGAAAAACATTATGAATTTGAGACAAACTTGGTGGTAGTTCCAACTTATAGGCCACGTTTCCCACATTTTAGAGAACCTTATAAGGTCCTACAAATCTGGGTTGCAACTTCTTTTCTTTTCATGCCATCAAACTTGCTTTTAGAGGAGTGATCTTAAGGAAAACTTAATCTCCAACCGCTAAATCCAAATCCTTTCTTCGATTGTCTGCATAACTATTTTGATGGCTCTGAGCTGTTTGAATCCTTTAGCATATTAACTTCACCTTTTCATATGCCTTCTCAATCCATGATACTGCAGTTGGGTCTAAAATCTTTCTTTCACCTATTTCATCCCAACAAATCGGAGATCTATACTTCTGGCTATAAAAAGCCTCATAAGGAGCCATTTGAATGGATGAATTGAAGCTATTATTATAAGCAAACTCCACCAATGTTAAGTACTTACTCCAACTCTCTCCGAAATCTAAAATACATGATCTCAACATGTCCTCAAGGGTCTGAATTGTCCTCTCTGACTGTCCATCAGTTTGTGGGTGGTAGGTAGTGCTAAAACTCAATTTAGTTCCTAGCATTTCTTGCATCTTCTGCCAGAACCGAGAAACAAATTGAGGGTCTTGATCGGACACAATACTTACTAGTATCCCATGTAGCCTTATAATTTCATCCAAATATAGCTTAGCTAATTTCCCCAGTGAGTACCTCATACTAATTGGCAGAAAGTGCGCAGATTTGGTCAGTCTATCCACTATCACCCAAATGGCATCGTGACCTCTTTGTGTCCTCGGTAATCCAGATACAAAATTCATGGTAATATTCTCCCATTTCTACTAGGGTATCTCCAAAGGTTGCAATATGCCAGATGGTTTCTGATGCTCGACTGTAACCTACTAGCAAATGAAACATGTCTGGACAAATCGAGCAATTTTCTTCTTCATATTTTCTCACCAATACAGGCTCTTCAAGTCTTGGTACATCTTATTCCCTCCAGCAGGATGTATCGTATACTTAGAATGGTGAGTTTCTTCTAACATTTCCCCTTTTAGCCCTTCATTCTTTGGCACCACTATGCAATTTCGAAACCTTAGTACACCATTTACTCCCAAATTAAAATCTGACTTTTTTCCATTTTTAATTTTCTCCAACCACTTTTGTACTTCTGAATCCTTCTCTTGTGCCTTCTTGATACGATCTAGCAACGTAGATTTCACGACAATGTTTCCAAGGATCATCTTTCTTGGTTCAAGACGAGGGTTCCAAATACTAACTTCTTCCAACAAGTGTAACTCTTTAATTATCAATCTTGCTACTTACACTTTACGATTTAAAGCATCAGCTACCACATTAGCTTTCCCCAGGTGATAATTAATCATGCAATCATAATTCTCTAGAAACTCCACTCATCTACACTGTCTCAAATTTAACTCTTTTTGAGAAAATAAGTATTTAAGCCTCTTGTGGTCGGTAAAAACCTCAAACGTCACCCCATATAGGTAATGTCTCCACTTCTTCAATGCAAATATTATAGCCGCTAACTCCAAATCATGAGTTGGATAATTTCTCTCATGAGGTTTTAACTTTCTAGAGACATACGATTCAGCATTTTATGAAACTGCTTTCCAGAGCAAAGAAACTTGAATTCAAGAACGTAGTTGCACAAAGTTTTTTTCCAAATATAGAACAATCCTAACGTCTAGGGTTTGGTGAATGGAGGGGCCGCAGTGGCCGCCGCCGGCCACTGGGGGGCCAAATGGCGAAGCGACGGTGGTCAAATCGTTCGTCGAGGCGCTCGCGGGGTCTCGGAAGGAGGGTGCGGTAGTTCCAGATCTGGGGTTTTGTTCGATGCATCGAGGAGAGCCTGCGCTGAGGTTATCCCAGCATGAGCTGAGTTTGCTTTCCTCTCCTTTTCAAAATGCATTGGTGGGTCGTTTCCCGTTTCGTCGGCCGCCAATGGAAATCATTAGGGGTTTCTTTGTGTCGCTTGGGCTCAAAGGAGAATGTGAAGTCGGTCTCCTGGATTTGAATCATGTTCTGATCAGACCATCGTTAGAGGAGGATTTTACACGTCTCTTTGTGCGCCGTTCCTGGTTTGTGAAGGGTGCGCAGATGCTAATATCCAAATGGACACTGGACTTCAAGGCAAATCAGGATTCCAAGTTCGCGCCTGTCTGGGTGTCTTTGCCTTTTCTTCCGTTGCCTTTATTTAATGCAATGTATATTGCCAAACTGGCTGGTTTGCTGGGAAGATGTCTGAAGATTGACTCGGCGACTTTGTCTCTCAGGCGGCCTTCGGTTGCAAGGGTTTTGGTTGAGATGAATGTTTCGAAATTGCCCCCCCGTCGGGTTTGGATTGGGGAGGAGCAGGAGGGGTTTTGGCAGGAGGTGGTGTATGAGAGTTGGCCAAAATTCTGTGGGTTTTGTCAACGTTTTGGTCATGAAGATGGTGAATGTTTTAGGAAGCATCCAGAGCTCAAACTGGACAAACGGGAGGGTAGGGATGTAGGGAAAATCGTGGAAATATACCGGCCTAAGGGTTCAATTGAGGTGAAGGGGCCTGGAGATGATTTGCTGCTGCGTGCGGGGAGTCCGCAACGTCCTGGGGGGAGTGAACAGACTGGACGAGGTAGTGAAGGGGTAGATGTGGAGAATGTTAATCCGGAGGTTACACCAGGTTTGGGTCCGGAGGAGGCGGGGAAGGAAGTGGAGCGGGAGGTTTGTGCCGTGGCGGTGGAGACGGGCTTGGAGGCTCCAGGCTACTCGAGTCGGGTGGCGGATTCGTCCTGGTTGGAAGGTGATGCTGGGATAGGTGTTGAGGAGAACGCTGGTTTGAGCATTGTGTCGGCCCGAGTGGCAGACTCTCCAGGGTCTCCGGACAAAGCAAACGTGGAGGAAGCATTTGGAGGGACGAGGGGGGAAAGTGGGAAGAGGGCAGTGGGGGAGCAGGCGTTTATCAATTCCTTTGGGATTCTTCAGTCACTTTCAGATATGGAGGTTCAGGATTTTGAGCGCTTTCCCTCCAGTTCCGCGGGTGGGGCCCGGGTCGTAGGTCAGAGACATAGACGTCAACTCTCGGACGGAGACGTTCCGGGGGAGACTGTGCCATTGGAGCAGCTAAGGAAATTTCAGGGGTTGCTGCAACGCCGGCTGCCTAACGCACCAACCGGTGGCGAGGGGCGGAGGAGTGGAGTGGAGCAGGTGAACATCCAGTCCTTGGAGGTGCGCCTGTGTGGAGTAAGGCAAAAGGGAGGTATGCAGGCAAAAGCTCGTGTGAAACAGGTTCCATCCCAATCACAAACTCATTATTCTTTGCGGTCTAATGTTAAATCCAATTAAATTTGTTGTATGGAATATTCGTGGGGCATCTCGCCGGGATTCAATTAGATATTTGCACAACATTTGTAAAACTCATAAAATTCGATTACTTGTTCTGCTGGAACCTTTGTCGGACCCTGCTCAAATGGAGGTGGTCCGTCGGTCACTGGGGTTTGATAAGGCTTGGGGGGCTTTAAATAACAAGGTTTGGGTGTTCTGGTTTAGTGAGATGACAGTGAACTTTAGGGAATTCGCCGAACAGCTTCTGCATATGCACATTGGGTTCTCTTCGGGGTGCTCGATTCAATTTTCGGCAGTTTATGCTCGATGTTCGAGGGTGGGGCGCCGCGAGTTGTGGTCGGCCATGGAAGGTTTGTCGGGGGAGGTGCGTGGCCCGTGGTTAGTGGCAGGGGATTTTAATGTTATTGCCAATATGCAGGAGCGTCTGGGGGGGTCCCCGGCAAATCACAGAAATATGGAGGAATTTAATGAGTCGACGGGAATTTGTGGCTTGTCCGAGGTGCCTTTTGATGGTGCTGCATTTACATGGACGAATGGTAGGGTGTGGCAACGCTTGGATAGGGCCTTGATGAATCGGGAGTGGGCGGATGGATTTGATCTCTCACATGTTTCACATTTGGCCAGGGGCCGCTCGGATCATGCACCCCTCCTGATCTGTTGTCAGAACGGGAGTCATCCCAAACGCTCTTTTAAATTCCTGAATGTTTGGAGGGGCCATCCTGGTTTTAAGGAGGTGGTTCAGTGCAGTTGGGCGAAGCCGGTGGAGGGCGAGGGGATGGTGAGGTTCTACAATAAGTTGAAAGCGGTGAAGGTTGGTTTACAGGTCTGGAATGTCCAGGTCTATGGGAATGTTTTTGCCAAGGTAAAGGATGCCGAGGACATTATGAAACAGCGTGAGGAGGAATTTGATACGAGCCGAGATCCTGCGGCCAGGGCTTCATTGGAGGAGGCAAAGGCGGTTTACGCTAGGAATTTGGCTGCGGAATGTGCGTATTGGAGACAGAAGGCGGGTATCAAATGGTTACAGGTTGGGGATGCTAATACTGCATACTTCCACTCGCGGTATCGGCAGCGTCGGAACTCCAATTTTGTGGCGCGCATTAAGGATGCGGCAGGGGCATGGTTGGAGGACATACAAGACATTCGCAGGTCAGCAGTGGAGTCCGTATCCTCCTTGTTTGCTTCTGAGCAACATGGGTGGCAGCCTCCAGTGATTCCCTTCACGCTTCCTCAGCTTTCCGCAGCGGATAATGGGATGCTCGTTGCACTTCCGGAGCTGGCAGAATTGCGGGAGGTGGTTTTTGGCCTGGAGGCGGATAGTGCACCGGGGCCGGATGGGTTTGGGGCCGGTTTTTATCAAGGGTGTTGGGAGATAATTAAGTCGGATTTGCTGGAGGCGGTGAAGGCCTTTTTTCAGGGAATGGGTTTGCCTAGGAGCTTTACTAGCACCTCTATTGTTCTTCTGCCTAAGATTGCGGGTGCCACGTGCTGGAAAGATTTTAGACCAATCAGTTTGTGCAACACCTGCTCCAAAGTAATTTCAAAGCTGGTTGCTCGTCGGTTGGGAAGAGTACTCCCGACTTTAGTCTCTCCGTGGCAAACAGGTTTTGTACCTGGACGGGGGATAACGGATAACATTCTGCTCACTCAGGAGTTGGTGATGGATTTAGATAGGCGCTTGCGTCATCCGAATTTAATGCTAAAATTGGATATGGAGAAGGCTTACGATAGGATTGAGTGGCCCTTTCTGCTGTTTATGCTGAGGCAATTCGGTTTTCAGGAAAGGGTGGTGGATATGTTCTATAGGTTGGTGTCTAATAATTGGTTTTCGGTCTTGGTAAATGGTGAGGCTGCTGGTTTTTTCAAGTCGACGCGGGGTGTTCGGCAGGGGGACCCGGTGTCTCCCGGTCTTTTCGTGTTAGTAACTGAATTTTTGGGTCGAGGCTTGCACCACTTGTTGCTCGGTCGGCCGGAGAGGTTCTTCGTGTCGGCCGGGTCTCAGGTGCCTTATCTTGCGTTTGCAGATGACATGCTTGTTTTTACGAGATGTTCTGAAGAATGCCTGAGTGTGATCAAGGATTTTCTTGAGGAGTACCAGCAGGCATCAGGTCAGAAGGTAAATGTCAATAAGAGTGCTTTCTTCTTGGCGTCAGGAGCCACTCTGGGGCAGGAGCAGATGGTAACGAGGGTCCTGGGTTTTCATAGGGCGGGTTTCCCTTTTACGTATTTGGGTGCTCCTATTTACAAAGGGCGTCGTTTGAGTTTGTTGTTTGACGGCATAGTGGCTAAAATGCGGGCGCATCTTGGGCACTGGAGTACCAAGTTGCTCTCATTTGGGGGTAAGCTGGTTTTAGCGCGGCATGTTCTGGCTTCGTTGCCTATGTACTTGCTTCAAGTGCTAAACCCTCCAAAGGCGGTGCTCACACGCTTGGGTAATATTTGTAACTCCTTTTTGTGGGATCATAAGGGGGAGAGGCGGTTGCATTGGGCCTCATGGGAGAAGTTGTGTTTCCCGACTGATGAAGGGGGTTTGGGTTTCAGATCTTTTAAGGACATGGCTAGGGCTTTTGCGGCTAAACTATGGTGGAGGTTTCGGAGTGGTGACTCCATTTGGGCGGAATTCATGCCTGTAAAATACAGTACTGGTTGTCACCCGATGGAGGCCTCGTCTGCCCGCCCTTCACCTACTTGGAGACGCCTAGAGGTGATAAGGTTAGTGGTGGAGCCGAAGATTAGGTGGTGTATTGGGGAAGGTCTGGTGGACTTTTGGAAGGATAGATGGGCTTTCGATGAACCTTTGGAGGTGGTGGTGGCTGGAATGGAGCAGCCGCATTTTCTTGTGTCGGAATTTATTACTAACGATGGATGGGATGAGGTTCGTCTTGCCCAGTGGGTGCCGGAGTCGGTTATCTTGGTGATCAAGGAGATTCCCTTTGAGGTTTCCCAGAAGGATAGATTGGTGTGGGCGCCTTCTCCATCAGGTCTTTTTACGGTGAAGTCGGCATGGGAGGTGCTGCGCCAACGGAGGAGTCCCTCCTTGGTTGACTCTCTCCTTTGGCAGCCAGCTTTGCCAGCAAAGATGGCGTTCTTAGCATGGCGTCTGGTCAGAAAATTTATTCCTTTGGATGTGGTGCTGAAATCGCGGGGGGTGTCGTTTCCTTCCAGGTGTGGGTGTTGCTATGGGGAGGAGGAGGATCTCTTGCATGTGTTTGTGACAGGTCCGATTGCGTCGCAAGTTTGGAAGCAAGTGTCTAGTCGTTTTGGGTTTCAGTTGCGGAATTGCACTACCATGGCTTCGGTTTTCATTGCTTGGTTTCTAACTTCAGATGCATCGGCGAAGAATCATATTAGGGTGATATTGCCAATTGTGGTGTGTTGGTTTATCTGGTTGGCTAGGAACGGGGAGCGTTTTCAAGGAGGGCGTTGGGAGGTCAATGGGATAATTCGAGATGTGGATAATTTTATAGAACAGTTGGGGAAGGCTAATAGGCTTCATCGGTCCCAGTTCAGGGGTGATGCAGATTGTGAGTGGCTGCGGTTGGTCAGAGGTGATCCTAGGCGAAGATCCCCATGTGCGATTGCCTGGAATAAGCCACCCTGTGGAAAGTTAAAATTGAATTCGGACGCCAGTGTGATTCAAGGGAAGGCCACGGGTGGGGGGCTGCTGCGGGACTATCAGGGGAAATTGATTTTTGCATTTTATAAGGAGTTTGGGGATCAGGGGGTGTTAGAGGCAGAGTGTATGGCGCTCCTGGTTGGGTTGCAGTTGTGTCATCAACGAGGGGTGGTTCCTTCGTTGGTGGAGGTAGACTCCAAGGCTTTGGTTCAGTTGGTTGTATCAGGGGCGGTTGCAAAGTGGCCATTATGTAATAATTTAAGGAAGGTTAGAAATCTTCTGGAGGGGTTTTCTGCTGCCATCTACCATGTTTTCCGGGAGGCCAATGTACCCGCAGATAGGCTTGCAGCGGTTGGGTTAATGGGTTCCCAGGTTTTTGATCAGGATCACCAAGTGCCGGCGATTGTTCGGTCTGCCATCTTATTGGATTCATGGGGAGTGCCAGGGGTGCGGTGGATCAGTGAGGATGTTGTGGTTAGCAGCCTTTAGGTGGTCTGCTGGTCCCTCTGTCGTTTTGGGGTGATGGTGTAGGAGAATAGAGGCACAGATTGTCTTGTTATGCTCAGTGTAAGGGAGTAAGTACTCCTCATTTTCTTTTCGCCTGATATGGTTCAGTCTGGGTTGGGTTGGTTTTTGTTTACAATAATAAAAAAAAATTTTATTTGTTAAAAAAAAAAAAAAAAAAAAAACTTTCTAGAGACATACGCAATCACCCCTTCATTTTGCATCAATACACACCCCAAACTTTCTTTTGAAGCATCTGTGTAAACTACAAAGCTATCTTTCCCATTAGGTAAAGCTAAGACAGGTGCCATTGTCAAACGTTTCTTTAACTCCTGGAAACTTCATTCACACTTAGAGTTTCATATAAACTTTTCACTTTTCTTAGTCAACTCAGTCAGGGGTCTCGTAATCTTAGAAAAATCTTTGATAAATCTCCGGTAATACCTTGCTAACCCCAAGAAACTTCGAACTTCAATAGGGTTTTCCGGTTGGTTCCACTTTGAAACTGCTTCAACTTTGGTTGATCCATCTTAATTCCTTCCTTGGAGATTGTATGACCTAAGAAAGTTACTTCTTTCAACTAGAATTTACATTTACTGAACTTAGCATACAGTTGATGTTCTCTCAAAGTTTACAAAACAATTCTCAAATGTTTCTCATAATCTTCCAAAATTTTAGAGTACACCAGTATATTGTCAATGAACACCACCACAAATTGATCTAAATAGTGTTTAAATATTCGGTGCATTAAATCCATTAAAGCTGCAGGAGCATTAGTTAACCCAAACGGCATTACTGCAAACTCAAAGTACCCGTACCTCGAATTAAAGGCAGTCTTAAGCATATCTTTTTCCAAAATTCTCAATTGATAATAACCTTGCCTGAGATCCAACTTTGAGAATACTACCGCCCCTTGTAATTGGTCGAACAATTCATCAATGTAGGGTAAAGGGTACTTGTTTTTAACGGTAACATCATTCAAATCTCAGTAGTCTATACAAAATCTTAACCTCCCATCCTTCTTTTTAACAAACAATACCGGAACTCTCCACGGAGTATCACTTTCTCTTATAAAGTCTCGTTCTAGTAAATCCTGTAATTGCAACTTCAGTTCTTTCAATTCAGTCGGAGCTATTCTATAAGGTGTCTTAGAGATAGGTGCTACTCCTAGAGTCGCATCAATTTTAAATGCTATCTCTTTTTCCGGTGGCACAGATCTAGTTCCTCAGGAAAACATCTGGATACTCCTTTACTATTGGCATATCTTCCAGCCTCACCTTATCACTAGGAGTATTTATAAGAAAAGCCAAATACCCTTGACCTCCCTTACTCAACAACTTTCTAATTCGAATTCTTGAAATAAGGGCAGATGAGGCTAGTCTACCCCTTACATCCAATTTTAGGGTTGCCTCTCCCGGAATACATAGCTCTACCGTTTTCGTCTTACAATTAAACTGAGTATGGTAGCGAGGTAACCAATCTATACCTAGGATGACATCATACCCCTTAATATCTAAGCCCATCAAATCGGGCAATAATTTTCGCTCTCTAACCCATATCTCGCAATTTCTATACACCAAGTTAGCAATTAAACTTTGATCTCCAGTAGGCGCTCTAACCTCCAAGTCATAGGGTAACTTAATCGGCTTCACGTCTACCCTACTCATGAATTTAGGGTTTACAAAAGAATGTGTTGTACCAGAATTAACTAAAACCTTAACTAAATGGCGGAAGATAGGAATCGTACCTTCAACTACCTCAGTGGAATCAGGAATCGGTTGATGGTCCAATGCATAAACCCTAGCCGGCACCTTAGGTCGACTCTCTCCAGTACTAGACTGCTTAGAGGTCAACTTTTCTGGCCGTTAAGTACTACCTCCCTCTTCCAGCACACTTGGACATCTTGAGAGCTGATGCTCGGCTCTGCTACAGCACAAGCACTTTTCCAATTTCCTTCAACATTCATTCTCAATGTGGTTGGACTTACTATAGTAGCCACAAACTACTTGAGGAGCCACGGCCTGTCCACTAGGAGGTGTTTCTCTCGATTGATCTTGCCCATTGCAACCTTCTCTTGATAAAACCCCTCTTGGTGCTCCAGAAGTCTTTACTCCTCCTGCCCCTCTTTCCATTTTAGGAGGTGGGGTATCCTTATTTGTTTATCTAGAAGGGTTACTAGGAGCCCCTCTTTTCTTGGCAAGAAAATCTCTAACTTGCAGTTTCGCACTCTCGACTCGCTGTGCTTTCTCTAGGGCCTCAATGAACGTAGAGATTTGGGCTACAGCCAACCCCTCTTGAATCTCCACATTAATCCCTTGTACAAATCGCCTTATCGTTCTCCTCTCGATGGCCACTAATTCCGGAGCGTATCTAGAAAGTTTAGTGAATCGCTTCTCATAGTCAGCCACGCTAGAAGTCCCCTGTCTCAATTTTATAAATTCATCCTCCCTTTTTTCTTGAATCATGGGCAGGAGAAATTTCTCATTAAACTCTCTTATAAAATTTTCCCAAGTCCAAGAGGTTTGTGCTTTTTCCCATTTTCCCCTTATCACATTCCACCAAACCCGTGCTGTACCCTCAAATTGAAAGGCAACAAAGTTCACTCGCCTCTCCTCGATATAATCTAAGGCGGCGAATATATTGGTCATTCTCTCCAGTCAGTTTTCCGCTAATTTGGGATCAGGTCCCCTAAGAAATTTAGGCAGAGCAAACTTCAAAAATCGCTCCAAGGCTCTATCCTCCCCTCTCTCTTAAGCCCCAGGTTGGTTAACAGGTCCTGGACCTTGATGTCCTGTTAACCGTTCTAAGATATCAGTTATACGGTTGATAGCAGTAGCTACTTGGTTATCCCCTTCGTTTACTTGCCCTTGGCTCGGTCTAGTTGCCAATCTTTGATCATCTCCTTGAGTTTGGGGTTGCCTAACCCCACGCCCTCGACCCCTTCCATTTCTTCGGCCGTCCATAGTTTTAGTAATTTTCTGAAGGCATAAACACACGATAATATGCATAAGCGAAGTTTAAAACAACACTTTAATTATGTAGGACGAAAAATAAATAAGGGAGACATCAAAATAAGTGTAAATAAGCACAACCCAAGGCATAAATTAGAAGTCATAGAGCAACAAAGTCAAGTACATCATAAGTAACGTTCAAGTACTTCAAAAGATAGATAGCACGGTTAAGCAAAATACAATGGCTTTTGAACAAGCACTACCCCGATTATCTTAGACAAAAACTACTAAAGTAGACTAGATCACTAGCTTAGTGATTAGCAGCGTCAGAAGTCTCTGCTACTTTAGTAGGATCATCCTCATTTTCAGCACTAAGAGTTTCTTCCTCATTTTTCCCGTCAAGTATCTTGCCATCCACCACTTGCTCGACCAAAATAACACACTCAGCCATCAACCCCTCAGCCCGGTCTCTAATTTCGTGTACTACCCTAGCAAGTCAGCTCTTAGCCTTCTGAAGCTGCTCACGAAAAGTCTCAGCCTTTTTCCGCTCCTCAAGTACATCCATCTCCAGTTCATGAATTCTAGTAGTTTGGGCATCCACAGTGGTTCTCAATCCAAGATTATCACCTCGTACTACCCTATTCTCCTTGAATACCCGCCTCCGCTCATCAATTACCTCTAGCACGACATGATTAGGATACAAGTAAGTCCTCCGACAGTCACAAGGAGGTCTAGTTCGACGAGATGGATTCCAACTCCAACGAGCACCACCAGACCCTTCTCGATAATGGACCATTGGAAGGCACCTCTGTGACGGCTCATTACCACCATTTCCTTCCATGACCTATAATTAAAATTAGAAGGTTAGATGGATCCAAGTATACTAGATAAACTAGGTCCAATCATTTTGTACTATCTCACGTATTTCTCACAAGGTCAAGACTCCTAATGGTCTACTAATTCAAACCTAGGCTCTGATACTACCTGTGCGACCCCACTTCTCCTTAGGGTGAACCCTAGGGTTTTGGCCAACCGCTTGCCTAGCTGTCGCCAGGCGTTAATACGAGTTAAATTTAAACTTAAAGGTAATCAACCAATAATAAAAGTCAATATAAAGAAAAGTCGCTTCCTTATATAATCATTCAAGTCTTACATTACAAAGTTTCCAAAAGGTACATCAAATTTTTCAAAAAAATACAACAATCCAATGTTGACTAAACCATTTACATCCAAATTCTAATCAAGTCAGCTTCTCCAAAATCTTTCCAATCGAGCTCCTATTAGGGAAAACAAACTACGAGGGTGAGCTAGTGCCCAGTGAGGCCAAGAAAAGCATGCAAACAAATAAGTTCAAGTAGCAATAAAGCATATACAAGAAGGATAGCCATAAAATTCAAGTAATTCACAAAGGAAAGTAAAACACAATCAATAAGGATATGGAAGCTCTCAGGAGCTAACTCCACACAACTTCTCCAAGATCTTGATCCAATATTTCAACTGTTGACACTCCATCAACCGAGCAAGTATCAAGTCCGTAGACCCCACTTTTCACCAAATTTCTGTCCACTGTTACACCTCCTATCAGGCTTGAACGTCAAAAGTTTTGATATTACTCACGTATATCCAAGTCAAGTATTTGTCTAAGGTTCACCAAACTCCTCAACCAAGCCCTTGCTGGCTTGAGTTGAATGGCTTACCATTGGTTTTGGGTTTCGATGTGAGGACTCATATTTTTCCGTTCTTAATTTAGTCCATTTTATAATTATTTGCTTTAGTGTTATTTAATTTTATTATTTATACATGAATTTTTCTTAAATGGTGCTTTTATCGCTTATGCGTCGAAATTTCGAGGAGCTGGTAGTGTGAAAATTTCGGGGACATCTAAGGGAGTCACTCCGAAAAGAACCCCAGGTGGAAGAGGACAACTAGGAGGTGTCTCACAAGAAGATCAAACATCAATCCCTCACTCATTTTGTGGATATTGTGGAAAGATTAATCATATTGAGGATAATTGTTGGCGAAAGGGCACAGAAATGTTATGGTGTGGTAGTGCTGAGCACCAGATTGCAACCTGTCCCCTTTTTGGTGAGACTCAGCAGTTAGATAGGTCAAACTCTAAACAACCAAATGTAGGAGGGAATAGATCCAGAGTGCCTGCTAGAATATATAACTTAAACCACCAACAAGTGCCTAACCCGTCCAAGGTGGTGGAAGGTATGATTCGTGTTTTCCATTGTTTGGCTAAATTTTAGCTAATGGTGAGACCTTGGAGCTAGAGACGGACATGAAAAAAAAAATACCCTGAGCTATTTACGAATAAGTATATGAATTTAGAGATCGAAATTCTCTTAAGGGAGAGAGAGTGTGAGAACTTGAAAATTCACCTATATTGTCCTTATAATTCTCTTTTATTTTGAATAAGTTTATTTATAATTCCTTTACTATTAATTTACTCTCTCAATAGTTGTAAAACATCATAGAATCAAAATTTTTACTTTTACTTTTATAGTTAGGGTAAACTAGGGTTTTTACGCATTTTGATAGTGTGATCAGTTGGTGAGGTGTGTATTAAATTTGGTGGATAAGAGTGAGTATTAGGTAAGAGGAAGTGTGTGATTAGAAGTGCTTAATAATAAGTTAGTGAATCGTAAGTTAAAACAAAAATATAAGAGATATAAGGAAACCGGCTTGAACCGAAGTGTGCCGTTTATTACCGGTTGAGTACACTACTTGACAAATACTTTCTTACACTAATCTTATTATTTTCATTTCATCTAATCATCCCTAAATTAGCCCTTAATCCAGCCGAAATCTTTGACTAAGAAAAGGTGAGAAAAGAAAAAAAAAACAAGAGGAAAATTGGTGGTGACAAGTGTTGGCAATCCAAGGCTTGGTTGACGAAGAAAGTTTCTTCCATCTATATCTTTCTTTTGGACCAAAATTACTTCCATTTCTTCTTGTCTTGGCCAAGTCTTTGAAGAGAAAAAAAAGAGAGGAGAAATCTTCCATTTCCATCTTGATCTTGCTTTGTTTGAGTTGAATCACAAAAACGAAACTGATCAAACTAGCACCGAGGGAGTTAGGAAGCTTAGAGTGGAAAGTTTCCTTGGACAAATAGCTTGGTTCTTCACTTTTCAAGAGGTTTTGAAGGTATAAGTTCAACAACTTCCTTTCAATTTCTTATTCTTGCAAAATATGGCGTAGATGACTTGAATCTTGGAATATTATGGATGATACTCGAGATTTGGTGAAAATTAGTGAATTTTAGCTAGGGTTTTACAATTTTCAGCCTTAATTTATGTTGTTTGTGACAGCCCCACCTTCCCCTAAGGTGAACCAAAGGATTCAGTGGACCGCCTGCCTAGCTCTCGCCGGGACTATGTGTAACAGCCCCACTTTCCCCTAAGGCGAACCAAAGGGGTTAGCGAACTGCCTGTCCAGCTCTCGCCAGGACAACGGATCAGATTAGAGCTATCTGCTTCACTCCAGAACTTACAAACGCGCGTAAACAAGTCAAAATGGTAAAATAACCCAAAATAAAAAAAATGAAATCCGGAGCCGGCCATGAATAATAACCGACCCGTCAAAACCCAACCGAAATAGCTAACAAACATTCACATCTGAACTTTAGCGTTTACAAATCAAAATGACATACAAAAGCTTTCAAAAGTTAATACATATACACGGTTTGCCAAATCCAAAGAGAAAACGCCCCAAAAGTACACTTAGGGTTTTAAAACATGAGCTATACAAAAGATATGTTCATCTAGCTCAATTTGGCAGCCATTTGTCAAATCCAGACCAAAAGGGTTTATTTTCCTGTAAGGAAAACAAAAGGAACGGGAAGGGGTGAGCTTGCGCTCAATGAGGTACCAAACAAATAGCATTAAAATCATGGCATTTCACATTTAACAAATTAGATACACATGTCAAATGTAAAGCACAGAAACCAATGATTCAAATCAGAAGGATACGGGTGGCTCTCAGGAGCCAAATTTCCAGCGCAGTACTTGATCCAAACCGGTTGACTCTCCGTCAGCGTATATAGAACCAATGCGTCCGTAGACCCCTCTTTACTCCGAATTCCGTCCACCAAACACCCCTTTACCGGGCCCGCTCACCGTAACCGAACAGAAATGGTAATACTCGAGTATACCGGAATCAAGGGTCTCAATACCCAAAAATCCCCGAACAGACTACCGTGGTTCATTATCTAATCGTCCAGGCCCTTGCCGGCCCGACTCGAATAACTTAGCCACAGGATTTGAGCTCATAGGTCACAGAAATCCGAACAGATGCAGACACAGATAACAGATTCAGATACAGATACAGGATAGCAGATTCAGATAGCAGATTCAGACGGCAGATTTAGATAGACACTCAAAATTGGCATATGAACAGATAGAAGAACGAGTGTGATAAAGTACACCCTCGCCTCCATTTTATCAAAACAGTATTTGGCTTCAATAGTCATAAATCAAGTATTCAGATATTCAGATATTTCACATAATGGGTAGCAGGTAGTGGAACACTCACCGGCTCAACTTCAAAAGTTTTCACTTCAGATTGGCCTTAATCGCCAAGAAACCCTAAAATAATCAAAATAAACCAATTGAAGGTTTTACTTCCAGAATCGAGTAAACAGAATGCACATGTGAGGCTCGACTACACGCCGTACGCCTTGCCAAATAAATACTAATGCAAGAATGCAAAAACATGATTTCCTTGGAAACGAAAAGGTAGCATGAAGACTTAGGCGCAAACAACCCAAAAGCCTTTCATTTCCACCAAAAGGCAGATCCAACTTAAAGGAACCAAACGGCCTAGAAAATCGGGCAGCACCTCCCCTAAAATTCTTACTTTTCCAGCCATTAAGGCTTCATTATTTCCTCAAATCAGTCCCAACATTTCATACCAAAGGTCATCTCATTTCCCAAAAGCCGTTCAGTAGGCTCAAAGTAGTACAAGTACAAAAGTTAGCTAGGAAATGACCGGAATGAGAGCGAGCCCTAAAACATGTAAACAAGTACATGGAGTCTCGATAACGAGTCATATAGCCATACCAATTATAACCCTAATAGGGTTTCATATGCATAAATAAGCATCATAGGTAACCAGAAATTAAGAAATGGCTTTAACTTAGGCCTTAACAAAAAAAAACGTATTTGACCTCATAATGCGGTAATGACACCACTTTCACTACGATTATCGGATGGGGGTGCAAGACCCACCGTTTCGAAGCTATGAATCAGGGCTACAACAATGTAGAAGGCCACTCAGTCCAAATCCTAGCACAACTAGGTCGAAAATGCAGAATACCACAACCTGAACCGTAATTGCAGGTTTACAAATCACACAAAACTGTAATCAGTACAACTCGGTCTATACAGGCCCAAATGCATTGATTCCAAAGGTATATGGTAGCTAAGACATTCAGCTACATTTCATCAGAAGAC
Source organism: Coffea arabica (assembly GCF_036785885.1). NCBI lineage: Eukaryota > Viridiplantae > Streptophyta > Magnoliopsida > Gentianales > Rubiaceae > Coffea > Coffea arabica. The sequence goes on along the minus strand of NC_092320.1, from coordinate 42,658,611 downwards.
ACCAACAACAAAATCCAAACCAATTCCAGTCAAAATGGCCAATTACTAGTGCAGTTTTCGCATTCTGATCAACCCAGAACAGCAACAGTAAAAACGCCATATCTCACTCTACACTAATCCAAATGACCTGAAATTTTGCAGGCACTTCAAACTCATCAATACCTACAACTTTCATGTTTTGAGCAAAGTCCAATTCCGTCTCTAACCCTATGATACAAAACCGGACAGAATCAGGGGTTTTGAAACCCTAACATTTCACAATTCACTCCAAACCCAAAATTAGTTGCTATTATCACCAATTCACACCCACATGAGTCATTACCCCTCATTATCAACCATCATAGATGGCCACAACATCCCATTTATATTAAACCAGAAAATTCATCATAAAATTGAAAACTTCACCAAAACTCTTCAAATCAAGAAATAAATCACATAATCCATCACTTTAGCCACTACTAAGCATAATTTAAGCTTTATTAAGTATAAGAGGGAAGTCACACACCACTTACCAAGTAAACAAGAGAGATAGAGATGTTGGACACCTTAGCTCTTCAAACAAACTTCACTAGACCACTCACTAGCACCCAATGGATAGATTTTATGGAGTAGAATCTAATTTATGCGGTTGGTTTTGGAAGATTGAGTGAAATGGAAGCTAGAAAGTTGAAGAATTTCTTTCTTCTTGGCTCAAGGAAGAACCGGCCATGGAGGAGAAGAAAATGGTGATTTTTGAGCAATTTTTCAAGATATTTACTCAATTTGGTCAAAAGTCAAAATAGTGAATAGTAAATCTTAAAGTAAAACCAATAAGAGGGTGACACTTGTCACCTCATTAATGCAATCTTATCACTTCTTTTTCTCTCTCACATCAATCATTTCACACACTCTACTTATCTCTTAACACCCGATAAATTTTACACAGTATCCGGAATTTAACCTAATTGGCCGAATTTTTCTGAACTTTTCGCACTAGTGGGTCCCACGTCCAATATATATTCTTAATTTTCTAAAAACTCTCCAATATTAGAAAAATTATCTAAAAACTATAATTGCTCATAAAATCCACCAAGCAAATATTTCTAAGCCAGAAAATGCAGAAAACATACCATTAAAGGAAATAAACCCTAAGAAAATTATTAGGGAATTTACGGGTTCTCACACTATGGAGACAAATTGCATAAAACCCTATGTGACGCACGATATAACCAAAAGAAAATAAACAATCGGAGACCACCAGGCCAAAATATAACTTACCAAACCATATGGTGAAATGGGACATCGATTAAACACTTCAATGAAAAGGAAGACAGAAACGAAAATGAAACAAAAAGTGGTCCACGTCACAATCCGGTCGAAAGTTGGCTGGATATCTAGCCGGATTCAAGGCAGTAGCTAGTCCAAATTTTTTTCAACTTGCCCTGCCAATCCGGCCAACTATCCGGCCAAGAACTGGCTGGATATGTGGCCGGATTCTCTGCAAGAGTTTCCCGCCAGAAATTTTTCTTTCTCGTTCAACGTCCGTGCACGTCCGATCTTTCCAACGGTTACAAATAAAGTTCATACAACCATACATACATGCATTTCTCAACGAATATACATAACCATACTCTTTCCAACATAAATACATTAATGTCTTCAACAAGTTACTTGACGTACAAGTCAAAACATCCGTATGTATACAAAACACACGTAGGGTTTTCTAAGAGCTTAACAAAAGATCGATTACCCTAGCCCGACCCCTTTTTTTCCAAATCATGGTTTCAAAGTTTGTCCCTGTAAGGAAACAAAAGATAATGGGAAGGGGGTGGGCTTAAACTCAATGAGGCACCAAAAGTACAAGTAGTCATGAATCATGGCATTTCACTTTTCAATCATGCAATTTTACACATCAGATAGGAAAATAAATAAACACTTCAAATGGAAAGGATATAGGTGGCTCTCAAGACCCAAATTCCCTTTTTCTTCACCAGAACTTGATCAAATAGTAGTTGACACTCCGTCAACTTTCAAATACAGTAACCAATCCAGTAGAACACCACTTATCACCAAATTCTGTCCACCAAACATACCCCTTGCCAGGGCCGAACACCTCAACAGTAACAGTGGGTGGTAATACTCGAGTATACTAGAAATTCAAGGTATAGCATAGCCCCAAGTCAAAGATTTTATCCCTAGTGGTGCTGGACAGCACAACAAGCTAGCACAACGGCTATACTTCACCAAGGAGCCTCAGTTTAGGATTTTGTCCCTGGCGGTGCTGGACAACACAACAGGTGAGCACAACAACGGCTATACCTCACCATAGAACCTTGGTTCATGATTTTATCCCTGGCGGTGCTGGACAACACAACAAGCTAGCACAACGGCTATACCTCGCCAAAGAACATCCAAACGACATTAGATCAGGCGCAGATAACGGATTCAAATTTACATAGTAATCAGTCACATAGGCAAGGGAATAAGTGTGATAAAGTATACCCTCGTCTCATTCAGAATAAACAAAGTTCATAGTCATTCCGGTCACAGATTTCAAGTATAAATAAACCAAGTTAAACAACAAAGGAGGGAGTGGTACACTCACCAGTTCAAACAAGGAGAACTTCAAAAGTTTCCTCCCAAAGGATGCCTTTGGTCACCGGCACGTCGTAGAACAACCAAGGTAAAACAATTGAGATTCGACTCCAAAACCTAGTGAATGGAATTCGCAGGTAAGACTCAGTTATGAGTCATATGCCTATCCAAATGAACTATTAATGCAAAGCAAAGATGTGACTTCGGAGTAAAAAGGTAACGGTTGATCCCAAAGACATGAACAACCCTAAAATCTTTCGCTCAAGTCGCGAGTACATCCAACTAGTTCTCGAGTGAAAATTTGGGCAGCACGCCCTTTGTATTTACCTATTTTCCAGCCATTTATGGCTTCATTATTTTTCTCAATTCAGCCCCAATATCACACACAAATAATCTTACCACAATAGCCTTTCACTAGGATCAAAATCATCCAATTACAGCACGAGTCTAATAATACAATCGAAAATTAGTTTTGAAGACAAAAGGCTAAATGGCAAATTTGACATCTTATAGCATTTTGGTCACCACTAGAGCTACGTTTATCGGATAGGGATACACTTTATACCGTTCTGAAGCTAAGACAGAGAAATACAAGTCTTATGAAGACATTGACTGCCATTTCATTCATTTTTAAGGTCAAAGGTGCAATCTCAGAGAAAATAGAAAATTGTCTGCAAAACAGTACATTTGGCAGTCAAGGGTATTTTTGTTATTTCACATGTTACAATGCTCTGATTAAGTTGAAATTTTGTAGGCAGCTAGTTAACACCATTTCCTACAACATTCATGTTTTGACCTAAGCCTGATTTAGCCTCTAACATGGATGAATTAAGTAGGTCAGAGCAGGGCAGTTTGCTCTCTAAAACTGGAATTCAACCACACAAGCTGAAATTTTTGTAAGCAACCAAAACCAACATATTAAAGCTTCAATTTTACCCATAACAAGGCTATCATTCCATGGCCAATCATAAAGCATCATATGAGGGTAGAAAATTCACTACTAAAACTGAAAATTTCCATATCACCACCTCAACTCATGGAATATGGCATAAAACTACCGAAATCTCAACCATAAACTCCTAGTTTGCATATATTTGAAGTAGAGGAGAGTTTATTGCCATAATTACCTTGAACCTTATGCAAAGAGGCTACCAACACCTCTACCTTCCCAAATCACTCCACAAAAACCCTTAAACCTCCTTAGAGATACACTTTTATGGAGTATTTTTCAAAGGTTTTGGCTAGAACTCAAGATTGAAGCTTGAAAGTTAGGTAGAAGATGAAGCTATCTTTCTCTCTTTTTCTCCTCTTCATGGTCGGCCAGCAAGGTAAAGAAAACAAGAGAATTTTGGTCAAATTTTAGTTTTAGTAAAGGTAGGGAAGACTTGGTCAAGTCCAACATCCAATGGTTTATCGTACTTACCGCACTAGCGGGTCCCGCGTCCATAATACATTCCAAACTTGACATGAACTAGTTTATACGAGGAAAATGATTTAAATACTATACTCACTTATAAAAATATCTGAAAAATTAATATAATAAAATTAAAGTAAGAAAAATGCACGCGGAAAAATAAAATAATATAAAATAAAACAAGGAGAATTTTGCGGGTCCTCACATTGTTTAACTATAATATTTTGGTATTGAGTTTGGCTTTGGACTTGTGAGGTGATTAGTAGCCTTATTGTGACTTTTTAGCTTTAAAAGAGGAAATTCCTGCTTTATTAAGAATTTTCCAGCTTTGGTACTGTGATGATTATTTGCTAGAAATGAGCTACAGTTGGACGGTTTTATGGCCTAGATCAAGAGCTATCTTTATATTCTTACTTGTAGTGTTGGTTTGGGGCTGATTTAGAAAGAAAATGAAGCTTTGAATGGCTGGAAAAATTGGCAAACACAAAGAAAACGCTACCTGATTTTTCTCTCGTGGGATTAGTGAGTGAAAGCGGAAATAAGTGTGTGACTTGTGGTCGATTTGGGACTTAGTTATGTAGGGATGTAGGTTGACCTTACGGGTGACTTATAAGTGAAGATTTTGCTCAAAAGTGTATATTTTTCAAAAATAAAGTAGCGACCACTTTAAACACGATTTCCTAGTTTCTTCTGCCAAGTTGCAAACTTAAATGTTTTAAACGCTTGTTTATCGAAACTAGAAGAACGAGCATGAATTTTCTAGGATTTGATAAGTAAAATGAGTACCACTTAAATGCGTTCTATTTACTTGGTTTTTTAAGCGAAACTTCCATATTTTGAAATCCAAGTTGATTGCAAATTATTAAACAGTATTTTATCGCAGATTTGGATTCCAGCCAAGGAGTTTAACCTGAGCTTGGTTTTGGAAAGCAATAACTCATTGGTGAGTGTTTTCAAATGCACGTTTGAACTTATTACTTGAATGAATCACTTTGTTTGATAGGGTAAGGGTGTACTTTATCGCACTTGCCCTAATGTGACTTATTACTGTGCATTGGTTACAAATAGTTTGATATATATAGATGTGCATGACTTGAATACTGCCTGGGATCCTAACCCTATTGGTTAGTTGTGATGCCCCACTTTTCCCAAGGGCGAACCCAAGGGTATCAACGGGACGCCTGCCTAGCTCGCGCCAGGACTCGAAATTACAAAATAATAAAAACTAGATAAACCAAAAGCGTGCTATTCACAATATATCCAACTCCAAAAGAGTTCTATTTACATCCCCAGAAGTAGCTATTTAGACCACTATATTACAGTATGATAACAACCAGTAAGAAGTGGACCCTAAGGAAGGTCCTTATACAAACCACCAAAACTAAATAAACATCTTAGTTGTCTGGTTATAACAAACCAAGCCTAACTATTCTAGTGATAGTGCCAAAAGTTCCCCGCGTCGGCCCCTATTAAGGAAAACAAAGGGAAAGGGGTAAGTTATATGCTTAGTAAGTAAACAGGGGTAACAACGTAAATTTTACATTAAAATAAACCATTATGTCACAAAAATGTCAAATCAAAAATATATAAATAACAACACAAGTAAGGATACGGATTGGCTCCAAAGCCACATTATGGTCCATGTGTGACCTCCTGTCGACACTCCGTCGACCACAAATAAGGTCCGTAGAACTCCACTTGTACTCCCACCTAACACCTTATCACCCTTACTGGCCAGTCACCTCACAAACTTGCTCGAGCGAACGAAACGAAATTGAACTTGTTTCGCAAGCTCGGTTCACAAACTTGGTTCACAACTTGAACCTACAAACTTGGTGACCTCAAGACTAGGTTGGACTAGCTTCGATCAAACCCCAGCCGGCTCGAATAGTCTGCCTAGGTCTTGAGATCGGGCCCATGACTTCATCATATTTCACAAATTTTACAAAAGTCACCCCGAGCTACAAGCTCAAGGGGTTCAGTCCCAAAGCAAGTCATATACATATATCATGTACAATTATATGCACATATTAGGATTTAGGTCGAGTGCGATAAAGTACACCCTCACCTAAGTACCATTACATTCATATCAAAACACATAAGTAACTTATACAAACAAACGGCCTGAGTACTTACACAAAAAGCAAGTATAGCAAAAGAGCGGAAATCACGTCATGCGTAATAGCTAGTAGGCCCCACCGGCTCCGTCTAGCTCACCACCGTCTGAAATAGAAGATTGTACCACATTATTCCACAAATGGCTACTAGAATGCATAAATCAAGCAAAACGGCAAAATTGGCACATGCACGCGCGGAAACGGCAAACGAAAACGGAAACGGCCGGCAAATGGAAACGGGCAGATTTGGCACCTAGAACTGTTTTGATCAAATTTCAGGCTACGGTTATCGGATTGAAATGCATGAGACACTGTTATGAAGCTAAGAAGAAGGGCTACAACCTTCATGAAGACACCTCAAGCCAAATCTCAATGGAACTAGGAAAAAAATGCACAAAACAGTTCCAGCCATTTCATTTCGGGTTACCAAACAGGCCCTGTTTGAAATACCATAACTCACGACTCAGAGATCAGAATCAAGAAATTCCAAAGGTGTTAGAAACATTATTTATAAGGTTATAATTGTTGTGATTTGACCAAAAGCTGAATTAGTACGGAGCATAGGGAAAAATGGGTCCAAAGTTCCTGTCAGAACTGGCCAACTTCAACGGCAGTTTTGACACTCGATTTTGTTTTGGGTATAACTAGAGCTACGGAACTCGGATTTGAATGCACTTTATACTGTTTTGAATCTGAAACAAAGATTTACATGTATTATGAAGACCTCAATACCCAGTTCCTTCGTTATCAATGTGAACTGAGCACGGTCAGAAGCAAAATCAAGAAACGTCACCAAATTCACAGTTTTGCATAACTATTAGTGTTTTGGTCATAACTCAGGATCTACTGATCAGATTGGGCTAAACGTTTGCAGGCACAACAAGAACTTAATAAGATACAACTTTCATGTTTTGGGAAAACTCTAAATCAATACACAACACAAAGAAAAATAGAGCCAAAGTTCGGATTCTGGACTGCCCTGTTTTCCAGATTGATCGGTTTCGCGTGCCGCAACCGCACAGTCCGTTTCTGTTGTCGTACAAGCTTTCTAGCCAAACTCATACCAAATAAACATACATATACCAGCTTCTAATTGCTCCACAAAAGACCCAAAATTTCTTTCCCAATTTAATCCCAAAACTTACCAAACACTAACCATAATAAAGATTTTAATCTCACCAACTCTAGCTACTTCAAAGCTTAACCCATCAAACCCTAACCATCCAAGTTTTAACTAAACCAAACTAACTTCCCCTTAACCTAGGGTTTCATAACTAAACTGGATTTGGTTAGGATCCATCCATACAAGTGAAATTAACATATCAAGAATTCCATTTACAAGCCAATTACTCAACCAAACCAACTAAGGAAAGTATAAAGCAAGAAGCCCTAATTCTCCTAGTCTTAATCAAAATTTCAGCAACATTATCACCAAATTAAACCATGAAATTACTCCATAATCACCATGTACTCACCATATAACCCATAAAAGAGCACAACTACATCAAAAGCATCACTTTTCATGGTTTCAAGACTTAATCACCAAGAGTTAACTTTCAATAAAGATGATTTACCTTCAATCAAGTCTTGTTGGTGATCAATCCACAACAATCAAGTGCTCAAGTTGCTACCCCAAGCTCCATAACCAAGATGAGTGATTAAACTTGAAAGAACTTGGAAGGAATTTTCTCTTTTTCTTCCCTCTCAATCTCGGCTCTCTCTCTCTTTCTTTTCCTTTGGTTTGTTTTGTTTTTTCCCTTATGATTATCTTACAAATCCTATGGTGTAATATAAGTCAAAGCTTATGGAAGATATTTTCCTAACAACCAATCACCTAAAAGCTTCAATTTTGCTCTCAAGCCCTTACACCTTCAACTTTGCATTTGATCAACTCTTTCCCTTAAACATTTGAAAAGCTTTCAATTAACTCCATAGGTTATAAACTTATTCTAGTCCAAAACATGTAATCACACTTAATTGCTTCACTAATCACTTTTCTTTCTTAATCACCTATACTTAACCATAGTTTATCCTGCATCAAAACAATTAAACAACAACCTTTTTGTCAAAGGCAAAGGTAGGGTTTTAACCCCAACTTAGGACTTCTAATAGATTATAACACTAGAGGTTTTGCTCATTTAGGGTTTTTAACCTTCTTAAATCTACTTAACCTTTGTCGCGCCCCATTTTTTGATAAATAAAATGATAGTTTTTGTGATTTTATTGGTTTGGAAAAAGTGAATTTTTTGATAAAAATAAAAATGGGTCTAAATGGGACTTTTGAAAATGCGACGATTTGACCCAAGAAAAATAGTTCAAAAAGGGTTTTTTTATATGAAAAATGGAGTCGCCACTTGGTATAGAGTTAGGGTGTACCAAGTCACCCAAAAAAGTGAAATTTTTTTAAGGAAAAAAGTAAGAAACCCTTTTGAACGACTCCTAGTCCACGCAAACAAAGAAAAAGGTTCGGGAGTCACATTTGACGAAGGGGAAGGCAAGGATAAAAAATCCAAGGCACCCCTTCGACCTAGCCAAGGCTAGTTGCGTGATTTAACCCTTATTTTCCTAATTTTTTCCTACCCAAAGTATGTATTTGCAATTTGGACAAAGACTAATGAATGAGAAATGCAATCCTAAATCTAAGAAATGTCTCTTATGAGGCTTGTGGTCCCATTCACATGAATTGTGAAGGCCAATAAGAAAGACCTCATAGAGAATCGTGAATGATGCAAATGAGGACTCAAATAATAGTGTAAGTGTGCAAAGTGTAGAGAAGGGCATGTGTGCAATTTGAAAGTGTTTGTGTGCAAATGAATGAAAATATAAGTGCTCGTGTGTAAGTGAACAAAAATAGTAAATATATATAAGTAAAAAGATAGGTGCAATGTGTGAGGTGAAAAATAAAGAAGTGAATAGGTGTGTGAATATGGCATATGGATTAAAAAATTTAATGAGGAGAATAATGAGAAAAATGAAAATGTATGAACTTAGAGGAATGCATCAAGTCGGGTACGGGGATGACCTCTAGTTTTATGATTTTAATTTTCCCTTTGACTAGAAGGAAAAACTAGCGTGCTAAGGCTATTTGAAGCCACACTCGCTCGTTTCCCTTATCGAGAGGGGATTTTCACGCAAATGAACCCTAACTAGCATGAGATGCAAGTCCTAAAGTGAAGGGGAAGGGGTTTGAGGAACATACCAAATGATAAACTAAGGAAAAATGCGTGATATGTGGTGATCATGCACTTAATGAAAAAGGAAAAAAAAAATAACCTATTGGGTCTAGCATTGGACTAGCCCATCCTATGAATTCCGACTAGCGTTGGACTAGTGGAAACGATAAAAGAAGCCACAACTAGCGTTGGACTAGTGTGGTGACGTACATTCATCCATTTCATTCATCCACACTATAAAAAGCGAGTAGACATGCGAATCACTTATAAACACGTAGCATATAACACTTAGCATGCTTGACTAGATGCAAGGGCCTAATAAAGCGATTAAACACTTAACACGTAGGCATGCAACCATTACATTTGCTAACTAAAACAAAGGGGAAAGGGGAAATGGACCAAATTACTTGCTACGCCCTATCTATTACAAGCCAAGAGGTGTACACATACCCCATAATGAATAACTTAAATAAAAGTAAAAGTAAATGAAATAAATGCAAGGAATTAAGAAAGCAAAGTAGACATGCATATTCACGTAACACGTAGGGGCACGTAGGAGAGAGGTAAAAAGGATAAAAGAAAGTTATACCTTCCCCCGCTTGTGAAGCTAGTAAATGGAAAAGGTTCTAATTTGGGCTAAAACCATTAAACAGAGGATTAATGTACCAATTTAATAGTAAATCAAAACAACACAAATTCTTCGAAAACAAAACTTAAGGAACCACTGGCGGCTGTAAAATTTAACCATTAAGTTCTTCAAATAATCAAACAAGTCCATACTCATCAAATGGAATTCCAATTTGAACATTAAAGAAAATTTGAAGGACCAAATTGATTAATCTTTTCAATTTCTTGGGCCATAGTGCAACAAAAAGAACTTGAGGGGGTTAAAAGGCAATTTTTGAAAAGAGTTCCATGCATGCATACGAGACAATTCAGCTTCTGCAACAACAAGAAGATTTCGGCAGCTAAGCTATCTCATCCGCAGCTTCATCCATGAAACTTTGGCTAACCAAACGTTAAACTAACTCTAATTAAAGCATGCTTAAACATCACCTAATCAAAGTAGCTCTTAAAAGAATTTCTTGCAAACTTATGTAACAAAGAGCTCCTGCCAAAAATAAAAGCTGCTGCACTCCTGCTTGCAAACCAGCTCAAAGATTACTGCATTTTTCATCTTCGACCAGATTTAGGCAAAGAACTAACGCAACCTTTGGACACATTCTATCAAACAATACCCAAACTTTGAGTCAAGCAACACAATACACAACTTGATCTCCCTAAGTTGCTGTTACTGAAAAAAAAAAAAAAAACCTGCTGTGTTTTTTTCAATCTTGCGGCCATCTTTATTTCATGCAAATGGATATCAAACTCAACACCAATTTTTGTCACAGCCCTCCAACCAAACCCCCAAGAAAACTAATTCAGCATCATGACACACAAGTTTAACATTCAAAACAATCCAACCATAGAAGAACAATCATGCCAATGCTGAAAAATCCTATATGAAAGGTTCGGCACTTTAAAACCAGCTTTCCAAACATAAACACATCCACATACAATTATCATACAATCCTCCAATTTTGTAACAAGACACACGTAGACTCAAACACCAAGATGGTCGAACAACAACTAAGCAAAATCTGAGCAACTTTAGTACTAAGACATTTCTGCCACAAAAAGAAACTCTCGACAGACAATTAGAGCATGAGGAATTCCAGCAACCTGGTACGGCTAACAAAACTTTAACAAGGAGAGAGATTTAAAATCCAAGCTCATATTAGACCTTAAGAATGCACAGCCAAGATACTATGTAAGAGATAGACAGAGCAAGAGGAAAGAAAAATGGTTTCAGGTCCACTCCAACTCATATTCAAATCAAAATTTGCTGCTGCAATTCTGTTTCCTGACTCAAGTTTCTAATCAAATTTTGATCAAAACTTTGCTAACCGAACATACAGACTCTAACCTAAACAAACAAGTATAGGACTTTAACATCTAACAAGCAAAACATAAAAGGGAACTCATGCAAAAGCTTGCAAAGAAACTCATGCCTTTAACGAATCCCAGCCACGGCGTTTCTTTTCATTTCCATCATGCAAACCAGATTTCTGGGTTTTTTATTGTGAATGCGTAAGTTCCTCCTTGCTATAACTAAAAATATGAATCAAACATCATTCTCTAATTTCAAGCAAAACAAAAATTACAGCAACTCGACATTCATACGCACCCAGACACATTCTGCAACAATTTCATCCAACTCTAATCTACTTATGCAAAAATGAAACTCTGATGAACCCCCCACAGTAAACAAAAAATTACTGTAATGGTTTCAGCCCATTTGTGGTCACATCACTCGAACAACATCATCCATTTCCCGAAGATTCAAACATGTCATTAATCAAGGAAGATGCAGAAAAAGAAGAAACTTGCGACAGATTGAAATTAGATTCATCGAAAGTTACTGCCTTTCTAGCCAAATCATCTAATCATTGAACATCCAATTGCCATAAAGCTTTCAAATGCTCACAAATTTCTCAAAAGTATCAGGAACCATAGACAAATAAACTAACAGATGCATGTACAAGGAAAGAAACAAGAAGCAGCCGTGATGCACTCAAACTTTCACAAGATTATGCTGAAATGATAAGAAACAGAACGGGTTTACCTCACACGTTGCTTCTGAAAAATGAAAACCCAAGAATTGCTTGATGCAGGAACTCTTTCGTTGATGAAGTCGCCCCTCCTTTCTTAGTTTCCTCTTGCTTGGTTTCTTCTCCTCAGATCATAGCCTTCCAGATTCTCCTCCAGATGTCAACCAGCTTTGCTTTCATCGGTTGTTCTTTCCTCCTCTCGAGCTCTCTCTCTTTCTCTCCTGCTTTCTGTTAGCTGTCCACTCAAAACCTCTCTCCGTAGCTTTCTTCTTTTCCTACGCCATCAACCAGAATCTCTCTCTCGCTCCTCCCTTAATCTCTCCCTCTAGCCCCACTCTTTCTCTCGGTTGCTGTTTTTCTTTTCTCCTTTTTCTTCCCCAAATTTTCAGCCGTTCCTTTCTTCTCTAAAAACCTCCCCTTTGCGGCTGGCCTTCTCCTTTGCTTTTATATCCCCATTCAACCTTAAGAACCTCTGTCCTTTTCTGTATTTGCAGCTTCAGGAGCCGTCCCAGGTTTCTTTGCAAACGGCGCAAGTCCGCAGCTTTCATGCTGCGGCAACAATTTTTCCTTTTTTTTTTTTTAAATTTTAATTAAAACAGAAATTAATAACAATAAAAATGAAATAAATGATAATAACAAAAATTTATAATAACAGAAATTGATATTAAACAGCAAATTACAACTTCATTTTTTATCCATTTTCTTTTTTTCTTTTCTTTTTTTTCCTTTACTTAAATAAAAATAAAAATAATAATAAAATGCAATCAAAACACAAATGCTTGTAACCTGAAATAATAATATATTTTTTTCTTTTCTTTGAAAAACAATTAAAATGTATCAAAAAGTGAATAATGCCTATTACACTAAAAAATTTTTCTTCAAACTACAAACTTTTCACTTTTTTTCCAAAAATAAGCCAGTATGCATTAAACCATTTTTCCCTTTTCTTATTTTTTCACTTTTTTTTTTTTTTAAAAAAAATAACTTAATAAAATAAAATGCCAAAAAGCTGAATTTAAAAGAAATAAACATATTTTTGTGAACAAATTTTCCTTTTTTCTCTTTCTTCTTTTTTTCATTTTTCCAATCCAACTAAAGCCTATTTTTTCAATTTTTCTTCTTTTTCCTCTTTTTCTTTAATTTTCTCTTTTCTCCTCTTTAAAATTTTTCATTTTCAGTTTTCCTTCGAGAAAACATTGAATAAAAACAAAATGACTAAAACATATTTTTGATGTTTTCTTTTCTTTCTCTTTTTTTTTTTCTAAAAAACTCTATGCTAATCTTAAACTAAAGCTAAAACTAAAAACTAAAACTAAAAGTAAATAAGAATAAATAGCAAATGAAATAGGTCAACTTAAAGGGCGAAAATGAATAAAATTAAAATATCATAACAACTAATAGTGCAAAACACACAATAACGAACTAAAATGCAAGCAATCTAAAAATGAAAATCATGAAATAGATGCTACATAAAATTATTCAAAATTTGGTGTCTACAGTTTGCCCCTCTTTGTCTGAGTTTTGAAAAAACTTGAGACAAAGAAGTAGACACCAAATACTTACCTGTGTTATTGGGCTGCAAAAGATTCCAACAAACAGGAATTATAACACGGGACTGACCCGAACATGAAAAATAAAACGGGACTGACCCGAACCAGAATTGAAAACGGGACTGACCCGAACAGGAATTTAAACGGGACTGACTCGAACAGAATTTAAAACGGGACTGACCCGAACAGGAATTTAAACGGGACTGACCCGAACAGAATTGAAACGGGACTGACCCGAACAGGATTTAAATGGGACTGACCCGAACAGAAACTGAGAAACGGGACTGACCCGAATAGGAATTTAAACGGGACTGACCCGAACAGGATTTAAACGGGACTGACCCGAACAGGATTTAAAACGGGACTGACCCGAACAGAATTTAAAACGGGACTGACCCGAACAAGAACTGAAAACGGGACTGACCCGAACAGGATTTAAAACGGGACTGACCCGAACAGAATTTAAAACGGGACTGACCCGAACAGGATTTAAACGGGACTGACCCGAACAGAATTTAAACGGGACTGACCCGAACAAGATTTAAACGAGACTGACCCGAACAGAATTTAAACGGGACTGACCCGAACAGGAATTTAAACGGGACTGACCCGAACAGAATTTAAACGGGACTGACCCGAACAGAATTTAAAACGGGACTGACCCGAACAGAATTTTAAACGGGACTGACCCGAACAGAATTTAAACGGGACTGACCCGAACAAGAACTGAAAACGGGACTGACCCGAACAGGATTTAAAACGGGACTGACCCGAACAGGATTTAAAACGGGACTGACCCGAACAGAATTTAAAACGGGACTGACCCGAACAGGATTTAAACGGGACTGACCCGAACAGAATTTAAAACGGGACTGACCCGAACAGGAATTTAAAAGGGACTTCATTGGGGATGTTTAAACAATAAATTGAGTTTTTTTTACCTGACAGTAGTTCACACTTTTGCAGCAAAAGGGAGTTTTGATTTCTGTGACTGAAACGATAACTGATGTCGTTCTTTATGCTCAAACTTCGTTAACAACTTTATCACTTCACCGTTGCTTACTGGGGAGCCAGTTCTGACGTTGATTTAAGTGCGAGAAATAGAATGTTTGCAACGTTCCTGCAAGAAAAGAAAAAGTGGTAATGGACTCGCCGCCATCATTTGATCCGATTAGCCTTGAGAATCGTGTAAACATGAGTCTTGTGATGCTTTTGCCTCTAGTTTTGCGGCATACACCTTAGTCGAGCTTGCAACTTTGAAACCTTTCAGATTCTGAGACTGATAAGCACGTGTTTACTACTTCACCCAAATCCGTGTAGCAGTCGTGTTACTTTTTAACCACTGCGATAGATGACCGAATTTCCCATCTTTGAACAAACCTTAGGGTTTATCATTCGTCCGAATTCAATGGTGAAAGAATGATGCATGAAAATGTCATATAAAACAATGATATATGCAGAATGAATTTCCTATGTCAGGCAAAAAATGAGAATGCAAAAGAATACAAACAATCACAAACAGTCGAACACAAATAATTGAGAGGAACCAAGAGATTTATAAGAGTACATTTTGTAAAAGAATGTTTGTACAAGTTTGGCCAAACAATATTATATTCGAAACTTGGGGTATATCTGTTTCGGAATTCGATACTGGCAGAAATATCACAAACATGAGGAAAAGTCTAAATGAACCAGATCACCAGCTGTCCCTTCTCGTGCTCATCCGTTGCGAAAAACCGACCTTGGCGCCCTTTCGGATTTTCACCTAAAGAACAACGAAATCTCTTGACCACAGTTGACTCAGAAATATGCATTAAAGATTCTAGCATCAGTAAAATGCACTTCCCTTGAGAAATTGGGCGAAGGCATTACGGACATCACCTGCCAGTTGATTAACAAATTTTCTAGTAGAAATGCAGCAAGTGACGAAAGCCAGGACTTTGGGCTTTTGTAATGAGGTCAGGTGGGGTGTTTTCAAGAAAAGTTCAGGCTTAAAAGCAGATTTTGATAAGAGGTGTGAAATGAACTGAGATTGCACCATTTGAAATGAAACCGAGGAAAATTTGCCCCAGTTTAATTGGATTTTCTCTTTTGCATTCTTTCATTGCATTTTTCCTCACTTTTACATTTTTCTTTAAAACTAAATTTTGCCCCAGTGTGGGGTTTTCTCTTTCTTTTCTTCTTCTTTTCCGTCTTTTTTCGTTTTCGAAATAAATTTGCCCCAGTGTGGGGTTTGCAATTCTCAAGGGTGATCAAACGAAATTTGTCAATTCTGATGGCTCAAAGAGGACAAGTAGAGATAAAATGTTTTTAGTGTAAAAGAAGATGGCCTGACTTGCATTTCGCCATTTGCATGAATTTCTTAAAGAAAATTTGCTTGATCAAATGAAAAACTTTTTGCACATATCTGAGTTGATGGGTTGAGGGAAAACCCGTCCATCCATTTCCGCCAAAATAAGAGCTCCGCCAGGTAATACCTTTTGGACAATGAATGGCCCTTGCCAATTTGGAGCAAATTTGCCTTTAGCTTCATCTTGCATTGACAAAATTCGCTTTAGTACTTTATCACCTTCTTCAAATGCCCGCCGATGGACTTTTTTGTTGTAAGCCCGGGCCACACGCTTCTGATAGCACTGACCATGACAGATAGCATTGAATCGTTTTTCATCTATCAAAGTCAATTGCTCATGGCGCTGCTTGATCCAATCGGCCTCCTCCAATTTAGCTTCCACAAGGATTCGTAGCGACGGAATTTCAACCTCAGCTGGTAATACAGCTTCCATTCCATACATGAGTGAATACGGCGTTGCCCCAGTTGAGGTTCGGATAGACGTCCGATACGCCATTAATGCATAGGGCAACTTTTCATGCCAATCGCGGTGCCTTTCTGTCATTTTGCGGATAATTTTCTTCAGATTCTTATTTGCGGCTTCT
The DNA here is from genome assembly GCF_036785885.1 of Coffea arabica. Lineage (NCBI taxonomy): Eukaryota > Viridiplantae > Streptophyta > Magnoliopsida > Gentianales > Rubiaceae > Coffea > Coffea arabica. The sequence goes on along the minus strand of NC_092320.1, from coordinate 42,642,195 downwards.
ACAGCTCCATTCATCTGAGGCCTATAAATGGCAGAATTGCGGTGTTTGATTTTGAACTGCTCACATAATCCATCTACCATGTCATTGTTCAGATTCCTGGCATTGTCCGTGATAAGTGTTTCGGGTACCCCAAAACGACAAATGATGTGATCTCTCAAGAAATTGGCTACTACCTTCTTCGTTACATGTTTGAATGATTCTGCCTCAACCCATTTGGTAAAGTACTCGATCGCCACCAATATAAATCGATGTCCATTTGAAGCGGGCGGGTCAATCGTGCCAATTACGTCCATACCCCACATTGAACAGGGCCACGGGGCGGTCATATTATGCAATTCAGTAGGCGGAGCGCGTATAATATCACCGTGCATTTGGCATTTTATACATCTCCGAACAAAGTCTATACAATCATGCTCCATGGTAAGCCAGAAGTATCCGGTTCTCATGATTTTCTTCGCCAGCAAATGGCCATTCATGTGAGGTCCACAAATGCCACTATGCACTTCTTTCATCATATATCGAGCTTCATCCTCATCAATGCACCTTAAAAGGTTCAGATCCGAGGTTCTTTTGTACAACACTTCTCCACTTAAGAAAAACTTGGAAACCATTCTACGCAAAAAACTCTTATCCTTTGAACTAGCATGCTGAGGGTAAGACCCCGTTTTGAGAAATTCCTTAATATCCTTATACCAAGGCATATTATCAGAGGACTCGTCTGCAACCCAACAGTGGGCAGATTTGTCTTGAAGTTGAATCTGGATTGGTTCGATTTTCAATTCATCTGGATACTGGATCATAGAGGCTAGAGTGGCCAAAGCGTCGGCAAATGCATTTCGGGCTCTCGGGAGATGTCTGAACTCTAAATTTTGAAATTGCTTGGCCAAAGTGAGCAAACTACAATGGTAAGGAAGAATTTTCGAATCCTTGGTTATCCACTGCTTCAAAGTCTGGTGTACGAGCAAATCTGAATCACTGAAAGCTATCAACTCTTTGATTTCCATTTCTAAAGTCATTTTGAGACCAAAAATGCAAGCTTCATATTCGGCCATATTGTTTGTGCAAGCAAATTGCAATTTAGCAGCGGCAGGGTAGTGCTTCCCTTCGGGTGACACCAAAACAGCTCCAATTCCAGCTCCGAGAGAATTCGAAGCTCCATCGAAGAAAAGCCTCCATTCAGGACTTTGTTCACTTATATCGTCTACAGCGCCTACAAATAGGACCCTCTCGTCAGGGAAATAAGTACGGAGTGGTTGATAATCATCATCTCTTGGATTTTCCGCCAAATGATCAGCTATAGCTTGCCCCTTGACTGCCTTTTGCGAGGTAAACACAATGTCGAACTCTGAAAGAATTATCTGCCATTTGGCCAATCTTCCAGTCAGCATCGGCTTCTCCAAAAGATACTTCAAAGGATCAGACCGGGAAATAAGATACGTGGTATGGCTCAACAGATAGTGTCTAAGCTTTTGGGCTGCCCAGGCCAATGCACAGCAGCTTTTCTCAATGAATGAATAATTAGCCTCGTACTGCGTGAACTTCTTGCTTAGATAGTAAATGGCTTGTTCTTTCCTTCCAGAGTCGTCATGTTGACCTAGAACACACCCTACTGCTCCTTCAAGCACAGATAAATACATAATCAAAGGTCGGCCCGGTTTGGGCGGCACTAAGACTGGTGGATGCAACAAATAATCTTTAATCTTGTCAAAAGCTTGTTGGCACTCCTCATTCCAATACAACGGCACATTCTTTCTCAATAATTTGAACAACGGCTCGCATGTGGCAGTTAGTTGGCCGATGAACCTCCCAATAAAATTGATCTTTCCTAAGAAACCCCTCACGTCCTTCTGAGTTTTTGGCACCGGCATATCTCGAATTGCTTTGATTTTTGCTGGATCTATCTCTATGCCTCTCTTACTGACTATAAATCCCAACAGCTTACCCGCAGGTGCTCCGAAGGCGCATTTTGCAGGATTTAACTTCAAATTGTACTTCCGTAGTCTCTCGAACAATTTCTTCAGATCAACCAAGTGGTCCTCTGCCCTTTTAGACTTGATTATAATATCATCCACGTAGACCTCCATCTCCCGGTGGATCATATCATGAAATAGGGTTGTCATGGTCCTCTGATATGTTGCCCCTGCATTCTTTAAACCGAAAGGCATCACTCGGTAGCAAAATGTGCCCCAAGGGGTAATGAAAGCAGTCTTCTCCCTATCCTCCTCTGCCATCAAAATTTGGTGGTAGCCAGCAAAACAATCGCAAAAGGTTTCAATCTCATGTCCGGCAGTATTGTCTAAGAGAATGTGAATATTTGGTAGAGGGAAATCATCCTTAGGACTGGCTTTATTAAGGTCTCTATAGTCAACACAAACTCTCACCTCTCCACTCTTTTTTGGAACAGGGACTGGATTTGAAAGCCAAATTGGGTAATGGGAAACAATGATGATATTGGTTTTGAGTTGTTTTTCAATTTGCTCTTTTATTTTGAGGCTCATATCTGGTTTGAATTTTCGGGGTTTTTGTTTTACGGGTGGAAAAGAAGGGTCTGTGGGTAACCTATGCACTACCACATCGGTTGAAATGCCCGTCATATCGTCGTAGGACCATGCAAAGACATCCTGGAACATAGTCAAAAATTCAATCATCTCCTTTTTCTGCCTTTCATTCAAATGAATACTGATTTGCACCTCTTTAACTTCATCCTTAGTGCCAATGTTTACTGTTTCTGTCTCTTCCAAGTTCGGTTTTGGTGTTTCCTCATATTGTTCAAAATCCTTTGCAAAAGAATCGAATACCTCTTCATTATCACTCTCGCTTTGGAACTCGGATTCCTCCAAGTCGTGAGTGATATAGAAATTGTCATTATTGAATTCCAGAACAGTAATATCCAAAGGGTCAAATATTTTTATTTTTGGCCATCTGAAAGAATTAACGAATGTGGGATAATAAGCAAATAAGCATACAACAAACAAATGAACAAACAATATGAATATAGACAACACAACATGACAAGAACAACTTGTGCATTTTCATAAAGACCTTTGATTGAAAGCAAGTGAAAATGAAAATTTAACAATATTTACATGCGCAAAAGGAAAATTGTTTTCATTGGCTATTTACAGATGCAAAAGTATTTTTCATGAATTCATATGAATGATAAACCCCTTTCAGTTTACCGAAACTCCTTCCGAATAGGCAGAAATTCGGCTGTCCAATTGGAAATCGACCCTTCAGGGATGTCAGGAAATTCGGCCTCGTTCGGGAAATTGTCTTCAAATATTGCCCCAATGAACAGTTGGGACAAACTATCCTCGATTTCTTCAGTTGAATTACCCTCTGATGTGATTATTTCAGCTGGCCGGGGAAAAGTATACCGTAGCGGTGGAATATCGAAAACCCTTTGCCGGCCCTCTTTTTCTGCTCTTTTACGCTCCTTCATCTCCTTGAAATCCTTGGCGGTTGGTCTGAAACCCAAACCGAAGGTATCCCTCTTTTCTACTATCTTCACTGGCTTCAGGATCCCTTGCAGTTCACGCCCCAACCCCTTGTCGAATTTGTATCCTCCACGAATCATTTCTCTGGCCATCATTACACTGGCCTTTGAGAGAGTTTGTTCCTCCGTGGTTATCCAACTTACGGAGACTATATCGGATGTGCTGTGAGGGGACATGGTAACACTTTGACTACCCTCCTCTTTAACTCCAGAATCGGTGATCACCAGGCAGTCCTCTTCAGCAAAGATAGTGATTAGTTTGTCATTTACCACGAACTTGAGTAATTGATGCAACGAAGACGGCACGGCCCCAGACTTGTGAATCCATGGCCTTCCAAGTAAAATATTATAAATGCTCGGAAAGTTCATGACTTGGCAAGTTATTTGAAATTGGGCGGGCCCCATCTCGATTACTAAATCTGCCTCTCCTATTGGCTCCCTCTGCGCTCCATCAAACCCTCTAACGATAGTCCCTGAAGGCCTCAGCTTGATGTCTTGCAACCCTAGTTTCTCTAAGGTACTCCAAGGACAGATATTCAGTGCGGATCCATTATCGATTAACACCTTAGGCAGCATTTTTCCATTGCACCTCACTGTTATGTACAACGCCCTATTATGTCCGATGCCCTCCGTCGGCAATTCATCGTCAGAAAAAACAATTTGCTTGTTGAATAATACGCTCCCCACCACGTTTGAAAAATTATCAACAGAAATGTCCCTCGGAATTTGAGCTCTTGTTAATACGTCGATCAATGCATCCCTATGCACGTCCGAAGAGAAAAGTAGGTCCAACATGGTTATCTGGGCAGGTGATTTGCTTAGCTTTTCCACTATGTTGTATTCACTTCTCTGGAGTCGTTTAAGGAAATCCACGGCTTCTTTCTCGGTGATTGTTGGTTTGATGGGTGGCTCAGAACTATTGGCTTGAATTGGAGTAGTAGTCTCAAATGGATTTACAGTCTTCCCCGATCTGGTAACTACTGACACTTCCTTCTTTGCGGTTGAATTCTCCCCGATCTGTATGCTAGGCTCATCGTAATTCCACGGCACTTGTTGCAGACTTAATACGGGCTCCTGCTTCGGGAATTCGATGACTACCGGTTTCAAAGCTTCATTCTCTGCTGGCGTGAGGTCCAAGACAAAAGGCTTGTTATCTTCTTCGAATGGCAACTCTATGACAAACGGTTGGTCCGTGACCCCAAACACTTCAGCTTCTATTGCCAATTTCTTGATTTGTTCCTCGTACTCCGCATCGTCCATAATAACCCCAACATGCTCTGGCAAGGGGTTTTGATTTACGTTTGGCCCTTGCGGCTCCCTCTTTCTGATCACGATTTCTCCAGACTCAACCATATCCTGAACTTTATGCTTTAGCGCCTTGCAATCCAAAGTTGCATGCCCAGGGGCCCCCGAATGATATGCGCAAACAGCTTGCGGGTTATACCAGGCGGGCATGCCATACGGATAGGTAGGAGGGGGTACTGTGCCAATTTTTCCGGAGGCCCTTAACTGGTCATATAATTGGTCTAAAGGCCTGCCTAAATTGGTAAAAGTACGGCTAGGGGGTCTGTTGTAGGGTTCAGTGGGTTGAGGATAGTTGTAAGCAGGTCTATTTGGAGGAGGAAATCTTGGGTTAAATGGAGGTCGAGGTCGGTTTTGGGGTGGATTTGGTTGAGAAATTTGAAAAGGGGCTGAAGGTGGGTTAGTATAGTTTGGGCGAGGTCGAGGGTGGTGGATGTTGGTAGTATATACAGGGTGTGGGTTTGAGTAGTAATGGTAAGGTTGCTGGTAGGTTGGGTTGTGCTGGTATCGGGGTCGGGGTGAAGGGTTGTGGTTCCAAACAAAGGTTGTATCTCCTTCTTTCTTTTTGAATTGTGGTTTCTTTTCACTGCTTCCTCGCCCTTGCAAAGCTTCCACTTGCGATTTCAGGGCAGACACATTAACAATTTTCCCGGCTCGTACAAAGTCGTCGAATTCTTCAAGTTTATTTACAATTGCCGCGAATGAACATCCAGTCATACGGAAAATTTCTTCAAAATATGGAGGATCATGGGCCTTGATGAAAGTACGGATGATTTCTTCCTCGGTCATCGGAGGCTCCACCTTGGCAGCTATTTTCCTCCACCTCTTGGCATAAGTCTTGTGATCTTCGGAGGGTTTTCTTTTGGTTCCTTCCAAGGTGGTTCTAGTCGGTGCCAACTCACAATTATACTCATATTGCCTTACGAAAGCCTTGGACAAGTCAATCCAGGTTCTTACGTCTTCAGGTTTCAGATTTGAATACCAGTCAAGTGCGTCCCCTTCCAGACTTTCGGGGAACAACCTTAGAGGCAAGTTTTCATCGTCCACAGGCTTTCCCAATTTGTTTGCAAATAGTCGGAGGTGCGTCTTGGGATTACCCGTCCCATCGTATTTGTTAAACTTAGGAGTTTTGAACCCCTCAGGCAGTTGCACATTCGGAAAGAGACACAGCTCATCGTAATCCAAAACTCCTTGCTTGTTCAGCACCTGACTCTTCCTCATGAATTCATCGAAACGGTCCAGGCGCTTTAATAACTTCACATCAATGGGAGCAGAGGATCCTCCCACCTCTGGTTTGGTTTGAATAAAATGGTCCGGCAGATAAGGCTCAGTGGTGGGGTAATAAAAAGCTTGTGTCTCAGGTGGTATATTTGCAGTGACTTGAGGTTGTGGGCCTTGCATATGAGTAGGGAAAAATGAAGGATTAGGAGGGTAAGTGTATGGCAGATGAACGGTGGGGTAGGTGAAAGTCCCTTCGGGTGGACCTTGCATGGGAACAGTAGTTTGAACTGTAGGAATAACAAAGGGTTCAGATTGCAGTTGTATTACGTGCGGAAGCTCCGGCTGTACCCCGCTACTGACAAGCTCATCTATTAATTTCTTTTGGGTGGCCATTTCAGAGGCCATTTCCCCAAACTTAGCAAGTAACTCGGCCAACTGGACTCCAGGACTCGTGACTTCCGGCTGTGTAGTCGCTGTAGTCTTATCGGATGATTCTGGTTGAATATTCATGTTTACACGATTCCTTTGAGCTTTACTTCGGGATCGCGTAATAATGGGGCTTTTCCGGAAAGCTATTTTTGGAAATTTTACCTGAGAATGCAAAAGACTGCTTTAAATAAACCAATCGTTATTGAATTTCTGCAATTTATTCAAAAGAGGAAAAGAAAAAGACATGAGTTAGTAACTATTCGAACAATTCGGATGCATGTCCTATGGGGGGACCCTTTTTGTGCCAAGGGTAGGCCTAGCATGATGCAACACCTTCGAAGTGGGACCCGTTATACAAACCTACTTGGACAATAATTCCAAATGATTGCAAAAGAAAATTCACTTTCATTGATAAACTTGCCAATATTTACATCATGTCATGAAGACGATTCCGTACAAGATTACCAAAGCTCTTGAGTCTATCTAATATAGAATCCCTAGTTTCCCTAGCATATGGCAACTTGACACGTTCGGCTTGATCATATAATTCCCCACATTTTCTTTTCATCTCCTGACGCTTTTCTCGCTCACCCTCATACATTTGCTTGTTTTGCTCCGCCATCCCTTTGTATACTTCGACGGACTTACTTAATTGCAGAATCTCCTTATCCCTTGCTTCAATAATGGCTTTTAACCTTTCCACCTCCTTGGCCGGCTCATCTTGTATTTCTTGTATGGTGGACCTTCCTATCCAGTCTTCATATTGCGGAGTGGTCAATCCCCTTTGTTTGAGTTCCGGAACGTACTTGACGCGTTCGTCATCGGATAATGTTTCCCAGGCCTCATCAATAAGAGTCTTCATTGGAATTTCCTTCGGACATATCCCTTTGTCGAAAACGATGACAAATGGAGTCAGATCCACTGCGGGTGGTACATCTTGGACTCGCCCTAATTGTCGGAGAAACCTCCTCGGATTGTATGCCATGATACCCTGGGTACCCCATAGAGGAACAAATTCGGATGCCTTGGTATGAAGAATAGGTTTGGTACAATTGGTCCAATCCAATACCCATCTAACATTTTGACTGGTCATATTCGTCAAGAAATCCACAAAATCGGACGCATTACACGGCAAATTGCTGCTATCAATCCTTTTGTGATGTGTGATTACCCAGTTATATCCGGACATTGGTAGACTCTCGGGAATAGCCGGTCGTCTCATGAAGTGCTCCATCCCCCATACATGTAAGATTAAATTCGAACCACAAAAGAACTTTCCCCCTCTCTGACAGGTAGAGCAGGCTATGAAAATATCGGCTAGAATGGTTGGAATGATAGAACAGGGCTTATTATTGATTCCTAAAAACAGGTCATACATGATTTTGGTGAGCTTGAAGGCTATCTTTTTGTCTTTCCTGGGAAAAAGATAAGTTCCCGCCATGACTAATCCATACACCCAAACTCTCTTTCGATCCCATATTTCCCTAGAAGTAAACGAGAAATCCCCTCGATGTCTTTCAAAACCATCCCTTAACGCGAATCGATCAAACAAGAATTTTGCCTCTATATTCTGGTCCAACCCTTGTATTACTGACTCCTTTATACCGGTAAAACGACAAAACTCCACTTTGTCAGATGCTAATGGGAATATAACGGCGGTTCCCTGAACCGGCAAATTGAGAAATCCAGCAATTTCCTCGATAGTTATGGTCATTTCTTCTTTCCCTAGCCTAAAAGTAGAACAAATGGGATCCCATAAGTGCACCAAAGCCTCTACCAAATATCCATCGGACTTAATGTCTTTAAAATCCCCGATAGGTCCCAATCGAGTGGATACTTGATTAATCTCGCTTGGCGAAAGCAATGTGGGCCATTTTTGCACCTCAACTGGTATTGCTAACATCTGTTGGACGCGGCGAGGATTTCCCATCTAAGAACGAAAATCGATGTCAAATACCTTACCTACGGGTCCCACCTCTCTAGTTAAACATGAATTTAAACGTGCAATTCCCAAAATAGGGTTAGATACCCACGGGAAAAAAGGTCGGCTTATCCCTAATATAGGATTCCATTTCTAGGGCTTATGCATGATGCCATTTATTAAAGCAGTAAAATATGCAATATGACCTAAAGGACCCTTGATTTGCCAGGGTAGGCCCAAAATGACATGACATTATTATTTATGCACAAAAATATACAAAACTTCTTAAACGTGCCATGTCCTATCTACACGGGTAGGCTTCTTAAAAGAAGGTCATGCCAGACCTCTTATTTGCTAGGGTTGTGAATGCAAAAACAAGAAACAAGGAAAGTTAGTTCCACATTTAATCACATAACACGTTGGACAATTAAATGATAAAAAACAGGAAAAGTAAATAAGGAAAAGGATGGGATCCCTCCCCTCGTGAATGGTGTCCCTAATAGGGTTAGGCAGACTCTACCCTAGGTGAACTATATGGATGCATGAGGTTGGGGTTCACTAATGCATCTAACTCGATAAGCTCAGGTCCCCAAGCCTTCAGACTTAGGGCCAAAGGTCATCAATTCCATGGCCCTTTGTCGGTGGCTCGAGCGATTCCCCAAACACCGCTACGCACACGTCGTGTCACGGCCGCATGTTTGAGTGAATCTATAAAAAACCTCAACCTTCGACTAAAAACTAAGGATATTAACCCAAAGTTTAAAGCGGAAGAGTGAGTGACCCATTGGATCGTGCTACGCACACGTCGTGTCACGATTACACGTCCAAGTGGGTCTCCTAATCCTAAAAGGGTGGAGTGGCGTGACAAGCCACTAAAAGAAAAATAAAGGGGGATGAATAGTAAAGCGTATGCGCGTATGATAGTGCACGTTTTGGAGGGGAGGGATCAAGAACCCACGCGAGGCTCTAAGGGTGACACATACCCCCCCTAAGTGCAATGACAAGCGCGGTATAAACATTCATTCAAACATCCAATCATACATACGTGAGTGAGGGAGCTTGATACGTGAGAGAATAAAAAAAATGCAACCCTAATATCCAAATGCAATTCATAAAAGGGGTAGAAAAAAAAGGAAAAAGAATGGTTAAATAAAAAAAAGCTCGGACCCACTTAGGAAGTCCCCAGTGGAGTCGCCAACTGTCGCGCCCCATTTTTTGATAAATAAAATGATAGTTTTTGTGATTTTATTGGTTTGGAAAAAGTGAATTTTTTGATAAAAATAAAAATGGGTCTAAATGGGACTTTTGAAAATGCGACGATTTGACCCAAGAAAAATAGTTCAAAAAGGGTTTTTTATATGAAAAATGGAGTCGCCACTTGGTATAGAGTTAGGGTGTACCAAGTCACCCAAAAAAGTGAAATTTTTTTAAGGAAAAAAGTAAGAAACCCTTTTGAACGACTCCTAGTCCACGCAAACAAAGAAAAAGGTTCGGGAGTCACATTTGACGAAGGGGAAGGCAAGGATAAAAAATCCAAGGCACCCCTTCGACCTAGCCAAGGCTAGTTGCGTGATTTAACCCTTATTTTCCTAATTTTTTCCTACCCAAAGTATGTATTTGCAATTTGGACAAAGACTAATGAATGAGAAATGCAATCCTAAATCTAAGAAATGTCTCTTATGAGGCTTGTGGTCCCATTCACATGAATTGTGAAGGCCAATAAGAAAGACCTCATAGAGAATCGTGAATGATGCAAATGAGGACTCAAATAATAGTGTAAGTGTGCAAAGTGTAGAGAAGGGCATGTGTGCAATTTGAAAGTGTTTGTGTGCAAATGAATGAAAATATAAGTGCTCGTGTGTAAGTGAACAAAAATAGTAAATATATATAAGTAAAAAGATAGGTGCAATGTGTGAGGTGAAAAATAAAGAAGTGAATAGGTGTGTGAATATGGCATATGGATTAAAAAATTTAATGAGGAGAATAATGAGAAAAATGAAAATGTATGAACTTAGAGGAATGCATCAAGTCGGGTACGGGGATGACCTCTAGTTTTATGATTTTAATTTTCCCTTTGACTAGAAGGAAAAACTAGCGTGCTAAGGCTATTTGAAGCCACACTCGCTCGTTTCCCTTATCGAGAGGGGATTTTCACGCAAATGAACCCTAACTAGCATGAGATGCAAGTCCTAAAGTGAAGGGGAAGGGGTTTGAGGAACATACCAAATGATAAACTAAGGAAAAATGCGTGATATGTGGTGATCATGCACTTAATGAAAAAGGAAAAAAAAAAATAACCTATTGGGTCTAGCATTGGACTAGCCCATCCTATGAATTCCGACTAGCGTTGGACTAGTGGAAACGATAAAAGAAGCCACAACTAGCGTTGGACTAGTGTGGTGACGTACATTCATCCATTTCATTCATCCACACTATAAAAAGCGAGTAGACATGCGAATCACTTATAAACACGTAGCATATAACACTTAGCATGCTTGACTAGATGCAAGGGCCTAATAAAGCGATTAAACACTTAACACGTAGGCATGCAACCATTACATTTGCTAACTAAAACAAAGGGGAAAGGGGAAATGGACCAAATTACTTGCTACGCCCTATCTATTACAAGCCAAGAGGTGTACACATACCACTCTAACCTAAACAAACAAGTATAGGACTTTAACATCTAACAAGCAAAACATAAAAGGGAACTCATGCAAAAGCTTGCAAAGAAACTCATGCCTTTAACGAATCCCAGCCACGGCGTTTCTTTTCATTTCCATCATGCAAACCAGATTTCTGGGTTTTTTATTGTGAATGCGTAAGTTCCTCCTTGCTATAACTAAAAATCTGAATCAAACATCATTCTCTAATTTCAAGCAAAACAAAAATTACAGCAACTCGACATTCATACGCACCCAGACACATTCTGCAACAATTTCATCCAACTCTAATCTACTTATGCAAAAATGAAACTCTGATGAACCCCCCACAGTAAACAAAAAATTACTGTAATGGTTTCAGCCCATTTGTGGTCACATCACTCGAACAACATCATCCATTTCCCGAAGATTCAAACATGTCATTAATCAAGGAAGATGCAGAAAAAGAAGAAACTTGCGACAGATTGAAATTAGATTCATCGAAAGTTACTGCCTTTCTAGCCAAATCATCTAATCATTGAACATCCAATTGCCATAAAGCTTTCAAATGCTCACAAATTTCTCAAAAGTATCAGGAACCATAGACAAATAAACTAACAGATGCATGTACAAGGAAAGAAACAAGAAGCAGCCGTGATGCACTCAAACTTTCACAAGATTATGCTGAAATGATAAGAAACAGAACGGGTTTACCTCACACGTTGCTTCTGAAAAATGAAAACCCAAGAATTGCTTGATGCAGGAACTCTTTCGTTGATGAAGTCGCCCCTCCTTTCTTAGTTTCCTCTTGCTTGGTTTCTTCTCCTCAGATCATAGCCTTCCAGATTCTCCTCCAGATGTCAACCAGCTTTGCTTTCATCGGTTGTTCTTTCCTCCTCTCGAGCTCTCTCTCTTTCTCTCCTGCTTTCTGTTAGCTGTCCACTCAAAACCTCTCTCCGTAGCTTTCTTCTTTTCCTACGCCATCAACCAGAATCTCTCTCTCGCTCCTCCCTTAATCTCTCCCTCTAGCCCCACTCTTTCTCTCGGTTGCTGTTTTTCTTTTCTCCTTTTTCTTCCCCAAATTTTCAGCCGTTCCTTTCTTCTCTAAAAACCTCCCCTTTGCGGCTGGCCTTCTCCTTTGCTTTTATATCCCCATTCAACCCTAAGAACCTCTGTCCTTTTCTGTATTTGCAGCTTCAGGAGCCGTCCCAGGTTTCTTTGCAAACGGCGCAAGTCCGCAGCTTTCATGCTGCGGCAACAATTTTTCCTTTTTTTTTTTTTTAATTTTAATTAAAACAGAAATTAATAACAATAAAAATGAAATAAATGATAATAACAAAAATTTATAATAACAGAAATTGATATTAAACAGCAAATTACAACTTCATTTTTTATCCATTTTCTTTTTTTCTTTTCTTTTTTTTTCCTTTACTTAAATAAAAATAAAAATAATAATAAAATGCAATCAAAACACAAATGCTTGTAACCTGAAATAATAATATATTTTTTTCTTTTCTTTGAAAAACAATTAAAATGTATCAAAAAGTGAATAATGCCTATTACACTAAAAAACTTTTCTTCAAACTACAAACTTTTCACTTTTTTTCCAAAAATAAGCCAGTATGCATTAAACCATTTTTCCCTTTTCTTATTTTTTCACTTTTTTTTTTTTTAAAAAAAAATAACTTAATAAAATAAAATGCCAAAAAGCTGAATTTAAAAGAAATAAACATATTTTTGTGAACAATTTTTCCTTTTTTCTCTTTCTTCTTTTTTTCATTTTTCCAATCCAACTAAAGCCTATTTTTTCAATTTTTCTTCTTTTTCTTTAATTTTCTCTTTTCTCCTCTTTAAAATTTTTCATTTTCAGTTTTCCTTCGAGAAAACATTGAATAAAAACAAAATGACTAAAACATATTTTTGATGTTTTCTTTTCTTTCTCTTTTTTTTTTTCTAAAAAACTCTATGCTAATCTTAAACTAAAGCTAAAACTAAAAACTAAAACTAAAAGTAAATAAGAATAAATAGCAAATGAAATAGGTCAACTTAAAGGGCGAAAATGAATAAAATTAAAATATCATAACAACTAATAGTGCAAAACACACAATAACGAACTAAAATGCAAGCAATCTAAAAATGAAAATCATGAAATAGATGCTACATAAAATTATTCAAAATTTGGTGTCTACAACCTTTGTAAAAGAAATATATTCCTATACTTACCTGTACCAAAACACACACTAAAATACCAAACATGCATTACAACTCAAACTTATGAATAATACAAAACTAGGGTTTCAATCCTAACCCAAATTAGGGTTTTCTAATTAGCCCTAAAGCCCAATTTTACTGCACAAATATTTCACCTCACCTACTATCAAACAAACTTAAGGACTAATCGGGGTCTCACATTAGCCGGTCAAATCGAGCCAGTAAGGGCTTGGTCGAGGAGACTGGCGAACCATAGGTACTGTTTATTGCTTATCATTTTTCGTTTATTATGTAATCCTTTGGATATGGTCCACTAGATTCGGTATACTCGAGTATTACTAATGTGACTTATTACTGTGCATTGGTTACAAATGGTTTGATATATATAGATGTGCATGACTTCAATACTGCCTGGGATCCTAACCCTATTGGCTAGTCGATCAAATCGAGCCAGTAAGGGCTTGGTTGATGAGACTAGCGAACCATAGGTACTGTTTATTATTTATTGTGTAATCCTTTGGATATGGTCCACTGGATTCGGTATACTCGAATATTACCACCACTGTTATTTTGGAGTTCGGACCCTGTAGAGAGTTGATTGGTGGATGGAGATTGGAGTTAAGTGGTGATCTACTAGACTAGTTACTCTACTTGAAAGTTGACGGAGTGTTAACTATTACTTGGTGAAGCTATGACGGAGTTAACTTGCATGAACTATGTGACGGCCCCACCTCTCCCTAGGGTGTACCCCAGGGTTCGGCGGGCTGCCCGCCCAGCTCTCGCCGGGACTCAGTCGTTCACTACAGTCCTTCCTTCGCCACGAGCCCTGTGGAGGGGAATAAAATAGTTTTTGGGGTGAGTTAAAAGCTCAGCGAGTAACCAGAAAATCATTAATCAACTCGGTTTCACAATAGTTCATTTCAATGATGTCATATAGCAATGATGTCATAAATTAAATGATAAATCCGGAAACAACTACATCATTTGCAAAACAGTAAATATGGATTATCAATAATTCAAGAAACATTTACAATGGAAAGTGATAGTAACATTCATGAAAGGATACATTCATTCTCCTGACATTTCCTCGCTCATTTGGTCATTCATTTCATTTCATTCACCCCGTCCCTGGCTTTTGGCCAGGCTCCACCAACCTACATAGGTAATACTCGAGTATACCAAACGTTCACCCAAGTTCCTAATCGCCTGACCGAGTCCGCTTCTGGCTCAAGACGACCGGTAACAAGGGGCAATGGCCAGTTCAGCCCAAAAGGCTTACATTCATGCGCAAGTAACATTTCAATCGAAAATTTCACCTTTATCGAGGTCGAGTGCGATAAAGTACACACTCGTCTCGAAAACTCGTTTTGGAAATCATTATAAGCGCTTAACACGTTATCAACCAAAATACAAGTCATGAAGTCAAGAAATATAGCAAACAAGGCACACTCAAATGCCAGCACACATGATATGCAAGAAAACATTTCAAAAGTAACTTTGGAAACAGTTCAAAAGTAAATAATGTAAGAAACGGTTCATAAATCACTTTAGAAGTAGTTTGAGGTCACTCACCTCCATGGCTCAGAAATCATCCATCATATAACATTGCCTTGCTCAAATCCAAGTCTTAGATCACAAATTCAAAGCAATCAAACCCTTTAAAACTTCGGACAGCACTTCCCCTAAATTTGCTTACTTTCCCAGCCATCATGGCTTCATTATTTCCTCAGCCAGTTCCAAAGTCACACAAATAAGTTCATCCAATAGCCATTCAGCAAGCTCCAAGTAGTACTAGCACAAGTCAAGCTAGGGAAAAGTCCGGAAATGAAAGTTAAGCTCAAAACCAGAAAAATAGTTTTGACGTCATTTTGCGGTAATGGTACCAAAGGCGCTACGATTGTCGGATGAAGGTGAAAGACCCACCGTTTAGAAGCTAAGAGTCAAGGCTACAATATTACAGAAGGTCACTCAACCCAGTTTCAAGTGCAAACAAGTCAAAAAGGCAAGATACTATGTCAAAAACGTAAAACAGATTCACCAAAACGCATTCTAGCGGAAACCTCATAACTCAGGTTCTACAAGTCCAAATCCAGAAATTCCAAAGGTATATGGTAGCTAATACATCAAGCTACATTTCATCAGAAGACCTCAAAGGCCAAATCATGCATTTTCATGATCGAAAATGGAAGACTACACGAAAACAAAAATCTGGGCGCGAAACAAGTTTCAAAAACAGTCAAGGGTATTTCGGTCATTTCACATGCTACAGTGTCAGATCAAGCTGAAAATTTACAGGCAACTATTTTATAGCCTTGGCTACAACTTTCATGTTTTGGCCAAAATCTAATTCGGTGAGGATCAGGGTGAAAAGTCACGGTCAAATTGAGTGAAAAGGCAACCCTGTTCGCAGCACCACTTCCCAGACCAGTCTCAGTATTTCCGACTTTTCTCACTCCACACTACTCCAATTGACCTGAAATGTTACAGGCACCTTTAAAACATCAATACCTACAACTTTCATGTTTTAAGCCAAGGCCAATTCTGTAACGACCCCACCTCCCCCTAAGGCGTACCAGAGGGTTCGGCGGGCCGCCTGCCCAGCTCTCGCCGGGACTCAGTCGTTCTTTAATCAAATCCAGAAAAAATCACAAGAATAAATAGGGCAGCAATCCAAACTTAAAGTGGAACTTATATACATTGCTATCTCAAAAGGAAGTACAACCATCAAATGTACAAAGGTTCTCACTTCACCATACAACTAGCCCGTGCCAAGCACTAGGGCGAGAACCATTACAAAAGAAACAAAAGACCTAGACTAGGCTAGTCTATGCTCTCATCCTGCTCGCCGTCCCCTGTTAAGGAAAACAAAACTAAAGGGGTGAGCTAAAAGCTCAGTGAGGTTCCAAACAGATAATCAAACAATCAAACAATAAATTCAATACATTAAACATGGAGTATCAATAATTCAAGAAACATTTACAATGGAAAGCAATAGTAACATTCATTAAAAGGATACGGCTCACAAGGAGCAATTCGTTCATTCGTTCATTCGTTCTCCTGACATTTCCCCTTATTCCTCCAATCATTTGAAAATGCATTTTTCGTTTATCAATAAACCCTCGTTCGTTCGTTCGTTCATTCATTCATTCATTCACCCCCGTCCTGGCCGTTGGCCAGTCTCCACCAACCTACAGGGTAATACTCGAGTATACCAAACGTTCACCCAAGTCCCTAATCGCCCGACCGAGTCCGCTTCTGGCTCGAGACGACCGGTAACAATGGGCAATTGCCAGTTCAGCCCAAAAGGCTTACATTCATGCGCAAGTAACATTTCAATCATTAAATCCTTGAAAATTGCACAGTTATTTAGGTCGAGTGCGATAAAGTACACACTCGCCTAGAAAGCTCGTTTTGGAAATCATTAAAAGCACTTAACACATTAGCAAATGATAACAACAAGCCATAGAATCAAATAAGGAACACTCACCTAGATATGCAAAATAACGTACAAAATATCCTTCCGGATATTACCCTTAGTCACCAATGAAACCTAAGGTTGAACAAGAGAACATATTACAGTTTATCGAGCAAAACATTTAAGGGAAACAAAGAAACCCGACTAATTAGGAATAAAACGTGTAAAGATGACTTTCAAGTAAGAAGAGGGTTGTTTGAACCCCAGGATGAAAAATCATGTTTTAAAATGGAAAACCGGTCATGGTATTGGCCAAACAAAAGTATACAAGTTCCAATAGAAACCTAGCCCTCGAGTGAAAATTTGGGCAGCACGCCCTTTGTGTTTACCTAATTTTCCAGCCATTTTGGCTTCATTATTTTTCCTCAATCACAACCCAACATCACACATAAGCAATTCAAGTCAAGAGCCGTTCCATAGGCTCACAATATCATAAGAATAAGAATTAGAACAATCACAAGTGCAGAAATTCAACTTAGCACAAGACAGATTTGACGTACGAATGCGGAAATAACATATCCGAAGCTACGCTTATCGGATTGAGACAAAACTATGCCGTTTCAAAGCTAAGACACAGAGCTACAACATTAATGAAGGTCACTTAGTCCAGTTCCTAATGTAACTGTGAGAACCCAGACCGTTCGTAAGTTGATATTAGGGTTAGGGCTAAGAAGAAAACCCTAATTTTCGGTTAAGATTGAAAACCCGCATTTTCTACATTTTCTTTATTAGAAAAGTTTCCCAGATAAGTTTTATGAGTAAATATAGTTTTAGATGATTTTTCTAGTATTAGTTAGTTTTTGAGAAATTAAGAACGTATATCGGATGTGGGACCCACTAGTGTGGGAAGGTATAGGATTTAATCCATTTTGTATAGGTTAATTAATTTCAAGAAGGTTAGAAACCCTAAGTGAGCAAAATCCCTAATGTTATGATTTATTAGAAGCTTTAAGTTGGGTTTAAACCCTAATTTTGCCCTTGACAAAAAGGTTATTGTTTAATTACTTTTATGTGGGATAAAGCATGTTTAAGTGTAAGTGAGTAAGATGAGAAAGTGATTAGTGAAGTAATTAAGTGTGATTACATGTTTTAAAAGAGATTAAGTTATGACTTATGGAGTAAATTGAAAGATTATCAAATGTGTGAGGGAAATTGTATAAGAAAGAGAAAGTTAAAGTGCAAGGGTTTAAACAACAAATAAAGCATTTTTGTGATTGGTTAGCTATAAGAAATATCTCCCAAAGCTTTGACTATATGTTGTCTTACAACTTATAAGAAACAAGAGAAAACAAAACAAAACAAAACTAAGAAAAAAGAAAGGAAGAGCCGAGAGAGAGAGGGAGAGAAAGTGAGAAAATTTCTTCAAAAATCTTCAAGTTTTAGCTTCCATCTTGGGTTTGGATCTTGGAGCAACAACTTGGGTGCTTGATTAGTGAAGGTTAATCATCTACAAAGCTTAATTGAAGGTATGCCTCTTACTTGAAAGATAAACTTTTGGGGTTTTGATCTTTAAGCCATGGAAATGATGTATTATGTTATGATTATGAACTTATATGGTGAATTTGATGTTTTATGGAAGTTTTATGGTTAACTTTTAGTGATTTATGCTGCTGGAAATTTCGATCAAGAGAGAGAAAATTTGGGTTTCTTGTTTTAATGCTTCCTTAGTTGGTTTGATTGGGAAATTGCCTTGAAGTGGTGGTGTTTGATAAATTGCCTCACTTGATTGGTTGGTTTCTAGCAAAATTCTGATTAGGGTTAAGAAACCCTAGACTCCATGAGGTTAGTTTAGTTGAACTTATGGCTATAGAGTTAGGGTTTGGTTAGTTGGATGTTAGGGTAAGTTGATGGGTGCATATGAAGTTAGGTTAGGTGTTATGGTTAGTATTTGGTAATTTGGTATTGACTTGGGAGGGGAATTTCGGACCATTTGTAGGCCATTTAGATGGTAGTATATGTGTGTTTATTTGGTACAAAAGTGGTTGAAAAACCTGCATAAGAACCATGAAAACGAACCATATGTTTGCGACATTTGAAACCGGCAAAATGGGTAAACAGGGCAACCCAGAACCTGAACTTGAGCTCCATTTTTCTTAATGCTATATACGGATTTAGGAATTCCTCAAAACATGAAAGTCGTAGCCCCTTGAGTCTTGTTTATGCCTGTAAAATTTCAGGTCCATCGGATTAGCGTAGCCTGAGTTATCGACGAAATGCTCAAGCCTGTTTTGACCCTTTGATTCTGCGCGTTTTTCTAGTTTAGCTTCTGCCGTGATTTTTCGGTTTTGATCCCATTCGATCTGGGTGCCGACTCCTTCATAAGAAGTTTAGATCTTGATCTCAGATTCAAAACGGTATAAAGTACGTTGAAAACCGAGTTCCGTAGCTCCGGTTATGATCAAAACAATATCGCTCGTCAGAACTGCCTTGTATTTGGACAGTTCTGACGGGTACTTTGGCACTCGAATTTTGTTTTGTTCTGAATAGATTCAGGTCTTGGCCAAAACATGAAAGTTTTAACCTTATGTCTCAGCTTTCTAATGCCTTTGGAATTTCTTAATTTCGATTTCTGAGCCGTGAGTTACGGCCTTGCAAACAGGGCCTGTTTGGTAACTCGCAATGAAACAGCTGGAACTGTTTCACGCAATTTTCACCTATACCCATTGAGATCTGGGTTGCGATGTCTTCATGAACATTGTAGCCCTTCCTCTTAGCTTCGTAACGGTACCTCATGTACCTTGATCCGATATTCCTAGCCTAATTTTTGACCAAAACGGTTTGAGATGGCCGACTTGGCCATTTCCGTTTGCCGTTCCGCGCGGACGTGTGCGGCCGTTTTGCCGTTTCCGCACTTGCGCGTGCCAATTTTTCCGTTTTGCTTGTTTTAAGTACGTTAGTTGCCGTTTATGATATATTGTGACATAATCTTCGATTTCAGACAGTGGTGAGTTAGGCGGTGCCGGTGGGGCCCACTACTAGCCAACACACAAAGTGAATTCCGCCTTTATACTACTTTTGGTATTTTGAGTAAGTATTCAGGCCGCTCTTATGTGTTAGTTGTTTATGTGTTTCGTTATGTGTAAAAAGGGTACCTAGGCGAGGGTGTACTTTATCGCACTCGATCTAGACCCTAATTTACGCACCAATTTGTACATGACATATGTATGTGAGAAATTTTGGAACAAAAACCCTTGAGCTTGTGGCTCGGGGTGACTTTTGAATAATTTTGTGAATTTTGTGAGTTTGCGGTTGAACTCAATACTTAGATGGACTATTCGAGCCGGTTAGGGCTTGGTCGAAGTCAGTCCAACTTGGTTTGAGGTCACCAAGTTTGTGACCCGAGCTTATGATTAAAGCTCAAGTTTGTGATTTCGTTCGCCTGGGCAAGTTTGTGAGGTGACTGGCCAGTGAGGGTGATAAGGTGTCGGTGGGTGTACAAGTGAAGTTCTACGGACCTTATTTATGGTCGACGGAGTGTCGACAGGAGATCAAGCATGGCAAATGAATTGGCTTTGGAGCCACCCGTATCCTTATTATGTGATGTTACTTTTCTGCTTTTGCTTTACTCTTACTGTGTAAATGTTGCTACGTGAAATTTACGCTTTTGCCCCTGTTTACTTACTAAGCTTTTAGCTTACCCCATTCCGTTTGTTTTCCTTAGCAGGGGCCGACGCGGGTACGTTTGGGGCTCATACACTAGTTTAGTAGATTGGCTTGTAATAGTTGAACTTTTAGGATGTTTGTTTTTATTCTGGTGGTTTGTATTAGGACCCTTCTTAGGGTCTCCCTTTTGGTTTTGGTTGTAATTATACGGATGTAATAGTAAGAGCAGGTACTTTTGGAGAATGTAATTATAACTCTTTTGGGATTGTATATAGTATGTATAGTACTCTTTTGGATTTTCTGGCTTTTATTGCTTTAAGTTTTGAGTCCTGGCGCGAGCTAGGCAGGCGGCCCGCCGATACCCTTGGGTTCGCCCTTGGGAGAAGTGGGGTCGTCACAGTTGGTATCAGAGCGCTTAGGTTAGAGGACTTGGGCAATTGTGGGACATACGCGATAGGCATTAGGCATATTGGATTCTTTTAAGTTGAATGATATCTTTTAAGTTGAAATGCCGGTTGACTGACGACTTAATGTTTTGTAGGTATGGACCCAGGCAGTTCGAGTAGGAGGGGCCCAGAGGATCGACCGCTGCGTAAGCGGGCTATCCGTTATCGACAGAGGCTGGGAGAGCCTTACACTTTGTACTCCCCCTTCGGCCAGGTGTCGCGCCGACCCTGCGCGTGTTGGTATACTTACGGCTATCCCGACGAGATAGTCTTAGCATTGGATGATGAGCGTTATCACCTCGACAGGACGGTCGAGACTCTGAGGGAGCAGCTTGAGGAGGCTAGACAGTTTAGCCGCTGGCAGGTGTTACGCGTTAGGGGCCTGGAGCGGGACCTCCGGGACACACACCAGCACCTCTTCTCTTTGAAGAGGCAGCTTAGGGAGAGGGCCCAGAGTATCACGTTTGACTGCGGGGTCTTGCTAGATATGGCCGCGGAGGCACCCCCGCGAGCTACTGGGCCAGAGCAGATAGGCGAGATTGGTACTTTAGGTTCCGTTGGGGACCAGGGCCCTAGGGGAGGCGTTTAGGGTCGCTTTCGTCTTTTGATTAGCTGGTAGATTCCTTTTGTTAAAACTGGCATGGCCACTTTCTTTCTTTATTTGGTTGGCCGACTAGATCTTGGAGCCGGAGTGCTCATGTGTACATTGGGTTTTGTACCGACTGGAGGTCGGTAATCTGTAAATCTTTTGGTGTGATTTTGTATATCTATGTATATATTTGAGTAGCATTTTGAATTTATCCTTTGTGTGTCTTTTGTTCGTACGCTTTACGTCCATACTTTTGCTCATAGTCCGGATAATAAGTTTATGTGTAATGTTACGATCTATAGACGTTTGCACTTAAATGGCCTCCGGTACTCGAGGTGGAGGTAGGGGGCGAGCACGAAGCCCTGAAAGGAGACAAGGACCAGAGCAAGATCAAGTCGCTACAGCCATCCAGCGGATGGCCGATTTACTAGAGCAAATGACAAATCAACAGGGCCAAGGAAGCGGTATGGGGAATCCTGGACATAATCCTGGACATAATCCAGGCAATCACGAGGGTGAAGACCGTGCCATGGAGCGATTCCAAAAATTCGCACCCCCAAAGTTTATCGGTGGGGCCGACCCTGTGAGGACTCACAAATTTCTTGTATTTTTCTCAAAAATTCCCTTTTATTTGAAAATTATTTGGTAACTATTATTTCATGTTATCCATGGTTCAATCACCCTAGAAAAGTGCCAATGACCATAGGAAATTAGGGTTTTCCTATTCGTTTTCAATTCAAGGTGAAATCGGATTTTTCGTGTAACCGCAGTATAATTATCCGGTACCGAGTAAGGATCAAATTTGGTGCTTAAGAGTGACTTTTAAGTGAGAAATATGTGGTTAGAAGCAATGATAAAAGGTTAGTGAATTGGAAGTAAAAACCCTAGTACGCGCGATTTAAGAGAAAACGCGTCACACCGACGTGTACCGCGTACTACCGATTGAACCACCACTTGATCACCACTTTCTTGCCATACAAGTTTATCATTAATGGAGCAAAATATCTTCCCCCTCTTAGCCCTCCTATTGGCCGAAAATTAGAGGTTAGAAATGCAACAAGAGAGAGAAAAAATTTGTGGTCAAGATTAGTCCAAGTGTTAGCCAAACTTGTGGCTAGAATTAATCCTTAGCTTTCCAACCTTCTTATAACACAAGCTTAGCTTAATTTCCTTCATTAATTCTGCATCTTGGCCGAAATAAGAGAGAGAGAGAGAGACAAAGAGAGTTCATCTCATTCTCCTTCATTTCTTCTCCAAATCTTGAAAAGTTTCTTCTATTCGCGCAAATCTACTCCGATTAAGTTGTTATCTAGCACAAAGGCTACCTACCGGTGTAATTTTCTTGAGGAACAAAGGCCTTGAACACTTGTTTCTAGTCTCCTTGGAAAGGTATACATGCTGGAACCTTGACTCTCCGATTAAATTCACGATTAGTTGCTAAATATGTCACATATGGTTGAATTATTGAGGTATGTGGCGAAATAGAGGCTTGGGTCATGATTTTCCATTTTATTGGAATATTTTTCAGCTTTCCTATGATTTTTCTAGTGCTTAAAATTTGGGGCTTTGATGTTTAAAGTCTAATATGGGAAGTTAAGATGGTGAAGCAAGCCAAAAATAAAGAAATTAGCATTTGATTTCAAGAATTTCCAGATTTCAGGGACTTGAAAATTCAGTTCTGCCCGTTTCTATATCACCTAGTTAGAGGCAGAATTTGGCTTGGCATAAAACATGAAAGTTGTAGAGAATGATATTTTATAGTTACCCACAAAATTTCAGCTCAATCGGAGTAACGTAGGTTGTGAAAAGATGAAAATACCCTCGCTGATCTAGGTTACTTTCCAGAATTCCGCGTGGACAGTTTAGTCTCTTTGGTTGTGTTTGTTCACTATAATCCGTTCAGATTTAGCCAATTGTTAAAACATGAAAGTTTTAGTACCCTGTCTTAGCTTTCCAGTGCCATCAATAACGCCTTAATCGGACCTCGGTAGACTGAGATATGGTCATTTGAATGCCTTACGGTTGGTTAGCCGAATAGTTGGAACCAGGTTATATGAATTGAGGAATTTGATTAGATTACACTGAAAATTTGATTAAGTGCTCTTCATGAAAATTGTAGACCTTTGTTTTAGCTTCGAATTGGTATAAGTTTCACCTCAATCCGATAAGCGTAGCCTCGGATGTGTTCTATCCATGACCACACGTCAAATTTGTCTTTTGTAACGTCATTTCCGCACTTGATATTAGCTTAATTCTTGTTCTTGTATTGTTTTGAGCCTATGGAATGGCTATTGAATTGAAATTGTATTATGGATAACTTTGGGTTGGATTGAGTAAAAGAATGAAGCCTAAATGGCTGGAAAATTAGGTAAACACAAAGGGCATGCTGCCCAAATTTTCGCCCGAAAGCTAGGTTCTATTTGAACTTGTATAATACTGTGACCGTTTTTCCATCTTAAAAACATGATCCTTCTTCAATTGGAAACTCCAAATGTTTACTTACTCTTACCAAATAAAGAGGAGTGGTTTAGGATTTTCTTGAGTATTTTGTCCTTTCTTTTTCATGAATTTCATTAAGACATTTAGTGGAGGTTATCACAATATTCCCCAAAATCACTTTCCTTGGTTCTAATCGAGGATTCCAATAACTAACTTCCTCCAACAATCGAAATTCCTTAACCATCAATCCAGCCATTTGTACCTGACGGCTCAAAGGATCGGCCACTACATTGGCCTTTCCAGGGTGGTACTTAATAATGCAGTCATAATCTTCCAGAAATTTCATCCATCTGCGTTGCCTTAAATTCAGCTCTTTCTGAGAAAATAAGTACTTAAGGCTTTTGTGATCGGTAAAAACCTCAAATGTTACTCCGTACAAATAATGTCTCCATTTCTTCAAAGCAAAGACCACAGCCGCTAACTCCAAATCATGGGTCGGATAATTTCCTTCATGCGGTTTCAATTTTCTAGAGGCATAAGCTATCACTTTATCATTTTGCATCAAAACACATCCCAAACCTTCCTTAGATGCATCGGTGTAAACCACAAAACTATCATGTCCATTTGGTAGAGCTAGAACAGGCGCTCTAGTCAACCGTCTTTTCAACTCCTAAAAACTTCCTTCACACTTAGAACTCCAAATAAATTTTCCATTTTTCTTGGTCAACTCAGTCATAGGTCCAGCGATTTTCGAAAAATCCTGGATGAATCTCCGGTAATACCCTGCCAGTCCTATAAAACTCCGAACTTCCGTTGGGTTTTCCGGTCGTTTCCATTTCGAAACAGCTTCCACTTTAGTTGGATCCACTTTAATCCCATCCTTAGAAATTATATGTCCTAAGAAAGTCACTTCCTTTAGCCAGAATTCACACTTGCTAAACTTAGCATATAACTGATGTTCCCTCAAGATTTGTAAAACAATTCTCAAATGTTTCTCATGATCTTTCACATTCTTGGAATACACCAAAATGTCATCAATGAAGATCACCACAAATTGATCCAAGTAAGGTTTAAAAACCCTATGCATTAAATCCATGAAAGCGGCAGGTGCATTGGTTAACCCAAAAGGCATTACTGTAAACTCGAAGTGCCCATACCTCGAGTTAAAAGCAGTCTTAGGTATGTCCTTCTCTAAAATCCTCAATTGATAGTAACCTTGCCTTAGATCCAACTTTGAAAATACTACCGCCCCTTGCAGTTGGTCAAACAGTTCATCAATGTGGGGTAGTGGGTATTTATTCTTAACCGTAGCATCATTTAAGCCTCGATAATCTATACATAACCTCAAACTCCCATCTTTCTTCTTTACAAACAAAACTGGGGCTCCCCACGGGGAATCACTCTCTCGAATAAAATCCCATTCCAACAAATCCTGTAATTGTAACTTCAACTCCTTCAACTCAGCCGGAGCCATCCTGTATGGTGTCCTTGATATAGGTGCTGTTCCCGGAGCTAAATCAATTTTAAAAGCTATTTCCCGTTCCGGGGTAGAGACTCCAATTCTTCAGGAAAAACATCAGAAAATTCTTTCACTACCGGTGTGTCCTCCAGATTCACCTTATCGCTAGGGGTATTAATAAGAAAAGCCAAATATCCTTGAGCACCCTTATTTAAAAATTTTCTAGCCCGAATTCCCGAAATAAGTGCAGACGAGGCTAACTTACCCCTTACATCCAGTAGAGCATGGCTTATATAATAATCACTTATCAGGTTCAAGTATTACATATCACACCAATCCAACCTATCAAATAGTCATGGTCCAATAGGGAATTAATCGCGTAATCAGATAAAACAGGCAAAAGGCTTGAAGTCGGACGTAAAGTCCCAGACATTTGGAAGAAATTCAGGATATAGCGAAGCTTCAAATCAAAAGTTCATCCCTGGTGGTGCTGGACAACACAACAAGCAATGCCCCACCAGAGAGGTTCAGTTCAACCGCTACAGAAGAGTAGTAGCCGGTCTACAACCACACCAGTACGAATAAGTTCAAGAGTAGGGTCAAAGCAGAGCCAAATACTTCAGGTTCATGGTGCATGAGTACGAACAAAAGTATAAGTTCAAGTTCAAGTGCAAGTTCAAGTTCAAATTCAAGGGTCATGAGTACGAGTAAGAACACCCTGGCCTAACCTCTATCCAGCAATTCACATTCTTAAACAGTCACAAAATTCAAGTCCACATTCCATATATTCAGTCAAATTAGGTCCATTGAGGATACGCAAGAGCACACTAGCCTAAACAGGTTCAAGTCTCAAGTATGCTCAGTCTAATCGGTTTCAGACAGTTCGAGTTCTCTTACCAACCCACTGCAATACTTTCGGAGTTCAAACTTCCTAAGATTGAAATACTGGCACAGAACCAATCATAACATATGTTGCGCACAAGAAAAGCTCACTAAGTTTCTAGCTAGGTTAATCCATTATACACTAGTAGATCGGATCTTCGGGTTTATGTTCGATTCATATTCGGTACTAGGGACCTATTAAATTATATGAAACTGTCTATCAATTTGTCTCACAAGTACAGGGTTGTCTAAGCCCTCGGTCACGGTCCCCTTTTCTCGTTCCTGCTACCCTACTTAAGAAAAGTCTATAAGCACAGGAAAAGGCATAACTAAGCATAAAGAGCACATTGCGTATACAAGTTGCAAACACATTTAAAATCAGGTCATGATTCGTTACATGTATCAAAAGTTATAACACGATTAGAAGTTACAAAACAAGACCAATATGTCCAATATTGCACATAGGCAATTAAGTGCCACAAAAATATAGAAGTACATACAAGCAGGATACAAAAGGCCTCACAGCGTGCACTACCCCTTTCTAAGTCCATAGTTAACCCAAAGGGTCCAGACATCACTAATTTCAATCAGATCACACGCCTTTACGAAATTAGATCCAATAAAGCCATAACGCAAGCTAAAACCAAGATTATCCATTCGAAGTTCAAAATCTTTAATAACCAGCCACCAGTCGGAACACCATCATCTCCAAAATAACCAGTCTTAGGGTTTTGTAATTAAAGTTTCAAGCTCCAAGTTCAAACCCAAGAATAAGTACAACTTACTACCTTACGTGTCAAATGGAAACCAAATCAATTCACACTAACTTGTACTCTTGAATGCAGTTGCTCTCTATATCTCAAAGTTGCCTCAGTCCGTACATTTAAAATTGGCTCACTCTTCTTGAAAGTCAAGAATTTTAAAACATAAGAAGAGTATTTCAAGTAATCAAAAATCTTATCAAGTTCAGGATTCACATTATTAAACATAAGCTTGCCATTCTTTCGAAAACTCAGGATATATATATATATATATTTTTCTTCGTGTAAAGCATGGACAAATTCAAGTGTGAGATTACACCAATATACAATCAAGGGGGAAAACTTAGTTTAGAAAATGTTAATCTTGTATTAACCCATCATATACAAAGTTCAACAACTCATTAGTTATTCACAAATTTTCAAATGTGAAATTCAAGTAAAACTCACCCTTTTACCAAAATCGGAAAATTACACATATTTAAAGCATATATATCTTACTTCCACTCATCGCTTACAAATAAAACTAGTACATCCTAGTTTTTCTTTAAATTTTCAAAGCAGAATATCTTTAGAAGATATGTGGGCGGAAAATACATTTTATTCCTTTGTACTTTTATCTTGGTTCAAAATCATCACACATGGAGTTTGACTATCAAATCTCGGTCTCTTACCCTCCATAGCCAGTACTAATAATTATCTCAATTCTTTCCACACTTACAAATATAATGATAATTCAAATTCATCCAATCTTTCACTACAAATCTCTCATCCCATATCTTCCTTCAATATAACATCACCTAATTCCTCAGTTTCTTCTGCAAGTCCCAAATAAGAACTCCCAAATAATAAATTTCTTTAACCCCTAAGATACAATAGATCCTTGTCACATAATATCCAAATTAATCCCACAGTCAGGCATCCTAAACTTTAAGCCTAGGATACGCTACAGAGATCTGAAGCCTAAGCTCTGATACCAATTGTGACGCCCCACATCTCCCTAAGGCGGACCAAAGGGTATCCGCGGACGCCTGCCCAGCTCACGCCAGGACTCAAGCAATTCCATCCAAATTCAAACCGAACTAAACACTTCGATGAGAGCAACATGAATACAATAATGCGGAAGCGTTTAAGCTTAATAAGTCACTTAATGTATAACCAGTACATCGGGTAATCATGAAACGACTTAAATTCAAAGTACACATCAGGGCCCAAACTTTTCAAGTTTACAATTTCCAAAAATACAACCCAAACCAGGGCCTAGTCAAAATTTATAACAGGAGTCTTAACAAAATTACAACGGATGGTTCCTCCATATTTCTCCAATAGTCGGTCCTGTTAAGGAAAACAAAACTATAGGGTGAGCTAACGCTCGTGAGGCCAAGAACACACATGCAAGCACTTAGTCAAATAACAATCCCAAATTTAATAAATAAAGCCATGTCTTTTCAATAATCAATCAATCAAACATGAAAGGTAATCAGAAACAATTCAAGGATATAGTAGCTCTCAGGAGCTAAGTTCCACTCGATCTGCCGTTGTCATTCGTATACCTTCCCGCATTGACCCTCCTGTCAACCGGGTCGGTATTTCCATTTCCGTAGATCACCACTTACTTTCCTCCGTCCACCGTACACCCCAAGGGCCCACAAGTCTATTATTGGGCGATACTCTACGAGTATGCCAAGCAAGACCTCTTATTAGGTCGAGCTTATGTGTATCTCATGGCTCGCCCCAGTCCCCGACCAAACCCATTACCGGCTCGAGTCTAAGGTTGGCCTATGAGTTTGGGCGTCCCCCATTCATTTGAAGGTCGAGGAGGTTCACTCCAACGACACAAGCATTCATGACATAACATTGTATTTCATTCATTCATTCAATACATTCCATTCATTCATTTGAAATTAGAACGAGTGCGATAAAGTACGCACCCGCCCTTATTTTTAAAACTTTCAACAAATACCACAATTAAACAAGTATCAAAATTCACACACTTGACACTCACCGAACAATTCAATAAGAATTATTTTCTGGGAGTTCAAGTGTCCGCGGTGAGATCCTCTTGAAGGTCTCCTTGCGCGCCTGGCAATTTAATAGCGAATAATCATACAATTAACCCACTTATCAAGAAGATTGTACATTAGTACAATCTAAGGATTATTTCGCAAAAAGGAACCTCAATTACACGTAAATCGAGGTTCAACTTGCCTTTTATTATGTACAATATTATTTGAGTTTTTATCATGAAAATCGTAAGCAAAACGTTTAAGAACATCAAAAGAATAAAGAGTTTTTGAAAAACTCTATTTCTTTGAAATTGGAAAATTTTCCAGTTTTATGATGAATCTTTGAAAAATCATAACTCGCTCGGTATAAGTCGAGAATTGGAAAACTTTATACCGTTGGAAACCTCTTAGAGAGTACTATAAGTTCCTAGAAGACACTTTTCCATGAATCGAAGTGAAAAGTGGTCAAAAATGAGCTTGAAGACGCAGGGTCGGTTTTCATGGCAGAATTAAGTTGGATTTCGGCCAACTTTGAAAATTCGGCACGATTCACACATTGCAAACCGGCTTCTGAAATTTGCAGCTCAATTAGGGTTGCAAGTGAGGTGTATGGCAAAACAAGCGGATCAAGAATCGGAGTTTCGAGCACCGAGATACGGTAGCTCAAAGTTGGGCAAATTCAAGACTGGAGAAAAATTTCCAGATTTGAACCTCTAACTTTAGTAATTCAATTGGGTATCGAAACGAACTTGAATTGGCACCAAAATTGGCAGTATTTCAATACTATATGGAAAGTATCTCTCTATCGAATTTCGAGGAAAAATACCTTCGGCAAGGTAGTTAATTAGCCCACCAAAGTTCAAGAAAAATCCTAAGGCAATCTGCCTTTGACTTGCATTTCCCAATTTCCAATCGTCTAACCAAGAAAGTTATCCAACCATGGTTCATTTATGAATTAAGGGTCTAAGATACACCCATAATATCTTTGGTAAGTGTTTAATATCGAAAACATCAACTAACAAGTTCACTCCAAGATTTGGTTCCAAACCAGTCCAAACATTAGGGTTTTCCAAAACAGAGCAGTCCACTTGTTTCAGTCACAAATCAGTCAATATAGCTCGAAATCGAGCATGGATTACGCCGTTGGAAAATACATTCATAGGACTAAAATATCACAGAAGAAATCATTACCAAATTCGGCACCCAACTGGTTCAAATTCGGGCATCAAGTTGCTGCCTGACCACTTCATTCCAGACGAACAGAGCAACAGGACAGCGAACTTAAAACATTTGGTTCGGCTTTCTCACAAAGAATCAGAACGTGAATTTTATACCAAATTAAAGCTAGGAATGTCTAGTTTCAAACGCCACCGACGGAACATGATTTCGGCATCCGAGGACAGAGTTATAGCCAAAATACTACTGCTGGTCAGAGACATACGCGAATCAGTTTTCCAGATTGCTAGTTTCTGAAGAAAAATTCATTTGCTCAATCAAACCTCAATATTTTCCAATGAAATTTTTCACACATCTAATACATCCTATAAACATCCAATTCAAGCCATTAAACCATTAAAAATTGGCCTGGAAATGGCCGAACATGGCAGGGACAAAATCGGAAATTTTAGTTTCTTACACCCAATGAAGTTTCTACTAATTACCCACCACTAAAGCATCATTATAACCACTAAACCAACAATATAATCACCATCAATCATCACATCAGCAACAACAACCCAAGTGTGGGAATTCCAAGAGCCCACAATCACATTTTTACACCATACACAAGCTAACCAAATGCATGCATGAACTTAACAAGGTAAGATAGCTTCCAAACTTCAAGTTTTCAAGAGTGGATCATCACTTACTTTGGGTTGGTGTTCAAGCAGAAATTTCGGCCCTCTAATGCACCAGAAAAACCGTGATTTCCAACCCTTGTTTGCAGCTCAAAATGATCCTCAAGTGTCAAGCTAGGTGTGGTGCAAGTTTGGTTAAATTTGGAGATGATTTGGGGTGGTTTTGAGTGAGATTAGTGAGCAGAAATTTTGAAGCAAATGTGGTAGAGAGAGGAGAGTGTTTGGTCGGCTGTGAGGAGAGAGAAAATGGAGGGAAATCTGACTTCTTTTAGCTTCCAAGAGAAGGTGAAATAAGTGGTGGTAATTCACCCAAAAGTCAACTCTCATTAGGGGCCGTTTGGTGCGATTACGGCTCGATTTTCTCGCGCGTTTGGTTCACTAGTGCACTAAACCTCCAAGGCATATATATTCATGTAAATATTATTCACTCTTAATTGTCCCGAAATAAGGGTCTAAAGTCCCTCAATTGAAGTCGCGCGCGTGAAAACGCGTACCATCAAATTTAACGTTATAACCCGAAACTTCCGAGAATTTCTTATAACGATTGCACTATTAACTATCACTTGAATATTTATTCATAAGATTACCTATTTTAGGACCATAGTACAAGTCTTCAATATTCCAAGCTTATTGTGCTACTACGCGGATAAAATCTCCAAGTACTATTTACTATTTTTACTAAACGCGCTCTAGGAAATTAATTTTCGAAACGAATCATTTTAAAAATATAACGAAGTTATATTACCATGTATTTAGGTCTAATAAGACTAGAAAATATTCCTTGGAAATAAAATCCAATTAAATGATTTATTAATCCATAAATTAGGCATAAAATAATAGTTTTTACGAGTCTTCACATCCTCTCCCCCTTAAGAAAATTTCGTCCTCGAAATTTACCTTGGTTGATGAACAAGTTTGGATACTTCTCTCTGATTGTCTCTTCAACTTCCCATGTTGCTTCCTCTACTCCATGGTTCTTCCATAGAACTTTCACTAGTGGTATCTGCTTGTTCCTTAATTCCTTCACTTTTCGATCCAGAAGTTTTACCGGTCTCTCCTCATAGGTCAGGGTTTTATCGATCTCAATATTCTCCGGTTGTAAAACATGAGAGGGGTCTGGATGATACTTCTTAAGCATGGACACATGAAACACGTTATGAATACGAGATAAGCTCGGTGGTAATTCCAGCTTATAGGCTACATTCCCAACTCGCTGAATAATCTTATAAGGCCCTACAAACCTTGGTTGTAGTTTCTTCCCTTTTCCGGACATCAAACTTGCTTTTAAAGGCGTAATCTTGAGAAATACCATATCTCCTACAGTGAACTCCAAATCCTTCCTCCGATTGTCGGCATAACTCTTTTGTCTACTCTGAGCGGTTTGAATTCTTTGTCGTACCAATTTCACCTTTTCATTAGTCTTCTCAATCCATGATACAGTAGTCGTGTCTAAGATTTTCCGTTCACCTACTTCATCCCAACAAATTGGGGATCTACACTTCAGACCATACAGTGCCTCATACGGAACCATTTGAATAGAAGAGTGGAAACTATTGTTATAGGCAAATTCCACTAAAGTCAAAAACTTACTCCAATTCTCTCCAAAATCCAGTACACAAGTCCTCAACATGTCCTCAAGAGTTTGAATTGTTCTTTCAGATTGTCCATCAGTCTGGGGATGATAGGTGGTACTAAAGTTCAACTTAGTACCCAACACTTCTTGCATCTTTTGCCAAAACCTCGAAACAAATCTTGGATCCCTATCCGACACAATACTCACAGGTATACCATGTAGTCTAATGATCTCATCCAAGTATAATCTGGCCAACTTCTCCAATGGATATTTCATATTAATCGGCAGAAAATGAGCCGACTTAGTCAATCTATCTACTATCACCCAAATGGCATCATGGCCTCTCTGTGTCCTTGGTAAGCCTGATACAAAATCCATGGTAATATTTTTCCATTTCCACTCAGGTATTTCTAGAGGTTGCAAAAGCCCAGATGGTTTCTGATGTTCGGCTTTAACCTGTTGACAAACCAAGCATGTCTGAACAAATTGGGCAATTTCCTTCTTCATATTTTTCCGCCAATATAGACTCTTCAAGTCTTGGCACATTTTATTCCCTCCTGGATGTACTGTAAACTTTGATCGGTGTGCCTCTTCCAAAATTTCTTTTCTAAGTCCTTCATCCTTTGGCATAACCACCCGATTTCGAAATCTCAATATTCCATCTGATCCCAAAGTAAAATCAGTCTGGTCTCCCATCTTGACTCTCTCCACCAACTTCTGCATTTCAGGGTCCTTTTCCTGAGATTCCTTAATACGTTCCAATAGAGTGGAGGTTATCACAATATTCCCCAAAATCACTTTCCTTGGTTCTAATCGAGGATTCCAATAACTAACTTCCTCCAACAATCGAAATTCCTTAACCATCAATCCAGCCATTTGTACCTGACGGCTCAAAGGATCGGCCACTACATTGGCCTTTCCAGGGTGGTACTTAATAATGCAGTCATAATCTTCCAGAAATTTCATCCATCTGCGTTGCCTTAAATTCAGCTCTTTCTGAGAAAATAAGTACTTAAGGCTTTTGTGATCGGTAAAAACCTCAAATGTTACTCCGTACAAATAATGTCTCCATTTCTTCAAAGCAAAGACCACAGCCGCTAACTCCAAATCATGGGTCGGATAATTTCCTTCATGCGGTTTCAATTTTCTAGAGGCATAAGCTATCACTTTATCATTTTGCATCAAAACACATCCCAAACCTTCCTTAGATGCATCGGTGTAAACCACAAAACTATCATGTCCATTTGGTAGAGCTAGAACAGGCGCTCTAGTCAACCGTCTTTTCAACTCCTAAAAACTTCCTTCACACTTAGAACTCCAAATAAATTTTCCATTTTTCTTGGTCAACTCAGTCATAGGTCCAGCGATTTTCGAAAAATCCTGGATGAATCTCCGGTAATACCCTGCCAGTCCTATAAAACTCCGAACTTCCGTTGGGTTTTCCGGTCGTTTCCATTTCGAAACAGCTTCCACTTTAGTTGGATCCACTTTAATCCCATCCTTAGAAATTATATGTCCTAAGAAAGTCACTTCCTTTAGCCAGAATTCACACTTGCTAAACTTAGCATATAACTGATGTTCCCTCAAGATTTGTAAAACAATTCTCAAATGTTTCTCATGATCTTTCACATTCTTGGAATACACCAAAATGTCATCAATGAAGATCACCACAAATTGATCCAAGTAAGGTTTAAAAACCCTATGCATTAAATCCATGAAAGCGGCAGGTGCATTGGTTAACCCAAAAGGCATTACTGTAAACTCGAAGTGCCCATACCTCGAGTTAAAAGCAGTCTTAGGTATGTCCTTCTCTAAAATCCTCAATTGATAGTAACCTTGCCTTAGATCCAACTTTGAAAATACTACCGCCCCTTGCAGTTGGTCAAACAGTTCATCAATGTGGGGTAGTGGGTATTTATTCTTAACCGTAGCATCATTTAAGCCTCGATAATCTATACATAACCTCAAACTCCCATCTTTCTTCTTTACAAACAAAACTGGGGCTCCCCACGGGGAATCACTCTCTCGAATAAAATCCCATTCCAACAAATCCTGTAATTGTAACTTCAACTCCTTCAACTCAGCCGGAGCCATCCTGTATGGTGTCCTTGATATAGGTGCTGTTCCCGGAGCTAAATCAATTTTAAAAGCTATTTCCCGTTCCGGGGTAGAGACTCCAATTCTTCAGGAAAAACATCAGAAAATTCTTTCACTACCGGTGTGTCCTCCAGATTCACCTTATCGCTAGGGGTATTAATAAGAAAAGCCAAATATCCTTGAGCACCCTTATTTAAAAATTTTCTAGCCCGAATTCCCGAAATAAGTGCAGACGAGGCTAACTTACCCCTTACATCCAGTAGAGCATGGCTTATATAATAATCACTTATCAGGTTCAAGTATTACATATCACACCAATCCAACCTATCAAATAGTCATGGTCCAATAGGGAATTAATCGCGTAATCAGATAAAACAGGCAAAAGGCTTGAAGTCGGACGTAAAGTCCCAGACATTTGGAAGAAATTCAGGATATAGCGAAGCTTCAAATCAAAAGTTCATCCCTGGTGGTGCTGGACAACACAACAAGCAATGCCCCACCAGAGAGGTTCAGTTCAACCGCTACAGAAGAGTAGTAGCCGGTCTACAACCACACCAGTACGAATAAGTTCAAGAGTAGGGTCAAAGCAGAGCCAAATACTTCAGGTTCATGGTGCATGAGTACGAACAAAAGTATAAGTTCAAGTTCAAGTGCAAGTTCAAGTTCAAATTCAAGGGTCATGAGTACGAGTAAGAACACCCTGGCCTAACCTCTATCCAGCAATTCACATTCTTAAACAGTCACAAAATTCAAGTCCACATTCCATATATTCAGTCAAATTAGGTCCATTGAGGATACGCAAGAGCACACTAGCCTAAACAGGTTCAAGTCTCAAGTATGCTCAGTCTAATCGGTTTCAGACAGTTCGAGTTCTCTTACCAACCCACTGCAATACTTTCGGAGTTCAAACTTCCTAAGATTGAAATACTGGCACAGAACCAATCATAACATATGTTGCGCACAAGAAAAGCTCACTAAGTTTCTAGCTAGGTTAATCCATTATACACTAGTAGATCGGATCTTCGGGTTTATGTTCGATTCATATTCGGTACTAGGGACCTATTAAATTATATGAAACTGTCTATCAATTTGTCTCACAAGTACAGGGTTGTCTAAGCCCTCGGTCACGGTCCCCTTTTCTCGTTCCTGCTACCCTACTTAAGAAAAGTCTATAAGCACAGGAAAAGGCATAACTAAGCATAAAGAGCACATTGCGTATACAAGTTGCAAACACATTTAAAATCAGGTC
This sequence comes from Coffea arabica, assembly GCF_036785885.1. Classification (NCBI taxonomy): domain Eukaryota; kingdom Viridiplantae; phylum Streptophyta; class Magnoliopsida; order Gentianales; family Rubiaceae; genus Coffea; species Coffea arabica. Next base: position 42,606,541 of record NC_092320.1, on the reverse strand, counting down.
ATGATTCGTTACATGTATCAAAAGTTATAACACGATTAGAAGTTACAAAACAAGACCAATATGTCCAATATTGCACATAGGCAATTAAGTGCCACAAAAATATAGAAGTACATACAAGCAGGATACAAAAGGCCTCACAGCGTGCACTACCCCTTTCTAAGTCCATAGTTAACCCAAAGGGTCCAGACATCACTAATTTCAATCAGATCACACGCCTTTACGAAATTAGATCCAATAAAGCCATAACGCAAGCTAAAACCAAGATTATCCATTCGAAGTTCAAAATCTTTAATAACCAGCCACCAGTCGGAACACCATCATCTCCAAAATAACCAGTCTTAGGGTTTTGTAATTAAAGTTTCAAGCTCCAAGTTCAAACCCAAGAATAAGTACAACTTACTACCTTACGTGTCAAATGGAAACCAAATCAATTCACACTAACTTGTACTCTTGAATGCAGTTGCTCTCTATATCTCAAAGTTGCCTCAGTCCGTACATTTAAAATTGGCTCACTCTTCTTGAAAGTCAAGAATTTTAAAACATAAGAAGAGTATTTCAAGTAATCAAAAATCTTATCAAGTTCAGGATTCACATTATTAAACATAAGCTTGCCATTCTTTCGAAAACTCAGGATATATATATATATATATTTTTCTTCGTGTAAAGCATGGACAAATTCAAGTGTGAGATTACACCAATATACAATCAAGGGGGAAAACTTAGTTTAGAAAATGTTAATCTTGTATTAACCCATCATATACAAAGTTCAACAACTCATTAGTTATTCACAAATTTTCAAATGTGAAATTCAAGTAAAACTCACCCTTTTACCAAAATCGGAAAATTACACATATTTAAAGCATATATATCTTACTTCCACTCATCGCTTACAAATAAAACTAGTACATCCTAGTTTTTCTTTAAATTTTCAAAGCAGAATATCTTTAGAAGATATGTGGGCGGAAAATACATTTTATTCCTTTGTACTTTTATCTTGGTTCAAAATCATCACACATGGAGTTTGACTATCAAATCTCGGTCTCTTACCCTCCATAGCCAGTACTAATAATTATCTCAATTCTTTCCACACTTACAAATATAATGATAATTCAAATTCATCCAATCTTTCACTACAAATCTCTCATCCCATATCTTCCTTCAATATAACATCACCTAATTCCTCAGTTTCTTCTGCAAGTCCCAAATAAGAACTCCCAAATAATAAATTTCTTTAACCCCTAAGATACAATAGATCCTTGTCACATAATATCCAAATTAATCCCACAGTCAGGCATCCTAAACTTTAAGCCTAGGATACGCTACAGAGATCTGAAGCCTAAGCTCTGATACCAATTGTGACGCCCCACATCTCCCTAAGGCGGACCAAAGGGTATCCGCGGACGCCTGCCCAGCTCACGCCAGGACTCAAGCAATTCCATCCAAATTCAAACCGAACTAAACACTTCGATGAGAGCAACATGAATACAATAATGCGGAAGCGTTTAAGCTTAATAAGTCACTTAATGTATAACCAGTACATCGGGTAATCATGAAACGACTTAAATTCAAAGTACACATCAGGGCCCAAACTTTTCAAGTTTACAATTTCCAAAAATACAACCCAAACCAGGGCCTAGTCAAAATTTATAACAGGAGTCTTAACAAAATTACAACGGATGGTTCCTCCATATTTCTCCAATAGTCGGTCCTGTTAAGGAAAACAAAACTATAGGGTGAGCTAACGCTCGTGAGGCCAAGAACACACATGCAAGCACTTAGTCAAATAACAATCCCAAATTTAATAAATAAAGCCATGTCTTTTCAATAATCAATCAATCAAACATGAAAGGTAATCAGAAACAATTCAAGGATATAGTAGCTCTCAGGAGCTAAGTTCCACTCGATCTGCCGTTGTCATTCGTATACCTTCCCGCATTGACCCTCCTGTCAACCGGGTCGGTATTTCCATTTCCGTAGATCACCACTTACTTTCCTCCGTCCACCGTACACCCCAAGGGCCCACAAGTCTATTATTGGGCGATACTCTACGAGTATGCCAAGCAAGACCTCTTATTAGGTCGAGCTTATGTGTATCTCATGGCTCGCCCCAGTCCCCGACCAAGCCCATTACCGGCTCGAGTCTAAGGTTGGCCTATGAGTTTGGGCGTCCCCCATTCATTTGAAGGTCGAGGAGGTTCACTCCAACGACACAAGCATTCATGACATAACATTGTATTTCATTCATTCATTCAATACATTCCATTCATTCATTTGAAATTAGAACGAGTGCGATAAAGTACGCACCCGCCCTTATTTTTAAAACTTTCAACAAATACCACAATTAAACAAGTATCAAAATTCACACACTTGACACTCACCGAACAATTCAATAAGAATTATTTTCTGGGAGTTCAAGTGTCCGCGGTGAGATCCTCTTGAAGGTCTCCTTGCGCGCCTGGCAATTTAATAGCGAATAATCATACAATTAACCCACTTATCAAGAAGATTGTACATTAGTACAATCTAAGGATTATTTCACAAAAAGGAACCTCAATTACACGTAAATCGAGGTTCAACTTGCCTTTTATTATGTACAATATTATTTGAGTTTTTATCATGAAAATCGTAAGCAAAACGTTTAAGAACATCAAAAGAATAAAGAGTTTTTGAAAAACTCTATTTCTTTGAAATTGGAAAATTTTCCAGTTTTATGATGAATTTTTGAAAAATCATAACTCGCTCGGTATAAGTCGAGAATTGGAAAACTTTATACCGTTGGAAACCTCTTAGAGAGTACTATAAGTTCCTAGAAGACACTTTTCCATGAATCGAAGTGAAAAGTGGTCAAAAATGAGCTTGAAGACGCAGGGTCGGTTTTCATGGCAGAATTAAGTTGGATTTCGGCCAACTTTGAAAATTCGGCACGATTCACACATTGCAAACCGGCTTCTGAAATTTGCAGCTCAATTAGGGTTGCAAGTGAGGTGTATGACAAAACAAGCGGATCAAGAATCGGAGTTTCGAGCACCGAGATACGGTAGCTCAAAGTTGGGCAAATTCAAGACTGGAGAAAAATTTCCAGATTTGAACCTCTAACTTTAGTAATTCAATTGGGTATCGAAACGAACTTGAATTGGCACCAAAATTGGCAGTATTTCAATACTATATGGAAAGTATCTCTCTATCGAATTTCGAGGAAAAATACCTTCGGCAAGGTAGTTAATTAGCCCACCAAAGTTCAAGAAAAATCCTAAGGCAATCTGCCTTTGACTTGCATTTCCCAATTTCCAATCGTCTAACCAAGAAAGTTATCCAACCATGGTTCATTTATGAATTAAGGGTCTAAGATACACCCATAATATCTTTGGTAAGTGTTTAATATCAAAAACATCAACTAACAAGTTCACTCCAAGATTTGGTTCCAAACCAGTCCAAACATTAGGGTTTTCCAAAACAGAGCAGTCCACTTGTTTCAGTCACAAATCAGTCAATATAGCTCGAAATCGAGCATGGCTTACGCCGTTGGAAAATAAATTCATAGGACTAAAATATCACAGAAGAAATCATTTCCAAATTCGGCACCCAACTGGTTCAAATTCGGGCATCAAGTTGCTGCCTGACCACTTCATTCCAGACGAACAGAGCAACAGGACAGCGAACTTAAAACATTTGGTTCGGCTTTCTCACAAAGAATCAGAACGTGCATTTTATACCAAATTAAAGCTATGAATGTCTAGTTTTAAACGCCACTGACGGCACATGATTTCGACATCCGAGGACAGAGTTATAGCCAAAATACTACTGCTGGTCGGAGACATACGCGAATCAGTTTTCCAGATTGCTAGTTTCTGAAGAAAAATTCATTTGCTCAATCAAACCTCAATATTTTCCAATGAAATTTTTCACACATCTAATACATCCTATAAACATCCAATTCAAGCCATTAAACCATTAAAAATTGGCCTGGAAATGGCCGAACATGGCAGGGACAAAATCGGAAATTTTAGTTTCTTACACCCAATGAAGTTTCTACTAATTACCCACCACTAAAGCATCATTATAACCACTAAACCAACAATATAATCACCATCAATCATCACATCAGCAACAACAACCCAAGTGTGGGAATTCCAAGAGCCCACAATCACATTTTTACACCATACACAAGCTAACCAAATGCATGCATGAACTTAACAAGGTAAGATAGCTTCCAAACTTCAAGTTTTCAAGAGTGGATCATCACTTACTTTGGGTTGGTGTTCAAGCAGAAATTTCGGCCCTCTAATGCACCAGAAAAACCGTGATTTCCAACCCTTGTTTGCAGCTCAAAATGATCCTCAAGTGTCAAGCTAGGTGTGGTGCAAGTTTGGTTAAATTTGGAGATGATTTGGGGTGGTTTTGAGTGAGATTAGTGAGCAGAAATTTTGAAGCAAATGTGGTAGAGAGAGGAGAGTGTTTGGTCGGCTGTGAGGAGAGAGAAAATGGAGGGAAATCTGACTTCTTTTAGCTTCCAAGAGAAGGTGAAATAAGTGGTGGTAATTCACCCAAAAGTCAACTCTCATTAGGGGCCGTTTGGTGCGATTACGGCTCGATTTTCTCGCGCGTTTGGTTCACTAGTGCACTAAACATCCAAGGCATATATATTCATGTAAATATTATTCACTCTTAATTGTCCCGAAATAAGGGTCTAAAGTCCCTCAATTGAAGTCGCGCGCGTGAAAACGCGTACCGTCAAATTTAACGTTATAACCCGAAACTTCCGAGAATTTCTTATAACGATTGCACTATTAACTATCACTTGAATATTTATTCATAAGATTACCTATTTTAGGACCATAGTACAAGTCTTCAATATTCCAAGCTTATTGTGCTACTACGCGGATAAAATCTCCAAGTACTATTTACTATTTTTACTAAACGCGCTCTAGGAAATTAATTTTCGAAACGAATCATTTTAAAAATATAACGAAGTTATATTACCATGTATTTAGGTCTAATAAGACTAGAAAATATTCCTTGGAAATAAAATCCAATTAAATGATTTATTAATCCATAAATTAGGCATAAAATAATAGTTTTTACGAGTCTTCACAACGGGCTGGTTGTATGAGGAATGAGAACCCTTGTATATTCGATGTTTGTACTTGAATGGTAAAAACTTTGAAGACTTCTGGTGTGTAGAAGTTTCTTATCTTTTACTTGAGCATCTATTGTCTATGGATGTATATACATGATTTGAGTTCCATAGTGAGTGAGTCCTGGCGAGAGCTAGGCAGGCGACCCGCTGAACCCTGTGGTACGCCCTAGGGGGAGGTGGGGCCGTCACAGACCCTGACTTAGCGGAGGGTTGGCTAGACCGTATGTTAGACATATTTGCCGCGCTTAGGTATTCAGAGGAGCGGCAGATATCCTTTGCGGTCTTTCAGTTTGAAGGGGCCGCTCGAGCCTGGTGGAATGTAATCAAAGCCAAGTGGGAGCGCGAACAGACTCCTTGGACCTGGATCAACTTCACACGGGAGTTTAATGAAAAATATTTACCACCCATTGTGCAAGAAAAACGGGAAGATGATTTCATCCGCCTACGTCAAGGGACATTGAGTGTAGCGGAGTACGAGACCCAGTTTACAAAGCTCTCTCGTTTTGCCCCGGAGTTGGTGCTAACGGAGCGAAAACGCATCCGCCGCTTCGTTCAAGGTTTAAATGTGGAGATCCAGGAGGCTCTTGCAGCTGCCCAATTGGACACCTTTAGTCAAGCTCTGGAAAAGGCACAGAGAATTGAAACAGCTAGGGGACAGGTAAAAGCTTTTCATGATAAAAAAAAAAAGCAACCTAGCTCCGATGTTGCCACCGGACAAAGTTCGGGAAATGAACCACCTTTTAAAAGAGGTCGTGGAATAGATGGTTCCCGACCCGTAGGAACCCTAGACCAGAGTACTTTTGGAAAAGGTCGAGTAGGGCAAGAGTCCCAGCGGAGTGCCCAGCGTGGAGGGCCAAGTGTGGGCATGAAGGCAACCTGTGGTTTCTGTGGGGGCAACCACACCGATGAAAATTGTTGGAAAAATAGTTCGGTACGGAAATGCTTCAAATGTGGTAGCATCGAACATCTGATTGCCCGGTGCCCTAAGATGCAGAAAGATGAACTCAAGCCACCGACTGAAGGGACCACAACTAAGCCGTCAACTACAAGGGAAAATCGACCCAAAGGGCCAGCAAGAGTCTATGCGATGGGTCAACCTGAGATGACAAATCCTTCGGTGGACTTTGAAGGTACGCTTTGACCAACGAATTAATTTCGAGGACGAAATTGTCCTAAGTGGGGGAGATTGTGAGAACCCAGACCGTTCGTAAGTTGATATTAGGGTTAGGGCTAAGAAGAAAACCCTAATTTCCGGTTAAGATTGAAAACCCGCATTTTCTACATTTTCTTTATTAGAAAAGTTTCCCAGATAAGTTTTATGAGTAAATATAGTTTTAGATCATTTTTCTAGTATTAGTTAGTTTTTGAGAAATTAAGAACGTATATCGGATGTGGGACCCACTAGTGTGGGAAGGTATAGGATTTAATCCATTTTGTATAGGTTAATTAATTTTAAGAAGGTTAGAAACCCTAAGTGAGCAAAATCCCTAATGTTATGATTTATTAGAAGCTTTAAGTTGGGTTTAAACCCTAATTTTGCCCTTGACAAAAAGGTTATTGTTTAATTACTTTTATGTGGGATAAAGCATGTTTAAGTGTAAGTGAGTAAGATGAGAAAGTGATTAGTGAAGTAATTAAGTGTGATTACATGTTTTAAAAGAGATTAAGTTATGACTTATGGAGTAAATTGAAAGATTATCAAATGTGTGAGGGAAATTGTATAAGAAAGAGAAAGTTAAAGTGCAAGGGTTTAAACAACAAATAAAGCATTTTTGTGATTGGTTAGCTATAAGAAATATCTCCCAAAGCTTTGACTATATGTTGTCTTACAACTTATAAGAAACAAGAGAAAACAAAACAAAACAAAACTAAGAAAAAAGAAAGGAAGAGCCGAGAGAGAGAGGGAGAGAAAGTGAGAAAATTTCTTCAAAAATCTTCAAGTTTTAGCTTCCATCTTGGGTTTGGATCTTGGAGCAACAACTTGGGTGCTTGATTAGTGAAGGTTAATCATCTACAAAGCTTAATTGAAGGTATGCCTCTTACTTGAAAGATAAACTTTTGGGGTTTTGATCTTTAAGCCATGGAAATGATGTATTATGTTATGATTATGAACTTATATGGTGAATTTGATGTTTTATGGAAGTTTTATGGTTAACTTTTAGTGATTTATGCTGCTGGAAATTTCGGTCAGGAGAGAGAAAATTTGGGTTTCTTGTTTTAATGCTTCCTTAGTTGGTTTGATTGGGAAATTGCCTTGAAGTGGTGGTGTTTGATAAATTGCCTCACTTGATTGGTTGGTTTCTAGCAAAATTCTGATTAGGGTTAAGAAACCCTAGACTCCATGAGGTTAGTTTAGTTGAACTTATGGCTATAGAGTTAGGGTTTGGTTAGTTGGATGTTAGGGTAAGTTGATGGGTGCATATGAAGTTAGGTTAGGTGTTATGGTTAGTATTTGGTAATTTGGTATTGACTTGGGAGGGGAATTTCGGACCATTTGTAGGCCATTTAGATGGTAGTATATGTGTGTTTATTTGGTACAAAAGTGGTTGAAAAACCTGCATAAGAACCATGAAAACGAACCATATGTTTGCGACATTTGAAACCGGCAAAATGGGTAAACAGGGCAACCCAGAACCTGAACTTGAGCTCCATTTTTCTTAATGCTATATACGGATTTAGGAATTCCTCAAAACATGAAAGTCGTAGCCCCTTGAGTCTTGTTTATGCCTGTAAAATTTCAGGTCCATCGGATTAGCGTAGCCTGAGTTATCGACGAAATGCTCAAGCCTGTTTTGACCCTTTGATTCTGCGCGTTTTTCTAGTTTAGCTTCTGCCGTGATTTTTCGGTTTTGATCCCATTCAATCTGGGTGCCGACTCCTTCATAAGAAGTTTAGATCTTGATCTCAGATTCAAAACGGTATAAAGTACGTTGAAAACCGAGTTCCGTAGCTCCGGTTATGATCAAAACAATATCGCTCGTCAGAACTGCCTTGTATTTGGACAGTTCTGACGGGTACTTTGGCACTCGAATTTTGTTTTGTTCTGAATAGATTCAGGTCTTGGCCAAAACATGAAAGTTTTAACCTTATGTCTCAGCTTTCTAATGCCTTTGGAATTTCTTAATTTCGATTTCTGAGCCGTGAGTTACGGCCTTGCAAACAGGGCCTGTTTGGTAACTCGCAATGAAACAGCTGGAACTGTTTCACGCAATTTTCACCTATACCCATTGAGATCTGGGTTGCGATGTCTTCATGAACATTGTAGCCCTTCCTCTTAGCTTCGTAAAGGTACCTCATGTACCTTGATCCGATATTCCTAGCCTAATTTTTGACCAAAACGGTTTGAGATGGCCGACTTGGCCATTTCCGTTTGCCGTTCCGCGCGGACGTGTGTGGCCGTTTTGCTGTTTCCGCACTTGCGCGTGCCAATTTTGCCGTTTTGCTTGTTTTAAGTACGTTAGTTGCCATTTATGATATATTGTGACATAATCTTCGATTTCAGACAGTGGTGAGCTAGGCGGTGCCGGTGGGGCCCACTACTAGCCAACACACAAAGTGAATTCCGCCTTTATACTACTTTTGGTATTTTGAGTAAGTATTCAGGCCGCTCTTATGTGTTAGTTGTTTATGTGTTTCGTTATGTGTAAAAAGGGTACCTAGGCGAGGGTGTACTTTACCGCACTCGATCTAGACCCTAATTTACGCACCAATTTGTACATGACATATGTATGTGAGAAATTTTGGAACAAAAACCCTTGAGCTTGTGGCTCGGGGTGACTTTTGAATAATTTTGTGAATTTTGTGAGTTTGCGGTTGAACTCAATACCTAGATGGACTATTCGAGCCGGTTAGGGCTTGGTCGAAGTCAGTCCAACTTGGTTTGAGGTCACCAAGTTTGTGACCCGAGCTTATGATTAAAGCTCAAGTTTGTGATTTCGTTCGCCTGGGCAAGTTTGTGAGGTGACTGGCCAGTGAGGGTGATAAGGTGTCGGTGGGTGTACAAGTGAAGTTCTACGGACCTTATTTATGGTCGACGGAGTGTCGACAGGAGATCAAGCATGGCAAATGAATTGGCTTTGGAGCCACCCGTATCCTTATTATGTGATGTTACTTTTCTGCTTTTGCTTTACTCTTACTGTGTAAATGTTGCTACGTGAAATTTACGCTTTTGCCCCTGTTTACTTACTAAACTTTTAGCTTACCCCATTCCGTTTGTTTTCCTTAGCAGGGGCCGACGCGGGTACGTTTGGGGCTCATACACTAGTTTAGTAGATTGGCTTGTAATAGTTGAACTTTTAGGATGTTTGTTTTTATTCTGGTGGTTTGTATTAGGACCCTTCTTAGGGTCTCCCTTTTGGTTTTGGTTGTAATTATACGGATGTAATAGTAAGAGCAGGTACTTTTGGAGAATGTAATTATAACTCTTTTGGGATTGTATATAGTATGTATAGTACTCTTTTGGATTTTCTGGCTTTTATTGCTTTAAGTTTTGAGTCCTGGCGCGAGCTAGGCAGGCGGCCCGCCGATACCCTTGGGTTCGCCCTTGGGAGAAGTGGGGTCGTCACAGTAACTTAGTCAAATTCTCAAATTACTAAACCAGAAACCAATTCGTCGGCTGTTTAAACGCAGAACACTGTAATGGACATATCTCAGAGTACACAAGTCCAAATCAGGTGTTCTTAGAGGCATTTGAAAGCTAATTCAGAATAATACAACTTTCATGTTTTGTCAAAAAGCTAAATCAGAATGGATCCTAGTCGAAAAACGTGATAAACTGGACTTAACTGATCACACAGACTGCTAGGGAAATACTTAAAACAGGAAGGGTATTTTGGACTTTTCATGTCCTACGTTGCTCCAATTGAGCTGAAATTTTGTAGGCCCCTATAAAATACCATTATCTACAACTTTTATTCTTTGACCTAAGGCCAATTCAGCCTTTAACATACAGCTACAAAACCGGACAGAAAGGAAGAACAATTTTCCAGAAATCTGGAATTTTCGGTTTCTAGTGGAATTTTCTCAAATTTCTGGTTCTAATCACCACCAAACAACCTTATATAACCTTAATTGCAACATATATTAACCATACACCAAGTTGGGCAGCAATTCAGCAAACCCTAGTTCATAATACCACAAGGAAAACAACACCCAAGACATGCTAACAACCGTTATTCACCACAAATTTGAGTTGCTAAGCTAATTTGAACAAGATTAGGAGTAAAAATTGGGGAAATCATCATCCTTACCTTGCTTAGTGTCTTCCAAGAGGAACCCTAGCTTTCCCCTTCAAAAATTCACCAGCACTTCACTAAACCAACATTCAAAGGCAACTTTAATCGGTTTACTTTCGTTGTTTTCTCACTTTGTAGCTCAAAATCAAGAAGAAGGATGGTGTTTTTTTCTTGCTCTCTCTTTCCCTCTCTCTCAAGCTCGACCAGACCAGAAAGAAATGAAGGAAAGATAGCTGGAATGAAGGATAAAAAGGCAAGAAAAAAAAATTAATCAAGGAGCCATGAGGTGGTGACACTTGGCACCACCAAAGCCATGTAAATTTTTCTCTCTCTCCCTAGCATTTTTGGCCACAAATTTCAGTCAAAACTAGCTGGAAATAAGGAGATATTTTGCTCAAATATCAATGAGCTTATGTGGTAAGAAAGTGGTGGTCCAGTGGTGCGTTCAAACGGTAGTGCGCGGGACCCGCCGGTTCGCGCCGTTTTTCTTAAAACTCACGTACTAGGGTTTTTACTTCCCATTCACTAACCTTATATCATTGCTACCAATCACATATTATTTCTCACTTAAAAGTCACTTTTAATCCTCAAATTTAATCCTTACTCTGTACCGAAAATTCATCCGGCGAAAAATCGCGAAAACCCTAATTTTGCTCCAAACTTGAAACCGAAGCGTAAAACCCTATTTTCTAGGTTTACTTACACTTATTGTGAAATAATTGGGTAGTGGGCTTTGATAAATAATAATTTTCAAATAAAAGGGTATTTTTGAGAAAAATACAAGAAATTTGCGAGTCCTCACAAATTCGGCCTCTAACCATGAGATACAAAGCCGGACAGAATTGGGGATATAAAACCCTAACTTTCTCAAATTCCTTCCAAACCCAAAATTGGTTGCAATTACCAATCATTTACACCTACTAGAGTTATTAAACATCATTTCCAACCATCATGGACAGCCACAACATCATGATCAAATTAAACCAGAAAAATCATCAATAAATCAAAAACTTCACCAATTCATCTCAAACCAAGAAATAAACCACAAATTTCAGCACTTTAGCTCCCACTAGGCATAACTTAAGCTTCATTAAGTGTAGGAGGAAGTTCAATCACCACTCACCTTAACAATAGAAGAGAGAGAACAACTAGGCACCTTAACCTTCCAAATAACTCCACCAAGAGCTTCAATCTTCCTTAGCTAGCAAGTTTTATGGAGTGATTTGCAATTTAATCGATTGGAACTCAAGATTTGAGCAAGAATTGAAGTTGAAGTTGAAGAAACTCTCTCTTGTTCTTTTCTCACCAAAAATTTCGGCCAAGACAATAAAAATGGAAGAAATTGGGTCAAAATTTGGTTTAGTAAAGGTTAAGACAAGTCCAAGTCAAAGTCAAGGTCCAATAGTTAGGTGACAAATGGTCCTCTAGGATTTTAATCTTATCCTTTTGTCTCTCCAAGATTAAACCATCTAAGTAACCTCTAATTATCTCTTAGCACCTTGAAAAATAATATCACTTAATACAAAATTCCAACAAGTTGTCAAAAATATAATGCATTTACCGCACTAGCGGGTCCCACGTCCAAAATACGCTTTTAATTTCTCAAAAACTAACCGATACTAGAAAAATCATTTTAAAACTATTTTTACTCATAAACTTTATTTGGGAAATTTTTCTAATCAAGAAAATGTAGAAAAGGCGGGCGTTAAAAAAAATAAACCCTAGAAAATTAGAAAATTTCCGGGTTCTCAAACTCATTTTTTTCGAGGCGTCACAAACTACTGTATCCTTTTACCTGGAAATGTTGGATATCTAATGATTTATTATTTAAAGTGTTATTGCCCACTTTTATGAACTCTTATGCTCGTTACTTTGATATTTCAAGTTTTGCATAGTGATCAACTTGCTACTTGATTCTTGCATGATGTTCGGAACTTCACTGAACTTTGGCTCACCCTATTAGTTTTGTTTTTCCTTACAGGGGAATCGAGCCTGGGCGTGAGGCTGGTACAAGCTAGCATAGTCCAGTTTTTGAATTTTTTGATTGTACTCACGCTAAGGCTCGATTAGGGCTGAAAATGTTTTGGAACTTGAATCTTTTGTTATAATTGGAAATGTATGAACGTTTGAGTTGGAACTGGGTATAAATGAACATTCAAAGTTTGGAAACTATTGTTTTATTTACTTTTGAAGTTATAACTTGTTTTTTTGAAGCTAGTGAGTGAGTTCTAGCAAGAGTTAGGCAGGCGATCCCCTAACCTCTAGGGTACGCTCTAGGGGGAGGTGGGGTCATCACAGGTGGTATCAGAGCCTAGGTTGGAATTGGTCTGGATAAAATGAGTGACTTGTACATGATATGGCTTGTGTGTGGCTGTTTAAGTGTGAAATCCTAGAGAGTAGGCGACTAACTTAGTGGTACTTGTTTACATTGCTTATTCTTTTGATGCTACTTGTACTGTAAGCAATGGAAGGAAATGGTGAGAATAGGAATGCCAAACGACCTTGGCGAGTGCTTAGCTATCAGGAACATCCAGGAGGACCAGTACTTTAGTGGGCCCCGAGACGTAGGGTCAGGCACTGTGATTGCTGGCTGTAGACACCAAATTTTTGGTTTCAAATTTTATTTTTTTTAATTAGTTTAATTTTAGATTTATTTGTTTCAATTTTAGGTTTATTTTGATTGTTTCCTGTTTCGTGCCTCTTATTGTATTTTAATTAGTTTACGAGCATTTATTTTATTTACTAATTTGTTTAAAAAAAAAAAGGGTCACGCGCGCGTGCCATGCACGCGCTATTGCTATGTTTGCAAATACACCAGCAGAAGCAAAAGCAGATGCGTTTCTCTGAGCTTCGTATCATTTGGCTCCGTTTGATCATTTTTGTGTCAAGCCACTTGGCTTTTTAACCCTACATTAAGAGGATCGTGGTACCAAAGTTCATCCGATGGTTTACACTTCACCCTGGAAAAATGAATTCAGCAGCACCATTGATGCTAGGTTCTAGGGATATTCGGTGCATATAAAAGCTAAGAGAATAGATAGAATGGGGGGGCTAATGAAATAAGAGTGAGGCGGCTGTGGGGGTAGAGAGAAAAAAAAACAGAAAGGCTACGGAGAGTTTCTGAGAGAGAAACCAGAGAGAGCTAGGTTTGATAGACGGGGAGAAAGAGGAATACAAAAGAGAGAGCAAAGAAGGAGAGAGCATCGAGTGGCGGTTGGGGTTTTGGGAGAACAAAAAACGCAGCTTTGAGAGAGGGGGTCGACGGCTAGGTAAGAAAGAAAGCAGAGAGCTCTAGAGGTTTGACAGACGGCGGGAGAGAGAGAAGAAAAGGAGTTGGCGGCGGAAAGAAAGAAACTGAGGGAGAAAGAACGAGAAAGGGAGGTCTGAGAGCTTGAGAGAAAAAACAGAGAACTAAGGGAGGTTGGCGGCTGAGTCAAAAAGGCTACGAAAAGAAAAGAAAAACCGTGAAAACAGAGAGAAATTTGGGGAGTCTTCGGGCAGAGAAAGGACCTGGGAGTGAGAGATAGAGCAAGGGAAACTTCGGCAAAGGGAAGGACAAATCTGGAAAACAGAGCAACTGGAATCCACCGCAATGCACCGCCGGAATCCACTGCAACTCACCGCCTTTTCCGCCACTACCCTTTCCCGGTATGCCACTACTCAGGAGCCTGTCTCCATAACGTGTTCTGCGCGGTCACCACAACCACCCCTCTTCCAACTACCCCGTCGGCCTTCTCCTCTGTCTCAACCGCTGCAGCAATTGCTAAGAAGTAGCCTCCAATTGATGAGCTGCTGATTCTCATTCCAAGTCAACCATTGCAGCGCCAAGAATCGTAGCCGCCGCCGCCACCTCGCCAGATTCTACCATTGTCGCCTAAAAATCCGCCACCGTGAGATGGCCATTGGGAGGTAACTCTTCCGTTAGTATTTCAGCTTCCTTCAAAGGGTGTCTTCTGTGAAATTGCTACTTCAATCTTTATGCTAATTATTCATCAATTTTGGTGCATACATGTTTTCTGTGATTGTTTGGACCGAAGCTCTTTGTTTTCTGTGAATGCTGAAGTTTTCATTTGCAAGATTTTGGTTGGACCTTAGATTCTTATCTCGTGAATTTGTTTGAAGTTCCGGCAGAGCTTTAAGCTATTTTGGTCGTATTTTGATGAGTTGCAAATCTGCAGAGGAACAAAAACATTTGCATCCTCTTTGCTGTTTTCTTTTCTGCAATCACTCACCAAGCTTCGGCCATCCAATTTGCTGATTGATCTCATGTTGGAAAGAGGAGTTGGATAAGAGGTGTTGGGTTTGCATGTTTGGGGTCTGAAATACTCGAATCATGTTCAAATACTCGCTGGAAAGAATGAACAACGAAGTTGCTGAACCATTTTTACATGCTTTTCCAGAATTTTATATGATTTCTTTCTAAGTTTTCTGCTTGTTCGGATGGTGGTGTTTATGTAGCTTGTTGCTTAGTCTAAAGTTGTAATGTTGGGTTAAAAATATGCCTAATCAAAGCTGTGATTAAGAAATGTGAAATGTCGAAAAGGAAAGTGCAGTAAATTATTGCAGAAGCCTTGTATTAATTTGCATGTAAACTTCAGAGAAAGTAGCTGTCTTTTGTGGCTTGGTTGGATGATTGATGTGACGGCCCCACCTCACCCTAAGGCGAACCAAAGGGTTCAGTGGACCGCCTGCCCAGCTCTCGCCGGGACTCAGTTGCTCACTACAGTCCTCAAACAAATTATAATATAAATTTCAAATATACATCAAATTCTCCAAGAATTACATGTCACAAGCGAAGCGGAAACGATTTCCAACTATACAACAAATGATTCCAAATCCAAACTATACAAGATATCAGCCATCCAGTCACGTGAATAAGTACTACAAGTCCTTCCTTCGCCTTGAGCCCTGTGGAGGGGGAAAAATATTTTTTTGGGGTGAGCTAGAAGCTCAGCGAGTAACCAGAAAAATCAGTAATCAAATAGGTTTCACAATAGTTCATTTCAATGATGTCATATATCAATGATGTCATAAATCAAATGATAAGTCCAGAAACAACTACAACATTTGCAAAACAGTAAATATGGAGTATCAATAATTCAAGAAACATTTACAATGGAAAGCGATAGTAACATTCATGAAAAGATACGCTCGTTCTCCTGACATTTCCTCCTTCCTTCAAACTTTTGAAAAATGCATTTTCTTTTCTTTTATAAATAAACCCCTCGCTCATTTGATCATTCATGTCTTTCACCAAACTCCACCAACCTACAAAGGTAATACTCGAGTATACCAAACGTTCACCCAAGTCTCTAATCGCCCGACCGAGACCGTTTCTGGCTCGAGACGACCGGTAACAAGGGGCAATGGCCAGTTCAGCCCAAAACGCTTACATCATGCGCAACTAGTATTTCAATAATTAAATCCTTGAAAATTGCACAATTATTTAGGTCGAGTGCGACAAAGTACACACTCGCCTAGAAAACTCGTTTTAACAATCATCGAAAGCACTTAACACATTATCAATCAATAATAACAAGCCAATAAGTCAAGAATTACAGCAAACAAGGAACACTCATATGCAAGCACGCATGATATGCAAGAAAACAGTTCAAAAGTAACATTGGAAAAAGTTTAAAAGTAAATAATGCAGGAAACGGTTCATAAATAACTTCAAAAATAGTTTGAGGTCACTCACCTCCATGGCTCAGAAATCATCCATCATATAACATTGCCTTGCTCAAATCCAAGTCTTAGATCACAAACTCAAAGCAATCAAACCCTTTAAAACTTCGGACAGCACTTCCCCTAAATTTGCTTACTTTCCCAGCCATCATGGCTTCATTATTTCTTCAGCCAGTCCCAAAGGTACACACACAACAACAAGTTCATCCAATAGCCATTCAGCAAGCTCCAAGTAGTACTAGTACAAGTCAAGTTAGGGAAAAGTTCGGAAATGAAAGTTAAGCTCAAAACCAGAAAAAATAGGTTTTGACGTCATTTTGCGGTAATGGTACCAAAGGCACTACGATTGTCGGATGAAGGTGCAAGACCCACCGTTTCCAAGCTAAGAGATAGGGCTAAAATATTTCAGAAGGTCACTCAACCCAGTTTCGAGTGTAACAAGGTGAAAAATGCAAGAAACTACACCAGAACCGGAAAAATAGATTCACAGAACGCATTCCAGCGGAAACATCATAAATCAGGCTATCCAAGTCCAAATCCAGAAATTCCAAAACCAACTGAAAGCTAAGAAACAGGACTAAATTTCATCAGAAGGCCTCAACAATCAATTCAGAAGCAATTCCAGCCAAAACAACCAATTACAGGCGCACTTCTCAATTTCGGGTAAAACCAGAACAGCAATAGTAATTCCGACTTTTCTCATTCCACACTACTCCAATTTAACTGAAATTTTGTAGGCACCTTTAAAATGTCATTCCCTACAACTTTCATGTTTTAAGCCAAGGCCAATTCTGTGAGGCCCCAGTCCGTTCGTAAGTCGATATTAGGGTTATTTGATATTCGGTATAGAAAAAAATCAGGGTTTTATGACTAGGAAGGAAACCCTAATTCGGTTGAGCTTGAAAATCCTAGTTTGCATATTATGATTATAAGGTTCAAGCTATAATTTATATTCGGTATTCCAGTGTGTGCCTTGACATAGGTAAATATAGGATTTGTTTTAATTACAAAGGTTTAGTAAGTTTGAATGATTAGCAAACCTCTAGTGTTACTATATTAGCAAGCTTAAGTGGAGTTTTATTTATCGCCCGCCTTTTTCCACATTTTCTTTATTAGAAAAGTTCCCCAGATAATTTTTATGAGTAAATAGAGTTTTTAGATGATTTTTCTAGTATTGGAGAGTTTTTGAAAAGTTAAGGATAAACAACGGACGTGGGACCCACTAGTGCGAAAAGTTCGGAAAAATTCGGCCAATAAGGTTAAGTTTCGGATACTATGTGAAATTTATCGGGTGTTAAGAGATAAGTAGAGAGTGAGATTTGATTGATGGGAGAGGGAAAAGAAGGGATAGGAATGCATTAATGGTGGTGACAAGTGTCACCATTTCATTGGAGAAGACTTATGAATCACTATTCACTTTTTTTGACTTTTGACCAAAATTGGTTAAATATCTAAAATTTCACAAAAAAATCACCATTTTCTTTCACCTTGTGGCCGGCTCTATCTCTTGCCAAGAAGGAAGAAAACTTCTTCAACCTTCAAGCTTTCCTCTAGCTCAAATCATCCAAATCAATCACATAAACTAGTTTCCATTCCATACAACTTTTCCATTTGGTGTTGGTGGTGAGTTTGGTGAAGTTTTTGGAAGAGCTAAGGTGGTCTACAACTCCTCTTCTCTTGTTTCTTAGGTAAGTGATGATTGACTATTCCCTTACACCTAATGATGCTTAAATTGTGCCTAATGGTAGTGATAGTGAAGCCTTTTGTGAATTATTTCTTGATTTGAAGTGATTTAGTGAAGTTTAATTTTTTTGAGGAATTTTCTGGTTTATTGTGATCATGGTGTTGTGGTTGTTTATGATGGTTGATAATGAGGGGTTATGACTCTAGCGGATGTGAATTGTTGATAATTGCAACCAATTTTGGATTTGGATTGAAATGTGAAATGTTAGGGTTTCAAAACCCCTAATTCTGTCCGGTTTTGGATCATAGGGTTAGAGGCCGAATTGGACTTTGCTTAAAACATGAAAGTTGTAGGTATTGATGTGTTTGAGGTGACTGTAAAATTGTAGGTCATTTGGATTAGTGTAGAGTGAGATATGTCGATTTTACTGTTGCTATTCTGGGTTGATCAGAATACGAAAACTGCACTTGTAATTGGCCATTTTGACTGGAATTGCTTTGGTTTTAGATGTTGGTGTCTTCTGATGAAATATAGAGGAATGTCTTAGCTACCATATTCCTTTGGAATCAATGCATTTGGACTTGTATAGACTGAGTTGGACTCATTACAGTATTATGTGATTTGCAAACCTGTTTTGGTAATTCTGGTTTCGTATTTTGCATATTTGACCTAGTTGTGCTAGGATTTAGACTGAGTGGCCTTCTACATTGTTGTAGCTCTGTTTCTTAGCTTTGAAACGGTGGGTCTTACACCCCCATCCGATAACCGTAGTGAATTTGGTACCATTACCGCATATTGAGGTCAAATACGGTTTGTGATCCTGTTTTGCGATTCTGGTATAGTGTCTTGCATTTTTGACCTTGTTACATTCAAAATTGGACAAAGTTTCCTTCTTCAACATTGTAGCCCCTTAAGTCCTGGATATTCCTGTAAATTTTCAGGTTAAACGGATTAGTATATCCTGAGCTATAAACGAAATACTCAGACCTGTTTTGACCGTCAAATTCTGTTACGTTTTTGGAAAGTTTACGACTGGAACTTTGGCTTCACATTTGACTGGGTTACAAGCTGTTTGGGCTTGCGACCAAAACACCAAACTTATAGCCCTATATCAGAGCTTTCTAACGCCCTTGGAATTTCATGAATCGGATTTATAAAACCTGAGATATAGCCGAGCAAACAAGGCCTGCCCGTGAAAATGACCATTTTCTGGTCAGATCTGTTTTGGTCCTGATGACCAATTTCCGTTCCGAATTTGGATTGCCGACCTTCATGAAAGTTGTTCCATTTGGAATGAACCATCTAACTGCCAATTTTCAGCTCTTTTGACCATGTGTAGCATAGAAAACAGTTTGCACTCAAAACTGACCATTTGTGCATTGGCCAGATTTCGTAAGTGATTGTGTTTGGTTCATTTGGGACTGAAACCTCCAGTTTCAGTTCTGGATGTCTTCATAACAGTTGTTGTTCATCCTTTAAGCTTCGATCTGGCATCTCATACGCCTTAATCCGATATTCGTAGCTCAACTTATGAGTAAACTAGAAATGAGTGTCAAATCTGCCGTTTCCGCTAACGGCCGTTTCCGTTTCCGTTCGTTATATTTACGTGCGCGCGTGTCGTTTTGCCGTTTTGCTTGTTTTAGGCACGATAGTAGCCGTTTGCGATATTATGTGACACAATCTTCTATTTCAGACGGTGGTGAGTTGGGCAGAACTGGTGGGGCCCACTACTAGCTGTTCATTTCGATCCGACTTCGTACTTTTGCTATTTCAGTTTCTGTGTAAGTATTCAGGCCAGTTTGGTGTGTTTTCTTTGCTATGTGTTTGAGATATGTGAAAAGGGTACTTAGGCGAGGATGTACTTTATCGCACTCGACCTAAACCCTAATTTGAATGTATAATTGTACTTGGCATATGTATATGAACCTTTTGGAACCAAAACCCTTGAGCTTGTGGCTCGGGGCGACTTTCGAGTAAAGTTTGTGAAGTTTGCAATGTTTGTGAGTTCGTGGGCCCGATCTAAGACCTGTTTGGACTATTCGAGCCGGTTAGGGCTTGGTCGAAGTCAGTCCAACTTAGTCTGAGGTCACCAAGTTTGTAGGTTCATGTTATGAACCAATTTTGTGAATCCGGTTCACCGAGAAGGTGACCAAGTTTGTGACCCGAGCTTGTGACTCAAGCTCAAGTTTGTGATTTCGTTCGCCCGGGCAAGTTTGTGAGGTGACTGGCCAGTGAGGGTGATAAGGTGTCGGTGGGTGCACAAGTGGAGTTCTACGGACCATTGAGTGTGGTCGACGGAGTGTCGGCAGGAGATCACGCATGGCATATGAATTGGCTTTGGAGCCACCTGTATCCTTATTATGTGATGTTACTTTTCTGCTTTTGTTTTACTCTTACTGTGTAACAGTTATGTGAAATTTATGCTTTCGCCCCTGTTTACTTACTAAGCATATAGCTTACCCCTTTCCTTTTGTTTTCCTTAGCAGGGGCCGACGCGGGGACTTTTGGCTCGTACACTAGTATAGTTAGATTGGCTTGTAATAGTTGATCAGTTAGAATGTTTGTTTTTGTTTTGGTGGTTTGTATAAGAACCCTTCTTGGGGTCTATCTTCTGTTGGTTGTGGTTATAGTGTATTAGAGTGGTTTGACTCGAGACTTTTGAAGATGTAAATATAACTTTTGGTATTGTATATATTGTATATAGTGTTCTTTCGATTTATCTAGTTTTATTGCTTTAAGTTTTGAGTCCTGGCGCGAGCTAGGCAGGCGGCCCGCCGATACCCTTGGGTTCGCCCTTGGGAGAAGTGGGGTCGTCACAAATTCGGCCTCTATCTATGAGCTATAAATTCGGACAGAATGAAGAACATTGAAACCTAGTTTTCCACTTTTCCTTCCAAAACAGAAATTGATTGCAATTAATCACTTTTTCCACCTCCTAGAGTCATTAAACATTATTTCCAATCATCATACATGACCCCATAATCATATCCATATGAAAACAGAAAAATCCCCAAAAATAATAAAACTTCATCATTTTCAACCAAAATCAGGAAATCAACCATAAAATCACTTATTCAACCACCACCAATCACTAATTGAACATTATCAAGATCAAAGGAAAGGTTCCTTAATCACTTACCTTACAAACCCAAGAAAAGACCCAACTTAGCACCTTTGCTTCTCAAACCACTTCACTACACACCTTAATACTACCAAGAGAAAGGTTTTTTATGGAGCAAATCCAAGTTTAATCATGGTTCATTAATCTCATGAAAGTACTTGGAGCGTTTGTGAAGCCAAAAGGCATCACAAGCCACTCATAAAGACCATACTTTGTTTTGAAAGCAGTTTTCCATTCGTCACCTTCCTTTATCCTTATTTGATAATACCCAGATCTTAAATCAATTTTAGTGAAAATAATTGCCCCATGCAATTCTTCTAACATATCGTCTAACCTAGGAATGGGATGACGATACTTAACAGTGATTTTATTAATTGCACGACAATCGGTACACATTCTCCAAGTCCCTTCTTTCTTAGGTACTAAAATGACTGGAACCGCACAAGGACTAAGAGATTCACGAACCTGGTCCTTTTCAAGGAGGGAATCGACTTGCCTTTGGATTTCCTTTGTTTCCTCCGGATTTGCTCTATAGGCTGGTCGATTTGGTAGAACTGCTCCAGGAACAAAGTCGATTTGATGTTCAATACCTCGAATTGGAGGTAATCCTTTCGGTAGTTCCTCCGGAAACACATCCTTGAATTCCTGCAAAAGAGATTAGATTGCACTAGGAAGAGAATCGGTTATGCCTAGTGTGTAGAAAGAAGAATAATCAGCTTCCCTGTACAGAAGTACTATGAGAAGACTTTGTGCATTCAAAGCCATATCTACCTCACGCACACTTGCATAGAAATTCCTTTTTTTCACTTTCAAGCTCTCGGCTTCACTGAGTTTTTTTCCACTCGAATTTCCTTTTTCACTCAACTCGGCCTCTACTTTCTTTTTCCCCTCATTCTCTCTCTCATTCGGCTTTTTCTTTGTTTCTTTCGATTGCCTTTTCTCTCTCTCTTTTCTTAAATGCAATTGTTCTTCATACACTTGTGTAGGTGTCAATGGTGAAAGAGTGATTTTGAGGTTGTCCATAATGAACTTATACTTATTGGTAAGTCCAATATGATCAGCCTGTCTATCATACTCCCAAGGACGCCCTAACAAGACATGACTAGCTTGCATAGGAATTATATCACATAAAACGTGATCCTTGTATCGACCAATAGAAAAAGCAATTAAAGCTTGTTTGGTCACCTTGACTTCCCCCCCATCATTTAACCAAGATAGTCTATAGGGTTTAGGATGGTAAGTCCATGGAAGGTGTTTTTGCTCAACAAAGTCAGCAGCTACGCAATTAGTACAAGAGCCACTATCAATGATCATGAGACATACCTCATCTCCAATTTTGCATCTCGTATGAAAAATGTTGGTCCGTTGGAGATCATCTTCTTGAGCTTGTGCATTTAGCACTCTCATAGTCACCATAGTTCGAGCCACGGGGTCCTCTTCTATTTCAACCAGGTCATCATCCTTCCCCTCTTCTTCAAGCGGTGGCATGTCCGCATATTCCTCCTCCCCTTCGCTTTGCCACATTCCCTCTTCATTCATATACATGATGCTTCGGTTAGGGCATTGAGCCATGAGGTGGCCAATTCCCTTGCATTTGAAACATGCCTTTGGCTGGTTGGTAGATGTATTTGCTCCTGGAAGAGTTGGCGGCGGGGTTGGTTTAGAAGAAGTTGCACTCGGATGGGACGGTTGTTCCATCCGTTTGTTTTCCCTCTCTCTATTACCTTGCCTTGGCCAAACATTGGTTGTTGGCAATTGATTTCTTTTCCAAAGAGTGGAAGAGGATGTAGTGGTTCGGCCACTAGAGTTCTTTAGAGGTAAGGCTTGTTTTTCCACCTTTTCTGCATAAGACACCATTTGTTGAAGTTCAAAGTGGTCTTGAAGCTCAACCTTCTTCCTAATTTCAGGATTTAATCCATTAAGGAACCTCGCCATGGTTGCTTCCGGATCCTCTTGGACATTGGCCCTTATCATCGCTACCTCCATTTGTTTGTGGTACTCATCAACCGAATTAGAACCTTGAGTGAGTCGTTGGAGCCGATTGTACAAGTCCGTGGTATAATGGAAGGGTACAAATCGTTTCCTCATCACTTGGTTCATTTCAGCCCAAGTGTCAATTGATGGTTCCCTATTTCTCCTCCTTATGGCACATACTTGCTCCCACCAAATGGATGCATAATCTTCAAATTCAATAGCCGCAAGTTTCACCTTTTTCTCTTCAGAGTAGTTGTGGACCTCAAACACTTGCTCAACTCGCCTAACCCAATCCAAGTAAGTTTCAGGATCATTTTTCCCATGAAAGGTAGGCATCTTGGTCTTGATGGACCCAAGATTGTCATCGATTCTCCTAAGTCGGTCTCGACCTTCCCTTGCTCCTCTTTGGCTTTTCCTTGATCGAATCGAGGTGTTAGAATGATATCCCTCATCATCCGCATCATGATCAGCACTCTGAACACTCGAAGCTCTATTGTATGTATCTCCAGTACCTCGCATCTCAATGGCAGCCAGCCTGTCGGATATTTGTGTCATCACAACTTCCTGTCTCTCCGCTTGTTTTTGAAGAGCTTGGAGCACCAGTTTGAGCGACATGTCAGTCTCAGACGGCTCAGGCATGTTCCCCTCTTGAGATATGTTGTCAAACCTGCAAAACAAATGTATCCTAGTCTACCTTGCAAAGCACTCGTGTATCACTCAAGAAAACACACTCACTCTCAATTTTCCTTTTCGAAGTTCTTAAAACAACTCAACTCTCAAAATTTCCAGAATTAATTACCCTATAAGTAATAAGACACAAAGCAGAATTTTTTTTTTTTTTACGAATCCTAGAAAACAAAAACTCTACCTGAAGCTAGAACTGGTTTTTTTTTTTTTTTTTTGAGCTGTTGCTTTGCTGAGTTTCTGGTCAGTATTTGGATGGTAAATGGTGTTTGTGGCGGTTTAGGTTTGGTTTTGGAAACTGATTTGGGGTGTTTGGGGCTGGTTAGGTCGTTTGGGGTCTTTGGAATTCAATCAAGATTGGAACTCAAGAGTTGGAAACCAATCAAGATTAGGAAACTCAAATTTTGGGAAATCAACCAAGATTTGGAGACTAATCAAGATTTGGAGACCAATCAAGAATTGGAAACTCAAGATTTGGGAAACTTGATTTCCTTTGTGTGAGAGCCAATTCCTTCTCTTCTTCCTTTTTTTTTTTCTCTTTCGTTTTTTTTTTCTTCTTTTTTTTTCGGCTCTTCAAGGAAGCACAAATTCAGATCACACTAACAAGTTTAAGAAAAATGGATGAAAGGTTATGCAAATTTCAAGAAGACCCTAGTTCTTGATTTATTGTTCAAGAATCTTCAAAACAAGACTTAGTGGTCCAAGAACTTCAAGAATTTGTTCAAGAAGCTCAAGAACTTCCCCAAATTACGTTGTGGTGTTTAGGGTTTGCAAGAACAACAACCAATACTCAAGAAATAGGCAAAACAGAATTTCAGCAATACTCAAAAGAAAGATTCCAGCAATACTCTAGCAACTTGGACACTAAAAACAATATAAGGTACGTGACTCTTTTTTTTTTTTTGTCTTTAAACCCTAACAACCCAAACAAAAGTATAACAGACTCAAGAACAAAAGTTGGACAGAAAACACAAAAAGACAATACCCAAACAGTTTTTTTTTCGGATGAACAGTAACGTGAACAGTACGCTACAGTAACGATGAACAGTATTTCGGAACAGTAACGATGAACAGTAATCGCTACAGTTTTTTTTTTTTTTTGACAAAAGACACAAACTAATAAGATATGAACAACTTCAATTGAAAGAGAATTAACCTGATGCTCTGATTACCAACTGATGAGCAACCCTAGGGGAAGACCCTCCTAGAACCTCCCAACCTTGTAATTATCAGAGTTGGATCGTTTCTCCCAACGGAAATTGAACTCAATTGTTCTCATGAACTCAAGACCTCTGACACACAAAGGCAATCAGCAACCTTAAGCAAATAATGATGGATGAAGAGACACCACGATTAGGGAACAAACTAATCGATAAAGTCAGATTTGAATCCTAAGTAATGAACTCAAGAATTCAAGAGTAAGTTCGATTAAGAACTTGAAGGAAAATTCCTCACGATTTCTGGTTGTAAAATACTCTGTGCGGACCGATACAAGAGGTGCCTTTTTATAGGCTAAAACTAGGGCAAACTCCGGCCCACATAAACCTGAAAGAAATTCGGTCCGCATAAAGAGCTTAAAGAGCCAGCTCTTTAAGGCTTTCCGATAAGGCCCAATAAGTAATAAAATACTTAACGCCTAACAACTACTAAATTAGACAGTCTTAAAACAACTACCAACTAAACTAATAAGTATGAGATCATTCCTTCACTTCAAACGTACAAGTGAACAAAGTAACGTCATGGTCCATCAAATCTTCAAACCTAGCTTGCTCCTTGCTTGTATGGTGAATAATCAAGGCTTGTAAAGCTTCCTTCACCTTCTTGGATCTTGATCTTGTCATCGGACCGTCAATGTTGTCCTTGACCCAAGGTTGAAGTGGTTGCGCACCCGTATCCGTATCACTTGATACCTCTAAATATCTCATAACACTCGGTATATTAAACCCAGTATCCGAAACTTAACCTAATCGGCCGAATTTTACCGAACTTTCCGCACTAGTGGGTCCCACATCCGATATACGTTCTTAATTTCTCAAAAATTAACTGATACTAGAAAAATCATCTAAAAACTATATTTACTCAATAAAAATTATCTGGGGGAATTTTCTAATAAAGAAAATGTAGAAAAAAAATGGGCGATTAAATAGAATAAACCCTAGAAAATAAAAAAAAAATTCTTGGGTTCTCGCACTCATTCTTTCGGGGCGTCACAATGGTAGTGATAGTGAAGCCTTTTGTGATTTATTTCTTGATTGGAAGTGATTTAGTGAAGTTTTTATTTTTTTGAGGAATTTTCTGGTTTAATGTGATCATGGTGTTGTGGTTGTTTATGATGGTTGATAATGAGGGGTTATGACTCTAGTGGATGTGAATTGTTGATAATTGCAACCAATTTTGGATTTGGATTGAAATGTGAAATGTTAGGGTTTCAAAACCCCTAATTCTGTCCGGTTTTGGATCATAGGGTTAGAGGCCGAATTGGACTTTTCTCAAAACATGAAAGTTGTAGGTATTGATCAGTTTGAAGTGTCTGCAAAATTCAGGGCATTTGGATTAGTGTAGAGTGAGATATGTCGATTTTACTGTTGCTATTCTGGGTTGATCAGAATGCGAAAACTACACTAGTAATTGGCCATTTTGACTGGAATTGGTTTGGATTTTGTTGTTGGTGTCTTCTGATGAAATGTAGCTGGATGTCTTAGCTATCATATGCCTTTGGAATTAATGCATTTGGACTTGTGTAGACTGAAATAGACTAATTACAGCATAGTGCGATTTGGGAACCTGCAATTGCGGTTCTGGTTTGGTAATCTGCATTTTTGACCTAGTTGTGCTAGGATTTGGACTGAGTGGCCTTCTACATTGTTGTATCCCTGTCTTTTAGCTTCGAGATGGTGGGTCTTACACCCTCATCCGATAAGCGTAGCGCATTTTATGCCATTACCGCAAAAGTATGACGAAAACTGTTTTTTTGTTAAGGCCTAAGCTAATGCCATTTCTTAATTTCTGGTTACTTATGATGCTTATTTATGCATATGAAATCCTATTAGGGTTATAATTGGTATGGCTATATGACTCGTTATCGAGTCTCATTGCATTTGTTTGCATGTTCTAGGAAGTGACGTTGGTGCACGACGTTCGTTTAACGGCGGTGCTTGAAGTATCACTTACGTGGTTGGTGAGTATACTACTTACTTAAATGTTATAATGTGGCTTTGCTATATGTGGTTGTGTCTACTGTTTCACTGTCTTACTGAACCTGATATATGAGTTATTGCATTCCATTTCATGGAAACTGATTTGGTGTTGTTTGGACGAATGTCCAACGACCTTACTGTATCACTGAGCTCAACTCCGTTAGGTAGTCAATTGGATCGAGCCGGCGAGGGCTTGGTCGTGATAATTGACATGCCACGGGGACTGTACTGGGGAATCTTGTAGTAATGAGACTCTTAATTCCGGTAAACTCGAGTATTACCGAAATGACTGAATGGAGTGCGGGCCCGGTTGGGGTATGATAGTTAGACGGTTGGGTGTAAGTGATGTCTACGGATGGTTACTTTTAACATTGACGGAGAGTCAATGAGGTTGGATCAAGAAATAAGCGTGGAAATGGGCTCTTGAGAGCCGTCCGTATCCTTTCACTGATTTGATTTACTTCTTATTTGCATACTTGAACTGAACGGTTATGCTTATGTGATCTTAGCTGCTATGGGGGTTGTATTCTCACTGGGCATTTAGCTCACCCCGTTTCTTTTGTTTTCCTTACAGGAATATGACTCTTTTGGAATGAATTTTGTTAAATGGTTGCCGAATGAACTAGACGAATGCCTCTTTTGTATTGTATATAAAATGGGACCCTAAATGTATCATTAGGGCCATTTTCACTTTTGTTTTGGCAACCCACATATGTAGTGACTTTTGTATCAATTTTAAAGGCCATTGTGGCTTGTAAATGGTTAATGTTATGTTGTATATGTGCTTCGATGTTTGGTTGGGTTTCGGTCGGGTCGGTTACTATTCATGGCCGACTCTGGATTTCATTTCTTTTATTTTGGGTTATTTTGCCCTTTTGCCTTGTTTGCGCGCATTATAAGTTTCAGAACGTGATAGATCGCTTTATACTGCACCGTTAGTCCTGGCGAGAGCTGGGCAGGCAGTCTGCTAACCTCTTTGGTTCGCCTTAGGGGAAGGTGGGGCTGTCACAGATTCAGGTCTTAGCCAAAACATCAAAGTTTTAGCCTTATGTCTCAGCTTTCTAATGCCTTTGGAATTTCCTGATTTGGATTTGTGAACTGGGAGTTATGGTCCAGCGAACAACCCTGCTCGTTACCCTAAGACGTAAATTTCTGGTACTATTTTCCACAATTTCGACCTGCTTCCATTCAGATCTAGATTAAAGTGTCTTCATGAGATTTGTAGCTCTTTCTCATAGCTTCGAAACGGTATCTTTCTCACTTTGATTCGACATTTCTAGCCTAATCTTTGATCAAAACGGTTTGAGATGGCAGATTTGGCCGTTTCCTTTTGCCGTTCCGCGCACTTGCATGTGCCAATTTTGCCGTTTCCGTACTTGAGTGTGTCGGATTTTGCCGTTTTGCTTGTTTTAAGTATGTTAGTAGCCGTTTGTGATATATTGTGACACAATCTTCTATTTCAGACGGTGGTGAGCTAGGTGGAGCCGGTGGGGCCTACTAGCTACTTTTCGCGACGTGAATTTTGTCCTTTTGTTATCCTTGTTCGTTGTGTAAGTATTCAGGCCGCTCTTGTGTGTTCGTTGCTTATGTGTTTCGATTTGTATGAAGAGGGTACCTAGGCGAGGGTGTACTTTATCGCACTCGACCTAGACCCTAATTTGCGCACATATCTGTATATGGCTTGTGTATATGAGCAATTTTGGAACTAAAACCCTTGAGCTTGTGGCTCAGGGTAACTTTTGAATAATTTTGTGAAATTTGTGAGTTTGGGGCGGATCTCAATACCTCGAGGGACTATTCGAGCCGGTTAGGGCTTGGTCGAAGTCAGTCCAACTTGGATTGAGGTCACCAAGTTTGTGAATCCGGTTCACCGAGAAGGTGACCAAGTTTGTGACCCGAGCTTGTGACTCAAGCTCAAGTTTGTGATTTCGTTCGCCCGGGCAAGTTTGTGAGGTGACTGGCCAGTGAGGGTGATAAGGTGTCGGTGGGTGCACAAGTGGAGTTCTACGGACCATTGAGTGTGGTCGACGGAGTGTCGGCAGGAGATCACGCATGGCATATGAATTGGCTTTGGAGACACCTGTATCCTTATTATGTGATGTTACTTTTCTGCTTTTGTTTTACTCTTACTGTGTAACAGTTATGTGAAATTTATGCTTTCGCCCCTGTTTACTTACTAAGCATATAGCTTACCCCTTTCCTTTTGTTTTCCTTAGCAGGGGCCGACGCGGGGACTTTTGGCTCGTACACTAGTATAGTTAGATTGGCTTGTAATAGTTGATCAGTTAGAATGTTTGTTTTTGTTTTGGTGGTTTGTATAAGAACCCTTCTTGGGGTCTATCTTCTGTTGGTTGTGGTTATAGTGTATTAGAGTGGTTTGACTCGAGACTTTTGAAGATGTAAATATAACTTTTGGTATTGTATATATTGTATATAGTGTTCTTTCGATTTATCTAGTTTTATTGCTTTAAGTTTTGAGTCCTGGCGCGAGCTAGGCAGGCGGCCCGCCGATACCCTTGGGTTCGCCCTTGGGAGAAGTGGGGTCGTCACAAATTCGGCCTCTATCTATGAGCTATAAATTCGGACAGAATGAAGAACATTGAAACCTAGTTTTCCACTTTTCCTTCCAAAACAGAAATTGATTGCAATTAATCACTTTTTCCACCTCCTAGAGTCATTAAACATTATTTCCAATCATCATACATGACCCCATAATCATATCCATATGAAAACAGAAAAATCCCCAAAAATAATAAAACTTCATCATTTTCAACCAAAATCAGGAAATCAACCATAAAATCACTTATTCAACCACCACCAATCACTAATTGAACATTATCAAGATCAAAGGAAA
This sequence comes from Coffea arabica, assembly GCF_036785885.1. Lineage (NCBI taxonomy): Eukaryota > Viridiplantae > Streptophyta > Magnoliopsida > Gentianales > Rubiaceae > Coffea > Coffea arabica. The sequence goes on along the minus strand of NC_092320.1, from coordinate 42,576,971 downwards.
GGTTCCTTAATCACTTACCTTACAAACCCAAGAAAAGACCCAACTTAGCACCTTTGCTTCTCAAACCACTTCACTACACACCTTAATACTACCAAGAGAAAGGTTTTTTATGGAGCAAATCCAAGTTTAATCGGTTAAATTGTTTGATTGGAGCAAGAAATGAAGAAGTAAGATGAAAGCTTTCCTTTCTTTTCTCCTTGTGAAGCTCAGCCAAGATGATGAAGAATGAAGGTAATTTTGGATCAATTTGGTACTTATTTGGTAAAGGTAGTAAGATGGTCAAATGTCAAAGTCCAACCTTCAATAACAAGGTGACACTTGTCACCCTTTAAGCTTGAGATTATCTTCTTGTCTCTCCAAGACAAATATCTTAACACCTTGTAAAATAATATCACTCAATACAAAATTCCTACAAGTTGTCAAAAATATAATGCATTTACCGCACTAGCGGGTCCCACGTTCAAAATAGGCTCTTAATTTCTTAAAAACTAACCGATATTAGAAAAATCATTTTAAAACTATCTTTGCTCATAAACTTTATCTGGGGAATTTTTCTAATCAAGAAAATGTAGAAATGGTGGGCGATTAAAAAAATAAACCCTAGAAAATTATAAAATTTCCGGGTTCTCAAACTCATTTTTTTTTCGGGGCGTCACAATTGAAGTCCTGCCATTTGTTGCTTAGATTATGGGTTGATGTTCGGCTGGATTTTTTTATGTGAGTACAAGCTGCATGAAAATGTTTGCGAAAACAAAATGGAAGTTTTTGAAGCTATGAAAGCTTGTTGCAGAAAGCTTTTTCCTGTTTTTTTTTTGCATGAAATTATCCTGTATTTCAGTAATTTCCTTTTATATTTTGTTTGCTTGGATGTCAAATTTCGTATTGCGTGTTGTTTAATGGCAAGTTGGAAAGCTGGATGATGAATCTGAATTCGGTGCTTGAGGCTGAAACAAGAATACAGTAGTTCATTTGTTTTTGGTTGCAGAAACTCTCTTCACGTCAATTTGCATGCATGGATTTTCTTTCAAAAGTTGCACTTTGACCCTCCAAGTCTCTCCTTGTTTCACTATGGCCCAGATAATTGGAAAAATCTATCAAATTGACCCCTCAAATTTCTTTAGTTTTTTGCAATTAAGTCTTTGCTTGCTCTAATTTTACGTGGGTTGATCACCTTCCTTTTAAATGCTTTGGATTGATTCAATTTCATGCTTAGTCTCGTTTCATGTGATTATTTTTCTCAATTAAAGTGGTACCCTGACCTTTTTATTGTTTTGAAGCCATTTTTCTTTCATTTGGACACCATTTCAAAGGAGGTATAACTTCTTTTATCTTTTTTGTCTCTCCCCTATGTGATCCAAAGTGCTAAGTGAGAATTGCATGTCTACTTTGCTTTCCTTGCCTTCCTTAATTCCTTTTATTTATTTCATTTCCTTTTGCTTTTATTAAGTTATTCTTTTATGGGGTATGTGTACACCCGTTGGCTTGTAATAGATAGGGCTTGGAGAGTATTTTTATTCATTTTCCCTTTTCCCCATTTGTTTTAGTTAGCAAATGTAATAGTTAGGGCTTTAATTGCCTTATGTGTCTTGCATGCTTAGTTGCTACGTGTTAATTTGCTTTATTAGGCTTTTGCATTTAGTCGAGCATGCTAAGTGTTATGTGCTACGTGTTTATAGGTGATTGGCATGTCTACTTGCTTTCTATAGTCGTAGATGAATATGATGGATGAGTGCACATCACCACACTAGTCCAACACTAGTTGTGGCTCATTGTCCCGTTTTCCACTAGTCCAACGCTAGTAGGAATTCATAGATATGGGCTAGTCCAACGCTAGACCCAATAGGCCGTCCCCTCTCGTTAGTACATACTTGCATGTTTCACTTCATTTCATGCATTTTCCTTAGTTTTTTTAGCATTTGGCATGCCCTTCTAACCTTTTCCCCTTCATCTTAGGTTTTTGCATCTTCATGCTAGTTATAGGGTACATTTTCTTGAGAGTCCCCTTTCGGTAAGGGAAACGAGCGAGTGTGGCTACAAAAATAGCCTTAGCACGCTATTTCTTCCTTCTAATCAAAGGGAAAATTAAAGTCGTAAAATTAGGAGTCATTCCCGTACCCGACTTGATGCATTCCTCTAGGTTCATACACTTTCATTCTCATCATGTCACTCCCTCATCCTCTTATCCACATTTTCTCACTACTTATATCTTTCTCAATACAAATGCCATGTTCACACATTTTTCTTCTTGTCACTTGTTTTTCTACCTCACAAATTGCACCCAATTGCACTTATATGTATCTACTATCATATTTTCATCCATTTGCACACAAACACCTTTATTTTCCCAACTTGCACATATGCATTTGTCTTACACTCGCACACATGCACGTTTTCTTACATTTTCACACTTGCACTCATATTTGAGTCTTCATTTGCATCATTCGCGACCTCTATGAGGACTTTCCTTATTGGCCACCACAACTCATGTGGTTGGGACCAAAAAGTCTCGTAAGAGACATTTTAGATTTAGGATTGCATTTCTTTTTCATATCCATTAGTCATATCCAACATGCAACGCATATTTTGGGTAGAAAAATTAGGAAATGTGGGGCTAAATCGCGCAACTAGCTTTGGCTAGGGTAAGGGAGTGCCTTAGGCTTTGCCTTTGCCTTCTCCCTTATCAAATGTGACCCCCGATCCCTTTCTTTGGTTACGTAGACCTAAAAGTTCTTAAAAAGGGGTTTGTTTACTTTGCTTTTCAAAAAATTCATTTTTGGGTGACTTGGTACACCCTAACTCTATACCAAGTGGCGACTCCATTTTCCATACAAAAAAACCCTTTTTGAACTCTATTTGGCCAAATTGTCGCATTTTCAAGTCCCACGGCCTTTTATTTTCACTTTCACACACATTCACATACATATTCCACACACTTCCACACCCATCTCAAAAAGTGGGGCGCGACACTGGCGAACCTACTCATACCCCGATAGGGTGGTCTTTGCCATAGAGGATGAGAGGGAAATGTTGGCTAGTGCTAATCGTAGGGCCTAAACTGAGATCGAGCGCTTGAGGGCAATGCTGGGAGAGCAAGGTGCTAGAATTCAGGAGCTCGAGGCTTCTATTCTCGAGGAATAGGAGCGAACCAATGCTTTTTGAGAGCAAGCACAGGAGGCTAAGGGTCACATTATTCGTATAGTAAGGGACCGAATTGATAGCATTTTAACTGAGTGTGGGGCACTTGTGGAGGAAGCAGTACAGGCGAACTTGACCGAGGAAGGTCAAGGGAACATAACTCCTAGTGACTCAGGAACCAGCCGCACCTGAAGAGGTTGTGGAGTCGGCTAGATCAGTGACAAACTAAGTTAGAGATCTAGGGTTTAAGGGTTGTGCAAGGTAGCTAGGACATAGTATAGGATAGTTGAGATGACACATCATTTTTCTTGTTTTCCTTTTGATGTTGACGTGTTACGGTTGATGTATATAGCGTACACTTTTGTTCTATGTCCTTTGGATGCTATAAGTACTTGATTTTGTTAGTTTGATATGTATAGTACTTCATGACTTGATATGTGAATTACTATGATATGTATATAAAGAAAGTATGTTATTTTAAATGTGTTCTATTATTTTCATTTTATGATTTAAAAATGCTTGTATCGAGCTTTATAGCTACTTTATTTTACTCATACCTATGTAGTCTATTTTTCAAAAAGGGGTATGGAAGGCAGGCGAAGTCAGGGATGTGGAACTAGTCGAGGACACGGTTCTAACTGTGAATATGGGGTTAGACAAGTACAAGAATCGAGAGAAGAGAAAGATGCGACGGCCGAGCAATAACCTGAACCGAGGGTTGAAGGAGGGGATCAAGTAGCAACGACAATCCAGCAAATGATCAATATTATAGCTCGATTGGTAGAGCAGCAGGGTCAAGCCCCTGTCAATCTGTCTGGGAACCCTGAAATAGGGGAAGATAGGGCCTTAGAGTGGTTTCAAAAGTTTTCTCCTCCTCAGTTTCTTGCAGGACCAGACCCGAAGTAGCAGAGAGATGGCTGAAAACGATGATCAATATTTTCGCTGCCATGAATTAAACGGAAGAAAGGCAGGTAAACTTTGCTGTATTCCAATTTGAGGGATCAACTAGAGCCTCGTAGAATGTAATTAGGGCTAAGTGGGAGAGAGAGTAGACAGCATGGACTTGGGTGAACTTTGTGCGAGAGTTTAATGAGAAATATCTTCCACCATTAGTCCAGGAGAAAAGGGAGGACGATTTCATTATGCTACGTCAGGGAGGCTCAAGTGTATCTGAATATGAGACTCAGTTCACTAAGTTATCCAAGTTTGCTCCTGAATTGATAGGTACAGGGGCTAAATGTAGAGATACAAAAGGCTTTGGTGACGGCACAAATTAATACTTTCACGGGGTTCTTGAGAAAACCCAGAGGATAGACATTTCAAGGGCGCAAGTTAATGCTTTTTATGCAAGAAAGCAAGGTGTGTCTAGTGGAGACCAAGGGCAGGAACAAGGTGATCAAGATATGTCACCCCTTAAGGTGGGTCGAGAAGCTGGTGGTGTGAAAATTTCGGGGACATCTAAGGAAGTCACTCCGAGAGGAGTCCCAGGTGGAAGAGGACAACTGGGAGGTGCCTCACAAGGAGATCAAACATAAATCCCTTACTTATTTTGTGGATATTGTGGAAAGACTAATCATACTGAGGATAATTGTTGGCGAAATGCACAAAAATGTTTACGGTATGGTAGTGCTGAGCACCAGATTGCAACCCGTCCCCTCTTCGATAAGACTCAGCAGTTAGATAGGTCAAACCCTAAGCAACCAAATGTAGGAGGGAACAGATCCAGAGTGCCTGCCAGAGTATATACCTTAAACCTCCAGCAAGTGCCTAACCCGTCTAAAGTGGTGGAAGATACGATTCGTATTTTCCATTGTATGGCTAAATTTTAGCTGATGCTGAGACCTGGGAGCTAGAGACGGACATGCAAGAAAAAAATACCCTGAGTTATTTACGAATAAGTGTATGAATTTAGAGGTCGAAATTCTCTTAAGGGAGAGAAAGTGTGAGAACTTCAAAATTCACCTATATTTTTCTTATAATTCTCTTTTATTTTGAATAAGTTAATTTATAATTCCTTTACCATTAATTTACTCTCTCAATAGTTGTGATATATCATAGAATTAAAAGTTTTACTTTTACTTTTATAGTAGGGTAAACTAGGGTTTTTACGGATTTTGGTAGTGTGATCAGTTGGTGAGGTGTGTGTACTAAATTTGGTGGATAAGAGTGAGTATTAGGTAAGAGGAAGTGTGTGATTAGATGTGCTTAATAATAAGTTAGTGAATCATAAGTTAAAACAAAAGTACAAGAGATTTAAGAAAATAGCCTTGAACCGATGTGCGCCGTTTGTTACCGGTTGAGTACACAACTTGACAAATACTTTTTTACGCTAATCTTCTCGTTTTAATTTCATCTAATCATCCCTAAATTAGCCCTTAACCTAGCCAAAATCTTTGACTAAGAAAAGGTGAGAAAAGAAAAAAAAGAGGAAAAATGGTGGTAACAAGTGTTGGCAATCCAAGGATTGGTTGACCAAGAAGCTTTCTTCCATCTATATCTTTCTTTTGGACCAAAATTGCTTCCATTTCTTCTTGTCTTGGCGAAGTCTTTGGAGAGAAATAAAGAGAGGGGAAAACTTCCATTTCCATCTTGATCTTGCTTTGTTTGAGTTGAATCACAAAAACTAAACTGATCAAACTAGCAGCAAGGGAGTTAGGAAGTTTGGAGTGGAAAGTCTCTTTGGAGAAATAGCTTGGTTCTTTACTTTTCAAGAGGTTTTGAAGGTATAAGTTCAACAACTTCCTTTCTCTTTCTTATTCTTGTAAAATATGGTGTAGATGACTTGAATCTTGGAATATTATGAATGATACTCTAGATTTGGTGAAGATTAGTGAATTTCAGCAAGGGTTTTGCAATTTTCAGCCTTGATTTATGTTGTTTAACTATAATATGTTGGTATTGAGCTTGGCTTTGGACTTGTGAGGTGATTAATAGCCTTATTGTGACTTTTTAGCTTTAAAAGAGGAAATTCCAGCTTTATTAAGAGTTTTCCAGCTTTGGTACTTGTCGCGCCCCATTTTTGAATGTGTGATGAATGTGTGATGGTGTGTGTGGTGTGAACGTGTGCAAAATGAAAAGTAAAAGGCCATGGGACTTTGGAAAGCGACGATTTGGCCAAATGACATTTAAAAAGGGTTTTTTTAATATGAAAATGGAGTCGCCACTTGGTATAGATTTGGGGTGTACCAAGTCACCCAAAAAGTGTTTTTTTTTTTAAAAACAAAGTAGTAAAACCCTTCTTAAAACGACTCCTAGTCCACGCAAGCCAAAGAAAAAGGTTCGGGAGTCACGTTTGACAAAGGGGAAGGCAAGGATAGAATCCAAGGCACCCCTTTGACCTAGCCAAGGCTAGTTGCGCGACTTAACCTTACCTTTCCTAGTTTTCTACCCAATGTATGTTCGCACGTTGGATATGACTAGATGAATGCAAAAAGAAAGAAAAAATGCAAACCTAAATTCTAAAATGTCTCTTGTGAGGCTTTTGGTCCCAAACCACATGAATTGTGGCGGCCAACAAAGGAACACCTCATAGAGGTCGATTAATGCAAATGAGATTCAAGTGTGCAAGTGTGAAGGTGTATGAAAGATGCAAGAAATGTAAGTGCAAGTGTGCGAAATTGTATAAAGGTGCTTGTGTGAAATTGTATAAAATTCAAGTGTTTTTTGTGTGCAAGTGTGTGAAAATAGAATAATAGATATATAAGGTAAAGTGGAATTTCATTTGTGAAGTGAAAACAAGCAAGTGAGAGGTAAAATGTAGTAAAAAAGTATGGTTTGAGAAATGTGCAAAAATTGTGGTTAGAAGTGTATGGATGTGATAAAAATGAAAGTATGACCCTAGGGGAATGCAACAAGTCGGGTACGGGGGTTGACTCCTAACTTTTCGACTTCTATTTTCCCTTTGATTAGAAGGCAAAACTAGCGTGCTAAGGCTATCGAGTAGCCACACTCGCTCGTTTTCCTTATCGGAAGGGGACTTTCACGCAAATGAACCCTAACTAGCATGAGATGCAAGTCCTAAAATGAAGGGAAAGGGGTTTGAGGAACATACCAAATGACAAACTAAGGAAAAATGCGTGATATGTGGTGATCATGCACTTAATGAAAAAGGGAAAAAAGAACCTATTGGGTCTAGCATTGGACTAGCCCATTCTATGAATTCCGACTAGCGTTGGACTAGTGGAAACGATAAAAGAAGCCACAACTAGCGTTGGACTAGTGTGGTGACGTATATTCATCCATTCCATTCATCTATACTACAAAAAGCGAGTAGACATGCGAATCACTTATAAACACGTAGCACATAACACTTAGCATGCTTGACTAGATGCAAAATCCTAATAAAGCATTTAACATATAACACATAGGCATGCAACCATTACATTTGCTAACTAAAACAAAGGGGAAAGGGAAAATGGACCAAATTACTTGCTACGCCCTATCTATTACAAGCCAAGAGGTGTACACATACCCCATAATGAATAACTTAAATAAAAGTAAAAGTAAATGACATAAATAAAAGGAATTAAAGAAAGGCTAGGAAAGCAAAGTAGACATGTATTTCTCACGTAGCACGTTGGTTCACATAGGAGAGAAAAAAAAGATAAAAGAAGTTATACCTCCCTTGAGTTGGAGCTCTAACGTAGTGAAATTACTAATTTATCCTCCAAAATAAAAGAATAGGTCAAGGTACCAATTTATTTGGGAAAAAGTAAAGAAAATAGGCAAACACAAGCTCATTCGGACACAAAGCCCTTAAAATTATGCATTAAAAGCAATTTAAACAAAGCAAGGTGGCTAATTGAATCAAACAAGCAATGAAGTTGCAAAAATTAAAACTACCAAGGACCAAATTGATGAAATTATTCAATTGATTGGGTCCTAGTGGGACAAGAGGAGACTTGAGGGGCCAAAGTGCAATTTTCAGAGAATTATTTCATGCAAATTCATGCAAGCTACGTGAGACTTATGTTTCTGCAATTCAGCATTTCACAAACTAGCTTTCCAGCAAATCGAAACAGAAATCCAAACAACATAGCTTGTTCTCAAATTCAGATTTTCAACCCCAACACATATCTTTAAACTAGGCATCAAACTACATAATAACCATCATCCAAACAGGCAGGAAAACTTAGAGAAACTCTCATGCAAAATTCTGGAAAAACATGTAAACATTTGAAGAAACAAAACTGCTGCAACTTTCATGCGTAAGCTTCCACAATTTCAGCAGAACAGATTTAGAAAACAACTATGAAATTGCTTCAATTAAACATGGTTAAACACCACTTATCAAAGCAAATAGCTGAAAAAAAAATCTATGCAAAGGTGTCATTTGAATGCTACAAAGAAACAATCTGCAACTGAAGCTATTGTTTTCTGCAATTTTTACTCACTCAGCCGAGACAAACATTCATTGCCTAAGACTCAAACGTTTCTTCAACCATTCAAATACAAAGTGCAGGTATTTGCGACAAAAGTAAAGAAAAATCTCACAGACTTAAAGATACAAAATGCAATAATATGAGCTAGAGAACATGCTAACATGTGAGAAGAAAAATCGCTGCAATTTTCCAGGCATGATTAACTACATTTCAACAAGACTTGATAACACCCAAATGCATGATTCCGGTCCCTTTAATGTCAAAGCTAATGACTTCTCTAAATGCAGCTTTAAAACAGATATTATTCACGGCAATGAACAAAATTAAGCATGTCAAACCAGCCGCAACTTGACAACCAGAGAAAGGAAAATCTGTTGCAATAAAACCGAAAGTTTGAAACTTGCTGCAGCCAATTCTAAGTCTAACCTTAGAACTCTAACAACCGTGTGTCTTGCCTAACATGAAAGCTCTAGGGACAAAGGCCAGAGGCCATACTCACAAGAAAAACATCGAAGCCAACCACAACCAATAAATACATAAACCAATGACAATTACAACAAAGGAAGAGCATGAATGAACATAAGAGAACCGAAGGAAAAGAAAAACAAAGGTAATGAATTTCTGCTTCTAATGAAAACAGTGATGGTATCATCGAAAACCAGAGAAAGCTTCCAACTCCACCATTAAACATCCCAGGTAAGCAAAAGAAACGGAGAAAGGGAGCATCTTTACAAACAAACATGCAGGGAAAGCTGCGATTTTTACCTTAACGTACGGTGCCTTTCACAGATGAATGAAACAGAGAAGTTTCGTTTGAGCAGACCCAGAACACAGCCAAAACCACGATCTCCCTTCTTCCTTGCCTTGTGTTTCTTGTTTCGTTCTCAGTTTCCAGAATCCCCAGCTTCCAAAATCTGAAGGTCGCGTGTTCACCTCTCTCTCGGTTGTCTCTCCAATCTCCTCAGAAACTCAGCTCTCTTTCTGATTTCTTTCTAACCTCCAAAAACCCAGCTGCCCCTTTGTCCCTTCACGCCTCACCTATTTTCTCCCTCGGTTGCTCCCCTTCAGATTTTTTTAGCCGTTCCTATCTCTGGTTTTCTCTTTCTTTTTGCTCTCGTTCCCGTAACTCTCCTCTCTCTTGATTTTTCTCAGCCGTTTCAGCCGCCAACCTTCCTCTCTCTCTCTCTCTCTATTCTCCCTCTGCGGCTGATGTTTTCCTTGGCTTTTATATAGGCATCATAACCCTAAACCCTTAGCAAACTCTTCCCTAATTGCAACCAAAGGGGCTGCCCAGTCCTCTCTTTGCAAGCTGCGACAATACGCGGCTTTGCATGCGCGGATCCCTTTTTTTTTATTTATTTTTTTTAATACAAACATTAATAAAATATAAATAATAATAATAACAAAATAACAAAATTAACAAAAACCAGGTAATAATAATAGTAATGAATACAAAATAACTAAACAAAGTGGCCATTTTCAATTTTCTCTACATTTTTCATGATTTTTCCCTTTTCCTCTTTTTTCATTTTTCATTTTTCATCATTTTTCACTTTTTTCTTTTTTTTTCACTTTCAAGAAATTCTATGCTAAAAACTTAAAAATAGAAATAAAACTAGAAAGTAAAAACTAAAAATTGAATAAAACGAACACGGCAAATAAAAATAAAAAAAATTAAAAATAAACAGTAAATGAAATTACACCAAAATTTGGTGTCTACAGTTTGCCCCTCTTTGTCTGAGTTTTGGAAAAACTTGAGACAAAGAAGTAGACACCAAATACCTACCTGCTTTATTTGGTGGCGAACGTCACGAACGGTGGACGTTTTAGAAACGAGGACTGACCCCTTTTGGCAAAACTTAAAATGGAATTGACTCAGACAGGAAATTTAAAACGGGACTGACCCGGACAGGAATTTAAAAATTGGGACTGACTAGAGAAGGAAATTCAAATCATGGGACTGGCCCGAACAAGCATTAATTGCGGGACTGACCCGAATAAGCTTTGAATCGCGGGACTGATCCGAACAGGCTTTGAATTGCGGGACTGACCCGAATAAACTTTGAATCGTGGGACTGACCCGAACAGAAAAATTAAAATTGGGACTGACTAGAGAAGGAAATTCAAATCATGGGACTGGCCCGAACAAGCTTTAATTGCGGGACTGACCCGAAAAAACTTTGAATCGCGGGACTGACCCGAACAGGCTTTGAATTGTGGGACTGACCCGCATAAGCTTTGAATCGTGGGACTGGCCCGAATAAGCTTTGAATCGTGGGACTGACCCGAATAAGCTCTGGATCATGGGACTGACCCGAAAATGCTTTCGATCGTGGGACTGACCCGAATAAGCTTGGAATCACGGGACTGACCCGAATAAACTTTGAATCATGGGACTGACCCGAAAATGCTTTTGATCATGGGACTGACCCGAAAATGCTTTTGATCGTGGGACTGACCCGAATAAGCTTTTGATCATGGGACTGACCCGAATAAGCTTTCAATCGTGGGACTGACCCGAATGAGTTTTGGATCATGGGACTGACCCGAAAATGCTTTCGATCGTGGGACTGACCCGAATAAGCTTTTGATCATGGGACTGACCCGAATAAGCTTTCAATCGTGGGACTGACCCGAATAAGCTTTTGATCATGGGACTGACCCGAATAAGCTTTTGATCATGGGACTGACCCGAATAAGCTTTGAATCGTGGGACTGACCCGGAAATGCTTTTGATCATGGGACTGACCCGAATAAGCTCTTGATCATGGGACTGACCCGAAAATGCTTTTGATCGTGGGACTGACCCGAATAAGCTTTTGATCATGGGACTGACCCGGATAAGCTCTTGATCGTGGGACTGACCCGAAAATGCTTTTGATCGTGGGACTGACCCGAATAAGCTTTTGATCATGGGACTGACCCGAATAAGCTTTCAATCGTGGGACTGACCCGAATGAGTTTTGAATCGTGGGATTGACCCGAATGATCGTGGGACTGACCCGAATGATCGTGGGACTGACCCGAATGAACTTTCAATCGTGGGACTGACCCGAATGAGCTTTGAATCGTGGGACTGACCCGAATGATCGTGGGACTGACCCGAATGAACTTTCAATCGTGGGACTGACCCGAATGAGCTTTTGATCGAGGGACTGACCCGAAAATGCTTTTGATCGTGGGACTGACCCGAAAATGCTTTTGATAATCGGTCAGTGGGATTAAACCCGAGCCTGCCGTGATAAAATTTGTGTTGATTTTTGATTGATGATTTTTTCCCTTTGCTCTTCTTTTGACTTTTGAAAATCTTTCCAAAAAATTAATTTGCCCCAGTATGATGAATTTTTGCAATGTGAGTCCAGAGTTGATTCTGTATCGCCATGCTGTTGCATTTTTTGATGAAATTTGCTTGCGACATTTTCAATCTGCCTTTGTTCGCCGGAGGACTCTTTCCGACACTGATTCCAGTGCGAGGTGTGCTTACTTTCATCTGTGTATGCAATTTTTCTGCAAAAGAGAGAAAAAACAAAGAAATTGCCACTATCATTTGATCCGTTTTCCTTTGAGAATCGTGTAAACATGAGTCTTTGGACGCCTTTATCAACTTTTGCTGCGGCAGTCGATTGAGTTGGATTTCTCACCCTAAGGCTTTTCCAATTTACAAACTGATCAGGTATGTGCTTTGCCATATTGCGAAGTCTGCGTAACTGACTTTGTTGAACCTTAACCATTTTCAAAAGATGACTGAACCCAAGTATGCTTTGAATAAGCCACGGGGATTGTTATTCACCAAAATTCAATGATAAAGAATGAAGTATGCAAGAAAATTCACATGTCATGAAAGAATAAATATGCACAAGAATGCACACATAACCATTTGTGCTTAAATTCTACAAAAATGCCATGAATGCAAGTAATTTGGAAAAATGAGCTTCCTAAGAATGTATTTGCAAAAGAATGTTTTACAAAATGACACAGTTTTGGCCAACAAATGTCATATTCAATTCTCTGGATATCTTTGTTCTGGAATTCAATGTTGGCTAAGGTATGACAAAAATAAGGAGAAAATCCAAATGAACCAAGTCATCAGCTGTTCCTTTTCATGCTTGCTTGCTGCCAAAAACCTGCCTTGGCGCCCTTTCGGGTTTTCACCAAGGTTGCCCTCACCTTTTTTTTTTTTTTTTTTCCGGACTTTCACCTAAAGAACAAAGAAATATCTCGACCATGATCGACTTAGAAACATGATTTGAAGATTTCTGGCATCAGTAGAATGTACTTCCCTTATGAGATTTAGGCGAAAACATTACGGACATCACCTGCCAGTTGATTAGCAAATTTTCTTGATAGAGATGCAGCAAAGAACGAAAGCCAGGACTTTTGGGCTTTTGTAATGAGGTCAGGTGGGGTGTTTCAAGAAAAGTTAAGGCTTGAACGTAATTTGTTCTTATGAGAGGTGAAATAACCTGAGATTACATCATTTGAAATCATCTTCAATTTCGAACGAAATTAAGGGAAACTTGCCCCAGTTTGATTGAATTTTCTCTTTTTGCTTTTTCCATTGCATCCTCCTCACTTTTTGCATTTTTCTTCAAAGCTAAATTTGCCCCAGTATGGGGTTCTCTTTTCCTTTTCATCTCTTTTTGATTGATTTGTCTCTTGGCCTTTTGCCCTTCTTTTGAACTTTTTCAAAAATTTTGCCCCAGTGTAGGGTTTTCTACTTTTTCTTTCTCTTTCAAAATAAATTTGTCCCAGTGTAGGGTTTTCTTTTCTTTTGATCATCTCTTTTCCAAAATAACTTGGCCCCAGTGTGGGGTTTGCAACTCTCAGGGGCTGCCAAACGAAAATTACTGTTCTGATGGCTCAAAGGGGATAACTAAGGATGAAATGTTTTGATTGGAAAGGAAGATGGCCTGACTTTTACCTCGTCCCTTGCATGATTTCCAAAAGAAATTTGCATAATCAAAAATAAAGACTTCTTACACATGTCTGATTTGATAGGTTGAGAGAATGTTTACCCATCCATCTCTTCAGGGATAAGTGCTCCACTCGGTGGCACCTTTTTGAATGACAAATGTCCTTACCAGTTTAGATCAAGTTCGTCTTTGACTTCATCTTGCATTGGCAAAACTCGCTTTAACTCTTTGTCCTCCTTCTCTAAAGGCTCGGAGGCGGACCTTTTTGTTATGAACACAGGCCACGCACTTTGATAACATTAGCCATGGCACATGGCGTTCAGCTGCTTTTCCTCCATCAAAATCAATTGTCGGTGACGCTGCTTTAATCAATCAGCTTCGAACTTGGCAAAGAAGGGATTTTCTCAATGAAGAGATTTTTCAATGAAGGCTTCCTCAATGAACGAATTCTCAATGAAGGAATTTCTCAATGAAGACTTTCTCAATGAAGGGATTTTTCAACGAAGGGATTTTTGGCATTTTCAAACGAAGGGATTTATGGCCTTTTCAAACGAAGGGATTTTTGGCCTTTTCAACAAAGGAATTTTCTACGAAGAAATTTTTGAATGAATGGTATTATCGGAATCCAGAACAGTGATATTCAAATGGTCAAATAATTCCATCTTTGGCCATCTAAAAGAATTAAAAATTCGGGACAATAATCAAATAAACAGAAAAAACAAATTATGCATTTGACGGAAAAACTAATCAAAACAAAAACTTAGTTGCAAAAGATGTTTTCATTAAGCTATTCACATATGCAAGAAATGGTTTTCGTGAACCTTAGTAAATAACAACCCCTAGATTTACCGAAATTCCCTTCGAGAGGGAAGATACTCGGCCATTCAAATTATGCAAAGCTCCTTCAGGATTTTCAAATTTCGTCATTGGAAGTGGATGCCTCGAAGGTGTCCTTGTGTTCAGGGAAAGGATTTGTACTTATGCTCGGCCCTGGTTCACCTCTTTTCCCCAGCATTATTTCCCCTGCCTCGATCATGTCTTGGACTTTGTGCTTAAGTGCCCTGCAATCGGCAGTTGAGTGACCGAGTACTCCCGAATGATAGGCACAAATAGCATGTGGATTGTACCCAGCAGGCATGCCATGAAGGTAAGTTGGAGGGGGAATCACGCCTATTTTGTTGACAGCTTTCAATTGCTCATACAATTGGTCCAAAGGCCTGCCTAGGTTGGCGAAGGTTCGGGTACGGCTTTGATTGTAGGTTTCAGTGGGTCGGGGATAGTTGTAGGTGGGTCTATTTGGTGGGGAAAATCTTTGGTGGTAAGGGGGTCGAGGACGAGTTTGTTGAAAGCTTGGTTGAAATATTTGGAAAGGAGTTGTATGCGGGTTGGCATAATTTGGGCGAGGTCGAGGATGGGTGATATTGGTGTGGTAAACAGGACGAGGATTTGAGTAGTAGGGGTAAGGGTTTGAGTAGGTAGGGTATTGTCGAGGTCTGGGTCTTGGGACAGGGTTTTGATTCCATGTGAAGGCAGTTTCCCCCTCTTTCTTTTGGAATTGCGGGTTCTTCCCACTAGTCCCCTGACCTTGCAAAGCATCCAACTGTGACTTGAGGGTAGAGACATTAACAATCTTCCCAACTTTCACGAAGTCGTCGTACTACTCAAGTTTATTGACAATAGCAGCGAACGAGCATCCAGTCATGCGAAAAATTTCTTCGAAATATGGAGGATCATGTGCTTTAATGAAAGTGCGTATGATTTCGTCCTCAGTCATGGGTGGCTCGACTTTGGCAGCTATTTTCCTCCATCTCTTGGCATAAGTCTTGTGATCCTCGGAGGGTTTTCTTTTTGTTCCTTCCAATGTGTTTCGTGTTGGAGCCAGCTCGCAGTTATACTCGTATTGCCTTACAAAAACATTGGACAAGTCAATCCAGGTTCTTACTTCCTCGGGCTTCAAATTTGAGTACCAGTCAAGGGCATCCCCCTCCAGACTTTCCGGGAACAACCTTAGAGGCAGGTTCTTATCATCTACGGGCCTTCCCAACTTGTTGGCAAACAGTCGGAGATGTGTTTTGGGATTACCCGTCCCATCATACTTGTTAAACTTCGGAGTTTTGAACCCCTCAGGCAATTGCACATCCGGGAAAAGGCAAAGCTCATCGTAATCCAGGACTCCTTGCTTGTTCACCCCCTGACTCTTCCTTATAAATTCATCAAAACGATCAAGGCGCTTAAGCAGCTTCATATCAACGGGAGCGGAAGATTCCCCCATTTCTGGCTTGGTTTGAAAAGTATGGTCCGGCAGGAATGGCTCAGCAGCAGGGTAATAAAAGGTATGTGGCTCAGGTGGTATATTTGAAGTGATTTGGGGTTGTGGACCTCGCATGTGAGTAAGAAAAAATGAAGGATGAGGAGGGTAAGTGTATGGCAAATTTGTGGTGGGATAGGTGAAAGTTCCTTCGGGTGGTATAAGGAAAGGTGGAGTAACGGTGGTTTGAGTAGGAGGGATGATGAATGGTTCGGATTCCGGTTGTTTGATGGGCGCAAGTTCGGGCTGCACTCCGCTACTAACGAGCTCGTCGATTAACTTCTTTGGCGATGCCATTTCAGATGCCATTTCACCAAACTTAGTAAGCATCTCAGTCAACTGAACCCCCAAACTCGCAGTCTCGGGTTGAGCGGTAGTAGTAGACCTGTCTGCTTGTTCCGGTTGTGAACTCATGTTTACACGATTCCTTTGGACTTGACTACGGGATCGTGTTATGATGGGGCTTCGACGAGAAGCTATGTTTAAATATTACCTGAGAATTTTTGAAAAATTACCTTTAGATTTAACCCTCGCTTAGTTATTACAATAAAAATAAAGAAAAGAAAGAGAAAAAGGCAAGAGTTAGTAGATATCCAAGAAATTCGGATGCATGTCCTATGGGGGAACCCTTTTTGTGCCAAGGGTAGGCCTAGCATGAAAATGCAATCCACTAGAGTAGGCACTATACAATACCTGATGGATCTGATCAACTCCTTGAGTGAAAAACAATTTTGAAAAATTCGATCAATTGGAATGGCAAGAGTCATTTGTTAAAAATGAGGTCAACGTTCGAACGGATTGATCACTTTTGATCGATACAAGATTTTGCAAAAACGCACGTGTTTGACCTTGACGAACTTCCTATCGAAGAGATTGGAATTCGCTGACAAATTTTCTCAATGAAGCGCGGATCAAAATTCCAACTGATCAAATAGCTGGATGCAATGGATGATTTTCACAAAATTGATTAGGTTTCTCAATTCGAAATCCGACATTGAAACCCTAATTGGTCAAATGAAATTGACAATTTATTAAAAATCGACCGGATTACCCTAAAAAGGGAAACGGGTCAAATGAATTGAGTGAAATTTAAAACTTACTCAAAATTGACCGAATCATCCTAAAAAAGGAACTTGATCGGATGAACTAAATGAAATTGAGAATTTTATTCAAAATTGACCGGATCGCCCTAAAAAAAAAAAGAACTTGGTCAAATGAATAGAATGAAATTGAGAATTTATTCAAAATTGACCAGATCGCCCTAAAAGGGTAAATTGATCAAATGAATGAAATTGAATTAGTGATTTATTCAAAAATTGGCCGAATGACCCTAAAAAGGGTAAATTGGTCAAATGAATTGACGATTTATTCAAAATCGACCAGGTGACCCTAAAAAGGGTAAATTGGTCAAATGACCCTAAAAAGGGTAAATTGGTCAAATGAATTGACGACTTATTCCAAATTGACCGGATGACCCTAAAAAGGGTAAATTGGTCAAATGAATGGTTTATTCAAAATTGATTATGAATTGACAAAATGGATCGATTGAATCGGCCGGCCATTGGTGGTTTCAGAAAATTAGTCTATGAGCTTTCTAAAATCACTATTTGGCCTCAATTTATTTATCGTCTCAATAGGAGGAATCATTTGTGAATTTCTTCAAATTAATGTCCTTCACGCAAGGGATTTTTACCAATTTTTGATAAAATGGCCAAAAAGTGATTATTAGATGCTCATAATCCAAAGATCACTCTACGAAAATGATTGGATCCTACCTTACCTTGTGCACTACCCCTTTGGATGGTACAAAATGTAAACGTGCAAGTCTCGTTGGATTAAATATCCGAGACACAAGGTGGCTTATTCCTAACACGGGATCCCCTAAGTGGCATTCCCTTTCTAGGGTTTATGCATGATGCCAGTTATTAAAGCAGGAAAAAATGCAATTCGAAATGAAACGTGACCTAAGGAACCCTTTATTTGCCAGGGTAGGCCTAGAATGATATGCAATCATTAATCTATGAATGCAATATACAAAAATCTTTAGACGTGCAATAGCCTATCTACAAGGGTAGGTTCTAAAAGAAAGTCATGCCGGACCTCTTATTTCCTAATTTTTGTGAATGCAAAAGACAAGAGACAAGGAAACGTGAGTTCAACACATAACACATAACACATTTGGACAATTAGATAATATAAAAGGCAATAAAGATAAATAAGGAAAGAGGGTTGAGACCCCTCCCCTCGTGAATAGTGTCCCTAGTTCAGGATAAGGCTGACTATACCCTAGGCAATTCTAATATGGATGCATGAGTCTTGGCTTACTAATGCATCTAGACTCGATAGGTCATAGGCCCCCGAGCCTTCAGACTTAGAAACCAAGGGTCATCAATCCCAAGGTTCTTTGTCGGTGGCTCGAGCGATTCCCCAAACACCGCTACGCACACATCGTGTCACGGCTACGTGTTTGAGTGAATCTATCAAAACCTCAATCTTCGACCAAAAGCTAAAGGCTATCAACCAATAGCTTTAAGTGGAAGATTGAGTGACCCATTGGAACATGCTACACACACATCGTGTCGTGATCACATGTCCAAGTGAGTCACCTAATCCTAATAGGGTGGAGTGGCGTGACAAGCCACTAAAGAAAAATAAAAGGGATAAAAGAAGTAAAGCGTATGCTCGTATGCTAGTGCTCGCTTGGAGGGGAAGGGTCAAGAACCAACGCGAGGCTCTAGGGTGACCCATACCTCCCAAATGCAATGCAAGCGCGAGATAACAAGTAAACATACATTCAATCAACCAATCACACATTCGTGATCGAGGGAGTAGTTTGATACGCATACGAGGACAAAAAGCCCTAAAATGAGAAATGCAACCCTAATATCCAAATGCAATGCATAGAAAGGGTAGAAAAAGGAAACAAATGGCTAAGTCAAAATGCTTGGACCCACTTAGGAAGTCCCCAGTGGAGTCGCCAACTGTCGCGCCCCACTTTTGAATGTGTGATGAATGTGTGATGGTGTGTGTGGTGTGAACGTGTGCAAAATGAAAAGTAAAAGGCCATGGGACTTTGGAAAGCGACGATTTGGCCAAATGACATTTAAAAAGGGTTTTTTTAATATGAAAATGGAGTCGCCACTTGGTATAGATTTGGGGTGTACCAAGTCACCCAAAAAGTGTTTTTTTTTTTTAAAAACAAAGTAGTAAAACCCTTCTTAAAACGACTCCTAGTCCACGCAAGCCAAAGAAAAAGGTTCGGGAGTCACGTTTGACAAAGGGGAAGGCAAGGATAGAATCCAAGGCACCCCTTTGACCTAGCCAAGGCTAGTTGCGCGACTTAACCTTACCTTTCCTAGTTTTCTACCCAATGTATGTTCGCACGTTGGATATGACTAGATGAATGCAAAAAGAAAGAAAAAATGCAAACCTAAATTCTAAAATGTCTCTTGTGAGGCTTTTGGTCCCAAACCACATGAATTGTGGCGGCCAACAAAGGAACACCTCATAGAGGTCGATTAATGCAAATGAGATTCAAGTGTGCAAGTGTGAAGGTGTATGAAAGATGCAAGAAATGTAAGTGCAAGTGTGCGAAATTGTATAAAGGTGCTTGTGTGAAATTGTATAAAATTCAAGTGTTTTTTGTGTGCAAGTGTGTGAAAATAGAATAATAGATATATAAGGTAAAGTGGAATTTCATTTGTGAAGTGAAAACAAGCAAGTGAGAGGTAAAATGTAGTAAAAAAGTATGGTTTGAGAAATGTGCAAAAATTGTGGTTAGAAGTGTATGGATGTGATAAAAATGAAAGTATGACCCTAGGGGAATGCAACAAGTCGGGTACGGGGGTTGACTCCTAACTTTTCGACTTCTATTTTCCCTTTGATTAGAAGGCAAAACTAGCGTGCTAAGGCTATCGAGTAGCCACACTCGCTCGTTTTCCTTATCGGAAGGGGACTTTCACGCAAATGAACCCTAACTAGCATGAGATGCAAGTCCTAAAATGAAGGGAAAGGGGTTTGAGGAACATACCAAATGACAAACTAAGGAAAAATGCGTGATATGTGGTGATCATGCACTTAATGAAAAAGGGAAAAAAGAACCTATTGGGTCTAGCATTGGACTAGCCCATTCTATGAATTCCGACTAGCGTTGGACTAGTGGAAACGATAAAAGAAGCCACAACTAGCGTTGGACTAGTGTGGTGACGTATATTCATCCATTCCATTCATCTATACTACAAAAAGCGAGTAGACATGCGAATCACTTATAAACACGTAGCACATAACACTTAGCATGCTTGACTAGATGCAAAATCCTAATAAAGCATTTAACATATAACACATAGGCATGCAACCATTACATTTGCTAACTAAAACAAAGGGGAAAGGGAAAATGGACCAAATTACTTGCTACGCCCTATCTATTACAAGCCAAGAGGTGTACACATACCCCATAATGAATAACTTAAATAAAAGTAAAAGTAAATGACATAAATAAAAGGAATTAAAGAAAGGCTAGGAAAGCAAAGTAGACATGTATTTCTCACGTAGCACGTTGGTTCACATAGGAGAGAAAAAAAGATAAAAGAAGTTATACCTCCCTTGAGTTGGAGCTCTAACGTAGTGAAATTACTAATTTATCCTCCAAAATAAAAGAATAGGTCAAGGTACCAATTTATTTGGGAAAAAGTAAAGAAAATAGGCAAACACAAGCTCATTCGGACACAAAGCCCTTAAAATTATGCATTAAAAGCAATTTAAACAAAGCAAGGTGGCTAATTGAATCAAACAAGCAATGAAGTTGCAAAAATTAAAACTACCAAGGACCAAATTGATGAAATTATTCAATTGATTGGGTCCTAGTGGGACAAGAGGAGACTTGAGGGGCCAAAGTGCAATTTTCAGAGAATTATTTCATGCAAATTCATGCAAGCTACGTGAGACTTATGTTTCTGCAATTCAGCATTTCACAAACTAGCTTTCCAGCAAATCGAAACAGAAATCCAAACAACATAGCTTGTTCTCAAATTCAGATTTTCAACCCCAACACATATCTTTAAACTAGGCATCAAACTACATAATAACCATCATCCAAACAGGCAGGAAAACTTAGAGAAACTCTCATGCAAAATTCTGGAAAAACATGTAAACATTTGAAGAAACAAAACTGCTGCAACTTTCATGCGTAAGCTTCCACAATTTCAGCAGAACAGATTTAGAAAACAACTATGAAATTGCTTCAATTAAACATGGTTAAACACCACTTATCAAAGCAAATAGCTGAAAAAAAAATCTATGCAAAGGTGTCATTTGAATGCTACAAAGAAACAATCTGCAACTGAAGCTATTGTTTTCTGCAATTTTTACTCACTCAGCCGAGACAAACATTCATTGCCTAAGACTCAAACGTTTCTTCAACCATTCAAATACAAAGTGCAGGTATTTGCGACAAAAGTAAAGAAAAATCTCACAGACTTAAAGATACAAAATGCAATAATATGAGCTAGAGAACATGCTAACATGTGAGAAGAAAAATCGCTGCAATTTTCCAGGCATGATTAACTACATTTCAACAAGACTTGATAACACCCAAATGCATGATTCCGGTCCCTTTAATGTCAAAGCTAATGACTTCTCTAAATGCAGCTTTAAAACAGATATTATTCACGGCAATGAACAAAATTAAGCATGTCAAACCAGCCGCAACTTGACAACCAGAGAAAGGAAAATCTGTTGCAATAAAACCGAAAGTTTGAAACTTGCTGCAGCCAATTCTAAGTCTAACCTTAGAACTCTAACAACCGTGTGTCTTGCCTAACATGAAAGCTCTAGGGACAAAGGCCAGAGGCCATACTCACAAGAAAAACATCGAAGCCAACCACAACCAATAAATACATAAACCAATGACAATTACAACAAAGGAAGAGCATGAATGAACATAAGAGAACCGAAGGAAAAGAAAAACAAAGGTAATGAATTTCTGCTTCTAATGAAAACAGTGATGGTATCATCGAAAACCAGCGAAAGCTTCCAACTCCACCATTAAACATCCCAGGTAAGCAAAAGAAACGGAGAAAGGGAGCATCTTTACAAACAAACATGCAGGGAAAGCTGCGATTTTTACCTTAACGTACGGTGCCTTTCACAGATGAATGAAACAGAGAAGTTTCGTTTGAGCAGACCCAGAACACAGCCAAAACCACGATCTCCCTTCTTCCTTGCCTTGTGTTTCTTGTTTCGTTCTCAGTTTCCAGAATCCCCAGCTTCCAAAATCTGAAGGTCGCGTGTTCACCTCTCTCTCAGTTGTCTCTCCAATCTCCTCAGAAACTCAGCTCTCTTTCTGATTTCTTTCTAACCTCCAAAAACCCAGCTGCCCCTTTGTCCCTTCACGCCTCACCTATTTTCTCCCTCGGTTGCTCCCCTTCAGATTTTTTTAGCCGTTCCTATCTCTGGTTTTCTCTTTCTTTTTGCTCTCGTTCCCGTAACTCTCCTCTCTCTTGATTTTTCTCAGCTGTTTCAGCCGCCAACCTTCCTCTCTCTCTCTCTCTATTCTCCCTCTGCGGCTGATGTTTTCCTTGGCTTTTATATAGGCATCATAACCCTAAACCCTTAGCAAACTCTTCCCTAATTGCAACCAAAGGGGCTGCCCAGTCCTCTCTTTGCAAGCTGCGACAATACGCGGCTTTGCATGCGCGGATCCCTTTTTTTTTTATTTATTTTTTTTAATACAAACATTAATAAAATATAAATAATAATAATAACAAAATAACAAAATTAACAAAAACCAGGTAATAATAATAGTAATGAATACAAAATAACTAAACAAAGTGGCCATTTTCAATTTTCTCTACATTTTTCATGATTTTTCCCTTTTCCTCTTTTTTCATTTTTCATTTTTCATCATTTTTCACTTTTTTCTTTTTTTTCACTTTCAAGAAATTCTATGCTAAAAACTTAAAAATAGAAATAAAACTAGAAAGTAAAAACTAAAAATCGAATAAAACGAACACGGCAAATAAAAATAAAAAAAATTAAAAATAAACAGTAAATGAAATTACACCAAAATTTGGTGTCTACAGTACTGTGATGATTATTTGCTAGAAATGAGCTATAGTTGGACGGTTTTATGGCCTAGATCAAGGGCTATCTTTATATTCTTACTTGTAGTGTTGGTTTGGGGCTGATTTGGAAAGAAAATGAAGCCTTGAATGGCTGGAAAATTGGTAAACACAAAGGAAACGCTGCCCAATTTTTCTCTCGTGGGATAAGTAAGTGAAAGCGGAAATAAGTGTGTGACTTGTGGTCGATTTAGGACTTAGTTATGTAGGGATGTAGGTTGACCTTGTGGATGACTTATAAGAGAAAATTTTGCTCAAAAGTGTATATTTTTCAAAGATAAAGTAGCGACCACTTTAAACACGATTTTCTAGTTTCTTCCGCCAAGTTGCAAACTTAAATGTTTTAAACGCTTCTTTAACAAAACTAGAAGAGCGAGCATGAATTTTCTAGGATTTGATAAGTAAAATGAGTACCACTTAAATGCGTTCTATTTACTTGATTTTTTTTAAGCAAAACTTCCATATTTTGAAACCCTAGTTGATTGCAAATTATTAAACGGTATTTTATCGCAGATTTGGACACCAGCTAGGGGATTTTGGAAAGCAATAACTCATTGGTGAGTGTTTTCAAATGCATGTTTAAACTTATTACTTGAATGAATCACTTTGTTTGATAGGGCAAAGGTGTACTTTATCGCACTTGCCCTTATGTAACTTATTACTGTGCACTGGTTACAAATGGTTTGATATATATATAGATGTGCATTACTTGAATACTGCCTGGGATCCTAACCCTATTGGTTAGTCGGTCGAATCGAGCCAGTAAGGGTTTGGTCGAGGAGACTGGCGAATCATAGGTACTGTTTATTATTTATCGTTTATTATTTATTGTGTAATCCTTTGGATATGGTCCACTGGATTCGGTATACTCGAGTATTACCACTACTGTTATTTTGGAGTTCAGGTGTTGTTGGTTGATTGGTGGATGGAAATTGGAGTTAAGTGGTGATCTACTAGACTAGTTGACGGAAAGTTGAGGTGCTGGAAAGTTGACGGAGTGTGAACTATTACTTGGTGTAACTATGAAGGAGTTAACTTGCAAGAACTACTGTATCCTTTTACCTGGAAATGTTGGACATATAATGATTTGTTATTTAAAGTGTTATTGCCCATTTTTATGAACTCTTATACTTGCTACTTTGATATTTCAAGTTTTACATAGTGGTCAACTTGCTACTTGATTCTTGCATGATGTTTGGAACCTCACTGAGGTTTGGCTCACCCTATTAGTTTTGTTTTCCTTACAGGGGAATCGAGCGTGGGCGTGAGGCTGGTACAGGCTAGCGTAGTCTAGTTTTTGAATTTTGTGATTGTACTCACGCTAAGGCTCGATTAGGGTTGAAAATGCTCTGGAACTTGAATCTTTTGTTATAATTGGAAATGTATGAACGTTTGAGTTGGAACTGGGTATCAATGTACATTCTAAATTTGGGAACTGTTGTTTCATTTACTTTTGAAGTTATAACTTGTTTTCTTGAAGCGAGTGAGTGAACCCTGACGAGAGTTGGGTAGGCGATCCGCTAACCTCTAGGGTACGCCCTAGAAGGAGGTAGGGTCGTTACAAAAACTCTTTCTTGCCTATTAAATTTATTTCGCACACCTCACTAGTTGATCATACTTGCATAATGCACTACGAAACTCAACATGCACCAAATTAATGAAGGCAAAATGATAAAAATCATGACTTAACCATTAAAGCAATCAAGAATTTAAGGCAGGAATATAAAAATAAAAAATAAAATAAATAAATGATTAGATAAAACGAATGAATACATAAAATGTGAAATAACTTTTGGGTCCTCACAAAACTCAATAAATTTCTGGAACAACATTGGAAGAAATGGAGTTTACTTTCCGCAGTTTAAAATAGATTTTCCAGCTTTGATGTTTCTTCCAAAATAAATCAATTTTTTCTTGCTTTTTAACTCAACAAATACCACATGCATGTTTAGATAAAAAAGGTTAATGGTATATGAGGTGATTTCTTGACCAGAACCAACAAAACTTTGGAGTTAAAGCTGCAAATTCTCAGCTTCACTCCCTCAGCCAACCAACAACATCATAAATAGAAATTTCAGCAAGGTTTCATCCTAAACCCACATATATCTTATTTTAATTCAAGTAAAACACTACATGCTGATGCGGTCATGCAAGCTACTATTGAGGGCGTGGTGATACCTTCTGGACCAATCACGTGAGCTCATGCCAAAAGGATGATGGAGCAATTAAATGTCTTGGTTTGTGCAATATAGGAGGCTAAAGAAGTTGGTTCGATGTTTGAAGGTAGCTCGGAGTTCGTGACTTTACTCCGACTCAAGGATCAAGACCCGTGAATGAAGCATTTCAAGTTACAAGTTTATTCAAGTCTCACGTGTTCAAGTTCTCAAGTAGCTAGCAAATATTGTCGTTTGAATTAGTAGAATAAGCAAGTGACTTAAGCAAAGTAGCCTTGCCATTTTTAGTCGTTATTTTTAGCCATATTTTTGTTATTAATTTCAGTCGTAAAGAATCCATGTGGACCGAATTTAATAGGTTTCCTTAGGCTAGACTTATTAGGGTTTTGAGTTGTGTAAAGCTATAAATAGCTTCATACCAACAACAATAACAGATTTTTGCTTCTTGACAATTAAGAGTGAGTCTCTTGGCTTCTTGTGAACACCTTTTGACCATTTTAGAAACTTTCTAAGAGTTCATCTTGGCTTATCCAATAAGAATCGCACTTGTTTGTGGCATCACTCTACCAAATTCCTAGGTTTACTAATTCAGTAAGTCGTGGGTTGAGATCGTATTAAGATTGTTCGCAACTTAGAGGGTTAGATTGGGTCTAAAGGGGATTCCGCAAATCGAAACCTGGAAAAATTCCATCAAGATCGTGGGGTTGTGGGGAATGAAGTTTGCCATCATTGAGGAATTCGCATCAGTTGGCATCAAAGCTACTTGATGGTTTTTCAGGTTATATCCATTAAATTCCAGCCTTTTTCATGTCTTATTTTTTATTCTTTGTAGTGTTTGAGTCGTTTATTGTTCTGTCCAAAAAAACAAAAATAAACTTGAGTCGCTAGGGGTTTAATTTCGTCGTGTCTTTGTTGCTGATTTCTATTTGATTCTTGTGCAAATCTGTTCGTATATTGTCATCATCATTTTCGTTGATTTTGTTCAGAATTATAGTGTCAATTCCTGCTAGTTTGTGTCAAATAGTCGCAAAAAGTTTAGCAAAAACAAATCAGAAAATTAGTTCCAGCCGTTGGTTTTTTTTTCTTAGTGACAACAATACGGTTTTCATCTTTCAGTTTCCTGATCTTTATTTTTCTTGTTTCTTTTTGTTCATTGTTCTAGCAATGTGTGTTATTATTGTTCTTGTGATCTGGTTGAAGTTTGACTCAACAAAAAAATAGATCGCACCTAGGGTTTGAAATGTGTTGTAGTTTCCTTAAAGAAATTGAAGCTGTCTTCTTGTGTTCTTGATTGCTCAAGTTGCAAAGGGAAAAATAACGGACTGAGCTCATAAAATTCTTGGAATTCTGAATCAAAACTTGAGTTTCTTGAAATTCTTGATTGTTTACAACAACAATCTTGAAGTTCTTGAAGCTTTAATCGAAATTCTTGAAACCTTGATAACCTCAAAATCTGTCTTGAACAAAACCATGGAATCTTGGGCTGTTTGGGGCAAGAAATCATCTTCAATTTGTGTTTGTTGAATTCTGGAAATTCCCTCATACATTTGTGTGAAAATCTGAAAGTTTGTTTGGCGTTTGGGGTTTGCAAATTCCAGCCACCAATACCCTAGTTCTTCAAGTTCTTGGCTGAGTTTAAAAAAAGAGGCAACACCAGCCATGAATATTGATTCTTAGAAGTTCCAGAATTGATCCCTACTATGTTTAAGGGACTCTTAAAAATGGCTGAGCTGTCAAGAAGAGTAGACAGCAGCTGTTATCCTTTTCCTAGTTCCATTTGGATTTGCCTAGCTAATGTGATTTGGAAACAAGCTGCCAGATTACCTTAAAAATTCGTGAGTTGCAGCCTGATCAATCCTTGATCTATTGGGAGAAGGGGTTCTATTCCAAAATTTTCCAAGAATTTCCGCTGTTCATTATTTCCTAATTGCCATAACAAGAACAAGTGTCGATAAACCCTGTAGGCGATTGTTCTTGAGCCAAATCTTTATAGTTTTCTTGAGTCGGTTGTTTAGCTTATTTTCCAGTAATTTCCAGCCATAAAACTCATCCTTAAAGTCCAGATTAATGTCCAAATTTCCAGCTCTTATGTCAGGTCATTGCCAATTGTTTGTGTCGCATAACTAGTACTTCCTTGTGTCGTGCACCTACGTAATTTTTCCAGCAATTTCCAGCAGCTTTCCAAGTTCATTTGAGTCACTTTAGTCCTTACATCTCCTCAAATTTCCAGCTTGTATGAGCCGCAATTGAGTAGATTCTTGTGTGAAGCTAGTTGAACTTTTTGGGGAAATTTTTTAATTTCTTCAAGGGAAGCGAGCGGGGCCTTGAGAACATAATTGTGAGAGCTATTCGAGGGGAAAATTTGAGCGAATACACAAGCGAAAGTGCATACACGTGAGGGAGTAAGTGAGGACAAATATTTTGTTCTTGTTTGAATTGCAGGTTATTCAATCATGCCACAAGAAAGAGAGAGGAGTAATCCACCACCAAGCACTCCACTATTTGAAGTGAAATTATTGACGGAGGCATTGGAGGCAAAGTTCAAGAAGATGTTGGACGACACCTTGGAACCATTAGGGATCTGAGAGCTCTCTAAGTACACCTCATAATTCTCATAGAAAGGTCAAAATAGTGGAGTCCGAGAGCTCAAATGATGAGAAGGAACTCATTAGGCATCCAAAGTCTAAACAAAGGACCCGAGAGCATTCTTTCGATCCTTTCAAAAGCATCAAAATGAAAATTCTAGAATTTAAAGGAAGGTCGGATCCGGAGGCATATTTGGAATGGGAGTCAAAGGTTGAGATGATTTTTGCTTGTCAAGACTATATGGATGAACAAAAGATGAAGTTGGCCATGATCGAGTTTAGTGACTACCCTATCATTTGGTGGGACCAACTTGTCACATCTTGACGAAGGAGTAGGCTACCGGAAATCATGTCTTGGACCGAGTTGAAGGGCATGATGGAACCCGATTTGTGCCGAGCCACTATTATCGAGATTTGTACCATCAATTACAAACTCTTATACAAGACACTAGGAGTGTTGACGAGTATCACAAGGAGATGGAGATCCCCATGCTTACGGCCAATGTACAAGAAGACAAAGCGACCATGGCAAGATTCTTGAATGGATTGCGAGCTGAAATCACCGAGAAGGTTGAATTGGAGCTTCATGAATTGGTAGCAAAGGCTGAAAATGTGGAGCGCCGTCTCAAGGGGAGGGGTAACACACGGACTAGTTATTCCTATTCTACCCCAAACTCCAAGCAATTCGCTCCAAGGAGTGAAAGAATGAGCACAGACTGAGGAAGCTTCAATCGAGCCAAACCTGATTTTTTTGCCGAGGCAAAAATGTGAGGACTCGCAAAATTTACTTATTTTAAATCCCTATTTCTAGCTTGTTTAAATATTTAAATGCTTGTTTGCTCCGAATATTTTATTCCAATCTTTTTAGACCCAATTACATGGAACTATGGCTTATATGTATTTTTAAAATGACTTGTTACCAAATTTAATTTATAAAAGCTCGTTTAGTGAGAATAATGAATGCGCGTTTGGAGATAATAATCTATTCGAAGGTACAATGAGCTTGGAAATTGAAAACTTAAACAATAGTGTTAAAATAGGTATTTTTATGATTAGGTACTCAAGTACTAGATAATTATGCCATCGTTATAAGAATTCCTTAGAAATTTCGCTTTATCGCGCACAAATCGGAAGTACGCGTTTTCGCGCATGCAATTATTTGAGGGATATTAGACCCTTATTTTTAGACTATTAAGAGTGAATAATAATAGTATGAATGAAAGTGCATTAAAGGTTTAGGGCACAAGTGAAACAAATCCGAGAGGAAACGAGCACGAAACGCGCGCGCGCGCATTATTTTTTTAGTTGAATTGGAGTAATTTTGGGCCACAAACTCTTAAACTTCCTTTAGAAGCTAACTACATCAGATTTCACTCCCTCTCACACCCTCAAGCAACCGACCAACAAGGAGGAAGAAGTCCCAAAAATTTCTTCATCTCATCTCACTCAAACTTACACCAAATCATCTCAAATTTCTACCACACACTCAAAATCACTTGGAGATCATCTTGGGCTAGGAGAAGAGCTTCATTTCCACTGTTTTGTTGAGCTTCAAAGGACCAAAAATCTCTGGTCTTAACATCTAAGGAGGTATATGATCATCCACTCTTGAAATCTTAGTTTATGTAAGTTATATTGCACTTAGAAGCTTGTAGCTTCATGTGGGTAGCTTTGGATTGTTGGAAATCTTGTGAGTGGGCTCTATGAAATCCCACAATGGATTTAATGATCTGATTTGATGAGATTGGACGTTAATTGTGTTGATTAAGTGTTAATCTAGTAGAGCTAAGTGGTAAAAGTGAAGGAAATCAAAGGAAGTGTTGCATGTTGAAGGGCCGAATCTGCCCTATCTTTGCCGAGCTCCTTGGTGTGATTTTTTGTGGTTAAATTGACTTGATTTTGATGTAGATATGTGTTATAGGTTGTGTGGAAAGTTTCCACCAAAAATCACTTGATTTGGTTGGGTAAATGTTTAAATTTCGAAATGGTTTCATGGCTGGAAAACTATCCAAAGTTGCTATGGCAGCGATTTTGAATCGACCATAACTCTTTGCTTCGATGTCAAAATCAAGTACCATTTGTGGCATTAGAAACTAGACATTTCCAGTTTTCCAACGGTATAAAATGCATCCCCTAATTCCACTTGAGCGAACCCTACCTACCTTTTAAAATCACCTGCCCTGTTTCTGGGTTGTGTTAGAAAGCCTGTTATGTGCTTGAATTTGGGCTAGTTATGGACAGAATTTCAAAATGATTCCTTCTGAGAAATTGTAGCCCTAAAAATGTTTTTTCCAACTCCACCAACCACACCCAATTTCAAGTTGAATTGAGTGAGTTGTGGCCGAATTTCAGAACTGTGTTAGTGATTGATAACCCTAATTTTGGGCTAGCTAATGGCTCATTTTGAATTGGGACTTGTTATTTTGAAACCCTTGGTGTTAATCACCTATCAAACACATTTTGAATGTTTCTTAGGCATTGTCTTCACAAATGAACCATGTTTGACATGTGGTCGTTGGCCAAATGTTTGAGAAAAGGAAAATTGAAATACAAGGCAGATTTACCTTAGAAATTCTTGAAAACTTTAGTGGCTTTGTTAACTAACTTTACATAAAAATTTCTTATTCTTGGTTTTGATGATCACAAAGTACTTTGAAATGTTTATCTAACTCTCTTCAAATATAAGTGTTTTTTGCCTATCAAAGAATCAGGTACGAATATGTCAAGAAATGAAAATCAACCAAAAGAAGAAGCAAAAACAGGACACTCATGTCGGACGTCTGAAGGAATCTGTTGGACGTCCGAAAGGATAAAGAACATCAAGAAGGAAGCTCTGTCAGACGCTCATAAGAAAGTGTCGGACGTCCGGAAGAATCGGATGCACGCCTTGGACGCACATCAACCGCGTCGGACGTCCGAAAAATTCCAAGAAGACTTGCCAACTCTCTGACGACGATCAGACGCTGATGCTGTCGGACGATAAAAATGCATCGGACGTCCGAACTACAACTTGGCTGTTTTCGGATGATAGGTTCGGACGATGATTTGGTCGTCGGACGTCCGACAGCCCTAACGGCTAGCTGACTCTTCATCTGCCTTCCATCCGTTGGAAGCATTGATGAAACCCATTTTTGGTCCCCTTTAAAAACAAACTGTTCTGAACCAAGAAGAGACTTTTGCACACTTTGTTTACAAGATCTCAAGAGATATTTTAGCTATAAAATAGTCTCCAAAGCTAGATTTGTTCTCCAAGTGGTGTGAATTTCTTGTGAGCATTTCTCTTGTGGTTGAAAGTTTCATTAGTGTAGCTTTGTTGAGGGTTATCTGAGTGATTGTAAAACTTCTTAGCTTGACTAAGTGAGGCTTAGGGCAAGGAGGAAGTGCTCCCTCTATTGTACATCTAGTTGATCATCTTTCATCAAAGAGAAGTTGCTCAACCTAGTGATTGGTCTTCAAGTTTGAGGAAAGCTTGGTAGACAATCGGTTTGATATTCTATTTTATTCTTTTTGTTTAATAAAATTCTCATTGCTTATCTATACTTGTTTTTCTAATCAACATTGCTCTCTTCTTCTAATCTATTTGATTGATCATTACTAGAAAAGAAGGTAAATTTTTATTAAAGAAAAAGTGCATAAATTTGATTAAGATTTTAATCAACCTAATTCACCCCCCTCTTAGGTTGTCTTTGGGCCTTACAATTGGTATCAGAACTTGGTCTCCTAGAGATTAAGCTCAAGCGGCTTGGAGTAAAGATGACAACCAGTCATGCTATGTTTGTTGAGGGGCAATCTGTTACTAGACCTCCCATGTTTAGTAGCTCCAATTATGTTAGCTGGAAAGAAATGATGATTATCTTTTCGCAATCTATTGATGTTGAGCTATGGTTTATTGTGAGTGAAGGACCGCATGAACCTAACTTTCTTGATGCAGATACAGGTTTGCATCGGCCAAAAACGAGAGCTGAAATGAATGCTCAAGATAGGACTAATCTCACATTGAATGCCAAAGCCATGAATGTTCTTTATAGTGCCTTAGATTCAAATGAATCAATTAGAGTAAAAGGCTGTAAATCGGCCAAAGAAATGTGGGATAAGCTAAGAGAAATCCATGAGGGTGGTGACAACGTGAGAGAACAGAAAAAGGCTATTTTGGTCACAAAGTATGAATCATTTAAAATTGAACCTCTTGAGGATATTGACAAAATGTATTGTAGGTTCAATGACTTGATCAAAAATCTCGAGGTGTTGGGCAAAGAGTACACCTTGGGAGAGAAGAACAGGAAAATTCTCAATGCATTGGGCAAAGAATGGGAAAATAAAGTGACTGCAATAGAGGAGGCTAAGGATTTAAATTCTGTGCCTATTGAATCTCCCATTAACTCACTAACTTCTTATGAGTTGAAATTGAAATCTAAAGTGCAGGAGGAAGAGGATGATAGAGCAAAGAGAAACATTGCTCTAAAGACTACTCAAGGTGAAGATGATCCAGCTCACTTGGATGATGAAGACTCAGATGGTGATGATAATGATCTTTCTCTCATCACAAGAGGCTTCAAGAGAATCTTGAATAAAAGGAAGTTTAGAAGGGAAGGACCTAGCAATCAATTTCAAAATTATTCATCAAATGCAAGGAACAAAGGAAAACAAGAATTCAACAAGAAGCAAGTGGACAAATACTATGAATGTGGACAGCCTGGACACTATGCAAACAAATGCCCCATGAAGAAAATGAAAGATGGGAAAGCTAATCGAAAGCCAAGATTCAACAACTTCCAGATTACTTGGAATGAATGCAACTCCGAAGGGGAAGTTGAAGAAGAGGAAGAATCAGCTCAAATGGCCTTCATGGCTATTGGAGATAATGAGGTTACTTTCATACACTTTCAATCTGAAAGTGATGATGAAGAAGATGATGATCTTGAATCCTTTGTTGAAAAACTGCATAATGCCTTGAAGGAATTTTATGATAAAAACAAGCAGCTAAAATAGAAAATTGCTTTTCTCATTCATGAAAATGCAAGTCTTCTTCAACAAAATAAACAACTAAAGACTGACAATGAATGTCTTGTAAGAGCCGGATTTGATGTTCAAAATGAGCTTGATAGAAAGACAAGTATTTGTGAAATACTGAAGGAAAGACATGGTGATTTGAAGAAAAGAATGGACAACTTGAATGAGACTTTGAAAGCAAGAAAGCAAGATTTTCTCAAAAAGAACATGTCATCTACCTTTCTTACTGCTCATCAAAGAACATTAGCACACAATAAAAATGCACATGGTTTCACAACATATACAAGAAGTGGATTGAGATATGTCAAACCATTACATGTTAAGAACTCTTCCATTATATGTGGTTTTTGTTGTCAAAAAGGGCATTTGAAAGGAGATTGCTATGTGAAAAGAAATCTGAATAAAGGGATGAGATGCATATGGTTAGTTAGACACAATGCTAACTATTGTGGACCCAAAAATTAAAAAGGGTACCAAACACTTTCTCTTTTCAGGAAAAAGGCTCAAACAAGTCCAAATGGTTTATTGATAGTGGCTGCTCAAGGCATATGACCGGTGATCCCTCTTTGTTCATAAAGCTAAAATCAAAATCAAGTGGAAAGGTGACATTTGGTGATGATGTGAAAGCTAAGACAATTGGAATAGGTGATGTTGGTAAGGATGGTGAAACTTTTGTTCATAATGTGCTCTTAGTTGATAACTTAGGTTATAACTTGCTTAATGTTAGTCAATTGTGTGATAAAGACTTGAATGTATTATTTAAAAAGCATGAATGCATTGTGCTTGATTCCAAATATAATGTTGTGTTCAAAGGAAAGAGGTTTAACGACATATATATTGTGGTTCTTGATAAAATTGATTCATCTAGTTTCAAATGTCTTAAAGCTTCAAATGAAGATCCTTGGTTGTGGCATAGGAGACGTTGTCATTTTAACATGGATTTACTAAAGGAAATTTCGAAAAAAGAGCTGGTTAGAGGCTTGCCAAAAATCAGTTTTGAAAAGGATAAAATTTGTGATGCATGTCAATATGGAAAGCAAACAAAAGTTTCTTTTAAACCAAAGAAGTGTGTATCAACTTCTAAACCTTTAGAACTCTTGCATCTTGACTTATTTGGTCCTACTCAAATCACTAGCTTGGGAGGTAAGAAATACTGCTTTGTGATTGTGGATGATTATTCTAGATATACTTGGGTGATATTTCTTGCTCATAAGGATGATGCTTTCAAGAATTTCACTTCATTGTTTGCTAAAGTGCAAAATCTGCTTGGTTTAAAAATTGTTAGGATTAGAAGTGATAATGGAACGGAATTCAAGTATTGTGGTTTTCCAGAATTTTGTGATCAAAATGGCATAACACATGAGTTTTCTATTGCAAGAACTTCACAACAAAATGGTGTTGTAGAAAGGAAAAATAGGACACTACAAGAGGCTGCTAGGACTATGTTAAGTGAATGTAGTTTGCCAAAATACCTTTGGGCTGAAGCGGTAAACACGGCATGTTATGTGATGAATAGAATCCTTTTGAGACCCATTTTGAATAAAACATCTTATGAACTGATTTTTAATAAGAAACCTACGGTTGGATATTTCAAAGTCTTTGGTTGTAAATGTTTTATTTTAAATTTAAAGGAACATCTTGGTAAGTTTGAGAAAAAATCTGATGAAGGAATATTTTTGGGATATTGTGAGAACAAAAGAGAATATAGAGTCTTTAATAGAAGGACTCTTGTGGTAGAAGAAGCCATACACATAACATTTGATGAAACTAATGATGATAATTCCAAAAGTTCATGTGAGAATGATGATGTAGGTGTCCGTGAAGGAATGGAAAAGCTAAAAATTGGAGATGGAGGAAACTCTAAACTGGAAGCAAAGAAAATGGAGAATGAAGCTCATGAAGATCAAGAAAGGGAAGATGAGGACAAAAATGATGATTCATTCAAAGATCCTCCCAAGGCTTGGAAATTTAGCCAAAATCATCCAAAAGAACTTATAATTGGTGATCCATCCGAGAAGGTAAACACTCATTCCTCATCTAAGAAATTGATAGACAATTTTGCTCTAGTTTCTCTTTTTGAACCTAAAAATATCAATGATTCCTTAAAGGATGAAAACTGGATTTTGGCAATGCAAGAGGAACTCAATCAATTTGAAAGAAATGAGGTTTGGACACTGGTTGATGGACCTCAAAATCACCCTATCATTGGCACTAAGTGGGTATTTAGAAATAAGCTGGATGATAAAGGTGTAGTTGTAAGAAATAAAGTCAGATTAGTTGCAAAAGGGTATGCTCAAGAAGAAGGAATTGATTTTAATGAAACATTTGCTCCCGTAGCTAGATTAGAATCAATTAGAATGCTTCTTGCTTTTGCTTGCTTCAAAGGTTTTAAATTGTTTCAAATGGATGTTAAAAGTGACTTCTTAAACGGCTTTATTGATCAAGAAGTATATGTGGATCAACCCCCCGGTTTTGAAAATTCAAAATTTCCAAATCATGTGTTTAAACTCTCAAAAGCATTGTATGGGCTAAAACAAGCTCCAAGAGCTTGGTATGAAAGATTGGGTGGTTTCTTGATTGAAAATAATTTCAAAAGAGGAGTTGTGGACACCACACTGTTTACTAAGCAAGTGCTAAATGAACTCCTTATTGTGCAAATATATGTAGATGATATTATTTTTGGTGCTACTAATGAGTATCTATGCAAGGATTTTTTCACCATTATACAAAGTGAATTTGAAATGAGTATGATGGGAGAATTAAATTTCTTCTTTGGACTTCAAATACATCAAGCCATAGAGGGCATTTTCATAAATCAAGCAAAATACACTAAGGAATTGCTGAAAAGATTTGGCATGGAGGACTCAAAGCAAGTTGGAACTCCAATGTGCAGTTCAACAAAACTTGACAAAGATGAAGAAGGTAAACATGTGGATGAAAAACACTATAGAGGTATGATTGGAAGCTTACTTTGTTTAACCGCAAGTAGACCCGATATTATGTTTGCTGTTTGCTTGTGTGTTAGATTTCAATCTTGTCCAAAAGAATCACATTTGAATGCTGTTAAAAGGATTTTTAGGTATTTGAAAGGTACATTAGACTATGGTCTTTGGTATGCTAGATCTAGTGAGTTTGCACTATATGGATATTCGGATGCTGATTTTGGAGGTTGTCGTGTGGATAGAAAGAGTACTAGTGGAACTTGTCACTTTTTTGGTAATTGCTTAGTCTCTTGGTTTAGCAAGAAACAAAATGCAATCTCTTTGTCTACAACCGAAGCGGAATATATTGCCGCTAGTGCATGTTGTGCTCAACTTTTATGGATGAAGCATACCTTAAATGATTTTGGATTGTCATATGACTGCATGCCTATATTCTGTGATAATACTAGTGCTATCAATTTGACCAAAAATCCAATTCAACATTCTAGGACAAACCATATAGATATAAAGCACCACTTTATTCGCAATCTTGTTCAAAAAGGTGAAGTATGTGTAAATTATGTTTGTTCTAAAGATCAATTTGTTGATATTTTTACAAAAGCTTTGCCATTAGATAAGTTCATTCATCTAAGATCAAAAATAGGGATAATCGAAAAATCATTTTAAAATTTTTCAAAGCCTTCGGACGTCTGAAAGAAGATGAACGGACGTCCGATAATGTTCTTCAGCTATTTTCCCAGAAAACATCTGTTCGGACGAAACCGTCAGACGCACGACTACGTTCGGGCGTCCGACAGTGCAACGGTTCATTTTTTAAAGTAACTTTCTTCCTCATTTGCTTCAAACTCTTCTTCTTCTATTTCCTCTCGGACGGAAACTCTC
Source organism: Coffea arabica (assembly GCF_036785885.1). Lineage (NCBI taxonomy): Eukaryota > Viridiplantae > Streptophyta > Magnoliopsida > Gentianales > Rubiaceae > Coffea > Coffea arabica. The sequence goes on along the minus strand of NC_092320.1, from coordinate 42,540,523 downwards.
TCATTTCTCACTCTCAAATTCGTACCATTCTGAAGCTCTCATTCCCAAATTGACTCAACCAAAACTTTTCCTAATCGATTGCGATTCATTTCTCCTGATCATTTCACCGAATGGCATAATATTTCGCAAATTTCCAAATTTCCCTCAAAACCCTATTTTCTCATAACCGCTCTGTCCAATCTTCTTCAAGGCCTTTTTGTCCCAAAATTTCTGTGTGATTCACTTCCATACTACTGTGTGCATCATTTGCATCCTTCATTCCACACATTGCGCACAATGGTTAATCTAAGAGGAGGGAAGGTTACTGCCGGACGCAAGCATCCACTCAGGGATGAGGATGATGATATTCCTACGGTCAAACAATCATCCAAACGCGTCAAGAGGGGAGCTGTAAAGGGTCAAATGTCATAGCCTACACCACAACCCACCCCTCAGCCTGAATCTGGACAGGGAACCTCATCTCAACCGCCTCCAAAATCAACCACAGTCCCTACATTCTTTGATGATGCTGCAAAAGACAAACACTCCTGGATATCCCAGAAAGGTGTCATCCCTCAATGCATCGTAAATTCTTCTGAATTTCGCCAAATAGGTTTAGAATCCATTCTGAGTCTGTTTGCTTTCCAGAAATGGTCACATCTCATTTCTATGCCTAATGTCTATTATCCTGAAATGCTGTTTCAATTCTTTGCCAATCTTAGGAAAGGCACTGATCAAACTGAGATTATGTCCAGGGTTAATGGGGTAGACTTAGTATTTGATTCTGAAACTGTGAATGCCATCTTAAATACTACTATTAAACGTGGATGCAAAAGTAAAATTGCAAATTTCTTTTCCTATGAAGGCATCATACTGCTGATAATCATTTTGATGGGGCTAAGATGTTGACTTATTTTAAAAGAAGTTTTTCTGCCCCTGCTGATGCTAAACTGAATGATCTTGCCCCTGTGAATCTAATTGCCTTTTCAATCATTTCAAACCTGTTTGTGCCTACTGATGGCCATAGAACAGATGCAAACAAAATGGAGTTGTATCTCTTTTACTGTTTTCGAGAAAAGATTCGTATTGATTTTGGTTTTGTCATGTGCAAGTTTTTACTTCGCTATGTCACTGATTCTCGCAGAAAATTATCTTATGAAAAATTTCTTCAAAAGATTTTTGAGTTTTACAAAGTACCAATTCTAGGTGTTTGTCCCAAAGAAGCATCTTCTTATGCCTTTACCAAAGGATATTTTGAAAGGAAAAATCTTTTCTTTAAGGATAATCTATGGGCTTATAAGAGGGCATCATCTAGTGAACTTAGGTCTAAGGCTGCACATGATCCACTACACACTCCTTCATCTGTTGCACTCACTCCCATTCATCCCAAGAAGTCTGCCACTAAGGCATCTTCCTCCTCCAATGATGAAGTGATTGAGCTCCTTCGTGAACTCAAACAGCATGTTCTTCTTCTGGAACATGGTCTAATGCTCACCATGTCTTCTGAGCAACAAACAGCCTACCTAGACAAAAAGAACCTTCTCTTTCCCCCACCTGTGGTTGAGGAAGTTTCCCATGGCAAAGAGCCACGCCCCACTGATCCAAGTCCATCAATTTCAGACCCGAGCTCATCAACTCCCGTGACTCCTCATGGCCCTTTCACATCAGATAAAGGCAAGGCACCAGTTGAAGAAACTGCTGAAGATGATGAAGAAACTGAAGAGGAGGACCTCTCCCAATATCAGCTTTCTCGAAAGATACCTGGATCCACCTAGTTCACCATTTAGGATCACATAGGGTCATTTGCATTTTATTTGACTATTTCATGTGTTTCTAGTGTTTGTGGTGTTCAACAATGGATATGTAATGCTTATGTTTATGTTATATTCGTGTAGTACTTTTTGATGGATGATTATGGCTGTAATGGTTATGGATATGTGGATGGATGTTTAAGTATTTTGAATGATAAATGTGTGAATGTGATGAATGTTTTTGTTATTGGTTCTCCGTGATATATGTGATTGATTGGCCTTTTGTGATGACAAAAAGGGGGAGAGGACTGGATTGGATTGATTGATGATTTAATTGAAATTGAATTGGCTTGATGGATAGAATTGGTAAAATGCTGGATGTTGGCTGCTTAATTGTTATGTTTTTGGATAATTGATTAATTCGGTAGGGTAGCCAAGTGAGGGGGAGTTTTTCAAATTTTTACTCTATGATCCACTAAGTAAGGGGGAGTTTTTGTCAGTTGAGAAAGGGGGAGCTTATATTGCAATCATCAAATCTCATTTCAAACCATTGTTTTGTTATCATAAAAAAGGGTGAGAATGTTATTCTTGGTTTTGATGATCACAAAGTACTTTGAAATATTTATCTAACTCTCTTCAAATATAAGTGTTTTTTGCCTATCAAAGAATCAGGTATGAATATGTCAAGAAATGAAAATCAACCAAAAGAAGAAGCAAAAACAGGACACTCATGTCGGACGTCCGAAGGAATCTGTTGGACGTCCGAAAGGATAAAGAACATCAAGAAGGAAGCTCTGTCGGATGCTCATAAGGAAGCGTCGGACATCCGGAAGGATCGGACGCACGCCTCGGACGCACATCAACCGCGTCGGACGTCCGAAAAATTCCAAGAAGACTTGCCAACTCTCTGACGACGATCGGATGCTGATTCTGTCGGACGATAAAAACGCATCGGACGTCCGAACTACAACTTGGCTGTTTTCGGACGATGATTTGGTCGTCGGACGTCCGACAGCCCCAACGGCTAGCTGACTCTTCATCTGCCTTCTATCCGTTGGAAGCATTGATGAAACCCATTTTTGGTCCCCTTTAAAAACAAACTGTTTTGAACCAAGAAGAGGCTTTTGAACACTTTGTTTACAAGATCTCAAGAGATATTTTAGCTAGAAAATGGTCTCCAAAGCTAGATTTGTTCTCCAAGTGGTGTGAATTTTTTGTGAGCATTTCTCTTGTGGTTGAAAGTTTCATTAGTGTAGCTTTGTTGAGGGTTATCTGAGTGATTGTAAAACTTTTTAGCTTGACTAAGTGAGGCTTAGGGTAAGGAGGAAGTGCTCCCTCCATTGTACATCTAGTTGATCATCTTTCATCAAAGAGAAGTTGCTCAACCTAGTGATTGGTCTTCAAGTTTGAGGAAAGGTTGGTAGACAATCGGTTTGATATTCTATCTTATTCTTTTTGTTTAATAAAATTCTCATTGCTTATCTATACTTGTTTTTCTAATCAACATTGCTCTCTTCTTCTAATCTACTTGATTGATCATTACTAGAAAAGAAGGTAAATTTTTATTAAAGAAAAAGTGCATAAATTTAATTAAAATTTTAATCAACCTAATTCACCCCCCCTCTTAGGTTGTCTTTGGGCCTTAGAGCATTTTTATACAAAATTTGACAGAGGAATAGCTCTTATATGGTATTGTAATACTGCCAAATTTGGTGCCGTTCCGAGTCCATTTCAATGCCCAACTAAAGCCTCAAAGTTCATGATTCAAATCTGGAAAATCCCTGTTCAATGAGGAAATTTTAGTAATTTTGAACCGTTATATTTTGGTGCTCAAAACTCTGATTCTTGTTCTGATTGTTGTGTTTTAAACTTTAATGGTAACTCTAATTTATTTTCAAATTTCAAAGACTAGATCACATTCTGTAAATTTTGCCGAATTTTCAAAGTTGGCCAAAAACCAACCCCAAAACTGTCTTGATAGCCAAAACAGCAACTTGAAGCCGAAATTCGAATGTCTTCCATTTTGAATCGTTGAAAAATGTCTTCTAGTAACTTTTAGTACTTTGGAAGTAGTTTCCAACGGTACTAATTTTTCCAATTTTGGACCTACAGAGAGTGAGATATGATTTTTCAAAAATTGCTTGTCAAATCTGAAATTTCCAAACTTAAGGAAATTGAGTTTTCAGAACTCTCAATTTTCCTTCAATATCGCTGGATCATTTTATACTTGATCTTAAAGATGAAAATCAGATTTCCTTGTATTACTAAAACCCCACTTTTGAGTCTCGATTTACGAGTAATTAAGGCTCATTTTCGCGACATCTCCTTAGATTGTACACTTGTACAATCTTCTTCGATAATTATGGGTTTTAGGTGATAGTGTGTAATAGTTTATTATTAATTGCTCAGGCATTCAAGAGGACCTTCAAGAGGATCCCACGGTGGATGCCTGAACCCTCGAGTGGACATTGTTCACTTGTTTCTTTTGTGATTGGTGAGTGTCAAGTGTGTGAAATACGTGATACATGTTAAATGCTATTGATATCGAATATTTTGGAAATGCTGAGTCGATTGTGTACTTTATCACACTCGTTCTCATTTAAGTGAAATGTACTTGAATTACTTGACATGAAATGTTTGAATTGCTTGAAGTGACTCGTTATGTGAAGTGTTTAAGTGATTATTTATGCTATGGCTGCATAAGTCGTTGGAGTGAATCTCCTCGACTTATAAATGTTAAGTGGGGGACGCCCAACTCTCACTGGCCAACCTTGGACTCAAGCCGGCAGGGGCTTGGTCGGGCTCCTTGGTGAACCATGAGAAAACGTAAGCTCGACCTAGTAAGAGATCTTGCTTGGCATACTCGAGCAGTATTGCCTCAAACAAATGACAGGCGGGCCCAGTGCAGGGGTATGTAATGGTGAACGGGGACATGATAAGTGAGATCCTATGAATTATAATCTACCCGATTGACGGATTGTCAACTCGTGGAGGTTCTTGATCGTGCAAGTAGGAAATAGCTCCTGAGAGCTCCTATATCCTTGAATTGTTCCTGTTTACCTTTTCTTGCTCGAAGTGTGATTTACTCGAATATTATTGTTTTACTCGTTAATTGGGATTGTTACTTGGACACCATGATTGCATGTGTGTCCTTGGCCTCACGAGTAATCGCTCACCCCGTAGATTTGTTTTCCTTAACAGGAATGGACGGAGTGAAACTTGGTGGAACCCTTTGGATGTGCTTTTGTATTAGGGTTTCAAATGTAATTGACTAGACTTTTGGCTGTTGTATATTTTGTGGATTGATGTATCTTTTGGAGATCTTGATATAAGGATTGGGTAACTTATGTATCGTGAACTTGTGGTGTAAGAAAGGATAATATTTACAGAAGTTTTCTGTACTTCTTTATTTTGTCTTGTCATTTTAGAAACTATTGTATTAAGTTTGAACGGGAATTGTACCGAGTCCTGACGAGAACTGGGCAGGCGTTCCGCGGATACCCTTTGGTTCGCCTTAAGGAAAAGTGGGGGCGTCACAGTTGGTATCAGAGCGCTAGGTTAGAAATCTATTTGGGAGATACACAAGAAACCTTACCCTTAAGAATTGAGATAGGATGATTAAGTCATACCTTAAGTGATATTTGAGCGAGTTAGTGACTAAGTTTCTAACTTGAAAAATGTGATTGTTTTGCAGGGATTGAAAATGGGAATGGAAACCCCGCAGCTAATGGGAATGGCCATACTAATGGCCATGTAGAGCCCCCTAGGCCTATTTACTACTGAGCTCTGGGTGGAGGAGCTTGTGTGCGTTATTCGTCCTATGATAGGTATCCTCGATGTTCGTGTAGGATGGCGTTTGCCTACCCGAACTAACTAGTACTAGCTCTGGACGACGAGCGTCGTTAGTTGGTGAACACCAACCTAGAGTTTTCACATTAGTTTGTTTCACTTGTGTACTAAACCTCTAATGCACTTCCATTGATACTATTATTATTCACTCTTAATAGTCTAAAAATAAAGGTCTAAAGTCCCTCGAATAATCGCGCGTAAAAACGCGTACTTTCGATTTGTGCGCGATAAAGCGAAATTTCTAAAGAATTCTTGTAACAATAGTATTACTAACTAATACTTGAGTACTTAAACATAAAAATACCTATTTTAAAACTACTGTATAAGTCTTCAATCTCCAAGCTCACTGTACCCTCAAATCGATTTTTGCCTCCAAAGACGGATTCACTATTCTTATTAGACGAGCTTCCAAAAATTAAATTTTTTAACAAGTTATTTTAAAAATATATGCAAGTCATAGTTCCATGTAATTGGGTCCAAAAGGGTTGGAATAAAATATTCGGAGCAAACAGGCAATTAAATATTTAAATAAGCTAGTAATAGGAATTTAAAATAGGAAATTTTGCGAGTCCTCACATCCTCTTCCCCTTAAGAAAATTTCATCCTCGAAATTATATCTTGATTTGTGAACAGGTCTGGATATTTTTCTCAAATTGCTTCTTCAACTTCCCAAGTTGCTTCCTCTAGCTCATGGTTCCTCCAGAGAACTTTTACCAATGGAATTCGCTTGTTCATCAGTTCTTTCATCTTACGATCCAGAAGTTTTACCGGTTTCTCCTCATGGGTTAGTGTCTCATCAATTTCTATACTTTCCGGTTGCAAGATATGAGAAGGGTTTGGATGATACTTCTTAAATATAGACACGTGGAAAACGTTGTGGATCCGAGACAAACTTGGTGGCAATTCCAACTTGTAGGCCACATTTCCTACACGTCGGATAATCTTGTACGGCCCTACGAATCTCAGTTATAACTTCTTCCCTTTTCTAGACATTCAACTTGCTTTCACAGATGTAATCTTAAGAAATACTTGATCTCCAACTGCAAATTCTAAGTCCTTCCTGCGGTTATCTACATAACTCTTCTGACGACTTTGTGCGGTCTGAATCCTCTAGCGTACCAACTTTACTTTTTCATTCGCCTCCTCAATCCAAGGCACTGTAGTCGGGTCTAAGATTTTGCATTCACCTACTTCATCTCAACAAATCAGAGATCTACATTTCCGATCATAAAGTACTTCATACGGAGCTATTTGAATAGAAGAGTGGAAGCTATTATTCTAGACAAATTCCACCAATGCCAAAAATTTACTCCAACTTTCCCCAAAATCCAAAACGCAAGTTCTTAACATGTCCTCAAGGGTTTGAATCGTTCTTTCAGACTGTCCATCGGTCTGGGGATTGTAAGTAGTACTGAAATTCAATTTAGTCCCCAACACTTTTTGCATCTTTTACCAGAATCTCGAAACAATTCTTGGGTCTCTATTGGACACAATACTTACAGGTATTCCATGTGACCTGATAATCTCATCCAAGTACAACTTAGCCAATTTCTCCAATGGGTACTTCATGCTAATTGGCAGATGTCGCGCCCCATTTTTTTGATGAAATAAATAAATGGTTTTAAAAAATGTATTTTTGTGATTGGAAAATGAATCGTGATTTAAAAGAAAAATGGGTCTAAATGGGGTTTTGAGAATGCGACGATTTGACCCAAAATTATAGTTTAAAAAGGGTTTTTAAAACTAAATACGGAGTCGCCACTTGGTAATGAGTTAAGGTGTACCAAGTCACCTAAAAACTGTATTTTTTAAGAAAAATAGGAAAAAGCGTGAGAAACCCTTTTTAAACGACTCCTAATCTACGTAAACCAAAGAAAAAGGTTCGGGAGTCACATTTGACAAAGGGGAAGGCAAGGATAAAATCCAAGGCACCCCTTTGACCTAGCCAAGGCTAGTTGCATGATTTAATCAAAGATTTTCTTGTTTTAACCAAAGAATTTATTACATTTGGATGCACTACATGAATGTACAATGAAGGAAAAATGCAAACCTAAATTCTAAAATGTCTCTTGTAAGGTTTTTGGTCCCAACCACATGAATTGTGGCGGCCAATAAAGGAAAACCTTATAGAGGTCGATTAATGCAAATGATGGCTAAAGTGCAAGTGTGCAAGTGTATAAAAAGGTGAACGTGTGAAATTGTATAAAAAATCCAAGTGTTTGTGTGCAAGTGTATGAAAAGGTGCATGTGTAAAATTGTATGAAAAATCCAAGTGTTTGTGTGCAAGTGTATGAAATATAGTGATAAGTGCATATAGGGGTAATTAAGTGCACTTTTGTGAAGTAGAAATCAAAATGAACAATAAGGAAAGGAAAAGTGAATTGAAAAATGAATAAGTGATAAAATGAGAATGAATGAACCTAAAGGAATGCATCAGGTTGGGTATGGGAATGACTCCTAACTTTTTCGACTTCGATTTTCCCTTTGATTAGAAAGCAAAACTAGCGTGCTAAGGCTATCGAGTAGCCATACTCGCTCGTTTCCCTTATCAGAAGGGGACACTCAAGCAAAATGAACCCTATAGCTAGTATGGGATGCAAAACCTAAAGTGAGAGGAAAAGGGGTTCGAGGATCATGCCAAATGATAAAACTAAGGAAAATGCGTGATATGTGGTGAACAAGCAAATGATGTACTAACGAGGGAAAATCCCTAAGGGTCTAGCGTTGGACTAGCCCATTCTATGAATTCCGACTAGCGTTGGACTAGTGGGAACGATAAAAGAAGCCACAACTAGCGTTGGACTAGTGTGGTGACGTACATTCATCCACACTATAAAAAACGAGTAGACATGCGAATCACTTATAAACACGTAGCACATAACACTTAGCATGCTTGACTAGATGCAAGGACCTAATAACGCAAATTAACACTTAACACGTAGGCATGCAACCAAGCTAATGAACCTATTACATTTACTAACTAAAACAAAAAGGGAAAGGGAAAATGGACCAAATTACTCGCCACAGCCCTATCTATTACAAGCCAAGAGGTGTACACATACCCCATTAAAAGAATAACTTAATGAAAACAAAAAGTAAATGACATAAGTAAAAGGAATTAAAGAAAAGCTAGGAAAGCGAAATAGACATGCATATTCACATAACACGTAAGAGCACGTAGGATCAAATAAAGTGCAAATGAGGGATAGAGTGTACCTCCCTTGAATTGACGCCCTAATGAAGTGAAATTACTAATTTACCCTCCAAAATAATAAACAGGTCAAGGTACCACTTAAATAAAGGAAAATTAAAAGAGATGCTCAAATACAAAGCTCGCTTGATCGTAAAGCCTCTAAAGTCATGACTTAAGTGCAATTGAACAAGGCATGGCAATTAATTGAAACAAGCAAACAATGGAGTTGAAAAATTGAAGCTACCAAGGACTCCATTGTGTACATTAACCAAACACTCAAGCTTAATCAAACACTTTTAGGAACTTAAAGGGTCCAAAGGCAAAGAAAAGGTCAAGTAATGGCTCAAAATTCAATTATGATAAGACCTATTTGCAAAAATTAGAACTCAAACGAGTCTTTGTAGCATGGCTGCGAAAAAACAAGGACTTAATTGATTAACTTTTCCAAATTTCTGGGTCATAGTGGCATAAGGGGAAACTTGAAAGGATCAAATTGATTAAATGTTCCAATTACTTGGGCCATAGTGAGTCAAGAGGGGACTTGGAGGTCTAAAAATGCAATTTTTGGAAAATATTTGCATGCATGCAATCAGCAAATTTCGACCAAAGCTGCGACCATTCCTTCGGCCATTTCTACTATAGTTTTTCGCACACAACTTCAGCAATCCCAAGCAACCTTACAGCAAGCATACAATTCAAGCTAAACTATGAATCAGCTCCACTCAACCATGCTAATCAACTCTCGAAACACATCAAATAAATAGTTCAAACAATCAAAGTGAAACTTGCTGCATTTTTGGTTTCCAAGTTTGCGGTAATTTCCAGCAATAACTACATCAATTTCACCATATAAACAAGGTTCCTCAAACCAGAAATTATTGATCCAAATCAAAACATGAAACTTCGTTTGTGAGATTAAGATGACAAATCTGGTTTGATTGACAACAAAAGAAGGAAAAGAAGCTGCAGCAAAAATTCAACAAGCTATGAAGCTTTTGACAGCCGAGAATGAGTCAGGATCTTTCCAACCAAACATCAAGAGTTTTGGATTAAAACATGCAACCTCATCAAGCATTTTGCGCAAGATTTAACTAACAAATTGGATGAATAAAGCCCAGGTAACAGATTAATCAAACACTCTTTACACCTTCTACATGAAACCCCAGACAAAGCTCAAGAAAAAAAATCACATGAAATTTGACAGCTTTATGATTTGCAGGCCTTCAGCCATACAAAGCTTCAAACACGGCTTTCAATTCATCAGATTGAATAAAGATGTGGTTTTTCGATCAAACAGCAGAGAAAACACTACACAAACTGCTATCTCAAACCCGAAAAGAAGGTAAACTAAAAGTATTGCAACAGGCCAAAAGATTCCATCTTATTGCATCCAACTTTTAGTCTAACATTCTTGACATACGACACAGGACCAACATTCATGAACAAAACTCAACATCAACCATCTAAACACCTCACGGGATCCATGATTCTCATAGTAAGCTATCAATAGAAAAGGCAAAAGAGAGACTTACAGTGTCTTTCTCGATGTAATTTGACGGCAACAGGTGATGGTTGAATGAAGTGGAGGCAGCTTCGTGCAAAGTGGCGAACCAAATTTCCTTAACACCTTATGGAATTCAACGCCCAAGGAAGGGTCGAGCAGCTTGTGTCTAGAGGTCAAATTTGAAGATGCCCATTTCTGGAAAGACTTCAAAAGCACGTACGAAGTGCGGAGACAGAAATTCAACCCTTGTTCCTTTTCCTCAGCCGTGAGCTTCCTCAATTGATTTTCCTTCTCACTCTCTCAACCCGTCTCCAAATTCTCTCTCGGTTGCTCCCAGTTGTTACCTCTAAACTCACACGGAACTCTCCCTTTGGTCTCCCTTTTTCAGATGTTCATCCTCCCAAAGCTCTTCCCTTTCTCCTTCCTAATTCCACCGCCGCACCTCTGTCTTCCTTTTCCTTTCCAGATTGGTAACCGCCACCCTCACTCTCCTTCGTTGACCCCTTTTCTTATTTCTTCTCCTTCGTCTGCCCAAAACCCAGCTCCTCTATTTCCTTCCTCTCTTTTCCTTAAGTTTTGCAGCCGTCGCTTCTCTCTTTTTTCCCCTCCCCTTTCTCCTTATCAGCCGTCACTTTCCTCACCCTCAACTCTCTACTCTATCCGCTACCTTCTTTTTTTCTGTTTGCGGCTGTCTATCTGCCTTTCTATTTATATGGGAACTCCAACCTAAACCCTTAACAACTTCCTGAAATTTGCAGCTAAGGAGCTCCCCAAAGTTCCTTTGCAAGCTGCAAAAAATGCAGCTTGCATGCACGCAGCTTTTTTTTTTTTTTTTTCTAACTTAATAAATACAGAATATAAATAATAATAATAATAATAACAAAATGACAAAACCATGTAATAATAATGAAAACAAATAAATAAAATAAAAAACAAACTAAACAAATAAAAACAACAAAAATGTCCATTTTTTTCAAATTTTCTTCATTTTTCCTTTTTTTTCCTTTTTTCTTTTCTTTTCTCAAAATAACTTAATAAAAATAACTAAAGTGCCAAAAGATTGAATTTGAACGTATTTTTGTGACCAATTTTCCTTTTCTTTTTTTTTCTCTTTTTTCATGATTTTTCTTTTCTTTTTTTTTTCAAGAAATTCTATGCTAAAACTTAAAAATAAACTAAAACTAAAAACTAAAAACTAAAAATCGAATAAAACTATCACGACAAATAAAAAACTAAACAGTAAATGAAATTACACCAAAAATTTGGTGTCTACAGTTTGCCCCTCTTTGTCTGAGTTTTGAAAAAACTTGAGACAAAGAAGTAGACACCAAATACTTACCTGCATTATTTGGCTGCAAAAATGATTCCAACGAACAAGAATTCTAAAATGGGACTAACCCAAACATAAAATTAAAAACGGGACTGACCCGAACAGAAAATGTAAAATGGGATAGACCCGAACAGAAACGTAAACGGGATAGACCCGGACAGAAATTTAAAGGGGATAGATCCGGATAAAAATGTAAATGGGATAGACCCACGGGATAGACCCGAACAGAAATTTAAATGGGATAGACCCAAACAGAAAATTTAAATCGGGGAGTGCTCACTATTGGGACTGACCCACGGCTAGTGGCAGACGAAAATGGAATACGCACTAGTGGGACTGATCCAACGGCTAGTGGCATAGAAATGAAATGCTCACTGGCGGGACTAACCTCACGCTCCAGTGGCTGTGAATAATGAAATGTTTGACAATCGGACAGTGAGATTAAACCCGAGCCTGCCATGATGAACTTGATTTGATTTTTTTGATTTTTTTGATTTTTTGATTTTTTTGATTTTTTGATTGATGATTTTTTTTTTTTTTTTTTTGGTTTTTCCTGACTGAGAGAGACTTGTCGAAATAATTTGCCCCAGTGTGATGAATTGGTCAGTGGGATTAAACCCGAGCCTGCCTTTCATTTGGTTAGCGGGATTAGACCCGGTCTTGCCATTCCTTTGGTTAGCGGGATTATACCCGATCCTGCCATTCATTGGCGGGATGAAACCCGGTCCCAATTTGATAAAAGCGGTCAGCGGGATTATACCCGGTCCTGCCATTCATTGGCGGGATGAAACCCGGTCCCAATTTGATAAAAGCGGTCAGCGGGATTATACCCGGTCCTGCCGTGATTGGCGGGATGAAACCCGGTCCCAATTTGATAAAAGCAGTCAGCGGGATTAAACCCGGTCCTGCCGTTCATTGGTGGGATGAAACCCGGTCCCAATTTGATAAAAGCGGTCAGCGGGATTAAACCCGGTCCTGCCGTGATTGGCGGGATGAATCCCGGTCCTGCCGTGATTGGCGGGATGAAACCCGGTCCCAATTTGATAAAAGCGGTCAGCGGGATTATACCCGGTCCTGCCGAGATTGGCGGGATGAAACCCGGTCCCAATTTGATACAAGCGGTCAGCGGGATTAAACCCGGTCCTGCCGAGATAAGCTTGATTTGATTAATTGATTTTTCTTCTTCTTCTTTCTCTCTCTCTCTTTTTTTCTTTCTCTGATTTTTCTGCTTGATTTTTCCTGATTTTTCCTGATTTTCTTTATTTTTGAAAAATTTCTAAAAAAAATTTTTGCCCCAATTTCAAATATTGTGTCACCGATCTTCCGATCTGTTTTAGGGTATTATTGTTTTTCTCAAAATTTTGATTCAGTCCCTTTTCTTCAGCTCAAACCATGCATATTGAATTCTTGAATGACATCTCATAGCTCCAAATTTGCCCCGGTTTCGTTATTTGAAACGAACATGGACCTGCAAAAGAAATAAACAAATAATGCCACCGCCATCCGATCAATTCCTCCTTCAAGAAATGTGTAAACATGAGTATTTTGATGTTTTGCCCTTGATATTCCGAATCTCAACTTTGCTCTGCGATCTAATCAAATTCCATTGACTTCGCACGCTAATAAGGCCCTTAGTATCCAGGGATTTTCAATAAATCAGGGGGATTGAAATCTAATGAACCCAAAGAGATAAATAAAAGTATGAAACTCATGAAAGAATATTCTATTTACACAACAACATGATAAAAACTTCTGTAACATGAAAACAATCATTTATTTTGAAAGAAAATTTATTTTAAAGCAATGAATCTATGAATTTGACAATTTATGCTTGAGAAACCAAAGTGTTCCGACTTCAAAAAATGCCACGTTTGACCCTTTAGATATCATCCGCCTGGAGTTCAATGTCGGCAATAGGAAAAATCGCCATGCGAGGAGGAATCCCAAATGAACCGAATCACCAGCTTTCTAAACCCAACCTCACTTTTCCTCATGAAATTCTACCTTAGCGCCCTTTCAGGTTTTCACTAAGGCTACTTCCACTTTCTTTCTTTTCATTTTTTCTTTTTTCCTTTTTTTTTCCTCTTTTTTCTTTCTTTTTTTTTTTTTTCAAAAGTGCCCCTTTTCGAATTTCCACCTGATGAACAAATCTTGCCAATAGCCTTTATCAACTCAAAAAATGTGTTTTAAGAAATAATGGCATCAGTGCGACAACCCTTCCCTTACAAAATAAGTGAAGGCGTACTGACCTCATTTGCCATGTGACTTAGAAAATTTCCTTAAAAGAGGTGATGTCAAAGAACGGAAGCCAGGACTTTTTGGCTTTTGTAATGGGGTCTGGTGAGGTGCTTAGAAAAGTTAAGGCTTGAAAGCGGATTTTTCAAAGTGGTTTAAATGACCTGAGATCGCATTATTGCAAACCCCCTTTTTTTTAGGGTTAAACCAAATTCGCCCCAGTTATTCTCAATTTGAGGCTCTCTTTTCTTTTTTGATTGATTTTTCCTTTGGCTTTTTGCCATTCCTTTGAAATTTTTGAAAATTTGCCCCAGTTTATGTTTAATCGAGGTTCTTTCTTTTCTGTCTTTTGCTTTCTGTTGTTTTAGCACTTTTCACCTCTTGGGTCTTTTCTTTCCTTTTTCAACTCAAACTTGCCCCAGTGTGGGGTTTGCGATTCTCAGGGGTTGCCAAACGAAATATTTTATTCTGAAGGCTCAAAATGGATAACTAAGGATAAAATGTCTCAAAGGGAAAAGAAGAGGGCCTGACTTTTATTCCGTTCTTTGCATTAACCCTTGAAAGGAAACTTTCGTTTTTCAGATGAAGAATTTCTTACACATATCCGAATTGATCGGCTGAGGGAAAATTTGCCCACTCCACTTCACGTGAGAACTAGTACTCTGCCATGCGACACCTTCTTGATGGTAAAAGAACCTTGCTCATTCACGGTGAAACCTCTCCTTTTTCTTTTCTTTTTCTTTTTTCTCTTCTTTCTTTTTCTTTCTCATACCGACACAAATTACCTCAATGCTTTATTTCTTTGGGCCATTCTCTTTTGATAGCACTGACAATAGCAAATGGCATTCAGATGTTTCTTATCAAGTGACTATTGAAATCGTTATCCCATTTCAGCTTGAGTTTCTCTTTATACCATTTGTGTTCCTTTGAAACATTCACTGATGTCTTTTTGCTATTCCCCTCATTTTGAAATCAAACTTCGGAACAGTGATATCCAAAGAGTCAGAGGATTTTATTCTCGGCCATCTGAAAAGAATGGGTAAGTAATACAGTATATATGAAACTGTGTATTTTCAAAAGAATGACAAAACGTCATAAGGACAAAAAACACGCTATTTAATCATAAAAATTTGCATTAAAAAGACGTTGGAGTTAAAACTATTTACAAAAATGAAAATGCAACATGAACAATGCAAAATGATTTCTCCCATAATTCATAATCAATGGCAATCCCCTAGATTTACCAAAATTCCCTTCAGAAGGGAATGTAACTTGCAATCCACTTTTAGATAACTTCCAAGCGCGAAAAGGCTTCTGGATTATTCCATTCTCCCTCACAGTGTACTTGATATATTTCTCAAAACTCTTCATCAGTGATAATAGTCTCTGCAGTATCTTTGTACGCAGGAAAAGGGTTTTTGCTAACACTTGGGCCTTGTTCTCCTCTCCCTCTCAAAATTATGTCTCCGGCCTCAATCATGTCTTGGATTTTATGTTTAAGAACCCAACAATTGGCAGTAGAATGTCCAAGAGCTCCAGAATGATAGGCACAAAAAGATTGGGGATCATAACTGGGGGGAACTCCTTTAGTATAAACTTTGGGAGGTATTGCACCAGTTTTCCCCGCGGCCTCGAGCTGCTCATATAGTTTATCAAGAGGCCGACCTAGATTGGTAAAAGTTCTATATCGGGCCGGGTCTTGGGTGCCAGTGGCTTGATGATAGTTGTAGTTCGGGTTGACGGGTAAAGTGGATTTTGGATGATAAGGAGGGCGAGGTCTGGTTTGAAAGTTAGGTGGAAAAGTATGATATGGTGTAGTGGGTATATTTGGGTAATTTGGCCGAGGTCGAGGATGGTTAATAGTGGTATGATAAGCAGGTTGAAGGTATGATCGGTGTGGATAATGAGGTGAATAGGTGGGAGATTGCTGGAATCTAGGTCGGAAAGCAGGGCCTCGACTCGAGACAAACGAAGCTTCCTCTTCTCTCTTTTTGAACTGGGATTTCTTGTTATTGCTATCTTGACTTTGCATTGCTTCCACTTGTGACTTCAAAGCTAAAACATTAACAATTTTCCCTGCTTTTATAAACTCGTCATATTCTTCCAATTTATTGACAATCTCTGCAAAGGAACACCCAGTCATTCGAAAAATTTCCTCAAAATAGGGCGGGTCATGAGCTTTGATGAACGTGCGAATAATCTCATTTTCAGTCATGGGAGGCTCTATTTTGGCAGCCAATTTTCTCCATCTTTTTGCATACGTCTTGTGGTCCTCCGATGGCTTCCTTTTGGTTCCCTCAAGTGTGGACCTCGTTGGAGCAAGCTCGCAATTGTATTCATATTGCCTCATAAAAGCGGTTGACAAATCCATCCAAGATTTCATATCCTCAGGCTTCAAATTGGAGTACCAATCCAACGCGTCACCTTCTAGACTCTCGGGAAATAGGCGCACAGGTAGATTCTCATCATCTATCGGCTTCCCTAGCTTGTTTGCAAACATCCGAAGGTGTGTTTTGGGATTGCCATTTCCATCGTACTTGCTAAATTTGGGCGCTTTGAAACCCACCGGCAATTGCATATCCGGAAACAAGCATAGTTCGCTGTAGTCTAGACCTCCTTGCTTGCTCACACCTTGGCTTTTCCTTATAAACTCCTCAAATCGATCTAATCTCTTTAGCAAGTTCTTGTCCATCGGTACAGATGACTCCCCAACTTCAACTTTTCCTTGAGCGGCGGTATTGAGGATGAATGGCTCAGCGGTGGGATAATAATGAGGTCCCTGTGATTCGAATGGCATGCTCATAGTAATTGGCGGATAATTTTGGGGAATTTGGACATGAGGAGGGTTAATTTGGATGTTGGGTGCATAAATAGGTGGTGGGCCATGAGTGGGATATGTAAAGGCTTCTTCAGGTGGATTCATAGCTTGTGAAGTAACAGAGATTTGAGCATAAGGTAAAAGTATTGGTTCAGATTGGGCCAGGGGTAAGGATTCATGTTGCTGCTCACCGCTAGCCCCTCCAGTGACCAATTGATCGATTACGCGCCGTTGGGTCATCATTTCAACGCTCAGCTCATTAAATCGGCTGAAAACTTCACTCAGTTGAGCTCCCAGATTCGCCAAGTCAAACGGTGATGTGGTTGCAGGCCTATCAGATGACTCTGGATGGGTACTCATGTTTACACTATCTCTTGAAGCTCGGCTACGTGATCGAGTGATAACGGGGCTTTTTCGGGTAGCTATATTTAAATATTACCTGAAAATATGAGATGACTTGCTTTTAGATTTTAGCCCTCGCTTAGCTTTTTCCAAAAGAATAAAGAAAAAAGAAAAAGAAAAAAGAAAAAGACAAGAGTTAGTAAATATCCAAAAAATTCGGATGCATGTCCTATTGAGGGAGCCCTTTTTGTGCCAAGGGTAGGCCTAGAATGAAAATGCAGTCCTCCAGAGCATGCACTATACAATACCTGATGGATCTGATCAATTCATTGAGTGAAAAATAATTTTGAAGAATTTGGTCAATTGGAGAGACGAAAGACACTTTGTCAAAAAGAGGACCTCGTCCGAAGGGATTGATCACTTTTGATCGATATTTGCAAAAACGCACGGGTTTGACCTTGACGAACTTCCTATCGAAGAGATTGGAATTCCTTGATAAAATTTTCTCAGTGAAGCACGGGTCAAAATTCCAACTGATCAAATGTCTGGATGCAATGAATGGTTTTCTCAAAACCGACTAGGTTTCCAAATTGAAATTCGTCATTGAAACCCTACTTGGTCAAATGGGTTGAACGAAATTGACAATTTTATTTAAAATCGACCGCATTACCCTAAAAAGGGAATCGGGTCAAATGAATTGAGTGAAATTTAAAACTTACTCAAAATTGACCGAATCATTCTAAAAAAGGGATTTGGTCAAATGAAATCGAGAATTTATTCAAAATTGACCGGATGCCCCTAAAAGGGTAAACTGGTCAAATGAATCGGACGAAATTAATGATTTACTCGAAATCGATAAGATCGCCCTAAGAATGGAAAAATTGGTCATTTATTCAGAAAATCGACTAGATTGCCCTAAAAATGGGTGAATTGGCCAAATGAAATGAAATGAAGATTTATTCATAAATCGACCAGATGACCCTAAAAAGGGTAAATTGGTCAAATGAATTAATGAATTTGATTTATTCCAAAATCGACCCAATGACCCTAAAAAAGGGTAAATTGGTCAAATGAATTGACGATTTATTCAAAATCAACCGAATGACCCTAAAAAGGGTAAATTGGTCAAACGACCCTAAAAAGGGTAAATTGGTCAAATGAATTGACGATTTATTCAATGAATCGGCAAAATGGATTGGTTGAATTGTCCGGCCATTGGTTATTTCAAAATCATTGAGGTACATTAGTCTATGACCTTCTAAAAATCAAATTTTGGCCTTAATTTATTTATCGTCTCAAAAGGAGGAATCATTTGTGAATTTCTTCAAATTAATGTCCTTCACGCAAGGGATTTTTACCAATTTTTGATAAAATGGCCAAAAAGTGATTATTAGATGCTCATATTCCAAAGATCACTCTATGAAAATGATCGGATCCTACCTTACCTTGTGCACTACCCCTTTGGATGGTACAAAATGTAAACGTGCAAGTCTCGTTGGATTAAGTATCCGAGACACAAGGTGGCTTATCCCCTAACACGAGATCGCCTAAATGGCATTCCCTTTCTAGGGTTTATGCATGATGCCAGTTTATTAAAGCAATGTAAATATGTGACAAATATGGCCTAAAGGACATGAATAATGCATCGGGGGGAAAAGGTCTAAAAATGAAATGTATTTATTGAAAATCAAGTGTAATAACTGAAATTTAAACATGTGAGTCATCTAGTGGGTAAGTCACTAAAAGAGTGCCAAAAGGCCTCTTATTGCTAAGGCCTATGGATGCAAGCCAAGAAAACAAAAGAATGGTTAGTGCAATTGATAGTTCACATAACACATTGGGAGCAATTAAGAAAAGAAATATAATAAAGCAAGTAAAAGGGGTAGAACCCCTTCACTCGTGCCTAATGTGCTTAATAGGGTAAGGTCGACTCTACCCTAGGCGAGTCTAACATGGATGCATGAGGCTGGGGCTCACTAATGCAACTAGACTCGATAAGGCTTCGGCTCCCAAGCCTTCAGACCTAAAGGCGAAGGGTCATCACCCCCAGGGCCCTTGGTCGGTGGCTCGAGTGATCCCTTAGGTAGCGCTATGGGCGCAGCGCACACCAGCCGCCTACCCAAGGCGATCGATCCTAATCCTACAAGGCGGTGTGGGAAACGCCCACGAAAAAATAAAATAAAGTGGGATAACAATAAGTAAACGTGCACGTATGAAGTGTTCCCTATTTTGAGGGAAGGGGTCGAGAACCAATCGCAAGGCTCTAAGGGTGACACACACCCCCCCTAAATGCAATGCATAGCGCGAAATCATACATAAATAAATCATCCATCCATCCAAACAATCGTAGGCGAATGTGTGAGGAAGTGAGTTGATACGCGAAATGCAAAAAATCCTAAAAAAAGGGAAAAATGCAATCCTAAACATCCAATGTGATAAATGAAAAGGTTAAAAGAAGAAAAGAATTGACTAAATCGATTACTCGGACTCTCAAGTCCCCAGTGGAGTCGCCAACTGTCGCGCCCCATTTTTTTGATGAAATAAATAAATGGTTTTAAAAAATGTATTTTTGTGATTGGAAAATGAATCGTGATTTAAAAGAAAAATGGGTCTAAATGGGGTTTTGAGAATGCGACGATTTGACCCAAAATTATAGTTTAAAAAGGGTTTTTAAAACTAAATACGGAGTCGCCACTTGGTAATGAGTTAAGGTGTACCAAGTCACCTAAAAACTGTATTTTTTAAGAAAAATAGGAAAAAGCGTGAGAAACCCTTTTTAAACGACTCCTAATCTACGTAAACCAAAGAAAAAGGTTCGGGAGTCACATTTGACAAAGGGGAAGGCAAGGATAAAATCCAAGGCACCCCTTTGACCTAGCCAAGGCTAGTTGCATGATTTAATCAAAGATTTTCTTGTTTTAACCAAAGAATTTATTACATTTGGATGCACTACATGAATGTACAATGAAGGAAAAATGCAAACCTAAATTCTAAAATGTCTCTTGTAAGGTTTTTGGTCCCAACCACATGAATTGTGGCGGCCAATAAAGGAAAACCTTATAGAGGTCGATTAATGCAAATGATGGCTAAAGTGCAAGTGTGCAAGTGTATAAAAAGGTGAACGTGTGAAATTGTATAAAAAATCCAAGTGTTTGTGTGCAAGTGTATGAAAAGGTGCATGTGTGAAATTGTATGAAAAATCCAAGTGTTTGTGTGCAAGTGTATGAAATATAGTGATAAGTGCATATAGGGGTAATTAAGTGCACTTTTGTGAAGTAGAAATCAAAATGAACAATAAGGAAAGGAAAAGTGATAAGGAAATGTGAATTGAAAAATGAATAAGTGATAAAATGAGAATGAATGAACCTAAAGGAATGCATCAGGTTGGGTATGGGAATGACTCCTAACTTTTTCGACTTCGATTTTCCCTTTGATTAGAAAGCAAAACTAGCGTGCTAAGGCTATCGAGTAGCCATACTCGCTCGTTTCCCTTATCAGAAGGGGACACTCAAGCAAAATGAACCCTATAGCTAGTATGGGATGCAAAACCTAAAGTGAGAGGAAAAGGGGTTCGAGGATCATGCCAAATGATAAAACTAAGGAAAATGCGTGATATGTGGTGAACAAGCAAATGATGTACTAACGAGGGAAAATCCCTAAGGGTCTAGCGTTGGACTAGCCCATTCTATGAATTCCGACTAGCGTTGGACTAGTGGGAACGATAAAAGAAGCCACAACTAGCGTTGGACTAGTGTGGTGACGTACATTCATCCATTCCATTCATCCACACTATAAAAAGCGAGTAGACATGCGAATCACTTATAAACACGTAGCACATAACACTTAGCATGCTTGACTAGATGCAAGGACCTAATAACGCAAATTAACACTTAACACGTAGGCATGCAACCAAGCTAATGAACCTATTACATTTACTAACTAAAACAAAAAGGGAAAGGGAAAATGGACCAAATTACTCGCCACAGCCCTATCTATTACAAGCCAAGAGGTGTACACATACCCCATTAAAAGAATAACTTAATGAAAACAAAAAGTAAATGACATAAGTAAAAGGAATTAAAGAAAAGCTAGGAAAGCGAAATAGACATGCATATTCACATAACACGTAAGAGCACGTAGGATCAAATAAAGTGCAAATGAGGGATAGAGTGTACCTCCCTTGAATTGACGCCCTAATGAAGTGAAATTACTAATTTACCCTCCAAAATAATAAACAGGTCAAGGTACCACTTAAATAAAGGAAAATTAAAAGAGATGCTCAAATACAAAGCTCGCTTGATCGTAAAGCCTCTAAAGTCATGACTTAAGTGCAATTGAACAAGGCATGGCAATTAATTGAAACAAGCAAACAATGGAGTTGAAAAATTGAAGCTACCAAGGACTCCATTGTGTACATTAACCAAACACTCAAGCTTAATCAAACACTTTTAGGAACTTAAAGGGTCCAAAGGCAAAGAAAAGGTCAAGTAATGGCTCAAAATTCAATTATGATAAGACCTATTTGCAAAAATTAGAACTCAAACGAGTCTTTGTAGCATGGCTGCGAAAAAACAAGGACTTAATTGATTAACTTTTCCAAATTTCTGGGTCATAGTGGCATAAGGGGAAACTTGAAAGGATCAAATTGATTAAATGTTCCAATTACTTGGGCCATAGTGAGTCAAGAGGGGACTTGGAGGTCTAAAAATGCAATTTTTGGAAAATATTTGCATGCATGCAATCAGCAAATTTCGACCAAAGCTGCGACCATTCCTTCGGCCATTTCTACTATAGTTTTTCGCACACAACTTCAGCAATCCCAAGCAACCTTACAGCAAGCATACAATTCAAGCTAAACTATGAATCAGCTCCACTCAACCATGCTAATCAACTCTCGAAACACATCAAATAAATAGTTCAAACAATCAAAGTGAAACTTGCTGCATTTTTGGTTTCCAAGTTTGCGGTAATTTCCAGCAATAACTACATCAATTTCACCATATAAACAAGGTTCCTCAAACCAGAAATTATTGATCCAAATCAAAACATGAAACTTCGTTTGTGAGATTAAGATGACAAATCTGGTTTGATTGACAACAAAAGAAGGAAAAGAAGCTGCAGCAAAAATTCAACAAGCTATGAAGCTTTTGACAGCCGAGAATGAGTCAGGATCTTTCCAACCAAACATCAAGAGTTTTGGATTAAAACATGCAACCTCATCAAGCATTTTGCGCAAGATTTAACTAACAAATTGGATGAATAAAGCCCAGGTAACAGATTAATCAAACACTCTTTACACCTTCTACATGAAACCCCAGACAAAGCTCAAGAAAAAAAATCACATGAAATTTGACAGCTTTATGATTTGCAGGCCTTCAGCCATACAAAGCTTCAAACACGGCTTTCAATTCATCAGATTGAATAAAGATGTGGTTTTTCGATCAAACAGCAGAGAAAACACTACACAAACTGCTATCTCAAACCCGAAAAGAAGGTAAACTAAAAGTATTGCAACAGGCCAAAAGATTCCATCTTATTGCATCCAACTTTTAGTCTAACATTCTTGACATACGACACAGGACCAACATTCATGAACAAAACTCAACATCAACCATCTAAACACCTCACGGGATCCATGATTCTCATAGTAAGCTATCAATAGAAAAGGCAAAAGAGAGACTTACAGTGTCTTTCTCGATGTAATTTGACGGCAACAGGTGATGGTTGAATGAAGTGGAGGCAGCTTCGTGCAAAGTGGCGAACCAAATTTCCTTAACACCTTATGGAATTCAACGCCCAAGGAAGGGTCGAGCAGCTTGTGTCTAGAGGTCAAATTTGAAGATGCCCATTTCTGGAAAGACTTCAAAAGCACGTACGAAGTGCGGAGACAGAAATTCAACCCTTGTTCCTTTTCCTCAGCCGTGAGCTTCCTCAATTGATTTTCCTTCTCACTCTCTCAACCCGTCTCCAAATTCTCTCTCGGTTGCTCCCAGTTGTTACCTCTAAACTCACACGGAACTCTCCCTTTGGTCTCCCTTTTTCAGATGTTCATCCTCCCAAAGCTCTTCCCTTTCTCCTTCCTAATTCCACCGCCGCACCTCTGTCTTCCTTTTCCTTTCCAGATTGGTAACCGCCACCCTCACTCTCCTTCGTTGACCCCTTTTCTTATTTCTTCTCCTTCGTCTGCCCAAAACCCAGCTCCTCTATTTCCTTCCTCTCTTTTCCTTAAGTTTTGCAGCCGTCGCTTCTCTCTTTTTTCCCCTCCCCTTGCTCCTTATCAGCCGTCACTTTCCTCACCCTCAACTCTCTACTCTATCCGCTACCTTCTTTTTTTCTGTTTGCGGCTGTCTATCTGCCTTTCTATTTATATGGGAACTCCAACCTAAACCCTTAACAACTTCCTGAAATTTGCAGCTAAGGAGCTCCCCAAAGTTCCTTTGCAAGCTGCAAAAAATGCAGCTTGCATGCACGCAGCTTTTTTTTTTTTTTTTTCTAACTTAATAAATACAGAATATAAATAATAATAATAATAATAACAAAATGACAAAACCATGTAATAATAATGAAAACAAATAAATAAAATAAAAAACAAACTAAACAAATAAAAACAACAAAAATGTCCATTTTTTTCAAATTTTCTTCATTTTTCCTTTTTTTCCCTTTTTTCTTTTCTTTTCTCAAAATAACTTAATAAAAATAACTAAAGTGCCAAAAGATTGAATTTGAACGTATTTTTGTGACCAATTTTCCTTTTCTTTTTTTTTCTCTTTTTTCATGATTTTTCTTTTCTTTTTTTTTCAAGAAATTCTATGCTAAAACTTAAAAATAAACTAAAACTAAAAACTAAAAACTAAAAATCGAATAAAACTATCACGACAAATAAAAAACTAAACAGTAAATGAAATTACACCAAAAATTTGGTGTCTACAGCAGAAAATGAGTCGATTTGGTCAGCCTATCCACTATTACCCAAATGGCATCATGACCTCTTTGTGTCCTCGGTAACCCTGATACGAAATCCATGGTTATATTTTTCCATTTCCACTCAGGTATTTCCAAAGGTTGCAAAAGTCCGGACGGTTTCTGATGTTCAGCCTTAACCTGTTGACAAATTAAACAGGTCTGGACAAATTTGGCAATTTCCTTTTTCATACTCTCCCACTAATACAAACTCTTTAAGCCTTGATACATTTTATTCCCTCCGGAGTGTACCATAAACTTCGATCGGTGTGTCTCTTCCAAAATTTCCTTTTTAAACCCTTCATTCTTTGGCACTACTATCCGATTCTGAAATTTCAGTATGCCATTTAATCCCAAGTTAAAATCTGACTTTTCTCCTTTTTTGACTTTTCCCACCCACTTTTGCACTTCAGGGTCCTTTTCCTGAGTCTCTTTAATACGTTCCAACAAAGTGGAATTCAATATAATATTCCCAAGAACTACTTTCCTCGGCTCAAGTCTAGGATTCCAATAACGAAGTTCTTCTAACAAGTGTAATTCCTTAATCATCAATCCGGCCACTTGCACTTGACGACTTAAAGCATCGGCCACTACATTGACTTTTCCTGGATGGTACTTTGTCATGCAGTCATAATCTTCCAAAAATTTCATCCGCATACGTTGCCTTAAATTCAGCTCCTTTTGAGAAAAAAAATACTTAAGGCTTTTGTGGTCAGTAAAAACCTCAAATGTTACTCCATACAAGTAATGCCTCCATTTCTTTAAAGCGAACACTACAGCCGCTAACTCCAAATCATGAGTTGAGTAGTTTCCTTCATGCGGTTTCAATTTTCTAGATGCATACGCTATCATTTTATTATTTTGTATTAATACACACCCCAAGCCTTCCTTAGAAGCATCTGTGTAGACTACAAAACTATTTTTCCCATTCGGTAGAGTTAACACAAGCGTTCTTGTCAAATGTCTTTTCAACTCTTGGAAACTCTCTTCACACTTAGGACTCCACATAAACTTTCCACTTTTCTTGGTCAACTCAGTCATGGGTCCAGTAATTTTAGAAAAATTCTTAATGAATCTCCGGTAATACCCTGCTAACCTTATAAAACTTCGAACCTCATAGGGTTTTCCGGTCGTTTCCACTTCGAAATAGTTTCAACTTTGGCTGGATCCACTTTTATCCCATCCTTAGAAATTATATGTCCCAAGAATGTTACTTCCTTCAACCAAAACTCACACTTGCTAAATTTAGCATATAATTGGTGTTCCCTTAGGGTTTGCAAAACAATTCTCAGGTGCTTCTCATGATCCTCCACCTTCTTAGAGTATACTAGTATATCATCAATAAAGACCACCACAAATTGATCCAGATAAGGCTTAAAGACCCTGTGCATCAAATCCATAAAAGCAGCAGGTGCATTCATTGGTCAATTCAAATGGCATTACTACAAACTCAAAGTGTTCATACCTCGAGTTAAAAGCAGTTTTGGGTATATCTTTGTCCAAAATCCTCAATTGATAATAACCCTGTCTCAAATCCAACTTCGAAAATACTACCGTTGTGACAGCCCCACCTCCCCCTAAGGCGAACCAAAGGGGTTAGCGGACTGCCTGCCCAGCTCTCGCCAGGACTAACGGTACAGTTTACGTCGGTCTATAACGTTCCGGAACATATCGTTGCGCGCAAACAAGTCAAAATCACAAAAATAAAAGAACGAAAATCGAAGCCGAAATGAATAGTGCAGGCCACGTCAGAATCCGGCCAGAATCTGGCCGGATTTCCGGCCGGATTATCGGCCGGATACTAGGCCGAGAGCAAACCAAAAAAAAAAAAAAAACATTTTTCCCTCGCAATCCGGCCGGCAATCCGGCCAAGATTCCGGCCGGATTGTCTGGCCGGATTCCAGGCCGAATGCAATCAGCCGGATTCCAAATTTTCCTCAGGCAATCCGGCCTGCAATCCGGCCAGTTTCTGGCCGGATTCCTGGCCGGATTTGCTACTGTTCATCCTCGCCAAAAAATTTTTCCGTTTTCATTTGAAGTCGTATCGATCCGAAATCCGTCCAAACATCGACCAAACACATATATACATTGAAAATCAACATTTACAAGCCAAACGGCCTACCAAAGTATCCATTTAGTTCATACATTTCAATTACACACCAAACATTGGTGGAATCAAAGTACTTAGGGTTTTCACCCTCAAGGCTATTCAAAATACATATACATGAGCTCAACTTGCATTCAACTATCATGACCTTTCCAAAAGTGTTCATTTGCCTGTAAGGAAAACAAATAACACGGAATGAGCTAAAGCCCAGTGGTATACCACCCAATAAGCAATCAAAGTCATATCAGAATGAACTTTCATTTAAAGTGCACAAATAAGCAATGAAGCAGAACGGTAAAAGGATACGGTCGGCTCTCAAGAGCCCATTTCCACGCTTGCAATCTTGATCCAACCTCATTGACCCTCCGTCAATGTCAAAAGTATCAAAACCGTAGACCACACTTTACTTCCACTTCCTTCCACCCAACATACCCCAACCGGGCCCGCACTCCATTCAGTAATATTTTGGTAATACTCGAGTTTACCGGAACCAAGGGTCTCATTACCGCAAGGTTCCCCAGTACAGTCCCCGTAGCATGATAATTTTCACGACCAAGCCCTCGCCGGCTCGATCCAATTAACTACCATACGGGGTTGAGCTCATAAATGCAGTAAAGCCATTGGATACTCGTCCAACGACACCAAATCAGTTTCCATGAATGGAATGCAGTATTTCACATATCCAGTGCAGTGTTTCAGTAAAACAATCAATAGTCATGAATAAAGTCATGAGGGGTGAGGGCGATCAAGTACACCCTCACCTCAATCATTTCCAATAACCAAGTAAGCCTTCAAGGCATCAAATACACATAGCACAATGCCACATTATAACAAGTGAGTGAGTAGTATACTCACCAAGTAAGAAAATGGTGTTTCATACACCGCGATCACCAAGGCGTCGTGAGCTACCGTCACGCCCTAGAGTCAAGCAACAAATGCAATGAGACTCGATAACGAGTCATATAGCAATGCTAAACACAACCCCAATAGGGTTTCATATGCATAAATGTACATAATAGCAAACCAGAAATTCGAAAATGGCCTTAGCCATGGCCCCATATAGAAAACTGTTTTACACTCATTATGCGGTAATGGCACAACTCTCATTACGAATATCGATTGGGGGTGTAAGACCCACCGTTTCGAAGCTATGGAACAGGGCTACAACAATGTAGAAAGTCACTCCATCCAGTTCGTAACACAACTAGGTCAAATATGCCAAATACTAACCCAGAATTCCTAAAACAGGTTCGGAAAACACAAAAAACTGTAATCGGTATATCTCAGTCCTTACAAGTCCAAATGCCGAAATTCCAAAGGCATAAGTTAGCTAAGACACTCAGCTACATTTCATAAGAAGACACCAACTCCAAAATCCAAACCAATTCCAGTCAAAATAGCCAATTACTATCGCAGTTCGCATTCTGCTCAAAGCAGAACAGCTACAGTAATTTCGTCATAACTCATTCTATATTAATCCAAATGACCTGAAATTTTGCAGGCACATCAACCTCATCAATACCTACAACTTTCATGTTTTGAGCAAAGTCAAATTCGGCCTCTAACACAGTGATCTAAAACCGGACAGAATTGGGCTTCAAGAACCCTAATTTTCCAATTTTCCATCCAAATCCAAAATTAGTTGCATTTAACCACATTTGACATCCACTAGAGCCATTTCCAACCATTACAATTCATCATACAAAGCCACAACCTTCATTTCATATTAAACCAGAAAAATTCTCAATAAAATGAAAACTTCATCAAAACAAACCAAATCAAGAAACAAATCACATATTACTTCTCTCATGCACCCATTAAGCACAAAATAAGCATCATTAGAGGTAGTAGGGTGTTTCAAGCTTCACTTACCAAGAAACAAGAGAGAGAGAGATGATGAACACCTTTGCTCTTCAAACCAAGTTCACTACACAACTTACTAACACTAGAAGGCAAGTTTCTATGGAGTGAAATCTTGTTTAAGGCCTTACTTGAGATGATTTGCTAGTAGAAACTTGAAGATTGAAGAAGTTCTCCTTCTTGCAAGAGTGAGAGAGAGAGCCGGCCAAAGGGGAAGAAAAATGAGGAAATTTTGTGAATTTTTTGAGATATTTAACCTTTGGTCAAGAAAGTCAAAATTGTGAATAGTATTTCTTAAGGTTCAACCAATGAGAAGATGACATGTGGCACTTCCATCAATGCATTCTTATCTTTCTTTTCCCTCTCACATCAATCACTTCACACATTCTACTTATCTATTAACACCCGATAAATTTTACACAGTATCCGAAACTTAACCTTATTGGCCGAATTTTTCCGAACTATTCGCACTAGTGGGTCCCACGTCCACTATTTACTCTTAATTTCCTAAAAACTCACCAATGCTAGAAAAATCATCTTAAAACTATAATTGCTCATAAAATCCTCTCAGAAAATATTTTTAAGCCAGAAAATGCAAAATTATGCAATTAAAGGGGAAATAACCCTAGGAAAATAATTAGGGTTTTACGGGCTCTCACACTCTCCCCCCCTTAAAAGAATTTCGTCCTCGAAATTTCTCACCTTAACTCCCGAAAAGGTTTGGGTATTTCTTTCGCATTTCCTCTTCCATCTCCCAAGTAGCTTCCTCCACTCCGTGGTTTCTCCATAGCACTTTCACTAGCGGAATCTTCTTGTTTCTGAGCTCTTTGACTTTTCGATCGAGTACTTGAACCGGTTTCTCTTCATAGGCCAGTGATTCATCTACTTCGATATCCTCCGGTTGTAAAACATGAGATGGGTCAGGATGGTACTTCTTTAGCATCGAGACGTGAAATACATCGTGGATTCGAGATAGACTGGATGGCAGTTCCAATCGATACGCGACCGCTCCAACCCTCTGAAGGATCTTGTAGGGTCCGACGTACCGCGGTTGAAGCTTCTTTCCTTTCCCCATTGTCAAACTTCGTAAGGGTGTGATCTTGAGAAATACATGATCCCCAACTTCAAACTCCAAGTTTTTCCTTCGATTATCCGCGTAGCTCTTTTGGCGACTCTGGGCGGTTTGAAGTCGTTGCCTTATCAACTTGACCTTCTCGTGAGCCTCTTCCATCCATGGAATAGTTGTCAGGTCCAGTGCCTTCTTTTCGCCAACCTCATCCCAGTAAATCGGTGAGCGGCACTTGCGTCCGTAGAGAGCTTCGTACGGAGCCATTTGAATTGACGAATGGAAGCTATTGTTGTACGCGAACTCCACCAAGGTCATGTGCTGACCCCAACTGCCTCCAAAGTCCAGAATGCAAGTTCGTAGCATGTCCTCGAGAGTTTGAATTGTCCGTTCTGACTGGCCATCCGTCTGAGGGTGATAGGTTGTGCTCAAATTGAGTTTCGTCCCCAGGGTTTCTTGGAACTTCTGCCAAAATCGTGATACGAACCGTGGATCCCGATCGGAAACGATGCTCACAGGAACACCGTGTAGTCTTACTACTTCGTCCATGTACAGTCGGGCCAACTGATCCATTGAATACTTCATGTTCACCGGCAAGAAATGGGCCGATTTGGTTAATCGATCAACGATCACCCAAACGGCATCGTGTCCCCTTTGCGTCCTTGGTAAACCTGAAACGAAGTCCATGGTGATGTTTTCCCACTTCCACTCGGGTATCTCCAAGGGTTGTAACAAACCCGATGGTTTTTGATGCTCTGCCTTCACTTGCTGGCAAATGAGACATTTCTGCACGTACAGCGCGATTTCCTTCTTCATGTTATCCCACCAGTAAGTTCCCTTCAGGTCTTGATACATCTTGCTGCTACCCGGATGGATTGTATACTTAGACCTATGAGCTTCCTCCAGAATTTCCTGCTTTCAATGACCTCGTCCTTTGGTACCACCATTCGGTTTCGGTACTTCAAAATACCTTCAGGACTCAAATTGAAGTCCGTAGTTTCTCCCTTTTCTACTTTCTCTCTCCACTTCCGAACCATCACATCCTTGCCTTGCGCCTCTTTTATACGTTCCAGTAGAGTGGATGTAACCCTAATATTGCCAAATATCATCTTATGGCTCCCAAGACAGGGTTTCCACTCGCACACGGATTCTAGCAAATCCCATTCCTTGATCATTAGCCCTGCTACTTGCACTTTACGACTCAAGGCATCCGCTACTACATTTGCCTTTCCCGGATGGTAGTTGATTGTACAATCGTAGTCCTCCAGAAATTCCATCCATCGCCGTTGTCTCATATTTAATTCTTTCTGGGAGAAAAGATATCTAAGACTCTTGTGATCCGAAAACACTTCGAAGGTCACCCCATATAGGTAGTGCCTCCACTTTTTCAAAGCAAACACAACTGCAGCTAATTCTAGGTCATGAGTCGGATAGTTCTGCTCGTGAAGCTTCAATTTCCTAGAGGCAAAAGCAATCACATTCCGGTTCTGCATCAAAACACATCCCAATCCCTCTCGCGACGCGTCCGCATATACTGCGAACCCGTCCACTCCATTTGGCAAGACCAGTACCGGAGCCATGGTCAATCTTTTCTTTAATTCCTGAAAACTTGTTTCGCATCGACCGCTCCAGATAAACTGGCCATGCTTCTTCGTCAAATCAGTTAATGGTCCGGCCAACTTGGAAAAATCTTTAATAAACCTTCGGTAATACCCAGCTAGCCCTAGAAAGCTACGAATCTCCGTGGGGGTTTCTGGCCTCTTCCAATTGGTCACAGCTTCAACCTTCGCCGGGTCCACTGCAATACCTTCATGAGAGATCACGTGCCCTAGAAACGCCACTTTCTCCAACCAAAACTCGCATTTACTGAACTTGGCGTATAGCTGATGTTCCCTCAATGTCTGCAACACCACTCTCAAATGCTCCTCGTGCTCCTCGCGTGACTTAGAGTAGACCAAAATGTCGTCAATAAACACCACGACAAATCGGTCCAGGTAGGGTTTAAAAACCCTATGCATTAAGTCCATGAAGGCGGCGGGAGCATTAGTCAATCCAAAGGGCATAACGGCGAACTCGTAATGCCCGTATCTCGAGTTGAAGGCAGTTTTCGGAATGTCCTCCTTCTTTATCAATAACTGATAGTATCCCTGTCGGAGGTCCAACTTCGAGAAGACCACTGCTCCTTGCAGCTGGTCAAACAACTCGTCAATGTGGGGCAGTGGATACTTGTTCTTGATCGTAACGTTGTTCAACCCCCTATAATCAATACACATCCTCAACGTTCCGTCCTTTTTCTTCACAAATAAGACCGGAGCTCCCCAAGGAGACTCACTCTCGTGGATGAATCCCCGCTCCAAAAGGTCTTGCAACTGCAACTTAAGCTCCTTTAGTTCTGCGGGTGCCATTCGGTAAGGGGTTTTAGAGATAGGTGCAGTTCCAGGTAAAAGATCTATTCGGAATTCTATCTCTCTTTCCGGAGGTAAGGCTACTAACTCATCAGGAAACACATCCGGAAATTCCCTCACTACAGCCACGTCTTCCACTTTTAGCTTATCCGTAGGGGTATTAATTAGAAAGGCCAAATAGCCTTGCGCCCCTCCACTTATCAGTTTCCTAGCTCGAATGCCCGAAATGAGAGCAGATGAGGCTAACCTACCCCTTATATCTAACCTTAAGGTTGCCTCGCCAGGAATGCGAAATTCAACTATTTTCGTTTTACAGTCCAGTTGGGCGTTATATTTAGCTAACCAGTCCATACCCAAAATCACGTCGTACCCCTTAATGGACAAGCTAATCAGGTCTCCTAAAAACCTCTGCTCACCTACCCATACATCACAATCCTTATAAACCATACTAGTCACCAAACGTTGATTCCCCGTAGGTGTACTAACCTCTAAGTCATATGGTAAGCTAGCAGGTTTTATATCGATGCCACACATGAAATCAGGGTTAACAAACGAATGAGTGGCACCAGGATCAATTAAAACTTTGGCAAAGCGGTGGAAAATAGGGATCGTACCTTCCACCACCTCGGAAGACTCTGGGATCTGGTGAGGCTCTAAGGAATATACCCTAGCCGGAACTTTTGGTTTGGATCCGTCTCCCTTAGCCGGTCCAGTACTGGTTCTCGACGGTAGTTGGCTCCCCTTTCCGTCTTGTTTCAGGACCGGACATGTAGCCAGTTGATGGTCCGCACTTCCACACCGCAGGCATTTACCCAGTTTCCTCCAGCAATTGTCCTCTGTGTGGTTTGTCTTCCCACAGTGCCCACAGGGACCACGAGGTGCAGAAGCCGAGCCACCCTGAACATTTCCCCTCGGTCCTCGCCCAGCTTGACCACCCCTAAACGGAGTCCCTCTGCCTGATCCAGAATGGCGACCACCTCCCGTGCCTCGTCCAAACTTAGAGGGAGTGCTCTTCTCACCCTGTCCAGATGTACTCCCAGGAAAACCACGCTTCTTAGCCTGGAAGTTTCGGACCTGAAGCCGTGCACTCTCAACTCGTTGGGCTTTTTCCATAGCCTCGCTAAACGTAGTGATTTGAGCCGCCGCGAGGTCTTTCTGGATCTCAACGTTCAAGCCCTGAATAAAGCGCCTCACCCGTCGTTGCTCGGTCATGATTAGTTCAGGCGCGAATTTGGACAGGCGGGTAAATTGGCTCTCGTACTCCGCCACCGTCTGAGCCCCTTGCCGGAGCCGGATAAACTCGTCCTCCTTCCTCTCCTGGACTAGAGGAGGGAAAAACTTGGCATTAAACTCTCGTATAAAGTTCACCCATGTCCTCGGTGTCTGCTCTCGCTCCCATTTTTGTCTAATCACGTTCCACCAGGAACGGGCAGCCCCTTCAAGTTGAAACACGGCAAAAGTGACCTGCCGTTCGTCCGGGTAGTGTAGGGCCGCGAATATATCAACCATTTTCTCCAGCCATTTCTCGGCGACGTCAGGGTCGGGTCCCCCAATAAACTTTGGTGGGGAAAACTTTTGAAAACGCTCAAGCGCTCTATCTTCACTCTCGACATGATGGCCAGGGTTTCCAGGGTTAGGGTTTGGGTTCTGGCCCTGTTGTTGCACAACTTGTGCGAGTAGGTTGGTCATTTGCTGCATAGCAGCAGCTATTTGCACATTAGGGTCTATTTGGGGTTCAAGATTCGGTCCAGTAGAAGCTTCCCCCGTTTCTCTAACTGGTGTGGGTTGCCTAATACCGCGCCCACGTCCCCGTCCACTCCGTGTTCCTTCCATACGGTATACTTGGTCTAGGCAAAATTACTAAACCAAAGCAGTAACAAAGCATGTAAGTAACAAATAAACTTTCACTTAGCACATAGCGATGCATTTCAAACAAGATCACAAACACACATATATATACAAGCCAAACATATATACAAGCAGTCAGTCAAGTACGGCCAAAGCACGTACGTACACAAAAGATCCTCTCGAGGATAGGCCTATCAAAAGAGATTTACACGTAGCTAACTCTACATCAAAACGGTTAGCTAAGGCTCTATCCCTATCCCTATGTACATTCCAAAAACCACCACTAGCCCATAAGGTGCCTAGATATCATAGCTTAGTCGGTTGCCGGGGTCTGAGACCCAGGCGATGGGGTAGATTCCTCCCCAGCCTCGGCCCCAGCATACGAGGCCTCATCGCTAGACTCCTCGAGTCCATCGTCGCATAGGTTAAGGATCGCTTCAGCACGACCCCTCACTTTGCGAGCTCGCTTGACCTCACGCTCGCGACCATCCCTCAGTTGATCACATAAGTCATTAACTCGGTCCTCCGCCTCATTCACATCATATTCAAGCTCCATGATACGGGCGGCTTGCTTGTCATTGGTCGCCTTCGCCTGAGCCACCTCAACCTCCAAGGTAGCAACCGCAGCTTCAAGCTTAGTATTTTCCTTGGCAAACTCCTCGCGTTCCTTTGCCACTGACAAAACTAGTGTATTCGGGTAGGCAAAGTCGCTACGACACTCACACTGTCGAACGCGGCTGGCCGGGCTCCAACGGACCACGGCTCCCTTCTGCCTAAGATGGTACTTAATCGGCGGCAACGTGCTACGAGGACGATCTCCCGCCGGACGGTCACTCGGGTCACCACTGGCATCCATCCTATAGCAAAGGAATAAATAGCATGAATAACCTTAAAAACCATAATCAATAAAACCCTCAAGTCGAGCACTTCTATTACACCCAGGCTAGTTCAAACCTAGGCTCTGATACCACCTGTGACAGCCCCACCTCCCCCTAAGGCGAACCAAAGGGGTTAGCGGACTGCCTGCCCAGCTCTCGCCAGGACTAACGGTACAGTTTACGTCGGTCTATAACGTTCCGGAACATATCGTTGCGCGCAAACAAGTCAAAATCACAAAAATAAAAGAACGAAAATCGAAGCCGAAATGAATAGTGCAGGCCACGTCAGAATCCGGCCAGAATCTGGCCGGATTTCCGGCCGGATTATCGGCCGGATACTAGGCCGAGAGCAAACCAAAAAAAAAAAAAAAAACATTTTTCCCTCGCAATCCGGCCGGCAATCCGGCCAAGATTCCGGCCGGATTGTCTGGCCGGATTCCAGGCCGAATGCAATCAGCCGGATTCCAAATTTTCCTCAGGCAATCCGGCCTGCAATCCGGCCAGTTTCTGGCCGGATTCCTGGCCGGATTTGCTACTGTTCATCCTCGCCAAAAAATTTTTCCGTTTTCGTTTGAAGTCGTATCGATCCGAAATCCGTCCAAACATCGACCAAACACATATATACATTGAAAATCAACATTTACAAGCCAAACGGCCTACCAAAGTATCCATTTAGTTCATACATTTCAATTACACACCAAACATTGGTGGAATCAAAGTACTTAGGGTTTTCACCCTCAAGGCTATTCAAAATACATATACATGAGCTCAACTTGCATTCAACTATCATGACCTTTCCAAAAGTGTTCATTTGCCTGTAAGGAAAACAAATAACACGGAATGAGCTAAAGCCCAGTGGTATACCACCCAATAAGCAATCAAAGTCATATCAGAATGAACTTTCATTTAAAGTGCACAAATAAGCAATGAAGCAGAACGGTAAAAGGATACGGTCGGCTCTCAAGAGCCCATTTCCACGCTTGCAATCTTGATCCAACCTCATTGACCCTCCGTCAATGTCAAAAGTATCAAAACCGTAGACCACACTTTACTTCCACTTCCTTCCACCCAACATACCCCAACCGGGCCCGCACTCCATTCAGTAATATTTTGGTAATACTCGAGTTTACCGGAACCAAGGGTCTCATTACCGCAAGGTTCCCCAGTACAGTCCCCGTAGCATGATAATTTTCACGACCAAGCCCTCGCCGGCTCGATCCAATTAACTACCATACGGGGTTGAGCTCATAAATGCAGTAAAGCCATTGGATACTCGTCCAACGACACCAAATCAGTTTCCATGAATGGAATGCAGTATTTCACATATCCAGTGCAGTGTTTCAGTAAAACAATCAATAGTCATGAATAAAGTCATGAGGGGTGAGGGCGATCAAGTACACCCTCACCTCAATCATTTCCAATAACCAAGTAAGCCTTCAAGGCATCAAATACACATAGCACAATGCCACATTAT
The DNA here is from genome assembly GCF_036785885.1 of Coffea arabica. Lineage (NCBI taxonomy): Eukaryota > Viridiplantae > Streptophyta > Magnoliopsida > Gentianales > Rubiaceae > Coffea > Coffea arabica. Next base: position 42,504,924 of record NC_092320.1, on the reverse strand, counting down.
AACAAGTGAGTGAGTAGTATACTCACCAAGTAAGAAAATGGTGTTTCATACACCGCGATCACCAAGGCGTCGTGAGCTACCGTCACGCCCTAGAGTCAAGCAACAAATGCAATGAGACTCGATAACGAGTCATATAGCAATGCTAAACACAACCCCAATAGGGTTTCATATGCATAAATGTACATAATAGCAAACCAGAAATTCGAAAATGGCCTTAGCCATGGCCCCATATAGAAAACTGTTTTACACTCATTATGCGGTAATGGCACAACTCTCATTACGAATATCGATTGGGGGTGTAAGACCCACCGTTTCGAAGCTATGGAACAGGGCTACAACAATGTAGAAAGTCACTCCATCCAGTTCGTAACACAACTAGGTCAAATATGCCAAATACTAACCCAGAATTCCTAAAACAGGTTCGGAAAACACAAAAAACTGTAATCGGTATATCTCAGTCCTTACAAGTCCAAATGCCGAAATTCCAAAGGCATAAGTTAGCTAAGACACTCAGCTACATTTCATAAGAAGACACCAACTCCAAAATCCAAACCAATTCCAGTCAAAATAGCCAATTACTATCGCAGTTCGCATTCTGCTCAAAGCAGAACAGCTACAGTAATTTCGTCATAACTCATTCTATATTAATCCAAATGACCTGAAATTTTGCAGGCACATCAACCTCATCAATACCTACAACTTTCATGTTTTGAGCAAAGTCAAATTCGGCCTCTAACACAGTGATCTAAAACCGGACAGAATTGGGCTTCAAGAACCCTAATTTTCCAATTTTCCATCCAAATCCAAAATTAGTTGCATTTAACCACATTTGACATCCACTAGAGCCATTTCCAACCATTACAATTCATCATACAAAGCCACAACCTTCATTTCATATTAAACCAGAAAAATTCTCAATAAAATGAAAACTTCATCAAAACAAACCAAATCAAGAAACAAATCACATATTACTTCTCTCATGCACCCATTAAGCACAAAATAAGCATCATTAGAGGTAGTAGGGTGTTTCAAGCTTCACTTACCAAGAAACAAGAGAGAGAGAGATGATGAACACCTTTGCTCTTCAAACCAAGTTCACTACACAACTTACTAACACTAGAAGGCAAGTTTCTATGGAGTGAAATCTTGTTTAAGGCCTTACTTGAGATGATTTGCTAGTAGAAACTTGAAGATTGAAGAAGTTCTCCTTCTTGCAAGAGTGAGAGAGAGAGCCGGCCAAAGGGGAAGAAAAATGAGGAAATTTTGTGAATTTTTTGAGATATTTAGCCTTTGGTCAAGAAAGTCAAAATTGTGAATAGTATTTCTTAAGGTTCAACCAATGAGAAGATGACATGTGGCACTTCCATCAATGCATTCTTATCTTTCTTTTCCCTCTCACATCAATCACTTCACACATTCTACTTATCTATTAACACCCGATAAATTTTACACAGTATCCGAAACTTAACCTTATTGGCCGAATTTTTCCGAACTATTCGCACTAGTGGGTCCCACGTCCACTATTTACTCTTAATTTCCTAAAAACTCACCAATGCTAGAAAAATCATCTTAAAACTATAATTGCTCATAAAATCCTCTCAGAAAATATTTTTAAGCCAGAAAATGCAAAATTATGCAATTAAAGGGGAAATAACCCTAGGAAAATAATTAGGGTTTTACGGGCTCTCACAACCGTCCCTTGCAATTGATCAAATAATTCATCAATGTAGGGCAACGGGTACTTATTCTTAAGGGTGACATCATTCAAGCCTCGGTAATCTATGCACAACCTTAAACTCCCATCTTTCTTCTTAACAAATAAGTTTGGGGCTCCCCACGGTGAGTCACTTTCTTTTATAAAATCCCGTTCCAACAAGTCCTGCAATTGTAACTTTAATTCTTTCACCTCAGCTGGAGCCATCCTATATGGCGTCTTAGAGATAGGTGCTACTCCCGGAGTCACATCAATCTTAAAAGCTATTTCCCTTTCCAAGGGTAAAGACTCTAACTCTTCAGGAAAGACATCTAGGTACTCTTTCACTACAGGCATGTCCTCCAGTCTCACTTTATCACTAGGAGTGTTGATTAGAAAAGTCAAGTATCCCTGAGCTCCCTTACTTAGCATTTTCTTAGCTCGGATTCCTGAGATAAGTGCAGATGAGGCTAATCTACCTCTTACATCCAATTTCAAGGTTGCCTCACTTGGGATGCACAATTCTACCATTTTCGTCTTACAATTCAATTGGGCATTGTAACGGGCTAACCAGTCCATTCCTAGGATCACATCGTATCCCTTAATCGCTAAGCCTATCAAATTGGCCAGTAATTTCCATTCTCCAATCCAGATCTCACAATTTCTATATACCAAGTTAGCGATTAGACTTTGATCCCCAACAGGCGTCTATAGACACCAAATTTTTGATTTTTTAGCTTTATTTGTTTAATTAATTTAATGGGTTCATTTGTTTCAATTCTAGGGTTTTTATTTTTATTTTTATTTTATTTTATTTTGTTCTGGCTTATTTTATTTTATTTTTATTTTTGTCTTCATACTAAATTTCAAAAAAAAAAGAAGAAAATGAAAAAAAAGGACAAGCTCATGGACCATGATGAAGCATAGGATCCTAGCCCTTTCTTTATATTATTATTCAAGCAGAAACCATGCGGCGAAAATTGCAGAGGCAAAAACAAAAATGCAGCTCCATTTTCCAGTTTGTTTTCCGGTCATTTTTACCCATTATTTTGCTCCATCAGATTGGCATAATACAAGGCCATCTGGCCTTCATCCAACAACTCAAGGCTTTGAGAAGCAAAAGCCATCTAAGGGTTCCCGGAGGATTACAGAAAAAAGGCAGAAAAAAAGGCACCGTAGATGCTAGGTTTCAAGAGGAAGTCTGGGATATAAAAGGCCGTGGGAAGCTAAGGTTTCAAGAGGGGGATAGATAGAGAGAGTTAGGAGGGAGTGATGGCTGGGGAGGTTAAACAGCGGCTAGGTTTTGATAGAGAAAGAAACTAAGGAAGCGGGAGAGAGAGGAGTGGTTGACGGCTAGGAAAACAAACCAGAGAGGAGAGAGGTACAGCGGCTAGGGTCTTGGGAATCTGGAGCTGACGGCTAGGGTTCTGGACAAGAAAGCTAAGGGTTTCAGAGAAGATCTGGGGAAGTAAAGGGGCGGTAGAGAGATCTGAAAAGAAGGAAACAGCAGAGGAAAAGGAAAAACGAGGTGCTGCTGCCGCTGCAACAAATCTGCCTGGGCGTTGTTTTTTCCTAGAAACCAACGTCACTTTCCTGAGCTTTCCCGTTTGATTTATTTCACCGACATTTGTAGGTAACTCCAGCCTTTCTTCCTGTCATTTTCATACCATTTTGTGAAGATCTGGTGATGTTTGTGTAAGGATCTGCAGCTTTCTAGTTCGTTTATTCTTGGTTGTGATTTGTTGTTGCTGATTTCTGATGAACATGATGTTATTGCTGATTTTCTGATGAATATGGCTTTATGCCCCTGTTCGTGAGATCCTTTATCGTAGTTGGGTAGCTCTGGGATTCTTAGAAATAGATTGAGCTTCTAATGCAACAGGTTTGCAGCTCTCGGCTTGCTCAAATCTGTTGCAGCAATGTTTGACCAATCCATGTGTTTTACTTTGGGTTGTAGTGGTTGTCATTTTCACGTATTTGTTTTGCTGAAGCTACGACTCGATTGACTTGCTTGTTTTTTTGTTTTCTATACTTGAGTGAAATACCATGAGCAACATCTGGTGTTAAAGCTATGTTTGGAAAGTCATTAGCTTTGAAACTAATGAATGAATCTGGGGTCTGATGAATTCCTCCTTTGCTCATATTTGTTTTTCCTTCGTTTGTGCGTTCAATGTTATATTTCAGTGATGAGTTTAGGAAGCTTGTTAAATATTTGGGATTGTTTTTCTGGTTAAAATTATCGCATGCTATCAGGTCACCTGCAAAGTTAAAAAAAAAAAAAGCAAATCAGTGCAGAAGATTATTTCCTTGCGAATACATTTTGAATTGGGAGGGACCCGAATGTTAACTACGCATTTGGTTTTCATTTTCTGATTTGAAATTTGATGTCTTTAAGAGTTGAAGTTGGAGGCTTTAGCAAGCTATTCATGGCTGTTTTCCTGTATGCTGAAGTCGAAGACAAAGTGTTGTGGGAAGGAAAACTTCAGCTTGGCATGTGTTTTTCTCTGATGAGTGTTTGATTCATAGCATGTTTGGCATCTTGTTTGTTTCAGGATCTGAGCTTAAGCATGATTTCTTGAACGTTTTGTTTTGGCATGTCAAACAAGAGTTAAAGATTGTTGCTGCATTTTCTTGTTTTGTTGTTACGAAAACTACTGCTGCACGTTGTTTCTCTAGTAGTCACCAAACCAGATTTTTCTTATTTGATCTTGCAACAAAAATGTAATATTTGGCTTGGTCGATGATTTGGGGAGTGTCTTGTGATCGTTTGATTCAAAAGTCGATGTTTGTTGGTAATGTTTGGGTTGGTAATGTAACACAGTAGGCTGCAGAGAAAGGGAAACCAGAGATGAGAATTTGTTTCTTCGTAGCATGCATGGAAAGTAATTCTAAAAATTACACTTTAACCCCCCAAGTTCCCCTTTGTTCTACTATGGCCCAAACAATTGAGAAAATCAATCGAATTTGTGAGGACTCGCAAAATCCTTACATATTTCTCAAAAATTCCCTTTTATTTGAAAATTATTTGAAAATTATTATTTCATGTTATTCATGGTTCAATCACCCTAGAAAAGTGCCAATGACCATAGGAAATTAGGGTTTTCCTATTCGTTTTCAATTCAAGATGAAATCGGATTTTTCGTGTAACCGCAGTATAATTATCCGGTACCGAGTAAGGATCAAATTTGGTGCTTAAGAGTGACTTTTAAGTGAGAAATAATATGTGATTAGGAGCAATGATATAAAGTTGGTGAATAGGAAGTAAAAATCCTAGTACGGGGGATTTAAGGAAAAACAGTGCGAACCGACGTGTACCGGGTACTACCGATTTAACCACCACTTGACCACCACTTTCTTGCCATACAAGCTTATCACTAATTGAGCAAAATATCTTCCCTCTCATGATTACTTATTGACCAAAATATGTGGCCCAAAATGCAAGGAAAGAAAGAGAAAATTGTGTGGTTGAGGTTGAGCCAAGTGTTGGCCAAACTTGTGGTTAGAATTAAGTCTTATCTTTCTACCTTCTTATAAGACAAACTTAGCTTAATCTCCTTCATTTTATTCTTCATCTTGGCTGAGCAAGAGAGGGAGAAAGGGAGAGCAAGAGAAAACAAATTCCTTCTTGATTTACACCAACCAAGTGCTAAAATCGAATTCTAAACCGATTGATTGTAAGTTTGGAAGCTTGGGAAGCTAAGGGAACCAAAAACTTCAAGAAATAGTGGAGGATCACTCTTGCAAGCCTTCTTTTTGAGGTATAAAATCTGATCTATGGCTTTGATCCTTTTATTCTTGTTTAAGATGTTAAATAGTCCATGTTTTGGGTTTGATTACAAGTGATGCAAGTTGTTGTGGTGATTTTTGGATGAAATATGTAAGTTAGAGTTTGATTAATTTCTGCCTAAACTTGTTGTATAGTTAGTATATGTTCTATATAAGGTTATATAGGGGGTTTTGGTAGCAAGTGTAGCAAGAATTAAGAAAACTATCATTGAAACCAAAAGATTTCAGATTTCTGGAAATTTTCATCCTATTCTGTCCGAATTTGAATCCCTATGTTAGAGGCCGAATTGGCCTTAGGTCAAAGAAGGAAAGTTGTAGCGAATGGTATTTTATAGGTGCCTACAAAATTTCAGCTCAATCGGAGCAATGTAAGACGTGAAAAGTTCAAAATACCCTTACTGTTTTAGGTATTTCCCAAGCAGTCCGTGTGATCAGTTAAGTCCAGTTTATCACGTTTTTCGACTAGGATCCATTCTGATTTAGTTTTTTTCCAAAACATGAAAGTTGTATTATTCTGAATTAGCTTTCAAATGCCTCTAAGAACACCTGTTTCGGACTTGTGTACTCTGAGATATGTCCATTACAGTGTTCTACGTTTAAACAGCCGACGAATTGGTTTCTGGTTTAGTAATTTGAGAATTTGACTAAGTTACATTAGGAACTGGACTAAGAGACCTTCATGAATGTTGTAGCCCTGTGTCTTAGCTTCGAAACGGCATAATGTTCATCCCAATCTGATAAGTGTAACTCCGGTTGTGACCATTATGCATGAACCCGTCAAAACTGTCTTTTGTCAAATTGCATTTCCGCACTTGTTATTACTTTGATTTTTGTTCTTATATTGTCTTGAGCCTATGAAATGGCTATTATGATGAGTTTGTGCTGTACATGACTTTGGGTTTGGCTGAGAAAAAAATCATGAAGCCATAAATGGCTGGAAAATTAGGTAAACACAAAGGGCATGCTGCCCAAATTTTCGCCCGAAAGCTAAGTTCTATTTGAACTTGTATAATACTATGACCGTTTTTCCATCTTAAAAACATGATCCTTCTTCAATTGGAAACTCCAAATGTTTACTTACTCTTACCAAATAAAGAGGAGTAGTTTAGGATTTTCTTGAGTATTTTGTCCTCTCTTTTTCATGAATTTCATTAAGACAATTAGTCTACAATATCTACTTGAATATGAGATAAGTTTCAACCATATAAACGATTCCAAAAACGGTATTTCTTAGTCTATCTAGTTGGATTTTGACTTGTCTTTAGTTCAAGTGTTTCCATTAGAAAATTTTATAACCCTTTTGAGTTTGGTTTTATGTGTGGTCTATGAAACCCTAGTTATTTTTGTCCACGGGTCCAAATGTCCTCGTTCCACTTTAAAGTCTTTTATTACGTTCTACTCATCATTCGTCGAGCCTCTTTGATTGCACCTAATTGGTTGTGATAAATGAGCTGTAATACTCTTTTCGTTTAATCTTAGGTTTTCTCGGTGATTAAAGATAATATCCGGAAAGATATTTTGCCGTTGTTTTTCATACGTAGGTGAGTGTTCTATATACGTTTTGTTTCTATGACTATGTGGATTGTTGGGTCTATGTGATTATTTGTGACTATTTGATTAAATGTTACTTGTTTTTTATGATTTCTAAAATGAACTTTTTCTAGGTGAGTGTGTACTTTATCGCACTCGACCTAAATAAATATGAAATTTTCAATGATTTAATGATGGAAACATTAGTTGCGCATGATGTAAGCCTTTTGGCTGAATTGGGCCCTGCCCTTCGTTACCGATCGACTCGAGCCAGAAGCGGACTCGGTCGGGCGATATGGTGACCCTGGGTGAATTTGGTATACTCGAGTATTACCTTGTAGTCCGGCTACGTCCGGATGGGTGGAGTCCGGCCAATGGTCGGATGGGTGGAGTCCGGTCAACGTCCGGAAAAGGGGATGAACGAACAAAAGGATGAACGAGGGATTCTACTTACAAAAAAATGTATTTTCAAACGATTGGAGGAATAAGGGGAAATGTCAGGGGAACGAACGAACAAACAAATAGCTCCTCGTGAGCCTGTATCCTTTTAATGAATGTATTATCATTGCTTTATATTGAACATGTTTTCTGGATTAAATGTTATTACATGACTAATGTTCCTTGTTTAATTACTTGTTTATATATATAGAACCTCACTGGGCTTTTTAGCTCATACCACGTCAATTGTTTTCCTTAGCAGGGGAAGGCGAGCAAGGACGAGCGTTCTGTATAGTCTAGTTGATCTAGTTCTTTGGCCTTGTAATGGTTCTCGCCCTAGTGCTTGGCATGGGCTGGTTGTATGAGGAATGAGAACCCTTGTATATTCGATGGTTGTACTTGAATGGTAAAAACTTTGAAGACTTCTGGTGTGTAGAAGTTTCTTATCTTTTACTTGAGCATCTATTGTCTATGGATGTATATACATGATTCGAGTTCCATAGTGAGTGAGTCCTGGCGAGAGCTGGGCAGGCGACCCGCTGAACCCTGGGGTACGCCCTAGGGGGAAGTGGGGCCGTCACAGAATTGGCCCCTCAAACTTTTCTTTTCCTTTCAATTGGATCCTAATCTTGTGAATATGGGCTGTTTAGGCATTTGAATGCATTTAATGATTCAATTTCGTATTAACGTGATTATTTGAGATGCCTTGACCTTTTCTTTATTTTTGGAGGGTAAATAAGTCATTTCACCCTATTAGAGCTCCAACTCAAGGGAGGTACACCTTATCCTTTATTTTTGACTTTATTTGACCCTACGTGCGTATACGTGTCTTATGTGTGCAATTGCATGACTTTAAGTGTTGATTTCATTTTCATTTTATTTATTTCTTTAGTTGCTTAGTTTTTGCTTTAATTTTAGTTCAATTTTATCATTTGGGTGGCACTTTAATGCCAAGTTGTAATAGTTAGGTTTATTTTATTTATTTTTTATTTTTTATTTTCCCCCATTAGAGTGTAGTAGGCCTTCCTCCCCTAAAAATGTAATAGTTAGGGCCTTAATTGCCTTATGTGTTTTGCATGCTTAGGTGCTATGTGTTTAATCGCTTTCTTAGGTTTTGGCATCTAGATATGCATGCTTATGTGTTATGTGAATTACGTGCTCACATGTCTACTTGCTTTAATTATGCACATTACTTATATATGTGTACGATGGATGCCAACGCACGTAACCGTGGCTAGTCCAATGTTAGTCATGGTTGTCCCCTCGAGCTCTTGCAAGTCCAATGCTTGTGAGAGAGGATAGATGTGGGCTAGTCCAATGCTAGCCCTTAGGAACCCTTCGCGCGATAGATCATGATTGTGTGAATAAAATAATTTCATCTCATGCATATCTTCACTTTCTAGGGCCTCTTTCACCATGTTGCATGACACTTTCCTTATATATGAATACCCCTTCCCTCATATTTGCCCTTATATGTATATTACTTGTCCCTTTTGTATGAAACATGACATTAGACTTGCATTTCATATAAGCATTAGAATTAAGTCATTCGCTTGATTATATAGGAAAATCCCTTGGATATGGGATATGGACGAGTTTGGCTTTTCTAGCCTTAGCACGCTTGTATTCCCTCTATTAAAAGGGAAAATTGAGTCACGAACATTAGTCCCCCGCACCCGACATGATGCATTCCTCTAAGACATGTATATTTGTATAATTATTTTTTTTTCTTTTCTTAGAGTCTCATATTTTTGCATTATTCGTGACCTCTCCAAAGAGTCATTATTGGGCATTACAATTAATGTGATTGTGAGGACTCGCAAAATTTACTTACTTAATCTCCTATTTCTAGCTTATTTAATTATTTATTTGGCCTTTTGCTCCGAATATTATTTTCTAAGCTCTTGAGACCTAATTACATGAAAATATAGTTTCATTATATTTTTAAAATGACTTGTTTCAAAAATTAATTTCCGGAAGCTCGTTTAGTGAAAATAGTGAACACGTCTTTGGAAATCTTGATCGATTGAGAGTACAATAGGTTTGAAATACTGGAGACATGTAGAATGGACCTAAATTAGGCATTTTAATGTTTAAATACTCAAGTGATAGTTATTAGTACTATCGTTATAACAATTTCTCGGAAGTTTCGCGTTATCGCGCTTAAATTGGAGATACGCGTTTTTATACGCGCGATTTAAATTTAGGAACTTTAGACCCTTATTTTGGGACGATTGAGAGTAAATAATATTTATATGAATATAAGTGCATTAGAGGTTTAGTGCACTAGTGAAACAAATTCGAGAGGAATCGAACACGAAACGCGCGGGAAAAAGAGTTGACCTTTGAATCAATGAGAGCCACACATTTTAGTTTCACATGGGTGCATCACACCAGATCAAAACCCTCCACTTTATCACCTCAAACAGCCGTGCAACTCTTCTTTTCCTTCTTCATTCTAGCCGTGCAACTCCAAGGAAAAACAAGACCAAGTTCTTCATTTTTCCTTCATCAAATCTTCATCAAACCTCTTCCAATTCACTCCAAATTCGAACTACACTTAACTAAACATTTAGAGATCCCATTGAGCTAAGAAAAGGAGCTGCTATTCACGGTTTTTCTTGTGCTAAGGAAGGCCAAAAATTCTGACTTTGTTCACCACACAAGTAGGTAACGATCAACTACCGAAATCTTGTTTTATGGAGGTTAAATTGCGCGTATAAACTCTTGCATGCTTGTGGGTGGTCTTGTTTATGGTGGATTTGTGTTGTGTGGGCTCTATGAACTCCCACTTTTGATGGAAGGACTGATTTGATGTTGGATGATGAAATTAATGGTGGTTTAGTGCTTATATTAGTGGATTAATGTTGTATTGTTGGTAGAAAATCAAAGGAGGTGCTTGGAGCAAAAGTGACCGTTTTACCCCTGCCTTGTCCGACCATTTTTGTGCAAAATTTTAAGATTCTAATGACTTGATTATGTTGTTTACATGTTATTGTGAGTGTGTACAAAATTTCATTGAAAAATAACATGATTTGGTTGGTCAAATGAGTTGATTTCCAAAGTTAGCAAAACTGGAAAATGAATCCCGTATTGCCTAGGCAGTCATTTAGTATCGGCCATAACTCTTTCCTCCGATGTTGAAATTAAGTGACGTTTGTGGCACTGGAAACTAGACATTCCCAGCTTTCCATTGGTACCAAATGCACGTTCTGGTTCCACTTGAGTGGGCCACACCATTCGTTTGAAAATCACTGCCCTGTTTCGTTGCTCTCCAGGAGACAGGACATGACTTGTATCTTGATGCTCAAAAACGAGCTGTTTGTGAATGGAATTTGAAAATGGTTTTCTTCTGAGAAAATTCAGATTTATGAGAGAGGTTTCCAACGCCATTAACTACACCCAATTCCAAGTTGAATTGAGTGAGTTGTGGCCATATTTCGAAACTGATGCAGAGAGTAAAAATCCTCTTTTGACTAGTTAAATAGCCTAGCTTGATTTGGGACTTGTTGTTTTGGAAACTTTGATGTCCAACATCTACCAAACTTGATATTAGATGTTCCTTGGACTTTGTTTCACAAATAAACCAGATTTGGGTTGGTTGCTTTGGACAAAATATTTAAAAAGGAAAGAAGAGCTAAAAGACAGTTTTACCTTGGGGAAATTTCTTGAACTTTGATGGTTTAGTTAACTACCTTTCCGTGTGAATTTTCAAATGAAATTTGATAGAAGAGTAATCCTCATATGGAGGTTTAATTGTCCAAAATTTGGTAATATTTTAAGACCATTTTGATATGCAAATGATGTCACAAAATTCGCTCATCAAATCTGGAAAACTTTTCGTTTTCTCTTAGCCAAACGGTCAAATCTGATTTGGGGAATTTTATTTCGAAAATTTGGATGTCAATGGTCTTTAAATTACTCAGTGGATGTTTATGAACTCTTGGCTTCAATAATGGAGAGATTTGGAACTGATTTCATGGTACAAAAAGTTTGTAAACAAAAGAAAAGTGAGAAGGTAGTTTAGCCTTGAAACTCTTCATAAACTTTGGTTGTTTTAATGACTGCCTTACCATGAGAGTTTATGTATGAAACTTGGTAGAAATGTTGTTCACACATGGAAGATTTAGTGTACCAAGTTTGATGTATTTCCACTTCCAATTCGATGACCAAATGATACTTTGAATCTAGTCTTCAAACCTGAAAAATAGCCCACAGTCTTAACTTTTCAGCAACTTGGAGCTACAATATCTTGGTGCTCGAAACTCCGTTTCTTGTTCCGCTTATTTTGTTATACTCTTGGATTGCAACACTAATGGATTTCCAAATTTCAAAGGTTAGTTCAAAACAAGTGAATTTTGCCGAATTTCCAAAGTTGGCCAAAAATCAACTTAAATCTGTCTTGGTAATTTAAGTTACCAACCTTGACCCAAAATTTGAGTGCCTTTCATTTACATTCATGGAAAAGTACATTCTAAGAACTTTTAGTACTTTCAAAGAGGTTTCCAATGGTACCAAGATTTCCAATTCTTGACATGTAGAATGTGAGATACGATTTTTCAAAGTATCGTATCGAACCTGAAAATTTTCCGAATTTCCAAGGGAAGGGAGTTTTCAAATACTCCTTATTCCTTCGATATTACTCGAATATTTCATATTTGATTTCCAAAATGAAAACTCGATTGCTCATGTACTTTAAGAAACTCCACATGAACCTCAATTATCGAGTAATTGAGGTTCATTTTCATAAGATTTTCTTAGATTGCAGTAGCGTACAATCTTCCTCGATAATTAGAGATTCATAGTGATATTGAGTGGTACTTGATTATTGTTTACTCAGGCACTCGAGGGAATCTCCAAGAGGAACTCGGAGTGGACACCTAAAACGCTTGTTTGAAAACAACTCGCTTGTTTTGACTAGGTGAGTGTTCCATATAGGAATACGTAATTGAATAAGTCTAGGACACGCTTATTTCATGATTATTAAGTATTAAGTGCTATGTGTTAAGTATTTACCATACTCATGCCTATTTAAGGAATGTATACTTGCATTTTATATCTACATGAATTGGTTAAATGATTAACCATATCAAATGACCATATGAACTCGATACATGCTTAACTTGCTAGATTGTTTACTTAGCCTACTTGATTTTGAGAAATAGGGTCGAGTGTGTATTTTATCGCACTCGTTCTCTTTTGAGATGAATAACTCATGCTTGAAAATGCTCGAATAACATGACTTGGTATGCTAAGGTTGCATACGTCATTGGAGTGAATCTCCTCGACTCTCACATGGTAAAAATGGGATAACGGACAATGATGGCCTATTCATATGACAAATGCCTGTCAATTAACCGTCAACCGTCAACCGTTAACCGTTAACTGTGAGAACCCGTAAATCCCTAATAATTTTCCTAGGGTTTTTTTCCTTTAAAGACATGTTTTCTGCATTTTCTGGCTTAGAAAAATTCTCCTGGTAAATTTTATGAGCATTTATAGTTTTTAGATGATTTTTCTAGTATTGGAGAGTTTTTGAAAAATTAAGAGTATATAATGGACGTGGGACCCACTAGTGGGAATAGTTCGGAAAAATTCGGCCAATTAGGTTAAATTCCGGATACTGTGTGAAATTTATCGGGTGTTAAGAGATAAGTAGAGGATGTGAAGTGATTGATGTGAGAGGAAAAAGAAAAGATAGGATTGCATTAATGGAGGTGACAAGTGTCACCATTATATTGGTTATGACTTATGACTTACTATTCATGTTTTTTGACTTTTGACCCATTTGGTTAAATATCTTAAAAATTAACCAAAATTCACTCATTTCTTACTCCTCCATGGCCGGCTCTCCCTTGAGCAAAGAAGAAAGAAACTCTTCAACATTTTAGCTTCCATTTAGCTCAATCTTCCAAAACCAATCACCTAAACTAGTTTCTACTCCATAAAATTCCTCCATTTGGTGCTAGTGAGTGTTTTGGTGAAGGTTTTTGGAGAAACTAAGGTGTTCTACAACTTCCTCTCTCTTGTTTACTTGGTAAGTGGTGATTGACTATCCTCCTATACTTAATGATGTTTAATTTGTGCCTAGTGGTGGCTAAAGTGTTGAAATTTGTGATTTATTTCTTGGTTTGAGATGAAATGGTGAAGTTTTTATTTTTTTGAGGAATTTTCTGGTTTAATGTGATCATGGTGTTGTGGTTATTTATGATGGTTGATAATGAGGGGTTATGACTCTAGTGGATGTAAATGATTGATAATTGCAACCAATTTTGGGTTTGGATTGAAATGAGAAAAGTTAGGGTTTCATAACCCCCTTTCCTGTCCGGTTTTGGATCATATGGTTAGAGGCCGAATTGGCCTTTTCTTAAAACATGAAAGTTGTAGGTATTGATGTTTTTGAGGTGTCTGTAAAATTTCAGGTCATTTTGAGTAGTGTAGAGTGAGATATGTCAATTTTACTGTTGCTGTTCTGGGTTGATCAGAATGTGCAAACTGTGTTTGTAATCGTCTGTTTTGACTGGAATTGCTTTGGATTTGGATGTTAGTGTCTTCTGATGAAATGTAGGTTGAGGTCTTAGCTACCGCATGCCTTTGGAATCAACACATTTGGACCTGTATAGACTGAGTTAGACTAATTACAGCATAGTGTGATTTGTAAACCTGCAAATTACGGTTCTGGTTTGGTATTTTGCCCATTTGACCTAGTTGTACTGGGAATTGGACTGAGTGACCTTCTACAATGTCGTAGCCTTGTTTCTTAGCTTCGAAACGGTGGGTCTTACACTCTCATCCGATAATCGCAGTGAATTTGGTGCCATTACCGCAAAATAAGGTCAAACCCGGTTTCCTTATCAAGGCCTAAGTTAAAGCCATTTCTTAATTTCTGGTTTGCTATCATGCTTGTATATGTTTATAAAACCCTATTGGGGTTGTGATTGGCATTGTTTTATGGCTCGGTATCGAGTCTCATTGTATTTGTTTGCATGTTCTAGGGCGTGATGGTAGTTCACGACGTATTGGTGATCGTGGTGCATGAAACACCACCTACTTGGTTGGTGAGTATACTACTCACTTAAATGTTACAATGTGGCTTTGTTATATGTGAATTTGATGCCTTGAAGGCGTATTTGGCTATTGGAAGTGATTGAGGTGAGGGTGTACTTGACCGCCCTCACCCCCTTGTGATTCCATTCATGACTGTTTACCGTTTTACTGAAATATTGTACTTGATATATGATATATTGAATTCCTGTCCTGGAAAACTGATTTGGTGTCGTTTGGACGAATATCCAACGGCCTTACTATATCACTGAGCTCAACCCCGTTAGGTAGTCAATTGAATCGAGCCGGCGAGGGCTTGGTCGTGAAAATTGACCTGCCATGGGGACTGTACTGGGGAACCTTGTAGTAATGAGACTCTTGGTTCCGATATACTCGAGTATTACCAAAAGCTACTGATTGGAGTGCGGGCCCGGTTGGGGTATGTTGGGTGGAAGGAATGGAAGTAAAGTGATGTCTACGGTTTGGTACTTTTAACATTGACGGAGGGTCAATGAGGTTGGATCAAGAATATAAGCGAGGAAATGGGCTCTTGAGAGCCGTCCGTATCCTTTTACCGTTTTGTTTCATTCATTAATTGTGTACTTTAATTGAAAGGACTTGTTATATGCTATTTGTTACTTATGTGGTAGTAACTCACTGAGGTTTAGCTCACTCCGTTCCATTTGTTTTCCTTACAGGAAAATGACTATTTTGGGAAAGGTTGTGCTAGTTGGTTGTCAAGTTGAGCATGTAAATGTATTTTGAACAGCTCCTTGAGAGTGAAAACCCTAAGTGTTTTGTTCCAACCAATGGTTGGTTGTAATTGACTATTTGCACATGTATGGACTAGTTGGATATTTTGGTATGCCGTTTGGCTTGTAAACGTTGAATTTCAATGTATGTATATGTTTGATTGATGTATGGTTGAACTCCGGATTCTGACGTGTCATGCACTATTCATCTTCGGCTTCGAATTTTCATTTTTTTTTATTTTGTGATTTTGACTTGTTTGCGCGCAATGGTATGTTCCGAAACGTAATAGATCGACGTAAACTGATCCGTTAGTCCTAGCGAGAGCTGGGCAGGCAGTCCGCTAACCCCTTTAGTTCGCCTTAGGGGAAGGTGGGGCTGTCACAGGTGGTATCAGAGCCTAGGTTTGAACTAGCCTGGGTGTTATAGGACTGCTTGATTTGAGGATTTGTTGTTTATGGCCTGTAAGCTAATATTTATGGTTAATTGTTCTTGTGGTGTAGGATGGCCGGACAGGGTGACCCTAGTGCTAGTCCTTCGGGAGTGAGACCTCGCACAGCACTCCCCGTGATCCCATATCAGATACGGCCAGGAGGGGCCGTTATTCGTTGGAGCGCGTGTAAAGAGAAGTATGCCTATTCGAACGCACTAGTATTGGCGGTGGCGAAGGAGCGTAAGGAGCTAGCGGATGATAACACTAAGTTGGAAGCTGTGGTTGCTACGTTGGAAGCTGAGGTGACTCAGGTTAGGGCAACCAACGAGAAGCAGGCGGCACGTATCAAGGAACTAGAATATGACGTGCTCGAGGTCGAGGACAGAGTTGATGACCTATGCGACCAACTGAGGGAGGCACGAGAGCGCGAGCTCAAGCGAGCTCGCAAAGTCAGGGGTCGCGCTGAGGCGATCCTTAATCTGTGTGACGATGGTCTTGAGGAGTCTAGCGATGAGGCTTCGTATGCGGGGGCTGAGGCGGGGGAGGAGTCTACCCCGTCGCCTGGGTCCCAGACCCCGGCAACTGACTAGGCCTTGACTTCTAGGCTTCTTTTGGGATAGTTGGTGGTTTTGTATATATATAGGGATAGGGATAGCGCCTTAGCTAACCGTTTTGGATATAGGGTTAGCTACGTGTAAATCTCTTTTGATAGGCCAATCCTCAGGGGGATCGTTTATGTTAGTACGTGCCTTGGCCGTACTTGACTTGACTGATTGTATATATGTATGTGGCTTGATCTTGTTTGGCTTGTATATATCTATGTTTGTGTTCATGTTTGGAATGTACAAATATGTGTTATTGTGAAAGTTTTGCGTGTTACTTATATGTCTTGTTACTACTTTGGTTTAGTACTCTTGCCTAGACCAAGAAAAACCTATGGAAGGAACACGAAGTGGTCGGGGACGTGGGCGCGGATCTAGACAACCCACACCGGTTACGGGTACGGGGGAAACCTCTACTGGACCCAATCCTGAACCCCAAATAGACCCTAATGTGCAAATAGCTGCTGCTATGCAGCAAATGACAAACTTACTGGCACAAGTAGTGCAACAACAGGGCCAGAACCCAAACCCTAACCCCGGAAACCCTGGTAACCACATCGAGAGTGAAGATAGAGCTCTCGAACGCTTTCAAAAGTTTTTCCCGCCAAAGTTTGTTGGGGGACCCGACCCTGACGTTGCTGAGAAATGGCTTGAGAAGATGGTTGACATATTTGCAGCTCTACACTACCCAGACGAACGCCAGGTGACTTTTGCCGTGTTCCAACTTGAGAGAGCGGCCCGTTCCTAGTGGAATGTAATTAGACAGAAGTGGGAAAGGGAGCAGACGCCGAGAACTTGGGTGAACTTCATCCGAGAGTTTAATGCAAAGTTTTTTCCTCCTCTAGTTTAGGAGAGGAAGGAAGACGAGTTTATTAGGCTTCGCCAAGGAACTCAGACGGTGGCGGAATATGAGAGTCAATTCACCCGCCTGTCCAAGTTTGCGCCTGAGTTAATCATGACTGAGCAAAGACGGGTGAGACGCTTTATTCAGGGTTTGAACGTTGAGATCCAGAAAGACCTCGCGGCGGCTCAAATCACTACGTTTAGCGAGGCAATGGAAAAGGCCCAACGAGTTGAAAGTGCGCGGCTGCAGGTCCGAAACTTCCAGGCAAAGAAGCGTGGCTTTCTTGGGAGTACTTCCGGACAGGGTGAGAAGAGCACTCCCTCTAAATTTGGACGAGGAACGGGTGGTGGCCGACATTCTGGTTCAGGCAGAGGGACTCCATTCAGGGGTGGTCAAGCTGGGCGAGGACAAAGGGGAAATGCTCAGAGTGGCTCGGCTTTGGCACCTCGTGGTCCCTGTGGGCATTGTGGGAAAGCAAACCACACCGAAGATAATTACTGGAGGAAACAGGGCAAATGTCTGCGTTGTGGAAGCGCAGACCACCAATTGGCTACTTGCCCGGTCCTGAAACAAGATGGAAAAGGAAGCCAACTACCGCCGAGGACCAATACTGGACCAGCCAAGGGAGATGGGTCCAAACCTAAAGTGCCAGCTAGGGTGTACTCTATAGAACCCCATCAGGTCCCAGAGTCTTCGGAGGTCGTAGAAGGTACGATCCCTATTTTCCACCGCTTTGCCAAAGTTTTAATTGATCCTGGTGCCACTCATTCGTTTGTTAACCCTGATTTCATGTGTGGCATCGATATAAAACCTGCTAGTTTATCATATGACCTAGAAGTTAGTACACCTACAGGGAATCAACGTTTGGTGACTAGTATGGTTTATAAGGATTGTGATGTATGGGTAGGTGAAAGGAGATTTTTAGGGGACCTGATTAGCTTGTCCATTAAGGGGTACGATGTGATTCTGGGTAAGGACTGGCTAGCCAAATATAACGCCCAACTGGATTGTAAAACGAAAATAGTAGAATTTCGCATTCCTGGCGAGGCAACCTTAAGGTTGGATATAAGGGGTAGGTTAGCCTCATCTGCTTTAATTTCGGGCATTCGAGTTAGGAAACTGATAAGTAGAGGGGCGCAAGGATTTTTGGCCTTTTTGATTAACACCCCTACGGATAAATTAAAGGTTCAAGATGTGGCCGTAGTAAGGGAATTTCTGGATGTATTCCCTGATGAGTTAGTAGCCTTACCTCCGGAAAGGGAGATAGAATTTCGAATAGACCTGTTGCCTGGAACCTCACCTATCTCAAAAACCCCTTACCGAATGGCGCCTGCAGAACTTAAGGAGCTTAAGTTGTAATTGCAAGATCTTTTGGAGCGGAGATTCATTCACGAGAGTGGGTCTCCTTGGGGAGCTCCTGTCCTATTTGTGAAGAAAAAGGACGGAACCTTGAGGATGTGTATTGACTACCGCGGGCTGAACAATGTTACAATCAAGAATAAATATCCACTGCCCCACATCGATGAGTTGTTTGACCAACTGCAAGGAGCAGTGGTCTTCTCGAAGTTGGACCTCCGACAAGGATATTATCAGTTGTTAATAAGAAAGGAGGACATTCCGAAAACTGCTTTCAACTCAAGATACGGGCATTACGAGTTCGCCGTTATGCCCTTTGGACTGACTAATGCTCCCGCCGCCTTCATGGACCTAATGCATAGGGTTTTTAAACCCTATCTGGACCGATTTGTCGTTGTGTTCATTGACGACATTTTGGTCTACTCTAAGACACGCGAGGAGCATGAGGAGCATTTGAGTGTGGTGTTGCAGACTTTAAGGGAACATAAGTTGTACGCCAAGTTTAGTAAATGCGAGTTCTGGTTGGAGAAAGTGGCATTCCTAGGGCACGTAATCTCCCACGAAGGTATTTCGGTGGACCCGGCGAAGGTAGAGGCCGTGACAAATTGGAAGAGGCCAGAAAATCTCACAGAAATTCGCAGCTTTGTAGGGCTAGCTGGGTACTACCGAAGGTTCATTAAGGATTTCTCCAAATTAGCAGGACCTTTAACTGACCTGACAAAGAAGCATGGTCGATTCCTCTGGAACGCGCGATGCGAAATGTAACAGCCCCACTTTCCCCAAAGGCGAACCAAAGGGGTTAGCGGACTGCCTGCCCAGCTCTCGCCAGGACTACGGATCAGTTTACGTCAATCTATTACGTTCCGAAACATACTAAAGCACGCCAACAAGTCAAAATCACAAAATAAAAAAAACGAAAACCGACGCCGAAGATGAACAGTAGCGGCCACGTCAGAATCTGGCCGGATTTCCGGCCGGATTCTCGGCCGGATACAAGGCCGAGAGCAATCTCAAAATTTTCAATTTTCCCTCGCAATCCGGCCGGCAATCCGGCCAAGGTTCCGGCCGGATTGTCTGGCCGGATATCAGGCCGAATGCAATTGGCCGGATTTCCAATTTTCCTCAGGCAATCTGGCCTTCAAGATTTGGTACTGTTCATTCGCGCCAAAATTTTTTCCTTTTCCGTTTGAAATGCGTTTTGATCCGAAATCCATCTAAACTGTGAGACCCCGTAAAACCCTAATTATTTTCCTAGGGTTTATTTCCCCCTTAATTGCATGTTTTCTGCATTTTTGGGCCTAGGAATATTTTTCTGGTAGATTTTATGAGTAATTATAGTTTTTAAATGATTTTTCTAGTATTGGTGAGTTTTTAGAAAATTAAGAATATATTTTGGACGTGGGACCCACTAGTGCGAAAAGTACGGAAAAATTCGGCCAATGAGGTTATGTTTCGGATACTGGTGGAAATTTATCGGGTGTTAAGAGATAAGTAGAGGGTGACATGGCATTGATGTGAGAGGAACCAAGTGATAGGAAGGCATTAAATGAAGTGCCAAGTGGCACTATGTGATTGGTCCACTTGTTGGACATTTTTTACTTTTCTTATCATGGATTAAATATCTCAAAAATTGACTAAAAATTCATTCTTTCTTACCTCTTGTTGGCCGATTCTCTCTCTTGGACAAGGAAGAAAAACTTCTTCAATTTACAAGCTTCAAACTATCTCAATCTTCCATTCCAACCAATTAAACTTAGATTTGCTCCATAAAATCACTCCATTAGGTGCTAGTAAGTGACTTGGTGAAGTTTTTGGAGAAGCTAAGGTGTTCCACCACTATCTCTCTCTTGTTTACTTGGTAAGTGGTATATGAACACCCTCCCATATCTAATGATGCTTATTTTATGCCTAATGGTGGCTATTGTGCTAGAAATTGTGGATTATTTCTTGGTTTGAAGTGATTTGGTTGAGTTTTTTATTTTTTGAGGAATTTTCTGGTTTCATATGATCTTGGTGGTGTGGTTGTTTTTGATGGTTGGTAATAAGGGGCTTTGGCTCTAGTAGGTGCATATGATAGGATATTGCAATCAATTTTGAATTTGGAAGAATTTCTGAAAGTTAGGGTTCTATCATCCCCAATTTCTGTCCGGTTTTATATCATGTGGTTAGAGGCCGAATTAGACTTTACGCAAAACATGAAAGTTGTAGGTATTGATGTGTTTGAGGTGCCTGTAAAATTTCAGGTCATTTGGATGAGTGTAGAGTGAGTTATGCTGTTTTTACTGTAGCTGTTCTGCTTTGATCAGAATGCGAAAACTGCGATCGTAATTGGCCCTTTTGACTGGAATTGGTTTGGATTTTGAAGTTGGTGTCTTCTGATGAAATGTAGCTGAATGTCTTAGCTAACATATGCCTTTGGAATTTCGGCATTTGGACTTGTATGGACTGAGATATACCGATTACAGTTTTCTGTGTTTTGCAAACCTGTTTTGGGAATTCTGGGTTAGTATTTCGCATATTTGACCTAGTTGTGTTAGGAACCGGATTGAGTGGCCTTCTACATTGTTGTATCTCTGTTTCATAGCTTCGAAACGGTGGGTCTTACACCCCCATCCGATAACCGTAGAGAATTTTACACCATTACCGCATAATAAGGGCAAAACAGTTTTCTATTTGGGGCCAAGACTAAGGCCATTTTCTAATTTCTGGTTTGCTATTATACTCATTTATGCATATGAAACCCTATTGGGGTTGTGTTTAGCATTGCTATATGACTCGTTACCGAGTCTCTTTTAGGGCTTGCTTTCATTTCGGTTGTTTCCTAGTTAACTTTTGTACTTGTACCACTTTGAGCCTAGTGAACGGCTTTTGGGAAATGAGATGAATTTTGTGTGAGATGTTGGGACTGATTTGAGGATAGAATGAAGCCTTAATGACTGGAAAAGTAAGAAATTTAGGGGAAGTGCTGCCCGATTTTCTAGGCCGTTTGGTTCCTTTAAGTTGGGTTTGTCTTTTGGTAGAATGAAAGGCTTTTGGGTTGTTTGCGCCTAGGTCTTCATGCTACCTTTTCGTTTCCAAGAAAATCATGTTTTGCACCCTTGCATTAGTAATTATTTGGCGAGGCATACGACTAGTAGTCGAGCCTCACATGTGCATTCTGTTTACTCGATTCTGGAAGTAAAACCTTCAATTGGTTTATTTTGATTATTTTAGGGTTTCTTGGCGATTAAGGCCAATCTGAAGTGAAAACTTTTGAAGTTGAGCCGGTGAGTGTACCACTCCCCTCCATTGCTGTTTAACTTGATTTCTGCTCTGTAATTTGTTTAATTTGTTTGAGACGAGGGTGTACTTTATCACACTCGTTCTCTTGTCTGTCCATATGCCAATTTTGAGTGCCTATCTGAATCTGCTATCTGAATCTGCTATTCTGTATCTGTATCTGAATCTGTTATCTGTGTCTGCATCTGTTCGGATTTCTATGACCTATGAGCTCAATCCTGTGGCTAAGTTATTCGAGTCGGGCCGGCAAGGGCCTGGACGATTAGATAACGAACCACGGTAGTCTGTTCGGGGATTTTTGGGTATTGAGACCCTTGATTCCGGTATACTCGAGTATTACCATTTCTGTTCGGTTACGGTGAGCGGGCCCGGTAAAGGGGTGTTTGGTGGACGGAATTCGGAGTAAAGAGGGGTCTACGGACGCATTGATTCTATATACGTTGACGGAGAGTCAACCGGTTTGGATCAAGTACTGCGCTGGAAATTTGGCTCCTGAGAGCCACCCGTATCCTTCTGATTTGAATCATTGGTTTCTGTGCTTTACATCTGACATGTGTATCTGATTTGTTAAATGTGAAATGCCATGATTTTAATGCTATTTGTTTGGTACCTCATTGAGCGCAAGCTCACCCCTTTCCGTTCCTTTTGTTTTCCTTACAGGAAAATAAACCCTTTTGGTCTGGATTTGACAAATGGCTGCCAAATTGAGCTAGATGAACATATCTTTTGTATAGCCCATGTATTAAAACCCTAAGTGTACTTTTGGGGCGTTTTCTCTTTTGGATTTGGCAAACCATGTATATGTATTAACTTTTGAAAGCTTTTGTATGTCATTTTGATTTGTAAACGCTAAAGTTCAGTTGTGTATGTTTGTTAGCTTTTCGGTTGGGTTCTGACGGGTCGGTTGCTATTCATGGCCGACTCCGGATTTCATTTTTTATTTTGGGTTATTTTACCATTTTGACTTGTTTACGCTCGTTTGTAAGTTCCGGATCGCTATAGATAGCTCTAATCTGATTCGTAGTCCTGGCGAGAGCTGGGCAGGCAGTCCGCTAACCCCTTTGGTTCGCCTTAAGGGAAAGTGGGGCTGTTACATAAACATCAACCAAGCATATAGATACATTGAAATTCAACTTTTACAACCATAGTGGCATGCCAAAAACCATTTATCATGGATATACATACTCGGTTTGCCAATCAAAGAAAATGAACCCAATACACAATAGGGTTTCATTCAACAAGCTAAACAAAAGCCATTTACACAAGCTCAACTTGGCAATCGACTATCCAAATCAGTCCCAAAAGTAATTATATCCCTGTAAGGAAAACAAATGGAACGGAATGAGCTAAAGCCCAGTGAGCAACTATCACAATAGCAGTCAAGATCACATAAGCATAACCATTCAATTCAAGTATGCAATTTCGAAGTAAAGCAAATCAGTGAAAGGATACAGTCGGCTCTCAAGAGCCCATTTCCACGCTTGCAATCTTGATCCAACCTCATTGACCCTCCGTCAATTTTAAAAGTACCAAACAACCGTAGACCTCGCTTAACTTCCATCCTTCCACCCATCATACCCCAACCGGGCCCGCACTCCATTCAGTCATTTTGGTAATACTCGAGTTTACCGGAATCGAGAGTCTCATTACTACAAGGTTCCTCAGTACAGTCCCCGTGGCATGACAATTTTCACGACCAAGCCCTCGCCGGCTCGATCCAATTGACTACCAAACGGGGTTGAGCTCAGTAATACAGTAAGGCCGTTGGATACTCGTCCAAATGACACCAAATCAGTTTCCATGCATGGAATTCAGTATCTCATATAACAATTGCAGTATTTCAGTAAAACAGTAAATAGCCATGAAGGAAATTACAAGGGGTGAGGGCGGTCAAGTACACCCTCACCTCAATCACTTCCAATAACCAATTAAGCCTTCAAGGCATCAAATACACATGGAACAAAGCCACATTATAACAAGTAAGTGAGTAGTATACTCACTAAGCAATTAAGTGCTATGACATCCACTTCCGTCAGGGGAATGTCGTGAACCACCGTCACGCCCTAGAACACATAAGCAAGTACAATGAGACTCAATAACGAGTCATATAGCAATGTTGAATACAACCCCAATAGGGTTTCATATGCATATACAAGCATTATAGCAAACCAGAAATTCAAACAATAGCTTTAGCCTTGGCCCTGAAAATAAAACTGTTTTGTCCTTACTTTGCGGTAATGGCGTCGATTTCACTACGATTATCGGATGGGGGTGTAAGACCCACCGTTTCGAAGCTATGAAACAGGGCTACAACAATGTAGAAGGTCACTCAATCCAGTTCCTAGCTTAACTTGGTCAAAAATGCCAAATACTAAACCAGAATGACCAAAATAGGTTTGCAAATCACACAAAACTGTAATTACTATAACTCAGTCTATATAGGTCCAAATGCCGAAATTCCAAAGGCATATGGTAGCTAAGACATCCAGCTACATTTCATCAGAAGACACCAACTTCAAAATCCAAACCAATTCCAGCCAAAATAGCCAAATACCAACGCCGTTGTCGCATTCTGTCCAAAGCAGAACAGCTACAGTAATTCCGACATAACTCACTCTACACTAAGCTAAATGACCTGAAATTTTACAGGCACCTCAAACTCATCAATACCTACAACTTTTATGTTTTGAGCAAAGTCCAATTCGGCCTCTAACCCTATGATCCAAAACCGGACAGAATTAGGGATTTATGAACCCTAACTTTCCATTTTTCCATCCAAATCCACAATTGATTGCATTTATCAACAATTCACACCTACTAGAGTCATTTTAAACCATTACCATTCATCATACAAGGCCACAACATCCCATTCATATTAAACCAGAAAATTCATCATAAAATGGAAAACTTCACCAAATCACTCCAAATAAAGAAATAAATCACATATTCCATCACTCATGTCACCATTAAGCACAAAATAAGCATCATTAGAGGTAGTAGGGTGTTCAAGCATCACTTACCAAGAAATCAAGAGAGAGAGGGATGTTGGCCACCTTAGACCTTCAAACAAACTTCACTAAGACACTTACTAGCACTAGAAGGAAAGATTTTATGGAGTGGAACCTAGTGTAGGCTTTTGTTCTTGGAAGATTGAGTGAAATGGAAGCTTGAAAGTTGAAGAAATTTCCTTCCTTCTTGAGCTAGGAGGGCCGGCCAACATGGAGAAGAAAATGGTGATTTTTGGGCAATTTTGAGATATTTAATCCTTTGGTCAAAAAAGTCAAGAAAGTGAATAGTAATTCTTAAAGTCCAACCAATGAGAATGTGACACTTGTCACCTCATTAAATGCATTCATATCCTTTCTTTCTTCTATCACATCAATCATTTCACACACTCTACTTATCTATTAACACCCGATAAATTTTACACAGTATCCGGAATTTAACCTAATTGGCCGAATTTTTCTGAACTTTCGCACTAGTGGGTCCCACGTCCAATATACATTCTTAATTTTCTAAAACTCACCAATGCTAGAAAAAAAATCAACTAAAAACTATAATTATGCATAAAATTTACCAGAAAATGCAAAATTTATGCAATTAAGGGAACTAAAACCCTAGGAAAAATAATTAGGGTTTTACGGGTTCTCACACGAAACAAGTTTTCAGGAACTAAAGAGAAGATTGACCACGGCTCCGGTACTAGTTTTGCCAAATGGAGTGGACGGGTTTGTGGTGTATGCCGACGCGTCGCGAGAAGGATTGGGGTGCGTGTTGATGCAGAACCGGAATGTGATTTCTTTCGCCTCTAAGAAATTGAAGCTTCACGAGCAGAACTATCCGACTCACGATCTGGAACTAGCCGCGGTTGTCTTTGCACTGAAAAAGTGGAGGCATTACCTATATGGGGTGACCTTTGAAGTGTACTCGGATCACAAAAGTCTTAGGTACCTTTTCTCCCCGAAGGAATTGAACATGAGACAACGGCGATGGATGAAATTTCTGGAGGATTACGACTGCACAATCAATTACCATCCGGGAAAGGCAAATGTGGTAGCAGATGCTTTGAGTCGTAAGGTGCAAGTAGCAGGGTTGATGATTAAGGAGTGGGATTTATTAGAATTCGTGTGTGAGTGGAGACCCTGTCTTGGGAGCCATAAGGTGGTATTTGGCAATGTTAGGGTGACCTCCGCTCTACTGGAACGCATAAAAGGGGCACAAAGCGAAGATTTGATGGTACGGAAATGGAGAGAGAAAGTGGAAAAGGGAGAAACTACGGACTTCAATATGAGTCCTGAGGGCATTTTGAAATATCGAAACCGAATAGTGGTACCGAAGGAAGAGTCGATGAAAATGGAGATTCTGGAGGAAGCTCATCGGTCCAAGTATACAATCCATCCAGGCAGCAGCAAGATGTATCAAGACCTGAAAGGAACCTATTGGTGGGACAATATGAAGAAGGAAATCGCTCAGTACGTGCAGAAATGTCTCATTTGCCAACAGGTGAAAGCAGAGCATCAAAAACCATCGGGTCTGTTACAACCCTTGGAGATACCCGAGTGGAAGTGGGAAAACATCACCATGGACTTCGTTTCAGGTTTACCAAGGACACAAAGAGGACATGATGCCGTTTGGGTGATCGTGGATCGATTAACCAAATCGGCCCATTTTTTGCCGGTGAACATGAAGTATTCAATGGACAAGTTGGCCCGACTGTACATGGACGAGATAGTAAGACTACACGGTGTTCCTGTGAGCATCGTCTCCGATCGGGATCCACGGTTTGTATCTCGGTTTTGACAGAAGTTTCAAGAAACCCTGGGGACGAAACTCAATTTGAGCACGACCTATCATCCTCAGACGGATGGCCAGTCAGAACGGACAATTCAAACTCTTGAGGACATGCTACGAACTTGCATTTTGGACTTTGGAGGCAACTGGGGTCAGCACATGACCTTAGTAGAGTTTGCATACAACAACAGCTTCCATTTGTCGATTCAAATGGCTCCGTACGAAGCCCTATACGGACGCAAGTGCCGGTCGCCGATTTATTGGGATGAAGTTGGTGAAAAGAAGACGCTAGACCCGGCAACTATTCTATGGATGGAAGAGGCTCACGAGAAGGTCAAGTTGATACGGCAACGAATCCAAACAGCTCAAAGCCGATAAAAGAGCTACGCGGATAATCGAAGAAAAGACTTGGAGTTTGAAGTTGGAGACCACGTATTTCTTAAGATCACACCCTTACGAAGTATCACAACGGGCAAAGGAAAGAAACTTCAACCGCGGTACGTCGGACCCTACAAGATCCTTCAGAGGGTAGGAGCGGTCGCGTATCGATTGGAACTGCCATCCAGTCTCTCTCGAATCCACGATGTATTCCACGTCTCAATGCTAAAGAAGTATCATCCCGACCCATCCCATGTTTTACAACCGGAGGATATCGAAGTAGACGAATCGCTGGCCTATGAAGAGAAACCGGTCCAAGTGCTCGATCGGAAAGTCAAAGAGCTCAGAAACAAGCGGATTCCGCTAGTGAAGGTGCTATGGAGGAACCATGGGGTAGAGAAAGCTACCTGGGAAGTGGAAGAGGAAATGCGAAAGAAGTATCCAAACCTTTTCGGGAATTAAGGTGAGAAATTTCGAGAACGAAATTCTTTTAAGGGGGAGAGAGTGTGAGAACCCGTGAATCCCTAATAATTTTCCTAGGATTTTTTTCCTTTAAAGACATGTTTTCTGCATTTTCTGGCTTAGGAAAATTCACCTGGTAAATTTTATGAGCAGTTATAGTTTTTAGATGATTATTCTAGTATTGGAGAGTTTTTGAAAAATTAAGAGTATATAATGGACGTGGGACCCACTAGTGCGAATAGTTCGGAAAAATTCGGCCAATTAGGTTAAATTCCGGATACTGTATGAAATTTATCGGGTGTTAAGAGATAAGTAGAGGATGTGAAGTGATTGATGTGAGAGGAAAAAGAAAAGATAGGATTGCATTAATGGAGGTGACAAGTGTCACCATTATATTGGTTATGACTTATGACTTACTATTCATGTTTTTTGACTTTTGACCCATTTGGTTAAATATCTTAAAAATTAATCAAAATTCACTCATTTCCTACTCCTCCATGGCCGGCTCTCCCTTGAGCAAAGAAGAAAGAAACTCTTCAACATTTTAGCTTCCATTTAGCTCAATCTTCCAAAACCAATCACCTAAACTAGTTTCTACTCCATAAAATTCCTCCATTTGGTGCTAGTGAGTGTTTTGGTGAAGGTTTTTGGAGAAGCTAAGGTGTTCTACAACTTTCTCTCTCTTGTTTACTTGGTAAGTGGTGATTGACTATCCTCCTATACTTAATGATGTTTAATTTGTGCCTAGTGGTGGCTAAAGTGTTGAAATTTGTGATTTATTTCTTGGTTTGAGATGAAATGGTGAAGTTTTTATTTTTTTGAGGAATTTTCTGGTTTAATGTGATCATAGTGTTGTGGTTATTTATGATGGTTGATAATGAGGGGTTATGACTCTAGTGGATGTAAATGATTGATAATTGCAACCAATTTTGGGTTTGGATTGAAATGAGAAAAGTTAGGGTTTCATAACCCCCTTTTCTGTCCGATTTTGGATCATATGGTTAGAGGCCGAATTGGCCTTTGCTTAAAACATGAAAGTTTTAGGTATTGATGTGTTTGAGGTGCCTGTAAAATTTCAAGTTATTTGGAGTAGTGTAGAGTGAGATATGTCAATTTTACTGTTGCTATTCTGGGTTGATCAGAATGTGCAAACTGTGTTTGTAATCGTCTATTTTGACTGGAATTGCTTTGGATTTGGATGTTGGTGTCTTCTGATGAAATGTAGCTTGAGGTCTTAGCTACCGGATGCCTTTGGAATCAACACATTTGGACCTGTATAGACTGAGTTAGACTAATTACAGCATAGTGTGATTTGTAAACCTGCAAATTACGGTTCTGGTTTGGTATTTTGCCCATTTGACCTAGTTGTACTAGGAATTGGACTGAGTGACCTTCTACAATGTCGTAGCCCTATTTCTTAGCTTCGAAGCGGTGGGTCTTACACTCTCATCCAATAATCGTAGTGAATTTGGTGCCATTACCGCAAAATAAGGTCAAACCCGGTTTCCTTATCAAGGCGTAAGTTAAAGCCATTTCTTAATTTCTGGTTTGCTATCATGCTTGTATATGTTTATAAAACCCTATTGGGGTTTGATTGGCATTGTTTTATGGCTCGGTATCGAGTCTCATTGTATTTGTTTGCATGTTCTAGGGCGTGACGGTAGTTCACGACGTATTGGTGATCGTGGTGCATGTAACACCACCTACTTGGTTGGTGAGTATACTACTCACTTAAATGTTACAATGTGGCTTTGTTGTGACAGCCCCACCTCTCCCTAAAACGAACCAGAGGGTTCGGCGGGCCGCCTGCCCAACTCTCGCCGGGACTCAGTTGATCACTTCAAGCAACTACCGGAATAACCATAAGAATAACATAATAACAATCCAAAACCTAAACAAAACTTATCTACATTACTATCTCAAGAGGAAGTACAACCGTCGAATATACACAGGTTCCCAATTCACCATACAACCAACCCGTGCCAAGCACTAGGGTGAGAACCATTACAAAAATCAAAAACTAGACCAAGCTAGTATGCCAAGGTCCCGTCCTTGCGCGTCTTCCCCTGCTAAGGAAAACAAAACAAAAGGGGTAATCTATATGCTTAGTAAGTAAACAGGGGCAAAAGCGTAAATTTCACGTAACAACAGTGACATAGTAAGAGTAAAGGAAAAGCAGAAAAATAACATCACATAATAAGGATACAGGTGGCTCCAAAGCCAATTCATATGCCATGCGTGATCTCCTGCCGACACTCCGTCGACCACACTTAATGGTCCGTAGAACTTCACTTGTACACCCACCGACACCTTATCACCCTCACTGGCCAGTCACCTCACAAACTTGCCCGGGCGAACGAAATCACAAACTTGAGCTTGAGTCACAAGCTCGGGTCACAAACTTGGTCCACATACTCGGTGAACCGGATTCACAAATTTGGTGACCTCCAACCAGGTTGGACTGACTTCGACCAAACCCTAACCGGCTCGAATAGTCCATCTAGGTCAAGAGCTCGCCCCAAACTCACAAACTTCACAAAATTATTCAAAACCACCCCGAGCCACAAGCTCAAGGGTTTTAGTTCCAAAATGATTCACATACATATGTCATGTACAAATATGAGCGTAAATTCGGGTTTAGAGCGAGTGCGATAAAGTACACTCTCGCCTAAGTACCCTCTTCATACATGTCGAAACACATAAGCAACTAACACATAAAAGCAGCCTGAATACTTACACAACGAACAAAAGGGCAAAATACAAAATTCGTGCCGCGAGGAGTAGCTAGTAGGCCTCACCGGATCCACCTAGCTCACCAACGTCTGAAATAGAAGATTGTGTCACAATATATCACAAACGGCTACTAACATACTTAAAACAAGTAAAACGGCAAAATCGGCACACGCAAGTGCGGAAACGGCAAAAAGGGGCACGAGCGCGCGCGCGGACGGCAAACGGGACGGCCAAATCTGCCATCTCAAACCGTTTTGGTCAAAGGTTATGCTAGGAGTGTCGGATCAAGGTGGGTGAGACACCGTTTCGAAGCTAAGAGGAAAAGCTACAACTTTAATTTAGACATCTCAACCCAGATCTCAATCGGTATAGGTCAAAAATGCACGAAATAGTGCCAGCTGTTTCATTACGGGTTACCCAACAGGCCCTGTTTGCAAGGCCGTAACTCACGGCTCAGAAATCAAAATCAAGAAATTCTAGAGGCGTTAGAAATCTGAGACATAAAGCTAAAACTTTGATGTTTTGGCCAAGACCTGAATCCACTCAAAACAGAACGAAAATCGAGTGCCAAAGTACCCGTCAGAACTGTCCAGATACAAGGCAGTTCTGACGATCGCTTTTATTTCGGTCATAACAGGAGCTACGGAACTTGGATTTTGACGTACTTTATACCGTTTCGAAGCTGAGACCAAGATCTAAATTTCATATGAAGGGATCAGCACCCAGTTCGTACGTGATCAACACGGAAAAACCCACGATCAGAAACTAAAATTCAAAACGTACACAAACTAATGTCTAAAACAGGCCTGAGGGTTTGGTCCATAACTCAGGATACTCTAATCCGTTTGACCTGAGATTTTACAGGTAGATTTAGGACTTAAGAGGCTACAATGTTGAAGAAGGCCACTCAACCCAATTTCGAGTGTAACTACGTCAAAAATGTAACATATTATACCAGAATCTCATAAGAGGTTCACAAACCGTATTCTAGTGCAAACATCATAAAACAACCTATATAAGTCCAAATCCAGAAATTCCAAAGCCACATGAAAGCTTAGAAACAGGGCTACATTTCATCAGAAGACCTCAATAACCAGTTCGGAAGCATTCCTAACCAAAATCACTAATTACAGGTGCCGTTCTTACATTCGGATAAAACCAGGACAGCAAGGGTAATTTCGACTTTTCTCACTCTACGCTACTCCGATTGACCTGAAATTTTGCAGGAACCTCTAAAATAACATTCCCTACAACTTTCATGTTTTAAGCCAAGGCCAATTCAGCCTATATCTAGGACCAAAATTTTCGGACAGAATGAAGAACCAAGGAACCCTAATTTTCCAGATTTCTTCCAAAACAGAAATTACTTGCAATCTTCCACTTTTTCCACCCTCTAGAATCATTATATACCATTTCCAATCATCATATATAGCCACACCATCATGTTCATATTAAAACAGAAAAAATCCCCAAAAATAATAAAACTTCATCATTTCAACCACAAATCAAGAAATAACCCATAAATTTGCATCTCATACAACCACTAAGCATGATTTAAGCATCAAGTAAGGGAGGAGGGTGGTTCTTCATGACTTACCTTTAAAACAAGAGAGAGAGAGCTATAGGTCCTCCTAGCTTTTCCAATCACTCCACCAATCAACTTACTAACACTAATTGAAGAGGTTTTATGGAGTAAGTTCAAGTTTCAATGGTTGGTTTTGATGATTTGGAGCAAAATGGAAGCAAAACTTGAAGAGTTTCTTCCTTTCTTTTTGAGAGAGAGAGCAGGCCAAGCTTGAAGAAAAATGGAAGATATTTGGTAAATTTTTGGTTGTATTTAGTAATTGGTAAAAGGTTGAATAGTGGTCTTATGTAAGAAACAATACTATGGTGACACTTGTCACCTCATTTAATGACTTGCCTAACTTTTTTCTCTCTCTTCCACCTATCCACTTGATACCTCTAAATATCTCATAACACCCGGTAAATTAAATCCAGTATCCGAATCTTAACCTAATCGGCCAAATTTTACCGAACTTTCCGCACTAGTGGGTCCCACATCCGATATACGTTCTTAATTTCTCAAAAACTAACCGATACTAGAAAAATCATCTAAAAACTATATTTACTCAATAAAAATTATCTGGGGAAATTTCTAATAAAGAAAATGTAGAAAAAAAAATGGGCGATTAAATAGAATAAACCCTAGAAAATTAAAAAAAATTCTTGGGTTCTCGCACTCATTCTTTCGGGGCGTCACAACCTCCCCCACTTAGAACAATTTCGTCCTCGAAATTTCTATGAACGGAATCTATCAAATCTAAAGTAACCAGAAGCCTGTACCTTCCACATTCTTAAAAGAAACGAGACTCTTCATTCCAGTCCCTTCTCTAGTTGACGGTCCAGGGTCGGTCTGGGTTGGCTGCTGGGTTCCTTTCTTTTCGTGCAATAAACCCGGGCAATTAGCAATTTGATGCTTGGCGCTCCCACAGCGCAAACATCTCCTCCCCTTTCTCCAACAATTCACTTCAATATGATTGGATTTTCTACAATAACCACAAATTGTCACACCACCCGCTCCACGACCCTTCTTAGCAGATGACCTACCTCGCTTACTCGGTTCTAGCCTTTGATTCTCAAGAGATGCGCTCCTTTTCTTTGCATGGAAGGTCTTCACTTGCGGCCTTGAAATTTCTGTCCTTTGAGTTTTCTCTGGAACCCCCATAGAAGTAGTGCTCTGTGCCATTGCTAAGGCCTCCCCGGAAATCCCTTCGTATTTCCTTTTTAGCTCTAAGTTCTTGTGCAAGAGCTCAATTTTCTCTGAATACTCGTGCTTCCATCTCCCTTCCCAGTATGCGACTAGTTTCTTTTGGACTTCTATTTCGTCTCGAAGAACCGCAATTTCCTTATACATCTCAACCCAATGTGCCATCTCACAAAATTGCTGGAACTCAGATGGTAGCCTGTCGGGCAAAACAATGGGTCATAATCAATTCTTGGACACAAGTGGCATTCTCGGTCCATGTTTTGTTCAGCTATTGTTTCCTCCCTTTCTTCTCTTAACTCTCGGCCTCGTTTTGTTCCACAGCTATGACCATGTCCGCGACTATGTCCTCCTTCCACATATATACATATATATATATATAGTTTTCCCTTCTCTCTCTTTTCTTTCCAAAAAGGTACTTTAATGAATGAATGCAGTAAATTGACTACAATAACAAAATCCAACATACCAATTACACAAATAACATATCGCACATAACACGCCATATCAAAAGACGGACAAGCAAGTATACAAATACATATCAAGTTGGACAGATAACCATGTACACAAACACATATACTAACGTCAGGTGGTCGTAATATACGGGCGAACCAAAAGGAAAAGGTGAAGTCGTCCCAGTATCAGCCCGTCTGATCTCTCACGTCCCTTACTATCCAAACTAGATGTCCATTGACCTTTTGTGCTCATTCTAGTCAGACAAAGCCTATTCATGTTTCCAAAATACAAGTCTCAAGTACCTAGTAGCTTGCATCGCCTCAATTCTGGAGTATTCGAGCACAAGAATCCGAAATAAGATAGTTCACATCTCGAGCTGGCCAGTCCCAAGAGTAAACCATCTACAAATCGAACTTCCTACCCGACATACCTATCTATGGTCCTTAGATATCATGAGAAAGATTGAAGACCTATAACACTTCAGGGTTCATAGCTTATGCTCGAACGAGCACTTAATCCTTCATACCCATTCACCACTCAGCCCAAGCACACTCCGCGCGGAGACCACGCAAAGCAGGCTCTAGGTTTTATCCCTCAATTGCTTAACTTTCAAATCAAATCGAATCCCACAGTCCGGCATCCTAAACTTCAAGCCTAGGATACACTACAGGAATCTGAAGCCTAAGCTCTGATACCAACTGTGACAGTTCTCAGGGTCACATCACGGGGTACCTATCAGCTTGCCACCCGCACGCGGGCATCCCCTACGGAGAGTTTCGCTTCGTGACTCTTCACGAACGAGAGGCTCGGGGCTTTTCCAGACGAAGGACTTAAAGTCCCAACTGTCGGCATATGGCTCTGATACCAACTGTGACAGCCCCACCTCTCCCTAAAGCGAACCAGAGGGTTCGGCGGGCCGCCTGCCCAGCTCTCGCGCGGGACTCAGTTAATCACTTCAAGCAACTACCGGAATAACCACAAGAATAACATAATAACGATTCAAAACCTAAACAAAACTTATCTACATTACTATCTCAAGAGGAAGTACAACCGTCGAATATACACAGGTTCCCAATTCACCATACAACCAACCCGTGCCAAGCACTAGGGTGAGAACCATTATAAAAATCAAAAACTAGACCAAGCTAGTATGCCAAGGTCCCGTTCTTGCGCGTCTTCCCCTGCTAAGGAAAACAAAACTAAAGGGGTAAGCTATATGCTTAGTAAGTAAACAGGGGCAAAAGCGTAAATTTCACGTAACAACAGTGACATAGTAAGAGTAAAGCAAAAGCAGAAAAATAACATCACATAATAAGGATACAGGTGGCTCCAAAGCCAATTCATATGCCATGCGTGATCTCCTGCCGACACTCCGTCGACCACACTTAATGGTCCGTAGAACTTCACTTGTACACCCACCGACACCTTATCACCCTCACTGGCCAGTCACCTCACAAACTTGCCCGGGCGAACGAAATCACAAACTTGAGCTTGAGTCACAAGCTCGGGTCACAAACTTGGTCCACATACTCGGTGAACCGGATTCACAAATTTGGTGACCTCCAACCAGGTTGGACTAACTTCGACCAAGCCCTAACCGGCTCGAATAGTCCATCTAGGTCAAGAGCTCGCCCCAAACTCACAAACTTCACAAAATTATTCAAAACCACCCCGAGCCACAAGCTTAAGGGTTTTAGTTCCAAAATGATTCACATACATATGTCATGTACAAATATGAGCGTACATTCGGGTTTAGAGCGAGTGCGATAAAGTACACCCTCGCCTAAGTACCCTCTTCATACATGTCGAAACACATAAGCAACTAACACATAAAAGCGGCCTGAATACTTACACAACGAACAAAAGGGCAAAATACAAAATTCGTGCCGCGAGGAGTAGCTAGTAGGCCCCACCGGATCCACCTAACTCACCAACGTCTGAAATAGAAGATTGTGTCACAATATATCACAAACGGCTACTAACATACTTAAAACAAGTAAAACGGCAAAATCGGCACACGCAAGTGCGGAAACGGCAAAAAGGGGCACGAGCGCGTTCGCGGACGGCAAACGGGACGGCCAAATCTGCCATCTCAAACCGTTTTGGTCAAAAGTTATGCTAGGAGTGTCAGATCAAGGTGGGTGAGACACTGTTTCGAAGCTAAGAGGAAGAGCTACAACTTTAATTTAGACATCTCAACCCAGATCTCAATCGGTATAGGTCAAAAATGCACGAAATAGTGCCAGCTGTTTCATTACGGGTTACCCAACAGGCCCTGTTTGCAAGGCCGTAACTCATGGTTCAGAAATCAAAATCAAGAAATTCCAGAGGCGTTAGAAAGCTGAGACATAAGGCTAAAACTTTGATGTTTTGGCTAAGACCTGAATCCACTCAAAACAGAACGAAAATCGAGTGCCAAAGTACCCGTCAGAACTGTCCAGATACAAGGCAGTTCTGACGATCGCTTTTATTTCGGTCATAACAGGAGCTACGGAACTTGGATTTTGACGTACTTTATACCGTTTCGAAGCTGAGACCAAGATCTAAATTTCATATGAAGGGATCAGCACCCATTTCGTACATGATCAACACGGGAAAACCCACGATCAGAAACTAAAATTCAAAACGTACACAAACTAATGTCTAAAACATGCCTGAGGGTTTGGTCCATAACTCAGGATACTCTAATCCGTTTGACCTGAGATTTTACAGGTAGATTTAGGACTTAAGAGGCTACAATGTTGAAGAAGGCCACTCAACCCAATTTCGAGTGTAACTACGTCAAAAATGTAACATATTATACCAGAATCTCATAACAGGTTCACAAACCGTATTCTAGTGCAAACATCATAAAACAGCCTATATAAGTCCAAATCCAGAAATTCCAAAGCCACATGAAAGCTTAGAAACAGGGCTACATTTCATCAGAAGACCTCAATAACCAGTTCGGAAGCATTCCTAACCAAAATCACTAATTACAGGTGCCGTTCTTACATTCGGATAAAACCAGGACAGCAAGGGTAATTTCGACTTTTCTCACTCTACGCAACTCCGATTGACCTGAAATTTTGCAGGAACCTCTAAAATAACATTCCCTACAACTTTCATGTTTTATGCCAAGGCCAATTCGGCCTATATATAGGACCAAAAGTTTCGGACAGAATGAAGAACCAAGGAACCCTAATTTTCCAGATTTCTTCCAAAACAGAAATTACTTGCAATCTTCCACTTTTTCCACCCTCTAGAATCATTATATACCATTTCCAATCATCATATATAGCCACACCATCATGTTCATATTAAAACAGAAAAAATCCCCAAAAATAATAAAACTTCATCATTTCAACCACAAATCAAGAAATAACCCATAAATTTGCATCTCATACAACCACTAAGCATGATTTAAGCATCAAGTAAGGGAGGAGGGTGGTTCTTCATGACTTACCTTTAAAACAAGAGAGAGAGAGCTATAGGTCCTCCTAGCTTTTCCAATCACTCCACCAATCAACTTACTAACACTAATTGAAGAGGTTTTATGGAGTAAGTTCAAGTTTCAATGGTTGGTTTTGATGATTTGGAGCAAAATGGAAGCAAAACTTGAAGAGTTTCTTCCTTTCTTTTTGAGAGAGAGAGCAGGCCAAGCTTGAAGAAAAATGGAAGATATTTGGTAAATTTTTGGTTGTATTTAGTAATTGGTAAAAGGTTGAATAGTGGTCTTATGTAAGAAACAATACTATGGTGACACTTGTCACCTCATTTAATGACTTGCCTAACTTTTTTCTCTCTCTTCCACCTATCCACTTGATACCTCTAAATATCTCATAACACCCGGTAAATTAAATCCAGTATCCAAAACTTAACCTAATCGGCCGAATTTTACCGAACTTTCCGCACTAGTGGGTCCCACATCCGATATACGTTCTTAATTTCTCAAAAACTAACCGATACTAGAAAAATCATCTAAAAACTATATTTACTCAATAAAAATTATCTGGGGAAATTTCTAATAAAGAAAATGTAGAAAAAAAAATGGGCGATTAAATAGAATAAACCCTAGAAAATTAAAAAAAATTCTTGGGTTCTCGCACTCATTCTTTCGGGGCGTCACATTTGTTATATGTGAATTTGATGCCTTGAAGGCGTATTTGGCTATTGGAAGTGATTGAGGTGAGGGTGTACTTGACCGCCCTCACCCCCTTGTGATTCCATTCATGACTGTTTACCGTTTTACTGAAATATTGTACTTGATATATGATATATTGAATTCCTGTCCTAGAAAACTGATTTGGTGTCGTTTGGACGAATATCCAACGGCCTTACTATATCACTGAGCTCAACCCCGTTAGGTAGTCAATTGAATCGAGCCGGCGAGGGCTTGGTCGTGAAAATTGACCTGCCACGGGGACTGTACTGGGGAACCTTGTAGTAATGAGACTCTTGGTTCTGGTATACTCGAGTATTACCAAAAGCTACTGATTGGAGTGCGGGCCCGGTTGGGGTATGTTGGGTGGAAGGAATGGAAGTAAAGTGATGTCTACGGTTTGGTACTTTTAACATTGACGGAGGGTCAATGAGGTTGGATCAAGAATATAAGCGAGGATATGGGCTCTTGAGAGCCGTCCGTATCCTTTTACCGTTTTGTTTCATTCATTAATTGTGTACTTTAATTGAAAGGACTTGTTATATGCTCTTTGTTGCTTATGTGGTAGTAACTCACTGAGCTTTAGCTCACTCCGTTCCATTTGTTTTCCTTACAGGAAAATGACTATTTTGGGAAAGGTTGTGCTAGTTGGTTGTCAAGTTGAGCATGTAAATGTATTTTGAACAGCTCCTTGAGAGTGAAAACCCTAAGTGTTTTGTTCCAACCAATGGTTGGTTGTAATTGACTATTTGCACATGTATGGACTAGTTGGATATTTTGGTATGTCGTTTGGCTTGTAAACGTTGAATTTCAATGTATGTATATGTTGGATTGATGTATGGTTGAACTCCGGATTCTGACGTGTCATGCACTATTCATCTTCGGCTTCGAATTTTCGTTTTTTTTTTATTTTGTGATTTTGACTTGTTTGCGCGCAATGGTATGTTCCGAAACGTAATAGATCGACGTAAACTGATCCGTTAGTCCTGGTGAGAGCTGGGCAGGCAGTCCGCTAACCCCTTTGGTTCGCCTTAGGGGAAGGTGGGGCTGTCACATTAACCGTGAACCGTTTACCAACCCACATCACTACCTAATTACTTGACTATTTGCTCACATGATTTCCAATCTACATGACTATTCGATATCCGTGAATTACATGTTCCCATGAAATCAACTTGTATTGCTTACGTGCTTATGTGCTAACTATCCACTTGTTTACTTGATTATCATGAATCACATGTTATATGAAGCTGCCCATCATTGTTAGGCAAGTGTGTACTTTACCTCACTCGACCTACTCAAGTGATGAATTTTACCTTTTGTTGAATTACTTGGTTATCTGTGCATGTTGTAAGCTCTAAGCTGAACTTGGGCCCTGCCCTTGGTTACTGGCCTACTCGAGCCAGGACTGGGCTCGGTCGGGTAGGTTGGAACCCTGGGCCACCGTTTCGGTATACTCGAGTATTACCACTGGAGGGATAAGGTGATGGCTAGACCGTACCATGGGGATCGGAAGTCATAAGGTGCAGATGACCGACAGAGTTCCACTGGAACACCGTATCCTACAGTATATGTTTACCTGGTATCATGATAATTGTTTAATGCTAAAATGCCAATATGAAATCCTGAGCTATGCCTATAATAAGCTCCAATCACTCGTGAACTATACATGTCAATGTCTTGAACCATGATAACTGTCTCATGATAAATGTCTCATACCATGGTAAATGTCTCAAATTACCCGTACAATGATTATCACCTCATGATAACATGCCATTGTGTAACTTTGAACCATGCATATGATATGCCCAATCTACTTGATTTATTTGAACTGTTAGAGTGTCTTGGAACCTCACTGGGCTGTGTAGCTCATCCCACGTTGTGATTTTCTTTTACAGGGTTCGAGACCAAGGGTGCTCGTGAGTAGTACTAGATTGCTTTCTTTTGAAGATTTTAAGTTATATTATAACGGATGGCTATTGTACCCTTTTCCGTTGGGTTGTATTTAAGCTTGAAAGTTACATAGTTGTAAGTGTAAGATATTTGAAGTACTTTAATTATGTATTGAAGTTACTTATAGTATTTTGAGCTCTTGAATGATGGAGTGTAGTGAGTCCTGGTGAGAGCTGGGCAGGCGTCCCGCGGATACCCTTTGGTTCGCCTTAAGGAGAAGTGGGGGCGTCACAGTGATTGGCACCATTCAAGTTTTGAAGAGAAATTTTGCCCCCGATACCCTCCTAGGTCTAGGGTTCGCATTCATATAGTACATTCCAAATGTGATAAATTCTTTGGTTAAAACAAGAAAATCTTTGACTAAATCACGCAACTAGCCTTGGCTATGTCGAAGGGGTGCCTTGGATTTCATCCTTGCCTTCCCCTTCGTCAAATGTGACTCCCGAACCTTTTTCTTTGATTTACGTAGACTAGGAGTCGTTTAAAAGGGGTTTTTTCCACTTTTTCCTTTGAAAACTCATTTTAGGTGACTTGGTACACCTTAACTCTATACCAAGTGGTGACTCCATTTTTCATTCAATAAACCCTTTTTAAACTATATTTTGGGTCAAATCGTCGCATTTTCATGTCCCATTTAGACCCATATTTTTCATTTTCTTTTTCAAATAAAAAATCCACTTTTTAAAACCATTTATTTTTCTTATAAAAAATGAGGCGCGACAGCTGGCGACTCCACTGGGGACTTAGAGGGTCCGAGTAAATTTAATTTAGTCAATCTTTTTCTTCTTTTAACCTTATCATATATCGCATTTGGATGTTTAGGGTTGCATTTTTCTTTTTTAGGATTGTCGCGCCCCATTTTTTGATAAATAAATAAATGGTTTAAAAAATGTATTTTTGATTCAATTTGTGATTGGAAAATGAATTGTGATTTAAAAGAAAAAATGGGTCTAAATGGGGGTTTGAGAATGCGACGATTTGACCCAAAATTTATAGTTTAAAAAGTGTTTTTAAAATAAAAAAATCGGAGTCACCACTTGGTAATGAGTTAAGGTGTACCAAGTCATCTAAAATGAATTTTTTAAGAAAAAATAGGAAAAAGTAGTAAGAAACCCCTTTTAAACGACTCCTAGTCCACGTAAACCAAAGAAAAAGGTTCGGGAGTCACATTTGACAAAGGGGAAGGCAAGGATAAAATCCAAGGCACCCCTTTGACCTAGCCAAGTCTAGTTGCATTATTTAATCAAAGATTTTCTTGTTTTAACCAAAGAATTTATTACATTTGGATGCACTACATGAATGCAAACCCTAGACCTAGGGGTATTGGGGGAAATTTCTCTTCAAAGGTTGAGTGGTGCCAATCACATTAATTGTGAAGCCCAATAACGATCTTTTGAAGAAGTCACGAATAATGCGAGTGGGAAGCAAATGAATGGAATGCATGTATGTAATGTGAGGACATGAG
The DNA here is from genome assembly GCF_036785885.1 of Coffea arabica. Classification (NCBI taxonomy): domain Eukaryota; kingdom Viridiplantae; phylum Streptophyta; class Magnoliopsida; order Gentianales; family Rubiaceae; genus Coffea; species Coffea arabica. Next base: position 42,464,026 of record NC_092320.1, on the reverse strand, counting down.
TTTGAAAAAATAATAAAAAAAAACAAAAAATATGTAAATGAAAATGTGCACGTGAGTGGGCAAGGTACGGTATATGCAATGATAATATGAAGTGCATGTGTGCAAGTGATGATAAAAGTGTTCGTGTGCAAGTGAAGAAACATAAAGGTGCACGTGTGCAAAGTGGGAGGAAAAATGAAAGTGTGATGAGGGTATAAAATGGTAGAGTGGATTTAAAAATGCATGAGCCTAGGGAATTCATGCATATTGGGTACGGGGAGACCTAAATCGTGACTCAATTTGCCCTTTTATAGAGGGAATACAAGCGTGCTAAGGCTTAGAAAAAGCCACACTCGTCTATATCCCATATTTAAGGGGACTCTCAAGCAAATGAACCCTATAACTAACATGAAATGCAAAAATCCTAAAATGGAGGGAAAAGGGGTTCGGGGGCATGCAAAATGATAAAACTAAAAAGAATGCATGACATGTAATGAACATGCAAACATGTACTAACGAGGGAAATCCCTAAGGGTCTAGCGTTGGACTAGCCCATTCTATGAATTCCGACTAGCGTTGGACTAGTGGAAACGTACATTCATCCATCACATTCATTCAGGCTATGGAAAGCGAGTAGACATGCCAAACACTTATAAACACATAGCACATAACATTTAGCATGCTCGACTAGATGCAAGGCCCTAACAAAGCAAATTAACACGTAGTAACTAAGCATGCAAGACACATAAGACAATTAAAGCCCTAACTATTACATTTGCTAGCTAGGCACATGACTTCGATAGGTCTTCATTGAATGCTCCTCCAAGCCCTATCTATTACATTAGGGAGACCCTACTACAATCTAAAAGGGGGAAAAGGAATAAAATAATTAAATCCCTAACTATTACAAGCCAAGAGGTGTACACATACCTCATAAAGAATAACTTAAATAAAAAGCAAAAGTAAATGACATAAATAAAAGAAATTAAAGAAAGGCTAGGAAAGCAAAGTAGACATGTATTTCTCACGTAGCACGTTGGATCACATAGGGGAGAGACAAAAAAGATAAAAGAAGTTATACCTCCCTTGAGTTGAGGCTTTAATGGAGTAAAACCACTTATTTACCCTCCAAAATAATAAAAAGGGTCAAGGCATCATTTTAATCAAAAGATAATCATGAAATTGAATCAATTAAATCATATAGACAAACCACATTCAAAAAGTCAAAAGAATACAAGACTTGATTGCAAACATTAATAAAGTCTTGGGGTCAAAATTAAAGAAAAAAATAAAGTTTACGGGCCTATTTGCAATTAAGTTAAGGACCCAATTGAAAGAAGTTCGAAATGTCTAGGGTCACAGCAAAATTAAAGAAAAGTACAGGGACTGATCTGCAAATTCGTTTCTGGTCTCTTGGGAGACAAGGCCACTGGGCCATTTTTAACCTTTCTTGGGCCAAAACAAATTGGCCCGATCGGAAGTCCAAAGTACTGAAATGGGCTAGCATATTATTTTGGCCCAAAATTAGCCAACCAAATAGATGGGCTTTGGCTCTCTAGCCCAAACCAGAAAAAACAAACAAAATAAACCAAAACAACTTTCTTAAACCCAAACACAAAATAACTTCTTAGCCCAAACACTTATTTCATTAAACCAAACAAGATAAACAAATCAACAAAATTATTAAGCCACAATTATGACCCACAATCAAGAATTAATCTATCCACAAAGTCACATAAAATATGCAAACAGAGGATTAAACTTAAAAGGACAAAATTAGTTCACTTATTCCAAGTTTTGGGCCACGGTGAACAAGAGGGAGACTTGAGGGGTCAAAAATGTAATTTTCAGAGAGTTATTTCATACAAAGCTACGGAGAACTTCACTCCTGCAATTTTTACAGCTAAACACTCTTTCTGCAACTTTTCTCACGCTTTTGAACTTCAACAAATTAGCAGGGCAGATTCACAAACTTCCCAAACCAAAACCCAAGCCCAAACTATTACCAAACTCATCATTTCAATATTCTATCATACATGCGGGAGGATGGCAGAACCCGAATTGATGAGGATTTCATGCAAACCAGAATTCAAACCAAGCTTTCTGCTAAGAAAGATTCAGCAGCTAGGGAGGCTTTCTACAATAATTTTTCTGCTGCAAATTTTTATCAAAACTCAACTAAAATGCCTTAAACCTCTGCCTAAACTTCAAAACAAATCCACAAGATAAATACTTAAGATTCCAACCATAATCTTGCAATCAAGAAACAAACCAAAGACTTAACATTCACAGAAAGCATCTTTCCAGGTCCTCGGATTGGGCAAATGGACAGATTTTATTCAAAAGGGCAGAAATGAACAACAATGGCAAAGCTGCAAACATGTTCTACTAGAGGAAATCTGATTCGAACCAAATCATTCACATGCAAAAACCACGAGCAAAGTGTAGAATTCTTTTGGAAAAAAAAACCCATACAAAGCCACGAGGAAACTTTCTTTTGAACAACAAATACTCTTCGCAATTCTGATGTAAAAAATTCTCATGCGGAGCTTCAAACAAGACCAACTAATCTATCATCCAAACACCACCGAACATTTTAATTAACAAAAATGAACCCAGAGTTATTGTCTAAAAACACAAACTTGCATGAATCACGCCTTGCGGCCAAACATAGACAAACGAATAGAAGACTAGTAGTAAATAAAGCTTCGAACTGCAAATCTAAATCAATAAACCAGAAATTCATGCCAACCAAGACTTCTTGTGGCTAAGCAAAGCACCAAAAATTTTCAAACGTAAAGAAAGGAATTGGATGATTTAGCCGTTTTCTCCACACGAAGATGCAGACCAGTTATCTTTCAATTAGAATTTCCAATCCGGCATTTCATCGAACATGTTATAGGCATTAAAATTTCACCAGATTTCTTGCTCGAATTGAAGTATAACTAGCCCAAAAAATTTGTCAGCAAACCAAGTAAATCTGGTTTCAAATCCAATCATTCTCAGTAAAACAATGAAACTCACAACAATACTCTCTCTCAACATCGATTCGGATTCAAGCATAGAGCTATAAGAATAAAACAGAAAAATACAACGAACCAACACAGCTTTCTACCATAAAAAAAAATCAACTTATTTTGACAAGCATGGAATCTATTGACTATTCGTTCTCCTCCTATGAAAATGCGGACATCGTCTTTCAAGTAGAATTTACGGTTGGGCATTTTATCAAGCAGTAGATGGGCATTAAAATTTCACAAAAATCCATGCCCAATTGAAATTAATCAGCCCCTCAAAATTGTTCAAAAAAACAAGCAATTTCAGTCCAATCAGCATTCAAGCATATGTATTCAAAAATTATGGACAAACGACCGGAAAATTGCAGCAAACATACTCACGGCAGCAATGCTTCGAAAGCTCACGGCAAATCGAAATTTTTTGAAGAGAAAAGAAACAGCTTACACGCTCTTGTTTGGTGAGAATCTGCAGACGACGACGGTAGATTCTAGCGAGGTGATGACGAGCGGCGGCGGTGCCGATGGTTCTTCCGAGGGGCTCTCCTTGTTTTTTCCTCCGCCACCAATAGCTAGTTTTTCTTCCTTCTTGTTTTCTTGCCTTTCCACAGCTGAAGCCCTTCTTCTCCTCTTTGTTGCGCCGCCCACCAGACGAAGCTCAACCCCAAAACCTCTCCCCCATCGCTGGTTTCCTTCTTCCTCTGCTTTTCTTTTTCCTTTTTTCAGCCAAGCTCCTCTTGCCCCAGAAACCTTAGCCGCCCCTCTCTAGTTCTCTCCTCTCGCCATAAGCCTCCCCTGTTTTTTTATGTCTGCTTCCCCTTTTCCTTTTTTTTTTCCTTGCCGACGGACCTCCCTATTCCTTTTCCCCCTAAAAGTCTCGACGCCCCTCTGGTTTTTCATTCGTCCCCTTTTGCTGTTCTTCTTAGCCCCCCAGACTCTCCCTTCCTTTTTTCGATTTCGTTTTCTCTTTTTTTTTTAGTTTTTAGCCCTCACAAAATTCTACTTTGACCCCCAAAAATTCCTTAACTTCCCAAATGTCCCTAACACCTCACCCCTTAGGTGCTTAGTTGTCTAAAACATAGAAAAGACACTTGTCCAAGTGCATGCAGTCCCACTTGTCATTTTCACTTTTTCTTTCTTTTTCTTTTTCTCTTTTCCTTTTGTTTTTCCTGAAATTTAATGTGAAGCCAAAAATACACTAGAACAAAAATAAAATAAATAACAATAATAAAAATAAAAATAAAAATAAAATAATAATAATAATAATAATTATAAAATAATAATAATAATAATAATAAAATAATAATAATAATAAATAATAATAATAATAAGAAATGAAAAACCTAAAATTGAAACAAATAAAGCTAAGATGAAATTAATTAAACAAAGAAAGTTAAAAAATCAAAAATTTGGTGTCTACAGTTTGCCCCTCTTTGTCTGAGTTTTGAAAAAACTTGAGACAAAGAAGTAGACGCCAAATACTTACCTGTGTTATTCGGCTGCGAACGATCCGGACGACGGACGCTTCCGAAACGAGAACTGACCTCTTTAAAAATTTTTTTTTTTTTTGAAATGTGACTGACCCAAATGAGAAAATTTTAAAATCGGGACTGACCCGAGACAGGAAATTTAAACGGGATAGACCCGGAAAGAAATTTAAATGGGATAGACCCGGACAGAAAAATGGGATAGACCCACACAGAACTATAAATGGGATAGACCCACGGGATAGACCCGAGCAGAAATTTAAATGGGATAGACCCACGGGATAGACCCGGACAGAAATTTAAATGGGATAGACCCAGACAGAAATTTAAACGGGATAGACCCGAACAGAAACGTAAATGGGATAGACCCACGGGATAGATCCGGACAGAAATTTAAATGGGATAGACCCACGGGATAGACCCGAACAGAAATTTAAATGGGATAGACCCAAACAGAAATTTAAATGGGATAGACCCAGACAGAAATTTAAATGGGATAGACCCACGGGATAGACCCGGACAGAAATTTAAATGGGATAGACCCAGACAGAAATTTAAATGGGACTGGCCCGAACAGAAATTTAAACGGGACTGACCCTGAACAGAAATTTAAACGGGACTGACTCGAACAGAATTTAAACGGGACTGACCCGAACAAGAATTTAAACGGGACTGGCCCGAACAGAAATTTAAACGGGACTGACCCGTATAAGCTTTTAATCATGGGACTGGCCCGAACAAGCTTTAAATCATGGGACTGGCCCGAATAATCTTTAAATCATGGGACTGGCCCGAATAAGCTTTTAATCATGGGACTGGCCCGAATAAAAATGAAAATCATGGGACTGGCCCGAATAAAATGAAAATCATGGGATTGGCCCGAATAAAAATGAAAATCATGGGACTCACGCTAGTGGGACTGACCCACGGCTAGCGGCGGAGTAAATGAAATGCTCACTGGCAGGACTCACCTCAACGCTCCAGTGGCTATGAAAATAAAATGCTTACTGGCGGGACAAACCCAGCTCCAGTAGCAATGAGAATGGAATGCTTACTGGCGGGACAAACCCAGCTCCAATAGCAATTAGAATGTAATGCTTACTGGCGGGACAAACCCAGCTCCAGTAGCAATGAAAATGAAATGCTTTGACAATCGGACAGTGGGATCAAACCCGAGCCTGCCGTGATGAACTTGATTTGATTTTTTGATTTTTTGATTTTTTCTGACTGAGAGATTTGTCGAAATAATTTGCCCCAGTGTGATGAATTGGTCAGTGGGATTAAACCCGAGCCTGCCCAATGAAATGTTGGCGGCACGAAATCCAAGCCCAACGGGATGTTGTGAAGTTGGCGGCACGAAATCCAGGCCCAACGTGATCTTATGAAGTTGGCGGCACGAAATCCAGGCCCAACTTGATTTTTGATTTTTTTTCTTTTCTGATTTTTCTTCTTTTTTCGGATTTTTTCGAGAGAATTTTTTCAAAATAATTTGCCCCAGTGTCGGGTCCATTTTTCCCTCCTTCTTCTTGCTTCTCTTTGCAGTATCGGCCTTCCGCCTCACTGGATGCTGCTTCATCACTTTCAGCCACGAATACCTGCACGGGGCTTAACAAAGCATGACATGCACTTAAATTCCATGAAAAGAGCAGCGGGATTGATTCGAAAAATGTTATTATTTAATTTTTGGACAAAAATCTCAAATGTATTACAAAAAATTTGCCCCAGTATGGGCTTATTTCATGAAATTTCACAAATAAAATTTTGCCCCCAGTGTGGGCTCCCTTGATTGCAAAAAATTTGTTCAGATGATTTCCCATTTATTTGAACAAAGAGAAATCGCACCTTCCGAAATTTAGAAAGTAATCATTTGAACGTTGAGTTTGAACTCATACAGAAATTTCATGATGAATCTCTCAGAATGACACCAAATTACAGAAGATTTCTTCCTCACTTTTAGCATCTGTGTTTAGAGTAGCGGGTCCCCACTTCTTGTTGGCTCATCTTTCAGGACCAATCAAGTGACTTTATTTTTGAAATGGCTAAGGAAATGGGAGGTCAGAATTTGTCTTATTTTTTGTGCCCAGTTGTATGTAATCTATTCAATGTCACATCTTAGTGAAAGCAAAGAGTTTGTCACCCTTATTTTTCAAGAAAACTTAGTCAACATACAAGCTTTCTAGGCATGCAACGTATGGACAGAAGTGATAGCTAAACATGTGGAAACGGGTTATACCCTTATGATCACAAATAATTTGATGAATTTCTTATGAGCATGATCCTCACTTTGGATTGTCATGAAGGAATAAGTCAACGATGGACTTTATAAGTTTGTAATGTGGCTTGAAAACGATAGTTAAAGAATAAGACTTTCAGGGATATCGCACCAAAAATCGCATTTTTCCAAAATTGCCCCTATTTTGAACTCAAAAGATTTCAGACTTTGTTTGGATTTTCTCATCATTCCCCAGGGACTTCAGCGTCGAATTTTTCTGCATCTTCTTGCATTTACTTTTCTTGCTTTGCTTTTTGCCTCTTTTTCCTTTCCCTCAATTTGGTGGGTTTTCACATGGTGAGTAGCGTCAACCCTATACCCAAGCAATTCAGAAATACAGCTAAAATTTTCCGACATCAGAAATTTTCTTGACAGGGCCATTGCAAAGAACAGAAGTCAGGACTTTCGGCTTTTGTAATGGGGTCAGGTGGGGTGTTTAGAAAAGTTAAGGTTTGAAGGCAGATTTCAAGAATGGTTTAAGTAATCTGGGATCGTATTGTTGTGTCAACCCTATTTTTAGGGTTAAATCAGAATTTGCCCCAGTTTATGCTCAATTGAGGCTTTTTTCCCTTTCATTTTCTTTCTTCTCTTGATTTTTCGGCTTTCTGCCATTTTTTAACTTTCACAAAATTTGCCCCAGTTTATTTTTGAACTGAGGTTCTTTTTTCTCTTTTCCTTTTGATTTTGTTGCATTGTCACTTTTCACTTCTTGAAACTTTTTCCTTTTCAATTCGAACTTGCCCCAGTGTGGGGTTTGCGATTCTCAGGGGTTGCCAAACGAAGTATTTTATTCTGAAGGCTCAAAAGGGATAACTAGGGATAGAATGCATGATTGGAAAAGAAGAGAGCCTGACTTTTGCTCCGTCCCTTACAATAACTCTGAAAGGAAACTTTCGTTAATGCGAAATTTTTTTTGCATGTATCTGAATTAACTGACTGAGGAAGACCCTTGTTCATCCATATTTGTGAAACATAGGCGATCCACGCGGACAGAACTTGTCCTTTTTCCTCTTTTCTTTTCTTTTCAAAATGGAAACCCAAGTAGAATCAAATTTCCCCAATTCGCGGTTCCCTTTCCTTTTTTTTTTTTCTTTTTTCAAAATTCCCCAATCTCCTTCCCCAAAGTGGGGTGCGATCATATGTGCAATCGAAAAGAACCACTAATTTTTTAGCTCAAATGAGGATGCAAGGGATGATCAGTGTTTAGATTATAGAAATGACGGCCAAAGCATCATTCTTACACTTCATGACAATCAACGTAACACAGTGCTCATTGAAAATCCACTCCCCTTTTTGATATTTGAAAATTTTTCAATATAGGGTAGTGATCATTAGGGCTTTTATTTGAAACGAAATTATTCTTTCAAAGGCTCAAATGGGAGAGCAAATGATAAAATGTGTATAGGTAGAGAAAAGAATGCTCAAAGTATCATTCCAAATTTTCAAAACAAACAAGAATAGCACATTTTTGCTTTCACTTAGATGTGAATTGAATATAATTAGACACAGTGGACATTTCTCAAACAAAGATGACCCCAATTTGCAATTTATCACTCAATGTGACTGATTTTATTTTTGGAGTTAAGTGAAGGAGAAAATATATCTTATTGGGCCTTTTGAGTGATCATTCACCTCTTTTCTGAGCATTCTTATTGTATAGCTCGGATCACCAACCTAGTGTACATGAGGACTTGTGAAATTCAGGCTAGAGGTTGAAAAAAAACCTCAATTTGGTCTTATTTCTCAAAATTCATTATGAAATCTCCAATGACTAAGAATAAAGAATGAAATGTACATACATATACACAAAACAATAATTATCCAAAAATTTTATTGCTGAAAAAGTTTGAAACAAAAATTTCTCATTCAATTATGATACAAATGAGAAGAGAGAAACTTGTAAAGAGCTCCACATATACACTTTTTGTCTCCTTTTCTTTTGGAACAAAATGTATTAACAAATCAAATATACAAAATTTTCCTTTGGAAAACAATTACAACATCTCTCAGAGGCTTTAGCGTAGAGCTTCCAGATAAATCATTTATGTTTTCATTGTAGGATCTGCCCAAGAATCAAATAACACTTGCAGTTTTGACACTTTATTAGATCGGAAGTGCCATCAGATATAGAAAAATATTTTCCCTTTTATTGAAGCGTTTTTATGAATGCAGGGGAGGGGGAGAAACAAAAGAAAAATACCCTGAGTTAGTAAGCAAGAATATAAAATCGGTATGCATGTCCTATGGGGGGACCCTTTTTGTGCCAAGGGTAGGCCTAGCATGAAAATGCAATCCTCTAGGGTAGGCATTATACCATACCTGACGGATCCGATCAACTTATTGAGTGAAAAAAATAATTTTGAAAAATTTGGTCAATTGGAGTGACGAGAGACATTTGTCAAAATGAGGACAACGTCCGAATGAATTGATCACTTTTGATCGATACAAGAATTTGCAAAAACACACGGGTTTGACCTTGACAAACTCCCTATCGAAGAGATTGGAATTCGTTGACAAAATTTCTTCAGTAAAGCGCGGGTCAAAACCCCAACTGATCAAATGGCTGGATGCAATGGATGTTTTTCTCAAAATCGACTAGGTTTTTCCATTTTGAAATTCGACATTGAAACTCTAATTGGTCAAACGGGTTGAATGAAATTTATTTAAAATCGACCGCATTACCCTAAAAAGGGAAACGGGTCAAATGAATTGAGTGAAATTTAATAACTTATTCAAAATTGACCGGATCCTCCTAAAAAAGGAACTTGATCGAATGAAATTGAGAATTTTTATTCAAAATGGACCGGTAAAACTTACTCAAAATTGACCGAATCATCCTAAAAAAGGAACTTGATCGAATGAAATTGAGAATCTTATTCAAAATGGACCGGATTATCTTAAAAAAATGAAATTGGTCAAATGAATTAAATGAAATCGAGAATTTATTCAAAATTGACCAAATCGCCCTAAAAGGGTAAACTGGTCAAATGAATCGGACGAAATTGATGATTTATCGAAAATTGACAAAATTGCCCTAATTAATCAAATGAATTGAATGAAATTGGTGATTATTCAAAAATCGACTAGATTGCCCTAAAAACAGGTAAATCGGTCAAATGTATCGGATGATTTATTCAAAATTGACTAGATCACCCGAAACTGGTCAAATGAAATTGAACGGAACTGACGATTTATTCAAAATCGACTATATAAATGAATTGGCCAAATGGATTGATTGAATTGTCCGGTCATTGGTGATTTCAAAAATTATTGAGATGAATTAGTCTATGAGCTTCCTAAGATCAAATTTTGGCCTCAATTTATTTATCGTCTCAATAGGAGGAATCATTTGTGAATTTTCTTCAAATTAATGTCCTTTTACGCAAGGGAATTTTACCAATTTTGATAAAATGGCCAAAAAGTGATTCTTAGACACTCATATTCCAAAAATCGCTCTTATGAAGACGATCGGATCCTACCTTACCTTGTGCACTACCCCTTTGGATGGTACAAAATGTAAATGTGCAAGTCTCTTTGGATTAAGTATCCGAGACACAAGGCGGCTTATTCCTAATATGGGATCCCCTAAATGGCATTCCCTTTCTAGGGTTTAATGCATGATGCCAGTTATTAAAGCAGAAAAAAAATGCAATTCGAAATGAAACGTGACCTAAGGAACCCTTTATCTGCCAGGGTAGGCCTAGAATGATATGCAATCATTAATCTATGAATGCAATATACCAAAATCTTTAAACGTGCAATAGCCTATCTACAAGGGTAGGTTCTAAAAGAAAGTCATGCCAGACCTCTTATTTGCTAGGGTTTGTGAATGTAAAAGACAAGAGACAAGGAAACGTGAGTTCAACACGTAATCACATAACACATTGGACAATTAAGCAACAAAAACAGATAAGGAAAAAGGGGTGGGACCCCTCCCCTCGTGAAATAGTGTTTCCTAATTTAGGGTAAGGTCGAATCTACCCTAGGCAATTCTAATATGGATGCATGAGGTTGGGGTTCACTAATGCATCTAGACTCGACAAGCTTCGGCTCCCAAGCCTTCAGACTTGGAAACCAAGGGTCACCAATCCCAAGGTTCCTTGTCGGTGGCTCGAGCGATTCCCCAAACACCGCTACGCACACATCGTGTCACGGCTACGTGTTTGAGTGAATCTATAAAAAATCCTCAACCTTCGACTAAAAGCTAAAAAGGCCATCAACCCATAGCTTAAAGCGGAAGATTGAGTGACCCATCGGATCATGCTACACACACATCGTGTCGTGATCACACGTCCAAGTGGGTCGCCTAAAATCCTAATAGGGTGGAGTGGCGTGAAAAACCACTAAAAGAAAAATAAATGAGGGGTGAAAAATAAAAGCGTATGCACGTATGCTAGTGCTCGTTTGGAGGGGAGGGATCGAGAACCAACGCGAGGCTCTAAGGTGATGTCCCCCACCCAAATGCAATGCAAGCGCGAGATAAACAAGTAAACATACATCCAATCAACCAATCATACATTCGTGAACGAGGGAGTAGTTGGACACGCGTGAAATGCAAAAATCCTAAAAAGGAAAAATGCAACCCTAAAACACCCAAATGTGATATATGAAAAGGTTAAAAGAAGAAAAAGTTTGATTAAATCAAATTTGCTCGGACTCTCGAAAGTTCCCCAGTGGAGTCGCCAACTGTCGCGCCCCATTTTTTGATAAATAAATAAATGATTTAAAAAATGTATTTTTGATTCAATTTGTGATTGGAAAATGAATTGTGATTTAAAAGAAAAAATGGGTCTAAATGGGGGTTTGAGAATGCGACGATTTGAACCAAAATTTATAGTTTAAAAAGGGTTTTTAAAATAAAAAAATCGGAGTCGCCACTTGGTAATGAGTTAAGGTGTATTAAGTCACCTAAAATGAATTTTTAAAGAAAAAATAGGAAAAAGTAGTAAGAAACCCCTTTTAAACGACTCCTAGTCCACGTAAACCAAAGAAAAAGGTTCGGGAGTCACATTTGACAAAGGGGAAGGCAAGGATAAAATCCAAGGCACCCCTTTGACCTAGCCAAGGCTAGTTGCATGATTTAATCAAAGATTTTCTTGTTTTAACCAAAGAATTTATTACATTTGGATGCACTACATGAATGCAAACCCTAGACCTAGGGGTATTGGGGGAAATTTCTCTTCAAAGGTTGAGTGGTGCCAATCACATTAATTGTGAAGCCCAATAACGATCCTTTGAAGAAGTCACGAATAATGCGAGTGGGAAGCAAATGAATGGAATGCATGTATGTAATGTGAGGACATGAGTTTGAAAAAATAATAAAAAAAAACAAAAAATATGTAAATGAAAATGTACACGTGAGTGGGCAAGGTACGGTATGTGCAATGATAATATGAAGTGCATGTGTGCAAGTGATGATAAAAGTCTTCGTGTGCAAGTGAAGAAACATAAAGGTGCACGTGTGCAAAATGGGAGGAAAAATGAAAGTGTGATGAGGGTATAAAATGGTAGAGTGGATTTAAAAATGCATGAGCCTAGGGAATTCATGCATATTGGGTACGGGGAGACCTAAATCGTGACTCAATTTGCCCTTTTATAGAGGGAATACAAGCGTGCTAAGGCTTAGAAAAAGCCACACTCGTCTATATCCCATATTTAAGGGGACTCTCAAGCAAATGAACCCTATAACTAGCATGAAATGTAAAAATCCTAAAATGGAGGGAAAAGGGGTTCGGGGGCATGCAAAATGATAAAACTAAAAAGAATGCATGACATGTAATGAACATGCAAACATGTACTAACGAGGGAAATCCCTAAGGGTCTAGCGTTGGACTAGCCCATTCTATGAATTCCGACTAGCGTTGGACTAGTGGAAACGTACATTCATCCATCACATTCATTCAAGCTATGGAAAGCGAGTAGACATGCCAAACACTTATAAACACATAGCACATAACATTTAGCATGCTCGACTAGATGCAAGGCCCTAACAAAGCAAATTAACACGTAGTAACTAAGCATGCAAGACACATAAGACAATTAAAGCCCTAACTATTACATTTGCTAGCTAGGCACATGACTTCGATAGGTCTTCATTGAATGCTCCTCCAAGCCCTATCTATTACATTAGGGAGACCCTACTACAATCTAAAAGGGGGAAAAGGAATAAAATAATTAAATCCCTAACTATTACAAGCCAAGAGGTGTACACATACCTCATAAAGAATAACTTAAATGAAAAGCAAAAGTAAATGACATAAATAAAAGAAATTAAAGAAAGGCTAGGAAAGCAAAGTAGACATGTATTTCTCATGTAGCACGTTGGATCACATAGGGGAGAGACAAAAAAGATAAAAGAAGTTATACCTCCCTTGAGTTGAGACTTTAATGGAGTAAAACCACTTATTTACCCTCCAAAATAATAAAAAGGGTCAAGGCATCATTTTAATCAAAAGATAATCATAAAATTGAATCAATTAAATCATATAGACAAACCACATTCAAAAAGTCAAAAGAATACAAGACTTGATTGCAAACATTAATAAAGTCTTGGGGTCAAAATTAAAGAAAAAATAACGTTTATGGGCCTATTTGCAATTAAGTTAAGGACCCAATTGAAAGAAGTTGGAAATGTCTTGGGCCACAGCAAAATTAAAGAAAAGTACAGGGACTGATCTACAAATTCGTTTCTGGTCTCTTGGGAGACAAGGCCACTGGGCCATTTTTAACCTTTCTTGGGCCAAAACAAATTGGCCCGATCGGAAGTCCAAAGTACTGAAATGGGCTAGCATATTATTTTGGCCCAAAATTAGCCAACCAAATAGATGGCCTTTGGCTCTCTAGCCCAAACCAGAAAAAACAAACAAAATAAACCAAAACAACTTTCTTAAACCCAAACACAAAATAACTTCTTAGCCCAAACACTTATTTCATTAAACCAAACAAGATAAACAAATCAACAAAATTATTAAGCCACAATTATGACCCACAATCAAGAATTAATCTATCCACAAAGTCACATAAAATATGCAAACAGAGGATTAAACTTAAAAGGACAAAATTAGTTCACTTATTCCAAGTTTTGGGCCACGGTGAACAAGAGGGAGACTTGAGGGGTCAAAAATGTAATTTTCAGAGAGTTATTTCATACAAAGCTACGGAGAACTTCACTCCTGCAATTTTGACAGCTAAACACTCTTTCTGCAACTTTTCTCACGCTTTTGAACTTCAACAAATTAGCAGGGCAGATTCACAAACTTCCCAAACCAAAACCCAAGCCCAAACTATTACCAAACTCATCATTTCAATATTCTATCATACATGCGGGAGGATGGCAGAACCCGAATTGATGAGGATTTCATGCAAACCAGAATTCAAACCAAGCTTTCTGCTAAGAAAGATTCAGCAGCTAGGGAGGCTTTCTACAATAATTTTTCTGCTGCAAATTTTTATCAAAACTCAACTAAAATGCCTTAAACCTCTGCCTAAACTTCAAAACAAATCCACAAGATAAATACTTAAGATTCCAACCATAATCTTGCAATCAAGAAACAAACCAAAGACTTAACATTCACAGAAAGCATCTTTCCAGGTTCTCGGATGGGGCAAATGGACAGATTTTATTCAAAAGGGCAGAAATGAACAACAATGGCAAAGCTGCAAACATGTTCTACTAGAGGAAATCTGATTCGAACCAAATCATTCACATGCAAAAACCACGAGCAAAGTGTAGAATTCTTTTGGAAAAAAAAAACCCATACAAAGCCACGAGGAAACTTTCTTTTGAACAACAAATACTCTTCGCAATTCTGATGTAAAAAATTCTCATGCGGAGCTTCAAACAAGACCAACTAATCTATCATCCAAACACCACCGAACATTTTAATTAACAAAAATGAACCCAGAGTTATTGTCTAAAAACACAAACTTGCATGAATCACGCCTTGCGGCCAAACATAGACAAACGAATAGAAGACTAGTAGTAAATAAAGCTTCGAACTGCAAATCTAAATCAATAAACCAGAAATTCATGCCAACCAAGACTTCTTGTGGCTAAGCAAAGCACCAAAAATTTTCAAACGTAAAGAAAGGAATTGGATGATTTAGCCGTTTTCTCCACACGAAGATGCAGACCAGTTATCTTTCAATTAGAATTTCCAATCCGGCATTTCATCGAACATGTTATAGGCATTAAAATTTCACCAGATTTCTTGCTCGAATTGAAGTATAACTAGCCCAAAAAATTTGTCAGCAAACCAAGTAAATCTGGTTTCAAATCCAATCATTCTCAGTAAAACAATGAAACTCACAACAATACTCTCTCTCAACATCGATTCGGATTCAAGCATAGAGCTATAAGAATAAAACAGAAAAATACAACGAACCAACACAGCTTTCTACCATAAAAAAAAATCAACTTATTTTGACAAGCATGGAATCTATTGACTATTCGTTCTCCTCCTATGAAAATGCGGACATCGTCTTTCAAGTAGAATTTACGGTTGGGCATTTTATCAAGCAGTAGATGGGCATTAAAATTTCACAAAAATCCATGCCCAATTGAAATTAATCAGCCCCTCAAAATTGTTCAAAAAAACAAGCAATTTCAGTCCAATCAGCATTCAAGCATATGTATTCAAAAATTATGGACAAACGACCGGAAAATTGCAGCAAACATACTCACGGCAGCAATGCTTCGAAAGCTCACGGCAAATCGAAATTTTTTGAAGAGAAAAGAAACAGCTTACACGCTCTTGTTTGGTGAGAATCTGCAGACGACGACGGTAGATTCTAGCGAGGTGATGACGAGCGGCGGCGGTGCCGATGGTTCTTCCGAGGGGCTCTCCTTGTTTTTTCCTCCGCCACCAATAGCTAGTTTTTCTTCCTTCTTGTTTTCTTGCCTTTCCACAGCTGAAGCCCTTCTTCTCCTCTTTGTTGCGCTGCCCACCAGACGAAGCTCAGCCCCAAAACCTCTCCCCCATCGCTGGTTTCCTTCTTCCTCTGCTTTTCTTTTTCCTTTTTTCAGCCAAGCTCCTCTTGCCCCAGAAACCTTAGCCGCCCCTCTCTAGTTCTCTCCTCTCGCCGTAAGCCTCCCCTGTTTTTTTATGTCCGCTTCCCCTTTTCCTTTTTTTTTTCCTTGCCGATGGAGCTCCCTATTCCTTTTCCCCCTAAAAGTCTCGCCGCCCCTCTGGTTTTTCATTCGTCCCCTTTTGCTGTTCTTCTTAGCCCCCCAGACTCTCCCTTCCTTTTTTCGATTTCGTTTTCTCTTTTTTTTTTTAGTTTTTAGCCCTCACAAAATTCTACTTTGACCCCCAAAAATTCCTTAACTTCCCAAATGTCCCTAACACCTCACCCCTTAGGTGCTTAGTTGTCTAAAACATAGAAAAGACACTTGTCCAAGTGCATGCAGTCCCATTTGTCATTTTCACTTTTTCTTTCTTTTTCCTTTTCTCTTTTTCTTTTGTTTTTCCTGGAATTTAATGTGAAGCCAAAAATACACTAGAACAAAAATAAAATAAATAACAATAATAAAAATAATAATAAAATAATAATAATAATAATAAAATAATAAAATAATAATAATAAGAAATGAAAAACCTAAAATTGAAACAAATAAAGCTAAGATGAAATTAATTAAACAAAGAAAGTTAAAAAATCAAAAATTTGGTGTCTACAAGGATTTTTGCATTTCGCACGTATCAACTCACTCCCTCACACATTTGCGTACGATTGATTTGATGGATGAATGGTTTATTTATGTAATCTCGCGCCTGGCATTGCATTTGGGTGGGGGGAATTTACCCTAGAGCCTCGCATTGGTTCTTGATCCATCCCCTCCAAAGAAAAGCACTTCATACGTGCATGCATAGTTTTAGTCACCCTATTTTTCTTTTATTTTCGTGGGCGTTTCCCACACCTCCTTGTAGGGTTAGGATTGATTGCCTTGGATAGGCAGATGGTGTGTTCTGCGCCCATAGCGCTGCCTAAGGGATCACTCGAGCCACCGATCGAAGGCCCTGAGAGTGATGACCCTTCGCCTTTAGGTCTGAAGGCTTGGGAGCCGAAGCCTTATCGAGTTTAGATGCATTAGTGAGCCAAACCTCATGCATCCATATTAGAATTGCCTAGGGTACAGTCTACCTTACCCTATTAAGGACACTAGACACGAGGGAAGGGATTCTACCCCCTTTTTCCTTATTTGTCTTTGTTGCTTTATATCATCTAATTGTCCAACGTGTTATGTGATTATGTGTTGAACTAACTTTCCTTGTCTCTTGTCTTTTGCATTCACAAACGTTAGGAAATAAGAGGTCTGACATGATCCTCTTTTAGGACCTACCCTTATAGATAGGCTATTGGATGTTTAAAAATTTTGATATATTGCATTCGTAAATTAATAATGGCATATCATTTTAGGCCTACCTTGGCATATAAAGGGCTCCTTCGGTCAGGTTTTCATTTAAATTGCATGTTTTATTGCTTTAATAAACTGGCATCATGCATCCACCTTAGAAGGGAATGCCATTTAGGGGATCCCGTGCTAGGAATAAACCGCCCTGTGTCTCGGATATATGAGCCAATGAGACTTGCACGTCTATATTTCTTGTACCATCCAAAGGGGTAGTGCACGAGATAAGGTAGGATCCGATTTTTCCCTGATAACACAATAACTTTGGCACATTAGGATATGAGCATCTAACAATCATCTTTTGGCCATTTTAAACGAAATTGGTAAAAATCCCTTGCGTAAAGGACATTAATTTGAAGAAATTCACAAATAATTCATCACTATTGAGACAATAAATAAATTGAGGCCAAAATTGATTTTAGACGTCTCATAGACTAATGCATCGCAATAAATTTTTGAAACTACCAGTAGATAGATTGATTTTTAAGTAAACCATCAATTCCATTTGATCAAGTTATTTATCAATTTCATCCAATCCATTTTTGTCAATTCATTCATTTTTTTTAATCTTCAATTTCAATCAATTCATTTGATCAATTTACCCTTGTTAGGGTCATCCGATCGATTTTTGAATAAATCATCAATTTCATTCAATTCATTTGACCAATTTACCCTTTTAGGGTGGTTTGGTCGATTTTTGCATAAATCATCAATCTCCATTTCATTCATTTGACTAGTTTACCCATTTTAGGTCAATCTAGTCGATTTTGAACAGATCACCAATTTCATTCAATTCATTTGATTAGTTTACCCATTCTTAGGGCAATCTAAACAATTTTGAATAAATCATCAATTTTGTCCGATCCATTTGACCAGTTCACCTATTTTTAGGGCAATTCGGTTGATTTTGAATAAATCATCATGTTTGATCAATTGATTTCATTCAATTCATTTGATTAGTTTAATTCATTTTTAGGGTTATCCATTCAATTTTGAATAAATAATCAAATTCCATTCAATGCATTTGATCATTTTACCCTTTTTAAGGTAATCTAGTCAATTTTGAATAAATCATCAATTTCATCCTATCCTTTTGACCCGCTTATTCCTTTTTAGGGTGTAAGTCTAAAGTTCACTGAATAAATTAGTCGGGACATTGCAATCCTTTCAAGAGCAGACTCTTTTGCACATCATGCGTCGATCAAAACAAGCAATCCATTCGGATTTTGTCCTCATTTTTAGGGCAAATATCTATTCTCACTCCAATTGGCCAAATTTTTCAAATCATTTTTCACTCAATCAGTTGATCGGATTCATCAGGTATTGTATGGTGCCTACTCTAGAGGATTGCATTTTCATGCTAGACCTACCCTTGGCATAAAAAGGTTCCCCCATAGGACATGCATACCGATTTTATAGTCTTGCTTACTAACTCGGGGTATTTTTCTTTTGTTTTTCCCTTCCCCTGCATTCATAAAAATGCTTTAATAAGGTGAAAATATTTTTCTATGTCTGATAAAACTCGAATATTACAAGTATTACTTGATTCTTGGGCAGGCATTGCAATAAAAACATGAAAGATCCATCTGGAAGCGCTAGACTAAAGCCTCTGAGAGATTTTATAATTGTCTTTCAAAGAAAAATTCTGATTATTTGATTTGTTAATATATTTTGTTCCAAAAGAAAAGGAGACAAAAAGTGTATATATGTGAAGCTCTTTAGAAGTTTTTCTCTTCTCATTTGTATTATAATTGAACGAGAATTTTTGTTTTAAACTTTTTCAGCAATAAAGTTTTGGACAATTATTGTTTTGTATATATTCATGTACATTTTATTGTTTATTTTTGTTCATTGGAGATTTCATGATGAATTTTAAGAAATAAGACTAAATTGAGATTGTTTTTTTCAACTTCTAACCTGAAAATTCACAAGTGTATGCTTTCTAAAATCCTCACGTACACCAGATTGGTGATCTGAGCAATACAATTAGAGTGTTCAAAATCAAAAAGAGGTCACTCCCAAAGGCCCCATGAGATACCTTTTCTCCTTCACTGTACAATTCATATTTTGCCCACTTCACTTAGCCCTAAAATAAAATTAGTCACATTGATTGATAAATTGCAAATTGGGGCAATCATTGCTTGGAAAATGTCGAGCTAAAATCGGTGATTCTTTTCACAAGGCACTTATGATCGCACCCCACATTGGGGAAGGAGATTGGAGAATTTTACGGGGAACGAGAGAAAAGAGAAAAAGCAAAAATGCTGAAATTAAAAGAAAAGAGAGAATTGCAAATTGGGGAAATTTGATTCTATTTGGGCTTCCATTTTGAAAAAAAAAGAGAAAAAGGAAGAGTTTTTGTCCGACGGATCCCCTTTGTTTCACGGATATGGATGAACAAGGGTCCTTCTCAGTGAATTAATTCAGATACAGGCAAGAAATTTTGCATTAATGAAAGTTTCCTTTCAGAGTTAATGTAAGGAACGGATTAAAAGTCAGGCACTCTTCTTTTCCAATCAAACATTCTATCCCTAGTTACCCCTTTTGAGCCTTCAGAATAAAATACTTCGTTTAGCAACCTCTGAGAATCGTAAACCCCACACTGGGGCAAGTTTGAGTTGAAAAGGAAGAAAAGTCTCAAAAGGTGAAACGTGATGAGGCAACAAAATCAAAAGACAAAGAAAGAAAAGAGAACCTCAGTTGAACATGAATTGGGGCAAATTTTGAAAAGTTCAAAAGAATGGCAGAATGCCAGAAAGAAAAAGAAAGAAAAATGAAAGAAGAAGACCCTCAAATGAAAATAAACTGAGGCGAGTTCTGATTTAATCCTAAAAAAAGGATTGTTACAATAATGCGATCAGATCATTTAAGCCACTTTTGAAAATCTGCTTTCAAACCTTAACTTTTCTAAGCACCCCATCAAACCCCATTACAAAAGCCGAAAGTCCTGACTTCTGTTTCTTTGCAATATCTCTGTTAAGAAAATTTCTAATTGGCAAGTGATGCTTGTATACTGATGCCAGATTTTTTTTAAATGTATTTCTGAATTGATTAGCTGTGAAGTTGACAGTACTCATCTTCGGAAAATCCGCCAGGGTACCTTTGAAAAGAAAAGAAAAGGAAAAAGCAAAAATAAATGCAAAGGAAATGAAAAGGATTTGATTGTGAAGCCCCCGTTAAGTGATGATGAAAGTCACCAAATCTACGATCATTGAGTTCAAAATAGGGGCAATTTTGGAAAAAAATGCGATCTTCGGTGCAACGTCCTTGAAAGTCTTATTCTTTAACTATCGTTTTCAAGCCACATTATAAGCTCATAAAGTCCATCGTTGACTTATCTTTCATGACAATTCGAAGTGAGGTTATACTTCTGAGGAATCCATCAATCACTTGTGATCTTAAGGCTATAACCTGTTTCCACATGTTTAGCTATCGTTTCTGCCAACATGTTACAAACCTAAAAATGTTATATGTTGACTAAGTTTTCTTAAGAAATAAGGGTGATAAACTCTTTGCTTTCACTAAGATGTGATGTTGAATGGATTACATACGATTTGGGCACAAGAATAAGACAGATCCTAACCTCCCATTTTTCTTAGTCACCGCAAAATCAGAAATAATACCGACTTGATTGGTCCTGAAAGATGAGTTAACAAGGAGTGGTGACCCATTACCCAAAGCATTGATGCTAAAGTGAGGAAGAAATCTTTTGTAATTTGGTATTATTTTAAGAAATTCATCTTGAAATTTGCTATACGAGTTTAGGCAAAACTTTTTATTTTTCACACTCTAGGTGGGTATGTGATTACTTCTAAGATTCTAGGAAACACAATTTTTTACTTTGATAAATGAAGAGTCATCCAAACAAAATTTTTCAATCAAATGGGTCCATACTGGGGCAAAATTTTATTTATGAGATTTCGCAAAATAAGCCCACACTGGGGCAAATTTTTTATAACACGTTTGAGGATTTTATCTAAGAGTCAAGCAAGACATATTCGAATCAATCACGCTGCTTTTTTCATGAAATTTAAGTGCATGTTATACTTTGGTAAGCCCCTGTGTAGGTATTTATGGCTGAAATCGATGAAAAAGCACCTGGTGATGTGGAAGGCCGATACCGAAGAAAGAAGAAAGAAGGAAGAAGGGAGAAGGCCCGACACAAGGGCAAATTATTTTTGAAAAGATTCTCTCGGGAAAAAATTCAAAAAAAAAAGAAGCCAGAAAAAAAAAATTCAAAATGGAAAAAATAAAAAAAAATTAGGTTTAACTTCTTATTTCTTGAAGAAATCAATTTCAATCTCAGATTTTAATTTCTTGTTGGCGAGTCTCAACGTCCGCCGCACACCCTTCTCCCTCCTTTCTTGACAACCACTTTTAATTCACTAGCTTTAACCACCGTTAGCATCGAGTCTATCTCACTAACGTGTGCGTTTTATTCCACCACCGTTAGCATCGAGTCTATCTCACTAACGTGTGCGTTTTTATTCCACGACCGTAAGCATCGAGTCTATCTCACTAACGTGTGTGTTGTTGTGAGAACCCGTAAAACCCTAATTATTTTTCCTAGGGTTTTAGTTCCCTTAATTGCATAAATTTTGCATTTTCTGGTTTAGAAATATTTTTCTGGTAGATTTTATGCGTAATTATAGTTTTTAGTTGATTTTTTCTAGCATTGGTGAGTTTTAGAAAATTAAGAATGTATATTGGACGTGGAACCCACTAGTGCGAAAAGTTCGGAAAAATTCGGCCAATTAGGTTAAATTCCGGATACTGTGTAAAATTTATCGGGTGTTAATAGATAAGTAGAGTGTGTGAAATGATTGATGTGAGAGAAGAAAGAAAGGATAGGAATGCATTTAATGAGGTGACAAGTGTCACATTCTCATTGGTTGGACTTTAAGAATTACTATTCACTTTCTTGACTTTTTTGACCAAAGGATTAAATATATCAAAATTGCCCAAAAATCACCATTTTCTTCTCCATGTTGGCCGGCCCTCCTAGCTCAAGAAGGAAGGAAATTTCTTCAACTTTCAAGCTTCCATTTCACTCAATCTTCCAAGAACAAAAGCCTACACTAGGTTCCACTCCATAAAATCTTTCCTTCTAGTGCTAGTAAGTGTCTTAGTGAAGTTTGTTTGAAGGTCTAAGGTGGCCAACATCCCTCTCTCTCTTGATTTCTTGGTAAGTGATGCTTGAACACCCTACTACCTCTAATGATGCTTATTTTGTGCTTAATGGTGGCATGAGTGATGGAATATGTGATTTATTTCTTTATTTGGAGTGATTTGGTGGAATTTTCCAATTTATGATGAATTTTCTGGTTTAATATGATCTTGATGTTGTGGCCTTGTATGATGAATGGTAATGGTTTAAAATGACTCTAGTAGGTGTGAATTGTTGATAAATGCAATCAATTTTGGATTTGGATGGAAAAATGGAAAGTTAGGGTTCATAAATCCCTAATTCTGTCCGGTTTTGGATCATAGGGTTAGAGGCCGAATTGGACTTTGCTCAAAACATGAAAGTTGTAGGTATTGATGAGTTTGAGGTGCCTGTAAAATTTCAGGCCATTTGGCTTAGTGTAGAGTGAGTTATGTCGGAATTACTGTAGCTGTTCTGCTTTGGACAGAATGCGAAAACTGCGTTGGTATTTGGCTATTTTGGCTGGAATTGGTTTGGATTTTGAAGTTGGTGTCTTCTGATGAAATGTAGCTGGATGTCTTAGCTACCATATGCCTTTTGAATTTCGGCATTTGGACCTATATAGACTGAGTTATAGTAATTACAGTTTTGTGTGATTTGCAAACCTGTTTTGGTCATTCTGGTTTAGTATTTGGCATTTTTGACCTAGTTAAGCTAGGAACTGGATTGAGTGACCTTCTACATTGTTGTATCCCTGTTTCATAGCTTCGAAACGGTGGGTCTTACACCCCCATCCGATAATCGTAGTGAAATTGACGCCATTACCGCAAAGTAAGGACAAAACAGTTTTATTTTCAGGGCCAAGGCTAAAGCCATTGTTTGAATTTCTGGTTTGCTATAATGCTTGTATATGCTTATGAAACCCTATTGGGGTTGTGATTGGCATTGCTTTATGACTCGTTATTGAGTCTCATTGTACTTGCTTATGTGTTCTAGGGCGTGACGGTGGTTCACGACATTCCCCTGACGGAAGTGCATGACATAGCACTTAATTGCTTAGTGAGTATACTACTCACTTACTTGTTATAATGTGGCTTTGTTCCATGTGTATTTGATACCTTGAAGGCTTAATTGGTTATTGGAAGTGATTGAGGTGAGGGTGTACTTGACCGCCCTCACCCCTTGTAATTTCCTTCATGGCTATTTACTGTTTTACTGAAATACTGCAATTGTTATATGAGATACTGAATTCCATGCATGGAAACTGATTTGGTGTCGTTTGGACGAGTATCCAATGGCTTTACTGTATTACTGAGCTCAACCCCGTTCGGTAGTCAATTGGATCGAGCCGGCGAGGGCTTGGTCGTGAAAATTGTCATGCCATGGGGACTGTACTGGGGAACCTTGTAGTAATGAGACTCTTGGTTCCGGTATACTCGAGTATTACCAAAAGCTACTGAATTGGAGTGCGGGCCCGGTTGGGGTATATTGGGTGGAAGGAATGGAAGTAAAGTGAGGTCTACGGTTTGGTACTCTTAACATTGACGGAGGGTCAATGAGGTTGGATCAAGATTGCAAGCGTGGAAATGGGCTCTTGAGAGCCGACCGTATCCTTTCACTGATTTGCTTTACTTCGAAATTGCATACTTGAATTGAATGGTTATGCTTATGTGATCTTAACTGTTATTGTCGTAGTTGCTCACTGGGCTTTAGCTCATTCCGTGTTATTTGTTTTCCTTACAGGGATATAATTACTTTTGGGAATGGATTGGATAGTTAATTGCCAAGTTGAGCATGTAAATGTCTTTTGTATAGCTCTTGAAATGAAACCCTAATGTGTAACGGGTTCATTTCCTTTTGATAGGCAAACCGAATATGTACTTCCTTAATGAATGGTTTTGGCCTGCCACTATGGTTGTAAATGTTGAAATTCAATGTATATTTATGTTTGGATGATGTTTGGTTGGATTTTGGAGTGACACGACTTTCAAACGGAAAAGAAAAAAAAATTTGGCGAAGATGAACAGTGCCGAATCCGGCCAGGAATCCGGTCAGAAACTGGCCGGATTGAAGGCCGGATTGCTTGGAAAAAAAAAAAAAAAAGAAATCCGGCCAGTTGCTCTCTGGCCGGATTGCCTGCCGGATTGAGTGGGTTTTTGAAAAAAAATTGAGTTGCTCTCGGCCTTGTATCCGGCCGAAAATCCGGCCGGATTCTGACGTGTCCTGCACTATTCATTCCGGCTTCGATTTTCGTTTTTTTTATTTAGTGATTTTGACTTGTTTGCGCGCTTTGGTATGTTTCGGAACGTAATAGAACGACGTAAACTGTACCGTTAGTCCTGGCGAGAGCTGGGCAGGCAGTCCGCTAACCCCTTTGGTTCGCCCTAGGGGAAGGTGGGGCTGTTACAGTTGTTGTTTTTAGTTTATCTCCATTAGTATTGAGTTGGTCCCACTAGTGTTCATTTCATGATTTTAAGTTTTGTTCGGGTCAGTCCCATGATTTTAAGTTTTGTTCGGGTCAGTCCCATGATTTTAAATTTTATTCGGGTCAGTACCATGATTTTAAGTTTTATTCGGGTCAGTCCAATGATTTTAAGTTTCATTCGGGTCAGTCCCATGATTTTAAGTTTTATTCGGGTCAGTCCGATGATTTTAAGTTTTATTCGGGTCAGTCCCATGATTTTAAGTTTTATTCGGGTCAGTCCCATGATTTTAAATTTTGTTCGGGTCAGTCCCATAATTTTAAGTTTTATTCGGGTCAGTCCCATGGTTTTAATTTTGTTCGGGCCAATCCCATGATTTTTTAATTTTGTTCGGGCCAGTCCCATGATTTTAATTTTGTTCGGGCCAGTCCCATGACTTTAAACTTTGTTCGGGTCAGTCCCATGATTTAAATTTCTTGTCGGGGTCAGTCCCCCTTTTAAGTTTCTTGTTCGGGTCAGTCCCGTTTTAAATTTCTCATCTGAGTCAGTCCCATTAAAAAAAAAAAAAAATTTTTTTTGAAGGGGTCTGCCCTCATTTCAAAAATGTCAGTCGTTCGAGTGATTTGCAGCAGAATAACCACAGGTGAGTATTTGGTGTCTACTTCTTTGTCTCGAGCTTCTTCGAAACTCAGACAAAGAGGGGCAAATTGTAGACACCAAATTTTTTATTTTTAGCTTTATTTGTTTAATTAATTTAATGGGTTCACTTGTTTCAATTCTAGGGTTTTTATTTTTATTTTATTTTGTTCTGGTTTATTTTATTTTATTTTATTTTTGTCTTCATACTAAATTTCAAAAAAAAAAAGAAGAAAATGAAAAAAAAGGACAAACTCATGGACCATGATGAAGCATAGGATCCTAGCCCTTTCTTTATATTATTATTCAAGCAAAAACCATCCGGCGAAAATTGCAGAGGCAAAAACAAAAATGCAGCTCCATTTTCCAGTTGGTTTTCCGGTCATTTTTACCCATTATTTTACTCCATCAGATTGGCATAATACAAGGCCATCTGGCCTTCATCCAACAACTCAAGGCTTTGAGAAGCAAAAGCCATCTAAGGGCTCCCGGAGGATCACAGAAAAAAGGCAGAAAAAAAGGCACCGTAGATGCTAGGTTTCAAGAGGAAGTCTGGGATATAAAAGGCCGTGGGAAGCTAAGGTTTCAAGAGGGGGATAGATAGAGAGAGTTAGGAGGGAGTGACGGCTGGGGAGGTTAAACAGCGGCTAGGTTTTGATAGAGAAAGAAACTAAGGAAGCGGGAGAGAGAGGAGTGGTTGACAGCTAGGAAAAGAAACCAGAGAGGAGAAAGGTACAGCGGCTGGGGTCTTGGGAATCTGGAGCTGACGGCTAGGGTTCTGGACAAGAAAGCTAAGGGTTTCAGAGAAGATCTGGGGAAGTAAAGGGGCAGTAGAGAGATCTGAAAAGAAGGAAACAGCAGAGGAAAAGGAAAAACGAGGTGCTGCTGCCGCTGCAACAAATCTGCCTGGGCGTTGTTTTTTCCCAGAAACCAATGTCACTTTCCTGAGCTTTCCCTTTGATTTATTTCACCGACATTTGCAAGTAACTCCAACCTTTCTTCCTGTCATTTTCATACCATTTTGTGAAGATCTGGTGATGTTTGTGTAAGGATCTGCAGCTTTCTAGTTCGTTTATTCTTGGTTGTGATTTATTGTTGTTGATTTCTGATGAACATGATGTTATTGCTGATTTTCTGATGAATATGGCTTTATGCCCCTGTTCGTGAGATCCTTTATCGTAGTTGGGTAGCTCTGGGATTCTTAGAAATAGATTGAGCTTCTAATGCAACAGGTTTGCAGCTCTCGGCTTGCTCAAATCTGTTGCAGCAATGTTTGACCAATCCATGTGTTTTACTTTGGGTTGTAGTGGTTGTCATTTTCACCTATTTGTTTTGTTGAAGCTATGACTCGATTGACTTGCTTGTTTTTTTGTTTTCTATACTTGAGTGAAATACCATGAACAACATCTGGTGTTAAAGCTATGTTTGGAAAGTCATTAGCTTTGAAACTAATGAATGAATCTGGGGTCTGATGAATTCCTCCTTTGCTCATATTTGTTTTTCCTTCATTTGTGCGTTCAATGTTATATTTCAGTGATGAGTTTAGGAAGCTTGTTAAATATTTGGGATTGTTTTTCTGGTTAAGATTATCGCATGCTATCAGGTCACCTGCAAAGTTAAAAAAAAAAAAAAAAGGCAAATCAGTGCAGAAGATTATTTCCTTGCGAATACATTTTGAATTGGGAGGGACCCGAATGTTAACTACGCATTTGGTTTTCATTTTCTGATTTGAAATTTAATGTCTTTAAGAGTTGAAGTTGGAGGCTTCAGCAAGCTATTCATGGCTGTTTTCCTGTATGCTGAAGTCGAAGACAAAGTGTTGTGGGAAGGAAAACTTCAGCTTGGCATGTGTTTTTCTCTGATGAGTGTTTGATTCATAGCATGTTTGGCATCTTGTTTGTTTCAGGATCTGAGCTTAAGCATGATTTCTTGAACGTTTTGTTTTGGCATGTCAAACAAGAGTTAAAGATTGTTGCTGCATTTTCTTGTTTTGCTGTTACGAAAACTACTGCTGCACGTTGTTTCTCTAGTAGTCACCAAACCAGATTTTTCTTATTTGATCTTGCAACAAAAATGTAATATTTGGCTTGGTCGATGATTGGGGGAGTGTCTTGTGATCGTTTGATTCAAAAGTCGATGTTTGTTGGTAATATTTGGGTTGGTAATGTAACACAGTAGGCTGCAGAGAAAGGGAAACCAGAGATGAGAATTTGTTTCTTCGTAGCATGCATGGAAAGTAATTCTAAAAATTACACTTTAACCCCCCAAGTTCCCCTTTGTTCTACTATGGCCCAAACAATTGAGAAAATCAATCGAATTGGCCCCTCAAACTTTTCTTTTCCTTTCAATTAGATCCTAATCTTGTGAATATGGGCTGTTTAGGCATTTGAATGCATTTAATGATTCAATTTCGTATTAACGTGATTATTTGAGATGCCTTGACCTTTTCTTTATTTTTGGAGGGTAAATAAGTCATTTCACCCCATTAATGCTCCAACTCAAGGGAAGTACACCTTATCCTTTATTTTTGACTTTATTTGACCCTACGTGCGTATACGTGTCTTATGTGTGCAATTGCATGACTTTAAGTGTTTATTTCATTTTCATTTTATTTATTTCTTTAGTTGCTTAGTTTTTGCTTTAATTTTAGTTCAATTTTATCATTTGGGAGGCACTTAAATGCCAAGTTGTAATAGTTAGGTTTATTTTATTTATTTTTATTTTTTATTTTCCCCTATTAGAGTGTAGTAGGCCTTCCTCCCCTAAAAATGTAATAGTTAGGGCCTTAATTGCCTTATGTGTTTTGCATGCTTAGGTGCTATGTGTCTAATCGCTTTCTTAGGTTTTGGCATCTAGATATGCATGCATATGTGTTATGTGAATTACGTGCTCACATGTCTACTTGCTTTAATTATGCACATTACTTATATATGTGTACGATGGATGCCAACGCACGTAACCGTGGCTAGTCCAATGTTAGTCATGGTTGTCCCCTCGAACTCTTGCAAGTCCAACGCTAGCCCTTAGGAACCCTTCGCGCGATAGATCATGATTGTGTGAATAAAATCATTTCATCTCATGCATATCTTCACTTTCTAGGGCCTCTTTCACCATGTTGCATGACACTTTCCTTATATATGAATACCCCTTCCCTCATATTTGCCCTTATATGTATATTACTTGTCCCTTTTGTATGAAACATGACATTAGACTTGCATTTCATATAAGCATTAGAATTAAGTCATTCGCTTGATTATATAGGAAAATCCCTTGGATATGGGATATGGACGAGTTTGGCTTTTCTAGCCTTAGCACGCTCGTATTCTCTCTATTAAAAGGGAAAATTGAGTCACGAACATTAGTCCCCCGCACCCGACATGATGCATTCCTCTAAGACATGTATATTTGTCTAATTATTTTATTCTTTTTTTTTCTTTTCTTAGAGTCTCATATTTTTGCATTATTCGTGACCTCTCCAAAGAGTCATTATTGGGCATTACAATTAATGTGATTGGCACCATTCAAGTTTTGAAGAGAAATTTTGCCCCCGATACCCTCCTAGGTCTAGGGTTCGCATTCATATAGTACATTCCAAATGTGATAAATTCTTTGGTTAAAACAAGAAAATCTTTGACTAAATCACGCAACTAGCCTTGGCTAGGTCGAAGGGGTGCCTTAGATTTCATCCTTGCCTTCCCCTTCGTCAAATGTGACTCCCGAACCTTTTTCTTTGATTTACGTAGACTAGGAGTCGTTTAAAAGGGATTTTTTCCACTTTTTCCTTTGAAAACTCATTTTAGGTGACTTGGTACACCTTAATTCTATACCAAGTGGCGACTCCATTTTTCATTCAATAAACCCTTTTTAAACTATATTTTGGGTCAAATCGTCACATTTTCATGTCCCATTTAGACCCATATTTTTCATTTTCGTTTTCAAATAAAAAATTCACTTTTTAAAACCATTTATTTTTCTTATAAAAAATGGGGCGCGACAGCGTCCTAATCTCCAAGTCATAAAGT
The DNA here is from genome assembly GCF_036785885.1 of Coffea arabica. Lineage (NCBI taxonomy): Eukaryota > Viridiplantae > Streptophyta > Magnoliopsida > Gentianales > Rubiaceae > Coffea > Coffea arabica. The sequence goes on along the minus strand of NC_092320.1, from coordinate 42,434,639 downwards.
AACTTAATTGGCTTCAATTCTATTGCACTCATGAAATTAGGGTTTACAAAAGAATGCATCGCACCTGGATCAATTAAAATCTCAGCTAAACGGTGAAAAACAGGAATCGTACCTTTAACCACCTCAGTCACATCAGGTATCTATTGATGGTCTAGTGCATAAACCCTAGCAGGTACCTTAGGTCAACTTCCCCTGGCATTGGTCTGCTTGGAGGTTGACTTTTCTGACCTTTGAGGGTTACCTCCAATTTTTGGCGCCTTTGGACAACCTGCGACTTGATGTTCAATGCTACCATAAAACAGACATTTCCCAAACTTTCTCTAACAGTCATTCTCAGAGTGGTTGGATTTACCACAGTACCCACAAATAACTTGAGGGGTCACTGCCGAACCACTAGAAGGCACTCCTCTCGCTCGAACCGATCCACTATGGCCTCCTCTGGATGAAGCTTCCCTTGAAGCTCCAGTGGTCCTCACTCCACCCATTCCTCTTCCCACCTTGGAATATTTACTAGCCTGTCCAGAAGTATGACTAGAAAAGTTCCTCTTCCTATTATGAAGTTCCTAACTTGCATTCTCGCACTCTCAACCCTTTGCGTTTTCTCCAGAGCCTCAGTAAATGTAGAGATTTGGGCTGCGACCAAGCCCTCCTGGATTTCTATATTAAGCCCCTGTACAAACCATCTTATCCTTTTCCGCTCATTGGTCACCAGTTCAGGAGCGTACTTGGAAAGCTTAGTAAACTTCCCTTCATACTCCGCCACACTAAGGGTTCCTTGTTTCAACTTGATGAACTCATCCTCCCTCTTCTCTTGGATTAAGAGCGGAAGAAATTTTTCATTAAACTCCCTCGTGAAATTCTCCCAAGTCCAAGGGATTTGGACTCTTTCCCACTTTCCCCTTATCATTTCCCACCAAGCACGAGCCACCCACTCAAATTGGAAAGCAGCAAAGTTCACTCGCCTATCATCGGTATAGTCTAAAGTGGCGAATATGTTGGTCATCCTCTCCAACCAATTCTCCGCTACATCAGGATCTGGTTCACCAATAAATTTAGACGGGTTAAATTTCAGGAACCTCTCCAAGGCTCTATCTTCCCCTCTATCGTGTCCCCCAGTTTGGTTAAGTGGTCCAGGACTATGTCTTTCAGCTAAACGTTCAAGGATATCAGTCATCCTATTAATGACAGTAGCCACTTGATTACCCTCTACATTTTCTTGTCCATGAGTCGGTCCAGTTGCCGATCCTTGGTCATCCCCATGAGATTGGGCCTATCTAGTCCCTTGTCCATGGCCTCGACCACTCCTTCGTCCTTCCATTATCCTAGTTGTGCCTAATGTAAGAAATGAATCAATTACGCGGGGGAAAATACTTAAAAAAAGGACCAATCATGAAAAATATTGAAAATAACAATAATTTATATTTATTATCATATCAATATCCTTACAATTAGCAAGTCATGGGAGTGTACAAAAATATAGCACACAGGTGCCACAAAAGTAATTTTAGTCACATACAACTAAAGTAAAATCAAGTGCCTCAAAAGTAGGCCACACAGTCATACAAAATACAATGGCCTTAGTACTAGTATCACCCAACTAATTCTAACTATATCGGTCAAAAGGGTCAATCACTCTGGATCTAGTCCACAGTAGGGCTACCAGGTGGAATCTTCTCCTCAGGATCCTCTTCCTGATCTGGACTCTGTATAATGTCCATCACCTCATCGACCAACCTACCAGTGTCTACTAGGATCCTAGAAGCCCAATCTCGGACCTCCTCACCTAACCTAGTAAGTCGAGCCCTAACCCTCTGGAACTCACCACGGGTGACCTCAGCCGTAGCCACCTCTCTAGCTAGTACCTCCTCAAGCTCAGCGATCCTCTCACCCTAAGCACTCACCATCTGTCTCAACTCGTCCACCTCCTCTTATAAATCTAGATTGGTGTTCACCAACTAACGACGCTCATCGTCCAGAGCTAGTACAAGGTGGTTCGGTTAGGCAAACGTCAACTTACACGAATATAGATGATACCTATTAAAGGGCGAGTAGCGCACACGAGCTCCCCCACCTAAAGCTCGATAGTAAATAGGCCTAGGAGGCTCTACCTGGCCATTCCCATTAGCTGCAGGGGTCCCGTTCCCGTTCTCCATCCCTGCAAAACAACCATACTTTTTAGATTAGAAACTTAGTCACTAGCTCTCTCAAATATCACTTAAGGTACAACTAAGTCATCCTAACTCAAATCTTAAAGGTAAGGTTTCTAATATATCTCCCAATTAGATCTCTAATCTAGTACTCTGATACCAACTGTGACGCCCCCACTTCTCCCTAAGGCGAACCAAAGGGTATCCGCGGGACGCCTGTCTAGCTCTTCCCAAGACTCGGTACAATTCCCGTTCAAGATTAATACAATACTAGCTATCACGACAAGATAAAGTAAGAAAGATAAGTAACTTCCATGAATAACATTCAAACTTACCCACAAGTTTCAAAATACATCAAATTTCCAAAATATACAACTGCCAAAAGTCTAGTTGATTACATTTGGAACCCTAATACAAAAGTACATCAAAAGGGTTTCTCCGAGTTTCACTCCATGTCCATTCCTGTTAAGGAAAACAAATCTACTGTGACGACCCCACCGCACCTAGAGGCGTACCAAAGGGTTTGGCGGACCGCCTGCTTATCTCGCGCCAGGACTCGAAAATGAAAAGTAAATAACAGAGACTAAATACCAAAAGATACTATTTACAATCATACATCTTCAAGAGTGACATTCCAGTCCACCACATCATACAAAAACGAGAATTAAAACCAAAAGTGGACCTTAAGCAGCGTCCTAACCCTAACTATGAGAATCAAGAAAGACACCCTAGAAAGTCCAGCTAGTATAATTACAAAGGTCAATTCTAGGGATATAACTCTCGTGAAGTGGGATTCCTGTGTACGGCTCCAGTTAAGGAATTAACAAAGAAAAATGGATAAGCTTAAAGCTTAGTAAGCAAGTAGGGGCAAAATGGTAATTGTACATCAAATCAGACATTTATGTCATGATTATATCAAAATAAAAGCAAAAGTAACAACACAATGCAAGGATACAGATTGGCTCCAAAGCCAGGTCATCCGCCATGCGTGATCACCTGTCGACCCTCCATCGACCACAAGTAAAAGTCCGTTGAACTCCACTTTCTTCCTCCGACCACCTAACACCCACTCTGGCCAGCATCCACACACACACAAATGGCTCGAGCTTCGAATCATATTCGAATTGTATTCACGAAGTTGGTGATCTTAAGGATAGTTTGGACTAACTCCGACCAAACCCAAACTGGCTCTAATAGTCCGTCTAATTCTTTAGACCGGGCCCACACATAGCTTCACATCACACACACACAAAAAGCCACCCCAAGCCACATGCTCCAAGGGTTCCGTTCCAATACAGTTCATATGCCATAATTCATATCAATTGCAAGTACAAGTTAGGGTTTAGGTCGAGTGAGATAAAGTACATGCTTGCCTAAGCACCCTTATACATCATATACAATTCACATTGGTGACATTTAACACATAACACATAAGCGTCCCCGTTACTTACGTAGAGTCCAACAAAAAAATGGCACTTGGTCAAACTCGATCGTCAATGGGTCCCACCGTCTCCGTTCACCTTGTCACCATCTCAAGATAACATATGTATGATGGCTAATGACCTTAGGCCAACTCCAAGGTGGATTCTTTATGCTTCAAGATGAAGATTTATGGAAGAATTTTGGTTGACCTTTGCAAACTTTCCCTTGTTTTTTCCTTCTTCTCCCCCACGGCCCACTCTCTCTCTCACTCTCTTGTTTTGCTTTGTTTTATCTTACTAATGACTTGGTTATGTCTCTTGTGACTAATATGTGGTGCAAAACCACTTAGGAAAGATATTTCTTATGGCTAACCAATCACACAAAAGTACCTTGTTTGTTTCTTAACCGTTGCACTTCAACTTAGCTTTTGTTGCACTCTTGCCCTCAAACTTTTCCTTTCCTATCAATTTACTCCATAGATTGTAAACTTTAATCTAGTCCCAACTAATTAATCTGCTTAGCTTCCCCACTAATCACCCTACCAACTTAATCACCTAAACTTAACCATGTTTTCACATACACACATGCAATTAATGCACACACTTTACCATGGATGAAAATAGAGTTTTAAACCCAACTTAGGGTTTTGAAAGGTTCCGATTAGGGTTTTGTCAAAAATGAATATATAAGGAAATTAAATAAATCTTAAAACTTCATTTGCAACATAAATAAACCTTCATTCACATATCAACAAACTTAAGGACTAATCGGGGTCTCACAACCTCCCCCTCTTAAGACAATTTCGTCTTCGAAATTATTACCTTGATTCTCGAATGGAGCAGGGTACTTTTTCTGCATGTCATCTTCCACCTCCCAGGTGGCCTTCTCCACATCATGGTTCCTCCATAAGATCTTCACCAAAGGTATCTGCTTTTTCCTCAACTCCTTCACCTTTCGATCCAAAATTTGTACCGGTTGCTCTTCATAGGTGAGGGTCTCGTCTAACTCGACGTCCTCTGTGTGTAGGATGTGTGTGGGATCTGGATGATATTTCTTCAATAATGAGACGTGAAAGACATTATGGATTCGGGAAATAGTAGCTGGTAACTCCAACTGATACGCCACTGTCCCGACTCGCCGTTGAATCCTATACGGTCCTGTATACCGAGGTTTCAACTTCTTCCCCTTCTTGGCCACAATCGTTCCTCGGAGTGGTGTTACCTTGAGAAATACCATGTCTCCCTCTTCGAACTCCAGATCCTTTCTTCGGTGATCGGCGTAACTCTTCTGCCGACTTTGAGCCATCTGTATTCTCTGGCGAATAATTTTAACTTTCTCTACTACTTCTTCGATCCATGGCACCGTAGTTGAATCCAAGATCTTTCTTTCGCCGACTTCATCCCAAAAGATCGGTGAGCGACACTTACGTCTATATAGTGCTTCATATGGTGCCATTTGTATGGAAGAGTGGTAACTATTATTGTATGCGAATTCTATTAATGTGAGGTGTTGGCTCCAATTTCCCCCAAAGTCCATTACACACGATCGGAGCATATCCTCAAGAGTTTGTATCGTTCGCTCCGATTGCCCATCTGTCTGAGGATGGTAGGCTGTACTTAGATTGAGTTTAGAGCCTAAGGTCTCTTGCATCCTTTGCCAGAACCGTGACATGAATCGTGGATCTCGATCCGAAACTATGCTCACGGGTATGCCATGTAGTCGTATAATTTCGTCCATATACGGTTGAGCTAGTTTTTCTAGGGTGTACTTCATGTTCACGGTTAGGAAATGAGCTGATTTGGTCAAGCGGTCCACAATTACCCAAATGGTATCATGCCCCTTTTGTGTTCGCGGTAAACCGGATACGAAATCCATAGTAATGTGCTCCCATTTTCACTCAGGTACTTCTAACGGTTAGAGCAAATCTGATGGTTTTTGGTGCTCAGCATTTATTTGCTGACAGGTTAGACATGTTTGCACAAACTGAACGATTTCCTTTTTCATGCCATCCCACCAGTACAAACTCTTCAAATCGTGGTACATCTTCATCGTACCAGGATGTACTGTGTACTGCGAGCGGTGAGCTTCTTCTAATAGCTCTTTGTTGATATCCGTATCCTGCGGTATAACTGTGACGACCCCACCTCCCCCTAAGGCGTACCAAAGGGTTCGGCGGACCGCCTGCCCAACTCTCGCCAGGACTCACTCACTATCTTAATCGAGTCACGTACACACATCCATGAACCATAAATAACATTCCCAATTCAAGCTTATAACTTACATTAATAGAAATCGAGGTACAAAGTTTCAACACACCCAACTAGTTCAATACGTATACAATCCAAGTACAACATGTTCCATTCGAGGAATAGCGCGAGTACAAGACCAAAAATTCAAAAGTCAAAACAAAAGGCTACGCTAGTCTTTTACAAGTCTCACGCGTCACTCGTACCCCTGAAAGGAAAACAAATGGAGTGGAATGAGCTAAAAGTCCAGTGAGGTTCCAAATAGCAAATTGACCATTATTTAGAAGTACAAGTTTTCGGTATAGCAAAGTAACAAGCATGAAGAGTTCATAAATGTGAGCAATAACACGTCAAGTAGCAATCTTAAAATGAGCGAGTGTAGAAGTTTTTCAAAAGCAACAATAATCCAATAAACAATATTCACTCCAAAGTATAAGGATACGGATGACTCTCAGGAGCCAAATTCCCGTTGCATTACCAGAAGCTTGATCACGTAGTAGTTGACACTCCGTCAACTTTCAAGTAAGTAACCAATCCAGTAGAACACCACTTACACGACTCTCCGTCCACCGTTCAAACCCCCAGCTGGGCCCAAAATCCTCAATAAACACGGGTGGTAATACTCGAGTATACCGATTAGTCGAGGAGATATCACTCCACTCGACAATACAAGAGACCCAGGGTTCGTTACCCAATCGACCAAGCCCTTGCCGGCTCGACTAGAGTAACTAGCCACAAGGTTTCTGGAATTCCAGGAAGTGCGCACATCATAATCAAGTATATCAAGTCAATTGCAACAATAAACAAGTATATCACGTAAGGGCAAGTGCGATAAAGTACACTCTTGCCCTATCAATTCATGTATATAACATGTACTCATATTGGTCACGTATCAAGTTCAAGTATCTAGTGCAATTCGGTATTTGAAAGCACTTACCAAAAGATATAGTGCCTTTACTGGTCACTTTCAGGTTATACTCCGGGTTCGGAGTCCAAATCTGCGATAAAACTCAGTTTGAGAACTTTGAAACATGACTAAGATTCGAAACTTAGACGTTTCGTTCAATAAAATCAAGAAATTGAAATTCACTCGGATGGTAGTCGTGAAACACTTGCTCGCTTTTTAAATGGTAAAACTTTGTAACATTTATACTTGAAAATGCCATGCAAGTCGAAAGTATAAGGAAAACATACTCCGAGCAATCATTATTTCATTTCTCAAGGATACAAGTTCGGCCAAGTCCTTCCTTATATACCCTGGAACAAAAATACTCAAGTACCCTAGATGGTTCAAGTACTATTCATATCAATTCGACCCAAGTCGCAAGTGTATTTATATAGTCCTCGAGCGTAAATTCGGGCAGCATGCCCTTTGTGTTTACCTAATTTTCCAGCCATTTAGGCTTCATTATTTTTCTCAACCACAACCCAACATCACATATGTCAACAATTCATGTCCAGAGCCGTTCCATAGGCTCACAATATCATAATAACAAGAATCACAACAATGACAAGTGCAGAAATTCAACTTAGCACAAGACAGATTTGACGTACGAATGCGGAAATAACATATCCGAGGCTACGCTTATTGGATTGAGGCGTAACCTATGCCGTTTCGAAGCTAAGACACATAGCTACAATATTCATGAAAGTCACTTAGTCCAGTTCCTAATGTAACTTAGTCAAATTCTCGAATTACTAAACCAGAAACCAATTCGTCGGCTGTTTAAATGCTGAACACTGTAATGAACATAACTCAGTGTACACAAGTCCGAATTAGGTGTTCTTAGATGTATTTTAAAGCCAATTCAGAATACTACAACTTTTATTCTTTGACCTAAGGCCAATTCAGCCTCTATCATACAGATACAAATTCGGACAGAATGTTGAGCAAAAATTCCAGATTCTGAAATTTTGAGTTTCTATTGCAACTTTCCTTAATTTCTTGGTCCAATCACTACCAAAACACCTTATACAACCTCAATTGCAACATATAAGCATTATACAACAATTTGGGCAAAATTTCCACAAGCCCTAGTTCATCCAATAAATTGGGGAAAAACCTCTAAAACATGCTAATCATCCATGATTCCACCACTATAATCAAACTACTAAACTTAATTTAACAAAATTGAAAGCAAAACTTAGAGAGATAAGCTCTCTTACCTTGAATAGAGGTCACAAAGAGTAGCCCAAGCTTCCTCCTTCCAAAAACTTACCACAAATCACCACCTAGTCACTCAAGAACAAGTTTAATCGGTTTACTTTGTTTATTTTCTCACTAAGTTGTTGGATTTGAAGATGAAATGAAGAAATTTCTCTCTTGTTCTTCCCCTCTCTCTCTCTCGGCTCCTTGGCAGAAATATGAAGAGAAATGGAGCTTAGTTGCCTTATAATAAAGCAAGAGGATTAGGACTAATGGTGTCCACAAATTGGGCAAACACTTGGACTAATCTTGGCCACAAAATTTTCTCTTTCTTTCCCCTTGCATATGAACCACAATTTCGGTCAAGCTTGCTGCCAAGAGAGAAGATATTTTGCTCAAGTTCAATAAATTTGTTTGGTAAGCAAAAATGGTGGTCAAGTGGTGCGTTCAAACGGTAGTGCGCGGGACCCGCCGGTTCGCGCCGTTTTTCTTAAAACTCACGTACTAGGGTTTTTACTTCCCATTCACTAACCTTATATCATTGCTACTAATCACATATTATTTTCACTTAAAAGTCATTTTTAATCCCCAAAATGAATCCTTACTCTGTACCGAAAATTCATCCGGCGAAAAAATCGCGAAACCCTAATTTTGCTCCAAACTTGAAACCGAAGCGTGAAACCCTACTTTCTAGGATTATTTACACTTAGTGTGAAATAATTGGGTAGTGGCGCTTTGATAAATAGTAATTTTCAAATAAAAGGAAATTTTTAAGAAAACGTGAGGAATTTTCCAATTCCAGTAATTAAAATTAGGGTTTCAATTAAAATAGGAGAGATTTAGGAAAACCGGTTAGTCACAAGTAAACTAGGGTTTTGATTAAAATATTAGGGTTTCTAGTCTTTTAAAACAAAATAAGGTTTTAAATCAAACCCCAAAGAAATACATTTTAATATTTTCTTCACAACAACCTCCTAATATTCGGGATGTTACAATAACCAACCAATTTCTATACCTTAACATCCCATCTGAATCCACATTAAAGTTGGATATCATCCCTTTCTCGACTTTTCTTTCCATTTCTGTACCTGGGGTTCCTTCTTCTAAGCCTCCTTTATCTTAGGCAATAGCGTGGAAGTCACCATAATATTGCTAAACAACACTTTGTGTGGCTTGAGTTGAAGATTCCATTTCCCAGCTTTTTCTAGTAGATCCCACTCTTTTACCTATAGACTCAAAACCTAGGCTTTCCGGCTAAGGGCATCAGCTACTACATTAGCCTTACCAGGATGGTATTTAATGGTGCAGTCATAGTCGTCTAAGAACTCCATCCACCTACGCTGCCTCAAATTCAGCTCTTTCTGCGAAAATAAATACTTGAGACTCTTATGGTCGATGAAAACCTCAAAGGTTACCCCATATAAATGATGTTGCTACTTCTGAAGAGCAAATACCACCGCAGCTAATTCCAAGTCGTGAGTCGGGTAGTTTTGCTCATGGGGTTTCAATTTTCGGGATGCATAGGCTATCACTTGTCCATTTTGCATAAGTACACATCCCAAACCCATTCGAGACGCATCCGTATATACCACAAAGCTGTCTTTCCCGTTGGGCAAAGTAAGAATTGGTGCAGAAGTTAATCGCCCATTTAGCTCTTGAAAACTGGCCTCGCACTTCGAGGTCCAGATGAATTGATTGTGAATCTTAGTCAAGTCTGTTAGAGGTCCAGCTATCTTGGAAAAGTCCTTTATGAAGCGGCGATAATATCCTGCAAGCCCTAAAAAACTTCTAACTTCAGTTGGGCTCTCTAGCCGTTTCCATTCTGTGACGGCTTTCACCTTAGTGGGTCCACCGCTATACCATCTCCTGAAATCATGTGTCCAAGGAAAGACACCTTGTCCAGGCAGAACTCGCACTTACTAAACTTAGCATATAATTGGTGCTCCTTAAAAGTCTGTAGCACTAACCTCAAATGCCTTTCATGATCCTCACGAGTTTTCGAGTAGACCAAAATATCATTAATAAATACCACAACAAATTGGTCTAGGTAACATTTGAAGACTCGGTGCATTAAGTCCATAAATGCAGCTGGAGCATTCATCAATCCAAAGGGCATGACTGCAAATTCAAAATGCCCGTACCGCGAATTAAACGCGGTCTTAGGGATATCCTCCTTCCGGATCCTTAATTGGTAATATCTCTGTCGAAGGTCCAGCTTAGAAAATATAGCTGCACCCTGTAGTTGGACAAACAACTCATCAATCAGTGGCAGGGGATATTTGTTCTTAATCGTGAGATTATTTAGTCCCCGGTAATCAATGCACATTCGTAAACTTCCATCCTTTTTCTTTACAAATAATACCGGGGCTCCCCAAGGAGATTCACTTTTCTGAATAAATCCTCGATCCAATAATTCCTGCAACTGTATTTTCAATTCCTTCAGTTCCGCAGGAGCCATGCAGTAAGGGGTTTTCAATATTGGTTCCGCCCCGGGTTGCAGATCAATCTTAAATTCGATTTCTCTTTCTGGCGGTAGTGAGGTCAACTCTTCGGGAAACATCTCAAGAAACTCACACACCACCAGCACATTTTCTACTTTTAATTGCTCTCCTTGGGTATTAATCAACATGGCCAAAAACCCTCGGGCACCCTTACTTAGCAATTTTCGGGCCCGAATCCCAGAAATAAGAGTGGTGGAGGCTAACTTCTCTCGTACATATAATTGCAATGTAGGCTCACCCGGTATGTGAAATTCAACCTTTTTCGTACTGCAGTCTAGGCGTGCATGATACTTAGCTAGCCAATCCATACCTAATATAAGATCGTACCCAAAAAGAGCTAATTCTATTAAATCTACCGATAACTTTCGTTCCCCTATCCACACGTCACAGCCTTTGTACATCATATTGGCAAGGATGCTCTTATTGCTAATGGGAGTCTTTATTTCTAAATCAGATGGCAGCTTTCCTGCTTTAATATCTATATGTGCCATAAATGCAGGACTCACAAAAGAATAGGTAGCACCAGGATCTATAACACCCTTACGATACGCCGAAATATAGAAGGCGTACCTTCGATGACTACCGAAGGGTCAGTCACCTCCTGATGGCCCAAAGCATAAACCCGCGTAGGCACTTTTGGTCGGTTCCCTGCTGCATTTTCTGGTTTTGGCGTAGTCCCTTTTGCCCGTGAAGTGCTTCCTTCAGTCCGCATATTTGGGCATTGTGCAATCAGATGCTCTGTACTGCCACACTTAAAGCATTTCCTGACTGCACTATTTTTCCAGCAATTATCGGCAGTATGGTTGCCTCCACAAAAACCACAGGTCTGTCTCGTCCCTGTAGTCGCCCCTCCTCTGTGGCCACCTCTTTGGGGCCCTCGCCCCGCTTGTCCCTTTCCAGCATTTCCCTGGTTTGAAGTCTCCGTCGATCGTGGACCTCCTGCTCCCCTCCCCATTTTAGTGGGCGGCTCGTTCCTCGAGCTTTGTCCGACATTAAAGTTTCCGGTGCCCGGCTGCCTTCTCTTTCTATCATGGAATGCCTTTACTTGACCCCGGGCTGTCTCAATCCTCTGCGCTTTTTCTAACGCCTGACTAAAAGTATCCAACTGAGCAGCGGCCAACGCTTCTTGAATCTCCACGTTCAATCCCTGAACAAAGCGGCGGATCCGCTTTTGCTCCGTTAACACCAAATCCGGAGCGAAACGAGACAATTTAGTGAATTGGGTCTCGTATTTGGCAACACTTAGCGCCCCTTGGCGCAGGTGAATGAAATCATCCTCCCGTCTCTCCTATACCATCGGCGGAAGGTATTTCTCATTAAATTCCCTGGTAAAGTTAATCCAGGTCCAGGGGGTCCGCTCTCGTTCCCATTTTCCTTTTACCATATTCCACCACGCCCGAGCTGGCCCTTCGAATTGAAAGGTAGCGAACGATACTTGCCGCTCCTCCGTATATCCCAAGGCGGCAAAAATATCCAGCATACGCTTCAGCCAGCCCTCCGCCACGTCAGGGCTGGGTCCTCCTATGAATTTAGGGTTGCAAATTTTTGAAACTGCTCTAAAGCGCGGTCCTCCCCCTCATGGTTCCCCCTACTACTCCCAGGGTTTCCGGCGTTATTTCCCTGACCCTGGCCCTGTTGGGCGACCATTTGCTCAAGTAAATCAGCCATTCGCTGGATGGTTGTAGTTACCTGGTTACTTTCAGGTTCATTTTCTACCTCGAGGCCTCGACCTCGCCTCCTACCTCGACCTTGACCACCGAAGTCCATTTTTAAGTGCAAAAAGCTAAAAGAAAAATGAAAATGAATTACGAAAACATGAAACACAAAACATTTCGTAAAACATAAAGCAAACGCTTATATATACCAGCCAGAATAGTATGTACACACATATACAAATGCACGCCAAAACTATACAAATTACCCGACATCCGGTCGGGGCAAAACCCATTCTATACAAGAGCACCTCAGCTCCCAAAAACTAGCAGATCAAATTCGGATGCAAAAGATGGATAAGTAGAACAAGAGTCACATAGGCGGCCCTAAAGCGCCTCCCCCAGGGGCCCAGTCCCCAACCGAGTCCAAGGTATCAGCATCCTCCATCGGCTCCGGTCCGGTGGCCCTGGGTGGCACCTCCGCGACCACATCTAACACAATCTCACAGTCAGCTATCACATCCCGGACCCGCTCCCGTAGCTGCCTCTTCATAGCGAGGAGGTGCAGGTGCATGTTGTGTAACTGACGACGGAAGGAATCTGTCCTCTCCTCCTCATCTCTAAGGCTCTGCTCCATCTCCCTAAGGTGTATAGCCTGGCCGTGGGTCACTCCCCTAGCCTCCTCAAGCTGCCTGGTCAGGCGATCAACTGCCTTCCCCAGGCGGCGTCTCTCGTCGTCCACCGCCAGGACGACCTCATCTGGGTAGCCATAGGTGAAACGACACTCACAAGGTCGGTGCGACATTCTACCAAAGGGTGAATATAGAGTGTAGGACTCCCCCGGCCTCCTCTGGTAACAGATCACCCGCCTATGCGTTACCCAGTTCACCGGGCCCCCCGCACTCGAAGGTCTCGGCACCGGTCCTAGTCCCACACCACTGGGTCCCGCACCACTCGAACTGCCTGAATCCATACCTACAAAACATTAATTCGTCAGTTTGCCGACATTTTAGTTTAAAATCTAGCATTCATCTTAACCGAATCAAATTTGCTAAGTACCCATCGTATAGGACCCGTTTACTCACATCCTCTAAACTAGGCGCTCTGATACCACCTGTGAGGCGTACCAAAGGGTTTGGCGGACTGCTTGCCTAGCTCGCGGTAGGACTCGAAAACGAAAAGTAAATAACAGAGACTAAATACCAAAAGATACTATTTACAATCATACATCTTCAAGAGTGACATTCCAGTCCACCACATCATACAAAAACGAGAATTAAAACCAAAAGTGGACCTTAAGCAGCATCCTAACCCAAACTATGAGAATCAAGAAAGACACCCTAGAAAGTCCAGCTAGTATAATTACCAAGGTCAATTATAGGGATATAACTCTCGTGAAGTGGGATCCCCGCGTACGGCCCCTATTGAGGAATTAACAAAGAAAAACGGATAAGCTTAAAGCTTAGTAAGCAAGCAGGGGCAAAATGGTAATTGTACATCAAATCAGACATTTATGTCACGATTATATCAAAATAAAAGCAAAAGTAACAAAACAATGCAAGGATACAGATTAGCTCCAAAGCCTGGTCATCCGCCATGCGTGATCACCTGTCGACCCTCCGTCAACTACAAGAAAAGGTCCGTAGAACTCCACTTTCTTCCTCCGACCACCTAATATCCACTCTGGCCAGCATCCACACACACACTGTGACGCCCCGAAAGAATGAGTGTGAGAACCCGAAAATTTTTTAATTTTCTAGGGTTTATTTTTTTTAAATCGCCCGCCTTTTCTACATTTTCTTGATTAGAAAAAATTCCCCAGATAAAGTTTATGAGCAAAGATAGTTTTAAAATGATTTTTCTAGTATCAATTAGTTTTTGAGAAATTAAGAGCTTATACCGGACGTGGGACCCGCTAGTGTGATATAATTTTGGTGACTAAGTGAATTGTGTGCTAAGTGTTATTATTTTACAAGGTGCTAGGAAATGATTAGAGGGTGGTTATATGATGTAACCATTGGGAGCCAAAGGATTAAAGAAAATACTAGAAGGGCCAAGTGTCACAAACCCATTGCAAGTTGGACCTTTGACTAAAACCATGATTTCTTCTTCTTATCTTGACCAAACCTTTTGTTTTCATCATTTCTTCTTCTTGTAAGCATGATGAACGAAATTTTGAGAGAAAGAGAGAGAATATCCAGCATCTTGCACCTCAATTTCTTCCTCCAATCTTGAGTTCTAACCGATTAAATTGCAAATCACTCCATAAAACTTGCTAGCTAAGGAAGATTGAAGCTATTGGTGGAGTTGTTTTGGAAGAAAAATCCCTAAGCCATCACCTTTCTTGATATTTCAAGGTATCATGTCTAACCATCCTTTCTTTGATCTTGATTTTGTTAACTTAGTGACTTGTGATGGCTAATGAGATGTTTTAGTGGAAGATTAGCACTTGAATGCAAAAATTTCCAGATTAGGGTTTTCAATTTCCCCAATTCTACCTGACACTGTTAATCATAGTTAGAGGCCGAATTGGCCTTAGCACAAAACATGAAAGTTGTAGAGAATGAGGTTTTATAGTTTCCTGCAAAATTTCAGCTCAATCCAAGTTCGGCAACCTGTGAAAAGACCAAAATACCCTTGCTGCCCTGTTTCTGTCCGAACCTGGAAATCAGCTTTGGTAATTGATTAGTTTGACTAGGAATACTACTGATTTGGTTGTTGATGTCTTCTTAAGAATTCTAGCCTTGTATCTTAGCTTTTAAATGGCTTTGGAATTACCTGATTTGGAGTTGTGTGTGCTGAGTTATGACTGAATGAATCAGGACTGCCACAGTGAGCTTCGAACTAGAAAATCTGGGGTTGTTTTGGTAAATATGACCTAGTTAGGGTGAGAACTAGACTGAGTGGTCTTCATTAAAGTTGTATGGAATGATATTGTAGAGGTGCCTGCAAAATTTCAGGTCAATCGGAGTTGCGTAGCTTGAGAAAAGATGGAATTACCCTTGCTGCCCTAGTTTTACCCGAATTTGGGAATTGCTTCTGTAATGGGTTATTTTGGTTGGGAATGCTTTGGAATTGGTTGCTGAGGTCTTCTGATGTATTGTATCCCTGTTTCTTAGCTTTCAGCTGGTTTTGGAATTTCTGGATTTGGACTTGGATAGCCTGATTTATGATGTTTCCGCTAGAATGCGTTCTGTGAATATGTTTTTGTCATTCTGGTATAGTTTCTTGCATTTTTGACCTTGTTACACTCGAAACTGGGTTGAGTGATCTTCTGTAATATTGTAGCCCTATCTCTTAGTTTCGAAACGGTGTATCTTGTACCTTCATCCGACAATCGTAGCGCCTTTGGTACCATTACCGCAAAATGACGTCAAAACTGTTTTTCTGGTTTTGAGCTTAACTTTCATTTCCGGACTTTTCCCTAGCTTGACTTGTACTAGTACTACTTGGAGCTTGTTGAATGGCTATTGGAGGAACTTGTTGTTGTGTGTGTACCTTTGGGACTGGCTGAAGAAATAATGAAGCCATGATGGTTGGAAAAGTAAGCAAATTTAGGGGAAGTGCTGTCCGAACTTTTAAAGGACTTGTTTACATTGAGTTTGTGATCTAAGACTTGGATTTGAGCAAGGCAATGTTACATGATGGATGATTTCTGAGCCATGGAGGTGAGTGACCTCAAACTACTTCTAAAGTTATTTATGAACCGTTTCTTACATTATTTACTTTTGAACTGTTTCCAAAGTCACTTTTGAAATGTTTTCTTGCATATCATGTGTGCTGGCATTTGAGTGTGCCTTGTTTGCTATATTTCTTGACTTCATGACTTGTATTTTGGTTGATAACGTGTTAAGCGCTTATAATGATTTCCAAAACGAGTTTTCGAGGCGAGTGTGTACTTTATCGCACTCGACCTCAATAAATGTGAAATTTTCGATTGAAATGTTACTTGCGCATGAATGTAAGTGTGAGAACCCTCATTTTTAAAATACAATTTCCCCAAACTACATGCCTTGCACCAAGATTTAAACCACCTCTTATATGCCCTAGCATTATATTTCACAATGTGTTACAACAAATCCCTTGTATGGAGCCTCACTTTAAAACACAATTTTCTTATTTACATGCCTTATTATAAGATCTAGACCATTTAATATATGCCCTTACAAATTATTTTCTATGTGTTATAATAATTTCCATGCATTTCATTTCAATTCATTTTACTTGAAGTAAAATATATCCTTGAGCTAGGTTGTAAATAAATCACCACTTGTAATTGTCCAAGTGTTCTTTTATTAGTGGTAGAGACTTTATGTGAGAGATTAGAGGTGTTGAATAATTATTGGTGCATTTGGAAAGGTAAGAATGACATTAGTCAAAGAATTAAGAGAAGTTGTGTACAAGAATTAGGCCAAGTGGCAAAATCATAGCCATGCATCTTGTTTGACCAAAGATTAGATGAATTTTAAACCAATTTTTGCTCCATTCCTCCACCATAATTTCGTGCCCTTCTTAGCTTCCAAGAGAAGGAGAGAAACTCCATCTTAAAGCTTTATAAACCTAGTGTGAGCTTGAGAGAAAAATCAAAAGAGAAAGATCTAGAGTTAGTGAGAAACTTTCCTCCAATCCTTGTGGTTGTTCCAAGCTTGAAGCTTTCATTTTGGTGGATTGTTTTGGTGATTTGAGCACCTTGTAAGTAAGGTAAGTACTCTTTAATTTGGGAGTTTTATGTGTTAGATCATCTACTATAAGCTCTAATCATGAATTGCAAGTTGTTGTGGTTGGAATTGAAAGTTAACCCCTTGAATTAAACAAGTAGTGGATGAATTGTTAGTATGCACACCAAGTGTTTGATGAAATGTTCAACTCTTATTCATTTATGTTTATGAGGTATTGATATGTTTTAAAACCTTATATGGTTAGATGTAATACTTGAGATGTGCAAAAGGTGAAAATAATGAGAAGAGTGAAAGTTGGGAAAGAATTAAGGATGCTGACCGAAACTGTTCAGCTTGCTGTCCGGTTTTTGCCCTGATGTTTCATGCATATTTTGGCTACAAATGTGAGTGATATATGTTGGGTTATGTGTGTAGAGGTTGTCTACAAAAAATTAGCCAATTTGGTTGAGTAAATTTTGAGTTGCAAGCAAAGGGACAAAACTGGACTAGGTCCAGAAACTTTCTGTCCAGCGATGTTGTAAAGGCTATAACGTTTTACTCACTGATCTGAATAGAGTACCGTTTGTGGCATTGGAAAATAGACTCTTAGAGCTTTAAAATGGTACCTGGCTCATGTTCTGGTTTGTCCCGAGTAATCCGTGGCAAGTCGTGGAAGTCGGCTGCCCGTGCGGTACTGTTCATCCGAGGCAGTCCAGAAATTTCTTTTGGCTTCTTAATTTTGAGCCACTTAAGCTGGGATTTTGGAAATGGTTTCTTCATGACAAATTTAACCTTAAGAACCTAGTTTCCAACGCAATTAACGGAACCTAATTCTGAGTCTCCTACCATGAACAGTGACCATTTTCCCGAGGCTGGTCGGGAGAGACAGTTTAACCGTAATGAAACTTTTGAGCTTCGTTGAAACCCTTCTTTTGCCGAACTTTCATGTACATACCAAACTTGTTTTCTTATCAACTTTTCCCATGGTTTGGACCTCATTTGCATGATAGATTAAGTAGCTTAGGCTACTCACTTGGTCTCTTAATGAACCTATACTTGAGTAAGGAACGAATCCAATTGTTAATGGTTTCACTCGTTGACCTAGGTTTGGGCAACAAAGGTGATCGTAACTGAGACGTTTGATGTCAATTGCTACTTTTGCTTGACAGGTGAGTGATTCACTACTTGCTACTTGTTATGTGGAATACTTGCATACTTGAAATCGTTGATTTGCTATTGTTTGAGCCAAACACTGTTTTAGTTAAAATCGAGGCGAGTGTGTACTTTATCGCACTTGACCTTCCTTGTTTTCCACTGAGGCTCTACTTACTGAATGAAGTAATATGAAGTGAGATATTGCTATAAATGACCGTGCTTAAGTTGTGTGGATGACATTCCGCCAACTACTGTTACTGTTTGGGTACCCAACCTCATAGGTGAGTCGGTTGTATCGAGCCAGCAAGGGCTTGGTCGAGAAGGCCGATAAACCTTGAGGACTGTTTACTGTTCACTGGAAATTGAATCTTGCCTGGAGGTCCCTGGTGAAGCATAGCCGTTGTGCTTGCTTGTTGTGTTGTCCAGCACCACCAGTGATAAAATCCTCGGCTTGATACTATTTTATTGGAATCCTTGAGCATTGGAAACTCGGATTCCTGGTATACTCGAGTATTACCAAACTACTGTTTATGGAGTGCGGGCCCGGTGGGGGGTTGTTTGGGGGACGGAGACTGGTGAAAGTGGTGTTCTACGGACCTATATACTGTTACAAGTGTTGACGGAGTGTCAACAGGAGGCAATTATGATCAAGCTCAAGTGGACCTTTGGCTTTTGAAAGCCACCCGTATCCTTGAATTGAATTGTAATTAAACTGTTATTTTACTGTACGGTGTTTAGTTGGCTATTTTGTGATTTTATGTGGCTATGTGTTTACTTGTTTACCTGGAACCTCACTGGGCTTTAGCTCACCCCATTCCCTTTGTTTTCCTTAACAGATCGGGAAGGGATTTGATCGAGGGCTTTCTTAGCTTTATTTTGCCGTTCTTGCGTTTTGAGGTTGTAACTTTCGTTTAAGCAGACTTGTGAGCTTAAATTCTTAAGGGTGATTTATATTATGTAATTTTGAGTGAAGCGTGGTAAGTTGGCATACGATGATATATGTACTAAGCTGAATTGTTGGATTAGTGATCATGTTTGAGTTAGTGTTTCAATCCCCTACATTGTCAAATGTTACATTCGTTTCATTGATGATATTAGTACTTTGAACGACTGAGTCCTGGAGAGAGCTAGGCAGGCAGTCCGCTGATACCCTAGGGTTTGCCCAAGGGAGGGGTGAGGCTGTCACAGTTGGTATCAGAGCTTAGGTTTCCGATCTTTGTAGTGTATCCTAAGTTTCAAGTTTAGGATGCCGGACTGTGGGATTGGTTTGAAAGTTGAGTGACCGCTGGTAGGGATAAAAATTAGAGCCTTGGTTTGAATTGGCTTGAGTGAATTAGAAATCTTTGACTTGAGGATTATATTTGACTATTTTCCTTTAAGAGTGCATCAGGTTCCTTTACGTCTTTTGTACGATGGACGGATCTTGTGGCCCTAGCAATAGACCAGTTGGTGAGTTTTTCCGTGGGAACTTACAGATGATTAAGTATCAAATCAGGCCGAAAACGATAGAGGCTATTAAAGCCCATCTAACCGCTACAGGCATTTCGACTGCCATTATACTTATACTTACCCTGATGAAGTAGTTCTGGCCATAGTGAAGGAGCGAAAGGTCCTAGCGAGGGATAATACTAGGCTTGGATTTGAAATGAATTATTTGAAGAAAACTATTGAAATGCAAGCGGAGCGGATTAAGGAACTTGAGTATGATGTGGTTAAGAGCCAGGAAAGTGAGAATTAGAGCAAAGTCCATTCAGAATATTTGTGGTGATCTGCTGGGAGAAGTGAGTGACGAGGCTTCTTACATAGGAGGCGAGATTAGAGACAAACCCGCCAGTTTGGGGGGGGTCAACTAGTCCTACGACGGATTAAGCCTCTACTCCTAGGCTACTACCTTGGATGATTTTGACTATTTCACATAGAAAGGATAGGAGAGGTTGTGGCTCGGTGGTTGTACGGTTTTCTTTTGACACTTGTGCTAGGTTTTGTTTGATATGACTGTACGACTATATCTGTACTCTTGAGGCTCGTACTTGCTTGCTACTTTTGGTCCTGTTATTTTATAAATGACTGTTAGGAGCCTTTATGTATAGTGTTTTGACTGTTAACTTGGATCTTTGACTTTTGAACTTTTGATTTTTGGCTTTGACCTTATTTTTGACTGTTAACTTGGATCTTTGACTTTTGAACTTTTGACTTTTGGCTTTGACCTTATTTCGGCATTAGCCTTTAACTGCTTTTCAATTTTACTCGTTTATCGTGACTCCGATTCCATTTCTTATATGACTTTTAAATATGAATAAGCATATTGTATACCCCTATTTGCTTACCTTGTCAGTTATAATACTTGGGCCCTAGACTAGTGAGTAATCATGGAGACTAGACGATAATATGGTTGGGGCCATGGGTGCGGATCTAGGTAGGTCCAAGATTAAGAGGAGGAATAAAGGTCTGTAGTCAATTAGAACCAAGGACGAGAAGGAGACCAGGTAGCTACAGCTATCAATCGTATGACTGATCTATTGTTTACTGGCCTGTTTGGTTGACCATCGAGATCAAGTACCGGGTAACTAGTAAAGGAACCTTGAAGTAAGTGAAGATAGGGCCCTGAAATGGTTCCAAAGTTCGCTTTCCCTAGATTATTTAGAGGACCAGATCCCAAAGCTGCCGAGAACTTGTGACGCCCCACATCTCCCTAAGGCGGACCAAAGGGTATCCGCGGACGCCTGCCCAGCTCACGCCAGGACTCAAGCAATTCCATCCAAATTCAAACCGAACTAAACACTTCGATGAGAGCAACATGAATACAATAATGCGGAAGCGTTCAAGCTTAATAAGTCACTCAATGTATAACCAGTATATCGGGTAATCATGAAACGACTTAAATTCAAAGTACACATCAGGGCCCAAACTTTTCAAGTTTACAATTCCCAAAAGTACAACCCAAACCAGGGTCTAGTCAAAATATATAACAGGAGTCTTAACAAATTACAACAGATGGTTTCTCCATATTTCTCCAAGAGTCGGTCCTGTTAAGGAAAACAAAACTATAGGGTGAGCTAAACGCTCGTGAGGCCAAGAACACACATGCAATCACTTAGTCAAATAACAATCCCAGATTTAATAAGTAAAGCCATGTCTTTTCAATAATCAATCAATCAAACAGGAAAAGTAATCAGAAACAATTCAAGGATATAGTAGCTCTCAGGAGCTAAGTTCCACTTGATCTGCCGTTGTCATTCGTATACCTTCCCGCATTGACCCTCCTGTCAACCGGGTCGGTATTTCCATTTCCGTAGATCACCACTTACTTCCCTCCGTCCACCGTACACCCCAAGGGCCCACAATGGCCAATATTGGGCGATACTCAACGAGTATGCCAAGCAAGACCTCTTATTAGGTCGAGCTTATTTGTATCTCATGGCTCGTCCAAATCCCCGACCAAGCCCATTGCTGGCTCGAGTCTAAGTACGGCCTATGAGTTTGGGCGTCCCCCATTCATTTGGTAGTCGAGGAGGTTCACTCCAACGACATAAGCATTCATGACATAACATTGCATTTCATTCATTCATTCAATACATTTCATTCATTCATTTGAAATTAGAACGAATGCGATAAAGTACGCACCCGCCCTTATTTTTAAAACTTTCAACAAATCCCACAAATAAGCAAGTATCAAAATTCACACACTTGACACTCACCGAGCAATTCAATAAGAATTATTTTCCGGAAGTTCAAGTGTCCACAGTGAGATCCTCTTGAAGGTCTCCTTGCGCGCCTGGCAATTTAATAGCGAATAATCATACAATTAACCCACTTATCAAGAAGATTGTACATTAGTACAATCTAAGGATTATTTCGCAAAAAAAGGAACCTCAATTACACGTAAATCGAGGTTCAACTTGCCTTTTATTAGGTATAATATTATTTGAGTTTTTATCATGAAAATCGTAAGCAAAACGTTTAAGAACATCAAAAGAATAAAGAGTTTTTTTGAAAAACTCTATTTCTTTGAAATTGGAAAATTTTCCAGTTTTATGATGAATCTTTGAAAAATCATAACTCGCTCGGTATAAGTCGAGAATTGGAAAACTTTATACCGTTAGAAACCTCTTAGAGAGTACTATAAGTTCCTAGAAGACACTTTTCCATGAATCGAAGTGAAAAGTGGTCAAAATTGAGCTTGAAGATGCTGGGTTGGTTCACAAGGCAGAATGAAGTTGGATTTTGGCCAACTTTGAAAATTCGGCACGATTCGCACGTTGCAAACCGGCCTCTGAAATTTTCAGCTCAATTAGTGTTGCAAGTGAAGTGTATGACAAAACAAGCGGATCAAGAATCGGAGTCTCGAGCACCGAGATACGGTAGCCCGAAGTTGAGCAAATTCAAGACTGGATGAGAATTTTCCAGATTTGAACCTCTAACTTTAGTAATTCAATTGGGTATCGAAACGAACTTGAATCGGTACCAAAATTGGCAGTGTTTCAATACTATATGGAAAGTATCTCTCTATCGAATTTCGGGGAAAAATACCTTCGGCAAGGTAGTTAATGAGCCAACCAAAGTTCAAGAAAAATCCTAAGGCAATCTGCCTTGGACTTTCATTTTCCAAATTTTCCAATCGTTTAACCAAGAAAGTTATCCAACCATGGTTCATTTGTGAAATAAGGGTCTAAGATATACCCATGATACCTTTGGTAAGTGTTTAATATCAAAAACATCAACTAACAAGTTCACTCCAAGATTTTGTTCCAAACCAGTCCAAAGATTAGGGTTTTCCAACACAGAGCAGTCCACTTGTTTCAGTCGCAACTCAGTCATTATAGCTTGAAATCGAGCATGGCTTATGCCGTTGGAAAATACATTCATAGAGTTAAAATATCACAGAAGAAATCGTTTCCAAATTCGGCACCCATCTGGTTCAAATTCGGGCATCAAGTTGCTGCCTGAACACTTCATTCCAGAAGAACAGAGTAACAGGACAGCGAACTTAAAACATTTGGTTCGGCTTGCCCACAAAGAATCAGAACGTGAATTATATACCAAATTAAAGCTAGGAATGTCTAGTTTCAAACGCCACCGACGGCACATGATTTCGACATCTGAGGACAGAGTTATAGCCAAAATACTACTGCTGGTCAGAGCATACGCGAATCAGTTTTCCAGATTTGCTGGTTTCTAAAAAAAATTCATTTGCCCATTCAAACCTCATTATTTTTAAATGAAATTTTTCACACATCTAATACATCCTACAAACATCCAATTCAAGCAATTAAACCATTAAAAATTGGCCTGGAAATGGCCGAACATGGCAGGGGCAAAATCGGAAAGTTTAGCCTCTTACACCCAATGAAGTTTCCACTAATTTCCCATCACTAATGCATCATTATAATCACTAAACCAACAATATAATCACCATTAATCATCACATCAGCAACAACAACCCAAGTGTGGGAATTCCAAGAGCCCACAATCACATTTTTACACCATAATCAAGTAACTAAGTGCATGCATGAGCTTAATCTTGTCATATAATCTCCAAAAGATAAGAATCCAAGGGTTGATCATTACCTATTCCTTGGGTGTGCAAGATCAGAAATTTCGGCCCTCTTGAAGCTCCAAGAACCCGTGAAGATGCAGCCTTTTGTTAGCTAAATCCAACCTCCAAGAGATTTGCTAAGTGGTCTCCAAGTTTGGTGTGATTTGGAGGTGATTTGGGGTGGTTTTGGGTGAGATTAGTGTGCAGAATTTTTGTTGCAAATGAGTTAGAGAGAGAGGGGAGCTTGGCCGGCTGTGAGGAGAGAGAAGAGAGAGTGTGATTTTGATCTAAGTTGGCTTCTCAAAGAAGATTAAATGTGTGGTGAAAAATTGCTCCAAAGTCAACTTGAAATAGTGCAACTAGGATGCGTTTGGACTCGATTTTTCTCGCGCGATTGGTTCACTAGTGCACTAAACCTCCAATGTATATATATTCATGTAAATATTATTCACTCTTAGTTGTCCCGGAATAAGGGTCTAAAGTCCCTCAAATGAAGTCGCGCGTGTGAAAACGCGTACCGTCAATTTTACCGCTATAACGCGAAACTTTCGAAAAATTCTTATAACGATTGCACTACTAACTATCACTTGAATATTTATACTTAAGATTACCTATTTTAGTACCATAGTACAAGTCTCCAATATTCCAAGCTTATTGTGCTACTACGCGGATAAAATCTCCAGGTACTATTCACTATTTTTACTAAACGCGCTCTAGGAAATTACTTTTCGAAACGAATCATTTTAAAAATATAACGAAGATATACTACCACTTATTTAGGTCTAATAAGACTAGAAAATATTCCTTGGAAATAAAATTCAATTAAATAATTTATTAAGCCATAAATTAGGCATAAAATAATAGTTTTTGCGAGTCCTCACATCCTCTCCTCCTTAAGAAAATTTCGTCCTCGAAATTTACCTTGGTCGATGAACAAGTCTGGATACTTCTCCCTGATTGTCTCTTCAACTTCCCATGTTGCTTCCTCTACTCCATGGTTCTTCCATAAAACTTTCACTAGTGGTATCTGCTTGTTCCTCAATTCCTTCACCTTTCGATCCAAAAGTTTTACCGGTCTCTCCTCATAGGTTAGGGTTTCATCAATCTCAATATTCTCCGGTTGTAAAACATGAGAGGGGTCTGGATGATACTTCTTAAGCATGGACACATGAAACACGTTATGAATACGAGATAAACTCGGTGGCAATTCCAGCTTATAGGCTACATTCCCAACTCGCTGAATAATCTTATAGGGCCCTACAAACCTTGGTTGTAGTTTCTTCCCTTTTCCGGACATCAAACTTGCTTTTAAAGGCGTAATCTTGAGAAATACCATATCTCCAACAGTGAACTCCAAATCCTTCCTCCGATTGTCGGCATAACTCTTTTGTCTACTCTGAGCGGTTTGAATTCTTTGCCGTACCAATTTCACCTTTTCATTGGCCTCCTCAATCCAAGATACAGTAGTCGTGTCTAAGATTTTCCGTTCACCTACTTCATCCCAACAAATTGGGGACCTACACTTCCGACCATAAAGTGCCTCATACGGAGCCATTTGAATAGAAGAGTGGAAACTATTGTTATAGGCAAATTCCACTAAAGTCAGGAACTTACTCCAATTCTCTCCAAAATCCAGTACACAAGTCCTTAACATGTCCTCAAGAGTTTGAATTGTTCTTTCAGATTGTCCATCAGTCTGGGGATGATAGGTGGTACTAAAGTTCAACTTAGTCCCCAACATTTCTTGCGTCTTTTGCCAAAACCTCGAAACAAATCTTGGATCCCTATCCGACACAATACTCACAGGTATACCATGTAATCTGATGATCTCGTCCAAGTACAATCTGGCCAACTTCTCCAATGGATATTTCATATTAATCGGCAGAAAATAAGCCGATTTAGTCAATCTATCTACTATCACCCAAATGGCATCATGGCCTCTCTGTGTCCTTGGTAAGCCCGATACAAAATCCATGGTAATATTTTCCCATTTCCACTCAGGTATTTCTAGAGGTTGTAAAAGCCCAGATGGTTTCTGATGTTCGGCTTTAACCTGTTAACAAACCAAGCATGTCTGAACAAATTGGGCAATTTCCTTCTTCATATTTTTCCACCAATATAGACCTTTCAAGTCTTGGTACATTTTATTCCCTCCTGGATGTACTGTAAACTTTGATCGGTGTGCCTCTTCCAAAATTTCTTTTCTAAGCCCTTCATCCTTTGGCATAACCACCCGATGTCGAAATCTTAATATTCCATCTGATCCCAAAGTGAAATCGGTCTGATCTCCCATCTTGACTTTCTCTACCAACTTCTGCATTTCAGGGTCCTTTTCCTGAGATTCCTTAATACGTCCCAATAAAGTGGAGGTTATCACAATATTCCCAAAAATCACTTTCCTTGGTTCTAATCGAGGATTCCAATAGCTAACTTCCTCCAACAATCGAAATTCCTTAACCATCAATCCAGCCATTTGTACCTGACGGCTCAAAGCATCGGCCACTACATTGGCCTTCCCAGGATGGTACTTAATAATGCAGTCATAATCTTCCAGAAATTCCATCCATCTACGTTGCCTCAAATTCAGCTCCTTCTGAGAAAATAAGTACTTAAGGCTTTTGTGATCTGTAAAAACCTCAAAGGTCACTCCGTATAAGTAGTGTCTCCATTTCTTCAAAGCAAAGACCACAGCCGCTAACTCCAAATCATGGGTCGGATAGTTTCCTTCATGCGGCTTCAATTTTCTAGAGGCGTAAGCTATCACTTTATCATTTTGCATCAAAACACATCCCAAATCTTCCTTAGATGCATCTGTGTAAACCACAAAACTATCATGTCCATTTGGTAGAGCTAAAACAGGCGCTCTAGTCAACCGTCTTTTCAACTCCTGAAAACTTCCTTCACACTTAGAACTCCAAATAAATTTTCTATTTTTCTTGGTCAACTCAGTCATAGGTCCAGCGATTTTCGAAAAATCCTGGATGAATCTCCGGTAATACCCTGCCAATCCTATAAAACTCCGAACTTCCGTTGGATTTTCCGGTCGTTTCCATTTCGAAACAGCTTCCACTTTAGCTGGATCCACTTTAATCCCATCCTTAGAAATTATATGTCCTAAGAAAGTCACTTCCTTTAGCCAGAATTCACACTTGCTAAACTTAGCATATAACTGATGTTCCCTCAAGATTTGTAAAACCATTCTCAAATGTTTCTCATGATCTTTTACATTCTTAGAATACACCAAAATATCATCAATGAAGATCACCACAAATTGATCCAAGTAAGGCTTAAAAACCCTATGCATTAAATCCATGAAAGCGGCAGGTGCATTGGTTAACCCAAAAGGCATCACTGCAAACTCGAAGTGCCCATACCTTGAGTTAAAAGCAGTCTTAGGTATATCCTTCTCCAAAATCCTCAATTGATAGTAACCTTGCCTTAGATCCAACTTTGAAAACACTACCGCCCCTTGCAGTTGGTCAAACAGTTCATCAATGTGGGGCAGTGGGTATTTATTCTTAACCGTAGCATCATTTAAGCCTCGGTAATCTATACATAACCTCTGTCCAGCAATTTACATTCTTAAACAGTCACAAAATTCAAGTCCACATTCCATATATTCAGTCAAATTAGGTCCATTGAGGATACGCAAGAGCACACTAGCCTAAACAGGTTCAAGTCTCAAGTAAGCTCAGTCTAATCGGTTTCAGACAGCTCGAGTTCTCTTACCAACCCACTGCAATACTTTCGGAGTTCAAACTTCCTAAGATTGAAATACTGGCACAGAACCAATCATAACATATGTTGCGCACAAGAAAAGCTCACCAAGTTTCTAGCTAGGTTAATCCATTATACACTAGTAGATCGGATCTTCGGGTTTATGTTCGATTCATATTCGGTACTAGGGACCTATTAAATTATATGAAACTGTCTATCAATTTGTCTCACAAGTACAGGGTTGTCTAAGCCCTCGGTCACGGTCCCCTTTTCTCGTTCCTGCTACCCTACTTAAGAAAAGTCTATAAGCACAGGAAAAGGCATAACTAAGCATAAAGAGCACATTGCGTATACAAGTTGCAAACACATTTAAAATCAGGTCATGATTCGTTACATGTATCAAAAGTTATAACACGATTAGAAGTTACAAAACAAGACCAATATGTCCAATATTGCACATAGGCAATTAAGTGCCACAAAAATATAGAAGTACATACAAGCAGGATACAAAAGGCCTCACAGCGTGCACTACCCCTTTCTAAGTCCATAGTTAACCCAAAGGGTCCAGACATCACTAATTTCAATCAGATCACACGCCTTTACGAAATTAGATCCAATAAAGCCATAACGCAAGCTAAAACCAAGATTATCCATTCGAAGTTCAAAATCTTTAATAACCAGCCACCAGTCGGAACACCATCATCTCCAAAATAACCAGTCTTAGGGTTTTGTAATTAAAGTTTCAAGCTCCAAGTTCAAACCCAAGAATAAGTACAACTTACTACCTTACGTGTCAAATGGAAACCAAATCAATTCACACTAACTTGTACTCTTGAATGCAGTTGCTCTCTATATCTCAAAGTTGCCTCAGTCCGTACATTTAAAATTGGCTCACTCTTCTTGAAAGTCAAGAATTTTAAAACATAAGAAGAGTATTTCAAGTAATCAAAAATCTTATCAAGTTCAGGATTCACATTATTAAACGTAAGCTTGCCATTCTTTCGAAAACTCAGGATATATATATATTTTTCTTCGTGTAAAGCATGGACAAATTCAAGTGTGAGATTACACCAATATACAATCAAGGGGGAAAACTTAGTTTAGAAAATGTTAATCTTGTATTAACCCATCATATACAAAGTTCAACAACTCATTAGTTATTCACAAATTTTCAAATGTGAAATTCAAGTAAAACTCACCCTTTTACCAAAATCGGAAAATTACACATATCTAAAGCATATATATCTTACTTCCACTCATCGCTTACAAATAAAACTAGTACATCCTAGTTTTTCTTTAAATTTTCAAAGCAGAATATCTTTAGAAGATATGTGGGCGGAAAATACATTTTATTCCTTTGTACTTTTATCTTGGTTCAAAATCATCACACATGGAGTTTGACTATCAAATCTCGGTCTCTTACCCTCCATAGCCAGTACTAATAATTATCTCAATTCTTTCCACACTTACAAATATAATGATAATTCAAATTCATCCAATCTTTCACTACAAATCTCTCATCCCATATCTTCCTTCAATATAACATCACCTAACTCCTCAGTTTCCTCTGCAAGTCCCAAATAAGAACTCCCAAATAATAAATTTCTTTAACCCCTAAGATACAATAGATCCTTGTCACATAATATCCAAATTAATCCCACAGTCAGGCATCCTAAACTTTAAGCCTAGGATACGCTACAGAGATCTGAAGCCAAAGCTCTGATACCAACTGTGACAGTTCTCAGGGTCACATCACGGGGTACCTATCAGCTTGCCACCCGCACGCGGGCATCCCCTACGGAGAGTTTCGCTTCGTGACTCTTCACGAACGAGAGGCTCGGGGCTTTTCCAGACGAAGGACGTAAAGTCCCAACTGTCGGCATATGGCTCTGATACCAACTGTGACGCCCCACATCTCCCTAAGGCGGACCAAAGGGTATCCGCGGACGCCTGCCCAGCTCACGCCAGGACTCAAGCAATTCCATCCAAATTCAAACCGAACTAAACACTTCGATGAGAGCAACATGAATACAATAATGCGGAAGCGTTCAAGCTTAATAAGTCACTCAATGTATAACCAGTATATCGGGTAATCATGAAACGACTTAAATTCAAAGTACACATCAGGGCCCAAACTTTTCAAGTTTACAATTCCCAAAAGTACAACCCAAACCAGGGCCTAGTCAAAATATATAACAGGAGTCTTAACAAATTACAACAGATGGTTTCTCCATATTTCTCCAAGAGTCGGTCCTGTTAAGGAAAACAAAACTATAGGGTGAGCTAAACGCTCGTGAGGCCAAGAACACACATGCAATCACTTAGTCAAATAACAATCCCAGATTTAATAAGTAAAGCCATGTCTTTTCAATAATCAATCAATCAAACAGGAAAAGTAATCAGAAACAATTCAAGGATATAGTAGCTCTCAGGAGCTAAGTTCCACTTGATCTGCCGTTGTCATTCGTATACCTTCCCGCATTGACCCTCCTGTCAACCGGGTCGGTATTTCCATTTCCGTAGATCACCACTTACTTCCCTCCGTCCACCGTACACCCCAAGGGCCCACAATGGCCAATATTGGGCGATACTCAACGAGTATGCCAAGCAAGACCTCTTATTAGGTCGAGCTTATTTGTATCTCATGGCTCGTCCAAATCCCCGACCAAGCCCATTGCTGGCTCGAGTCTAAGTACGGCCTATGAGTTTGGGCGTCCCCCATTCATTTGGTAGTCGAGGAGGTTCACTCCAACGACATAAGCATTCATGACATAACATTGCATTTCATTCATTCATTCAATACATTTCATTCATTCATTTGAAATTAGAACGAATGCGATAAAGTACGCACCCGCCCTTATTTTTAAAACTTTCAACAAATCCCACAAATAAGCAAGTATCAAAATTCACACACTTGACACTCACCGAGCAATTCAATAAGAATTATTTTCCGGAAGTTCAAGTGTCCACAGTGAGATCCTCTTGAAGGTCTCCTTGCGCGCCTGGCAATTTAATAGCGAATAATCATACAATTAACCCACTTATCAAGAAGATTGTACATTAGTACAATCTAAGGATTATTTCGCAAAAAAAGGAACCTCAATTACACGTAAATCGAGGTTCAACTTGCCTTTTATTAGGTATAATATTATTTGAGTTTTTATCATGAAAATCGTAAGCAAAACGTTTAAGAACATCAAAAGAATAAAGAGTTTTTTTGAAAAACTCTATTTCTTTGAAATTGGAAAATTTTCCAGTTTTATGATGAATCTTTGAAAAATCATAACTCGCTCGGTATAAGTCGAGAATTGGAAAACTTTATACCGTTAGAAACCTCTTAGAGAGTACTATAAGTTCCTAGAAGACACTTTTCCATGAATCGAAGTGAAAAGTGGTCAAAATTGAGCTTGAAGATGCTGGGTTGGTTCACAAGGCAGAATGAAGTTGGATTTTGGCCAACTTTGAAAATTCGGCACGATTCGCACGTTGCAAACAGGCCTCTGAAATTTTCAGCTCAATTAGTGTTGCAAGTGAAGTGTATGACAAAACAAGCGGATCAAGAATCGGAGTCTCGAGCACCGAGATACGGTAGCCCGAAGTTGAGCAAATTCAAGACTGGATGAGAATTTTCCAGATTTGAACCTCTAACTTTAGTAATTCAATTGGGTATCGAAACGAACTTGAATCGGTACCAAAATTGGCAGTGTTTCAATACTATATGGAAAGTATCTCTCTATCGAATTTCGGGGAAAAATACCTTCGGCAAGGTAGTTAATGAGCCAACCAAAGTTCAAGAAAAATCCTAAGGCAATCTGCCTTGGACTTTCATTTTCCAAATTTTCCAATCGTTTAACCAAGAAAGTTATCCAACCATGGTTCATTTGTGAAATAAGGGTCTAAGATATACCCATGATACCTTTGGTAAGTGTTTAATATCAAAAACATCAACTAACAAGTTCACTCCAAGATTTTGTTCCAAACCAGTCCAAAGATTAGGGTTTTCCAACACAGAGCAGTCCACTTGTTTCAGTCGCAACTCAGTCATTATAGCTTGAAATCGAGCATGGCTTACGCCGTTGGAAAATACATTCATAGAGTTAAAATATCACAGAAGAAATCGTTTCCAAATTCGGCACCCATCTGGTTCAAATTCGGGCATCAAGTTGCTGCCTGAACACTTCATTCCAGAAGAACAGAGTAACAGGACAGCGAACTTAAAACATTTGGTTCGGCTTGCCCACAAAGAATGAGAACGTGCATTATATACCAAATTAAAGCTAGGAATGTCTAGTTTCAAACGCCACCGACGGCACATGATTTCGACATCTGAGGACAGAGTTATAGCCAAAATACTACTGCTGGTCAGAGCATACGCGAATCAGTTTTCCAGATTTGCTGGTTTCTAAAAAAAATTCATTTGCCCATTCAAACCTCATTATTTTTAAATGAAATTTTTCACACATCTAATACATCCTACAAACATCCAATTCAAGCAATTAAACCATTAAAAATTGGCCTGGAAATGGCCGAACATGGCAGGGGCAAAATCGGAAAGTTTAGCCTCTTACACCCAATGAAGTTTCCACTAATTTCCCATCACTAATGCATCATTATAATCACTAAACCAACAATATAATCACCATTAATCATCACATCAGCAACAACAACCCAAGTGTGGGAATTCCAAGAGCCCACAATCACATTTTTACACCATAATCAAGTAACTAAGTGCATGCATGAGCTTAATCTTGTCATATAATCTCCAAAAGATAAGAATCCAAGGGTTGATCATTACCTATTCCTTGGGTGTGCAAGATCAGAAATTTCGGCCCTCTTGAAGCTCCAAGAACCCGTGAAGATGCAGCCTTTTGTTAGCTAAATCCAACCTCCAAGAGATTTGCTAAGTGGTCTCCAAGTTTGGTGTGATTTGGAGGTGATTTGGGGTGGTTTTGGGTGAGATTAGTGTGCAGAATTTTTGTTGCAAATGAGTTAGAGAGAGAGGGGAGCTTGGCCGGCTGTGAGGAGAGAGAAGAGAGAGTGTGATTTTGATCTAAGTTGGCTTCTCAAAGAAGATTAAATGTGTGGTGAAAAATTGCTCCAAAGTCAACTTGAAATAGTGCAACTAGGATGCGTTTGGACTCGATTTTTCTCGCGCGATTGGTTCACTAGTGCACTAAACCTCCAATGTATATATATTCATGTAAATATTATTCACTCTTAGTTGTCCCGGAATAAGGGTCTAAAGTCCCTCAAATGAAGTCGCGCGTGTGAAAACGCGTACCGTCAATTTTACCGCTATAACGCGAAACTTTCGAAAAATTCTTATAACGATTGCACTACTAACTATCACTTGAATATTTATACTTAAGATTACCTATTTTAGTACCATAGTACAAGTCTCCAATATTCCAAGCTTATTGTGCTACTACGCGGATAAAATCTCCAGGTACTATTCACTATTTTTACTAAACGCGCTCTAGGAAATTACTTTTCGAAACGAATCATTTTAAAAATATAACGAAGATATACTACCACTTATTTAGGTCTAATAAGACTAGAAAATATTCCTTGGAAATAAAATTCAATTAAATAATTTATTAAGCCATAAATTAGGCATAAAATAATAGTTTTTGCGAGTCCTCACAGAATTGGTTTGAAAGAATGGAAGATATTTTTGCTGCTTCGCGTGGTCCTTACGTCGAGTGAGTTTGGGGTCAAGTGGTGTTATTGTCCGAATATGTGGGTAAGTGGTAAGGACTAGGTGCTCTTCTGGGGCGTAAGCTATGAATCATGACTGTTATAAGCATAAACCCTTTATCAAGATACTTGGGAGGAATAGATATGTACGTCGGGTAGGAATCTGTAATATGGGTGATCTACTCTTGGGACCGGCCGGCTCGAGTTGTGAATTATCTTATTGTGGATTCTTGTACTTGAGTACCAAAAAGGGGAGAGCACTAGAATAAGGGTCTGTATCTTGATGGTACTTGAGATAAGTTTTAATGGTAAAAGTCAAGGCGCGGAAGATTCTGACACTTGACCTAGTTGTTGGACTGATTGAGGGGATATATCTCGGAAGTTATCATGGACTAATCTTGAAATAGTCTGTTAGCGTTTCTATAGACGGTGGCTAGACTGTAGTGTACGTTGAGAAATTTGCACTGAACACCTATTTCCTTCTCCTGCGACTGTGAAGACTTGATAAGTGTTTATTTCGAATGTGAGGCGGTTTGATTACAACTACATTGATATTTCTACTCCTCTTGTGACATTCTTTCCTATACTTCCTTGACACCTATCCACTAATATCAAAGTATGGATTTGTTTTGATTATTATAGTGTTGAGATCAAGAGTTTTGGAATTTTGTATGGGGATTGGAGAAAAGAATTGGGTTCTATACCTGTACGCAAAAGCTTGAGATAAGGTGTGGAACTTTTGATATACAAAATACGCTTTAGGGTTTCACTATGTACATAAGTGGCAGTGGTACTTCTTGTGTTAAGACACCATAATAGAAATAAGTGGTATAGTATCTTGAAGTATTGCCCCACTTGTACTGCTTTCTCGTCTATCTCAATTGAGAATAGCTAAGTTTAATTCCTCGTGGTCGGATTGGAAATGAATGAACTTAAAAGTTATATGACTAGACCTTCTACGAAGCCAATCATAATTAGAGTTGCCTGGCAAGCTATTATCGATAAGTGAATCGGTGAGATGACAAAGGTGATTGATCTGCATAAGAAAATAGAGACTGTTCAAAAAGAAGTAGAGTTCCAAAAGAGATGAACTGAGTACTGGAAAAGATGATGGGAACCAAAATACCTAGAGAACATTGAACTACCGTATCAGGGCATACACTTGAAAGGAAATATGTAGGGGTTCCAGAAGAGGTACAGAATAAGTTTGCATCAGTATATTTGCCTAGTTGACTAGCCATTAATGAGGTTTTGCCCGGATAAGTTATAATCATTGGACTATGCATAGTGACATTTTTTTTTATATAGCAAGATGTATTCCCTTAGGAACAGTGGACTTGGTACCGGCTGTTTTAATAAGTGCTATGAAGTATTGGTGGTTGTGCAGTATTGGATCCTTATCCCTGAGTTTATTGCCTTACTTTGGTCTTTGAGTTAAAAAATTTATTGTTTGTCGCTCGAAGGGAAGAAATGATTTAATATACAGTGCATGGGTTAAAGAGCCAGTAAGAATAGTAACCATTTTGTAACTCTTCTTTTATCGAGATTAAGGTTTGCGTCACATTTTTCACCTTGACTAAATCAACAATTTGACTGAATTGTCTTCATCTTCCCTCTTACTTGGCCGAACCATGAGAGAAGAGAAACCAAAGAGAGACCTCCAACTCTAACCTCAATTTTGTACTTGAATATGAAGTTACTCCATGGAAATGTTAACTAAGAAAGATTTCAAGGTATTGGTGGAGCGATTTTTGAGGAAGAAGCCCTGGATTTCCATCTTTCTTGAGGTTACAAGGTAACTTTGGCTAGCAATTTTCCTCTACTACCAATATAGGTAAACTAGTGGATTAAGGTAGTACTTTTGGCAACTTTATGGAAAATTTCATGGGTTGAACTAGTGTTAACCATGGTCTGATAGCTTTGTTATGACTTGCCTAAAGAAAATTCTAGCTTGTGATTAAGAATTTCGGCTTCGGGTTTCATTTTGCTAAACTTGAGTAGAAACGGTTATATGCTTGATGTAGTGAGTTGTGGGCTTGATATTTATATGCTTGAGTTGAAGCTATTTCATGTGAAGAATGAAGCCTTGAATGGGCAAGGAAAAGTTAGTAAACACAAAGGATGTGCCGCTGAAAATTTTTCCGCAGGGAACCTTGGAAGGTTTTATAGAATTTGTTATATCTTGATGTAGAAAAGTCAAAATTGAGTTTCATTTATTATGTTTGAAACTAGGTTCAGAGTATCAGTATTGTTCTCAATTCCCATGAATATCTATGATTTTTCAAAGTTGACTGAAACTGTATACCTGTTCTGTCTGTTACTGGGTGAAGCAGCAAATTTAGGTTGGAATTTAACCGACTCGTGGATTGGATCTTACAATGGTACCTTCTATAAAGTTGTAACAATTTGAATCCATATTCCGACGGTATAAAGTTTTAAGTTTTTGGACATAAGAATCTCGAGATAAGATTTTCAAATGAGATCACGCAAAACTAAAACAAAAAAAAAATTTCTATTTTTCCTAGGATTATTCCTACTTACATTCTCAACTTTAGGATTGGAATTGGTAAACTATTTGAGGTTGGTTTATGAGTGGAATCGAGACTTAAATGAAAGGAAAATGAGTTCTTCAAACCACCTTAGGTCGGATAGTTTACAACTTTGCATTTTGAACATCTTTTCTACTTTCTCTAAACGTATGGCTATAAGTGATACTTTTCTACTCCAAATGACTTTTCCAACATTGATTAGTAAAGACATAAGGATTATTCTTCCATGGGAACAAGCTAGTATTATATTTCGATAGGTTATACAACTATGAAACTTGTAAATTGATACATGTTCTAAATAAAGATTTGGAGCTTCAATTCCTACATAATATGGCTTGGTATTGCTGGTCTTACTAAAGCATGCGTTCACAGGACTCGAGAGAGTTAAAAACGATATTCATCGAAAATAATTTGAACTACTCAATAATCAAGCAGAGAATTTCGAGGGCGAAATTCTTTAAGAGGGAGAGAGTGTGAGAACCCTCATTTTTAAAATACAATTTCCCCAAACTACATGCCTTGCACCAAGATTTAAACCACCTCTTATATGCCCTAGCATTATATTTCACAATGTGTTACAACAAATCCCTTGTATGGAGCCTCACTTTAAAACACAATTTTCTTATTTACATGCCTTATTATAAGATCTAGACCATTTAATATATGCCCTTACAAATTATTTTCTATGTGTTATAATAATTTCCATGCATTTCATTTCAATTCATTTTACTTGAAGTAAAATATATCCTTGAGCTAGGTT
The DNA here is from genome assembly GCF_036785885.1 of Coffea arabica. Taxonomy (NCBI): domain Eukaryota; kingdom Viridiplantae; phylum Streptophyta; class Magnoliopsida; order Gentianales; family Rubiaceae; genus Coffea; species Coffea arabica. Next base: position 42,398,453 of record NC_092320.1, on the reverse strand, counting down.
GTAAATAAATCACCACTTGTAATTGTCCAAGTGTTCTTTTATTAGTGGTAGAGACTTTATGTGAGAGATTAGAGGTGTTGAATAATTATTGGTGCATTTGGAAAGGTAAGAATGGCATTAGTCAAAGAATTAAGAGAAGTTGTGTACAAGAATTAGGCCAAGTGGCAAAATCCTAGCCATGCATCTTGTTTGACCAAAGATTAGATGAATTTTAAACCAATTTTTGCTCCATTCCTCCACCATAATTTCGTGCCCTTCTTAGCTTCCAAGAGAAGGAGAGAAACTCCATCTTAAAGCTTTCTAAACCTAGTGTGAGCTTGAGAGAAAAATCAAAAGAGAAAGATCTAGAGTTAGTGAGAAACTTTCCTCCAATCCTTGTGGTTGTTCCAAGCTTGAAGCTTTCATTTTGGTGGATTGTTTTGGTGATTTGAGCACCTTGTAAGTAAGGTAAGTACTCTTTAGTTTGGGAGTTTTATGTGTTAGATCATCTACTATAAGCTCTAATCATGAATTGCAAGTTGTTGTGGTTGGAATTGAAAGTTAACCCCTTGAATTAAACAAGTAGTGGATGAATTGTTAGTATGCACACCAAGTGTTTGATGAAATGTTCAACTCTTATTCATTTATGTTTATGAGGTATTGATATGTTTTAAAACCTTATATGGTTAGATGTAATACTTGAGATGTGCAAAAGGTGAAAATAATGAGAAGAGTGAAAGTTGGGAAAGAATTAAGGATGCTGACCGAAACTGTTCAGCTTGCTGTCCGATTGGCTACAAATGTGAGTGATATATGTTGGGTTATGTGTGTAGAGGTTGTCTACAAAAAATTAGCCAATTTGGTTGAGTAAATTTTGAGTGGCAAGCAAAGGGACAAAACTGGACTAGGTCCAGAAACTTTCTGTCCAGCGATGTTGTAAAGGCTATAACGTTTTACTCACTGATCTGAATTGAGTGCCGTTTGTGGCATTGGAAAATAGACTCTTAGAGCTTTAAAATGGTACCTGGCTCATGTTCTGGTTTGTCCCGAGTAATCCGTGGCAAGTCGTGGAAGTCGGCTGCCCGTGCGGTACTGTTCATCCTAGGCAGTCCAGAAATTTCTTTTGGCTTCTTAATTTTGAGCCACTTAAGCTGGGATTTTGGAAATGGTTTCTTCACGACAAATTTAACCTTAAGAACCTAGTTTCCAACGCAATTGACAGAACCTAATTCTGACTCTCCTACCATGAACAGTGACCATTTTCCCGAGGCTGGTCGGGCGAGACAGTTTAACCGTAATGAAACTTTTGAGCTTTGGTGAAACCCTTCTTTTGCCGAACTTTCATGTACATACCAAACTTGTTTTCTTATCAACTTTTCCCATGGTTTGGTCCTCATTTGCATGATAGATTAAGTAGCTTAGGCTACTCACTTGGTCTCTTAATGAACCTATACTTGAGTAAGGAACGAATCCAATTGTTAATGGTTTCACTCTTTGACCTAGGTTTGGGCAACAAAGGTGATCGTAACTGAGACGTTTGATGTCAATTGCTACTTTTGCTTGACAGGTGAGTGTTTCACTACTTGCTACTTGTTATGTGGAATACTTGCATACTTGAAATCGTTGATTTGCTATTGTTTGAGCCAAACACTGTTTTAGTTAAAATCGAGGCGAGTGTGTACTTTATCGCACTTGACCTTCCTTGTTTTCCACTGAGGCTCTACTTACTGAATGAAGTAATATGAAATGAGATATTGCTATAAATGACCGTGCTTAAGTTGTGTGGATGACATTCCGCCAACTACTGTTACTGTTTGGGTACCCAACCTCATAGGTGAGTCGGTTGTATCGAGCCAGCAAGGGCTTGGTCGAGAAGGCCGATAAACCTTGAGGACTGTTTACTGTTCACTGGAAATTGAATCTTGCCTGGAGGTCCCTGGTGAAGCATAGCCGTTGTGCTTGCTTGTTGTGTTGTCCAGCACCACCAGTGATAAAATCCTCGGCTTGATACTGTTTTATTGGAATCCTTGAGCATTGGAAACTCGGATTCCTGGTATACTCGAATATTACCAAACTACTGTTTATGGAGTGCGGGCCCGGTGGGGGGTTGTTTGGGGGACGGAGACTGGTGAAAGTGGTGTTCTACGGACCTATATACTGTTACAAGTGTTGACGGAGTGTCAACAGGAGGCAATTATGATCAAGCTCAAGTGGACCTTTGGCTTTTGAAAGCCACCCGTATCCTTGAATTGAATTGTAATTAAACTGTTATTTTACTGTACGGTGTTTAGTTGGCTATTTTGTGATTTTATGTGGCTATGTGTTTACTTGTTTACCTGGAACCTCACTGGGCTTTAGCTCACCCCATTCCCTTTGTTTTCCTTAACAGATCGGGAAGGGATTTGATCGAGGGCTTTCTTAGCTTTATTTTGCCGTTCTTGCGTTTTGAGGTTGTAACTTTCGTTTAAGCAGACTTGTAAGCTTAAATTCTTAAGGGTGATTTATATTATGTAATTTTGAGTGAAGCGTGGTAAGTTGGCATACGATGATATATGTACTAAGCTGAATTGTTGGATTAGTGATCATGTTTGAGTTAGTGTTTCAATCCCCTACATTGTCAAATGTTACATTCGTTTCATTGATGATATTAGTACTTTGAACGACTGAGTCCTGGCGAGAGCTAGACAGGCAGTCCGCTGATACCCTAGGGTTTGCCCAAGGGAGAGGTGGGGCTGTCACAGTAAGCCTTTTGGGCTGAACTGGCCATTGCCCCTTGTTACCGGTCGTCTTGAGCCAGAAGCGGATTCGGTCAGGCGATTAGGAACTTGGGTGAACGTTTGGTATACTCGAGTATTACCTATGTAGGTTGGTGGAGCCTGGCCAAAAGCCAGGGACGGGGTGAATGAAATGAAATGAATGACCAAATGAGCGAGGAAATGTCAGGAGAATGAATGTATCCTTTCATGAATGTTACTATCGCTTTCCATTGTAAATGTTTCTTGAATTATTGATAATCCATATTTACTGTTTTGCAAATGATGTAATTGTTTCTGGACTTATCATTTGATTCATGACATCATTGAAATGAACTATTGTGAAACCGATTTGATTACTGATTTTAATGGTTACTCGCTGAGCTTCTAACTCACCCCAAAAATATTTTATTCCCCTCCACAGGGCTCGTGGCGAAAGAAGGACTTGTAGTACTTGTGCACGTGTATGGATGGCCTAAACTTTGTACAATTTTGGATTTGGAATTATTTTATGTATATTTGGGATTAGTTTCCGCTGCATTTGTGACATGTAATTATTGGAGACGGGTGTGTATTTGTGGACCATTTGATGTATACTTGAGTTTTGTATTGTATTTATTTGAGGACTGTAGTGAACGACTGAGTCCCGGCGAGAGCTGGACGGGCGGTCCACCGAACCCTTTGGTTCGCCTTAGGGGGAGGTGGGGCTGTCACACACACAAATGGCTCGAGCTTCGAATCATATTCGACTTGTATTCACAAAATTGGTGATCTTAAGGATAGTTTGGACTAACTCCAACTAAGCCCTAACTGGCTCGAATAGTCCGTCTAGTCCTTTAGACCGGGCCTACACATAGCTTCACATCACACACACACAAAAAGCCACCCCGAGCCACATGCTCCAAGGGTTCCATTCCAATACAGTTCATATGCCATAATTCATATCAATTGCAAGTACAAATTAGGGTTTAGGTCGAGTGAGATAAAGTACATGCTCGCCTAAGCACCCTTATATATCACATACAATTCACATTGGTGACATTTAACACATAACACATAAACGTCCCCGTTACTTACATAGAGTCCAAAGGTAGACAAAAAAAAGGCACTTGGTCAAACTCGACCGTCAGTGGGTCCCACCGTCTCCGTTCACCTCGTCACCGTCTCAAGATAACGTATGTATGATGGCTAATGACCTTAGGCCAACTCCAAGGTGGATTCTTTATGCTTCAAGATGAAGATTTATGGAAGAATTTTGGTTGACCTTTGCAAACATTCCCTTGTTTTTTCCTTCTTCTCCCCCACGGCCCACTCCCTCTCTCTCTCTCTTGTTTTGCTTTGTTTTGTCTTACTAATGACTTGGTTATGTTTCTTGTGACTAATATGTGGTGCAAAGCCACTTAGGAAAGATATTTCTTATGGCTAACCAATCACACAAAAGTACCTTATTTGTTTCTTAACCCTTGCACTTCAACTTAGCTTTTGTTCCACTATTGCCCTTATACTTTTCCTTTCCTATCAATTTACTCCATAGATTGTAAACTTTAATCTAGTCCCAACTAATTAATCTGCTTAGTTTCCCCACTAATCACCCTACCAATTTAATCACCTAAACTTAACCATGTTTTCACATACACACATGCAATTAATGCACACACTTTACCATGGATGAAAATAGAGTTTTAAACCCAACTTAGGGTTTTGGAAGGGTCCGATTAGGGTTTTGTCAAAAACGAATATATAAGGAAATTAAATAAATCTTAAAATTTCCTTTGCAACATAAATGAACCTTCATTCACATATCAACAAACTTAAGGACTAACCGGGGTCTCACATCTACGGGGTAAGCAATCGCTCGTGAGGCTAAGATAACACACATGCAAGCATGTTGTTCAAGTAACAATCCCAATTGACAAGTAAAGCAATAATAGTCACGTAACTAACAATTCGAGCTAGAAAAATAAACATAAATAATTCAAGGATATAGGAGCTCTCAGGAGCTATTTTTGTGACGCCCCGAAAAGTATGAGTGTGAGAACCCGTAAAAACCCTAATCTTTTCCGAGGGTTTGATTTCCTTTAATAGCATGTTTTCTGCATTTCCTGGCTTAGGAAATTTTTCCTGAGGAATTTTTATGAGTAATTATAGTTTTTAGATGATTTTTCTAGCCTTGGAGAGTTTTTGGAAAATTAAGAATATATAATGGACGTGGGACCCACTAGTGCGAAAAGTTCGGAAAAATTCGGCCAATAAGGTTAAGTTTCGGATACTGTGTAAAATTTATCGGGTGTTAAGAGATAAGTAGAGAGTGAGATTTGATTGATGTGAGAGGAAAGAGAAAGATAAGATTGCATTTATGAAGGTGACAAGTGTCACCACTACATTGGTTTTAACTTAAGAGTTACTATTCACCTTTTTGACTTTTGACCCATTTGAGTAAATATCTTCAAAAATTGCCCAAAAATCACCATTTTTCACCTCTTGTTGGCCGGCCCTCTTAGCTCAAGAAGGAAGAAAGGTTCTTCAATTTTCAAGCTCCCAATTAGCTCAAATCAACCAAACCAAGGGTTTGAATTAGTTTTTACTCCATACAATCTTTCCTTTTAGTGATAGTGAGTGCTTTAGTGAAGTTTTTTGGAAGAGCTAAGGTGTCCAACATCTTCCCCTCTCTTGTTTACTTGGTAAGTGAAGCTTAAACTTCCACCTACACCTATTGATGCTTAAGATATGATTAGTAGTGATTAAAGTGCTGAAATTTCTGGTTTTATCTTGGTTTGAAGTGATTTGGTGAAGTTTTGATTTTATTGATGATTTTTCTGGTTTAATTGGATTATGGTGTTGTGGTTGCTTATGATGATTGATAATGAGGGGTTATGACTCTAGTGGATGGAAATGATTGATATTTGCAACCAATTTTGGATTTGGAATAAATTTTTGAAAGTTAGGGTTCATGAAGCTACATTCTGCCTGAATTTATTGCACCATGTTAGAGGCCGAATTGGCCTTGGCTTAAAACATGAAAGTTGTAGGTATTGATGTGTTTGAAGTGCCTGTAAAATTTCAGCTCATTTGGACTAGTGTAGAGTGAGATATGTCGATTTTACTGTTGCTGTTCTGGGTTGATCAGAATGCGAAAACTGCACTTGTAATTGGCCATTTTGACTGGAATTGCTTTGGATTTGGATGTTGGTGTCTTCTGATGAAATGTAGCTGGATGTCTTAGCTTCCATATGCCTTTGGAATCAATGCATTTGGACCTGTACAGACCGAGTTATACCAATTACAGCATAGTGGGAGTTGTGAACCTGTTTTAGTGGTTCTGGTTTGGTATTTTTGGCATATTTGACCTAGTTGTGCTAGGATTTGGATTGAGTGGCCTTCTACATTGTTGTAGCCCTGTCTCTTAGGTTCGAAACGGTGGGTCCTGCACCTTCATCCGACAATCGTAACGCCTTTGATACCATTACCGCAAAATGACGTCAAAAACTGTTTTTCTGGTTTTGAGCTTAACCTTCATTTCCGGACTTTTCCCTAGCTTGACTTGTCTTTGTACTACTTGGAGCTTGCTGAATGGATATTAGATGAACTTATTTGTGTGACTTTGGGACTGGCTGAAGTAATAATGAAGCCATGATGGCTGGAAAAGTTAGCAAATGTAGGGGAAGTGCTGTCCGAACTTTGAAGGGACTTGTTTGCATTGGGTTTGTGATCTAAGACTTGGTTTTGAGCAAGGCAATGTTATGTGATGGATGATTTCTGAGCCGTGGAGGTGAGTGACCCTAAACTGTTTCCAAAATTACTTATGAACCGTTTATTGCACTATTTACTTGATTGCATATCATGAGTGCTTGCATGTGGCCCATGACATGTTTTGGCTTAAATGAGTGCTTGGAATTCGTGTGCTGAACACCAACGTCTCCACCTCTGTGTACTGTTCATCTGGAGCAAATGGCTCCCCCACTGACTGTTTACTGTTAAATGTTTGTTTGGAGCGTTGGGTGTTTAAGTACAACGATTTCGCTGGCTCACGAGAGCAATAAATGTACATTTGATCTTGAAATCATGACATCACTGAAATGAACGACTGTGAAACTGAATTGATTACTGATTTTAATGGTTACTCGCTGAGCTTCTAGCTCACCCCAAAAATATTTTATTTCCCCCCCCACAGGGCTCAAGGCGAAGGAAAGCTTGGAGTGCTTATTCACGTGACTGGATGGCTTATACCATGTACAGTTTAAGTTTGGATCTATTTTATGTACGAGTTGGTCTTGTATAAATATTTGAAATTGATATGGATGTAAGTATACGTTCCACGATTGGAATCAGTTTTCTGCTGCATTTGTATTATGTAATCATTGGAGAATTTGAAGTAATTTTGAGATTTATATTGTAATTGGGTTGAGGACTGTAGTGAGCGATTGAGTCCCGGCGAGAGCTGGGCAGGCAGCCCGCCGAACCCTCTGGTTCGCCTTAGGGGGAGGTGGGGCCGTCACAATTTTCCACTTGCACGATTAAGAACCTCCACAAATTGACACTCCGTCAATCAGGTAGGCTATAGTCCATAGAGCTTCACTTATCATGTCCTTGTTAACCGTTATATACCCCTATACCGGGCCCGCCTTTCATTTGTTTGAGGCGATACCGCTCGAGTATGCCAAGCAAGACCTCTCAATAGGTCAAGCTTATATTTTCTCATAGTTCACCAAGGAGCCCGATCAAGTCCATGCCGGCTTGAGTCCAAGGTTGGCCAGTGAAAATTGGGCGTCCCCCACTTAACATTTATGAGTCGAGGAGATTCACTCCAACGACGTATGTAGCCATAGCATACCAATTCATTCAATACAATTCAATCATTCATTTCATTCAATACATTTTTTTCCATTCATTCCATTTCAATCAATTCAATCACGATTCATTTAAATGAGAATGAGTGCGGTAAAGTACATACTCGATTCAGCATTTTCAAAATCTCCAATCACTAATAACAATTAAGCACGTATCAAGTTCACATACACTTGACACTCACCAACTAATTCAAGAAGTAAAGCACCCTTGAGGTTTCAGGCGTCCACCGTGGGATCCTCTTGAAGGTCCTCTTGAGTGCTTGAGCAATTAATAATGAACTACCACTTAGAAACCTCAATTATCACGGAAGATTGCACACCGGTACAATCTAGAAAAATATCATGAAAATGAACCTTAATTACTGGTAAATCGAGGCTCAAAAGGGGGGTTTAAAAATACAAGAAAAAATCTGATTTTCATCTTGAAATCAAGTGTAAAACGGTCAAGCGATCTTGAAGGAAAAAGGTGAGTTCTAAAAACTCAATTTCCTTTTAGTTCGGAAATTTTAGATTTGACAAGCAATCTTTGGAAAATCGTATCTCACTTTCTGTAGGTCCAAAATTGGAAAACTTGGTACCGTTGGAAACTACTTCCAAAGTAGTAAAAGTTTGTAGAAGGAACTTTTCCATGATTCCAAATGGAAGACATTCAAATTTTGGCTTCAAGTTGCTGTTTTGGAATACCAAGACAGTTTCGAGGTTAGTTTTTGGCCAACTTTGGAAATTCGGAAAAATTCACAGAATATGAACTAGCCTCTGAAATTTGAAACTCAATTAGAGTTACAATCAAAATTTAAGGCACAACAAGCGGAACAAGAATCAGAGTTTTGAGCACTAAGATATAGCTGCTCAAAGTTGCTGAAATTCCTCACTGAACAAGGGTTTTCCAGATTTAAAACATGAACTTTAAGACTTTGGTTGAGCATTGAAATAGACTTGGAATGGCACCAAATTTAGTAGTATTATCCTATCATATAAGGGCTATTCCTTTGTCAAATTTCGTATAAAAATTCGTACGGAAATTCAGTTAACAAAGCCACTAAAGTTTCAAGAATTTCCAAGACAAATCTTTCTTGTACTTCAATTTTACTTTTTCTAACATTTGGGTCAATGAAGTCATCTCAAACATGGTTCAATTATGAAGACAAGGTCTAATAAACATCCAAGATACTTTTGGTAGGTGGTTAACACCAAAAATTTCAAAATAACAAGTCCCAATTCAAATTAAGGCATTCAACTAGCCAAAGAGAGGGTTTTCCATCACTGAGATAGTTTCGTAATTCGGCCACAACTCACCCAATTCAACTTGGAATTGAGCATGGTTTATGGTGTTGGAAACTGCATTCATAAGGCTACAAATTCTCAGAAGAAATCGTTATGAAATTCTGTCGGTAACTAGCTCATATTCGAGCAACAAGTAGCAGCACATAACAGGTTTTTCCAACACAGCCGAGAAACAGGACAGGTGACTTTGAAAGGCTGGTACGGTTCACTCAAGTGGAATCAGGAGATGTATTTTATACTGTTTAAGTGTCTAGTTTCTAATGCCACAAACGGTACTCGATTTCGACTTTGGAGTAAAGAGTTATAGACGTTTGAAATTCGCTGCCAGAGCAACTCTGGACACGTTTTCCAGCTTTGAAACCCTTTCGAAAATTCAACTTTTGGCCAACCAAATCAAGTGATTTTTGGTGAAAACTTTCCACACAACCTATACAACATATCTATATCAAAATCAGGACAATTTGACCACAAAAATTTGCACCATGAGGTGCGGCAAAGGCAGGGTAGAACCGGCCCCTTCTTTCCTTTTGTTTCCTTCGAGTTTTCTTTCCACCTTTCAACTTATAATCAGTAGTTTAATCACTAAATCAACATAAACAACACCCAATATCATCATATCAGATCATCAAGTCCATTGTGAGATTTCATAGAGCCCACTCACATGATTTTCAACAATATAGAGGTACCCACATGAAGCTAAAAGCTTCTAAGTGCAATTTAACTTACAAAAGCTAAGATTTAAGGGTTGGATCATCATTACCTCCTAGATGATATTAAACCAGAATTTTTGGCCCCTTTGAGCTCCAAGAAAACCATGAGAATGAAGCTCCTTTCCTAGCCCAAGATGATCTCCAAGTTATTTGCAAGGTGTGTAGGAATTTGAAGTGAAATGAGCAAGAGATGAAGCAAGATGATGAAGAGCTTGGGTCTTCTTCCTCCTATGGTGGTTCGGCCAGCAAGAGCAAAGAGAGAGAGAGTGTGTTTTGGTGATGGTGAACCTTCCTTGAGGAGCTTAAGTCTTTGTGGCCCAAATTTACTCCAAAAGTCAACTAGGAATAGTGCGCGTATGCGCACGATTTGTGCTCGTTTCCTCTCAGGTTTGTTTCACTTGTGCACTAAACCTCTAATGCACTTCCATTGATACTATTATTATTCACTCTTAATAGTCTAAAAATAAAGGTCTAAAGTCCCTCGAATAATCGCGCGTGCGAAAACGCATACTTTCGATTTGTGCGCAATAAAGTGAAATTTCGAAGGAATTCTTGTGACGATAGTATTACTAACTAATACTTGAGTACTTAAACATAAAAATACCTATTTTAAGACTAATGTATAAGTCTTCAATCTCCAAGCTCACTGTACCCTTAAATCGATTATTGTCTCCAAACACGGATTCACTATTCTTACTAGATGAGTTTCCAAAACTTAAATTTTTTAACAAGTCATTTTAAAAATATATGCAAGTATAGTTCTATGTAATTAGGTCCAAAAGGGTTGGAATAAAATATTCGGAGCAAACGGGCAATTAAATATTTAAATAAGCTAATAATTGGAATTTAAAATAGGAAATTTTTGCGAGTCCTCACAGGAGCTCTCAGGAGGTAGGTTCCACTTGCTTTGCCAAGAGTCGATCAAATACCTCCCCGAGATGATACTCCGTCAACCGGGTCGGCATTAAGTCCGTAGAACTCCACTTTCTTCACAGTTCCGTCCACCATTTCAACCACCCCGGGCCCGCACTTCTATAAAAGGCTCTACTACTCGAGTAGGTCAAGCGAGATCTCTTAATAGATCAAATTTACAGTTATCTCATGGTTCACCAAGCTCCTCGACCAAGCCCTTGCTGCCTTGAGTCCCAAGGTCGGCCAATTGAGATTTTGGGCGTCCCCCAATTTAGTTGTAAGTCGAGGAGTTCGCTCCAAACGACATTCAGTCAATCAATTACAATCTAGCCATGAACAATTTAGTTGTACAATCAGTTAAAAGAGAACAAGTGCAATAAAGTACACACTCGCCTCAACAATTATCAATCATTCAATCTATAAGAAGCAATTCACATAATTGCAACAAGTCATGCACTTGACACTCATCAATTCAAAAAAAAAAGTGAGTGAGCGAGCAATTAAGTCTTTAGGCATCCGCTTCGAGATTCTCTTGAAGATCTCCTTGGGCGCCTGGACAAATATGAAGTACTTTCACTCACAATCACGTATTAACCAAGAAAGAAGGTACACTTATTTAGGCTAGTCAAAACCTCAAAAGAGAACTTTAATGACTCAAAAATCGAGGTTCAAAAGTGAGGATTTAATAACACAAGAGAAACTGATTTTCTTCATGAAATTGAGTTTAAAACAATCAATCAATAACAAAGAGTAGAGAAAAGTTTCCAAAAACTTATTTCCCATCAAGTCGGAAAATTTCAATTTTGCACGTCAAATTTAGAAAAATCAAAACTTGCACTCAGTAGGTCCAAAATTGGAAAAATTTATACTGTTCGAATTTTGTTTCAATGTACTAAAAGTTCCTAGAAGACACTTTTCCAAGATTCTAAATGGAAGGCATTCAATTTTTAGCTCAAAGTGGCTGATCTGAGCAAGCAAGGCAGTTTCAGTCATGTTTTTCGACAATCTTTTGAAATTTGGCAAAATTCACAGAAAGCGAACTATCCCCTCGAAATTCATAACACATTACGAGTTCCTAACAGGACAAACGGAACTAAATTCGGAGTTTTGAGTATCAAGATATAGCAATTCAAAGTCAATAACTATCACTACTGGAACAGTGAAATTTCCAGATTTGACAAGCAGTTTTTGGAACATCATTTGGGTATAGAAATAATCTTAGAATAACACCAAATTTGGTACACATAAACTTCCATATGAGGACTATTTCTCTATGAAATTTCACGGAAAAACTCACATGGGAAGGTAGTTAACAAAAGTACCAAAGTTTAGGAAATTCTCAAGCAAATGTCCTCTTGCTTTCTTTTCCTTTTTCAAACATTTTGCACCATGAAATCAGTCCCAATTCGGTTCATTTGTGAAACCAAGGTCTTATAACATCTAATAAACAATGGGTAAGTAATTGAAACCAAAGTTTTCGAAACAAAACATCCCAAATCAAACCTAACCATTCAGCTAGCAAAAAGAGAAAGATTTCAGATTTCCAGCTTTGTCACAGTTTGGAAGTTGAACCATATCTCACTCAATACAACTTGAAATTGAGAATGGTTGGTGGCGTTGGAAACTAGATTGAAAATCTACATTTCATCAGAACAAGTTGTTTTCAAAATCAGCTCACAAGTGAGAGAAAATAGAGCCACAAAATGCAGCATCTACCTTTCTCTCGGACAGACCATCAGAACAGGACAGCAAATTTTGCCAAATCACTACGGCTCACTCAGTTCGAACTAGAGGGTAAATTTTATACCGTTGAAAGCTACAAATGTCTAGTTTTAAATGCCACAAACAACACTCAATTTCAACCTTTGTACAAAGTGTTATGTCCGATAAAAGGTACACTGTTCGGACAGACAGAACTCATTTCCAGATTTCTTCAAATTTCGAAATTTCAAGTTTTACTCAACCAAATCAAATGATTTTTGGTAGAAACTTTCTACACACAATATGCCACATATATACATCAGTTTCTCAGTCATTTGAGCATCAAAAATTTGAAACATAGGCAAGGCAATAACAGGACAGATTCGGCCAACATCCATGCGCAATTTTCCTTCGATCTTTCCTTCATTTCTCACCATAATCTTTTCATCTACACACATAACAATCATATTCAAGCAATTACACCTCAAGCCCACTACCTATAAGCCACCTCAAGACCTCTACCGAAAGATTAACGCATGATAAAGTGGGTTCCTCAAGTCCTCTACCTAGATTCATGCTTAGGGTTCAAACCCTTGCAAATCCAACCGTAAATCTTGTATTAAATGGAGAGATTACATGAGTTGATGGTTACCTCCTTAGTCCTTCAAGAAACCAAAAATTTTGACCAAAAATCTCCCAAGAAAACCCGCAAGAAGGTGTCCTCCTCCAAGCTAAAGTTGTTCTCCAAATGGTTTTGAGGTTGGCTGCAATTTTGGAGGTGAATTGGAGCAAGAATTGAACAAGATGAAGAAGCTTTCTTTCCTTTCTTTATCTTGATGGTTCTGCCAGCCAAGAGAGGTGAGAAGAGAGAGAGGGTTTTGTGTTGTGAAGCTTCCTTTGGAAGCTTAATGAATTTGTGGCCAAAAGGTGTTCAAAAGTCAACTAGAAATAGTGCGCGCGCGCGGGTGACGTACCACCGTTTTCTCTCTCGTTGGTTACACTTGTGTACTAATCCTCAAATGTAATTCCTTTAACACTATAATTATTCACCCTTAGTAGTCTAGTATAAATTTCTTAAATCTCCACTTAGTCATTTTGAAGCGAAATACGCGAACTTTCGATTCGCGCTCAATAAAGCGAAATTTAAACGAAATTCAAGTAATGATAATATAATTAATCAATACTAGGGTAAATAATTATAAAAATAATTATTTTAGAAATAAAACATGAGTCCTCACACACTTGCTCACTTTTGACTTGGTGAGTGTCAAGTGCATGATTCGTTGTTAAGTATGTGAACTGCTTCTTTCCAATTATGTAATTTGGAATCGTCGAGACGAGTGTGTACTTTATCACACTCGTTCTCTTTCACATGAAATTATATTCAAATTTTACTATGTGATTCGATATTCGATTAGTGAAAAGTGTTGTGGTTGTGATTCGTATTTGAAATCGTCAATTGGAGCATTGTCTCATCGACTTATATTCGTATTCGGGGGACTTCCAAACTTGTTGGCTAACTCTGTGAATCGAACCAGCATGGGCTTGGTCGAGAAGCTTAGTAAACCATGAGCAAACACGAAGCTTGATCTATTGAAGAGATCTTACTTGGCATACTCTCGTAGTATTGCCATGATATACTCAAGTAATATCAAAACCTTGATGAGCGGGCCCGGTAAGGGGGTGTAACGGTGCTGGATTTGTGGAAAGTGGTGTTTCTACGGATTTGATACTTATGTGGTTGACAGAGTGTCAACATGGAATTTGATCAAGACTTTGACTCGGCTATGTGGAAATTAGCTTCTGAGAGTTACAATACCCTTGAATTGTTTCTACTTGCTTTTCCTACTTGAAATGTTAACTACTCGAACTTTACAGTTTTATTTACTGTATAAATGTGGTTGCTATTTGGACTATGTGTTTGCATGTGTGTTTCTTGGCCTCACGAGCATTCGCTCACCCCATTAGTTTTGTTTTCCTTAACAGGAGCTGAAATGGAAAGAATTATGGAGAAGCCAACTTGAAGGACTTTTGATTAGGGTTTTGAATGTAATTGTTTAGACAACTTTTAGAGATTGTACATTTTGGGGAACGTTGATGTACTTTTGGTAACCTGTGATGTAAGACTTGTATATTTTAAGGAAGAGAACTTTTCTTGATATTTTCGACTTTTAGTATCTGTGAGAACCGTAAAAACCCTAATCTTTTCCGAGGATTTTATTTCCTTTAATAGCATGTTTTCTGCATTTCCTGGCTTAGGAAATTTTCCTGAGGAATTTTTATGAGTAATTATAGTTTTTAGATGATTTTTCTAGCCTTGGAGAGTTTTTGGAAAAATTAAGAATATATAATGGACGTGGGACCCACTAGTGCGAAAAGTTCGGAAAAATTCGGCCAATAAGGTTAAGTTTCGGATACTGTGTAAAATTTATCGGGTGTTAAGAGATAAGTAGAGGATGTAAAGTGATTGATGTGAGAGGAAAAGAAGAGATAGAAATGCATTTATGGAAGTGACAAGTGTCACATATCCATTGGTTGGACTTGGTGAACACTATTCATGCTTTTTGACTTTTGACCACATTGAGTAAATATCTCCAAAAATCACCAAAATTCACCATTTTCTTTCTCCTTGGTGGCCGGCTCTCCTAAGCTCAAGAAGGAAGGAAAACTCTTAAAGTTTTAGCTACCAATTAGTGCAAATCACCCAAAATATTTGCTTGATTGTGTTTCTACTCCATAAAATCCTTCCACTTGGTGCTAGTGAGTGCTTTAGTGAAGCTTTTTGGAAGAGTTACGGTGTCCAACATCTATACCTCTCTTGGTTACTAGGTGAGTGGTGTGTGAATTCCCTCTTACACTTAATGAAGCTTAAGTTATGCTTAGTAGTGGCTAAAGTGATGATATTTGTGGTTTATTTCTTGGTTTGAAGTGATTTGGTGAAGTTTTTATTTTTTTGAGGAATTTTCTGGTTTAATATGAATGTGATGTTGTGGTCATCTATGATGGTTGATAATGAGGGGTAATGACTCTAGTAGGTGTGAATTAGTGATAATTGCAACCAATTTTGGGTTTGGATTGAAATGAGAAAAGTTAGGGTTTCATAACCCCCTTTTCTGTCTGGTTTTGGATTATAGGGTTAGAGGCCGAATTGGCTTTTTCTCAAAACATGAAAGTTGTAGGTATTGATGAGATTGAGGTGTCTGTAAAATTTCAGGTCATTTGGAGTAGTGTAGAGTGAGATATGTCGATTTTACTGTTGCTGTTCTGGGTTGATCAGGATGGCAGAACTGCACTTGTATTTGGCTATTTTGACTGGAATTGCTTTGGATTTGGATGTTGGTGTCTTCTAATGAAATGTATCTGGATGTCTTAGCTACCATATGCCTTTGGAATCAATGCATTTGGATCTGTATAGACTGAGTTGTACGAATTACAGCATAGTGTGATTTGTAAACCTGCAATTACGGTTCTGGTTTTTTGACCTAGTTGTGCTAGGATTTGGACTGAGTGGCCTTCTACATTGTTGTAGCCCTGTCTTTTAGCTTCGATATGGTGGGTTTTACACCCTCATCCGATAAGCGTAGCGCATTTTGTGCCATTACCGCATTAGGAGGCCAAAACAATTTTTGTTGTTGGGTCAAATGAGTTACATTTCCTGATTTTCTGGTTTTCTATAATGCTGGTATATGTTTGGAAAACCCTATTGGGGTTGTGATTGGCATTGCTTTATGACTCGTTATCGAGTCTCATTGTACTTGCTTACGTGTTCTAGGGCGTGACGGTGGTTCACGACATTCTCCTGACGGAAGTGCATGAAATACCACTTAATTGATTGGTGAGTATACTACTCATTTAAATGTTACAATGTGGCTTTGGTATATGTGAATTTGATGCCTTGACGGCTAATATGGCTATTGAAAATGATTGAGGTGAGGGTGTACTTGACCGCCCTCACCCTCTTGTGATTCCATTCATGACTGTTTACCGTTTTACTGAAATACTGCACTTGCTATATGAGATATTGAATTCCATTCATGAAAAACTGATTTGGTGTCGTTTGGACGAATGTCCAACGGCCTTACTGTATTACTGAGCTCAACCCCATAGGTAGTCAATTGGATCGAGCCGGCGAGGGCTTGGTCATGAATATTGACGTGCCACGGGGACTGTACTGGGGAATCTTGTAGTAATGAGACTCTTGGTTCCGGTATACTCGAGTATTACCAAAATGACTGATTGGAGTGCGGGCCCAGTTGGGGTATGTTTGGTGGAAGGAATGGAGTGAAGTGAGGTCTACGGTCGGGTATTCTTAAACATTGACGGAGGGTCAATGAGATTGGATCAAGAATGTAAGCGTGGAAATGGGCTCTTGAGAGCCATCCGTATCCTTTTACCGACTTGTTTTACTTCTTAATTGTGTACTTGAAATGAAAGATTTTGCTTATGTGATCTTTATTGCTTATGTGGTAGTAACTCACTGGGCTTAAGCTCATTCCGTTCCATTTGTTTTCCTTACAGGAAAATGACCACTTTTGGAAAGGTTATACTTGTTGGTTGTCAAGTTGAGCTCATGTAAATGTATCTTTTGGATAGCTCTTCGAATGAAACCCTAATGTGTATTGGGTTCACTTTCTTTTGATTGGCAAACCGAACATGTATATTCGTAATGAATGGTTTTTGATATGCCGCTTTGGCTTGAAATTGTTACATTTCAATGTGTGTATGTTTGGTTGATATTTGGTTGAATTTCGGATCAACTCGTATTTCAAACGGCAAAAGAAAAATTTTGGCTACTCTCGGCCTAGTATCTGGATTCTGATGTGGCCGGTACTGTTCATCATCGGCTTCGATTTTCATTTTTTTTATTTGTGATTTTGACTTGTTTACGCGCGTGGGTATGTTTCGGAATGTATTAGATCGACGTGAACTAATCCATAGTCCTGGCGAGAGCTGGGCAGGCAGTCCGCTAACCCCTTTGGTTCGCCTTAGGGGAAAGTGGGGCTGTTACAGTATCAATTGATTATCGATAAGTTGAATTCGTCTTATAGTGAGTCCTGGTGAGAGTTGGGCAGGCGTCCCGCGGATACCCTTGGGTTCGCCCTTGGGAGAAGTAGGGGCGTCACACATAATCAGTGAATTCCACGGCTGCCAATTTCACCTTTTGTTCCTCTGTGTATGTGTTGCATTCAAAGACTATCTCGATTTTCCTCTCGCATTCCAAATAAACTTCAAGGTCCGACTTGCCTTGGAAGGAAGAAATTTTGAGCTTTATGCCTTTGATTGCATCATCTCCTCGCTTGGGGAAATGCCGGACAGCTTTGTATCACCTTTCAAATTGCTCCTCCCCATCATTAGATGAAGCCAATTCATCCTTTGCAACTCTTCCTTTGCTCGAGTTAGATTGATGCTTAGAGTTCTCCAATTGATCAAATTGCTCATGCAAATTTTCAAATCTTTGGTCCAACTTTTGGTCCATCAATTTATCGAATACTTGGGTCAAGAGCTTAATGTCAAAAGTTGGGGCATTCATCTCTTCGCTACGTGACATTTTTAAAGGGAACCTGCAAAAGAGTTAGTGTGACAAAATTTCCTCACACACTCCCTTACGTGTATCACTCAAGTATATGAAAACCCTCTAATGCACTCACCAAAGCAAATTCGTATGCTTGTTAGTTGCTTGGGTTGATCAACTTAGGAATCACCTTCAAGACAATCCTTAACAAATCAATAATTAACACTAAAATTGCAGTAAGGAATGAGACAAAATATGTGATGAAGGTGTTGAATATGACTCAGATTTAAAGGAAAAGAGCTAATGAACTTGACACAAGATGTGACTAACAACTCAAAGCCGAAATTTCAAGAAACCTAAACAAGAACTGATGATGGAGCATAAAGGACCAAGGGTGATCAAGAGGAGAGTGAGCAAGTTATACAAGTACCAAGTGGTCCGATTACAAGAGCTCGTGCAAAGAACATGAGAGAATCACTTCAAGCTCTTGTGTGCACAATTCAAGATCGATTTGGGGATGATTTGAGGATCATTGAAGGCTTGGATAATGAAGATTCAACACTATACACCTTGCTCCAAGTGGAAGAGTCAAGTGAAGATTTGTTAATTTAACTAGTTAGTCATTTGGAAAGCTTTGCTTGTTGCATTATTCTTGTGTTAAAGCAAGGGTTTGTTTGTCTTTTACCTTGCCAAATTGAGTCATTTATTAAGAGGTTACATTTGGCCAAACCTTGTCATCTGATAGCCAAATTAAGTTAGTTATTAGTTTAGGGTTTCCTAGTTTAGTTAAGTCCAAATACCTTTAGGGTTTCTCAGTCGTGTAAGGCTATAAATAGCCTAAGTCATATTCGGTCATGATGGTTAGATTTTAACACAAAATTTTCGTGAATTTTCTCACCTTCTCTTTTCCAAGAGAGCTCCTTTGAATACTTCAGAATCTTCTTAATTTATTCGATCCGAACTTATCAATCAAGTACTTCCTTGATTGTGGCGTTCCTCTACCTACAATTTGGTTCATTAATTCGATTAGTTACGGGTTGAGATCGTATCAATATTATTTGTAACTTGTAGGATTATTAGGGTCAAATTTTCCACTGCCAAACCTTCGGTGTAGTTGTCTAGATTGTGCGAGTGAGTCACGGGATTCGTCTTCAACGAGTTCATGTCACATCAAGAACTCTATCGAGGATTGACCTTTTTGCTGGAAATTTGAGCTGCTGTTTTCCTTGTGTTTTGGGCAGTAACTTGCAGGGTATTTGGTGCTTTTAGGGCATTTAAATGAGGTGTAGTTCAGCTCTTAAAAATCAGCTAAATTCGGTTCACAATTTGTTACTAAACCGGTTCGAGAAACAAGGGCTATTTCAGTTCACAATGGTGTGGCAGTTTGCTTAGTTTTTGGAAACTGAATTGGGTTTTGGAAGGCTGTTTAGGTTGGTGGGAGAGGTTTTGGGGGTGATTTAGATTTGGTTTAATGGGTTTCTTGGCTGACTTTAATCCAAAAAGATCTAGGATTAGATGTACTTCAATGTTGGGACTTGTTTCAAAATTAGGAAACTCGAGCAACATCCATTTTTCCTTTTCTTTTGTTTTTCATTTTTTTTCTTTGTTGCTCAGGCTAATTCTTTTCAAGAAACTCAGATTCAGTCCCATGAACTCTTTGAATTAAGATCAAAGTCAAGATTTGCCAAGAAAGGTTGAAGTTTGCTTCAAGTTTCAAGAAACCCTAGAGTTTGGAACAAGAGTTTCAAGAACTTCCAAATCAGTTTTTGGTGATCCAAACACTTCAAGAATTTCATTCAAGAAGCTCAAGAACTTCCCAAAACATGTTTTGGAAACCACATTTTGTAAGAAACAACACAAAAATTCAAGAATCAATGGCAAACAAGTTCGGACAGCTCCAAGAAAAATTTTCCAGCAATTTGACTCAAGAAGATTAGGTACGTGACACCCCTTTTTTTTTTTACTTTTGTTGGGTTGTTGCACAAACAAAACAACACAATTAACAACAAAATTATGCTACAATTTGGGAAAAATCAGTAGAGATTAACAACTGAAGTTTTTGGACAGATTGCAGCTACAAGAGACAAGTCCTACTTGAGACACGACAAGAAGAAAAGGAAACCCTAGCGGCTGTAATTTTTTTTCATTTTTTTATAGACAAAACACGAATAACCAACACTAATTGGCACCAAACTGGACACAAATCATGATGAAACAAATCTGGAAAAATTTGGACAGCAACTTAAAACACAAACCAGAATTTCGAACTTGCTAGAATAAAACCCTAGCGACCTAAACACAGATTTGGATGATAAAACTTGACTCAAAAATAAGAAAAGGGATATAACGTGATACCTCTTAATTAGTTCTGATAACCAACTGATATGATTTCTTGATCCTCCAAGAAAGACCAAGAATTGACGCGCGGAAGTCTAGATCTTTGTAAGAGGGACGTGTAGACACCAAATTTTAATTTAGATTTATTTATCATTATTTTAGTTTTTTATTTGTTATTGATAATCAGCTATTTTTACTTATTAATCTCATGATTTTATTTTAGACTGTGGCAGCCCCACCTTCCCCTAAGGCGAACCAAAGGGGTTAGCGGACTGCCTGTCCAACTCTCGCCAGGACTAACGGTGAAATTTAGAGCGATCTAATATGTTCCGGAACATACAAACGCATATAAACAAGTCAAAATAACAAAAATAAAAAAAAAACAAAATTGGAGCCGGTCATGAATAGTAACCGACACGTCAAAATCCCACCAAGCATGTGAGGACTTGCAAATTCCTTACATATTTCTTGAAAGTTTCCTTTTATTTGAAAATTACTTGTAAATTATTATTCTATACCATATTGCTACTTAATTACCCTAGAAAAAGTGCCAAAAGTCATAGGAAATTAGGGTTTTCCTATTCGTTTTCAATTCAAGGTGAAATAAGAATTTTCGTATATCCGTCGTGTAATTATCCGGTACAGAGCGAGGATCAAATTTGGTGCTTAAGAGTGACTTTTGGATGAGGAAATATTATATGATTAGAGGTGATAATAATAAGTTAGTGATTAGAAATTAAAAACCCAAATATTTGTGATTTAAGGACAAACGGCTTGGACCGACGGGTGTCGCGCGCTACCGATTTAACCACCACTTTCTTGCCATACAAGCTTATCACTAATTGAGCAAAATATCTTCCCTCTCATGGTTATCTCTTGACCAAAATATGTGGCCAAAATGCAAGGAGAAGAAAGAGAAATTTTTGTGGTTGTAATTAAGCCAAGTGTTGGCCAAACTTGTGGCTTAGATTAATCCTAATCTCTTGTCTTCTTAACTCCCTAAGAACAGCCTTTCTTCTTCATTTTTTTCTGCTCCATAGCCGAGACAAGAGAGAGAGAGAAAGACAAAGAGAGTTCATCTTGTTCTTCTCCAAATCTTGAAAAGTTTCTTCTATTCGTGCAAATCTACTCCGATTAAGTTGTTATCTAGCACAAGGGCTACCTACCGGTGTAATTTTCTTGAGGAACAAAGGCCTTAAACACTTGTTTCTAGTCTCCTTGGAAAGGTATACATGCTAGAACCTTGACTCTCCGATTAAATTCGCGATTAGCTGCTAAATATGTCACATATGGTTGAATTATTGATGTATGTGGTGAAATAGAGGCTTGGATCATGATTTTCCATTTTTATTGGAATTGTTACAGCTTTCCTATAATTTTTCTAGTGCTTAAAAATTGGGGCTTTGATGTTTATAATCTGATATGGGAAGTTAAGGTAGTGAAGCAAGCCAAAAATAAGGAAATTAGCAATTGATTGCAAGAATCCCATATGTCTGGAAAATTTCAGTTCAGTTCTGCCCGGTTTTAGTACTCATAGTTAGAGGCCAAATTAGGCTTCGCCTAAACATGAAAGTTGTATAGAATGATATTTTATAGGTTCCTATAAAATTTCAGCTCAATCGGAGCAACGTAGCCTGTGAAAAGACCAAAATACCCTCGCTGTTCTAGGTTACATTCCAGAGTTCCGCGTGGACAGTTTAGTCTATTTGGTTGTGTTTATTCACTATGATCCGTACTGATTTAGCCAATGGCCAAAACATAAAAGTTTTAATCTTCTGTCTTGGCTTTTAAATGCCTCCAAGAACACCTTAATCGGACCTTGGTAACCTGAGATATAGCCATTTAAAGGTAGTGCGGTTAATTAGCCGACTAGTTGGATTTTGGTTCTGTAAATTGGGAATTTGACTAGGTTGCATTGGAAACTGGACTAAGTGATCTGCATGAAAATTGTAGCCCTACGTCTTAGCTTCGAAATGGCATAAGATTCATCCCAATCCAATAAGCGTAGCCTCAGATGTGTTCATTCCGTAACCACACGTCAAATCTGTCTTTTGCTAGATTGCATTTCCGCACTTGTTATTAGTTTAATTTTTGTTCTTATATTGTTTTGAGCCTATGGAACGGCTATTGACTTGAATCAATGATATGTATGACTTTGGGATTGGTTGAGAAAAAATAATGAAGCCATAAATGGCTGGAAAATAGGTAAACACAAAGGGTGTGCTGCCCAAATTTTCGCTTAAGAGCTAAGTTTCTATTTGAACTTATATATTTTCTATTGGCAAATCCTATGACTGTTTTTCCATCTTAAAACATGATCCTTCTTCAATTGGAAACTCCAAATATTTACTTACTCTTACCCAAATAAAGAGGAGTGGTTTAGGGTTTTTCTTGGGTATGTTGTCCTCCATTTTTACGTGAATTTCATTAAGGCATTTAGTCTATAATATCTACTTGAATATGAGATGATTTTGAACCATATAAACGATTTCGAAAACAGTATTTCTTAGCCTATCTAGTTGGATTCCGACTTGTCGTTAGTTCAAGGATTTCCATTGGAAAATTTTATAACCCTTTTGAATTTGGTTTCTCGCTTGGATTACGAAACCCTAATTATTTCCGACCACAGATTCAAATACCCTCTTTTCACTTAAGAATCATCTTTATACGTCCTACTAGTAATTAGTCAGACTTCCTTTAATTTTACCTAGTTGATTTACTAGATAACTTGTAATATGTTCTCTTGCTTAATTTTAGATTTCATTGGTGATTGAGGAATTGGGCATTATTTTGCTTGTATAGGTGAGTGTTCCTTGTTTGTTATATTCTCCTTGACTTCATGACTTGTTGTTATTGTTTGATAATGTGTGAAGTGTTCCCAATGATTTCCAAAACGAATTTTCTAGGCGAGCGTGTACTTTATCGCGCTCGACCTAAATGAAACGTGAAATTTTCAACAATTTAATGATTGAAACGTTACTTGTGCCTGAATGTAAGCCTTTTGGGCTGAACTGGCCACTGCCCCTTGTTACCGGTCGACTCGAACCAGAAGCGGACTCAGTCGGGCGATTTGGTGACCTGGGTGAACGTTTTGGTATACTCGAGTATTACCTTGAAGTCTGGTAGAGCCTGGCCAATGTCCGGGAAGGGGGTGAATGAAATGAATGAACGAGGGGTTTTATTGACAAAAAATGCATTTTCAAATGATTGAAGGTATAAGGGAATGAAAGGAGAAAGGAGAATGAATGAATGAACGAATGAATGAATGGCTCCTTGAGAGCACGTATCCTTTTAATGATTGTGTTTATCGCTTTGTATTGTAAATGTTTTCTTGAATTATGGGTTAATGTATTGGGTTTATTACTTGTATATGTGTTCGGAACCTCACTGAGCTTTCAAGCTCATCCCTTTAGTTTTGTTTTCCTTAACAGGGGATATTGGGTTTATTACTTATATATGTTTTCGGAACCTCACTGAGTTTTCAAGCTCATCCCTTTAGTTTTGTTTTCCTTAACAGGGGACGGCGAGCAGGATGAGAGCATAGACTAGCCGGTTTAGTTCTGTTGTAATGGTTCTCGCCCTAGTGCTTGGCACGGGCTGAACGTATGAAGGATTGAGAACCTTTGTATATTCGATGTTTATACTCTCTTTTGGGGATGGCAATGTATATATAAGTTCCGCTTTAAATTTTGGATAGTTGCCTATTTATTCTTGTGGTTTTATTCCAATTTTAATTGAGAACTGAAGTGATCGACTGAGTCCTGGCGAGAGTTGGGCGGGCGACCCCCCGAACCTTAGGGTACGCCCTAAGGGGAGGTGGGGCCGTCACAAAGCATCCATCAACATTTATATGTTGAAATTAAGCATATACAATCCAAAGTGGCATACAAAAGTTATTCAAAAGTTGATACATGTACGGTTTGCCAAATCAAAAGAGAAAACGGACCCCAAAAGTACATTTAGGGTTTCAATCAAGGAGTTATACAAAAGATATGTCCAGCTAGCTCAATTCGGCAACCAACTAGTAAATCCAGTCCAAAAGTATTTATTTTCCTGTAAGGAAAACAAAAGGGAATAGAGTGAGCTTACGCCCAGTGAGATAATACCACTCAAGCAGCAAAGTTCACATAAGCATAAAGTTTTTCATTCCAATTCATCAAAAGTAAGCAAAGGCACACATCAAATGTGGTGATAAAAGGATACGGCGGCTCTCAAGAGCCCTTTTCCCCGTTTGCATTCTTGATCAGACCTCATTGACCCTCCGTCAATGTTTAAGAGTAACCAACTGTAGGCTCCACTTTACTTCCATCCCTTCCACCCAACATACCCCTACCGGATCCGAACTCCAAACAGTAGAAATTTGGCAATACTCGAGTATACCGGAATCAAGAGTCTCACTACTACAAGATTCCATATAACAGTCCCCATGGCTCGTCAATTTTCACGACCAAGCCCTCGCTGGCTCGATCCAATCGACTACCAATGGGGTTGAGCTCAGTCGTATCAGTAATGGTCGTTGGATACTCGTCCAAACGACACCAAATTCATGAACCAATTCAGTATTTCATGTATCATTCAATCATTTCAGTAAAACAGTAGACAATCATATGGGATACCAAATGGGCGAGGGCGATCAAGTACACCCTCACTTAATCAAGTTCAACGGAGCAAATAAGCCTTCAAGGCATCAAGTTCACATCTACCAAAGCTACATTGTAAACAACAAGTGAGTGGTACACTCACCAAGCAAGCAAATGATATTTCATAAACCACCGCCCAAAGAGCGTCTTAGACCACCGTCACGTCCTAAAACATTCAAATAAGCACAATAAGACTCGATTACCTGTCATAAACCAATTCCAAATACCACCAAATAGGGTTCCATAAGAATGTATAAGCATTAGAGTAAACCAGAAAAATCCGGAAATGGAATTAAGCTTTAACCCAAAAAAATAGTTTTTGACATCATTTTGTGGTTTTGGCACCATTGGCACTACGATTGTCAGATGAAGGTGTAAGACACACATTTTTGAAGCTAAGAGATAGGGCTACAAAGTTATAGAAGGCTACTCTGTCCAATTTCGAGCGTAACCAGGTGAAACATGCAATATACTACACCAGAACAGCAAAAATAGGTTCACAAACCGCATTCTGGTTCAAACATCATAACTCAGGGTACCTAAGTCCAAATCAGGTGATTCTAAAGCCATCCGAAAGCTAAGATACAAGGCTACAATTCATCAGAAGACATTAACAACCAGATCAGAAGCATTCCCACTCAAATTAACCAATCACAGACGCAATTATCAAATTTCGGGTAGAAACAGGGCAGAGGGGTAATTCAGTCTTTTCACAAGATACATTGCTCTGATTGACCTGAAATTTTGCAGGAATCTCTAAAATAGCATTACCTACAACTTTTATGTTTTAACCCAAGACCAATTCAGCCTCTAACTATGAGTTACTGTGCCGGGCAGAATGTAAATTAATGAAACCCTAACTTTCCAAATTTCTTTCCAAAGCAGAAATTTCTTGTAATTAACCACCATTTACAACTCCTAGCTTCATTCTAGATCATTTCCCCTCTTCATACCAAGCCACAGCATATGAATCATGTTAAATCAGAAAAATCATCAATAATTATAAAACTTCACCAAATGCAACCAAAATAAAGATATAATCCACAAAATTCCCTCTTAGGCTACCACAATTCATGAATTAAACATCATTAGATGGAGGAGAGGGGTTCCTTCACTACTCACCTTAGTAATACAAGAGAAGGAGCAACTAATCCCCTTAGCCTTCCAAACAACTCCACTAAACACCTCACAATCACTCACTTAAGGGTTTCTATGGAACAAAAGCAAGATTAAATGGTTGAGTTATTGGATTTGAGCAAGAGTAGAGCTAGGAATTTGGAGAGTTTTCCTTTCTTTCTTCAAGGAAGAGAGCCAGCTTCAAGCTTGCAAATTTGAGGGATTTTTGGTCAATTTTTGAGTTGTTTTAAACAAATGGTAAAGTTATGAATAGTAGTCAAACTTAAGAATTAATCTTATGGTGACACTTGTCACCCTATTTAATGCATCTCTATCTTTTTGTTCCTCTCACACCAATCCACTTGGTAACCTCTAATTATCTCTTAACACCCGGTAAATTAAATCCAATATCCAAAACTTAATCTAACTGGCCGCATTTTTCCGAACTTTTCGCCCTAGTGGGTCCCACGTCCGGTATACGCTCTTAATTTCTCAAAATCTAACCGATATTAGAAAAATCATCTAAAAACTATATTTACTCATAAAAATTATCGAAAAAAATTTTCCTAATAAAGAAAATGCAGAAAACATGCCATTAACGAGAAAAACCCTAGAAAATAGGAAAAATTACAGGTTCTCACATAGACATTTCTTTAGCATTTTTAGATACTAAATTTTTATTTGTATTTTTAGCTTTATTTGTTATTATTTTCATTTTTATTGATTAAATGTATTTATTATTCATTTCTTGCTTAATTGGTGGCTTAATTTTTATTTTAAGACATTTTTAGTATTAAAATTTATTGAAAAAAAAAAGAAAATTGTTCCCAAAAATACGCTTTCATTCTCTTAGATTCAATTTATCTAAATTAAGTGAAAATTAGTATAAAATAAAAAGGCAAAATCATCGATCAAAATCAACAATTTTTTAGCATTTCATTTGATTTGATTAATCTTGTTTTATTTTCATTTTTGTTGTTAAAACTACTTCATTATTTGTTATCAAAAAAAAAAGGGAGAAAGCAAGCTCACGCATGTGCGAGCTACACACGATCCAAGCCCTTCCTCAGCTTCATATCAGAAGCTAGTTACGCGTAGTACAAAAAAAATTGCATCTGGCTTCTTCTTCCCATTTCATTCGTTCCTCCAAAGGATTCTCAGTACAAGTCGAGCTCATTCCATTCATGAACGGGATCAAAGGGGCAAAAGCAGGCCACATAAACCCATTTTGGGGTTTGAGATCTCAGCCTTCCATCGTAGGTTTAGGTTTTGGGTTCCTTTAAATGCTTGAAAACGCAGCTAGCAAAAGGGGGTAGTGTGTGACGGCTGAGAAGCAAAAGCAAAGGAGTGACGGCTGAGAGATTGGAGAGAGGGCAGTAGTGACGGCTGAGGTTGAAAAAAAAACCGAGAGAAAAAGAACAAAAAGAGCTAGAGAGTTTAGGAGCTGAAAGTAAAAGAGAACCGAGAACAAAAAGAATAAAGCTTCGGGTAGGGTTAGAGGAGAAGGAAACTGGGAAAGGAGTTTGAGAGTGAAGAGAGAGCTAGAGGGCAAGGAAGTAGAGCAAAACGGGAGAGCAAGGAGAAAGAAAGAGAGATCTGGTGCTGTTTCCTCAAGGAACGAAGAAGGTACTAGGACTGTTGACCCTCGCGAGAAGCTGTCATCATTTCATTAAGCCAACATCAGTCACGGATCTTCACCAAGGGAGAATACAAGCACTGTAAGTTATTATTTTTTTTCCTTTTTCTCTTGTTTCATGTTCATCGAGAATTTTCTCCTTCGGTGATTCCTAATGGCTCCAAAGATTGGATTTTGATGGCTTGGGGGTTGTGTGAAAGGGTTGTACATATGGTTAGGCGTTGAAGGTGTAATACTACTGATATTCATAGCTATTTTTTTGTTCCGAGTCTTGCTTTGATTGTTTTTGCTCCTTGGTGGCTGAAGTGGTGGTTTGTTTGACGTTTGATGTATGCGCTGCTTGACTGAGAGGTCATGAATATGCTTGCTACCAAAATTATGTTCAGAGTCTTTTGATAGGAACTTAGAGCTAGAGGCCATCAGTTTCTTGCATCTTGTTTGAGTTTATGGCTAATGTTTGTATGCTGAACAAACATAACCCAGAAAAATAGCATGAAGTTTCGGCAAGTCTGTTTTAATGTTGCATTGATTGCTGCTTCTCCGTTTCTTGTTGTTTTTGTAATGTTTGATGTTGGGTTTTAGTGTTAAATGGGGTAAATTGCAAGTTTTTTGTTAGCTTGGAGGTTGGTTGGCATGATCTAAACGTTTGATAAAGGAACCCAGAAACCTGTGAATGAACCTGGAGCTTACAAGCTTATTCTCTTCTTCTCTGTTTGTCTTAGTTTTCGCTTGTTTTTTATGCTTTGAAAACTGGTTTTCGATGGCTTAAGCTCACCCACAAGGATTGGAAATGGTTTGATGATGGATGGTTTGAGTGATGTGGTTGAAGGCTTTCTTTGCTCCTGATGATACCGTCATTGGTTTTATCAGAAACCAAGTGCGTTCTTTTTCCTTGTGCTTTCCACATGAATTTTAATGGCTATGGTGTTCATCAATGTATGTTGAAAGTGTCTAATGAATCTTGGTCAATAAGCTTGTTGGTTTTGGTTAGAGATAGTTATTAAAAATTTGCTGAAGTTCCCAAGCATAAGACAGTTGCAAAGTTTTTCCGGAATTCCATTTTTTTTTCATTCTAAGTTGTTTGGCTTGTTCGGATGTTGAGTTTTTGTGATTTTGTTGTTTAAGATCAAAGCTTTGATGTTTGGCTGAGATATTAGCTATGTTTGGGTGGGAAAATTGCATTTGAATGAACACAACAATTGCAAACAAGCATGGCTGGAAAATTGCCGCAAGTTTCACTCTTTCTTTTGCTGCATTTTTCATCCAGTTGCTTTGATTGGATCTTCTGGGATAGATAATAGTGCTTAGGTGACGTTAACAAGGATGGTTTGAAGTTTTTGCATTAGGTTTTGGTTGTTGAATTGGTAGATTTCGCTTGAGTTGCTTCACACTTCACATCTAGGCGAATAACCAAAGGTTGCTGAAATTTCATACCAATAGGAAAAGCTGCGTTCATCCTTATGTTTCTGCTGATTTTCCTGTCGCAACAGCTCACAAGCTGGGTTTATTCATCCAATTTGCTAGTTAAATCTTGTGCTAAATGATTAATGACGAGGTTGCATGTTTTGATCCGAAGCTATAAATGTTTTGGTGTGAACTTTATGTGAGTTGCGGCTGCAAAAGTTGCAGCAGAAATGGTAGAAGCAAAGTAGCTTCAGTTGGCCGAAAGATTTGGATTGCATATGCATGAAAATCTTTCAAAAATTGCATTACAACCCCACATGTTTCGCTTCATTCTACCTTGACCCAATTAATTGACCAATTTGATCAATTGTATCCCCTTAATGTGTTTTTTTTTCTGTAATATGCTTCAACATATTTCATTGGACAGATATTAATGGAACTTTAGAATGAAATAGTGAAAGTTTAATGATTTTGAAGAATTTATAGTTTTGATTCCCATTTGATTAATATTTTAGCTAATTTTGTTGTTAATCCTAATAAATTGATTTCCATCCGTCTTTTATGAAGTTTTAGCATGTGATTTTTGATAGGTCCCATCTTTAGTCCTTAAATTTTAGTATTCCATTTTTAACTTTTAAAACTTTTTACTTAGGATTTTGTTTGCTTTAATTTTTACTCCTAAATGGTTTATTTTATGTGAATACCTTAAGTGATTCCATTTTGTGTTTAGATTTTCATTTCATGTTTAGTTTTCATTTCATTAATTGTTAATTAAAGTGATCCCTTGACCCCCTTTTTATTATTTTGGGGCGTAAATAAGTAAATTCGTTTCATTAGGGCCCCAACTCAAGGGAGGTACACTCTATCCCTTATTTCTAATTTATTTGACCCTGTGTGCATTTATGTGACTTTATGTGCTTATTGCATGCCTTTTGACTGTTTTATTTTATTTATTTTATTTATTTGCTTCATTTGCTGCAATTTTGTATATTTATTTAAGTTTAATTTGTAATTATTTGGGAAGGCAATTAAATGCCACAATTGTAATAGTTAGGTATTTCTTTTAATTATTTATTTTATTTCCTCTTTTAGATTGTAATAGGGTCCCCCTAATGTAATAGTTAGGGCTTGTTTGTTTTATTTGCTTGGTATGTCTTGCATGCTTATGTGTTATGTGTTATCCACTTTCTTAGGGTCTCGCATCTAGATATCATGATTATGTGTTATGTGTTTATGTGATATTATGTGTTTACTTGCTTTATTATGCTTTATATTATTGGTTTAGTTATAATTAATGTATGATGTAATATCACACTGGTCCAACACTAGTTGTGATCCATTTCCCGATGCCACACTAGTCCAATGCTAGTTGTGGTTTCCTTGTTTGATTTTCCACTAGTCCAATGCTAGTGAGAAAGTAGAAATATGGGCTAGTCCAACGCTAGACCCTTAGGAGCCCTTCGAGCGTTAGATCATGATTGTGTGATAAAATCACTTCATTTCATCCATATTTTTTACTTTCTGGGTTTTTTTATCATTTGTTGCATGTTTCCCTTATACATATAACCCTTATCCTATACTTCCCTTATATATGTATTTCCCCCCCCATATTCCCCTTATACGTTGTGACGGCCCCACCTCCCCCTAAGGCGAACCAGAGGGTTCGGAGGGCCGCCTGCCCAACTCTCGCCGGGACTCAGTCGTTCACTACAATCCTCAAATATATTACAATATAAATCTCAAAATTAAATCAAATTCTCCAATAATTACATATCACAAGTGCAGCGGAAACTGATTCCAATCGTGGAACGTATACTTACATCCATATCAATTTCAAATATTTATACAAGACCAACTCGTACATAAAATAGATCCAAACTTAAACTGTACACGATATAAGCCATCCAGTCACGTGAATAAGCACTCCAAGTTTTTCTTCGCCTTGAGCCCTGTGTGGGGGGAATAAAACATTTTTGGGGTGAGCTAAAAGCTCAGCGAATAACCAAATAAAACCAGTAATCAAATATCTTTCACAATAATGCATTTCGATGATGTCGTGATGTCATGATTCAAGTATCAAATGCACGTATTTTTGCTCTCGTGAGCCAGTGAAATCATTGAAACTAAACACCCAACGCTCAAACAGATCACGAAACCATAAACATTAAAGGGGAGCAGCATCGGTGCTCCAGATCATATCACAAACTCACGAAAGTGGAGGAGACGTTGGTGTCCAGCACAAGACTCCTCAAGAACTCATTAAAGCCAAACCATGTCAAGAACTCGTATGCGCGCACACATGATATGCAAACCAAAGAAACAATGCAAGGAACATTTCAAGAGTAACTTTGGAAACAGTTTAGGGTCACTCACCTCCACGGCTCAGAAATCATCCATCATATAACATTGCCTTGTTCAAATCCAAGTCTTAGATCACCAACTCAATGCGAACAAGTCCCTTCAAAGTTCGGACAGCACTTCCCCTAAATTTGCTAACTTTTCCAGCCATCATGGCTTCATTATTTCCTCAGCCAGTCCCAAAGGTACACACGCAACAACAAGTTCATCCAATAGTCATTCAACAAGCTCCAAGTAGTACTAGTACAAGTCAAGTTAGGAAAAAGTCCGGAAATGAAAGTTAAGCTCAAAACCAGAAAAACAGGTTTTGACGTCATTTTCCGGTAATGGTACCAAAGGCACTACGATTATCGGATGAAGGTGCAAGATACACCATTTTGAAGCTAAGAGATAGGGTTACAATATTGCAGAAGGTCACTCAACCCAGTTTCGAGTGTAACCAGGTCAAAAATGCAAGATACCACACCAGAATCACAAAAACAGATTCACAAAACGTATTCTAGCGGAAACATCATAACTCAGGCTCTCCAAATCCAAATCCAGCAATTCCAAAACCAGATGAAAGCTAAGAAACAGGGCTAAATTTCATCAGAAGGCCTCAACAACTAATTCGGAAGCAATTCCAGCCAAAACAACCAATTACAGACGCACTTCTCAATTTCGGGTAAAACCAGAACAGCAATAGTAATTTCGACTTTTCTCATTCCACACTGCTCCGGTTGACCTGAAATTTTGTAGGCACCTTTAAAATGTCATTCCCTACAACTTTCATGTTTTAAGCAAAGGCCAAAGAACTAGATCAACTAGACTATACAGAACGCTCGTCCTTGCTCGCCTCCCCTGCTAAGGAAAACAATTGACGTGGTATGAGCTAAAAAGCCCAGTGAGGTTCTATATATATAAACAAGTAATTAAACAAGGAACTTTAGTCATGTAATAACATTTAATCCAGAAAACATGTCCAATATAAAGCAATGATAATACATTCATTAAAAGGATACAGGCTCACGAGGAGCTGTTTGTTTGTTCGTTCCCTTGACATTTCCCCTTATTCCTCCAATGATTTAAAAAAATTTCTTTTTGAGAAGTAAAACCCTCGTGCCTGCGTTTGTTCATTCATCCCTTTCCGGACATTGGCCGGACTCCACCCATCCGGACGTTGCCGGACTACAAGGTAATACTCGAGTATACCAAATTCACCCAGGTCACCATATCGCCCGACCGAGTCCGCTTCTGGCTCGAGTCGATCGGTAACAAGGGCAAGGGCCCAGTTCAGCCAAAGAGGCTTACATTCATGCGCAACTAGTATTTCAACATTTAATCACCGAAAATTTCATATTTATTTAGGTCGAGTGCGATAAAGTACACACTCACCTAGAAAAAGTTCATTTTAGAAATCATAGAAAACAATTAACATTTAATCAAATAGTCACAAATAATCCCATAGACCCAACAATCCACATAGTCATAGAAACAAAACGTATATAGAACACTCACCTATGTATGAAAAACAACGGCAAAATATCTTTCCGGATATTATCTTTAATCACCGAGAAAACCTAAGATTAAACGAAAAGAATATTACAGCTCACCTAGCACAAACAATTAGGTGCAATCCAAGAAACTTGACAATTATAGAGTAGAATGTATAAAAGACTTTAAAGCGAAACGAGGACATTTAGACCCGTGGACAAAATAACTAGGGTTTCATAGACCAAACGTAAGTATACCAGTTCAAATAAAAACTTAGTGCTCGAGCGAAAATTTGGGCAGCATGCCCTTTGTGTTTACCTATTTTTCCAGCCATTTAGGCTTCATTCTTTTACTCAATCCAACCCAAAGTTATCCATAATACAATTTCAATTCAATAGCCATTCCATAGGCTCAAAACAATACAAGAACAAGAATTAAGCTAATATCAAGTGCGGAAATGAAGTTACAAAAGACAGATTTGACGTGTGGTCATGGATAGAACACATCCGAGGCTACGCTTATCGGATTGAGGTACAACTTATACCAATTCGAAGCTAAAACAAAAGTCTACAATTTTCATGAAGAGCACTTAATCAAATTTTCAGTGTAATCTAATCAAATTCCTCAATTCATATAACCTGGTTCCAGCTATTCGGCTAATCAACCGTAATGCATTCAAATGACCATATCTCAGTCTACCGAGGTCCGATTAAGGTGTTCTTGGCGGCACTGGAAATCTAAGACAGGGCACTAAAACTTTCATGTTTTAACAATTGGCTAAATCTGAACGGAATATAGCGAACAAACACAACCAAAGAGACTAAACTGTCCACGCGGAATTCTGGAAAGTAACCTAGATCAGCGAGGGTATTTTCATCTTTTCACAAGCTACGTTGCTCCGATTGCGCTGATATTTTGTGGGCAACTATAAAATATCATTATCTACAACTTTCATGTTTTATTCCAAGCCAAATTCGGCCTCTAACTAGGTGATATAGAAACGGGCAGAACTGAATTTTCAAGTCCCTGAAATCCGGAAATTCTTGAAATCAAATGCTAATTTCTTTATTTTTGGCTTGCTTCACCATCTTAACTTCCCATATTAGACTTTAAACATCAAAGCCCCAAATTTTAAGCACTAGAAGAATCATAGGAAAACTGTAAAAATTCCAATAAAATGGAAAAATCATGATCCAAGCCTCTATTTCACCACATGCATCAATAATTCAACCATATGTGACATATTTAGCAACTAGTCATGCATTTAATCGGAGAATCAAGGTTCTAGCATATATACCTTTCCAAGGCAACTAGAAACAAGTGTTCAAGGTCTTTGTTCCTCAAGAAAATTACACCGGTAGGTAGCACTTGAGCTAGATAACAACTTAATCGGAGTAGATTTGCGCGAATAGAAGAAACTTTTCAAGATTTGGAGAAGAAATGAAGGAGAATGAGATGAACTCTCTTTGTCTCTCTCTCTCTCTCTCTTATTTCGGCCAAGGAGAAGAAAAAATGAAGAAGAATGAGCTAAGTTTGTAAGATAAGAAAGCAAGAAGATTAGGATTAATTTGGACCACAAGTTTAGGCAACACTTGGCTTGATTTCCACCACAAAATTTTCTCTTTCTTTCCTTGCATTTTAGCCACAAATTTCGGTCAAGAGGTCATCATGAGAGAGGAGATATTTTGCTCCATTAGTAATAAACTTGTATGGCAAGAAAGTGGTGGTGAAGTGGTGGTTCAAACGGTAGTGCACGGTACACGTCGGTGTGACGCGTTTTCTCTTAAATCGCACGTACTAGGGTTTTTACTTCCAATTCACTAACTTTTTATCATTGCT
Organism: Coffea arabica; assembly: GCF_036785885.1. Taxonomy (NCBI): domain Eukaryota; kingdom Viridiplantae; phylum Streptophyta; class Magnoliopsida; order Gentianales; family Rubiaceae; genus Coffea; species Coffea arabica. The sequence goes on along the minus strand of NC_092320.1, from coordinate 42,363,952 downwards.
TCTAACCACATATTATTTCTCACTTAAAAGTCACTCTTAAGCACCAAATTTGATCCTTACTCGGTACCGGATAATTATACCGCGGTTACACGAAAAAAAATCCGATTTCACCTTGAATGGAAAACGAATAGGAAAACCCTAATTTCCTATGGTCATTGGCACTTTTCTAGGGTGATTGAACCATGGATAACATGAAATAATAATTTCCAAATAATTTTCAAATAAAAGGAAATTTTTGAGAAATATGCAAGGAATTTGCGAGTCCTCACACTCTCTCCCCCTTAAAAGAATTTCGACCTCGAAATTCCAACTTGCATTAATCAGATCAAAAATAGTTCTTAAAAGTTGATCACGTACTAAGAATCATTTCAATCTCACCACAAGGATCTTTTGGGTTACAATATTTTCCAGACTCAACTAAGATGACCCTGTTCGGTCTCTCACGTCACTTCCTAGTCACTAGATGTCCGTAGATTTCTTATATTCATTTTAGTCGGACAAAGCCTGTTCATGTTCCAAAATACAAGTCTCAAGTACCTAGTAGCTAGCATCGCCTCAACTCTGGAGTACTCGGGCACGAGAATCCGAAATAAGGTAATTCACAACTCAAGTCGGCCGGTCCCAAGAGTAAATCACCACATTCGAGATTCCTCCCCAACATACATATCAAATTTCCTCCAATTATCAAGATAAAGGTTTTACAACCTATAACATTCATGATTCACAACTTACATTTCTCGAAGGGCACTTAAGTCTTTACTCAATCACATAGTAAGGACCATAATACCACTTGGCCCTATCTTGCTCCTTCGTAGAGACCACGTGAAGTGACCCTAAATTACATCGCTACAAGCAATCATTTAACTTTCAAGCCAGTCCCACAGTTTGGCATCCTAAACTTCAAGCCTAGGATATATTACAGGAATCTGAAGCCTAAGCTCTGATACCACCTGTGACGGCCCCACCTTCCCCTAAGGCGAACCAGAGGGGTTAGCGGACTGCCTGCCCAGCTCTCGCCAGGACTAACGGTACAGTTTACGTCAATCTATAACGTTCCGGAACATACCATTGCGCGCAAACAAGCCAAAATCACAAAATAAAAAAAACGTAAAACGAAGCCGAAATGAATAGTAAAATGCCCGCCAGAATCCGGCCAGAACCTGGCCGGATACTGGGCCGAGAGCAAAACCCCAAAAATCTCTTTTTTTTTTTTTTTCCTTCCATCACAATCCGGCCGGCAATCCGGCCAAGATCCGGCCGGATTGTCTGGCCGGATACCCGGCCAAGAGCAACTGGCCGGGTTCCATTTTTCCCCAGGCAATCCGGCCTGCAATCCGGCCGGATTCCTGGCCGGATTCGCCACTGTTCATCCTCGGTAAAAATTTTCCTTTTCCGTTTGAAAGTCGTGTCATTCCGAAATCAATCCAAACACCAACCAAACATATATATATATTGGAAATCAACATTTACAAGCCAAACGGCCTACCAAAGTATCCATTTAGTTCATACATATCCAAGTAGCCAATTACACACCAAACATTGGTGGAATCAAAGTACTTAGGGTTTTCACCCTCAAGGAGCTATTCAAAATACATATACATGAGCTCAACTTGCATTCAACTATCATAACCTTTCCAAAAGTGTTCATTTGCCTGTAAGGAAAACAAATAACACGGAATGAGCTAAGGCCCAGTGGTATACCACCCAATAAGCAATCAAAGTCATATAAGAATGAACTTTCATTTAAAGTGCTCAAATAAGCAATGAAGCAAAACGGTAAAAGGATACGGTCGGCTCTCAAGAGCCCATTTCCACGCTTGCGATCTTGATCCAACCTCATTGACCCTCCGTCAATGTTAAAAGTACCAAACCGTAGACCACACTTTACTTCCACTTCCTTCCACCCAACATACCCCAACCGGGCCCGCACTCCATTTCAGTAGTTTTGGTAATACTCGAGTTTACCGAAACCAAGGGTCTCATTACCACAAGGTTCCCCTGTACTGTCCCCGTGGCATGATAATTTTCATGACCAGGCCCTCGCCGGCTCGATCCAATTAACTACCATACGGGGTTGAGCTCATAAATGCAGTAAAGCCATTGGATACTCGTCCAATGACACCAAATCAGTTTCCATGAATGGAATGCAGTATCTCATATATCCAGTGCAGTATTTCAGTAAAACACAATCAATAGCCATGAATAAAATCACAAGAGGTGAGGGCGATCAAGTACACCCTCACCTCAATCATTTCCAATAACCAAGTAAGCCTTCAAGGCATCAAATACACATAGCACAAAGCTAAATTATAACAAGTAAGTGAGTAGTATACTCACCAAGCAAGTAAGTGGTATTTCATGTACCACGATCACCAAGCCGTCGTGCACTACCTTCACGCCCTAGAACATGTAACACATACAATGAGACTCGATACCGAGCCATATACCAATGCCAAACATAACCCAAAAAGGGTTTCACATGCATAAGTAAGCATGATAGCAAACCAGAAATTGGAAAATGGCCTTAGTCTTGGTCCCAAATAGAAAACTGTTTTGCCCTTATTATGCGGTAATGGTGTAAAATTCTCTACGTTTATCGGATGGGGGTGTAAGACCCACCGTTTCGAAGCTATGAAACATGGCTACAACAATGTAGAAGACCACTCAATCCAGTTCCCAACACAACTAGGTCAAATACACGAAATACTATACCAGAATTCCCAAAACAGGTTTGCAAAACGCAGAAAACTGTAATCGGTATATCTCAGTCCATACAAGTCCAAATGCCGAAATTCCAAAGGCATATGTTAGCTAAGACATTCAGCTACATTTCATCAGAAGACACCAACTTCAAAATCCAAACCAATTCCAGTCAAAAAGGCCAATTACTATCGCAGTTTTCGCATTCTGTCCAAAGCAGAACAGCTACAGTAATTTCGTCATAACTCATTCTACATTCATCCAAATGCCCTGAAATTTTACAGGCACCTCAAACACCTCAATACCTACAACTTTCATGTTTTGAGAAAAGTCTAATTCGGCCTCTAACCCAGTGATCTAAAACCGGACAGAATTGGGGTTCAAGAACCCTAACTTTTCAAATTTCACACCAAATCCAAAATTGGTTGCATTTATCCACATTTCACACCCACTAGAGTCATTTTAGTCCATTGCCAATCATCACCAACAACCACACCATCATAATCCAATTAAACCAGAAAAATCATCATAAAATGGAAAACTTCACCAAAACAAACCAAATCAAGAAACAAATCATATATTCCTTCTCTCATGCCCCCATTAAGCACTAAATAAGCATTATTAGATGTAGTAGGGTGTTTCAAGCTTCACTTACCAAGAACCAAGAGAGAGGAAGATGTTGTGCACCTTAGTCCTTCAAACAAAGTTCACTAAAGCACTCACTATCACTAAAAAGTAAGATTTTATGGAGCAAAAACTAAGTTAATCACTTGAGTTGGTGGATTTGGTCTTGTTAGAAGCTTGGATGTTGAAGAGTTTTGTCTTCCTTGGAGCTTGAGAGGGCCGGCTATGGTGGAGAGAAAAATGAGGAAATTTTAATGAATTTTGAGATATTTAACCTTTGGTAAAAAAGTCAAAATTGTGAATAGTAATTCTTAAAAGGTATCCAATAAGAAAGTGACATGTGTCACTCTATTAAATGCAACCTTATCATTCTTTTCTCTCTCACATCAATCACTTCACACACACTACTTATCTCTTAATACCCGATAAACTTTTAACAGTATCCGAAACTTAACCTTATTGGCCGAATTTTTCCGAACTTATCGCACTAGTGGGTCCCACGTCCAACATTTATTCTTAATTTTCTAAAATCTCTCCAATGTTAGAAAAATCATCTTAAAACTATAATTGCTCATAAAATCCTCTCAGAAAATATTTCTAAGCCAGAAAATGCAAAATTATGCAATAAAAGGGGAAATAACCCTAGGAAAATAATTAGGGTTTTACGGGTTCTCACACTCTCCCCCCCTTAAAAGAATTTCGTCCTCGAAATTTCTCACCTTAATTTCAAAAAAGGTTTGGGTATTACTTTCGCATTTCCTCTTCCATCTCCCAGGTAGCTTCCTCAACTCCGTGGTTCCTCCACAGCACTTTCACTAGCGGAATCCGCTTATTTCTGAGTTCTTTGACTTTTCGATCGAGTATTTCGACTGGTTTCTCTTCATAGGCCAGTGATTCATCCACTTCGATATCCTCCGGTTGCAATACATGGGATGGATCAGGATGGTACTTCTTTAGCATCGAGACGTGGAATACATCGTGGATTCGAGAGAGACTAGACGGTAGTTCCAATCGATACGCGACCGCTCCAACCCTCTGAAGGATCTTGTAGGGTCCGACGTACCGTGGCTGGAGTTTCTTTCCTTTCCCCGCTGTAAGACTTCGTAAGGGTGTGATCTTAAGAAATACTTGATCTCCAACTTCAAATTCCAAATCCTTCCTTCGGTTATCCGCGTAGCTCTTTTGGCGACTCTGAGCGGTTTGAAGTCGTTGCCTTATCAACTTGACCTTCTCGTGAGCCTCTTCCATCCATGGAATAGTTGTCGGGTCCGGTGCCTTCTTTTCGCCAACCTCATCCCAGTAAATCGGTGAGCGGCACTTGCGTCCGTAGAGAGCTTCGTACGGGGCCATTTGAATTGACGAATGGAAGCTATTGTTGTACGCAAACTCGACTAAGGTCATGTGCTGACCCCAGTTGCCTCCAAAGTCCAGAATGCACGTTCGTAGCATGTCCTCAAGAGTTTGAATCGTCCGTTCCGACTGGCCATCCGTCTGAGGGTGATAGGTAGTGCTCAAATTGAGTTTCGTCCCCAGGGTTTCTTGAAATTTATGCCAAAATCGTGATACGAACCGTGGATCCCGATCGGAGACGATGCTTACTGGCACGCCGTGTACCCTTACAATTTCATCCATGTACAATCGGGTCAATTTGTCCATTGAGTACTTCATGTTCACCGGCAAGAAATGGGCCGATTTGGTTAATCGATCAACGATCACCCAAACGGCATCGTGTTCTCTTTGCGTCCTCGGTAAACCGGAAACGAAGTCCATTGTGATGTTTTCCCACTTCCACTCGGTATCTCCAAGGGTTGTAACAGACCCGATGGTTTTTTATGCTCGGCCTTCACTTGCTGGCAAATAAGACATTTCTGCACGTATTGAGCTATTTCCCTCTTCATATTATCCCACCAATAGGTCCCTTTCAGGTCTTGATACATCTTGCTGCTACCCGGATGGATTGTATACTTGGATCGATGAGCTTCCTCTAGAATTTCCGCTTTCAACGATTCATCCTTTGGTACCACCATTCGGTTCCGATACTTCAAAATACCCTCGGGACTCAAATTAAAGTCCGTAGTTTCTCCCTTTTCCAATTTCTCTCTCCACTTCCGTACCATCAGATCCTCGCCTTGCGCCTCTTTTATACGTTCCAGTAGAGTGGATGTAACCCTAATATTGCCAAATATCACCTTATGGCTTCCCAAACAGGGTTGCCACTCGCACACGGACTCTAGCAAATCCCATTCCTTAATCATTAGCCCTGCTACTTGCACTTTACGACTCAAGGCATCCGCTACTACATTTGCCTTTCCCGGATGGTAGTTGATTGTACAATCGTAGTCCTCCAGAAATTCCATCCATCGCCGTTGCCTCATGTTCAGTTCCTTCTGGGAGAAAAGGTACCTAAGACTCTTGTGATCCGAAAACACTTCGAAGGTCACCCCATATAGGTAATGCCTCCACTTTTTCAGAGCAAATACAACAGCGGCTAATTCCAGGTCGTGAGTCGGGTAGTTCTGCTCGTGAAGCTTCAATTTCCTAGAGGCGAAAGCTATCACATTCCGGTTCTGCATCAAAACACATCCCAATCCCTCTCGCGACGCGTCCGCATATACTGCAAACCCGTCCACTCCATTTGGCAAGACCAGTACCGGAGCCATGGTCAATCTTTTCTTTAATTCCTGAAAACTCGTTTCGCATCGGCCGCTCCAGATAAACTGGCCATGCTTCTTCGTCAAGTCAGTTAATGGTCCGGCTAACTTGGAGAAATCTTTAATGAACCTTCTGTAATACCCAGCTAGCCCTAGAAAGCTGCGAATCTCCGTGGGGGTTTCTGGCCTCTTCCAATTGGTCACAGCTTCAACCTTCGCCGGGTCCACTGCAATACCTTCATGAGAGATCACGTGCCCTAGAAATGCCACTTTCTCCAACCAGAACTCGCATTTACTAAACTTAGCATACAGTTGATGTTCCCGTAACGTCTGCAATACTACTCTCAAATGCTCCTCATGCTCCCCGCGTGACTTAGAGTAGACCAAAATGTCGTCAATGAACACCACGACAAATCGGTCTAGATAAGGTTTAAAAACCCTATGCATTAGGTCCATGAAGACGGCGGGAGCATTGGTCAGTCCAAAAGGCATAACGGCGAACTCATAATGCCCGTATCTCGAGTTGAAAGCAGTTTTCGGGATGTCCTCCTTCTTTATCAATAACTGATAGTATCCCTGTCGGAGATCCAACTTCGAGAAGACCACTGCTCCTTGCAGTTGGTCAAACAACTCATCGATGTGGGGCAGTGGATACTTATTCTTGATGGTCACGTTGTTCAGCCCCCGGTAATCGATGCACATCCTCAACGTTCCATCCTTTTTCTTCACAAATAGGACCGGAGCTCCCCAAGGAGACTCACTCTCTTGAATGAATCCCCGCTCCAAAAGATCTTGCAATTGCAACTTAAGCTCTTTAAGTTCTGCAGGTGCCATTCGGTAAGGGGTTTTCGAGATAGGTGCAGTTCCAGGTAAAAGATCTATTCGAAATTCTATCTCTCTTTCCGGAGGTAAAGCCACTAACTCATCAGGAAACACATCCGGAAATTCCCTCACTACGGCCACGTCTTCCACTTTTAACTTATAAGAGGGAATGTCGAGGACGACATTCTTTTAAGGAGGGGAGACTGTGACGGCCCCACCTCCCCCTAAGGCGAACCAGAGGGTTCGGCGGGCCGCCTGCCCAGCTCTCGCCGGGACTCAGTCGTTCACTACAATCCTCAAATATATTACAATATAAATCTCAAAATTACATCAAATTCTCCAATAATTACATATCACAAGTGCAGCGGAAACTGATTCCAATCGTGGAACGTATACTTACATCCATATCAATTTCAAATATTTATACAAGACCAACTCGTACATAAAATAGATCCAAACTTAAACTGTACACGATATAAGCCATCCAGTCACGTGAATAAGCACTCCAAGCTTTTCTTCGCCTTGAGCCCTGTGGGGGGGGAATAAAACATTTTTGGGGTGAGCTAAAAGCTCAGCGAGTAACCAAATAAAACCAGTAATCAAATATCTTTCACAATAATGCATTTCGATGATGTCGTGATGTCATGATTCAAGTATCAAATGCACGTATTTTTGCTCTCGTGAGCCAGTGAAATCATTGAAACTAAACACCCAACGCTCAAACAGATCACGAAACCATAAACATTAAAGGGGAGCAGCATCGGTGCTCCAGATCATATCACAAACTCACGAAAGTGGAGGAGACGTTGGTGTCCAGCACAAGACTCCTCAAGAACTCATTAAAGCCAAACCATGTCAAGAACTCGTATGCGCGCACACATGATATGCAAACCAAAGAAACAATGCAAGGAACATTTCAAGAGTAACTTTGGAAACAGTTTAGGGTCACTCACCTCCACGGCTCAGAAATCATCCATCATATAACATTGCCTTGTTCAAATCCAAGTCTTAGATCACCAACTCAATGCGAACAAGTCCCTTCAAAGTTCGGACAGCACTTCCCCTAAATTTGCTAACTTTTCCAGCCATCATGGCTTCATTATTTCCTCAGCCAGTCCCAAAGGTACACACGCAACAACAAGTTCATCCAATAGTCATTCAACAAGCTCCAAGTAGTACTAGTACAAGTCAAGTTAGGAAAAAGTCCGGAAATGAAAGTTAAGCTCAAAACCAGAAAAACAGGTTTTGACGTCATTTTCCGGTAATGGTACCAAAGGCACTACGATTATCGGATGAAGGTACAAGATACACCGTTTCGAAGCTAAGAGATAGGGTTACAATATTGCAGAAGGTCACTCAACCCAGTTTCGAGTGTAACCAGGTCAAAAATGCAAGATACCACACCAGAATCACAAAAACAGATTCACAAAACGCATTCTAGCGGAAACATCATAACTCAGGCTCTCCAAATCCAAATCCAGCAATTCCAAAACCAGATGAAAGCTAAGAAACAGGGCTAAATTTTATCAGAAGGCCTCAACAACTAATTCGGAAGCAATTCCAGCCAAAACAACCAATTACAGACGCACTTCTCAATTTCGGGTAAAACCAGAACAGCAATAGTAATTTCGACTTTTCTCATTCCACACTGCTCCGATTGACCTGAAATTTTGTAGGCACCTTTAAAATGTCATTCCCTACAACTTTCATGTTTTAAGCAAAGGCCAAAGAACTAGATCAACTAGACTATACAGAACACTCGTCCTTGCTCGCCTCCCCTGCTAAGGAAAACAATTGACGTGGTATGAGCTAAAAAGCCCAGTGAGGTTCTATATATATAAACAAGTAATTAAACAAGGAACTTTAGTCATGTAATAACATTTAATCCATAAAACATGTCCAATATAAAGCAATGATAATACATTCATTAAAAGGATACAGGCTCACGAGGAGCTATTTGTTTGTTCGTTCGTTCCCTTGACATTTCCCCTTATTCCTCCAATGATTTAAAAAAATTTCTTTTTGAGAAGTAAAACCCTCGTGCCTGCGTTTGTTCATTCATCCCTTTCCGGACATTGGCCGGACTCCACCCATCCGGACGTTGGCCGGACTCCACCCATCCGGACGTTGCCGGACTACAAGGTAATACTCGAGTATACCAAATTCACCAAGGTCACCATATCGCCCGACCGAGTCCGCTTCTGGCTCGAGTCGATCGGTAACAAGGGCAAGGGCCCAGTTCAGCCAAAGAGGCTTACATTCATGCGCAACTAGTATTTCAACATTTAATCACCGAAAATTTCATATTTATTTAGGTCGAGTGCGATAAAGTACACACTCACCTAGAAAAAGTTCATTTTAGAAATCATAGAAAACAATTAACATTTAATCAAATAGTCACAAATAATCCCATAGACCCAACAATCCACATAGTCATAGAAACAAAACGTATATAGAACACTCACCTATGTATGAAAAACAACGGCAAAATATCTTTCCGGATATTATCTTTAATCACCGAGAAAACCTAAGATTAAACGAAAAGAATATTACAGCTCACCTAGCACAAACAATTAGGTGCAATCCAAGAAACTTGACAATTATAGAGTAGAATGTATAAAAGACTTTAAAGCGAAACGAGGACATTTAGACCTGTGGACAAAATAACTAGGGTTTCATAGACCAAACGTAAGTATACCAGTTCAAATAAAAACTTAGTTCTCGAGCGAAAATTTGGGCAGCATGCCCTTTGTGTTTATCTACTTTTCCAGCCATTTAGGCTTCATTCTTTTACTCAATCCAACCCAAAGTTATCCATAATACAATTTCAATTCAATAGCCATTCCATAGGCTCAAAACAATACAAGAACAAGAATTAAGCTAATATCAAGTGCGGAAATGAAGTTACAAAAGACAGATTTGACGTGTGGTCATGGATACAACACATCCGAGGCTACGCTTATCGGATTGAGGTACAACTTATACCAATTCGAAGCTAAAACAAAAGTCTACAATTTTCATGAAGAGCACTTAATCAAATTTTCAGTGTAATCTAATCAAATTCCTCAATTCATATAACCTGGTTCCAGCTATTCGGCTAATCAACCGTAATGCATTCAAATGACCATATCTCAGTCAACCGAGGTCCGATTAAGGCGTTCTTGGCGGCACTGGAAATCTAAGACAGGGCACTAAAACTTTCATGTTTTAACAATTGGCTAAATCTGAACGGATTATAGCGAACAAACACAACCAAAGAGACTAAACTGTCCACGCGGAATTCTGGAAAGTAACCTAGATCAGCGAGGGTATTTTCATCTTTTCACAAGCTACGTTGCTCCGATTGAGCTGAAATTTTGTGAGCAACTATAAAATATCATTCTATACAACTTTCATGTTTTATGCTAAGCCAAATTCGGCCTCTAACTAGGTGATATAGAAACGGGCAGAACTGAATTTTCAAGCCCCTGAAATCCGGAAATTCTTGAAATCAAATGCTAATTCCTTTATTTTTGGCTTGCTTCACCATCTTAACTTCCCATATTAGACTTTAAACATCAAAGCCCCAAATTTTAAGCACTAGAAGAATCATAGGAAAACTGTAAAAATTCCAATAAAATGGAAAAATCATGATCCAAGCCTCTATTTCACCACATGCATCAATAATTCAACCATATGTGACATATTTAGCAACTAGTCATGCATTTAATCGGAGAATCAAGGTTCTAGCATATATACCTTTCCAAGGCAACTAGAAACAAGTGTTCAAGGTCTTTGTTCCTCAAGAAAATTACACCGGTAGGTAGCACTTGAGCTAGATAACAACTTAATCGGAGTAGATTTGCGCGAATAGAAGAAACTTTTCAAGATTTGGAGAAGAAATGAAGGAGAATGAGATGAACTCTCTTTGTCTCTCTCTCTCTCTCTCTCTTATTTCGGCCAAGGAGAAGAAAAAATGAAGAAGAATGAGCTAAGTTTGTAAGATAAGAAAGCAAGAAGATTAGGATTAATTTGGACCACAAGTTTAGGCAACACTTGGCTTGATTTCCACCACAAAATTTTCTCTTTCTTTCCTTGCATTTTAGCCACAAATTTCGGTCAAGAGGTCATCATGAGAGAGGAGATATTTTGCTCCATTAGTAATAAACTTGTATGGCAAGAAAGTGGTGGTCAAGTGGTGGTTCAAACGGTAGTGCACGGTACACGTCGGTGTGACGCGTTTTCTCTTAAATCGCACGTACTAGGGTTTTTACTTCCAATTCACTAACTTTTTATCATTGCTTCTAACCACATATTATTTCTCATTTAAAAGTCACTCTTAAGCACCAAATTTGATCCTTACTCGGTACCGGATAATTATACCGCGGTTACACGAAAAAAAATCCGATTTCACCTTGAATGGAAAACGAATAGGAAAACCCTAATTTCCTATGGTCATTGGCACTTTTCTAGGGTGATTGAACCATGGATAACATGAAATAATAATTTCCAAATAATTTTCAAATAAAAGGAAATTTTTGAGAAATATGCAAGGAATTTGCGAGTCCTCACATACGTACACCCCTTATCCCAAATTTCCCTATATATATATCCCTATGTGTGATACATAACATTAGACTTGCATTTCATTTAAGAATTAGAATTAGGGTAGTGCATTTGCTTGATTATATAGGGAAATTACCCCTTAAGTATGGGATATGGACGAGTTTGGCTTTCTAGCCTTAGCACGCTCGTATTCCCTCTATTAAAGGGAAAATTGAGTCGCGAACATTAGTCCTCCGTACCTGACATGATGCATTCCTTTAGGTCATGTATATTTGTATAATTATAATTATCTTTACTATTTTATTATTTTCCTTTGTCTTTTCTTAGAGTTTCATATTTTTACATTATTCATGACCTCCTTAAAGAGTCTTTATTGGGCATCACAATTAATGTGATTGGCACCAATTGAGCCTTGAAGAGAAATTCTGACTCCCCGATACCCTCTTAGGTCTAGGGTTTGCATTCATATAGTACATCTAAATGCGATAAATCTTTAGGTTAAAATAAGAAAATTTTCAACTAAATCACGCAACTAGTCTTGGCTAGGTCGAAAGGGTGCCTCGGATTTTTATCCTTGCCTTCCCTTTCTTCAAATGTGACTCCCGAATCTTTTTCTCTGATTTTCGTAGACTTGGAGTCGTTTAAAAAGGGTTTTCTACTTTTTCTTTAAAAATTCTTTTTTAGGTGACTTGGTACACCTTAACTCTATACCAAGTGGTGACTTCGATTTTTTATTCAAAAACCCTTTTTAAACTATAATTTGGGCCAAAATCATCGCACTTTCAAACCCCATTTAGGCCCTTTTCATTTTTCTTTATTCATTTTCATCAAAAATCAAAAACTCATTTTCCATCAAAAACAAACCAAGATTCATTTTTATAACCCTTTAATTTTTATTTTTTTCAATAATGGGGCGCGACAGTTGGCGACTCCACTAGGGACTTAGAGAGTCCGAGCAAATTTGATTTAGTCAAACATTTTCTTTTTCTAACCCATTTATATATCACATTTGGAGGTTTAGGGTTGCATTTTTCCTTTTTTAGGGTTTCTTACATTTCACACGTATCAATCGTATCGATGTTCGTGTATGTGATATGATTTATTTCTTTCATTCATTTGTATTTGTATCTCATGCTTGCATTGTTTGGAAGGGGGGTAGTCACCCTAGAACTTTCGTCCGCGTTTGATGGTATTCGATCCTTCCCTTCAATAAGGGCACTTCATACATGCATACGCTTTACTTTATATCCCTCATTTTTTTTTACTTTTAGTGGTTGTCATACCACTCTTCCCTTATTAGGATTAGATCGATCCTGTGACAGCCCCACTTTCCCCTAAGGCGAACCAAAGGGGTTAGCGGACTACCTGCCCAGCTCTCGCTAGGACTAACGGTGCAGTTCAGAGCGATCTATTGCGTTCCGGAACTTATAACGCGCGTAAACAAGGCAAAAGGGCAAAATAACCCAAAATAAAAAAATGAAATTTGGAGTCGACCATGAAGAGTAACTGACCCGTCAGAACGCAATCAAATATCAAACAAACATTCATATCTTGAACGTTAGCAATTACAATCCAAAGTGACATACAAAAGTTTTCAAAAGTTAATATATACACGGTTTGCCAAATTGAAAGTGAAAATGACCCTAAAGATACATTTAGGGTTTCACTTCATATACAATACAAAAGAGATGTACATCTAGTTCATTCGGCAATCATCTATCAAGATTCATTCCAAAAAGAGTCATATTCCTGTAATGAAAACAAAAGGAACGGTGTGAGTTAATTGCCCAGTGAGATACTATCACTTACGCAACCAAGTGCATATAAGCATCAAGCTTTCAATCAATATAATAAAAATAAACAAAGGCACACGTCAAATATGGTGAGAGAAGGATACAGATGGCTCTCAAGAGCCCTTTCCTCGTTTGCATTTCTTGATCGGACGTCATTGACCCTCCGTCAATGTTCAAAAGTAACTAACCGTAGACTCCACTTTACCTCCACTCCTTCCACCTAACATCCCCCTACCGGGCCCGAACTCCAAACACTTGCACTTTGGTATTACTCGAGTATACCGGAATCGAGAGTCTCGCATACTACAAGATTCCATATAACTTTACCCAAGGTTCATTAATTGGCACGACCAAGCCCTCGCCGGCTCGATTCAATCAACTACCAATGGGGTTGAGCTCATTGATAACATTTGTAGTCGTTGGATACTCGTCCAATCGACACCAAGTCGAGTACTTTCATTTCATGTAACATTTCATGTAACATTCCAATAACATGACAACAATGATATAAGGCATATATGTGAGAGTGATAAAGTACACTTTCACTGCAATCAAGTCACATTCAATTCACTTCAAGCAATTTACATTCAAAGCCATATAGTAACACACAAGTGAGTAGTACACTCACCAGGGTCAGTGCAGATACCTCCCAAAAGAGAGCTTTAATCACCAATAAACCCTAAAATAATCCAAGGAAAACAATTGAAGGTTCCACTTTCAAAATTGAGTATACAGAATGCACATGTGAGGCTCGACTACCAGTCGTATGCCTCGCCAAATTTACTAAAGCAAGGGTGGAAAACATGATTTTTGGTAATGAAAAGGTAACATGAAGACCTAGGCTCAAACAACCCAAAAGCCCTTCACTCAAAACACAAGTAAATCCAACTAGCCTTCAAGTAAAATTTCGGCAGCATATCCCTTGTGTTTACCTATTTTCCAGCCATCATGGCTTCATTATTTCCTCAAATCAGTCCCAACATCTTGTACAAAAATAATCTCATTCCCAAAAGCCGTTCACTAGGCTTAATGGTATTCAAGTACAAAATTTAGCTAGGAAATAACCGAATATGAAAGTCAAGCCCTAACTATTCAAATGAACACAATAAGACTCGATTACAAGTCATAAACCAATTCTATATACTACCAAAACAGGGTTCCCTAAGCATACACAAACATTAAAGGAAACCAGAAAATTCGGAAATGCAATTAGCTTTGGCCTTGAAAAAAAACAGTTTTTGTCCTCGTTTTGCGGTAATGGCACCAATTTCACTACGATTATCGGATGAGGGTACAAGACCTACCATCGCAAAGCTAAAAGACAGGGCTACAACATAACAGAAGGTCAATCAACCCAGTTTTGAGTGTAAACAGGTCAAAAATGCAAGATACTACATCAAAAACGTAAAACAGATTCACCAAAATGCATTCTAGCGGAAACATCATAACTCAGACTCTCCAAGTCCAAATCCAGAAATTCTAAAACCAGCTGAAAGCTAGGGAATAGGGCTACATTTCATCAGAAGACCTCAACAACCAATTCGGAAGCAATTCCAGCCAAAACAACCAATTATAGAAGCAATTCCCAAATTCGGGTAAAACCAGGACAGCAAGGGGAATTCCATCTTTTCACAAGCTACGCTACTCCGATTGACCTGAAATTTTGTAGGCACCTCTAAAATATAATTCTCTACAACTTTCATGTTTTAATCCAAGGCCAATTTGGCCTCTATATATGAGCTACAAATTCGGTCAGAATGTTCCTTCATGAACCCTAGGTTTTTCAATTTTCTTCCAAAACAGAAATTGGTTGCAATTAATCACTTTTTCCACCTTCTAGATGCCTTAAACATCATTTCCAATCATCATACATAGCCACACAATCATGCTTATATTAAAACAGAAAAATCCCCAAAAATAATAAAACTTCATCATTTCAACCACAAATCAAGAAATAATCCATAAACTTGCATCTTATGCTCCCACTAAGCATGATTTAAGCATCAATTAAAGGAGGAGGGTGGTTCTTCACAACTTACCTTAAAAACAAGAGAGAGAGAGAGAGAGCTATAGGTCCTCCTAGCTTTCCAAATCACTCCACCAATCAACTTACTAACACTAATTGAAGAGGTTTTATGGAGTAAGTTCAAGTTTCAATGGTTGGTTTTGATGATTTGGAGCAAAATGGAAGCAAAACTTGAAGAGTTTCTTCCTTTCTTTTTGAAAGAGAGGGCCGGCCAACAAGGGAGAAGAAATGAAGAATTTTTGGTTATTTTTTGATTTAATTAGTCAATTGGTAAGACCATGAATAGTGGTCTTAAAGGTAGACCTCTCAAATGGTGACACTTGTCACCTTATATTAAACATCTACCTAACTTGTCTCTCTCATATCAATCCAAATTGCAACCTCTACTTATCTCTTAACACCCGGTAAATTAATTCCAGTATCCAAAACTTAACCTAGTTGGCCGCATTTTTCCGAACTTTTCGCACTAGTGGGTCCCACGTCCGGTATACGCTCTTAATTTCTCAAAACCTATTCAATACTAGAAAAATCATCTAAAAATTATATCTGCTCCTTAAATTCATCTAGCAATTTTTTTTCTAATCACGAAAATGCGGAAAACAAGCCACGGAAAATAATAAAACCTAGAAAATGGGAAAAAAATACGGGTTCTCACAGATCCACTTGGACATATGGCCGTGGCACGACGTGCACGTAGCAATGTCCGAGGGATCACCCGAACCACCGACTCTTGGGCATTGGGATTGATGACCCTTCACCTTTGGTCTGAAGGTTTGGGAGCCTTAAAACCTCGTCAAAATCTAGGTGCATTAGTGAGCCCCAACCTCATGCATCCATGATTAGAAATTACCTAGGTTAGAGTTGACCATACCCTAATAGGAACACTAGGCACGAAGGAAGGGATCCCACCCCTCTTTCTTTAATTTCTTTTTACTTTTGTATCATCTAATTGCCACAACGTGTTATGTGTTGAACTAACATTTCCTTGTTTTCTTGTCTTTTGCATTCACAAATGTTAGGAGTAAGAGATCTGGCATGATCCTCTTTATAAAGCCTACCTTCTTAGATAGGCTATCATACGTTTAAAAATTTCAATGTATTGCATTTGTAGATTAATAATTGCATATCATTTTAGGGCCACCCTGACATACAAAGGGTCCCTTAGATCATGATTTCATTCAAATTGCATATTTAATTGCTTTGATAAATTGGCATCATGCATAAACTTTAGAGGGAATGTCATTTAGGGAATCACACGATAGGAATAAACCACCTTGTGTCTCGGATATATAATCCAATGAGACTTGCACGTTTATATTTCTTTTACTGTCCAAAGAGGTAGTGCACGAGGTAAGGTAGGATCCGATCTCTCCCGTGATAATAAAGTAACTTTTACACATTAGAATATGAGCATCTAACAATCATTTTTCGGCCATTTTAACATGGTTGGTAAAAATCCCTTGCGTAAAGGACATTAATTTGAAGGAATTCACAAATAAATTCTTTATTGTTGAGATGGTAAACATTTTAAGGCCAAATCTTGATTTTAGAAGGCTCATAGACCAATGGGTAGACAATTTAGTCGATTTTTGAATAAACCATCTGTTCCATTCAATGCATTTGAACCAATTATTCATTCAATCAATTTGACTAATTTATTCATCCATTTTATCCAACCCATTTTATCAATTCATTTATTTTTGGGTCAATCCATCCATTTTTTAAATCACTGATTCCATTTCATCTATTTGATCAACTCGTTCAACAATAAATCATTAACTCAATCAATTCATTCATTTTTTAGGATAATCTGGTTACTTTTAATTAGCAATTTTCCTTCAATTCATTTGACTAGTTTACCCCTTTTTAGGGTGATCTAGTCAATCTTGAATAAATCATCAAAATTCATTCAATTCATTTGACCAGTTTACCCTTTTTAAGGTGATCTAGTCAATTTTGAATAAAACATCAATTTCATCGAACCCATTTGACCAATTAGGGTTTCAATGTCAAATTGCAAACTGGGAAACCTAGTCGATTTTGAGAAAATCATTCATTGCGTTCATTCCATTTGGATAGATTAGGGTTTCTAGCCATGTTAAGAAATTGTAATAGTTAAATCAATTTGAATGAATTTCTGTGCCAACCAAAACCATTCATTCATTCGGATTTGTCCTCATTCTATTAGAGGTCTCCCGCTGTTCAATTGGCCCAAAATTTTCAAATGGCTTTCCAATCAGATGTCAATGAGTTGATCGGGTCTGTCAGGTATTGTATAGTGCCTGCTTTGAAGGATTGCATTTTCATGCTAGGCCTACCCTTGACACAAAAAGGGCTCCCCCAATAGGACATGCATCCGAATTACTTTAATCTTTTACTAACTCCCGTCTTTTTATTTCTTTTCTTTTTTTTCAGCAGTTACTCAAAGAGGAATCTAAAAAAGGATTTTTTTCTAAATTTTCAGATAATTGCAACCATAGCTACACAAAGAAGCCCCATCATTACACGATCGCGTAGCCGAGTTTTAAGAGATAGTATAAACATGAATACCCATCCAGAATCATCTGATAGGCCCGCAACGACATCACCAACTGACTTGGCGAATCTGGGGGCTCAGTTGACGAAGTTCTAAACCGATTTAATGAGCTAAGCATTGAAATGATGACCTAACGGTGCGTGATCGATCAATTGGTCACTAGTGGCGCTAGTGGTGAAAAACATGAACCCTTACCCCCTGGCCAACCTGAACCTCAACCAATACTCTTACCTTATTCTCAAACCTCTGTTACTTCACAAGTTATAAATCCACCTAAAGAAGCCTTTACCTATCCCACTCATGGCCCACCACTTACTTATGCACCTAACATTCAAATTAACCCTTCTCATGCCCAAATTCCCCAGAATTATCCGCCAATCACTATGAGCATGCCATTCGAACCTCAGGGGCCACGTTATTACTCCACCGCTGAGCCATTCACCATGGATACTGCCGCCCAAGAGAAAGCTGAAGCTAGGGAGTCATCCGCACCGGTAGATAAGAATTTGCTAAAGAGATTGGATCGGTTTGAGGAGTTCATAAGGAAAAGCCAAGATTTGAGCAAACAAGGAGGTCTGGACTACAACGAGCTGTGCCTATTTCCGGATATGCAATTGCCAATGGGTTTCAAAGAGCCTAAATTTAGCAAATATGATGGAACTGGCAATCCCAAGACACATCTTCGGATGTTTGGAAACAAACTAGGGAGGCTTATAGATGATGAGAATCAGCCTGTGTGCCTATTTCCCGAGAGTCTAGAAGGCGACGACGCGTTGGATTAGTATTCCAACTTGAAGCTTGAGGATATGAGATCTTGGCTTGATCTGTCAACCGCGCTTTTGTTTTCCTTAGCAGGGAGAGAGTGTGAGACCCCGAAGTCGATACCTTCAATGCTTGTAAAGGAACCTTCTTGTGCTTGCACAACATATACTAAGGTCAAGTATATGTTGAGGAACGAGTTACTGGACCTTGAGGAACGAGTTACTGGACCTTGAGGAACCTTCACGGGGTCTACATGCACACCATGGTCAGCTTGCAAGTCAGCATCAAACTGTCAATGTTTTTGATAGTTGTGACAGCCCCACCTTCCCCTAAGGCGAACCAAAGGGGTTAGCGGACTGCCTGCCCAGCTCTCGCCAGGACTAACGGTATGATTTACGTCAATCTAAAACGTTCCGGAACATAACATCGCGCGCAAACAAGTCAAAACACAAAATAAAATAAAACGAAAACCGAAGCCGAAATTTATCT
The DNA here is from genome assembly GCF_036785885.1 of Coffea arabica. Taxonomy (NCBI): domain Eukaryota; kingdom Viridiplantae; phylum Streptophyta; class Magnoliopsida; order Gentianales; family Rubiaceae; genus Coffea; species Coffea arabica. Next base: position 42,345,004 of record NC_092320.1, on the reverse strand, counting down.
AAACCATAGCCCAGCATATATGTACAATGGAAATCAACATTTACAACCATAATGGCATGCCAAACTATTCATTAAGGAGTACACATTCGACTTGCCTATCAAAAGGAAATGAACCCGTTATACATTAGGGTTTCACTTCAAGAGCTATACAAAAGACATTTACAAGCTCAGTATGGCAATTGACTATCCAGTCCATGTTCAAAAGCAATTATATCCCTGTAAGGAAAACAAATAACACGGAATGAGCCAAAGCCCAGTGGTATACCACCCAATAAGCAATCAAAGTCATATAAGAATGAACCTTCATTTAAAGTGCACAAATAAGCAATGAAGCAAAACAGTAAAAGGATACGGTCGGCTCTCAAGAGCCCATTTCCACGCTTGAAATCTTGAACCAACCTCATTGACTCTCCGTCAATGTTAAAATACCAAACCGTAGACAACTCTTTACCTCCATTCCTTCCACCCAACATACCCCAACCGGGCCCGCACTCCATTCAGTAATATTTTGGTAATACTCGAGTTTACCGGAACCAAGGGTCTCATTACCACAAGGTTCCCCAGTACAGTCCCGTGGCATGATAATTTTCACGACCAAGCCCTCGCCGGCTCGATCCAATTAACTACCATACGGGGTTGAGCTCATAAATGCAGTAAAGCCATTGGATACTCGTCCAACGACACCAAATCAGTTTCCATGAATGGAATGCAGTATTTCATATATCCAGTGCAGTATTTCAGTAAAACAATCAATAGCCACGAATAAAGTCATAAGGGGTGAGGGCGATCAAGTACACCCTCACCTCAATCATTTCCAATAACCAAATAAGCCTTCAAGGCATCAAATACACATAGCACAAAGCTACATTATAACAAGTAAGTGAGTAGTATACTCACCAAGTAAGTAAGTGGTATTTCATGTACCACGATCACCAAGCCGTCGTGCACTACCTTCACGCCCTAGAATCATGCAATACATACAATAAGACTCCATGCCGAGCCATAAACAACACCAATTCACAACCCCAATAGGGTTCTATAAACATATACAAGCATGATAGCAAACCAGAAATTAAGAAAGGGCTTTAACTTAAGCCTTGATAAGAAAACCGGTTTTGACGTCATAATGCGGTAATGGCACAACTCTCACTACAATTATCGGTTGGGGGTGTAAGACCCACCGTTTCGAAGCTATGGAACAGGGCTACAACAATGTAGAAGGTCACTCAATCCAGTTCCTAGCTTAACTAGGTCGAAAATGCCAAATACTAACCCAGAATTCCTAAAACAGGTTCGCAAAACACAAAAAACTGTAATCGGTATATCTCAGTCCTTACAAGTCCAAATGCCGAAATTCGAAAGGCATATGTTAGATAAGACACTCAGCTACATTTCATAAGAAGACACCAACTCCAAAATCCAAACCAATTCCAGTCATAATAGCCAATTACTATCGCAGTTTTCGCATTCTGCTCAAAGCAGAACAGCTACAGTAATTTCGTCATAACTCATTCTACATTAATCCAAATGACCTGAAATTTTGCAGGCACATCAACCTCATCAATACCTACAACTTTCATGTTTTGAGCAAAGTCAAATTCGGCCTCTAACACAGTGATCTAAAACCGGACAGAATTGGGGCTTCAAGAACCCTAACTTTCCAATTTTCCATCCAAATCCAAAATTAGTTGCATTTAACCACATTTGACATCCACTAGAGCCATTTCCAACCATTACAATTCATCATACAAGCCCCCAACATCAAGATCATATTAAACCAGAAAAATTCCCAATAAAATAAAAACTTCACCATAACAAGCCAAATCAAGAAATAAATCACATTTTCACACACTCATGCCACTTCTAAGCATCATAAGACCATTATTAGAGGTAGTAGGGTGTTCAAGCAACACTTACCAAGAAATCAAGAGAAAGAGGGATATTGGACACCTTTGATCTTCAAACAAAGTTCACCAACACACTTACTAACACTAGAAGCAAAGTTTTTATGGAGTAGAAACAACTCTAGGCTTTGGTTTGTGGTAGATTGGACCAAGTGGAAGCTTGCAAAATGAAGAAGTTCTTCTCCTTCTTGAGCTTGGGATGGCCGGCCAACACAAGGTAAGAAATGGTAAATTTTTATGATTTTTTTGAGATATTTAACCCTTGGTCAAGAAAGTCAAAATGATGAATAGTATTTCTTTTAAAAGTATCCAATAAGAAGGTGACACTTGTCACCTTCATTAATGCCTTCTTATCTTTCTTTTCTCTCTCACATCAATCACTTCACACACACTACTTATCTCTTAACACCCGATAAATTTATAACAGTATCCGAAACTTAACCTTATTGGCCGAATTTTTCCGAACTTTTCGCACTAGTGGGTCCCACGTCCATTATTTATCCTTAATTTTCTAAAAACTCGCCAATGCTAGAAAAATCATCTTAAAACTATAATTGCTCATAAAATCCTCTCAGAAAATATTTCTAAGCCAGAATATGCAAAATTATGCAATTAAAGGGGAATAAACCCTAGGAAAATAATTAGGGTTTTACGGGCTCTCACACTCTTCCCCCCTTAAAAGAATTTCGTTCTCGAAATTTCTCACCTTAATTCCCGAAAAGGTTTGGGTATTTCTTTCGCATTTCCTCTTCCATCTCCCAAGTAGCTTCCTCCACTCCGTGGTTTCTCCATAGCACTTTCACTAGCGGAATCTTCTTGTTTCTGAGCTCTTTGACTTTTCGATCGAGTACTTGAACCGGTTTCTCTTGGTAGGCCAGTGATTCATCTACTTCGATATCCTCTGGTTGTAAAACATGAGATGGGTCAGGATGGTACTTCTTTAGCATCGAGACGTGAAATACATCGTGGATTCGAGATAGACTGGATGGCAGTTCCAATCGATACGCGACCGCTCCAACCCTCTGAAGGATCTTGTAGGGTCCGACGTACCGTGGTTGGAGTTTCTTTCCTTTCCCCATTGTAAGACTTCGTAAGGGTGTGATCTTAAGAAATACTTGATCTCCAACTTCAAATTCTAAATCCTTCCTTCGGTTATCCGCGTAGCTCTTCTGGCGACTCTGGGCGGTTTGAAGCCGTTGCCTTATCAACTTGACCTTCTCGTGAGCCTCTTCCATCCATGGAATAGTTGTCGGGTCCAGTGCCTTCTTTTCACCAACTTCGTCCCAGTAAATCGGTGAGCGACACTTGCGTCCGTAAAGAGCTTCGTACGGAGCCATTTGAATCGACGAATGAAAGCTATTGTTGTACGCGAACTCCACCAAGGTCATCTGCTGACCCCAACTGCCTCCAAAATCCAAGATGCACGTTCGCAGCATGTCCTCGAGAGTTTGAATTGTCCGTTCTGACTGGCCATCCGTCTGAGGATGATAAGTAGTGCTCAAGTTGAGTTTCGTCCCCAGGGTTTCTTGGAACTTCTGCCAAAATCGCGACACAAACCGTGGATCCCGATCGGAAACGATGCTCACAGGAACACCGTGTAGTCTTACTACTTCGTCCATGTACAGTCGGGCCAACTGATCCATTGAGTACTTCATGTTCACCGGCAAGAAATGGGCCGACTTGGTTAATCGATCAACGATCACCCAAACGGCGTCGTGTCCCCTTTGCGTCCTTGGTAAACCTGAAACGAAGTCCATAGTGATGTTTTCCCATTTCCACTCGGGTATCTCCAAGGGTTGTAACAAACCCGATGGTTTTTGATGCTCCGCCTTCACTTGCTGGCAAATGAGACATTTCTGCACGTATTGAGCTATTTCCCTCTTCATATTATCCCACCAATAGGTCCCTTTCAGGTCTTGATACATCTTGCTGCTACCCGGATGGATTGTATACTTGGACCGATGAGCTTCCTCCAAAATTTCTGCTTTCAATGACTCGTCCTTTGGTACTACAATTCGGTTCCGATACTTCAGAAGACCCTCAGGACTTAAATTGAAGTCCGTAGTTTCTCCCTTTTCCACTTTCTCTCTCCACTTCCGCACCATCAAATCCTTGCCTTGCACCTCTTTTATACGTTCCAGTAGAGTGGATGTAACCCTAATATTGCCAAATATCACCTTATGGCTCCCAAGACAGGGTTTCCACTCGCACACGGATTCTAGCAAATCCCATTCCTTGATCATTAGCCCTGCCACTTGCACTTTACGACTCAAGGCATCCGCTACTACATTTGCCTTTCCCGGATGGTAGTTGATTGTACAATCGTAGTCCTCCAGGAATTCCATCCATCGCCGTTGTCTCATATTTAATTCTTTCTGGGAGAAAAGATATCTAAGACTCTTGTGATCCGAAAACACTTCGAAGGTCACCCCATATAGGTAGTGCCTCTGTGAGAACCCTCATTTTTAAAATACAATTTTCCCAAACTACATACCTTGCACCAAGATTTAAACCACCTCTTATATGCCCTAGCATTATATTTTACAATGTGTTACAACAAATCCCTTGTATTGACTCTCACTTTAAAATACAATTTCCTCAAATTATTAGCCTTATCATAGGATTTAAATCATATATTATATGTCCTTACATTATATTTTCTAGGTGTTACAATAATTTTCATGCATTACACTTCATTCCTTTTTACTTGAAGTAAAACATTTTTCTTGAGTTGATTTTAATTATACACCACTTGCATTTTACCAAGTGTCTTTATATTAGTGGTAGAGATCTTACATGTAGGATTAGAGGTGTTAAAGAATGATTGGTGCACTTGGAAAGGTTAGTTAGAGGTGTTAAAGAATGATTGGTGCACTTGGAAAGGTTAAGACACCATTAGTCAAAGATTAAGAAAGAATGGGACAAGTAAGTGGACATGTGGCAAAACCTTAGCCATGTATCTTGTTTGACCAAAGGATTAGAGGAATTTTAAACCAACTTTGCTTCATTTTCCTCCAAAATTTCGTCCACCTTAAGGGCTTCCAAGGGAAGGAAGAAAACTCCATCTTCTTGCTATGACAACCTTAGTTTGATCTTGAACAAAAACCAAAAGAGAAAGATCTAGAGTTTGTGAGAAAATTTCCTTCAATCTTTGAGGTTGTTTCAAGCCTAAAGCTTCTATTGTGGTGGTTTGTTTGGTGACCAAAGCAACTTGTAAGTAAGGTATGTAATCTTTACAATTTGGGTTTATGATGTTATATTATCTACTTGAGGATGAAATGGTGAAAAACAACTTGTTATGGTTGAATTTGGGGTTTAGTTTCTTGAGTTAATCAAGTAATGGTTAGGTTTACTAATATGCATACCAAGTGTTTGATGAAATGTCTAATCCTTATTCATCTATGTTTATGAGGTATTGATATGCTTTAAAACCCTATATGGTCAGATGTAATACTTGGGATATGCAAAAAGTGAAAATAATGAGAAGAATGAAAGTTGGGAAAGAATTAAGTGTGCTGACCGAAATTTGTCCAGCTTGCTGTCCGAATTTTGCCCTGATGTTTCATGAATTTTTTGGCTACAAATGTGAGTGATATATTTTGGGTTATGTGTGTAGAGGTTGTCTACAAAAAATTAGCCAATTTGGTTGAGTAAATTTTGAGTTGCAAGCAAAGGGACAAAACTGGACTAGGTCCAGAAACTTTCTATCCAGCCATGTTGTAAAGGCTATAACGTTTTACTCACTGATCCGAATTGAGTGCCGTTTGTGGCATTGGAAAATAGACTCTTAGAGCTTTAAAATGGTACCTGGCTCATGTTCTGGTTCGTCCTGAGCAATTCGTGACAAGTCGTGGAAGTCGGCTACCCGTGGGTACTGTTCATCCAAGGCAGTCCAGAAATTTCTTCTGGTTTCTTAATTTTGAGCCACTTATGTTGGGATTTTGGAAATGGTTTCTTCTAGACAAATTTAGCCTTATGAACCTAGTTTCCAATGCAACTGACGGAACCTAATTCCAACTTTCCCACAATGAGAAATGACCATTTTCCCGAGGCTGACCGGGCAAGATAGTTTAACCCGTAATGAAGTCTTTGAGCTTTAGTGAAACTTTTCTCTTGCCAAACTTTTATTTACATACTAAACTTGTTTTCCATGAACTTTCACCGTGGTTTAGACCCTATTTGCATGCCGGATTAAGTAACTTAAGCTACTCACTTGGCCTCTTACTGAACCTATACTTTACTAGGGAATGAATCCAATCATTAATGTTTTCACTCGTTGACCTAGGTTTGGGCAACGACGGTGATCGTAACTGAGACGTTTGACGTCGATTATTACTTTTGCTGACAGGTGAGTGTTCCACTACCTGCTACTTGTTATGTGAAAATTTTGTGTTCTTGAAAGTATTGAATTGTTATTGATTGAGCCAAACACTGTTTTAATTAAAATTGAGGCGAGTGTGTACTTTATCGCACTCGACCTTCCTGGTTATTTTTCTTTTCACTGAGGCTCTACTTGCTGGATGAATTAACATGAAATGAGATATTGCTATACATGACTGTGCTTAAGATGCGTGGATGACATTCCACCAACTACTGTTACTGTTTGGGTACCCAACCTCATAGGTGAGTCGATTGTATCGAGCCAGCAAGGGCTTGGTCGAGAAGGCCGATAAACCTTGAGGACTGTTTACTGTTCACTGGAAATCGAATCTTGCTTGGAGGTCCCTGGTGAAGCATAGCCGTTGTGCTTGCTTGTTGTATTGTCCAGCACCACCAGTGATAAAATCCTCGGCTTGATACTATTTCATTGGAATCCTTGAGCATTGGAAACTCGGATTCCTGGTATACTCGAGTATTACCAAACTACTGTTTATGGAGTGCGGGCCCGGTGGGGGGTTGTTTGGTGGACGGAAACTGGTGAAAGTGGTGTTCTACGGACCTATATACTGTTACAAGTGTTGACGGAGTGTCAACAGGAGGCAATTATGATCAAGCTCAAGTGGACCTTTGGCTTTTGAAAGCCACCCGTATCCTTGAATTGAACTGTGATTAAACTGTTATCCTACTGTGTGATATTTATTTGATTATTTCTGTACTCTTATTTGGCTATGTACTTACTTGTTTTACTTGGAACCTCACTGAGCTTTAGCTCACCCCATTCCCTTTGTTTTCCTTAACAGAGCGGGAAGGCTTTTGATCAAGGGCATACTTAGCTTTATTTTGCCGTTTTGCGTTTTGAGGTTGTGACTTCCTTTTAAGCAGACTTGTAAGCTTAATTTCTTAAGTATGGTTTTATTATGTAAATTGGAGTAAAGTGTGTTAAGTTGACATGATGTTATATGTGCTAAGCTGAAATGTTGGATTAGGGATTATGCTTGAATCAGGGTTTCAATTTCCGTGAGTGGATGATGTTACGTTGCTTCATTAATGATAGTAGTTCTTTGAACGACTGAGTCCTGGCGAGAGCTGGGCAGATAGTCCGCTGATACCCTAGGGTTCGCCCTAAGGAGAGGTGGGGCTGTCACAGCCTCCACTTTTTCAAAGCAAATACAACAGCGGCTAATTCCAGGTCGTGAGTCGGGTAGTTCTGCTCGTGAAGCTTCAATTTCCTAGAGGCAAAAGCAATCACATTCCGGTTCTGCATCAAAACGCATCCCAATCCTTCTCGCGACGCGTCTGCATATACTGCAAACCCGTCCACTCCATTTGGCAAGACCAGTACCGGAGCCATGGTCAATCTTCTCTTTAATTCCTGAAAACTTGTTTCGCATCGGCCGTTCCAAATAAACTGGCCATGCTTCTTTGTCAAGTCAGTTAATGGTCCGGCTAGCTTGGAAAAATCTTTAATAAACCTTCGGTAATACCCAGCTAGCCCTAGAAAGCTACAATTTCCGTGGGGGTTTCTGGACTCTTCCAATTTGTCACGGCCTCAACCTTCGCCGGGTCCACCGAAATACCTTCGTGGGAAATCACGTGCCCTAGAAACACCACTTTCTCCAACCAAAACTCGCATTTACTGAACTTGGCGTATAGCTGATGTTCCCTCAATGTCTGCAACACCATTCTTAAATGCTCTTCATGCTCCTCGCGTGTCTTAGAGTAGACCAAAATGTCGTCAATAAACACCACGACAAATCGGTCCAGGTAGGGTTTAAAAACCCTATGCATTAAGTCCATGAAGGCGGCGGGAGCATTAGTCAATCCAAAGGGCATAACGGCGAACTCGTAATGCCCGTATCTCGAGTTGAAAGCAGTTTTCGGAATGTCCTCCTTCCTTATCAATAACTGATAGTATCCCTGTCGGAGGTCCAATTTCGAGAAGACCACTGCTCCTTGCAGCTGGTCAAATAACTCGTCTATGTGAGGCAGTGGATACTTGTTCTTGATCGTCACGTTGTTCAGCCCCCTATAGTCAATACACATCCTCAAAGTTCCATCCTTTTTCTTCACGAATAGGACCGGAGCTCCCCAAGGAGACTCACTCTCGTGAATGAATCCCCGCTCCAAAAGGTCTTGCAATTGAAACTTAAGCTCTTTAAGTTCTGCAGGCGCCATTCGGTAAGGGGTTTTGGAGATAGGTGCGGTTCCAGGTAAAAGATCTATTCGGAATTCTATCTCTCTTTCCGGAGGTAAAGCCACTAACTCATCAGGAAACACATCCGGAAATTCCCTCACTATGGCCACGTCTTCCACTTTTAACTTATCCGTAGGGGTATTAATTAAGAAGGCCAAAAATCCTTGCGCCCCTCTACTTATCAATTTCCTAGCTCGAATGCCCGAAATGAGAGCAGATGAGGCTAACCTACCCCTTATATCTAACCTTAAGGTTGCCTCGCCAGGAATGCGAAATTCAACTATTTTCGTTTTACAGTCCAGTTGGGCGTTATATTTGGCTAACCAGTCCATTCCCAAAATCACGTCGTACCCTTTAATGGACAAGCTAATCAGGTCTCCTAAAAACCTCCTTTTACCTACCCATACGTCGCAATCCCTATAAACCATACTAGTCACCAAACGTTGACTCCCCGTAGGTGTACTAACCTCTAAGTCATATGGTAAGCTAGCAGGTTTTATATCGATGCCACACATGAAATCAGGGTTAACAAACGAATGAGTGGCACCAGGATCAATTAAAACTTTGGCAAAGCGGTGGAAAATAGGGATCGTACCTTCCACCACCTCGGAAGACTCTGGGATCTGGTGAGGCTCTAAGAAATATACCCTAGCCGGCACTTTTGGTTTGGATCCGTCTCCCTTGGCCGGTCCAGTATTGGTCCTCGACGGTAGTTGGCTCCCCTTTCCGTCTTGTTTCAGGACCGGACATGTAGCCAGCTGATGGTCTGCACTTCCACACAGCAGACATTTCCCCAATTTCCTCCAGCAATTGTCCTCTGTGTGGTTTGTCTTCCCACAGTGTCCACAGGGACCACGAGGTGCAGAAGTCGAGCCACTTTGAACGTTTCCCCTCGGTCCTCGCACAGCTTGTCCACCCCTAAACGGAGTCCCTCTACCTGCTCCGGACTGTCGACCACCACCCATGCCTCGTCCAATTTTGGAGGGAGTGCTCTTCTCACCCTGTCCAGAAGTACTCCCAGGAAAGCCACGCTTCTTGGCTTGGAAATTTCGGACCTGAAGCCGTGCACTCTCAACCCGTTGGGCTTTTTCCATTGCCTCGCTAAACGTGGTAATTTGAGCCGCCGCGAGATCCTTCTGGATCTCAACGTTCAAGCCCTGAATGAAGCGCCTCACTCGTCGTTGCTCGGTCATGATTAACTCTGGCGCGAATTTGGACAGGCGGGTAAACTGGCTCTCATACTCACCCACCGTCTGAGCCCCTTGCCGGAGCCGGATAAACTCGTCCTCCTTCCTCTCCTGAACTAGAGGAGGGAAAAACTTGGCATTAAATTCCCGGATGAAGTTCACCCACGTTCTCGGAGTCTGCTCTCGCTCCTATTTTTGTCTAATCACGTTCCACCAGGAACGGGCAGCCCCTTCAAGTTGAAACACGGCAAAAGTGACCTGCCGTTCGTCCGGGTAGTGTAGGGCCGCGAATATATCAACCATTTTCTCCAGCCATTTCTCGGCGACGTCAGGGTCGGGTCCCCCAATAAACTTTGGTGGGGAAAACTTTTGAAAACGCTCAAGAGCTCTATCCTCGCTCTCAACGTGGTTACCAGGATTTCCGGGGTTAGGGTTTGGGTTTTGGCCCTGTTGTTGCACTACTTGTGCAAGTAGGTTGGTCATTTGCTGCATAGCAGCAGCTATTTGCACATTAGGGTCTATTTGGGGTTCAGGATTCAGTCCAGTAGAAGCTTCCCCCGTTTCCCTAACTGGTGTGGGTTGCCTAATACCGCGCCCACGTCCCCGACCACTTCGCGTTCCTTCCATAAGATATACTTGGTCTAGGCAAGATTACTAAACCAAAGCAGTAACAAAGCATATAAGTAGCAAATAAACTTTCACTTAGCACATAACGATGCATTTCAAACAAGATCAAAAGCACACATATATACAAGCCAAACATATATACAAGCAGTCAGTCAGGTACGGCCAAAGCACGTACGTACACAAAAGATCCACCTGAGGATAGGCCTATCAAAAGAGATTTACACGTAGCTAACTCTACATCCAAAACGGTTAGCTAAGGCTCTATCCCTATCCCTATATACATTCAAAAACCACCACTAGCCCAAAAGGTGCCTAGATATCATAGCTTAGTCGGTTGCCGGGGTCTGAGACCCAGGCGATGGGGTAGACTCCTCCCCAGCCTCGGCCCCAGCATACGAGGCCTCGTCACTAGACTCCTCGAGTCCGTCGTCGCATAGGTTAAGGATCGCCTCAGCACGACCCCTGACCTTACGAGCTCGCTTAGTCTCGCGCTCGCGTGCATCTCTCAACTGATCACATAGATCATCAACTCTTTCCTCGACCTCTTGCACATCATATTCTAGCTCTTTAATACGCGAGGCTTGCTTCTCATTGGTCGCCTTAGCCTGAGTCACCTCAGCTTCCAACGCAGCAACCACAGCTTCAAGCTTAGTATTTTCCTTAGCAAACTCCTCGCGTTCCTTTGCCACCGACAAAACTAGTGTATTTGGGTAGGCAAAGTTGCTACGACACCCACACTGTCGAACGCGGCTGGCCGGGCTCCAACGGACCACGGCCCCCTTCTGCCTAAGTTGATACTTAATCGGCGGCAACGTGCTACGAGGACGATCTCCTGCCGGACGGTCACTCGGGTCACCACTGGCATCCATACTATAGCAAAGGAATAAATAACATGAATAACCTTAAAAACCATAATCAATAAAACCCTCAAGTCGAGCACTTTTATTACACCCAGGCTAATTCAAACCTAGGCTCTGATACCACCTGTGACAGCCCCACCTTCCCCTAAGGCGAACCAAAGAGGTTAGCGGACTGCCTGCCCAGCTCTCGCCAGGACTAACGGTACGGTTTACGTCAATCTAAAACGTTCCGGAACATAACATCGCGCGCAAACAAGTCAAAACACAAAATAAAATAAAATAAAATAAAACGAAAACCGAAGCCGAAATTTATCTAAACCATAGCCCAGCATATATGTACAATTGAAATCAACATTTACAACCATAATGGCATGCCAAACTATTCATTAAGGAGTACACATTCGATTTGCCTATCAAAAGGAAATGAACCCGTTATACATTAGGGTTTCACTTCAAGAGCTATACAAAAGACATTTACAAGCTCAGTATGGCAATTGACTATCCAGTCCATGTTCAAAAGCAATTATATCCCTGTAAGGAAAACAAATAACACGGAATGAGCCAAAGCCCAGTGGTATACCACCCAATAAGCAATCAAAGTCATATAAGAATGAACCTTCATTTAAAGTGCACAAATAAGCAATGAAGCAAAACAGTAAAAGGATACGGTCGGCTCTCAAGAGCCCATTTCCACGCTTGAAATCTTGAACCAACCTCATTGACTCTCCGTCAATGTTAAAATACCAAACCGTAGACAACTCTTTACCTCCATTCCTTCCACCCAACATACCCCAACCGGGCCCGCACTCCATTCAGTAATATTTTGGTAATACTCGAGTTTACCGGAACCAAGGGTCTCATTACCACAAGGTTCCCCAGTACAGTCCCCGTGGCATGATAATTTTCACGACCAAGCCCTCGCCGGCTCGATCCAATTAACTACCATACGGGGTTGAGCTCATAAATGCAGTAAAGCCATTGGATACTCGTCCAACGACACCAAATCAGTTTCCATGAATGGAATGCAGTATTTCATATATCCAGTGCAGTATTTCAGTAAAACAATCAATAGCCACGAATAAAGTCATGAGGGGTGAGGGCGATCAAGTACACCCTCACCTCAATCATTTCCAATAACCAAATAAGCCTTCAAGGCATCAAATACACATAGCACAAAGCCACATTATAACAAGTAAGTGAGTAGTATACTCACCAAGTAAGTAAGTGGTATTTCATGTACCACGATCACCAAGCCGTCGTGCACTACCTTCATGCCCTAGAATCATGCAATACATACAATAAGACTCCATGCCGAGCCATAAACAACACCAATTCACAACCCCAATAGGGTTCTATAAACATATACAAGCATGATAGCAAACCAGAAATTAAGAAAGGGCTTTAACTTAAGCCTTGATAAGAAAACCGGTTTTGACGTCATAATGCGGTAATGGCACAACTCTCACTACAATTATCGGTTGGGGGTGTAAGACCCACCGTTTCGAAGCTATGGAACAGGGCTACAACAATGTAGAAGGTCACTCAATCCAGTTCCTAGCTTAACTAGGTCGAAAATGCCAAATACTAACCCAGAATTCCTAAAACAGGTTCGCAAAACACAAAAAACTGTAATCGGTATATCTCAGTCCTTACAAGTCCAAATGCCGAAATTCCAAAGGCATATGTTAGCTAAGACACTCAGCTACATTTCATAAGAAGACACCAACTCCAAAATCCAAACCAATTCCAGTCATAATAGCCAATTACTATCGCAGTTTTCGCATTCTGCTCAAAGCAGAACAGCTACAGTAATTTCGTCATAACTCATTCTACATTAATCCAAATGACCTGAAATTTTGCAGGCACATCAACCTCATCAATACCTACAACTTTCATGTTTTGAGCAAAGTCAAATTCGGCCTCTAACACAGTGATCTAAAACCGGACAGAATTGGGGCTTCAAGAACCCTAACTTTCCAATTTTCCATCCAAATCCAAAATTAGTTGCATTTAACCACATTTGACATCCACTAGAGCCATTTCCAACCATTACAATTCATCATACAAGCCCCCAACATCAAGATCATATTAAACCAGAAAAATTCCCAATAAAATAAAAACTTCACCATAACAAGCCAAATCAAGAAATAAATCACATTTTCACACACTCATGCCACTTCTAAGCATCATAAGACCATTATTAGAGGTAGTAGGGTGTTCAAGCAACACTTACCAAGAAATCAAGAGAAAGAGGGATATTGGACACCTTTGATCTTCAAACAAAGTTCACCAACACACTTACTAACACTAGAAGCAAAGTTTTTATGGAGTAGAAACAACTCTAGGCTTTGGTTTGTGGTAGATTGGACCAAGTGGAAGCTTGCAAAATGAAGAAGTTCTTCTCCTTCTTGAGCTTGGGATGGCCGGCCAACACAAGGTAAGAAATGGTAAATTTTTATGATTTTTTTGAGATATTTAACCCTTGGTCAAGAAAGTCAAAATGATGAATAGTATTTCTTTTAAAAGTATCCAATAAGAAGGTGACACTTGTCACCTTCATTAATGCCTTCTTATCTTTCTTTTCTCTCTCACATCAATCACTTCACACACACTACTTATCTCTTAACACCCGATAAATTTATAACAGTATCCGAAACTTAACCTTATTGGCCGAATTTTTCCGAACTTTTCGCACTAGTGGGTCCCACGTCCATTATTTATCCTTAATTTTCTAAAAACTCGCCAATGCTAGAAAAATCATCTTAAAACTATAATTGCTCATAAAATCCTCTCAGAAAATATTTCTAAGCCAGAATATGCAAAATTATGCAATTAAAGGGGAATAAACCCTAGGAAAATAATTAGGGTTTTACGGGCTCTCACAATAGTCAAGTCAGATGATGAATAAAATTTGAGAGTTTTCTCTTTCTTGTTCCTTGGGAATGTTCCTTGATACAACGTGAGTCGTGTCTCCTTTGTTCAAGTTTTGGTTTATCAATTCAAGACCATATTGAATTGTGGCGCCATTCTACCAACGCATCTTGGTTCGCTATCTTGTTGAGTTGTGGGTCACGATTAGATTCAAAGTTCGCAATTTCATGGGTTAGAGGAGTTGAGGTTGTTTCATATTTGTACCCCTAACCTAGTCGAGATAGATCCTTCCATTGCCTGTGCAATTCGTTTCTTCGAGAGCGGGAGTTTGGAGAATCAAGTTGGCATCAACAATAGTGTCGTATAGAGATGTCAAATTTCTCTCTTATTTTTGGAAAAACTTATGGTCAAAATTGGGTACTAAACTATTGTTCTCGACCACTAGCCACCCGCAAACCGACAGACAAATCGACATTGTCAATCACACTCTTTCTATTCTTTTGCATACTATCATCAAGTCTAATTTGAAGAATTGAAAAGAGTGTCTACCTCATATAGAGTTTGCGACGACCCCGCCTCCCCCTAGGCGTACCCTAGGGTTTAGCGAGTCGCCTACCCAACTTTTGCCAGGACTCACTCATGTGAAGCTCGAGAAAATAACTTACAACCATAGGAAAATGAAGAACACAATCCCTTTAGCTTAATATATACAACAGCACTCAGATCCAACTACAAGGTTCATACATGTCCAGATACATTAACAGGTTTACAATTCAAGTACACACAACCCTAGTCGGGTGCTAGCGTGAGTACAAATTCAAAATTCAAAATAACTAGACTATGCTAGTCTGTACACGTCTCACACCTCGCTCGTACCCATGTAAGGAAAACAAAACTAATGGAATGAGCTAAAGCTCAGTGATGTTCCAAATAGCAAATTGACCATCGAATAAAGTAAAAGTAGCATAATAGTGAAACAGCGAGCAAAACAAGTCAAGAAATGAGTAATAACACTTCATATAGCCAAACAATAAATATTCCGCATTTCACATATAAGGATACAGTTGCTCATATATCGGCTCCATCCTAGTTTGATCAATTGGTAGTTGACACTCTGTCAACTTTCAAGTAAGAAACTAGTCCAGCAGAACACCACTTAACTCCAATCTCCGTCCACCGACCAAACCCCTTACCGGGCCCGAACTCCACAATAAACATTGGTGGTAATACTCAAGTATACTGATTAGTCGAAAAGATAACACTCCACTCGACATCACTAACTACCCAGGGTTCGTTATCTAATCGATCAAGCCCTTGCCAGCTCGACTCGATTCACTAGCCACAGGGTTTCTGGAATTCCAGGCAAGATACAATTCATATGCATGTATATCAAGTCAATTGAAATCGATGAACAAGGATAAATCATATTAGGGCAAGTGCGATAAAGTACACTCTTGGCCTATCAATTCACTTATGTATCATGTAACCACATTGATCAAGTATTAAATACAAATGTTAAGTTCAATTAGATATTTGGAAGCATTCACCAAAATGTAGTGCCTCTAGTGATCACGTCTGGGTTGTACTCCAGGTTTGGAGTCCAAATCTACGATAACACTTTGTTTAAGAACTTTGAAAAGCGACTAAGGTTCAAAACATAAACGTTTCGTTCAATAAGAATCAAGGAATTGAAATTCGTTTGGAGAATATTTGTGAAACACTTGCTTGCTTTTCAAACTATGAAATTTTGTAGCAATTATACTTGGAAATACTATTTGAGTCGAAAGTACGAGGAAAACGTATTTCTAGTAGTTGTTCTTTCCATTTTCCCAAGGGTACAAGGTCGGCCAAGTTCTAACTTCTATACCTCGATAAAAGAAGATGCAAATATCCTAGATGGTTCAAGTGGTATTCGCTCTCAAGCCTTACTCAAGTCGCAAGTATATCTACCTGGCCCTCGAGCGTAAATATGGGCAGCATGCCCTTTGTATTTACCTATTTTTCAGCAATTTATGGCTTCATTCTTTTCCTCAATCAGTCCCAAAGTCAGACACAAAATAATCTCATTACAATAGCAATTCAATAGGCTCAATGTCAAACAAGTACAAAATCAAGTTAGAAAACAAATGTCCGGAAATGAGATGTAAGTCATAAACCAAAAGACAGATTCGACGTCTCCTAGCGTATCGGTCACAACCAAAGCTACACTTATCAGATTAGGGTACAATTTATACCATTTCAAAGCTAAGACAGGGGGCTACAACTTTGATGAAGACATATTAACCCAGTTCATAGTGTATCCCAGTCAAATTTTCAAATTACAGAACCAAAATCTCACCAACAGGCTAGTTAACCGTACTATGTTCAAATAACAATAACTCAGGCTACTGAAGTCTAATTGAGGCATTTTAGGGGCGTTGGAAAGCTAAAACATAGCACAAAAACTTCCGTGTTTTGGTTAAATGCTAATTCAGTACGTATCAGGGTGAAAAAATGCGGTCAGATTGGCGAAATGTCAAAACTGTTCACATAGCTCTACGTATGGCAGTCAGGGTTGTTTTTACCTTTTCAGGTGCTACAGTACTCAGATTGAGCTGCAATTTTACAGAAAGCTATAAAACATCATTCCCTACAAGTTTCATGTTTTGTGCTAAGCCTAATTCGGCCCCATCATGGTCAAACAGAACCGGATAGAACAGGGTCACATAAAGACTCCAATCTGGAATTTGGTGAATTCAAAGCGTAAACTTCACATTTCTAGCTTAAACCACTACCACAACCTCCTATACAAGATTATATACACCATATACCATCCAAAAAACAAGAATTATAAGTGACCCATTCAAAACCCTAACTCAAAATTCACCACTACAATCATCAAAATCACTTAGATTAGGCATCACAAAGCAAGAATACAAGTTACTACATAACTCAAACAAGACTAAGGGAAAGGGAGAGGATGGTCAGCCATAATACCTCAATAAAAGGGCTTGCAAGATATATCCTTCACCTCTCCTTGTGAAATTTAACTCCCCAAGCTTCTTAAGCTCTCAATTTATGAGTTACACTACAAGAAATTTGGTCATTAGTGACAACATTTCCTAGTGATGAAAAAAGGTTGTCACAAAATGCGGCCCATTAGCAACAATAGGAAAGGTTGTCACAATTAATTGAAAGGGGCAAAGGCAACAGTGATGACCCTTAAATGTCGTCACAAATGGACTCCCGCCAAAGTGCGGGAAACTACATCTGTGGTAACTCTCTAAATGTCATCAGTAATAATTCTCCTTTATTTGATAGTTTGTCCATTGTTGTCACTGATAATAATTGATGTAGTTAGTGACGACTTGCTCTTGTCACTATTTTTATCTAAAATATTTGTACACGTTTTATAGCTATTATTGTGTATTTTCTTTTTCATGAATTATTAACTATTGGCAAGTCAAGTTTTTTCTTGCAAATCAATGCTAGTACAATAATTTAGAGCAAAATTAACCACTAAAATAAACTATTTAAAGCATAACAAAAGTACATTTTCAGTTGGAGTAATGTAACAAAATTTTACGAACCATGATGACTATTTTCACAAAAATATTAAAAAGCACCAATTGATAATATATTACTAAAATTATACTATTTCAACTAAAGAGGAAAAGTAAAAAACTTTATTTGAAATTTTGCTACCAAACAAGTAGGTGGGAAAAACTAAGGAATTGAAATTCATTGAAAATGAATAACCAAAGAAAGGCATGGGTATTGTAAAACACTTACAAACAAAAATGGACAAGACCATCGGCTACCAACTCTTTCACTCACTTTCAACACTTAGAACCAATTCACCAAATAGAACTTCTCCTCCTCCTCTTGGCCGAACTACATAGAGCTTCTCCTCCTTATCTCGATTGATTGACAATGGCTCCGCAACACTAAACGGAAGACCATGACTGCCACCAACTCTTTGCAAAAGGTATGTCCCTTATCTTTTTCTTCCCTAATTTTCCCCTAAAATTTTTTGCCTTAATTTTTTTTGCCAAGAATTTTTGTCTAGTTGTTTTGGGTTTCATTTGATTTATGGATGGAGTCATCTTTTCCTTGTGGAATTTGTTTAATTGTGGGTTTATGCCCTAATTAATTTTTGCCAACTTTGTCTTAAACAAGAGAAGAGTTTTAGTGGGATTGGAGTGTGGGTATGTACGGGTTTGTGATAGGTCTAGGAGGGCAAATGTAATGCTATATTTTCAAGGGGCAAAGATAACTAGGAGATAATTTTGTGAAAGTGGTTGCATGTGAGGAAAATAATTGGTGAAGTGGTGTTGGGTGAAGAGGGAAAGGGGAAATAGTGATTGGGGGTTAAATTAAGTGGATGAGTAGCCAGAGATACAGTTACAAGGTTTGGTGAAATTTGAGCTTTCAGTTGTTGTTGTTGGGAGGAAAGAATTGTACCCACTCTCAAGAACTTCATTCGGCATTGAAGAACTTTTGAGGTGGAAAACTGAGTTTCTGATTCAGGCAACTCCACATGAACAATGTCAATTCCCTTCTGCCCAGTAATTAGAAAAGATTACTTACTGCTCGTCTTATCGCCTAATGGCCTACACTATTGCACCGACACTTCTCTTAGGGAAAAGGCTAGAAACCAAGTAAGAAGAGAATTCAAGACCAAAATAAACTATTGTTTTAAATTCTTGCATTTCTGGACAGATTGTTCTCGTTTGCAATTTGTTTAAGAATGTACTTACTGCTCCATCAATGTTATCTTGGAACCTTTTCTTTTGTTTTTTCACTTGTCCTTGCATGTTATGCAATGTCACCGGTCCTCTACCATGTTTAGTAGTTACCAAGAATAATTTGGATTAATTGGATTGGAAGAAATTTCTTTTTTGTCTTTTTGGAGCTTTAATTAAGAGATGAAGATTCAAATTTCTTGATTTCGTCAATACATACATACATATATATATTTATATTTATATTTATGAAAAATATGTTCAAGACCAAGGTGACAATAATGTCAAATTCATTTGAGGCAATTAAGATTTAAGAGTAATTGGATCAAATAGAACCAATAAATTTGATTCGTAATACACATATACAAGGGAAACCAAAAACACTTCGGTCCATAATTACTGTCTCTGGGAGGAATGAAATAGTATGGTGGCAATAACATTGCTGTTTACTTGCTTTAACACAAACGACTCCTCTTTTTTTATCTCCAAGTTAGGAATTTAGAGCAAAAGCTGCAAAGGTTATTTTTCTGCAACGAAAGATGTATTTTTTTGGGTTAAAATTTGGTAAATTGATATGGAAATTTGAAGAGTGAACTGTTTATCCATTTGGAGTGTGCTTTCTCCTTCACATTACCTAAGTTTTCTATGTATGGACCTATTTCCTATTTATGTGGTTTCAATTGGTAATTTTTGCCTATTTCCTGAAAAGGGATCTCCTCAATTCCCATAAATAGATTGACCTTTGGACTCTTGCCACTCTTGGTTCATTGCTTTATGTTACTATAGATGAATGCAACTCAAGATTTGATATTTAAGAAATGGGTCTCAAGAACCACTTTCAACTTTCTTGAGTTTCATTTCAAATTTAACATGTTGATGGATGTAAAAAATTTTATGTTATTTACAGGAAAGGAACTACAAAGACATGATTTTGATCTAAAATTCATGCATTCTTGGGAGTTAGGAAGGTGTTTGTTGGAAGATCTACTTTGCCTATGTCTTGACTGATTTCTATGATGCAAGTTATAGTTATCATTAAAAAGTAGCATCTTTTCATTATTTTCGAGGGATGATTTTATCAACTAGTGAATATTTCTGATTTGTGTTTGATTTTCCTACCAATTAATGAATATGATAGGAAGGCTTATAGATGATGAGAATCTACATGTGTGCCTATTTCTCGAGAGTCTAGAAGGCAACGCGTTGGATTGGTATTCCAACTTGAAGCCTGAGGATATGAGATCTTGGCTTGATCTGTCAACCGCTTTTGTGAGGCAGTATGAATATAATTGTGAGCTTGCTCCGACGAGGACCACATTGGAAGGAACTCAGAGGAAACCATCTGAGAATCATAAGACATTTGCGAAGCGATGGCGAAGATTGGCAGCTAAGATGGAACCTCCTATGAGCGAGGATGAAATTGTTCGAACATGTATCAAAACTCATGACCCGTCCTATTTTGAGGAAATTTTTCGCATGACTGGATGCTCATTTGCAGAAATTGTCAACAAATTGGAGGAATATGATGAGTTTGTAAAAGCGGGAAAAATTGTTAATGTGTCGGCCCTGAAATCACAATTAGAAGCCTTGCAAAATCCAAGCAGCAATAGCAAGATGCCTCAGCTCAAAAAGAAAGATGGGGAAGCCGCATTAGTCTGTGACCAAAGCCCGTCTCCTATACCTAGATTTCAGCAATACCCCACATACTCATCACCTTATCCATACCATCTAAACGCATGCCCTGTTTACAATACTACTATTGTGATGACCCCACTACCCCCTAAAGCGAACCAAAGGGGTTAGCGGACTGCCTGCCCAACTCTCGCCAGGACTACGGAGTCAAATCACTTAAAACCTACAAAACGCGCGATAGAACCCAAAAAAAATCAAACAATTGGGGACCACAAAGTCAAAACATGATTTACCAATCCATACGGTGAAATGGAACTTCAATAAAACACTCCAACGAAAATGAAAACGAAACGAAAAAAATGGAACGAAACTCGGCCACATATCTTGGCCGGATAGCCGGCCGGATTCCCCTAAACAGTTTCCTGCCAAATTGTTTCTTTTCCGATCAAATCCCACTCTCGCTCAAATCCCCACCGGATACAAGTAAAGTTTATGTAGACCCATGGAACGTACATTCACTAACAAATACACGAAGGAAACATGAATAAACACTTTTATACATATGTTGGAACTTTACAAGTCAAAGTGTGATGGTTGATCAAAATACAATTAGGGTTTTCAACCACAGAGGAGCTATACAAAAGAATAGCTAGAGCTCGCTCTACTCATTTCTTCAAAATCACGGTTCAAAAGTGTTGTTCCCTGTAAGGAAAACAAAAGGTAACGGGAAAGGGGTGAGCTTACGCTCATTGAGGTACCACAATACTAACAGTCAAGAATCATGGAACTCCAACTACTATTGAAGTGTTTGAAGTGTCTGACCAACTACTATTTATATAGGACCAAGAAAGTGCCTTATTAAAGCTTCCAACGGATAGAAAGTAGCTGAAGAGTCAACTAGCCGTTGGAGTGTCGGACGTCCGATAGCCCTGTTTTATGCGTCCGACAGCAGGCAGTGAGTTTCAGAGATTTTCTTCAATTCTTTCGGACGTCCGGTGCAAGCTCTTTGTGTGTCCGACAGCAAACAAACAGATTTGAGAAATTATCTTGTTTCTATCGGACGTCCGGTAGAGACATATTCAGCGTCCGATAGTTTCGTCGACGTCGAAAGATCCTATCGAACGTCCGAAGTGTCGCGCCTCACTTTTTAAAGAGGTGAAGTGTGGTGTGTGAGTAGTGTGAAATATGTATGTGAACGTGTGAAAGTGAAAATAAAGGTCGTGGGATTGTGAAATGCGACGGTTTGGCCAAATAAAGTTCAAAAAGGGGTTTGGATGAATAAATGGAGTCGCCACTTGGTATAGAGTTAGGGTGTACCAAGTCACCCAAAAATGATTTTTGTTTTGTTTTTTGAAAGAAAAAGTAAGCCAACCCTTTTAAAGAACTTTTTAGGTCTACGTAACCAAAAAAAGGGATCGGGGGTCACATTTGATAAGGGAGAAGGCAAAGGCAAAGCCTAATGCACTCCCTTACCCTAGCCAAAGCTAGTTGCGTGACTTAGCCCCATTTTTCCTAATTATTCTACCCAAGGTATGTATCGCATGTTGGATATGACTAATGGATGCGAAAAGGAAAGAAAAATGCAATCCTAAATCTAAAATGTTTCTCATGAGGCTTTTAGGTCCCAACCACATGAATTGTGGTGGCCAATAAGGAAAGCTCTCATAGAAGTCGTGATTAATGCAAGTGAGGACTCAAGTGTAAGTGTGCAAGTGTGACAAAATAAAGGTGTTTGTGTGCAAGTGAATAAAATAGGATAGTAGATACATAAGTGCAATTGGGTGCCATTTGTGAGATAGAAAAATAAATAAGTGATAGGAAGAAAGTGGTGAGAAAGTATAGAGTGAGAAAAAGTCTAAGTAGTGAGAAAATGTGGCTAAAAGAGTGTGGATGTGATATAAAAAGAATGCAAGTGTATGACCCTAAGGGAATGCATCAGGTCGGGCACGGGAAGGACTCCAAACTTTACGACTTTGATTTTCCATTGGATTAGAAGAAAGAACTAGCGTGCTAAGGCTATTTTGTAACCAAACTCGCTCGTTTCCCTTATCGAAAGGGGACTTTCAAGCAAATGTACCCTATAACTAGCATGAGGATGCAAAAACCTAAAATGTGGGGAAAAGGATTGGAGGAGCATGTCAAATGATAAAAACTAAGAAAAATGTATGAAATGTAGTGAACATGCAGGTATGCACTAACGAAAAGGAAATCCCTAAGGGTCTAGCGTTGGACTAGCCCTTTCTATGAATTCCTAAAGGAATAATGAGCCACAACTAGCATTGGACTAGTGTGGTGACGTACATTCATCCATCTGTGAGAACCCGTTTTGCCCTAATATTTTTCCTTGGGTTTATTTCCCCCTTAATTGCATGTTTTCTGCATTTTTGGGCCTAGGAATATTTTTCTGGTAGATTTTATGAGTAATTATAGTTTTTAGATGATTTTTCTAGTATTGGTGAGTTTTTTAGAAAATTAAGAATATATTTTGGACGTGGGACCCACTAGTGCGAAAAGTACGGAAAAATTCGGCCAATAAGGTTAAGTTTCGGATACTGGTGGAAATTTATCGGGTGTTAAGAGATAAGTAGAGGGTGACATGGCATTGATGTGAGAGGAACCAAGTGATAGGAAGGCATTAAATGAAGTGCCAAGTGGCACTATGTGATTGGTCCACTTGTTGGACATTTTTGACTTTTCTTATCATGGATTAAATATCTCAAAAATTGACTAAAAATTCATTCTTTCTTACCTCTTGTTGGCCGATTCTCTCTCTTGGACAAGGAAGAAAAACTTCTTCAATTTACAAGCTTCAAACTATCTCAATCTTCCATTCCAACCAATTAAACTTAGATTTGCTCCATAAAATCACTCCATTAGGTGCTAGTAAGTGACTTGGTGAAGTTTTTGGAGAAGCTAAGGTGTTCCACCACTATCTGTGACGACCCCACCTCCCCCTAAGGCGTACCAAAGGGTTCGGCAGACCGCCTGCCCAGCTCTCGCCAGGACTCACTCCCTATCTCAAACGAGTCATGTACACACATCCATGAACCATAAATAACATTCCCAATTCAAGCTTATAATTTACATTGATAGAAATCGAGGTACAAAGTCTCAATATACTCAAACTGGTTCAAGGCGTATACAATCCAAATACAAAACATTCTATTCGAGGAATAGCACGAGTACAAGTCAAAAATCAAACAACTAGTCTATGCTAGACTTT
This sequence comes from Coffea arabica, assembly GCF_036785885.1. Classification (NCBI taxonomy): domain Eukaryota; kingdom Viridiplantae; phylum Streptophyta; class Magnoliopsida; order Gentianales; family Rubiaceae; genus Coffea; species Coffea arabica. Next base: position 42,321,402 of record NC_092320.1, on the reverse strand, counting down.
ACATATCTCGCACCTCGCTCGTACCCCTGAAAGGAAAACAAATGGAGTGGAATGAGCTAAAAGCCCAGTGAGGTTCCAAATAGCAAATTGACCATTATTTATAAGTACGAGTTTTCGTTATAGCCAAGTAACGAGCATAAAGTGTTCATGAAGTGTTCATAAATGTGAACAGTAACACGTCAAGTAGCAATCTTAAAATGAGCGAGTGTAAAAGTTTTTCAAAAGAAACAATAATCCAACAAACAATAAGTATTCCAAAGCGTAAGGATACGGATGGCTCTCAGGAGCCAAATTCCCCTTTGCATTACCAGAAGCTTGATCACGTAGTAGTTGACACTCCGTCAACTTTCAAGTAAGTAACCAATCCAGTAGAACACCACTTAAACGACTCTCCGTCCACCGTTCAACCCCCAGCTGGGCCCAAAATCCTCAAGAACATGGGTGGTAATACTCGAGTATACCGATTAGTCGAGGAGATATCACTCCACTCGACAATACAAGAGACCCAGGGTTCGTTACCCAATCGACCAAGCCCTTGCCGGCTCGACTAGAGTAACTCGCCACAGGGTTTCTGGAATTCCAGGAAGTGCGCGCATCATAATCAAGTATATCAAGTCAATTGCAACAATAAACAAGTATATCACGTAAGGGCAAGTGCGATAAAGTACACTCTTGCCCTATCAATTCACGTATATACCATGTACTCATATTGGTCACGTATCAAGTTCAAGTATCTAGTGCAATTCGGTATTTGAAAGCACTCACCAAAAGATATAGTGCCTTTACTGGTCACTTTCAGGTTATACTCCGGGTTCGGAGTCCAAATCTGCGATAAAACTTAATTTGAGAACTTTGAAACATGACTAAGATTCGAAACTTAGACGTTTCGTTCAATAAAATCAAGAAATTGAAATTCGCTCGGATAGTAGTCGTGAAACACTTGCTCGCTTTTTAAACGGTAAAACTTTGTAACATTTATACTTGAAAATGCCATGCGAGTCGAAAGTACAAGAGAAACATATTTCAAATAGTCATTATTTCATTTCTCAAGGGTACAAGTTCGGCCAAGTCCTTCCTTATATACCTCGGAACAAGAATACTCAAGTACCCTAGATGGTTCAAGCAGTAATCACTTTTAACCCTTACTCAAGTTGCAAGTAGTTCTCTAGACCTCGAGCGTAAATTTGGGCAGCATGCCCTTTGTGTTTACCTAATTTTCCAGCCATTTAGGCTTCATTATTTTTCTCAACCACAACCCAACATCACATATCTCAACAATTCAAGCCAAAAGCCGTTCCATAGGCTCACAATATCATAAAAACAAGATTCACAACAATTACAAGTGCAGAAATTCAACTTAGCACAAGATAGATTTGACGTACGAATGCGGAAATAACATATCCGAGGCTACGCTTACCGGATTGAGGCGTAACCTATGCCGTTTCGAATCTAAGACACAGATCTACAATGTTCATGAAGGTCACTTAATCCAGTTTCTAATGTAAATTGGTCAAATTCTCCAATTACCAAACCTGAAATCAATTCACCGGCTGTTTAAATGCAGAACACTGTAATGGACATAACTCAGTGTACACAAGTCCGAATCAGGTGTTCTTAGAGGCATTTTAAAGCTATTTCAGAGCACTACAACTTTCATGTTTTGGTCCAGAGATAAATCAGAATGGATCCTGGTCAAAAACCGTGATAAACTGGACTGAACTGAAGAAACGGACTACTGGGAAATTCTTAAAGCAGTAGGGGTATTTTGGACTTTTCACGTTCTGCGTTGCTCCGATTGAGCTGAAATTTTGTAGGCACCTATAAAACACCATTCTCTACAACTTTCCTTCTTTGACCAAAGACCAATTCGGCCTCTAACATACAGATACAATTCGGACAGAATGCTTGGGAAATTTTCCAGAAATCTGGAATTTTTAGCTCTAAGTGTAGTTTCCTCAAATTTCTGGTTCCAATCACCACTAAACAACCTTATATAACTTTAATTGCAACATTCATGCATCATACATCAACTTGAGCAGAAAATCAGGAACCCTAGTTCATCAAATAAATTGGGGAAAACTACTAAAACATGCTCATCATCCATAATCTCACCATAAAATCAAGTTGCCCATCTTAATTTAACCAAATTAAAAGCAAAACTTGGAGAGATAATCTCTCTTACCTTGAGTAGAGGTCACTAAGAGTAGTCCAAGCTTCCTTCCTTCAAAAACTTACCACAAATCAACACTTAGTCACTCAAGAACAAGTTTAATCGGTTTACTTTGTTTATTTTCTCACTAAGTTGTTGGATTTGAAGATGAAATGGAAGGTTTGCTCTCTTGTTTTTCCTCTCTCTCACTCACGGTTCTTCAGCAGCAAAATGAAGAGGAATGAAGCTAAGTGTTGGTCTTATAAGAAGTAAGAAGGTTAGAGTTAATTATGACCACAAATTTCTACTAACACTTGGACTAATCTTGTCCACTAATTTTTCTCTTTCTTCCCCTTGCTTCTTAGCCACAAATTTCGGTCCTTCTTAGCTGAATATAAGAAGATATTTTGGCTCAAATATCAATGAGCTTGTGGTGCAAGAAAGTGGTAGTCCAGTGGTGCGTTCAAACGGTAGTGCGCGGGACCCGCCGGTTCGCGCCGTTTTTCTTAAAAACTCACGTACTACTGTTTTTTTTTCTTCCCATACTCTAACCTTATATCATTGCTACTACTCACATATGATTTTTCACTTAAAAGTCACTTTTAATCATCAAATTGATCCTTGGCCAGTACCGAAAATTCATCCGGCGGAAAAATCGAAAAACCCTAATTTTGCTAAAATCTTGAAACTGAAGTGTAAAACCCTATTTCCAGGTTCATCTGCACTTATTGTTGAATAATTGGGTAGTAGGGCCTTAATAAATAATAATTTTCAAATAAAAAGAATTTTGTAAGGAAACGTGAGGAATTTACAAGTTCAATAATTAACATCAGGATCTCTAGTAAAATATGAGAGATTTAAGAAACCGTTTAGTCACAAGTAAACTAGGGTTTTTGATTAAAACATTAGGGTTTCTAGTCTTTTAAAACAAAATAAGGTTTTAAATCAAACCCGAAGAAATATACTTTAATATTTTCTTCACAAACAACCTCCTAATATTCGGGTTGTTACACTATCTCTCTCTTGTTTACTAGGTAAGTGGTACTTGAACTTCCTCCTACACTTAATGATGTTTAATTTGTGCCTAATGGGAGCTAAAGTGATGGATTATGTGATTTATTTCTTGGTTTGTAATGAATTGGTGAAGTTTTTATTTTTTTGAGGAATTTTCTGGTTTAATATGATCATGGTGTTGTGGTTGTTTATGATGGTTGATAATGAGGGGTAATGACTATGGTAGGTGTGAATGATAGATAATTGCAACCAATTTTGGATTTGGAAGGAAAAGTGAAAGTTAGGGTTCTATCATCCCCAATTTCTGTCCGGTTTTATATCATGTGGTTAGAGGCCGAATTAGACTTTACTCAAAACATGAAAGTTGTAGGTATTGATGTGTTTGAGGTGCCTGTAAAATTTCAGGTCATTTGGATGAGTGTAGAGTGAGTTATACCGTTTTGACTGTAGCTGTTCTGCTTTGATCAGAATGCGAAAACTGCGATAGTAATTGGCCCTTTTGACTGGAATTGGTTTGGATTTTGAAGTTGGTGTCTTCTGATGAAATGTATCTGAATGTCTTAGCTAACATATGCCTTTGGAATTTCGGCATTTGGACTTGTATGGACTGAGATATACCGATTACAGTTTTCTGTGTTTTGCAAACCTGTTTTGGGAATTCTGGGTTAGTATTTGGCATATTTGACCTAGTTGTGTTAGGAACTGGATTGAGTGGCCTTCTACATTGTTGTAGCCCTGTTTCATAGCTTCGAAACGGTGGGGCTTACACCCCCATCCGATAACCGTAGAGAATTTTACACCATTACCGCATAATAAGGGCAAAACAGTTTTCTATTTGGGGCCAAGACTAAGGCCATTTTCTAATTTCTGGTTTGCTATTATGCTCATTTATGCATATGAAACCCTAGTGGGGTTGTGTTTAGCATTGCTATATGACTCGTTACCGAGTCTCTTTTAGGGCTTGCTTTCATTTCGGTTGTTTCCTAGTTAACTTTTGTACTTGTACCACTTTGAGCCTAGTGAACGGCTTTTGGGAAATGAGATGAATTTTGTGTGAGATGTTGGGACTGATTTGAGGATAGAATGAAGCCTTAATGGCTGGAAAAGTAAGAAATTTAGGGGAAGTGCTGCCCGATTTTCTAGGCCGTTTGGTTCCTTTAAGTTGGGTTTACCTTTTGGTAGAATGAAAGGCTTTTGGGTTGTTTGCGCCTAGGTCTTCATGCTACCTTTTCGTTTCCAAGAAAATCATGTTTTGCACCCTTGCATTAGTAATTATTTGGCGAGGCATATGACTAGTAGTCGAGCCTCACATGTGCATTCTGTTTACTCGATTCTGGAAGTAAAACCTTCAATTGGTTTATTTTGATTATTTTAGGGTTTCTTGGCGATTAAGGCCAATCTGAAGTGAAAACTTTTGAAGTTGAGCCGGTGAGTGTACCACTCCCCTCCATTGCTGTTTAACTTGATTTTTGCTCTGCAATCTGTTTAATTGTTGGAGACGAGGGTGTACTTTATCACACTCGTTCTCTTGTCTGTCCATATGCCAATTTTGAGTGCCTATCTGAATCTGCTATCTGAATCTGCTATTCTGTATCTGTATCTGAATCTGTTATCTGTGTCTGCATCTGTTCGGATTTCTATGACCTATGAGCTCAATCCTGTGGCTAAGTTATTCGAGTCGGGCCAGCAAGGGCCTGGACGATTAGATAACGAACCATGGTAGCCTGTTCGGGGATTTTGGGTATTGAGACCCTTGATTCCGGGTATACTCGAGTATTACCATTTCTGTTCGGTTACGGTGAGCGGGCCCGGTAAAGGGGTGTTTGGTGGACGGAATTCGGTGTAAAGAGGGGTCTACGGACGTTTGGTTCTATATACGTTGACGGAGAGTCAACCGGTTTGGATCAAGTACTGCGCTGGAAATTTGGCTCCTGAGAGCCACCCGTATCCTTCTGATTTGAATCATTGGTTCCTTTGCTTTACATCTGGCATGTGTATCTGATTTGTTAAATGTGAAATGCCATGATTTTGCTGCTATATGTTTGGTACCTCATTGAGCGCAAGCTCACCCCTTTCTGTTCCCTTTTGTTTTCCTTACAGGAAAATAAACACTTTTGGTCTGGACTTGACAAATGGCTGCCAAATTGAGCTAATTGAACATATCTTTTGTATAGCTCATGTATTAAAACCCTAAGTGTACTTTTGGGGCGTTTTCTCTTCTGATTTGGCAAACCATGTATATGTATCAACTTTTGAAAACTTTTGTATGTCCTTTTGGATTGTAATCGCTAAAGTTCAGATGTGAATGTTTGCGTGCTCTTTCGGTTGCGTTCTGACGGGTCGGTTACTATTCATGGCCGACTCCGGATTTCATTTTTTTTGTTTTGGGTTATTTTACCATCTTGACTTGTTTACGCTCGTTTGTAAGTTCCGGATCGCTATTAGTAGCTCTACTCTGATCCGTAGTCCTGGCGAGAGCTGAGCAGGCAGTCCGCTAACCCCTTTGGTTCGCCTTAGGGGAAAGTGGGGCTGTTACAAGTGGTATCAGAGCCACTTCGCGTGGTCTCTGCGCGGAGTGAGACTGGGCCAAGTGGTGTTGTGGTCCTAGTTTCATGAATATGTCTAAGTGCTCGTTTGAGCGTAAGTTATGAACCGGGCATGTGATAAGTGTACGAATCATTATCATGGGACTCGAGGAAGCTAGGTATGTATGTCGGGTAGGAATCCTTAATAAAGATGGTTTACTCTTGGGACCGGCCGGCTCGAGTTGTGAATTATCTTCGATGGGATTCTTGCGCCCGGATACGAAAGATGTGAGGGCCTAGGTTAGAAAGGATTTGGTGAACTAGAAAGGTCTTTCCTCGGTGGATCGTCTATGTTTGTACTTGACTTAACTAGCTGTATGTATGTGTGCGGCCTAATTTTGACTGGCTTGTATATATATGCTTTGATCTTGTTTGGAATGTATAAATGTGTGTTATCATAAAAGTTTTGAGTGTTACTTACATGCATCGTGCTTATTTTGGTTTAGTATTATTGCCTAGACCAAGTAAAACTCATGGAAGGTACACGGAGTGGACGGGGCCGTGGGCGTGGAAATAGGCAACCTACGCCTGAAAGGGGTACTGGGGAAACCTCATCTGGACCAAACCCTGAACTTAGGGTTAACCCCAATATCCAAATAGCTGCTGCCATGCAGCAAATGACTGCTTTGCTAGCCCAAGTGGTGCACCAACAAGGTCAAAACCCTAACCCTAACCCTGAGAATCCTGGTCATCACATGGAGGGCGAGGATAGAGCCCTTGAGAGATTTCAGAAGTTCTCCCCACCCAAATTTCTTGGAGGCCCTGATCCTGACATAGCTGAGAAGTGGCTGGAGAAGATGATCGATATTTTCGCTGCCTTACACTATACCGAGGAGAGACAGGTGACATTTGCTGTCTTTCAACTAGAGGGAGCCGCCCGTTCCTGGTGGAATGTCATTCGAATGAAATGGGAAAGAGAACAAACTCCGAGGACGTGGGCGAACTTTATGAGAGAATTTAATGCCAAGTTTTTCCCTTCTCTCATTCAAGAAAAGAAGGAAGATGAATTTATTCGGCTTCGCCAGGGAACACAAACCGTAGCCGAGTATGAGAGTCAATTCACTCGGTTGTCTAAGTTTGCGCCTGAACTGATCATAACCGAACAAAGACGGATAAGGCGTTTTATTCAGGGGCTAAATGTTGAGATTCAAAAGGATTTGGCTGTAGCTCAACTTAGTACCTTTAGTGACGCTGTGGAGAAAGCTCAACGGGTTGAAGATGCGAGGCTACAAGTTAGAAACTTCCAAACCAAGAAAAGGGGCTTTCCTGGGAGCAGCTCGGAACAGGAAGATAAGAACACACCCCCTAAGAGTGGAAAAGGGAACGGGGGAGTACGACAACCGGGGGTGGCCAGTGGTGTCTCATCGGGAGGATCGGGCACTGCTACTCGAGGTCCCTGTGGATACTGCGGAGGGCCAAAGCACACGGAGGCAAATTGTTGGAAGAAAGAAGGAAAATGCCTGCGCTGTGGTAGCGCCGAACATCGAATTGCTAACTGTCCAGCACGACTGCGCGAAGGGAGAGGGACTCCGCCACCAACCAAGACTAACTCTCAGCAACCAGCTAAGACCAACCCTGGACAGTCGAAAGGAGAAGGGACTGGAGCGAAAGTACCGGCTCGAGTATATTCCCTGGAGCATCATCAGGTCCCTGACTCGTCTGAGGACGTAGAAGGTACGATCCGTTGGGTACCTTAGATTTGATGGATTCCGCTGATAAGGAATTTCGAGGACGAAATTCTTTTAAGGGGGAGAGAGTGTGAGAACCCGTTTTGCCCTAATATTTTTCCTTGGGTTTATTTTCCCCTTAATTGCATGTTTTCTGCATTTTTGGGCCTAGAAATATTTTTCTGGTAGATTTTATGAGTAATTATAGTTTTTAGATGATTTTTCTAGTATTGGTGAGTTTTTAGAAAATTAAGAATATATTTTGGACGTGGGACCCACTAGTGCGAAAAGTACGGAAAAATTCGGCCAATAAGGTTAAGTTTCGGATACTGGTGGAAATTTATCGGCTGTTAAGAGATAAGTAGAGGGTGACATGGCATTGATGTGAGAGGAACCAAGTGATAGGAAGGCATTAAATGAAGTGCCAAGTGGCACTATGTGATTGGTCCACTTGTTGGACATTTTTGACTTTTCTTATCATGGATTAAATATCTCAAAAATTGACTAAAAATTCATTCTTTCTTACCTCTTGTTGGCCGATTCTCTCTCTTGGACAAGGAAGAAAAACTTCTTCAATTTACAAGCTTCAAACTATCTCAATCTTCCATTCCAACCAATTAAACTTAGATTTGCTCCATAAAATCACTCCATTAGGTGCTAGTAAGTGACTTGGTGAAGTTTTTGGAGAAGCTAAGGTGTTCCACCACTATCTCTCTCTTGTTTACTAGGTAAGTGGTACTTGAACTTCCTCCTACACTTAATGATGTTTAATTTGTGCCTAATGGGAGCTAAAGTGATGGATTATGTGATTTATTTCTTGGTTTGTGATGAATTGGTGAAGTTTTTATTTTTTTGAGGAATTTTCTGGTTTAATATGATCATGGTGTTGTGGTTGTTTATGATGGTTGATAATGAGGGGTAATGACTATGGTAGGTGTGAATGATAGATAATTGCAACCAATTTTGGATTTGGAAGGAAAAGTGAAAGTTAGGGTTCTATCATCCCCAATTTCTGTCCGGTTTTATATCATGTGGTTAGAGGCCGAATTAGACTTTACTCAAAACATAAAAGTTGTAGGTGTTGATGTGTTTGAGGTGCCTGTAAAATTTCAGGTCATTTGGATGAGTGTAGAGTGAGTTATGCCGTTTTTACTGTAGCTGTTCTGCTTTGATCAGAATGCGAAAACTGCGATAGTAATTGGCCCTTTTGACTGGAATTGGTTTAGATTTTGAAGTTGGTGTCTTCTGATGAAATGTAGCTGAATGTCTTAGCTAACATATGCCTTTGGAATTTCGGCATTTGGACTTGTATGGACTGAGATATAGCGATTACAGTTTTCTGTGTTTTGCAAACCTGTTTTGGGAATTCTGGGTTAGTATTTGGCATATTTGACCTAGTTGTGTTAGGAACTGGATTGAGTGGCCTTCTACATTGTTGTAGCCCTGTTTCATAGCTTCGAAACGGTGGGTCTTACACCCCCATCCGATAACCGTAGAGAATTTTACACCATTACCGCATAATAAGGGCAAAACAGTTTTCTATTTGGGGCCAAGACTAAGGCCATTTTCTAATTTCTGGTTTGCTATTATGCTCATTTATGCATATGAAACCCTAGTGGGGTTGTGTTTAGCATTGCTATATGACTCGTTACCGAGTCTCTTTTAGGGCTTGCTTTCATTTCGGTTGTTTCCTAGTTAACTTTTGTACTTGTACCACTTTGAGCCTAGTGAACGGCTTTTGGGAAATGAGATGAATTTTGTGTGAGATGTTGGGACTGATTTGAGGATAGAATGAAGCCTTAATGGTTGGAAAAGTAAGAAATTTAGGGGAAGTACTGCCCGATTTTCTAGGCCGTTTGGTTCCTTTAAATTGGGTTTACCTTTTGGTAGAATGAAAGGCTTTTGGGTTGTTTGCGCCTAGGTCTTCATGCTACCTTTTCGTTTCCAAGAAAATCATGTTTTGCACCCTTGCATTAGTAATTATTTGGCGAGGCATATGACTAGTAGTCGAGCCTCACATGTGCATTCTGTTTACTCGATTCTGGAAGTAAAACCTTCAATTGGTTTATTTTGATTATTTTAGGGTTTCTTGGCGATTAAGGCGAATCTGAAGTGAAAACTTTTGAAGTTGAGCCGGTGAGTGTACCACTCCCCTCCATTGCTGTTTAACTTGATTTTTGCTCTGCAATCTGTTTAATTGTTGGAGACGAGGGTGTACTTTATCACACTCGTTCTCTTGTCTGTCCATATGCCAATTTTGAGTGCCTATCTGAATCTGCTATCTGAATCTGCTATTCTGTATCTGTATCTGAATCTGTTATCTGTGTCTGCATCTGTTCGGATTTCTATGACCTATGAGCTCAATCCTGTGGCTAAGTTATTCGAGTCGGGCCAGCAAGGGCCTGGACGATTAGATAACGAACCATGGTAGCCTGTTCGGGGATTTTGGGTATTGAGACCCTTGATTCCGGGTATACTCGAGTATTACCATTTCTGTTCGGTTACGGTGAGCGGGCCCGGTAAAGGGGTGTTTGGTGGACGGAATTCGGTGTAAAGAGGGGTCTACGGACGTTTGGTGCTATATACGTTGACGGAGAGTCAACCGGTTTGGATCAAGTACTGCGCTGGAAATTTGGCTCCTGAGAGCCACCCGTATCCTTCTGATTTGAATCATTGGTTCCTTTGCTTTACATCTGGCATGTGTATCTGATTTGTTAAATGTGAAATGTCATGATTTTGCTGCTATATGTTTGGTACCTCATTGAGCGCAAGCTCACCCCTTTCTGTTCCCTTTTGTTTTCCTTACAGGAAAATAAACACTTTTGGTCTGGACTTGACAAATGGCTGCCAAATTGAGCTAATTGAACATATCTTTTGTATAGCTCATGTATTAAAACCCTAAGTGTACTTTTGGGGCGTTTTCTCTTCTGATTTGGCAAACCATGTATATGTATCAACTTTTGAAAACTTTTGTATGTCCTTTTGGATTGTAATCGCTAAAGTTCAGATGTGAATGTTTGCGTGCTCTTTCGGTTGCGTTCTGACGGGTCGGTTACTATTCATGGCCGACTCCGGATTTCATTTTTTTTGTTTTGGGTTATTTTACCATCTTGACTTGTTTACGCTCGTTTGTAAGTTCCGGATCGCTATTAGTAGCTCTACTCTGATCCGTAGTCCTGGCGAGAGCTGAGCAGGCAGTCCGCTAACCCCTTTGGTTCGCCTTAGGGGAAAGTGGGGCTGTTACACCATCACATTCATCTACGACTATAGAAAGCAAGTAGACATGCCAAACACTCATAAACACATAGCACATAACACTTAGCATGCTCGACTAGATGCAAGAACCTAATAAAGCAAGTAACACATAACATATAGTCATGCAACCAAACTAATGAACCTATTACATTTGCTAGCTAGGCACACGTCTTCAGTAGGTCTTCATCAAATGCTCTCCAAACCCTATCTATTACAAGCCAAGAGGTGTACACATACCCCATAAAAGAATAACTTAATAAAAGCAAGAGTAAATGAAATAAAGGAACTAAAGAAAGGTAAGAAAAGCAAATTAGACATGCAATTCTCACTTAGCACGTTGGATCACATAGGAGAGACAAAAAGATAAAAGAAATTATACCTCCCCCTTTTGTGGTGCTAATAAGGTGGACAAGACTTAACTCGGGCTATAGTCACCAAAGAATGGGATAACTTGGGCTAAATCCATCAAAACAAAAGATTAATGCACCAATTTAATAGTAAATTATAATCAAAAACAAGTTAGACCAAATCAATCCTCAAATCCATCTCAAAATGTAATCAAATAATGCACGGTTACCAAGAAAGATAGATTACCAATCAAATTTTGAAGTAAACACTACTATTGACTCACTTGCATACATTAACAATCTCTCAAGTCCGATCAAACATTATGGAATTTCAAGGGTCCAAGATCAAACAAGGGTCAATGAGTGGTTTAATTTGCATTTTAGGACCCAAAAGCAACCATTAATCAATCAATCAAGGCCAATTGAAATATTCAAGAGCTTCAAAGGTCCCAAAAATAATAAAAGAGCCAAGTAATGATCAAGTAATGGTACAAATGCAAATATTTTAGGGCCTAATTGCAAGAAATCAGCACATATTTGGGCCTTTGAAGAAATAATTGAAAAATTAGGGGTTAAAGCATAAATTTCAGAATTATTTCATGCATGCAACGTAGAAGATTTCTGCATTTGAGCTTTCTACAACTAAACGTACGCCGGCTGCATTTTTTCATTTCATAAGCAACTTCTAAGCAGCTTTTATTCCATCTATCCAAAATTTGTATTAAGCATCAAAACAAACAAATTCCACATCTAACAAACAAAACATGGAAGGAAATTATACAAATACTTATGAAACATTTATGCAAGATGAAAGAAGATTGCTGCAATTCGGAAGCCTTGGCAACAGGTGAAGCTTTTTGGGCAACCAAACTAATTGTGACTTTCATTTCCAAATGCAGACTTCAGACCCAAAAGGATAGCTTTGTTCAAAACAGAAAGTGTTAACCAAAATCATAGTGTGGAACTAAACTACAAGGCCCGAAACTTTGACAGCAAACAAGCAAAAAAAACATAACAAAAACTGATGCAAATTTCTTGGAAACTTTCATGCAAAAATGGTTTGGCTACTTATTGTCTATGTGGCTAACAAACGTTCAATCACAGCTCAAGTATTTTTAGACCCAAACACCAAAACCCAACACTAAATCATTCCATTCCTCGCCCTCAATACAGATTAAACATGCAACTTAGGTGTAAAGACTTGGGGAGCAACCACGGAACAGAAAATGCAACTTCTTTGTGTTTTGCTGCAGAATTTTGCAGCGACAAGCTCATGTAGATTAAATTGCCGAAACATGCATGTGGTATATCAAGTGACCAACAAATCCCAGGTCTCGATCAAATTATAAGTTTCAGCAACAACCAGAACAAGTAACTCCAACATCCGAACAGGCCAAGACAGATTTTTTCACTTTTAAAACCAAAAACTAGCAAACTCATCAATCAATATACAAACGAACCTCAAACAAAAACCAGAAAAACACGCTAAACTAGAACTTCAATGAAGTCGAATCTCCCGTTTTTAGCCAAATCAGATGCGATATGCATATTAATTTAACAGAGACGCAGCAAATGAATCAAAACCCAGTTCCATCTTAGCGAATTGGGCTCCATTTAGCGATAGGAAATGAACAAGAAAAAGGGTGGAAAGTTACCTATTCCACTGCTTTAAACCCGTACCCTCAGCAACAGGCGCAATGGCGGTAGAAAGATAGCAGCACCAGCAATGGCAGCGCTACCACCTCAGTCAATATTTGAACATAAGATCCTCGATGCTCCTTGGTTGCTCTCCAGATGAAACACTCTGACTTTCCCTCTCTCGCGGTTGTTTTTCTCTTAATCCAAGCCCCCCTTCTCTTTTGGCTGCCCTTCTCTTCCGTCGCACACACACACTCTCTACTTCCTCAAGATTTTTCAGCCGCCACTCTACTCAGCTCTCTCCCCATGAGCTTTTTCTGTGTTTTTTTTTTTTCATCCCCTATCGAGCTCTAGCCGATACTCTATCCTTCTCTCCAAAACTTCTAGCCGTCACTAACTCCTCTCTCTCTCTTCTCTAGGTTTCTTCCTCTCCTGACCCGAAGCTTTCTTCTTTTTCTGTTTTTCTCCCAGCCCCTAAAGACCCAATCTTTTTCTTTTTGTTTTTCCGTTCCTCTCTTCTTTGTTTGCTGTTTTCTTTTTCTTTTCCCAGACTTACAGCCATCATGCTCTATCCCCGTATCTCTCTCTTGCATCTCTTTTTTTTTATACCAGGAACTTCCAACCCTAAACCCTTAGCAACTTCTTCTGTATTTGCATCCAAGGGGCTGCCCGATCCTCCCTTGCAAGCTGCGACAAAACGCAGCTTGCATACCGCGTATTCCTCTTTTTTTTTTAAAGATTAATTAAAATAAAAATAAATAAAATGCTAAAAGATTGAATTTAAAAGAAATAAAGATATTTTGTGAGCAATTTTCTTCTTTTTTCAAATTTTATGTTAGAAACTTAAAAATTAAAAAAACTAAAAAACTAAAAAACTAAAAAAGTGAATAAAACTTAACACGACAAATAAAAACTAAGAAATAAATAGTAAATTATGCTAAAAAAATTTGGTATCTACAGTTTGCCCCTCTTTGTCTGAGTTTTGAAAAAACCTGAGACAAAGAAGTAGACACCAAATACTTACCTGTATTATTTGGCTGGGAACGACTCGAACGATGGGGACTGACCCCTTTTGATGAGATTAACTGGGACGAGAAATTTTTAATGGACTATCTGAACAAGAAATTTAAAACGGGACTGACTCGAACAAGAATTTAAAACGGGACTGGCCCGAACAGGAATTTAAATGAGATTGACCCAAACATGAATTTAAAAACGGGACTGACCCGAACAGGAAATTTAAAACGGGACTGGCCCGAACAGGGAAATTTAAAACGGGATAGACCCAAACAAGCTTTTAATCATGGGACTGACCCGAATAAGCTTTAAAATCATGGGACTGACCCGAATAAAATTTTAAAATCATGGGACTGACCCGAACAAGATTTTAATCATGGGACTGACCCGAATAAACTTTAAATCATGGGACTGACCCGAATAAAACGAAAATCATGGGACTGGCCCGAATAAAATGAAAATCATGGGACTGAGCCGAATTAAATGAAAATCATGGGACTTGCCCGAATAAAATGAAAATCATGGGACTGACCCGAACAATCTTTTAATCATGGGACTGACCCGAATAAACTTTAAATCATGGGACTGACCCGAATAAAACGAAAATCATGGGACTGACCCGAATAAAACGAAAATCATGGGACTGACCCGAACAAGTTTTTAATCATGGGACTGACCCGAATAAGCTTTAAATCATGGGACTGACCCGAATAAAATGAAAATCATGGGACTGACCCGAACAAGCTTTTAATCATGGGATTGACCCGAATAAGCTTTAAATCATGGGACTGACCCGAATAAAACGAAAATCATGGGACTGACCCGAATAAGCTTTAAATCATGGGACTGACCCGAATTAAATGAAAATCATGGGACTGGCCCGAATTAAATGAAAATCATGGGACGAACGCTAGTGGGACTGACCCACGGCTAGCGGCGGGGTAAATGAAATGCTCACTGGTGGGACTAACCCATGCTCCAGTGGCTGTGAAAATGAAATGCACACTGGCGGGACTAACCTCACGCTCCAGTGGCTGTGAAAATGAAATGCTTACTAGCGGGACTAACCCACGCTCCAGTAGCGATGTAAATGAAATGCTTACTGGCGGGACAAACCCACGCTCCAGTAGCTGTGAAAATGAAATGCACACTGGCGGGACTAACCTCACGCTCCAGTGGCTGTGAAAATGAAATGCTCACTGGCGGGACTAACCTCACGCTCCAGTGGCTGATTGGTCAGTGGGATAGAACCCAGCTTTACCGAGGTTGGCGGGATAAAACCCAGTTCCAACGTGATATAAGCGGTCAGCGGGATAGAATCCAGTTTTACCGAGGTTGGCGGGATAAAACCCCAGCTCCAACGTGATATAAGCGGTCAGCGGGATAGAACCCAGTTCTGCCGAAGTTGGCGGGAACGTGATATAAGCGGTCAGCGGGATAGAACCCAGTTCTGCCGAAGTTGGCGGGATAAAACCCCAGCTCCAACGTGATATAAGCGGTCAGCGGGATAGAACCCAGTTCTGCCGAATGAAATGTTGGCGGCACGAAGTCCAGGCCCAACAGGATGTTATGAACAAGAAATTGAATTTGATTTGTCAAGAAGCAAGAAGTTAAACTTGAGTTTTTTTTTTGACCTTTCTGATGATGATTTTTTGATTTTTTTGATTTTTTCTTTCTTTTTCTGATTTTTTTTCTGATTTTTTCCTTCCTTTCGGATTTTTCCGACAGAGAAGTTTTTCAAAATAATTTGCCCCAGTGTCGGGTCCATTTTTCCCTCCTTCTTCTTGCTTTTCTTTGCAATATCGGCTTTCCGCCTCACTGGATGCTTTTCGTCATTTTGAACCATGAATACCTGCACAGGGGGGCTTAACAAAGCATGACATGCACTTAAATTCCATGAAAAGAGCAGCGGGATTGATTCGAAAAATGTTATTATTTGATTTTTGGACAAAAATCTCAAATGTATTACAAAAAATTTGCCCCAGTATGGGCTCCCTTGATTGCAAAAATTTGTTCAGATGATTTCCCATTTATTTGAACAAAGAAAACCGCACTTTCTAAAATTTAGAAAAGAATGCACATATACAACAATGTGAAGAAACTTTAAACGTCAAGTTTGAACTCATGCAGAAATTTCATGATGAATTCCTCGAAGTAACACCAAATTCAAGAAGATTTCTTCCTTACTTTTAGCATTGGTGCTTAGGGTAACGGATTACCACTTCTGGTTGGCTCATCTTTCAGGACCAATCAAATGGGTGTTATTTCTGATTTGGAAAGTGGCTAAAGGAAATTGGAGGTCAAGATTTGTCTTATTTTTGTGCTTATTCGATATCACGTCTTAGTGAAAACAAAGAGTTTGTCACCCTTATTTCTTAAGAAAATGTAGTCCACATATGAGCTTTATAGGCTTGCAACAATATGGATAACGATAGCTAATCATGTGGGAACTGGTTATACCCCTATGATCACAAATAATTGATGGATTTTCTTATGAGCATAATCCTCACTTTGGATTGTCATGAAGAAATAAGTCAACGATGGACTTTATTAGCTTGTAATGTGGCTTGAAACGATAGTTGAAGGATAAGTCTTTCAAGGACATTGCACCGAAGATCGCATTTTTCTCAAAATTGCCCTCATTTTGAACTCAAAAAACTCAGACTTTGTTTGCATTTTTTTTCTCATCATTCACCAGGGATTTCAGCGTCGAATTTTTTCTGCATTTTCCTTGCATTTACTCTTCTTGCTTTGTTTTTTTTTGCCTCTTTTTCCTTTCCCTCAATTTGGTGGATTTTCACATGGTGAGTAGCGTCAACCCCATACCCAGGCAATTCAGAAATACAGCTAAAATTTTCCGGCATCAGAAATTTTCTTGACAGGGCCATTGCAAAGAATAGAAGTCAGGACTTTCGGCTTTTGTAATGGAGTCAGGTGGGGTGCTTAGAAAAGTTAAGGCTTGAAAGCAGATTTCAAAAATGGTTTGAAGAATCCGAGATCGCATTGTTGCGCCAACTCTATTTTTAGGGCTAAATCAAGACTTGCCTCAGAGTTTATGCTCAATTGAGGCTTTTTCTCTTTCATTTTCTTTCGATTTTTCGGCCTTCTGCCATTTTTTTTTGAACTTTCACAAAATTTGCCCCAGTTTATTTTTGAACTGAGGTTCTCTTTTCTTCTTTTGCTTTTTGATTTTGTGGCTTTTCACTTTTTCACTTCTTGAAATTTTTCTTTTCAACTCAAACCTACCCCCAGCGTGGGGTTTGCGATTCTCAGGGGTTGCCAAACGAAATAATTTATTCTGATAGCTCAAAAGGGATAACTAGGGATAGAATGTTTGATTGGAAAAGAAGAGGGTCTGACCTTTGTTCCGTCCCTTACAATAACTCTGAAAGGAAACTTTCGTTAATGCGAAATTTTTGCATGTATCTGAATTAACTGACTGAGGAAGACCCTTGTTCATCCATATTTGTGAGACATAGGCGGTCCGTGCGGACAAATCTCTTCCTTTTTTTTTTCAACATTGGAACCCAAGTGGAATCAAATTTTCCCAATTTGCGGTTCCCTTTTCCCTTTTCTTTTTTTCTTTTTCAAAATTCCCCAATGTCCTTCCCCAATGTGGGGTGCGATCATATGTGCACTCGAAAAGAACCTACCAATTTTTTGGCTCAAATGAGGATGCAAGGGATAAATGGTGTTTGGGTCGTAGAAACGATGGCCAAAGCATCATTCTTACGCTTCATGACAACCAAAGTAACGAAATGGTCATTGAAAATTCATTCCCCTTTTTGATATTTGAAAATTTTCCAATATAGGGTAGTGATCATTAGGGCTCTTATTTGAAACAAAATTACTCTTTCAAAGGCTCAAATGGGAGAGCAAATGATAAAATGTGTATAGGTAGAGAAAAGAATGCTCGAAGTATCATTCCAAATTTTCAAAACAAACAAGAATAATGCATATTTTTGCTTTCACTTAGATGTGATTGAATCGGATTAGTCACCGCGGACATTTTCAAGCAAAAGTTGCCCCAATTTGCAATTTATCAATCAATGTGACTAATTTTATTTTGGGGTTAAGTGAAGGAGAAAGGCATCTCACGGGTCTTCTGAGTGACCTCTTTTAATTTTGAGCACTCTTATTGTGTAGCTCGGATCACCAATCGAGCATACACTTGTGAATTTTCAGGCTGGAGGTTGAAAAAATCTCAATTTTGTTTTATTTCTCAAAATTTATCATGAAATCTCCAATGAGTAAGAATAAAGAATGAAATGTACATAAATATACACAAAGCAAACATTGTCCAAAAATTTTATTGCTGAAAAAGTTTGAAACAAAATTTCTCATTCAATTATGATACAAATAAGAGGAGAGAGACTTGTAAAGAGGTCCACATATACACTTTTTGTCTCCTTTTCTTTTGGGAACAAAATGTATTAACAAATATACAAAATTTTCCTTTGGAAAACAATTACAACATCTCTCAGAGGCTTTAGCGTAGAGTTTCTAAATACATCATTTATGTTTCCATTGTAGGATCTGCCCAAGAATCAAATAACACTTGCAGTTTTGACACTTTATTAGATCGGAAGTGCCATCAGATATAGAAAAATATTTTCCCTTTATTGAAATATTTTTATGAATGCAGGGAAGGGGAAAACAAAAGAAAAATACCCTGAATTAGCAAGCAAGATTATAAAATCGGTATGCATGTCCTATGGGGGAACCCTTTTATGCCAAGGGTAGGCCTAGCATGAAAATGCAATCCTCTAGGGCAGGCACTATACCATACCTGATGGATCTGATCAACTCATTGAGTGAGAAATAATTTTGAAAAATTTGGTCAGTTGGAGTGACGAGAGACACTTGTCAAAATGAGGTCAACGTCCGAATGGATTGATCACTTTTGATCAATACAAGAATTTGCAAAAACGCACGGGTTTGACCTTGACAAACTTCCTATCGAAGAGATTGGAATTCGTTGACAAATTTTCTCAGTAAAGCACGGGTCAAAAACCCCAACTAATCAAATGGCTGGATGCAATGGATGGTTTTCTCAAAATCGACTAGGTTTCTCAATTTGAAATTCGACACTGAAACCCTGATTGGTCAAATGGGTTTGAATGAAATTGACCATTTATTTAAAATCGACCGGATTACCCTAAAAAGGGAAACGGGTCAAATGAATTGAGTGACATTTGATAACTTACTCAAAATTAACCGGATCATCCTAAAAAAGGAACTTGGTCAAATGAATTGAATGAAATCGAGAATTTATTCAAAATTGACCAGATCGCCCTAAAAGGGTAAATTGGTCAAATGAATCGGACGAAATTGATGATTTATCGAAAATCGACAAAATTGCCCTAACTAATCAAATGAATTGAATGAAATCGGTGATTTATTCAAAAATCGACTAGATTGCCCTAAAAAGGGTAAATTGGTCAAATGAATTGATGATTTATTCAAAAATCGACCGGATGACCCTAAAAAGGGTAAATTGATAAAATAGACTGAATGAAATTGATGAATGAAATGGTCCAATGGATTGAATGGAAAAACATCAAGCTATCCACTGATAGTTTCAAAAATTTATTGTGATGCATTAGTCTATGAGCCTTCTAAAATCAAGTTTTGACCTCAATTTATTTATCGTCTCAATAGGAGGAATTAGTTGTGAATTTCTTCAAATTAATGTCCGTTACGCAAGGGATTTTTACCAAGTTTGATAAAATGGCCAAAAAGTGATTATTAGATGCTTATATTCCAAAGATCGCTCTATGAAAATGATCGGATCCTACCTTACCTTGTGCACTACCCCTTTGGATGGTACAAAATATAAACATGCAAGTCTCGTTGGATTAAGTATCCGAGACACAAGGTGGTTTAATCCTAACACGGGATCCCCTAAATGGCATTCCCTTCTAAGGCGGATGCATGATGTCAGTTTATTAAAGCAATAAAACATGCGATTTAAAGAAAAACGTGCCCTAAGGGAGCCCTTTATACGCCAGGGTAAGCCTAAAAATGACATGCCATTATTAATTTACGAATGAAATATACCGAAATTTCTAAACGTACAAAAACCTATCTATAAGGGTAGGTCCTAAAAGAAGGTCATGCCAGACCTCTTATTTGCTAGGGGTCTGTGAATGCAATGGGGACACAAAATCAAGAAAAGTTAGTTCAGCCAGATAAATACACATAACATATTGTGGCAACGAGATAAAGCAATAAAATCAATACAAAGCAATAAAAGGGAAAAAGGGGTTGGATCCCTCCCCTCGTGAATAGTGTCCCTAGCTCAGGATAAGGCCGACTCTACCCTAGGCAAGCTATCATGGATGCATGAGGTATTGGCTCACTAATGCATCTAGACTCGATAGGTTTTAGGTCCCCGAGCTTTCAGACTTGGAAACCAAGGGTCATCAATCCCAAGGTTCTTTGTCGGTGGCTCGAGCGATTCCCCAGACATTGCTACGCACACGTCGTGTCACGGCTACATGTCCAGGTGAATCTAAAGAAATCCTCAACCTTCGACTAAAAACTAAAGGCTATCAACCCAAAGTTTAAAGCGGAAGATTGAGTGACCCCTCGGATCATGCTACACACACGTCGTGTCACGATCACATGTCCAGGTAGGTCGCCTAAAATCCTAATAGGGTGGAGTGGCGTGACAAGCCACTAAAAGAAAAATAAATGAGAGGTGAAAAATTAAAGCGTATGCACGTATGCTAGTGCTCGTTTGGAGGGGAGGGATCAAGAACCAATGCGAGGCTCTAGGGTGATGTCCCCCACCCAAATGCAATGCAAAGCGTGAGATAAAACAAGTAAAACATACATCCAATCAACCAATCATACATACATGAGTGAGGGAGTAGTTTGATACGCGCGCGAGGCAAAAGGCCCTAAAATGGAAAATGCAACCCTAATATCCAAATGCTATACATAAAAAGGGCAGAAAAAGGAAAAGAATAGCTAAATCAAATGCTTGGACCCACTTAGGAAATCCCCAGTGGAGTCGCCAAGTTGTCGCGCCCCACTTTTGAAAGAGGTGAAGTGTGGTGTGTGAGTAGTGTGAAATATGTATGTGAACGTGTGAAAGTGAAAATAAAGGCCGTGGGATTGTAAAATGCGACGGTTTGGCCAAATAAAGTTCAATAAGGGTTTTGGATGAATAAATGGAGTCGCCACTTGGTATAGAGTTAGGGTGTACCAAGTCACCCAAAAATGATTTTTGTTTTGTTTTTTGAAAGAAAAAGTAAGCCAACCCTTTTAAAGAACTTTTTAGGTCTACGTAACCAAAGAAAAGGATCGGGGGTCACATTTGATAAGGGAGAAGGCAAAGGCAAAGCCTAAGGCACTCTCTTACCCTAGCCAAATCTAGTTGCGTGACTTAGCCCCACTTTTCCTAATTATTCTACCCAAGGTATGTATCGCATGTTGGATATGACTAATGGATGCGAAAAGGAAAGAAAAATGCAATCCTAAATCTAAAATGTTTCTCATGAGGCTTTTAGGTCCCAACCACATGAATTGTGGTGGCCAATAAGGAAAGCTCTCATAGAAGTCGTGATTAATGCAAGTGAGGACTCAAGTGTAAGTGTGCAAGTGTGACAAAATAAAGGTGTTTGTGTGCAAGTGAATAAAATAGGATAGTAGATACATAAGTGCAATTGGGTGCCATTTGTGAGATAGAAAAATAAATAAGTGATAGGAAGAAAGTGGTGAGAAAGTATAGATTGAGAAAAAGTCTAAGTAGTGAGAAAATGTGGCTAAAAGAGTGTGGATGTGATATAAAAAGAATGCAAGTGTATGACCCTAAGGGAATGCATCAGGTCGGGCACGGGAAGGACTCCTAACTTTACGACTTTGATTTTCCCTTGGATTAGAAGAAAGAACTAGCGTGCTAAGGCTATTTTGTAACCAAACTCGCTCGTTTCCCTTATCGAAAGGGGACTTTCAAGCAAATGTACCCTATAACTAGCATGAGGATGCAAAAACCTAAAATGTGGGGAAAAGGATTGGAGGAGCATGTCAAATGATAAAAAACTAAGAAAAATGTATGAAATGTAGTGAACATGCAGGTATGCACTAACGAAAAGGAAATCCCTAAGGGTCTAGCGTTGGACTAGCCCTTTCTATGAATTCCTAAAGGAATAATGAGCCACAACTAGCATTGGACTAGTGTGGTGACGTACATTCATCCATCACATTCATCTACGACTATAGAAAGCAAGTAGACATGCCAAACACTCATAAACACATAGCACATAACACTTAGCATGCTCGACTAGATGCAAGAACCTAATAAAGCAAGTAACACATAACATATAGTCATGCAACCAAACTAATGAACCTATTACATTTGCTAGCTAGGCACACGTCTTCAGTAGGTCTTCATCAAATGCTCTCCAAACCCTATCTATTACAAGCCAAGAGGTGTACACATACCCCATAAAAGAATAACTTAATAAAAGCAAGAGTAAATGAAATAAAGGAACTAAAGAAAGGTAAGAAAAGCAAATTAGACATGCAATTCTCACTTAGCACGTTGGATCACATAGGAGAGACAAAAAGATAAAAGAAATTATACCTCCCCCTTTTGTGGTGCTAATAAGGTGGACAAGACTTAACTCGGGCTATAGTCACCAAAGAATGGGATAACTTGGGCTAAATCCATCAAAACAAAAGATTAATGCACCAATTTAATAGTAAATTATAATCAAAAACAAGTTAGACCAAATCAATCCTCAAATCCATCTCAAAATGTAATCAAATAATGCACGGTTACCAAGAAAGATAGATTACCAATCAAATTTTGAAGTAAACACTACTATTGACTCACTTGCATACATTAACAATCTCTCAAGTCCGATCAAACATTATGGAATTTCAAGGGTCCAAGATCAAACAAGGGTCAATGAGTGGTTTAATTTGCATTTTAGGACCCAAAAGCAACCATTAATCAATCAATCAAGGCCAATTGAAATATTCAAGAGCTTCAAAGGTCCCAAAAATAATAAAAGAGCCAAGTAATGATCAAGTAATGGTTCAAATGCAAATATTTTAGGGCCTAATTGCAAGAAATCAGCACATATTTGGGCCTTTGAAGAAATAATTGAAAAATTAGGGGTTAAAGCATAAATTTCAGAATTATTTCATGCATGCAACGTAGAAGATTTCTGCATTTGAGCTTTCTACAACTAAACGTACTCCGGCTGCATTTTTTCATTTCATTAGCAACTTCTAAGCAGCTTTTATTCCATCTATCCAAAATTTGTATTAAGCATCAAAACAAACAAATTCCACATCTAACAAACAAAACATGGAAGGAAATTATGCAAATACTTATGAAACATTTATGCAAGATGAAAGAAGATTGCTGCAATTCGGAAGCCTTTGCAACAGGTGAAGCTTTTTGGGCAACCAAACTAGTTGTGACTTTCATTTCCAAATGCAGACTTCAGACCCAAAAGGATAGCTTTGTTCAAAACAGAAAGTGTTAACCAAAATCATAGTGTGGAACTAAACTACAAGGCCCGAAACTTTGACAGCAAACAAGCAAAAAAAACATAACAAAAACTGATGCAAATTTCTTGGAAACTTTCATGCAAAAATGGTTTGGCTACTTATTGTCTATGTGGCTAACAAACGTTCAATCACAGCTCAAGTATTTTTAGACCCAAACACCAAAACCCAACACTAAATCATTCCATTCCTCGCCCTCAATACAGATTAAACATGCAACTTAGGTGTAAAGACTTGGGGAGCAACCACGGAACAGAAAAACAGAACTGAAAATGCAACTTCTTTGTGTTTTACTGCAGAATTTTGCAGCGACAAGCTCATGTAGATTAAATTGCCGAAACATGCATGTGGTATATCAAGTGACCAACAAATCCCAGGTCTCGATCAAATTATAAGTTTCAGCAACAACCAGAACAAGTAACTCCAACATCCGAACAGGCCAAGACAGATTTTTTCACTTTTAAAACCAAAAACTAGCAAACTCATCAATCAATATACAAACGAACCTCAAACAAAAACCAGAAAAACAGGCTAAACTAGAACTTCAATGAAGTCGAATCTCCCGTTTTTAGCCAAATCAGATGCGATATGCATATTAATTTAACAGAGACGCTGCAAATGAATCAAAACCCAGTTCCATCTTAGCGAATTGGGCTCCATTTAGCGATAGGAAATGAACAAGAAAAAGGGTGGAAAGTTACCTATTCCACTGCCTTAAACCCGTACCCTCAGCAACAAGCGCAACGGCGGTAGAAAGATAGCAGCACCAGCAATGGCAGCGCTACCACCTCAGTCAATATTTGAAGATAAGATCCTCGATGCTCCTTGGTTGCTCTCCAGATGAAACACTCTGCCTTTCCCTCTCTCGCGGTTGTTTTTCTCTTAATCCAAGCCCCCCTTCTCTTTTGGCTGCCCTTCTCTTGCTGCCGTTCTCTTCCGTCGTACACACACACTCTCTACTTCCTCAAGATTTTTCAGCCGCCACTCTACTCAGCTCTCTCCCCGTGAGCTTTTTCTGTGTTTTTTTTTATTTTTTTATTTTCATCCCCTATCGAGCTCTAGCCGATACTCTATCCTTCTCTCCAAAACTTCTAGCCATCACTAACTCCTCTCTCTCTCTTCTCTAGGTTTCTTCCTCTCCTGACCCGAAGCTTTCTTCTTTTTCTGTTTTTCTCCCAGCCCCCAAAGACCCAGTCTTTTTCTTTTTGTTTTTCCGTTCCTCTCTTCTTTGTTTGCTGTTTTCTTTTTCTTTTCTTTTCCCAGACTTACAGCCGTCATGCTCTATCCCCGTATCTCTCTCTTGCATCTCTTTCTTTTTATACCAGGAACTTCCAACCCTAAACCCTTAGCAACTTCTTCTGCATTTGCATCCAAGGGGCTGCCCGATCCTCCCTTGCAAGTTACGACAAAACGCAGCTTGCATACCGCGTATTCCTCTTTTTTTTTTTAAAGATTAATTAAAATAAAAATAAATAAAATGCTAAAAGATTGAATTTAAAAGAAATAAAGATATTTTGTGAGCAATTTTCTTCTTTTTTCAAATTTTATGTTAGAAACTTAAAAATTAAAATTAAAAAAACTAAAAAACTAAAAAAGTGAATAAAACTTAACACGACAAATAAAAACTAAGAAATAAATAGTAAATTATGCTAAAAAAATTTGGTGTCTACACGAAGCATGCGTCCGAAGTTGTGCAATGATTATCGGACGTCCGATCCTGACTTCTTGAGCGTCCGACAGCTTCAGCATACTTTGTCATCTTTCAATTGTACTTGATCTTTGGAACTAATTTGCTTCATAACTGAATAGATCTTTTAAGAGACATTAGTAACATCCATTTGTTTTGTAAATATCAAAAGATAGGGATCAAGATCAACAAAGTCAAACATATCTAAAACTCCACTCATTTCATAGAAAAAAAATATCAAAGCTATGGTTCCAATGTTCAAGTATAAAATAAGGTGTCCTTAACCAAGAAAGTGGAACAACCAAGAAAATGTATTAAGAGAGGTTTAACCTTCGGAAACCAAGATTTGAAATGAAGATTTAAAGTTCTAATGGAACCATGTATTCCACCATGAATTTACACCTAAAACCGTTCAACAATTGCAAAGGAGGATGGAAAGTTCTCAAAAGTTCATTTCCTAAGATATCAAGAATTTCAGCTTTTGCGCGACAAACTTGGTAAAATCAGATCTTGAGTTTTGCTTGTCCAAAAATGGAAACCTTTATACCGTTGGAAACTAGATCCAAAGTACTAAAAGTTTTCAGAAGACACTTTTACAAGGTTCCAAACAGAAAGCATTCATTTTTCAGTTCGAAGTTGCTGATTCAAGAAAGCAAGACAGAACCAGTCTTGGTTTTCGGCGATATTTGGAAATTTGGAAAAATTCACAGAAAGTGAATCAGCCTTTGAAATTTGTAACACAATGAGAGTTCCATACAAAGTTTCAAACGCAACAAGTGGAACTAAATTCGGAGTTTTGAGCGTCAAGATATAGTAGTTTAAAATCGGCTGAAATTTGTACACTGATCAGGATTTTCCAGATTTGAAGAGTCATCTTTGGGGCACTATTTGAGTATCGAAATGGCTTTGAAATCATACCAAATTTGGTACACTTAAACTTCCATATATGAGCTACCTCTCTATAAAAAATTTAGATAAAAATTCACATGGGAAGGCAGTTAACAAAATGACAAAAATTTGGAAAAATTTCAAAGCTAATCTGCCAACCGTAGTTCTCTTCCTTTCTCAAACGTTTTGTCCAACACAATCAGCCCCAATTCGCTCCATTTTTTAAACCAAGATTCCAGAAACATTTAATAAGCATTTTATGGGTAAATGACACTAAAATTTTCGAAATATAACCTCCCAAAACAGGTCTGACCGTTCGGCCAACAAGGAAGGAAAAACTTCCAGTTTCCCAGCTTTGTCGCGTTTTTGAAATCAAGTCATATCTAACTCTATACAAACTCAAATTGAGAATGGTTGGTAGCGTTGGAAACTAGGTTCAAAATTCTATGATTTATCAGAAGACATCATTCTGAAAATCTTTTTACA
This sequence comes from Coffea arabica, assembly GCF_036785885.1. Lineage (NCBI taxonomy): Eukaryota > Viridiplantae > Streptophyta > Magnoliopsida > Gentianales > Rubiaceae > Coffea > Coffea arabica. The sequence continues at coordinate 42,295,141 of NC_092320.1, read as the reverse complement.
AATGGGACAAAATCAAACCACAACGGGAGATTTTTATACCATTGGAAAGCTACAAATGTCTAGTTTTGAATGCCACAAACGGCATTCAATTTGACTTTTGTACAAAGAGTTACGTTCGAACAAAGAACACTGTCCGAGAACCCCTACTATACGTTTTTCTAGATTTGATTCTTACCAAAACTCAAGTTTTGTGCAACCAAATGAAATGATTTTTGAAAGGCACTTTGTACACACAATATAAAACATATATCCATCAATTTCACAACCAACCAAACATCAAATTTTCGAAATAAAAAGTGAACAACATGACCAGAATTTTCGTCCAGCACTCTAACCAAAATTTTCCAACTTTCTCTCCATTTTCTAACCGTAATCCTTTCATACATCACACAAACAACATTAACCAAGCAACAAATCCTCAAGGCAGCTACCTACAAGCCTCCTTAAGATTGCTAGCCTAGAGATTAAAGCAAGGTAAATGTTTTCCTCAAGTCCTCTAACCTATTTTCTTGCGTAGGGTTGTAAACCCATGAAGATTAACCTTCATTCTTGAAGAAATTGGAAAGATTAAAGGAGATGAAAGCTACCTCTTTAAACCCTTGATGAAGTCAGATTTTTCCCACCAAAAACTCTCCAAGAAACACCACAAGATGTTGCCTTTCTTCAAGCTAAGATGAATCTCCAAGAACTAGAAGGTTGGATGATGATTTGTAGACAAAATGGAAGCTAGAGGAAATGGAGATTTTCTTTCTTTTCTTTCTTGGCTGGTTGGCTGAATGGAGAGGAGAAAGATGAGGGTTTGAGTGTTTAGCTTGTGAAGGAAGATTGGAGGGAAAGTTGTTTTAAGTTGAGTGCAAAAAGTCAACTTCAAATAGTGTCTCGAATAGGGTTGTGTACTACCACTTTCTCTCTCGTTTGGTACACTCATGCACTAATCCTCCAATGTAGCTCCTTTAACACTGTAATTACTTACTCTTATGAGTCGAATATTAATTCTCAAATCTCTAATTTATCACGCAGTGTGACTTTCGAGAAATTATCGACGCGCGCGCTATAAAAGCTTAATTTTAACTAACTCACATTTAATCTCTCAATTAACTTTTCTTAGTTTACTATTGATCATCCTTTATTCTCCAAGATTATTGCACTCTTGGACTGAATATTGCCTCAAAAAACATGCATTCACTTATTTCTCACTAAACGAGTCGTAGAAAATTAATTTTGCTAACGGGACGTTTTAAAAATATGAGTAAGATATTGTTTCAAATAAATGAACTTAAAATGGCTGAAATAAATTATTCGGAGAAAACGGTTGAGTAAATAATTAAATAATCCCGTAAAATTGAATTAAAAGTAGGAAAAATTCAGGTCCTCACAAAAAATATGTCGAAAATTTTAAACTATTCTGTATTATTGCTGGTTCGTTGCATGAAGAAGGAGAAATCGCACGGGTGCAATAAAACCACAAATTTTTTTTTTCACAAACCTACAAGACAAAAGTTAAAATAATCATTCAAACAATTTAATTGAAAAATGGCACACTTGAAATTAAGAAAAATTTGGTGTCTGTAGTTTGCTCCTCTTTGTTTGAGTTTCGAAAAACTCAAGACAAAGACATAGATACCAAATTACCTACCTATCTTCTTCGACTACTACTGAACCAAAACAAACAAAGTGAATATTTAAAACAACATTGAAATATGCACATGTTTATTTACTTTTCCCTCCACATTAGACGTAACTTAAATACAAGATTGAGTGAGACTCATGTTGGAAATAAAATGAAATGAAGAACATCACAAAAAGCAAATATGCGAAGTGAGTAATAAGAGGATTACATTGCAAGTTGATATTCATTGACGGGATTAAACCCAGACCTAAACAATAAGTGAAAAATTTTAAAAAATCATTCTAAATCCGAGTCCAATTAAATAACCAATTGGTGGGATAAAATTCGAATCCAATTGTAGACACCAAATTTTTGTTTTTTTTAGCTTTGCTTAATTAATTTAATTTGAGTTTTATTTGTTTCAATTTTAGGGTTCTTTAATTTAATTTTATTTTTATTTTGTTCTGATTTATTTTATTATTATTATTTATTATTTTATTTTTTGTCTTCATACTAAATTTCAGAAAAAAAAAATGACAAGTGGAGGGGGCATGCAGGGGGACAAGTGTCCCTTTGGTTTTTGGACAACACATCACTTAAGGAGGGGGAGATTGAGACACTTGGAGGTTGTTGATTTGAAAAAGGACTAGGAGGCATATACCGAGCGGTGCGCGGTGGTATACAAAGAGAAGATGCCCAGGCAAGCTGATGCGATTGAGCACGAGACCCAAAGTGTACAAGTAGACCCTGTGAAAGTGCCCCTAGGCCCGGTGACACGAGTACGAGCTAAGAGATTCAAGGAGTCCCTCCAAGCCTTGGTACGTGCCATCCAAATCCAAGAGAAACCGGCCATTGAAGGAATTGAGTTGGAATATCCTTGCACGACTACTAAAATGCTGCTTACAATTGAAGATGCAAGTGTTCAAGCTCCAAATAGCGGGCCAAGCAGCAGTTAAGTACCCTCGCTGAGCCGTACCCTCGAACTTTCCTTGTTATTTTTCCAGTTTATTAGGTCTTAGTCACGGCTATTAATAGCCTCAAGCCGCATGTTACATTCAGTTTTTGAGAGTATTGAATAAAATTTCCAGAATTTCGTCCATTCCTTGTGGCAAATTCCCTTAGCTTGTGAAAGCTAAGTTGAACATCCTAGAGCTGATCCTAGGCTGTTCGTGACTTATCAATCAAGCACACATACTTGATTGTGGCGTCCTCTACCGTTAAATCTGTTCTTGAGTGGTCCAAGTTCGGGTTCAACTCCATCAAATCTTCATCGTGTTCCTCTAGATCCGAAGTTGCTTCCGCGTCTCGCATCACAAGCATATAATGAGGAAGGAAAAGTAATGGAGGAGGATATACTGGCTGAGGCTAATGGTTTTTTTTTCACTGATACTAATTTTTTTTCACGACCCCACTTCTCCCAAGGGCGAACCCAAGGGTATCGGCGGGCCGCCTGCCTAGCTCGCGCCAGGACTCAAAACTTAAAGTTCGAAAGAGCACTAAAAACAATATATACAATTCCAAAAGAGTTATAATTACATTCTCCAAAAGTATCGAGTCAAACCACCAAAACAAAAACAAACATTCTAACTGTTCAACTATTACAAGCCAAACTAACTATACTAGTATACGAGCCAAAAGTCCCCGCGTCGGCCCCTGCTAAGGAAAACAAAAGGAATGGGGTAAGCTATATGCTTAGTAAGTAAACAGGGGCGAAAGCATAAATTTCACGTAACAGTTACACAATAAGAGTAAAGCAAAAGCAGAAAAGTAACATCACATAATAAGGATACAGGTGGCTCCAAAGCCAACTCATGTGCCATGCGTGATCTCCTGCCGACACTCCGTCGACTGCAAATAATAGTCCGTAGAACTTCACTTGTACACCCACCGACACCTTATCACCCTCACTGGCCAGTCACCTCACAAACTTGCCCGGGCGAACGAAATCACAAACTTGAGCTTGAGTCACAAGCTCGGGTCACAAACTTGGTCACTTTCTCGGTGAACCGGATTCACAAAATTGGTTCATAAAATGAACCTACAAACTTGGTGACCTCAGACTAAGTTGGACTGCCTTCGACCAAGCCCTAACCGGCTCGAATAGTCCAACCAGGTCAAGAGTTCGCCCCAAACTCACAAACTTCACAAAATTATTCAAAATCACAAACTTTGCAAACTTCACAAACTTTATTCGAAAGTCGCCCCGAGCCACAAGCTCAAGGGTTTTGGTTCCAAAAGGTTCATATACATATGCCAAGTACAATTATACATTCAAATTAGGGTTTAGGTCGAGTGCGATAAAGTACACCCTCGCCTAAGTGCCCTTTTCACATATCTCAAACACATAGCAAAGAAAACACACCAAACCGGCCTGAATACTTACACAAAGTACAAAAGTAGTACAAATGTGAAAATCACTTCGTGCGTGTTCGCTAGTAGGGCCCACCAGCTCCGCCTAGCTCACCACGATCTGAAATAGAAGATTGCATCACATGATGTCATAAACGGCCACTAACGTGCCCAAAACAAATAAAACAGCAACATCGGCACACGCAAGTACGGAAAGGGCACACGCACGCGTGCGGAAACGGCAAACGGCAGATTTGATACTCATTTCTAGTTCACCCATAAGTTGAGCTACGAATATTGGATTAAGGCGGATGAGATGCCAAATCGAAGCTTAAAGGATGAACAACAACTGTTATGAAGACATCCAGAACTGAAACTGGAGGCTTCAGTCCCAAATGAACCAAACACAATCACTTACGAAATCTGGCCAATGCACAAATGGTCAGTTTTGAATACGAACTGTTTTCTATGCTACACATGGTCAAAAGAGCTGAAAATTGGCAGTTATATAGTTCATTCCAAATGGAACAACTTTCATGAAGGTCGGCAATCCAAATTCGGAACGGAAATTGGTCATCAGGACCAAAACAGATTTCTGGTCATTTTCACGGGCAGGCCTTGTTTGCTCGGCTATATCTCAGGTTTTATAAATCCGATTCATGAAATTCCAAGGGCGTTAGAAAGCTCTGATATAGGGCTATAAGTTTGGTGTTTTGGTCAGAAGCCCAAACAGCTTGTAACTCAGTCAAATGTGAAGCCAAAGTTCCAGCCATAAACTTTCCAAAAACGTACTAGAATCACAAACCGTATTTGACCTCAATATGCGGTAATGGCACCAAATTCACTACGGTTATCGGATGGGGGTGTAAGACCCACCGTTTCGAAGCTAAGAAACAGGAGTACAACAATGTAGAAGGCCACTCAGTCCAAATCCTAGCACAACTAGTTCAAATATGCAAAATACGAAACCAGAATTACCAAAACAGGTTTGCAAAACCAATAAAACTGTAATCGGTATAACTCAGTCTATACAAGTCCAAATGCCGAAATTCCAAAGGCATATGTTAGCTAAGACATCCAGCTACATTTCATCAGAAGACACCAACTTCAAAATCCCAACCAATTCCAGTCAAAATAGCCAAATACAAACGCAGTTTTCGCATTCTGGCCAAAGCAGAACAGCTACAGTAATTTCGACATAACTCACACTACACTAATCCAAATGACCTGAAATTTTACAGGCACCTCAAACACATCAATACCTACAACTTTCATGTTTTGAGAAAAGTCCAATTCGGCCTCTAACCCTATGATCTAAAACCGGACAGAATTGGGGGTTCATGAACCCTAACTTTCCATTTTTCCATCCAAATCCAAAATTGATTGCATTTATCAACAATTCACACTCACTAGAGTCATTTTCCACCATTACAATTCATCATACAAGTCCCCAACATCAAAATCATATTAAACCAGAAAATTCCTCAAAAATAGAAAAACTTCACCAAATCATTTCAAACCAAGATAAAAACCAGAAATTTCAGCACTCTTATCACTAATAAGCACAACATAAGCATCATTAGGTGTAGTAGGGTGTTTCAAGCTTCACTTACCAAGAACCAAGAGAGAGGAAGATGTTGGGCACCTTAGACCTTCAAACAAACTTCACCACAACCCTTACTAGCACTAGAAGATAAGATTTTATGGAGTGAAATCTAGTCTAGGCTTTTGTTTATGGAAGATTGAAGCTTATGGAAGCTTGAGAGATGGAAAATTTCCTCCCTTCTTTGAGCTTAGAGAGCCGGCCACCAAGGAGAGAAAAATGGTGAATTTTGAATGATTTTTGAGATATTTAACCTTTGGTCAAAAAAGTCAAAATTGTGAATAGTAATTCTTAAAGTCCAACCAATCATATTGTGACACTTGTCACACTCATTAATGCATTCTTATCTTCCTTTTCTCTCTCACATCACTCACTTCACACACACTACTTATCTCTTAACACCCGATAAATTTTACACAGTATCCGAAACTTAACCTTATTGGCCGAATTTTTCCGAACTTTTCGCACTAGTGGGTCCCACGTCCGATATACGTTCTTAATTTCTCAAAAACTAACTAATACTAGAAAAATCATCTAAAAACTCTAGTTACTCAATAAAAATTATCTGGGGAATTTTCTAATAAAGAAAATGTAGGAAAACGGGTTTTCAATCTTAACCGGAACTGAGGGTTTAAATCTTAATCCCTACTTAGGGTTTTCGAAATACTCCCAAAACCAAACGTTACCGCCCAATTAATGAATATATCAACGTAGAACGAACTGGGGCCTCACAGAAATGGTGATAATTATTCAAAGGATAAGCTGAGATTGGTTCTTTGGCTATCGTTCCCAGTAAGAAAAGGAAGTGGAGGATTGCTAAAGAAGCTGTGAACTAATGCTAAAATTGAAGTGCGGAATCCAGTAACAGTGAAAATTGGTTTAATTTTTTTTGGCTAGAATACTACAGTGTGATTTGTGCCTTGCATATCTATGTGAGAGAGATGGTGGATGCCTCTTTGTTTCTTCTATTGTATATAAATTCAAAAGAATACATTTCAATTGAATTAGAATTAAATTTTTTTATTATACCAAGAATACAGCAATTTTGAGAGGAGGAATTATCTAGATCATCTATGTTCAACACATAGAACTTACAAGGATAGAGCATTCATCGAAAAGAGTATTCAAATCTTAAGTTGGTCATTGGAGAGAGAGAGAGAGAGAGAATGCTCTCTATAAGCGATTTTAGGATTTTTACAGAACGCAGAGCTAAAGGCCTGCTTGTGCAGGTGATTGGGAAGGCACAGAAACTTGGTCTTGAATTCAATTGAATGTTATAATCAATGTCATAACATAATCCAAAATATCATCTTCAGACATAATTCCATAATTGTAGGCGGCAGCAGATTACAAAATTGGAAATGTACATGAAAGCAAGATAAGCATATGCCAAAATCAACTTCAGTTCAATTTCTGTATAGCACAAATTTGGCAATTTCATGGAGCCCAGCTTCCTGATAACATTCAGCAATCCGGTCCAAATTGTCATCCCAGGTGCCTTCCACAGAAGCCAAATCCAACAAGAAAGTTGCTTCATCCAAAGCAACCTGTAAACAACAGAAGGTGTAAACACACTAAAGCACACGCTGCCAAAAAGTGAAAGAGATATGTGAACTAAAACAACACAATGCAGATAACAAAGCAAATGAAGGGAAGTACAATATATGCAATCTTAAAGGTAATGAATACGACAATAACAATGTAAAGCAACATACTGTCCCCAATTGAGGATGCGTAACATCTTAAGACTTACATTCTTGGCTAGAAGCCATATCCTGTGCTTCTGTACTTGTATCACAGGCATTGGCATCCTGAGGATGCTACAAATTGAGATCAAACAATCTAAGAAGAACATCTCAACTAAGAATATTTGAATTAGTTTACCCAGTTGGGGCAGTAGGCCATCGTAGGAAAGTAGTTACAGAACCTATACACAACAAGCAATGTGTAAAGATAGAATATTGGTCTCAAATCAATATATTTTTTTTTTGACTTTTTAACTCAAACACAAGCCTTATTCACACCTGAGGTGTTTTCTGACAGGTACAGCAAGAGGAATCAAACCTCGCTTGGCCCCAAGAGAGATTAATGACTCGCCTGCTACCGGTCAATATGCCAACCTGAAAAGATAAGAACTTTTTACTGAGTAAAAAAGGAAGAATTTTAGGCACAGTTTTATAATTCAGCAGAAACTGCAAAGCAAGCTAGCTTGTCAATCACAAATTAATTACTAAAATAGATAAAAACAAAGAAAAAAGAAAAATAACAATTTATCAAGAATTGTAATTGAGCACCACAGGCAACAACATGAAACTCGTCACGCAAGTCTTTACACAAGGTAGTATCATGCAACTAAACAAATAACAAAAACAACATAAGAAGATTCAGGGGAAGAATCGCCAGACGAATCGAAAACAAGGATATTAGAAAAACAATTGACTCACTACAACTTATTAGTCTAATTAAGTGCTGTCTTGAGATGTCAATGTTTGTATGTCTGGAATAAGTAGAAGAATAGAATATCCAAAAATTGCTATTTGACATGAGAGAAAGAGATCATCATCAAGTATTTCAAAATGATTGCCTGCGGTGTCCAATCTTCATGGAAATTTAAACAGAATAGATTATCTTTTTTTTTTACAAGTATATAAATATAGTCTACCAAACAGTGACAGGGAACACTATAGCCTAATAATATGCTTAGGTTACAAAAGAAGGCGTACTTATAAACTGACAACCTATGTTGCATTTTCTCCACCAAATAACCAGAGAGATATTTAGAGAAAAAACACGCTTGCAAAAGAAAAAATGACAGGGAGAACGGGGGATGACAGGGCATACTATTTCCAATTGGGAGAGAGCTTCTTGCTTTCTTGATGGTAGAGAGGAATCTCATGTGCAAGTTCTGCTAGTCCAAAAAACTCCCTATGTTATTATAAAAGCTTTAACAACAACAATAGAAATGCAACAATGAAGATGATGTTGGTTTTTTCCCAACAAGTAACAATTTTAAACTATGCCATACCTCGAGTCACACGAAACACCATTCTGAGTGTTGTCGTTCCCCTCTGTGCTAACTTGCAGATGTAATCTTCAACCTATCCAATATACACTTAATTAAAAAAAAAAAAAAGAAAAATAGAACGCTATGAAATGCATGCCTGTACATCTAGAAAAGTAGTAAAATAATGAAATTCAACTAACATCTTGGAAGGACATGTGTGGAAATGCTCTTATTAGATACTATAATCACCGGGAAAAGAAAAAGAAACCAGTCTCTGTTTTCGAAATGAATTAAAATGAGCATGAATGATAGCAATTATTTGTTAGCCTGTGACTCTGTGAGATATATAGAGACAACAGACCTGCAATTGTGCACCCATAAACCTTGTCAAGTCTTGAACCTAGCCAAGTCAAGTTTTTTAGTAACAAAGTGACTTGGTGCACCAATTAATTTGACGCCAACATCAAATGTCTGCAAATTGTGAATGCCAGGTTACAATCTACCAAAAAGAAGTAAAGGATAATGATTAAAACAAGCATTTCAAAAAGGCTTAAAAAAAACTTGTTTAGCTTGATGACCACCCTTGAAAGAAGGCAATAAGCCATGATGAATATTAATAACAGCTTATCCATAACTTTTTAAGAAGTTTCCAGAAAGAACCTGCAGAAATCAACTGAAGTTTTGAAATACAGCCATTGCAATGTGTAATTGAATAATGCTACTCTGGTATGTCAAAGCACAAGCATATGACAACCAAAAAACATTAGAAGCAGCAAATGCAGTGATTCCAATGTTCTACTCTGTTGTATTAAAGCAAAAGACATTTGAACTGAAGATCAAAATGGTAGATGACATGAAGAAACAGAAAAATATTCTAGAATTCTAAATGTCAATCAACCAAGTCTTTGAAGGATGCTGGGAAAAAATCTCACTCTATTGACCTTATGATTGTAAATCCAAAATCATTTAGATGAACACCAACAGCAATCATTACGATATCTGCCATTGAAGAATAAATCACAAAAGGGACCATAACTCTCAACATCTAGCCTAAACCCACTTCACAGTACCTCAAACATAAGCCAGATAATCCAGAAAAGAATAAGAAGAAAGGACAAAACCAACTTATTAACTTGCCATAGAAAAATGTACCAAGAAACAAAGTGCAAGGCAGTGTAATAGACCTTCTAGAGTAAAACACATTCTTGTCCTCAGGCACAAAAACATCAGCATTGAGAATGTTTCCACCTATTGAAGCAATACATTTTGATAGCTTTGCAACTATTCCCAACTCATCCTACAATTTTCACACACCGAAAACAAAATCAAAGAATTAAAAATTCCATCTTTATACCTCATTTGGCCTAATCCAACTAAAAAATGAAAAACCATTTCAATGTCATTAATGATACCGTTACTCACTGGGCAATGGAAGACATGAATACCATGGCTGATGGAGGAAGAGGTAAATTCATCAAGAGACTTCATTTTGAAGGGCCTCTATAGATCATTAAGAATAAATATTTTTTATCAACATTAATGGTTTGGAAATATGCATGAATTTCCATGCAAGATCCTATATGAGTATAGATTACCAAGTTGTAAACTGATATAGATAGGAAAGATAGTCCACAGACAAGAAGAACGACAGTAGATCTAATAGATCAGTCCACATGACACATAACTAGAATAAGTACCAGCTCCTGCCCTGTAGCTCGACAAACATGAATTCCAAGAACGTGTAATCCTAAAGAGTAGAACCCAGTAGCATCTAGTAGATACAAAAGCTGATAAGCAAAAGACAATCCTGCAAAGAATGAACTCCCAAATGGATTTGGCTGTGAGTTAGATGGCTGTCTTGGCATCCCAGGCTGTCCAACATTATCGCACATTTCTGTAAAATCCCAAGATTAAGAATATGTTAAACAGGGAAGAAGCACTTGAACGATATCAAAGTCATGGAATACCTTTTTGGCTAAAAAAAAGGAAACTTAAATTGACAAACCAAGAGGGGCAGCCATGTGTAAAATGCATATTTATTGGTACATACTGGTATATAAGAGTTGGAAACTACCTTCCCCCCAAAAAAAAAATAAAAAAAAAGGGTAACTTCTATTGTACAAAAGGTAACCTAGTCATTTCACCATTGCGACAAAGATTCTCATTTTGTAATTTTCCTCCTTTTTTCCCCTCAGCACTTGAACTTGACCTTCTCATTCTTTTTCTAGAAATTCTGCCAAACAAAAGCATGTCATGGGGGGAGAGGGTGAAAATTTTCTTCTTTTTTTAGCATCATTAACTACAAAACTGCAAGGTGTTCCATTAAATGCTGTCATTCTTCATTTTACAGATCCACTAAATTTAACACCCTTTGAATTCTGCTTCGCTACATCAGCATCCAAACTTAGCATGATCCCTTTATTAAGCAAATTGTAAACAGCATCAAGTAGGCAAATCAAAAGGCAAAAGCAAACGGTAAAACATTTAGATTCAAATAGAAATGTGCAGTCAAGAAACCTAATTGTTTAATTGCTCTATCACATAACAGTTATTTTGATGTTACCTAAATTTCCAAATTCTTGTCTATTTAATCTGAACGTATAGTTGCACCTACATTATTGAGCACTACCAAAAGCAAAGGATATCATTAAAAATGAGGGAAAAAAATAAAACTACACTACTTACCTGTAAAGTATTTAAACATTCACCAAGATGAAGAAAGGTTCCCTAACGACTTTCAGAATCTAGATATTCAAATCCTCAACTCTTTCCACAATTTTCACATTTTTTTGAAACATTTTTCATAGTGTGATAAAGATTTCAATCATATATCAGAATAATTGTCACCTTAATTCACCAGATTCAGGACTGAATCAATCAACAAATAAACTGTCAGGAAATTTTTTCCTTTCTCCAGAAACCGTGTGTAGGACAAATGTGAGAACCCGTAATTTGCATTTTCTAGGTTTTCGTTTTTTCCATGGCTTGTTTTCTGCACTTTCTGTATCCGGAAAATTTTCTAGATAAATTTTATGAGTAAATATGGTTTTTAAATGATTTTTTCTAGTATCGAATAGGTTTTGAGAAATTAAGAACGTATATCGGACGTGGGACCCACTAGGGCGAAAAGTTCGGAAATTTTCGGCCAACTAGGTTAAGTTTTGGATACTGGATTTAATTTACCGGGTGTTAAGAGATAAGTAGAGGATGTTATTTGGATTGGTATAAGAGAGACAAAAGTGATAGACTTGCATTAATTAAGTGACAAGTGTCACGTGGCTATTGGTTGGACCATTTGACTACTATTGCATGTCTTACCAATTGACTTAAATATCTTAAAAATTCACCAAAAATCTCTTATTCTTGTCTTCCTCTTGGCCGACTTTCTTGAGCTTCAAAAGAGAGAAAAACTCTTCAAGTTTTGGCTTTCATCTTGCTTCAATCAAACCATCCAACCTTCTAAACTTGTTTCTACTCCATAAAACCTCTTCATTTAGTGATAGTGAATTGTTTGGTGAAGTTGTTTGGAAGCTTAAGGTGACAAGTTGCTCTCCCTCTTGTTTTACTAAGGTGAATGGTGGATGAACCCCTTTCCTCCCTCTAATGATGTTTAATTTATGTTTAGTAGTGGCATAAGAGGCAATTTTATGGATTAATTCTTGATTTGTGGTTGAAATGATGAAGTTTTATTATTTTTGGGGATTTTTCTGTTTTAATATAAGCATGATTGTGTGGCTATCTAGGATGATTAGAAATGGTATATAATGACTTAAGGAGGTGGGAAAAGTGAACAATTGCAACCAATTTCTGGTTTGGGAAAAATTTCAGCAAGTTAGGGTTTTTGGGTTGCACAATCTGTCCGAATTTTTAGTACCTAGTTAGAGGCCGAATTGGCCTTGACTTAAAACATGAAATTTGTAGGAAATGACATTTTAGAGGTGCCTGTAAAAGTTCAGATCATTTGGAGTAGTGTAGAGTGAGATATGTCGATTTTACTGTTGCTGTTCTGGGTTGATCAGAATGTGCGAACTGCGCTTGTAATCGTCTGTTTTGACTGGAATTGCTTGGGATTTGGATGTTGTTGTCTTCTGATGAAATGTAGCTGGATGTCTTGGTTACTGCATGCCTTTGGAATCGATGCATTTGGACCTGTATAGACTGAGTTGGACTAATTACAGCATAGTGTGATTTGTAAACCTGCAATTACGGTTCTGGTTTGGTATTCTGCATTTTTGACCTAGTTGTGCTAGGATTTGGACTGAGTGGCCTTCTACATTGTTGTAGCCCTGTCTTTTAGCTTCGAGATGGTGGGTCTTACACCTTCATCCGATAATCATAGGGGATTTGGTGCCATTACCGCAAAAAGAGGTCAAAAACTGTTTTTCAAGGCCAAAGCTAATTGCATTTCCGAATTTTCTGGTTTGCTCTAATGTTTGTATATGTTCATGGAACCCTATTGGGGTCATAATTGGCATTGGTTTATGACTCGTTATCGAGTCTCCATGTACTTGTTTGCATGTTTTAGGGCTCGCTCTCATTCCGGTCATTTCCTAACTAACTTTTGTACTTGTACTACTTTGAGCCTAGGGAACGGCTTTTGGTAAATGAGATGACTTTTGTGTGAAACGTTGGGACTGATTTGAGGAAATAATGAAGCCTTAATGGCTGGAAAAGTAAGAATTTTAGGGGAGGTGCTGCCCGATTTTCTAGGCCGTTTGGTTCCTTTAAGTTGGATTTGCCTTTTAGTGGAAATGAAAGGCTTTTGGGTTGTTTGCGCCTAAGTCTTCATGTTACCTTTTCGTTTCCAAGAAAATCATGTTTTCCACCCTTGCATTAGTATTTCTTTGGCAAGGTGTACGACGTGTAGCCGAGCCTCATTTGTGCATTCCGTTTATTCGATTATGGATGTGAAACCTTCAATTGGTTTATTTTGATTATTTTAGGGTTTCTTGGCGATTAAGGCCAATCTGAAGTAAAAAACTTTTGAAGTTGAGCCGGTGAGTGTACCACTCCCCTCCATTGCTGTTTAACTTGATTTCTGCTCTGCAATCTGTTTATTTGTTTGAGACGAGGGTGTACTTTATCACACTCGTTCTCTTGTCTGTTCATATGCCAATTTACTATGCAAAATTTGAATCTGTTATCTGTGTCTGCATCTGTTTGGATTTCTATGACCTATGAGCTCAGTCCTGTGGCTAAGTTATTCGAGTCGGGCCGGCAAGGGCCTGGACGATTAGATAACGAACCACGGTAGTCTGTTCGGGAATTTTGGGTATTGAGACCCTTGATTCCGGGTATACTCGAGTATTACCATTTTGTTCGTTTGAGGTGAGCGGGCCCGGTAAAGGGGTGTTTGGTGGACGGAATTCGGTGTTAAGAGGGGTCTACGGACGCGTTGGTTCTATATACGTTGACGGAGAGTCAACCGGTTTGGATCAAGTACTGCGCTAGAAATTTGGCTCCTGAGAGCCACCCGTATCCTTCTGATTTGAATCATTGGTTCCTTTGCTTTACATCTGACATGTGTATCTGATTTGTTAAATGTGAAATGCCATGATTTTAATGCTATCAGTTTGGTACCTCATTGAGCGCAAGCTCACCCCTTTCTGTTCCTTTTATTTTCCTTACAGGAAAATAAACCCTTTTGGTCTGGATTTGACAAATGGCTGCCAAATTGAGCTAGTTGAACATATCTTTTGTATAGCTCATGTATTAAAACCAAGTGTACTTTTGGGGCGTTTTCTCTTTTGATTTGGCAAACCGTGTATATGTATTAACTTTTGAAAGCTTTTGTATGTCATTTTGATTTGTAAACGCTAAAGATCAGATGTGAATGTTTGTTAGCTATTTCGGTTGGGTTCTGACGGGTCGGTTACTATTCATGGCCGACTCCGGATTTCTTTTTTTTTTATTTTGGGTTATTTTACTATTTTGAATTGTTTACGCGCGTTTGTAAGCTCCGGAATGAAACGGATAGCTCTAATCTGTTCCGTTAGTCCTGGCGAGAGCTGGGCAGGCTGTCCGCCGAACCCTTTGGTTCGCCTTAGGGTAAGGTGGGGCTGTCACAACAAAGACAGGGTAACCACTCCCCAGAAGAATTAAGCGTGAATCACAAATTAGAGGAGACCGTTCGGAAACACAATTAAAATTGAAATTCAAAATTCTCCCAAGCAAAAGCAAGCTGCTAATAAACATGATCCAAACTCAAAACCATAACAAGTCTCTAGATGTAAAAACATCGATTAATTAAAAAAAAAAGATAGCAATATTACCAGTTGGCGTGAGACAGAGAAAAAGGAGCGAGTAGAGTATATAGATCTGCAATCAAAAGTGCTGTAGGAAAATAGCTTGGATTTGGAGTACGGCGGAGGATTCCAAAGAAAAAGAGATCACTATGGAGGACTGGTTTTGCGGCAAGAGGAGCGGCTGCCCTGCTGGTGGTGCTGGGTGGACACGGAGCGAGTTGGGCGAGATTTGAGAGTGATTAATCAGGCAAAAAAGGAATGAAATAGGGAAAGAAATATCAAAGAATGAGAAGGAAAGAAAGATAAGAGATGACGGCGATTTGGAGAGGAAGAGGAAGAAGGAATGAGAGGTCAGAAATCTGTTGAAAAGAAGAGGAGAAGATGAAAAGCGGCGCCTCAAAGCTTGAGCGTGATTTAGGGTTAGAAGAGGCCTAAAAAAAATAGGGCGAATCACATGCTTGTCACGTGAGAGACGACGAAAACCATTCCAGGTCATAAGAGGCCTTCGGCTCTTATTCTATATATGTTGAAAAGGAAAAAAGGCAAGAAAAAAAGGGAAGTGGTGTAGGAGGGGTGATGAGGACGAAAAGGTTTTGAAAAGGCTAGGGGAAAAAAAGCAGCAGAGGAAGCCTGGGAAAAGAGAGCGGGGGTGGAGAGGAAAAATAGAACGGAAAAAATAGAGCAAGAACAGGAGGCGGCAGAGGAGGAATCTCTTCTCATCTCTCTCGAATTCTTTCCACATCGGTATTTTCTTCTTCATCGGTCCAATATCTTACTCCTCAGACAGCCCTCAACCCATGAACCTTTACTCTCGGGTCTTTTTCCTTGTTTCCTCAATTACAGCAGAAACACTTTCGTTAACTTCATAACCACCAAGGCACCAGTACTCCATCCACGCCACCATTACTACCGCCTGAAATTCCAAAGCACCAATGCAAGATGGCCAAAAACAGCCCCAGATTTTTTCCAATTACGCACCTCCACCCTAGCCTCTCCTCCTCCCTCCGCCAGGGCTTCTCCCAGCGTCGCCCCTAGGCTAAATTTCTAGACTGCACCGCCTTTTTCCCGCACCAATAACCCCTCTGATGCTGCCTCCCGCATCCGCAAGAACTTCAACTATTTCTGCCAAGCCTTAACGCCGAAAGAATTGCGGGCAGTGGAGAAAGGCTTCGGAAAGTCCTGTAATCACAGAGCAAGGCAGGAGCAACAGAGAGGAAAAAACAGAGGGGAAGAAATCTGAAAAAGACCGAATAAAAGAAAAACAAAGGAGGAGGTTTTCGACTCAAAAACATAGAGCAAAGGAAAATAAAAAAACAAAAGGGGGCTCTCGGCGGAGAAAGGAACAGGGGAGCAGTTGAGGGGAAAAATGGGCAGAGGAGCAAGATAGAAGAAATAAGGGCAAGTGAAAAGGGGAAGTAAAAAAGGCTATGAGAAGCTAAGGAATAATGGGCAAGAGGAGACGGCTAAGAAAAAGGGGAGAGCTTTGAGGCTTCAGAGGCGGACGGGCAAAGAAAAACTGGAGAAAGGAATACCGCCGCCGCTCATAGCCGCCGCCACTTCACCGAACCCACCATCATCACCGGTCAATTTTCATCAAGCAAGAGCACAGTAAGTCCTTTCTTCTTTGAAACTTCAGTTTTGTTCAAGCTCTCAAAACAGGCTGCCGTGACTATGTTGGTTGCAATTTTCCTGTTGTTGGTTCATGATTTTTGAATACGCATGCCGTATGTGTTAATTGGACCATTTTCTGTGTTGCTGGCAAAATTTTGGGGCTGAAAATAACCTTAATTGAGGAAAAAAGTCGGTGAAATTTTATTGCCTATTTGCTGTTCGACGAAATGCCTAACCGGAAGTCCTGCTTGAAGATGATTTTTGCTTGCGTTTCGCGTGAAAGAAAAAGGAATAGTCAGCTAGTTCAGTGTCTGTCAAAACATAAAATCTGATTTTTCATGGTAGAAGGAATGGTTTTGATCCTGAGGGGCTTGTGCGCAACACCTTTTCCTGTTTTGCCGTTTCATATTTTCCCCCATTTTGTGTGAATTTAAGTTAATGCTAGGAGAGGGGTTTTGTTTGCTTGAGCCAAACTGAATCTGTTTCGTGTGGTTCCTTTTGGGGGGGGGGAGTTACAGAAGAAAAATGCAAGAGATCTTCGGGCAAGATGCATGATAGTTTCTGATTTTTTTTTATTTTAGCCCCCCACTTTCTGTCTAATTGCACTATGGTTCAGAATCTTCTGTAATTGAATCATTCATGCCCCTATTGAGTGTTCATCTTCTCTTCATAATTTAGGTGCATTTCTAAAACATCCTATTTCTGTGATTTGGGGGTATAATTAAACCTTAATTTGTTTTAATGGATTTATTATCTTTTTGGGTTATTGTGAATTGAGTAGCTTGGGTTAATTGGTGGGGCTTGGCTAATGGCTTTTTTTAGCTTATTTATTTGGATTTTTTGGCTTGGGCCTAGGGAATAAAAAACCTCTCCTTTTGTTGGGTTTGCTTTGTTAAGAAAGGAAGGCCAGCCCACCCATAGCCTCTGGGTTGTGCGGCGGGCTTAGGGAGCACTTGGCCCACAACAAATAAAATGGCCCAATGGCCTGTTTTGCCAAAAAGCCTGATGACAAAATTTCACTCCAGCCCCCTGACTTTCGAGTGTTGTCACTATGGCCCTAACAACTTGTAACTTCCTTCAATTGGGTCCCTAATTTAATTGCAAATAGGTCCCTAAACTTTATTTTCTTTAAATTTTGACCTCAAAACTTTGTTAATTTTTGCAATCAAGTCCTTTCTTCTTTTGACTTCTTAAATGTGGGTTGTTTATATGATTTAATTGATTCAATTTCACAATTCATTTTTATCTTTTATGATTATTTGTTAATTAAAGTGATGCCTTGACATTTTCTTTGTATTTTGGAGGATAAATATGTGACTTCACTTCATTAGAGCCCCAACTCAAAGGAGGTACACCTTATCCTTATTTTGACTTATTTGATCCTATGTGCACTTATGTGAAATTATGTGTGAAATTGCATGCTTCTTTTTCTTTTTGAATATTCTCATTATATTTGTTCATTTAGTTACTTTATTTGTTTTAATTTTTGTATATTTATTTTAATTTAATTTGTAATCATTTGGGAGGGCAATTAAATGTCACAATTGTAATAGTTAGGTTATTATATCATTTTATTCCTTCCCCCCCTTTTAGATTGTAGTAGGGTTCCCCGAATGTAATAGTTAGGGATTTATTTGCTTTATTTGCCTTGTGTGTTTTTGCATGCCTATGTGTTATGTGTTACTTGCTTTCCTAGGGTCTTGCATCTAGACATCATGCTTATGTGTTATGTGCTATATGTGATTTATGTGTTTATTTGCTTTATTATGCTTTATCTGATTTCTTAGACCGTAATAAATGCATGTTATCACATTAGTCCAATGCTAGCTGTGATTCCCTTCCCGTCACCACACTAGTCCAACGCTAGTTGTGGCTCTTTGTTCCGATTTTCCACTAGTCCAATGCTAGTGAGGATCCATAGACATGGGTTAGTCCAATGCTAGACCCTTAGGGAGGTCCCTCGCTAAATCATGTTTGTATGATTACATTACACTTCATGCATATTTTTTCATTTTTTAGGATCTTTATCATTTTCGTATAATATTTCCCCTAATAAAACATCCCTTACCCATATGTATATATAACATTAGATTTGCATCTCATTTAGGAAATTAGGGGGTAGATTAGTGCATTTTGCCAGATTAGACTAGAGATAACCCCTTGGATATGGGATATGGACGAGTTTGGCTTTTCTAGCCTTAGCACGCTCGTATTCCCTCTATTAAAGGGACCATTGAAAGTCACGAGTATAAGTCCCCCGCACCCATTATGATGCATTCCTTTAGGTCATACACATTTGTATATTATTATTTTCTTTACTTTTTCTTTCTTTCGAGTCTCACGACTTGCATTATTCGTGACCTCTCCAAAGAGTCCGCATTGAGCATCACAATTAATGTGATTGGCACCAATTGAG
Source organism: Coffea arabica (assembly GCF_036785885.1). Classification (NCBI taxonomy): domain Eukaryota; kingdom Viridiplantae; phylum Streptophyta; class Magnoliopsida; order Gentianales; family Rubiaceae; genus Coffea; species Coffea arabica. The sequence continues at coordinate 42,276,304 of NC_092320.1, read as the reverse complement.
TTTTGAAGAGAAATTTCGACCATCTGATACCCTCCTAGGTCTAGGATTTGCATTCATATAGTGTAACGCCCCCACTTCTCCCTAAGGCGAACCAAAGGGTATCCGCGGGACGCTTGCCCAGCTCTCGCCAGGACTCACTACAATCCATCATTCAAAAGCTCGAAATACTTTAAGTAACTTCAATACATAATTAAAGTACTCCAAATATCTCACACTTACAATTATGCAGCTTCCAAGCTTAAATACAACCCAACGGAAAAGGGTACAATAGCCATCCGTTATAATATAACTTAAAGTTTTCAAAAGAAAACAATCTAGTACTACTCACGAGCACCCTTGGTCTCGAACCCTGTAAAAGAAAACCACAACGTGGGATGAGCTACACAGCCCAGTGAGGTTCCAAGACACTCTAACAGTTCAAATAAATCAAGTAAGTTGGGCATATCATATGCATGGTTCAATGTTACACAATGGCGTGTTATCATGAGGTGATAATCATTGTACGAGTAATTTGAGACATTTATCATGGTATGAGACATTTATCATGAGACAGGTATCATGATATAAGTACATTGGTCAGGTAACAGGTATGGAGCGTATCACAGGCATAGTTCAGGATTTCATGTTGACATTTTAGCATGAAACAATTATCATGATACAAGGTAAACATATACGATAGGATACGGTGTTCCAGTGGAATTCTGTCGGTCATCTGCACCTTATGACTTCTGATCCCCACGGTACGGTCTGGCCATCGCCTTATCCCTCCAGTGGTAATACTCGAGTATACCGAAACGGTGGCCCAGGGTTCCAACCTACCCGACCGAGCCCAGTCCTGGCTCGAGTAGGTCAGTAACCAAGGGCAGGGCCCAAGTTCAGCTTAGAGCTTACAACATGCACAGGTAACCAAGTAATTCGACAAAAGGTAAAATTCATCATTTGAGTAGGTCGAGTGAGGTAAAGTACACACTCGCCTAATAATGATGGACAGCTTCATATAACATGTGATTCATGATAATGAAGTAATCAGGTGGTCAAGTAACCAAGTAAGTTGGTGATCACGTAAGCAGATAACCAAGTAAGCAAGTAACCAAATAGATTAGAAAACGGTAAGTAAACACGGTTAACGGTAAACGGTAAACGGTTAACGGTAGTAATTACGGTTAATTGGTAGACATATGTCATTTCAATAGGCCGCCATTGGCCGTTTTTCACTTTCACCACGTAAGAGTCGAGGAGATTTACTCCAACCGACTTATGCTGTCATAGCATAATTAATCATTTAAACACATCATGAAAATATGCTCTCCAAACATTTCATATCTAGTATTTCAAGTAATCACATAAGTATGCTCTTTAAGCATTTCATATCGAATAGTTCAAATATACCTACTTCAAGTGTTTCATGTCGAGTAATTCAAGTATACATTATTCAAATGTGCATGAGTGTGGTAAATACTTAATGACCATGGGTTAAGCATGTCATAGACTTATTCCAATTACGTATTCCTATATGGAACACTCACCTAGTCAAAACAAGCGAGTAGTTCTTAAACAAGCGTCTTAGGTGTCCGCTCCGAGTTCCTCTGGGAGATTCCCTCGAGTGCCTGAGCAAACAATAATCAACTACCACTCAAAATCATTCTAATTATTGAGGAAAATTGTACACTAGTACAATCTAAGAAATTAACGCAGAGACGAGTCTAAGAGTTCGTGTAACTCGAGGTTCAAAAGTGGGTTTTAAAATACAAGACAAATCTGATTTCCATCTTTGAAATCAAATGTAAAACGATCAAATGATATTGAAGGAAAATGGAGGGTTTGAAACCCTTAGTTTCCTTTAAGTTAGAAAATTCCAGATTTAACAAGCAATATTTGAAAAATCATATTTCACTCTCCACAAGTCCAAAATTGGAAAACTTGGTACTGTTGGAATCCTCTTTCAAAGTACTAAAAGTTCTTAGAAGACACTTTTCCACGAATGTAAGTGAAAGGCACTCAAATTTTGGCTCAAAGTTGGTAACTTGAATTACCAAGACAGATTTAAGTTGGTTTTTGGCCAACTTTAGAAATTCGGAAAAATTCACTTGTTTTGAACTAACCTTTGAAATTTGGAAATGAATTAGTGTTAAAATCCAAGAGTATAACAAAACAAGCGGAACGAGAAATGGAGTTTTGAGCACCAAGATATAGTACCTCCAAGTTGCTGAAAAAGTTAAGACTGTTGGGCTATTTTCCAGGTTTAAAACTAGATTCGAAATATCATTTGGTCATCAAGTTGGCATTAGAAATACATCAAACTTGGTACACTAAATCTTCCATGTTTGAAAAACATTTCTACTAAGTTTCGTACAAAAACTCTCACGGTAAGGTAGTCATTAAAACAACCAAAGTTTATGAAGAGTTTCAAGGCTAAACTACCTTCTCACTTTTCTTTCGTTTACAAACTTTTTGTACCATGAAATCAGTTCCAAATCTCTCCATTATTGAAACCAAGAGTTCATAAACATCCACTGAGCAATTTAAAGACCATTGACATCCAAATTCTAGAAATAAAACTCTCCAAATCAGATTTGACCATTTGGCTAAGAGAAAACGAAAAGTTTTCCAGATTCGATGAGCGAATTTTGTGACACCATTTGCATATCAAAATGGTCTTAGAATATTACCAAATTTTGTACAATTAAACCTCCATATGAGGATTACTCTTCTATCAAATTTCATTTGAAAATTCACACGGGAAGGTAGTTAACTAAACCATCAAAGTTCAGGAAATTTCCCAAGGTAAAACTGTCTTCTAGCTCTTCTTTCCTTTTTAAACATTTTGTCCAAAGCAACCAACCCAAATCTGGTTTATTTGTGAAACAAAGTCCAAGGAACATCTAATCTAAAGTTTGGTAGATGTCGGACATCAAAGTTTCCAAAACAACAAGTCCCAAATCATTGTTAGTTACAAATCTGTCCAAGTGGAAAATTCTATCACTGTAGCAGTTTCAAACTTTGGCCACAACTCACTCCATTCAACTTGGAATTGGGCGTGGTTGATGGCGTTGGAAAGCTCTCTTCTAAAGCTGAATTGTCTCAGAAGAAACCATTTTCAAATTCCATTCACAAATAGCTCGTTTTTGAGCATCAAGTAGCAATTTCTGTCCTGTCTCCTGGAGAGCAACGAAACAGGACAGTGATATTCAATCGAATGGTGTGGCTCACTCAAGTGGAACCAGAATGTGAAATTGGTACCGATAGAAAGCTAGGAATGTCTAGTTTCCAATGCCGCAAACGGCACTTGATTTCGACATCGGAACAAAGAGTTATGGCCGTTACAAAATGACTGCCTGGGCAATACGGGATTCATTTTCCAGTTTTGCTAACTTTGGAAATCAACTCATTTGACCAACCAAATCATGTTATTTTTCAATGAAATTTTGTACACACTTACAATAATAGATAAACAACATAATCAATTCATTAGAATCTCAAAATCTGGCACGAAAATGGTCGGACAAGGCAGGGGTAAAACGGTCACTTTTGCTCCAAGCACCTCCTTTGATTTTCTACCAACAATACAACATTAATCTACTAATATAAGCACTAAACCACCATTAATTTCATCATCCAACATCAAATCAGCAACAACCCAAGAGTGGGAGTTCATAGAGCCCACTTTCACATTTTATACCATAAACAAGGCTACCCACATGATTATATAACCTTATATGTGCAATAAATCTTACATAAACTAAGATCTATGGGTTGGATGATTTGCTACCTTCTTGGATGATTAGATCAGAAATTTTGGTCACTCTTTGCTCCAGAAAACCGTGGCTTTTCAGCTCCCTTTTGCAGCTCAAAATACTCCTCAAGTGTTAAGCTAAGTGTAGTTCGAATTTGGAGTGAATTGGAAGAGGTTTGGTGAAGATTTGATGGAGGAATTGGAAGAACTCTTGAGCTGTTTTTCTTGCTTTGTTGTTCGGCCAGATGAGGGAGCAAGAGAGAGAAATTGTGGTCTGAAATGAGGCTTCCAAAGGAAGCTTAATGACTAAGGATTGGGTGCACAAAAGTCAACCGCAAAAAGTGCGCGCACGCGCGCGTTTTGTGCTCGATTCCTCTCGCGTTTGTTTCACTAGTGTACTAAACTTCTAATGCATTTATATTCATATAAATATTATTCACTCTTAATTGTCCCAAAATAAGGGTCTAAAGTTCCTCAATTTAAATTGCGCGTGTGAAAACGCGTATCTCCAATTTAAGCGCAATAACGCGAAACTTCCGAGAAATTCTTATAACGATAGTACTAATAACTATCACTTGAGTATTTAAACATTAAAATGCCTAATTTAGGTCCATTGTACATGTCTCCAATATTTCAAACCTATTGTACTCTCAATCGATCAAGATTTCCAAAGACGTGTTCACTATTTTTACAAAACGAGCTTCCGAAAATTAATTTTTGAAACAAGTCATTTTAAAAATATAATGAAACTATATAAAAGTTTAGGTTTTGGCCAAAACATAAAAGTTTTACCATTATGGCATAGCTTTCTAACGCCTTTGGAATTTCTTGATTTGGATTTATGAGCTGTGAGATATGGTCCGCCAAACAGACCCTGTCCGTCACCCTAAAGTGCAAACTTCTAGTACTGTTCTCCATAATTTCGACCTGCTTCCATTCAGATCTAGATTAAGGTGTCTTCATGAAAATTTTAACCCTTCCTCTTAGCTTCACAACGGTGTCTCATACATTTTGATCCGACATTCCTAGCCTAAGTTTTAATCCAAACGGTTCGGGAGAGCAAATCTGCCCGTTTCCGTTTCCGTTTCCCGTTTACCAATTCTGCACGTGCTCATGTGCCAATTTTGCCGTTTTGCTTAATTTATCCACTTTAGTAGTTGTTTGTGTGATAATATGGCTCAACCTTCTGCTACAGGCGGTGACGGGCTAGACGGAGTCGGTGGGGCCCACTAGCTGGCGACTTGAATTCATTTCTGTACTTTCTCTCGTATACTTGCTCTTTAGGTGAGTAATCAAGGTTTCTGTGTAACTCAATACTAATATGAGTTTACTATGAAAAATGGGCACTTAGGCGAGGGTGTACTTTATCGCACTCGATCTAAACCCTATTAGTTGCTCTTGATACCTGTGAAATATGATTTTGTGATTTGTTATGGAGCATTTATTGCTTGTGAAACATTGCGGAGCATTTATTGCTTGTGACGCAAGTTGGGAGAATTTATTACTTGAACTAGAGCATTTATTGCTTGAACTACGATTTTAGAGCATTTATTGCTTGAAAATATTTTAGAGCATTTATTGCTCGTGACTTGAGCTGAGGCTCATGGTCTCTCTATGTGGGATCCTTTAAGAGAAGCGAGCTGTGTGGCTCAGGATCTCAATGGTCAACCAGTGATCAAACTCGACAAATGAGTTGGCTTGGAAGCCACCCGTATCCTTACCATGTGGTGTTACTTTTCTGCTTTTAATTTGCTCTCACTGTGCAAATGTTGACATATAAAAATTACACTTTTATCCCTGATTAGTCACTAAGCTTCTAGCTTATCCCCTTTTCTTTTGTTTTCCTTAACAGGGCCAACGCGGGGAAATTTTGGCACCATCACTAGTATAGTTGGATTTTGTTTGTAATCACTGAATAATTAAAATGTTTTTCCCTATTATAGTGATCCGTGTAAGGACCCTTCTTAGGGTCTACTCTTTGGGTTTGGTTATAATCATAAGGATGTAATGGTATGGGTAGTTACTTTTGGGGATGTAAATAGTACTCTTTTGCCGTGTGAATAGCTTTTATTTGCTTTTGCCTTCGAGTCCTGGCGCGAGTTGGGCAAGCGATCCACCAAACCCTTTGGTTCGTCTTAGGGGGAGGTGGGGTCGTCACAATGGGGACAAAGTTCGAATGGATTGATTGCTTTGGTTAGCACTTGACGAGATATTAAAAGTTAATTTAGTATGAAAGAGCCTACTCTTGAAAGGATTGTAATGTCTCAACTAGATTTTTTAGTGAAGCATGGATTGAAACCCTAAAAGAGAATAAATGGGTCAAATGGATTGGATGGAATCGATGGTTTACTCAAAGATGAACTGGATTGTGCGCCCATTTGTAGCCGCAAATCTCACAATTCTTGTAACAATACATTAGCCTATAAGCCTTCTAAAAATCAAGATTTTGGCTCGATATGTTTATTATCTCAACAATGAGGACTCATTTGTAAATTTCTTCAACTTAATGTCATTTACGCAAGAAATTTTACTAACTTTGATAAAATGGTCAAAAGATGATTATTAAAGGCTCATATTTTAATGTGCAAATGTTGCTCCATCATCTTCAATGCCATCATCATGGAAAGGATCAGATCCTACCTTACCTCGTGCACTACCCCTTTGGATGAAACAAAAAATATAAACATGCAAGTCTCCTTTGATTACATATCTGAGATAAAAGGATAGTTTATTACTAATGTGAGATTCCATAAGTGGCATTCCCTTTAAGATTAATGCATATGCCAATTTATTAAAGTAAGTAAATATAAACATAACCTAAAGGAACCCCTTTTATATGTTAGGGTAGATCTAAAAATGATGTGCAATTATTAGAACACTTAATGTAATAAATCATAATTTAAACGTGTAATAACCTATCTAATAAGGTAGGCACTTAAAAGAGTTTCATGCCAGGACTTTTATTTCTAAGGTTTGTGAATGCAAGAAAAGAGAAGACAAAGAGAGGTTAGTTCGATTGATACATAACACATTGGAACAACAACAAGATATAGAAATAATAAAGAGAAAAAAGGGTAGAATTCCTCCCTCGTGTCTAGTGTTCTTAATAAGGTAAGGTTGACTCTATGCTTGGCGATTTCTAATATGAATGCATGAGGTTTGACTCACTAATGTATCTAGATTCGACAAGATTTCAGGCTCCCAAACTTTCAGACCAAAAGGCAAAGGGTCATCAATCCCAAGGCCCTTAGTCGGTGATTCGAGTGATCTCTCGAACATTGCTACGTGAACATCATGCCACGGCCACATATCCAAGTGGATCAATCCTAATTCTAATAAGGAAAACTAATGTGACAACCACTAAAAGAAAAATGATGCGCTATATAAAAAAAAATAACGTATGCACGTATGAAATGCTCCTTTGAAATAAGGGATTAATATTATTAAACACATATAAAGGCTCTAGGGTAGTATCACCTTCCACCCCAAAATGTAAAGTACGATAAGAATAAGTAAATACAATTAAATAAGAATAAACCATTCATTATATACGCGAATAATGGGGGACGAATATGAGTATAAGATGCAAAAAGTCCTAAAAAGAAAAAAATGCAACCTAAACATCCAAATGTGATATGTAAAACGATTAGAAAAGGATAAAAACGACTAAACCAAGTGTTTGAACTCACTAGAAGTCCCTAGTGGAGTCGCCAAATTGTTACGCCCCATTTTTGAAAATAAAAGAGAAGGGTGTTAGAAAAATAAAATTTTAATTTTAGAAAATAAAAAAAGGGCCTAAAATGGAACTTTAAATATTGCGATGATTTGGACCCAAAATATTAGTTTAAAAAGGGTTTTAAAAAGAGAGTTACCACTTGGTATGGAATTTAGGGGTACCAAATCACCCAAAAGATATTTTTAATAAATAAAACTCATTTAGACGACTCCAGGTCTTTGAAAATGAGAGAAAAGAATTCGAGAGTCACGGTTGAAGAAAGGGAAGGCAAAATTTTGATTTAAAACACCTTTTCAACCTAAGCAAGGTTAGTTGCAAGATTTAGTCAAAAATTTTCCTAATCTAACTTTTAAATCTTATTACATTTGGATGTTTCTATATAGATGCAAACCAGACCTAGGGGTATCGAGAGGGACGAAATGTCTCTTTGAAATTTAATTAGTGTAAATCACATTAATTGTGAAATCCAAAAATGATCCTTTGAAGAGGTCACGTGAAATGCAAAATATGATACTCGAAAAAAAAATTTATGACATATACAAATATACATGTCCTAGAAGGGAGGTATGCAACATAACGGGTGTGGGAAGTTAAAATTCATGACATAATTTTTCTCCTTACAAAGAGAGATAAGAGCGTGCTAAGGCTAAAGAGCCATACTCGCTCATTTCTCATATTTGAAAGGTGACTCTCCTAATCTAAACAAGCAAATGGACTAAATGATCTAAATGAAATGCAAGTCTAAATGATATGATTTGCGCACATACGGATAAGGAAATAAGAGGACATATCATGCAAATTGAAAATAATCTAAAATGACAAAAAATGCATGAAATGCACTAAATATCACACAAAGCATGAATCTAGTGCATCAATGGTCTAAGGGCATAGCATTGGACTAACCTGTTTCTAGAAGTTCTCACTAGCATTAGACTAGTGAGAAATCGGGAGGAGAGCCGCAACTAGCGTTGGACTAATGTGGTGACACCATACACTCAATATATATATAAATACATAAAGCATATAAAGCGTAAATGAAACAAATAAACATTAAAGTATAAATAAATCAAATAAACACATAAAGCATATAGACCACATAACACGTAAACATGATATTTAGATGCAAAACCCTAGAAAGGTGAGAAAAACACATAAACATGCAAGCACACAAGCAAATAAACACACATAAAAATTTAACTATTACATTTGGATCCCTAACTGCAATCTAAGAAGGAATTTAAAAAATAATAACTTAACTATTACATTTTTCTAACTAAATATATTTTTTGCAAAAAGATCTGACTATTACATTTTCTATCAAAATACATGTCTTGGGTAAGAAAACATCGCTTATCTATTACAATTTTGGCATCTAAACTCCTTCAAATAAGCATTAAAGATTAAATAAAATAAATAAATAAAATAAAGAAAGCTTAAAATGCATAAAAATGAATAAATAAAAGAAGAAAAACATGCGATCACACATAAAAACACATAGGAGCACATAAAGAGAGATTATAGAATAATAGAGGATACCTCCCTTGAAGTAGTGGCTAAATGAGAATGATGAAAAGTTGTCTACTTTTTCAAAATCAAACAAACGGGTCAATGTACCAATTTAATTGATAATTTCAAAAGAGAATATAAACATATACTAAACTCCCCTTTATTGCGCAAAATTGTAAAGAAACATAAAGCAACCAAAACTTACAAATTAAATGCATTTAAATGAAGCACAATTAACAATTAAAGAAAAGAAGCAATTGTCATTAAGAAATAATAAAGATTAGGGAGCTAATTGCAAAAATTGAGAATTTTTACAGTCAAATTATAATTCTTAAAAAGATTGGGGTCAAAATTAAAGAAAAACAAAAGCTTAGGAACCAAAATGCAATTAAATTAAGGACCTAAGTGAAATAAATTCAAAAGTTTTGAGCCAAAATAAAATTACTCAAATAATTAGGGACTAAATTGCAAAATTTGATTTCTAAGTTGGATAAAAGATGAGAAACAGAATTGGGCCCTTGTTTTTGCTTGTGTCAGGCTACTCTAGTTCAGAAGAAAAATGCAAGCCTTTTTCGTTAAAACAAAAATAAGCCCAAATTAAAATTTAAACAAACTCAAATAAGAAACTAATTTGAGCCGAATACCAAAGCCCACAGTCAAGCCCAATAAAATAATAGGACTCAACCCAAACGAAATTAAAAAAAGGCCCAACCTCTTTTTTTCTTTTTATCTCTTTTTCTTTCCTTTCTCTTTTTTTTCTTTCTTTTCTTTTTTTCCTTCTTCTTCCTTTTCTTCTCTTCTTGTTCTTGTTCTTCTTCTCCGATTAGACAGTAGTAGACGCCTAGGAATTTTCTGATCAGAAAAATTTACCAAAATACACCTTCCCAATTGATTTTTCACGTAGAATTCATTTCAAGACTTAGTTTTTGCGAAAAATGTATAAAAACTGGTCAACTTGTGAAATTATAGTCGGGTTTAATTTTTTAAAAAATAATTCAAATCTTCACCAAAATTTATAAAATTTACACCAAAACAACCTTGGTGAATTCTAGAGTGCAACTGTGGCTTTAGTTTGGCAAGAAAACAACAACAAAATGATACATTAAAGCAAAACAGCCCAAAAATGAAGAAAAATATTTCAATGCTTTTAAGGCTCAAAAACTCCAAAAATTTGAATAACCAAACATTTTTCAGGCCACGTGTGTAACATCCCGAATATTAGGAGGTTGTTTGTGAAGAAAATATTAAAGTATATTTCTTCGGGTTTGATTTAAAACCTTATTTCGTTTTAAACGACTAGAAACCCTAATGTTTTAATCAAAAACCCTAGTTTACTTGTGACTAAACGGTTTCTTAAATCTTTCATATTTTACTAGAGATTCTAATGTTAATTATTGAAATTGTAAATTCCTCACGTTTTCTTAAAAAATTTTCTTTTATTTGAAAATTATTATTTATTAAGGCCCTACTACCCAATTGTTCAACAATAAGTGCAGATGAACCTGGAAATAGGGTTTTACACTTCGGTTTCAAGATTTGAGCAAAATTAGGGTTTTCGCGATTTTTCGCCGGATGAATTTTCGGTACTGACCAAGGATCAATTTGGTGATTAAAAGTGACTTTTAAGTGAAAAATCATATGTGAGTAGTAGCAATGATATAAGGTTAGAGTATGGGAAGAAAAAAAAACAGTAGTACATGAGTTTTTAAGAAAAACGGCACGAACCGGCGGGTCCCGCGCACTACCGGTTGAACGTACCACTTGACCACCACTTTCTTACCATACAAGCTTATTGACTTTTGAGCAAAATATCTTCTTGTTTGGCAGCTGCTTTGACCGAAAATTTGAGGCTAGAAAATAGCAAGGAAGAAAATAACTTGTCGCCACCTTAGAGTTTCTTGGCCAAGTGATTAACTAGCCTTCTTAAACCAATTTTCTGCACTTTCCTCTTCATTTTTCCAGCAGCTGGTCGACCAAGAGGGAGAGAGAAAGTGAGAGCAAGAAACAATTCCTTCTTCTTGATTCTAACCAACCAAGTGACAAATTAAATTTTTAAACCGATTAAACTTACCTTTGAGTGATTAGTTAGTGATTGTTGGTGAAATTTTGGAAAGAGAAAGCTTGGCCTACACTTGGTGAACTCTAATCAAGGTAAGAGGATAATATCTCTCTAACTTTCTCTTTCAATCATGGTTAAAGTAAGCTTAGTAGCTTGATTGGTGGTGGATTCATGGATGCTAGCATGTGTAGAAGTTTTTCCCCAATTTGTTTGATGAACTAGGGCTGTGGAATTTCTGCCCAACTTGATGTATGATGCTTGTATGTTACAATTAATGTTGTATAAGATGTTTTGGTAGTGTGAGAGGTGAGAAATTGGGGAAAGTTGCACTAGAAACTACAAATTTCAGATTTCTGGAAATTCTAGCTTACATTCTGTCCGAATTTGTATCTGTGTGTTAGAGGCCGAATTGGCTTTGGGTCAAAGAAGGAAAGTTGTATAGAATGGTATTTTGTAGGTGCCTGTAAAATTTCAGCCCAATCGGAGCAACGTAGGTCATGAAAAGTCCGAAATACCCTTACTGTTTCAAATATTTCCCAGCAGTCCGTTTCATCAGTTAAGTCCAGTTTATCACGTTTTTTGACTAGGAGCCGTACTGATTTAGCTCTGGGCCAAAACATGAAAGTTGTATTATTCTGACTTAGCTTTTAAATTCCTCCAAGAACACCTGATTCGGACTTTTGTACTCTGAGATATGACCATTACAGGGTAATGCGGTTATATAGCCGACGAATTGGTTTCTGGTTTAGTAATTTGAGGATTTGACTAAGCTACATTAGGAACTGGACTAAGTGACCTTCATGAATATTTCAGCCCTATATCTTAGCTTCGAAACGGCATAGTTTACGCCTCAATCCAATAAGCGTAGCCTCGGATATGTTATTTCCGCATTCGTACGTCAAATCTGTCTTGTGCTAAGTTGAATTTCTGCACTTGTCATTGTTGTGATTCTTGTTATTATGATATTGTGAGCCTATGGAACGGCTCTGGACATGAATTGTTGACATATGTGATGTTGGGTTGTGGTTGAGAAAAATAATGAAGCCTAAATGGCTGGAAAATTAGGTAAACACAAAGGGCATGCTGCCCGAATTTACGCTCGAGAACTATATAAATACACTTGCGACTTGGGTCGAATTGATATGAATAGTGCTTGAACCATCTAGGGTACTTGAGTATTTTTGTTCCGGGGTATATAAGGAAGGAGTTGGCCGAACTTGTACCCTTGAGAAAGGAAATAATGATTGCTCGGAGTATGTTTTCCTTATACTTTCGACTTGCATGGCATTTTCAAGTATAAATGTTACAAAGTTTTACCATTTAAAAAGCGAGCAAGTGTTTCACGACTACCATCCGAGTGAATTTCAATTTCTTGATTTTATTGAACGAAACGTCTAAGTTTCGAATCTTAGTCATGTTTCAAAGTTCTCAAACTGAGTTTTATCGCAGATTTGGACTCCGAACCCGGAGTATAACCTGAAAGTGACCAGTAAAGGCACTATATCTTTTGGTGAGTGCTTTCAAATACCGAATTGCACTAGATACTTGAACTTGATACGTGACCAATATGAGTACATGTTATATACGTGAATTGATAGGGCAAGAGTGTACTTTATCGCACTTGCCCTTACGTGATATACTTGTTTATTGTTGCAATTGACTTGATATATTTGATTATGATGCGCGCACTTCCTGGAATTCCAGAAACCCTGTGGCGAGTTACTCTAGTCGAGCCGGCAAGGGCTTGGTCGATTGGGTAACGAACCCTGGGTCTCTTGTATTGTCGAGTGGAGTGATATCTCCTCGACTAATCGGTATACTCGAGTATTACCACCCATGTTCTTGAGGATTTTGGGCCCAGCTGGGGGTTGAACGGTGGACGGAGAGTCGTTTAAGTGGTGTTCTACTGGATTGGTTACTTACTTGAAAGTTGACGGAGTGTCAACTACTACGGGATCAAGCTTCTGGTAATGTAATGGGAATTTGGCTCCTGAGAGTCATCCGTATCCTTATACTTTGGAGTAATTATTGTTTATTGGATTATTGTTTCTTTTGAAAAATTTTCTACATTCGTTCATTTTAAGATTGCTACTTGACGTGTTATTGCTCACCTTTATGAACTCTTCATGCTTGTTACTTTGCTATACCGAAAACTTGTACTTCTAAATAATGGTCAATTTGCTATTTGGAACCTCACTGGGCTTTTAGCTCATTCCACTCCATTTGTTTTCCTTTCAGGGGTACGAGTGACGCGTGAGACTTGTAAAAGACTAGCGTAGCCTTTTGTTTTGACTTTTGACTTTTTGGTCTTGTACTCGCGCTATTCCTCGAATGGAACATGTTGTACTTGGATTGTATACGTATTGAACTAGTTGGGTGTGTTGAGACTTTGTACCTCGATTTCTATTAATGTAAATTATAAGCTTGAATTGGGAATGTTATTTATGGTTCATGGATGTGTGTACGTGACTCGATTAAGATAGTGAGTGAGTCCTGGCGAGAGCTGGGCAGGCGGTCCGCCGAACCCTTTGGTACGCCTTAGGGGGAGGTGGGGTCGTCACAGATGGTATCAGAGCTCCTTTTGAGCTCGTGCCGGGAGAAGGTTCTCGGACTGTGGGAATTGACTTGTTAAGTGTGGAACAGTTGTCTATTGTTTGGGACCTTAGTTAGTTATGCCAGGTAGGAATCTCTAATATGGATGATTTACTCTTGGGACCGGCCGGCTCGAGTTGTGAATTGTCTTATTGTGGATTCTTGTACTTGGGTATCATATAGTGAAGAGCGTTAGAATAAGGGTCTGTATCTTGATTGCACTTGAGGTGAGTTTTGATGGAAAGGTTAAAGCGTGGATGATTCTAACATTTAACCTTGTTATTGGACCGATCAAAGGGGTTTGCAATACTTGAACTGTCTGAGACAGACTAAAATGAGCTCATTTGGGACTTGAACTTGTTTTGGCGAGTGTGCTCTTACGTACATGTAATGGACCTGATTTGATTTTTACACATGAGTAATATGACCTATAGGTGGATTTGAATTCGGCGACTGTTTGAGAATGTGAATTGCTGGGTATAGGCTAGTCGAGTGAGTTCTTATTTGTACCCGTGCTTCTTGAACTTGAAGTAATTGAATCTACTTTTGAACTTATATGTTTGAACCCTGCTTTGACCTTGCTTTTGAACTTATTCGTATTTGTGGGGCTGTAGACCAGCTACTTCTCCTCTGTAGCGGTTGAACTAAAACTCTCTGGTGAGCCTTTGCCTGTTGTGTTTCCAAGCACCGCCAGGGGTAAAATTTTCGACTTGAGAAATTTTCGACTTGAGGCTAAGCCATGTTCTAAATTTTTCGAATATCTGAGACTTTACTTTCAACTCAGGGCTAGTTATGTGAATTGAGCCCTTTTTGCATGATCTATTTGGTTATCTCTTAGCTCTTTACTAAATGATAAGGTCATATATAAGGGATTGGAGTGATTTCTAGTACCTGATTGACTTTAAAGGACTCTTAGTACCCGTTGGAATTTCGAGGGCGAAATTCTTTTAAGGAGGGGAGATTGTAACATCCCGAATATTAGGAGGTTGTTTGTGAAGAAAATATTAAAGTATATTTCTTCGGGTTTGATTTAAAACCTTATTTCGTTTTAAACGACTAGAAACCCTAATGTTTTAATCAAAAACCCTAGTTTACTTGTGACTAAACGGTTTCTTAAATCTTTCATATTTTACTAGAGATTCTAATGTTAATTATTGAAATTGTAAATTCCTCACGTTTTCTTAAAAAATTTTCTTTTATTTGAAAATTATTATTTATTAAGGCCCTACTACCCAATTGTTCAACAATAAGTGCAGATGAACCTGGAAATAGGGTTTTACACTTCGGTTTCAAGATTTGAGCAAAATTAGGGTTTTCGCGATTTTTCGCCGGATGAATTTTCGGTACTGACCAAGGATCAATTTGGTGATTAAAAGTGACTTTTAAGTGAAAAATCATATGTGAGTAGTAGCAATGATATAAGGTTAAAGTATGGGAAGAAAAAAAAACAGTAGTACATGTGTTTTTAAGAAAAACGGCGCGAACCGGCGGGTCCCGCGCACTACCGGTTGAACGTACCACTTGACCACCACTTTCTTACCATACAAGCTTATTGACTTTTGAGCAAAATATCTTCTTGTTTGGCAGCTGCTTTGACCGAAAATTTGAGGCTAGAAAATAGCAAGGAAGAAAGAGAAAAATGAAAGGTGGTGGTGGCGACAAGTGTCGCCACCTTAGAGTTTCTTGGCCAAGTGATTAACTAGCCTTCTTAAACCAATTTTCTGCACTTTCCTCTTCATTTTTCCAGCAGCTGGTCGACCAAGAGGGAGAGAGAAAGTGAGAGCAAGAAACAATTCCTTCTTCTTGATTCTAACCAACCAAGTGACAAATTAAATTTTTAAACCGATTAAACTTACCTTTGAGTGATTAGTTAGTGATTGTTGGTGAAATTTTGGCAAGAGAAAGCTTGGGCTACACTTGGTGAACTCTAATCAAGGTAAGAGGATGATATCTCTCTAACTTTCTCTTTCAATCATGGTTAAAGTAAGCTTAGTAGCTTGATTGGTGGTGGATTCATGGATGCTAGCATGTGTAGAAGTTTTTCCCCAATTTATTTGATGAACTAGTGCTGTGGAATTTCTGCCCAACTTGATGTATGATGCTTGTATGTTACAATTAATGTTGTATAAGATGTTTTGGTAGTGTGAGAGGTGAGAAATTGGGGAAAGTTGCACTAGAAACTACAAATTTCAGATTTCTGGAAATTCTAGCTTACATTCTGTCCGAATTTGGATCTGTGTGCTAGAGGCCGAATTGGCTTTGGGTCAAAGAAGGAAAGTTGTATAGAATGGTATTTTGTAGGTGCCTGTAAAATTTCAGCCCAATCGGAGCAATGTAGGTCATGAAAAGTCCGAAATACCCTTACTGTTTCAAATATTTCCCAGCAGTCCGTTTCATCAGTTAAGTCCAGTTTATCACGTTTTTTGACTAGGAGCCGTACTGATTTAGCTCTGGGCCAAAACATGAAAGTTGTATTATTCTGACTTAGCTTTTAAATGCCTCCAAGAACACCTGATTCGGACTTTTGTACTCTGAGATATGACCATTACAGGGTAATGCGGTTATATAGCCGACGAATTGGTTTCTGGTTTAGTAATTTGAGGATTTGACTAAGCTACATTAGGAACTGGACTAAGTGACCTTCATGAATATTTCAGCCCTATATCTTAGCTTCGAAACGGCATAGGTTACGCCTCAATCCAATAAGCGTAGCCTCGGATATGTTATTTCCGCATTCGTACGTCAAATCTGTCTTGTGCTAAGTTGAATTTCTGCACTTGTCATTGTTGTGATTCTTGTTATTATGATATTGTGAGCCTATGGAACGGCTCTGGACATGAATTGTTGACATATGTGATGTTGGGTTGTGGTTGAGAAAAATAATGAAGCCTAAATGGCTGGAAAATTAGGTAAACACAAAGGGCATGCTGCCCGAATTTACGCTCGAGAACTATATAAATACACTTGCGACTTGGGTCGAATTGATATGAATAGTGCTTGAACCATCTAGGGTACTTGAGTATTTTTGTTCCGGGGTATATAAGGAAGGAGTTGGCCGAACTTGTACCCTTGAGAAAGGAAATAATGATTGCTCGGAGTATGTTTTCCTTATACTTTCGACTTGCATGGCATTTTCAAGTATAAATGTTACAAAGTTTTACCATTTAAAAAGCGAGCAAGTGTTTCACGACTACCATCCGAGTGAATTTCAATTTCTTGATTTTATTGAACGAAACGTCTAAGTTTCGAATCTTAGTCATGTTTCAAAGTTCTCAAACTGAGTTTTATCGCAGATTTGGACTCCGAACCCGGAGTATAACCTGAAAGTGACCAGTAAAGGCACTATATCTTTTGGTGAGTGCTTTCAAATACCGAATTGCACTAGATACTTGAACTTGATACGTGACCAATATGAGTACATGTTATATACGTGAATTGATAGGGCAAGAGTGTACTTTATCGCACTTGCCCTTACGTGATATACTTGTTTATTGTTGCAATTGACTTGATATACTTGATTATGATGCGCGCACTTCCTGGAATTCCAGAAACCCTGTGGCGAGTTACTCTAGTCGAGCCGGCAAGGGCTTGGTCGATTGGGTAACGAACCCTGGGTCTCTTGTATTGTCGAGTGGAGTGATATCTCCTCGACTAATCGGTATACTCGAGTATTACCACCCATGTTCTTGAGGATTTTGGGCCCAGCTGGGGGTTGAACGGTGGACGGAGAGTCGTTTAAGTGGTGTTCTACTGGATTGGTTACTTACTTGAAAGTTGACGGAGTGTCAACTACTACGGGATCAAGCTTCTGGTAATGTAATGGGAATTTGGCTCCTGAGAGTCATCCGTATCCTTATACTTTGGAGTAATTATTGTTTATTGGATTATTGTTTCTTTTGAAAAATTTTCTACATTCGTTCATTTTAAGATTGCTACTTGACGTGTTATTGCTCACCTTTATGAACTCTTCATGCTTGTTACTTTGCTATACCGAAAACTTGTACTTCTAAATAATGGTCAATTTGCTATTTGGAACCTCACTGGGCTTTTAGCTCATTCCACTCCATTTGTTTTCCTTTCAGGGGTACGAGTGACGCGTGAGACTTGTAAAAGACTAGCGTAGCCTTTTGTTTTGACTTTTGACTTTTTGGTCTTGTACTCGCGCTATTCCTCGAATGGAACATGTTGTACTTGGATTGTATACGTATTGAACTAGTTGGGTGTGTTGAGACTTTGTACCTCGATTTCTATTAATGTAAATTATAAGCTTGAATTGGGAATGTTATTTATGGTTCATGGATGTGTGTACGTGACTCGATTAAGATAGTGAGTGAGTCCTGGCGAGAGCTGGGCAGGCGGTCCGCCGAACCCTTTGGTACGCCTTAGGGGGAGGTGGGGTCGTCACAACGTGCTAGCTATAATCATCTATTTCACTAAAAATATGCACAAAAATTCAGTTTTTTAACTTAAGTTTTATTGAGACATTTTATCAAACACAAACAAGGCATAATTTAAGTTCACACGGTTCATGAAATTTGGATAGATTTGAACTCCCAAATTTTACCAACAACTAGTATAGCTGTTGCCACAAAGACAAAGAAATGAAAAAAGGGAACGGAAAGGAAAACCTTGTTTTTTTTGCCGTCTTTCTTTTTCTTTTTCTTCTTCTTTTTTTTTTCTTGAGAGAGCCAGAGAGCTTAGACAGGGAGTTGTATGTGTGTATGATTGTGGTGCGTTATTGGGAGAGAAATCAATAGATTTTTTAGATAGTTGAGGGGAAAGTGGTGGTGTTGTTTTGGGTTGCGTCTTGGGAAGAAAGAGAAAGAACCGAAAGGGAGAAAATAAATTGGTGGAGTGGTTCCTTTTTTTGGGTCTTGCGAAAAATTGAGAGAGAGCTCCAGAGAGGGTTTTGGAATTGAGAGTTTATGAGACCAAAAAATTCTAAAACCTAGTATTGATGGTTAGAATAAAGTAGGATTATGTGTCTCATTTCCCTCCCTTTGATCCATTTTTTATAGGTGTTAAAGAATAGAATCTGGATGATGAGTTGTCCTCGTATTATGCAAAACTTGGAGAGAAAAAAAGGAGAAAAAATCCATACAAAAAATCAGCCCTAAATTTGCAACTATTCTGCATTATTGCTGGTTCGTTGCATGAAGAAGAAGAAATTGCGCGTGTGCAGTGAAACCAAATTTTTTTTTTTTCACAAACCTATAAAATAAAAGTTAAAATAATCATTCAAACAATTTAAGTGAAAAATAGCACACTTGAAATTAAAAAAAAAAATTGGTGTCTACGGCTTCAATAGAAGAACAGATGACGGATTCTCTTTCAATCTCAAATGGACGATAAGGAATAATTTCATTGTTCTTTTTCCATAATTGAGAATCCAGGCTGATGATCTTTTAGTGGTGCACTCCCGCTAGTCAAAGATTCACTTCCACTATTCTTAACATCTATTGGTACTTTATCATGCTCAGTTAATGTTGATATATCTTGGTAGGATTCCTATGATTCATACTATTCTAGATTCCTTTTCAATTCAACAATACTTGAATAATCATCCTTTAGAAAATTTACATCACGAGACTTTATTTCCTCTTTCGTCCATCAGGGTGTTCGCCATACATTATATGGCCATTTGACTATTCAAAATATCTTATAAAAATAGTCTTAGTAGCCTTCGCACCCAATTTCTCATGCTTATGGGAAAAGTTGTGAACGTATCCTGTATAATCCCATGATCATAAATCCATCAAATGAGGTTTCCTACCATTCCGAAGTTCACAGGGCATAGAAGGATAGAAGGAATAAACTTGCAGTACTCTATTGAGCACATAAGCAGCAATGAAAAGTGCATCTCCCTAATAGCTTATTGGGAGATTGGCCTGTGCAATCATAGACCTAACCATATCCAGGAGAGTACAAGTTTTCTTCTCTACAACTTCATTTTGTTGCAAAGTAACTGGAATAGTTAGTTGTCTAATTATTCCTTTCTCCTTACACAGTCCTTTAAACTATTCTGATAAATATTCACGGACTCTATTAGTACGAAGAACCTTTAAGTTCCTTTCTTTTTATTTTCAACCTTTGTGAAGATCAAGCCTCACAGAGATGAGATAGTAGGTATATATTACAATACCGCGAATAATCATGTATGAAAGTAAGAAAATATAAGGCACCATGATGTGCCTCATGTTTATAGGTCTGCATATATTCAAATAGACTAGATCTAATGGATGAGAAGCCCTAATAGCTTTGCCAAAAAGCTTTCTATAGGTTATTCCTGCTATACATAGTTCACATGTAGGGATATTAATTTTAGTGAGAGGTTACAATAAACCTTCTCTAGCAAATCTAATCATTCCATCTTGCCCTATGTGTCTCAATCTTGCATGCAAATTTAATAAAATCAAATGTTAAATTAGAAGATGTCATAGTAAAAGAGTAATTGTCATTATTCAAATCCAAATCTAGCATAAAGAAATCATTATTCAAAGTATCATGACCAAAAATATCCTACCGAAATAAATAGAAAAAATTTGTCTGTTTGAAATGGAAAGAAAATCCTAGTTTCAATAATGCTAAAACTGAAAGTAGATTATGTCGAATAGTAGGTGCATACCATGTAAAATAAGATTTCGCCCTGTGGCATCTTGAGTTGATGAGTGCCCACACTAAGTACCTCCTCTTCTATTCTGTTGCCCACAATAGTGTAAAGAATATTTATTGGTACTCAACAACAATCTACAAAACTTGCTCGATCTGAAGCTACATGTTTTATTGCTCGATCTCAATCCATTCAGAAAGACTATGAGCAACCAAAACATGTGTGCATACACAAATTTGATGAGAGCAATGATTAGGGTTTACCTTTTTCGGCTTAGTACAATCATGAGCTAAATGACCCATTTTCTGACAATTTTAGCATTTGATCTTACTCATATTCTTCTTGCCTTTCTTGCCTTTATGATGCTTGATGTTATTCCTACCTTTTGGAGCCAAATTTGTAGCTTTAGCATTCTTTCTACCCTTTTGGTGTCCATTGCGCTTAGGCCTATGCCTTTGCATTGCCTAAGTTGTGCAACAAGAGTTGCAATATGGTTTGCCTCTACACACTCAGCCTCAAGCTCCAAATGATGTGAAATGTCACCAAAGTTTATGATTGCTTCATCGTGGGTAAGCACTAGCTTCACTTGGCTCCAAGTAGAACCACAAAAAGACCACATCACTACAAGAACCTACTGTTCATCAAAGAGCTCATTGCCAGCTGTCCGCAACTCTCTTATTATAGTTGACATGGTCCTCAAGTGTTCAGCCATGCTTTGATATGGTACCAATTGATACTTGTTGAATTTTAGGGTTAGTGCATGTAGCCCTGTCGCTATTGTGCCACTATATTTCAACCTCAGTTGGTCCCACATCGCCCTGATAATTTTGGAAGTTCTCAAACTCCTTAATTTGGTCATCGTGCATGTAGCTTAACATAATAAAGCGTGCACCCTTGTTCTTCACAAACCAAGTATAGTAGGCTTCCTGCTCATGATGATTTTGAGCAGTTCTACCTTTTTTAGTGGGGTTAATGATTGTGATCAGGGTCTCAAACACTCCTTTCTCATTAAGAAAATATGGAAGTTTTCTTCGCTAGATGTGGTAATTTTTGCTATCAAGTTTTTTATCTTTAGTCAGAATAATAGAGGAAGTTTGGGAGGCCATATCACTACAAAAATTCATTGCACAACATTTAAATTAGGTATATACCTTTATGTTTCATTAGGTTAAAAATTTTGCCTTTTTAAGGCTAATAATCATCTTCCAATTATTTTAGGCAAAAATTTTTTTGCTAATAATTAGTTATAGAACATATGTTAGGCCCAGTCCCAAAAGTAAACAAATATTGCTAAATAAAAAGCAAACTAAATTGGCATTTTGGTGTTCAAATAATTTTTAATCAACAAATATAGTGCCAAAACACAGCCTGTTTTACAAGGCTCTTGGAAACAAAGAAAAATCATAACCAATTTTTATATTTCATTTGCCTACTACAAAATTTCTAGATAGAAATAAATAAGGATGCCACAGTATCTTTGCATTATAAATTTATTTTCATGCACTAAAAAAAAGATACCAAATGTACCAATCACACATATCACAATTATTACCAAATGTACCAATCACACATATCGCAATTATTAAACAATCACGTATTATTTAAAACTAATGCAATTATTTAAACAATAAGACATAATCAAAAAATGAAAAAAGGTATTACAATATTAAACAATCACATATTGTTTAAAATATTGCAATTCATAATATCAATTTCTAATAATATGGATAATAAATAAAACAAGCCATGCAACAAAAATTGCCCACACTAGATAGACCAAATATATAGTCTATTTAGTAGCAACAGGCTCTTATCTGATAATCCACAAGTTAAGAGACAAAAATTAGGCCCATCTGCTTTTATAGCAAGTCAAATAAATCAATAAATGTTATGAAACAATTAAAAGTATGGATGTCCCTTTGTATTCCCAAGAGGATTAATTCTTGATTTATGGTTACATTATGTATAGAAGTTACAATCCATAAATCTATTCATGTAGTGGAGAAACCGTTTCATAAGTTTCTTCATATTATTGTAATAGTGGGTGTTTAATAGGATTTATGTACCTTTGATCTTGTAGTACCTATATATAGGGGTACATTGACACCCTTTGAGAGGACCTTTGATTTTGTTGGAATACAAGAATATCATTCTCCATTGCTCTACTTTTCTCTAATATCTCTATTCATATTATAGTAGTTTATTAGTTTTACAACACGTTATCAGCACGAGTCTCTATTTTTGAGCAAAAGGTGAAAACGGAGGCTCTATCTTGAACAAAAGTAAAACACAAGATTTTGCCGAAATTCTGCTCGCATTTCTTCAAGTAAATTATGAGGTAAATCTCTGACCCACAAACTTATGTCAATTTCTTATGGCTAACATTTGAATTATCGCAAAAAATACAAGTGTCTATTGCTGAACAATCACTAAACACAAACATATACTGTTTGACACCTTTGAGGTAATATTTCTTCTTTTAATTCTATTTATTTACATTTAGAATTATTCGTTATAGATACTTATATTCTGATGCATTGAATTTTGGAGATGCTATTATAGAAAATCAATTATATTTGAGGATCTACTTGTCCTTTGAAATATTTAAAGAAAAAGATTCGATCACCTGAAGATGGTCGTTCTTTAACAAAAAGATTTGGCCACCAGAAAATGGTCATTATTTCAAAAGCCTGGTATGATAAATTTACCTATGGCTACAAGAACATAATTTTACTATGTTTAGAATTATTTCTTAATTGAAAGTGATATTCTCCACAATTGGTTTCTCGAATATGCTCCTGTAGTAGCAATATTAAGAGAAATTTGAGAAGTATTCTGTACTTATTGCATGCTAGTTCTAGTCCATTCCCAGAAGTGAATGCGACTAAATTTCAATTTATTAGTTATGGTTGTTGCCATGATTATGATTTTGGTAAATATATATTTTACCATGACAAGAGAAAAAGTTACCACTTGAAGTGGGATAATAATGATAAGGACACGAAAATAAAGGTCCTAAAGATAAATGTCCCGAAGTACATTTGACGAATCAAAATTATAATAGCATTTTCACATGGCCAATTTCTTTAAACACCCTGAAGGTGTATGATGATTGATTTAATTAGTTTTTCTTCCCGAAGAAGAAATAGATGTTAAACATTTGGGATCAAAGGATTATAGTAATGATATTTGTCCCATAAGAATTATGGTGATAATGATATGTGTCTCATTAATAAGTGTTACTATATACACTATTTTTCAACAAAAGAGACAAACACAATTAGTGTTAGTGCTTAAGTGATTGAAAGCTCCAGAAGAACCACTACTATATTTCTCCCTGTAGGAGAAAAGTTTATCATGAATAAAGTACTACTTTTTACCATGTCTCGAAAAATTTATTGAATTTGAATATCCGTTGAAATGGATATCAAATTGAGACATTAAATGAGACAATAATAAAGATCATATTTAGAAATCAAGTGAGATAAAGGTTAATTATATTATAATAACCATTCGAGAGAGAAATGGTAATCGATATAGTTGTCTTCATTCTCATTTTGATTTATAATCATCAATTGCAGCAAACCAGAAGTTTACTGATCCCAATGGATATATGATTTGACAAAAGTGAGAATATTTGAGAGCCGACAAGTATTTATACATACCCCCTTTATATTATATATGGCTCCAAAAGAAATTTAGAATTTATGTCGGGTATGAATCACTTTTTACGATTAAATATCGTAAAATATTTGATGAATGATCTATTAAATGATTTATTTATTCTGATGAGTTACGATTCCCGACATTAGGGGGAGGAAGAAATCAACCGAAAGGAAATCACCTGAAAAATTGGATTTCCTCGATCCTCATACAAAATAATGTGAACTGAAAGTTCAAAAAAATTATTCATTTGCAGAAAATTGCAAACCAGTTGTCAGATATATATCGACTCCAGAAGAGTTATTAAATCAACTATTCCTGTAGGAAATACCTTGATTAAAATTGATGTCCCTGAAGGACATGCACAAGTGCTACAAATAAATTTAAGGCCGGCCTACCTAAATAAGGTATAAATTGATTTCAAATATCTCCGGAGATTAAATGTCATGACAAAATTCAACCTCTTGAAGAGGTTGCTCCTGAAGAGCCAATTTCTGAAGAGAATGAAATCATAAAAAAATTTAATTGGAGTCTAATAAAATGTAACACTTGATATTATAGAAGTTGATGAGAATCATGAATCTAGATCGGTTGATGAATGCCGGTGTATAAATAATTGGCCAAAGTGGAAAGATGCGATCCAATCTGAATTGGACTCACTGGCTACAAGAAAAGTTTTTTGGACCTGTAGTCCAAACACCTGAAGGTGTAAAGCCAGTAGGATATAAATGGGTATTTGTGAGAAAAAGAAATGAGAAAAATGAAATTGTGAGATATAAAGCAAGCCTTGTAGCCCAAGAATTTTCACAAAGGCGTGGATTTGATTATAATGAAACGTATTCACCTGTAGTGGATGCTATTACATTTAGATATCTTGTGAAGTTTTGCAGTACATGAGAAATTAGATACGCGTCTAATGGATGTCGTTACTGCATATTTATATGGGAATCTTAAAAATATTTATTCTATTAAATTACAAAGGTCTCTGTATGGGCTCAAACAATCTGGACGTATGTGGTATAACCGTCTCAATGAATGTCTGACAAAAGAATGTTATACTAATGATCCAATATGTCCATGTATTTTTATTAAGAAAAATGGATCAAATTTTGTGATAATTGCTGTATATGTTGATGATCTAAATTTGATTGGAACTCCTGAAGAGATTCAAAATAATGTTGAATATTTGAGAAAAGAATTTGAGATCAAAGATTTTGGAAAGACAAAATTCTGCTTTGGTTTACAAATTGAGCATTTGAAATGTAGAATTTTTGTCCACCAAACTGCATATACCCGGAAGGTATTAAAGCGGTTTTATATGGATAAGACACATATATTAAGTATTCCAATGATCGTCAGATCATTAGATCCTAATAAAGATCCTTTTAGACCGCGACAGGAAAATGAAGAGATACTTGGTCCTGAAGTACCATATCTCAGTGAAATTGGTGAAGAGTATTGGAATACGATGATTAAAAATCTCAAATGATGTTTGCATCAGGGGGAGAAATTAATACACAGGATTAGTGTACTCTTTTTCCTTCACTAGAGTTTTTGTCCCAATGGGTTTTTCTCTAGTAAGGTTTTAACGAGGCATATTCTTTGTGTAATGGACATCCAAGGGGGAGTGTTATGAAACAATTAAAAGTATGGATGTCCCTTTGTATTCCCAAGAGGATTAATTCTTGATTTATGATTACATTATGTATAGAAGTTACAATCCATAAATCTATTCATGTAGTGGAGAAACCGTTTCATAAGTTTCTTCATATTATTGTAATAGTGGGTGTTTAATAGGATTTATGTACCTTTGATCTTGTAGTACCTATATATAGGGGTACATTGACACCCTTTGAGAGGACCTTTGATTTTGTTGGAATACAAGAATATCATTCTCCATTGCTCTACTTTTCTCTAATATTTCTATTCATATTATAGTAGTTTATTAGTTTTACAACAAGAAAGAAACAAAACTGGGGCTATTCCACGAATTCGAAAAAAAATTGCAAATCTAGTGCCAACTGCCGAGGAATGTGACACTAGAATAAGCTAGTATGCACACTTGCTGTTTTGGTGAATCATTCACTGTCCACTTAAGAGCCGTGCTCGTGAATGCACAAATGTCTCCTGGTGCGAGAATCCATATATGTCTCACGACCAGTTGGTTCGCACGCATTTCCAAATTTCCATTTTTTTAAACCTCAAATTAATGCAAATATCTTTCATATTATACATCTAAATTAAACATATAATATAATATATCATTAGAAAGCTCTTTTAACTTACTTTTAAATGACACCCATATTGACGTATTTTTGGATAATGTATCAATGCGAAAATTTAACTAAAAAAATGGATTTAACTTGTAAAATACAAACTATGGTATGTGATTCATCTATGATCGTATAGCAACCAAAACATATATAGACTACATCACAGACACGCAAGACACGCAAGACACGCAAGACACGCAATGGATTAGGGGCAGGAGCGGTCATCAGGCCGACCGCTCCCGAGCGGTCCTCTCACAGGCAAAAACATGAGGAGAAAAATGATCCACGTCAGGAAGGCTTAAGAAAGGGTAAAAACGACGCCATTCGAAATTAAAAAATTTTGACTTCCAAACGGAATCAGATGGAGCAAACGGTAGAATTGAAATTTTGAAATAGCCGTAGAAAACAAAATTGAGGGAAGAGTTTTGGCATGCTCCGTCTGAAGGTAGGGAGTTGACAGAAAACTCTTATCTCAGTTTTCTTTTCTTAGAAAACTCTTTTCTCAGTTTCTGTCAGAGAGTGTTACCGAGAAACGGAGAAGAGACTTCGAAGACTGGGTCAACAAATGTTGTATCCATTTAAATGCTTACAAGGTAGGCGGCAAGGTAGAGGCAAACAGAGGAAATTCAGCATCTCATAAAACACCAGATTTTGTCCTTCAACTTAATAGCAGAAGCAGCTGCACTCTCTGAGTTTGGTGAAACGTAGAGCGTATTTACAATACCAAGGTAATGTGACTGAACCATGTAACTAACTGTGGCCAATCATTTGTCACCCAAATGCACATCTGTTAAATGAATGATGAAATTAGATTTACTAAAGACATCATATGAAGATGATAGAAGAATAGTAAAATTGTACTGTATCTGTGACAGCCCCACCTTCCCCTAAGGCGAACCAAAGAGGTTAGCGGACTGCCTGCCCAGCTCTCGCCAGGACTAACGGTGTAGTTTAGAGCGATCTATTTCGTTCCGGAACTTATAAACGCAGGTAAACAAGGCAAAAGGGCAAAATAACCCAAAATAAAAAAAAATGAAATCCGGAGTCGGCCATGAATAGTAACCGACGCGTCAGAACCCAACCAAACATTAAAACACATAAACACTTGACATTTTACAATTACAAGCCACAATGGCATACAAAAGTAATCCAAAAGTTACTACATGTTTGGTTTGCCAAATTAAAGTGAAAACGGCCCTAAAGATACATTTGGGGCCCCACTTCATATACAATACAAAAGAAATATTCATCTAGTTCATTCAGCAACCAACTAGCAAGAATCATTCCAAAAGTAGTCATATGCCTGTAAGGAAAACAAAAGGAACGGTGTGAGCTAATTGCCCAGTGAGATACTATCACTTACGCAACCAATTGCATATAAGCATCAAACTTTCATTCAATATAGTAAAATAAGCAAAGGCACACGCCAAATATGGTGATAAAAGGATACAGATGGCTCTCAAGAGCCCTTTTCCTAGTTTGCATTTCTTGATCGGACGTCATTGACTCTCCGTCAATGTTCAACAATAACCAACCGTAGACTCCACTTTACTTCCATTCCTTCCACCTAACATTCCCCAACCGAGCCTGAAATCCAAACACTTGCATTGTGGTATTATTCGAGTAAACCGGAATCGAGAGTCTCTCATACTACAAGATTCCATATAACATTACCCCATGGCACATTAATTGGCACGACCAAACCCTCGCCGGCTCGATTCAATCAATTACCAATGGGGTTGAGCTCATTGATAACATTTGTAGTCGTTGGAGACTCGTCCAAACGACACCAAGTCATGCATTTCATTTCATATAACATCTCATATAACATTCCAATAACTTTCCAATAACATGCGAAACAATAAGTGAGAGTGATAAAGTACACTCTCACGTCAATCAATTAACATTCAACATATCAAGTTCAAATATCAAACCCATATAATAGCACACAAGTGAGTAGTACACTCACCAAGCTCGCAAATGTGGTTTCATGCACTTCCGTCAAAAGAACGTTGTGCACCACGGTCACGTCCTAAAACATGCAAACAAATATAATGAGACTCGATAACGAGTCATAAACCAAGGCCAAACATGACCCCAATAGGGTTCCATAAGCATATACAAACATTAAAGGAAACCAGAAATTTTGGAAATGTAATTAGCTTTGGCCCTAAAAAAAACAGTTTTTGTCCTTGTTTTGCGGTAATGGTACCAATTTCACTACGATTATCGGATGAGGGTGCAAGATTCACCATTTCGAAGCTAAAAGACAGGGCTACAACATCACAGAAGGTCACTCAACCCAGTTTTGAGTGCAAACAGGTCAAAAATGCAAGATACTACATCAAAAACGTAAAACAGATTCACCAAAACGCATTCTAGCGGAAACATCATAACTCAGGCTCTACAAGTCCAAATCCAGAAATTCCAAAACCATCTGAAAGCTAAGGAACAGGGCTAAATTTCATCAGAAGGCCTCAACAACCAATTCGGAAGCAATTCCAGCCAAAACAACCAATTACAGGCGCAATCCTTACATTTGGGTAAAACCAGAACAGCAATAGTAATTTCGACTTTTCTCATTCTACACAACTCCGATTGACCTGAAATTTTGTAGGCACCTCTAAAATGTCATTCCATACAACTTTTATGTTTTGAGCTAAGGCCAATTCGGCCTCTAACTAGGACCTAAAATTTCGGACAGAATGCCCCCTCAAGAACCCTAGTTTTCTAAAATTTCTTCCAAACCAAAAATTAGTTGCAATTAATCACTTTTCCCACCTCCTTAAGTCATTATAGACCATTTCCAATCATCATAGATAACCACACAATCATGCTTATATTAAAACAGAAAAATCTCCAAAAATAATAAAACTTCATCATTTCAACCACAAATCAAGAAATAATCCATAAACTTGCATCTCTTACTACCACTAAGCATGATTTAAGCATCAATTAAGGGAGGAGGGTGGTTCTTCACAACTTACCTCAAGAACAAGAGAGAGAGAGCTATTGACCACCTTAACTTTCCAAACAACTCCACAAATCCACTCACTAACTCTAATTGAAGAGGTTTTATGGAGTAATTTCAAGGTTGGATGGCTAGTTTTGATGATTTGGAACAAGATTGAAGTGTTTTCTTCCTTGTGCTCGGAGTAAGAGAGAGAGAAAGGGAGAAAGAGAGGGCCGGCCACTTCTTGATGTTTTTTGAAGATTTTTGGTCAATTTTAAGCTATTTTAACCAATTTGGTAAAAAGGTCAAAAGGTGAATAGTTGTGGACAACTCAACCCAATCACATGGTGACACTTGTCACCTTATTTAATGACTTGCCTAACTTTTTTGTCTCTCATACACCTATCCACTTGGTACCTCTAAATATCTCACAACACCCGGTAAATTAATTCCAGTATCCAAAACTTAACCTAATTGGCCGAATTTTTCCGAACTTTTCGCACTAACGGGTCCCACATCCGGTATACGCTCTTAATTCTCAAAACCTATTCGATACTAGAAAAATCATTTAAAAACTATATTTACTCATAAAATTCACCAAGAAACTTTTCCTAAGCCAGAAAATGCAGAAAACATGCCATTAAGGGGAAAAACCCTAGGAAAATATTAGGAGGAATTTACGGGTTCTCACACTCTCTCCCCTTTAAAAGAATTTCGCCCTCGAAATTTCCCACCTTAACTCCCGAAAAGGTTTGGGTATTTCTTTCGCATTTCTTCTTCCACTTCCCAGGTAGCTTCTTCTATCCCATGGTTTCTCCATAGTACCTTCACTAACGGAATCTGCTTGTTTCGGAGCTCTTTGACTTTCCGGTCAAGCACTTGGACAGGTTTTTCTTCGTAAGCAAGCGATTCGTCTACTTCGATCTCCTCCAGTTGTAAGATATGGGATGGGTCGGGATAATATTTTTTTTGCATCGAGACGTGGAATACGTCGTGAATTCGAGAGAGACTGGACGGCAGCTCTAATCGATAGGCGACCGCTCCTATCCTCTGGAGGATCTTGTAGGGTCCGACGTACCGCGGTTGAAGCTTCTTTCCTTTGCCTGCTGTGACACTCCGTAAGGGTGTGATCTTGAGGAATACGTTGTCTCCAACTTCGAATTCCAAGTCTTTTCTTCGATTATCCGCGTAGCTCTTTTGTCGGCTTTGAGCTGTTTGGAGTCGTTGCCGTATCAACTTGACCTTCTCTCGAGCCTCTTCCATCCATGGAATAGTTGCCGGATCTAGTGCCTTCTTTTTGCCAACTTCGTCCCAGTAAATCGGCGACCGGCATTTTCGTCCATATAATGCTTCATATGGAGCCATTTGAATCGACGAATGGTAGCTGTTGTTGTCCGCAAACTCTATCAAGGTCATGTGTTGACCCCAGTTGCCTCCAAAATCCAGAATGCAAGTTCGTAGCATGTCCTCGAGAGTTTGAATGGTTCGTTCTGATTGTCCATCTGTCTGAGAGTGATAAGTCGTGCTCAAGTTGAGTTTCGTCCCTAGAGTCTCCTGAAACTTTTGCCAAAACCGAGATACAAAACGTGGATCTCGATCGGAGACGATGCTCACAGGAACACCGTGCAGCTTTACAATCTCGTCCATGTATAGTTGGGCCAACTTGTCCATGGAATACTTCATGTTCACCGGCAAGAAATGGGCCGATTTGGTTAACCGATCGACGATCACCCAAACGGCATCGTGTCCTCGCTGCGTTCGCGGCAAACCTGAAACGAAATCCATGGTAATGTTTTCCCACTTCCATTCAGGTATCTCAAGAGGTTGTAACAAGCCCGATGGTTTTTGATGCTCTGCTTTCACTTGTTGGCAAACGAGATATTTTTGCACGTACAGAGCAATTTCCTTCTTCATATTGTCCCATCAATAATTTCCTTTCAGGTCTTGATACATCTTACTACTACCCGGATGGATTGTATACTTGGATCGATGGGCTTCCTCTAGAATCTCCGTTTTCAACGATTCATCCTACGGCACCACTATTCGGTTTCGGTATTTTAAAATATCCTCAGGACCAAAATTAAAATCAGTGGTTTTCCTTTTTTTCACTTTCTCTCCCCACTTCCATACCATCTGATCCTCCTTTTGAGCTTCTTTAATTCTCTCCAAGAGAGTGGAAGTCACTTTAATATTGCCAAAAATCACCTTATGGCTCCCAGGGCACGGTTTCCATTCACACACGGAGTCTAACAATTCCCACTCTTTGATCATTAGACTCGCGACCTGAGCTTTGCGACTTAGGGCATCGGCCACCACGTTTGCTTTTCCCGGATGGTAGTTGATGGTACAGTCGTAATCCTCCAAGAATTCCATCCATCGTCGCTGCCTCGTGTTTAATTCCTTCTGTGAGAAAAGATACCTCAGGCTTTTATGATCGGAGTAAACCTCGAAAGTTACTCCATATAAGTAGTGCCTCCACTTCTTCAGAGCAAAAACAACTGCAGCTAGCTCCAGATCGTGGGTCGGGTAATTTTGCTCGTGGGGTTTTAACTTCCTCGAGGCAAAAGAGATCACATTTCGGTTTTGCATTAATACACAACCCAGGCCTTCTCGGGATGCATCAGTGTACACAACATATCCGTCCACCCCGTTTGGTAAGACTAGAACTGGAGCCATGGTCAATCTCTTCTTTAATTCCTGAAAACTTGTCTCACTTCGGGCGTTTCATAAGAACCGACCATGTTTCTTCGTCAA
The DNA here is from genome assembly GCF_036785885.1 of Coffea arabica. Lineage (NCBI taxonomy): Eukaryota > Viridiplantae > Streptophyta > Magnoliopsida > Gentianales > Rubiaceae > Coffea > Coffea arabica. The sequence goes on along the minus strand of NC_092320.1, from coordinate 42,244,425 downwards.
ATCGGTTAAAGGACCGGCTAGTTTGGAGAAGTCCTTGATAAAACACCGGTAATATCCAGCCAGTCCTAGAAAGCTGCGGACCTCTGTGGGAGTTTCTGGTCTCTTCCAATTAGTCACAGCCTCAACTTTCGCCGGGTCGACTGAAATACCCTCTTGAGAAATTACGTGGCCCAGAAAAGCAATTTTCTCCAGCCAAAATTCGCACTTGCTGAATTTGGCATACAGTTGATGGTCTCTCAGGGTTTGCAAGACAGTCTTCAAGTGTTGCTCATGCTCTTCACGGGTCTTGGACTAGACCAGGATGTCATCGATGAAGACTACTACAAATCGATCCAGGTAGGGCTTAAAAACCCTATGCATTAGGTCCATGAAGGCGGCAGGAGCATTGGTTAGTCCAAAGGGCATAACCGCGAACTCGTAATGCCCATATCTCGAGTTAAAGGTGGTTTTCGGAATATCCTCCTTTCTGATTAACAACTGGTAGTACCCTTGGCGGAGGTCCAGTTTCGAGAAAACCACCGCTCCTTGCAACTGATCAAATAGCTCATCGATATGGGGCAGTGGATACTTATTTTTAATTGTAATATTATTCAGGCCCCGATAATCAATACACATCCTCAAACCACCATCCTTTTTCTTTACAAACAGTACAGGAGCTCCCCAAGGAGACCCACTCTCTTGAATGAATCCCCGCTCCAGAAGGTCCTGTAATTGCAACTTTAGCTCCTTGAGCTCGGCAGGAGCCATTCGGTATGGTGTTTTTGAGATGGGTGAGGCTCCCGGTAGCAGGTCTATTTTGAATTCAATTTCTCTTTCCGGAGGTAAGGCTACTAATTCATTAGGAAACACATCCGAAAATTCCTTCACTACGGCCACATCCTCCACTTTCAACTTATCCGTGGGGGTGTTAATTAAAAAGGGCAAAAATCCTTGCGCCCCTCTACTTAGCAATTTCCTAGCCCGAATGCCCGAAATTAAAGCAGATGAGGCTAACCTACCCCTTATATCCAACCTTAAGGTCGCCTCACCAGGAATGCAAAATTCAACCACTTTTGTTTTACAGTCCAGTTGGGCATTATATTTGGCTAACCAGTCCATACCCAATATCACATCATATCCCTTAATAACCAAGCTTATCAAGTCTCCTAACAATCTTTTCTCCCCTACCCACACTTCACAATCCCTATAAACCATACTAGTAACCAAGCGTTGATTCCCCGTAGGTGTACTAACTTCTAGGTCGTATGGTAAACTAGCAGGTTTTATATCGATGCCACACATAAAATCAGGGTTAACAAAGGAATGGGTGGCACCAGGATCAATTAAAACTTTGGCAAAACGGTGGAAAATAGGGATCGTACCTTCTACGACCTCTGAGGAATCTGGGACCTGTCGAGGTTCTAAGGAATAGACTCGAGCTGGCACTTTAGGTTTTGCCTCATTCCCCTTATTCGGTCCCGTATTGGTCTTTGACGTGGTTTGAGTTCCCCTTCCTTCTTGCGTTATGAGTGGGCAGGTAGCAAGTTGGTGGTCTGCGCTTCCGCAACGCAGACATTTGCCTCCCTTCTTCTAGCAATTGTCTTTAGAGTGATTCAGCTTTCCGTAGTACCCGCAAGGTCCACGAGATGCCGAACCTGAGCCCCTCTGGAAGTTTCCACCTTGGCCTCTCCCGGCTGGGCCGCCCCTAGACTGAGCCCCTCTGCCGGAACCTGACTGTCGCCCACCTCCAGCTCCGCGTCCAAACTTGGAGGGAGTACCTTTGTCCCCTTGTCCAGAACTGCTTCCAGGAAAGCCCCGCTTCTTCGCTGGAAGTTCCGGACTTGCAATCGAGCACTCTCTACCCTTTGGGCCTTTTCTACGACCTCGCTAAAAACATTGATTTGAGCCACAACGAGGTCCTTTTGAATTTCGACGTTCAAGCCCTGAATGAAATGCCTGATTCGCCGTTGCTCTGTCATGATCAGCTCAGGCGTAAATTTGGACAAACGGGTGAACTGGCTCTCGTATTCCGCCACCGATTGAGTTCCTTGGCGGAGTCGGATGAACTCGTCTTCCTTCCTCTCCTGAACTAGAGGAGGGAAGAATTTCGCATTAAATTTCCGGATGAAATTCACCCAAGTCCTGGGCGTTTGTTCCCGCTCCCATTTTTGTCGTATGACGTTCTACCAGGAACGGGCCGCTCCTTCGAACTGGAATACGGCAAAAGTCACATGCCGTTCATCGGTGTAGTGCAAAGCTGCAAAAATATCAACCATCTTCTCGAGCCATCGCTCGGCAACATCCGGATTAGGTTCCCCAATGAATTTGGGTGGAGCAAACTTTTGAAAACGTTCGAGAGCTCTGTCTTCGCTCTCGATGTGGTTACCAGGGTTTCTGGGGTTTCCAGGATTAGGGTTTGTATTCTGGCCTTGTTGTTGCACCACTTGTGCTAGCAAGTTAGTCATTTGCTGCATAACGGTAGCGATTTGTACATTGGGGTCAGGGTTAGGTCCAGTAGAGGTTTCCCCAGTACCCCTATCCGGTGTGGGTTGTCTATTTCCGCGCCCACGTCCCCGTCCACTACGTGTTCCTTCCATACTTTATATGATCTAGGTAATGGTACTAAACCAATATAAAACAATGCATGTAAGTATACTCAAAACTTTCCAAACACACATATATACATTACAAACAAGACAAACAACACACATATATACAATCAGTCAAGTCAAGTACAAGCATGGACAATCCGCAAGGGAATGGCCTCAACAAAAGAAATATACACGTAGCTAATCTAGCCGTACAAAATGATTAGCTAAGGCCCTACTCCCTATCCGCCCTATATACAAGACCAAAACTATCCACAACAACTCTAGGAGTCGTAACCTAGACCGATGACGAGCTATGAGACCCACCCGACGGAGTGGATCCAACCCCAGCCTCAGACCCCGCACAGGAGTCCTCGTCGCTCACTCCCTCCACCACCTCGGCGCAGAGGTTCAGGATCGCAGCGGCTCGATTCTTCACCTTTCGAGCCCTCTTAGACTAGCGCTCACGCGCCTCCCTAAGTTGGGTACAGAGATCATCAACTCTATCCTCAACCTCTAGTACATCGTACTTCAAATCCTGAATGCGTTTAGCTTGTTTCTCATTATCTGCCCTCAACTGCTTCACCTCAGTCTCAAGCCTAGCGTTATCTTTCGCCAACGCCTTCCGCTCCTTTGTCACGGCCAATACTAAGGTGTTAGGGTAGGCGTAGGCGTGGCGACACTCACACCGACGAAGGCTACTCGCCGGACTCCAACGCAAGACGGCCCCTCTCGGCCGAATCTGGTACGGGATCACCGGGAGCGCTACACGGGGTCGCTCGCCTGCAGGGCCATCACTCGGTCCACTAGATCCGTCCATCCTACACCAAAAGTGTAAATAAGCATCAATAAGCTTAAAGGCCATGAACAATAAACCCTCAAATCAAGCATTCCTATAACACCCAATCTAATTCAAACCTAGGCTCTGATACCACCTGTGACAGCCCCACCTTCCCCTAAGGCGAACCAAAGAGGTTAGCGGACTGCCTGCCCAGCTCTCGCCAGGACTAACGGTGTAGTTTAGAGCGATCTATTTCGTTCCGGAACTTATAAACGCACGTAAACAAGGCAAAAGGGCAAAATAACCCAAAATAAAAAAAATGAAATCCGGAGTCGGCCATGAATAGTAACCGACGCGTCAGAACCCAACCAAACATTAAAACACATAAACACTTGACATTTTGCAATTACAAGCCACAATGGCATACAAAAGTAATCCAAAAGTTACTACATGTTTGGTTTGCCAAATTAAAGTGAAAACGGCCCTAAAGATACATTTGGGGTCCCACTTCATATACAATATAAAAGAAATATTCATCTAGTTCATTCAGCAATCAACTAGCAAGAATCATTCCAAAAGTAGTCATATGCCTGTAAGGAAAACAAAAGGAACGGTGTGAGCTAATTGCCCAGTGAGATACTATCACTTACGCAACCAATTGCATATAAGCATCAAACTTTCATTCAATATAGTAAAATAAGCAAAGGCACATGTCAAATATGGTGATAAAAGGATACAGATGACTCTCAAGAGCCCTTTTCCTCGTTTGCATTTCTTGATCGGACGTCATTGACTCTCCGTCAATGTTCAAGAATAACCAACCGTAGACTCCACATTACTTCCATTCCTTCCACCTAACATTCCCCAACCGGGCCCGAAATCCAAACACTTGCATTGTGGTATTACTCGAGTAAACCGGAATCGAGAGTCTCTCATACTACAAGATTCCATATGTGAGAACCCGTAAATACCCTAAAAATTTTGCTAGGGTTTTAGTTCCCTTAATTGCTTAATTTTTGCATTTTCTGGCTTAGAAACATGAGCAATTATAGTTTTTAGATGATTTTTCTAGTATTGGTGAGTTTTTAGAAAATTAAGAATATATACTGGACGTGGGACCCACTAGTGCGAAAAGTTCGAAAAAATTCGGCCAATTAGGTTAAATTCCGGATACTGTGTAAATTTTATCGGGTGTTAAGAGATAAGTAGAGTGTGTGAAGTGATTGATGTGAGAGAGAAAAGAAGTGATAAGAATGCATTAAATAGAGTGACAAGTGTCACCATGTTATTGGTTTTCCTTTAAGATTTACTATTCACAATTTTGACTTTTTTGACCAAAGGATTAAATATCCCAAAATTGCATAAAATTCACAATTTTCTTCTCTTGTTGGCCGGCTCTCTCTCTCAAGTTCAAGGAAGGAAGAAAACCTCTTCAAGTCTTGATTTCTTCTTGCTTCAATCCATAACTCAACCAACTAAACTAGTTTCTACTCCATAAAATCTTTCTAGTTGGTGTTAGTGGTTGATTTGGTGAAGTTTTTGGAAGAGCTAAGGTGTCCAACACCTCTACCTCTCTTGTTACTAGGTGAGTGGTGTGTGTATCTTCCTCCTACATCTAATGATGCTTAAGTTATGCTTATTAGTGATTAAAGTGCTGAAATTTCTGGTTTTTATCTTGACTTGAAGTGATTTGGTGAAGTTTTCCATTTATTGATGATTTTTCTGGTTTAATTGGATTATGATGGTGTGGTTGTTTGTAATGATTGGCAATGGCCTATAATAACTCTAGTGGGTGTGAAATGTGGATAAATGCAACCAATTTTGGATTTGGAATGAAAACTGAAAAGTTAGGGTTCTTAAATCCCCAATTCTGTCCGGTTTTGGATCATAGCGTTAGAGGCCGAATTTGACTTTTCTCAAAACATGAAAGTTGTAGGTATTGATGTGTTTGAGGTGCCTGTAAACTTTCAGGTCATTTGGATTAATGTGGAATGAGTTATGACGAAATTACTGTAGCTGTTCTGCTTTGGACAGAATGCGAAAACTGTACTGGTTATTGGCCATTTTGACTGGAATTGGTTTGGATTTAGTTGTTGGTGCCTTCTGATGAAATGTAGCTGGATGTCTTAGCTAACATATGCCTTTGGAATTTCGGCATTTGGACTTGTATAGACTAAGTTATAGTAATTACAGTTTTGTGTGATTTGCAAACCTGTTTTGGTAATTCTGGTATAGTATTTGGCATTTTCGACCTAGTTAAGCTAGGAACTGGATTGAGTGACCTTCTTCATTGTTGTAGCCCTGTTCCATAGCTTCGAAGCGGTGGGTCTTACACCCCCATCCGATAATCGTAGTGAGAGTTGTGCCATTACCGCATTATGAGGTCGAATCCGGTTTTCTTTCCAAGGCCTAAGTTTAAGGCCTTTCTTAATTCCTGGTTTGCTATCATGCTTGTATATGTTTATAAAACCCTATTGGGGTTGTGATTGGCATTGCTATATGACTCGTTATCGAGTCTCATTGCATTTGTTTACTTGTTCTAGGGCGTGACGGTGGTTCACGACATTCCCCTGACGGAAGTGCATGAAATAGCACTTATTTGATTTGTGAGTATACTACTCACTTAAATGTTACAATGTGGCTTTGTTATATGTGTAATTGATGCCTTGAAGGCTTATTTGCTTATTGGAAGTGATTAAGGTGAGGGTGTACTTGACCGCCCTCACCTCTTGTGATTTTATTCATGGTTAATGACTGTTCACTGAAATACTGTACTGGTTATATGAAATACTGAATTCCACTCATGGAAACTGATTTGGTGTCATTTGGATGAATGTCCAACGGCGATACTGTATCACTGAGCTCAACCCCGTTTGGTAGTCAATTGGATCGAGCCGGCGAGGGCTTGGTCGTGAAAATTGTCTTGCCACGGGGACTGTACTGAGGAACCTTGTAGTAATGAGACTCTTGGTTCCGGTATACTCGAGTATTACCAAAAGTGACTGAATGGAGTGCGGGCCCGGTTGGGGTATGATTGGTGGAAGGAAAGGAAGTAAAGTGAGGTCTACGGTTTTGGTACTTTTAACATTGACGGAGGGTCAATGAGGTTGGATCAAGATTGCAAGTGTGGAAATGGGCTCTTGAGAGCCAACCGTATCCTTTCACTGGTTTGATTTATCTCTTAATTGCATATTTGAACTGAACGGTTATGATTATGTGATCTTGACTGCTTTTGTGTGATAGTTGCTCACTGGGCTTTAGCTCATACCGTGCCATTTGTTTTCCTTACAGGAAAATGACCACTTTTGGAAAGAATGTGCTAGTTGGTTCAAGTTGAGCTCATGTGAATGTATATTTTGAATAGCTCCTTGAGGGTGAAAACCCTAAGTGTTTTGTTGCAACCAATGGTTGGCTTGTAAATGGTTATTTGTACATGTATGAACTAGTTGAATATTTGATATGCCGTCTTGGCTTGCAAATGCTGGTTTCCAATGTATATATATGTTTGGTCGATGCTTGGTTGGATTTCGAACTGATACGCGTTTCAAACGGAAAAGAAAAAAAAATTTGGAAAAGGAAAGGGCCAAATCCGGCCGGATTCTGATGTGTCCTCTACTGTTCATTGCGGCTTCGATTTTTCATTTTTTTTATTTTGTGATTTTGACCTATTTGCGCGCGTTGGTAAGCTCCGGAGCGCATTAGATCGACGTTAACTGATCCGTAGTCCTGGCGAGAGTTGGGCAGGCAGTCCGCTAACCCCTTTGGTTCGCCTTAGGGGAAAGTGGGGCTGTTACACCATATAACATTGCCCCATGGCACATTAATTGGCACGACCAATCCCTCGCCGGCTCGATTCAATCAATTACCAATGGGGTTGAGCTCATTGATAACATTTGTAGTCGTTGGAGACTCGTCCAAACGACACCAAGTCATGCATTTCATTTCATATAACATCTCATATAACATTCCAATAACTTTCCAATAGCATGCGAAACAATAAGTGAGAGTGATAAAGTACACTCTCACGTCAATCAATTAACATTCAACATCTCAAGTTCAAATATCAAACCCATATAATAGCACACAAGTGAGTAGTACACTCACCAAGCTCGCAAATGTGGTTTCATGCACTTCTGTCAAAAGAACGTTGTGCACCACGGTCACGTCCTAAAACATGCAAACAAATACAATGAGACTCGATAACGAGTCATAAACCAAGGCCAAACATGACCCCAATAGGGTTCCATAAGCATATACAAACATTAAAGGAAACCAGAAATTTTGGAAATGTAATTAGCTTTGGCCCTAAAAAAAACAGTTTTTGTCCTCGTTTTGCGGTAATGGCACCAATTTCACTACGATTATCGGATGAGGGTGCAAGACCCACCATTTCGAAGCTAAAAGACAGGGATACAACATCATAGAAGGTCACTCAACCCAGTTTTGAGTGCAAATAGGTCAAAAATGCAAGATACTACATGAAAAACGTAAAACAGATTCACCAAAACGCATTCTAGCGGAAACATCATAACTCAGGCTCTACAAGTCCAAATCCAGAAATTCCAAAACCAGCTGAAAGCTAAGGAACAGGGATAAATTTCATCAGAAGGCCTCAACAACCAATTCCGAAGCAATTCCAGCCAAAACAACCAATTACAGGCGCAATCCTTACATTTGGGTAAAACCAGAACAGCAATAGTAATTTCGACTTTTCTCATTCTACACAACTCCGATTGACCTGAAATTTTGCAGGCACCTCTAAAATGTCATTCCATACAACTTTAATGTTTTGAGCTAGGACCTAAAATTTCGGACAGAATGCCCCCTCAAGAACCCTAGTTTTCTGAAATTTCTTCCAAACCAAAAATTGGTTGCAATTAATCACTTTTCCCACCTCCTTAAGTCATTATAGACCATTTCCAATCACCATAGATAACCACACAATCATGCTTATATTAAAACAGAAAAATCCCCAAAAATAATAAAACTTCATCATTTCAACCACAAATCAAGAAATAATCCATAAACTTGCATCTCTTACTACCACTAAGCATGATTTAAGCATCAATTAAGGGAGGGGGTGGTTCTTCACAACTTACCTCAAGAACAAGAGAGAGAGAGCTATTGACCACATTAACTTTCCAAACAACTCCACAAATCCACTCACTAACTCTAATTGAAGAGGATTTATGGAGTAATTTCAAGGTTGGATGGCTAGTTTTGATGATTTGGAACAAGATTGAAGTGTTTTCTTCCTTGTAGTTGGAGTAAGAGAGAGAGAAAGGGAGAAAGAGAGGGCCGGCCACTTCTTGATGTTTTTTGAAGATTTTTGGTCAATTTTAAGCTATTTTAACCAATTTGGTAAAAAGGTCAAAAGGTGAATAGTTGTGGACAACTCAACCCAATCACATGGTGACACTTGTCACCTTATTTAATGACTTGCCTAACTTTTTTGTCTCTCATACACCTATCCACTTGGTACCTCTAAATATCTCACAACACCCGATAAATTAATTCCAGTATCCAAAACTTAACCTAATTGGCCGAATTTTTCTGAACTTTTCGCACTAACGGGTCCCACATCCGGTATACACTCTTAATTCTCAAAACCTATTCGATACTAGAAAAATCATCTAAAAACTATATTTACTCATAAAATTCACCAAGAAACTTTTCCTAAGCCAGAAAATGCAGAAAACATGCCATTAAGGGGAAAAACCCTAGGAAAATATTAGGAGGAATTTTCGGGTTCTCACAGTATCTGTGTGTATGTGAGCATTCAACTTTTTAGCGATGGATTATAATGAAATAGTAGTTATCGGCAGACCCAGGGATAAGTATTCAAGTAAAGCGGAATTAGGGAAAGATGAGAAAAATAAAGTCACATTTAACAAGTGAATGAATGTACATCTTGTTGTAAATTAGTTACAGGTTATAGGCACTGTATTATAATTGATATGAATCATTGTGCATCTAGCAATTGGTCCATGCTCATGACACAATCTTAGTTTGCTCCTCTCTCCTGACCATGCGGTGTGTGTAAAATAGAGATACAGAGTTGAATGAGGTGAAGCAGAGGAAAAGACCGACCTATGTGAATAATAAATGGGTGTACTTGGTATTGTAAGTAAATTACATGATGTAATAAATATATTACAATGAGTAGAAAATGCTTGTTTGACTCTCAAAATATAGAAATAGTAGAAAATGCAGAGTTGGTTTCGGCGATTGTCATTGACGAATGACGTAAAGTCCAGTGAAACAAAGTACCTAGAACCTAAATATAATCACCCGAGTGGATGAACATACAGTTAAAACATACTTACATCATGTGACCAACACATTACAGTATGTATAACCTAATGTACACAGAGTTGTATTGTACATACATAATGCCGTTGTCTTAGAGTATAATAGGATTTGGTATACGAGTATTTATACAACATTAATCATATCGATTGGGAGTAGTAATAGGATTTGGTATACAAGTAATGTGTGTAACATAACACATTATGAATGGTAATATACACTTATGTTGTTGTTTATGTACATATTATTCATGAACTGTTATGGTGTTTGATACATAATTGGTAGGAGCAGAAGTAATGGATTGTAGCAAATTAGCAGAAGATGGGACTCCTAAGTTAGGAATGGAGTTCAATACTGAAGAAGATGCGTACAAGTTTTACAATAAATATGCCTTTAAAATGGATTTTAGTGTACGCAAAGACTATTTAAAATGAGTTCTAGAAGCAAAGTTGTAAATTAGTTACAAGTTATAGGCACCGTATTACAATTGATATGGATCATTGTGCATGTAGTAGTTGGTCCATGCTCATGGGGCAATATTAGCTTGTCCCTCTCCTGACCATGCAGTGTGTATAAAATGGAGGTGTAGATCAGAATGAGGTGAAGCAGAGGAAAAGACATATATGTGAATAATAAATGGGTGAACCTTGTGTTGTAAGTAAATTACATGATGTAAGAAATATATTACAATGAGTAGAAAGTACTTGTTTGGCCCTCAAAATGTAGAAATAGTAGAAAATATGGAGTTGGCATATGCGATTGTCATTAACGAATGACATAAGGTCCAGTGAGCTAAAGAATTTAGAATAAAAATATAATCACCAGCGTGGATGTACATATAGTTAAACTAGACTTACATCGTGTGACCAATACATTACAGTCTATATAAGTTAGTGTACATGGAGTTGTATTTGTACATAGATAATGCCGTTGTCTTAGAGTAAAAGTAAGGTGATGTGAATCATTAATCATATTGATAAGCATAATAATAGGATTTGGTATACGAGTAATGTGTGATTCATAACACATTATGAATGGTAATATACATTTATATTGTCGTTTATGTACATACTATTCATGAAGTGTTGCAAATTAGGGTGTTTGATGCATAATTGGCAGGAGCAGAAGTAATGGATTGCAGCAAATTGACAGAAGATGGGACCCCTGAGTTAGGAATGGAGTTCAACAGTGAAGAGGATGCGTACAAATTTTACAAGAAGTATGCCTTTAAAATGGGTTTTAGTGTATCTAAAAACTATCTGAATAAAGACAAAGATAGCGTGACCACGTCTAGGAGATATAGTTGCTGCAAGGAAGGTGTGAAGCGCAAGTACAAAGGTGATGTGATGCCAAAGAGGACACGAGCGCCGACGAAAACAGGGTGTGGAGCTAAAATGGTTATCATATTGTTTAGAGGGACAATGAAGTACTGTGTGCATGACCTTGTCTTAGAGCGTAATCATGAGTTGCACATTACTCAATGTGCGCACATGATGCCATCACAAAGAAAAGTGAGTGTGGCTCAAGGATTCCAAGGTGAAATAAGCGAGGATGCTGGGTTTTCAATGAAACAGAGCCATGAGCTTATGGGAAAGGAGGCAGGTGGGATGGGTAATGTGGATTATACTCGGGATGATCTTAAACGATATCTTCGAACGAGACGGGAAAGGAGCTTGAAATATGGAGAAGCAGGTAGCATGATAAATTATTTTCAAGAGCAAACACTGGAGAATCCATCCTTTTTTCATGCCGTACAGCTGGACTGTGAAGAACAGATAACGAATATCTTTTGGACTGATACAGGAATGTTAATTGACTACAACTTTTTTGGAGACGTAGTCACATTCGACACAACCTACAAAAAAAATAAAGAATACCGGCTACTTGGAGTATTTGTGGGTTTTAACCAGCATAGGCAAATTGTGATATTCGGTGCTCACATTATGTATGATGAGACGATAGATTTTTTCAAATGGGTGTTTGGTACATTTCTAGAAGCAATGTACGGAAAGCGTCCAAGTACCATACTAACCGACCAAGATCACGCCATGGCAGCCGCTCTTTCAGTTGTCATGCCTGAAACATTTCACAGTCTATGTACGTTTCACATAAGGCGTAATTTTATGAAACATCTTGGCAATCACTGCAAGGAAAATAGTGATCTTCTATACATATTTGGTGCCTGTATCTATGAGTTTGAAGAAGTGGAACAATTCAATAGGGTATGGGAGGCGATGATGAAGAAACACAATCTTGAAAATAATGAATGGCTCTCCAGATTATATAGAATTCGTGATAAATGGACAAGGTGCATGATGAAAAAAAGATGTACCGCAGGAATGCGAAGCACCTAACTTAGCGAAAGTCTAAATGCAGCAATTAAAAATCATTTGAAACTGGATCATGACCTTGTGCAGTTCTTTAGACATTTCAATCGGGTGGTTGATGAAAAGAGACATAATGAACTGATCGCAGAATATGAAATGAGGCAAAAGCTGCCCATGGTAGGGTTAAGGCAAACACCTATGTTTGTGCATGCATCAGAGACGTATTCACCAACCATATTTGTTACATTCCAAAATAAATATGGCGAGTCAACAGCTATGATTATATTGAGACAACAAGATGCAGCGATGTTTATGGAGTTTACGGTCATGAGGTATGATGGAGGACCTGAAAGAATAGTGGTATTCAATCGGAATGATCTAAGTATGCGTTGTAGTTGCAAAAAATACGAGAATGAAGGCATTTTATATGGGCATGCATTGAAGGTGTTTGATACCGTGGGTATAAAAATAATTCCTCCTGAATACGTTAAGAAGCGATGGACAAAAAGAGCTCGGGTTGGAGACTGTTTTGATCGGCAAGGATGGGAAGTTGTGGCTGATCCTAAAATAATGATTTCAACTCGTTATCGGGAGTTCGCCCCAACCATGATTAAGGTTGCAACTCGAGCAGCAATGTCGGAGGATACCAGCAAAGTAGCAATCACTGTCATATCCGATTTGGCAAAGAGAATGGAGCTCCTCCTCTCAGAAAGCGAAGAGCAACCTTTGCAAAATGAAAAAAATCTGAATATGGAGGAACGGGATAAAATTGAAATCGTAAATGAAATGGAAGAGGCAGTAGTCGTAAGAGGTATTAAAAAATGAGGTGGTGGAAAGAAAAGTAGAGTGATGCGAAGTTGGGTCGATAAATTTGATAGAATAAAAAGAAAATCTAGATTATCAAGGACTACACAGACTACGGTATGGATCGAATTTTGGTACTTAAGGAACATTTATGCTAAAACTAAGTTATCGTTATACTATTAACTAAAGTTTAGGTACCATTCATTATGAAATAATATTATTGCTGTGTCAATACTGTAGGTCTCAGAATCGGAGCCGACATCGGTTTCATTTGCAGAATACATGTTTATGGGATGTCGTTCATGTACTGATTCTGTTTCGGTTAGTATAAAATGGACATGACTTTTGCTTTTATTTGGATGTTTCTAACAGCATAAATAGTTACATTGATGTTACATTGTGTGATAATATTGTTACAGCCGTCATCCCTCCTGATATACCTATTTTGTTTGTCTTATACAATGATTTGGCCCATACGAAACTCGTAGACGCATTCAACGAGTCAGACGGTGAATGGCCCTCCAAACGTTGTTGCTCCCGATATCAATGAAAGTGAAACGGTATACATATATTTAGTAGTTAAAATAAAGACCTTCTTGTTCGTGTAATAGAGCTACATTTTTTCTTTAATTGTAATGGTGGGCACCCGAACGCTGTCGAATTATGCAAATTATGTAGTTAACGTATGCTCGCTTTAATAATATATTATTTTTATTATTCGAAGGTCCACCGTTTGGCTAATCAGGAGCCTCTTGCAAGTGTCCCTACAGAATGGATGCATCCCAGACTTTTTATTTTTTCCAAACATAACTCCGTCAGAGATGTCTTATGTGAGACCCCGAAAATTTTCATATTTTTCAGGCATTTATTTTGGGCGTTTGGGCCTAATTTTAGGGTTTTCTTCTATCCGTGGGTTTTCTGGGGAATTTTATGAGAAAATATGAATTTTGCATCATTTTCTGGGTTTAGGTCAAATTCTGTGTTGTTAAGGGTGTACAGCGGTTGCGGGACCCACTAAGACGATCGGTACAGTTAAATGTAGCTTTGGGAAATTTTATATACGGAAGTTTTATCATCTTGTGTTATGAGTTAATTGGAGGTTAGTTGGTTTAATTAAGTGTTGTAAGACAAGAATGAGACAAGCTTGGAAAAAACACATGTTGCAATCCTATTGGACCTTGGACTTTTGACTTGTCTACACCTTTACTAAATTAAAATTTTGACCAAAATTCCTCATTATTTCTTACCTCTTGGCCGGCCAACTAGAGAGAAAAGAAGGAAGAAAGCTCTTCAACTCTTGCTTCATTTCTTTGTCAAATCATGGAATCCAACCACTAATCTCTCAAAATCCTCCATAAAACCCTCTTGCTAGGAGTGTTTGAAGTGCTTGGTGGTTTTTGTTTGAAAGGAAAGGCTCTCATCTACCTTGTATCAAGAATTGTAAGGTGAGTAAATATGGAATTGTTTCCTTGTTGGTTGTAAGATGAAAGTTATGGGTGATAGTAGTTCAAGAGGCTATTTTATGGAGTATTTCATGACTTATACTTGAGATGTGGCAATTTTCTATTTATTTAGGAATTTTCTGTTTTATATGATATATCATGGTTGAGTTGGGTGTGAAGGCTTTATATGGCTTGATTTAGAGCTTATATGTGTTAATGGTGGTTAATTGTGGAAAATTTCAGCATTTGTGAGAAAATTCCGGTTTTAGGGTTTGATGAAATTGGGGCTTTTCCATGTATGGTTTTCATACTATCAATTGATGTGTATATGGTTGTATTGTGATTCAAATGGGGTGAATGGACTAGTTTAAGAACCATAAGTGTAATGGTACAAGTTGGGTGTTGTTCATTAGGTTGGAAATGTGAAGAAATTAAGGGGAAATGCTGCCCAATTGGTTGTAGATATGGGAGGTCTTGAATTGAGAAGGATTTGAATAGAATGGATGAATTGGGGAGTTTGTTCACATTCCACACTGTTGTTACTCCATTTTATTTGTTTTGTGTAACTTGTATTAGTAAGTTAAAGTTATACTTTGACTCGTGTTTGAGTCTTATATATGGTTACTTGCTTGTTTTAGGTCGTACCGGTGGACCGGGACCTACTCCTGACTCGAACGTGTGATTTGCTTGTTTATTTGGTGAGTGTACCAGTATATGATGAACATACTTGTTATGTGGTTTCTAAATGTCTTGATTTGGGTCGAGAGTGTACTTGATCGCTCTTGACCACTTACTTGCATTTACCGTTATTGTTTGGATGTGAAATGGTATATATACATGCTTGACATTTGATGGGGCAATGCCTTAATATTAAGGTGAAATTGAGCTCATGCCCTTAGACCGTTATTCGAGTCGAGCCGGCAAGGGCTTGGGCGATTCGTTAATGAGCCTTTGGGTTCTTGATAGGCGAGTGGAGTGTTAACTCCTCGACCTTGTGGTATACTCGAGTATTACCCATTTGGAACTATGAGGCGGCGGGCCCGAATAGGGGGTGAACGGTGGAAGGAAATGGTGCGAAGTGGTGTCTACGGATCTTGGCTTGTTTAAATGGTTGACGGAGTGTCAACGTGTGAGATCAAGTATGGCAATCGGAAATCGGCCCTTGAGGGTCGCATGTATCCTTTTATATGTGTATGTTGTATGAAGGTGGTTATGTATATGTGTTAATAGTTGTATCATGAAATTGTGCATTTGGTACCTCATGAGCGTAAGCTCACCCCCGTTGTTTTGTTTTCCTTACAGGAGTGATGTTGAACCACATTTTGATATGAGATGAGCTAGTGACATAGTTAGTTTTGGAAGCTCCTCGAACATTTGGAACTTTGATGTATTTGAACTCAAGTATTTGTGTTTGAATTGTATAAGGACACTTTCTCATGTATAGATGACATGTATGTATGGTTTACCAAGTCTTGGATTCGTTATATGGTGTATGTGTACAATCGCCGGTTTTAAAAATGAAAGCAGGAAATTTTGGAAAACCACTGCCTGGAATCCGGCCTAGAATCCGGCCAGTTTCTGGCCGGATATAAGGCCGGATAGGCAGGGGAAAAGAAAAAAAAAAAGAAAAAAATTGGACTCTGGCTACTGCCCAGAATCCGGCCAGAGCAATCCGGCCAACTTCCGGCCGGATTGTTGGCCGGATTGGCAGGGGACATTTCGAAATTTTTGGTTTAGCCTCGGCCTCCTATCCGGCCGAGAATCCGGCCGGATATCCGGCCAGATTTTGGCCGGATAGTGACGTGGCCGGTCACTGTTCATCCGCGGCAAAATTTTCGTTTTCCGTTTTCTGGTCCGATGGAAGTGCTCGAGCACTGTACTTTCTTGTACAATGATATTATTGTTCTAATAACACCTTAAGGGGGAAATTGTTCATTTTGTCGAGTTTTCTTTTATGAATTAAATCCGACGTGATTGTTTTGCGACCCGTAGTCCCGGCGAGAGCTGGGCAGGCGGTCCGTCAACCCCTCCGGTTCGCCCTAGGGGAAGATGGGGTCGTCACAAGTGGTATCAGAGCCTAGGTTTGGCTTAACCTGGGCATGTTTGGAATGTCTTGATCTTGGAGTTGTATTTGCTTGTTTTTTTTTAGGTGTTGGAGATTAATGATACTTTTGTGTAGGATGGACGTGCCTAGTGGCTCTCGTGTGCGATCGATCGCGAAGCAAGGCCGTGGAGTACTTCCTATGATCAAGTACCAAATCCGCCCGAGAGGGGCGACTCTACGTTGGAGTCCGGCAAGTCGATTTCGACGTTGTGAGTGCCGTCACAAGTTTGCCTACCCCAATATTCTTGTATTTGCGGTGGACAAAGAACGAAAAGAGTTGGCCAAGGATTATGCTAAGATTGAAGCCGAAGTGAAACAATTAAGAGAGGCCAACAAGAGGCAAGCGGAGCGTATTAAGGAGTTGGAGTATGACCTGAGCGAAGGTCAAGATAGGGTGGATGATTTGTGTACGCAACTTGGGGAGATGCGCAAACGTATGACCAAGAGGGCGAGACAACTGAGGGAGAACGCCGGAACAATGTTAAATTTGTGTGAAAACCTACTAGGGGATGAGAGTGTCGAGAGTTCTAGTGTAGGAGGTGGGGTTGGAAGTGAACCCTCCCAAGCGAATAGGTCCTCTAGTCCCACAGTAGGCTAGGGAATGGCTTTTAAGCCATTTTGGATGATTTTGACTTGTATATATATAGGACACGGAATGGTAGGCCGGGAAGGACTCTTAGCTAGTCGTGTTGTATATAGGACCGGTTTTGTATATATTACTTTTGTATTGTCCTTTCCGTAAGACGCTTCTTGTTTGTACCTGACTGACTACTTTGGTGTAAATGGTTGATCTTGTTATGAATGCTATGACTATGTGTTATGTGTTTAAGTGTGTTATGAAGTGATTGTTTGATTTTGTGGCCATATTTCTTGTTAAGTACAGGGATGTGTGCCCTTTAGCATTAAAGTTATATTCATGGGTATATTTTGATTATAGATTGATCTAGAGCAATGGAAGGCACGCGTAGTGGCCGGGGGCGCGGACGTGGGGGTAGACATCCCACAACTGAACAGGGTACGGGAGCTACAGTGCCCGAACCAACCCCTGAACCCCAAATCGATCCCAATGTGCAGGTAGCCGCTGCTATCCAGCGGATGACCGATCTTTTAGCCCAGGTGGTACAACAACAGGGCCCCAACCCTAATCCACCAGTTGGCAATCCTGGAAACCCCGGAAATCATGTCGAGAGCGAAGATCGAGCTCTCGAACGATTCCAAAAATTTTCACCGCCTAAATTTCTTGGAGGGCCCGATCCTGATGTGGCCGAACAATGGTTAGAAAAGATGATAGATATTTTTGCCGCTCTACATTACTCGGAAGAGAGGCAAGTGACCTTTGCGGTTTTTCAACTTGAAGGTGCCGCTCGCTCATGGTGGAATATTATCCGGACGAAGTGGGAGCGAGAACAGACACTAAGGACCTGGATGAATTTTGTACGGGAATTCAATGCCAAGTACTTTCCGCCGCTGGTTCAAGAGAAGAAAGAGGACGAATTTATTCGTCTACGCCAAGGAACGCAATCGGTAGCCGAATATGAGAGCCAATTCACACGTTTATCCAAATTTGCTCCTGAGCTCATTTTAACCGAACAAAGGAGGGCTAGGCGTTTTCTTCAGGGGCTTAATGTGGAAATCCAGAAGGATTTGGCCGTTGCCCAGATCACTACTTTTAGTGATGCCGTTGAGAAGGCATTACGATCCGAGAACGCTAGGCTCCAGGTGAGGAACTTCCAAAATCGAAAGCGTGGAGCTGCTGGAAGTATCTCAACTCAAGGTGACAAGAGTACCCCTTCCCTTCCTAAGTTTGGACGGGGAGCTGGAGGGGGACGATTTACGAGTCCGGCTCGAGGGGCTCCTTCTCGAGGAAGCCAACCGGGGCGAGGGCCGCCGAGGAGCACCGCACAAGGGAGTTCAGCTACTGTTGCACGTGGGCCGTGTAACTTTTGTGGAAAACCCAATCATATGGAGGACGATTGCTGGAGGAAGCAGAATAAGTGTTTGCGGTGCGGAAGTGCGGAGCACCGGTTCGCCAACTGTCCGGTCCAGGCACGCGTGACGAGAGGAACTACCCCGGCGACATCTAAGGCTACCTCAAGTCAATCGAGGGTAGATAGTACCAAACCAAAGGTACCTGCACGGGTGTACTCCATTGAACAACGGCCAGTTCCTGACTCTGCAGAGGTAGTGGAAGGTACGATTCCTGTCTTCCACTGCCTAGCTAGAATTTTGATAGATCCTGGAGCTACCCATTCTTTTGTTAACCCCGAATTTATGTGTGGAATTGATATAAATCCTGTTACTCTCCCTTATGAGTTGGAAGTTAGTACACCTACGGGGGACCAAAGCTTGATTTCTAGTGAAATATATACGAATTGTGAAATCTGGGTAGGTGAACGGAAGTTATTGGGAAATTTGATAAGTTTAGCCATAAAGGGATATGATGTGATATTAGGCATGGATTGGCTGGCTCGATACGATGCTCAGCTGGATTGTAAGAGAAAAACTGTCGAATTTCGCATTCCTGGGGAGGCAACTTTGGGGTTAGATGTGAGGGGTAGTCTAGCCTCATCTGCTATGATTTCGGGTATTCGAGTTAGGAAATTATTAAATAGAGGGGCACAAGGGTTCCTAGCTTTTCTTATTAACACTCCTGCCGACAAACTGAAAATAGAAGATGTTCCGATAGTAAGTGAATACCCTGATGTTTTTCCTGACGAGTTAGTGAACTTGCCTCCAGAGAGAGAAGTGGTGTTCGAAGTGAACCTTTGTCCAGGGGCTTCCCCTATTTCTAAAACCCCTTACCGAATGGCACCCGCGGAACTCAAAGAGCTAAAACTACAGTTGCAAGACCTTTTAGAGCGGGGGTTTATTCACGAGAGCGGTTCGCCTTGGGGGGCGCCCGTTCCCTTTGTCAAGAAGAAGGACGGGACTTTGAGACTCTGTATTGACTACCGAGGGTTAAACAATGTGACGATTAAGAACAAGTACCCACTTCCCCATATCGACGAGTTATTTGATCAATTGCAAGGTGCGGTGGTATTCTCAAAATTAGACCTTCGACAGGGGTATTACCAGTTGTTGATTAAAAAGGAGGATGTGCCTAAAACTGCTTTCAATTCCCGGTATGGGCATTTCGAATTTGCCGTGATGCCTTTTGGATTGACCAATGCCCCTGCTGCTTTCATGGACCTTATGCACCGAATTTTCAAGCCCTTTCTTGACCGATTTGTTGTTGTTTTCATCGATGACATATTGGTTTACTCAAAAACCCGTGAGGAGCATGAACAACATTTGAGAGAGGTCCTACAAACCCTGAGGGAGCACCAGTTGTATGCCAAATTTAGCAAATGTGAATTTTGGCTAGACAAAGTGTCTTTTCTGGGGCACGTGATATCAAAGGAGGGAATTGCGGTAGATCCGGCTAAGGTGGAGGCCGTGACTGAGTGGAAGCGACCCGAGAACCCTACTGAGATTCGAAGTTTTCTAGGGTTGGCAGGTTATTACCGACGGTTTATTAAGGATTTTTCGAAACTTGCCAGTCCCTTGACCGATCTAACAAAGAAGGGTGGTCGATTTTTGTGGAGCGATAGGTGTGAAGCTAGCTTTCAAGAGCTGAAACGGAGATTGACAATGGCCCCTATTTTAGCCTTACCTAACGGTCCAGACGGTTTCACCGTTTACACCGACGCCTCCAAAGAAGGATTGGGATGTGTACTAATGAAACACCGAAATGTGATAGCTTATGCTTCCCGGAAATTGAAAATTCATGAACAAAACTATCCCATCCATGACCTAGAATTGGCCGCAGTTGTCTTCGCTCTGAAAAAGTGGAGACACTATCTGTACGGAGTGACTTTTGAAGTTTATTCCGATCATAAGAGCCTTAAATACCTCTTTTTCCAAAAAGAGTTGAACATGAGACAACGCCGTTGGATGGAATTCTTGGAGGATTACGATTATACGATTAATTACCATCCTGGTAAGGCCAATGTGGTAGCCGATGCCTTAAGTCGAAAGGCTCAGATTTCTGGATTGATGGTGAAAGAATGGGAATTATTGGGAGCTGTAGGAGAATGGAATCCAAAGCTGGAGCCTAATCGGATAATCTTTGGGAACATCCAAGTGACGTCTGTGTTTTTAAAAAAGATCAAGGAAGCTCAAATTAAAGATCCGACGGTTCAAAATTGGATGAACAAGGTGAAGAAAGGGGAAATTTCCGATTTTAATTTGAGCTCTGAAGGGATTTTAAGATTTAGAAATCGAATCGTAGTACCTGATGATAGAGATTTGAGAAGGGAAATTTTGGAGGAAGCTCATCGATCAAAGTATACAATCCATCCAGGAAGTAACAAGATGTATCGTGACTTGCGGCAATTGTACTGGTGGGACAAGATGAAGAGAGAGATAGCTCAGTACGTGCAAACCTGCCTAGTGTGTCAGCAAGTTAAGGCAGAACATCAGAAGCCTTCGGGATTGCTACAACCTTTGGAAATTCCTGAATGGAAATGGGAACATATTACTATGGACTTCGTTTCTGGATTACCTAGGACTCAAAGAGGACATGATGCCGTATGGGTGATCGTTGATCGATTGACCAAGTCGGCTCATTTCCTACCTGTGAATATGAAGTATTCCATGGATAAGTTAGCCCAGGTATATCTGGAGGAGATTGTACGATTACATGGAGTGCCCGTGAGTATCGTTTCTGACCGAGACCCTCGTTTCGTGTCGAGATTCTGGCAAAAGTTTCAGGAGACCTTGGGGACGAAGCTGAATCTGAGTACTACTTATCATCCTCAGACGGATGGACAGTCGGAGCGAACGATTCAGACCCTCGAAGATATGTTACGCAC
This sequence comes from Coffea arabica, assembly GCF_036785885.1. Classification (NCBI taxonomy): domain Eukaryota; kingdom Viridiplantae; phylum Streptophyta; class Magnoliopsida; order Gentianales; family Rubiaceae; genus Coffea; species Coffea arabica. Next base: position 42,223,238 of record NC_092320.1, on the reverse strand, counting down.
GTGTATCCAAGATTTCGGGGGCAATTGGGGACAACACATGACTTTAGTGGAATTCACCTATAATAACAGCTAGCATTCATCAATCCAAATGGCGCCGTACAAAGCCCTTTATGGGCGAAAGTGTCGTTCACCAATTTATTGGGATGAAGTTGGAGAGAGAAGGATCTTAGACCCTACCATTATTCCTTGGATAGAGGATGCTCAAGAAAAGGTCAAGTTAATCCGGCAAAGACTTCAGACAGCCCAGAGTCGCCAGAAGAGCTATGCCGATAATCGAAGGAAGGATCTGGAGTTTGAAGTAGGAGACCAGGTATTCTTGAAGATTACACCATTACGGAGTCTTACTGCTGGAAAAGGAAAGAAACTCCAACCCCGATTCGTAGGCCCTTTTCCGATCCTTCAGCGGGTTGGAAAAGTAGCTTACCGGCTTGAGTTGCCATCGAGCCTGTCACGGATTCACGACGTATTTCATGTGTCTATGCTCAAGAGATATTACCCCGATCCAGCTCACATTGTTCAGCCGGAAGAGATTGAAATTGACGAGGCCCTCACCTACGAAGAAAAACCTGTGCAAGTGCTCGATAGAAAAGTTAAGGAGTTAAGGAATAAACAAATTCCACTGGTGAAAATTCTGTGGAAAAACCACGGAGTTGAGGAAGCAACCTGGGAGATGGAGAGTGAGATGAAAACCAAATACCCCGAACTGTTTAGTGATTCAGGTGAGAAATTTCGAGGACGAAATTCTTTAAGGGGGAGAGAGTGTGAGACCCCGAAAATTTTCATATTTTTCAGGCATTTATTTTGGGCGTTTGGGCCTAATTTTAGGGTTTTCTTCTATCCGTGGGTTTTCTGGGGAATTTTATGAGAAAATATGAATTTTGCATCATTTTCTGGGTTTAGGTCAAATTCTGTGTTGTTAAGGGTGTACAGCGGTTGCGGGACCCACTAAGACGATCGGTACAGTTAAATGTAACTTTGGGAAATTTTATATACGGAAGTTTTATCATCTTGTGTTATGAGTTAATTGGAGGTTAGTTGGTTTAATTAAGTGTTGTAAGACAAGAATGAGATAAGCTTGGAAAAAACACATGTTGCAATCCTATTGGACCTTGGACTTTTGACTTGTCTACACCTTTACTAAATTAAAATTTTGACCAAAATTCCTCATTATTTCTTACCTCTTGGCCGGCCAACTAGAGAGAAAAGAAAGAAGAAAGCTCTTCAACTCTTGCTTCATTTCTTTGTCAAATCATGGAATCCAACCACTAATCTCTCAAAATCCTCCATAAAACCCTCTTGCTAGGAGTGTTTGAAGTGCTTGGTGGTTTTTGTTTGAAAGGAAAGGCTCTCATCTACCTTGTATCAAGAATTGTAAGGTGAGTAAATATGGAATTGTTTCCTTGTTGGTTGTAAGATGAAAGTTATGGGTGACAGTAGTTCAAGAGGCTATTTTATGGAGTATTTCATGACTTATACTTGAGATGTGGCAATTTTCTATTTATTTAGGAATTTTCTGTTTTATATGATATATCATGGTTGAGTTGGGTGTGAAGGCTTTATATGGCTTGATTTAGAGCTTATATGTGTTAATGGTGGTTAATTGTGGAAAATTTCAGCATTTGTGAGAAAATTCCGGTTTTAGGGTTTGATGAAATTGGGGCTTTTCCATGTATGGTTTTCATACTATCAATTGATGTGTATATGGTTGTATTGTGATTCAAATGGGGTGAATGGACTAGTTTAAGAACCATAAGTGTAATGGTACAAGTTGGGTGTTGTTCATTAGGTTGGAAATGTGAAGAAATTAAGGGGAAATGCTGCCCAATTGGTTGTAGATATGGGAGGTCTTGAATTGAGAAGGATTTGAATAGAATGGATGAATTGGGGAGTTTGTTCACATTCCACACTGTTGTTACTCCATTTTATTTGTTTTGTGTAACTTGTATTAGTAAGTTAAAGTTATACTTTGACTCGTGTTTGAGTCTTATATATGGTTACTTGCTTGTTTTAGGTCGTACCGGTGGACCGGGACCTACTCCTGACTCGAACGTGTGATTTGCTTGTTTATTTGGTGAGTGTACCAGTATATGATGAACATACTTGTTTTGTGGTTTCTAAATGTCTTGATTTGGGTCGAGAGTGTACTTGATCGCTCTTGACCACTTACTTGCATTTACCGTTATTGTTTGGATGTGAAATGGTATATATACATGCTTGACATTTGATGGGGCAATGCCTTAATATTAAGGTGAAATTGAGCTCATGCCCTTAGACCGTTATTCGAGTCGAGCCGGCAAGGGCTTGGGCGATTCGTTAATGAGCCTTTGGGTTCTTGATAGGCGAGTGGAGTGTTAACTCCTCGACCTTGTGGTATACTCGAGTATTACCCATTTGGAACTATGAGGCGGCGGGCCCGAATAGGGGGTGAACGGTGGAAGGAAATGGTGCGAAGTGGTGTCTACGGATCTTGGCTTGTTTAAATGGTTGACGGAGTGTCAACGTGTGAGATCAAGTATGGCAATCGGAAATCGGCCCTTGAGTGTCGCATGTATCCTTTTATATGTGTATGTTGTATGAAGGTGGTTATGTATATGTGTTAATAGTTGTATCATGAAATTGTGAATTTGGTACCTCACGAGCGTAAGCTCACCCCCGTTGTTTTGCTTTCCTTACAGGAGTGATGTTGAACCACATTTTGATATGAGATGAGCTAGTGACATAGTTAGTTTTGAAAGCTCCTCGAACATTTGGAACTTTGATGTATTTGAACTCAAGTATTTGTGTTTGAATTGTAAAAGGACACTTTCTCATGTATAGATGACATGTATGTATGGTTTACCAAGTCTTGGATTCGTTATATGGTGTATGTGTACAATCGCCGGTTTTAAAAATGAAAGCAGAAAATTTTGGAAAACCACTGCCTGGAATCCGGCCTAGAATCCGGCCAGTTTCTGGCCGGATATAAGGCCGGATAGGCAGGGGAAAAGAAAAAAAAAAAGAAAAAAATTGGACTCTGGCTACTGCCCAGAATCCGGCCAGAGCAATCCGGCCAACTTCCGGCCGGATTGGCAGGGGACATTTCGAAATTTTTGGTTTAGCCTCGGCCTCCTATCCGGCCGAGAATCCGGCCGGATATCCGGCCAGATTTTGGCCGTATAGTGACGTGGCCGGTCACTGTTCATCCGCGGCAAAATTTTCGTTTTCCGTTTTCTGGTCCGATGGAAGTGCTCGAGCACTGTACTTTCTTGTACAATGATATTATTGTTCTAATAACACCTTAAGGGGGAAATTGTTCATTTTGTCGAGTTTTCTTTTATGAATTAAATCCGACGTGATTGTTTTGCGACCCGTAGTCCCGGCGAGAGTTGGGCAGGCGGTCCGTCAACCCCTCCGGTTCGCCCTAGGGGAAGATGGGGTCGTCACATCTTAATGGTCTGATATATCATTTTTGTTATAATGTCTAGTCCAATTTAACTTTATAAGTAAGCAATATAGGCACTGGTAATGATTTGTTGACAGTCGATTACTTATACTAAGTAATGTCGGAGGAGCGTGCGGCAATTTCAACACACTGTGATGTTGATGTATATCATGTATTTGCACCATCACCCTAGGTGACAAACTTTTATCATTACAGCACATATTTATGTAATGTTGTTAATTGGAGACTTGGACATCGTATATCATTAATCGTATGTTTCATTAACAATATTTGCTGATTTGCCATCGTTAAGCATTTCAGAGAAGGAATAACACCCAGGGATTGCAACTACGCATTGACGTCGCCTCCCCCGAGAATGAGGTTGATAAATGGTGTGTAACTATACTTTTTGAACGAGACATTAAGTGGTTGTCCCAACCTGGGAATGCTGCATATGTACGTTACAAGCAGTTAATAAGCTGTTACAATTTATTGACGAGGTTGTACAGGGACCATTGTCTAGTGGATTACAATTGTAATAACATCTAGTGTTAGTAGTCATCAATTGTTTGTATTGGGTTGTTTAAAATTGTTAGAAAATTATAAAGTTGGTAGAAAATTGAAGTAGTAATTTTACAATAGAATTGAACGTGTTTTTTGTGATCGGATATTTTGCACTAAATCAACCATAACAGTTGAATGGCTGTCGTGATATGTATACCATTCTACTACATTCAATTGTATACCTTAATAACATATTTATTGGCATAGATCGCACTGTCAAAGGTACGATGTATAAGATAATACAATCTAAAGTATAAATTGTCTTGATTTGGCTACGATGCTAAATTCGAATTATTATTGGGCTATTTGTATAAAAACATTATCATTTAGGCCATTTGTTTTGCATCGCTTGACGAATTTAGCACACCATTGACATGATGCATCACAGGTACATCAATTGGTATTACAAGTTTTTAGGTTAACTGAATTTTGATCAAGCCAGGTCACGACCACATGTTAGTAATAGGTGCGCATAAGAAAATGATTCCTTGAAAAACTAATTTATAACGTTAAAACGAAGTTTTACAATGCAACAAAAAGGAAGAACAAACAGTACACAATGGGTTATAATCAGTTAACGATATGTTACTGTTGCATTACAACTAGTTACGACTGTTTAACAGGCATGATTAATTTGCAAAGTAACACTCTATGCCCTTGGTCAGTTTGTGATCCAACCTTTCAATGCTCTGTCCGGCCTTTGGAACGTCCTTTTCATCCAATAATTGTCAACTACTTTGCAGTGAGGGTTGTTCTAGACACTTAATTAATTTTCATTGTTGTAAATAAGAATGAACAAAATTGTAAGTAAGAACGCACAATTTGTGACTAGATATGCGCTTTGGTGTTGATCAAAATATAGTGAGTTGTTGTAGTTCCACTATGAAATATCAAGTTCGTGTATTAAGGTAACCATACAATCTCATTTAGCTCAATAAACATAATAGTGGCAGGCTTGCTGATGTCATTAACACAGAACAATTGAGTAGAGCAAGTGAATTCAGATGTAAGGTTTTCACACTTACTAGTTCCCAATAACTTAGGTCCAAAAAAAATATGTGCCTTCATTCCACAGTACACTCAAAAGTCACAGACAGTGTGAATGAGTTTACATCTACGACACTCAACCAGCGAAGTCCGCTTCATATGTCTTCCAGTCTAGCTAACGTGGGGTCAGCGAAAAACTGCTATTATTAGTAGCAGTAGGGCGATCAAAACTGAAATCGTCAAGAAGGTTTTCATTTGATGAATGTCACTTTGGATGTGTTGTACAGGATACGAGAAGGTGTTTGATTGATGGAGCACTATTGCGGGACTGTCAAACGAGCTTTCTCTACTTATTTCTTGTCGATTACGTGAGGTGGGGTAATAGTTAGTCTGAACAAACTCATCATTCTCCATATTGGATGAGCCCAGGCGAAAAAAAAAACATACTTTTGCCTCACAGACGAAGTACAACAAATCCTTCGTTGGTTTCTCAAACTCCACGATCTTCAGGTTAGCCCTTTTTCCACAGTTACAGTACCGATATTGGTACCTTAACTCATCAGATCTGCCACCAACATTGCTAGATGAAGACATTTGAACGATGTAAATCTCCTTTGGGGCATATGATTAGAGAATATGGGGTGAAAGGATGAAATAATGGTTTTGTGTTGATCGGAATGGTTCACACAGGTGGCAGTTAATATGTGACTCCTCTCAGATATAAACTAGCAATCATGGAGTGAAAGTTGCAACAGTATTTACGTACAAGGCGTTAAAGCGGCAGTACCAGATATTCAAATAGTGTTACGTGGAGTTATTAACCAGTTACGGAAAATTGCTGCTGTTATTCTGTAATGGAACTTAACAACAATTTTTTATCACCCCTACTGGTTCGGACTTACTGTAGCTTTTCTAAAATAAATTTGAGTGGTTGATCTGCTTTAGTATTAAACTGCTAATTGTTTATGTCCATTAGAGTTTGAGGTTTGGTCCAATGTCAATAAAAAGAGGGTATGAATTGGAACCAAAAGTAATATCTAACGCAAATTTTATGTAAACACTTCTATTTTCTCTATTAAAAGAGTATGCGATGAAAATCTAAAGGCAAATCATGAGCGGAGTTACCATCAATATGTAACAGTCCGTCAACATTATGTAATTGTCATCAACGTTTGGGGTAACGTGGTTATGATAAAAAGATCAATTTAGAAACAAATATCCTATAATTACTCGTTCGCATTAAAAGAGTAGTCTGGCAAAAAAAGTAACTAAAGTTTTTTCTAACAGCCATTTATTTTTTACGCAATCGCCGTTTGTTATCAAAATCTATTTGGGTGAACCAATTAAACTTGCAATTCAACCCTGATGAACGGTTGTCACACAATGGTTAAGTCATAGCAGACGATAATTGAAAAATTACAATAAAGCACAACCGAGACAATTGATATACAACATAAATAACTAATTACGTCATAATCGGCATTTACACATTCCAATTTGGCTTGCATTAAGCTTTCCAAAAAAACTTGTTTAAGTGATCCGACATTAAAGATGTCTTTCATCAGGGTTCTAAACTTTAGCCAAAAAAAAATCTTTGTTTCGAAGCAAAATACCTGCATTTCTTGATAACTGTTTACAGAATAGTCTCAACTTCAGGACCCCGGCCAATACTTCAACTTTTTTTTTTTTGGAATTTGCGAGGTCGCTATGATATCCGCCAATTTTGAATTCTGCTATGATGTGTACAACCGAGCTGTGTATAGTACTCGATACTTGCCAATATTTGTCTAGCACAGTCAAACCAAAAAATTATGTTAGACGATAACGTGTGAAGTCTAACAACATTTTGTTCATAATACAATTCAATCATGCCAGAAAGTTAGCAATACCTTATCGATGTGCACAGGCAACTGTCCAGTCCAATGGTCCAGGAATACCATTGTGAAGATACCGCTGTCGTAACTAAGGACAACATGATAAGGGTAGTCATCAGTGCAAAATGAAGTAAAAAAAGTGAAACAGGGTGATGAATATGCTTCATAAGAGAACATAAATTAATTTACACTCTATCTCGCAATTGATGCAGCACATCGACAACTTCTAAGGAAAAACTTGCAAAGTCAATTTCCTTGCCAAATTTGGTCGCAACAACCAACGCCAAACCACGCTTCTGCAAAGCACATAAGTTAATAAAACAAAGCACAAACTCATGTATCGGATTAGAAAAGGCTTACAATAATTATTAAACTTTATTCAACGTACCAGACGATTTAGAACATCCATATCTTTGCTTTTTGGTTGATCAGTGTTGGGGTCTAGAAGGTGAACTACTCCATGCGAGACATCAAAAGAGTAAACAAACCAATGCTCCCCATTACAAACAGGGGCCAGTATCTTAAACACAAGTGCAATTTATTACCCAGGCATACAAAAGTATATTATTAATTTAGACCTTATTTTGTAAATTTAAGTGAAAAGCATCTCTACCAATAGTAACTACATACCAAATGACAGTTGGCTGGATCTGCTCCTGCTTCACGACTCCGTATCTTGAACAACTTCGTCAGTTTGGCAGATAGGCTGATATTTGAAAGTGATTCCAAATTTGGCATTTTTAGAATGCCTTCCTGTGAGTATCAACGTGACACAGAGGTTTGGGGATTTCAGTTCCATTACTGATCCATTTACGTTCAGATCTTAGCAAACTTCAATTATTGGGTTAAAAAATTAATTGGCCGATACATGGAGACTGTAATTTAAAAACTCACAACTGCTATGGGTTCAACAATGTAACGTTCCACCTTATTTCTTTGTGACACCTTTTCCACCCCAATTTAGCAGGCGGGCAGAATATCCATGACCTGATGCTCCATTGATTTATTTCAATTAAACGTTAGCAAATAAATAATATAGAGGTACTGTATCATTAGTCACAAGGCAGCTTGGAAAAGTAAGTTAATCATGGCCATGAACATTAAATTTCCTAACTCGATTCGAGACATGCATGCCATTGTCAAGTGTCTTCAAATCAACGCGTGTTAGGGAGAACTGGAACATTTGAACCAGTATGTCCCTACCATTGCATTACATAAGATCTTACAATAATTAGTTGGTAGAATAAGCAACTTACTTGGGATTCTTGTTCAGAAACTTACTTGGGATTCTTGTTTGGGTCCCATGTGTAGGCAGCAATCCTTTTCTCATACAAGCTAACTGTCACATGTGCTAGCAGGATATACTCGGCCGACCTTAACATCGTGCTCTTCTTTGTTGCCCGAGTAGGTCTTTGATCAACCTCCTTTCCTGAGACAATTGAAGACAAGGATTAAGGGTATCATAGCTTATATTATAACTGGAGACTGTAAAAAAGGGTGTTGTGCATGTAATTTGAGATCAACGTATTTGTAATAATCAATGAACACTTTGTAACTTTTAATTGGAGTATATATCAAAGATAGCCTGAATGTACGTAAGTTCTCAAAATGCTCTCTAAAACTGTTCTTTATCGTACATTCATTTATTAACCATGAAAATATAGACAAACATATTGAATTAATCTTGTCGATTTCGGCCATATGAACGTAGCCTTCTTGGAGTGTGTGCATCAAATGCGGGATTTTCATTTTGACTGGTATGTAATGGTTATTCCTCTAGACAATCATCTTCACCACATTCATGGCTGTTACTATGATGCAGCTCCTGCTGTTGTTGATCTTCCATGTTCGCATGCAACTCCTTTCCCATCTCCAAGAAATCATTGTTTGCTTCAGTTGGTTGTCTACTTTCAACACTTGTGACTGTTGTCATTGGCATCACAATGCCTGAAGATGGGCAAGGACCTATATCCGTTTGCCCATTGTTATTTGTCACAGTACCTTTGCCATTTCTATGGTCCTCTCCCTCATCCTGCCCACTCACATTCAGAGCATCATCTCTTGCTCTACCAACTCCTTCACCATCGCTAGCCTGAAGGTTTTCATCATGATCTTTGGCACCCGCATCTTTTTCATCATTTTCCTCGTTCTCTTCACCATCATGTCCTTATTTTGCAGATTCATATTCAGATCCTTCTTCACAATCGGTATCCCGGTGCATTGCCACCTTCTGGTCCTTATTTTTTTCCCTCCTGTGCAATGATTCGACCAGATCACATGCTGCTTTTCCCCGTCGATGCGAAGAAATGATTTTTGCAAGTTTCAGTATCCTCCGTTGGCTCGTAACAGCAATTTTATATAGCTCTGAGAGCTTAGCCTGCAACATTTCAAAAACGAATTCTATAGACCTCTTTTACAGAATCCAGCATGTTACAACGAGTTATGATACGAGTAACATTTCACAACCAACATGCATTCTGCTTTCCATATCATATTAATGGTATGAATGCATGTAGATTCCATATTTATAAGATGTATGCATGCTTTGTCAAATTAGATCTCTACTGGTATACAATACGTTTGCATACATTTATCATTACCAAATATTGAGGTCACTTACGCATACATCGGCATGGCCGCTGTCCATCATCGCCCCAACCAGATCAGGAGGGAGTTCAGTCATCGACGAGCCAACTTTAGTCTCCACCAATTCATATGGTCCAACCTACGACAAAATATATTAGCGACCTTCGAAATATATATGAATTGGAATACAAATTATTACAAGCTTATTCGAAACGTATTGTTAATAATATCAGTCTTACCAGCTTTCCTTTTCCATAGCTGCCAAGATTATCAATCTCCAATGCATCCCTCTTCGAGATCAAACTATCTGTCCATGCCTTTGCTATTGGAATAGTTCTCGACACTTTATGTTTTAGTATTGACATTCGATCAAGATAATGAATCTGCAATACATATACATCGAAAAATTTTTATGTCAATTTGGTCGACTAAATTATTGTCTGCCTTATTGTTAATTGTTTCATTTTGACACACGATACCCCCATTATCGTATTCACATGTCATATAATTATTATGCACACACTGCCCTCACAAAGTGGTGTGTGGTATCCATACATGCCATATTCATTAAAGTTGTTTTTAATGTAGCTTGCGAAGGATAAATATTCTTACCAATAGCACAAAAATGCATCCCCCCAACGTATTGGTGCTGCTTTTAACTTTTCTTTTGCACCTCCAACACCTTATTGCATAGCACGTTCCTAACATGCTCCGCCCAATTCAAAGTGGCTAGCTTATCAACTTCTTGCGTTCAACTCCAAAACTTTATTTTGTGTTTAGCTCTAGTGCTTGGAGCCAACAGGCATCCACAAGCAAATGCAACAAACAGCTGTTTGAACTCTTCATCAGGACTCATGGACACCAACTCATTTGGTAGCTCTTTCCATTTGTACGTCCTATGTCTTGGCCCAGATCCCCCCACCCCGCTAGCATCAGTGTCTTCAACTAGTACTGGCCCTTCATTTGGGATGCCCAACACTAAACCTATATCTCTTCCTGTTAAAGGTAGCACACCATCTCCATGTAGATGCAAGCTGTTTAGTGTCAGATTAAAGTTATCCACTAGCCAAGTTGCTATACCACTTGAAATGCAATGGCACTGTATGTCTAGTAGCCCTCCGAACCCGATCTCTCTAATCTGCTGCTTCTTTGTTTCATCAATTCTTGAAACAAATGTGACCATTTGATTTGGCGAGCAGCGTATGGTGTACTTCTGATTCTACAAACAAGTTGTACATTTATCTATTAACCAGGTGGTGCTTTTCATCAAGTGCTTCACAGATTACAAATTCTGTTTACCTTAGCCGTAGCCCGTGTTTTTTGCACTGTCAACTTTCCAAGACGTGCCATTTCTTTCTCATATGCTTCTTTCTCTTTCAGGTACTCCTCTTTTTGCTTCGTCATGTCTTCCTTACTCAACTCATTGTATGTTGCTCGAGCAATATTATTATACTGCACTGTAATATCAGCCACGTTATAAACTCATTTACTTCTTGTGTCCTTATTTATATTTCATGTGCTTCTTTCTAAATAGTAGATTGATTGCTTTCTTTATTATGATGGATATGCATACCTCTGTCACCTTCACTCCTTTCGCCGAAACCTTACATTGATACTCTTTCCTGCCCACAAAGTCCAGTGAAACAAATTTAATAGTGCTGTTAAACAATGATTGCTATTTTCTAATACCTACAATCCGACCTGAACTTCATCCATGGATTCAACGGTGGAAGTGGTTCCGCAACCTCACTTGTTCCTGCTGCCTCCATTTGCTCATCTTCAGCTGTGTTTGCGGTCATTTTTTTCCTTCTTTTCCCTGCCTTCTTTCCACTGCAATATGCTGCATAATTATCACCAATCTCACTTTTTGAGTGCTATACAAATTGCGAGACACAAACACTAGCCACTTACATATTAAGTGATTTAGATAAAGCCTCGGGTTCTTTGCCACCAAACTTTCCTGTTGGTTCATCTCTACCACCTTGGCCACTTGAAGTTTTCGATCTTTTTCCTGCCATCTGAACTAAGAGTTATACAATTGCACTTCAGTTCTGTTATGCTTTCCCAAGTTATTCTAAATGCATTACAAAGTAATAACATCTATAATACATCACTTTCAAATCTCAGTAACAATACTTTCAAAAACTTGTAACTTTTGTTCCACACTATGTTTGCCAAAATTAACAGTGAGTTAATTATTCTGCCGAGCATCTTCCACTTACAATCTACTCTCACTCATTTATCATTTTTTACACAATTGACCTATTTCTTGTCCTACTGTACACATATGAGCTATGTATCAATTGTGAGGTACCAATTGAACAATTATATAGTATAGTATTTTACAGAGCAATTATTATATTGTAATTGCTAAGTCATTGCATGTTACACTTATCCAACTTCATGTCTAATCACACTAGCGGAGCAAAACTTGTAACCCTTTTTCCAGACTCAGTATGTCAAACTTAGCGCAAGTAAATCATTTTTCATACCTTGTTCAGCTTGTCGTCTGCTGTCCTACCTATCAAGTTCCAAACAATCAACTTCTTTTTCTCTTTATCCTGTGATTATACAAATATGAGTTAACTAACAAACAATAACTAGAAAGTTCACAATATGCTCATGCAATTTGTGATATGGATACGGGTGCGCAACCACTTCAACCTTGGGTCAAGGATAACATTGACGGTCCGATGACAAGATCAAGATCCAAGAAGGTGAAGGAAGCTTTACAAGCCTTGATCATTCACCATACAAGCAAGGAACAAGCTAGATTTGAAGATTTGATGGACCATGACGTTACTTTGTTCACTTGTACGTTGGAAGTGAAGGAATGATCTCATACTTGTTAGTTTAGTTGGTAGTTGTTTTAAGACTGTCTAGTTTAGTAGTTGTTAGGCGTTAAGTATTTTATTACTTATTGGGCCTTATCGGAAAGCCTTAAAGAGCTGACTCTTTAAGCTCTTTATGCGGACCGAATTTCTTTCAGGTTTATGTGGGCCGGAGTTTGCCCTAGTTTTAGCCTATAAAAAGGCACCTCTTGTATCAGTCCGCACAGAATATTTTTACAACCAGAAATCGTGAGGAATTTTCCTTCAAGTTCTTAATCGAACTTACTCTTGAATTCTTGAGTTCATTGCTTAGGATTCAAATCTGACTTTATCGATTAGTTTGTTCCCTAATCGTGGTGTCTCTTCATCCATCTTTATTTGCTTAAGGTTGCTGATTGCCTTTGTGTGTCAGAGGTCTTGAGTTCATGAGAACAATCGAGTTCAATTTCCATTGGGAGAAAAGGTCCAACTCTGATAATTACAAGGTTGGGAGGTTCTAGGAGGGTCTTCCCCTAGGGTTGCTCATCAGTTGGTAATCAGAGCATCAGGTTAATTCTCTTTCAATTGAAGTTGTTCATATCTTATTAGTTTGTGTCTTTTGTCAAAAAAAAAAAAAACTGTAGCGATTACTGTTCATCGTTACTATTCCGAAATACTGTTCATCGTACTGTAGCGTACTGTTCACGTTACTGTTCATCCGAGAAAAAAAAACTGTTTGGGTATTGTCTTTTTGTGTTTTCTGTCCAACTTTTGTTCTTGAGTCTGTTATACTTTTGTTTGGATTGTTAGGGTTTAAAGACAAAAAAAAAAAAGAAAAAAGAGTCACGTACCTTATATTGTTTTTAGTGTCCAAGTTGCTAGAGTATTGCTGGAATTTTTTCTTTTGAGTATTGCTGAAATTCTGTTTTGCCTATTCCTTGAGTATTGGTTGTTGTTCTTGCAAACCCTAAACACCACAACGTAATTTGGGGAAGTTCTTGAGCTTCTTGAACAAATTCTTGAAGTTCTTGGACCACCAAGTCTTGTTTTGAAGGTTCTTGAACAATAAATCAAGAACTAGGGTCTTCTTGAAATTTGCATAACCTTTCATCCGTTTTTCTTGAACTTGTTGGTGTCACCTGAATTTGTGTTCCTTGAAGAGCCGAAGCAAAAAAAAAAAAAAAAAAAAAAAAAAAAACAAAGAAGAGAAGGAATCGGCTCTCACACAAAGGAAATCAAGTATCTCAAATCTTGAGTTTCCAATTCTTGATTGGTTTCCAATTCTTGAATAGTCTCCAAATCTTGATTGGTTTCCCAAAACTTGAGTTTCCTAATCTTGATTGGTTTTCCAACTCTTGAGTTCCAATCTTGATTGAATTCCAAAGATCCCAAACGACCTAACCAACCCCAAACACCCCAAATCAGTTTCCAAAACCAAACCTAAACCGCCACAAACACCATTTACCATCCAAATACTGACCAGAAACTCAGCAAAGCAACAGCTCAAAAAAAAAAAAAAAAACCAGTTCTAGCTTCAGGTAGAGTTTTTGTTTTCTAGGATTCGTAAAAAAAATTCTGCTTTGTGTCTTATTACTTATAGGGTAATTAATTCTGGAAATTTTGAGAGTTGAGTTGTTTTAAGAACTTCGAAAAGGAAAATTGAGAGTGAGTGTGTTTTCTTGAGTGATACACGAGTGCTTTGCAAGGTAGACTAGGATACATTTGTTTTGCAGGTTTGACAACATGTCTCAAGAGGGGAACATGCCTGAGCCGTCTGAGACTGACATGTCACTCAAACTGGTGCTCCAAGCTCTTCAAAAACAAGCGGAGAGACAGGAAGTTGTGATGACACAAATATCCGACAGGCTGGCTGCCATTGAGATGCGAGGTACTGGAGATACATACAATAGGGCTTCGAGTGTTCAGAGTGCTGATCATGATGCGGATGATGAGGGATATCATTCTAACACCTCGATTCGATCAAGGAAAAGCCAAAGAGGAGCAAGGGAAGGTCGAGACCGACCTAGGAGAATCGATGACAATCTTGGGTCCATCAAGACCAAGATGCCTACCTTTCATGGGAAAAATGATCCTGAAGCTTACTTGGATTGGGTTAGGCGAGTTGAGCAAGTGTTTGAGGTCCACAACTACTCTGAAGAGAAAAAGGTGAAACTTGCGGCTATTGAATTTGAAGATTATGCATCCATTTGGTGGGAGCAAGTATGTGCCATAAGGAGGAGAAATAGGGAACCATCAATTGACACTTGGGCTGAAATGAAGCAAGTGATGAGGAAACGATTTGTACCCTTCCATTATACCACGGACTTGTACAATCGGCTCCAACGACTCACTCAAGGTTCTAATTCGGTTGATGAGTACCACAAACAAATGGAGGTAGCGATGATAAGGGCCAATGTCCAAGAGGATCCGGAAGCAACCATGGCGAGGTTCCTTAATGGATTAAATCCTGAAATTAGGAAGAAGGTTGAGCTTCAAGACCACTTTGAACTTCAACAAATGGTGTCTTATGCAGAAAAGGTGGAAAAACAAGCCTTACCTCTAAAGAACTCTAGTGGCCGAACCACTACATCCTCTTCCACTCCTTGGAAAAGAAATCAATTGCCAACAACCAATGTTTGGCCAAGGCAAGGTAATAGAGAGAGGGAAAACAAGCGGATGGAACAACCGTCCCATCCGAGTGCAACTTCTTCTAAACCAACCCCGCGGCCAACTCTTCCAGGAGCAAATACATCTACCAACCAGCCAAAGGCATGTTTCAAATGCAAGGGAATTGGCCACCTCATGGCTCAATGCCCTAACCGAAGCATCATGTATATGAATGAAGAGGGAATGTGGCAAAGCGAAGGGGAGGAGGAATATGCGGACATGCCACCGCTTGAAGAAGAGGGGAAGGATGATGACCTGGTTGAAATAGAAGAGGACCCCGTGGCTCGAACTATGGTGACTATGAGAGTGCTAAATGCACAAGCTCAAGAAGATGATCTCCAACGGACCAACATTTTTCATACGAGATGCAAAATTGGAGATGAGGTATGTCTCATGATCATTGATAGTGGCTCTTGTACTAATTGCGTAGCTGCTGACTTTGTTGAGCAAAAACACCTTCCATGGACTTACCATCCTAAACCCTATAGACTATCTTGGTTAAATGATGGGGGGGAAGTCAAGGTGACCAAACAAGCTTTAATTGCTTTTTCTATTGGTCGATACAAGGACCACGTTTTATGTGATATAATTCCTATGCAAGCTAGTCATGTCTTGTTAGGGCGTCCTTGGGAGTATGATAGACAGGCTGATCATATTGGACTTACCAATAAGTATAAGTTCATTATGGACAACCTCAAAATCACTCTTTCACCATTGACACCTACACAAGTGTATGAAGAACAATTGCATTTAAGAAAAGAGAGAGAGAAAAGGCAATCGAAAGAAACAAAGAAAAAGCCGAATGAGAGAGAGAATGAGGGGAAAAAGAAAGTAGAGGCCGAGTTGAGTGAAAAAGGAAATTCGAGTGGAAAAAAACTCAGTGAAGCCGAGAGCTTGAAAGTGAAAAAAAGGAATTTCTATGCAAGTGTGCGTGAGGTAGATATGGCTTTGAATGCACAAAGTCTTCTCATAGTACTTCTGTACAGGGAAGCTGATTATTCTTCTTTTTACACACTAGGCATAACCGATTCTCTTCCTAGTGCAATCTACTCTCTTTTGCAGGAATTCAAGGATGTGTTTCCGGAGGAACTACCGAAAGGATTACCTCCAATTCGAGGTATTGAACATCAAATCGACTTTGTTCCTGGAGCAGTTCTACCAAATCGACCAGCCTATAGAGCAAATCCGGAGGAAACAAAGGAAATCCAAAGGCAAGTCGATTCCCTCCTTGAAAAGGACCAGGTTCGTGAATCTCTTAGTCCTTGTGCGGTTCCAGTCATTTTAGTACCTAAGAAAGAAGGGACTTGGAGAATGTGTACAGATTGTCGTGCAATTAATAAAATTACTGTTAAGTATCGTCATCCCATTCCTAGGTTAGACGATATGTTAGAAGAATTGCATGGGGCAATTATTTTCACTAAAATTGATTTAAGATCTGGGTATCATCAAATAAGGATAAAGGAAGGTGACGAATGGAAAACTGCTTTCAAAACAAAGTATGGTCTTTATGAGTGGCTTGTGATGCCTTTTGGCTTAACAAACGCTCCAAGTACTTTCATGAGATTAATGAACCATGTTTTAAGGCATTTTCTTGGGAAGTTCGTTGTTGTTTATTTTGATGATATACTGATCTTTAGCAAGTCTTTAGAAGAGCATGTTGAGCATTTGCGACTTGTTTTAAGTGCCTTGCGTGAAAATAGGCTATTTGCTAACATGGAAAAATGTGTCTTTTGCACTTCTGAGGTTAACTTTCTTGGTTATATTGTTGGAGCAAATGGCATAAGTGTTGATCCCGCCAAGGTAAAGGCCATCATGGAGTGGCCGACTCCAACCAATGTGTCTCAGGTAAGGTCCTTTCATGGTCTTGCAAGCTTCTATAGGAGATTTGTTAAAGACTTTAGCACTATTGCAGCACCTTTGAATGAGATAGTTAAAAAGAATGTGGGGTTTCAATGGGGAAAAGAGCAAGAAGAGTCGTTTAATAAGTTTAAAAATTTGTTAACTTCAGCACCTATTCTTGCTCTGCCTAATTTTGATTTGATGTTTGAAGTTGAATGTGATGCTAGTGGGATCGGCATAGGGGCTGTTTTACATCAAAATAATAGGCCCTTGGCATATTTCAGTGAGAAATTGAGTGGGGGAGCTCTTAATTACCCTACTTATGATAAAGAATTGTATGCTGTTGTGCGTGCTCTTGAAGTGTGGCAGCATTATCTTATGCCTAAGGAATTTGTGATACATACTGATCATGAATCAATTAAATTCCTTAAGGGGCAGGGTAAGTTGCATAAAAGACATGCAAAATGGATTGCATTTATTGATTCCTTTCCATATATCATTAAGTATAAGAAGGGAAAAGATAATGTCGTTGCGGATGCTTTGTCTAGAAGGTATATTTTGATCACTAACCTGAGCACTAAGTTACTTGGTTTTGAGCACATTAAAGACTTGTATGCACATGATGCTGATTTTTCTAATGTGTTTCAAGCTTGTGAACATGCTGCATTTCAAAAGTTTTATAGGCATGAAGGCTTCTTGTTCAAAGAAAATCGCCTATGTATTCCCAACTGTTCACTTAGGGAATTACTTGTTAGAGAAGCCCATGGCGGAGGGTTGATGGGGCATTTCGGTATTGATAAAACTCTTGACATTTTGCATGAGCATTTCTATTGGCCTAAAATGAGGCGTGACATTGCTAACATTTGTGATAAGTGTTTAAAGTGTAAGCAGGCAAAGTCAAGGAGTAACCCTCATGGATTGTATACTCCTCTACCCGTACCTCATGCTCCTTGGACAGACATATCCATGGATTTTGTGCTTGGTTTACCAAGATCTTCTACAGGTATGGATAGTATCTTTGTTGTAGTGGATAGATTTTCTAAAATGGCTCATTTTATCCCTTGTAGGAAAACAAATGATGCGCGCCATGTTGCTGATTTATTCTTCAAGGATGTGGTTAGATTGCATGGAGTACCGCGTACCATTGTAAGTGATAGAGATGTGAAATTCTTAAGCTATTTCTGGAAATCACTTTGGGGAAAGTTGGGAACTAAGTTGCTGTTTTCTACTTCTAGTCATCCCCAAACGGATGGTCAGACTGAGGTAACCAATCGAACCCTTGGTGCTCTACTTCGAGCCATTGTTCAAAAGAACTTGAAGAAGTGGGAAGAATGTTTGCCTATTGCCGAGTTTGCATATAACCGAACCACTCATTCTACTACCAATCATTCCCCTTTTGAAATTGTTTATGGGTTTCAGCCGCTAACCCCTCTAGATTTATCACCTATTCCTGTTAATGAGTGTTTAAGCGCAGATGGTGTCAAAAAGGCAGAAGCTGTTCGGACCTTGCATGAGAGAGTTCGAGCTCAAATTGAGAAGAAAAATGCGCAATATGCACAACATGCAAATAAGGGGAGAAAACATGTTGTATTCGAACCCGGTGATTGGGTTTGGGTACACATGAGGAAGGAAAGATTTCCAGCATCTCGACGGACCAAGTTACATCCAAGAGGCGACGGACCTTTTCGAGTACTAGAGAGGATCAACAACAATGCATACAAATTGGAACTTCCAAGTGAGTATGGCATAAGCGCATCTTTTAATGTGTCTGACCTATCTCCTTTTGACTTTGATACAGACTTTGAAGATTCGAGGACGAATCCTTTCGAGGAGGGAGGGAATGATACGGATACGGGTGCGCAACCACTTCAACCTTGGATCAAGGATAACATTGACGGTCCGATGACAAGATCAAGATCCAAGAAGGTGAAGGAAGCTTTACAAGCCTTGATCATTCACCATACAAGCAAGGAGCAAGCTAGGTTTGAAGATTTGATGGACCATGACGTTACTTTGTTCACTTGTACGTTTGAAGTGAAGGAATGATCTCATACTTGTTAGTTTAGTTGGTAGTTGTTTTAAGACTGTCTAGTTTAGTAGTTGTTAGGCGTTAAGTATTTTATTACTTATTGGGCCTTATCGGAAAGCCTTAAAGAGCTGACTCTTTAAGCTCTTTATGCGGACCGAATTTCTTTCAGGTTTATGTGGGCCGGAGTTTGCCCTAGTTTTAACCTATAAAAAGGCACCTCTTGTATCAGTCCGCATAGAATATTTTTACAACCAGAAATCGTGAGGAATTTTCCTTCAAGTTCTTAATCGAACTTACTCTTGAATTCTTGAGTTCATGGCTTAGGATTCAAATCTGACTTTATCGATTAGCTTGTTCCCTAATCGTGGTGTCTCTTCATCCATCATTATTTGCTTAAGGTTGCTGATTGCCTTTGTGTGTCAGAGGTCTTGAGTTCATGAGAACAATCGAGTTCAATTTCCATTGGGAGAAAAGGTCCAACTCTGATAATTACAAGGTTGGGAGGTTCTAGGAGGGTCTTCCCCTAGGGTTGCCAACTCTCGCTAGGACTCGCTCACTCACTTCAATAAAATGGGTTACAACTTCAAAGGTAAATGAAACAGCAGTTCCCAAACTTAGGATGTACATTTATACCCAGTTCTATCTCAAACATTCATACATTTCCCAATCTAACAAAAGATTCAAGTTCTAGATAAATTTCAATCTTTATTGAGCACTAGTGCAAATACAATCACAAAAGTCAAAAACTAGATGACACCAGCCTGTACCAGCCTCACGCCTATGCTAGTATCACCTGTAAGAAAAACAAAACTAATAGGATGAGCCAAATCTCAGTGAGATTCCCAAACATCATGCAAACCCAAGTAGCTAGTTGACCATTGTATAAAACTTGCAATATCAAAGTAGCGAGCACAAGAGTTCATAAAAATGAGCAATAATACTTCAAATAATAAATTATTAGATATCCAACATTTTCAGGTAAAAGGATACAGCCTGCTCTCGGAAGCAGGTTCCGTGGCCACTTGTTCAAAATCTGGTGACACTCCGTCAACGTTTGAGATATAGTAACAAGTCTAGTAGAGTATCACTTAACTCCAATCTCTATCCACCATTCAAACCCCCTACCAGGACCGAACTCCAAGATAAACACTGGTGGTAATACTCGAGCATACCAATTAGTCGAGGAGATAGCACTCCACTCGACAAAACTAGAGACCCATGGTTCGTTATCTAATCGACCAGGCCCTTGCCGGCTTGACTCAATTAACTAGCCAGTGGGGTTTGGTTTCCCAATCAGTCAGTATAGTCGATGAGATAACATCTCCAAGCGACTTAATCAAGATAAAAGTACAGAGATGAAATGAGAGGCACCTCCCATTCGGATTGAGCGTGGTACATATTGCCGCTTAGCACTTACAAGTCAAGTACAAGTACAAACACAAGTACAGGTTAATCAAGTTCAAGTAAGTACAAGATCATTCAAGGCGGGGAGGACGAATGCGAATAAGGGCACACTCGCTTAACCCTGACCAAGTCACAAATAATGCCTAGCATGTTACATTTTCACGCATTTCAAGTATTTCAAGTCAATATATAGGTAACATGCAAATCAAGTTACTTGTACATACATGAATGAGATATCAAGTGTTTAGTTGAGTTAGATCAAGTGCGATAAAGTACACACTCGCCTATGAATGTCAAACTAGGTGTTTAGTAAATTTCTAACAACAATGAATAGGGAACATGTAGTTGAAACACTCACCAACAATTTACTGCTTTCCAAAACCAAGTTCAGGTGTTGGTTAGAGTCAAAATATGTGATAAAATATCGTATAGCAACTTGAAATCAATTAGGGTTTCAAAATATAAGAGTTTCGCTTAAAGAAAACCAAATGAATAGAACTCATTTAAGTAGTACTCATTTTACTTATCAAACCCTAGAAAATTCATACTCACTCTTTTAGTTTCGATAAAGAAGCGTTTAAAACTTTTAAGTTTGCAATTTGGTATAAGAAACGAGAAAATCTTGTTTAAAGCGGTCGCTACTTTCTCTTTATAAAATATATAAGTTTGGACAAAAATTTCAGCTTATAAATCCCTACTAAGGGGAATTCAAATACCCTAAACAATCTAGGTTCAATTCAACCAAGAATCACCACTCAAGTTCCAATTTCACTTGCTTGAACTTCACGAAATAAAATGGACAGCATTTCCTTTGTATTTTCCTAATTTTCCAGCCATGACACATGTAAAATCCTTAGGTTTTCACCTTCCATCCTTCATGGTTTTCACCCAAATTCACCCACAAAATTCCCAACCAATGTTTGGAACAAGTTTTGGCCAAAACCAATTTTGAAAAGGTTGGAAAAACAACAAGATAATAGGCCGCAATATCCCTCGACCACCAAACACAACTTCAGCCAGGAATGTGGAAGAAAATCCCAATGAAAACCCTTCCATTTCAACCAAACTGCAACACATAGGCAAAGCTTAAAGGTTCTCTAAGCATGTTAGGTAAGTACATCACCAAATCAGCCCACAATCAAAGGTAGTAAGCTGCCCCAAAATTTGGACAGCATAACCCCTGTTTTGTCCTATTTTTCCTCTCCAAATTCAACACAAAATTTCATGACCAAACCATCCAAATCATGACAAAAAATGATAGGCTATACAAGCTACTAATTTCAGGCCATAAAGCCACCAAAAATAGACAAGTATTCAGCTCACATGTCTCCATATCAAGGCTGCCCATAAAGCAAAAGTTCAACTCTACAACCTGAAATTCCATAAGCAAGCTAATAGAACATGTACAAGCTAGAAAAATCACATGGCATAGCTAAAAATTCATAGTAAACATGATATTAACATATTAACGCTCATTTTCCACAACTAAAGCTGGAAATTTTGATTCCCTACACCAATCATGAATTTTTTCACATAATATTCCATAATCAAGCTTTAAATCTCCTCAAAAACAAGACAAAAGAGATCAAATGGTTGTAGGCATGATTACCTTAAATTCCTATGAAGAGAGGTTGCCAAGACCTTGTTCCTCCTAAATCTTTCCACTAAAGCCTTTGATCTTCCTTGGTTATCACTTTTTATGGTGTAGTTTGCAAGATCAATGGTTAAAACTCAAGATTCAAGCAAGAAATTGAGGTTGAAGGTGGAGTTTTCTTTCTTTGTTTTTCCCTCAAGAGGTTCGGCCATGATGAAGAAAGAAATGAAGAAAAATTGGCCAAAAGGAAAGATAAGAATGAAAGAAAATTCTTAGTCAAACTTGCTTGAATGGCCAACACTTGTCAAGTAATCAATTTTCCTCTTGTTTTTGGTCCAAAATTTCAGCTGGTCTTAGGGTTAGATTAAGGGAGGATTAAATGAAATAAAAACAAGGAGATTATGGTAAGAAAATATTGTTCAAGCGGTGTACTCAACCGGTAACAAATGGCGCACGTCGGTTCAAGCCTATTTTCCTTAGCTGTCTTGTACTTTTGTTTTAACTTATGATTCACTAACTTATTATTAGCACTTCTAATCACACGCTTCCTCTTAATTAATACCCACTCTTATCCACCAAATTTAGTACGTACACCTCACCAAGTGATCACACTACCAAAATGCACCAAAACACACCAAAACCTAGTATGCACCATTCCTTTAGAAAAATCATAACTTGAGTTATAAATATAAAACATTCACACAACTTGGCCTATTAAAAGTAGACTTTAAATACTAATAATCTTTAGAAGACACCTCAAAGAGATTCAGTTCATAAGTTGGTCCAAATTGAGCCGTAAGCTACTATAACATTCCTATTTTTACTTGTGCAGGACAGAATTTTCAGTTAACTTTGCCAATTTTTTTGAAATTTATAGAGATTGAATCAAACTCTAAATTTTATATCGTAGGAAACTCTATGAGTCTAGTTTCAAACGCAAAAAACGGAACTCAATTCTGACTTTCCTATACAAAGTTATAGCCAATTTTCCAAAGTTGTGCAGAGCCTCCTGCGAAAATTTTCAGATTTTCTAACAACTTGAGAATATGAAACTTTTCTTAACAAAATTCATTCCCTTGGCTCAAATTCAACCATTAAAACAACCAAGAATCTAAGGCAAGTAAGTTTAAATAAGAACTATAAAGACAAGTAAAATTTCGGGGCCTCACACAGTCTTCAACTAGATACATCCTTCAAGCCTTAAAGGTAACTATGGTGGTTTTTATATGGAAGAGAAAGAGAGAGAGAGAGAGAGAGTAGAGATGATAGGTAAGAGATAGTATGATAGGTATTTTCTAACTAGATGTAGGGTATTATATAAATGGAAAAAGCTAAAGATTATCAAATGAATCTCTAAGTGGTTGTTTCCATCTCAATCATACTACCAGGCAGCCACTCTTCTCTAAATTACCTAGTGTATTAGTCTGATGAACTAACTAACTCATCAAATAATACATCCATATGTGTTTCATGTGAAAAAATATTATGCATCATGGGCAATAGGTTCAATGAATCGGGTCATCAAATCCAAATTTTACACTTCATGACTCTAAGTCATGATACATGCAAGAAACAGTTCAACAAGTTTCTTAAAAAACCAGATGACATGTGGGTAATAAGACACCCAAGGGCCCCATACAAATCATGAGCTGTGCCTTCTAAATCAAAATCAAGAGTTTGTATGGAAATAGACAAGTCTCTCCATCCATGGTCTTCAAAATTTTTGGCTTTTGCAAATATGGAGGTTTGGTCAATCATAGAAGAGTGATAAGCAATCAATTATATTTCCAATTGAACGTTGTTTCAATATGGTTGACCACATGCAAATACAAAAAATTTAAATAGAACACGTAACATCAGAACCACAAAAGATAATTTATGTCAACCTCCTCTTTAAAAACACCACATAAGTTTGTGATTTGTTCATACAACAAAGGCATGAATTATAAAACACCAAATAAGTTATGAACAGCCAAGCAAGCAAAATCAAAAGTGATTGTAGTTCTCTTAAAAACTTCAAAACTACTAATTACTAGCTTTTTCTTTTAATGATTCAAAATCTGATATTGGTCACTCTAATACCACTTATATATTTTCCAAAATTATATTAGATATTTGAATAAAACTATAATATAAATGCATACCATTCTTCTAAAATAGATTGAGAGGTGTGAGAATCTTGATCTATTCAGCATTATGGTCTGCGTGCCTGGCATAGGTGGCTTCCTCTCCCTCTTTCGCTCCAAGTTTGGCATAGTGGCTATCAATGGACCAAGCTACCCTGGCAATACAACACTAATACTATCGATGAGAGCAACCTAACCTTTTATAGTGTATTCTCAATGAGAGGAACTTAACCTTTTATAACTATAGTGAGTTTCCCACCAAGGCAAACCTAATTTCAAGAACAGATCCTACACCTTACATATCACACTAAATAAATGACTAAAATAGATCTAGTCCCCAATTAGTGGATCATATTGTAGTGAACATATTATATGTATATGACTAAAATATGTATTTTGATAAAACTTATTTTAATAAACATATTATTTAATGTATCTAGGCCCCATTTATTTTGATAAAACATATTTTAATATTGTACATATTAATTAGTATTGGAACAAGCAAAGGTTTATCCCTATTTATGAACATGTGATCATACATTTGCATGACATGTAGCACACAAGATTGAGTAAACTAGTGAAATGATACTACTATGATCTCTCGATCGAGATATTTCCAGCCATTCATTGATGTTCTCCTCTATGCCACACTCTTGATAGATTGACTACCGCACATGCATTTCGGTGTAAGGGTAAGTGAATCGGGTTGTAAGTTGAGAGCAACGGGATGTAAAATGCAAGCTCTCGGCCCTATGGAGTGCAACTGTGTATGGATCCAGGAACACGAAACAAGTGTCAAGAATCCTAGTGTCCTTAGTATAAGACACACAAAAGGGAGGAAGTGGGCATTTCTCACTTAGTGTACAAGAACAAAATTAAATTACACCACTCTTCTGGATGGAATGACTATCATAAATATATTTTGGCATAAGAGTAGATGAATCAGGTGTAAGTCAAGGGCAACTAGGGAAGAGTGGGCTCTCGGGCCTATGAAACCTATCGGCGTACGGATTTGAGAACACAGAGTTGGTGTTGAGGACCATGGTGTAACTCTTACGGAAGACAGGAGCAAATCATAAATTTTTTTATGGGTTGATCCACAACTGAATCCTGATGTCGGAGTAAATGTGCACGTGCCTAGTGTGAATCTAAGGATATCTGGTGTAAGCGACTGGATCGTACAATTCGATATAGGTGAGCACTATTTGAAATACCGCTACTTTGGGAGGTGTTGTAGTTGGGTTGTTGATACTTTGGAAAAAATAGATAAGTGGCCAATCCAATCTTAAAATTTTGCTAAGACTATTTGAAGAAGCACGGAACTTCCCCGGGGAGAGCTGACCTGATTAGCTCGGGGTGCTGATGGGAGAGCTGACTCAAAGCCTGCAAAACAGAAAGGGTGAGCTGACAGAGGGGGCCCGAGGGTTGTCCCCGAGGGCGCTCCGACGGTCAAGTGAGTTCTCCGATGAGGAGGGTTCACGGGAAGCGGTAACAACCGGGAGTAATTTGCCTATAATGAGCATACCTTGTACAGTTGACGTGTGCTACCATTTATACCTGCGAGGGAGTCCGACCTCCGTATGTCTCGGGACCCGCCCGGATTAGTCGGTATCCCGCACTCAGGGGGATTGTCCCCGACCTCTTCGGGATGAACCCTTGCCCCCTCGGGAGCCCTAGTGGTGCGGCCCAGGCCGGCTGCCAGGGGCCAGGGGCCGAAGCCCAGCTCGGCCTTGTCTGGGCTGCCACGTGTCCAGGCCCAGGACGGGGCCACTGCACTAGCCCCCTTGATTAGGTAGGCTGTCAGGCCGACCTAATCAACCTCTGCCACGTGGGAGGCCAGGGCCGCGCACTGCCCTGCCCAGGTCACTTCTGGCACAGTACTGTCGCAGGGACGCTGCGCCCGCGTCCTTTCAGTTGTCATGCCTCTTCGGTTTCCGTACCAACATTAAATGCGTTCGCATGGGGGCCGATTCAAATTCACGCAACCGTTTTCCCCCCACTCCCTCCCCTATAAATTGGGGTCACCGCGTTTCTGCCTGCTCCATTTGCTACTTCCTATTCCTACCGTGCATTTTGCATTCCCATTTCTCCTGCGCATTTGCATTTTCATTTTCCAGCGACTTTCGGCGTCCCACCCCCAGTTTCCGGCGAGCCTTCCACCCTCCTTCTGTTTCAACACCATCGGTAAGTTCCTTTTACAATTTCTCTTCCTTTTACAGCGTCTCTTCCACCCTCTGCTACACCTTGCTTTTTATGTCGGGTTACTCCGGCGACGCTTCCCCTGTACCCCGAATCATCATATTGTCCTCGCCTTCTCCCTCGTCTTCATCGCCATCTTCCCCTCCTCCCTTCTCTTCTTCCTTGCCTGACTCCGGTCCTAGCTCCCATTCCCGCACTCCTGACTTGCTGGAACCTCCAGCCGCGATGGGCTCCTCTTCTGACCATTCCCCATCAGCTCATTCCCCTTCAGCCCGGGAACTGGAGGAGGCGGCCGAGCTCGACGCCTACCTCGAGCGGTCCTCCTCCTCTTCCCCCAGGTCTCCCCATGGCTCTCCTGGCGGGGCCCAGGAGGGAGTTGGGGAGGACAGGGACTCCTCCGAGGGGACCCCTGACAACCCGCAGGGAGACGCCCCTGAATTCAACTTCGGCCACCCCGACCGCGAGGAGGTCACCATCTCACCCGAGGTGGTGGCCGGCCTGGTCAGGACCTACTCCATTCCCCCGGCCTTCGAGCCAAGGGCTGCCGGGCCCGGCGACCGAGCCTGCCGACCTCCCCCTGGCTTCGTAGCCATATACAAGGAGCAGCTGATCGGAGGGCTCCGCCTTCCGGTCACTCCAGCCCTGGCCGAGGTCCTGATCTACTTCGGGCTCAGGATCACCCAGGCTCACCCCAATTCGATCAGGATCGTCATAGGATTCCTGATCTACTGCCAGCTCTGCTCCATCCCTTACTCCCTCTCCTTGTTCCGAGCTGCTTTCGTCCTCAAGGCATCCTTCCCCGGGTGGTATTACTTCTGCCGCCGGGCAGGGGACCAGAGCCGGGGGGACAAGGGCTGCCAGGACTTGTTCTACAAATTCCCCTTCTCCGTCAAGAACTGGAAAGGGGACTTCTTCTTCATAAAGTCCATCGGCCTCGACGCCACCGCCTGGAGGGTCCGGGCGGTCAAGCTCGACCCCTATCCTAAGGACCTGGACTCTGACACCCTCTTCCAGCTGCTGAACTCCAAGGTGAAGCTCACTGCCACCAAGTTCTCCAGCGAGCAGATCTCTGCAGCCGGACTGATAGGGACATTGTCCGGGTCCTCTGGCGAGGTGGAGGCCTCCCCTGTCGACCTCGACGCCTGTAACGCTGGCCCTAACCCTGTAGCCTGTTGCATTTGCATATATAAGTATACTTACTCACCGTCCTGCTCCGACTGACCTGGTTGTTCTTTTGCAGTGAGGAAGCTGTCCAAGCTGTTGGGTGCGTCCACTGAGGAGGCCACCGCCACTCCCCAGCCAGAAGCTGCTCAGGAGGGCCCTGGGGCGACCTCACCCGTGGGGGGCGGCCAAGCCCCCCAGAAGGAAACGCAGGGAACCCCCTCCCCTACCAAGAAGGCTGCTGGCAACAAGAAGAAGGCGGTCGGGCAGAAGAGGGGGCGAGGGGACGAGCCCTCCCAGCCCGTGAAGAAGCTCGCGATGGTTCCAGCTCAGCCCTCCCCGCTTGCGCTAGCCTAGGGAGGCCAGTCCATCTGGGCGTGGGTTCCGCCGAGGAGCATGCCCAGGAGTCGACCCCTCCAAGCTTGTGGCATTTCCGCCATGTTGCCCCCCTGAAGCCGGGCCAAGCCCCCACGATGCACGACCCCCGCCACTTCTGCCCGTCCTGGGAGCTCTCCATCAACGACCGAGCCCAGTTTCCCGAGGTGGCTCGCGAGCTGATGGTGGGTTCGGTCCTCCCTCGCGACAAGAAGTGGATGGAGCTGGCCGACCCTTCCGAGCTCCTGGACGCGTATTACACCGCCCAGGCTCAAGTAAGTCTGGCCCTTGGGATAGTTCTGCCTCCGCGTCTCGGTTAAGTATTATGACGTGCTGACCTATTTCCTTTTCCCCTTCAGGCCAACGCCGCTGGCACCGCCCTGGCGACCCGCTTCTCCGAACTATCCCCCGACCTGGAGAAGCTGCGGAAGAAGAGTCTGGAGGCGGAGAAGAAGCTCTCCCAGGCCCTCAAGGAGGCCAGCTCCCTCAAGGCCAGTCTGAGCAAGGCCGAGAAGGAGTTGGACACAGCTCAGATCCAACTCGCCTCCACCAGGTCAGAGCTCGACCAGGAGAGGGCCGGCATGGCCAAGCTGAAGGAGGAGCACGCCATCGAGCTCTCCGGCACCGTCAGCCGGGAGCGGAAGAAGGCTGTTCGGGAGTTCCTTACCTCCGATCAGTTTGAGGAGGACATCGCTCACCTCAACCAGCCCATCCTCCAGGTCGGCTGCACTCGAGCCCTGGACCAGGTGAAGAAGCTCAATCCTCCTGGCCTCGACTTGGCGAGCTTCAAAGACTACAACCCCGCGGCCGAGGCGAGGCTGGACAGGCTCTTTGACGGGTACCGCAAGGGGAAATCCCTGAAGGAGCTGGCGGGCCGGACTGACATTGGGGCCGTGCTGGAGGAGGTTCCCTTGGAGGAGGGCGGGCCTCCTGGCCGAGCTGCCGGGAAGAAGCCAGTGGTCTAGGGCGGCGGCCACTCCAGAAACCCTTTCCGTCTTCTTATAAGGATGTGACCATGCTCCAGTTGAAAATGCTCTTGGAGGTCCATCCGAGACGGAAGGGCTCCCCCTTCCGGGCTCCTGCATAGCCTTCACCATACGCCTCTCAACATGCTTAAGGTGTACTTTCAGCTCCCCCTTCCGGGCTCCTGAATAGCCTTCACCATACGCCTCTCAACATGCTTAAGGTGTACTTTCAGCTCCCACCCCGGTCGGGCCACCAGCAGGTAGAACAGACATCGAGGGAGAATGCCAACTCGGAAATTTTGCGGTAGATAGGCAGGGCGTTTTGTAATAGATAGGCTTTGAGTGCATATATAAAACTTGAGGAGACTTATTTTGCATTTCTTGCCTGCTCCCAATTCTGTCGTGCCGACCTCTAGGGCTCGAGCATCAGCCTCCATCCGAGTTCTCAATCGTGCCGACCTCTTGGGGTCGAGCATCAGCTTCCATCCAAGTTCTCCCTGTCGTGCCGACCTCTAGGGTCGACCACTGACTCGAAAGCCTTGGAGGATTCAACCCATGCCGATCTCCTGGGCCGAACACTATACCCCGTACCTTGATCGCGCCGACCTCCTGGGTCGAGCACTGACTTAGAAGTCTTGGAGGATTTGACCCATGCCGACCTCTTGGGGTCGAGCACGTCAGGCGTCGAGCTCCTCTCCGCCGACCTCCTGGGCCGAGCGCGGAGTTTTCAGAACCCAGAACCCTTCCAAGTTTCCACGTTTTTCCTCGATCGTGCCGACCTCTTGGGCCGAACACTATACCTTGATCGTCCTCCCTAGCCCCCCACTAGAACAGTTAGGGAGGAAACACTAAGTGTGCTAGTGAATTTTGAACTTTATTAGCTTGGAAAGGAGACAGGGACTAGTGAAATGTAAACGCTAAAGGCAAACTTTTATTGAATGAAAAAACCGAAAAAAATTCTGATTCCAAAGTACAGACAACTGGACATTCTGGTCTACCCTACGCTAGAAACAGGCGCAGGTTGGAGAAGTGCCAAGTACGGGGTACCTCAGATCCGTTCATATCGGCGAGCTTGCAGTAGCCGGCCCGACCCACCTCAAGGACCTTGTAGGGGCCCTCCCAATTTGGGTCGAGCTTGTTGGAACTGTGAGCTCGGCTGACCGAGTTCTTCCTTAGGACGAGGTCTCCGGGCTGGTACTGTATAGTCCTCACTTTGGCGTTGTGATAGCGGGCGAGTTGGCTTTTATACTTAGCCATTCGAACAGCCGCTTCCTCACGCCTGACTTCGAGCATGTCCAAGTTGCACCTAAGCTCTTCCTCGTTGGATGTTACCACGAAATTCTGTGTTCTGGGTGAGGGAAGACCGACCTCCGCGGGCACCACAGCCTCTACTCCGTAAGTTAGGGAGAACGGGGTCTCGTGGGTAGCCGTCCTGGGCGTAGTTCGGTAAGCCCAAAGGACACTGGGAAGCTCATCCAGCCAGCTCGATTGGGCGGACTCCAACCTAGTCTTCAACCCTTGCAGAACAGTTCGGTTAGCGTTCTCCACCTGACCATTGGCCTGGGGGTGACCAACCGACGTGAAGTGTTGATTGATCCCGAACTCGGCGCACCAGCTCCGGAAAGGGTTCTCGGCGAACTGGCGGCCGTTGTTGGATATCAGGACGTGCGGAATCCCGAAGCGGCAAACTATGTTCCTCCAGAAGAATTTCTGAATTGCCTTTTCAGAGATAGAGACCAAGGGCTCCGCCTCCACCCACTTTGTGAAGTAGTCTATTGCCACCATGAGGTGTTCATATCTTCCCGGGGCTCGGGGGAAGGGACCCAGGAGGTCTATCCCCCATTGAGCGAAGGGCCAAGGACTGTGGATGGGAACCATCTTTCGAGTTGGCTGATGGCGCAGCGAAGCGTGCACCTGGCAAGCTCGGCATTTCTGGACCAAATCTGCTGCGTCTTGGAAGACGGAGGGCCAATAGTAGCCCAAAAGGAGGCACTTTTTGGCCAACACCCGGGACCCGACGTGTGCCGCACATATACCTTCATGGATTTCGCGCAGAACGTAGTCACCTTCCTCGGGCGTCACGCACTTTAGCCAGGGAGACAAGTACGACCTCCTGTAGAGGGTTCCCCCGGCGTAGGCGTACTTGGCAGCTCGGAACTGGATTCGGCGAGCCTCAGTTTTGTTCTCAGGGAGGGCACCCGAGCTGAGGAAGTCGACGAGGGGAGCCATCCAGGTGGCCAAGCTGTCTATCGTCAGGACCTGGACCTGGTCGATACTTTTCTGCTTCACCACCTCTACCAAGACCTCCTTGCTCAGGTGGGCGAACGAGGAGGACACCAGCTTGGACAAGGCGTCCGCGCGCTTGTTTTGGGACCTTGGCACCCGCTCAATCTCAAAGGTCTCGAATAGGGCTACCGCCTCTCGTACCTTAGCCAGGTATTTCTTCATTACCTCGTCCTTGGCCTCATACTCCCCACGGATCTGGAGGACGACGAGCTGAGAGTCGCTTCGAACCCGGATCGCGGTGATGCCCATCTGGTAGGCTATCCGCAACCCCGTCAGCAGGGCCTCGTACTCTGCCTCGTTGTTGGACGCAGGGAGGTCGAACCTAAGCGCATAGGTCAGTTCTTCCCCCGTGGGCGAGGTGAGCAGCAGGCCAGCTCCGCTCCCTTCCTTGCTCGAGGCGCCATCCACGAACAGCACCCACGGCTCCTCAGCCGGGGTGTCCGGGGGTGTCGGGGCTAACTCGGTCAGGTTCAAGTCAGCCCCCTCAGCAAGGAAGTCTGCCAAGGCCTGAGCCTTGATCGCGGTGCGAGGCCGATAAGTGAGGTCATGCTCGGCCAGTTCGACGGCCCACTTGGTCATCCTGCCCGAGGCCTCGGGCTTAGTGAGTATCTGGCGCAAGGGCTGGTCGGTCAGGACTACGATGCTGTGAGCTTGGAAGTAAGGGCGGAGCTTGCGAGCGGCGTGTACCAAGGCAAGGACCAGCTTTTCCGCGGGCGTGTACCTCGTCTCTGGCCCCTGTAGGGCGCGGCTAATGTAGTACACCGGTCTCTGAGCCCCCCCGTCCTCCCGCACCAAGACCGCGCTGATGGCCTCGTTGCAGGCGGACAGGTAAAGGAACAGAGTCTCTCCTAGCTCCGGGGCGGTCAAAGTGGGCAGCTCAGCCAGATAGGCTTTCAGGTCGGTGAAGGCTTTCTGGCACTCCTCCGTCCAGTGAAAGTCCTTAGGCGCTTTCAGCACTCGGAAGAAGGGCAGCTCCCTGACCGCGGAGAGCGAGAGAAACCTACTCAGGGCGGCCATTCTCCCTGTGAGCCGCTGGACTTCCTTCACGTTCCTTGGAGGAGCCATGTCTATGATAGCCTGTAGCTTATCCGGATTGGCCCGGATTCCGTCTCGGGACACCAGGAAACCGAGAAACCTTCCCGATCTGACCCCAAAGGTGCACTTCTTCGGATTTAAGCGCATCCGGCTCTCCAGTAGGATGTCCAAGATCTCCCGCAGGTCGGGTATGAGCCGCTGGTCAGTTCGACTTTTGACGATCATGTCATCGACATAGACCTCCATGCTTCTGCCGATCTGGTTTTGGAACAACTTGTTGACCAGGCGCTGGTAAGTGGCTTCCGCGTTCTTCAACCCGAACGGCATGGTCCTGTAGCAGTAGGTTCCCTCCTCAGTGATGAAGGAGGTCTTGTCCCGATCCTCCTCAGCCATCTCTATCTGGTGATATCCCTTAAAGGCATCCAGGAAGCATAAAACGTCAAAACCCACAGTAGAGTCTACTAACCTGTCGATTCTAGGCAGGGGAAAGCAGTCCTTCGGGCAGGCTTTGTTAAGGTCCGTGAAGTCTACGCACATCCTCCAGGTCTGGTCGTCCTTCCTGACCAGAACGGGATTGGCCAGCCAGGTCGGGTAGTAGACCTCCAGGATGATCTTGGACTCCAGCAACTTGCCAACCTCCGCCTTGATCACCTCATTCCTCTCGGGGGCAAAGCTCCTTTTCTTCTGCTTCACTGGCTTGAAGTTGGGGTCCACGTCGAGGTGATCGACTGCCAGGTCTGTAGGGATCCCAGGCATGTCCTCTACCGTCCATGCGAAGACCTGGGAGTAATCTCTCAACAAGGCCTTCAAGCCTTCCTTCTCCTCGGCTGGTAGCAATGCCCCGATGCGGATGACCTGATCGGGCCGATCCTCCCTTAGGGGGAACTCCTCAATCTCATCCTGGGTGCCCAGCTGTTGGGCCTCATCTCCTGGGATGTAGGGCTCCAAACAGGTTGTCTGGGCGACCACCTTCTCCTACCCCCGGAGCGTGGCCAGGTAGCAAGCCCTGGCTACCTCTGGGTCGCCGCGCACCTCGGCTATCCCTCTAGGGGTGGGGAACTTGACGCTGAGGTGGAAGGTAGAGGGAATAGCCCGGAGGGCGTTCAAAACAGGTCTCCCCAAGAACACATTGTACGGGGATGACTGCTTGACCACCACGAAGTTAACGGGAACGGTCCGGCATTTGGGAGCCTGTCCTACTGTGACCATCAGGGTGATCATCCCTTCCGAGCTGATGGGTGGTCTGGTGAAGCCCACCAAAGGCGTCCGGACCGGGGTCAACTGGTCATCTCTTAATCCGAGCTCCTTGAACACCCGATAGAACATAATGTCCACCGCGCTACCCTGGTCGACATACACCTTCTTCATCCGGTAGTTGTTGGTAACAATGTCTATCACAATGGCCTCGTGGTTCCCGGAAGCCAGGGGGACTGCATCCCTTGGTCCGAAGGTAATCTCCTCGTCCATGCGCAAGCGCTTGAAGGAGTCGTCCCCTTCGGGGGGTGGTCGCTTGTTCTTCCGAGCTGCATGACTGTCCCCCCCCTTGGGGCCTCCGGCGATGGTGTTTATCACTCCCGCCAGGTTCTGGGTGTCCGGGTCGGGAGAGTGGCCCCGAGGAGCGTCACGCCGCTTAGGGCGGTCGCGTCGCCGTCCCTCATGCCTATCTCCGTAGTGGTTGCGGCCGAACTCCTGACCTGGTCGGCGCACGAACCTCCCTAGAAGGCCGCGCTGGATCAGGTCTTCTATCTCCTTACGCAGGGCCCAGCATCCCTCCGTGTCGTGCCCGACGTCGCGGTGAAAGGCGCAGTACCTGTCCTGGTTCCTTTTGTTCCGGGACGTCCCCATCTTGGGCGGCCGATCTCCCAGTCCTTCCGCCTCCATAACAGCCAAGATCTGGGCTTTGGGCCGTGTTAGAGGGGTGTAGGTCTTCTCTGGGAGTGGCGGCAGAGCAGGGGCCTTCTCTTTCGACAGCCGGTCGAAGACGTTTTTCTTAAACGGTACGTCCTTACCCTCTGGGGGGTTTGTCCGACCTTTCCGATTTCCGAGCTCCCGATCTGATTCTTTCTTCAGACGACCTGCCTCCTCCGCATTAGCGGCCTCATGCGCCCTGCGTAAGAGCTCCTCCAGGTTTACGGGAGGCTTCTTGGCCAGGTCGTAGAAGAGCTCCTCTACCCTGAGCCCATTTGTGAAGGCGGCCATGACCACTTTTTCGTCTTTGTCCCTGACCTGCAGGCTCTCCGCGTTGAAACGGGTCATGAAATTCCTCAGCGACTCATCGGGCCTCTGTCTGATGGACATCAGGTGAGTTGCGTTCCTCGCGTAGACCTTCGAGGAGACGAACTGGGCTGCAAACTGCCGGGCCAGCTCAGGAAAGCTCCGTATAGACCCCGGTTTCAGCTCCTGGAACCAGAGCCGCGCCTTCCCCTTTAGGAACATAGGGAAGGTCTTGCAGCGGACCTCATCCGCGGCGGTTTGCACGCGCATATGCGTCAAGAAGACCGAAAGGTGGTCCTCCGGGTCTGTAGAGGCATCGTACATCTCGATGCTCGAAATCTTAAACCTCCGGGGTAGGGGGTAGTCCTCTATCTCCCGGGTAAAAGGCGAGATTGCGTAGTTGTCCTCGTACTGCCGGGGCCTCAAGATCTGCTCGAGCTCATCCCGAGCAGGTTCCAAATGAAGGAGGTCACGGGGTCGGCTCTTGACGGACCGAGCAGGGGAACGCTCGAGCCCATTCCGTGCGAGCTTCCGTGAGGAGGGGTCTCTCGGACGGCTCCTCGCGGACCGGTCGCGGGAATACCTCTCGCTGTCTCCGACCACCGAGGCTCGCGGGCGAGGTGGAGTTCGTGGTCGTTTCCTTCTGGGGGACTGGTCTCGGGACTCATCCTCCGAAGGGTCAGGGGGTAACTCTTTCTCCTTCCCCTTGGCCTTGGAAGTCTGCGCACCCCCAGCCCCATCTCCCTCCTTCGCCTGTCGAATTATATCCTCCAGCATGGGGAGATTCTCCGTCACGAACTGGAAGATCTGCTGCCTTCGTTCCCCTGAGAGGGCTGATCCCCCGGCTCCCTGAGATGCCTCAGCCTCCTTCCGCGGGGACCCCTCACCGCTCCCAGGGCCGGTGCTCTCTATCGTGCGCTTGGATCGCGTCCTGGCCATCAACACAATCTTACTTACCTTACGTTTCCCACAGACGGCGCCAACTGAAGAAGCACGGAACTTCCCCGGGGAGAGCTGACCTGATCAGCTCGGGGTGCTGATGGGAGAGCTGACTCCAAGCCTGCAAAACAGAAAGGGTGAGCTGACAGAGGGGGCCCGAGGGTTGTCCCCGAGGGCGCTCCGACGGTCAAGTGAGTTCTCCGGTGAGGAGGGTTCACGGGAAGCGGTAACAACCGGGAGTAATTTGCCTATAGTGAGCGTACCTTGTATAGTTGACGTGTGCTACCATTTATACCTGCGAGGGAGTCCGACCTCCGTATGTCTCGGGACCCGCCCGGATTAGTCGGTATCCCGTTCTCAGGGGGATTGTCCCCGACCTTTTCGGGATGAACTCTTGCCCCCTCGGGGGCCCTAGTGGTGCGGCCCCGGCTGGCTGCCAGGGGCCAGGGGCCGAAGCCCAGCTCGGCCTTGTCTGGGCTGCCACGTGTCCAGGCCCAGGACGGGGCCACTGCACTATTCAAAAATGGATATTAAAATTCGACTTCCAAGCTCCAAATCCCCAAATGAATTATGGAGTTGCATATTTTTATTGGATATTCTATATATTCCATTCCTACTAACAAATCATATTACTTATTTATGTATTAATCAGTACTAGAACAAGTTAAGATTTATGCCTATATACAAATATATAATCACACATGTATGTGAGGTGCAGCACGAGATTGAGCAATCTAAAGAAATGGTACTATTACAATGACCTGTGGCATTCGAACCATTCATTAACATTCACCTCTACACAACTCCTCTATATGAATTGACTGAAACAAATGTATTTTAGCGGTAAGGATAGATGAATTAGGTGTAAGTAGAGGGCATCTGGGCGTAAAACACAGGCTTTCAGGCCTATGGAGTGCAATTTTGTACAGATCCAGGAACACGAAGTAGGTGTCAAGGATCTTGGTGTAAGACACACATAAAATAGCGGAAGTGGGCATCTCTCACTTAGTGTATAGTAATAAAATTCAAAATTACACCAGTCCTCTATGGACTAATTGCCATAAATATATTTTGATATAAGAATTGATGAGTCGGGTATAAGTCGAGGGCAACTAGACATAAGAAGCGAACTCTCAAGCCTGTGAAGTGTAACTGCATATAGATTTAAGAAAATATAGTCAGTGTTAAGGGCCCTAGTGTATGTCCTGACAACGATAGAAGTAGATCACAAATATTTCGAGCTGAGTTAATCCACTGCTAAATCCTAATATCGGAATAATTGTGCATGTGTGAATTTAAGAACATCCAATGTAATCGATTGGATTGTACAACTTGGTATGGGTAAACATTCTTTGAAATATGTATTAATATATTCTACACAATTCATTCCTACTAACATATCATATTACTTATTAATGTGTTAATCAGTGTTGGAACAAGTTAATGTTTATGCTTATATATGAACATATGATCATACATTTGTGGTGAGTGGGACACAAGATTGAGTTAACTAATGAAATGGTACTGTCACAATCACTTGATCAGTATTTCTAACCATCCATTGACGTTCACCTCTACGTCACTCCTCTATATGGATTGACTGCCATAAATATTTTTTGGTACAAAGGCATATCAATTGGGTGTAAGTAGAGGGCAATCGGGCATAAAACATAGGCTCTTAGGCATATAGAGTGCAATTGTATGCAGATCCAAGATCACGAAATAGGAAGGAAGTGGGGCATTTCTCACTTGGTGTATAGGAACAAAATTCAAACTTATACTATTCCTCTGGATGAAACGACTATTGTAAATATATTCTGGTGTAAGAGTAGATGAATCACGTATAAGTCAAAGGCAACTAGCATACGACGCAAGCTCTTAGGTCTATGGAACGTAACTAGACACAAATTCGGGAATATAGAATTGGTTGTTAAGGACCCTAGTGTAAGTCTCGAGGACAGCAAGAATTGATCCTTGATTTTTCAAGTTGTGCATTGATCCATTGCTAAATCCTGATATCAAAGTAACTATGCACATGGTCAGTAAAAATCTAAGGACATCTGGTGAAATCGACTGGATCATAAAATTTGGTATTGGTGAACATTCTTTGAAATATTGCTATTTTAGGGGATGTCGTGCTTGGGACGTGTTAATATTTTGAAAAAAAAAATGGATAACCGGCCAATCCAATCCTAAAATTTTGGTTAGACTATTCGGGAATAGATATTGAAGTTTGACTCTTGAGTTCCCGCTCGCCAGCTGAATTATTGGGTTGTATATATTAATTAGATATTTGACATATTCCATTTCCACTGACATATCATATTACTCATTAACGTATTAACTAGTATTAGACCAAGTTAAGGTTTATGCTTATAAATGAACACGTGCTTTATTCATGGAATCACAAATAGCATCCAGTATGAGTATGCGGTCCTTGAGTGATGAGGGCTAAGTAACCAGGCTCCTTCATTTGGTAGATGTCGAAGTTCATGTCAAAAGGTTTGAATGACTACGGACTAAACTTTTTCCCTTAAAGAAAAGAGAGCTCAAGTGTGCGGATATTTTAGAAAAGAAAAAAAAAATGAGCTAATAGTGAAAAATGTGCAAGTGTGTGAATGATTGTGTTAGCCTGTTGATCCATGGGATTTTATGTTGAGATTTTACTTAATAGTTGAACCATTTGCTGATGAATGCTCGTTCAATATTTTATAGCCTTAGATTAGTTAGCCAGGAATTGGAAAGGTTTTTGGTTTTGGAAACTAACTGAAGAGATATTCCTTAGAAACTAACCACTAATACTTGACAAGTGTTTTAATTGTGTCTTGGCAATAGAAAACTTGAGTAATAGCCATTGTTTGAATTTGATTGCTTCATTTGTTATTTCTCATGCTTGAGAACAAGCATGATTTAGGTGTAAGGGGGATTAATAGGTTGCAATTTGTTGCTAAATTTATAATTATTTTCCCCTTGATTTTAGCCAAATATTATTTTAATTGGTGAATTCTAGTTATATTTAGTTAATGGTGCCAATTGTTGAAAAATGAGCAAAAAGTAACAAAATGGGCGATTTTTCAGCATGTCAAGAATTCATTTAGTGATGGCACGTTCGGAATCTGTTTTCACATCCAGAAGATTTGAAAATTTACTGTGCACAGAGGTTTCCCAATTTGAGTCAACTATGGACAGTTTTTGGGTGAAGATTTGGGAAGACTTTGATTCTATTTATTAGTAGTAGTATTGGATTAGGAAACATGAGATATTATCTCTTGTAGTTTCTTTCTTTTATTTAGGAAATATGTTTTATTAGTAGTAGTAAACGTAAATTAGGAAACCAGGGGAAAGGAAGTCGGTTGGCTCCCGCTTGATTAGTACTTTGGCAAGAAACAGAGGTGGAGACTCGGGGGCCTTGAAGAAGGAGAGCCACTTGACTTTTCTCTTGGTCTTTAGTTTCTTTAGTTTTTCTTTTATCAAAGACTTATGCGACTAGCTTTGAGAAAATCGTGTGAATTGTTCCAATTGGCCATGCACAACTAAATTCTCTTTTCTAGTCAATAAGTAACGAAGGTTTTGATTCAGTTACATCTCTGAGATCTAATTGTTTTACTAATTTCTCTTATTCGTTAGTATTTGTATGTTTTCTGGTTTAATTTCTCATGATTGTTTTGTTGATTAAATATTAGGACCCAATATTTAATTCAACTTGATAATCTATTGTCAGTTAAGATAGTTAAATCCGTAATTATTTAATTGTTTCAAATTAATGGCGACTAATATGATTGGTTTCATGTTAGGGAGACATATGATCCAATTCAAATAAACCCTGATAGTACGTTTATTGATTAGAATAGGGCTTTTCTAGTTTCTAATGCAATCAAAAATTAAATTCTACGAGCTTACCTAGGGCTATTTCTTGGTTAGGGAAGTAGTTAACGGACGCACCCTAACTATCGGACGGTAAGAAAAATTGGTTGTTATAGTTTGTTTAGTAATTATAACCTGTTTATTAATGAATAGATGAAATAATTATTGCACCGATGAACAGTTGTATAAATCACTTTCGAAATTATATCCTTGGCTAGAGCTTGTTTGCTATTGAGTTAAATTAAATTTGCTTTAGTTTGATTATTTTTATTTGCATTAATTATTTATTTTACTTTTTTTAATTCTCTAAAACCCTTCCTAATTTGTTTCGCTTGGAAAGAAATGAATTTTCCACAGTCCTTATAGAAACGACCCTACACACTACTATATGCAAACTTTTATTTTTCTTGAATAGATTTTTATTATTATGCAGACTCAACACTTGTCACAGGTAAGGAAACCAAATAAAGTGGGTGGACCCTTTGAAAATGAATAGTACGTGAGAATTCAACTCTTGATACTAATTACAAATTGTCCCTATTCAAACACGATTCCAAGATAATTTATTTTGAAGGCAAATATAATAGATACTCGTGTATCCAAACAGGCCCAAGATTGATACCCTTTCCTTCACCAAGTCAAGTAAACAAAAGAAAAAAGAAAAAAAAAAGAGGTAGTTATCGAGTAAGTTAAATAATAAGACCAACAAATACCACGAGATTTTTACTTGCGAATTTTCATTAATGTTCAGTATTGAAGTCTTACACTCTTTCATCTAGAAAGAGACTTGGCTATTGTTTGATATTTGGCAGACAATTTTTGTCGCCTATTCATAATGTTCTATTATCTCAAGACATTGGTCCACAAAAAATGAAGCCAGTTACCAAAAATTGGATGTATAACAAATATTTTCATTTTTGTCTTTAGTTCTTCAACAGCTACTTTCCACAGCTAATTTTGTGATTTGGATGTATCTATTAGTGGGAAGTTTTAGTTGCCCATCCAATCGATGCAAGGAACGTAGTCATTGCTGAAGGGACGACGTGATTCTCCTCTGATCGTGAGTAGCAGTTTGGAACATATAACTGTGGAAACTGTAAAGCAAAGCGTTACAATCCGTAATTCAATTGGGTCACCAACTACAAGAGATAGCCTGCTGCCATGCCTATTTAATTTTTAGCAACAAGTACTTTCAATTTCCTTCCACTGCCTAAAGAAGTAAAATACATAGCGATTGGTAGCATGAAACCGAAGTTTAACCTTCAATGCAAGGGTTACTTCTGGTGTGCAAAGTGGGAATTTCATCCTACCATGGGCAGAACCACTACAATCACAACAAGTCCCTGGGACCATTGTGAAAAGCTTATGGGTCCACATAGGCTTGGGCAATCGGTAGGCAATCATAGGTGAATTACGTAGCAGGGAATGTGGGACTTTCTAAAGGACTTTTTTTTTTTGAAGGACTTTCTAAAGGACTAAATTGCATACGTGTCTATACATTAGATTGGGCTGATAAATTAATCATCATCTAGGTAAATGCTCAATTAGGAGAACATACAGAGACATAAATGCCAAATTGCTTTTCTCAAAACATGAATCCGATGCCATCATTTTCCAATTTTAATAATATTTAATTTCTGTGCATGTGATTGTGAAAAATTCCTTCAATTTCTCTTATCATGGCTAACTTTATTGCTGAACCAAGTAACTAAAACTAATTATTTACTAAAAGTTCATTATTCACTCTCACTATCATTAGTTAATGATAATGGATTTTTGTTGAACCCATGAAATGTTTGGTAGTAACTAAAAAAATATAGGTATACCTTTTACATTTTTTCCCTTTTTCCTACTTCTTTTTCTTCTAAATTTTCTTCACTCTTTCAATTTGTTCTACTATTTTTTTAAGTTAATATTATACTAGTGTACATGACACATTATAAGCGTATGCAAGTAATTAAAAGGGTTATTATCATTTTATCCCCATTAAACTATATCACTATTATCAGTTTATGTCCTAACGTTATCTTTTAGTCACTTAACCCCCATAAATAATTCAACTCAACATGTCAAGAAACCTTAAACAAAAATATTCTTTTATTCTATAGCATTACTACATTATTATTGTCATTTTATTTCTTTAAATTATAGTGATACAATCGCTTTAATCCCTAACATTATTTTCTAGGCATTTTACCTCATTGTTAATCTAACTAGTATAGTCAAAAAATTTTAAATGTATTTACCTTTTTATACATAATTAAAAATAAAAAAGTTGGATTGGTTATTTTTCCTTTTTTTCACTTTAAAAGATCCCAAAACATAAAACTAAAAGGGTTTTTTCAAATTTACTTTTTCACACTTATTACTACTACAAAAAGAAAATAAGACAGGAAAGAAGGAAACAAAAAATTAGGTTTTGTAAAGAAAGGAAATAAAGAAGATTCTAACATTATCGTATTACTTTAAAATTGTCGGGATTAGGATTGGAATTGAGTGATAAACAAAAAAATAAAATAATTTTAAAATAATAAAAATATTTAATTTTTCTTATTTGTATTTTTTGAAAAAAAGAATTGGCCCTCTCTCTCTCTCTCCGTCTCCCTCCCCCTCCCCCTCCCGCTCTTAATCTTTATATTTTTTTCAATATTAATAAGATTATCAAGAAAAAATTAATGTTTTGACTTTTTTTCATGATATTAAAAATGAGAATAGCCACTCTAAATTTTTTATTATTTTTATTATTCAAAGAGAAGAGTACTTTCTTCTAAAGTTTATGATTATTTTATCTACAATCTCAATTCTGGTTTCTTGGAATACTATGTTAATTATGTTTATGATTACTCATCTATAAATTCGATAATAATTTAAAAGTCACCATGTTACATATACACTACAACAAAAAAGGGAATTAGCTACAAAATTTTTTACGAGGAGCAGACAAGTCGACACTATTAATGTGTGGATGACGAGGAACAGAGCATATCCTCACCAAATGTTGGAGACAGCTTGACTTTTGCTAGCACTATTACTTTCCTCGCTTAACATCCTTGCCAAAAAGAAAGGCGGGAAGCTTCCCTCCAAATTGTAGTCATAGTGGCGCCAAGGCTTTTTGGTACTCGTGAGAATTCATGCAGTTCCGCGCTGATGTACCGTACTTGGTGATGATAGGTTCTCGCCAATCTGTATTTGACCAATAGCAAGAAGTGGTTCTGTTCTTGCTAAAATAAAAATACAACCAAACGTTGTAGTTTTAAGAGTTAAGAGGCCTTAAAAAAAGGAAAAGAAAAAGAAGAAATAGAAGAGTAAAGTGCAGATGCGGGAAGATAAATGCCACCAAGTTCGTTGATTTCATTCTCTTCCCCTTTTAATTTCTCTGAATTCTCTCTCTAACAATTTGTAATTAGGTGTGCTTTTTCTTCTTCTTCTTCTTCTTCTATTTTAAGATCAAGGCTAGATATGTAAAACTT
This sequence comes from Coffea arabica, assembly GCF_036785885.1. Classification (NCBI taxonomy): domain Eukaryota; kingdom Viridiplantae; phylum Streptophyta; class Magnoliopsida; order Gentianales; family Rubiaceae; genus Coffea; species Coffea arabica. The sequence continues at coordinate 42,180,829 of NC_092320.1, read as the reverse complement.
TACTTGTTATTTTTATTGCGGTTACTAATTGTGTCTATGTGGTCCTCTTGAATTTTATAATCGATTGCTACCATATGAATCCCATAAGAATCTGATTGAGTTTTCTTTGCTACCTATCATCATCCATGTTCATGTTTATAATATTTGAGTTATTCACTTCTTTTGATACATTTGGCATGTTCAACAAGTCAGGATTCTTGTTTTGTGCTTCTTTATGGTAGAACCATGTTCATTACCTTTGTAACCTTTTTTTGCTTGTATGATTTTATATCCCTAATCCTTCTTAACTTGTATAGGAGTTGTGTCTTTAACATGGTATGCTTTTGTTGAATAAGTGGTTAAATTATGGTCTGTTATATCATAGAAGACAACAATACTTTCGTATCATTAGCTACTGTCCTTTTGGACAATTTATAGGTTTGGCCTTATCGTTAGTAAAGGCCATTATTCTTCAACTACTGAAAGCATAGAAATAAAAAATTCCAGTCCTCATAGATGTCATTTTGAGTAATAGTAGTTTTGTTTTACAACTAAAATGAGTATTGAATAGCACTAACCGGAACATGAAAATGAGAAGATATGTAGATTTTCTAGCTAATTACATTCACCCAGTAATTCATTGCCAACCAGTATTTGGATTGAAATTGCATTTGTTCTGGTGCATACCTTGGTGAGTATAGGATCTTTTGTCAATCTATGTATGTTTGTGGTCCTTCAAGTTGGCTGAACTTAGATGCAGAAGGCATGACGAATTTGACTATCAGTACTTTACACAATGACATTAATCTCAAGGCTTAGTACTAATATTGTTGATCAGTATACTATTCAATGATTGGTTGGATCAAGATGTAGGAAGCATAAAGAGTTCAAATACTGTCACCTTATGAATCAACCCAGTGCCTTTTTTTTTGGTGAGAGATTTATGTTGGCTTTGATCCCAAAACTTCAAAAATATATAATTGGTTTCATTTTTTTTTTCTAAAAAGTAATAAAGGGACCCATTCTAATGCTCTCGAAGCTCACTACAATTATTGTTAATCAACATATTATTCAATGACGGGGGAATATTGGATGCAGGAAGCATAAAGAGTTCGAGTACTAACACTTTATTAATCTTCTTGAGTAGTCCTTCATGGTAAGTGTACTACAATCCTCAAATTTGATTTCCATTGATTCAAATTAAAATTAATTGTGCTTCATTTGAAGGAAACTACCAGTATTTAGATCTGACCCGTGATATTATGAATGCATACGTTTTTGTTATGGACATATTTTGCTTTATTTAACTAGTTCTTTTATAATTATCATGTCTTTGAATTTCAGTCACGATTCTTCTTGGAAGGCTTGTCATCTAAACTTGCACCTTGGTGTAGCATGTAGTTCATATATCACAGGAGGAAAATGGATAAAAGTTGGATGTTCCTGACTGATAGATGGTGTGATGAATATAGGAATGGTCTAAAGAAATTTTTGAAAATGGCATAACTGCACAAAGGTGATAAACCAAAGATTAGATGTCCATGTAGAAAATATAGAAATGTGAAGTACTACTCTGTTCATGTTGTTGAGAGTCATCTGCTAAATAAGGGGATGGATAGTACTTATACATATTGGAAATTTCATGGGGAAACTCTGCCTAATGAATAGTACTTATACATCGATGTTATGAACACTGCTAAGAATTGGTGTGATAATATTATGGGGACTTTGCTTAACATTGAAAACAAGTCAAAGGATACAAATAAAGTTTGGTAGGATTTAGAGGACATGGACATTCGACATAAGCTACACTTATATCAATGAAATGGCAAGCTTGAAAAGCCACAAGCATGCAATAATCTGTTGCCAAAAGAGCGACAAGGTTTTTGTGAATTTTTGAGTTCAGTGAAGTATCCTGATGGTTATGCAGCTAATATATCAAGATGTATCAACATAAAAGATGGTAAGATTTCAGGATTAAAGAGCCATGATTGTCACATTCTTTTGCAACGGATGCTTCCTGTTGGATTGCGTGGATTCTTGTTAGCAGATGTGTATACTTTAATATGTGAAGTAGCCAAGTTCTTTCAAGATCTGTGTTCAAGAAACCTTAGATTGGAAGAGATTGAGTAATTAGAAAAGAGCATAGTTATGATATTGTGCAAGTTGGAAATGATCTTTCCGCTAAATTTTTTTGATTTTATGATCCATTTAGTGGTTCACTTACCTCGTAAAGCCAAACTTGGAAGGCCTGTCCAACATAGGTGGATGTACCCCTTTGAAAGGTTAGTATGATTCTTCTTAATTTGATCCCCCAAACAAATATTAGCTAAGTTTGATCATAACTGCTACATATGCTTATAAAGGTCCTTTTACATATTCAGGTACCTTGGAAGTCTCAAAGGAACTATGAAAAATTTTATATCTTGCAGCAAGAAATGATTAATTTGAAAAATCAACCTATCTTTGAAAATGAAACACCAATGTCTGAGGTTGAGATAGTTGAAAAAGTTTGTCAAAAAAAATTCTGGTTATATCTATGGGAAACCTCATGGAGTCAAACCTCCGTCTCAAAGACAGTATATTAAGGGAGCCAATGCCAACAACGATAGACAAATGGAGAGCATCATTGCTGAGAAAAAGTCACAGCTGGAGGCTGCACATTCTAAAAATTGAGGAACGACAAGCTCAACTTCAGTGCCTACAAGAGTCAATAGATTGGTTGATGGCAGAAGCAAAAAGCAAGACTGTAGCTAATGCCAATAGCTAATTTTATAAATTAACAAGGTAAGATATTCTAAATTTTGAATGCTGGTTAGTAGCTAAAATATCTAGTTGTATCATCATTTTCTCAAACAATTTTAGCTTGTTATGTCACCAATTTATACTTCTGTGTGATGATATCAATGCGAATCTCAAATAATGTGAATACATAGAGGCTGTCCTCTATTATTTATAGTAATACACTATGACAAAATGATGAATGGATGTGATGCAAGCTATGTGTGGTTTTGGAAAGCAATATATGGGTAGCCAAATATATTGGAAGTTTTAGTATTGAGAAATGTAGTTGAGGCACAATGGTTTTAGTAAAACTTTCATTATGTTTGGAGAATCTCTTACATTAAATTTTTATTTTGCAGGTTCATTTTGGAGATTTTGGATGGAAATAGACTACGCATTCTGGAAGGGGCCATTTGAGCTTGAATTGTTTTTGTAGTTTGGCTTGTTTTGGATATCGTAGATGATAGAATATTTTGAAGCTAAGCTTATTTTTGTTTAAAATGTGTAATGGTATGTGTTTTCCATGCTCCCTGTGGCAATTTGTCTTCTTAATAGAATTTTTGTAATTCAATTCTAAAAATGCTTGCAGTTAATTTTCTGCTTTGAATTGAATTTAACTTGCTAATATGTGATTTTCCTGGTGCAGGTTAACATTGAGAATTTGGAAATAGGTTGCAGTCTAGAAGGCATTGTGAAAGCGTTTAAAATGTTTAGGTGGCTTGCTTAGGATGCAGTAGGTGACAAGACCTTTTGGAAGCTAAAGTTTGTTTTAGACAGTTGTTTATAAACTCTACTTATTTTGGAAAAACACAACTGGTGTTCATATAGTTCTGGAAGTAATGACTTCAACTTTTGGTCATGGGTATTGAATCAAGATTAAATATCACACATCCCTTTTTCCATCCTAGCTTATGCTTGTTGCTTTTTTTTTTAGTTTCAATTTTTGCATTTTATCTTTTTTATTAATTCATGTAATGAAAGTGGAAAAATCTAAGAATATGTAATAGAATTGTTATTCTTGATTTTGATGATCACAAAGCACTTTGAAATGTTTATCTAATTCTCTTCAAATATAAGTGTTTTGCTTTTAAGAGAATCAGGTACAAAGGTGTCAAGGAAAGAAAATCAACCAAAAGAAGAAGCAAAAATAGGGCATTCATGTCGGACGTCCTAAAGGAAGCTGTCGGACGTCCGAAAGAATGAAGAACATCAAGAAGGAAACTCTGTCGAACGCTCGTAAGGAAGTATCGGACGTCCGGGAGGATCGGACGCACGCTTCGGACGCATGCTTCGGACACTCATCGATCGCATCGGACGTCCGAAAAATTCTGCAAAGTTTTCATGACTCTCTGCCGACGTTCGGACGCAGATGCTGTCGGACGATAATATCCTATTGGACATCCGAACAACAACTTGGCTGATTTTTAGACGATGGGATCGGACGGTGATTCATCTGTCGGACGTCCGACGGCCCCAACAGCTAGCTGACTCTTCATCTGCCTACTATCCGTTGGAAGCATTATTGAAGCCCATTTTTGGTCCCCTTTAAATACAAACGATTCTGAACCAGTGAGAGACTTTTGCACACTTTGTTTACAAGATCTCAGTCGCGCCCCACTTTTTGATGGGTGTATGTGAGTGAAAGTAGTGTGTATGTGAATGTGTGTGAAAAAAATGAAAATAAAAGGCCGTGGGACTTGAAAATGCGACGGTTTGGCCAAATAAAGTTCAAAAAGGGTTTTTGGATGAAAAATGGAGTCGCCACTTGGTACGGAGTTAGGGTGTACCAAGTCACCCAAAAATGATTTTTGTTTTGTTTCTGAAAGAAAAAGTAAACAAACCCTTTTGAAGAACTTTTAGGTCTACGTAACCAAAGAAAGGGATCGGTGGTCACATTTGATAAGGGAGAAGGCAAAGGCAAAACCTAAGGCACTCCTTTACCCTAGCCAAAGCTAGTTGCGTGACTTAGCCCCACTTTTCCTAATTTTTCTACCCAAGGTATGTATTGCATATTGGATATGACTAATGGATGCGAAAAGGAAAGAAAAATACAATCCTAAACCTAAAATGCTTCTCATGAGGCTTTTAGGTCCCAACCACATGAATTGTGGTGGCCAATGAGGAAAGCTCTCATGGAAGTCGTTATTAATGCAAGTGAGGACTTAAGTGTAAGTGTGCAAGTGTGAGAAAATAAAGGTGTTTGTGTGTGCAAATGAATAAAAATAGGATAGTAGATACATATAAGTGCAATTTGAGTGCCATTTGTGAGGTAGAAAAATAAATGAGGGATAGGAAAAAAGTGGTGAGAAAATGGATTGAGAAAAGTCTAAATAGTGAGAAAATGTGGCTAAAAGAGTGAGGAGGTGATATAAAAAGAATGCAAGTGTATGACCCTAAGGGAATGCATCAAGTCGGGCACGGGAAGGACTCCTAACTTTACAACTTTGATTTTCCCTTGGATTAGAAGGAAGAACTAACGTGCTAAGGCTATTTTGTAGCCAAACTCGCTCGTTTCCCTTATCGAGAGGGGACTCTCAAGCAAATGTACACTACGACTAGCATGAGATGCAAAAGCCTAAATGAAGGGAAAAGGTTGGAGGAGCATGCCAAATGATAAAAACTAAGAAAAATGCATGAAATGTAGTGAGCATACAAGTATGCACTAACGAAAGGGGGACGGCCTATTGGGTCTAGCATTGGACTAGCCCTTTCTATGAATTCCTACTAGCGTTGGACTAGTGGAAACGTACATTCATCCATCACATTCATCTACGACTATAGAAAGCAAGTAGACATGCCAAACACTCATAAACGCGTAGCACATAACACTTAGCATGCTCGACTAGATGCAAGAGTCTAATAAAGCAAATTAACACATAGCAACAAAAGCAAGCAATCAAGCTAATAGACCTATTACATTTGCTAGCTAGGCACACGTCTTCAATAGGTCTTCATCAAGTGCTCTCCAAGCCCTATCTATTACAAGCCAAGAGGTGTACACATACCTCATAAATAAAAGAATGACTTAATAAAAGCAAAAGTAAATGAAATGAATTAAGGAAAAACAAGGAAGGCAAGTAAAGTAGGCATGCAATTCTCACTTAGCACGTTGGATCACATAGGGGAGAGACAAAAAAGATAAAAGAAGTTATACCTCCCTTGAAATGGAGCTCTAATGGGGTGAAGTCACTTATTTATCCTCCAAAATAAAAGAAATGGTCAAGATACCAATTTATTTGGGAAAATTAAAGAAAACATGCAAACACGGGCTCACATGGTCATAAAGCTCTTAAATTCATGCATGAAGTGCAATTTAAACAAAGCATAGTAGTTAATTGAAGCAAACAAGCAATGAAGTTGTAAAATTAAAACTACCAAGGACCAAATTGAGGAGATTATTCAATTGATTGGGTCATAGCAGCATTAGTTAGAAGCCAAGGGGTCAAAATGCAATTTTTCTTTGAAACATGCATGCAAGACTACGTAGAAGAACCTTCCTATTCTGAAACAATCCAGCCGCAATCTTCTTTTCATTTCAGTATCTTCAAGCAAAACAATATTTCAATGACTCAATCAGCTAATACACCACGGTCATTAAGCATACATCTCACTTTCCAACATAAGATCCTTACATTTAAGCATCAGAAATTCGTACAAAAAGTATCATGCAAGCACCAACTCACAAACTTTTCAGCATCTTTCAGCTACGACTAATTCACATTTGTGGTGTTCATCAGACGTAGCTTTGCATCCAAACACGTCCAGCTTTTCAACCAAATAGTATAGCTATGGTTTCAAGCCACAAAATCACAGAAATTCGACATTCAAGCATACAGATCTGGGGCAACAAACAAATAAATTCTGCAGCAAACAGTTTCATGCCTTTCTTACCCAGTTCAAAGGTATTCATGCAAAGTAACACAAATCTAGACATTTCCTAAACAGAACAGCCACAACCAAGGCAGCTCAAAACAAACAACGGCAAAAAGAAGGAAAATGCAATCTGGCCGAATAGATGAAACTGCAGCAGAAATGGAACGAAGGAAAATTGCAAACGACTAAACCAACAAATGGCAAAAGGACGGGGCTATAAGATTAGTTCAGAAGAGTACCTGATGAGGCCTTTTGGATTAAAAATCAGGTCAGGAATTGCCGTGAAAAGCTGCTGGATTTGCTTCATTGCGATTTCGAACCCGCACCAGCGAAGCCAAGCTGATGATTTGGGGGCCAGATTCAAGGGCTTTCCAGGTGCTTGTTGTGAACCATTTCTGAACAAGAGTTCTTCCCCTGACTTCGTAATTTATACAGAAATCAGAATCCAATCGAATTGAGCAACCAGAAAGGAGATAATCATGCCGCAAGGTGTGCCGAAAATCAGTCCTTTCGGATGAAATTTTTTGGCAGAAAAATGTTTCTGGTTCTGGTTTTTTTTCCTTTCCAAACTCAGCCGTCGTTCTACTCTCGGACTCTCCCTCGATCATTTCTTTTCCCTCAGCCCAAAGTTCCCTTCTTTCTTCCCCGGCTTCCTTGTTCTGTATCTCTCTCGCTCAGTTCTCCTTTGCTGGTTTTTCTTTTCTTCTCTCATACACACATTCCCTCTCGCTAGACCTAGCCGCCACTCCTTGCCTTTAGATTCTCTGATTCTCTCCTCCAAAACTCAGCTCTTGGTTCCGTTCTTTTCCTTTGGTCGCCGACCTTTACAGACTTCCCTTGCTTTCTGTTTTCCTTTTCTTCCTCAACCAGCCCATTTCTAGATTAGATTTTTCTCCCCTTGCCCGTAGGTTTTTCTTTCTTCAAGCCGCCAACCCAGATTCTAGCCGTCAAGATCCCCTTTTCCTTTTCCTCTCGGCTTAGCTTTCTTTCCCAACCTCTCTCTGCTCTCTCTAGTTTTCTTAATCTCCGCCGCAACACCAACTCTCTGGTTCTCTCTCAGCTATTCGCTCCTTCGTTGCTGTTTTCGTTTCTTCTCCACCTCCACTCTCTCAGTGTCTTCCTTTTTGTCCAGCCCTCCTCCCAAAACCTCCTAATTTCAGTCGTCGACCTCTTCAAGCTCTCTCTCGATCTCTTGTTTTTTCTTATGCAGCCGTCCGTTCCTCCTTTAGCTCCCCATAAACCCCCCCGTAGCCTTCTAGTTCTTTTCTCCCAACAGCCGCTAACCAAAACTCTCTGGTTTTCTTTTCTTAGCCGTCATAAAACTCTCCCGATTTTTCTTTTGCCGTTCCTCCACCCTTTTCCCCTCTCTTGCGGCTGCTGTTTTCTATTTATATAGGTCCTCAACCCTAAACTCCCAGCCATCTTTCCCAAAATTGCAGCTAAAGGAGCTGCCCAGTCCTTCCTTGCTGCGACAATACGTAGCTTGCAAGTCGCGTATATTTTTTTTTTGAGATTAATTAAAACAAAATTGATAATAAAAATAAATAACAAAAATAACTTAATTAACATTGGATAAAAATAAATAAACTAAAAACAACAAAGTGCAAATTCCATTTTCTTTTCTTTTTTTTTATTTTCCATCATCATTTTTCCTCTTTCTCTTCTTTTTTTTTTCAAGAAAACATTGAAATTAAATCACAAACAACTAAATCATATTTTTGAATGCTTTTTTTTCTTTTTCGAGAAATTCTATGCTAAAACTTACAAAAAATAATAAAATGAAAACTAAAAACTAAAAACTAAAAACTAAAGAGTGAATAAAACTTAACACGACAAATAAAAATTAAGACAAAAATAGTAAATGCAAGTTACACTAAAATTTTGGTGTCTACAGTTTGCCCCTCTTTGTCTGAGTTTTGGAAAATTTTGAGACAAAGAAGTAGACCTCAAATACTTACCTGTGTTATTTGGCTGTGAACGATTCGAACGATGGGGACTGACCCCTTTTGATGAGATTAACTGGGACGAAAAATTTTTAATGGACTATCTGAACAAGAAATTTAAAACGGGACTGACCCGAAGAAGAATTTCAAACGGGATTGGCTCGAACAGGAATTTAAATGAGATTGACCCGAACATGAATTTAAAAACGGGACTGACCTGAACAGGAAATTTAAAACGGGATAGACCCGAACAAGTTTTTAATCATGGGACTGACCCGAATTAAATGAAAATCATGGGACTGGCCCGAATAAAATGAAAATCATGGGACTGACCCGAACAAGCTTTTAATCATGGGACTGACCCGAATAAGATTTAAATCATGGGACTGACCCGAATAAAATGAAAATCATGGGATTGACCCGAATAAGCTTTAAATCATGGGACTGACCCGAATAAAACGAAAATCATGGGACTGGCCCGAATAAAATGAAAATCATGAGACTGACCCGAATAAGCTTTAAATCATGGGACTGACCCGAATAAAACGAAAATCATGGGACTGACCCGAACAAGCTTTTAATCATGGGACTGACCCGAATAAAACGAAAATCATGGGGCTGACCCGAATAAGCTTTAAATCATGGGACTGACCTGAATTAAATGAAAATCATGGGACTGGCCCGAATAAAATGAAAATCATGGGACGCACGCAAGTGGGATTGACCCACTGCTAGCGGCGGGGTAAATGAAATGCTCACTGGCGGGACTAACCTCACGCTCCAGTGGCTGTAAAAATGAAATGCTCACTGGCGGGACTAACCTCACGCTCCAGTGGCTGTGAAAATGAAATGCTTACTGGCGGGACTAACCCACGCTCCAGTAGCGATGTAAATGAAATGCTTACGGGCGGGACAAACCCACGCTCCAGTAGCTGTGAAAATAAAATGCACACTGGCGGGACTAACCTCACGCTCCAGTGGCTGTGAAAATAAAATGCTTACTGGCGGGACAAACCCACGCTCCAGTAGCGATGTAAATGAAATGCTTACTGGCGGGACAAACCCACGCTCCAGTAGCTGTGAAAATGAAATGCACACTGGCGGGACTAACCTCATGCTCCAGTGGCTGTGAAAATGAAATGCTTACTGGCGGGACTAACCCACGCTCCAGTAGCGATGTAAATGAAATGTTTACTGGCGGGACAAACCCACGCTCCAGTAGCTGTGAAAATGAAATGCACACTGGCGGGACTAACCTCACGCTCCAGTGGCTGTGAAAATAAAATGCTCACTGGCGGGTAAAACCTCACGCTCCAGTGGCTGATTGGTCAGTGGGATAGAACCCAGCTTTACCGAGATTGGCAGGATAAAACCCAGCTCCAATGTGATATAAGCGGTCAGCGGGATAGAACCCAGTTCTGCCGAGATTGGCAGGATAAAACCCAGCTCCAACGTGATATAAGCGGTTAGCGGGATAGAACCCAGTTCTGCCGAGGTTGGCGGGATAAAACCCAACTCCAACGTGATATAAGCGGTCAGCGGGATAGAATCCAGTTCTGCCGAATGAAATGTTGGCGGCACGAAATCCAGGCCCAACGTGATCTTGTGAAGTTGGCGGCACGAAGTCCAGGCCCAACGTGATCTTGTAAAGTTGAAATTGAAATTGATTTGTCAAGAAGCAAGTAGTTAAACTTGAGTTTTTTTTTTATTTTTGACCTTTCTGATGATGATTTTTTGATGATTTTTTGATTTTTTGATTTTTTTTTCTTTCTTTCCTTTTGGATTTTTTCGAGAGAATTTTTTCAAAATAATTTGCCCCTGTGTCGGGTCGATTTTTCCCTTCTTCTTCTTGCTTCTCTTTGCAGTATCGGCCTTCCGCCTCACTGGATGCTTTTCGTCATTTTGAACCATGAATACCTGCACAGGGGGGCTTAACAAAGCATGACATGCACTTAAATTCCATGAAAAGAGCAGCGGGATTGATTCTAAAAATGTTATTATTTGATTTTTGGACAAAAATCTCAAATGTATTACAAAAAATTTGCCCCAGTATGGGTTTATTTCATGAAATCTCACAAATAAAATTTTTTTGCCCCAGTGTGGGCTCCGTTGATTGCAAAAATTTGTTCAGATGATTTCCCATTTATTTGAACAAAGAAAAACCGCACTTTCTAAAATTTAGAAAAGAATGCACATATACAACAATGTGAAGAAACTTTAAACGTCAAGTTTGAACTCATGCAGAAATTTCATGATGAATTCCTCGAAGTAACACCAAATTCAAGAAGATTTCTTCCTCACTTTTAGCATTGGTGCTTAGGGTAACGGGTCACCACTTCTGGTTGGCTCATCTTTCAGGACCAATCAAGTGACTTTATTTATGAAATGGCTAAGGAAATGGGAGGTCAGAATTTGTCTTATTTTTTGTGCTCAAAATTGTATGTAATCCCTTCAATACCACATCTTAGTGAAAGCAAAGAGTTTGTCGCTCTTATTTCTTAAGAAAACTTAGTCAACGTATAAACTTTATAGGCTTGCAACAAAATGGGTAGAAACGATAGCTAAACCTGTGAAAACTGGTTATACCCCCATGATCACAAATGATTGATGGATTTCTTACAAGCATAATCCTCACTGTGGATTGTCATGAAGGAATAAGTCAACGATGGACTTTGTTAACTTGTAATATAGCTTGAAAACGATAGTTAAAGAATAAAACTTTCAAGGACATTGCACCGAAGATCGCATTTTTCAAAATTGCCCCTATTTTGAACTCAAAAAATCTCAGACTTTGTTTGCATTTTTCCTCATCATTCACTAGGGACTTCAGCGTCGAATTTTTTCTGCATTTTCTTTGCATTTACTTTTCTTGCTTTGCTTTTTGCCTCTTTTTCCTTTCCCTCAACTTGGTGGGTTTTCACATGGTGAGTAGCGTCAACCCCATACCCAGGCAATTCAGAAATACAGCTAAAATTTTCCGGCATCAGAAATTTTCTTGACAGGGCCATTGCAAAGAACAGAAGTCAGGACTTTCGGCTTTTGTAATGGGGTCAGGTGGGGTGCTTAGAAAAGTTAAGGCTTGAAAGCGGATTTCAAAAGTGGTTTGAAGAATCTGAGATCGCATTGTTGCGCCAACCCTATTTTAGGGTTAAATCAGAATTTTGCCCCAGTTTATGCTCAATTGAGGCTTTTTCTCTTTCATTTTCTTTCTTCTTTTGATTTTTCGGCTTTCTGCCATTTTTGAACTTTCACAAAATCTGCCCCAGTTTATTTTTGAACTGAGGTTCTCTTTTCTCTTTTCCTTTTGATTTTGTTGCATTGTTACTTTTCACTTCTTGAAACTTTTCCTTTCCAACTCAAACTTGCCCCCAGTGTGGGGTTTGCGATTCTCAGGGGTTGCCAAATGAAATAATTTATTCTGATGGCTCAAAAGGGATAACTAGGGATAGAATGCTTGATCGGAAAAGAAGAGGGCTTGACCTTTATTTCGTTCCTTACAATAACTCTGAAAGGAAATTTCTGGCATGTATCTGAATTAACTGACTGAGGAAGAGCCTTGTTCATCCATATTTGTGAAACATAGGCGGTCCACCGGACAGAACTTCTCCTTTTTCCTCTTTTCTTTTCTTTTCAAAATTGAAATCCAAGTAGAATCAAATTTTCCCAATTCGCGGCTCCCTTTCTTCTTTTTCTTTTTCCTTTTTTCAAAATTCCCCAATCTCCTTCCCCAATGTGGGGTGCGATCATATGTGCACTCGAAAAGGACCACCAATTTTTTTTTTGGCTCAAATGAGGATGCAAGGGATAAATGGTGTTTAGGTCATAGAAACGATGGCCAAAGCATCATTCTTACGCTTCATGACAACCAAAGTAACGAAATGGTCATTGAAAATTCATTCCCCTTTTTGATATTTGAAAAATTTCCAATATAGGGTAGTGATCATTAGGGCTCTTATTTAAAACGAAATTACTCTTTCAAAGGCTCAAATGGGAGAGCAAATGATAAAATGTGTATAGGTAGAGAAAAGAATGCTCGAAGTATCATTCCAAATTTTCAAAACAAACAAGAATAATGCACATTTTTGCTTTCACTTAGATGTGATTGAATCGGATTAGTCACCGCGGACATTTCCAAGCAAAAGTTGCCCTAATTTGCAATTTATCAATCAATGTGACTAATTTTATTTTGGGGTTAAGTGAAGGAGAAAGGCATCTCACGGGTCTTCTGAGTGACCTCTTTTAATTTTGAGCACTCTTATTGTGTAGCTCGGATCACCAATCGAGCATACACTTGTGAATTTTCAGGCTGGAGGTTGAAAAAATCTCAATTTAGTTTTATTTCTCAAAATTCATCATGAAATCTCCAATAAGTAAGAATAAAGAATGAAATGTACATAAATATACACAAAGCAAAAATTGTCCAAAAATTTTATTGCTGAAAAAGTTTGAAACAAAATTTCTCATTCAATTATGATACAAATGAGAGGAGAGAGACTTGTAAAGAGCTCCACATATACACTTTTTGTCTCCTTTTCTTTTGGGAACAAAATGTATTAACAAATATACAAAATTTTCCTTTGGAAAACAATTACAACATCTCTCAGAGGCTTTAGCGTAGAGCTTCTAAATACATCATTTATGTTTCCATTGTAGGATCTGCTCAAGAATCAAATTACACTTGCAGTTTTGACACTTTATTAGATCGGAAGTGCCATCAGATATAGAAAAATATTTTCCCTTTATTGAAATATTTTTATGAATGCAGGGAAGGGGGAAAACAAAAGAAAAATACCCTGAATTAGCAAGCAAGATTATAAAATCGGTATGCATGTCCTATGGGGGAACCCCTTTATGCCAAGGGTAGGCCTAGCATGAAAATGCAATCCTCTAGGGTAGGCACTATACCATACCTGACGGATCCGATCAACTCATTGAGTGAGAAATAATTTTGAAAAATTTGGTCAATTGGAATGAGAAGAGACGTTTGTCAAAATGAGGACACCGTCCGAAGGGATTGATCACTTTTGATCGATACAAGAATTTGCAAAAACACACGGGTTTGACCTTAACGAACTTCCTATCGAAGAGACTGGAATTCGTTTTGACAAAAATTCCTCAGTAAAGCGCGGGTCAAAACCACAACTGATCAAATAGTTGGATACAATGGATGGTTTTCTCAAAAATCGACTAGATTTCCCAATTTGGAATTCGACATTGAAACCCTAATTGGTCAAATGGGTTGAATGAAATTGACAATTTATTTAAAATCGACCGAATTACCCTAAAAAGGGAAACGGGTCAAATGAATTGAATGAAATTGATAATTTATTGAAAATTGACCGAATCGTCCTAAAAGGGTAAACTGGTCAAATGAATTTAATGAAATTGATGATTTATCAAAAATCGACAAAATTGCTCTAACTAATCAAAATGAATTGAATGAAATTGGTGATTTCTTCAAAAAATCGACTAGATTGCCCTAAAATGAACAAATTGATAAAATGAACTGGATGAAATTGATGAATGAAATGGTCCAATGGATTGAATAGAATTGAGAGCTTATTAAAAAAATCAAGCTATCCACTGGTAGTTTCAAAAAATTTTATTACGATGCATTAGCCTACGAGTCTTCTAAAAATCAAAATTTGGCCCTAATTTATTTATCGTCTCAAAAGGAGGAATCATTTGTGAATTTTCTTCAAATTAATGTCCTTTGCACAAGGGATTTTTACCAATTTTTGATAAAATAGCCAAAAAGTGATTTTAGACGCTCATATTCCAAAGATCGCTCTATGAAAATGATCGGATCCTACCTTATCTCGTGCACTACCCCTTTGGATGGTACAAAATGTAAACGTGCAAGTCTCGTTGGATTAAGTATCCGAGACACAAGTAGCTTATCCCTAACACGGGATCCCCTAAATGGCATTCCCTTTCTAGGGTGGATGCATGATGCCAGTTTATTAAAGTTATGTAAATATGTGAGAACCCGTAAAAACCCTAATATTTTCCTAGGGTTTATTTCCCCTTAATTGCATGTTTTCTGCATTTTCTGGCTTAGAAATATTTTCTTAGTGGATTTTATGAGCAATTATAGTTTTAAAATGATTTTTCTAGCATTGGTGAAATTTTAGAAAATTAAGAGTAAATAGTGGACGTGGGACCCACTAGTGCGAAAAATTCGGAAAAATTCGGCCAATAAGGTTAAGTTTCGGATACTGTGTAAAATTTATCGGGTGTTAAGGGATAAGTAGAGTGTGTGAAGTGATTGATGTGAGAGAGAAAAGAAGGATAGGAATGCATTTAATAAGGTGCCACGTGTCATTTTCTTATTGGTTGAACTTTTAAGAATTACTATTCATTGTCTTGACTTATTTGACCAAGGGATTAAATATCCAAAATTCACCAAAAAATCACCATTTTTCTCTCTTGTTTGGCCGGCTCTCTCTCTCACTCTTGCAAGAAGGAAAACTTCTTCAATCTTCAAGTTTCTACTAGCAAATCATCTCAATCAAGGCCATAAACAAGATTTCACTCCATAAAAACTTTCCTTCTAGTGCTAGCAAGTTGTTTGGTGAACTTTGTTTGAAGGACTAAGGTGCTCCACATCTTCCTCTCTCTTGTTTCTTGGTAAGTGAAGCTTGAAACACCCTACTACCTTTAATGATGGTTATATGATGCTTAGAAGTGGCATGAGTGTGTGAAAATGTGATTTATTTCTTGATTTGAAGAGTTTTGGTGAAGTTTTTATTTTATTGGGATTTTTTCTGGTTTAATATGATCTTGATGTTGGGGGCTTGTATGATGAATTGTAATGGTTGGAAATGACTCTAGTGAGTGTGAATTGTGGTTAAATGCAATCAATTTTGGATTTGGTGTGAAATTTGAAAAGTTAGGGTTCTTGAACCCCAATTCTGTCCGGTTTTAGATCACTAGGTTAGAGGCCGAATTGGACTTTTCTCAAAACATGAAAGTTGTAGGAATTGATGTGTATAAGGTGCCTGTAAAATTTCAGGGCATTTGGATTAGTGTAGAGTGAGTTATGACGAAATTACTGTAGCTGTTCTGCTTTGATCAGAATGCGAAAACTGAGTTTGTATTTGGCCATTTTGACTGGTTTTGGTTTGGATTTTGAAGTTGGTGTCTTCTGATGAAATGTATTTGGATGACTTAGCTAACTTATGCCTTTGGAATTTCGGCATTTGGACTTGTATGGACTGAGATATACCGATTACATTTTTTTGTGTTTTGCGAACCTGTTTTAGGAATTCTGGGTTAGTATTTGGCATTTTCGACCTAGTTAAGCTAGGAACTGGATTGAGTGGTCTTCTACATTATTGTATCCCTGTTCCATAGCTTCGAAATGGTGGGTCTTACACCCCCAACCGATATTTGTAGTGAGAGTTGTACCATTACCGCATTATGACGGCAAAACCGGTTTTCTTATCAAGGCTTAAGTTAAAGCCCTTTCTTAATTTCTGGTTTGCTATCATGCTTGTATATGTTTATAGAACCCTATTGGGGTTGTGAATTGGTGTTGTTTATGGCTCGGCATGGAGTCTTATTGTATGTGTTGCATGATTCTAGGGCGTGAAGGTAGTGCACGACGGCTTGGTGATCGTGGTACATGAAATACCACTTACTTGCTTGGTGAGTATACTACTCACTTACTTGTTATAATGTGGCTTTGTGCTATGTGTATTTGATGCCTTGAAGGCTTACTTGGTTATTGGAAATGATTGAGGTGAGGGTGTACTTGATCGCCCTCACCCCTTGTGATTTTATTCATGGCTATTGATTGTGTTTTACTGAAATACTGCACTGGATATATGAGATACTGCATTCCATTCATGGAAACTGATTTGGTGTCGTTGGACGAGTATCCAATGGCTTTACTGCATTTATGAGCTCAACCCCGTATGGTAGTTAATTGGATCGAGCCGGCGAGGGCTTGGTCGTGAAAATTATCATGCCACGGGGACTGTACTGGGGAACCTTGTGGTAATGAGACCCTTGGTTCCGGTAAACTCGAGTATTACCAAAAATATTACTGAATGGAGTGCGGGCCCGGTTGGGGTATGATAGGTGGAAGGAATGGAAGTAAAGTGTGGTCTACGGTTTGGTACTTTTAACATTGACGGAGGGTCAATGGGGTTGGATCAAGATTACAAGCGTGGAATTGGGCTCTTGAGAGCCGACCGTATCCTTTTACCGTTTTGTTTCATTGCTTATTTGTGCACTTTAAATGAAGGTTCATTCTTATATGACTTTGATTGCTTATTGGGTGGTATACCACTGGGCTTTGGCTCATTCCGTGTTATTTGTTTTCCTTACAGGGATATAATTGCTTTTGAAAATGGACTGGATAGTCAATTGCCATACTGAGCTTGTAAATGTCTTTTGTATAGCTCTTGAAGTGAAACCCTAATGTATAACGGGTTCATTTCCTTTTGATAGGCAAATCGAATGTGTACTCCTTAATGAATAGTTTTGGCATGCCATTATGGTTGTAAATGTTGATTTCCATTGTACATATATGCTTGGCTATGGTTTAGATAAATTTCGGCTTCGGTTTTCGTTTTATTTTATTTTATTTTATTTTGTGTTTTGACTTGTTTGCGCGCGATGTTATGTTCCGGAACGTTTTAGATTGACGTAAACCGTACCGTTAGTCCTGGCGAGAGCTAGGCAGGCAGTCCGCTAACCCCTTTGGTTCGCCTTAGGGGAAGGTGGGGCTGTCACAAAATATGTGACAAATATGGCCTAAAGGGCATAAATAATGCATCGGGGGGCAAAAGGTCTAAAATGAAATGTATTTATTGAAAAATAAGTGTAATGACTGAAATTTAAACATGTGAGTTATCTAATGGGTAAGCCACTAAAAGAAGATCGTGCCAGACCTCTTATTTCCTAACGTTTGTGAATGCAAAAGACAAGAGACAAGGAAAGTTAGTTCAACACATAACCACATAACACGTTGGACAATTTAGATAACATAAAAAGCAACAAAGATATATAAGAAAAGGGGGTGGGATCTCTCCCCTCGTGAATGGTGTCCCTAATAGGGTAAGATCGACTCTACCCTAGGCAAGCTATCATGGATGCATGAGGTTAGGGTTCACTAATGCATCTAAACTCGATAAGCTCAGGTCCCAGAACCTTCAGACTTGGAAACCAAAGGTCATCACTCCCAAGGTTCCTTGTCGGTGGCTCGAGCGATTCCCCAGACATTGCTACGCACACGTCGTGTCACGGCCACATGTCTGAGTGAATCTATCAAAAATCCTCAATTTTCGACTAAAAGCTAAAGGCTATTAACCCAAAGCTTAAAGCGGAAGATTAAGTGACCCCTCGGATCGTGCTACGCACACGTCGTGTCACGATCACACGTCCAAGTGGGTCGCCTAAAATCCTAACAGGGTGGAGTGGCGTGACAAGCCACTAAAGAAAAAATAAATGGGGGGTGAAAAAATTAAAGCGTATGCACGTATGCTAGTGCTCGTTTGGAGGGGAGGGATCGAGGATCAACGCGAGGCTCTAGGGTATATCCCCCACCCAAATGCAATGCAAAGCGCGAGATAAAACAAGTACAACATACATCCAATCAACCAATCATACATACGCAAGTAAGGGAATAGTTTGATACGCGCGCGAGGCAAAAGGCCCTAAAATGGAAAATGCAACCCTAATATCCAAATGCTATACATAAAAAGGGTAGAAAAAGGAAAAGGATGGCTAAATCGATTGCTTGGACCCACTTAGGATGTCCCCAGTGGAGTCGCCAACTGTCGCGCCCCACTTTTTGATGGGTGTATGTGAGTGAAAGTAGTGTGTATGTGAATGTGTGTGAAAAAAATGAAAATAAAAGGCCGTGGGACTTGAAAATGCGACGGTTTAGCCAAATAAAGTTCAAAAAGGGTTTTTGGATGAAAAATGGAGTCGCCACTTGGTACGGAGTTAGGGTGTACTAAGTAACCCAAAAATGATTTTTGTTTTGTTTCTGAAAGAAAAAGTAAACAAACATTTTTGAAGAACTTTTAGGTCTACGTAACCAAAGAAAGGGATCGGGGTCACATTTGATAAGGGAGAAGGCAAAGGCAAAACCTAAGGCACTCCCTTACCCTAGCCAAAGCTAGTTGCGTGATTTAGCCCCACTTTTCCTAATTTTTCTACCCAAGGTATGTATTGCATGTTGGATATGACTAATGGATGCGAAAAGGAAAGAAAAATACAATCCTAAACCTAAAATGTTTCTCATGAGGCTTTTAGGTCCCAACCACATGAATTGTGGTGGCCAATAAGGAAAGCTCTCATGGAAGTCGTTATTAATGCAAGTGAGGACTTCAGTGTAAGTGTGCAAGTGTGAGAAAATAAAGGTGTTTGTGTGTGCAAATGAATAAAAATAGGATAGTAGATACATATAAGTGCAATTTGAGTGCCTTTTGTGAGGTAGAAAAATAAATGAGGGATAGGAAAAAAGTGGTGAGAAAATGGATTGAGAAAAGTCTAAATAGTGAGAAAATGTGGCTAAAAGAGTGAGGAGGTGATATTAAAAGAATGCAAGTGTATGACCCTAAGGGAATGCATCAAGTCGGGCACGGGAAGGACTCCTAACTTTACAACTTTGATTTTCCCTTGGATTAGAAGGAAGAACTAGCGTGCTAAGGCTATTTTGTAGCCAAACTCGATCGTTTCCCTTATCGAGAGGGGACTCTCAAGCAAATGTACACTACGACTAGCATGAGATGCAAAAGCCTAAATGAAGGGAAAAGGTTGGAGGAGCATGCCAAATGATAAAAACTAAGAAAAATGCATGAAATGTAGTGAGCATACAAGTATGCACTAACGAAAGGGGGACGGCCTATTGGGTCTAGCATTGGACTAGCCCTTTCTTTGAATTCCTACTGGCGTTGGACTAGTGGAAACGTACATTCATCCATCACATTCATCTACGACTATAGAAAGCAAGTAGACATGCCAAACACTCATAAACGCGTAGCACATAACACTTAGCATGCTCGACTAGATGCAAGAGTCTAATAAAGCAAATTAACACATAGCAACAAAAGCAAGCAATCAAGCTAATAGACCTATTACATTTGCTAGCTAGGCACACGTCTTTAATAGGTCTTCATCAAGTGCTCTCCAAGCCCTATCTATTACAAGCCAAGAGGTGTACACATACCCCATAAATAAAAGAATGACTTAATAAAAGCAAAAGTAAATGAAATGAATTAAGGAAAAACAAGGAAGGCAAGTAAAGTAGGCATGCAATTCTCACTTAGCACGTTGGATCACATAGGGGAGAGACAAAAAAGATAAAAGAAGTTATACCTCCCTTGAAATGGAGCTCTAATGGGGTGAAGTCACTTATTTATCCTCCAAAATAAAAGAAATGGTCAAGGTACCAATTTACTTGGGAAAATTAAAGAAAACATGCAAACACGGGCTCACATGGTCATAAAGCTCTTAAATTCATGCATGAAGTGCAATTTAAACAAAGCATAGTAGTTAATTGAAGCAAACAAGCAATGAAGTTGTAAAATTAAAACTACCAAGGACCAAATTGAGGAGATTATTCAATTGATTGGGTCATAGCAGCATTAGTTAGAAGCCAAGGGGTCAAAATGCAATTTTTCTTTGAAACATGCATGCAAGACTACGTAGAAGAACCTTCCTATTCTGAAACAATCCAGCCGCAATCTTCTTTTCATTTCAGTATCTTCAAGCAAAACAATATTTCAATGACTCAATCAGCTAATACACCACGGTCATTAAGCATACATCTCACTTTCCAACATAAGATCCTTACATTTAAGCATCAGAAATTCGTACAAAAAGTATCATGCAAGCACCAACTCACAAACTTTTCAGCATCTTTCAGCTACGACTAATTCACATTTGTGGTGTTCATCAGACGTAGCTTTGCATCCAAACACATCCAGCTTTTCAACCAAATAGTATAGCTATGGTTTCAAGCCACAAAATCACAGAAATTCGACATTCAAGCATACAGATCTGGGGCAACAAACAAATAAATTCTGCAGCAAACAGTTTCATGCCTTTCTTACCCAGTTCAAAGGTATTCATGCAAAGTAACACAAATCTAGACATTTCCTAAACAGAACAGCCACAACCAAGGTAGTTCAAAACAAACAACGGCAAAAAGAAGGAAAATGCAATCTGGCCGAATAGATGAAACTGCAGCAGAAATGGAACGAAGGAAAATTGCAAACGACTAAACCAACAAATGGCAAAAGGGAGGGGCTATAAGATTAGTTCAGAAGAGTACCTGATGAGGCCTTTTGGATTAAAAATCGGGTCAGGAATTGCCGTGAAAAGCTGCTGGATTTGCTTCATTGCGATTTCGAACCCGCACCAGCGAAGCCAAGCTGATGATTTGGGGGCCAGATTCAAGGGCTTTCCAGGTGCTTGTTGTGAACCATTTATGAACAAGAGTTCTTCCCCTGACTTCGTAATTTATGCAGAAATCAGAATCCAATCGAATTGAGCAACCAGAAAGGAGATAATCATGCCGCAAGGTGTGCCGAAAATCAGTCCTTTCGGATGAAATTTTTTGGCAGAAAAATGTTTCTGGTTCTGGTTTTTTTTCCTTTCCAAACTCAACCGTCGTTCTACTCTCGGACTCTCCCTCGATCATTTCTTTTCCCTCGGCCCAAAGTTCCTTTCTTTCTTCCCGGCTTCCTTGTTCTGTATCTCTCTCGCTCAGTTCTCCTTTGCTGGTTTTTCTTTTCTTCTCTCATACACACATTCCCCCTCGCTAGACCTAGCCGCCACTCCTTGCCTTTAGATTCTCTGATTCTCTCCTCCAAAACTCAGCTCTTGGTTCCGTTCTTTTCCTTTGGTCGCCGACCTTTACAGACTTCCCTTGCTTTCTGTTTTCCTTTTCTTCCTCAACCAGCCCATTTCTAGATTAGCTTTTTCTCCCCTTGCCCGTAGGTTTTTCTTTCTTCAAGCCGCCAACCCAGATTCTAGCCGTCAAGATCCCCTTTTCCTTTTCCTCTCGGCTTAGCTTTCTTTCCCAACCTCCCTCTGCTCTCTCTAGTTTTCTTGATCTCCGCCGCAACACCAGCTCTCTTGTTCTCTCTCAGCTATTCGCTCCTTCGTTGCTATTTTCGTTTCTTCTCCACCTCCACTCTCTTAGTGTCTTCCTTTTTGTCCACCCCTCCTCCCAAAACCTCCTAATTTCAGCCGTCGACCTCTTCAAGCTCTCTCTCGATCTCTTGTTTTTTCTTATGCAGCCGTCCGTTCCTCCTTTAGCTCCCCAGAAACCCTCCCCGTAGCCTTCTAGTTCTTTTCTCCCCACAGCCGCTAACCAAAACTCTCTGGTTTTCTTTTCTTAGCCGTCATAAAACTCTCCCGATTTTTCTTTTGCCGTTCCTCCACCCTTTTCCCCTCTCTTGTGGCTACTGTTTTCTATTTATATAGGACCTCAACCCTAAACTCCTAGCCATCTTTCCCAAAATTGCAGCTAAAGGAGCTGCCCAGTCCTTCCTTGCAAGCTGCAACAATACGCAGCTTGCAAGTCGCGTATTTTTTTTTTGAGATTAATTAAAACAAAATTGATAATAAAAATAAATAACAAAAATAACTTAATTAACATTGGATAAAAATAAATAAATTAAAAACAACAAAGTGCAAATTCCATTTTCTTTTCTTTTTTTTTTTATTTTCCATCATCATTTTTCCTCTTTCTCTTCTTTTTTTTTTCAAGAAAACATTGAAATTAAATCACAAACAACTAAATCATATTTTTGAATGCTTTTTTTTTCTTTTTCGAGAAATTCTATGCTAAAACTTACAAAAAATAATAAAATGAAAACTAAAAACTAAAAACTAAAAAGTGAATAAAACTTAACACGACAAATAAAAATTAAGACAAAAATAGTAAATGCAAGTTACACTAAAATTTTGGTGTCTACAATCTCAAGAGATATTTTAGTTAGAAAATAGTCTCCCAAGCAAGATTTGTTCTTCAAGTGGTGTGAATTTCTTGTAAGCACTTCTCTTGTGTTTGAAATTTTCAATAGTGTAGCTTTGTTGAGGGTTATCTGAGTGATAGTAAAACTTCCTAACTTGACTAAGTGAGGCTTGGGGCAAGGAGGAAGTGATCCCTCCATTGTACATTGAGTTGATTTTGTTTTTCAAAGAGAAGGTGCTCATCTTTGTGATTGGTCTTCAAGTTTGAGAAAATCTTGGTAGACAATCGGTTTGATACTCTATCTTAATTTTTTTGTTTAATAAAATTCTCATTGCTTATATACTCTCTTATTTCTGATCAACATTATTCTCTTCTTTAAATTTACTTGGTTGATCACTACTAGAAAAGAAGGTAAATTTTTATTAAAGAAAAAGTGCATAAACTCAATTAAGGTTTTTTAATCAACCTAATTCACCCCCCTCTTAGGTTGTCTTTGGACCTTACAATTGGTATCAGAGCTTGGTCTCCTTGAGGCTAAGCTCAATCGGCTTGGAGTAAAGATGACAACCAATCATGCCATGTTTGTTGAGGGGCAATCTGTCACTAGACCTCCCATATTTAATGGTTCAAATTATGTTAGTTGGAAAGAAAGAATGATTATCTTTTTGCAATCCATTGATATTGAGCTATGGTTTATTGTGAATGAAGGACCGCATGATGCTAACAGTCTTGATGCAGATACAAGTTTGTTTCGGCAAAAAACAAGAGTTGAGTTGAATGCTCAAGATAAAATCAATCTCACATTGAATGCCAAAGCAATGAATGTTCTTTATAGTGCCTTAGACTCAAATGAATCCATTAAAGTAAAAGGATGTAAATCTGTCAAAGAAATGTGGGATAAGCTAAGAGAAATTCATGAGGGTAGTGACAACGTGAGAGAACAGAAAAAGTCTATCTTGGTCACAAAGTATGAATCATTTAAAATAGAACCCCTTGAGGATATTGACAAAATGTATTGCAGGTTCAATGACATGATCAAAGATCTCGAGGTGTTGGGCAAAGAATACACCTTGGGAGAGAAAAATAGGGAAATTCTCAATGCATTGGGCAAAGAATGGGAAAATAAAGTGACTGCAATATAAGAGACTAAGGATTTGAATTCTGTGCCTATTGAATCTCTCATTAACTCACTAACCTCCTATAAGTTGAAGTTGAAAACTAAAGTGCAGGAGGAAGAGGACGCGAGAGCAAAAAGAAACATAGCTCTAAAGGCAGCCCAAGGTGATGATGATTCAGCTCTGTTGGATGATGAAGACTCTGATGGTGATGACAACCATCTTTCTCTCATCACAAAAACCTTCAAAAGAATCTTGAATAAAAGGAAGTTTAGAAGGGGAGGACCTAGCAATCAATTCCAGAATCAGTCTTCAAACGCAAGGAACAAGGGAAAACAAGAATTCAACAAGAAACAATTGGACAAATGCTACGAGTGTGGACAGCCTGGACACTACGCAAACGAATGCTCTCTAAAGAAAAAGAAAGATGGAAAAGCTGATCGAAAGCCAAGGTTCAAGAACTTCCAGATTACATGGAATGAATGCAACTTCGAAGGCGAAGTTGAAGAAGAAGAAGAATCAGCTCAAATGGCCTTCATGGCTATTGGAGATAATGAGGTAACTTCCATACACTCTCAATCTGATAGTGATGATGAAGATGATGATAATCTTGAATCTTTTGTTGAAAAATTGCATAATGCCTTGAAGGAATCTTATGATAAAAACAAGCAGTTAAAACAGAAAATTGCTTTTCTCATTCAAGAAAATGCAAGACTTTTTCACCAAAATAAACAACTAAAGATTGACAATGAGTGTCTTGTAAGAGCCGGATGTGATGTTCAAAATGAACTTGATAGAAAAACAAGTGTTTGTGAAAAGCTAAAGGAAAGACATGGTGATTTGAAGAAAAGGATGGACTATTTGGATGAGACCTTAAAAGCTAGAAAAGAAAATTATCTCAAAAAGAACATATCAACCACCTCTCTTATTGCTCATAAAAGAACATTAGCACTCAACGAAAATGCACATAGTTTCACAACATATAAAAGGAGTGGATTGAGATTTATCAAACCATTACATACTAAAGACTCTTCCATTGTGTGTAGTTTTTGTTGTCAAAGAGGGCATTTGAAAGGAGATTGTTATGTGAAAAGAAATCTGAACAAAGAAGGAAAATGTGAGGACTCGCAAAAACTATCATTTTATGCCTAATTTATGGCTTAATAAATTATTTAATTGGATTTTATTTCCAAGGAATATTTTCTAGTCTTATTAGACCTAAATACATGGTAATGTAACTTCGTTATATTTTAAAATGATTCGTTTCAAAAAAATTAATTTCCTAGAGCGCGTTTCGTAAAAATAGTGAATAGTTGTGAGGCCCCAGTTCGTTCTACGTTGATATATTCATTAATTGGGCGGTAACGTTTGGTTTTGGGAGTATTTCGAAAACCCTAAGTAGGGATTAAGATTTAAACCCTCAGTTCCGGTTAAGATTGAAAACCCGTTTTCCTACATTTTCTTTATTAGAAAATTCCCCAGATAATTTTTATTGAGTAACTAGAGTTTTTAGATGATTTTTCTAGTATTAGTTAGTTTTTGAGAAATTAAGAACGTATATCGGACGTGGGACCCACTAGTGCGAAAAGTTCGGAAAAATTCGGCCGATTAGGTTAAGTTTCGGATACTGGGTTTAATTTACCGGGTGTTAAGAGATAAGTAGAGGTTGTAATTTGGATTGATATGAGAGAGAAAAGTTAGGTAGATATTTAATAAAAGGTGACAAGTGTCACCATAAGATTTAATCTTACCATAAGACCACTATTCACCTTTTTCTATTTTGACCAAATAAATCACCAAAAATAACAAAAAAATTCCTCATTCTTTTCTCCCTCTTGGCTGACTCTCTCTCCAAGCAAAAGAAGAAAAACCTCTCTCAATTCCTTGCTCTAATCTTGCCCAAATCAACAACTTAACCGTTTAATCTTGAACTTACTCCATAAAACCTCTCCTATTAGTGTTAGTAAGTTGTTAGTGAAGCTTTTTGGAAGAGCTAAGGTGACCAACATCTTCCTCTCTCTTGTTTCTTGGTAAGTGAGGCTTGAACCACCCTACTACACCTAATGATGCTTATGTTATGCTTATTGGTGATTCAAGTGCTGAAATTTCTGGTTTTTATCTTGGTTTGGAGTGATTTGGTGAAGTTTTCTATTTTATGATGATTTTTCTGGTTTAATTGGATTATGATGGTGTGGTTGTTTATGATGATTGGAAATGGTATATAATGATTCTAGAGGGTGGAAAAAGTGGAAGATTTCAAGTAATTTCTGTTTTGGAAGAAATCTGGAAAAATTAGGGTTCTTGGTTCTTCATTCTGTCCGAAAATTTTGGTCATAGATAGAGGCCGAATTGGCCTTGTCTTAAAACATGAAAGTTGTAGGTAATGACATTTTATAGGTGGCTGTAAAATTTCAGGTCAATCGGAGTAGCGTAGAGTGAGAAAAGTCAATTTACCCTTGCTGTTCTGGTTTTGGCCGAATGTAAGAACTGCGATTGTAATTGGTTGTTTTGGTTGGGATTGCTTCTGAATTGGTTGTTATGGTCTTCTGATGAAATGTAGCCTTAAATCTTAGCTTTCATATGGATTTGGAATCTCGGAATTTGGACTTAGGTAGCCTGTTTTATGATGTTTGTGCTAGAATACATTTTGTGAATCTGTTTTTGCGATGCTGGTGTAGTATCTTGCATTTTTGACCTAGTTACACTCGAAAATGGATTGAGTGGCCTTCTTCAACATTGTAGCCTCTTAGGTCCTGAATCTACTTGTAAAATTTCAGGTCAAACGGATTAGTGTATCCTGAGTTATGGACAAAACCATCAGGCCTGTTTTAGACGTTCGTTTGTGTACGTTTTGAATTTCAGTTTCTGACCGTGGGTTTTTCCGTATTGATCCCATTCGATCTGGGTATCGACTCCTTCATTAGAAATTTAGATCTTGGTCTCAGCTTCGAAACGGTATAAAGTACGTCGGAATCCGAGTTCCGTAGCTTCTGTTATGACCCAAACAATATAGATCGTCAGAACTGCCTTGTATCTGGACAGTTCTGACGGGTATTTTGGCACTCGATTTTCGTTCTATTCTGAGTGGATTCAGATCTTGGCCAAAACATCAAAGTTTTAGCCTTATGTTTCAGCTTTCTAACGCCTCTGAAATTTCTTGATTTTGATTTCTGAGCCGTGAGTTACGGCCTTGCAAACAGGGCCTGTTTGGTAAACCGCAATGAAACAGCTGGCACTGTTTCGTGCATTTTTGACCTATACCTATTGAGATCTGGGTTGAGATACCTAAATTAAAGTTGTAGCTCTTCCTTTTAGCTTCGAAACGGTGTCTCACCCACCTTGATCCGACACTCCTAGCCTAACTTTTGACCAAAACGGTTTGAGATGGCAGATCTGGCCGTCCCGTTTGCCGTTTCCGCACTGGCGCGTGCCAATTTTGCCGTTTTGCTTGTTTTAAGTACGTTAGTGGCCGTTTGTGATATATTATGACACAATCTTCTATTTCAGACAATGGTGAGCTAGGCGGAGCCGGTGGGGCCCACTACTAGCGAACACGCGCGAAGCGATTTTGCTTTAGTACTACTTTTGTATTTTGGGTAAGTATTCAGGCCAGTTTGGTGTGTTTTCTTTGCTATGTGTTTGAGATATGTGAAAAGGGCACTTAGGCGAGGGTGTACTTTATCGCACTCGACCTAAACCCTAATTTGAATGTATAATTGTACTTGGCATATGTATATGAACCCTTTGGAACCAAAACCCTTGAGCTTGTGGCTCGGGGCGACTTTCGAATAAAGTTTGTGAAGTTTGCAAAGTTTGTGATTTTGAATAATTTTGTGAAGTTTGTGAGTTTGGGGCGAACTCTTGACCTGGTTGGACTATTCGAGCCGGTTAGGGCTTGGTCGAAGGCAGTCCAACTTAGTCTGAGGTCACCAAGTTTGTAGGTTCATGTTATGAACCAATTTTGTGAATCCGGTTCACCGAGAAGGTGACCAAGTTTGTGACCCGAGCTTGTGACTCAAGCTCAAGTTTGTGATTTCGTTCGCCCGGGCAAGTTTGTGAGGTGACTGGCCAGTGAGGGTGATAAGGTGTCGGTGGGTGCACAAGTGAAGTTCTACGGACTATTATTTGTGGTCGACGGATTGTCGGCAGGAGATCATGCATGGCACATGAATTGGCTTTGGAGCCACCCGTATCCTTATTATATGATGTTGTTCTTTTCTGCTTTTGCTTTACTCTTATTGTGTAACTGTTACGTGAAATTTATGCTTTCGCCCCTGTTTACTTACTAAGCATATAGCTTACCCCATTCCTTTTGTTTTCCTTAGCAGGGGCCGACGCGGGGACTTTTGGCTCGTATACTAGTATAGTTAGATTGGCTTGTAATAGTTGAACAGTTAGGATGTTTATTTTTGTTTTGGTGGTTTGACTCGATACTTTTGGAGAATGTAATTATAACTCTTTTGGGATTGTATATATTGTATTTAGTGCTCTTTCAAACTTTAAGTTTTGAGTCCTGGCGCGAGCTAGGCAGGCGGCCCGCCGATACCCTTGGGTTCGCCCTTGGGAGAAGTGGGGTCGTCACAATAGTGCTTGGAGATTTTATCCACGTAGTAGCACAATAAGCTTGGAATATTGAAGACTTGTACTATGGTCCTAAAATAGGTGATCTTATGAATAAATATCCAAGTGATAGTTAGTAGTGCAATCGTTATAAGAATTTTTCGAAAGTTTCGCGTTATAGCGGTAAAATTGACGGTACGCGTTTTCACACGCGTGACTTCATTTGAGGGACTTTAGACCCTTATTTCGGGACAATTAAGTGTGAAGAATATTTACATGAATATATATGCATTAGAGATTTAGTGCACTAGTGAATCAAACGCGCGAGAAAATCGAGCCGTAATCACACCAAACGGCCCCTAATGAGAGTTGACTTTTGGGTGATTTTGCACCACACATTGCACCTTCTCTTGGAAGCTAACTTAGATCAAACACACTCTCTCTTCTCTCTCCTCATGGCCAGCCAAAACACTCCCTCTCTCTAACTCCTTGTTCTAAAATTTCTGCACACTAATCTCACCCAAAACCACCCCAAATCACCTCCAAATTTAACCAAACTTGCACCACACCTAGCTTGACACTTGAGGAGCATTTTGAGCTGTAAAAGAGAGCTAAAACTCACGGTTTTTCTGGGGCAAAAAGGACCGAAATTCTGCTTGAACATCAACCCCAAAGTAAGTGATGATCTACCCTTGAAAACTTGAAGATTGGAAGCTATCTTGCCTTGTTAAGTTCATGCATGCATTTGGTTAGCTTTTGTATGGTGTAAAAATGTGATTGTGGGCTCTTGGAATTCCCACACTTGGGTTGTTGTTGCTGATGTGATGATTGATGGTGATTATATTGTTGGTTTAGTGGTTATAATGATGCATTAGTGGTGGGTAATTAGTAGGAACTTCATTGGGTGTAAGAAGCAAAAACTTCCGATTCTACCCCTGTTTTATTCGGCCATTTTAAGGCCAGTTTTTAATGAACTAATGGCTTGAATTGGATGCTTATATGATGTATTAGAGGTGTGAAAAATTTCATTGAAAAATAATGAGGTTTGAATGGGCAAATGAATTTTTTTTAGAAACCAGCAAATCTGGAAAACTGATTCGCGTATGCTCTGACCAGCAGTAGTATTTTGGCTATAACTCTGTCCTCGGATGTCGAAATCATGTACCGTCGGTGGCGTTTGAAACTAGACATTCCTAGCTTTAATTTGGTATATAATGCACGTTCTGATTCTTTGTGGGCAAGCCGAACCAAATGTTTTAAGTTCGCTGTCCTGTTACTCTGTTCTTCTGGAATGAAGTGTTCAGGCAGCAACTTGATGCCCGAATTTGAACCAGATGGGTGCCGAATTTGGAAACAATTTCTTCTGTGATATTTTAACTCTATGAATGTATTTTCCAACGGAATAAGCCATGCTCGATTTCGAGCTATAATGACTGAGTTGTGACTGAAGCAAGTGGACTGCTCTGTTTTGGAAAACCCTAATCTTTGGACTGGTTTGGAACAAAATCTTGGAGTGAACTTATTAGTTGACGTTTTTGATATTAAACACTTACCAAAGATATTATGGGTGTATCTTAGACCCTTATTTCACAAATGAACCATGGTTGGATAACTTTCTTGGTTAGACGATTGGAAATTGGGAAATGCAAGTCAAAGGCAGATTGCCTTAGGATTTTTCTTGAACTTTGGTGGGCTAATTAACTACCTTGCCGAAGGTATTTTTCCCCGAAATTCGATAGAGAGATACTTTCCATATAGTATTGAAATACTGCCAATTTTGGTGCCAATTCAAGTTCGTTTCGATACCCAATTGAATTACTAAAGTTAGAGGTTCAAATCTGGAAAATTCTCATCCAGTCTTGAATTTGTTCAACTTCGGGCTACCGTATCTCGGTGCTCGAAACTCCGATTCTTGATCTGCTTGTTTTGTCATACACCTCACTTGCAACCCTAATTGAGCTGCAAATTTCAGAGGCCGGTTTGCAACGTGTGAATCGTGCCGAATTTTCAAAGTTGGCCGAAATCCAACTTAATTCTGCCATGAAAACCGACCCTGCGTCTTCAAGCTCATTTTTGACCACTTTTCACTTCAATTCATGGAAAAGTGTCTTCTAGGAACTTATAGTACTCTCTCAGAGGGTTCCAACGGTATAAAGTTTTCCAATTCTCGACTTATACCGAGCGAGTTACGATTTTTCAAAGATTTAGGATAAAACTGAAATTCTCACTTTTCAAGGCAAAGGAGTTTTTCCAAAACTCTTAATTCTCTTAGTATTATTCAAACGTTTTGCCCTCGATTTTCATGATAAAAACTCAAATAATATTGTACCTAATAAAAGGCAAGTTGAACCTCGATTTACGTGTAATTGAGGTTCCTTTTTGCAAAATAATTCTTAGATTGTACTAGTGTACAATCTTCTTGATAAGAGGGTTAATTGTATGATTATTCGCTATTAAATTGCCAGGCGCGCAAGGAGACCTTCAAGAGGATCTCACCGTGGACACTTGAACTTCCGGAAAATAATTCTTATTGAATTGCTCGGTGAGTGTCAAGTGTGTGAATTTTGATACTTGTTTAATTGTGGTATTTGTTGAAAGTTCTAAAAATAAGGGCGGGTGCGTACTTTATCGCACTCGTTCTAATTTCAAATGAATGAATGAAATGTATTGAATGAATGAATGAAATGCAATGTTATGTCATGAATGCTTATGTCGTTGGAGTGAACCTCCTCGACTTTCAAATGAATGGGGGACGCCCAAACTCATAGGCTGTCCTTAGACTCGAGCCAGCAATGGGCTTGGTCGGGGATTTGGACGAGCCGTGAGTGTGAGAGCCCGTAAAACCCTACTTATTTTTCCTAGGGTTATTTCCCCTTTAATTGCATAACTTTGCATTTTCTGGCTTAGAAATATTTTTTGAGAGGATTTTATGAGCAATTATAGTTTTAAGATGATTTTTCTAGCATTGGCGAGTTTTTAAAAAATTAAGGATAAATAATGGACGTGGGACCCACTAGTGCGAAAAGTTCGGAAAAATTCGGCCAATAAGGTTAAGTTTCGGATACTGTTATAAATTTATCGGGTGTTAAGAGATAAGTAGTGTGTGTGAAGTGATTGATGTGAGAGAGAAAAGAAAGATAGGAAGGCATTTAATGAGATGCCACATGTCACTTTCTCATTGGGCATGACTTAAGAAACACTATTCACCTTTTGACAAATTTTTGACTTTTGACCCAATTAGTAAATATCTTCAAAAAATTCATTAAAATCCCTTCATTTTCTCTCCACCATAGCCGGCCATCCCAAGCTCCACAAGGAAGAAAGTTCATCAAATTGCAAGCTTCTACTTGGTCCAATCTACCACAAACCAAAGCCTAGAGTTGTTTCTACTCCATAAAAACTTTGCTTCTAGTGTTAGTAAGTGTATTGGTGAACTTTGTTTGAAGATCAAAGGTGTCCAATATCCCTCTTTCTCTTGATTTCTTGGTAAGTGTTGCTTGAACACCCTACTACCTCTAATAATGGTCATATGATGCTTAGAAGTGGCATGAGTGTGTGAAAATGTGATTTATTTCTTGATTTGGCTTGTTATGGTGAAGTTTTTATTTTATTGGGAATTTTTCTGGTTTAATATGATCTTGATGTTGGGGGCTTGTATGATGAATTGTAATGGTTGGAAATGGCTCTAGTGGATGTCAAATGTGGTTAAATGCAACTAATTTTGGATTTGGATGGAAAATTGGAAAGTTAGGGTTCTTGAAGCCCCAATTCTGTCCGGTTTTAGATCACTGTGTTAGAGGCCGAATTTGACTTTTCTCAAAACATGAAAGTTGTAGGTATTGATGAGGTTGATGTGCCTGTAAAATTTCAGGTCATTTGGATTAATGTAGAATGAGTTATGACGAAATTACTGTAGCTGTTCTGCTTTGAGCAGAATGCGAAAACTGCGATAGTAATTGGCCATTTTGACTGGAATTGGTTTGGATTTTGGAGTTGGTGTCTTCTGATGAAATGTAGCTGAGTGTCTTAGCTAACATATGCCTTTGGAATTTCGGCATTTGGACTTGTAAGGACTGAGATATACCGATTACAGTTTTTTGTGTTTTGCGAACCTGTTTTAGGAATTCTGGGCTAGTATTTGGCATATTTGACCTAGTTGTGTTACGAACTGGATTGAGTGGTCTTCTACATTATTGTAGCCCTGTTTCATAGCTTCGAAACGGTGGGTCTTACACCCCCAACCGATATTTGTAGTGAGAGTTGTACCATTACCGCATAATGAGTGTAAAACAGTTTTCTATTTGGGGCCAAGACTAAGGCCATTTTCTAATTTCTGGTTTGCTATTATGCCCATTTATGCATATGAAACCCTACTAGGGTTGTGAATTGGTGTTGTTTATGGCTCGGCATGGAGTCTTATTGTATGTGTTGCATGATTCTAGGGCGTGAAGGTAGTGCACGACGGCTTGGTGATCGTGGTACATGAAATACCACTTACTTGCTTGGTGAGTATACCACTCACTAAATTGTTACTATGTGGCTTTGTTAAATGTTATGTGATGCCTTGATGGCTTATTCGAATATTGAAATTGATTAAGGTGAGGGTGTACTTGACCGCCCTCACCTCTTTTGATATTGTCACTGAATGGCTACCATTTTATTGCATTACTGAACTTGATATATTGGTTGGTGAATTCCATTTCATGGAACTGAATTGATGTCGTTTGGACGATGTCCAACGGCCTTACTGCATTACTGAGCTCAACCCCGTTTGGTAGTCAATTGGATCGAGCCGGCGAGGGCTTGGTCGTGAAGATTGAATCGCCACGGGGACTGTACTGGGGAACCTTGTGGTAATGAGACCCTTGGTTCCGGTAAACTCGAGTATTACCAAAATATTACTGAATGGAGTGCGGGCCCGGTTGGGGTATGTTGGGTGGAAGGAATGGAAGTAAAGAGTTGTCTACGGTTTGGTATTTTAACATTGACGGAGAGTCAATGAGATTGGTTCAAGATTGCAAGCGTGGAAATGGGCTCTTGAGAGCCGACCGTATCCTTTTACTGTTTTGCTTCATTGCTTATTTGTGCACTTTAAATGAAGGTTCATTCTTATATGACTTTGATTGCTTATTGGGTGGTATACCACTGGGCTTTGGCTCATTCCGTGTTATTTGTTTTCCTTACAGGGATATAATTGCTTTTGAAAATGGACTGGATAGTCAATTGCCATACTGAGCTTGTAAATGTCTTTTGTATAGCTCTTGAAGTGAAACCCTAATGTATAACGGGTTCATTTCCTTTTGATAGGCAAATCGAATGTGTACTCCTTAATGAATAGTTTTGGCATGCCATTATGGTTGTGAATGTTGATTTCCATTGTATATATATGCTTGGCTATGGTTTAGATAAATTTCGGCTTCCGGTTTTTCTTTCGTTTTATGTTATTTCGTGTTTTGACTTGTTTGCGCGCGATGTTATGTTCCGGAACGTTTTAGATTGACGTAAACCGTACCGTTAGTCCTGGCGAGAGCTGGGCAGGCAGTCCGCTAACCCCTTTGGTTCGCCTTAGGGGAAGGTGGGGCTGTCACAGTGAGATACACATAAGCTCGACCTAATAAGAGGTCTTGCTTGGCATACTCGTTGAGTATCGCCCAATAATGGTCATTGTGGGCCCTTGGGATGTACGGTGGACGGAGGAAAGTAAGTGGTGATCTACGGAAATGGAAATACCGACCCGGTTGACAGGAGGGTTGTGAGAACCCGTAAAACCCTAATATTTTTCCTAGGGTTTATTTCCCCTTAATTGCATGTTTTCTGCATTTTCTGGCTTAGAAATAATTTCCTGGTGAATTTTATGAGCAATTATAGTTTTAAGATGATTTTTCTAGCATTGGAGAAATTTTAGGAAGTTAAGAGTAAATAGTGGACGTGGGACCCACTAGTGCGAAAAGTTCGGAAAAATTCGACCAATTAGGTTAAATTCCGGATACTGTGTAAAATTTATCGGGTGTTAAGAGATAAGTAGGGTGTGTGAAGTGATTGATGTGAGAGAGAAAAGAAAGATAAGAATGCATTTAATGAGGTGACAAGTGTCATCTTCTCATTGGTTGGACTTTAAGAAACACTATTCACTTTCTTGACTTTTTTGACCAAAGGATTAAATATCAAAAATTGCACAAAATTCATCATTTTTCTCCTCCTTATGGCCGGCCCTCTCTAAGCAAGAAGAAAGACAAAACTCTTCAACATTCTAGCAAACTTCTAGCTCAAATCAACTAAACCACTTGCTTAACTTAGTTTTCACTCCATAAAATTCTTCCTTCTAGTGCTAGTAAGTTGTTTGGTGAACTTTGTTTGAAGGACTAAGGTGCACAACATCTTCCTCTCTCTTGGTTTTTGGTAAGTGAAGCTTGAAACATCCTACTACACCTAATGATGCTTATGTTGTGCTTATTAGTGATAAGAGTGCTGAAATTTCTGGTTTTTATCTTGGTTTGAATTGATTTGGTGAAGTTTTCCATTTTATGATGATTTTTCTGGTTTAATTGGATTATGATGGTGTGGTTGTTTGTGATGATTGGCAATGGATTATAATGGCTCTAGTGGATGTGAAATGTGGATAAATGCAACCAATTTTGGATTTGGTGTGAAAATTGAAAAGCTAGGGTTCTTAAATCCCCAATTCTGTCCGGTTTTGGATCATAGGGTTAGAGGCCGAATTTGACTTTGCTCAAAACATGAATGTTGTAGGTATTGATGTGATTGAGATGCCTGCAAAATTTCAGGCCATTTGGATTAATGTAGAATGAGTTATGACGAAATTACTGTAGCTGTTCTGCTTTGGACAGAATGCGAAAACTGCGATAGTAATTGGCCATTTTGACTGGAATTGGTTTGGATTTTGGAGTTGGTGTCTTCTGATGAAATGTAGCTGGATGTCTTAGCTAACTTATGCCTTTGGAATTTCGGCATTTGGACTTGTATGGACTGAAATATACCGATTACAGTTTTCTGTGTTTTGCAAACCTGTTTTGGTAATTCTGGTATAGTATTTGGCATTTTTGACCTAGTTAAGCTAGGAACTGGACTGAGTGAACTTCTACATTGTTGTAGCCCTGATTCATAGCTTCGAAACGGTGGGTCTTACACCCCCATCCGATAACCGTAGTGAAATTGACGCCATTACCGCATAATGAGTGCAAAACAGTTTTTCAAGTCGGGGCCAAGACTAATGCTCTTTTAAATTTCTGATTTGCTATCATGTTCATTTATGCATATAAAACCCTATTGGGGTTGTATTTAGCATTGTTTGGTGACTCGTTCTCGAGTCTTATTGTATGTGTTACATGTTTTAGGGCGTGACAGTAGCTCACGACGTCTTGGTGACCACGGTGTATGAAACACCACATTCTTGCTTGGTGAGTATACTACTCACTTAATTGTTACAATGTGGCTTTGTTATATATGAATTTGAAGCCTTGAAGGCTTACTTGGCTATTGGAATTGATAGAGGTGAGGGTGTACTTGATCGCCCTCACCCCCTTGTGATTTCATTCATGACTGTCTACTGTTATACTGAAATACTGCACTGGCTATATGAGTTATTGAATTGCAATCCTGGAAAACTGATTTGGTGTTGTTTGGACGATGTCCAACGACCTCACTGTATTACTGAGCTCAACCTCGTCTGGTGGTCATTTGGATCGAGCCGGCAAGGGCTTGGTCGTGATACGTGACATACCACGGGGACTGTACTGAGGAACCTTGTAGTAATGAGACTCTCGGTTCCGGTATACTCGAGTATTACCAAAAGCTACTGAATTGGAGTGCGGGCCCGGTTGGGGTATGTTTGGTGGAAGGAATGGAGTGAAGTGAGGTCTACGGTCGGGTATTCTTAAACATTGACGGAGGGTCAATGAGATTGGATCAAGAATGTAAACGTGGAAATGGGCTCTTGAGAGCCGTCCGTATCCTTTCACTGGTTTGATTTACTTCTTATTTGCATACTTGAACTGAACGGTTATGCTTATGTGATCTTAGCTGCTATGGTGGTTGTATTCTCACTGGGCATATAGCTCACCCCGTTTCTTTTGTTTTCCTTACAGGAATGTGCCCCTTTTGGAATGAATTTTGTTAACTGGTTGCCGAATGAACTAGATGAATGACCTTTTGTGTTGTATATAAAATGGGACCCTAAATGTATTATTAGGGCCGTTTTCACTTTTGTTTTGGCAACCCACATATGTAGTGACTTTTGTATCACTTTTAAATGCCATTGTGGCTTGTAAATGGTTAATGTTATGTTGTATATGTATTTCAATGTTTGGTTGGGTTTCGGACGGGTCGGTTACTATTCATGGCCGACTCTGGATTTCATTTCTTTTATTTTGGGTTATTTTGCCCTTTTGCCTTGTTTGCGCGCATTATAAGTTTCAAAACGTGATAGATCGCTTTATACTGCACCGTTAGTCCTGGCGAGAGCTGGGCAGGCAGTCCGCTAACCCCTTTGGTTCGCCTTAGGGGAAAGTGGGGCTGTCACAAGTGGTATCAGAGCTTAGGCTTCAGATCTCTGTAGTGTATCCTAAGTTTGAAGTTTAGGATGCCTGACTGTGAGATTAATTTGAATATTATGTGAACGAGGAGCTATTGTATCCTAGTGGGACAAAGAAATTGATTGTTTGAAAATTCCTTATTTGGGACTTGTAGGAAAAAATTGAGGAATTAGATGACTAGTGAAAGATTGGACGAATTTGAATTCTATTATGTTTGTAAGTGTGGAAGGAATTGAGGTGATTCCTAGTACTGTCCATGGCCATGGATAAAAGATGAGATGTGATAGTCAAGTTTTATGTGTAATGATTTTGAACTGAGATAAAAGGTACCAAAGGAGTAAAATGCATTTTCCGCCCACATACCTTCTAAAGAAATTATGCTTTGGAATTTTAAAGAATAACTAGGAGGTACTAGTTTTATTTGCAAGCGATGATTGGAAATAAGATATATACGTTTTAAGTATGTGTAATTTGCCGATTTTAGTCAAAATGTGAATTTGACTTGAAGTTCAAAGTTGAAAATTTGTGAATAACTGATGAGTTGTTGAATTTTGTATATGATGGGTGGTTAAGGTTAAAAGTTTATAAACTAAGTTTTCCCCTTGATTGTATCTTTTCGCACTTGAATTTTTCTATGCTTTACATGAAAACAAATATATCTCGAGTTTTCGAAAGGATGGTGAGCTATTGTAATTATAATGAAAATCCTGAACTTGATAAGTTCCGGATTACTTTATATATTTTACTTATGGTTTCAAATTCTTGACTTTCTAGAAGGGTAAGCTTATCTTTAAGTGTACGGACTGAGGGACTTTGAGATATAGAATGATTGTATTCAAGAGTACGAAGTTAGTGAGCCTATTTGACTTGGTTTCCATTTGACATGTAAGTTAGCAAGTTGTATTTGTTTCTTGGATTTGAACTTGGAGCTTGAAACTTTAATTACAAAACCCTAAGACTGGTTGATTTTGGAGATGATGGTGTTCTGACTGGTGGCTTGTTTATTAAAGATTTTGAACTTCGAATGGATAATCTTGGTTCCAGCTTGTGTTATGGATTGATTGGATTTTTGGTTTAGCTATAGCCCTAGGAAGGGTGGTGCACGCTGTGAGGCCTTTTATATCCTGCTTGTATATATTACTATATTTTGTGGCACTTAATTGCCTATATGCAATATATAACGTATTGGCCTTATTTTGTGACTTTTAATCCGTGCTATAATTTTGATACCTATAAAGAATCATGTCCTGCTTATAAACATTTGTGGACTTTGTATATGCATTAAAGCTCTTTATGCCTAATGATGCTTTTCCTATGTTTTTCCTGTGCTTATAGACTTCTATTAAGTAGAGCAGCAGGAATGAGAAAAGGGGACCGTGGCCGAGGGCTTAGACAATCCTGTACTTGTGAGACAAATTGATGGACAGTTTCATATAATTTAATGGGTCCCCAGTGCTGAATATGAATTGAGAATAAACCAGAAGGTTAGATTTACCAAGGGATAATGGTTTAACCTAGTCGGGACCTTGGTAAGATTTTCTTGTGCGCAACATATATTACGATTGGTTCTGTGACCATATTTCTATCTTAGGAAGTTTGAACTCCGAAAGTATTTCGTTGGTTTGGTGAGAAACCTTGAACTACCTGAAATCGATTAGACTGAGCTTACTTGAGATTTGAACCTGTTTAGGCTAGTGTGGCCTTACATACCTAATGTGGACTTGAATTTGTGACTGCTTAAGAATGTGAATTGCTGGACAGAGGCTAGACCAGTGTGTTCTTACTCGTACTCATGATCCTTGAAGTTGAACTTGAACTTGCACTTGAACTTGAACTTATGCTCTTATTCGTGCTCATGCACCGTGAACCGGAAGTATTTGGCTCTACTTTGACCCTACTCTTGAACTTATTCGTACTGGTGTAATTGTAAACCGGCTACTACTCTTCTGTGGCGGTTGAACTGAACCTCTCTGGTGGGGCATTGCCTGTTGTGTTGTCCAGCACCGCCAGAGACATACTTGAACTGAGGCATTTGGTGAAGTATAGCCGTTGTGCTAGCTTGTTGTGTTGTCCAGCACCACCAGGGCCAACTTACTGAACTGAAATTCTTTGGTGAAGCGTAGCCGTTGTGCTAGCTTGTTGTGTTGTCCAGCACCACCAATGATGAATTTTCGATCTAAAGCTTTGCTATATCCTGAATTTCTTTCAAATACCTGGGACTTTACGTCCGACTTCAAGCCTTTTGCCTGTTTTATCTGGTTACGCGTTTAACTCCCTATTGGATCATGACTATTTGATAAGTTGGATTGGCATGATATTTAGTACTTGAATATGATAAGTGATTATTTGATAAGCCATGCTTTACTGGATCATGGAAATACGATAAATGAGATTAGAATGATTCTTAGTATTTGACTGACTTTGAGGAAACTTATGGAACCGGGTGAATACAAGTTGGATTAGATTGAATTCTAATGCTTGATTGGTTTCTGAGCGATATCTTGACCGGATGTATATGCGTTGAAATTTCGAGGACGAAATTCTTTTAAGGGGGAGAGAGTGTGAGAACCCGTAAAACCCTAATATTTTTCCTAGGGTTTATTTCCCCTTAATTGCATGTTTTCTGCATTTTCTGGCTTAGAAATAATTTCCTGGTGAATTTTATGAGCAATTATAGTTTTAAGATGATTTTTCTAGCATTGGAGAAATTTTAGGAAGTTAAGAGTAAATAGTGGACGTGGGACCCACTAGTGCGAAAAGTTCGGAAAAATTCGACCAATTAGGTTAAATTCCGGATACTGTGTAAAATTTATCGGGTGTTAAGAGATAAGTAGGGTGTGTGAAGTGATTGATGTGAGAGAGAAAAGAAAGATAAGAATGCATTTAATGAGGTGACAAGTGTCATCTTCTCATTGGTTGGACTTTAAGAAACACTATTCACTTTCTTGACTTTTTTGACCAAAGGATTAAATATCAAAAATTGCACAAAATTCATCATTTTTCTCCTCCTTATGGCCGGCCCTCTCTAAGCAAGAAGAAAGACAAAACTCTTCAACATTCTAGCAAACTTCTAGCTCAAATCAACTAAACCACTTGCTTAACTTAGTTTTCACTCCATAAAATTCTTCCTTCTAGTGCTAGTAAGTTGTTTGGTGAACTTTGTTTGAAGGACTAAGGTGCACAACATCTTCCTCTCTCTTGGTTTTTGGTAAGTGAAGCTTGAAACATCCTACTACACCTAATGATGCTTATGTTGTGCTTATTAGTGATAAGAGTGCTGAAATTTCTGGTTTTTATCTTGGTTTGAATTGATTTGGTGAAGTTTTCCATTTTATGATGATTTTTCTGGTTTAATTGGATTATGATGGTGTGGTTGTTTGTGATGATTGGCAATGGATTATAATGGCTCTAGTGGATGTGAAATGTGGATAAATGCAACCAATTTTGGATTTGGTGTGAAAATTGAAAAGCTAGGGTTCTTAAATCCCCAATTCTGTCCGGTTTTGGATCATAGGGTTAGAGGTCGAATTTGACTTTGCTCAAAACATTAATGTTGTAGGTATTGATGTGATTGAGATGCCTGCAAAATTTCAGGCCATTTGGATTAATGTAGAATGAGTTATAACGAAATTACTGTAGCTGTTCTGCTTTGGACAGAATGCGAAAACTGCGATAGTAATTGGCCATTTTGACTGGAATTGGTTTGGATTTTAGAGTTGGTGTCTTCTGATGAAATGTAGCTGGATGTCTTAGCTAACTTATGCCTTTGGAATTTCGGCATTTGGACTTGTATGGACTGAAATATACCGATTACAGTTTTCTGTGTTTTGCAAACCTGTTTTGGTAATTCTGGTATAGTATTTGGCATTTTTGACCTAGTTAAGCTAGGAACTGGACTGAGTGACCTTCTACATTGTTGTATCCCTGATTCATAGCTTCGAAACGGTGGGTCTTACACCCCCATCCGATAACCGTAGTGAAATTGACGCCATTACCGCATAATGAGTGCAAAACAGTTTTTCAAGTCGGGGCCAAGACTAATGCTCTTTTAAATTTCTGATTTGCTATCATGTTCATTTATGCATATAAAACCCTATTGGGGTTGTGTTTAGCATTGTTTGGTGACTCGTTCTCGAGTCTTATTGTATGTGTTACATGTTTTAGGGCGTGACAGTAGCTCACGACGTCTTGGTGACCACGGTGTATGAAACACCACATTCTTGCTTGGTGAGTATACTACTCACTTAATTGTTACAATGTGCCTTTGTTATATATGAATTTGAAGCCTTGAAGGCTTACTTGGCTATTGGAATTGATAGAGGTGAGGGTGTACTTGATCGCCCTCACCCCCTTGTGATTTCATTCATGACTGTCTACTGTTATACTGAAATACTGCACTGGCTATATGAGTTATTGAATTGCAATCCTGGAAAACTGATTTGGTGTTGTTTGGACGATGTCCAACGACCTCACTGTATTACTGAGCTCAACCTCGTCTGGTGGTCATTTGGATCGAGCCGGCAAGGGCTTGGTCGTGATACGTGA
This sequence comes from Coffea arabica, assembly GCF_036785885.1. Lineage (NCBI taxonomy): Eukaryota > Viridiplantae > Streptophyta > Magnoliopsida > Gentianales > Rubiaceae > Coffea > Coffea arabica. The sequence goes on along the minus strand of NC_092320.1, from coordinate 42,139,536 downwards.
CATACCACGGGGACTGTACTGAGGAACCTTGTAGTAATGAGACTCTCGGTTCCGGTATACTCGAGTATTACCAAAAGCTACTGAATTGGAGTGCGGGCCCGGTTGGGGTATGTTTGGTGGAAGGAATGGAGTGAAGTGAGGTCTACGGTCGGGTATTCTTAAACATTGACGGAGGGTCAATGAGATTGGATCAAGAATGTAAACGTGGAAATGGGCTCTTGAGAGCCGTCCGTATCCTTTCACTGGTTTGATTTACTTCTTATTTGCATACTTGAACTGAACGGTTATGCTTATGTGATCTTAGCTGCTATGGTGGTTGTATTCTCACTGGGCATATAGCTCACCCCGTTTCTTTTGTTTTCCTTACAGGAATGTGCCCCTTTTGGAATGAATTTTGTTAACTGGTTGCCGAATGAACTAGATGAATGCTTCTTTTGTGTTGTATATAAAATGGGACCCTAAATGTATTATTAGGGTCGTTTTCACTTTTGTTTTGGCAACCCACATATGTAGTGACTTTTGTATCACTTTTAAATGCCATTGTGGCTTGTAAATGGTTAATGTTATGTTGTATATGTATTTCAATGTTTGGTTGGGTTTCGGACGGGTCGGTTACTATTCATGGCCGACTCTGGATTTCATTTCTTTTATTTTGGGTTATTTTGCCCTTTTGCCTTGTTTGCGCGCATTATAAGTTTCAAAACGTGATAGATCGCTTTATACTGCACCGTTAGTCCTGGCGAGAGCTGGGCAGGCAGTCCGCTAACCCCTTTGGTTCGCCTTAGGGGAAAGTGGGGCTGTCACAAGGGTCAATGCGGGAAGGTATACGAATGACAACGGCAGATCGAGTGGAACTTAGCTCCTGAGAGCTACTATATCCTTGAATTGTTTCTGATTACTTTTCCTGTTTGATTGATTGATTATTGAAAAGACATGGCTTTATTTATTAAATCTGGGATTGTTATTTGACTAAGTGCTTGCATGTGTGTTATTGGCCTCACGAGCGTTAGCTCACCCTATAGTTTTGTTTTCCTTAACAGGACCGACTCTTGGAGAGATATGGAGAAACCATCCGTTGTAATTTTGTTAAGACTCCTGTTATAAATTTTGACTAGGCCCTGGTTTGGGTTGTACTTTTTGGAAATTGTAAACTTGAAAAGTTTGGGCCCTGATGTGTACTTTGAATTTAAGTCGTTTCATGATTACCCGATGTACTGGTTATACATTAAGTGACTTATTAAGCTTGAACGCTTCCGCATTATTGTATTCATGTTGCTCTCATCGAAGTGTTTAGTTCGGTTTGAAATTGAATGGAATCGCTTAAGTCCTGGCGTGAGCTGGGCAGGCGTCCGCGGATACCCTTTGGTCCGCCTTAGGGAGATGTGGGGCGTCACAGTTGGTATCAGAGCTTAGGCTTCAGATCTCTGTAGCGTATCCTAGGCTTAAAGTTTAGGATGCTTGACTGTGGGATTAATTTGGATATTATGTGAACAAGGATCTATTGTATCTTAGGGGTTAAAGAAATTGATTATTCGGGAGTTCTTATTTGGGACTTGCAGAAGAAACTGAGGAATTAGGTGATGTTATATTGAAGGAAGAGATGGGATGTGAGATTTGAAGTGAAAGATTGGATGAATTTGAATTATCATTATATTTGTAAGTGTGGAAAGAATTGAGATAATTATTAGTACTGGCTATGGAGGATAAGAGACCGAGATTTGATAGTCAAACTCCATGTGTGATGATTTTGAACCAAGATAAAAGTACAAAGGAATAAAATGCATTTTCCGCCCACATATCTTCTAAAGAAATTCTGCTTTGAAAATTTAAAGAAAAACTAGGATGTACTAGTTTTATTTGTAAGCGATGAGTGGAAATAAGATATATATGCTTTAAATATGGGTAATTTTCCGATTTTGGTAAAAAGGTGAGTTTTACTTGAATTTCAAATTTGAAAATTTGTGAATAACTAATGAGTTGTTGAACTTTGTATATGATGGGTTAATACAAGATTTACATTTTCTAAACTAAGTTTTCCCCCTTGATTGTATATTGGTGTAATCTCACACTTAAATTTGTCCATGCTTTACACGAAGAAAAATATATATATATATCCTGAGTTTTCGAAAGAATGGCAAGCTTATGTTTAATAATGTGAATCCTGAACTTGATAAGATTTCTGATTACTTGAAATACTCTTCTTATGTTTTAAAATTCTTGACTTTCAAGAAGAGTGAGCCAATTTTAAATGTACGGACTGAGGCAACTTTGAGATATAGAGCAACTGCATTCAAGAGTACAAGTTAGTGTGAATTGATTTGGTTTCCATTTGACACGTAACGTAGCAAGTTGTACTTATTCTTGGGTTTGAACTTGGAGCTTGAAACTTTAATTACAAAACCCTAAGACTGGTTATTTTTGGAGATGATGGTGTTCCGACTGGTGGCTGGTTATTAAAGATTTTGAACTCCGAATGGATAATCTTGGTTTTAGCTTGCGTTATGGCTTTATTGGATCTAATTTCGTAAAGGCGTGTGATCTGATTGAAATTAGTGATGTCTGGACCCCTTTGGTTTAACTATGGATTTAGAAAGGGGTAGTGCATGCTGTGAGGCCTTTTGTATCCTGCTTGTATGTACTTCTATATTTTTGTGGCACTTAATTGCCTTTGTGCAATATTGGACATCTTGGTCTTGTTTTGTAACTTCTAACCGTGCTATAACTTTTGATACATGTAATGAATCATGACCTGATTTTAAATGTTTTTGCAACTTGTATACGCGTTACGCTCTTTATGCTTAGTTATGCCTTTTCCTGTGCTTATAGACTTTTCTTAAGTAGGGTAGCAGGAATGAGAAAAGGGGACCGTGACCGAGGGCTTAGACAACCCTGTACTTGTGAGACAAATTGATAGACAGTTTCATATAATTTAATAGGTCCCTAGTACTGAATATGAATCGAACATAAACCCGAAGATCCGATCTACTAGTGTATAATGGATTAACCTAACCGGAAACTTGGTGAGATTTTCTTGTGCGCAACACATGTTATGATTGGTTCTGTGCCAATATTTCAATCTTAGGAAGTTTGAACTCCGAAAGTATTGCAGTAGGTTGGTAAGAGAACTCGAACTGCCTGAAACCGATTAGACTGAGCTTACTTGAGACTTGAACCTGTTTAGGCTAGTGTGCTCTTGCGTATCCTCAATGGACCTAATTTGACTGAATATATGGAATGTGGACTTGAATTTTGTGACTGTTTAAGAATGCGAATTGCTGGACAGAGGTTAGGCCAGTGTGTTCTTACTCGTACTCATGACCCTTGAATTTGAACTTGAACTTGCACTTGAACTTGAACTTATACTTTTGTTCATACTCATACACCATGAACCTGAAGTATTTGGCTCTGCTTTGACCCTACTCTTGAACTTATTCGTACCGGTGTGGTTGTAGACCGGCTATTACTCTTCTGTAGCGGTTGAACTGAACCTCTCTGGTGGGGCATTGCTTGTTGTGTTGTCCAGCACCACCAGGGATGAACTTTTGATTTGAAGCTTCGCTATATCCTGAATTTCTTCCAAATGTCTGGGACTTTATGTCCGACTTCAAGCCTTTTGCCTGTTTTATCTTATTACGCGATTAATTCCCTATTGGACCATGACTATTTGATAGGTTGGATTGGTGTGATATGTAGTACTTGAACCTGATAAGTGATTATTAAATAAGCCATGCTTTGCTGGATGTAAGGGGTAAGTTAGCCTCGTCTGCACTTATTTCGAGAATTCAGGCTAGAAAGTTGTTAAGTAAAGGAGCTCAAGGGTATTTGGCTTTTCTTATTAATACCCCTAGCGATAAGGTGAATCTGGAGGACACACCGGTAGTAAAAGAATTTTCTGATGTTTTTCCTGAAGAATTAGAGTCTCTACCCCCGGAACGGAAAATAGCTTTTAAAATTGATTTAGCTCCGGGAACAGCACCTATATCAAGGACACCATACAGGATGGCTCCGGCTGAGTTGAAGGAGTTGAAGTTACAATTACAGGATTTGTTGGAACGGGGTTTTATTCGAGAGAGTGATTCCCCGTGGGGAGCCCCAGTTTTGTTTGTAAAGAAGAAGGATGGGAGTTTGAGGTTATGTATAGATTATCGAGGCTTAAATGATGTTACGATTAAGAATAAATACCCACTGCCCCACATTGATGAACTGTTTGACCAACTGCAAGGGGCGGTAGTGTTTTCAAAATTGGATCTAAGGCAAGGTTACTATCAATTGAGGATTTTGGAGAAGGACATACCTAAGACTGCTTTTAACTCAAGGTATGGGCACTTCGAGTTTGCAGTAATGCCTTTTGGGTTAACCAATGCACCTGCCGCTTTCATGGATTTAATGCATAGGGTTTTTAAGCCTTACTTGGATCAATTTGTGGTGATCTTCATTGATGACATTTTGGTGTATTCTAAGAATGTGAAAGATCATGAGAAACATTTGAGAATTGTTTTACAAATCTTGAGGGAACATCAATTATATGCTAAGTTTAGCAAGTGTGAATTTTGGCTAAAGGAAGTGACTTTCCTAGGGCACATAATTTCTAAGGATGGGATTAAAGTGGATCCAGCTAAAGTGGAAGCTGTTTCGAAATGGAAACGACCGGAAAACCCAACGGAAGTTCGGAGTTTTATAGGACTGGCAGGGTATTACCGGAGATTCATCCAGGATTTTTCGAAAATTGCTGGACCTATGACTGAGTTGACCAAGAAAAATGGAAAATTTATTTGGAGTCCTAAGTGTGAAGGAAGTTTTCAGGAGTTGAAAAGACGGTTGACTAGAGCGCCTGTTTAGCTCTACCAAATGGACATGATAGTTTTGTGGTTTACACCGATGCATCTAAGGAAGGTTTGGGATGTGTTTTGATGCAAAATGATAAAGTGATAGCTTATGCCTCTAGAAAATTGAAGCCGCATGAAGGAGATTATCCGACCCATGATTTGGAGTTAGCGGCTGTGGTCTTTGCTTTGAAGAAATGGAGACACTATTTATACGGAGTGACATTTGAGGTTTTTACAGATCACAAAAGCCTTAAGTACTTATTTTCTCAGAAGGAGCTGAATTTGAGGCAACGTAGATGGATGGAATTTCTGGAAGATTATGACTGCATTATTAAGTACCATCCTGGGAAGGCCAATGTAGTGGCCGATGCTTTGAGCCGTCAGGTACAAATGGCTGGATTGATGGTTAAGGAATTTCGATTGTTGGAGGAAGTTAGCTATTGGAATCCTCGATTAGAACCAAGGAAGGTGATTTTGGGAAATATTGTGATAACCTCCACTCTATTGGAACGTATTAAGGAATCTCAGGAAAAGGACCCTGAAATGCAGAAGTCGGTGGAGAAAGTCAAGATGGGAGACCAGACCGATTTCACTTTGGGATCAGATGGAATATTGAGATTTCGAAATCGGGTGGTTATGCCAAAGGATGAAGAGCTTAGAAAAGAAATTTTGGAAGAGGCACACCGATCAAAGTTTACAGTACATCCAGGAGGGAATAAAATGTGCCAAGACTTGAAGAGTCTATATTGGTGGAAAAATATGAAGAAGGAAATTGCCCAATTTGTTCAGACATGCTTGGTTTGTCAACAGGTTAAAGCCGAACATCAGAAACCATCAGGACTTTTGCAACCTCTAGAAATACCTGAGTGGAAATGGGAAAATATTACCATGGATTTTGTATCAGGCTTACCAAGGACACAGAGAGGCCATGATGCCATTTGGGTGATAGTAGATAGATTGACTAAATCAGCTCATTTTCTACCGATTAACATGAAGTATCCATTGGAGAAGTTGGCCAGGTTGTACTTGGATGAGATCATCAGACTACATGGTATACCTGTGAGTATTGTATCGGATAGGGATCCAAGATTTGTTTCGAGGTTTTGGCAAAAGATGCAAGAAGTGTTGGGGACTAAGTTGAACTTTAGTACCACCTATCATCCCCAGACTGATGGACAATCTGAAAGAACAATTCAAACTCTTGAGGACATGTTGAGGACTTGTGTACTGGATTTTGGAGAGAATTGGAGTAAGTTTTTGACTTTAGTGGAATTTGCTTATAACAATAGTTTCCACTCTTCTATTCAAATGGCTCCGTACGAAGCACTTTATGGTCGGAAGTGTAGATCCCCAATTTGTTGGGATGAAGTAGGTGAACGGAAAATCTTAGACATGACTACTGTATCTTGGATTGAGGAGGCTAATGAAAAGGTGAAATTGGTACGGCAAAGAATTCAAACCGCTCAGAGTAGACAAAAAAGTTATGCCGACAATCGGAGAAAGGATTTGGAGTTCACTGTTGGAGATATGGTATTTCTCAGGATTACGCCTTTAAAAGCAAGTTTGATGTCTGGAAAAGGGAAGAAACTACAACCAAGGTTTGTAGGGCCTTATAAGATTATTCAGCGAGTTGGGAATGTAGCCTATAAGCTGGAATTACCACCGAGTTTATCTCGTATCCATAACGTGTTTCATGTGTCCATGCTTAAGAAGTATCATCCAAACCCCTCTCATGTTTTACAACCGGAGAATATTGAGATTGATGAAACCCTGACCTATGAGGAGAGACCGGTAAAACTTCTGAATCGAAAGGTGAAGGAATTGAGGAACAAGCAGATACCACTAGTGAAAGTTTTATGGAAGAACCATGGAGTAGAGGAAGCAACATGGGAAGTTGAAGAGACAATCAGGGAGAAGTATCCAGACTTGTTCATCGACCAAGGTAAATTTCGAGGACGAAATTTTCTTAAGGGGGAGAGGATGTGAGGACTCGCAAAAACTATCATTTTATGCCTAATTTATGGCTTAATAAATTATTTAATTGGATTTTATTTCCAAGGAATATTTTCTAGTCTTATTAGACCTAAATACATGGTAATGTAACTTCGTTATATTTTAAAATGATTCGTTTCAAAAAAATTAATTTCCTAGAGCGCGTTTCGTAAAAATAGTGAATAGTGCTTGGAGATTTTATCCGCGTAGTAGCACAATAAGCTTGGAATATTGAAGACTTGTACTATGGTCCTAAAATAGGTGATCTTATGAATAAATATCCAAGTGATAGTTAGTAGTGCAATCGTTATAAGAATTTTTCGAAAGTTTCGCGTTATAGCGGTAAAATTGACGGTACGCGTTTTCACACGCGCGACTTCATTTGAGGGACTTTAGACCCTTATTTCGGGACAATTAAGAGTGAAGAATATTTACATGAATATATATGCATTAGAGATTTAGTGCACTAGTGAACCAAACGCGCGAGAAAATCGAGCCGTAATCACACCAAACGGCCCCTAATGAGAGTTGACTTTTGGGTGATTTTGCACCACACATTGCACCTTCTCTTGGAAGCTAACTTAGATCAAACACACTCTCTCTTCTCTCTCCTCATGGCCGGCCAAAACACTCCCTCTCTCTAACTCCTTGTTCTAAAATTTCTGCACACTAATCTCACCCAAAACCACCCCAAATCACCTCCAAATTTAACCAAACTTGCACCACACCTAGCTTGACACTTGAGGAGCATTTTGAGCTGCAAAAGAGAGCTAAAACTCACGGTTTTTCTGGGGCAAAAAGGACCAAAATTCTGCTTGAACATCAACCCCAAAGTAAGTGATGATCTACCCTTGAAAACTTGAAGATTGGAAGCTATCTTGCCTTGTTAAGTTCATGCATGCATTTGGTTAGCTTTTGTATGGTGTAAAAATGTGATTGTGGGCTCTTGGAATTCCCACACTTGGGTTGTTGTTGCTGATGTGATGATTGATGGTGATTATATTGTTGGTTTAGTGGTTATAATGATGCATTAGTGGTGGGTAATTAGTAGGAACTTCATTGGGTGTAAGAAGCAAAAACTTCCGATTCTACCCCTGTTTTATTCGGCCATTTTAAGGCCAGTTTTTAATGAACTAATGGCTTGAATTGGATGCTTATATGATGTATTAGAGGTGTGAAAAATTTCATTGAAAAATAATGAGGTTTGAATGGGCAAATGAATTTTTTTTAGAAACCAGCAAATCTGGAAAACTGATTCGCGTATGCTCTGACCAGCAGTAGTATTTTGGCTATAACTCTGTCCTCGGATGTCGAAATCATGTACCGTCAGTGGAGTTTGAAACTAGACATTCCTAGCTTTAATTTGGTATATAATGCATGTTCTGATTCTTTGTGGGCAAGCCGAACCAAATGTTTTAAGTTCGCTGTCCTGTTACTCTGTTCTTCTGGAATGAAGTGTTCAGGCAGCAACTTGATGCCCGAATTTGAACCAGATGGGTGCCGAATTTGGAAACGATTTCTTCTGTGATATTTTAACTCTATGAATGTATTTTCCAACGACGTAAGCCATGCTCGATTTCGAGCTATAATGACTGAGTTGTGACTGAAGCAAGTGGACTGCTCTGTTTTGGAAAACCCTAATCTTTGGACTGGTTTGGAACAAAATCTTGGAGTGAACTTATTAGTTGACGTTTTTGATATTAAACACTTACCAAAGATATTATGGGTGTATCTTAGACCCTTATTTCACAAATGAACCATGGTTGGATAACTTTCTTGGTTAGACGATTGGAAATTGGGAAATGCAAGTCAAAGGCAGATTGCCTTAGGATTTTTCTTGAACTTTGGTGGGCTAATTAACTACCTTGCCGAAGGTATTTTTCCCCGAAATTCGATAGAGACATACTTTCCATATAGTATTGAAATACTACCAATTTTGGTGCCAATTCAAGTTCGTTTCGATACCCAATTGAATTACTAAAGTTAGAGGTTCAAATCTGGAAAATTCTCATCCAGTCTTGAATTTGTTCAACTTCGGGCTACCGTATCTCGGTGCTCGAAACTCCGATTCTTGATCTGCTTATTTTTTCATACACCTCACTTGCAACCCTAATTGAGCTGCAAATTTCAGAGGCCGGTTTGCAACGTGTGAATCGTGCCGAATTTTCAAAGTTGGCCGAAATCCAACTTAATTCTGCCATGAAAACCGACCCTGCGTCTTCAAGCTCATTTTTGACCACTTTTCACTTCAATTCATGGAAAAGTGTCTTCTAGGAACTTATAGTACTCTCTCAGAGGGTTCCAACGGTATAAAGTTTTCCAATTCTTGACTTATACCGAGCGAGTTACGATTTTTCAAAGATTTAGGATAAAACTGAAATTCTCACTTTTCAAGGCAAAGGAGTTTTTCCAAAACTCTTAATTCTCTTAGTATTATTCAAACGTTTTGCCCTCGATTTTCATGATAAAAACTCAAATAATATTGTACCTAATAAAAGGCAAGTTGAACCTCGATTTACGTGTAATTGAGGTTCCTTTTTGCAAAATAATTCTTAGATTGTACTAGTGTACAATCTTCTTGATAAGAGGGTTAATTGTATGATTATTCGCTATTAAATTGCCAGGCGCACAAGGAGACCTTCAAGAGGATCTCACCGTGGACACTTGAACTTCCGGAAAATAATTCTTATTGAATTGCTCGGTGAGTGTCAAGTGTGTGAATTTTGATACTTGTTTAATTGTGGTATTTGTTGAAAGTTCTAAAAATAAGGGCGGGTGCGTACTTTATCGCACTCGTTCTAATTTCAAATGAATGAATGAAATGTATTGAATGAATGAATGAAATGCAATGTTATGTCATGAATGCTTATGTCGTTGGAGTGAACCTCCTCGACTTTCAAATGAATGGGGGACGCCCAAACTCATAGGCCGTCCTTAGACTCGAGCCAGCAATGGGCTTGGTCGGGGATTTGGACGAGCCGTGAGATACACATAAGCTCGACCTAATAAGAGGTCTTGCTTGGCATACTCGTTGAGTATCGCCCAATAATAGTCATTGTGGGCCCTTGGGGTGTACGGTGGACGGAGGAAAGTAAGTGGTGATCTACGGAAATGGAAATACCGACCCGGTTGACAGGAGGGTCAATGCGGGAAGGTATACGAATGACAACGGCAGATCGAGTGGAACTTAGCTCCTGAGAGCTACTATATCCTTGAATTGTTTCTGATTACTTTTCCTGTTTGATTGATTGATTATTTAAAAGACATGGCTTTATTTATTAAATCTGGGATTGTTATTTGACTAAGTGCTTGCATGTGTGTTATTGGCCTCACGAGCGTTAGCTCACCCTATAGTTTTGTTTTCCTTAACAGGACCGACTCTTGGAGAGATATGGAGAAACCATCCGTTGTAATTTAGTTAAGACTCCTGTTATAAATTTTGACTAGGCCCTGGTTTGGGTTGTACTTTTTGGAAATTGTAAACTTGAAAAGTTTGGGCCCTGATGTGTACTTTGAATTTAAGTCGTTTCATGATTACCCGATGTACTGGTTATACATTAAGTGACTTATTAAGCTTGAACGCTTCCGCATTATTGTATTCATGTTGCTCTCATCGAAGTGTTTAGTTCGGTTTGAAATTGAATGGAATCGCTTGAGTCCTGGCGTGAGCTGGGCAGGCATCCGCGGATACCCTTTGGTCCACCTTAGGGAGATGTGGGGCGTCACAGAAAATGCATGTGGGTAGTTAGACACAATGCTAACTATTGAGAACCCAAAAATATCAATGATGCTTTAAAGGATGAAAACTGGATTTTGGCAATGCAAGAGGAACTTAATCAATTTGAGAGAAATAAGGTTTGGACACTTGTTGATAGACCTCAAAATCAACCTATCATTAGAATGAAGTGGATATTTAGAAATAAGTTGGATGATAAAGGTGTAGTTGTAAGAAATAAAACCAAATTAGTTGCTAAAGGATATGCACAAGAAGAATGAATTGATTTTGATGAAACATTTGCTCCCGTAGCTAGATTAGAATCGATTAGAATGCTTCTTGCTTTTGCTTGCTTCAAAGGTTTCAAATGGATGTTAAAAGTGCCTTCTTAAATGGTTTTATTGATCAAAAAGTATATGTGGATCAACCCCCCGATTTTGAAAATACAAAATTTCCAAGTCATGTGTTTAAACTATCAAAAGCATTATATGGTTTAAAACAGGCTCCAAGAGCTTGGTATGAAAGACTAAGTGATTTCTTGATTGAAAATGGTTTCAAAAGAGGTATTGTGGACACCACACTTTTTACTAAGCAAGTATTGAATAATCTTCTTATTGTGCAAATATATGTAGATGATATTATTTTTGGTGCTACTAATGAGTATCTATGCAAGGATTTTTCCACCATTATGCAAAGTGAATTTGAAATGAATATGATGGGAGAGTTAAAATTCTTTCTTGGACTTCAAATACATCAAGCTCTAAAGGGAATTTTTATAAATCAAGCAAAATACACCATGGAATTGCTGAAAATGTTTGGCATGGAGGACTCAAAGCAAGTTGGAACTCCAATGTGCACTTTTACAAAACTTGACAAAGATGAAGAAGGTAATCATGTAGATGAAAAGTACTATAGAGGTATGATTGGAAGCCTACTCTATTTAACCGCAAGTAGACCCGATATTATGTTTGCTGTTTGCTTGTGCTAAATTTCAATCTTGTCCAAAAGAATCACATTTGAACGCAGTTAAAAGGATTTTTAGGTATTTGAAAGGTACATTAAACTATGGTCTTTGGTATGCTAGATCTTGTGAATTTGCTCTATATGGATATTCGGATGCGGATTTTGGTGGTTGTCGTGTGAATAGAAAAAGTACTAGTGGAACTTGTCACTTTCTTGGTTTAGGAAAAAACAAAATGCAATCTCTTTGTCCACAACTGAAGCCGAATATATTGCCGCTAGTGCATGTTGTGCTCAACTTTTATGGATGAAGCATACCTTGAATGATTTTGGATTGTTATATGATTGCATGCCTATATTCTGTGATAATACCAGTGCTATAAATTTGACCAAAAATCTAATTCAACATTCTAGGACAAAACAGATAGACATAAAGCAACACTTTATTCGCGATCTTGTTCAAAAAGGTGAAGTTTGTGTGAATTATGTTTGCTCTAAAGATCAAATTGCTGATATTTTTATAAAAGCTTTGCCATTGGATCAATTCATTCATCTAAGATCAAAATTAGGGATAATCGAAAAATCATCTTAAAATTTTTTTCTATTCAAAGCTTTCGGACGTCCTAAAGCAGATGAACGGACGTCCAATGATGTTCTTTAGCTATTTTTCCAGAAAACATCTGTTCGGACGAAACCGTCGGAAGCACGACTACATTCGGCCATCCGACAGTGCAACGGTACCCTTTTTAAAGTGACTTCCCTCCTCATTTGCTTCAGAACTCTCCCCTTCTCTTCTCACTCGGACGGAAACCTCTATCCTTCTCACACTCAATTCGTGCTTTTCTGAAGCACTCATTCCAAAATTGACTCAACCAAAAACTTCTCCTGATCATTGCGAGTTCAATTTTCGGATCTTTTCACCAAATCTCATCACATTTCAAAAGATCCCAAATTTCCCTCAAAATCCTACTTTCTCATAACCGCTCTGCTCAATCATCTTCAAAGCTTCTTTAACCCAAAATTCTTGTGTGAGTCACTCCCATACCACTGTGTGCATCATTCGCATCATACTTCTCACACATTTCATACAATGGTGAATCTAGGAGGAGGAAAAGTCCTTGCCGGACGCAAGCACACACTCAGGGATGAAGATGTGGATTCTCCTAGGGTCATAAGATCATCCAAACGCTTCAAAAGGGGAGCAGTAAAGACTCAAACTTCCCAGCCTTTCGCTCAGCCTGAATTCGGACAAGGAACTTTATCTCAACAGCCTTTCCAATCAACCACCGTCTCCCTATTTTTTGATGCTGCTGCCAAAGAAAAACATTCCTTGATAACCCAGAAAGGTTTCATTCCTCAACGAACCATAAATCTTTCTGAATTCCGCAAGATTGGTTTAGAGTCAATTCTTAATCTCTTTGAATTCCAGAAATGGTCACATATCATTTCCATGCCTAACGTTTATTACCCTGAAATGCTGTATCAATTCTTTGCCAATCTTAGGAAAGGCACTGATCACACTGAAATTATGTCCAGGGTAAATGGGGTTGACTTAGTATTTGATCCTGAAACTGTGAATGCCATTTTAAATACTGTTATTGAACTAGGATGCAAAAGTAAAATTGCCAATTTCTTTTCTTATGAAGAGCATCCTATTGTTGATAATCACTTTGATAATGCTAAAATGCTAACCTATTTTCGAAAGAAATTTTCTGCCCCTGCTGATGCAAAACTAAATGACCTTGCCCCTGTGAATCTTATTGCTTTCTCAATCATTTCAAATCTGCTTGTGCCTACTGACGGTCATAGAACAGATGCAAATAAAATGGAGCTGTGTCTGTTTTATTGTTTTCGAGAAAAAATTCGCATTGACTTTGGCTTTGTCATGTGCAAGTTTTTACTTCGCTATACCACTGATTCTCGTAGAAAACTGTCCTATGGAAAATTCCTTCAAAAGGTTTTTGAATTTTACAAAGTACCTATCCTTGGTGTTTGTCCCAAAGAAACATTTTCCTCTGCCTTCACTAAGGCTTATTTTGAGCGCAAAAATCTTGTCTTTAGGGATAATTTGTGGGCGTATAAGGGGGACACTTCTAATGAACCGAGATCTAAGGCTGCACATGATCCACTTCACACTCCATCATCTGTTGCACTGACCTCTATTCATCCTAGGAAGACTGCCACTAAGGCATCTTCTTCTTCAAATTCTGAGGTGGTTGAGCTCCTTCGAGATCTTAAGCAACATGTTATGCTTCTTGAACATGGTCTCATGCTCACCATATCATCCCAACAACAAGCTGACTTCCTAGATAAAAAGAGTCTTCTTTTTCCCCCACCTGTGGTTGAGGAAGTCCCTCCTGACAAGGAGCCACGCTCCAATGATCCAAGTTCATCAGCCCCTGTTCGCTCTATGAGTCCTGCTCCTATCGACCTCACCTCTACTCCCGTGGCACCACATGATCCTTCCACATCTGATAAAGGCAAGAAACCAGTTGGTGAAGTTGCTGAAGATGATGAAGACACTGAGGAGGAGGATCTCTCTCAGTATCAGCTTACTCGAAGGATGCCTGGATCCTCTTAGCTTATCATTTAGGATCACTAGTCCTATTAGGATCATTTGCATTATGTTTGACTGTTTTTATTTGCTGAATGTTAGATAGTTGCCTTGAACTCTTTTTATCTATTGAATTCTGGTGCTTGGTGTCATTTGGTGTTTTGTAATGTCCAAAACTGGACATATGTTTGTAATGTTTGTGAATTGTTGAATCTTTACATTTTGCTTGGTTGAATGGTTGGAAATATGGATGTAATGCTCGTAAGATCATTTTGCTCTGAATGGTTGGATATATGATCGAATCTTTGTTACTAGTTCTCCAAATGTATCTTTACATTTTGAATTTTGTGATGACAAAAAGTGGGAGAGATGGTGTAGATATGAATACGGATAATATGGATAATAAGTAGCCAAGTGAGGGGGAGTTTTTAAGTTTTTGTTCTAAATCTGTAGAGTAGCCAAGTGAGGGGGAGTTTTTAAGCTTTTGTTCTACGATTGACTAAGAAAGGGGGAGCCTATTTGTAATCATCAAATTTCATTTCAAACCATTATTTTGTCATCATCAAAAAGGGGGAGAATTTTATTCTTGATTTTGATGATCACAAAGCACTTTGAAATGTTTATCTAATTCTCTTCAAATATAAGTGTTTTGCTTTTAAGAGAATCAGGTACAAAGGTGTCAAGGAAAGAAAATCAACCAAAAGAAGAAGCAAAAACAGGGCACTCATGTCGGACGTCCTAAAGGAAGCTGTCGGACGTCCGAAAGAATGAAGAACATCAAGAAGGAAACTCTGTCGGACGCTTGTAAGGAAGCATCGGACGTCCGGGAGAATCGGACGCACGCTTCGGACACACATCGATCGCATCAGATGTCTGAGAAATTTTGCAAAGTTTTCATGACTCTCTGACGACGTTCGGACGCAGATGCTGTCGGACGATAATATCCTATCGGACGTCCAAACGACAACTTGGCTGATTTTCGGACGATGGGATCGGACGGTGATTCATCTGTCGGACGTTCGACGGCCCCAACGGCTAGCTGACTCTTCATCTGCCTACTATCCGTTGGAAGCATTATTGAAGCCCATTTTTGGTCCCCTTTAAATACAAACGATTCTGAACCAGTGAGAGACTTTTGCACACTTTGTTTACAAGATCTCAAGAGATATTTTAGTTAGGAAATAGTCTCCCAAGCAAGATTTGTTCTTCAAGTGGTGTGAATTTCTTGTAAGCACTTCTCTTGTGTTTGAAATTTTCAATAGTGTAGCTTTGTTGAGGGTTATCTGAGTGATAGTAAAACTTCCTAACTTGACTAAGTGAGGCTTGGGGCAAGGAGGAAGTGATCCCTCCATTGTACATTGAGTTGATTTTATTTTTCAAAGAGAAGGTTCTCATCTTTGTGATTGGTCTTCAAGTTTGAGGAAAGCTTGGTAGACAATCGATTTGATACTCTATCTTATTCTTTTTGTTTAATAAAATTCTCATTGCTTATATACTCTCTTATTTCTGATCAACATTGTTCTCTTCTTTAAATTTACTTGGTTGATCACTACTAGAAAAGAAGGTAAATTTTTATTAAAGAAAAAGTGCATAAACTCAATTAAGATTTTTTAATCAACCTAATTCACCCCCCCTCTTAGGTTGTCTTTGGGCCTTACATGAATTGCCCATGATTTTTGAAACTTGGAGATTTATATAGACCAAATACTTTAAACCAAGCACATTTGTGGGTTTTGAATTTTATATCGACCAGCCATACAATGCAAGTATGGGAAGAGTGTTACACTTGGCTGAACTTTCACAACTCTACCAAAGAACTTCAAGTTTCATGAAAATGGTTGTTATGTACTCCCTTTGTCGTAGTTATTGTCATATTTTCATTTTATTAATATTACAAATTATGAGTCACTATTTCAAATTGAATACATGCTTTTCAATCTTGTCATTTGAAAAAGCATTTTTTTAACTTCAATACACATCTATCAATAATATTTAAAAAATATACTTGGATTTCCAAAAAATGACTCTAATATTAAGACGGAGGGAGAACTTTAGAATCTTGGCACTTAAACAAGGGGAAATGATATCACAATAATATTAAAAAATTAATTAATCTATATATGCATTGGTATTTGACAAAATTGGAATATAGTTAAAGCATCTAATTGCAACTTTAATGCAGACACATTAACAATCTTCCCTGCCTTGACAAATTCATCGTATTCCTCCAACTTGTTAATAATGGCAGCAAATGAACTTCCAGTCATGCAAAAGATCTCTTCAAAGTAGGGTGGATCGTGAGCTTTGATGAAGGTACGAACAATCTCCTCCTCAGTCATAGGAGGCTCCACTTTGGCAGCTAATTTTCTCCACCGCTTTGCATAGGTCTTGTGGTCTTCCGATCGCTTTCTTTTTATACCTTCCAGTGTTGTGCATGGTGCCAATTCACAATTAAACTCATATTGCTTCACAAAGGCTGTTGACAAATCCAACCAGGTTTTGACCTCTTCAGACTTCAAGTTTGAATACCAATCTAGAGCATCTCCTTCCAAACTTTCCGGAAATAGACGCATAGGCAAATTCTCATCGTCTACGGGTTTACCTAACTTGTTGTCGAACATCTTGAGATGCGTCTTAGGATTTCCAGTTCCATCATACTTGCTGAATTTAGGGGTTTTGAATCCCAACAGTAGCTGAATACCGGGAAAAAGACACAATTCATCGTAATCTAACCCACCATGTCTGCTCAATCCTTGATTCTTTCTCATAAAATCATCGAATCGATATAACCTTCTTAACAGATCTTTGTCAATGGGTATAGGTTGTTCTTCTATCGCCGTCTTCCCTTGAGATGCAGTATCCAGTACAAAAAGGCTTTGCAGTATGGTGGTGGGGTCCCTGAGGGTTGGGGGGACATTCAGATTGGTTTGTGGATGGATTTGAGGGATTTGGCTACTGGTTGGGTTCATCAATACATAATTCGGATGCATATAGGAAAAATCTAAATTTAGTCGGGTAAAGGTATTTTCAAGAGGGTTAGCGAAAAGGAGGAGGGAAAGGTGTTTGGGTAGTGGATGTGTGGGGTGGTTGATAGTCTTGTGCAGGTGGGTGATTATCGATAGGTTCTTGATCGTTTGGGACACCACCACCATTGTTGCTGGGGACCAACTGATCAATTACACGCCTTTGTGCAGCCATTTCAGCACTTAACTCATTGAACTTACCAAGCACCTCACTTAATTGAGCTCCCAATGCTGTGAAGTCCGGTGATGTCACTATAGCAGATCTTTCCGAAGTTTCTGGTACTGAACTCATGTTTACAGACTGTCTCAAGGCTTTACTTCGGGACCTGGTGATGGCATTTCTTCGGGTAGCTATTGTGAAAAATACCTGATAATGGAGAAAAGAAACTGATTTAGGATTGGATTTTCTGTCAAATTGCTGTAATTTATTCAAGAAAAAGAAAAAGAAAAAAAAATATGAGTTAGTAGATATTTAAATAATTCGGATGCATGTCTTATGGGGGAGCCCTTTTGTGCCAAGGGTAGGCCTAACATGATGCAACACTTTCGGAATGAGACCCGTTGATCAAACCTGTTATTGACAATCATTTTGTAAAAAAGGAGAGGTGTCATTTCATTGCAAAATACCAAGTACATTTGTTTACATCATGTCACGAAGGCGGCTTCGTACAAGGTCACCAAAATTTCTGAGCCTATCTAGTACAAAATCTTTAGTTTCTCTAGCATACGGAATCTTGACACGTTCGGCTTGATCATGTAATTCCCTACATTTTCGCTTCATCTCTTGGCGCTTTTCTCGCTCA
Source organism: Coffea arabica (assembly GCF_036785885.1). Lineage (NCBI taxonomy): Eukaryota > Viridiplantae > Streptophyta > Magnoliopsida > Gentianales > Rubiaceae > Coffea > Coffea arabica. The sequence goes on along the minus strand of NC_092320.1, from coordinate 42,121,663 downwards.
TTTTCATATAACCTTTTGTTTTCCTCTGCCCTTTCCTTTTGTGCCTCAGCGGATTTCAACTGTAGAACCTCCTTGTCCTTGGCTTCAATAATGGCTTTCAACTTCTTGATCTCCTCATATGGCTCACATTGCAACTCTTGCGTGGTGGAGTTTCTTAACCAACCCTCATATTGTGAAGTTGCTACACCCTTCTGTTTGAGCTCCGGAAGATAACTAATGCATCTATCATCGGATATTGTTCTCCAAACTTCGGTGATTTGGCTCTTCATAGGGATCTCTCTTGGACATACTCCCTTATCAAAAAAGACGGTGACTTCACTCAATTCAGATGCAGACGGTAGTCCCTGGATGCGACCTAGTTGTCTGAGAAACCTCTTCGGGGTATATGAGATGATTCCTTGAGTACCTAGCAAAAGAACACATTCTGACGCCTTAGTGTGAAGTATTGGTTTAAAATAGTCCGTCCAATCTAATACCCACCTAATGTCATGATCTTGCAACATTTCCCAAGTAATCCACATATTCGGATGCGTTCTTCGGTAGACCCTCTTCATTGAATCTTTTGTGATGTGTAACTATCCAATTGTATCCAACTACCGGCAAGCTATTGGCAATAGATGATCGTCTCCTAAAATGCCCCATGGCCCATATATGTAGAACCAAATTTGCCCCATAAAAGAACTTTTCTCCCTTTTTGCAACTATTACAGGCTAAAAGGATGTCTGCGAGAATGGTCGGGACTATAGAGCATTGTTTATCCTGGATTCCCAAAAAAAGATCATTCACAATTTTTGCTAATTTGAAAGCTATCTTCTGATATTTCCTCGGGAAGAAATAGATCCCAGCCATAGCTATTCCATATACTAATGGCCTTTTGTGCTCCTATATGTCTTTGGAGGTGAGCGCAAAATCTTTCACATGCCTCTCAAACCCATCGCGTGGCGCAAAACGTTCAAACGGAATATTCACGGCGACGCCCTGGTCTGGTCCTCGTAATACCGACTCTTTCAATCCTATGATTTTGCAAAATTCTGCCTTGTCTAAAGTGGACGGAAAAACCAAGGCAGTTCCATGCATGGGTAGATTAAGGAGGCCAGCTACTTCCTCGAGTGTTATAGTCATTTGCCTATTACCTATTCTAAAAGCAGAACACTCTAGGTCCCAAAGATGCACTAAGGCCTCTATCAAATAACCGTCGGGTTTGATTTCCTTAAAGTCTCCAATCGGTCCTAAATATTGGGCTACTTGATGCAATTCACTGGGTAGCATGAAGGTAGGCCATCTTTGAACCTCAGTCGATGATATCAACAACTGATAAATTCGACGAGGGCAATCCATCTAAAAATGGAAAAAGTAGTTTGTCAATTACCTTACCTACGAGTCTCATTCCTCCAGTTAGGCGATAATTTAAACGTGCAGTCCCTTGAAGGGTTAAATACCCACGGGAAAAACAAAGGTTGGCTTTATTCCTAAACGGGATTCCCTACGTGGCGTTCCCTCTCTAGGGTTTATGCATCATGCCATTTTATTAAAGCAGGTAAATATGAAATGTAACCTAAAAGGATCCCCTTTTAAATGCTGGGGTAAGCCTAAAATGATACGTTATTATGCTACAAATGCAATGCATTGAAATTTAAACGTGTCATAACAGGATGGCTCCTAAGGAGTACCATGCCAGGACTCCTATTTTCTAGGGTTTATGAATGCAATGGAGACAAAAGCCACGAAAAGTTAGTTCAATTAGACAAATACACATAACACATTTATAGCAAAGCAATACAAAGAGGTAAAGCAATAAAAGGAATAGAGGGGTTGGATCCCTCCTCTCGTGAATGGTGTCCCTAATAGGGTAAGGCAGACTCTACCCTAGACAAACTACCATGGATGAATGTATTGGCTCACTAATGCATCTAGACTCGATAGGTTTTAGGTCCTCGAGCCTTCAGACTCGTGGCCAAGGGTCATCAATTCCAAGGCCTTTTGTCGGTGGCTCGAGCGATTCCCCAAACACCGCTACGCACACATCGTGTCACGGCTACGTGTTTGAGTGAATCTATAAAAAATTCTCAACCTTCGAGTAAAAGCTAAAGGCTATCAACCCAAAGGTTAAAGCGGAAGATTGAGTGACCCCTCGGATTATGTTACGTACACATCGTGTCGCGATCACACGTCCAAGTGGGTCGCCTAATCCTAATTGGGTGGAGTGGCGTGACAAGCCACTAAAAAAAAATAAATGAGAGATAAAAATAAAGCGTATGCACGTATGCTAGTGCTTCATTTGGAGGGGAGGGATCGAGAACCAACGCAAGGCTCTAGGGTAAAATCCCCCACCCAAATGCAATGCAAAGCGCGGGATAACATAAATAGACCATTCATCCATCAAATCAATCGTACGCAAATGGGTGAGGGAGTGAGTGGGTACGCGCGAAATGCAAAAAATCCTAAAAAAGAAAAAATGCAACCCTAAACATCCAAATGCGATACATGAAAAGGGTAGAAAAGAAAAAGAATAACTAAATCAAATGCTCGGACCCACTTAGGAAGTCCCCAGTGGAGTCGCCAAGTTGTCGCGCCCCATTTTTCGCGATGGAAAATAAAAGGAGTTTATAAAAAGATGTGATTTTATTTTAAAACAAGTGAAATTTTAAAACAAGTGAAAAATGACCTAGAATGGGACTTAAAAAAATGCGACAATTTGGGTCCAAAATTTAGTCTAAAAGGGTTTTTAAGAAAAATAGGAGTCGCCACTTGGTATTGAGTTTTGGTGTACCAAATCACCCCAAAATAAAGTAAAATAAAATAAAACCCTTTTTGACAACTCTAGGTCTTTGAAAACAAGAGAAAATGAATTCGGGAGTTACGGTTGAAGAAAGGGAAGGCAAATGTTCGATTAACTTAAACCTAAAGCACCCTTTCAACCTAATCTAAGCTAGTTACGAGGTTTAGTCAAAATTTTCCTAATCTAACCCTTAATTTTATCATATTTGGATGTTTCCTACATGAATGGAAATCTAAATTTATAAAAATATCGAAAGGGACAAAATGTTCATTCAAGGGTTTAATTGAACCAATTGCGTTAATTGCAAAGGGCAAAATAATTCCTTGAAGGTGCCACGAGTATGCAAATGATGAAATTAAAAGAAAAGAAAAGAAATTAAATTATATACATAGATATAAGTGATCAAAGAAAAAGGAATGCAACATAAAAGGTACGGGAGGTAAAAACTCGTGACATAATTTTCTTATATAGGGATTAATGGGGTATTTAAACTAAAAAGTTATAATCACCCATTTCCCATGTTTGAAAAATAATTCTCCTAATATGCACAAGCAAATGAGCTAACTTATTATACAACGTCCTAAATGAAATACAATTCTAAATGACATGATTAACACATATAGAGGATAGGGGATAATATAATAGGGAATATCATGCAAATGAGAAAAGATCTTAAAAATGAAAATATGCATGAAAATGTAGTGAATAGCACACAAAGATGAATCTAGCGCAAGACAACCTAAAGGGTCTAGCGTTGAACTAGCCCATTTCTAAAAATCCTTACTAGCGTTGGACTAGCAAGTAAGCGGAGGGGGAAACCACAACTAGCGTTGGACTAATGTGGTGACATCATGCATTAATAGTACATAGTAAAACAAATAAAATATAAATTAAAACAAATAAACACATAAAAGCACGTAGCACATAACACGTAAATATAATATCTAGATGCAAAAAAAAATCCTAAGGAAAGCGGGTAAGGCACATAACACGCAACCTACCTATTACATCGGGGCGCCTAACTACAACTCTAAAAGGAAAAATATAATACAACAAATTTAATTATCCTATCTATTACATTTTTGAGGTATTTAAATGCCTCTCAAATAATTATAAAATTAACTAAACAAACATAAGAAAATTTAAATGAACATTCAAATCAAATAAACAAAGCATATAAAAATATATAAACACATAGGAGCACGTAGGAGCACATAAGAGCATGTAATTAACATTGAAATAATAATAGGAATACCTCCTTTTTGAAGCGATGACTAAATGGGAGTCAAATTGCTCTATTTATACTCAAAATGAACAAAAGAATCATGACACCAATTTAATTGAAAATAATAATAATGATAGAAAATACTAAATTAACCTTAACATTTCAAATGTAAGGAAATTTAAGAACATCTAAAATTACAAGTTAAATATACTCAAAAGTAACATATTAGTTATTAAAGAAAAGTAGCAATTATAATGAAGAAAGACAAAACTCACCGGAGACTAAATTGCAAAAATTGAAAATTTTTGGGGACAAAAATTATATTTTTCAAAGTTTAGGGGGTCAAAATTAAATGAAAGATAAAATTCAGGGATCAGAGTGCAATTAATTTAAGGACCTAAGTGAAAGAAATTTAAAATGTTCTGGGCCACGGTGAAACTACTCCAAAAATTAGGGGCTAAAGTGCAAGTTCGTTTCTGATTAGGGCAAGAAAAGGGCATCGGGCCTCCCTTTTTATTTTACTTGGGCCGAACCTACCTAAGCCCAACTGAACGCCCAAGCCAAAACACACAGGCCAGCCCATCTTTTATCACTCAAACCCAGCCAAAATACATGGTCTCCAACCTCTTAGCCCAACAGAAAACCCAAAAGAAAATAAACCAGAACCCAAGTCAAAACCTAACTAAAAAAAAACAAGCCCACTACAAAAAATTAGCCCAAACCATTTTTCTTTCTTTTCTTTTTCTTCTCTTCTTCTTCTTTTCTTTCTTTCCCGTTCGTTCCTCCTCCTTCTCTGACCATCTGAGGCTTACTTCAGTTGGCGGCCATGGTGGCCGCAGGTGGCGCCGGTCGCCGGCGACCTCTCTGGTCACCAAAAATTATCAAAATACACACCCCAATTCGATTTTTTCGCATAGATTCCGTTTTTGAAGTTAGTTTTTACAAAAAAAGAAAGAAAAGTGGCCAAATGGCCAAAAAACAGCTGCATTTTTTTATTATTTTTAGACCTTTAAACCTTCACCAAAAATTCATAAAAATATATTACAACACTCCTTATAATCTTTACATTACAACTATAAACTTAGCTAACAAGAAAACAACAACAAAAGACTACATTAAGGCAAAACAGTTTCTAAAATTCATTTTTTTTTATTTTGGCATTTTTTCAAACAATTAACATGCATTCACAAAAAAAAAACATTTCCTTTTCCTCAATCTAGTTCATGCCATTTTCCAAATTCCAGCAATATAACAACAACAATAAAAACTAGCAAACAAACAAAATTAATATGCAAAAACCACAATAAATAAATAGCAAAAGCAGGAGAAATCAGACCTTGAAACATGGATGTAATATGATGAAAAAAAACTAAAAAAAAATACCTCAATGTAGGTGGTAATCCCTTGATCAAAATGTTTGATACAATTTCCACGCCTTGAGCATATCTCCCTGGCTCCCAAGGTTTCTTTCGTCTGGTCTTTTCTATCCGTTGAGAGCTTCAGGAAAGCCAAAGTGGAGAGCTCCTTTTCTTTTTGCTGGCTTGCCTTCTGGTCTCCTGAAACTAGAGAGAGCCGAGAGATGCATTTTTGGGGGAGGAAGAGTGGAGAGCTTTTTTTTTTTTTTATGGCCTGTCTGATTTTTCCAGAGAGAGCCGAGTGAGGAAATTTGTAGCCAAAGTAGCTTTTTGTGTGTGTTTTCTCCTCTGCAAAATGTTGAGTGTTGGCAGAGCCAAAAACTCATGGCCAAGAGGGAGTCAAATGGGTTTGGTTTCCTTCAAAATGATGGCTTCTGCCAAATGAAAAGAAAAGCCCGTGGGAGTTGAGTGTAGAATGGGTTGATAGGGGTTTTGGTAGAGAAAATGATGAAAATGTGTAAGTTTAGTAATAATTTGATTTTGATTTGATTTTTTTTTAAAATTTTAAAATTTATTATTTTTTTTGACTTTTCCTCTTTTTTTTTTTTAAAGATAAATCTACAAAATATACTTAAAAATGCAGAAAAATAAATGACTTATCAAATAGCAATATTCAGGAAAACATAAAATTTGACAAAAATTTGGCAAAAATTTGGTGTCTACCTGGACCATTTAGAATTTGATGATTCATCATATCTAGTTTGTTGATTGATGATGTCATTTTCTTATATCAAGATTTTGTGTGCTAGTAAGTGTCACGGATTCTTAGATCTTTTAATGTTTCTGATCATCACCTTGCTAAGCATGCTATTAATCTTCTAGATTCTTGCATATGTAGAAATTCTTCTCTATCTGTTATTAGTTCTCCACTTCTTGTGATACGAATCTCGTCGAAAGCAAAACCTGTATTCACAAGCCCCGAACCTAGACCATTGATACCCGACGGTTTGGCAGCGAAAAATTTGACCTTAATTAACTCTAGAAGTCACGAACAATATTGATACTATCTCAACCCATAACTAATTGAATTAATGAACCAAAGTTGTAAAATAGAGGAACGCCACAATCAAGGAGGATATTTGATTGATAAGTTCAATTGAATACTTTCAAGAATCTCAAGTATTCAAGAAAGGCGCTCTTGGAGAGAGAAAGTGAATAAATTCACACAATTTCTATAAAATTCTCATTAACTAAAATCATTGGAAAAGACTAAGTTATTTATAGTCTTACAATGACTCAAATCCTAATGCTATTTGGACTTGACTAACCCTAAAATAATTAACTATAATTCGGCTTACTTAAAGAGTAATCTAGATGAATATTAACTTAATAATTAAACCACTAAAACAACAATTAAATTGACAATTAAACCTTAACTAAACTAACTTGCTTCTATTTTTTATGAACGACAAGAAGTTGTAGTAAAGTAAAACCACCAATTCGGCCTTGAATAATCTTTATAGATTGAGAAGGGAGCCGGTTCTTCATGTTTGCATCATTTCCCTCATCTTGAAAATGATTTGTCCACAAATCGATGATGCGCTTAGAGAACAGCAATGTTAGAAATAGATGAAGGATCATGAGCCAAGCTATATGTCATTTGGTCAGGCTCAAGTTGTTTTCAAACAAAGACATTCGCCAAGACAAGAACCAGCTTGTGTATAACTTGTGGACATTCCATGTTGCACTTCATAGCTCTCTAATCAGCCTTTGGTCATGGATTTTCACATTGGGACTTTGATTGTGCAAAGGTGTAAACCCATCAGTAGTTGACATTGATTTGGATCATCTCGCATGGCCAAAACAGGAGCAACTTGTTGCATGGATGTGGCACTAAACAACTCGTGGCTTCGGGATTTTGCGTGACACACAAGTTCTTATCTTCCAACATATGAGGCAGCAAACAATTGAATTCCATTTCATGAGGGTTACTCAAACTAGTACAAGTTGAAGTTGACAAATTGAGCACTTGGCCACTAGCTTTTGAACATGTGAATAAGCATGAAAGATTACCACTTTTAGCTGGAATAAGCATGAAATCGGCTTGCAAGTCTTTAATCAAGGTTGGAAAATTTTGGATAGCTTTACAACCTCCCAAAACAAAATAACTTTCAACTTAAAACAAATCAGAAATTGGATAAAGAAGCAATGGGACATCATTAGCTAAATGGTAAGAAGGAATAGAACAAGATTTAAATGTGAAAACTCCTGTTGACACTTCATTATTCCTTCCATTAACTGTGAGAACCCTCACTTAAAAATATAAATTCTCCTAAATTACTTGTATTGCCCTAAAACTAAATAAATTATAACATTTCCTTGAAGTGGTACCATTTTATTTCACTTTATGCATTAGGACCAAATACCTTTTAATTGTGTTTGAGACCTCATGTGAGAGTTTGTGACGCCCGAAAGAAAGGAAAAAAAATTCTGGTGAATAGTGATTTTTTGTGAATCCGGCTGCATATCCAGCTAGTTCTTGGCCGAATTGGGTTGGCCGTTTGAAAAAAATTTGATCAGCCACTGAATCCGGCCTCCTATCCGGCCAGATTCTGGCCAGATTCTGTCGTGGACAGCTTTCCTTAATGGTTAAGTCTTCATTTTTTGACCATATTTGGGGTTCAAAAACCCACTTTTCTTCCTCCTCCAATTGACCGAACCTTCTTGGGAGAAAAACAAAGAGAGAAACTCCATTCTCTTCCTTTGATTTCCTTCCTCAATCTTGAGAGTTTTCTTCCAAGTGCCAAAATCTACTCCGATTAACTTCACATCGAAGGTGATAGCAAGCGAAGAGTGGAAAGTTTTGAGAAAAAAAGGGTTTGTTTTGCTTGGTTTCAAGGTGTTGGAAGGTATCTTGTCAAGAACTTCCTTTTTACTTCAATAAATTGTGTATTAGTGGATTGGAGAGGTTAAATATGTTGTTTTGTGGATAAGTTTATGGTTTGAGGTAGTATTATGGAATTTTTTATTTTATTGGGGATTTTTCTGCCTTTATATGAGGAGTAATGATTGGCCATGGTTTGATAGCTTTAGTATGAGATATATTGAAGTGTTATAGACTAGTTTAACTTGCCTAAAGAAATTTCTGGTTTGTGTGCATAAATTCCAGATAAGGGTTTCCAATTTTGGTAGTAATCTGTCCTGTTTTTGCACTATATGTTTGACCTTGAGAGAGACTGAATCGGCCTTTACTCAAAACATGAAAGTTGTAGATATATGAGTTAGCTATCTACTTGCAAAACTTCAAATCGATTGGAGTACTGTATCATGTGAAATGACCAAAATACCCCTGCCCTTAAACCCTGTTTCGCGGACAGTTTCAATTTTTCTCTAAGATGTCAAAGTTTGTCCAGGAAAATCTATGATTTGGCCTTGGAGGTCTTCATAAGAAATATAGGTATATGTCTTAACTTCGTAACATCATAAGATTTGTTTTAATCGGATAAGTGTAGCTTCAGTTGTTGTTATTGTGCCGAAAGGTGTCTTTTATAGTCTAAGATTTGTGTGTGCTGTTTTGAATGTTATTGGTGATGTATTGTAGGATGGGGAAATAAGAAAATTAAGGAAAAATGCTGTCCAATCTTTGAGGGCATTTGATTGCTTTGAGTTTGAGTTAACTCTTGATATTTGTGATCTAGGGCTTGGACTTGATCAAGAAAATTGTCTATGATGGATGAGGTTCATGAGCCGTGGTTGGTGAGTGATCCCCAAACTATTTGCAAAGTTATTTTTCGAACTAATTCTTGCATTGGTTACTCGATTGCATATCATTTGTGTTTGTGTGTGCGCCATGACATGATTTGGCTCCAATGAGTTCTTGAGAAATCATGTACTTGGAACCAACGTCTCCACCACTGATTATTTGGAGCAAATGGCTCCCTGGTACTGTTTGACTTACTGGATCTATTTGAGCGTTGGAGTTCTAAGTATGATGATTTCACTGAGCAACATACATACATTTGATCACTGATTCATGATATCATTTAAACGCATTATTGTGAAACTGGTTGATTACTGATTTTTAATGGACACTCGCTAAGATTCTAGCTCACCCCAAAATATATTTTCTCCCCATAGGGATCGAGGCAAAGGAGGCGCTTGTATTAAGTTCTTCGCGTGACTGGATGGATTACCTTATGTATAGTTTGAATTCAGACTTCTCTTGTGTAATAGTTAGGATTGTTTGAATGTTTGGGCTTGAACAGATGTATATGTACGTTCCACGCTTGGAAACTAGTATTCGCTTCGCTTGTGATATGTATATTCATGGAGGAATTGATGTATATTTGAGATTTACATTGTACTTTATTTGAGGACTGTAGTGAATGAGTGAGTCCTGGCGAGAGTTGGGTTGGCAGTTCGCCGAACCCTTTGATTCGCCTTAGGGGAAGGTGGGGCTGTCACAGAGTTTAAGGGTGTTAATTAGACATTTGTAACACTTGGAGGGAAAAAACTTTATTTGGCAAAGTTTAGAGGAAGAATGGCCAAGATTGAGACAAGTGGCAATGCCCTAACCATTCAACTTGTTTGACCAAGGAAATTAGTAAAAATTTAAACCTTGTTGGCTCCATTTTTCTCCTCCTATGGCCGAACCTCTTGAACTTCCAAGAGAAGAAGAAAAACTTCATTTTCTTGCTTGAAAATCCTAGCTTGAACTTTGAGCAAAAACCAAAAGAGAAGGAATCCAAGTTAGTTGAGTGAACAATCTTCAAGGCTTGTGTGTGATTCAAGCTTGGAGCTCTTGTTTGGTGGACTTTTGGGTGATTCAAGCTTCACTTAAGAAAGGTGAGTGATCCTTAAATCTTAGCTTTATTGTGTTATATCAAGTGTTTGAGGTTTTGATGACAAATTAGAAGTTGAGTTGATGTTATTTGTGATTAAACTCCTTGAGCTAAACAAGTGGAAGTAAGGTTGGTTGTATGCCATGCCATGTGAGGACTTGCAAAATCCCTTATATTTTTCTTAAAATTTCCTTTTATTTGAAATTTATTACTTTATAATACCCTTACAACTCATTCACCCTACAATAAGTGCAAACAAACATAGAATCAAGGATTTTTCCTTTCGTTTTCAAGTTATCGTTAATTAGGGTTTTTACGCCTTTTCGTAGTGTGATTATTCGGTATGGAGTGTGTATCAAATTTAGTGATTTAGGGCGAGTTTTAGATGATGTTAAATGTGTGATTGGAAGTGATAATAATAAGTTAGTGAATTATGTGTTAAAACTCTAGTATACGCAATTTAAGGAAAATCGGCTTGAATCGACGGGTACTGTTTGTTATCGAGTGAGTACATCACTTGAACACTACTTTATTAGGTTAATCTTCTCACTTTATTTCAGCAAAATTAACCCTCAAATATCCTATAAACAGCCACCATCTTTGACCAAGACTAAGAGAGAGAAAAGATAATTTTAAGATTTCATCTCGTTGCGACAAGTGGCGGAAATCCAACCAACTTTGACCAAGGTTTAATAACTTTCCTAAAATCAGTTTTTTGACCAAAAATCTCTTCATTTCCTTGTCTTGTTGGCCGGCTACCTTGAGAGGAAGAACAAGGGAGACTACTTCAATCTTTAGCTACCAAACTTGCTTCAATCTTGAGTTTTATCCAATAACTTTGCAAACCACTCCATACAAGATTCACTAAGGAGGATTAGAGGTGTTGGTGGAGTGATTTTTGAGGAGAAAGTACTAAGCTACCATCTTTCTAGTGGTTCTAAGGTAACTTGTCTAAGAAATCCCTCTTTGCTCTTAATAATTGCAAATTAATGGATTAGAGTTGTTAAAGATGTAGTTTTGTGAGAATATTTCATAGTTTGAAGTAGTATTATGGAATTTTCATTTTTATAGTGAATTTTCTGTCCTCATGTGATGCTTACTGATTGGCCATGGTTTACTAGTTTTGTTATGTGTAAAATTGAAGCCTTTATATGTTATTTTTGGTTGCTTACAAAAATTCCAGCCTGGTGGTTAATTTCCAGCTTTAGAGAGGAACATGCCCTGTTTTGACCAGTTTCATTCGACCATGATGGAGGCCGAATCAGCCTTTAGTTAAAACATGAAATTTGTAGGAAATGAAGTTTTCTAGATGCCTGTCAAATTTCAGCTGAACCTGAGCACTGTAACACATGAAATGACAAAAATACCCTTGACTGCCATAGGTATAGTTTTGTGGACAGTTTTGACATTTCATCATTTTGGCTGCATGTTTTACCTTGATACGTATCAAATTAGCCTTTACCCAAAACATCAAACTTTTAGCCCTATGTTTAAGCTTTCCAATGCAACTAAAAACACCTCAAACGGAGTTGTGTAGCCTGAGTTATTGTCATTTGAACACAGTGCTATTAACCAGCATGATGGTGAAATTCTGGTTCTGTAATCTGTAAATTCGACCTAGATAAACCATGAACTGAGTTGAGTTGTCTTCATGAAAGTTGTAGTCCTTTGTCTTAGCTTCGAAATGGTATAAAGTATATCCCAATCTGATAAGCGTAGCTTCAGTTGTGATCGATACGCTAAGAGACATCGAATTTGCCGTTTGGCTATTTGTTTTTAAACTTGATTTCCGGTTGTCTTGTTAAGACTTTTGTTGTAATTGGATTATTTTGAGCCTAGTTGAAGGGCTATTGTGGTAACATTACCTATGTGTGACATTGGGGCTGATTTGAGGAAAATAATGAAGCCATAAATGGCTAGAAAATAAGTAAACACAAGGGGTATGCTACCCAAATCTTCACTCGCAGACTAGTTGGATGTACTTATGACTCGATCAAAAGGTTTTTAGGGTTGTTCAGGTTTTACTCCAATGTCACATTGTTATTTCTTCGCACTAGTAGTTCATTTGGCTGGGCACACGACTTATAGTCGAGTTTCATTTGTGCATTTCGTTTCCTGGGTTAGTGGATGGGAGAAACTATAATTGTTCTATCTTGGTTGTTGATAGGACGTGACGGTAATCAAAGCCATCCTTTGGGCGAAAACTTTTGAAGTAGCTTTGCTTGAACTGGTGAGTGTACCACTCCCCTAATGTGTTGTTTCTCTGGTTTATCTATCTGGTTTATTTGTACTTGCAACTTGCAATCTGATTATCTGTGACTTTTGTATGCTCTGTATGAAACAAGGGTGTACTTTATCACACTCGTTTCTCTCATATGTCTGTTCTGGTTCCTGTAATGTTTTAATTTGTTATCTATATGTGTATCTGTATCTGTTTGATGTCGTTTGGAGGTTTGTATCCAACGACCCTTCTGTGACCTCTGAGCTCAAAACCTGTGGCTAGTTATTCGAGTCGAGCCGGCAAGGGCCTGGTCGATTAGATAATGAACCATGGTACTGTTTTTGAGAAATCCTTGGGTATTGGAGACTCTGGATTTTCGGTATACTCGAGTATTACCACCTCTGTTCTGTATGTGGTGTTCGAGCCCGGCAAGGGGTATGTTCGGTGGATGGAATTTGTTGACAAGTGGGGTCTACGGTCATGTATGTTCTCTAAACGTTGATGGAGAGTCAATGAGGGTGGATCAAGTACTGCAACGGGAATTTGGCTTCTGAGAGCCACCTGTATCCTTTCTATCTGAGGTGTTTGTTCATTTCCTTATATGTTGTGTATATGTGCCTTAAAAGTAAAATGCCATGATTCTTTACTACTTGTATTTGTAGTACCTCATTGAACGTAAACTCACCCCATTCCCGTTATCTTTGTCTTCATTACAGGGTTCAATATTTTGAGAGCTAACCAATTCTAGACGTTTCCTTTGATTAGACTCTTTTGTACTGGCAAACCCTAAATGTAGTTTATATAAGTATGACTACTATGGTTTGTACTTCAATTTAACTGGTTGAAAACTCCGATGTACATATGTAAATAAGTGTTTCATCAAGTGTTTCACGCGTATTCATTTGAGATTATACATTTCTATAGCTATGTGAACTTGCTTGTATCCATTGGGAAAAACGAGCGAGTGTGAAGCTTGAACGAGGAAGAAAAATTTGGTCGGATTTTGACGCGGCCGCGGTCCTTACGCTTTCCAATGATTCGTTTTCCTGATGATTGATCTGTAGTCCAGGTGAGAGCTGGACAGGCGGTCTGCTGACCCTTTGGTTCGCCTTAGGAGGAGGTGGGGCCATCACAGATGGTATCAGAGATGCTTCACGTGGTCTCTGTTCGAAGTGAGCTTGGGCCAAGTGATGAATAAGTGTAAAGGACTAAGTGCTCTTTTGAGCATACGCTATGGATCGTGAAATGTTATAGGTTTCAAACCTTTATCATGGTACTTTGAGATAATAAATATGTATGTCAGGTAGGAATCTAAGATGTAGATAATTTACTCTTGGGACTGGCCAGCTCAAGTTGTGCCCGAATACTAAAGATGAGAGCTTAGGCTAGAAATAACTTGGGCGAACTAGAACTTTGATTCTATGGAAGTTCGTGTGATGTGTTAGGGTACCATTAAGTATGATTAACCCATAAGGGGGAGAGTACGTTGGCTCAATTGGGAACTAGGTTAGGGCTCCTTTGAGTCATGTTTTGATTCCCTGTGAGGGATAGTTAGGGAAAGTTCTCAGTTAGTTGTTTTGTACTTTTGGCCTAATTTGTGCATTATACTTTTGAATGACCTCGATACTTTCATGGAATTCTTTTTGCTTGTATCTGACTGACTACTACTGTGTAATCTATTTGATAAAGATGTGTTATATATATACTTGCCTTTTGAGTTGTGTCTTCTTTTGTCACTTGTACTTGTATACATTTGTTTTAATATTATATTCGCGCTTCGACCCTAGACTGGTTAAACCAAAAGGAGGGCACTCGTAGTGGACGAGGCCGTGGGCGCAGCTCTAGGCAACCGTTGACTGAAGAGGGTACTCGTGTACAAATGTCGGAACCAAACCCTGAACCTGGAGTGGATTCTAATGCTCAGGTAGCTGCCGCTATCCAGCGTATGACCGATCTGTTGGCCCATGTAGTGGAACGCCAGGGCCAAAACCCTATTCTCCAACCTGGAAACCTTGGAAACCATATAGAGGGCGAGGATAAGGTTCTCGAACGATTTCAAAAGTTCTCTCTACCACAATTTATTGGAGGACCAGACCCAGATGTGGTCGAGAAGTTGTTGAAGAAAATGATTGACATTTTCGCTGCCTTGCATTATACCGAAGAGAGACAAGTAACATTTGCTATCTTCCAGTTGGAGGGAGCAACCCGTTCTTGGTGGAATGGACTTGGGTCAATTTCATGAGAGAGTTCAATGCCAAGTATTTTCCTCCTCTAATTCAAGAGCAAAAGGAGGATGAGTTTATTAAACTTTGTCAGGGAGCTCAAACCGTGGTATGATCCATTTCTTTATAAATTACTGCACTTGGACAAGATTGGACTTGGGACCCTTCCATATCAATGTCATTCCAGGCCCACTGGTAGTCATCATCTGGTGTATCCGAGGGTGTAGTATCTGGATCAGTAATGTTGAGAAGTTCACTCTAGAACGTATTGTGACTGAGCAAAAGAGGATATGGCGATTTATTCAAGGGTTGAATGTTGAGATTCAAAAGGATTTAGCCGTAGCCCAGATCAATACATTTAGTGATGCCGTAGAGAAAGCCATACGAGTTGAAAATGCGAGACTTCAAGTTAAAACCTTCCAAGTGAAGAAACGGGGATGGCCTTCGGGACAAGAGAATGAAAGTACTCCTCCCAAGTCTGGAAGGGGAACTGGAGGAGTAAGACATCCTAGAGAGTCAAGGGGAGCCCAGGCCAGAGGTGGACAAGTTGGGTGAGAACCAAGTGGTGCCTCACAGGAAGGCTCGTCTTCTGCATTCTGTGGTCCCTGCAAATTTTGCGGGGGGCCAAATCACACAGAGAATAATGTTGGAAGAAAGAGGGAAAATACCTGCGCTGTGGGAGTGCCAATCATCAGATTGCTAACTGCCCAATTCGATTGCGAGAAGGGAAAGGGACCCAGCAACCAATTAAGACTAACCTTGGACAGTTGAAAGGGGAAAGTACTAGATCAAAAGTACCGGCTCGGGTGTATTCCCTAGAGCAACATCAGGTCCCTGACTCGCTTGAGGATGTAGAAGGTATGATTCCCGTAATTCACCGTTTAACTAAGATTTGGATAGCTTCTAGTGGTAAGAAAATTTCGAGGACGAAATTTCTTAAGGGGGAGAGAGTGTGAGGACTTGTAAAATCCCTTATATTTTTCTTAAAATTTTCTTTTATTACTTTATAATACCCTTACAACTCATTCACCCCACAATAAGTGTAAACAAACATAGAATCAAGGGTTTTTCCTTTCGTTTTCAAGTTATCGTTAATTAGGGTTTTGACGCCTTTTCGTAGTGTGGTTATTCAGTACGGAGTGTGTATCAAATTTAGTGATTTAGGACGAGTTTTAGATGATGTTAAGTGTATGATTGGAAGTGATAATAATAAGTTAGTGAATTATGAGTTAAAACTCTAGTATATGCAAAAGGAAAATCGGCTCGAATTGACGGGTACTGTTTGTTATCGAGTGAGTACATCACTTGAACACTACTTTATTAGGTTAATCTTCTCACTTTATTTCAGCAAAATTAACCCTCAAATATCCTATAAACAGCCACCATCTTTGACCAAGAATAAGAGAGAGAAAAGATAATTTTAAGATTTCATCTCATTGCGACAAGTGGCGAAAATACAACCAACTTTGACCAAGGTTTAATAACTTTCCTAAAATCAATTTTTTGACCAAAAATCTCTTCATTTCCTTGTCTTGTTGGCCGGCCACCTTGAGAGGAAGAACAAGGGAGACTACTTCAATCTTTAGCTACCAAACTTGCTTCAATCTTGAGTTTTACGCAATAACTTTGCAAACCACTCCATACAAGCATTCACTAAGGAGGATTAGAGGTGTTGGTGGAGTGATTTTTGTGGAGGAAGTACTAAATCTTTCTAGTGGTTCTAAGGTAACTTGTCTAAGAAATCCCTCTTTGCTCTTAATAATTGCAAATTAGTGGATTAGAGTTGTTAAAGATGTAGTTTTGTGAGAATATTTCATAGTTTGAAGTAGTATTATGGAATTTTCAGTTTTATAGTGAATTTTCTGTCCTCATGTGATGCTTACTGATTGGCCATGGTTTACTAGTTTTGTTATGTGTAAAATTGAATCCTTTATATGTTATTTTTGGTTGCTTACAAAAATTCCAGCTTGGTGGTTAATTTCCAGCTTTAGAGAGGAACATGCCCTGTTCTGACCAGTTTCATTCGGCCATGATGGAGGCCAAATCAGCCTTAGGATAAAACATGAAAGTTGTAAGAAATAATGTTTTCTAGCTGCCTGTAAAATTTCAGTTCAACCGGAGCACTGTAGCACATGAAATGACAAATATACCCTTGACTGCCATAGGTATAGTTTTGTGGACAATTTGACATTTCATCATTTTGGCTGCATTTTTCACCTTGATCCATATCAAATTAGCCTTTAGCCAAAACATAAAACTTTTAGCCCTATGTTTAAGCTTTCCAACGCAACTAAAAACACCTAAAACGGAGTTGTGTAGCTTGAGTTATTGACATTTGAACACAATGCTGTTAGCCAGCCTGATGGTGAAATTCTAGTTCTGTAATCTGTAAATTCGACCTAGATAAACCATGAACTGGGTTGAGTTGTCTTCATGTCTTAGCTTCGAAATAGTATAAAGTATACCCCAATCCGATAAGTGTAGTTTCGGTTGTGACCGATACGCTAAGAGACGTCGAATCTGCCGTTTGGCTATTTGTCTTTAAACTTGATTTCCGGTTGTCTTGTTAAGACTTTTGTTGTAATTGGGTTATTTTGGGCCTAGTTGAAGGGCTATTGTGGTAACATTACCCATGTGTGACATTGGAGCTGATTTGATGAAAATAATGAAGCCATAAATGGCTGGAAAACAGGTAAACACAAGGGGTATGCTGCCCAAATCTTCACTCGCAGGCTAGTTGGATGTACTTATGACTCGATCAAAAGGTTTTTAGGGTTGTTCAGGTTTTAAGACCAACTGCTACCTTTTTACTCCAATGTCACATTGTTATTTCTTCGCACTAGTAGTTCATTTGGCTGGGCACACGACTTATAGTCGAGTTTCATTTGTGCATTTCGTTTCCTGGGTTAGTGGATGGGAGAAACTATAATTGTTCTATCTTGGTTGTTGATAGGACATGACGGTAATCAAAGCCATCCTTTGGGAGAAAACTTTTGAAGTAGCTTTGCTTGAACTGGTGAGTGTACCACTCCCCTAATGTGTTGTTTCTTTGGTTTATCTATCTGGTTTATTTGTACTTGCAACTTGCAATCTGATTATCTGTGACTTTTGTATGCTCTGTATGAAACAAGGGTGTACTTTATCACACTCGTTTCTCTCATATGTCTGTTCTGGTTCCTGTAATGTTTTAATTTGTTATCTATATGTGTATCTGTATCTGTTTGATGTCGTTTGGAGGTTTGTATCCAACGACCCTTCTGTGACCTCTGAGCTCAAAACCTGTGGCTAGTTATTCGAGTCGAGCCGGCAAGGGCCTGGTCGATTAGATAACGAACCATGGTAGTTTGTTTCTGAGAAATCCTTGAGTATGGAAGACTCTGAATTTTCGGTATACTCGAGTATTACCACCTCTGTTATGTATGTGGTGTTCGGGCCCGACAAGGGATATCTTCGGTGGACAGAATTTGTTGACAAGTGTATGTTCTCTAAACGTTGACGGAGAGTCAACGAGGGTTGATCAAGTACTGCAACGGGAATTTGGCTCCTGAGAGCCACCTGTATCCTTTCTATCTGTGGTGTTTGTTCATTTCCTTATATGTTGTGTATATGTGCCTTAAAAGTAAAATGCCATGATTCTTTACTACTTGAACTTGTAGTACCTCATTGAGCGTAAGCTCACCCCGTTCCCGTTATCTCTGTCTTCCTTACAGGGTTCAATATTTTGAGAGTTATGATTTTGAAGATAAGAGTTGAGCCAGTTCTAGACGTTTCCTTTGATTAGGCTCTTCTGTACTGGCAAACCCTAAATGTAGTTTATATAAGTTTGACTACCATGGTTTGTACTTCAAGTTAACTGGTTGAAGACTCCGATGTACATATGTAAATAAGTGTTTGATCAAGTGTTTCATGCGTATTCAATTGAGATTGTACGTTTCTCTAGCTATGTGAACTTGCTTGTATCCATTGGGAAAAACGAGCGAGTGTGAAGCTTGAATGAGGAAGAAAAATTTGGTCAGATTTTGACGCAGCTGCGGTCCTTAGCGCTTTCCGATGATTTGTTTTCTTGATGATTTGATCCGTAGTCCTAGCGAGAGCTGGGCAGGTGGCCCGTCGACCCTTTGGTTCGCCTTAGGAGGAGGTGGGGCCGTCACATGCCATGTGTTTGATTCTTTGTCTATGCTTTGTTTATGGTTTTCCTTAATGTATTAACATGTTATTTAAGTTAAGTTAAACAAGTGGAATGTTGTTTAAGTTAACAATAATCCATTGGGGACTGTTTTCTTTCTCTTTGCTATCCAGCCATGGAGTGGAGGTTTTGCCTTGATCTTTGTGACTTATTGAACCTTAATTAAGTTTAAGAAAACTTGGGTAAACATTGGTCTAAGCTTATGTGTGAGTTGAGGTGAAATGGAGCAGGTAAAGTAGTTGTTTTGGACAAAATAGTGGACTGTTATGGTTTTTCCTTGTTGACTGGATTGTCTTGGTTCATTTCCTCGTTTTGTGTGTTGAATTTAAAGCTTAAATGGTGCTATTTAACTTGACCCCTGTATTATAAACTTTAAAGGATTGAATTGGATGAATTAGAGCCAAAATGAATGAGATTAGAAAGGAGAAATGGGGTAAATTTTGTCAATGTATTGAGCTGATCAGGGTAGGAGAATCAGTCAACTTCCCCAAACTTCTGGTATTGATAGGAGAGGAACTAGAGTTTGCATTTTCTACAGTGAGATATGGCCGTTTTTCCAAGATTGTGCATGTTTACTCGCAAAGACACTTTTGAACTTGAATAAGACTTTTCTTTTGCTCAAATTTCTTGCATCTATCAAATTCCTTTTCTTATGACATTTTCTTACATTTTGGGCCTAACTGCAAGGTAAATTAAGTTAATTAACAACCCACTTGGTCACCTAATGAACTTACATTTGGGTTGAAAAATGAACCTAGATTGTTAATGATTTTCACTTGTTGCCCTAGGACTGGGAAACGGAGATGAGCGTAACCAAGGAACTTGATGAACAAGCTCTGCATTTCTTAACAGGTGAGTATTCCATTGCCTGTTCCCTGTCTATGTGAGATATTTGAATACTTGATCTATGATTGTTTGATCTTAACATTTGATTTGACAAATTTGAGGTGAGCGTGTAGTTTATCATACTCGACTTCTTTCGATTCCACTAAGGCTCTGTATGTGAGAACCCTCACTTTAAAATACAAATTTTCCTAAATTACTTGCCTTGCTCTAGGATTAAATCATGTGAAACATTTCCTTGCATTGTATTTTATTGCTCTTACTTGAATTGTAACATTTCCTAGACTTGGCAATTTTTTTTTATGTAGTTCACTAGATATATTTGGCCAAATATCCTTTATTTGTGGTTGGAGGTGTTAAATAGACATTGAAACATTTGGAGTGTAGAAACTTCATTAGTCAAAGATTAAGGGAAAAAAGGGCCAAGATTGGGCCATGTGGCAAAACCCTAACCATCCACCTTGTTTGACCAAAAGATTAGAGGAAATTTAAACCATCTTAGAGCCATTATTTCCCTAGCTTGGCCGACCCTCTTGAAGCTTCCAAGGGAAGGAAGAAAACTCCATCTTTTTGCTTTTTAAACCCTAACTTGATCTTGAACAAAAATCAAAAGAGAAAAGGCTTGAGTTAGTGGAGTGAACAACCTTCAACTCTAGTGTGTGTTTCAAGCTTGGAGCTTTGGTTTTGGTGGTTTGTTTTGGTGGTTCAAGATTCACATAAGAGAGATATATGGCTCTTAAATCCTAGCTTTCTTGTGTTATATCATGTGTTTTGAGTTTTGATGGTAAACTAGGAGTTGAAAGGATGTTGTTTGTGGTTAAAATTCTTGAACTAAACAAGTGATAGTAGGGTTGGTTGTTTTGCATACCATGTATTTGATGAATTGCTTGAGCTTTGTTCATAGCTTTCCTTCATGTATTCACATGTTTTTGGACCCTTTTTGAGTTAAATATAACACTTGGTATGATGTTCTAGTTAACTACAATGAAAGGATGAAGGTTGGTGATATAAGTGAACTAGTGGACTGTTTTGTTTACTCTTGGCTGACCGGTTTTGTAGGAGAGGTTTCTCCTTGATTTTGTGGTTCATTTGCACCTTATTTAAGCCTAAAAAACATGAATAAACATTGGTTTAAGGTTTGGTGTGAGTTAAAATGGAAATTAAGTAAGAAAAGTGGTTGTTTTGAGCAAGTAGTGGATTGTTTTGGTTCCTTTGATTGGCAAGACTGTTTTGGCTGTGACAACCCCACCTCCCCCTAAGGTGAACCAAAGGGTTCGGCGAACTGCCTGCCCAGCTCTCGCCGGGACTCACTCACTCACTACAGTCCTCAAATGAATTACAAGATAAATCTCAAATATTACATCGAATTCTCCAAGAATTACATATCACGAGTACCAGAAAGTAAACCCTAGAAAAGCTGATAACTATAACCACCATGACAAATATATACATCGTACTAGTCAACTTATAACAAATACAATTCAACTATTCTATCGCCAAAAGTCTAACCACCTTCCCGAGCGATTCCCGCGTCGGTCCCCTGCTAAGGAAAACAAATGGAATGGGGTAAGCTATATGCTTAGTGAGTAATTAAGGGTAAAAAAAATGGAAACTCATATCCAAATAAACAAGTAATCAGGATATTTTCACATCAATAACAGAAAGGTAACATCACAATGGTAGGATACGGGTGGCTCCAAAGTCAGTTCAATTTCCCGAGTTTGAACGCCTGTTGACACTCCGTCAACAAAAGTACTCATGGTCGGTAGAATCCACTTAACTTTCCCCGTTCACCTTATCAACCCCTACTGGCCAGTCAACAGCACACAGCAGCTTGAGCGAAACAAAATAACTTAGCTTTCGTCAAAGCTTTACAAAGAACTAAATCCCAAGTTTAGCATGGAACTATTTTCGACCAAGCCCCGGCTGGCTCGAATAGTTCGTCTACCCTTGGAACCGGGTTGGAACCAAGTCATGAGATATCTGATCTCTCAATAGATGGTATCTCTCAACAAAGTACACAACAAAGTACTTACCCCAAACAGCACACAACAAATGGGGTTTAATTCAAGTTAGGTAATCACCCCCATCAGCACACAGCAAAAGGGTGATACTCAAGTCATGCAATCACCCTCATCAGCACACAGCAAAAGGGTGATACTCAAGTCATGCAATCACCCTTATCAGCACACAGCAAAAGGGTGATACTCAACATAAGGCATGTATTCTCACATAGGAAATCAAAACAAAGGATGGGTTTAGGTCGAGTGAAATACAGTACACTCTCGCCTAAGTGCCCATTTAACATATACAAAGTACTTTAACAATTCCACATCAATTACAACCCAATTACTCACTTGATAAAGTTTGGCACGAAAAACGATACAAGTCACTGAGCTTGATCGTCACCGTCAAAAGCCTCACAGTCTGTATAGACAGATTATATACACACATAAGTGAAATGGCCATACAATAGCAGTTTATAACTTAAACGATCGAGAACGGTCGAAAATGGTAAAAAATAATCAAAAAACGGTACAAAACGGGTTACACGATTTTGACCATAATTGGAGCTGTGGTTAGCAGATCAAAATGTACTAGATAGTGTCTCGAAACTTAGACAAAGGTTACAACTTTCATGAAGACATCTCAACCCAGTTTTCAGTGTATCCAAGTCAACTTTGCAAAATACAGAACTAGAACTCCAAAGGCAAATTTATATCTCTAGCGAAAATTTGGCGGCATGCCCTTTGTTTTTACCTAATTTCCAGCCATTTATGGCTTCAATATTTTCCTCAAATAGTTCCAAAGTCACACACAAAATAATCTCATTTCAATAGCCATTCCATAGGCTCAAACTCATACAAGTACAAAATTAAACTAGGTACATGTCCGGAAATGAAAGGGAAGGCATAAATCAAAAGACAGATTTGCCGTCATTTAGCGTAACGAGCACAACTGAAGCTACACTTATCGGATTGGGATGAAATTTATACCATTTCGAAGCTAAGACAAAGGCCTACAACTTTGATGAAGACCACTCATCCCAGTTTATAGTGTCTCTAAGTCAAAATTTCAAATTACAGAACCAGAATCTCACATTCGGGCTAGTCAACTGCACTATTCATAAATGACAATAACTCAGGCTACCGAAGTCCAATCAAGGCGATTCTAGAGGCGTTGGAAAGCTAAGACATAGCACTACAACTTTCGTGTTTTGGCCAAATACTAATTCAGTATGCATCAGGGTGAACAGATGCAGTCAGATTGGTGAAATGTCAAAACTGTCCCTAAAGTTCTTCCTATGGCAGTCAGGGGTATGTTTGTCTTTTCACATGATACAGTACTCTGATTGAGTTGAAATTTTACAAGAAACTATAAAATATCATTCTCTACAATTTTCATGTTTTGTGCTAAGCCTAATTCGGCCTGCATCATGGTCGAACAGGACCGGATTGAACCAAGCAGTGAAGAGATCTAATTCTGGAATTCAATGAATTTAAGGTGCAAACTTCATATTTCTAGCTTGAACCACTACCTCGACCTCCTATCCAAGATTATATACACCATATACCACCTAAACAACAACAAATACAGTTAACCAACTCAACCCTAACTCAAGAACATGCACCATATCCATCCAAACCACTAAAATAACTATCATTTGGCACAAATATGCATTGTTATCCAACCTTAACCAAATTTAAGTAAGAGATAAGGAGAAGACAGCCATGTACCTGCCAAAAACTCCCTTGTAGGTGTGAAACCAAACACTTTCTTCCCAAACTTTTACCACACACAACTACCTAAGCACTCAAATGAAGGTTTAATCGGTTTGGATTCATTGATTTTGCTCAAATAAACGTGATTCAAGGTGAAACTTGATGGTTGCTCACTTGGTTTCTTTCTCTCCTTTTCTCCTCTCTAAGCCACAGTTCTAATGTGTAGAAATGGAGGCTAAAATGAAGCTTCAAGAAGGTTAAGAAGATATTAATAAGCTTGGGTCAAAGTTATTACTGCCAAGTGTCGCCGTAAGATTCAATCTCAATGTTTTTTCTTTTCTTCCTTTTCTTTAGTCAACAAAGGTGGCTGGATTAAGGGGTAGTTTAGGGCTAATTAGTCAAGTAAAAATAAGGGAATTAAGGTAATAAAGTGGTGGTCAAGTGGTGTAATCCATCGGTAGAGAATGGTACACGTCGGTTCAACCCGATTTTCCTTAAATCGCGTATACTAGGATTTTAACTTATAATTCACTAACTTATTATTATCACCTCTAATCCTACACTTAATATCATCTAAAACTCACTTTTAATTACCAAATTTGATCCATACTTCGTACCAGATAGTCGCACTACGAAAAAACGTGAAAACCCTAATTCGCTCTAACTTGAAAACGGACAACGAAAACCCTTACTTCTATATTCATTTACACTTGTTGTGGTATGATTGGGTAGTAGGGCTATTATGAAATCACAAGTTTCAAATAAAAGGGGATTTTTAAGAAAAACATGAGGGGTTTTACAATTCCATAAATTGAATTTAGAGTTTCGGTTAAAATATGAGAAATTTGAGAAAACGGTCAGTCACAAGTGAAACTAGGGTTTTGATTAGACGTTTAGGGTTTCTAGTCTTTTAAAATAAAACAAGGTTTTAAATCAAACCCAAAGAAATAACTTTAGTTTCTTCTTTAAAATAAAATAATGTTTTTAAAATAAAAATAAACTAAAGAAACCGTAATATCCTCTTTAAGACTAAACAAAAAATGATCCTAAAAGTTGGGGTATCACATTAGCTCTTTTAATCCATTATGTGTGTTGCATCTTGAACCCTGTATATGAACCCTAGGAGATTAATTTGGATGAATTTGAACCAAAACAAGTGAAGTTAGCATCAAGAACTAGTGTAACTTTGCTAGGGTTTTAGAGCTGATCAGAACTAGAAAATCAGCCAACTTCCCCGGATCACTGGTACTGATAGGAGATGAATTAGAGTGTGAATTTGATACTGTTGAAAAGCCCTTTGAATCTAGTTTCCAAGGCCATTAACGGCACCTGATTCTGACCTTCCTACAGTGAAATATGGCTGTTTTCCCAAGACTGCGCGGGCACGACTGTTTTACCCGCGTAGACCATCTTGAACTTAAATGAGATTTTGCTTTTGCTCAACTTTCTTGCACTTATCAAACTTGTATTCTCATGACATTTTACTACATTTTGGGCCTAACTTGCATGGTGAATCGAGTAGATTTAACCACTTATTTAGTCACCTAATGAACTCATATTTGGGTTGGAAATGAATCTAATTTGTTAACGATTTCACTCGTTGCCCTAGGATTGGGAAATGGAGGTGAACATAACCAAGGAACTTGACATTTGATCACTATATTGCCTGAAAGATGAGTGTTCCACTACCTGTTAATTGTCTATGTGAAATATTTGAATACTTGATTTGCGACTGTTTGAACCAAACATTGTTTTGATAAAAATTGAGGCGACCGTGTAGTTTATCACACTCGATCTCCCTCGTTTCCACTGAGGCTTTGTATACTGCTATTATGAGATGTAATTTCTCTATATATGATTGTGTTTGAGTTGTTTGGGTGAACCCTATCAACTATTGTTACTGTTTGGGTACCCAACCTCATAAGTGAGTCGGTTGTATCGAGCCAGTAAGGGCTTGGTCGAGAAGGCCGAAAAATCTTGAGGACTGTTTACTGAAAACTAGAAACCGGTATACTCAAGTATTGCCTACTTACTGTTTGAGGGGTTCGGGTCCGGTAAAGGGGTTGATTAGTGGACGGGATTTGGAGAAAGTTGTGTTCTACGGAGGTTGTATTCTTCAGATGCAAACGTTGACGGAGAGTCAGCGAATTCTTGTACGATCAAGCTCAAGGGGATTTGGCTTTGGGAAGCCACCCATATCCTTGAATTGAACTGTGATTAAATTGTATAGTACAATACTGTGTTTACTTGTTTACATTACGTCTTTGTTTGGCTATGTGCTTACATGTTTATTTGGAACCTCATTGAGTTTTAGCTTACCCCACTCCTTTTGTTTTCCTTAATAGATCTGGGATGGACCTATGGTCAAGAGCTTTTATAACTTTATCTTTTATTTTGAACTTGTACTTTGGATTGTAACTTTTTGTTTAGAAGACCTTACTTTTGACTCTTGTAAGCTTGAATTCGTAAGTTCGACGTATGTACATAAACTAAGTGTGGAATGGTAAGTTTGATACTTAGCTTGATATTCTAAATTTGGAAAGTTGATATGGCGATTATAATCCCATTAGGGTTTTTACTCCTTTCCTTGAAGATATTGTATTAGTTATATTGAGCTACTAGTTCTTTAATCGATCGAGCCCCGACAAGAGTTGGACAGGCAGTCCGCTGATACCCTGGGGTTCGCCCTAGGGAGAGGTGGGGCTGTCACAGGTGGTTTAGAGCCTAGGTTTGAATTGGCCTGTGCGTGTTAGAAGTTTTGACTTTAGGGTTATGCTTGATTATTTTCCCTTCAGAGTACTTAAGTTGTGACAGCCCCACCTTCCCCTAAGGCGAACCAAAGAGATTAGCGGACTGCCTGCCCAACTCTCGCCAGGACTAACGGTGCAGTTTAGAGCGATCTATTTCGTTCCGGAACTTATAAACGCGCGTAAACCAATTCCTCGCCCAAACTTGGAAGGGGTACTCTCATTCCCCTGCCCCGAATTATTTCCAGGAAATCCTCGCTTTTTCGCCTGGAAATTTCTTACTTGCAATCTGGCACTCTCTACCCGTTGGGCCTTCTCAACGGCCTCGCTAAAAGCATTGATTTGAGCCACTGCGAGATCCTTCTGAATCTCCATGTTTAGGCCCTGGATAAAATGCCTAATTCGCCGTTGCTCCGTCACAATCAACTCAGGCGCAAATTTGGACAGGCGGGTGAACTGGCTCTCGTATTCCACCACCGATTGAGCTCCTTGGCGGAGTCGGATGAACTCATCTTCCTTCCTTTCCTGAACCAGAGGAGGGAAGAATTTCGCGTTAAACTCCCTCATAAAATTTACCCAAGTCCTGGGCGTTTGTTCCCTCTCCCATTTTTGCCGAATGACATTCCACCAGGAGCGGGCCGCCTCTTCCAGCTGGAAA
This sequence comes from Coffea arabica, assembly GCF_036785885.1. Lineage (NCBI taxonomy): Eukaryota > Viridiplantae > Streptophyta > Magnoliopsida > Gentianales > Rubiaceae > Coffea > Coffea arabica. The sequence continues at coordinate 42,094,864 of NC_092320.1, read as the reverse complement.
ATGGCAAAAGTCACCTGCCGTTCTTCGGTATAGTGCAGGGCGGCAAAAATATCGACCATCTTTTCAAGCCACCTTTCGGCAACATCCGGATCAGGTCCCCCGATGAACTTGGGTGGGTGATATGTGAGGACTCGCAAATTTCTTGTATTTTCCTCAAAAATTCCCTTTTATTTGAAAATTATTTGGTAACTATTATTTCATGTTATCCATGGTTCAATCACCCTAGAAAAGTACCAATAACCATAGGAAATTAGGGTTTTCCTATTCGTTTTCAATTCAAGGTGAAATTGGATTTTTCGTGTAACCGCAGTATAATTATCCGGTACCGAGTAGGGATCAAATTTGGTGCTTAAGAGTGACTTTTAAGTGAGAAATAATATGTGATTAGAAGCAATGAAATAAAGTTAGTGAATGGGAAGTAAAAACCCTAGTGCGGGTGTTTTTAAGGAAAACGGCGCGAACCGACGGGTCCCGCGCACTACCGTTTGAACGCACCATTTGACCACCACTTTCTTACCCTACAAGCTCATTGATTTTTGAGCAAAATATCCTCTCAATATCAGCTAAGTCTGACCGAAAATGTTGACTAATTATGCAAGGAAAGAAAGAAATAAATTGAGTGGATGTGGTAGTGCCAAGTGTTGGCAAATGAATGACCAAGACCTTACTTAACCATCTTACCTTCTTATATCCCAAATTAGCTAAGTCTTCCACCTTATTTCTGCTGCTAAGAGCCGAGAGAGGGAGAGAGGAAGAATAAGAGAGAAACCTCTTCATTTCTTCTTGGATTCATCTATAAAGCAAGAATCAAACCAAACCAAACCGATTAATCTTCTCCTTGAGTGATTAGCTAGTGTTTGGTGGTGAAATTTTGGAAAGAGAAGGCTTGGGCTACCCTTGGAGAACTCAAATCAAGGTAAGAGGATGATATCTCTCTAACTTTCTCTTTCAATCATGGTTAAAGTAAGCTTAGTAGCTTGATTGGTGGTGGATTCATGGATGCTAGCATGTGTAGAAGTTTTTCCCCAATTTAATTGATGAACTAGGGCTGTGGAATTTCTGCCCAACTTGATGTGTGATACTTGTATGTTACCATTGAGGTTTTATAAGGTGTTTTGGGAGTGATTGGAGTGAGAAATTAGGGAAAATTTCACTAGAAACTACAAATTCCAGATTTCTGGAAAATTCTTGATCATTTCTGTCCGAATTTGTATCTATGTGTTAGAGGCCTAATTGGCCTTGGGTCAAAGAAGGAAAGTTGTAGGAAATGATGTTTTATAGGTGCCTATAAAATTTCAGCTCAATCGGAGCAACGGATAATGTGAAAAGTCCAAAATACCCTTACTGTTTTAAGTATTTCCTAAGCAGTCCGTGTGATCAGTTAAGTCCAGTTTATCCCGTTTTTTGACTAGGATTCATTCTGATTTAGTGTTTTTCCAAAACATGAAAGTTGTAGCATTCTGAATTAGCTTTCAAATGCCTCTAAGAACACCTGATTCGGACTTGTGTACTCTGAGATATGTCCATTACAGTGTTCTGCATTTAAACAGCCAACGAATTGGTTTCTGGTTTAGTAATTCGAGCATTTGACCAAGTTGCATTAGAAACTGGACTAAGTGACCTTCATGAACATTGTAGCCCTGAGTCTTAGCTTCGAAACGGCATAGGTTGCGTCTTAATCCGATAAGCGTAGCCTCGGATAAGTTATTTCCGCTTTCATACGTCAAATCTGTCTTTTGCTAAATTGAATTTCTGCACTTGTTATTACTGTATTTCTTATTCTTATGATATTGTGAGCCTATGGAACGGCTCTTGACTTGAATTGCTTATGTGTGATGTTGGGTTGTGGTTGATGAAAAATAATGAAGCCGAAATGGCTGGAAAATTTGGTAAACACAAAGGGCGTGCTGCCCAAATTTTCGCTCGAGGGCTAGGTTTCTATTTGAACTTGTATACTTTTGTTTAGCCAATACCATGACCGGTTTTCCATTTTAAAACATGATTTTTCATCCTTGGGTTCAAACAACCCTCTTCTTACTTGAAAGTGATCTTTACACGTTTCATTCCTAATTAGTCGGGTTTCTTTGTTTCCCTTAAATGTTTTGCTCGATAAACTGTAATATGCTCTCTTGTTCAACCATAGGTTTCATTGGGGACTAAGGGTAATATCCGGAAGGATATTTTGCACGTTATTGTGCGTAAATAGGTGAGTGTTCTATATACGTTTTGTTTCTATGACTATGTGGATTGTTGGATCTATGTGATTATTTGTGACTATTTGATTAAATGTTACTTGTTTTCTATGATTTTTAAAATGAACTTTTGCTAGGTGAGTGTGTACTTTATCGCACTCGACCTAAATAAATATGAAATTTTCGGTGATTAAATGTTGAAATACTAGTTGCGCATGAATGTAAGCCTTTTGGCTGAACTGGGCCCTTGCTCTTGTTACCGATCGACTCGAGCCAGAAGCGGACTCGGTCGGGCGATATGGTGACCTGGGTGAATTTGGTATACTCGAGTATTACCTTGTAGTCCGGCTACGTCCGGATGGGTGGAGTCCGGCCAATGTCCGGATGGGTGGAGTCCGGTCAACGTCCGGAAAAGGGGATGAACGAACAAAAGGATGAACGAGGGATTCTACTTACAAAAAATGTATTTTCAAACGATTGGAGGAATAAGGGAAAATGTCAGGGGAACGAACGAACAAACAAATAGCTCCTCGTGAGCCTGTATCCTTTTAATGAATGTATTATCATTGCTTTATATTGGACATGTTTTCTGGATTAAATGTTATTACATGACTAATGTTCCTTGTTTAATTACTTGTTTATATATATAGAACCTCACTGGGCTTTTTAGCTCATACCACGTCAATTGTTTTCCTTAGCAGGGGAAGGCGAGCAAGGACGAGCGTTCTGTATAGTCTAGTTGATCTAGTTCTTTGGCCTTGTAATGGTTCTCGCCCTAGTGCTTGGCACGGGCTGGTTGTATGAGGAATGAGAACCCTTGTATATTCGATGTTTGTACTTGAATGGTAAAAAACTTTGAAGACTTCTGGTGTGTAGAAGTTTCTTATCTTTTACTTGAGCATCTATTGTCTATGGATGTATATACATGATTCGAGTTCCATAGTGAGTGAGTCCTGGCGAGAGCTGGGCAGGCGACCCGCTGAACCCTGGGGTACGCCCTAGGGGGAAGTAGGGCCGTCACATGATACGAACGTCGCCAACCTTGTGACGAAACCCGTAAAAGATTAGCTTCAGGATCGACAAGAGGACACCAAGTTTGAAGCGGATGACCTCAACCCGTTAATCACGTGGTTAACGAACCTTGGTATAATGGTAGAAGACGCCACAACCTAGTGCGATTCTAGATTGATAAGTCACGAACACCTAGAGAAATTCTAAGGTATTCAAGAAGCCTTGGAGAAACCAAGAAAACTCTCAAAATCTGATTTATTGATTGAATGCCAAAACCATTGGAAGTGTAGGCTATTTATAGCCTTACATAGAGATGAACAACTAAATGTGGAACTAGTCTAGAGTTGTGGTCTTGACTAAGACTAACAATTGTAGGCTTGACTATTTCCATAAGACTAAGAGTTGTGGGCTTGACCAAACCTTATGAGGTCATCCCTTAGGTAAACAACCTTATGAGGTCATCGCTTAGGTAAATAATCTTATGAGGTCATCGCTTAGGTAAATAAAGCAAGGCTATGGACCATTAAGCCCTTATTACAATGACTTAACTAAAACAGCAAATGTGACTAGAGAAGGGTCACACATGGTTCTCTTTGACGTGCACTACATGGATGACTTTCATTCCTTCATGCTCAAGTCCCTCAATGACCTTGGGGACAATTTCTTGGCCTTGTATCTCATGAACAAGTCCTTGGAGTTCTTCCCTCATCTTCTTAGCTCGTGCTCGAGTTACGGGTCCTAGGGGAACTCGAATAGTTCGCAATGGTGTCTCTTGGTTCGTATCATCCCCCTCCTCTTCAAAAGGATTTGTCCTCAAATCAGCTTCAACGTCTGCAAGAAAAGGAGATAGATCAGAGACATTGAATGTAGCGCTCACATTGTACTTACCGGGTAGGTCCAGTTTGTAAGCATTGTCATTGATGCGCTTGATGACTTGGAACGGCCCATCTCCTCGGGGAAGTAATTTATTGCGCCTTTGGACTGGGAACCTTTCCTTGCGTAGATGTAACCACACCCAGTCACCAAGTTCAAACACAACGCGTTGGCGTCCCTTGTTAACCCGTTGAGCAACTTGGTCCATCCTTCGCTCAATGTTTAGGCGTACCTGCTCGTGTAATCAGTCCTAGTGGGACTTGAACCTTATCCAATGGCATAGCTTAACTCGTATCATTCCCCTCCTCTTGAAAGCAATTTGCCCACAAATTGAAGCATGAATGATGATAAGAAAAGTTACATGCCGTCGAGTCAATTTTGTTATGATTACCACAAGGTTCATCCAATGCATAAACCACTTGCTAAGCTGGAAAGTAAACCTTGTTGAACTTTGAATCTCACGAACCAGTTTCAATGTATGCCCAACTTGATCGCTTATGATCATGAGGTAAGGATCCTCAAAGTGATGCGATGTAGATCCTATGAAATCAGACTCCTCAAACTTGAATAAGCTTGCAAAGTATGGAAGCTGACTTGGTGAAGTTGGAGCTTCAAGTGGACTAGGTACAAGATGAGCATAGGTATTGTAGTGACCATTGAAGACCTCGCTCCTTGTGTAAACTCGTGGAACGTGGTCGATTCTAATGTCTTGAGGGTACACATAGTTTGATCCTCCAAAGACGTGAACAGCGTTGAAATCATCCGATTCCATGAATGGGAACCAAATTGATCTAACTCCTAGAAGACAAACTCCATGGAAACTCACAAATTGTACAAGTGACTTTGGGATGGAACATTGTAAGATCAAAGCGATTGCACTTTGCTTGACCTGCACAAAACAAGGAACACTAGACAGAGCAATGTTAAGGTTGTTAGAATGGCAATAAATCCCCTCACTCTCATTTTTGTTGAAACTTAAAATCTCAGTCAATACTTTGGATTTTTCAATCTCTTTCTCATGCTCAATAGCTGTCTTTTTCCTCTCATTATTTTCAACCTCTTTCTCCTTTTCAACTCCCTCGGATTTTACCTCATCAGTCACAATTTCCTCATCTAGCTCTTTTTTCATACTATAATGCTCATGCTCACTTTTCATGTATGCTAGATCAGTACAAAGTTGGTCATAAATAAGTGGTACAAGTGCAGAACGACGACCATTAAATAAGAAGGAATACTTATTAGTATGTCCATCATATTTAACTTCTCGCCTCAACATCCACGCCTTGCCCAGCAACACATGTGTTATTTGAATTGGGACTACATCACACAACACCTTATCCACATACTTGCCAATTTGAATAGGTACAAGTGTGTGCTTAGTAACCCAAACATCACCATGAGCACTCGGCAACTTATACGGTTGAAGATGATCAATAGTTGGAAGATTTAATTTGTGAACCATGATAGCGCTTGCAAGATTGACTTCACAACTCTTATCAATGGCCAAGCTGCATGTTTTATCTTTGACACCACAACGAGTATAAAACCAATCATGCAACTGAGATTTGACGATATCCAATTGTTCATCTACACCACGTAATGCTACTTCTTTGACTCCCTTAGGATCAAGAAGAAGATGTTGTAAGCTAGCTTTTAAATGCCTCGTATTCGCCATGATGTATGAGGAAACCTGCAAAAAATTAGTGAAACAAAAGATATTTTTCCTCGCCACACAAGCTCACATGTTTACACTCGTCACTCGTGTATCACTCAAGTGTTTAAAACACTCTAATTAACTCACCAAGGTATTTTCAAGGCTCCTCGGTCAACTCCTCGAACAAGTTAGAACTCCTTCTAGTGTGGATCGACTTACCAACCAGGGTCACAAGATTGTAGCACTTTGAACGAAAAAAAAATAAAGGATGAAGGGACTGACCACGACTCAAAGAATGACTCAAAGTTGAATTTTAAGGATCCTAGACAAAACTCTACCCAAAACTGGAATTTTGAGCTGCTGGTTGCTGCATTTTTGGGCAATGTTTTGGTAGATAAATGGACACTTAGAGGATTCAGAATGACACTTAAAACTGACCTAATGATGCACAAAAATTTCCAGAATTCATGATTGGACAGAAATCCCCAATGGTTGCAAAGATGGAATCCGAATGGAAGATGAATTTGTGTTGTGGTAGGACTGTTTTGGAAACCCAAGGCTGACTTTTCTTCTTTAATCCTTTGGAAACAAGGATTAGTCTTCCTATTTGCTGGTTCCCATAAATTCTAAGGTCAAGTTCAAGATTGGAACTGATTTGGTTGTTTTTGGGAACAAGGGTGGAAAATTTGACTTGAACAGGTTGGAAAATTTGACTTGAATAGGTTGGGAAATTTGACTTGAATAGGCTGAATATTCTTCTTCTTCCTTTGTTTTTGTTTTCTAATCAGCCAAGAAGAGCCAAATTTCGTGGCTAAAATGTTCTTAGTCAAGAAAGAAGATTGTTGTGGTGAAGACAAGGATTTTGGCAGCTGAAAATTTGCAGCCTTGTTGTTTACCAAGATTTGGTTCCCAAAACCCAGAAACTTCAAGATTCTTTCAAGAATTCAAGATGTTAATTCCCAGAATTCAAGAAACACAAAATTGAAGATGATTTCCTCCCTAAACAATCCAAGATTTCACGATTTGATCAAGACAGATTTTGGTTGGCTTCAAGAATCCCAACTAAAGTTCCAAGAACTTCAAGATTGTGGTTTTAAACAATCAGGAACTTCAAGAAACCCAAGTTTTGGTCAAGACAGATTTCCAGGAATTTTTGTAAGGTTAGCCAGCTATTTTTTTTTTTGTATGTAAACAAGAACACAAGGTAATAACTAGATAGGACTCTAAAACCCTTGCTACAAACTGATTTTTTTCGGATGAACAGTAACCTCGAATGATCAAATAGAACAAAAGACTGGAATTGAATGGATATAACAGGATAGAAACAAGACTCAAACAAGGAATCAAGAATAAGACACAAAAAAAAGGCTGGACCAAACCAGGCTAACCACAGCAATTAACAACAACTAGACACAAGTTTATGTCGTAACAAATCTGAAAAAATAACGCAAGAACACGAAGTAACAAATCTGGAAATTGCGGATAGCAACTTAGAACACGAAAACAGAATTTTCGACAACTTGACTCGAAAAGCAAATAAAAAAAAAAGGATATAACGTGATACCTCTTAATTAGCTCTGATTACCAACTGATACGAACGTCGCCAACCTTGTGACGAAACCCGTAAAAGATTAGCTTCAGGATCGACAAGAGGACACCAAGTTTGAAGCGGATGACCTCAACCCGTTAATCACGTGGTTAACGAACCTTGGTATAATGGTAGAAGACGCCACAACCTAGTGCGATTCTAGATTGATAAGTCACGAACACCTAGAGAAATTCTAAGGTATTCAAGAAGCCTTAGAGAAACCAAGAAAACTCTCAAAATCTGATTTATTGATTGAATGCCAAAACCATTGGAAGTGTAGGCTATTTATACCCTTACATAGAGATGAACAACTAAATGTGGAACTAGTCTAGAGTTGTGGTCTTGACTAAGACTAACAATTGTAGGCTTGACTATTTCCATAAGACTAAGAGTTGTGGGCTTGACCAAACCTTATGAGGTCATCCCTTAGGTAAACAACCTTATGAGGTCATCGCTTAGGTAAATAATCTTATGAGGTCATCGCTTAGGTAAATAAAGCAAGGCTATGGACCATTAAGCCCTTATTACAATGACTTAACTAAAACAGCAAATGTGACTAGAGAAGGGTCACACATGGTTCTCTTTGACGTGCACTACATGGATGACTTTCATTCCTTCATGCTCAAGTCCCTCAATGACCTTGGGGACAATTTCTTGGCCTTGTATCTCATGAACAAGTCCTTGGAGTTCCTCCCTCATCTTCTTAGCTCGTGCTCGAGTTACGGGTCCTAGGGGAACTCGAATAGTTCGCAATGGTGTCTCTTGGTTCGTATCAGTGGGGCAAACTTTTGAAATCGTTCCAGAGCTCTGTCTTCGCTCTCAACATGATTGCCAGGGTTTCCAGGATTAGGGTTTGGATTCTGGCCTTGTTGCTGCACCACTTGTGCCAACAGGTTTGTCATTTGCTGCATAGCGGCAGCTATCTGTACATTAGGGTCAACTCTCGGTTCAGGATGGGGTCCAGAGGAGGTTTCTCCAATACCCCGGTCTGGCGTAGGTTGCCTATTCCCGCGCCCACGGCCCCGTCCACTACGTGTGCCGTCCATACAATCTAAGTCGATCTAGGTCACAAAATAAATATACTGTTAATGGGCAATGGGCACCTAACCCCTCCTTTTCGCAGCCCGAAATAGGAACAAGTAAACAAGAACAAATAACTACTCCACTCCCTCGTCGAGCATTTAAACACATAACACATATACAGAGAACACATAACAGTATCAACATGTATACAGAACAGTCAGTCAAGTACATATAAAGTCATCCATAGAATCGCAATTTCTAGTTCGCCCCATTCTTTCTAACCTAGACTCTCGTCTCTTTCGTATCCGGGCGCAAGAATCCCATTTAAGATAATTCACAACTCGAGCCGGCCGATCCCAAGCGTAAATCATCCATATTATAGATTCCTACCCGACATATATATCTATCTTCCTCAAGTTGCATAATAAAGATTTTTACACTTATAACATGCCCCATTCATAACTTACGCTCAAACGAGCACTTAAACATCTCCATGAAATCAGGACCATAACACCACTTGGCCCTAGGCTCACTCCCCGCAGAGACCACGCGAAGTGGCTCTGATACCACCTGTGACAGCCCCACCTTCCCCCTAAGGCGAACCAAAGAGGTTAGCGGACTGCCTGCCCAGCTCTCGCCAGGACTAACGGTGCAGTATAGAGCGATCTTTCACGTTCCGGAACTTATAACGCGCGCAAATAAGGCAAAAGGGCAAAATAACCCAAAATAAAAGAAAATGAAATCTGGAGTCGGCCATGAATAGTAACCGACTCGTCCGAACCCAACCAAACATCGAATTACATATACCACATAACATTTAGCCTTTACAAACCAAAAATGACGTTTAAAAGTGATACAAAAGTCACTACATATATGGTTTGCCAAAACAAAAGTGAAAACGACCCTAATGATACATTTAGGGTCCCATTTTATACACAATACAAAAGAGTCATTCATCTAGTTCATTCGGCAACCATTTATCAAAATTCATTCCAAAAGAGTCATATTCCTGTAAGGAAAACAAAAGGAACGGGGTGAGCTAATTGCCCAGTGAGAATACAACTCAAGCAACCAAGTTCATGGATACATCAAGCTTAACAGTCCAATTTACCAAAATAAATAAAGCCACACATTAATAATGAGGATAAAAGGATACGGGTGGCTCTCAAGAGCCCTTTTCCTCGTTTGAATTCTTGATCAGGTCTCATTGACTCTCCGTCAATGTCTGAAAGGTAACCAACCGTAGACTCCTCTTAACTTCCATTCCCTTCCTCCTAACATTCCTCAACCGGGCCCGAAATCCAAACACTTGCATTGTGGTATTACTCGAGTAAACCGGAATCAAGAGTCTCTCATACTGCAAGATTCCCTATGATGTTGCCCCAAGGCACATTAATTGGCACGACCAAGCCCTCGCCAGCTCGATTCAATCAATAACCAATGGGGTTGAGCTCATGGATAATATTTGAAGTCATGTATTTCATTTCATATAACATTTCATATAACTTTCCAATAACATGCGAAACAATAAGTGAAAGTGATAAAGTACACTCTCACTTGGATCAATCAACATTCAACATCTCAAGTACAAAGATCAAAGCATGTAATAGCACATAAGTGAGTAGTACACTCACCAAGCTAGCACAATGTGGTTTCAAACACTTTAGTCAAAAGAACGTTGTGCACCATCGTCACGCCCTAAAAACATGCAAACAAATACAATGAGACTCGATAACGAGTCATAAACCAAGGCCAAACATGACCCCAATAAGGTTCCATAAACATTTACAAACAATAGAGGAAACCAGAAATTTCGGAAATGTAACTAGCATTGGTCCGGAAAAATACAGTTTTGACGTCATTTTGCGGTAATAGCACAAATTCCACTACGAGTATCGGATGAGGGTACAAGACCCACCATATCGAAGCTAAAAGACAGGGCTACAACATCACCGAAGGTCACTCAACCCAGATTTGAGTGCAAACAGGTCAAAAATGCAAGATACTTCATCAACAATGTAAAACAGATTCACCAAAACGCGTTCTAGCGGAAATATCATAACTCAGGCTCTACATGTCCAAATCCAGAAATTCCAAAACCAAATGAAAGCTAAGAAATAGGGATAAATTTCATAAGAAGGCCTCAACACTCAATTCGGAAGCAATTCCAGTCAAAACAACCCATTACAGTCGCAAATCCCAATTTCGGGTAAAACAGAACAGCAATAGTATTTTCGACTTATCTCACTCCACACAACTCTGATTGACGTGAAATTTTGTAGGCACTTTTAAAATGTCATTCCCTACAACTTTTATGTTTTGAGGTAAGGCCAATTCGGCCTCTATCTAGTACCTAAAAATTCGGACAGAATGTACCCTTAAGAACCCTTGATTTTCCAATTTTCTTCCAAAACAGAAATTGGTTGCAATTAATCACTTTTCCCACCTCCTTAAGTCATTATAGATCATTTCCATACATCATAGATAGCCACACCATCATGCTTGAATTAAAACAGAAAATTCCCCAAAAATAATAAAAAGTCATCAATTCAACCACAAATCAAGAATTAATCCATAAACTTGCATCTTCTACTTCCACTAAGCATGATTTGAGCATCAATTAAAGAAGGAGGGTGGTTCTTCACAACTTACCTTTAAAACAAGAGAGAGAGAGCTATGGACCACCTTAACTTTCCAAATAACTTCACCAATCACCTCAAAATCACTAAGTGGAGGAGTTTTATGGAACAATTGGAAGATTAATCGGTTGATTTGAGAGATTGAGAAAGATTGGAGACCAAAATTGTGAAGAGTTTTCTTTCCTTTGAGCTTCAAGAAAGTCGGCCACCCTTGGAGGAATTTTGATGATTTTTGGGTCATTTTTGGTTATTTAAGTCAATGGTAAGAAAGTCTTAAGGTAGCCCAATCAAATGGTGACACTTGTCACCTTTAATTAAATGCTCACCTACCTTGTCTCCCTTATATCAATCCACTTAGCACTCTCTACTTATCTCTTAACACCCGATAAATTAATTCCAGTATTCAAAACTTAATCTAGTTGCCCGAATTTTTCCGGACTTTTCGCACTAGTGGGTCCCACGTCCGGTATCTGCTCTTAATTTCTCAAAATCTATTCGATACTAGAAAAATCATCTAAAATTATATCTGCTCTTAAATTTATCTAGAAAAATTTTCTAATCACGAAAATGTAGAAAACAAGTCATGAAAAATAATAAAACTTAGAAAATGAAAATTACGGGTTCTCACACGAAGAGTCAACGGATTCTTGTATGATCAAGTTCAAAGGGATTTGACTTTTGGAAACTACCCGTATCCTTGAATTGAACTGTGATTAAATTGTATAGCACAATACTGTGTTTACTTGTTTACATTACGTCTTTATTTGGCTATGTGCTTACATGTTTATTTGGAACCTCATTGAGTTTTAGGTCACCCCACTCCTTTTGTTTTCCTTAACAAATCTGGGATGGACCTATGGTCAAGAGCTTTTATGTGACGTCCGAAGGAAAAGAAAAGGGAAAATTTTCTTTATTTATTTATTTTTCCGCGTGCATTTCTTTTACTTTATTTTATTATCAAAATTTTCCAGAGACTTTTATAAATGAATATAGTTTTCCAACCATTTTTCTAGTATAAGTTAGTTCGGGTCAATTTGGAAGTGTATTAAGAACGTGGGACCCACTAGTGCGATAAATTTTGGCAATTAATTGAAGTTTATATTAAGTGATATTATTTTACAAGGTGTTAGAAAATACTTAGAGGTTACCTAGATGGATTAACCATGGGGAGACAAGAAAATGACTTCAAGCAACAACAAAGTGCCAAGTGTTACAACCTAGTCAAAGTTGACTTGCCTAACTTTTCTTTAACTTTACTAAAACTTCAATTTGGACTCAAATCATCTTCATTTCATCTCCATCTTGGCCGACCATTAGAGAGGAAAAAACCAAGAGAGAAAACTTCTTCTTCTACTTCATTTCTTGCTCAATCTTGTGATTCAACCGTTAAAATTCCAAATTCCTCCATAAAAGTCACTTGCTTAGGATGATTGAATGTAGTGGTGGAGTGATTAGAGAAGGGAAAGGACTAAGCCATCACCTTTCTTGAGATTTCAAGGTATCATGTCTAGCAATCCATTCTTTATTCTTAATAATGGTTTATTAGTGACTTGTGTTGGCTTAAGAGGTGATTTTATGGATTAGAGTGAAGTTAGCTAAATTTCTGATTTTTGAGAGAATTTTTCTGTTTTCCTATGATGGATATGGTTGGGCTAGAATTGATGACTCTAAATGGTGTTAAATGGATCTGTTGTACGTTAATTACGATTGTTTGCGGAAAATTTTAGAGTTTATGCGGAATTTCCAGTTTAGGGTTTCATCCTACCCTATTCTGCCCGAACCTATTAGGCCATGATGGAGACCGAATCAGCCTTTGCCCAAAACATGAAAGTTGTTGGTAATTGATTTAGCTAGCTATATGTAAAATTTCAGCTCAATCCGAGCACTGTACCATGTGAAATGACCGAAATACCCTTGACTGCCCATGACCCCTGTTCCGCACCCAGATTTCTATTTTCGTGAGGAATTCCATTTTTGACCATGAAAATGCATGTTTTAACTTTGGAAGCCTTCATAAGAAAGTAGGTATATGTCTTGGCTCCGAAACGCCATAAGATACACTTCAATCAAACTTCGGTAGCCTGAGTTATTGTCATTTAACCATAGTGCGGTTAGCTAACCTGTTTGTGGGATTCTAGTTTTGTATAGTGCAATTTCGACCTAGCTACACTATGAACTGGACTGAGTGGTTTTCATCAAAGTTGTAGGCCTTTGTCTTAGCTTCGAAACGGTATAAATTTCATCCCAATCCGATAAGCGTAGCCACAGTTGTGTCTGTTACGCAAAACAACGTCAAATCTGTCTTTTGTTTTCTGACTTAAACTGACTTTTCCTAGCTTAAATTTGTACTTGTACCACTTTGAGCCTATTGAACGGCTATTGAATGAGATTATTTTTGTGTGTGCTATTTTGAATGGATATTGGTGATTGTTGTAGGATGGAAATAAGAAAATTTAAGGGGAAGTGCTGCCCAATCTTTGAGGACGTTTAATCGCTTTGAGTTTGGGTTAATTCTTGGTAGAATGAAGAGTTGGACTTGATCGAGGAAACTGTCTATGATGGATGAGGTTCATGAGCCGTGGTTGGTGAGTGATCCCTCCACTACTTCCCAAAAGTTACTTTTGAAATGATTTTTGCATTGATTGCACGATTGCATATCATTGTGTTTGTGTGTGTGTCATGACATTTTGGCTCCGACGAGTTCTTGGGAAAATCTTGTGCTTAGAACTAACGTCTCCACTCCTGTTTAGGCATTCTTTGGAGCACGATGGCTCCTTATTTCTGTATGTCTGTTGCTTGATCTAAGGGAGCGTTGGATATTTAAGTGCAAGGATTTCACTGACTCACAAGAGCAAACTCCATACATTTGATCATTGATTCATGACATCATTTACCTGCACTATCGTAAAGCATATTGGATTACTGCTTTTACTATTCACTCGCTGAGCTTCTAGCTCACCCCAAACATTTTTCTTCTCCCCACAGGGATCGAGGCAAGGGAAGAGCTTGTATTACGTTATTTGTGTGACTGGATGGCATATATCTTGTACAGTTTGGATTTAGATTTATTTTGTGTAATAGTTGGGCTAGTATGATTGTATGGAATTGAAGTGGATGTATGTGTACGTTCCACGCTTAGAATTAGTTTCCGCTTCACTTATGATATATAATTCTTGGGGAATTTGATGTATATTTGAGATTTATATTATAATTTAATTGAGGACTGTAGTGAACGACTGAGTCTCTGCGAGAGCTGGACAGGCGGTCCGCCGAACCCTTTGGTTCGCCGAACCCTTTGGTGGGGCTGTCACATTTTATAGCTTTATCTTTTATTTTGAACTTGTACTTTGGATTGTAACCTTTTGTTTAGAAAACCTTACTTTTGACTCTTGTAAGCTTGAATTCGTAAGTTCGACGTATGTATGTAAACTAAGTGTGGAATGGTAAGTTTGATACTTAGCTCGATATTCTAAGTTTGGAAAGTTGGCGTAGCGATTATAATCCCATTAGGGTTTGTACTCCTTTTCTTGAAGATATCGTATTAATTATATTAAGTTACTAGTTCTTTAATCGGCCGAGCCCCGGCGAGAGTTGGGCAAGCAGTCCGCTGATACCCTGGGATTCGCCCTAGGGAGAGGTAGGGCTGTCACACTGTATACTGCTATTATAAAATGTGATTTCTTTATATTTGACTATATGTGTGTTGTTTGGGTAATATCCCATCAATTATTGTGACTGTTTGGGTACCCAACCTCATAGGTGAGTCGGTTGTATCGAGCCAGCAAGGGTTTTGAGAAGGCCGATGAACCCTAAGGACTATTCACTGAAATCTGGAATCTGGTATAATCAAGTATTACCTAATTATACTGTTTGAGGTGTTCCGGGCCCGGTAAGGGGGTTGACTGGTGGACAAAAATTGGAGTAAGTGGTGTTCTACGGACATTAAATCATTGGATGCAAACGTTGACCGAGAGTCAACGGATTTTCGATATGATCAACCACCCATATCCTTGAATTGAATTGTGATTAACTTGTTCTAGTATTGTACTGTGTTCACTCGTTTATATTACGTCTCTAATTGGTTATGTGCTTACATGTTTATTTAGAACCTCACTGAGTTTTAGCTCACCTCACTCCTTTTGTTTTCCTTAGCAGATCTGGGATGGAACTGTGGTCAAGAACTTTCATAGCCTTAACTTTCATCGTGAACTTGTACTTTGGATTGTAACCTTTGTTTAGAAGACTTTACCTTTGACTCTTGTCAGATTGAATTTGTAAGTTTGCCGCATACTATGTAAGTTAAGTTTGGAGTTATAAGTTTGACTTTTAGCTCTATATTCTAAGTTTGGTAATATATTTTCATTATGGTTTGTATCCTTCGAAGATATTTCGTTAGTTTTCTTGGGTTGCTAGTTCATTAGTCGACTGAGTTTCGGCGAGAGTTGGGCAGGCAGTTCGCTAATCCTTAGGGTTCCCCCTGAGGAAAGGTGGGGTTGTCACATTAACCAATTCAACTAGATGAGTCATTGCTGACTCTTTACACTTTTCATCAAAATTTACATAAAAACGACAAGAATTAGGACTAGTAACATGCTCAAAATAAGACAAAATTGATAAATAAACCATAGGTAAATGACAAGAAGTAAAATCTGAAATTTCTCTTTTAAGATGAACTCGAGTCAATCCTCCAATGGTGTGGACAGGTTTGAATTGACATTGTTCCATGAATTGATACCAAAGAGATTTAGCTCCTAGAAGACAAACTCCATGGAAACTCGCAAAGTGTCCAAGTGACTTCGGAATGGAACATGCCATGAACAACTCTACTTGACTTTTTTTAACCTGCACAAAAGAAGAGATATTAAACAAAACACATGTTAGCTGGTTAGAAAACAAAATGTTCACACTTTCAACTTTTGCAAACATGGCCAACTCTTCCTCTTTACTTTTCACTAAGGGCAAATTATTCTTGCCTTTTCCCACTCCATTCTTCTCAGCCCATTTTTCACTCATTGCGCTTGAGTTTTGATTTTCTTTGTCTAGCTCATGTTCATGGCTTAGCTGCAACTCATTCATATGTGGCTCTTCAATCAACGAGGGACTGGAATGAATTTTTCCTTCATTACCATCGGTTGACACTTGATTAAGTTGCTCAAAGTATGAATTCATCACTTTTCTGATTTCTCCCATCATAGAATCAACCAATTCTTTAGTCTGACTTTGAAAATCATCCTTTGGTTCATGAGGCTTTGACTCAATCCGAGAACTCTTAGACTCCTTGACTTGATTGTCAAGACACTCCTTAGATGAATCTCATTTGCTTGAGGATGACCTAGATTTAGATGCTCGATGCAAACTTCTTTGCTCCTTCTCATACTCATCACAAGCACGTTTATACCTTTCATATACACACAAGCACGGTAATGTTCCATCTCCTCCCGGAGTGAATGAAACTTATGTTGTGAACTAGATTGCATGGAACTAGAGTACTTGGAAGTAGTTCGCTTGGAACCCCTCCTCTTGAGAAGCTCATTCTCCAAGAATTCTTGATTGTATGAGCAAGATGCAACTCCACTAGGCATGATTACGTGACCTGCAAAGACGGTTAGCAGAGAAAAGAATTTTCCTCACAACACACAAGCTATGTATGCACACTCTACTCTCATGTATCACTCAAGCTTATGACACTCTAATGGTTTTACCAATCACTTCTCAAGTCACTTGATTGCCTCTCTTGAAGAAATCAGAATTTTCTCAATGAGATTCAATCAAACTTTCACCAAGTTTTCACACAAGATGGTGACCAAAATAAAGACTCAAAAGAACTATTAAGTATGCTGGAAAATTACCAGATTCTGTCCGCACAAAAGTGACTCAAATTTTGGAAACTTGGAGTTTGACTAGAGACTCAAATTAGGAAACTATCAACTAACTAAATCTTAGACTGATTTGGGCCCTTTTTGGGTACTTTTAAGCACGAAAACAACCTGGAAAAAAAATACCCAAAGACATGAATTTATATGGCTGGACAAATTATAGAATGCAACTAACAAGAACAAGAATGGCCGAAATTTTTGGAACCTAGAAAACTCTACCCTAATTGCACCTTGGCTGGAATTCTTTTGGAAGTTTAATCAAGGTCTCTTGGGTTGTTTTTAGAAGATTAGGCTGCTAATTTGTGAGGTCTTTCATGTGTGCAAGAATTTGTCAAGACCAAATTTGGTGATTTGAGTGTGACTAGAATTTGGAAACTACCCAAATTAGGTTGTTGCCTTTGTTTTGGTGGATCCGGCTTTGGTTGCTTTCTTTTCTCCTTTTTTTTATTTGCAACCAGATTTCACTCTTTTTCTTTCTTTCAATTCGGATCAAACACTCAAGAAACAAGATTTGGTTTAGGGGTTTGCACAAGAGACAACTGCACCTTTCAAGAAAAACAAGAACTAGGGTTGGTTCAAATTCAAGATTTGTGCAACTTTCATTTCAAGAATTCAAAAATCCTAGATTGCCAAGCTAATACTTCAAGATTTAACCAAGAATTTCCAGAATGTCAAGAAATTGATCAAGAACTGCCAAGAAATAAGACAAACAGCTACGGATGAATCAAGAAACACAAGATGCAAGTCACTTTGTCAAGGAAAACCCTAAGTTGTGTTCGGATCTTCCAAGAACAATGCGACCAGATTTTTTTTGACTCTTAGGTGACTTCAAAACCCAAGAAACAAGAACGACAAGACACCAACAAGATCAAAACATGATTCAAATAAGACACAAGAAGCGGACAACAAAGAAACAAGACACGAACAGCAAGGAATAGCAAGAAATCCTAGCGTATAATTCAAATCCAATGACTAAATCTTTTCCAAGAGCATTTGAACCAAGAAGTCTGGTTTGGATTTGACAATCAGGCAAAAGTTAGTGTTAAAGGTCTGGGGTTTGAATCTCTCTAGCACCCAATAAACGTATGAGTAGTAGGACTCATATGACTGCTTCCCTAAACCTATAAGTACAGTTGCTGGGCCTCTCCTAACAGCTTAAGCTTTTAGGCCAAGTGGTATCAGAGCCAGAACATAGGAGGGGTGAAGTGTTAAAGGTCTGGGGTTTGAATCTCTATATCGCCCAATAAGCGTGTGAGTAGTAGGACTTATGTGACTGCTCCCCTAAACCTATAAGTACGGTTGTTGGGCCTTTCCTAATAACTTAAGCTTTTAGGCCAAGAGATTGAAGAGGATGGTGCTCCATATGTCAAGAATCCAAATCGGAAAAACAAGAAGATCTGACTCAAACACAAAAGAAGAAAAGGGATATAACCAAGTATTTGTCAACTAGCTCTGGTTATCAGATGATACTAACCCCATCGAAGACAAAACCCGTATTCACAAGCCCCAGAACTAGACGATTGATACCGACGGTTTAGCAGCGGAAAACTTGACCCTAATTACCCCAAGAAGTCATGAACAATATTAATACTATCTTAACTCGTAACTAATTGAATTAATGAACCAAAGTTGTAAGGTAGAGGAACGCCACAATCAAGGTGACTTGATTGATAAGTTCAATTGAATACTCTCAAGAATCTCAAGTATTCAAGAAAGGCTCTCTTGGAGAGAGAAAGTGAATAAATTCACACAATTTCTACAAAATTCTCATTAACTAAAAACATTGGAAAAGACTCGGCTATTTATAGCCTTACAATGACTCAAACCCTAATGCTATTTGGACTTAACTAACCCTAAAATAATTAACTATAATTCGGCTTACTTAAAGAGTAATCTAGCCGAATATTAACTTAATAATGAAACCACTAAAACAACAATTAAATTGACAATTAAACCCTAACTAAACTAACTTGCTTCTACTCTTTATGAACGACAACAAGTTGTAGTAAGTAACACCACCAATTCAGCCTTGAATAATCTTTATAGATTGAGAAGGAAGCCGGTTCTTCATGTTTGCATCATGTTGCACATTTGATTTCATGATTAATAAAATTATTCTATTTTATTATCAAAAAAATTGTTGGATAGAGATAGATGCAAGGAGGGGAAATAAATTGGATGGACAAGTTTGATTAAAAAAAGGAAAAAAGTCAAATTAGTGCATTCCAATTTTGACAAATTGGAGGGGAAAAAAGTCAAAATTGGAGTGAATTTATCGCTAGTCTAGAGTTGTCAATAAGAAAGGACAAATCTAAGATTCAAGGCCTACTTAGTTCCTTGTAATTAGCTAGCTGTTGCAATTTTAAAGCTATGGTTTATTTTACATTGTTGCTTGTCTTTCAGTTCAGCTTCAATTTATTATAAATGGGTATGTCTAACGAGTGGTTAGCAAGTATTCATTAAAATATAGTTAAGGTATTAAATTTTTGAAAAAATAAAGTTAATCATTATCATTATCATTATCATATAAAAAGTACCATGAGTCTTTCGGTGTGATATTAATTTTTGTTATTTCAATTATAGCCTTATTAGTTGATTATTAACATTTCATATTATATTCATTTTAATTTTTTACGATGATTAAATTTCATTATATCACAGTTATTGATTAGGAGAAAATAATGGGTGCTGACAATAAGCATTAGTGTGAGGACCCGAAAATTTTCTTATTTTATCTCATATTATTAGCTTATTTAAATATTTATTCACCTGTTTTCTCCGAATAATTTATGTCAACCATTTTAAACCCATTTACATGGAACTATGCTATACTTATATTTTAAAATGCCCCGTTAGCAAATTTAATTTTTGGAAACTCGTTAGGAAGAAATAGTGAATACACGTTTTGAGGCAGTATTTGATCTGAGAGTACAATGATTTTGGAGATTTGAGAACTCATGTTTTATTCTTAAAATAGTTATTTTTATGATTATTCACTTTAGTATTAGTTACTTATATTATCGTTACAAGAATTTCTTTTAAGTTTTGCTTTATCGCGCGCGAATTGGAAGTTCGAGTTTTTCACGTCAAATCGACCCAACGGAGATTTAAGAAATTAATACTAGACTATGAAGAGTGAATAATTATAATTTTAAAGGAAGTACATTAGAGGTTTAGTGCACAAGTGAAACAAACTCGAGAGAAAACGGACACGAAACGCGCGCGAGTACTATTCGTAGTTGACTTTTGCTCAAAATTTTAACCACAAACACTCAAGCTTATCCAAGAAGCTTCATTCATCAGCTCACTCTCTTTCTCCTCTCACCAAGGCTGGCCGAAAATCTCCAAGGGAAGAAGAAGGAAAGCTCTTCACAATTTCACTTCAAATCTTGCTTCAAACCTTCACAAAACACCATCCAACCTCTAAATCACTTGGGAATTCGCTTAAGCTAGAAGAAAGACCTCATCTTGGTGGTTTTTTGGGGTTTTAGTGATCAAAAAATTCTGGTTTCTCTCAAAAGCTAGGAGGTAACCATCCAGCCCTTCATTCTTAGCTTTAATGGGTTTTATTCTCAGCTTTGAAGCTTGTAGATTCATTATTGTTGTTGTTACTTGGATTGAATTGGTTGATGTCGGCTCTATGAATTCCCACCTTAATTGTATGGGCTGATATGATGAGATAATGCTTGATTTGAGTTGTTTAAGTGTTGGTTAAGATGATTACGGATATAGAATTGAAGGAAAGATCAAAGGAAGTTGTATAGGATTGATGACCGAAATCTGTCCTTTTTTGTTGTGCATTTAGTTCAAATTTTTTATGCTCAAATGACTTTGAAACTGATGTATATATGTTGTGTATGGTGAGTAGAAAGTTTCTACCAAAAATCATTTGGATTGGTTGGATAAAAATTGAATTTTGGCAAGAACAAATCTGGAAAATTCGTGTAGCAGTGGTCCACTGGCAATTGAGTGCTGTCAGCGGCATTCAAAACTAGACACCCGTACTTTTCTAACGGTGTAAAATTCACCTTCTAATTCAAACTGAGTCATTTGTAGTGATTGATCAAAGTTGGCTGCCCTGTTCTGTTAACCTATCCGAGAGAAAGGTAGAAGCTGCATTTTGTGGCTTCATTTTCTCTCTCACTTAGGAATTGATTTTGAAAATGATTTGTTCTGATGAAATGTAGCCTTATGATTTTAGTTTCCAATGCCACCAACCATTCTCGATTCCAAGTTGTATGGAGTAAGATATGGTCCAATTTCCAAACTGCGACAAAACTGGAAAACCCTCTTTTTTTGGCTGATCGATTGGTTTGGTTGTTAGTGAGGTGTTTTATTTTGAAGTTTTGATATCATGATACGGTCCTCGATCAACACATTTCAAGACACATAGCACGTTTGTCCAAGGATCTAGCGAGGTTGTCCAACACTTGGATTGCGGAACCTAAAACCAAAACGGACGACACGAATTGATTGAAGGTTGTAGAATGACGACTCCATGGAGGTGGATACTCTAATAGATAGGTCAGTGGAACAATCAAGGACTTTCACGTGATTGCTCAAGAACCCTTGCCAAAAGCAAGTAAAGGATTGAATGCTCCCAATAAGTGAAGAGAAACAAATCAGAATTTTTATTGTAAAACTTGTGTACCCGTTAACTTTTCAAAGTGAGCCTTTATATAGGCTAAGGGGCTAATGAAACCCTAAGAAACTAGATAAGGAAGGCCGGCCACTCCTTGGACAAGGTGGGCTGGCCCATGACTCAAATAAACTATTCTAATCCAACTCTAAACAATTGAACCTAACACTAAGACCTAGGGCCTAGTCGACCAACCCTTGATGGGCTCTCTTCGTGGGCTTGGATCATCATGTAGACAACTTGATTATCACATTCCAAGCCTTCAATATCTCGATGGACTCCTTGTTGGTCTTGAACATTTCGTACAAGAGTTTGAAGGGACTCTTTGAAGTGCTTGGTCCGTGCACGTGTGACTGGGCCCAATGGAACTCGAACTGGATCATTACTTGGGCTAAGGTCCATGCACACATCAATCCCCTCCACTTGAGAAGGATTTGTCCTCAAATCTGGACGGAAATGGATGATACTACAAGAGTTGGTAGTATGAACCCCAAATCTAATGCCACCACATATTGGCCCTCTTTGACTGAATGATACTTGCATATGTCATGATTACTATGATTCGGTGCTCATGTCTCTTGGTTAGTTTGAAAATGCTCACAACCAGCCAAGAAAACTCATGGCCTTACTCCAATGGCTTCTCTTGTTCGTATCATTCCCCTCCTCTTGAAAGCAATTTGCCCACAAATTGAAGCACGAATGGTGACAAGACGAGTTACATGCCTTCGACTCAATCTTGTTATGATGGCTACAGATGTCATCCAATACAAAACCCACATTCTAAGTTGGAAAATAACCCTTGTCGAACCTTGAATCTCATAAACCATCTTCAATGTATGCTCAACTTGATCATTTGTGGTCATGAGGTAAGGGTCTTCAAAGTGGTGTGAAGTGTATTCCATGAAATCGAACTCCGGCCTGAACACACTTGCAAGGCACTAAGGCGGATTTGGTGATGTTGGAGCTTCATGTGAACTAAGAGCAAGACGAAAATCATACTGGTCATTGAGGTACTTGTTCTTTAAACGAACCCTTTGATACGCTCCTCGATCCACGGTCGAGACACGTAGCACGTTTGCCCAAGGATCTAGCGGGGATGTCCAATGCTTGGATTGCGGAACCTATAATCAAACGGACAACACGACTTGATTGAAGGTGGTAGACGACACTCCGATGAAGGTGAATACTCCAGGGGAATAGGTCGGATGAACAACCAAGGACAGGACGCGAGATTGCTCAATAACCCTTGCCAAGCAAGTTAAAAGGCTCGAATTCTTTATGAAAGAAAACGAATGCACTAAGAATTTTATTAATCAAAAACTAGTTTTTAACCTTACAAGGCTAGCCTATTTATAGGCTCAATGAAGTAACGAAAACCCTAAAGAAACTTAAAGGGAAGGTCGGCTACCTTGTCTTCAAGGTGGGCCGGCCCATGCCTTCTACGAAACACTAGTCCAACTAAATAGAAAAACAACGACTAAGGCCCTACTCGGCCGATTCGTAAGGAGGCCCACTGGAGTCTTCCTGGGCTTGGACCAAAGTGTAAGTTGCTTGATTGGTCCTTTCCAAGCCTTCAATATCTCTATAGCCTCCATGTTGATCGTGGACAACTCGAACAAGGGCTTGGAGGGATTCTTTGAGAGCTTGGCCCGTGCACGTGTGACTGGGCCCAATGGGACTTGGACTGGGCCCTGGTTCATGCACACATCAGTCCCCTCCTCTTGAGAAGGATTTGCCCTCAAATCTGGATCCTCCTCACCAAGAAACGGGCTCAAGTCCGCGACATTGAAGGTCGCGCTAACATTGTACTCCCCAGGTAGCTCCAATTTGTATGCGTTGTCATTAACCCGTTGGAGCACACGAAAAGGTCCATCCCCTCTGGGGGATAATTTGCTTTGTCTCTGCTTAGGGAACCTCTCTTTGCGTAAGTGTAACCAAACCCAATCACCAGGCTCGAAAACCATTTTGCGGCGGTGCTTGTTAGGCTGCTGGGCGTATTGCTGAGTACGCCTTTCAATGTTCGCTCGAACGGCTTCATGTAACCTGCGCACAAAATCGGCCTTCTTTTTCCCATCTAAGCTTGTGTGCTCAGAGGAAGGTAAGGGTACTAAATCAAGAGGTGATGTGTGCATGAACCAGGGCCCAGTCCAAGTCCCATTGGGCCCAGTCACACGGGCCCGGGCCAAGCTCTTCAAAGAATCCCTCCAGGCCCTTGTCCGAGTTGTCCACGATCAACATGGAGGCCATAGAGATATTGAAGGCTTGGAAAAGGTCAATCAAGCAACTTACACTTTGGTCCAAGCCCAGGAAGACTCCAGTGGGCCTCCTTACGAATCGGCCGAGTAGGGCCTTAGTCGTTGTTTTCTAGTTAGTTGGCCTAGTTGTTCCGTAGAAGGCTTGGGGCCGGCCCACCTTGATGACAAGGTAGCCGACCTCCCCTTTAGGTTTCTTTAAGGGTTTTATTGTTTCATTAAGCCTATAAATAGGCTAGCCTTGTAAGGTAAAAAACTAGTTTTTGATGAATAAAAATTCTTAGTGCATTCGTTTTCTTTCATAGAGAATTCGAGCCTTTCAACTTGCTTGGCAAGGGTTATTGAGCAATCTCGCGTCCTGTCCTTGATTGTTCATCCGACCTATTCCCCTGGAGTATTCACCTTCATCGGAGTGTCGTCTACCACCTTCAATCAAATCGAGTTGTCCGTTTGATTACAGGTTCCGCAATCCAAGCGTTGGACATCCCCGCTAGATCCTTGGGCAAACGTGCTACGTGTCTCGACCATGGATCGAGGAACGTATCAGTTGGCTTCAGAGCTTTGGTGGAGGTATCTTCCGTTATATCCATAGTTGTGTCTTAGTTTCACTATTTCCGCTGCCTTGTGTTTTGCAAAAAAAAAAACTATTCGTTTGCTTTGTTGCTTTGTGGTGCCGTTTCCTTCGTTTGTTGTTTAGAAATTCTGGTCGTTGCTTTTATTGATTGAGTTCGTATCCATATCTGTTTGTTTGTGTCTTCAAGTCTGTCCGTTGCTGCTTTGTTAGTCAAACCAAAAAAAAAAAAAAGAAACAAACAAAATCTGTTTGCATCGCTGGTCAAAAAAAATTTTCTGTCCGTTAGTTCTTGTTGTTGGTAGCGTCAAATTTCTGGTCAGTCGCATGTATTGTTGCTAATTCTAATCTGCCCAGATTTTGTACTCGTGTTGCAACCATTCTGCCCAGCAATTGGTCCTTGCCGAAACTGAAAAAAAAAAAAAAAGGAAAAGAAAACCGCGGCTAGGGTTCTTGTGGTTGCCAAATCTGTCCAAGTGTTTAATTGTTTAATTTAAGTTATTTAGTTAGTTTTCTAAACTGATTTGTGGACCAAACTTGTTGGAGTTGTGAATCTTGAAGAAAATCTACAAGAGTTTTAGGTTTCTTGAATTTTAATCTTGAAGTTCTTGGAAGTTCTTGATAAAATCTTGGAGTTTTGGGGCTGTTGGTTGTAGTAAGTGAGGACCTGACCAGAATCTGGTTTTGAACCCTTTCGGCCAGGTGTAGTTCTATTACCAAGTTAAAAGAAAAAAAAAAGTGAGAGCAATCGGGTGGCACAACAAGAAGCAAGGGGAAAACGAATTGTATTTCCAAGATCAGTTTTTTGTTTACATCGTGCTTGTACCCAAAACAGAAAATTCGAACAAAAGAAAAGAGAAAGAAACAAACTCAAAAGTTTTGGCCAACCTCTTCTTGGAGTTCTTGATCTTGAGTCTTCACAACTTGAACCACCCTTTGAACAACTTGATCACCTTGAACCTTGAACAATTGCACTTCCCTTCGTAAAAAAAGTTTCTTGTAAGATCTTGCATCCATACGTGGCTTTCGTGGTTGAGGAGTGAATTTCTTGGGAGATTCTTGGGTAACATCACTCGCATGCCCTTGGGAGTCCATTGGAGCCGAATTTCTGGAGTAACAAGAACCAAACCTGTCTTCTAGGAGAGAGGGCCGAATTTCTTGTTCTTAAGAGTAGAGGAGGAGCCGAATTGCTTAGGTAAGTGTGCGGCTGTGAGGGGAGGTTCTTCGGCCGACTTTAGGAAGGGAATAAGAGGGAGGAATTTTGGAAATCGTGGCCTAATTCTGGTTTGTGTTGTGAGCATAGTGGGCGGCTGCTTAAGAGGGTTTCTAGGGTTTCTTTGGCCGACTTTAGGAAGGGAATAAGAGGGAGGAATTCTGGAAATTTTCGGTTGAAAGAGGGAAGAAACCAAGCTGTTGAGAAGACTTAGGAAGTTTCCAACTCCAACTTGTTTTCCAACTTCGTTTAGGAGACTAAGTAATATACTTGGATAACTCTTGGACACCTCCTATATTTTCTCCTCTATTTTAGGATACACTCCTATATTTTCTCCTCTATTTTAGGACACACTCCTACATTCTCTCATCCACTTTAGGCAACCACTCCTCCATCTTAGGATTCTTAGAATTTCCTTTCTTGGCTTTAACTCCAAATCTGTCCACCGCCCTAAAGCTATCACATACTGTCCTTCCCTTCATAAAATCTCACCTAGTTGTGTCTTTTACTCTTGTTCACTCTTGTGGGGAAACGTTGGCGACAATTACTGGACTCGAGCAACATTTCTCAACTACCTCATCCAACAGGTAAAGGTACTTGGTAAGTCTAATAGAGTGAATTGCGCACTACACACGAGCGCGAGAGATACACTCAGGGAGCGAAGTGAGGTTACACTTGCACTTCTTTGCTTGTTCCTAATCTTTTTGCAGGTCTACAAGGAAGACATGGAGCAACACCAAGCAACCACCGATCCCTCATTATTATTCGCCGCAATGAAGAATGAGCTCAGGCGAATCAGTGAGCAACAAATGGAGACATTACACACTCGTTTTGACAAGTTGTCCAGGAGCCTTACACGGGGCTCTCGCTCTAGGTCCCATAACCGGAGTACCCACAGCACCAAAGAGGCAAATGGCGAAGACTACTCCGCTAGTGAGGATGAGGGGCGACCCGAGAGGCCTACAAGGGATACGCCCAAAAACGAAATCAAGGGGCTTAAGATTCAAGTTCCCGCATTCAAAGGCAAAAGTGACCCTGAGGCTTACTTGGAGTGGGAAGGCCGCATCGAGATGGTCTTTGACTGCTACGACTACAACGAGGAACAAAAGGTTAAAATTGCCACCGTGGAGTTCACCGACTACGCACTAGTCTGGTGGGACCAAGTGCGGACCCATAGAAGAAGGATGGGAGAACCACGTGTCCGGACTTGGCGAGAACTCAAGGCATTGATGCGCAAGCGATTTGTTCCTAGCTACTACAATCGCGATCTCCACTCTAAACTTCAAACACTCACGCAAGGTAACATGAGTGTGGAAGATTACTACAAAGAAATTGAGATGGCCATGATGAGGGCCAACATTCAAGAAGACAATGAAGCCACGATGGCTTGGTTTCTGAGAGGTCTCAATCCTGACCTCCAAGACGCCTTGGAACTTCAACATTACCTGGACATGCACGACCTTCTAGAACTTGCCATTAAGGCCGAGCGGGGGAAGAAGCTAAGACGAGGAACACGTCCTTTCCAATCTCCTCCCACTACTTCATGGAGGGGCAACCAACCACGAAGGGCGACCCACGAAGTTGGAAGTACGACGATACCAACCTCTTCTAACCGATTCCAAGGTAACACCTCTAACCGCAATTCCTTTTATACCCCTAACAAGGTTTCCGATGCATCCAGGTCCACTTCAAAGGCACCGCATGAGACTCCTAAAACTCGGAGTAGGGACATCAAGTGCTTCAAGTGCCAAGGGTTTGGACATATCCAATCTCGGTGCCCAAACCAACGGGTCATGCTCATCACTCACAACGGCGAAATCGTGTTGGATGATGACGAATGTGAGGACATGCCCGAACTGGTAGAAGACGACTGCCTGGAAGAAGAGCCAGCTGGGGAGGCTTGCTCGCCTACACGAGGAGAAGTAGGTTGCTTGGTAGCACGACGAGTGCTAACCGCCCGCGTCAAGGAGGACGAGCAGCTACAACGCGAAAACCTATTCTACACCCGCTGTAAGGTAGGCGACAAAGTGTGTAGTCTCATCATCGACGGTGGGAGTTGCACGAACGTGGCCAGTTTGCTCATGGTTGAAAGTCTAGGACTCCCCACCACCAGGCATCCAAATCCTTACCGCCTCCAATGGCTAAGTGAGGATGGTGAAGTACGAGTATTCAAACAAGTACGCATTCCCTTTTCCATTGGTACTTACACTGATGAAATCGTGTGCGACGTAGTGCCAATGCATGCTACGCATATCATTTTGGGAAGGCCCTGGCAATTTGACAAACACGTCACATTCGATGGAAGAGCAAATAAGTACACACTTTTGCACGATGGCAAACGTAAGGTCCTTACACCTCTCACACCTGCACAAGTTTATGAGGACCAACTACTTTTGCAAAGGGAGTGTGAACAAGACCGTCAAAGGAGGAAACTCAAGGCGGTCGACCCTGGTAAAAGCTCCACGTCTACAAGTGAGCCACCAACCAAGGGTCAAGGGAGCACGCCTAGGGGTATACGTGACAAAACACCTGCCGTACCTCCCCCTAGGAAGCACAACATGATTATTAAGGCTAAAGATGTTAGAAAAGTGGTGAACTCTAAGCAGCCTATACTTCTCATGATTTGCAAGCATGTGCTCTTGGATGTTGCTGAGCTCGACAAGGCGTTGCCTGCAAGCATAGTTGCTCTTTTGCAGGAATTTGAGGATGTTTTCCCTGACGAGGTCCCTGATGGCTTACCACCCATTCGGGGAATTGAACACCAAATCGACCTCGTTCCTGGAGCACCATTGCCCAACAAACCTGCTTACCGCATGGGTCCTGAGGAGACCAAGGAGCTTCAAAGGCAAGTTGATGGCCTCTTAGGTAAGGGTTGGGTAAAGGAAAGTCTAAGTCCCTGCGCTGTGCCTGTGGTCCTTGTCCCCAAAAAGGATGGCACTTGGCGCATGTGCACTGACTGCCGAGCTGTAAATGCTATCACTGTCAAATATCGGCATCCTATTCCTAGACTTGATGATATGTTGGATGAACTCGATGGTGCTATTATTTTCACCAAAATTGACTTGAGGAGTGGCTATCATCAAATTAGGATGAAGGAAGGCGATGAATGGAAGACAGCCTTCAAAACCAAACATGGTCTCTATGAGTGGTTAGTCATGCCTTTTGGCTTGACTAACGCTCCTAGCACCTTCATGCGCCTCATGAACCATGTTTTGAGACATTTTATTGGTAAATTTGTCATTGTTTACTTTGATGACATTCTGATCTATAGTCGTAGTGAGCATGAGCACTTGGAGCATGTAAGATTAGTTCTCGACGCACTTCGAAGACAAGTCAACCCAGGGATGGTGAGGGATAGGTAATGGGGTATACAAGCCATAGGGATTTGTTTTGGACTTTGCCTTGTGACAAGTAGCACACCTACCAACCATGCGTTCAACATCCCTACGGATATGGGGCCAGTAAAAGTGCTCTTGTAACATAGCCAGAGTCTTGGCAATGCCGAAGTGCCCATGAGACCACCACTATGTGCCTCTCGAATCAAAAGATCACGATTGGAAGAGTTAGGCACACACAGTTTATCTACATGGAATAGAAATCCATCATGCAAAAAGTACTTTCCCTGCGGATTCTTAACACACACAGCATAAATATCACCAAAGTCATGATCATTAGCGTAAAGGTCTTTTACCATTTCGAACCCAAGCAATTTGGCATCAAGACAGGCAAGCAAGGAGTGTCTACGTGACAAGGCGTCAGCTACCACATTCGTCTTGCCAGTCTTGTATTTAATCACATAGGAGAAAGTGTCAATGAAGCTTACCCACTTGGCATGTCTCTTGCTTAGCTTGGGTTGGCCTTTGAGGTACTTCAATGACTCGTGATCAGTATGTATCACGAACTCCCGAGGCCGAAGGTAGTGTTGCCAGGTCTCCAAGGCCCTCACTAAGGCGTACAACTCCTTGTCGTACGTGGGGTAGTTCAGTGCAGCTCCTCCCAATTTCTCGCTAAAGAAGGCACACGGCCTCTTGTCTTGCATGAGGACTGCTCCAATACCTACACCAGAAGCATCACAGTCAATTTCAAAGGTCTTGTTAAAGTTTGGTAATGCTAACACAGGTGCATGGGTGAGTGTGTCCTTAAGGGCGAGTAACGCTTGTTCTTGGGATTCCCCCCAGTGGAACTTGTCATCCTTCTTTGTCACGGCGGTCAATGGGGTGGCAATAGTGCTAAAGTTTTTGACAAATTGCCGATAAAAACCCGCCAATCCAAGGAAGCTGCGCACGTCAGGAACGGATGTAGGAGTTGGCCATTGCTCGATGGCCTCAATCTTGGATTTGTCCACCTTGATGCCCTGCGAACTCACGACATAGCCTAGAAACACAAGCTCGTTAGTACAAAAGGTGCACTTTTTGAGGTTAGCGTATAGACGCGCCTGTCGAAGTGCCTCGAGAACTAATCTTACATGCTCCAAGTGCTCATGCTCACTACGACTATAGATCAGAATGTCATCAAAGTAAACAATGACAAATTTACCAATAAAATGTCTCAAAACATGGTTCATTAGGCGCATGAAGGTGCTAGGAGCATTAGTCAAGCCAAAAGGCATGACTAACCACTCATAGAGACCATGTTTGGTTTTGAAGGCTGTCTTCCATTCATCGCCTTCCTTCATCCTAATTTGATGATAGCCACTCCTCAAGTCAATTTTGGTGAAAATAATAGCACCATCGAGTTCATCCAACATATCATCAAGTCTAGGAATGGGATGCCGATATTTGACAGTGATAGCGTTCACAGCCCGACAGTCAGTGCACATGCGCCAAGTGCCATCCTTTTTGGGGACAAGGACCACAGGCACAGCGCAGGGACTTAGACTTTCTGTGATGCCCCAGTCCGTTCGTAAGTTGATATTAGGGTTATTCATTATTTTGTACGGTTAAATTAAGGTTTTAGGGCTAAGGAGAAACCCTAAACTAGGCTAAGATTGAAAACCCTAACTTGCTTACGATAAAACCCTAGTTTATGTATTATTCGTAAGCTCGAGCTATAGTTTATATGCGGTATTCTAGTGTGTGTTTTGGCACAAGTAAAAATAGGATTCGTTATAGTTTACAGAGGTTTAACAAGTTTGAAAATGGTTGGCAAACTCTGGATTAGCAAACCTCTAGTGATACAATATTAGAAAGCTTAAGTGGAGTTTTATTTATCGCCCGCCTTTTTCCACATTCTCTTTATTAGAAAAATTCCCCAGATAATTTTTATGAGTAAATATAGTTTTTAGATGATTTTTCTAGTATCGGTTAGTTTTTGAGAAATTAAGAACGTATATCGGATGTGGGACCCACTAGTGCGGAAAGTTCGGTAAAATTCGGCCGATTAGGTTAAGTTTCGGATACTGGGTTTAATTTACCGGGTGTCATGAGATATTTAGAGGTATCAAGTGATAGGTGGAGGAGAGAGAAAAAAAGTTAGGCATGAATTAATGAGAGGGACAAGTGTCATCATAGGATTGATTTTATTTTTTTTGACTACTATTCACACTTTTACCATTTGGTTAAAATAACTCAAAATTGATCAAAATTCACTCCAAATTTGCAAGCTAAGAGCCGGCCCTCTCTCTCAAAAAGGAAGGAAGAAACTCTTCAAGTTTTGCTTCTATTTTGCTCCAAATCATCAAAACTAACCATTGAAACTTGAACTTACTCCATAAAACCTCTCCTATTAGTGTTAGTAAGTTGATTGGTGGAGTGATTTGGAAAGCTAGAAGGACCTATAGCTCTCTCTCTCTCTTGTTTTAAAGGTAAGTCATGAAGAACCACCCTCCTCTCTTACTTGATGCTTAGATCATGCTTAGTGGTTGTATGAGATGCAAATTTATGGGTTATTTCTTGATTTGTGGTTGAAATGATGAAGTTTTATTATTTTTGGGGATTTTTCTGTTTTAATATGAACATGATGGTGTGGCTATATATGATGATTGGAAATGGTATATAATGATTCTAGAGGGTGGAAAAAGTGGAAGATTGCAAGTAATTTCTGTTTTGGAAGAGAAATTGGGAATTAGGGTTTCATTGTTCTTCAATTCTGTCCGGTTTTGTATCTCCTAGTTAGAGGCCGAATTGGTCTTGGCTTAAAACATGAAAGTTGTAGGGAATGACATTTTAGAGGTACCTACAAAATTTCAGGTCATTTGGAGTAGTGTAGAGTGAGATATGTTGATTTTACTGTTGCTGTTCTGGGTTGATCAGAATGTGCGAACTGCGTCTGAAATGGGTTGTTTTGGCTGGGATTGTCTTGGATTTTGTTGTTGCTGTCTTCTGATGAAATGTAGCTTGATGTCCTAGCTATCATATGCCTTTGGAATTTCCGCATTTGGACCTGTATAGACTGAGTTGTACTGATTACAGCATAGTGTGATTTGTGAACCTGTTTTATGATTCTGGTGTAGTATGTGACATTTTTGACTTAGTTACACTCAAAATTGGACTGAGTGGCCTTCTTCAACATTGTAGACCCTTAAGTCCTGAATATTCCTGTAAAATTTCAGGTCAAACGGATTAGGGTACCATGAGTTATAGATGAAATACTCAGACCTGTTTTGACCGTCAAATTTTGTTTCGTTTTTGGAAAGTTTCTGACCGTGACTTTTTTGATTTTGCTAGAGTATGATCTGGGTATCGACTCCTTCATAAGAAATGTAGATCTTGGTCACAGCTTCTAAACGCTATAAAGTGCGTCAAAATCTGAGTCCCGTAGCTCTAGTTATGATCGAAATAAGAATGCATGTCAGAATTGTTTTATATCCGGACAGTTTACGACTGGAACTTTGGCTTCACATTTGACTAGGTTACAAGCTGTTTGGGCTTGCGACCAAAATACCAAACTTATAGCCCTATATCAGAGCTTTCTAACGCCCTTGGAATGTCATGAATCGGATTTATAAAACCTGAGATATAGCCGAGCAAATAAGGCCTGCCCGTGAAAATGACCATTTTCTGGTCAGATCTGTTTTGATCCTGATGACCAATTTCCGTTTGGAATTTGGATTGCCGACCTTCATGGAAGTTGTTCCATTTGGAATGAACCATCTAACTGCCAATTTTTCAGCTCTTTTGACCATGTGTAGCATAGAAAACAGTTTGCACTCAAAACTGCCCAATTGCGCATTGGCCAGATTTCGTAAGTGATTGTGTTTGGTTCATTTGGGACTGAAGCCTCCAGTTTCAGTTCTGGATGTCTTCATAACAGTTGTTGTTCATCCTTTAAGCTTCGATATGGCATCTCATACGCCTTAATCCGATATTCGTAGCTCAACTTATGATTAAAATAGAAACGAGTGTCAAATCTGCCGTTTCCGCTAACGGCCGTTTCCGTTTCCGTCCGTCATATTTACGTGCGCGCGTGTCGTTTTTAGCCGTTTTGCTTGTTTTAGGCACAATAGTAGCCATTTGCGATATTATGTGACATAATCTCCTATTTCAGACGGTGGTGAGCTGGGCGGAACTGGTGGGGCCCACTACTAGCTGTTCATTTCGATCCGACTTCGTACTTTTGCTATTTCAGTTTCTAGGTAAGTATTCAGGCCAGTTTGGTGTGTTTTCTTTGCTATGTGTTTGAGATGTGTGAAAAGGGTACTTAGGCGAGGGTGTACTTTATCGCGCTCGACCTAAACCCTAATTTGAATGTATAATTGTACTTGACATACGTATATGAACCTTTTGGAACCAAAACCCTTGAGCTTGTGGCTCGGGGCGACTATCGAGTAAAGTTTGTGAATTTTATGAAGTTTGTGAGTTCGTGGGCCCGATCTAAGACCTGTATGGACTATTCGAGCCGGTTAGGGCTTGGTCGAAGTCAGTCCAACTTAGTCTGAGGTCACCAAGTTTGTAGGTTCATGTTATGAACCAATTTTGTGAATCCGGTTCACCGAGAAGGTGACCAAGTTTGTGAACCGAGCTTGCGCAGCAAGTTCAATTTCGTTCGCTCGAGCAAGTTTGTGAGGTGACTGGCCAGAGAGGGTGATAAGGTGTACGGTGGGAGTATAAGTGAAGTTCTACGGACCATTAATTGTAGTCGACGGAGTGTCGGCAGGAGATCATGCAGGGCACATGAATTGGCTTTGGAGCCACCTGTATCCTTATTATGTGATGTTACTTTTCTGCTTTTGCTTTACTCTTACTGTGTAACTGTTATTACGTGAAATTTACGCTTTCGCCCCTGTTTACTTACTAAGCATATAGCTTACCCCTTTCCTTTTGTTTTCCTTGGCAGGGGCCGACACGGGGACTTTTGGCACGTACACTAGTATAGTTAGGTTTGATTGTAATAGTTGGACATATAGTATGTTTGTTTTTATTTTGGTGGTTTGTGTAAGGACCCTCCTTAGGGTCTATCTTCTGCTGGTTGTGGTTTTAGTATATTAGAGTGGTTTGACTCGAGACTTTTGAAGATGTAAATATAACTTTTGGGATTGTATATATTGTATATAGTGCTCTTTCGAGTTATCTAGTTTTATTGCTTAAGTTTTGAGTCCTGGCGCTAGCTAGGCAGGCGGCCCACCGATACCCTTGGGTTCGCCCTTGGGAGAAGTGGGGTCGTCACACTTTCCTTTACCCAACCCTTACCTAAGAGGCCATCAACTTGCCTTTGAAGCTCCTTGGTCTCCTCAGGACCCATGCGGTAAGCAGGTTTGTTGGGCAATGGTGCTCCAGGAACGAGGTCGATTTGGTGTTCAATTCCCCGAATGGGTGGTAAGCCATCAGGGACCTCGTCAGGGAAAACATCCTCAAATTCCTGGAAAAGAGCAACTATGCTTGCAGGCAACGCCTTGTCGAGCTCAGCAACATCCAAGAGCACATGCTTGCAAATCATGAGAAGTATAGGCTGATTAGAGTTCACCACTTTTCTAACATCTTTAGCCTTAATAATCATGTTGTGCTTCCTAGTGGGAGGTACGGCAGGTATTTTGTCACGTATACCCCTAGGCGTGCTCCCTTGACCCTTGGTTGATAGCTCACTTGTAGACGTTGAGCTTTTACCAGGGTCGACCGCCTTGAGTTTCCTCCTTTGACGGTCTTGTTCACACTCCCTTTGCAAAAGTAGTTGGTCCTCATAAACTTGTGCAGGTGTGAGAGGTGTAAGGACCTTACGTTTGCCATCGTGCAAAAGTGTGTACTTATTTGCTCTTCCATCGAATGTGACGTGTTTGTCAAATTGCCAGGGCCTTCCCAAAATGATATGCGTAGCATGCATTGGGACTACGTCGAACACGATTTCATCAGTGTAAGTACCAATGGAAAAGGAAATGCGTACTTGTTTGAAGACTCGTACTTCACCATCCTCACTTAGCCATTGGAGGCGGTAAGGATTTGGATGCCTGGTAGTGAGAAGTCCTAGACTTTCAACCATGAGCAAACTGACCACGTTCGTGCAACTCCCACCGTCGATGATGAGACTACACACTTTGTCGCCTACCTTACAGCGGGTGTAGAATAGGTTTTCGCGTTGTAGCTGCTCGTCCTCCTTGACGCGGGCGGTTAGCACTCGTCGTGCTACCAAGCAACCTACTTCTCCTCGTGTAGGCGAGCAAGCCTCCCCAGCTGGCTCTTCTTCCAGGCAGTCATCTTCTACTAGTTCGGGCATGTCCTCACATTCGTCATCATCCGACACGATTTTGCCATTGTGAGTTATCAGCATTACCCGTTGGTTTGGACATTGAGATTGAATATGCCCAAACCCTTGGCACTTAAAGCATTTGATGTCCTGATACGTTCCTCGATCAACTCGTTTCGAGACACGTAGCACATTTGCCCAAGGATCTAGCGAGGATGTCCAACGCTTGGATTGCGGAACCTAAAATCAAACGGACAACACGATTTGACGTAGGTGGTAGACGACACTCCGATGAAGGTGAATACTCCAGGGGAATAGGTCGGTAGAACAATCAAGGACGATCACGAGATTGCTCAAGAACCCTTGCCAATGCAAGTAACGGAATTGTACTCTCCATCTAAGAGAAACAAGAACAAGTTTATTATCATCAAACGGCTTCCCTTAAACCTTACAAAGCAAGCCTTTCTATAGGCAAATACTAATGAAACCCTAAACCCTAATATCGAAAAGCTAGATGGTTGGCCCCTCCTTGGACAAGGTGGGCCGATCCATGGACTCAATAAAGAAGGGCCTAGTGGTTCGGCCATCCTTAGACAAAGGTGGGCCGAATCCATGGCTAACAAAAGGACTAATCTAAACTTAAGACTCCTAACACTAAGGCCTAATCGGCCATAGCCCACTTGGCTCTTCACGGGCTCTCTTCATGGGCTTGGATCATCGTGTAGACAACTGGGTTATCACCTTCTAAGTCTTCAATGTCTCGATGAACTCCTTGTTGGTCTTGAACATCCCGTAGTGATTCCCTGAATTGCTTGGCCCGTGCACATGTGACTGGGCCCAATGGAACTCGGATTGGGCCATTACGTGGGCCAAGGTCCGTGCACACATCATGTCCCTACTCCTAGCTTTAGGAGTTTCTTGCGGTGCCTTAGAAGTAGACCTAGACACATCAGAAACCTTGTTAGGTGTAGAATGGGCATTACGGGTAGAAGCATTACCTTGGAAGCGGTTAGAATAGGTTGGTGTTGTCGTATTTCCAACTTCGTGGGTCACTCTTCGTGGTTGGTTGCCTTTCCACGAGGTGGTGGTAGAAGATTGGAAGGTACGGGCTCCCCGTCTTAATTTCTTCCCCCGTTCGGCCTTAATGGCGAGTTCTAGAAGGTCGTGCATGTCCAAGTAATGTTGAAGCTCCAAGGCATCCTGAAGGTCAGGATTGAGACCCCTAAGGAACCTAGCCATTGTGGCTTCATTGTCTTCTTGAATGTTGGCCCTCATCAAGGCCATCTCGATTTCTTTGTGGTAATCCTCCACACTCATGTTGCCTTGCGTGAGTGTTTGAAGCTTAGAGTGGAGATCACGATTGTAGTAGCTAGGAACAAATCGCTTGCGCATTAGTGCCTTGAGTTCTCGCCAAGTCCGGACACGTGGTTCTCCCATCCTCCTCCTCGTGGTCCTCACTTGGTCCCACCAGACTAGTGCGTAGTCGGTGAACTCCACGGTGGCAACCTTCACTTTTTGTTCCTCGCTATAGTCGTAGCAGTCGAAGACCATCTCGATGCGGCCTTCCCACTCCAAGTAAGCCTCAGGGTCACTTTTGCCTTTGAATGCGGGAACTTGAATTTTAAGCCCCTTGATTTCGTTTTTGGGCATGTCCCTTGTAGGCCTTTCGGGTCGTTCCTCATCCTCACTAGCGGAGTAGTCTTCGCCATTTGTTTCTTTGGTGCCATGGTTACTCCGGTTATGGGACCTAGAACGAGAGCCTCGCGTAAGGCCCCTAGACAACTCATCAAAACCAGCGTGTAACGTCTCCATTTGTTGCTCACTGATTCGCCTGAGCTCATTCTTCATCGCGGCGAATAACAATGAAGGATCGGTGGTTGCTTGTTGTTGATGGTGGTGTTGTTGCTCCATGCTTCCCTTGTTGCCCCTGCAAAGGTTAGAAGAAAACAAAGAAAATGCAAATATAATCCTCACTTCACTCCCTTAGTGTATCCCTCACGCTTGTGTGTAGTGCTCAATTCACTTTATTAGGCTTACCAAGTACCTTTTACCTGTTGGATTAGGTAGTTGAGAAATGTTGCTCGAGTCCAATAATTGCCTCCAACTTTTCCCCACAAGAGTAAACAAGAGTAAAGGACACAATTGGGTGAAATTTTGCAATGGGAAGGACGGTTTTGGAAGGATTAGGGTCGGTGGACAGATTTGGAAAGTATTGCCAAGAAAGGAAACTCTAAGAATCCTAAGATGTAGGAGTGGTTTCCTAAAAAGGATGAGAGAATATCGTAGGATATCCTAAAATGGAGGAGAAAATGTAGGAAGGTGTCCAAGTGTTATCCAAGTGTTGTACTTAGTCTCTTAAACTAAGTTGGAAAGCAAGTTAGAGTTGGTAACCCCTTGAAGACCTCCTTTAAGCAACTTCTAATTCCCCCCCCAAACAGATTCGGTTCCCTCTCTCCTTTCTCTTCTAATTTTCCAGAAATCTCCCTTCTTAATCCCTCCCCAAGTCGGCTAATGTCCTTATAAAGCTCCCTCTTAGCAACCGCACACTTTGCAAACACCAACCAGATTTGGATCTCTGAAATTTCCAGAATTCTTCCCCTTTATTTCCTTCCCAAAGTCGGCTAAGAGAACCCCTATAAACCCCCTTAAGCAGCCGCCTACTATGCTCACAACACAAACCAGAATTGGACCACTCGAATTTCCAGATTTCTTTCCTCTTGAACCCCTCCCTAAGTCGGCTATTACTTCCTATTAATCCTCCTCTCACAGCCGCTTTCTTTACCCAAGGAGTTCGACACCCTCTCTACCCCAAGAACCAGCAATTCGGCCCTCTCTCCTACAAGACAGATTTGGTGTTTATTGCTCCAGAAATTCAAGACAGATTTGGTTTTTATTGCTCCAGAAATTCGGCTCCTAATGGACTCCCAAGGCCATGCGAGTGATGTTACTCAAGAATCTCCCAAGAAGTTCACTCCTCAACCAAGAAAGCCACGTATGGATGCAAGATCTTACAAAAAACTCTTTGTACGAAGGGAAGTGCAATTCTTCAAATCCCAAGATAATCAAGACCCACAAGAATCCAAAAAGGTGACACAAGTGATCAAGATTCAAGGTGTTCAAGATTTTCAAGAAGAGGTTGGCCAAAACTTTTGACAACCAAGAAAGCCACGTATGGATGCAAGATCTTACAAAAAACTCTTTGTACGAAGGGAAGTGCAATTCTTCAAACCCCAAGATAATCAAGACCCACAAGAATCCAAAAAGGTGACACAAGTGATCAAGATTCAAGGTGTTCAAGATTTTCAAGAAGAGGTTGGCCAAAACTTTTGAATTTCTTTTTCTTTTCTTGCTGTAATTTTCTGGTTTGAAACAAGAAATAATAAGACAGATTTGGCAATAACGGGACACGGCTTCCTTCTTGGATTTGTGTTGGCCGAATGTTTCTTTTCTTTCCCTCTTGTCTTTTGCGTTTCTGTTTTTTTTTTTTTCTTTGTTCTCTCTCTCTTTTTTTTTTTTTTGACTTAACAACTGCGACTAAACCTGGACGGAAAAGGTTCACAACCCAGATTTCTGGTCAGCCCTACGTACTACAACTAATCAACCACAACTCCAAGATTTACCAAGAACTTTCAAGAGCTTCAAGATTTAATTCCAAGAACTCAAGAAACCCTAGATGGTTGTAGTTTCCTTCAAGATTCTCAACTCCAACAAGTTTGATCCACAAGTCAATTTAGAAAACTAATTAAAACAGCTTGGATGACCCAACAAAACTTGGACAGATTCAGCAATCAATGGAAAACCCTAGCCGCGGAATTGGACCAAACCCTAGCCGTCATCTTTTTTTCTCTCTTTTTTTTTTTTTTTTTTTTTTGCAGATTCGGCTATGGCTAATTGCTGGACAGAACGGTTGTCACAAGGATACGAAATCTGGACAGATTAGGACTAGCAACAACACACAACTAACCAGAATTGACGCAACCAAAAGAACTAGCGGCCAGAAATTTTTTTTAACTAACAATTGAATCCTTATGATACTAAGCTCGCTGAACAAGAATGTCAAGAACTTGACTCAAACGGACAAACATTAAGAACAACGACCAGAATTTCTAGACAACAAAAGGAAAGGAAACGGCTCAACAAGTAACAAAGCTAACGAACAGAAATTTTTTTTTTTTTTTTTTTTTGTAAAAACAAGGCAGCGGAAATAATGAAACTAAGACACAACTACGGATATAACAGAAGATACCTCCACCAAAGCTCTGAAGCCAACTGATACGCTCCTCGATCCACGGTCGAGACACGTAGCACGTTTGCCCAAGGATCTAGCGGGGATGTCCAACGCTTGGATTGCGGAACCTATAATCAAACGGACAACACGACTTGATTGAAGGTGGTAGACGACACTCCGATGAAGGTGAATACTCCAGGGGAATAGGTCGGATGAACAACCAAGGACAGGACGCGAGATTGCTCAATAACCCTTGCCAAGCAAGTTAAAAGGCTCGAATTCTTTATGAAAGAAAACGAATGCACTAAGAATTTTATTAATCAAAAACTAGTTTTTAACCTTACAAGGCTAGCCTATTTATAGGCTCAATGAAGTAACGAAAACCCTAAAGAAACTTAAAGGGAAGGTCGGCTACCTTGTCTTCAAGGTGGGCCGGCCCATGCCTTCTACGAAACACTAGTCCAACTAAATAGAAAAACAACGACTAAGGCCCTACTCGGCCGATTCGTAAGGAGGCCCACTGGAGTCTTCCTGGGCTTGGACCAAAGTGTAAGTTGCTTGATTGGTCCTTTCCAAGCCTTCAATATCTCTATAGCCTCCATGTTGATCGTGGACAACTCGAACAAGGGCTTGGAGGGATTCTTTGAAGAGCTTGGCCCGTGCACGTGTGACTGGGCCCAATGGGACTTGGACTGGGCCCTGGTTCATGCACACATCACCCTTGGTACACAACCATTCCCAAAATGTGGAGTGTTCCCTTAAAAATGAGCTCAAATCAACTCCCCTTTGGTGTGGACTGATTTGAGTTGACATTGTTCCATGAATGGATACCAATGGGGTTTAACTCTTGGAGTACCAGTTGTGAGGACCTGCAAATTTACTTATTTTAAACTCCTGTTACTAGCTTATTTAAATATTTAATTGCCCGTTGGCTCCGAATATTTTATTTCAACCTTTTTAGACCCAATTACATGGAACTATGACCTACTTATATTTTTAAAATGATTTATTTCAAAATTTAATTTTTGAAAGCTCGTTTAGGGTGAATAGTGGATGCGCATTTGGAGACAATAATCGAATCAAGGATACAATAAACTTGAAAAATTGGAGACTTGTACATTAGTCTTGAAATAGGTATTTTTGTGTTTAAATGTTCAATTATTAGTTAGTGATACTATCGTTATAAGAATTTCTTGAAAATTACACTTTATCACGTACAATTCGGAAATACGCGTTTTCGCGTGCGCGATTAATTGAGGGACTTTAGACCTTTATTTTTAGACCATTAAGAGTGAATAATAATAGTATGAATGAAAGTGCATTAGAGGTTTAGTGCACTAGTGAAATAAACTTGAGAGGAATCGAGCACGGAACGCACACGCACGTGCATTATTTTAGTGGACAACTAATGTGTGCGTGGATCAGGGCCCACGCAATGACCCAGTCCGAGTCCCATTGGGCCCAGTCACACATGAACGGGACAAGCTCTTCAAAGAATCCCTTCAAGCCCTCGTTTGAGTTGTCCAAGACCAACATAGAGCCCATAGAAATATTGAAGGATTAGAAAGAGACAATCAAGTAACTTACATCTTGATCCAAGCCCATGAAGAATCAAGTGGGCCTCCTTGTGCGTCGACCGAGTAGGGCCTTAGTCTTTATTACTTATTCAGCTGGATTAGTTGCTTAGTAGAAGGCATGGGCTGGCCCATCTTGGAGTCAAGATGGCCGACTCCCCTCTTAGGGTTTCTTTAGGGTTTTCTGTGTTACCCTTAGCCTATAAATAGGCTAGTCTTGTAAGATTAAAGACACAAGTTTTATGAATAAAATTCTTAGTATTTTCGTTTTCTTCCTAAGAGAGAAATCAAGTCCTTAACTTGCTTTGGCAAGAGTTCTTGAGCAATCTTGCGTCATGTCCTTGATTGTTCAGCCAACCTATTCCCCTGGAGTATTCACTTTCATCAGAGTGTCGTTCTACCGCTCTAAATCAAAGTGTGCCGTCCGTGTTGATTTAAAGTCCCGCAATCCAAACGTAGGACAACCTCGCTAGATCCTTGAGCAAACGTGCTACGTGTCTCGAAACGAGTTGATCGAGGAACGTATCAGTTGGCTTCAGAGCTTTGGTTGAGGTATCTTCCGTTATATCCGTAGCTTTGTCTTAGTTTTCTTTTTCTTATTTGATTCCGCTGCCTTTGTTACAAATTCTGTTCGAGTAGCTATATCCTTGTTGTGTCGTTTGTCAAAAAGAAAAAACAAAAATCTGTCCGCAATTTTTGTGTCTTGTTGCGTCAATTCAGTCGTGACTTTGTTGTTCAATTCTGTCCGTATTCTTGTGTGTCGACAAATCCCTGTTTGGGTAAGTGTTTCTTTGTGTCAAAAAAAAAAAAGAAACCTGCCCGCACGTGCCTTCGTGCTTGTTGCCTTCGGTTTTGTTTTTTGTCCGCCGTTTGTGTTTGGTGTTGCACCAGATTCTGGTCGTAGATTGTCACCAATCTGACCTTGATTTGTGCCATAACTTGGTGGAAAAATTTCTGTCCAAGTAGTGCTACAAATCTGGCCATCACTTGGTTAGTATTGTTCCAATTCTGTCCATAGGTGTGCGTTATTGTTGCTAGCTCTAATCTGCCCAGGTTTTGTACTCTTGTTGCATCAATTCTGCCCAGCATCTAGTCATAGCTGAAACTACCAAAAAAAAAAAAAACCGCGGCTAGGGTTTTGTGCGGCTAGGAGACTTGTGTGGCTAGGGTTTGCCTTTTGGTTGTCAAATCTGTCCAAGTGTTCAATTGTGCATCTAAGTTGTTTGCGTAGCTTCCTAAAACTGATTTTGTGGCTAAACTTGTTTGGCATTGGAATCTTGAAGAGGAACTACAAGGTCTTAAGGTTTCTTGAAGTTCTTGATTACTATCTTGAAATTCTTGAAAGTCTTGAAGACATCTTGCTAGTTTGAGGAAGTTGGGTTGTGTGTTTTTGCGTGTTGAGGACTGACCTTATTTCTGGAATTTTATTCTAGTTCGGCCAAGTTGTGATATTCGTTTGATATAAAAAAAAAAAACAGAAACGAAAACAAGAAGAAAGCCATTCGGGTGGAACAAACCAAACAAAGAAGGGCCGAACAAGAAAGAGGAAAACTTGGTTCGTTTATTGCCAACTCAGATTTGTTACATCTTGCGGTACCAAAACCAGAAAATTACACCAAGGCAAAGGAAAGGAACTCAAAAGTTTTGGCCTACCTCTTCTTGAAAATCTTGATCACCTTGAGCCTTGATCACTTGTACCACCCTTTGAGGTTCTTGGAGTTCTTGATTATCTTGAGCCTTGAAAACTTGCACCTCCCTTAGAATAAAAAGTTTCTTGTACGTTCTTGCATCCATACGGGGCTTTCTTGGTTTAGGAGTAAATTTCTTGGGAGCTTCTTGGGCAAGTCGCTTGGGGGATCCTTGAGTGACATTGCTCACATTATCTTGGGAGGCCATTATCTTGAAACAAGAACCAAGGCTGCCTTGCCTTGCAAAGAGAGTGGGGGAGCCGAATTGTTTTGTTCCTTGAAGTGTGAAGGGGGCCGAATTGCTTGGAGCAAGTTGCGGTTGTGAGAGAGGGAGTTTTATAAGGGTGTAGCCGACTTGGGGAAGGGTATTAAGGGGGAAAGAATTCTGGAAATTTTCGGTTGAGGGAGGAAAGAAACCAAACCTGTTTTGGAGTTTCCAAAGCCAACTTGATTTCCAAAATCATTTAGGAAACGAAGTACACACTTGAATAACTCTTGTTCACTTGGACACTTCCCTATATTTTCTTGTCCACTTTAGGAAGGTCTCCTACATTTTCTCATATATTCTTGGAAACTCTCCTATATTCTCTCTCACCCACTTT
Organism: Coffea arabica; assembly: GCF_036785885.1. NCBI lineage: Eukaryota > Viridiplantae > Streptophyta > Magnoliopsida > Gentianales > Rubiaceae > Coffea > Coffea arabica. Next base: position 42,051,626 of record NC_092320.1, on the reverse strand, counting down.
AGGAAACCACTCTTACACTCTAGGAAAGCTAGGGTTTCCTTCCCTTCTTGTATTCCATTGCTGCCTATTTCCTTGCTGTCCGCTACCTCAAGTCGTCCAAACCAACCCTTTCTACGTCACTCCCCACGCCAATTTTGAGTCTCATCTCGTGGTTACTCCTAAGGAAAAGTTGGTGACAATCATTGTACTCGAGCAGCATTTCTCAACTACCTAAACCAACCGGTAAAGGTACTTGGTAAGTCCAATAAAGCGGCTTGAGTACTATACACGAGCGTGAGTGATACATACACTAAGGGAGTGAGGTGAGGTCGTACTTGCACTTTTCTTTGCCTTGTCGCTAACCTTTTACAGGACACCACGAGAGGCATGGAGCAACCACAAGCAACACCGACCACTCCTTGTTTTTCGCCACAATGAAGAATGAGCTCAGGCGAATCAGTGAGCAACAAATGGAGGAGTTACACACTTGTTTTGACGAGTTATCCAGGAGTCTCATACAAGGCTCTCGTTCGAGGTCCCACAACCGGAGTAACCATGGCACCAAAGAAGCACATAGTGAAGGCTACTCCGCTAGTGAGGATGAGGAGCGACTCGAGAAGCCTAGAAGGGACACGCCCAAGAACGAACTAAAGGGACTTAAGATTCAAGTACCCACGTTCAAAGGCAAGAGTGACCCTGAGGCGTACTTGGAGTGGGAAGGCCGCATCGAAATCGTCTTCGACTGCTATGACTATAGCGAGGAACAAAAGGTCAAAGTTACCACCGTTGAGTTCACCGACTACGCCCTAGTTTGGTGGGACCAAGTAAGGACCCATAGGAGGAGAATGGGAGAATCGCAAATTCGAACTTGGCGAGAGCTCAAGGCATTGATGCGTAAGCGATTCGTTCCAAGCTACTACAACCGAGATCTCCACTCCAAATTGTAAACCCTCACTCAAGGCAACATGAGTGTGGAGGACTACTACAAAAAGATTGAGATGGCCATGATGAGAGCGAACCTTCAAGAAGATAGTGAAGCAACTATGGCTAGATTCCTTCGAGGTCTCAACCCCGACCTTAAAGAAGCCTTGGAGCTACACCACTACGTGGACATGCATGACCTCCTTGAACTCGCTATCAAGGCTAAGAGGGGAAAGAAACTAAGGCGAGGAGCCCGTACCTTCCAGTCTTCAAACTCGACCTCATGGAAGGGCAACGAACCACGAAGGGCGACCCACGAAGCTGGATATTCGACCACACCAACTTTTTCAAGCCGAATTCAAGGTAATGTACCTAACCAAAATTCCAATTCTACCCCTAACAAGTTATCGATACATCCAGGTCTACTTCGAAGGCACCACATGAGACTCCTAAGACTAGGAGTAGGGACATCAAATGCTTTAAGTGCCAAGGGTTTGGACATATTTGTGACAGCCCCACCTCCCCCTAAGGCGAACCAGAGGGTTCGGCGGACCGCCTGCCCAACTCTCGCCGGGACTCAGTCATTAATTTCAGTCCTCAATTAAAATCGAAATAAAGCACAGGAATTTGTGTAACAAAATCCAAAACTTAAAACGAAACTTATTTACATTTCTATCTCAAAAGGAAGTTCAACCATTGAATATACAAAGGTTCTCAATTCCTCATACATCCAGCCCATGCCAAGCTCTAGGGCGAGAACCATTACAAAAGAAATGAAAGAACTAGACCAAGCTAGTCTGTACCGAGCTCTCGTCCTTGCCTGCCTTCTCCTGTTAAGGAAAACAAAACTAAAGGGATGAGCTAAAAGCTCAGTGGGGTTCCGAATACATAACCAAACAATCAATCCAATACGTTAAACATAGAGTATCAATAATTCAAGAAACATTTACAATGGAAAGCGATAATAACACATTCATTAAAAGGATACGGGCTCACAGGGAGCCATGCCTTCATTCGTTCATTCGTTCTCCAGACATTTCCCCTTATTCCTCCAATCGCTTGAAAATGCATTTTTTGTAAATAAAACCCTCGTTAATTCGTTCGTTTCATTTCATTCACCCCCTCCTGGACGTTGGCCAGACTCCACCAACCTACAAGGTAATACTCGAGTATACCAACGTTCACACCCAGGATCACCATATCGCCCGACCGAGTCCGCTTCTGGCTCGAGTCGATCGGTAACGAAGGGCAGGGTCCAATTCAGCCAAACGGCTTACATTCATGCGCAACTAGCATTTAATCATTTAATCATTGAAAATTTCACATTTATTTAGGTCGAGTGCGATAAAGTACACACTTGCCTAGAAAACTTGTTTTAACAATCATTGAAAGCACTTAACACATTATCAATCAATAATAACAAGCCAATAAGTCAAGGAAATATAACAAACAAGGAACACTTACCTATATAGAAAAAACAACGTGCAAAATATCCTTCTGGATATTATCTTTAGTCACCAAGAAAATCCAAGATTAAACAAGAAAGAATATTACAGCTCATCTAACACAAACAATTAGGTGAAAAGGGATATGGTTCAAAATCATTTCATATTCAAGTAGATACTATAGACTAAATGTCTTAATGAAATTCATGTAAAAGGGAGGACAAAATACCCAAGAAAACCCTAAACCACTCCTTTTTATTTGGTAAGCGTAAGTAAACATTTGGAGTTTCCAATTGAAGAAGGATCATGTTTTAAGATGGAAAACGGTCATAGTATTTGCCAAATGAAAATATACAAATTCAAATAGAAACTTAGCCCTCGAGCGAAAATTTGGGCAGCACGCCATTTGTATTTACCTATTTTTCAGCCATTTATGGCTTCGTTGTTTTCCTCAATCAATCCCAAAGCCACATACAATATCATCTCATTTCAATAGCCATTCCATAGGATCAAAGTCATATAAGTACAAAAATCAAGCTAACAACATGTGCGGAAATGAAGTTTAACAAAAGATAGATTTGACGGGTTTTGCGTAACGGACACATCCGAAGCTACGCTTATCAGATTGGGATGTAATTTATACTGTTTCGAAGCTAAGACAGAGGGCTACAATTTTGATGAAGACCACTTAGTCCAAATTCGAGTGTAACCTAGTCAAATTCCCAATTCCCAAAACCAAGTTCCAACTAATCGGCTAATTAACCGTACTACCTTTAAATGGCCATATCGTAAGCTACCAAAGTCCGTTTAAGGCGTTCTTAGAGGTATTGAAAAGCTAAGACAAAGTCCTACAACTTTCATGAAGACCACTCAGTCCAGTTCTCACCCTAACTAGGTCAAATTTACCAAAACAACTCCAGATTTTCCAGTTCGAAATTCATTGTGGAAATCAACTAGCAGTCCTGCTTTATTCACTCATATCTCAGCACACACAACTCCAATTCAGGTAATTCCAAAGCCATTTGAAAGATAAGATACAAGGCTATAATTCATAAGAATACATCATCAACCAATTCGGTAATATTCCTGGTCAAACTAACCACTTACAGAGGCTGATTTTCATTTTCGGACAGAAACAGGGTAGCAGGGGTATTTTGGTCTTTTCATAGGCTACGTTGCTCCGATTGTGCTAAAATTTTGCAGGAAACTATAAAACATCATTCTATACAATTTTTATGTTTTGTGCTAAGGCTAGTTTGGCCTCTAACAAGGTGAAATAGAACCAGGCAGAAGCGGGGCAGGTTATCATCCAAGCTGGAATTCATGCATTCATGTGCTAATCTTCCACAAAACAACATCTAAAGCAACTAAAAACCACTAATAAGCAATTAATTGAAGTAAAGAAGAGGTTCTTGGCAAAATACCTTATGTCCCTATGAAAGATGGTAGCTTAGGTTTTGTCCTCCAAAAATAACTCCACAAACACCTTGGAAACTACTTGAAAAGTAAGTTTTATGGAGTAGTTTGCAAATTAATTGGTTGAAACTCAAGATTTGGGCAAGAAATTGAAGTGGAAGATGAAGAACTCTCTTGGTTTCTCTCTCACTAATTTCAGCCAAAGGAGACAAGAAAATGAATGAATTTTGGTCAAACATCTGATTTTAGTAAAGTTACCAACCTTGGTCAAAAGTCCAACTTCTAATAGCATAGTGACACTTGGCTCCTTTTAGGGTTTTAAGCTTATCTCTTTGTCTCTCTAATACTAATCCATATAGGTAACTTCTAATTATCTCTTAGCACCTTGTAAAATAATATCACTTAATACAAAACTCCAACAAGTTGCCAAAATATATCGCATTTACCGCACTAGTGGGTCCCACGTCCAAAATATACTTCAAACTCAACGTACACTAACTCATACTAGGAAGATGATTTTAAAATTGTACTTACTTGTAAAAATGCATAGAAAATTTAATATTTTCAAGGAAAGTATAAAATATAGTCAAAGAAATAAAACAATGCTGAGAAAATGTGAAAATTTTTTGGTCCTCACACTCTCTCCCCCTTGAGAAATTTCATCCTCGAAATTTTTACCTTCAGATGGCTCAGGAGTTTGTTGGTTGTCTAAAGCATATACCCTTGTCGGTACTTTTGTTTGGTTTCCTCTTTCATTCGCTTGTTTTGATTTAGTGCCCTCCAGTTGCTGGGTACTACTTTCACGTGACTGTTTCCTCGGACAGTTGCTAACCTGGTGGTCACCACCCCCGCAAATCAAACATTTCCGCCCTTTCCTCCAACAATCACTCTCAGTGTGATTGGCCTTTCCATAGTAGCCACAAGTCAAGGAAGAAGCCACTTGTTGGCTTTTTTGAAAAATCTCCCATGGCCTGCTTGATTTTCTTTTGTAGATCGTTCATCTAACGCCCCTATTGTCCATGGTGGGTGGGACAAAAAGTTCACTTTCTGCACTTTGGAAGGGACTATCGATTCACTTGGTTCCTCAGTCACACTACCAGGTGTACCCCTTTTTCGATTTTGGGAGGCTTTTATCTGTGCTTTTACATTCTCGATTCGTTGAGCTTTCTCAAGGGCCTCCGTAAACGTATTCACTTGAACCGCCGCTAGTGCTTCTTGAATTTCTAGATTCAATCCCTGTATAAATCGTCTTACCCTTCTCGGTTCCGTGGCCACTGATTCGGAAGCAAACTTGGATAGTTTGGTGAATTTTGTTTCATATTCGGCCACACTTTGGGTTCCCTGGCGTAGTCCAATAAACTCATCCTCCCTCCTTTCTTGGACTAAAGGTGGAAGATACTTTTCATTAAATTCCCTTAGGAAGTTAGCCCATGTCCATACGGTTTGTTCTCTTTCCCACATTGCCTTAATCACATTCCACCATGCTCGGGCTGGTCCTTCAAATTGAAATACCGCAAAATTCACTTGCCTTGGTTCGGTATAGTTCAAAGCTGCAAAGATATTGATCATGGCCTCCAACCACTGTTCGGCTACATCCGGATCAGATCTTCCAAGGAATTTCGGAGGAGCAAACTTCTGAAACCTCTCAAGAGCCCGATCTTTTCCTATTTCAGGGTTCGGAGGTTGATTCACAGGTATTTGACCTTGTTGGTCCACCAACCTTACTAAAATGTTTGTCATTTGTTGAATTGCTGTCGCCATTTGGTCCCCGGCTTCAACCCTCAGTCTTTGCTCTTGTGCAGCTGTTGTTTCCCTTTCCTCTCTTGGCTCTTGAGCTCGTTTATTCCCACGGTCACGTCCACGTCCACGACTATGTCTCCCGTCCATATATATGTTTTCCCTCTCTCTTTTCTTTTCTTTTCCCCCCAAAAAGGTAATTTAGTGAATAAACACAGTAAATTGACTAAAGTAACAAATTCCAGCATATCAAATACACAAATAAACATATACGCACATAACACACCATATATCAAGAAGACAGATGATCAAATACACAAAGGCATATCAAATTAGACAGATAATCATATGCACAAATACACCAACTAACGTCATGTAATAATAATATAAGGACAAATCAAAAGAAAAGGCGATATCGTCCTAGTTTCAGTTGCATAACCCCGTCCGGTCTCTCACGTCACTTACTATCCAAACTAGATATCCATTGACCTCTTGTGCTCATTCTAGCCAGACAAAGCCTGTTCATGTTCCCAAAATGCAATTGTCAAGTACTTAACACCATCTCAACTTTGGAGTACTCGGGCGCAAGAATCCGAAATAAGACAATTCACATCTCGAGCTGGCCAATCCCAAGAGTAAACTATCTACAATCGAAATTCCTACCCGACGTACCTATCAATGATCCTCAGATACCACGGGAAAGATTTAAGGCCTATAACATTCGCAATTCATAGCTTATGCTTGAACGAGTACTTAATCCTTCATACCTATTCACCACTCAGTCCAGGCTCACTCCGCGCAGAGACCACGCGAAGCAGGCTCTGATACCAACTATGACAGCCCCACCTCCCCCTAAGGCGAACCAGAGGGTTCAGCGGACCGCCTGCCCAATTCTAGCCGGGACTCAGTCGTTCACTTCAGTCCTCAATTAAAATCGAAATAAAACACAGGAATTTGTGTAACAAAATCCAAAACTTAAAACGAAACTTATTTTATTTTTCTATCTCAAAAGGAAGTTCAACCATTGAATATACAAAGGTTCTCAATCCCTCATACATCCAGCCCATGTCAAGCGCTAGGGCGAGAACCATTACAAAAGAAATAAAAGAACTAGACCAAGCTAGTCTGTACCGAGCTCTCGTCCTTGCTTGCCTTCCCCTGTTAAGGAAAACAAAACTAAAGGGATGAGCTAAAAGCTCAGTGAGGTTCCGAACACATAACCAAACAATCAATCCAATACGTTAAACATAGAGTATCAATAATTCAAGAAACATTTACAATGGAAAGCGATAATAACACATTCATTAAAAGGATACGGGCTCACAGGGAGCCATGCTTTCGTTCGTTCATTCGTTCTCCTGACATTTCCCTTTATTCCTCCAATCGTTTGAAAATACATTTTTTGTAAATAAAACCCTCGTTAATTCGTTCGTTTCATTTCATTCACCCCCTCTTGGACGTTGGCCAGGCTCCACCAACCTACAAGGTAATACTCGAGTATACCAACGTTCACACCCAGGGTCACCATATCGCCCGATCGAGTCCGCTTCTGGCTCGAGTCGATCGGTAATGAAGGGCAGGGTCCAATTCAGCCAAACGGTTTACATTCATGCGCAACTAGTATTTAATCATTTAATCATTGAAAATTTCACATTTATTTAGGTCGAGTGCGATAAAGTACACACTCACCTAGAAAACTTGTTTTAACAATTATTGAAAGCACTTAACACATTATCAATCAATAATAACAAGCCAATAAGTCAAGGAAATATAACAAACAAGGAACACTCACCTATATACACAAAACAACGTGCAAAATATCCTTCCGGATATTATCTTTAGTCACCAAGAAAACCTAAGATTAAACAAGAAAGAATATTACAACTCATCTAACACAACCAATTAGGTAAAATCAAAAAACTCGACAATTGATGAGTAGAAGGTATAAAAGACTTTAAAGTGAAACGAGGACATTTGGACCCGTGAACAAAAATAACTAGGGTTTCATAGTCGAAACGTAAAACCCAACTCCAAAGGGTTATAAAATTTTCCAATGGAAACACTTGAACCAAAGACAAGTCGGAATCCAACTAGATAGGCTAAGAAATACTGATTTCAGGATCATTTATATGGTTCAAAATCATCTCATATTCAAGTAGATATTATAGACTAAATGTCTTAATGAAATTCATGTAAAAGGGAGGACAAAATACCCAAGAAAACCCTAAACCACTCCTTTTTATTTGGTAAGCGTAAGTAAACATTTGGAGTTTCCAATTGAAGAAGGATCATGTTTTAAGATGGAAAACGGTCATAGTATTTGCCAAATGAAAATATACAAATTCAAATAGAAACTTAGCCCTCGAGCGAAAATTTGGGCAGCACGCCATTTGTATTTACCTATTTTTCAGCCATTTATGGCTTCGTTGTTTTCCTCAATCAATCCCAAAGCCACATACAATATCATCTCATTTCAATAGCCATTCCATAGGATCAAAGTCATATAAGTACAAAAATCAAGCTAACAACATGTGCGGAAATGAAGTTTAACAAAAGATAGATTTGACGGGTTTTGCGTAACGGACACATCCGAAGCTACGCTTATCAGATTGGGATGTAATTTATACTGTTTCGAAGCTAAGACAGAGGGCTACAATTTTGATGAAGACCACTTAGTCCAAATTCCAGTGTAACCTAGTCAAATTCCTAATTCCCAGAACCAAGTTCTAACTAATCGGCTAATTAACTGTACTACCTTTAAATGGCCATATCGCAGGCTACCAAAGTCCATTTAAGGCGTTCTTAGAGGTATTGAAAAGCTAAGACAAAGTCCTACAACTTTCATGAAGACCACTCAGTCCAGTTCTCACCCTAACTAGGTCAAATTTACCAAAACAACTCCAGAATTTCCAGTTCGAAATTCACTGTGGAAATCAACTAGCAGTCCTGCTTTATTCACTTATATCTCAGTACACACAACTCCAATTCAGGTAATTCCAAAGCCATTTGAAAGCTAAGATACAAGGGTATAATTTTTAAGAAGACATCATCAACCTATTCGATAATATTCCTGGTCAAACTAGCCACTTACAGAGGCTGATTTTCATTTTCGGACAGAAACAGGGCAGCAGGGGTATTTAGGTCTTTTCACAGGATACGTTGCTCCGATTGAGCTGAAATTTTGCAGGAAATTATAAAACATCATTCTATACAACTTTTATGTTTTGTGCTAAGGCTAGTTCGGCCTCTAACAAGGTGAAATAGAACCAGGTAGAAGCAGGGCAGGTTATCATCCAAGCTGGAATTCATGCATTCATGTGCTAATCTTCCACAAAACAACATCTAAAGCAACTAAAAACCACTAATAAGCAATTAATTGAAGTAAAGAAGAGGTTCTTGGCAAAATACCTTATGTCCCTATGAAAGATGGTAGCTTAGGTTTTGTCCTCCAAAAATAACTCCACAAACACCTTGGAAACTACTTGAAAAGTAAGTTTTATGGAGTAGTTTGCAAATTAATCGGTTGAAACTCAAGATTTGGGCAAGAAATTGAAGTGGAAGATGAAGAACTCTCTTGGTTTCTCTCTCACTAATTTCAGCCAAAGGAGACAAGAAAATGAATGAATTTTGGTCAAACATCTGATTTTAGTAAAGTTACCAACCTTGGTCAAAAGTCCAACTTCTAATAGCATAGTGACACTTGGCTCCTTTTAGGGTTTTAAGCTTATCTCTTTGTCTCTCTAACACTAATTCATATAGGTAACTTCTAATTATCTTTTAGCACCTTGTAAAATAATATCACTTAATACAAAACTCCAACAAGTTGCCAAAATATATCGCATTTACCGCACTAGTGGGTCCCACATCCAAAATACACTTCAAACTCAATGTACACTAACTCATACTAGGAAGATGATTTTAAAACTGTACTTACTTGTAAAAATGCATAGAAAATTTAATATTTTCAAGGAAAGTATAAAATATAGTCAAAGAAATAAAATAATGCTGAGAAACTGTAAAAATTTTTTGGTCCTCACAATATTCAGTCTCAATGTCCAAACCAACGGGTCACGCTAATCACTCACAATGGCGAGATTGTGTCCGATGATGACGACTGTGAGGAGATACCCGAATTGACCAAAGGCGACTGCCTGGATGACGACTCTGCTGAGGAGGATTGCTCGCCTACACAGGGGGAAGTAGGATGCTTGGTGGCACAACGAGTGCTAACCGCCCGAGTTAAGGAGGACGAGCAACTACAACGGGAGAACCTGTTTTACACCCGTTGTAAAGTAGGTGACAAGGTGTGTATCCTCATCATCGACGGTGGGAGTTGCACAAACGTGGCAAGCTTACTAATGGTTGAGAGCTTAGGGCTTCCAACCACTAGACATCCACACCCTTATCGCCTCCAATGGCTGAGTGAGGATGGAGAGGTACGTGTCTTCAAACAGGTACGCATTCCCTTTTCCATTGGGACTTATACTGATGAAGTTGTTTGTGATATCGTGCCTATGCATGCCACCCATGTCATCTTGGGTCAACCATGGCAATTTGACAAACACGTCACATTCGACGGAAGGGCCAATAAGTACACACTCTTGCATGATGGCCACTCACACTTGCACAAGTGTATGAGGACCAACTTAAGTTGCAAAGAGAGTGTGAACAAGACCGTCAAAGGAGGAAGCAAAAGGCGGTCGACCCTGGCAAGGGCTTCACTTCTGCGAGTGAGCCATCGGCCAAGGATCAAGTAAGCACACCTAGTGTTACGAATGACAAAGCACCCACTACACCTACCACTAGGAAGCAAAATATGATTATTAAGGCTAAGGACATTAGGAAAGTTGTCAATTCTGATCAGCCTATACTCCTCATGATTTGCAAGCATGTGCTTTTGGATGTAGCTGAACTCGACAAGGCATTGCCTTCGAGTATGGTTGCTCTTTTGCAGGAATTTGAGGATGTCTTCCCTGATGAGGTCCCTGATGGCTTACCACCCATTCGAGGGATTGAACACCAAATTGTCCTCATTCCTGGAGCACCACTACCTAACAAACTTGCTTACCGCATGGGCCCTGAGGAGACAAAAGAGCTTAAAAGGCAAGTTGATGGCCTATTAGGTAAGGGTTGGGTAAAAAAGAGTCACAGTCCTTGTGCTGTGCCTATGGTACTCGTCCCTAAAAAGGATGGTACTTGGCGAATGTGCACTGATTGTAGGGCCGTCAATGCCATTACTGTTATGTATCGCCATCCCATCCCTAAATTAGATGATATGCTCGATGAACTCGATGGTGCTGTCATATTCACCAAAATCGACTTAAGGAGTGGCTATCATCAAATAAGGATGAAAGAAAGCGATGAGTGGAAAACGGCCTTCAAAACCAAGCATGGTCTCTATGAGTGGCTAGTCATGTCTTTTGGGTTAACTAACGCCCCTAGCACCTTTATGCGACTAATGAACCATGTCTTGAGGGAGTTTATTGGCAAATTTGTCATAGTGTCCATTGATTACATTCTTGAGACACTTCGAAAGGCGCATTTATACGCTAACCTTAAGAAATGCACCTTTTGTACTAATGAACTTGTGCTTTTGGGCTATGTAGTGAGTTCGCAGGGCATCAAGGTAGACAAGTCCAAAATTGAGGCCATCGAGCAATGGCCAACTCCCACATCCGTTCCTGAGCTGTGCAGTTTTCTTGGATTGGCGGGTTTCTACCGGCGCTTTGTCAAGGATTTCAGCACCATTGCCGCCCCAATGACCGCCGTGACCAAGAAAAATGACAAGTTCTATTGGGGGGAAGACCAAGAACAAGCATTTCTTACCCTCAAAAACAAACTCACACATGCACATGTTTTAGCATTACCAAACTTTAACATGACTTTTGAAATCGAGTGTGATGCTTCTGGTGTAGGTATTGGCGTTGTCCTCATACAAGACAAAAGGCCTTGTGCCTTCTTTAGCGAGAAACTTGGAGGAGCTCCTTTAAACTACCCAACGTATGACAAGGAGTTGTACGCACTGGTGAGGGCCTTGGAGACCTGGCAACACTATCTTCGCCCTCTGGAGTTCATGATACACACTGATCACAAGTCACTGAAGTTTCTCAAGGGGCAACCCAAGTTAAGCAAGAGACATGCCAAATGGGTAAGCTTCATTGACACCTTCTCCTATGTGATTATGACTAGCAAGACGAACGTGATAGCTGATGCCTTGTCACGTAGACACTCCTTGCTTGCCTGTCTTGATGCTAAGTTATTAGGGTTCGAAATGATTAAGGAACTTTACACACATGATCATGACTTTGGGGACATATATGGTACGTGTGTTAAGAACCCACATGGAAAGTACTTTTTGCATGATGGATTTCTATTTTATGTGGATAAACTGTGTGTGCCTAATTCTTCCATCCGTGATCTTCTGGTTAGGGAGGCACATAGTGGTGGTCTCATGGGACACTTTGGCATGGTTAAGACTCTTGCCATGTTACAAGAGCATTTCTACTAGCCTCACATGCGTCGAGATGTGGAGCGCATGGTTGGTAGATGTGTCACTTGTCACAAGGCGAAGTCTAGGACAAATCTGTATGTCCTGTATACCCCATTGCCTATTCCCCACTATCCTTGGATAAACTTGTCCATGGACTTTGTTTTAGGGCTCCCTAGGTGGCCTAGGGAAAATGATTCCATCTTTGTAGTAGTTGATAGATTCTCTAAGATGGCTCATTTTATTCCCTGTCACAAAACTGACGATGCATCCCATATTGCTACTTTGTTCTTCCAAGAAATTGTCCGTCTGCATGGCATGCCTCGGACCATCGTTAGTGATAGAGATGTCAAGTTTCTGAGTTACTTTTGGAAGACTTTGTGGTCTAAACTTGGCACTAGGTTATTATTCTCCACCACCAGTCATCCACAAAGTGATGGGCAAACTGAAGTTGTCAATCGCACACTCGGCACACTACTTCGGGCTTTGATTAAAAAGATTCTTAAAACGTGGGAAGAGTGCTTGCCTCATGTTGAATTTGCCTACAATCGAGCTGTTCACAGTGCTACCCACTACTCACCTTTTAAGGTTGTTTATGGTTGTAACCCGCTGACCCCCCTTGATTTAGTGCCCTTACCTTCCTCTGAGCACACAAGCTTAGATGGGAAAAAGAAGGCTGATTTTGTGTGCAGGTTACATGAAGCCGTTCGGGCAAACATTGAGCGGCGTACTCAACAATACCTCTAGCAAGCCAACAAGCACCGTCGCAAGATGGTTTTTGAGCCTGGAGATTGGGTTTGGTTACACTTGCGAAAAGAGAGATTCCCCAAACAGCGACAAAGCAAGTTGTCTCCAAGAGGTGATGGACCCTTTTGAGTGCTCCAACGAGTTAATAATAACGCTTACAAATTGGAGTTACCCGGGGAATACAATGTGAGTGCAACCTTCGATGTCGCGGACTTGAGCCCATTTCTTGATGAGAAGGATCCAGATTTGAGGGCAAATCCTTCTCAAGAGGAGGGGACTGATGTGTATTCGGATCAGGGCCCACGCAATGACCCAGTCCGAGTCCCATTGGGCCAGTCACACGTGCACGGGCCAAGCTCTTCAAAGAATCCCTAGCCCTCATTCGAGTTGTCCAAGACCAACATGGAGCCCATAGAAATATTGAAGGATTAGAAAGAGACAATTAAGTAACTTACACCTTGATCCAAGCCCATGAAGAATCAAGTGGGCCTCCTTGTGCGTTGACCGAGTAGGGCCTTATTCTTTATTACTTATTCAGTTGGATTAGTTGCTTAGTAGAAGGCATAGGCAGGCCCATCTTGGAGTCAAGATGGCCAACTCCCTCTTAGGGTTTCTTTAGGGTTTTCTGTGTTACCCTTAGCCTATAAATAGGCTAGTTTTGTAAGATTAAAGACACAAGTTTTATGAATAAAATTCTTACTATTTTTGTTTTCTTTCTAAGAGAGAAATCGAGTCCTTAACTTGCTTTGGCAAGGGTTCTTGAGCAATCTTGCGTCCTGTCCTTGATTATTCAACCGACCTATTCCCCTGGAGTATTCACCTTCATCGGAGTGTCGTTCTCCCGCTCTAAATCAAAGCATGCCGTCCGTGTTGATTTAAAGTCTCGCAATCCAAACGTAGGACAACCTCGCTAGATCCTTGGGCAAACGTGCTACGTGTCTCGAAACGAGTTGATCGAGGAACGTATCAGTTGGCTTCAGAGCTTTGGTTGAGGTATCTTCCGTTATATCCGTAGCTTTGTCTTAGTTTTCTTTTTCTTATTTGATTCTACTGCCTTTGTTACAAATTTTGTTCGAGTAGCTATATCCTTGTTGCGTCGTTTGTCAAAAAAAAAAAGAAAAAAAAATCTGTCTGCAAATTTTGTGTCTTGTTGTGTCAATTCAGTTGTGACTTTGTTGTTCAATTCTGTTCGTATTCTATTGTGTCAACAAATCCCTGTTTGGTTAAGTGTTTCTTCGTGTCAAAAAAAAAAAAAATCTGCCCGCACGTGCCTTCGTGCTTGTTGCCTTCGGTTTTGTTTTCTGTCCGCCGTTTGTGTTTGGTGTTGCGCCAGATTCTGGTCGTAGATTGTCACCAATCTGACCTTGATTTGTGCCATAACTTGGTGGAAAAATTTCTGTCCAAGTAGTGCTACAAATCTGTCCATGACTTGGTTGGTATTGTGAGTTGCGAACTTGTTTGTTGTACACCCCAATTCTATCCACAGGTGTGCGTTGTTGTTGCTAGCTCTAATCTGCCCAGGTTTTGTACTCTTGTTGCATCAATTCTGCCCAGCATCTAGTCATAGCCGAAACTACCAAAAAAAAAAAACCGCGGCTAGGGTTTTGTGCGGCTAGGAGACTTGCACGGCTAGGGTTTGCCTTTTGGTTGTCAAATCTGTCCAAGTGTTCAATTGTGCATCTAAGTTGTTTGCGTAGCTTCCTAAAACTGATTTTGTGGCTAAACTTGTTTGGCATTGGAATCTTGAAGAGGAACTACAAGGTCTTAAGGTTTCTTGAAGTGCTTGATTACTATCTTGAAATTCTTGAAAGTCTTGAAGACATCTTGCCAGTTTAAGGAAGTTGGGTTGTGTGTTTTTGCGCGTTGAGGGCTGACCTTATTTCTGGAATTTTATTCCAGTTCGGCCAAGTTGTGATATTCGTTTGCTATAAAAAAAAAACAGAAATGAAAACAAGAAGAAAGCCATTCGGGTGGAACAAGCCAAACAAAGAAGGGCCGAACAAGAAAGAGGAAAACTTGGTTCATTTATTGCCAACTCAGATTTCTTACATCTTGGGGTACCAAAACCAGAAAATTACACCAAGGAAAAGGAAAGGAACTCAAAAGTTTTGGCCTACCTCTTCTTGAAAATCTTGATCACCTTGAGCCTTGATCACTTGTACCACCCTTTGAGGTTCTTGGAGTTCTTGATTATCTTGAGCCTTGAAAACTTGCACCTCCCTTCGAATAAAAAGTTTCTTGTACGTTCTTGCATCCATACGGGGCTTTCTTGGTTTAGGAGTAAATTTCTGGGGAGCTTCTTGAGCAAGTCACTTGGGGGATCCTTGAGTGACATTGCTCACATTATCTTGGGAGGCCATTATCTTGAAACAAGAACCAAGGCTGCCTTGCCTTGCAAAGAGAGGGGGGACGCCAAATTGTCTTGTTCCTTGAAGTGTGAAGGGGGCCGAATTGCTTGGAGCAAGTTGCGGCTATGAGAGAGGGAGTTTTATAAGGGTGTAGCCGACTTGGGGAAGGGTTTTAAGGGGGAAAGAATTCTGGAAATTTTCGGTTGAGGGAGGAAAGAAACCAAACCTGTTTTGGAGTTTCCAAAGCCAACTTGATTTCCAAAATCATTTAGGAAACGAAGTACACACTTGGATAACTCTTGTTCACTTGGACACTTCCCTATATTTTCTCATCCACTTTAGGAAGGTCTCCTACATTTTCTCATCTATTCTAGGAAACTCTCCTATATTCTCTCTCACCCACTTTAGGAAACCACTCTTACACTCTAGGAAAGCTAGGGTTTCCTTCCCTTCTTGTATTCCATTGCCGCCTATTTCCTTGCTGTCCGCTACCTCAAGTCGTCCAAACCAACCCTTTCTACGTCACTCCCCACACCAATTTTGAGTCTCATCTCGTGGTTACTCCTAAGGAAAAGTTGGTGACAATCATTGGATTCGAGCAGCATTTCTCAACTACCTAAACCAACAGGTAAAGGTACTTGGTAAGTCCAATAGAGCGGCTTGAGTACTATACACGAGCGTGAGTGATACACTAAGGGAGTGAGGTGAGGTCGTACTTGCACTTTTCTTTGCCTTGTCACTAACCTTTTGCAGGACACCACGAGAGGCATGGAGCAACCACAAGCAACCACTGACCTCTCCTTGTTGTTCGCCGCAATGAAGAATGAGCTTAGGCGAATCAGAGAGCAAGAAATGGAGGAGTTACACACTCGTTTTGACGCGTTATCCAGGAGTCTCACACGAGGCCCTCGTTCGAGATCCCACAACCAGAGTAACCATGGCACCAAAGAAGCACATAGCGAAGGCTACTCTGCTAGTGAGGATGAGGAGCGACCCGAGAAACCTAGAAGGGACACGCCCAAGAACGAACTAAAGGGACTTAAGATTCAAGTACTCGCGTTCAAAGGCAAGAGTGACCCTGAGGCGTACTTGGAGTGGTAAGGCCGCATAGAAAGGAACAAAAGGTCAAAGTTGCCATCTTTGAGTTCACCGACTACGCCCTAGTTTGGTGGGACCAAGTGAGGACCCATAGGAGGAGAATGGGAGAACCGCGAGTCCGAACTTGGCGAGCATTGATGCGTAAGCGATTTGTTCCAAGCTACTACAACTGAAATCTCCACTCCAAATTGCAAACCCTCACTCAAGGCAATATGAGTGTGGATGACTACTACAAAGAGATCGAGATGGCCATGATGAGAGCGAACCTTCAAGAAGATGGTGAAGCAACCATGGCTAGATTCCTTCGAGGTCTCAACCCCAACCTTCAAGAAGCCTTGGAGCTCCAACACTATGTGGACATGCATGACCTCCTTGAACTCGCTATCAAGGCTGAGAGCGGAAAGAAACTAAGGCGACGAGCCCGTACCTTCCAGTCTTCAAACTCGACCTCATGGAAAGGCAACCAACCACGGAGGGTGACCCACGAAACTGGATATTCGGCCGCACCAACTTCTTCAAGCCTAATTCAAGGTAATGTACCTAACCGAAATTCCAATTCTACCCCTAACAAAGTTATCGATACATCCAGGTCTGCTTTGAAGGCACCACATGAGACTCCTAAGACTAGGAGTAGGGACATCAAATGCTTTAAGTGCCAAGGGTTTGGACACATTCAGTCTCAATGTCCAAACCAACGGGTCATGCTAATCACTCACAATGGCGAGATCGTGTCCGATGATGACGACTGTGAGGAGATACCCGAATTGACCAAAGGCAACTGCCTGGATGACGACTCTGCTGAGGAGGATTGCTCGCCTACACAAGGGGAAGTAGGGTGCTTGGTGGCACGACGAGTGCTAACCGCCTGAGTTAAGGAGGACGAGCGACTACAACAGGAGAACCTGTTTTACACCCGTTGTAAAGTATGTGACAAGGTGTGTAGCCTCATCATTGACGGTGGGAGTTGCACAAACGTGGCAAGCTTACTCATGGTTGAGAGTTAGGGCTTCCAACCACTAGACATCCACACCCATATCGCCTCCAATGGCTGAGTGAGGATGAAGAGGTACGTGTCTTCAAACAGGTACGCGTTCCCTTTTCCATTGGGACTTACACTGATGAAATTGTTTGTGACGTCGTGCCTATGCATGCCACCCATGTCATCTTGGGTCGACCATGGTAATTTGACAAACACGTCACATTCAACGGAAGGGCCAACAAGTACACATTCTTGCATGATGGCAAACGCAAGGTCCTCACACCACTCGCACCTGCACAAGTATATGAGGACCAACTTAAGTTGCAAAGAGAGTGTGAACAAGACCGTCAAAGGAGGAAGCAAAAGGCGGTCGACCCTGGTAAGGGCTCCACTTTTGCGAGTGAGCCATCGGCCAAGGATCAAGTATGCACACCTAGTGTTACGCATGACAAAGCACCCACTACACCTACCACTAGCAAGCAAAACATGATTATTAAGGCTAAGGACGTTAGGAAAGTTGTCAATTCTGATCAGCATGTACTCCTCATGATTTGCAAGCATGTGCTTTTGGATGTAGCTAAACTCGACAAGGCATTGCCTTCGAGTATGGTTGCTCTTTTGCAGGAATTTGAGGATGTCTTCTGATACGAACCAAGAGACACCATTGCGAACTATTCGAGTTCCCCTAGGACCCGTAACTCGAGCACGAGCTAAGAAGATGAGGGAGG
This sequence comes from Coffea arabica, assembly GCF_036785885.1. Lineage (NCBI taxonomy): Eukaryota > Viridiplantae > Streptophyta > Magnoliopsida > Gentianales > Rubiaceae > Coffea > Coffea arabica. The sequence goes on along the minus strand of NC_092320.1, from coordinate 42,033,741 downwards.
AACTCCAAGGACTTGTTCATGAGATACAAGGCCAAGAAATTGTCCCCAAGGTCATTGAGGGGCTTGAGCATGAAGGAATGAAAGTCATCCATGTAGTGCACGTCAAAGAGAACCATGTGTGACCCTTCTCTAGTCACATTTGCTGTTTTAGTTAAGTCATTGTAATAAGGGTTTAATGGTCCATAGCCTTGCTTTATTTACCTAAGCGATGACCTCATAAGGTCATTTACCTAAGCGATGACCTCATAAGATTGTTTACCTAAGGGATGACCTCATAAGGTTTGGTCAAGCCTATAATTGTTAGTCTTAGTCAAGACCACAACTCTAGACTAGTTCCACATTTAGTTGTTCATCTCTATGTAAGGCTATAAATAGCCCACACTTCCAATGGTTTAGGCATTCAATCAATAAATCAGATTTTGAGAGTTTTCTTAGTTTCTCCAAGGCTTCTTGAATACCTTAGAATTTCTCTAGGTGTTCGTGACTTATCAATCTAGAATCGCACTAGGTTGTGGCGTCTTCTACCATTATACCAAGGTTCGTTAACCACGTGATTAATGGGTTGAGGTCATCCGCTTCAAACTTCGTGTCCTCTTGTCGATCCTGAAGCTAATCTTTTACGGGTTTCGTCACAAGGTTGGCGACGTTCGTATCAGTTGGTAATCATAGCTAATTAAGAGGTATCACGTTATATCCTTTTTTTTATTTGCTTTTCGAGTCAAGTTGTCGAAAATTCTGTTTTCGTGTTCTAAGTTGCTATCCGCAATTTCCAGATTTGTTACTTCGTGTTCTTGCGTTATTTTTCCAGATTTGTTACGACATAAACTTGTGTCTAGTTGTTGTTAATTGCTGTGGTTAGCCTTGTTTGGTCCAACCTTTTTTTTTTGTGTTTTATTCTTGATTCTTTGTTTGTGTTTGAGTCTTGTTTCTATCCTGTTATATCCATTCAATTCCAATCTTTTGTTCTATTTGATCATTCGAGGTTACTGTTCATCCGAAAAAAAAAAATCAGTTTGTAGCAAGGGTTTTAGAGTCCTATCTAGTTATTACCTTGTGTTCTTGTTTACATACAAAAAAAAAAAAAATAGCTGGCTAACCTTACAAAAATTCCTGGAAATCTGTCTTGATCAAAACTTGGGTTTCTTGAAGTTCCTGATTGTTTAAAACCACAATCTTGAAGTTCTTGGAACTTTGGTTGGGATTCTTGAAGACAACCAAAATCTGTCTTGATCAAATCGTGAAATCTTGGATTGTTTGGGGAGGAAATCATCTTCAATTTCGTGTTTCTTGAATTCTGGAAATTAACATCTTGAATTCTTGAAAGAATCTTGAAGTTTCTGGGTTTTGGGAATCAAATCTTGGTAAACAACAAGGCTGCAAAATTCCAGCTGCCAAAATCCTTGTTTTCACCACAATAATCTTCTTTCTTGACTAAGAACATTTTAGCCACGAAATTTGACTCATCTTGGCTGATTAGAAAACAAAAACAAAGGAAGAAGAAGAACATTCAGCCTATTCAAGTCAAATTTTCCAACCTATTGAAGTCAAAATTTTCCAACCTGTTCAAGTCAAATTTTCCACCCTTGTTCCCAAAAACAACCAAATCAATTCCAATCTTGAACTTGACCTTAGAATTCATGGGAACCAGTAAATAGGAAGACTAATCCTCATTTCCAAAGGATTAAGGAAGAAAAGCCAGCCTTGGGTTTCCAAAACAATCCTACCGCAACACAAATTCATCTTCCATTCAGATTCCATCTTTGCAACCATTGGGGATTTCTGTCCAATCATTAATTCTGAAAATTTTCGTGCACCATTAGGTCAGTTTTAAGTGTCATTCTGAATCCTCTAAGTGTCCATTTACCTACCAAAACACTGACCAGAAATGCAGCAACCAGCAGCTCAAAATTCCAGTTTTGGGTAGAGTTTTGTCTAGGATCCTTAAAATTCAACTTTGAGTCATTCATTGAGTCGTGGTTAGTCCCTTCATCTTTTGTTCTTTTTTTTTTTCGTTCAAAGTGCTACAATCTTGTGACCCTGGTTGGTAAGTCGATCCACACTAGAAGGAGTTCTAACTTCTTCGAGGAGTTGACTGAGGAGCCTTGAAAATACCTTGGTGAATTCATTAGAGTGTTCAAACACGAGAGCGAGAGTAAACACGTGAGGAAGTGTGCGAGATAAACTTTGCTTCTTTCCATTATTATTTTTTTTACCCTACCATGGCTAACGAGGGGGGAGCAAGCTCCCAAGCTTTTGATCTTAAACTTTTCACAGAAGCAATCAAAGGCGAATTGGGACGCATGATGGACCAAAAACTTGAACTGATGCACCAACGCATTGACAGCTTAGAGTTGTCTCATGGAAGCTCCAAAGGCAGCCGTGGAAAGGCTTATGCAGATGAGTCTAGCGACTCTAACTCAGACAACAATTATGAGCATAAGCAAAGTAGGTCCAAGCGTGATGCTAGGCCTTCAAATGACCACATTCCGGGCATAAAGATGAAAATCCCGCCTTTCCAAGGACGATCAGACCCCGATGCCTACTTAGAGTGGGAGAAGCGGATTGAACTTGTCTTCGATTGCAATACTTACTCGGAGGAGCAAAAGGTCAAGTTGGCCGTGGTCGAATTCACCGACTACGCCGTTGTGTGGTGGGATCAACTCTCCACTAGTCGAAGGAGGAGTCGTGAACCTACCATACACACTTGGACGGAGCTAAGACGACTAATGAGGAAGCGTTTCGTACCAAGTCACTACTACCGTGACTTGTACCAAAAGCTTCAAACCCTCAACCAAGGAGCACGAAGTGTCGAGGACTATCACAAGGAAATGGAAATACTCATGCTACGGGCAGACATCATGGAGGATCGAGAAGCAACAATGGCACGCTTCTTGAACGGACTAAGGCCCGAAATCGCTGACCAAGTAGAGTTACACCACTATGTGGAATTTGGGGATTTGGTGGAAAAGGCCATCAAGATTGAAAGGAGGATTAAGAGGAGGGGTTCGACTCGGAGTTACTCCAACTTTTCACCCTCATCTCCGAACTACACCACCAAAGAAAGAGGATAAAGGGCCGAGTAATTCCATCCCTTCAAGACCAAGGCCGGATATGACTAAGTGGGAGTCTAAGGCAACACCAAAGACTGCCATTGAGTCGAGCATGGGGCGAAATCGAGATACTAGATGCTTCAAATGCCAAGGCCGAGGGCATATTGCTAGCCAATGCCCGAACCAACGCACTATGATCATCTTACCCAATGGTGAGTTTCTCACCGATGATGAAGATGAGAAGGAGGAGTTGCCATCCCTTGAGGAAGAAGAGGAAGCATTGCCCGTCGATGAACGAGTTGGACTCGTTGTTAGACGAGCCTTAGCAACCCAAGTGAAAGCTGCCGACCATGCACAAAGGGAGAACATTTTCTACACCCGTTGCTATATCAAAGGCAAGGTATGTAGTTTGATCATAGATGGAGGTAGTTGTGCTAACGTCGCTAGTGCCTTGATGGTGGAGAAACTAGCACTACCCACTCTACGACATCCAACACCTTATCGTTTGCAATGGTTGAACGATAGTGGGGATGTTCGTGTGACCAAGCAAGTCCAAGTACCTTTCCGAATTGGAAAGTATGAGGACGTGGTGTTATGCGACGTGGTCCCTATGCAAGCATGTCACATACTATTGGGGAGACCATGGAAATTCGACAAGGGAGTTACATTCGATGAGCATGTTGAACATGTGAAGCTTGTTCTTGATGTACTTCGAAGGGAAAAGCTCTATGCTAACCTTAAGAAGTGCTCCTTTTGTACTGATCAACTTGTCTTCCTAGGCTTTGTTGTGAGTAAACAGGGAATCAAAGTGGACGAGGAGAAGGTTAAAGCAATTCGAGAATGGCCTACTCCAAGCACGGTGGGTGAGGTACGTAGCTTCCATGGTCTTGCTAGTTTTTATAGACGATTTGTTAAAGATTTTAGTACCATTGCTGCACCTCTAACTGCTGTAATTAAGAAAAATGAGCCATTTGTGTGGAGAGATGCTCAAGTACGTGCTTTCTAAATGCTTAAACATCAACTCACACATGCACCACTACTTGCATTACCATGCTTTGACAAGATGTTTGAAATAGAGTGTGATGCATCTGGGGTGGGTATTGGAGCTGTCCTAATGCAAGAGGGCAAACCAATTGCATACTTTAGTGAAAAACTCAATGGAGCAGCTTTGAACTATTCCACTTAAGATAAGGAGTTGTACTCCTTAATCCGTGCTTTAGAAACTTGGCAACATTACTTGAGACCAAGGGAATTTGTCATACACACTGATCATGAGTCGCTTAAGCACATTAAGTCACAACACAAGTTGAATAAGCTTCATGTTAGGTGGATTGCATTTATTGAAACCTTCCCTTATGTGATTAAGTACAAAGTGGGGAAAACTAATGTTGTTGCTGATGCATTATCACGTCGGTACTCTTTGCTCACTCAACTTGATGCAAGGTTGTTAGGATTTGAATTAGTTAAAGAGTTATACACCAATGACCCAGATTTCTCAGGTATTTATGATTCTTGTGGTTCAGCAACTCAAGGTAAATTCTACATCCTTGATGGATTTCTTTTCTACCTCAATCGACTATGCATACCTAATTGCTCTATTCGCTCTTTACTAGTTAGGGAAGCACACGGAGGTGGCTTGATGGGACACTTTGGCGTGGCTAAAACCTTAGCTATCCTTCAAGAGCACTTCCATTGGCCAAGGATGAAACGAGATGTGGAGCGAATGGTGGCAAAATGCATTACTTGCCACAAATCTAAGTCTAAACTTCAACCCTATGGCCTTTATAGTCCTTTACCTGTACCTAAGGAACCTTGGACCGACATTTCCATGGATTTTGTTTTAGGGTTGCCTAGGTCAAAGAGGGGAAATGATAGCATCTTTGTTATTGTTGACAGATTTTAAAAAATGGCACATTTTATACCATGTCACAAAACAGATGATGCATCGCACATTGCTGATTTGTTTTTCAAAGAAATCATTAGATTGCATGGCATGCCTAGGACAATTGTCTCTGATAGGGATGTCAAATTTTTGAGTTACTTTTGGAAAACTTTGTGGGGAAAATTGGGTAACAAATTGCTATTTTCTACTACTAGTCACCCACAAACTGATGGCCAAACGGAGGTTGTCAATCGTACACTATCTACACTCTTGCGTGCCATCATTAGAAAAAACATTAGAACCTGGGAAGAGTGTTTACCCCATGTTGAGTTTGCATACAATCGCACGGTGCATAGTTCTACTCATTTTTCACCATTTGAAATAGTCTATGGTTTTAACCCTTTAACACCACTAGACTTGTCACCTTTACCTTCTTCTGAGCACATTAACATGGATGGTGCTAAACGAGCAGATTTTGTCAAGAAATTACACGAGCAGGTACGCCTAAACATTGAGCGAAGGATGGACCAAGTTGCTCAACGGGTTAACAAGGGACGCCAACGCGTTGTGTTTGAACCTGGTGACTGGGTGTGGTTACATCTACGCAAGGAAAGGTTCCCAGTCCAAAGGCGCAATAAATTACTTCCCCGAGGAGATGGGCCGTTCCAAGTCATCAAGCGCATCAATGACAATGCTTACAAACTGGACCTACCCGGTGAGTACAATGTGAGCGCTACATTCAATGTCTCTGATCTATCTCCTTTTCTTGCAGACGATGAAGCTGATTTGAGGACAAATCCTTTTGAAGAGGAGGGGGATGATACGAACCAAGAGACACCATTGCGAACTATTCGAGTTCCCCTAGGACCCGTAACTCGAGCACGAGCTAAGAAGATGAGGGAGGAACTCCAAGGACTTGTTCATGAGATACAAGGCCAAGAAATTGTCCCCAAGGTCATTGAGGGGCTTGAGCATGAAGGAATGAAAGTCATCCATGTAGTGCATGTCAAAGAGAACCATGTGTGACCCTTCTCTAGTCACATTTGCTGTTTTAGTTAAGTCATTGTAATAAGGGTTTAATGGTCCATAGCCTTGCTTTATTTACCTAAGCGATGACCTCATAAGGTCATTTACCTAAGCGATGACCTCATAAGGTTGTTTACCTAAGGGATGACCTCATAAGGTTTGGTCAAGCCTATAATTGTTAGTCTTAGTCAAGACCACAACTCTAGACTAGTTCCACATTTAGTTGTTCATCTCTATGTAAGGCTATAAATAGCCCACACTTCCAATGGTTTAGGCATTCAATCAATAAATCAGATTTTGAGAGTTTTCTTGGTTTCTCCAAGGCTTCTTGAATACCTTAGAATTTCTCTAGGTGTTCGTGACTTATCAATCTAGAATCGCACTAGGTTGTGACGTCTTCTACCATTATACCAAGGTTCGTTAACCACGTGATTAACGGGTTGAGGTCATCCGCTTCAAACTTGGTGTCCTCTTGTCGATCCTGAACTAATCTTTTACGGGTTTCGTCACAAGGTTGGCGACGTTCGTATCATCTTCCCTGACGAGGTCCCTGATGGCTTACCACCCATTCGAGGGATTGAACACCAAATCGACCTCATTCCGGGAGCACCACTACTCAACAAACTTGCTTACCGCATGGGCCCTGAGGAGACAAAAGAGCTTCAAAGGCAAGTTGATGGCCTATTAGGTAAGGGTTGGGTAAAAGAGAGTCTCAGTCCATGTGATGTGCCTGTGGTACTCGTCCCTAAAAAGGATTGTACTTGGCGAATGTGCACTGATTGTGGGTCATCAATGCCATTACTATTAAGTATCGCCATCCTATCCCTAGATTAGATGATATGCTCGACGAACTCGATGGTGCTGTCATATTCACCAAAATCGACTTAAGGAGTAGCTATCATCAAATTAGGATGAAAGAAGGCGATGAGTGGAAAATGGCCTTCAAAACCAAGCATGGTCTCTATAAGTGGCTAGTCATGCCTTTTGGGTTGACTAACGCCCCTAGCACCTTTATGCGACTAATGAACTATGTCTTGAGGGAGTTTATTGGCAAATTTGTCATAGTGTCCATTGATGACATTCTGATATATAGTCGCAGCGAACATGAGCACTTGGAGCATGTGAGACTAGTTCTTGAGACACTTCGAAAGGTGTGTTTATACGCTAACCTTAAGAAGTGCACCTTTTGTACTAATGAACTTGTATTTTTGGGCTATGTAGTGAGTTCACAGGGCATCAAGGTAGACAAGTCCAAAATTGAAGCCATCGAGCAATGGCCAACTCCCACATCCGTTCCTGAGGTGTGCAGTTTTCTTGGATTGGCGGGTTTCTATCGGCGCTTTGTCAAGGACTTCAGTACCATTGCCGCCCCAATGACCGCCATGACCAAGAAAAATGACAAGTTCTATTGGGGAGAAGACCAAGAACAAGCATTTCTTACCCTCAAAAACAAACTCACACATGCACATGTTTTAGCATTACCAAACTTTAACAAGACTTTTGAAATCGAGTGTGATGCTTCTGGTGTAGGTATTGGCATTGTCCTCATACAAGACAAAAGGCCCTGTGCCTTCTTTAGCGAGAAACTGGGAGGAGCTGCTTTAAACTACCCAACGTATGACAAGGAGTTGTACGCACTGGTGAGGGCCTTGGAGACCTGGCAACACTATCTTCGCCCTCGGGAGTTCGTGATACACACTGATCACAAGTCACTGAAGTTTCTCAAGGGGCAACCCAAGTTAAGCAAGAGACATGCCAAATGGGTAAGCTTCATTGACACCTTCTCCTATGTGATTAAGTACAAGACTGGCAAGACGAATGTGGTAGCTGATGCCATGTCACGTAGACACTCCTTGCTTGCCTGTCTTGATGCTAAGTTATTAGGGTTCGAAATGATTAAGGAACTCTACACACATGATCATAACTTTGGGGACATATATGGTACGTGTGTTAAGAACCCACATGGAAAGTACTTTTTGCATGATGGATTTCTATGTTATGTGGATAAACTGTGTTTGCCTAATTCTTCCATCCGTGATCTTCTGGTTAGGGAGGCACATAGTGGTGGTCTCATGGGACACTTTGGCATGGTTAAGGCTCTTGCCATGTTACAAGAGCATTTCTACTGGCCTCACATGCGTCGAGATGTGGAGCGTATGGTTGGTAGATGTGTCACTTGTCACAAGGCGAAGTCTAAGACAAATCCGTATGTCCTGTATACCCCATTGCCTATTCCCCACTATCTTTGGATAGACTTGTCCATGGACTTTGTTTTAGGACTCCCTAGGTCGCTTAGGGAAAATGATTCCATCTTTGTAGTAGTTGATAGATTCTCTAAGATGGCTCATTTTATTCCCTGTCACAAAACTGACGATGCATCCCATATTACTACTTTGTTCTTCAAAGAAATTGTCCATCTGCATGGCATGCCTAGGACCATCGTTAGTGATAGAGATGTCAAGTTTCTGAGTTACTTTTGGAAGACTTTGTGGTCTAAACTTGGCACTAGATTATTATTCTCCACCACCAGTCATCCACAAAGCGATGGGCAAACTGAAGTTGTCAATCGTACACTTGGCACACTACTTCGGGCTTTGATTAAAAAGATTCTTAAAATGTGGGAAGAGTGCTTGCCTCATGTTGAATTTGCCTACAATCGAGCTGTTCACAGTGCTACCCACTACTCACCTTTGAGGTTGTTTATGGCTGTAACCCGCTGACCCCCCTTGATTTAGTGCCCTTACCTTCCTCTGAGCACACAAGGTTAGATGGGAAAAAGAAGGCTGATTTTGTGCCAGGTTACATGAAACCGTTCGGGCAAACATTGAGCGGCGTACTCAACAATACCTCTAGCAAGCCAACAAGCACCGTCGCAAGATGGTTTTTGAGCCTGGAGATTGGGTTTGGTTACACTTGCAAAAGGAGAGATTCCCCAAACAATGACAAAGCAATTTGTCTCCAAGAGGTGATGGACCCTTTCGAGTGCTCCAACGAGTTAATAATAACCCTTACAAATTGGAGTTACCCGGGGAATACAATGTGAGTGCGACCTTCAATGTCGCGGACCTGAGCCCATTTCTTGATGAGGAGGATCCAGATTTGAGGGCAAATCCTTCTCAAGAGGAGGGGACTGATGTGTGCATGGATCAGGGCCCACACAATATTCCAGTCCGAGTCCCATTGGGCCCAGTCACACGTGCACGGGCCAAGCTCTTCAAAGAATCCCTCCAAACCCTCGTTTGAGTTGTCCAAGACCAACATGGAGCCCATAGAAATATTGAAGGATTAGAAAGAGATAATCAAGTAACTTACACCTTGATCCAAGCCCATGAAGAATCAAGTGGGCCTCCTTGTGCGTCGACCGAGTAGGGCCTTAGTCTTTATTACTGATACAGTTGGATTAGTTGCTTAGTAGAAGGCATGGGCCGGCCTATCTTGGAGTCAAGATGGCTGACTTCTCTCTTAGGGTTTCTTTAGGGTTTTCTGTGTTACCCTTTACCTATAAATAGGCTAGCTTTGTAAGATTAAAGACACAAGTTTTATGAATAAAATTCTTAGTATTTTCGTTTTCTTCTTAAGAGAGAAATCGAGTCCTTAACTTGCTTTGGCAAGGGTTCTTGAGCAATCTTGCGTTCTGTCCTTAATTGTTCAGCCGACCTATTCCCCTGGAGTATTCACCTTCATCGGCGCGTCGTCCTACCGCTCTAAATCAAAGCGTGCATTCCGTGTTGATTTGAAGTTCCGCAATCCAAACGTAGGACAACCTCGCTAGATCCTTGGGCAAACGTGCTACGTGTCTCGAAATGAGTTGATCGGCGAACGTATCAACAACCTTGAGCAATTTTGGGCCACAAGTTTTAAGCTTACTTTAGAAGCTTTTAACATCAAATTTTCACCTTTCTTTTCTTCCTTAAACCAGCCAAGGGAAGAAGACCAGAAAAATTTCCTTCATTTTACCTCTCAATTCCTTGTTCAAATCACCTCCAAATTTTACACACAACACTCAAATCACTTGGTGATCAAGATAAGCTAGGAAAGTAGCAGCCTCTCACGGTTTTTCTTCAGCTCAAAGTGACTGAAACTTCTGGCTTGACCATTTACGAAAGTAAGTGATGATCAACCGCTTAATTCTTGATTTATGGAAGTTAGATTACACTCATGAGCTCTTGGATTCTCATGGGTAGCTTTAAATTGTTAGAAATTTGGTGTGTGGACTCTATGAACTCCCACTTTGGTTTGATGGACTGATTTTGTGAGTTTTGATATTAATAATGTTGGATTATGCTTAAATTAGTAGAAATGAGTGATGTTATGCATGAAAGCTCAAAAGAAGTGAAGGAGAGAATTTTTTCATTTCTGCCCCTGTACATGCCGTGACCCTTAGAGCAAAATTTTGTGGTTCTATTGACTTGTTTATGATGTATACATGTTGTGTGGGTTGTGTAGAAAGTTTCATCAAAAATTTCATAATTTGGTTGGCCAAATGATGTGTTTTCGGAAGTCAGCAAAAACTGGAAATTTTCCCGTAACTGCTCTGGCAGTGCTTTTTTTTTGGCTATAACTTTTTACTCCAACGTCAAAATCCTGTGCTATTTGCGGCAATGGAAAATAGACATTCCTAGATTTCCAACGGTATAAAATGCACATTCTGATTCCACCTGAGTAGTCCATACCAATCATTTGAACATGACTGTCCTATTTCACGTCTACACTGGGAGCTCTGTTTTGAGCAGCGAATTGATGCTCAAATATGAGCTAGCTGTGGACAGATTTTGAAAACAATTTCTTAACTTTATGAATCTAGTTTTCAACGCCACTGACCACACTCGATTCCAAGTTGAATTGAGTGAGTTGTGGCCGAAATCCGAAACTGACTCAATGATTTGAAACCCTCTTTTTGGCTAGTAAATGTCTAAATCTTGATTGGGACTTGTTGTTTTGAAATTTTTGGTGTCAATCACTTACCAAATGTATATTAAATATTTCTCAGACTTTTGTTTCATAAATGGACCAGATTTGAATCATTTTCATTGGGCAAAATGTTTGAAAAGGAAGAAGGAAGCAAATGACAGATTGGTCTTGGAATTTTCTTGAACTTTGGTAGTTTAGTTCACTACCTTTCCGTGCGAATTTTCAAATGAAATTTGGTAGAGGAGTAGTCCTCATATGGAAGCTGAATTGTACCAATTTTGGTGTCAATCTAAGACCATTTCGATATGCAAATGATGTCCCAAATTTGCTCTTCGAATCTGGAAAATTTTTCTTTTCTCTTGGCCGAATGGTCAAATCTGATTTGGGAAGTTATATTTCGAAAACCTTGATGTCAATTACTTATAAATTACTTATTGGATGTTTATGGAGCATTAGTTTCAATATTTGAATTAATTGAAGTTGATTGTGTGGAACAAAGCTTTTTTTTTAAAAAAAAAAGAGGGAAAACTAAAGTATAAGGCAGATTTGCCTTGGAAATTCTTGGAATTTCAATGGTTTTGTTAACTGACTTCCCGTGAATATTTTTCCATGAAAATTGATAGAGGAATAGCCCTCATACGGTAGTATAATACTGCCAAATTTGGTGCCATTCCGAGTTCATTTCGATGCTCAAACAAAGTCCTAAAGTTGTAAATTGAACCTGAAAATTTACCTAACCATCTCAATTTTTTTTCAACAAATTTGAGCCACTATATCTTGGTGCTCAAAACTCCAATTCTTCTTCCGCTTGTTTTGTTTTAAGCTTCGATTGCAACTCTAATTGAGTTCCAAATTTTAAAGGTTAGTTTGCATTGTGTGAATTTTGCCGAATTTCCAAACTTTGCCAAAAACCAACCGCAAAACTGTCTTGATAGCCAAAATAGCAATTTGAAGCCAAAATTCAAATATCTTCCATCTGGAATCATAGAAAAGTGTTTTCTAGGAACTTTTAGTACTTTGGAAATAGTTTCCAATGGGAAGAAGTACCCGAGTTTGATCAGTTATATAATTAATAGAAAAGGAGATGAAATTTTTTAGTTTAGAAATCGAATTCAAGCCCTAGACAAGGAATTTCTTTTTCTGGATATACTCGAGATACAATTTTTCAAAGATTGAACCTCAAATCGAAAATTTTCAAACTTGATGGGAATTGAGTTTTGAAACTCTTCCCCATCCTTCAATAGTAATTGACCATTTTGGACTTGTTTTCATGAAGGAAATCAGTTTTTCCTTGTGTTAATAAACACTACTTTTGAACCTTGAATTTTGAGCAACTAAAACTCCATTCCATGGTATTTTCTAGATTGTATAAGTGTACAATCCCTCTCTTGATAAGAAAGGATTTTCAAGTGATAGTGTGTAATAGATAACTATTGTTTGCTCAGGTGCTCAAGGAAAGCTTCACGAGGATCTCGAGGGGAACACCTAAGGGCTTGTTTATGCACTCACTCCCTTATTTTTGTTGGTGAGTGTCAAGTGCATGAATTTGTTGCTAAGTGGTTAACAGTTTCTTATCCGTTATATGAATTTGAACTTTGTAAGATGAGGATGTACTTTACCACACTCGTTCTCTTTCAAATGAAATTATATTTGAATTTTGCTATGTGAATTCATATCCGACTTGTACTTAGTAATGTGGTTATGATTCGTATATGTAATTCATATTTGTGATTCCTATCTGGAATCGTCGATTCGAGCGTTGCTCATCAACTTACATTCGTATTCATATTCATATTCGTATTCGTATTCGGGGGACGCCCAAACTCGTTGGCTAACTTTACGAATCGAGCCAGCATGGGTTTGGTCGATAAACTTAGCAAACCATGAGATATTCGTAAAACATGATCTATTGGGGAGATCTTGCTCGACATACTCACGTAGTACTGCCATGATATACTCGAGTATTATCAAAACTTTGATGAGTGGGCCCGGTAAGGGGGTGTAGCGGTGACGGGATTCGAAGAAAAGTGGTGTATCTACAGATTTGATACTTATGTGGTTGACAGAGTGTCAACATGGGTTATGATCAAGACTTTGACTCGACTACGTGAAATTTAACTCCTGAGAGCTACAGTATCTTTCAAATGTTTCTGTTTATTTTCCTATTCGAACTTGATAGCTTTACTTACAATGTTATTGTTGTTGCTATTTGGATTATGTGTTTGCATGTGTGTTTCTTAGCCTCACTGAGTATTGGTTCATTCCATTAGTTTGTTTTCCTTGACAGGAAACTGATTGGAAGGAGTTAAGCAAATGCCGACTTGAGGCACTTTTGTATTAGTGTTTTGATTGTAATCGACTAGATACTTTTGGATGTTGTATATTTTGGAGAAAGTGATTGAAAATTTGAAATTGTGATGTAAGACTGGATATTTATGTATGGAAACGATTTCGTACCTTTATTCCGACTTTCATTGTTAGTATTAGATTAGGTTTGAATTGGATTTGTCTCGAGTCCTGACGAGAGTTGGGCAGGCGTCCTGCAGATACCCTTGGGTTCGCTCTTGGGAGAAGTAGGGGCGTCACACCAGCTCCATGGAAGCTTGCAAAGTCTACAATTGATTTTGGAATGGAACACACCAAGATCAGCTCAACTGGCCTTTCCTTGATCTGTATAAAAGAAGAAATACTAAACAAAGCAAAGGTAAGTTCGTTAGGAAAATAATAGGCCTTTACCGGGCTCAAGATCAGCTTACTTTCTCTCTTTTCTTCCTTTTTACCACCCATCTCATCAGATTTTTCCATCTCTTTTTCTAGTTCAACAGCTGACCCTTTCATCTCATTGCTTTCAACTCTCGGGTTTTACCTCTTCAGGTACAATTCCCTCATCTAGCTTTTTCTCCATTCTATAACGCTCAAGCTCACTTTTCATGTATGCTAGATCAATACGAAGCTAGTCATAAATAAGTGATACAAGTACAAAACGACGACCATTAAATAAGAAGGAATACCTATTAGTATGTCCGTCATATTTAACTTCTCGCCTCGACATCCACTCTTTGCCCAACAACACATGTGTCACTTGAATTGGGACTACATCACACAACATCTCGTCCACATATTTGCCAATTTGAATAGGTACAAGTGTGTATTTAGAAACCCAAACAACACCATGAGAACTCATCAACTTGTATGGTTAAAAATGATCAATGGTTGGAAGATTTAATTTCTCAACCATGATAGCACTTGCAAGGTTGACTTCACAACTCCGATCAATGGCCAAGCTACAAATTTTATCTTTGACACCGCAACGAGTATAAAACCAACCAAGCAACTGAGATTTGACGAGATCCAATTGCTCATCTACACCACGTAATGCTACTTCTTTGACTCCCTTAGGATCAGGAAGACAATATTGTGAGCTAGCTTTTATGCATCTTGTATTCGCCATGATGTATGAGGGAACCTACAAAAAGCTAGCATTGAAACCGAAGATATTGCCTTTCACGCTCCCTTACGTGTATCCACTCGCATTCGTGTATATGGATGTCACTCTAATGGATTTACCAAATATCTTTACCTGTTGGGTTAGGTAGTTGAGAAAGGCCGCTCAAGTCCAATAATTGTCACCACTTTTGCCATAAGAGTAACCAAGAAGGTAAGACACAAATCTGGGTGCAAAATGAAGTAGGAATGGACGAATTTGGAAGGCCAATAGTGGCGGACAGAAATGGAAGTGCGCCAATGGGAACACAAAAGAAAGAAACCCTAGCTTCCTAAAATGTAGGAGTGGGTTCCTGGAATGTAGGAGAGTATTCCTAAAATGTAGGAGAGAATATAGGAGAGTGTTCCTAAAATGTAGGAGAGAATGTAGGAGAGTATTCCTAAAATGTAGGAGAGAATGTATGAGGGTATTCCTAAAATGTAGGAGAGTAGCCAAGTGAAAACAAAGGAGCTGTCCAAGTGTTTTACTTAGTTTCCTAAATGAATTTGAAAATTAAGTAAACAACTTGGATGAAGCAAGCAATACTTGGACAGATTTGAAACAAAGAAACCCTAGCACAAATGAAACCCTAGCCGCCGCCCCACTTGTTTTCTTGTTGCTAAAGTGATGACTAACAACCAAGACAGATTTGGGAACACAACCTTACGGCAAATTTTGGACAGAAATTATCGACAAACTAGACACAAACACAAAAGGGAGAACACACCAATAGATTTTGTGTTCGGATAAACAATAACGTGAACAGTAATAATGAATAGTATCGATGAACAGTACGGTCAACAGTTTTTTTCTTCTTTTTTTTTTTTCTTTAACAAGGCAGCAGACAAAACACAAAAACCCTACGACACAACTACGAAAAACAAGGATATAACGAAAGATACCTCCACCTAAGCTTTGAACTCAACTGATACAGTTCTCGATCAACACGTTTCGAGACACATAGCACGTTTGTCCAAGGATCTAGTGAGGTTGTCCAATGCTTGGATTGCGGGACCTAAAATCGAAACGGACGACACGAATTGATTGAAGGTGGTAGAACGATGACTCCAATGGAGGTGGATACTCCAATGGATAGGTCGGTAGAACAATCAAGGACTTTCGCGTGATTGCTCAAGAACCCTTGTCAAAAGCAAGTAAAGGATCGAATGCTCTCAATAAGTGAAGAGAAACAAATCAGAATTTTTATTGTAAAACGGGTACAAAGTGAGCCTTTATATAGGCTAAGGGGCTAAAAGGAAGGTCGGCCACTCCTTGGACAAGGTGGGCCGGCCCATGACTCAAATAAACTATTCTAATCCAACTCTAAACAATTGAACCTAACACTAAGGCCTAGGGCCTAGTCGACCAACCCTTGATGGGCTCTCTTCGTGGGCTTGGATCATCATGTAGACAAATTGATTATCACCTTCCAAGCTTTCAATATCCCGATAGACTCCTTGTTGGTCTTGAACATTTCGCACAAGAGCTTGAAGGGACTCTTTGAAGCGCTTGGTCAGTGCACGTGTGACTGGGCCGAATGGAACTCGAACTGGATCATTACTTGGGTTAAAGTCCGTGCACACATCAATCTCCTCCACTTGAGAAGTATTTGTCCTCAAATCTAGATGGAAATGGATGATACTACAAGAGTTGGTAGTATGAACCCCAAATCTAATGCCACCACATACTGGCCCTCTTAGACTGAATGATACTTGCATACGTCATGATTACTATGATTCGGTGCTCATGTCTCTTGGTTAGTTTGAAAATGCTCACAACCAGCTAAGAAAAACTCATGGCCTTACTCCAATGGCTTCTCTTGTTTGTATCATGTCAACCAACTACCAATTATTTATGAAATGTTTCTTGGACCTTGGTTTTACAAATGAACCAAGATGGGACTGAATTTATAGGGTAAAGTGTTTGAAAAGGAAAAGAAAGCAAGAAGGCAGATTTGCTTTGGGAAATTTCTTGAATTTTGGTAGTTTTGTTAACTACCTTCCCATACGAGTTTTTATGTGAAAATTGATAGAGGATTAGCCCTCATATGGAAGTTGAATTGTACCAAATTTGGTATTATTCTAAGACCATTTTGATACCCAAATGATATCCCAAAGTTTACTTTCAAATCTGGAAAATTCACTGTTTCATAGTGAAAATTTACCAACTTTGAGCTGCTATATTTTCGCAGTCAAAACTCCGAATTTAGTTCCGTTTGTTGTGTTTGAAAATTTTTTAGAACTCTTATTGTAGTACGAATTTCAGAGGCTAGTTCACTTTCTGTGAATTTTGCCGAATTTCCAAAGTTGTCGAAAACTAAGACTGAAACTGTCTTATAGGTTCAAATCAGCCACTTTGAGCTGAAATTTGAATGTCTTTCATTTAGAATCTTGGAAAAGTGTCTTCTAGGAACTTTTAGCACTTTGAAACTAGTTTTCAACGGTTCAAAGTTTTCCAATTTTAGACCTACTGAGTGCAAGATATGATTTTTCAAAGTTGACACTTAAAACTGAATTTTTCCAACTGGTTGGGAGATGAGTTTTAGAAACTCTTCACTACCCTTCGATATTGATTGACTGTTTTACACTTGATTTCAAAGAGGATAAATCAGTTTTCCTTGTGTTATTAAACCCCACTCTTGAGTCTCGATTTACGAGTAATTAAGGCTCTCTTTCGTGATATTTTCTTAGTATTGTACAAGCATACAATCCTCCTTGTTAATGAGGGGTTTATAAGTGATAGTGTGTGGTAGTAAATTGTTATTTGCTCAGACACTCAAGGGGACTTTTAAATGGATCTTGAAGCGAACGCCTAATGACTTACATGCTCATTCACTCGCTCTTATCTTGACTTGGTGAGTGTCAAGTGTGTGAAAATTTGTTACGTGCTTAATTGTTATTATTGATTGAGTATTTTGAATATGCCGAGTCGAGTGTGTACTTTATCGCACTCATTCTCGTTTAAGTGAAGTGTAATTGAATTGCTTGAATTGAGTTGCTTGAAGTGAGTTAAGTGAATCGAGTGAAGTGTTGCAATGGTTAAATATGCTATGATTGCATATGTCATTGGAGTGAATCTCCTTGACTACTAAGAATATTGTTGGGGGATGCCCAAATCTTATCAGTCGACCTTACGACTCGAGACGACATGGGCTTGGTCGAGAAGCTTGGTGAACCATAGGTAAAGTGTATAAACTTGATCTATTGGAGAGATCTCGCTTGGCATATTCGAGTGGTATCGCCTTATATAAAAGAAATGCGGGCCTGGAGCATGGGGAGTAATGGTGAATGGGGAAAGTAAGTGAAGTTCTACGGATTATAACCTATCCGATTGATGGAGTGTCAGCTCGTGGAGGTTCTGGATCGAGCAAGTGAAAAATAGCTATTGAGAGCTCCTGTATCCTTATCAAGTATGTTTTATTGTTAATTATAAATTATTTGAATGTTACAACTTTCATTCTTGTTCAAGTGTTATTGTTATTTGAACTACGTGTTTTGCATGTTTTCTTGGCCTCATGAGCATCCGCTCACCCCGTTAGATTTGTTTTCCTTAACAGGAGCTGAATTGGAAGGGTCTATGGAAAAGCCTACTTGATGGCTCTTTTGGCTAGAATTTTTGAAATGTATTTTTTAGACATCCTTTTGGGAAGTTGTATATTTTGGAAAGTGGATGTATTTTGAACTTGTGATGTAAGATTGAATGTTTATGTATGGAATGATTTCGTACCTTTATTTCGACTTTCATTGTTAGTTTTGTACCTTAAGTTTGAACTGGAATTGTACTGAATCCTAGCGAGAGTTGGACAGGCGTCCCGCGGATACCCTTTGGTTCGCATTAGGGAGAAGTGGGGGCGTCACAATTAGAGACAAAGTAGTATCTGGTGTTAGTTTTCTATTTATCCAAAATACCCTTCTCTCTAATAATTAGATTTATTGCATTTTAATAATAGCAATAACTATAGTAGTTGGGAAAAAAACTATGACCTCAATTAAATTTGAATTATAAAGACAATAGACAAAATATAACACTGCAAACCAGTGTGTCTCTTTGTATTCTATTTTTAATATTTTTATTTTCATTAAAAAATCTTGATTAGTCAGAGCTTAATTAAATTTTCAAAAATTTAAAAATATTGTTATTGATACCAAAACAATGTGCTCTTAGAACAATAGATTCTTTGCCGTTTGTACTTTACGTCAGATTTTGATAAAAAAAATACAAAATAAAAGAAAATAAATGGAAAAAAACTCAATTATCTACCGATGAAATTTCAATATTCAAAAAATGAATAGTTAGACAGAAAAAATTTATGTGTGGTAGATCATTTATACTCTATTATTAACAGAAATAACGCGCAAAATAATGCAAAGAGTATACACTTTTTATCATTTTGTAAAAAACAGTACCTATAATTTTATACTGAGAAATTCATCAAAATAGTGACAAATTCAACTTGCATAACATGAAAAATAGTAATGGTAGAGCATGCAACCGATATTTATGCAAACAATTAAGCATGGTTGCGTAAGCATTATTGTGATTTTAGATTTTATTATGCCAATTATATCCTTATTAATTGATGATTGAAGTTTCATATTATGTTTTTTTTTAATTTATTATGATGATTAAAGTTCATTACATAGGTGCTCACTAGGGTTTGCTCTCTAAGGTTGCTCGCTAGGACTTGTGAGAACCCGAAAATTTTCTTATTTATCGAATATTACAAGTTTACTTAAATTTTTATTTACTCATTTTCTCCGAATTATTTATTTCGACCATTTAAAAATCCATTTATGTGGAACAACGCCTCTTTTATATTTTAAAGCGTTTTGTTGGACTTTTCGAAAATTCGTTTAGTTCGGAATAATGAGTACACGTTTTTTCGAGGCTACACTTGAATCGAGAGTGTATTAATATTGGAGAATTAAGAATGATCAATAGTAGATTAAGAAAGGTTAATTGAGGAATTAATACTAGACTCCTGTGAGGACTCGCAAAATTTATTATTTTAAATTCTTATTTCGAGCTTATTTAAATATTTAATTGCCTGTTTGCTCCGAATATTAATTTCTAACTTTTTTAGATCTAATTACATGGATCTATAGCTTAATTGTATCTTAAAAATGACTTGATTCGAAAATTTATTTTTGGAAGCTCGTTTAGAGTGAATAGCGAATACGCGTTTGGAGATTATAGCCGATTTGGGAGTACAATGGCCTTAAAAATAGGTATTTTTATGCTTAAGTACTTAAGTGATAGTTAGTAGTACCATCATTATAAGAATTTCTTGGAGGTTTCACTCTATCGCGCTTAAATCGGAAATATGCATTCCACACGCACGATTTAATTGAGGGACTTTAGACCCTTATTTTGGGATAATTAAGAGTGAATAATATTAATATGAATATAAGTACATTAGAGGGTCAGCGCACTAGTGAAACAAACGGAAGAGAAATCGAGCACAAAACGGGCGCGTGCGCGCGAGAGGGAGAGTTGACTTTTGAACAAATTGTAGCCACACATTAAAGCTTCCTTTGGAAGCCTCATTTCAGACCAAAATCTCTCTCTCTTGCTCTCTCACTTTGTGAGGGCCTCAAAATTTATTATTTTAATAATAATATTATTATTATTACTATTTCGTTTATTTATTTTATTATTTTATATATATTTTTTTGAAAAGTTAAATAATAAATGTGAAAATAACTATATTATGTATTTATATACAATTACATGATCTTTATGTGCATAGTTCACATTTTCATAATTGAATGATTTTCATTCGAACAAAATTCCAATGTTTGACCGACCAGTGCTAAGTTTAGTTTTTGAGCCGTGTCGAGGAATTTAACTTTGGTGAAAGATTAGACTATGAGTAGCTTTTAAAGAATTATAAATGAGATAGAACTAATATAGATAAGAAAAGTGTAGTGGACAAATTTAAGTGGAAAATAAGCATTGGTCAAAGTTGGACAATTTCTGCTAAAACTAAGTTTTAATCTTGCCATTGTTTCTTCCATTTAATTTCCTCCAATTCACTTCAATTTCTTTTCCTTTCTTCCTTATTATAGTCGAGAATCCCCCTCCCTCATTAGCCAAGATAATCACTTTCATCCCCACTAAATTTACTCTTAAGACATTAATATGCAAGAGGGGACATGATCCTTAAAATAGGGCTTTAAGTCCTATCCTTCTCTTCCCAATATAATGCTCCCAATTTTTCAAACCTTTCATTCCTTTTCTTCTTCCCTTATCAACCGACCACCCTCACACACTCTCTCCCTCTTTCTAGCCAAAGCTCTATCTTCTTCTTCCTCAACTCAAACTCCATGACCAACCAACTGCTACCTTCACTCCATCTCCTAGCCGAGAGAAAGAGAGGGAGAAACCGAGAGGAGCTCCTTGTGGTGGCTGGCCAGATTCTTGGAGAAGGAAAGAGATCTCTTCGTGGTGAAGATTGGACATCCTAGCCTTGGGAAAATCAGCTAGAACCTGAGGTAGTTCTCTAACCCAAAAGCTAGAGCTTTCATGTTATCTCTTGAAGAGTGAATCCTGAAACTTCATTGGGTTGAATTCTTGTTGGATTTGGTTAATGTACGGGCTCTTGGGATTCCCACAAATGTATGATCTTGGTTGCTAGCATGATTTTTATTGGTATATGTGTGAATATTTGGAGTTGTGGCTTGAACTTTGGAAGGGAAGAACCTTGACAGAAATCGGGAGAAAGGGAGAGTACAGTCCAAACTTTTTGTGATTATTCAAAAATGTTTGGGGCTGAACTAGCCTTAGCACATAACATGAAAGTTGTAGAGAATTGAGTTTAAATTATGCCTGTAAATTTTCAGCTCAATCGAAGCAGGGTAGCTTGTGAAATGACAAAATTGCCCCTGCTGCCCTGTTTCTATCAAAAATGATAGTCTGCCTCTGTAATTGCTTCGTTTGGCTAGGAAGATGAATGAATTAGTTTTTGATGCCTTCTTAAGAATTGTAGCCTTGTATCTTAGCTTTCCAATGGCTTTGGAATCACCTGAATCGGAGTTGTGTGTGCTGAGTTATGATTAACTGAATCAGGACTGTCAGTAATTGTGTCAGTGAGCTTCGAACTGGAAAATCTAGGGGTTATTTGGGTAAATTTGGCTAGGTTAGGGTGGGACCTGAGTTGCGATGTCTTCATAAGAATTGTAGAGCTATGTCTTAGCTTCGAAACGATATATTTTTTGTTTCAATTCGATAAGTGTAGCTCGAGTTGTGCTTAAATTGCTAAAAGGTGACAGTGATATGTGATATTGAACTTTGTGTTTTTGGAATTGGATTTGGACAATAATCAATTGTGGTGAATGGGGATCATGAGCGGTGATTGGTGAGTGTTCCTTATTTGTTAAAATCTTTCCTCAAGTATTTTAGTTAAATGTGCCCCTTTGCTTATTTAAATGTATTTGCCGTTTACTAAAAGGGTTTGCTAAATGGATTTGTGAACTGTATTCTCTTTATAAGGTGTGTGTGTACTTTATCGCACTCACCTAAGGACATGTGTTTGATTTGAGCAATTGGGATTTATTGTATTAGCTGCCTTATGTGATTAAATGTGATTAAATGAGACTTAGACGGGGTGTACTTGGTCGCACTCGATCTAGGTCTCAATATTTCGATATTGGATGTGTGATATGTGATTGGATGTATATATGTGATAAATCTTGTTTTATTACATGTTTGGCTTGTTAATTATTGCAAGGTATTCCTTAATTTGGATGGATGAACTTGTGTGTGTTTAAGTACAGTAAGGGGAAAAATTTCTGTTTTGAATCTTTTATGTTGGCCGAAATTTTTGGGACAAAATTTCAGATTTTTGGAGCTTTTATTTGAGTTAAAGTTTTGCTAAAATAATGGATTTTAAGTGTATTTGGGTTGATTAAACCGATTAGCTCTTCAAAGGAAAAGAAAGGAGTGAACTTGTTAAAGTGAAAACTGGAAATTTGCTTTCTGGAACATCAGGCCAGTTTTGGGAAAAAGGTTATCTTTTGGGGTATACTACTCCAAATCAAGTCCTGTTTGCTTGGTTTGAACTACACACATAAGGCTACAATCCATGTAAATTTCAGGGGCTAACTCATTTTCTGTGATTTTTGGTGATTTTTCCAAGTCCGTTGGAAAAACAGAATTTTCCCTGCCCTGCATTTTACTGTAGCAGTCTATTGACGGAAAAACTGGGCAAAATCCGTATGGAATCTCATCAAGGTGTCTTCTACAAAGTTTTAGTCCTTTCAATTAGGTTTCCAACGGTATTAACCATGTAAATTTTGGACTTGTAAATATTAAGTTACGATTTTCTAAAGGTTTCTGCCATAAACCTCAAGTTTCCTGATTTTTACAATAAACATGAAAATGACTTGGACATTTTTGCTTGGCCTTGAATATGCACGTGAATGATCGTGATTATACATGTCTCAGGTGAATACGAGAACTCCGAAGAACTGGTTTAGCCGCTTCATTTTTTTTCTCTCTCACGACTTTTGATGAGTATCAAGTGCATGTGAAGTGTTTAAATGAAATGTTACTCGTACTTGCTAGTTAATGAGGCTAAGGTGTGCTTTATCGCCCTTGTCCTCTCTTTCATGAAATTGCTTGCTTGATAAGTGATACATGTTACATGTGAATGCAAATGAAAGTAGTTTCGTGAGCATTGAGCGGCAGAATGTATCATGCCCTTTTAGGGTAGGAGGTACCGCTCATCCCGTCTCAATGCTATGACCAAATCTTGTCGATTGGAGCTTCGTCTCATCGACCTAAAAGTGAATGGGGGGGACACCCCAACCCATTGGCTAGCCTTGTAACTCGAGCCGGCAAGGGCTTGGTCGAGGAACTTGGTGAACCTTGGGAAGTGTTATAGCTTGATCCAAATAAGGGGTCTTGCTAGGTATACTTGTTAAGTGATACCACCTACATGCTTGTTTGGTTACGGATCCAAGAGGGTGTCATGGTGGCTGGAGGTAGTAAGTGGAGTTCTACATGGATAACTATGAAAGTTGACGGAGGGTCAACTACCTGAGCTTGGATCGCGCGTGGATTAGCTCCTGAGAGCTCCTGTATCTTTTATTGTGATTAAATTCCCTACTTGCTTAATGTTTCGTAGTTACTTGTTACTCAACTTACTGCTTTATATTGTGTCTTTGCTCGCATGTTTGCATGTTTTTCCCTTGGCCTCACTGAGCGTTAACTCACCCCAATTTGTTTTCCTTAACAGGCTTGGAAGTGGAAGTTCTGAGGCTTAATTAGTGAACCCCAAAAATAATTTTCTTCCCACAGGACTCGAGACCAAAGAAGTGCTTGTATTGAGTTATTAGTGTCTGAGGGATATCTCATATATAATTTGAATTCGATTCACTTGATAAGTATTTGGTGTAATATTTGGGACTGATAGTGCAATTGTAATTATTTGAGAACTGAGGACTTTTGTCTTATTCGAGGAATGATACCCTTACTTGAGATTTGTAATGTATCTTATTTCGTTCTAAGTTTGAAAAATGTTATTTCGTTTATTCTTGAGGTTGTACCCTATGTTATTGGATGTGAGTGATGTATTTTATTTGAGGACTGTAGTGAGTCCCGGCGAGAGTTGGGCAGGCGGTCCGCCGAATCCTTTGGTTCGCCTTAGGGGGAGGTGGGGCTGTCACACACTTGGCCGGCCACCAAGCCAAGAAAAACAACACCAAAGTTCTTCAATTTACTCTTCATTTCCTTCACCAAATCTTCTCCATTTCACCTCAAAATTTAACCACACTTCACTAAACACTTGCTGATCATCTTAAACTAACAAAGAGGGCTGCTTTCCATGGTTTTCTTGGGCTTCGTTGGACTGAAAATTCTGTCTTGGTTCATATAAGAAGGTAAACCATGATCAACCCTTCAATCTTGCTTTATGGAAGTAGTAGTACACATATAAGCTCATGCATGCATGTGGGTAGCTTGTTTATGTTGGAAAAATTGTTGTGTGGGTTCTATGAACTCCCACTTCGGTTGGATGGACTGATTTGATGAACGATGATGCTATTAATGTTGGTTTAGTGCTTAAATTAGTGGAATAATGTTGGGTTGTTGGTAGAAACTCAAGGAAGGTGCAATGAACAAAAGTGACCATTTTACCCCTGCCATGTTCGTGCACTTTGGTGCGAAATTTTGAGGTTCTAATGATTGTTTATGATGTATACATGTTATATGAATGGTGTAGAAAGTTTCATTGAAAAATAACATGATTTGGTTGTTCAATTGTAGTGATTTCAAAGGTTTAGCAAAACTGGAAAATTTTTCTGGATTGCCCAGGCAGTCCTTTTCTTTCAGCCATAACTTTTTACTCCAATATCAAATCAAGTACCGTTTGTGGCACTGGAAACTAGATATTCCCAGCTTTCCAACGGTATAAAATACACATCCGGATTCCATATGAGTAATCTGGACCACCTATTTGAAGTTGACTGACCTGTTTTGTTAGTTCACTGGAAGCTTGGTTGTGAGCAGCGAGTTGATGCTCACATATGAGTTGGTTGTGGATAGACTTTGAAAACAATTTCTTCTAATAAATTGTAGCTTTATGAATCCAATTTTCAACGCCACCAACCATGCTCAATTCTGAGTTGAATCGAGTGAGTTGTGGCCAATCTCCAAAACTGACTTGGTGAATTCAAACCTTCTTTTGGCTAGTGAATGCTTAAATCCTTATTGGGACTTGTTGTTTTGAATTTCTTGGTGTAAATCACCTACCAAATGTATCTTGGACATCTCTTAGACATTACCTACTGGAGTGGACCATGTTTGAGATTTTTCTTGGCCAAATGTTTGAAAATGGAAAAACGGAAGTCCAAGGCAGATTTGCCTTGGAATTTCTTGGAACTTTAGTGGTTTTGTTAACCGACATTCCATGCATATTTTTCTATGAAATTTTCCAGAGAAATAGTCCTTATATGGTAGTATTGTATTGATAATTTTGGTGCCATTCTGAGTCCATTTCGATGGAAATTGCCTAATTGTCTCAAATTTTCAGCAACTTTGAGCTACTATATCTTGGTGCTCAAAACTTCGATTCTTGTTCTGCTTGTTGTGTTTTAAACTTTGATTGTAACTCTAATTGAGTTTCAAATTTGAGAGACTATTTCGCATTGAGTGAATTTTTCCGAATTTCCAAAGTTGGCCAAAAACCAACCTAAATCTGTTTTGATAACTCAAGTTATCAACTTTGAGACATAATTTGAATGTCTTCCACTTGGATTCATGGAAAGGTGTCTTCTAGTAACTTTTAGTACTTTGAAAGACGTTTCCAATGGTATCAAATTTTCTAATTTTAGACCTTCTGAGAGTAAGTTATGATTTTTCAAGGAATACCCAAAAATTGAAAATTCTTGGACTTTAGAAAATAATTGCGCGGGAATTGCCAAAATAATTGAACCTTGCCATTTGATAAACAACCAAATTCAGTCCTGTTCAAGTGCAGTAATTTATAAAGAAATGAATCATACCATTTTAAACCTAGATGATGAGTATGAGGAGGCACAGAGATATCTTTTCCAAGAAAATAGATGTATTCTACCTGAAATTTGGCCTGGTCATTATGGCTCAT
Source organism: Coffea arabica (assembly GCF_036785885.1). Lineage (NCBI taxonomy): Eukaryota > Viridiplantae > Streptophyta > Magnoliopsida > Gentianales > Rubiaceae > Coffea > Coffea arabica. Next base: position 42,007,783 of record NC_092320.1, on the reverse strand, counting down.
GGAACTATCATTCTAGTCATCCTCACTGGACCAGAATCAAACGAGCAAAAAAGGAATACCAGAACAAAATGAATGACACTATGATGCAAGACTCCCAAGACCCAAATGAGGACATAGGAACATCACAAAAATCTACAGCAACCTCATCAGTATCGCACTACAGTTTCAAAAACCGATCAGAATGGAAAAGCATAGAAAATCGAAGAAAGAAATAAAATCCTGAGTGTTTCATAGCCACATGACAGGCTAAGTTTTTAAAACTTCACTAGGGAAGGCCGAGAGATCCTTATAGCTGAGCAAGATGCTCCATTTTTCTCATCTACTCTTATTAAAAGAGCATTTTCTCCCCCTGGTATAGCAAGATCTAAAGCATGATCTAATCCAATTATTACCAACTGATTGGATTACAGATTATGAAGATCTACACACTCAGGCCAACGAACCCCTTGAATCATCCAATTCAAGGATCAGTCACACAAAAGAAGGGAGAACCTCAATTTCATTTGATCATTCTCATTTAAGGAGTTTGAATTCAAAATCTCATATTCCTTCTATCATGTGTGTACAGGTTCCAATGTATTATCCCACAGAATTTGAGAAACAATGGGATATACATAATGATCATCCGCACAACCTTCAACAGGTACATCGCAGTCAAGATATTATTAAATATTTTGACAAAGAAGGACTTCCAGTCTCATGGTTTCAGGATCCTATTTCAGATTTATCTTGCAAGAAAAGATCAAAACCAAAGCAAGTTGAGCCTCGACCTTGCAAACCAGATCTAGATCCAGAAGGTCCAGATTCAGATACTGAGGGTTTTATCTCTCAGAGAAGTAAGTTTAATGGTTATCAAATTCCTTCTGTCTGGATTTCCAAAAGTCCGAAGACACTCCAAATTTCTTCAAAAAAGGAACTTCATCCTTATTATAAAAAGTGTCTTGACATTTTGGCAAAAGAAGAAACAAATTGGAAACCAAAACCATTTTGCAAGACTGAACCTTTGGTTCAAATTCCAACCCTACAGGTCCAAGAATGCTTTATGTTTAATGAAGCAGATTTTCCAAAGTTGGAAACCTTCAATAAAAATGGTTCGAGACATACCCCAGATATCCAAAGCAAACTGGTTTTCCAAATTTGATTTAAAGTCTGGATTCTGGCAGTTGGGAATTCATCCTGAGGATAGGCATAAAACTGGATTTTGTATTCCAAATTATCATTTCCAATGGAAGGTGATGCCTTTTGGTTTAAAAACCGCACCTTCACTTTTCCAAAAAGCAATGATAAAGATTTTTCAACCTATCTTACATTCAGCTTTGGTTTACATTGATGATATTCTTCTTTTCAGTAACACTTTTGAGGAACATCTTGAATTGCTTAAAGATTTTCATCATCTTGTTAAGCAATATGGAATAATGCTTTCTGAAAAGAAAATGTTTTTGGCTCAGCAAGAAATTTCATTCCTTGGCATGAAAATTGCTAAAGGAAAATGCACTCCAGAACAACATGTTGGACAGTCTGTTAAAGATTTTCCTGAAAACAATCTTTCGACAACATAAGTTCAACAATTCCTTGGAGTTGTAAATTATGTCCGGGAATTCATTCCCAAAGTTTCAAAGCATATTAGTCCTTTGACTAAAATGCTTAAAAAGAAACCTCCACCATGGGGAGTTTCACAAACCCAAGCAATCCAAATTCTCAAGAAAGAACTGTTACACCTTCCTACACTTCATATTCCGTCTGATGGGAAAAAGATTCTACAAACTGATGCCAGTGATAAATATTGGGGAGCTGTACTACTTGAAGAAGATGAACAGGGAACAAAACATTGTTGTGGATTTGCCAGTGGAAAATTCAAAGTCTCTGAACAACATTATCATTCCACTTTCAAGGAGATTCTTGCAGTAAAAAATGGTATAAAGAAGTTCTCTTCTTCCTTATATCTTCTCATTTCTTGGTTGAAATGGATATGGGATCATTTCCAAAAATGCTGCACTTCAAACAAAAAACCATTCCCAATCCTCAATTGCTTAGATGGTCAGCATGGTTTTCTCAATATTCTTTTGATGTTAAACATATCAAAGGAAAGAAGAATATTGTTGCTGATTTCTTTTCCAGAAAAGAACCCTTGCCTCAACAAGCTGTTTCCCCATGTCTAATGTTTTCACCTATTTCCAGTGAACCTCCAGATATTCATGAAATTCCTTATCCATGGGAAAAAGAAAATATTGAAAGAATCGAAGAAAGAAATAAAATCCTGAGTGTTTCATATCCACATGACAGGCTAAGTTTTTAAAACTTCACTAGGGAAGGCCGAGAGATCCTTATAGCTGCGTGTTACTTAGTTTTCTTCATAACTTTGTTTTAATTTACTCGTTTGATAAAAGTCCCTTGAACTTTGAAAGCCCAAGGAAAGTGGCTGTTGTGTTCGGGAATACCTTCAAAGAGCAAATTATCACTGAATTATGAGGAGATTGAGCAGGCACTCTGGTATTTGAACACTGTCTTCTTGTATCATATACAGTTTAGGGATTTCAATAAAAGGTTTGAAAAACTTTTTTGATTTTATCCCATGGCCTGTAATAAGATACTTGTTTTGTTTATAAAGATCAAATCCTAATATCAAATCCTTACCAGTAAAATTTGCTCCCATGAATTTTGAACTAACACAGCAATCTGGGAGAAGTTTGAGAGTGATGGAACTTTTGGTGATAAACTTTGTTTCAAAAATATTTCCATCAGCTGCTCGGAATTTATTTATTTCTGGGATCCAAAATGAGTCTGGTAAGATATCTTTCCTCATAATGGAAATATAAGCTCCTGTATCGAAAAATGCAATAAGGGGTATAGGTTTAGAATATTTATCCAAAAGAATGTGAATAAGAGTTTGCGGATAAGCATCCTTTTCAATCTTCTCCTTATTGATTGATGCAATAGGGCTTATGCTTAAAATTTCCTCAGGAACCTGCAAAGCCAAAAGAGTTGTATCAGTTGGTTCCTCTTGTTCGGAGAATTCAGATTCTAAATCAGATATAGTGAAATGAAGTTCATTCTGAATTTCTGAGATTAGTTTTACTCCCTTTTGATTCTGAGGACAATTTTTTGCAAAATGTCCTGGCTTTCCACAGATAAAGCATTTGTTGCCTTTAGTACCCTGGAATTTTTTAGACTTTCGTCTAAAGTATCTCCATTTCTTCCTGAAGGATTTTCTTGGAAAGTTCTTATATGTCTTGTTAAAGCTTTTGAATTTTTTGAACCTCCTGGATCCTTTCCTTCTGTGAGTTGGAGCACAAGCTTGACATTTTCCCTTGGTTAACAATTCTGGCTTCTTGCAAGCTTGGTCTAAGCAAACATCTCCTTTCAGATATTCACGAATCACCTTTCACTTGTGACAAAGATCATCAAGAGATAGAAAAACTGCTTGCTTGATTTGGCCAATGGTGAGATTCAGGATTGATCCATACTTATTATGGATATACATTTCTGCACCATCTGCAAGTGGTTTTGGCAAAGAGCTGACAAAAGGTTGCTTGAGATTAATATCTGCACCAAGAGAGTAAAATAATTGAAGCATCTTTTTGAAATGCTTATTTAGATCATGTCGATCATAAGATAAACATTTCATTTGGAAAAATTCTTTTCTCTTTGTCTCTTGGAATTCTCGAACATTTCCAAGAAATGTAAGATGCAAGATATGAACATTTTCCATAAAGTCCTATCTGGTTAAAAATGTCATTTTGTCTGCGTCTCCAATGGATGTCCACCAATCTTTAAGTATGCCTGCAAGATGAGCTGTGAAAACAGATAAAATTTCAAAGTGAGATTCTTCTGTTAAATTCTGGGCTAGCATCCAAGCATGAAATTCTTGGAATCTTGCTTCCCACATTTCTGATGTTATAGTTACCAATAGTGGTATCCCTTTGTTTGATTTTTATAGTAATTATACTAAACAACAGTGTTTAGATAGAATATCTCATTTGCAGTCTTCAATTCAGGATTATCTTACTTTTCTTCATCCTTGGGCTTATAGTATTGTAAGCAGTCAAGTACGTATAGATCTTTTATATCATCGTATTTGTGTTATTTGTGCTGAAGAACGTGATCTAGAGGAACGCCAAAAACTTGAAAAATTCAAAAAGAAAGTAGTTGTTAATAGTGATTTGAGTATTAGTTTTCAGTAAACTATGGCTTCTTCTTCTAAATCTTCTGTTGTTACTACTGATAGTG